>NC_134354.1:330067642-332710142 GCF_048569485.1 Anomaloglossus baeobatrachus | reverse complement strand
CAATTATCCGACAGATCAACTTATGAACCTGTTCCTCACAATCCCACTGCAGATATTGCCTCCTTGATCAGGTCTTTGGCCCAACAATATTTTGTACGTGGCACAATAGATCAGAAACTAAGAGATTTCCTACATAACCCACACCCCATCACCCCTGTTTTTTATACCCTTCCAAAGATCCACAAACACCTAACCCAACCCCCCGGTAGACCCATAGTGGCTTCCACTGATTCGGTCCTCTCACCCCTAGCCAAAACTGTTGAAAAAATCCTATCACCATTTGTCCCCTTAACGCCATCTTATCTCAAGGATACATCTCACTTTTTAGAGATACTCGCCGATTTACGTCAAGTCCCAGTCACAGCTCTATTTGTCACATTAGATGTCAATTCACTATATACCAGCATCAATCATGAAGATGGCCTACTAGCCGTACATTGGTTCCTGGATCAATTCACTACTCTACCGACTGAGAATAAAGAGTTCTGTATGGACCTACTTAAAATTATCCTGGAAAGGAACTTTTTTCTATTCCAGGACCAATTTTATGTGCAGCGTAGGGGGACCGCAATGGGCTCCAATGTTGCGCCCCCCTACGCAAATATCTTTATGACATCATTCGAAGACAAATATATACACTCTCATCCCTTAATCGTACAGCATGCTCTATTATGGCGTCGATTCATCGACGACATTTTTGTGATTTGGGACGGCCCTCTCGAGACCCTGATGACATTTTTTAGTGAAATCAATACGCTTGTACCGGGTTTAACATTCACTATACATCACAGTGCCAGGGAGATCAACTTCCTGGACTGTATGATCATTAAGAACAATGATGGTACTATTTCCACAGACATTTACACAAAACCAACAGATAGGAACAGCCTTCTTCATTTTACAAGTAGTCATCCCAAACATACCAAAAACTCCCTTCCGATTAGTCAACATACTCGAGTAGACCGCATAGTGAGCTGCAGTGAGGTCTGTGCAGTGAGACATAGAGAGATGGGCAACAAATTTATACAGCGAGGCTATCCTGCCAATATAGCTAACAACAAAACTTCCCGTCCGCATGATCCCTCAGCAAAATCTAGTCAGATTCCCCTGGTCAATACTTTTCATCCTTTCTCTCCATTAGTGAAACAAATAGTACTAAAACATTGGCCACTTTTAGGCCTCGCTTATCCGTTAATTCATGAATTTCAGACAACTCCATTGTTCTGTTACAAGAAGTCACCCAACATCAGGGACAAACTCGTCCGAGCCGATATAGGCTCCTCAACACAGGTTCCAAAACAGAGATTCTTACATAACCCACAATTTGGTACCTTTCCTTGTCTCAGGTGTGCACAGTGCTCAAATGTCACGAAGGGTAGTACCTTCACTCACCCCAGAACAGGCCAAGTTTTCCAGATCAGAGATTTTTTTACATGCGATAGTTCCCATGTGGTATACTACATAAAATGTCCCTGCGGTCTCGGATATGTTGGGGAGACCACCCAACATGTCCGAGACCGAATAAACAAACATAAGTCCGACATTAGATGTGGACGCTCTCTTTTGCCTATCCCTTCCCATTTTATTTCAGCAGGTCATAGGATCTCTCAGCTTAGATACCAGGTCATCGACCAAGTGGGCATACATCGTAGAGGTGGGGATAGGGTTAAATCACTCCGCGAAAAGGAGGCGCGTTGGATTCATACCCTGGGGACTCTCGAACCCCATGGCCTGAATCGCAAATATGAATCGGGTTTTTGAAGGCTTTCCATACCTGTGATCTCGTCTATCTAATTTACATTGTTATAGTGTACCAATATGTTCTTTCCTTTCATGTATATCTACATGCTATTCTCATTTACAGGATCTCTCGAAGTCCTTTTTCTGGTAATAATACTGATATTGTCACTTAACGGTTACACTATTATAATATTCATTATCAGCCAAAATAGACCACATATTCACAGCAATAAGAGTATAATTACAGTGGATGTCAATCATCAGTTTGTCACAATGTTAATTCATAATTGTGCATTGTTCAGTGCATTTCATGTTTTCTAATTTTATCCTTTTTTCTACCCCTTTACAGAATTAACATCTCCAGTGTGGTGGGGCACCTCATGTACGATCCTGGGCCACCATTAGCCCTTCACTCGTCCCTGCACCTATGTCTTGTCTCCATCCGAGACCATCAACCTGAATCACTGTGTGCCCTGGAAGCACGCCCTCACAAGCACATGAGCGCGTCATCACTTTCACCCACGCTCCACCCATTGATATGACGCGCATCGCTAGGCAACCACTATCCACAAACAACTGGCCAGTGTATTTTCGCCTCTGCGCATGCGCAATAGCTCACTTCCGGCCTCAATGTTAATTGACAGCTCCAAAACCGGAAGTGACGTTACGATATCGCTTCCATTAAATAGATCACTTTCAGCCAGGGCCCAGTACCCATAGGACGTGCGGTTCACCTCTGACATCACATAGGCACATGGTAAGTGGCTCATTTTGACGATGGGGATACACTTTCTGGGACATTACCTTCTACTGAACGATCCCTTTTCCCTCCATTTACTACCACATTAGCTACCCGGACTCCCACCACTGTACCTCTAGGACCCCTATCCAGACAAAATATCAGTGGAGTCTCAGGTATAGATCTATTTTCTATTATGGTTGTCCGCTCTGTATAACTTAGAGTATTCTTTCAACACCCTCTCTTTGTTTTCTTATACAGCCAGGCAGTCGTTTAAACCAATAATGGTTTCCATTATGTACTGACGAGTGTGACCACACTGTGGCTTTCCACTCCTGGTCCCCATGCACTATTCCAGGTATACTGTAATTCTTCAGCTTCCATGTTTTTATATATAACTGGAGTTTATCCCATATCAGACGTTAACATGTTAATTCTATTCCTTTCTCGTCTTTCTTTTCTCCTTTTTCCCCCCCTTTTTTCCCTTTGTCTTTGCATTCCATTTCTATTTCCTTTTTCTCCTTCCTTCTTCTCTCTTTCCTTTGTTCTTTTTCTCCTTCCCTTCTTCTTTCCCTTCTGCCTTTCTCTCTTTCTCTCTCTCTCTCTCTTTCTCCTCCTTCTCTCTCCTTCTCTCTCCTTCTCTCTCTTTCTTTCTTTCTCTTTCTTTCTCTCCCTCTCTCTCCTTCTTTCTCTCTCCCTCTTTTTCTTTCTCTCTCTCTCTCCCTCTCTTTCTCTCCCTCTCCCTCTCCCTCTCCCTCCCTCTCCCTTTCCCTCCCTCTCCCTCTCCCTCCCTCTCCCTCTCCCTCTCCCTCTCCCTCTCCCTCTCCATTTCCCTCTCCCTCTCCCTCTCCCTCTCCCTCTTTCTCTCCCTCTTTCTCTCTCTCTCCCTTTTCTCTCTCTCTCTCTCTCTCTCTCTCTCTCTCCCTTTTTTTCTCCTCTTTTCTCACTTTTTCTAGTCATCAATAGAAATCACCATATCTAACAGGCCACCCTAGACGTCTGACCACGTTATAGACCAATCCACATACTATGGAACACTGAGGTAATCTACGATCCCTTGTTATCCATTGTGATAACTCTAATGTGAATTGCATTCATTAGGATACATTTCATCTACTGCAGGTGATGGTCTTTATGTAATCCAGACCCATTGCATACGATTTGGTATCACTATACCATTGATTCAACACAAGGTTTGGGACTCATATGTCTTGACAACAGGTAATAATTGCACATTTAACCTCATATAGTCTTGATTTCCTTTTAATCTAAAGACATATCATCTTTTCCCAGTACTACCGGACATTGTCAACGCATAGTGTATCCTGACATTGATTATCCTGCATTCCATAATCCTTACTACACTTCAGCATTGGTATGACCATGTAATAAACTCTTAAGTATTCTATTTTTACATCATCAATTTAAGAAGATGACTATTCTCATTGCACCATAGGTCTAACGATAGTGCCCTATGCATATTCATCCACCTTCAGTCCTTTCATCCTTAAGGTGAGCCTCTTTGCCATGCATGTCATATAGTATTTACGCTACACGAATGCGCACATGCCACTTTGGATACTTGGTAACATTCACCGTAGTTTGCTACAGATTTCTCCGAATACCCCTTTTAAGTTCTTTCCTATTCGCTCATAATTATTGACGTTTATATATTTACTTATTGTGCCCATGATTCTATGTTATTGTCTCTCAAACATGTTCTCTTGTTATCTCAACATGCCTATAGTGAAACTTTTATTTGTTCTATTATCCTATACTGATGGATGTCCTGTATTTTTGTTTTGTTTTGTTTCATTGTATATATTGTCATCAGCCCGTCCGACCTGAAGAAGGCCAGATAGGCCGAAACGTTGAGATTGGCGGACTATTGTACAGCACTTTTTTGATACACGTTTTTCACCACAAAATAAAAAGAAAAGGATTTTGATATCAGTTACATGTCTCTGACTTTCTGTGTCTCCAAGGGTGATAGTGAGTGTGCCGGAGTTTCCATTGCTTGACTTATTTTTCTCCAGAGCACCCACGAGAGGTGATGCGAGGTTTTCTTTGTAAAAATGCTTCAAGAGTTGGTCTGGCAGTAAGAAGAATAGGACTGGATTCTGACCGATCTGCAGTTGGTGGACGCCTGTCTGCATGCCTTGACACAAGAATCTCCATCCACCTCTTCTCCAGCTGTAGTCCTTACTTCGGCAGTAAATCCAGCTCCAAGCTCCGGTGCTCGCTTGTCTACCACTCAGCGTTTTAACGGCGATCCCCAACAATGCAGGGGATTCATAAATCAGTGCTCCTTGTACTTTGAGCTTTTGTCCCATCGATTCATTTCGGACCAGGCCAAACTGACCTTTATGATGTTGCACCTGACTGGTAAGGCACTTGCCTGGATCAATCCATTATGGGAGAGCAGTGGTCCTATCGTCCAGAACCTGCAGATCTTTCTTGAGGATTTCCGCAAGGTGTTCTACAAGCTGGCTCAAGTGTCCTCAGCAGCATCCTCACTCCTTAGACTCCACCAGGGAAATCTCACCGTAAGTCACTATGCCGTCCATTTTCACACCCTGTCCTCTGAACTGGGCTGGATTAATGAAGAACTGATTGCTGCATTCTGGCAAGGATTGTCCAGTAGGATCAAGGACGAGCTGGCTGATCAAGATGAGCCTTCAACTCTATACAACCTGGTATCACTGGCTGTTTGCATTGACCTCAGGTTCCAAGAACGATGCAGAGAGGCTAATCGAAAGAGGAGGACGTTGCGCCTGGCTCCTTCATTCTAGAAGCCCATTGTGCTGTAAATCGCGGTCTCCAAAACTCTTCCTGAGCTCATTGAGGTGGGTCACGTGCATCTGGCAAAGCTCCACTGAGAGGTACATCGCACCGGAGAGGGGTGCTTCTACTTACATAGTTACTTAGGTTGAAAAAAGACCTAGGTCCATCTAGTTCAACCTTCCTCCACCAGTTCTACATTTAGTCACTAAGTCATTTATAACCAACAATGTTTTGTGTACTGAGGAAATCATCCAGCCCTTTTTTAAAAGCTGTTATAGTATCTGCCATTACTACCTCTTGTGGTAGTGTATTCCACAGTCTGACCGCTCTAACTGTAAAGAACCCTTTCCTATTTAGGTGTCGGAATCGCTTTTCTTCCACTCGCAGTGAGTGCCCCCTGGTCCTTAGTACTGTCTTTGGAAGAAATAAGTCATGTGCCAGTCCTTTATATTGACCACACATATATTTATACATATAAATGAGATCTCCTCTGAGACGTCTTTTTTCTAAGCTAAACATATCTAACTTTTTCAACCTCTCATCATATGGGAGGCCTTCCATTCCTTGTAATAGTCTAGTTGCCCGCCTTTGAACTGACTCTAACTTCTGAATGTCCTTTTTAAAATGTGGAGCCCAAAACTGGATCCCGTATTCCAGATGTGGCCTTACAAGTGATTTATAGACGGGTAACAATACGTTGGGATCATGGGATCTAATCTCTCTTTTTATACACCCTAAAATCTTGTTTGCTTTAGCAGCTGCTGCTTGACATTGAGTGCTGCTGCTCAGCTTATTTGTAATGAGAATACCCAAGTCCTTCTCCTGTTCTGTAGTCCCGAGTTTACTTCCATTTAATGTATACGCAGCTATAGGATTACTCCGTCCTAGGTGCATTACTTTACATTTATCAACATTAAATCTCATTTGCCAAGTATCTGCCCATTCTGACATCTTATCCAGATCTTTTTGTAATATTGTACTATCCAGGTCAGTTTTTAATATCCTACATAGTTTGGTGTCATCAGCAAAGACTGACACTGTACTATCAATCCCATCCACAAGGTCATTAATAAAGAGAGTAAAAAGAATCGGTCCAAGCACAGATCCCTGCGGCACCCCACTGCTGACTATAGCCCATTTAGAGAATGTACCATTTATGACTACTCTTTGTTTCCTATCTTTTAGCCAATTCCTTACCCAGTTGCATATTGTGTCCCCTAGTCCTTGCTTCTGGAGCTTTAGTATCAGGCTATTATGTGGTACAGTATCAAATGCCTTTGCAAAGTCCAAATAAATCACATCAGCTGCATTACCAATATCCAGGTTTGAACTTACCCCCTCATAGAACCCCAACAGGTTGGTTAGACACGACTTATCTTTCTGTGGAAGTCCTACTCACCAGATCTGTTTCTGTCCTAGAAAGCTGTGAAACCTCCAACCCTAGGGTCTGTGGGAGAGGTAACCCTAGGTGAGAGCAAGTCCTCTTCACCCTTGTCTGTGTCATGTGGCAACACCTAGTCCACTGAGTCTGCCTTTCTGGATTCTGGTTCCGTAGGTTACCATATTACCGGAAGCTGATTTCTGCTTGAGAATGGCCCTGGAGCAAGACGCATCCAACTCCAAAAAGAATTAAGAAGGCCTGCTTGAGGGAGACAAACACACTTTCAGCTTACGGAGTCCACATCTTGGGATTTACCCCCTTACGGGTAAGGGCCGAGATGATAGGAATCCAGAAAGAAAACTGCGGAATGAGTTGGCGGGAAAAATTTGCGGACCCCAGGAACCGCTGAATCGTCTTCTCGCCATTAGGATTGGTCCACTTCAGAATCACCAACACCTTCTCTGGGTTCACCTTCAGGCCAGTGTCAGACATTATGTAGCCCAGGAACTGTAAAGGACATCCGTTCAAAGAGGCACTTCTCGGATTTAGCTAACCCTCCCTCAGTCTCTGTAGGACATGGTGAACATTCCTACAGTGGGTAAATAGATCACGAGAGAACACAAGAATGTTGTCCAGGTACACCATTCTTGAACGTGATTTGGTTGAGACCTCTATAGTCGATACAAGGGTGCAGAGAGACATCATTTTCATTACAAAGAAGAACCCAGCTCCGGCAGGTGAAAAGAAGTTCTGGATGAAACCCCTAGCCAGCTTCTCTTTGATGTATTCCGATGTGGCTAGGGTCTCTGCCTGTGACACAGGGTAGATTTAACCACAAGGCGGTGAAGAACCAGGAAGTAGGTTGATTGGGCAATATTATGGCCTATGTGGTAGCAGTGTCTCAGGCTCCTTCTTGTTGTAACGAACCCTTTCCTATTTAGCTGCCAAAATCACTTTTCTTCCACTCGCAGTGTATGCCCCCTGGTCCTTAGTATTGTGTTTAGAAGGAGTAAGTCATGTGCCAGTCCTTTATATTGACCACACATGTATTTATACATATAAATGAAATCTCCTCTGAGACGTCTTTTCTCTAAGCTAAACAAATCTATTTTTTTGATCCTCTCATCATATGGGAGGCCTTCCATTCCTTGTAGTAGTCTAGTTACCCACCTTTGTACTGACTCTTCTTAATGTCCTTTTTAAAATGTGGAGCCCAAAACTGGATCCCATATTCCAGTTGTGGCCTTACAAGTGATTTATAGAGGGGTAGCAATACATTGGTATCACGGGATCTAATCTCTCTTTTTATACACCCTAAATCTTGTTTGCTTTTGCAGCTGCTGCTTGCCATTGAGTGCTGCTGCTCAGCTTATCTCTAATGCGGGCGTCACACGGTACAATCTATCGTGCGATCGTACCCGCCCCCATCGTTTGTGTGTCACGGGCAAATCGCTGCCCGTGTCGCACAAAGTCGTTAAACCGCCGTCACACGTACTTACCTGCTGAGTAACCTCGCTGTGGGCGGCGAACATCCTCTTCCTGAAGGGGGAGGGACGTTCGGCCTCACAGCGACGTCACACAGCCGCCGACCAATAGAAGCGGAGGGGCGGAGATGAGCGGGACGTAAACATCCAGCCCACTCTCCTTCCTTCCGCATAGCCGGCGGGTGCCGCGGGACGCAGGTAAGCTGTGTTCATCGTTCCCGGGGTGTCACACGGAGCGATGTGTGCTGCCCCGGGTTTGATGAACAACCAGCGCAAAGAAAAATAAATGATTTTTTAAAAATAAGCGATGTGTACACGACTCACGATTTGTAACCGATTTGCGAACGTTCAGCGTTGCTCGGAGGTGTCACACGAAACGACGTCGCAAACGATGCCGGATGTGCATCACGAAAACCGTGACCCCGACGACATATTGCACGATAGATCGTCTCGTGTGACGCCCGCATAAGGGTCAGCACATACGGCGAGTTATACGGATCGAGTGGAATGCGATAAAAAAAATTGCATTCCCCTTGGACCAATATTACTCTATGGGGCAGCTTCCATGAGCGATTGTCTTCTCAGCCCTAATCGGACTGTGAAAACAGTGGCAGCATGCTGCGGGTGGAATGCGATCCTGTTTCACTCGCACCCATTCAAGTCTATGGGGAGAGAGAAACATCACATTGCACTTGCGTTACATTGATGTAATGCGAGAGCAGTGCGATTTCTCGCATCAGCCGGCAACGAAGGAAATAGGGAGATAAATCCCTCCCTCTCCTCCACAGCACCAGCCCTCCCCTCCACAGCTGTGGTCTGATTGCATGATCGGACCACAGTCGCATGACACTCGGCTCCCACTGTGCTGTGAGCGTGAGCTGAGTGTCATGCGAGGACTCGCACTAATCCCCGTATGGCCTCAGCACCAGAATACTCAAGTCCTTCTCCTGTTCTGTAGTCTCAGGTTTATTTCCATTTAATGTATATGCAGCTATAGGATTCCTCCTTCCTAAGTGCATTATTTTACACCCTCTACACAATACACCCTCTACACTGTTCCTCTCCATAATATCTCTCCCACACTGCCCCATGCATAATATACGCCCAAACAATGCTACTGTGTATAATATCCCTACACACTGCCCCTCTGTATAATATCTCTTCCACACACTGCCTCTCTCTATAATATTCCCCCCACATACTGCTCCTCTGTAATATATCCCCCACACACACTGCTCCTCTGTATAATATCCCCCACACACTGCTCCTCTGTATAATATCCCTTACACACACTGCGCCTCTGTATTATATCCCCCCCACACACACTGGTCCTCTTTATAATATCCACTACACACACTGCTCCTCTGTATTATATCCCCCATACACTGCTCCTCTGTATTATATCCACACACACAGACTGCTCCTCTATATTATATCCCCCCACACACACTGCTCCTCTGTATAATATCCCCACACACTGCTCCTATTTATAATATCCTCCCACACACACTGCTCCTCTGTATAATATCCCCCCACACTCACTGCTCCTCTGTGTAATATCCCCACACACACACTGCTCCTCTAAATAATATCCCTCACACACTGCTCCTCTATATAATATCCCCCCACACTGCTCCTCTGTATAATATCCCTCCACACACTGCTGCTCTGTATAATATCCCCCACACACTGCTGCTCTGTATAATATCCCCACACACACTGTTCCTCTATATAATATCTCCCTTACACACACTGCCTGTTCTGTCGCCACTTAAAGGCGATTGAAGGTGCGTAGTTATGAGATGTTGTGAGAATCTTACCTTCGTTTTTCCTATAGGTGAGGCAGACATGACCAGAGCGCTCCAGAGTTAAACATGCACATGCTGAGATGAAACAATGGTGGTTTATTTTCTCCAAAGGTTAGGACATGCAGAGTACAGTAGTCCAAGTACCTGGCATTGTGGTTCTCCTGTGATGCTTGTTTCTGAAGCCACTAAGGTCAGAAGACTTTGCTTCTAGCAGTTCCAATCAGCGATGTGATTCTCACAAAACTCTGGCTGGAACTGAATATGCCAGGAAGTGATGCAAGGAGGATCAGCAGACACTCCCATGAGCTGGACAAAAGAAACAGAGGAGCCGAAAGGTCTGACCAGTAGATGGCAGCAGAGATAAGCATGAAAAACATTAAATAACAGTTTTAACTAAAACAAATAGAAACAGCACACTCCCCGTCTGAAATTCACTTTGGGGATTTCACTATTGAGTCCATAATACAACCTGAAAGGAAAGGCACGTTAAATGCAAAACAAACTCAATTGAGTCCAAAACAAGAAGGATGGCTCAAAGTTCAGGTCCGGTAGTGTTCATCCTGTAGGGACGCTCTCTATGTGCAACAGCAGAACAAGTTTGTGGATTGGCCTTGTAAAGGTCTTCGTCTCACCTTTCCTGATGACCTTTAGCTCCACCTTCCGAACATTGCCGTCCTGACTAGGCAGTATCCTAGTAATCAGTCCCATAGGCCAGTCAGTTCTTTCTGTGGTCTGGTCTTTCATGTATGCAACCGCTGCTATGGCTTCTGTGCAGGCGTTTGAGAAGATGTGGAGTTCCTTCTTTATGCTAGAGGTGAGGGAGCTTTTGATATAACATCTTGGGATGTGAATGTTGTTCAACCCACACAACGACTGTTTCCAAGCTTCCCATTTTTGCTGTTTGTCGGAAGGGAGTCGGGTATCCCAGTCCTTGACGGTTTCAGAGAATTGTCTCAGCAAGGATGTGCCTTGTATAGTGATTGGCACTACAAATCCCAGTGGGTCAAATAAGCTGTTCACTATAGAGAGGACACCACGTTTTGTGAATGGCTTGTCTGAGCAACTTACTTGAAATCCGAAGGAGTCGGCTGCAAGATCCCATCTGATGCCCAGGCTCCTCTGCATGGGTGGACTGTCTAGCCCCAAGTCAATGTCCTTGAACCCAGGGGCGTGATCACCCGACTCAAAGGCTCTCATTACGGTCAGGCTATTTGAAGCAATTTTGTGTAACCTGAGTTTTGCCTGGGACAGCATGCCTTGAGACCTTTTGAGCAAATCAATGGCTTCTTCCTCGGTGGGTAGTGATTTGAGCCCATCATCTACATAAAAGTCTTTCTCAACAAAGTCTCTGGCGTCTGTTCCATACTCAGACTCTCCCTCTAATGCGGTTCTCCAGAGGCCATAGGTTGCAACTGCGGGTGAAGGGCTGTTTCCACATACGTGGACCCTCATACGATATTCCACCATCTCTTTATTGGTGTCATTGTCCTTGTACCACAGAAATCTGAGGAAGTTCCGGTGGTCCTCTCTGACTAGGAAACAGTGGAACATCTGTTCAATATCGGCAGTGATGGCGACAAGCTCTTTTCTGAACCTCAGCAATACTCCTACCAAGTTGTTTGTTAGGTTAGGACCTGTGAGGAGAACATCGTTAAGGGATACGCCTTCATGTTTGGCGCTGGAGTCGAAGACAACCCTGATTTGATTCAGTTTTCATGGGTGGTATACACCGAATGAAGGCAGATACCAGCACTCTTCGTTCTTCTTCAAGAATGGAGCAGGTTCTGCGTGGTTGTTGCGGAATATTTTGTCCATAAAGGCAACAATATGTTCTCTCATTTCAGGTTTGCTGTTCATAGAACGCTGAAGAGAGTTAAATCTGGTCTGAGCTTGAGCTCGGTTGTTTGGGAGTCTTACCCTGGTAGATCGGAAGGGTAATGGAGAGACCCAGTGGTTGGTTTTGTCTTTAGAAAACTCACAGTCCATTATTCCAATGAATTCTCTGTCCTCTACTGACAAGGCTTCTTTATCGTCGTCCTTGGTTGTGTGAAAGACTGATCTTCCCAAGTTGTCGAAATGCAGAGAAGAAGCGATGTCAGGTAGCTGTATTGTGTCTGGAGACTTCTCTTTCACTCCATAGTGATGAGTACATGGCTTTAAGCAGGTTGTGCGCCCATCTCCATGCACATAAGTCTTGACGGAGTCAATTTCTGATCGATCAACGCACACATTTCCTATGACTACCCATCCCAAGTCCAGTCTCTGGGTGTATGGTGCATAGTCAGGCCCATTACACTGTTGTCGCACCGTGTGATAACACTAGCCAGGTGTCTTAGGTGTGGTTGATGAAATGCAGCTTCTGGGGTAGGAATTTCATTCCTGTGGCTGGGTATTTGGTCACATTCAACGAGCGTTGGTAGAGGTATTTCAGTCTTCCCATTGATAGGAGAAGCAATGAATCCCTGGGCTCTTCTGCTGCTAGTCTCTATGCGACCCGAGCATTTGTTCAAGGTGTAGGGTTCTGATGGTCCAATCATTCCAAAGGCTTCAAAGAATTTGGTTCCTGCCAGGGACCGGTTGCTTTGGTCATCCATGATGGCATACACCTTCATTGCCTTTTCTGGATGTCCCTCGGGATAAACCTTGATTAGGAATATTCGGGCACAACATTTCTGCATTTGGCCCTCTCCACATACCTCTGAGCATGAGCAGGAGATGGCTGTGGTGGTGTCAGTCTGATTCTTGGACTCCCCGCCATGACTTGGAGTGGGAGCGGTGGTGACTGCAGCCGGTGTGTCTCTAGCTAGCTGGTTTGGGTGCATGGCTGAAACGTGTTTTTCACTATGACACTCCTCACACTTGACGATGGATTTACAGTCCTTGGCCATGTGCTCAAGTGATGCACAGCATTTGAAACAGATTCCAAGCTCTGTGAGGACTTTCTTGCGCTCCTGTAGGGTTTTGGATCTAAACCCTCTGCACTTGTTCAGTGAGTGCGGTTTTTTATGGATGGGGCATTCTTGATTGAAAGACTTATCTCGTGATGAGATGGCGTACTGTTTATCTGTGGGTGCTGTAGGTGATGGTAGTGCAGTCTTCCTGACACTCACAGTGTTCTTAATGTCTTTGCGTTTGTGTATGGCACCTTCATACCTTGATGATGATGATGATGTTGCAGCTGCTGAAGTGTTGAACTCTAGGAAGTCGAGGCTGGGGTCGTTCCTCATCTGGGCCTGCTCGTCGATGAACTTGCAGAAGTGAATAAATGGGGGAAAGGTGACGTCATGCACTCTTTTGTACCTTGAGACTGACGTTGCCCATTTCTCCTGCAGACTGTATGGCAGCTTCACCACGATTGGGTTCACTCCATGGGCTGTATCCAGGTAGCACAGCCCAGACAGACGATGATCTCTTTTGGCGAGCTCCAGCTCCATGAGCAGATCATTTAGGTCTTGAAGCTTGTGGACTTCTTTAAGGTTGATCTTTGGGATGTCCTGCAGTCTCTTGAATAGGGCTTTCTCTATTGCTTCTGCGCTGCCAAAGGTGCGTTCCAGTCTTTGCCATGCAGCAGCGAGACCTGCTTCTGCTTGTCCCACATAGACGGTTCTGAGGCTCTTGATACGGTTTGTAGAGCCTGGGCCCAACCACTTGATCAGGAGGTCGAGCTCCTGTTCTGCAGTTAAGTTGAGATTGGCGATGGCTGCCTTGAAAGTTGCTTTTCAAGCCCTGTAGCTCTCTGCACGATCATCAAATTTCGTGAGACTAGTGTTGATTAGCTCTCTGCTCACCATGAACCTGGCAAATTCAGACATGTCTGATTTCTCACCACTTGTTGCCACGATGACTCGTGATGCCCCTGGGGCGTATGGGCTGCCTGGCGTGAATGGATGAGATGTTCCCGGGTAGAATGACGTTGCTGCAGGGTTGAGCTGTGGTTTAGCCTCTGTAGATTCTGATGACCGCTGCTTGAGCTGTGGAAGTGGGTCAGGAAACACTTGGTTGCCATCTTGCCGTGGTGACTGTGTTTGAGAGGGCACCTCTTGGTGACTGTTATTAATTTGCTCGGGAGCTTTAGGTGGTACTGGCACTGATAGAGGTAAGTTGGAGGTTTTGGTGTTGTCGGCTTGGACGGTACTGCAAATCGGTGTTGCTACAGGTAACTGATTCAGTACATAGTCTCTTGTGCGATCAACTGGATTATCTGCTTCCAGTGGTGGCAAGTGAGCTGGATCAGGACCTTGGATCAATGCTTGCTCAAGTAGTCTCACTTTAGCTAGTGCAACTTCCTCTTCCATCTGTGACCGAAGAATCTTTATCCGAGCCTCCGCTTCTGCCCTTTTGGCTTCTGCTTTAGCGGCTTCTGCTTTTGCATGGGCTTCTGCTTTAGCGGCTTCTGCTCTTGCAAGGGCTTCTGCTTCTACTTCTCTTTCTGTGAAGGAACGTCTCACCTTGGATTCCTCTGCTCTTATGCGGGCCTCTAGTATCCTGTCGCTCAGGGCTGAGCTTCTTGAGGATGATGACCCGGATGACCGAGAGGAACGTCTAGATGAGGTTGAGCGGTGTGATCTAGTTTCTTGCTGGTGAGAGATACGGTGTTCGGCCTTGTCTATGGCATCTTGTACCTTGGCATCTCTTTCCTTGTCCACCTCTTCTGCCTTGCTCAGGTCTGACAGAGCTTCATCAATTTTAGAGTCTTTTAGAAAGGTAATGTACCTTGTTGACAGTCTCTTGTATCTTTCATGAGCTGTGTTCAGCCGTTCCAGAGCAGCTTGTAAGCATGCGGCATCACCTGATGAGGATTCAAGTCTTGACATGTAATACGTGACTCGTTCCCACTGTTCTTCCAGGTGTTCACATACCTCATCTTTCATAGTGTGATAGTTTTCAGTGGCCTTTATCGTGGGTTTGGAAGAGCGCTTCGGTCGGACAACTTGGTCTGCTGGAAGCGTGGGATCTGCCTCCTGGGCTTCATAGTGGACAGTATCGGATTGTATTTGCTCTGTTTGAGCAGTGGGGAACTGTCCAAGGTCTTTTTTGGCCATTTTGATTTAAGGTGTACTGTCTCTTTAAGAAACTTGACTTTTGAATAGAGGTCCGAAAATCATTGTGCAGCTCTGCAAGGACTCCCTGATGAAATTCCCAAGGTGTCTTTAGCAAAACTTGGGGTTCGCAATCCAGTAATATGCAGTAATGAGGTGTAATGTACTGCAAGTCTATAGAAGGGGTAAGGCTAGAGGGAAACAGCAGGTGCATAAACTGTCCCTTTACAATGCAAGCAGAGGTGATACAGGACGTGGCAGATGGGAGAGCTTCCCCTTAGGCTTGTCCAGGCATGCACTGTTGCAGGCAGACTAGTGCACAAGGCTTGTTGCTAGGCAGATTACATGGGAAGTTACAGGGTTCTTAGGGATCTGTAGCTGGGGAATTGAGCTGTTAAGCAGTCTTCTGACTGATTTGGGCTCTCAAGGAAGTTTTGACTTTGGGCTGTTCTGTCCCCACTTAAAGGCGATTGAAGGTGCGTAGTTGTGAGATGTTGTGAGAATCTTACCTTCGTTTTTCCTATAGGTGAGGCAGACATGACCAGAGCGCTCCAGAGTTAAACATGCACATGCTGAGATGAAACAATGGTGGTTTATTTTCTCCAAAGGTTAGGACATGCAGAGTACAGTAGTCCAAGTACCTGGCATTGTAGTTCTCCTGTGATGCTTGTTTCTGAAGCCACTAAGGTCAGAAGACTTTGTTTCTAGCAGCTCCAATAAGGGATGTGATTCTCACAAAACTCTGGCTGGAACTGAATATGACAGGAAGTGATGCAAGGAGGATCAGCAGACACTCGCATTGGCTGGACAAAAGAAACAGAGGAGCCTAAAGGTCTGATCAGTAGATGGCAGCAGAGACAAGCATGAAACACATTAAATAACAGTTTTAACTAAAACAAATAGAAACAGCACACTGCCCTTCTGTATAATATACCCCCACACACTGCTCCTCTGAATAATATCCCCAATGCACTGCTCCTTTATATAATTTACCCCCACACACGCCTCCATATAATATCCCCCATACACTGCCCCTCTGTATACTATCCCCCCCACACAAGCTGCCCCTTCGTAAATTTCCCCCTATACATTACCTCTCTGTATACTATCCCCCAACACACTGCTCCTCTATATATCCCCCCCACACTGATCCTCTGTATAATATCTCCCTTACACACTGCCCCTCTGTATAATATACCCAAACACTGATCTTCTGTATAATTTGCCCCCAGACACTGCAAATTTGTATAATATTCCTCCACACACTGCTCCTTTGTATAATATCACCCCACACAGTGCTCCTCTGTATATCCCACCCACACACTGCCCCTCTGTATAATATCCCTCACATACGCTGCCCCTCTGTATACTATCCCCCACACAAGCTGCCCCTCTGTATATCGCCCCACATCATTAACATTCTGTATACTCTCCCCCCCACACACACTACCCCTCTGCATAATATCCTCCTGGTATATATGTCCCCCTACTTGTATATATATCCCCCACACACTGCTCCTCTGTATAATATCTCCCCCACACACTGCCCCTCTGTATAATATACCCAAACACTGATCTTCTGTATAATATGCCCCCACACACACTGCTCCTTTGTATAATATTCCCCCACACACTGCTCCTCTGTATAATATCACCCCCCACAGTGCTCCTCTGTATATCCCCCCCACACACTGCCCCTCTGTATACTATCCCCCCACACAAGCTGCCCCTCTATATCGCCCCACATCATTAACACTCTGTATACTATCCCCCCACACACACTACCTCTCTGCATAATATCCTCCTCGTATATATGTCCCCCTCCTGGGCCCATCCTGGTATATATATGTCCCCATCCTGGTATTTATGTCCCCTTTCTAGCATATATGTCCTCCTCCTGGTAAATATGTCCCCATCCTAAGCCTCTTCTTGTATATATGTCCCCATCCTGATTTCTGTCCCCATCCTGGTATATATGTTCCATCCTGGGTCCCTCCTGGTATGCATATTTCCCTCCTAGGCACATTCTGGTATATATGTCCCCATCCTGGTATAAATGTCCCATCCTGGGTCCCTCCTGGTATATACAGTGCCTTGCAAAAGTATTCGGCTCCCTTCAATTTTTCAACCTTTTCCCACATTTCATGCTTCAAACATAAAGATAAAAATTTTAATGTTATGGTGAAGAATCAACAACAAATGCGACACAATTGTGAAGTTGAACGAAATGTATTGCTTATTTTAAACTTTTTAAAAAAATAAATAACTGAAAAGTGGGGCATGCAATATTATTCATCCCTTTTAAGTTAATACTTTGTAGCGCCACCTTTTGCTGCGATTACAGCTGCAAGTCGCTTGGGGTATGTCTCTATCATTGCACATCAAGAGACTGAAATTCTTGCCCATTCTTCCTTTGCAAATAGCTCGAGCTGAGTGAGGTTGGATGAAGAGCGTTTGTGAACAGCAGTTTTCAGCTCTTTCCACAGATTCTCGATTGGATTCAGGTCTGGACTTTGACTTGGCCATTCTACCACCTGGATACGTTTATTTGTGAACTATTCCATTGTACATTTTGCTTTATGTTTGGGATCATTGTCTTGTTGGAAGACAAATCTCTGTCCCAGTCTCAGGTCTTTTACAAACTCCAACAGGTTTTCTTCAAGAATGGTCCTGTATTTGGCTCCATCCATCTTCCCATCAATTTTAACCATCTTCCCTGTCCCTGCTGAAGAAAAGCAGGCCCAAACCATGATGCTGCCACCACCATGTTTGACAGTGGGGATGGTGTGTTCAGTGTGATGAGCTGTGTTGCTTTTACGCCAAACATTTTGTTTGGCATTGTGCCCAAATAGTTTGATTTTGGTTTCATCTGACCAGAGCATCTTCTTCCACGTTTGGTGTGTCTCCCAGGTGGCTTGTGGCAAACTTTAAATGACACTTTTTATGGATATCTTTGAGAAATGGCTTTCTTCTTGACACTCTTCCATAAAGGCCAGATTTATTCAGTGTACAACTGATTGTTGTCCTATGGACAAGACTCTCCCACCTCAGCTGTAGATCTCTGCAGTTCATCCAGAGTGATCATGGGCCTATTGGCTGCATCTCTGATCAGTCTTCTCCTTGTTTGAGATGAACGTTTGGATAGACGGCCGGGTCTTGGTAGATTTGCAGTGGTATGATACTCCTTCCATTTCAATATGATCGCTTGCACAGTGCTCCTTGGAATGTTTAAAGTTTTGGAAATCTTTTTGTAACCAAATCCGGCTTTAAACTTCTCCACAACAGTATCACGGACCTGCCTGTTGTGTTCCTTGGTCTTCATGATGAGTTTGCTGCACTGAAAGTAAAGGGGACAAATAATATTGCACACCCCACTTTTCGGGTATTTATTTTTTAAAAAAAGTTTAAAATAAGTAATACATTTCGTTCAACGTCACAATTATGTCCCACTTGTTGATTCTTCACTATAACATTAAAATTTGTATCTTTATGTTTGAAGGCTGAAATGTGGGAAAAGGTTGAAAAATTGAAAGGAGCCAAATACTTTCACAATGCACTGTATATCCCCCTCCTAGCACATCCTGGCATATATGACCCCATCCTGGTTTCTGTCCCCTTCCTGGTATATGTTATCCTTCTGGTATATGTGTCCCCTTCCTGGGCTCTTCCTGGTATATATGTATGCAGCAAAAAGAAAAAAAAAATGTACTCACCCTCCCCGTCTCCCACATCGCGTGGTGTCCTCCCTGAGCCGTGATGCATTTCAGCTGTTTGTGCGACGTCTGACAGGCTTCCAGTTGAAGCAAGGCAGGGGCTGGGGTCAGCGAGCCCCCACCAGTCCCGGCGATCATCCCGCGCTTGTCTTCAGCTCACCGAGCGCTTACCAGTCCCCTGCTGGCTGCTGCGTCCTCGCCAACTCCGCGGTTCTGTTATCTGCAGCAGCGTGATCAGGTTGCAGAATCAGAGTGATGACCTCATAACGCTGCTGCATGCTGGGCCGCGGGATGACACGCCAGCGCCTGCTCAGCACCACTGACCATGCCAGCAGCACATGGCTAATTTGCATGTGATGCAAATTAGCCAGTGTAGTGGCTGAAGCAACACTTCCGTCCCTCTGCTACGGCTGGGGCCCGGTCAGGGGGTGGCTGGCAAATTTTAGCTTGGGGGCAAGCACATACCAGTGGCCCACAAGTTGTGGGTGCCCATCTTTAACCTGCTTACCTCAGGTTGCTGCATAAACAGCAGAGGAAGCAAGGCTTTAAAATGGTGGTTGATGCAGTTCCCATATTGGGATCATATAACACTGTTATGGGGGAAAAAGCGCAAATAGGGTCTTACCCAGTATGGGGGTAGAAATGATATAAAGGAATACACTCACCTGGTGAGGTTGTGCCAGTCACAACCCCTTTCAGAAGCTTGTGGGTGTTTAGTGGTTAGCAGCGGCCCCAAGATAACAATTATAAAATAAATAGAGAAAAGAAATGGGTTTTGTGCCGTGCTAAAAACCACAGATGCAGTAGATAAAAAGACTTCCTTTTTATTTTTACAAGTCTACGCGTTTCAGAGACATCTCTGTCTCCTTCATCAGGAAAAAATAAATCATGCTTCAGTATCTGACAGGCAGGACCTATATGTAGGCGTCCATGCTGCCACATATGCATTTTAAGGGTGCTTAAAATTTGTATCTTTATGTTTGAAGGCTGAAATGTGGGAAAAGGTTGAAAAATTGAAGGGAGCCAAATACTTTCACAATGCACTGTATATCCCCTTCCTAGCACATCCTGGCATATATGACCCCATCCTGGTTTCTGTCCCCTTCCTGGTATATGTTATCCTTCTGGTATATGTGTCCCCTTCCTGGGCTCTTCCTGGTATATATGTATGCAGCAAAAAGAAAAAAAAAATGTACTCACCCTCCCCGTCTCCCACATCGCGCGGTGTCCTCCCTGAGCCGTGATGCATTTCAACGATCAACGATTTTTGACGCTTTTGTGATCGTTGATCGTCGCGCCTTTTAGTCACACACATCGATATCGCTAACGGCGCCGGATGTGCGTCACGACACCGTGACCCCGACGATATATCTTTAGCGATATCGTTGTGTGTAAAGTACCCTTTAGAGCAGTCAGACTGTGGAATGCCCTACCACAAGAGGTAGTAATGGCAGATACTATAACAGCTCTTAAAAATGGCTGGATGATTTCCTCAGTACACACAACATTGTTGGTTAGAAAATAGTTAATGACAAAACGTATAATTGGAGGAGGAAAGTTGAACTAGATGGACCTAGGTCTTTTTTTCAATTATGTAATTGTGAAATACTCCATTTAATTATTTTGTATTTCACTTTGTAGTCCTACACTGCTATAAGGGTATGTGCCAACATAGCAGATTTGTGTGCAGATTTTCTGCACACAAAACTGCATGTTTTGGTATGAAAAACGTAGCAGAAAAAACGACCAGTTTTTTAAGCGTTTTTTCCTGGCGTTTTTCCATTAGCCAGGACCCTGCTTTCAATGCCCGGAGCGGTGCCCATGCCGCTCTCGGCAGTTTAACCCCTTCATCACAGCTATCAGGAGGCAGGGAGAGGAATTGCTTACCTCTCCTTGGCTGTCATGCGATGTTTGGCTCTGCGCGCACTTGGTGGCACAGCGGCATTGGACTCCGTTCACACTACAAGGGTTGACAAGCAACTTGATGCATCAGAGTTGCTCAGCCGGAACCGGCAGTTGGGTGATTTACGTTCACTGGTTTCAGTCCTGCAGGAGATAATTCCTAATAAATATCTCATGCAAATATTTAAAAACACAACTGTTGACTAGAGAAAAAAGGGGAGTCACAAATAAATCTGCATATAAATATCAATATAAATATCAATATAAATTAATAAAAGGATGAGAGTGAAATGCAAGGGTGAATCACAAAGTACACATCAGTAAATCTACTGATTGCCGTCTTCTTCACCCCCTGAAGAAGACGGCAACAAAACGTGCGCGCGTCGGGGTGGGTGTCACTCTACCTCTCTGGAAATAGTGCTCCACAACCTGTTAGGTAAATACCCTATTATTATGTATACTTTTTGGTGCCGATTCCGACACTTCATACATCTCCCTGGACGAATTGCCCACTGGTTGTTGTTACCCTGAGCAGTCTTTCCTCTGTCTATACCTGCATTAGGATGTTTGGATGATTTGCTTTGGGTGAATCACTCTGGTTTTTCTCTGCTCACAACAGTTAAACATATACCGTGGTATGACCTCTGACCACGTTTTTTCATAATATATGAGTTTATTTTGAGATTTACTGATGTGTACTTTGTGATTCACCCTTGTATTTCACTCTCATCCTTTTATTAATTTATATTGATATTTATATTGATATTTATATGCAGATTTATTTGTGACTCCCCTTTTTTCTCTAGTCAACAGTTGTGTTTTTTAATATTTGCATGAGATATTTATTATGCTCTTTTAATGTATATGAATAAAGATAATTAATTTTTCATGACCCCTTGTTCGGCTTTCTTTTTTGGTGATATATATGATAAATCCGAATGGTCCTTATGGTCCAAGGTACCCCCACACCTGCTATAACCTTTTGACAGTAATTATTGTCATATATATATCTGTTTGTATGGTACGGGTTATTTTCTTACTATTGGTGTTCAGGAAATAATTCCTGCAGACTGGTGAGCAGAAATTACGACCTCAGGTTGCTAACTGCCACGTGGAGCTATCTCCTTCCTATTTAAGATACTAGTGTCTTCCAGTATGCGCCGAAAGTTGCTTCAGCGATTCTGATCTTAGTGGTGATCCAGTTTATGGTGAGCTGTAGTTGCTATTTTGAGTAGTGTGGAAATTCCCCTGTTTTGCATTTACTTCCTTCCTTTCCATTCCCCTGTACACGTATAGTCTCTCCTTTGTGTTTGACTGCAGCTTGTACGCGTTTTTGTTCTCCATTGTCTGTGTTGTGTCTTGGTGGTTTTATTACTGTGCTTCTGGGCTGCCCCAAAGGTGAGGGAGAGTGGGAGTAACTTCAGGGCACGGACAGGAGTCAGGGTCACACAGGGGCTCAGACCTGGCTACCATCAAGCCTACCTCCGAGATAAAGAACAGTGCATGGTCTCAAGTCAGAGGATCAGCCTAGGAGCCCCTTTTCTGTCATTTCATACCATGTGACATTATTATCGGCCCATGGATCCGGTCACTGGTCTTGGTAAACAGCTACAGGCATCAACACTCCAGATAGCAAAGCTGAAAGGCAGTTCAGCTGCAAGCCCAGACTCCTCATATGGTGCAGACCAGGTTGGTAGCCAGTGCTTCAGATCCCAAACTGCCTCCTACAGAGTGGTTTGATGGGGATCGCTGTCGGTTTGTCTCCTTCCATGAGGCCTGTAAACTCTACTTCCAACTGTGACCTTTTTCTTCCTGGAATGAAGCCCAGCGAGTAGGAATTCTAATTTCCCTACTTAGTGGTGACCCACCATCATGGGCTTTCTTTGCCCTGCTATTCCCTTTGTGTTCGGGTCAGTGGATGTTTTTTTTACGCTTGGCCTCATTTATGACGACCCTGAAAAAGTGTCATTTGCCGAGCCTAAGATCCCTTCACTGAAAAAAGGGAATCGACCGACTGAAGATTACTGTGCTGAATTCTCACACTCGGCGCTTGACAGGCAAGAGCCAGTTGTTTCAGGGCAGGGCCGGCTCCAGGTTTTTGTGGGCCCCATCTACATGCAGACACGCATATACACAGATACATACACATACAGGCATACATACATACATATACATCTTTGAAGACACACCCACAAAAATACTTATAAACAAACAAATCTATACAGTCATATACAGTGACATACATAGATACACATCATACATGCATACAGACACATTCCCGCTTGTCTCCATCCAGCTCCTTTTGGGCATGTGGCTGTGCTGCATGATGGTCATCACTAACAGACATGGCCGCGCACATTGCACACTGACACTGCTGTATATACATCACAGGAGGGGCAGAGGGCATAGACATTACTGGAGGGCATAGATGTTACTGGAATAGCAAACAGCTCTGGGGGTATACACATTACTGGGGTGGGTTGCATAGTGCTCTGGGGGGCTGCACATACGGCTCCAGGTGGCTTCACAGATGGTTATGGGGGGGTCACACGCACATCTCTGATCCACACATACACACTCACACAGCTCTGCTACACACACACACCCCTTGATAGCACTGTTGCACACATCTCTGCTGCATATGTGCAGACACAAACACACACACAGCTCTGCTGCATATATAAATATATATACGGTATATACATATATATATATATATATATATATATATACACAGCTCTGCTGCACATATACACATCTCTGCTGTCCGAAGACTATATATACACACAGCATTGCTGCACACATCTCTACGCTGCCCAAACAGCACATATTCACAAGGCTCTGCTGCCCAGAGTAAATACACACTCTGCTGCCCAAAGAGTATATATACAAACAGCTCTGCTGCAGACAGACACACACTGCACCCAGACACAAACTTGCCTCTGCTGCACCCAGACATACTCGGCTCTGCTGCACTCAGACACACACTCGGCTCTGCTGCACCCAGACACACACTCGGCTCTGCTGCACCCAGACACATACTCGGTCCTGCTGCACCCAAACACACACTTGGCTCTGCTGCACCCAGACACATACTCGGCTCTGCTGCACCCAGACACATACTCGACTCTGCTGCACCCAGACACACACTCGGCTCTGCTGCACCCAGACACACACTCGGCTCTGCTGCACTCAAACACATACTCGGCTCTGCTGCACCCAGGCACACACTCGGCTCTGCTGAACCCAAACACACACTCGTCTCTGCTGCACCGAGGCACACACTCAGCTCTGCTGCACCCAGACACATACTCGGCTCTGCTGCACCCAGACACACACTTGGCTCTGCTGCACCCAGACACATACTCGGCTCTGCTGCACTTGTTCAGTGAGTGCGGTTTTTTATGGATGGGGCATTCTTGATTGAAAGACTTATCTCGTGATGAGATGGCGTACTGTTTATCTGTGGGTGCTGCAGGTGATGGTAGTGCAGTCTTCCTGACACTCACAGTGTTCTTAATGTCTTTTCGTTTGTGTATGGCACCTTCATACCTTGATGATGATGATGATGATGTTGCAGCTGCTGAAGTGTTGAACTCTAGGAAGTCGAGGCTGGGGTCGTTCCTCATCTGGGCCTGCTCGTCGATGAACTTGCAGAAGTGAATAAATGGGGGAAAGGTGACGTCATGCACTCTTTTGTACCTTGAGACTGACGTTGCCCATTTCTCCTGCAGACTGTATGGCAGCTTCACCACGATTGGGTTCACTCCATGGGCTGTATCCAGGTAGCACAGCCCAGACAGACGATGATCTGTTTTGGCGAGCTCCAGCTCCATGAGCAGATCATTTAGGTCTTGAAGCTTGTGGACTTCTTTAAGGTTGATCTTTGGGATGTCCTGCAGTCTCTTGAATAGGGCTTTCTCTATTGCTTCTGCGCTGCCAAAGGTGCGTTCCAGTCTTTGCCATGCAGCAGCGAGACCTGCTTCTGCTTGTCCCACATAGACGGTTCTGAGGCTCTTGATACGGTTTGTAGAGCCTGGGCCCAACCACTTGATCAGGAGGTCGAGCTCCTGTTCTGCAGTTAAGTTGAGATTGGCGATGGCTGCCTTGAAAGTTGCTTTTCAGGCCCTGTAGCTCTCTGCACGATCATCAAATTTCGTGAGACTAGTGTTGATTAGCTCTCTGCTCACCATGAACCTGGCAAATTCAGACATGTCTGATTTCTCACCACTTGTTGCCACGATGACTCGTGATGCCCCTGGGGCGTATGGGCTGCCTGGCGTGAATGGATGAGATGTTCCCAGGTAGAATGACGTTGCTGCAGAGTTGAGCTGTGGTTTAGCCTCTGTAGATTCTGATGACCGCTGCTTGAGCTGTGGAAGTGGGTCAGGAAACACTTGGTTGCCATCTTGCCGTGGTGACTGTGTTTGAGAGGGCACCTCTTGGTGACTGTTATTAATTTGCTCGGGAGCTTTAGGTGGTACTGGCACTGATAGAGGTAAGTTGGAGGTTTTGGTGTTGTCGGCTTGGACGGTACTGCAAATCGGTGTTGCTACAGGTAACTGATTCAGTACATAGTCTCTTGTGCGATCAACTTGATTATCTGCTTCCAGTGGTGGCAAGTGAGCTGGATCAGGACCTTGGATCAATGCTTGCTCAAGTAGTCTCACTTTAGCTAGTGCAACTTCCTCTTTCATCTGTGACCGAAGAATCTTTATCCGAGCCTCCGCTTCTGCCCTTTTGGCTTCTGCTTTAGTGGCTTCTGCTTTTGCATGGGCTTCTGCTTTAGCGGCTTCTGCTCTTGCAAGGGCTTCTGCTTCTACTTCTCTTTCTGTGAAGGAACGTCTCACCTTGGATTCCTCTGCTCTTATGCGGGCCTCTAGTATCCTGTCGCTCAGGGCTGAGCTTCTTGAGGATGATGACCCGGATGACCGAGAGGAACGTCTAGATGAGGTTGAGCGGTGTGATCTAGTTTCTTGCTGGTGAGAGATACGGTGTTCGGCCTTGTCTATGGCATCTTGTACCTTGGCATCTCTTTCCTTGTCCACCTCTTCTGCCTTGCTCAGGTCTGAAAGAGCTTCATCAATTTTAGAGTCTTTTAGAAAGGTAATGTACCTTGTTAACAGTCTCTTGTATCTTTCATGAGCTGTGTTCAGCCGTTCCAGAGCAGCTTGTAAGCATGCGGCATCACCTGATGAGGATTCAAGTCTTGACATGTAATACGTGACTCGTTCCCACTGTTCTTCCAGGTGTTCACATACCTCATCTTTCATAGTGTGATAGTTTTCAGTGGCCTTTATCGTGGGTTTGGAAGAGCGCTTCGGTCGGACAACTTGGTCTGCTGGAAGCGTGGGATCTGCCTCCTGGGCTTCATAGTGGACAGTATCGGATTGTATTTGCTCTGTTTGAGCAGTGGGGAACTGTCCAAGGTCTTTTTCGGCCATTTTGATTTAAGGTGTACTGTCTCTTTAAGAAACTTGACTTTTGAATAGAGGTCCGAAAATCATTGTGCAGCTCTGCAAGGACTCCCTGATGAAATTCCCAAGGTGTCTTTAGCAAAACTTGGGGTTCGCAATCCAGTAATATGCAGTAATGAGGTGTAATGTACTGCAAGTCTATAGAAGGGGTAAGGCTAGAGGGAAACAGCAGGTGCATAAACTGTCCCTTTACAATGCAAGCAGAGGTGATACAGGACGTGGCAGATGGGAGAGCTTCCCCTTAGGCTTGTCCAGGCATGCACTGTTGCACAAGGCTTGTTGCTAAGCAGATTACATGGGAAGTTACAGGGTTCTTAGGGATCTGTAGCTGGGGAATTGAGCTGTTAAGCAGTCTTCTGACTGATTTGGTCTCTCAAGGAAGTTTTGACTTTGGGCTGTTCTGTCCCCACTTAAAGGCGATTGAAGGTGCGTAGTTGTGAGATGTGAGAATCTTACCTTCGTTTTTCCTATAGGTGAGGCAGACATGACCAGAGCGCTCCAGAGTTAAACATGCACATGCTGAGATGAAACAATGGTGGTTTATTTTCTCCAAAGGTTAGGACATGCAGAGTACAGTAGTCCAAGTACCTGGCATTGTAGTTCTCCGGTGATGCTTGTTTCTGAAGCCACTAAGGTCAGAAGACTTTGCTTCTAGCAGCTCCAATAAGGGATGTGATTCTCACAAAACTCTGGCTGGAACTGAATATGACAGGAAGTGATGCAAGGAGGATCAGCAGACACTCGCATTGGCTGGACAAAAGAAACAGAGGAGCCTAAAGGTCTGATCAGTAGATGGCAGCAGAGACAAGCATGAAACACATTAAATAACAGTTTTAACTAAAACAAATAGAAACAGCACACTGCCCTTCTGTATAATATACACCCACACACTGCTCCTCTGAATAATATCCCCAATGCACTGCTCCTTTATATAATATACCCCCACACACTCCTCCATATAATATCCCCCATACACTGCCCCTCTGTATACTATCCCCCCCACACAAGCTGCCCCTTCGTAAATTTCCCCCTATACATTACCTCTCTGTATACTATCCCCCAACACACTGCTCCTCTATATATCCCCCCACACTGATCCTCTGTATAATATCTCCCTTACACACTGCCCCTCTGTATAATATACCCAAACACTGATCTTCTGTATAATTTGCCCCCAGACACTGCAAAATTGTATAATATTCCTCCACACACTGCTCCTTTGTATAATATCACCCCACACAGTGCTCCTCTGTATATCCCACCCACACACTGCCCCTCTGTATAATATCCCTCACATTCGCTGCCCCTCTGTATACTATCCCCCACACAAGCTGCCCCTCTGTATATCGCCCCACATCATTAACATTCTGTATACTCTCCCCCCACACACACTACCCCTCTGCATAATATCCTCCTGGTATATATGTCCCCCTACTTGTATATATATCCCCCACACACTGCTCCTCTGTATAATATCTCCCCCACACACTGCCCCTCTGTATAATATACCCAAACACTGATCTTCTGTATAATATGCCCCCACACACTGCTCCTTTGTATAATATTCCCCCACACACTGCTCCTCTGTATAATATCACCCCCCCACAGTGCTCCTCTGTATATCCCCCCCACACACTGCCCCTCTGTATACTATCCCCCCACACAAGCTGCCCCTCTATATCGCCCCACATCATTAACACTCTGTATACTATCCCCCCACACACACTACCGCTCTGCATAATATCCTCCTCGTATATATGTCCCCCTCCTGGGCCCATCCTGGTATATATATGTCCCCATCCCGGTATTTATGTCTCCTTTCTAGCATATATGTCCTCCTCCTGGTAAATATGTCCCCATCCTAAGCCTCTCCTTGTATATATGTCCCCATCCTGATTTCTGTCCCCATCCTGGTATATATGTTCCATCCTGGGTCCCTCCTGGTATGCATATTTCCCTCCTAGGCACATTCTGGTATATATGTCCCCATCCTGGTATAAATGTCCCATTCTGGGTCCCTCCTGGTATATACAGTGCCTTGCAAAAGTATTCGGCTCCCTTCAATTTTTCAACCTTTTCCCACATTTCATGCTTCAAACATAAAGATAAAAATTTTAATGTTATGGTGAAGAATCAACAACAAATGCGACACAATTGTGAAGTTGAACGAAATGTATTGCTTATTTTAAACTTTTTAAAAAATAAATAACTGAAAAGTGGGGCATGCAATATTATTCATCCCTTTTAAGTTAATACTTTGTAGCGCCACCTTTTGCTGCGATTACAGCTGCAAGTCGCTTGGGGTATGTCTCTATCATTGCACATCAAGAGACTGAAATTCTTGCCCATTCTTCCTTTGCAAATAGCTCGAGCTGAGTGAGGTTGGATGAAGAGCGTTTGTGAACAGCAGTTTTCAGCTCTTTCCACAGATTCTCGATTGGATTCAGGTCTGGACTTTGACTTGGCCATTCTACCACCTGGATACGTTTATTTGTGAACTATTCCATTGTACATTTTGCTTTATGTTTGGGATCATTGTCTTGTTGGAAGACAAATCTCTGTCCCAGTCTCAGGTCTTTTACAAACTCCAACAGGTTTTCTTCAAGAATGGTCCTGTATTTGGCTCCATCCATCTTCCCATCAATTTTAACCATCTTCCCTGTCCCTGCTGAAGAAAAGCAGGCCCAAACCATGATGCTGCCACCACCATGTTTGACAGTGGGGATGGTGTGTTCAGTGTGATGAGCTGTGTTGCTTTTACGCCAAACATTTTGTTTGGCATTGTGCCCAAATAGTTTGATTTTGGTTTCATCTGACCAGAGCATCTTCTTCCACGTTTGGTGTGTCTCCCAGGTGGCTTGTGGCAAACTTTAAATGACACTTTTTATGGATATCTTTGAGAAATGGCTTTCTTCTTGACACTCTTCCATAAAGGCCAGATTTATTCAGTGTACAACTGATTGTTGTCCTATGGACAAGACTCTCCCACCTCAGCTGTAGATCTCTGCAGTTCATCCAGAGTGATCATGGGCCTATTGGCTGCATCTCTGATCAGTCTTCTCCTTGTTTGAGATGAACGTTTGGATAGACGGCCGGGTCTTGGTAGATTTGCAGTGGTATGATACTCCTTCCATTTCAATATGATCGCTTGCACAGTGCTCCTTGGAATGTTTAAAGTTTTGGAAATCTTTTTGTAACCAAATCCGGCTTTAAACTTCTCCACAACAGTATCACGGACCTGCCTGTTGTGTTCCTTGGTCTTCATGATGAGTTTGCTGCACTGAAAGTAAAGGGAACAAATAATATTGCACACCCCACTTTTCGGGTATTTATTTTTTAAAAAAAGTTTAAAATAAGTAATACATTTCGTTCAACGTCACAATTATGTCCCACTTGTTGATTCTTCACTATAACATTAAAATTTGTATCTTTATGTTTGAAGGCTGAAATGTGGGAAAAGGTTGAAAAATTGAAAGGAGCCAAATACTTTCACAATGCACTGTATATCCCCCTCCTAGCACATCCTGGCATATATGACCCCATCCTGGTTTCTGTCCCCTTCCTGGTATATGTTATCCTTCTGGTATATGTGTCCCCTTCCTGGGCTCTTCCTGGTATATATGTATGCAGCAAAAAGAAAAAAAAAATGTACTCACCCTCCCCGTCTCCCACATCGCGTGGTGTCCTCCCTGAGCCGTGATGCATTTCAGCTGTTTGTGCGACGTCTGACAGGCTTCCAGTTGAAGCAAGGCAGGGGCTGGGGTCAGCGAGCCCCCACCAGTCCCGGCGATCATCCCGCGCTTGTCTTCAGCTCACCGAGCGCTTACCAGTCCCCTGCTGGCTGCTGCGTCCTCGCCAACTCCGCGGTTCTGTTATCTGCAGCAGCGTGATCAGGTTGCAGAATCAGAGTGATGACCTCATAACGCTGCTGCATGCTGGGCCGCGGGATGACACGCCAGCGCCTGCTCAGCACCACTGACCATGCCAGCAGCACATGGCTAATTTGCATGTGATGCAAATTAGCCAGTGTAGTGGCTGAAGCAACACTTCCGTCCCTCTGCTACGGCTGGGGCCCGGTCAGGGGGTGGCTGGCAAATTTTAGCTTGGGGGCAAGCACATACCAGTGGCCCACAAGTTGTGGGTGCCCATCTTTAACCTGCTTACCTCAGGTTGCTGCATAAACAGCAGAGGAAGCAAGGCTTTAAAATGGTGGTTGATGCAGTTCCCATATTGGGATCATATAACACTGTTATGGGGGAAAAAGCGCAAATAGGGTCTTACCCAGTATGGGGGTAGAAATGATATAAAGGAATACACTCACCTGGTGAGGTTGTGCCAGTCACAACCCCTTTCAGAAGCTTGTGGGTGTTTAGTGGTTAGCAGCGGCCCCAAGATAACAATTATAAAATAAATAGAGAAAAGAAATGGGTTTTGTGCCGTGCTAAAAACCACAGATGCAGTAGATAAAAAGACTTCCTTTTTATTTTTACAAGTCTACGCGTTTCAGAGACATCTCTGTCTCCTTCATCAGGAAAAAATAAATCATGCTTCAGTATCTGACAGGCAGGACCTATATGTAGGCGTCCATGCTGCCACATATGCATTTTAAGGGTGCTTAAAATTTGTATCTTTATGTTTGAAGGCTGAAATGTGGGAAAAGGTTGAAAAATTGAAGGGAGCCAAATACTTTCACAATGCACTGTATATCCCCTTCCTAGCACATCCTGGCATATATGACCCCATCCTGGTTTCTGTCCCCTTCCTGGTATATGTTATCCTTCTGGTATATGTGTCCCCTTCCTGGGCTCTTCCTGGTATATATGTATGCAGCAAAAAGAAAAAAAAAATGTACTCACCCTCCCCGTCTCCCACATCGCGCGGTGTCCTCCCTGAGCCGTGATGCATTTCAACGATCAACGATTTTTGACGCTTTTGTGATCGTTGATCATCGCGCCTTTTAGTCACACACATCGATATCGCTAACGGCGCCGGATGTGCGTCACGACACCGTGACCCCGACGATATATCTTTAGCGATATCGTTGTGTGTAAAGTACCCTTTAGAGCAGTCAGACTGTGGAATGCCCTACCACAAGAGGTAGTAATGGCAGATACTATAACAGCTCTTAAAAATGGCTGGATGATTTCCTCAGTACACACAACATTGTTGGTTAGAAAATAGTTAATGACAAAACGTATAATTGGAGGAGGAAAGTTGAACTAGATGGACCTAGGTCTTTTTTTCAATTATGTAATTGTGAAATACTCCATTTAATTATTTTGTATTTCACTTTGTAGTCCTACACTGCTATAAGGGTATGTGCCAACATAGCAGATTTGTGTGCAGATTTTCTGCACACAAAACTGCATGTTTTGGTATGAAAAACGTAGCAGAAAAAAACGACCAGTTTTTTAAGCGTTTTTTCCTGGCGTTTTTCCATTAGCCAGGACCCTGCTTTCAATGCCCGGAGCGGTGCCCATGCCGCTCTCGGCAGTTTAACCCCTTCATCACAGCTATCAGGAGGCAGGGAGAGGAATTGCTTACCTCTCCTTGGCTGTCATGCGATGTTTGGCTCTGCGCGCACTTGGTGGCACAGCGGCATTGGACTCCGTTCACACTACAAGGGCTGACAAGCAACTTGATGCATCAGAGTTGCTCAGCCGGAACCGGCAGTTGGGTGATTTACGTTCACTGGTTTCAGTCCTGCAGGAGATAATTCCTAATAAATATCTCATGCAAATATTTAAAAACACAACTGTTGACTAGAGAAAAAAGGGGAGTCACAAATAAATCTGCATATAAATATCAATATAAATATCAATATAAATTAATAAAAGGATGAGAGTGAAATGCAAGGGTGAATCACAAAGTACACATCAGTAAATCTACTGATTGCCGTCTTCTTCACCCCCTGAAGAAGACGGCAACAAAACGTGCGCGCGTCGTGGTGGGTGTCACTCTACCTCTCTGGAAATAGTGCTCCACAACCTGTTAGGTAAATACCCTATTATTATGTATATTTTTTGGTGCCGATTCCGACACTTCATACATCTCCCTGGACGAATTGCCCACTGGTTGTTGTTACCCTGAGCAGTCTTTCCTCTGTCTATACCTGCATTAGGATGTTTGGATGATTTGCTTTGGGTGAATCACTCTGGTTTTTCTCTGCTGACAACAGTTAAACATATACCGTGGTATGACCTCTGACCACGTTTTTTCATAATATATGAGTTTATTTTGAGATTTACTGATGTGTACTTTGTGATTCACCCTTGTATTTCACTCTCATCCTTTTATTAATTTATATTGATATTTATATTGATATTTATATGCAGATTTATTTGTGACTCCCCTTTTTTCTCTAGTCAACAGTTGTGTTTTTTAATATTTGCATGAGATATTTATTATGCTCTTTTAATGTATATGAATAAAGATAATTAATTTTTCATGACCCCTTGTTCGGCTTTCTTTTTTGGTGATATATATGATAAATCCGAATGGTCCTTATGGTCCAAGGTACCCCCACACCTGCTATAACCTTTTGACAGTAATTATTGTCATATATATATCTGTTTGTATGGTACGGGTTATTTTCTTACTATTGGTGTTCAGGAGATAATTCCTGCAGACTGGTGAGCAGAAATTACGACCTCAGGTTGCTAACTGCCACGTGGAGCTATCTCCTTCCTATTTAAGATACTAGTGTCTTCCAGTATGCGCCGAAAGTTGCTTCAGCGATTCTGATCTTAGTGGTGATCCAGTTTATGGTGAGCTGTAGTTGCTATTTTGAGTAGTGTGGAAATTCCCCTGTTTTGCATTTACTTCCTTCCTTTCCATTCCCCTGTACACGTATAGTCTCTCCTTTGTGTTTGACTGCAGCTTGTACGCGTTTTTGTTCTCCATTGTCTGTGTTGTGTCTTGGTGGTTTTATTACTGTGCTTCTGGGCTGCCCCAAAGGTGAGGGAGAGTGGGAGTAACTTCAGGGCACGGACAGGAGTCAGGGTCACACAGGGGCTCAGGCCTGGCTACCATCAAGCCTACCTCCGAGATAAAGAACAGTGCATGGTCTCGAGTCAGAGGATCAGCCTAGGAGCCCCTTTTCTGTCATTTCATACCATGTGACATTATTATCGGCCCATGGATCCGGTCACTGGTCTTGGTAAACAGCTACAGGCATCAACACTCCAGATAGCAAAGCTGAAAGGCAGTTCAGCTGCAAGCCCAGACTCCTCATATGGTGCAGACCAGGTTGGTAGCCAGTGCTTCAGATCCCAAACTGCCTCCTACAGAGTGGTTTGATGGGGATCGCTGTCGGTTTGTCTCCTTCCATGAGGCCTGTAAACTCTACTTCCAACTGTGACCTTTTTCTTCCTGGAATGAAGCCCAGCGAGTTGGAATTCTAATTTCCCTACTTAGTGGTGACCCACCATCATGGGCTTTCTTTGCCCTGCTATTCCCTTTGTGTTCGGGTCAGTGGATGTTTTTTTTACGCTTGGCCTCATTTATGACGACCCTGAAAAAGTGTCATTTGCCGAGCCTAAGATCCCTTCACTGAAAAAAGGGAATCGACCGACTAAAGATTACTGTGCTGAATTCTCACACTCGGCGCTTGACAGGCAAGAGCCAGTTGTTTCAGGGCAGGGCCGGCTCCAGGTTTTTGTGGGCCCCATCTACATGCAGACACGCATATACACAGATACATACACATACAGGCATACATACATACATATACATCTTTGAAGACACACCCACAAAAATACTTATAAACAAACAAATCTATACAGTCATATACAGTGACATACATAGATACACATCATACATGCATACAGACACATTCCCGCTTGTCTCCATCCAGCTCCTTTTGGGCATGTGGCTGTGCTGCATGATGGTCATCACTAACAGACATGGCCGCGCACATTGCACACTGACACTGCTGTATATACATCACAGGAGGGGCAGAGGGCATAGACATTACTGGAGGGCATAGATGTTACTGGAATAGCAAACAGCTCTGGGGGTATACACATTACTGGGGTGGGTTGCATAGTGCTCTGGGGGGCTGCACATACGGCTCCAGGTGGCTTCACAGATGGTTATGGGGGGGCCACACGCACATCTCTGATCCACACATACACACTCACACAGCTCTGCTACACACACACACCCCTTGATAGCACTGTTGCACACATCTCTGCTGCATATGTACAGACACAAACACACACACAGCTCTGCTGCATATATAAATATATATACGGTATATACATATATATATATATATATATATATATATATATATACAGCTCTGCTGCACATATACACATCTCTGCTGTCCGAAGACTATATATACACACAGCATTGCTGCACACATCTCTACGCTGCCCAAACAGCACATATTCACAAGGCTCTACTGCCCAGAGTAAATACACACTCTGCTGCCCAAAGAGTATATATACAAACAGCTCTGCTGCAGACAGACACACACTGCACCCAGACACAAACTTGCCTCTGCTGCACCCAGACATACTCGGCTCTGCTGCACTCAGACACACACTCGGCTCTGCTGCACCCAGACATACACTCGGCTCTGCTGCACCCAGACACATACTTGGTCCTGCTGCACCCAAACACACACTTGGCTCTGCTGCACCCAGACACATACTCGGCTCTGCTGCACCCAGACACATACTCGACTCTGCTGCACCCAGACACACACTCGGCTCTGCTGCACCCAGACACACACTCGGCTCTGCTGCACTCAAACACATACTCAGCTCTGCTGCACCCAGGCACACACTCGGCTCTGCTGCACCCAGGCACACACTCGGCTCTGCTGCACCCAAACACACACTCGTCTCTGCTGCACCGAGGCACACACTCAGCTCTGCTGCACCCAGACACATACTCGGCTCTGCTGCACCCAGACACACACTTGGCTCTGCTGCACCCAGACACATACTCGGCTCTGCTACAGCCAAACACATACTCGGCTTTGCTGCACCCAGGCACACACTCGGCTCTGCTGCACCCACACACCTACTCGGCTCTGCTGCACCCAGACACCTACTCGGCTCTGTTGCACCCAGGCACACACTCGGCTCTGCTGCACCCATACAACTACTCGGCCCTGCTGCATTCAAACACACACTCGGTTCTGCTGCACCCAGACACAGACACACTGTTGTAGTTATCTCCCTTTAATGCAGGGGGTTTTAGCTAATAACGGGACATCTGGGAAATGTGCACACGCGGCTCTAGGGGCCCCACACACATGGCTCTAGGGGCCCCACACACATGGCTCTGGGGGCCCCACACACATGCCTCTGGGGGCCCCACACACACGGCTCTGGGGGGCCCAAACACTTAGCTCTGGGGGCCAGCACATACGGCTCCGGGGGGTGGGGGGGAGCCAGGACATACATCTCCGGGGGGAAGGGAGCCAGGACAGACATCTCGGAGGGGGCGGGGGTAGTCCATACAGCTCACTGGAGCCCATAAATCGGAGGGCGGGGAGGGGTGTACAACATACCGCTCAAATCAAGGTGGAGAAGGGGCCCACACAGCACCGGAGGGCAGCACTGTGCTGGGGTCGCTGGCTGGCACTGCTCCTCATCTTCATCTGTGGGAGAGTGACTGGAGCTGGACGCCGCGCGATAGCTCCGCCCACAGATGAAGTTCAAACAAGGAGTTCACAGCGAATGCTGTGGACAGCGTGCCTTAAAGGGACAGCAGCCGCAGTTTCCTGCAGAGGACTGCGGTCCCCAGAACTCGCGAATGGGCCCCCCCGGCTGTCCAGGGCCCCGGCATTTGTCCGGGTGTGCCGCGTGCTGACGCCGGCCCTGTTTCAGGGTGTTTCAGAGCGGGTCAAGGAGGCCTTAGTGATGCATGAGACCCCTCCCTCTCTGGAGTCTGTGATGGAGTTGTAATCCAAATAAGTCGCTGGTTCCGCCAGAGGTCTCATGACACCATGTCAATCAGGGAGGGAAGGAAGCAGCAGCCCCAGTGATGTTTCTGGAGACCTCAGTCAAGTCATGCAGCTCGGGGGCACGTCTCAGGTGTACAAAGTGTCCCGTACTTCTAAATCTGGTGGGGCTTGTTTTTTGTTGTAAAAAGGGGCATTTTATCAACACATGTTCCCTAGTATCTAAGAAAGGCCGACCGGCGGAAAACTGGTAGGCTCAGGGGGTTTTAGGGATTCCTCCTGGGCCTACGCATCTCCTACATGATGGCCAGTGAGTGTTTGTTACCTGCCAAGGTGAACATTGGGGGCCATGAGGTGACCATTCAGGTCTTTCTGGATAGTGGTGTAGGTGCAAATATCGTGGATTAGCAATTTGCCCGCTCCCCTGGATTATGGGTGGATGAGTTACCCAATCCTATATGAATTGTGGCCATCAACTCGTTTCCTCTGTCCCAGGGGTTCTTCAAGGAGTGTGTCCACAACTTGAAACTCTGCATTGGGGTCCTCCATACTGAGTGGCTTACCTGCCAGGTGCTCAATGACCTACCTGGGTACATTAAGCCTCCGTCCTCCCCAGTCGCATCTGGGTTTTTCTTTGTCAAAAAGAATGATGGTGGATTAAAAGCATGTCTGGATTTCCGGGAGCTTAACCAGACTCTGGTTTGTGATCCATATCCCATGCTGCTCATTCCGGATCCAGATTTCCGGTGCTAATTCATTTTCTAAGCTCAACCTCAGGGAGGCCTATAATCTGATCAGGGTCCATAAGGGTGACGAGTGTAAAATGATGTTTAATACGCCATTGGGTCACTATGAAAATCTGGTAATGGCCTTTAGTCTAACCAATGCACCTGCAATATTTCAAAACTTTATTAATGATGTGTTTGCTCACCTGTTGGGTAGGTTTGTTGTCATTTACCTGGATGACATTCTCATTTATTTCCAAGACCGTAGGTTACACAAGAAGACATTATCAAGTGTTCCAGTTACTCAGAGCAAACAAGCTTTACGCCAAACCGGAGAAGTGTGTATTCTTGGTTCAGGAGTTGCCTTTCCTGCGGTACATCATTTTCGTGTTTGGTTTCAGGATGGATCCCTCTACGGTGTAAGCTATTTTAAATTGGGACCATTCTCAGAAATCTTAAATCGCTACAACAGTTCTTGGGTTTCACAAACCATTACAGAAAATGTATTAGGAATTTTTCTGTCATAGCCAGACCTCTGACCAATATGATGAAGAAAGGGATGGACTTCTCTGACTGGACTGAGAATGCTTTATGCGCTTTTGAGTGTTTAAAAAGTGTTTAGTGCCAGCTCCAGTACTTATACAGCCCGATGTGTCTCTTCCTTTCACTGTGGAGGATATCGCTTCTGAGGTGGGTGTGGAGGCTGTGTTGTCTCAGGGTCTGTCATTGGGTAGGCTTCGCCCATGTGCTTTCTTTTCTAGGAAGTTGTTGCCCACAGAACGTAATTATGACATGGGTAACAGAATTACTCGCCATCAAGTTGGTATTTGAGGAATGGCGGCACTTCCTGGAGGGGGACATCCACCCGGTTATTGTTATTACTGACCACAAGAATCTGTTGTACCTCGAGACTGCTAAGCGCCTTTCTCCGAGACAAGCTTGGTGGTCCTTGTTGTTTAACAGATTTAACTTTTTTGTCACCCACCGCCCTGGATCTAAGAACACTAAGGCGAATGTCTTGTCCAGATGTTTTCCTGGGGGAGAATCTCAGAGGAAACGGTGCCCATTCTGCAGAATGGGGTGGTTATCTCATCACTTGGTACTGAGGTGTAGTCTGAGATTGCTGAGGCCCATGACGAGGCACCATCGAGGGTTCCAGCTAAGAGGTCATTTGTTCATTTGTTCCCCTGAACCTTCGCCTTAAGGTTTTGGATGAGCATCACTATTCTGTTCTAGCTGGTCAGCCTGGGGTGAAGGGTACATTGGACCTCCTATTGCGTTGGTTTTCGTGGCCCAAGATCTGTAAGGATGTGGTTTCCTATATGTCTGCATTTACCGTCTGTGCGTGATCCAAACCATTGCACTCTCGTCCGTCGGGTTATTTGCTACTTCTAGGTGTACCTAGCAAACCCTGGAAGGAAATATCCATGGATTTCATTTCGGGTCTTCCCCCCCCTCTGCTGGCAGCACGATTATTTTAATGCTGGATGACAGGTTCTCTAAAATGATCCACTTTGTTGCCTTACCGTCTCTACCTAATGCCAAGACACTAGCCCAGGTTTTTATACAGGAGATTGTCAGACTCCATGGAGTCCCGCCTGACATTGTATCTAATAGGGGTACTCAGTTCATTGCGAACTTCTGGAAAGCATTCTGCTGTCAGTTGGGGATCAAATTGATGCACTCATTGGCCTTTCATCTGCAGTCCAATGGTCAAACGGAGCGCATGAATCAAAATCTGGAACAATATTTGCAATGTTTTGTGTCTGACAAGCAGGAGGAGTGGTCGGCTTTCCTTCCTCTGGCAGAATTTGCTATTAACAAGCACCGTCATGAGTACTCTGGGGTATCACCCTTTTTCTGTGTGTATGGGCAATGTCCTCAGTTTTGTACATTATATAAGAGTTACTCTTCTGGGGTACCAGAGGAGGATAAGGCAGGGTCAGTATTATAGTCTACCTGGAAAAAGGTTCAGCAGCTTTTGTGTAGCATGGGCTCCAGATAGAAACGTGTGGCTGACTGTGGACGTGTGCCTCGTCTGGACTTGTGTGTGGGTGATTGGGTGTGGTTATCCACAAAAAAACCCATTAAGCTGCAGGTACTGTCCCTGCAGCTGGGACCATTTCATTGGTCCGTTCAAAATCTCTGCCATAATCAATCCGCTGACCTATCGTTTGGCATTACTAGCGGTATACAGGATTCATAATGTGTTACGGGGTCGGGAATGTCGCTTCCCGGCCCTCCACCCCCAGTCTTGGTAGACGGCTCCCTGGAGTTTGAGGTGTCTAAAGTTATTGGCTCTCGGGTGGTGCGTTGCTCTCTGCAATATCTGGTACACTGGCGGGGTTACGGTCCCGAAGCGAGGATTTGGGTTCAAGCATCACAAATCCATGCAGATCATCTTTTAAGGGCCTTTCATCACAACCATCCTAAGAGACCTAGGTCAAGTGGACCTGAAGTTCCAGAGGTCCCTCGTGCAGGGAGGGGTACTGTCATACGATGTTCAGCTCTACATGCACTTAGTGGAACAGTGGCCTCAGACTCTGTTCACACTACAGAGTCTGACAAGCAACCTGATGCTTCAGAGTTGCTCAGCCAGAGCCAGGCATTGGCTGATTCAGGTTCACTGGTCTTCAGCTCTGCAGGAGTTAATTCCTGCAGACTGATGAGCAGGAATTAGAGGCTCAGGTTGCCAATTGCCACATGCAGCTGTCTCCTTCCTATTTAAGGTACTAGTTTCTTCCAGTATGCGCCAATAATAGCTTCAGCACAGCTCCAGCGATTCCGGTCTCAGTGGTGATCCAGTTTATGATGGTCTGTAATTGCTATATAGATTGGTGTGGAAGTTCCCCTGTTTTGCGTTTACTTCCTTCCCTTTTCTTTATTCCCCTGTACATGTAGAGTCTCTTCTTTGTGTGTGAGTACACTGTGTACAAGTTTTCTTTCTCCCTTGTCCGTGTTGTTTCTGTGGGGTTTTGTTGCTGTGTTTCTGGCCCACCCCAAGGGTGGGGGAGAGGTGGAGTAAGATCAGGGCTTGGACTGGAGTCAGGGTCATGCTGGGGGCTCAGACCTTGCTACCATTAAGCCTACCTCTGAGATAAGGGACAGTGCAGGGTCTCAAGTCTGAGGGCCAGCCTAGGAGCCCGTTCTGTCATTTCATACCCATTGACACTGGCGTTCGGGTCCCTGTAATGTGATCATAGGGACCCGATCGCTGCCATGGCAATTGAGCTACGGAGAGCCTCACACACCATGCCGGATGCATGGTGTGTGAGGCTAAAGGCTGCTTTACACCAGACAATCTATCGTGCGATAGATCGTCGGGGTCACGGTTTTTGTGACGCACATCCGGCATCGCTGGCGATGCCGGCCTGTGTGACACCTCCTAGCGACGCAGTATCGCTCACAAATCGTGAGTCATGTACTGCTCGCTAGGTTCCATAATATCGTTTAATTTAGTTGTTCATCGTTTCCGGGGTAGCACACGCCGCTCCGTGTGACACCCCGGGAACGATGAACAGCAGCTCACCTGCGTCACGCTGCCGCCGCCGGCTATGTGAAGGAAGGAGGTGGGAGGGATGTTTACGTCCCGCTCATCTCCGCCCCTCCGCTTCCATTGGCCGGCGGCCGTGTGACGTCGCTGTGACGCCGAACGTCCCTCCCACTCCAGGAAGTGGACGTTTGCCGCCCACAGCGAGGTCGCACGAGAGGTAAGTACGTGTGACGGGGGTTACCAACTTTGTGCGCCACAGGCAGCGATTTGCCCGTGACGCAAAAAGGATGGGGGCGGGTACGAGCGATTGTGAAATTGCACAATCGGTCGTACCGTGTAAAGCCCCCTTAAGTGTCAGTACTGAGTGCAGCACTGACAGATATAATCCATTGTAGTGATCGAGCTCAAGTTGGATTATATCAGCAGAAAAAACCCACAGACAGGGTATGTGCCCAAGTAGCAGATGCGTGCATTTTTTTTTTTTATCATGTTTGCACATTTTTTTATGTGTTGTTTTTTTTTTTTTTGTTTTGTTTTTAGTCATAGCGATTGCTGGGGTTCCTGTGCTGTACCCCCGCAATCGCTACCGGGTCTCCGGCTGATTTTACAGCCGGGAACTGGCCCTCACTGCCTAGAGTAGTGCTGGCACCGCTCCTGGCTGTTTAACCCCCTGAATGCTGCGATCAATAAAATCGCAGAATTCAGGAGCCTGGTAGAGTTATCGCTTACCTCTCCCTGGCGATTGGGTCACAATCGCTGCCATGGTAACCCTGGGTCATCACCAAGAGGACTCCGGGATACTGAGCTACGGAGAGCCTCACAGACCATGCTGGATACACGGTGTGTGAGGCAAACTGTCCGTGCTGCAAGTGCAGTACTGACAGATATAATCCATTGTAGTGATCGAGCTCGAGCACTGCAATGGATTACAAAAAAAAAAAGCAGAAAGAAAGGACATTTTGCTTCTTTTTTTCTGCAACAAAATCTGCAAGGAAAAAAGAAGCAACATGTGCACAGCAAGTCAGGATTCTCAGACTTTACTGGGATGAGTTTTTCCTTCCAGTATTGATTAAAATCTGCAAGGAAAAATGCATGAAAAAAGCAGCAAAAAAAGCAGTGGCCTAAATGCAATTTACTGTGAATTTGAAGAGGAAAGAATTCGGCTACAGTGAAAGTTTTTTAACCCAGTCTTGGTTTGTACTTAAAAAGTTCTGTCTTAAGTATATAAATACATGTAAAAATTTTGACTTCATCAAGAAGAGCCTGCATCAACAATCCTGGTGTATTCTTGTATTTTGCTACATCTGTGGAGAGTACATGGTTCAAAAACAAAGAAGAAATATCACAGACTTTGTGCACACAGTATACATAGCTTATTTTGCAAAACCACTTGGACACCAGGATAAGTCTTAGGCCGGCGTCACACGCTACGATATGTCGGGCGATATGTCGTCGGGGTCACGGATTCCGTGACGCACATCCGGCATCGTTAGACATATCGTAGCATGTGACAGCTACGAACGACTGTGAATGAGCAAAAATACTCACCTTATCGTTGCTCGTTGACACGTCGTTCATTTTCAAAATGTTGGTCCTCCTTCTGCGCGCCAGTTGTTCGTCGTTCCCGTGGAAGTCCACATCGCTCCGTGTGACACGCCGGGAACAATGAACACAGCTTACCTGCGTCCCGCCGGCAATGCGGAAGGAAGGAGGTGGCCGGGATGTTACGTCCCGCTCATCTCCGCCCCTCCGCTTCTATTGGCCGGCCGCTGACGTTGCTGTGACGCTGAACGTCCCTCCCCCTTCAGGAAGAGGATGTTTGCTGCCCAGAGCGACGTCGTCTGGGAGGTAAGAACATGTGATGGGAGTTAACGACTTTGTGCGCCACGGGCAACTAATTGCCCGTGACGCACAAACGACGGGGGTGGGTACGATCGCTCGTGCGATCGCACAATAGATCGTACCGTGTGACGCCGGCCTTAGGCCCCACATATGGTTTTTAAAATGTGTGGAACAACTACAACAGTGGCCAAATGGTGAAAGAAAAAGTTTAAACTTTGTTGTGCCAATGGTATGGAGAACAGTGAGGAGTATGCTGGGCTCACTACTATATACCTGGTGCTCAGGAGAAAAAAATGTCCATACAATCAGGGAGAATCCCGGCACACAGTATGAAAAGAGGAAAATAGTCGATGATTCTTGTTGTATGTTGTAGTTTTATTCAAGAAAAAGTCCTCATAGCAAGTTGTAATAAAGTCTTTTCATGATAACAGGAAATTGCATACAAGTCCGACGTTTCGGCTATAAATTAAGCCTTCATCAGGGACCATAAGATACCGTACTGATGTTATCATAGAAGAGTCCTATTAGCAACGCTAGAGACTAAAGCGATTCAGAAAAATATGAATCTTCCAAAAATGGAGAGCTTCGGTTATCGGGTGTAGGTCACTATAGAGTGCGGCTACTATGGGAACCACCTTATCCTGTGAGTAGGTGTAGGCCCCTATATCATTGAGGAATGGAGTGTATTCCTGGTACGTATATGTAGTAGCGCTGTAAATGGAGGAACTATCTCAAGGTAATCGTAGGAAGACACTTGTTATGATTAGGCAATGGGTAAAATTGCCCAATGAAGGAGAAGGAGGCGCAGTATGACAGAACACTGTTTCAAAGTTGGAGCTCCATGTCAGTGTGGTAAGATGGCTAGGCTGGCAGTGAAACGGTTGAGACCGGAGGAGAGAGCCAATGCCCTTAAACCGCCTATGAATCAGAGTGTGGGAGCCAGGAATACATTCCATTCCTCAATGATATAGGGGCCTACACCTACTCACAGGATAAGGTGGTTCCCATAGTAGCCGCACTCTATAGTGACCTACACCCGATAACCGAAGCTCTCCATTTTTGGAAGATTCATATTTTTCTGAATCGCTTTAGTCTCTAGCGTTGCTAATAGGACTCTTCTATGATAACATCAGTACGGTATCTTATGGTCCCTGCTGAAGGCTTAATTTATAGCCGAAACGTCGGACTTGTATGCAATTTCCTGTTATCATGAAAAGACTTTATTACAACTTGCTATGAGGACTTTTTCTTGAATAAAACTACAACATACAACAAGAATCATCGACTATTTTCCTCTTTTCATACTGTGTGCCGGGATTCTCCCTGATTGAATGGTATGGAGAAAACTGAAAAAGCACAATGACTTATTTTTGTGTTGTAAAGATTAAAGGTTTCAATAGTTACAAGAAAGCGCAGTGGAATTATCCGGATTTTGAAACAAGAAGACCTATTCCATGTGGCAATGAGGTTCCCATACCAGTGTTTACCAGACCACCACACCATCCACTGTCAGACTATAAAGAGAGGCAGGGATTGGAGTGTATGGCAGGTAGTAGTAGTGGAAGTGAAACAGAGAAGCTCTTCGAGGCCTCAAACATTAAGCCACAAGGAGGTCTCACAGAGAGCAATCGTGTTCTATGGCCGCTCTCTGTAATTGTCAGATGTAGCAGAGCTGGATGTGTCGTGGGACGTCGCGTGGATTACGTCGGATTTGGGTGTTAATAAAGTGGTGAAAGGGTGTTTTTTGTCTTTTATTTTTATTATTTATTTATAGAGCACCATTAATTCCAGGTTGCTGTACATGAGAAGGGGTTACATACAGAATACATATACAAGTTACAGTAGACAGACTAGTACAGAGGGAAGAGGGCCCTTGCAGGCTTACATTGTATAAGATTTTTGGGAGGAGACAGTATGTGGGGTGTAGCAGGGCCGTATTTGCCACTAGGCACCCGTGGTCCCGTGCCTAGGGCGGCACGTTGCGGGGGGCGGCACTTTCTGGCGGGGGGGTTGAGAGGGAGGAGAGGCGCACTTCTGTCTATTTAAATACATGGCGGGCGCCAGGCATAGTGAGCTGATTAACCCCGGAAGTTCCATCGCCTGCACTTCCCGGGTCAGAGGTGCGCGGGCGCGACAATCAGCTCACTGCCCCGGGCTGCAGCGTCCAATGCTGCAGACGACACACGCCGCGGAGGAGGACGCGTCTGAAGCTGGAGCCAGCCAGAAGAGGAGCCAGCCAGAGCAGGGCGGCGGGCACCGGAGCAGGTAAGGCAGAGCCTAGAATGTATGGGCACCTTACAGGTTAGTTGATGATCGTTGTGATGCCTCTTTTTGTCCACTATAATCATGCAAGGGGAGGCTGGGGGGAGAGAGGCTGAGGCTGGGGGAGGCTGGGAAGAGAGAGAGGCTGGGAAGAGAAAGAGGCTGAGGCTGGGGGGAGGCTGGGAAGAGAGAGAGAGGCTGAGGCTGGGAAGAGAGAGAGGCTTAGGCTGGGGGGAGGCTGGGAAGAGAGAGAGGCTGAGGCTGGGGGGGGGCTGGGAAGAGAGGCTGAGAGGAGAGAGGCTGATGCTGGGGGAGGCTGGGGGGAGAGGGAGGCTGGGGGGGAGGCTGGGGGGAGAGAGAGGCTGAGGCTGGGGGGAGGCTGGGGGAGAGAGAAAGGCTGAGGCTGGGAGGAGGGAGGCTGATGCTGGGGGAGGCTGGGAGGAGGGAGGCTGATGCTGGGGGAGGCTGGGAGGAGGGAGGCTGATGCTGGGGGAGGCTGGGAGGAGGGAGGCTGATGCTGAGGGAGGTTGGGAGGAGGGAGGCTGAGGCTGGGAGGAGGGAGGCTGAGGCTGAGGGAGGCTGGGAGGAGAGAGGCTGAGGCTTGGGGAGGCTGGGAGGAGAGAGGCTGATGCTGGGGGAGGCTGGGAGGGGGAAGGTGAGGCTTGGAGGAGGGAGGCTGATGCTGAGAGAGGCTGGGAGGAGGGAGGCTGATGCTGGGGGAAGCTGGGTGGGTGAGGCTTGGAGGAGGGAGGCTGATGCTGAGGGAGGCTGATGCTGAGGGAGGCTGATGCTGGGGGAGGCTGGGAGGAGGCAGGCTGATGCTGGGGGAGGCTGGGAGGAGGGAGACTGATGCTGGGGGAGGCTGGGAGGAGGGAGGCTGATGCTGGGGGAGGCTGGGAGGAGGGAGGCTGATGCTGGGGGAGGCTGGGAGGAGAGAGGCTGATGCTGGGGGAGGCGGGAGGCTGATGCTGGGGGAGGCTGGGAGGGGGAGGGGGAGGCTTGGGGGAGGGAGGCTGATGATGAGGGAGGAGGGAGGCTGATGCTGGGGGAGGCTGGGAGGAGGGAGGCTGATGCTGGGGGAGGCTGGGAGGAGGGAGGCTGATGCTGGGGGAGGTTGGGAGGAGGGAGGCTGTTGCTGAGGGAGGAGGGAGGCTGATGCTGGGGGAGGCAGGGAGGAGGGAGGCTGATGCTGGGGGAGGCTGGGAGGAGAGAGGCTGATGCTTGAGGAGGCGGGAGGCTGATGCTGGGGGAGGCTGGGAGGGGGAGGGGGAGGCTTGATGGAGTGAAGCTGAGGCTGGGGGAGGCTGGGAGGAGGGAGGCTGAGGCTGGGGGAGGCTAGGAGGAGGGAGGCTGAGGCTGGGGGAGGCTGGGAGGAGAGAGGCTGATGCTGGGAGGCTGGGAGGGGGAAGGTGAGGCTTGGAGGAGGGAGGCTGATAGTGAGGGAGGCTGGGAGGAGGGAGGCTGATACTGGGGGGAGCTGGGAGGGGGAGGCTTGGAGGAGGGAGGCTGATGAGGAGGGAGGCTGATAAAGAGGTAGGCTGATGCTGAGGGAGGCTGATGCTGGGGGAGGCTGGGAGAAGGGAGGCTGATGCTGGGGGAGGCTGGGAGGAGGGAGGCTGATGCTGGGGGAAGCTGGGAGGAGGGAGGCTGATGCTGGGGGAAGCTGGGAGGAGAGAGGCTGATGCTGGGGGAGGCTGGGAGGAGAGAGACTGATGCTGGGGGAGGCGGGAGGCTGATGCTGAGGGAGGCTGGGAGGCTGATGCTGGGAAGGCTGGGAGGAGGGTGGTTGATGCTGGGGGAGGCTGGGAGGAGGGTAGCTGATGCTGTGGGAGGCTGGGAAGAGGGTGGCTGATGCTGGGGGAGGCTGGGAAGAGGGAGGCTGATGCTGGGGGAGGCTGGGAGGAGGGAGGCTGATGCTGGGGGAGGCTGGGAGGAGGGAGGCTGATGCTGGGGGAGGCTGGGAGGAACGAGGCTGAGGCTGGGAGGAGGGAGGCTGAGGCTGAGGGAGGCTGGGAGGAGAGAGGCTGAGGCTTGGGGAGGCTGGGAGGAGAGAGGCTGATGCTGGGGGAGGCTGGGAGGGGGAAGGTGAGGCTTGGAGGAGGGAGGCTGATGCTGAGGGAGGCTGGGAGGAGGGAGGCTGATGCTGGGGGAAGCTGGGTGGGTGAGGCTTGGAGGAGGGAGGCTGATGCTGAGGGAGGCTGATGCTGAGGGAGGCTGATGCTGGGGGAGGCTGGGAGGAGGGAGGCTGAGGCTGGGAGGAGGGAGACTGATGCTGGGGGAGGCTGGGAGGAGGGAGGCTGATGCTGGGGGAGGCTGGGAGGAGGGAGGCTGATGCTGGGGGAGGCTGGGAGGAGAGAGGCTGATGCTGGGGGAGGCGGGAGGGTGATGCTGGGGGAGGCTGGGAGGGGGAGGCTTGGAGGAGGGAGGCTGATGATGAGGGAGGAGGGAGGCTGATGCTGGGGGAGGCTGGGAGGAGGGAGGCTGATGCTGGGGGAGGCTGGGAGGAGGGAGGCTGATGCTGGGGGAGGTTGGGAGGAGGGAGGCTGTTGCTGAGGGAGGAGGGAGGCTGATGCTGGGGGAGGCAGGGAGGAGGGAGGCTGATGCTGGGGGAGGCTGGGAGGAGGGAGGCTGATGCTGGGGGAGGCTGGGAGGAGAGAGGCTGATGCTGGAGGAGGCGGGAGGCTGATGCTGGGGGAGGCTGGGAGGGGGAGGCTTGACGGAGTGAAGCTGAGGCTGGGGGAGGCTGGGAGGAGGGAGGCTGAGGCTGGGGGAGGCTAAGAGGAGGGAGGCTGAGGCTGGGGGAGGCTGGGAGGAGAGAGGCTGATGCTGGGAGGCTGGGAGGGGGAAGGTGAGGCTTGGAGGAGGGAGGCTGATAGTGAGGGAGGCTGGGAGGAGGGAGGCTGATACTGGGGGGAGCTGGGAGGGGGAGGCTTGGAGGAGGGAGGCTGATGAGGAGGGAGGCTGATAAAGAGGTAGGCTGATGCTGAGGGAGGCTGATGCTGGGGGAGGCTGGGAGAAGGGAAGCTGATGCTGGGGGAGGCTGGGAGGACGGAGGCTGATGCTGGGGGAAGCTGGGAGGAGGGAGGCTGATGCTGGGGGAAGCTGGGAGGAGAGAGGCTGATGCTGGGGGAGGCTGGGAGGAGAGAGACTGATGCTGGGGGAGGCGGGAGGCTGATGCTGAGGGAGGCTGGGAGGCTGATGCTGGGAAGGCTGGGAGGAGGGTGGTTGATGCTGGGGGAGGCTGGGAGGAGGGTAGCTGATGCTGTGGGAGGCTGGGAAGAGGGTGGCTGATGCTGGGGGAGGCTGGGAAGAGGGAGGCTGATGCTGGGGGAGGCTGGGAAGAGGGAGGCTGATGCTGGGGGAGGCTGGGAGGAGGGAGGCTGATACTGGGGGAAGCTGGGAGCAGGGAGGCTGATGCTGGGGGAGGCTGGGAGGAGAGAGGCTGATGCTGGGGGAGGCTGGGAGGGGGAGGAGTGAGGCTGATGCTCAAGGAGGCTGGGAGGCTGATGCTGGGGGAGGCTGGGAGGAGAGAGGCTGATGCTAAGGGAGGCGGGAGGCTGATGCTGGGGGAGGCTGGGAGGAGAGAGGCTGATGCTGGGGGAGGCTGGGAGGGGGAAGGTGAGGCTTGGAGGAGGGAGGCTGATGCTGAGGGAGGCTGGGAGGAGGGAGGCTGATGCTGGGGGAAGCTGGGAGGGTGAGGCTTGGAGGAGGGAGTCTGATGCTGAGGGAGGCTGATGCTGAGGGAGGCTGATGCTGGGGGAGGCTGGGAGGAGGGAGGCTGATGCTGGGGGAGGCTGGGAGGAGGGAGGCTGATGCTGGGGGAGGCTGGGAGGAGGAGGCTGATGCTGGGGGAGGCTGGAAGAAGGGAGGCTGATGCTGGGGGAGGCTGGGAGGAGAGGGGCTGATGCTGGGGGAGGCGGGAGGCTGATGCTGGGGGAGGCTGGGAGGGGGAGGGGGAGGCTTGGAGGAGGGAAGCTGATGCTGAGGGAGGAGGGAGGCTGATGCTGTGGGAGGCTGGGAGAAGGGAGGCTGATGCTGGGGGAGGCTGGGAGGAGGGAGGCTGATGCTGGGGGAGGTTGGGAGGAGGGAGGCTGATGCTAAGGGAGATGGGAGGCTGATGCTGGGGGAGGCGGGAGGCTGATGCTGGGGGAGGCTGGGAGGGGGAGGGGGAGGCTTGGAGGAGGGAAGCTGAGGCTGGGGGAGGCTGGGAGGAGGAAGGTTGAGGCTGGGGGAGGCTGGGAGGAGGGAGGCTGAGGCTGGGGGAGGCTGGGAGCAGGGAGGTTGATGCTGGGGGAGGCTGGGAGGAGAGAGGCTGATGCTGGAGGAGGCTCATGCTGGGGGAGGCTGGGAGGAGAGAGGCTAATGCTGGAGGAGGCTCATGCTGGGGGAGGCTAAGAGGAGAGAGGCTGATGCTGGGGGAAGCTGGGAGGAGGGAGGCTGATGCTGGGGGAAGCTGGGAGGGTGAGGCTTGGAGGAGGGAGGCTGATGCTGAGGGAGGCTGATGCTGAGGGAGGCTGATGCTGGGGGAGGCTGGGAGGAGGGAGGCTGATGCTGGGGGAGGCTGGGAGGAGTGAGGCTGATGCTGGGGGAGGCTGGAAGGAGGGAGGCTGATGCTGGGGGAGGCTGGGAGGAGGGAGGCTGATGCTGGGGGAGGCTGGGAGGAGGGAGGCTGATGCTGGGGGAGGCTGGGAGGAGGGAGGCTGATGCTGTGGGAGGCTGGGAGGAGGGAGGCTGATGCTGGGGGAGTCTGGGAGGAGGGAGGCTGATGATGGGGGAGGCTGGGAGGAGAGAGGCTGATGCTGGGGGAGGCGGGAAGCTGATGCTGGGGGAGGCTGGGAGGGGGAGGGGGAGGCTTGGAGGAGGGAAGCTGATGCTGAGGGAGGCTTGGAGGAGGGCAGGCTGATGCTGGGGGAGGCTGGGAGGAGAGAGGCTGATGCTGGGGGAGGCTGGGAGGGGGAAGGTGAGGCTTGGAGGAGGGAGGCTGATGCTGAGGGAGGCTGGGAGGAGGGAGGCTGATGCTGGGGGAAGCTGGGAGGGTGAGGCTTGGAGGAGGGAGGCTGATGCTGAGGGAGGGTGATGCTGGGGGAGGCTGGGAGGAGGGAGGATGATGCTGGGGGAGGCTGGGAGGAGGGAGGCTGATGCTGGGGGAGGCTGGGAGGAGGGAGGCTGATGCTGGGGGAGGCTGGGAGGTGGGAGGCTGATGCTGGGGGAGGCTGGGAGGATGGAGGCTGATGCTGGGGGAGGCTGGGAGGAGAGAGGCTGATGCTGGGGGAGGCGGGAGGCTGATGCTAGGGGAGGCTGGGTGGGGGAGGGGGAGGCTTGGAGGAGGGAAGCTGATGCTGAGGGAGGCTTGGAGGAGGGAGGCTGATGCTGAGGGAGGAGGGAGGCTGATGCTGGAGGAGGCTGGAAGGAGGGAGGCTGATACTGGGTGAGGTTGGGAGGAGGGAGGCTGATGCTGAGGGAGGAGGGAGGCTGATGCTGGGGGAGGCTGGGAGGAGGGAGGCTGATGCTGGGGGAGGCTGGGAGGAGGGAGGCTGATGCTGGGGGAGGCTGGGAGGAGAGAGGCTGATGCTGGGGGAGGCGGGAGGCTGATGCTGGGGGAGGCTGGGAGGGGGAGGGTGAGGCTTGGAGGAGGGAAGCTGAGGCTTGGGGACGCTGGGAGGAGGGAGGCTGAGGCTGGGGGAGGCTGGGAGGAGGGAGGCTGATGCTGGGGGAGGCTGGGAGGAGGGGGGCTGATGCTGGGGGAGGCTGGGAGGAGAGAGGCTGATGCTGGGGGAGGCGGGAGGCTGATGCTTGGGGAGGCTGGGAGGTGGAGGGTGAGGCTTGGAGGAGGGAAGCTGATGCTGAGGGAGGCTTGGAGGAGGGAGGCTGATGCTGAGGGAGGAGGGAGGCTGATGCTGGGGGAGGCTGGGAGGAGGGAGGCTGATGCTGGGGGAGGCTGGGAGGAGGGAGGCTGATGCTAGGGGAGGTTGGGAGGAGGGAGGCTGATGCTGAAGGAGGAGGGAGGCTGATGCTGGGGGAGGCTGGGAGGAGGGAGGATGATGCTGGGGGAGGCTGGGAGGAGAGAGGCTAATGCTGGGGGAGGCTGGGAGGAGAGAGGCTGATGCTGGGGGAAGCGAGAGGCTGATGCTGGGGGAGGCTGGGAGGAGAGAGGCTGATGCTGGGGGAGGCTGGGAGGGGGGAAGGTGAGCTTAGAGGAAGGAGGCTGATGCTGAGGGAGGCTGGGAGGAGGGGGACTGATGCTGGGGGAAGCTTGGAGGGTAAGGCTTGGAGGAGGGAGGCTGATGCTGAGGGAGGCTGATTCTGAGGGAGGATGATGCTGGGGGAGGCTGGGATGAGGGAGGCTGATGCTGGGGGGGCTGGGAGGAGGGAGACTGATGCTGGGGGAGGCTGGGAGGAGGGAGGCTGATGCTGGGGGAGGCTGGGAGGAGGGAGGCTGATGCTGGGGGAGGCGGGAAGCTGATGCTGGGGGAGGCTGGGAGGGGGAGGGGGAAGCTTGGAGGAGGGAAGCTGATGCTGAGAGAGGCTTGGAGGAGGGAGGCTGATGATGAGGGAGGAAGGAGGCTGATGCTGGGGGTGGCTGGGAGGAGGGAGGCTGATGCTGGGGGAGGCTGGGAGGAGGGAGGCTGATGCTGGGGGAGGTTGGGAGGAGGGAGGCTGATGCTGAGGGAGGAGGGAGGCTGATGCTGGGGGAGGCTGAGAGGAGGGAGGCTGATGCTGGGGGAGGCTGGAAGGAGGGAGGCTGATGCTGGGGGAGGCTGGGAGGAGAGAGGCTGATGCTGGGGGAGGCGGGAGGCTAATGCTGGGGGGGCTGGGAGGGGGAGGCTTGGAGGAGGGAAGCTGATGCTGAGGGAGGCTTGGAGGAGGGAGGCTGATGCTGGGGGAGGCTGGGAGGAGAGAGGCTGATGCTGGGGGAGGCTGGGAGGGGGAAGGGAGGCTTGGAGGAGGGAGGCTGATGCTGAGGGAGGCTGGGAGGAGGGAGGCTGATGCTGGGGGAAGCTGGGAGGGTGAGGCTTGGAGGAGGGGAGGCTGATGCTGAGGGAGGCTGATGCTGAGGGAGGCTGATGCTGGGGGAGGCTGGGAGGAGAGAGGCTGATGCTGGGGGAGGCTGGGAGGAGGGAGGCTAATGCCGGGGGAGGCTGGGAGGAGGGAGGCTGATGCTGGGGGAGGCTGGGAGGAGGGAGGCTGATGCTGGGGGAGGCTGGGAGGAGGGAGGCTGATGCTGGGGGAGGCTGGGAGGAGAGAGGCTGATGCTGGGGAGGCTGGGAGGGGGAGGGTGAGGCTTGGAGGAGGGAAGCTGATGCTGAGGGAGGCTTGGAGGAGGGAGGCTGATGCTGAGGGAGGAGGGAGGATGATCATGGGGGAGGCTGGGAGGAGGGAGGCTGATGCTGGGGGAGGCTGGGAGGAGGGAGGCTGATGCTGGGGGAGGTTGGGAGGAGGAAGGCTGATGCTGGGGGAGGTTGAGAGGAGGGAGGCTGATGCTGAGGGAGGAGGTAGGCTGATGCTGGGGGAGGCTGGGAGGAGGGAGGCTGATGCTGGGGGAGGCTGGGAGGAGAGAGGCTGATGCTGGGGGAAGCGCGAGGCTGATGCTGGGGGAGGCTGGGAGGGGGAGGGGGAGGCTTGGAGGAGGGAAGCTGAGGCTGGGGGAGGCTGGGAGGAGGGAGGCTGAGGCTGGGGGAGGCTGGGAGGAGGGAGGCTGTGGCTGGGGGAGGCTGGAAGGAGGGAGGCTGATGCTGGGGGAGGCTGGGAGGAGGAAGGCTGATGCTGGGGGAGGGTGGGAGGAGGGAGGCTGATGCTGGGGGAGGCTGGGAGGAGGGAGGCTGATGCTGGGGGATGCTGGGAGGAGAGAGGCTGATGCTGGGGGAGGCGGGAGGCTGATGCTGGGGGAGGCTGGGAGGGGGAGGGGGAGGCTTGGAGGAGGGAAGCTGATGCTGAGGGAGGCTTGGAGGAAGGAGGCTGATGCTGAGGGAGGAGGGAGGCTGATGCTGGGGGAGGCTGGGAGGAGGGAGGCTGATGCTGGGGGAGGCTGGGAGGAGGGAGGCTGATGCTGGGGGAGGTTGGGAGGAGGGAGGCTGATGCTGAGGGAGGAGGGAGGCTGATGCTGGGGGAGGCTGGGAGGAGGGAGGCTGATGCTGGGGGAACCTGGGAGGAGGAAGGCTGATGCTGGAGGAGGCTGGGAGGAGAGAGGCTGATGCTGGGGGAGGCGGGAGGCTGATGCTGGGGGAGGGTGGGAGGGGGAGCGTGAGGCTTGGAGGAGGGAAGCTGAGGCTGGGGGAGGCTGGGAGGAGGGAGGCTGAGGCTGGGGGAGGCTGGAAGGAGGGAGGCTTAGGCTGGGGGAGGCTGGGAGGATAGAGGCTGATGCTGGGGGAGGCTGGGAGGAGGGAGGCTGATGCTGGGGGTGGCTGGGAGGAGAGAGGCTGATGCTGGGGGAGGCGGGAGGCTGATGCTGGGAGGAGGGAGGCTGAGGCTGGCGGAGGCTGGGATGAGGGAGGCTGAGGCTGGGGGAGGCTGGGAGGAGGGAGGCTGAGGCTGGGGGAGGCTGGGAGGAGGGAGGCTGATGCTGGGGGAGGCTGAAAGGAGGGAGGCTGATGCTGGGGGAGGCTGGGAGGAGGGAGGCTGATGCTGGGGGAGGCTGGGAGGAGGGAGGCTGATGCTGGGGGAGGCTGGGAGGAGGGAGGCTGTTGCTGGGGGAGGCTGGGAGGAGAGAGGCTGATGCTTTGGGAGGCGGGAGGCTGATGCTGGGAGGAGGGAGGCTGAGGCTGGGGGAGGCTGGGATGAGGGAGGCTGAGGCTGGGGGAGGCTTGGAGGAGGGAGGCTGAGGCTGGGGGAGGCTGGAAGGAGGGAGGCTGATGCTGGGGGAGGCTGAAAGGAGGGAGGCTGATGCTGGGGGAGGCTGGGAGGAGGGAGGCTGATGCTGGGGGAGGCTGGGAGGAGGGAGGCTGATGCTGGGGGATGCTGGGAGGAGATAGGCTGATGCTGGGGGAGGCGGGAGGCTGATGCTGGGGGAGGCTGGGAGGGGGAGGGTGAGGCTTGGAGGAGGGAAGCTGATGCTGAGGGAGGCTTGGAGGAGGGAGGCTGATGTTGAGGGAGGAGGGAGGCTGATGCTGGGGAGGCTGGGAGGAGGGAGGCTGATGCTGGGGGAGGCTGGGAGGAGGGAGGCTGATGTTGGGGGAGGTTGGGAGGAGGGAGGCTGATGCTGAGGGAGGAGGGAGGCTGATGCTGGGGAGGCTGGGAGGAGAGAGGCTGATGCTGGGGGAGGCTGGGAGGAGAGAGGCTGATGCTGTGGGAGGCGGGAGGCTGATGCTGGGGGAGGCTGGGAGGGGGAGCGTGAGGCTTGGAGGAGGGAAGCTGAGGCTGGGGGAGGCTTGGAGGAGGGAGGCTGAGGCTGGGGGAGGCTGGGAGGAGGGAGGCTGATGCTGGGGGAGGCTGGAAGGAGGGAGGCTGAGGCTGGGGGAGGCTAGAGGCTGATGCTGGGGGAGGCTGGGAGGGGGAAGGTGAGGCTTGGAGGAGGAAGGCTGATGCTGAGGGAGGCTGGGAGGAGGGAGGCTGATGCTGGGGGAGGCTGGGAGGGGGAGGGAAGGCTTGGAGGAGGGAGGCTGATGAGGAGGGAGGCTGATGAGGAGATAGGCTGATGCTGAGGGAGGCTGATGCTGGGGGAGGCTGGGAGAAGGGAGGCTGATGCTGGGGGAGCCTGGGAGGAGGGAGGCTGATGCTGGGGGAAGCTTGGAGGAGGGAGGCTGATGCTGTGGGAGGCTGGGAGGAGGGAGGCTGATACTGGGGGAGGCTGGGAGGAGAGAGGCTGATGCTGGGGGAGGTGGGAGGCTGATGCTGGGGGAGGCTGGGAGGCTGATGCTGGGGGAGGTTGGAGGAGGGTGGTTGATGCTGGGGGAGACTGGGAGGAGGGTAGCTGATGCTGGGGAAGGCTGGGAAGAGGGTGGCTGATGCTGGGGGAGGCTGGGAAGAGGGAGGCTGATGCTGGGGGAGGCTGGGAAGAGGGGGGCTGATGCTGGGGGAGGCTGGGAGGAGGGAGGCTGATACTGGGGGAAGCTGGGAACAGGGAGGCTGATGCTGGGGGAGGCTGGGAGGAGAGAGGCTGATCCTGGGGGAGGCTGGGAGGGGGAGGCTGATGCTCAGAGAGGCTGGGAGGCTGATGCTGGGAGAGGCTTGGAGGAGGGGGGTTGGGAGGCTGGGAGGAGGGAGGCTGATGCTGGGGGCGGCTGGGAGGAGGGATGCTGATGCTGGGGGAGGCTGGGAGGAGGGAGGCTGGGAGGAGGGAGGCTGATGCTGGGGGAGGCTGGGAGGAGGGAGGCTGATGCTGGGGAAAGCTGGGAGCAGGGAGGTTGATGCTGGGGGAGGCTGGGAGGAGAGAGGCTGATGCTGGAGGAGGCTCATACTGGGGGAGGCTGGGAGGAGAGAGGCTGATGCTGGGGGAACCTGGGAGGAGGGAGGCTGATGCTGGAGGAAGCTGGGAGGGTGAGGCTTGGAGGAGGGAGGCTGATGCTTAGGGAGGCTGATGCTGAGGGAGGCTGATGCTGGGGGAGGCTGGGAGGAGGGAGGCTGATGCTGGGGGAGGGTTGAAGGAGGGAGGCTGATGCTGGGGGAGGCTGGGAGGAGGGAGGCTGATGCTGGGGGAGGCTGGAAGGAGGGAGGCTGATGCTGGGGGAGGCTGGGAGGAGGGAGGCTGATGCTAGGGAAGGCTGGGAGGAGAGAGGCTGATGCTGGGGGAGGCGGGAGGCTGATGCTGGGGGAGGCTGGGAGGGGGAGGGGGAGGCTTGGAGGAGGGAAGCTGATGCTGAGGGAGGCTGATGCTGGGGGAGGCTGGGAGGAGGGAGGCTGATGCTGGGGGAGGCTGGGAGGAGGGAGGCTGATGATGGGGGAGGCTGGGAGGAGAGAGGCTGATGCTGGGGGAGGCGGGAAGCTGATGCTGGGGGAGGCTGGGAGGGGGAGGGGGAGGCTTGGAGGAGGGAAGCTGATGCTGAGGGAGGCTTGGAGGAGGGAGGCTGATGCTGGGGGAGGCTGGGAGGAGAGAGGCTGATGCTGGGGGAGGCTGGGAGGGGGAAGGTGAGGCTTGGAGGAGGGAGGCTGATGCTGAGGGAGGCTGGGAGGAGGGAGGCTGATGCTGGGGGAAGCTGGGAGGGTGAGGCTTGGAGGAGTGAGGCTGATGCTGAGGGAGGGTGATGCTGGCGGAGGCTGGGAGGAGGGAGGATGATGCTGGGGGAGGCTGGGAGGAGGGAGGCTGATGCTGGGGGAGGCTGGGAGGAGGGAGGCTGATGCTGGGGGAGGCTGGGAGGAGGGAGGCTGATGCTGGGGGAGGCTGGGAGGAGGGAGGCTGATGCTGGGGGAGGCTGGGAGGAGAGAGGCTGATGCTGGGGGAGGCGGGAGGCTGATGCTAGGGGAGGCTGGGTGGGGGAGGGGGAGGCTTGGAGGAGGGAAGCTGATGCTGAGGGAGGCTTGGAGGAGGGAGGCTGATGCTGAGGGAGGAGGGAGGCTGATGCTGGAGGAGGCTGGAAGGAGGGAGGCTGATACTGGGGGAGGTTGGGAGGAGGGAGGCTGATGCTGAGGGAAGAGGGAGGCTGATGCTGGGGGAGGCTGGGAGGAGGGAGGCTGATGCTGGGGGAGGCTGGGAGGAGGGAGGCTGATGCTGGGGGAGGCTGGGAGGAGAGAGGCTGATGCTGGGGGAGGCGGGAGGCTGATGCTGGGGGAGGCTGGGAGGGGGAGGGTGAGGCTTGGAGGAGGGAAGCTGAGGCTTGGGGATGCTGGGAGGAGGGAGGCTGAGGCTGGGGGAGGCTGGGAGGAGGGAGGCTGATGCTGGGGGAGGCTGGGAGGAGGGAGGCTGATGCTGGGGGAGGCTGGGAGGAGAGAGGCTGATGCTAGGGGAGGCGGGAGGCTGATGCTTGGGGAGGCTGGGAGGTGGAGGGTGAGGCTTGGAGGAGGGAAGCTGATGCTGAGGGAGGCTTGGAGGAGGGAGGCTGATGCTGAGGGAGGAGGGAGGCTGATGCTGGGGGAGGCTGGGAGGAGGGAGGCTGATGCTGGGGGAGGCTGGGAGGAGGGAGGCTGATGCTAGGGGAGGTTGGGAGGAGGGAGGCTGATGCTGAAGGAGGAGGGAGGCTGATGCTGGGGGAGGCTGGGAGGAGGGAGGCTGATGCTGGGGGAGGCTGGGAGGAGAGAGGCTAATGCTGGGGGAGGCTGGGAGGAGAGAGGCTGATGCTGGGGGAAGCGAGAGGCTGATGCTGGGGGAGGCTGAGAGGAGAGAGGCTGATGCTGGGGGAGGCTGGGAGGGGGAAGGTGAGCTTAGAGGAAGGAGGCTGATGCTGAGGGAGGCTGGGAGGAGGGGGACTGATGCTGGGGGAAGCTTGGAGGGTGAGGCTTGGAGGAGGGAGGCTGATGCTGAGGGAGGCTGATTCTGAGGGAGGATGATGCTGGGGGAGGCTGGGATGAGGGAGGCTGATGCTGGGGGAGGCTGGGAGGGGGGAGGCTGATGCTGGGGGAGGCTGGGAGGAGGGAGGCTGATGCTGGGGGAGGCTGGGAGGAGGGAGGCTGATGCTGGGGGAGGCGGGAGGCTGATGCTGGGGGAGGCTGGGAGGGGGAGGGGGAGGCTTGGAGGAGGGAAGCTGATGCTGAGAGAGGCTTGGAGGAGGGAGGCTGATGATGAGGGAGGAAGGAGGCTGATGCTGGGGGTGGCTGGGAGGAGGGAGGCTGATGCTGGGGGAGGCTGGGAGGAGGGAGGCTGATGCTGGGGGAGGTTGGGAGGAGGGAGGCTGATGCTGAGGGAGGAGGGAGGCTGATGCTGGGGGAGGCTGAGAGGAGGGAGGCTGATGCTGGGGGAGGCTGGAAGGAGGGAGGCTGATGCTGGGGGAGGCTGGGAGGAGAGAGGCTGATGCTGGGGCAGGCGGGAGGCTAATGCTGGGGGAGGCTGGGAGGGGGAGGCTTGGAGGAGGGAAGCTGATGCTGAGGGAGGCTTGGAGGAGGGAGGCTGATGCTGGGGGAGGCTGGGAGGAGAGAGGCTGATGCTGGGGGGAGGCTGGGAGGGGGAAGGGAGGCTTGGAGGAGGGAGGCTGATGCTGAGGGAGGCTGGGAGGAGGGAGGCTGATGCTGGGGGAAGCTGGGAGGGTGAGGCTTGGAGGAGGGAGGCTGATGCTGAGGGAGGCTGATGCTGAGGGAGGCTGATGCTGGGGGAGGCTGGGAGGAGAGAGGCTGATGCTGGGGGAGGCTGGGAGGAGGGAGGCTAATGCCGGGGGAGGCTGGGAGGAGGGAGGCTGATGCTGGGGGAGGCTGGGAGGAGGGAGGCTGATGCTGGGGGAGGCTGGGAGGAGGGAGGCTGATGCTGGGGGAGGCTGGGAGGAGAAAGGCTGATGCTGGGGGAGGCTGGGAGGGGGAGGGTGAGGCTTGGAGGAGGGAAGCTGATGCTGAGGGAGGCTTGGAGGAGGGAGGCTGATGCTGAGGGAGGAGGGAGGATGATCATGGGGGAGGCTGGGAGGAGGGAGGCTGATGCTGGGGGAGGCTGGGAGGAGGGAGGCTGATGCTGGGGGAGGTTGGGAGGAGGGAGGCTGATGCTGGGGGAGGTTGAGAGGAGGGAGGCTGATGCTGAGGGAGGAGGTAGGCTGATGCTGGGGGAGGCTGGGAGGAGGGAGGCTGATGCTGGGGGAGGCTGGGAGGAGAGAGGCTGATGCTGGGGGAAGCGCGAGGCTGATGCTGGGGGAGGCTGGGAGGGGGAGGGGGAGGCTTGGAGGAGGGAAGCTGAGGCTGGGGGAGGCTGGGAGGAGGGAGGCTGAGGCTGGGGGAGGCTGGGAGGAGGGAGGCTGTGGCTGGGGGAGGCTGGAAGGAGGGAGGCTGATGCTGGGGGAGGCTGGGAGGAGGGAGGCTGATGCTGGGGGAGGGTGGGAGGAGGGAGGCAGATGCTGGGGGAGGCTGGGAGGAGGGAGGCTGATGCTGGGGGATGCTGGGAGGAGAGAGGCTGATGCTGGGGGAGGCGGGAGGCTGATGCTGGGGGAGGCTGGGAGTGGGAGGGGGAGGCTTGGAGGAGGGAAGCTGATGCTGAGGGAGGCTTGGAGGAAGGAGGCTGATGCTGAGGGAGGAGGGAGGCTGATGCTGGGGGAGGCTGGGAGGAGGGAGGCTGATGCTGGGGGAGGCTGGGAGGAGGGAGGCTGATGCTGGGGGAGGTTGGGAGGAGGGAGGCTGATGCTGAGGGAGGAGGGAGGCTGATGCTGGGGGAGGCTGGGAGGAGGGAGGCTGTTGCTGGGGGAACCTGGGAGGAGGAAGGCTGATGCTGGGGGAGGCTGGGAGGAGAGAGGCTGATTCTGGGGGGGGCGGGAGGCTGATGCTGGGGGAGGGTGGGAGGGGGAGCGTGAGGCTTGGAGGAGGGAAGCTGAGGCTGGGGGAGGCTGGGAGGAGGGAGGCTGAGGCTGGGGGAGGCTGGAAGGAGGGAGGCTGAGGCTGGGGGAGGCTGGGAGGATAGAGGCTGATGCTGGGGGAGGCTGGGAGGAGGGAGGCTGATGCTGGGGGAGGCTGGGAGGAGAGAGGCTGATGCTGGGGGAGGCGGGAGGCTGATGCTGGGAGGAGGGAGGCTGAGGCTGGGGGAGGCTGGGATGAGGGAGGCTGAGGCTGGGGTAGGCTGGGAGGAGGGAGGCTGAGGCTGGGGGAGGCTGGGAGGAGGGAGGCTGATGCTGGGGGAGGCTGAAAGGAGGGAGGCTGATGCTGGGGGAGGCTGGGAGGAGGGAGGCTGATGCTGGGGGAGGCTGGGAGGAGGGAGGCTGATGCTGGGGGAGGCTGGGAGGAGGGAGGCTGTTGCTGGGGGAGGCTGGGAGGAGAGAGGCTGATGCTGGGGGAGGCGGGAGGCTGATGCTGGGAGGAGGGAGGCTGAGGCTGGGGGAGGCTGGGATGAGGGAGGCTGAGGCTGGGGGAGGCTGGGAGGAGGGAGGCTGAGGCTGGGGGAGGCTGGAAGGAGGGAGGCTGATGCTGGGGGAGGCTGAAAGGAGGGAGGCTGATGCTGGGGGAGGCTGGGAGGAGGGAGGCTGATGCTGGGGAAGGCTGGGAGGAGGCTGATGCTGGGGGATGCTGGGAGGAGATAGGCTGATGCTGGGGGAGGCGGGAGGCTGATGCTGGGGGAGGCTGGGAGGGGGAGGGTGAGGCTTGGAGGAGGGAAGCTGATGCTGAGGGAGGCTTGGAGGAGGGAGGCTGATGTTGAGGGAGGAGGGAGGCTGATGCTGGGGGAGGCTGGGAGGAGGGAGGCTGATGCTGGGGGAGGCTGGGAGGAGGGAGGCTGATGTTGGGGGAGGTTGGGAGGAGGGAGGCTGATGCTGAGGGAGGAGGGAGGCTGATGCTGGGGGAGGCTGGGAGGAGGGAGGCTGATGCTGGGGGAGGCTGGGAGGAGAGAGGCTGATGCTGGGGGAGGCGGGAGGCTGATGCTGGGGGAGGCTGGGAGGGGGAGCGTGAGGCTTGGAGGAGGGAAGCTGAGGCTGGGGGAGGCTTGGAGGAGGGAGGCTGAGGCTGGGGGAGGCTGGGAGGAGGGAGGCTGATGCTGGGGGAGGCTGGAAGGAGGGAGGCTGAGGCTGGGGGAGGCTAGAGGCTGATGCTGGGGGAGGCTGGGTGGGGGAAGGTGAGGCTTAGAGGAGGAAGGCTGATGCTGAGGGAGGCTGGGAGGAGGGAGGCTGATGCTGGGGGAGGCTGGGAGGGGGAGGGGAAGGCTTGGAGGAGGGATGCTGATGAGGAGGGAGGCTGATGAGGAGATAGGCTGATGCTGAGGGAGGCTGATGCTGGGGGAGGCTGGGAGAAGGGAGGCTGATGCTGGGGGAGGCTGGGAGGAGGGAGGCTGATGCTGGGGGAAGCTTGGAGGAGGGAGGCTGATGCTGTGGGAGGCTGGGAGGAGAGAGGCTGATACTGGGGGAGGCTGGGAGGAGAGAGGCTGATGCTGGGGGAGGTGGGAGGCTGATGCTGGGGGAGGCTGGGAGGCTGATGCTGGGGGAGGCTGGGAGGAGGGTGGTTGATGCTGGGGGAGACTGGGAGGAGGGTAGCTGATGCTGGGGAAGGCTGGGAAGAGGGTGGCTGATGCTGGGGGAGGCTGGGAAGAGGGAGGCTGATGCTGGGGGAGGCTGGGAAGAGGGGGGCTGATGCTGGGGGAGGCTGGGAGGAGGGAGGCTGATACTGGAGGAAGCTGGGAGCAGGGAGGCTGATGCTGGGGGAGGCTGGGAGGAGAGAGGCTGATGCTGGGGGAGGCTGGGAGGGGGAGGCTGATGCTCAGAGAGGCTGGGAGGCTGATGCTGGGAGAGGCTTGGAGGAGGGGGGTTGGGAGGCTGGGAGGAGGGAGGCTGATGCTGGGGGCGGCTGGGAGGAGGGAGGCTGATGCTGGGGGAGGCTGGGAGGAGGGAGGCTGGGAGGAGGGAGGCTGATGCTGGGGGAGGCTGGGAGGAGGGAGGCTGATGCTGGGGGAAGCTGGGAGCAGGGAGGTTGATGCTGGGGGAGGCTGGGAGGAGAGAGGCTGATGCTGGAGGAGGCTCATGCTGGGGGAGGCTGGGAAGAGAGAGGCTGATGCTGGGGGAACCTGGGAGGAGGGAGGCTGATGCTGGAGGAAGCTGGGAGGGTGAGGCTTGGAGGAGGGAGGCTGATGCTTAGGGAGGATGATGCTGAGGGAGGCTGATGCTGGGGGAGGCTGGGAGGAGGGAGGCTGATGCTGGGGGAGGCTTGAAGGAAGGAGGCTGATGCTGGGGGAGGCTGGGAGGAGGGAGGCTGATGCTGGGGGAGGCTGGAAGGAGGGAGGCTGATGCTGGGGGAGGCTGGGAGGAGGGAGGCTGATGCTAGGGAAGGCTGGGAGGATAGAGGCTGATGCTGGGGGAGGCGGGAGGCTGATGCTGGGGGAGGCTGGGAGGGGGAGGGGGAGGCTTGGAGGAGGGAAGCTGATGCTGAGGGAGGCTGATGCTGGGGGAGGCTGGGAGAAGGGAGGCTGATGCTGGGGGAGGCTGGGAGGAGGGAGGCTGATGCTGGGGGAAGCTTGGAGGAGGGAGGCTGATGCTGTGGGAGGCTGGGAGGAGAGAGGCTGATACTGGGGGAGGCTGGGAGGAGAGAGGCTGATGCTGGGGGAGGTGGGAGGCTGATACTGGGGGAGGCTGGGAGGCTGATGCTGGGGAAGGCTGGGAGGAGGGTGGTTGATGCTGGGGGAGACTGGGAGGAGGGTAGCTGATGCTGGGGAAGGCTGGGAAGAGGGTGGCTGATGCTGGGGGAGGCTGAGAAGAGGGAGGCTGATGCTGGGGGAGGCTGGGAAGAGGGGGGCTGATGCTGGGGGAGGCTGGGAGGAGGGAGGCTGATACTGGGGGAAGCTGGGAGCAGGGAGGCTGATGCTGGGGGAGGCTGGGAGGAGAGAGGCTGATGCTGGGGGAGGCTGGGAGGGGGAGGCTGATGGCTGATGCTCAGAGAGGCTGGGAGGCTGATGCTGGGAGAGGCTTGGAGGAGGGGGGTTGGGAGGCTGGGAGGAGGGAGGCTGATGCTGGGGGCGGCTGGGAGGAGGGAGGCTGATGCTGGGGGAGGCTGGGAGGAGGGAGGCTGGGAGGAGGGAGGCTGATGCTGGGGGAGGCTGGGAGGAGGGAGGCTGATGCTGGGGGAAGCTGGGAGCAGGGAGGTTGATGCTGGGGGAGGCTGGGAGGAGAGAGGCTGATGCTGGAGGAGGCTCATGCTGGGGGAGGCTGGGAGGAGGGAGGCTGATGCTGGGGGAGGCTGGGAGGAGAGAGGCTGATGCTGGGGGAGGCTGGGAGGGGGAGGGTGAGGCTTGGAGGAGGGAAGCTGAGGCTTGGGGACGCTGGGAGGAGGGAGGCTGAGGCTGGGGGAGGCTGGGAGGAGGGAGGCTGATGCTGGAGGAAGCTGGGAGGGTGAGGCTTGGAGGAGGGAGGCTGATGCTTAGGGAGGCTGATGCTGAGGGAGGCTGATGCTGGGGGAGGCTGGGAGGAGGGAGGCTGATGCTGGGGGAGGCTTGAAGGAAGGAGGCTGATGCTGGGGGAGGCTGGGAGGAGGGAGGCTGATGCTGGGGGAGGCTGGAAGGAGGGAGGCTGATGCTGGGGGAGGCTGGGAGGAGGGAGGCTGATGCTAGGGAAGGCTGGGAGAAGAGAGGCTGATGCTGGGGGAGGCGGGAGGCTGATGCTGGGGGAGGCTGGGAGGGGGAGGGGGAGGCTTGGAGGAGGGAAGCTGATGCTGAGGGAGGCTGATGCTGGGGGAGGCTGGGAGAAGGGAGGCTGATGCTGGGGGAGGCTGGGAGGAGGGAGGCTGATGCTGGGGGAAGCTTGGAGGAGGGAGGCTGATGCTGTGGGAGGCTGGGAGGAGAGAGGCTGATACTGGGGGAGGCTGGGAGGAGAGAGGCTGATGCTGGGGGAGGTGGGAGGCTGATACTGGGGGAGGCTGGGAGGCTGATGCTGGGGAAGGCTGGGAGGAGGGTGGTTGATGCTGGGGGAGACTGGGAGGAGGGTAGCTGATGCTGGGGAAGGCTGGGAAGAGGGTGGCTGATGCTGGGGGAGGCTGGGACGAGGGAGGCTGATGCTGGGGGAGGCTGGGAAGAGGGGGGCTGATGCTGGGGGAGGCTGGGAGGAGGGAGGCTGATACTGGGGGAAGCTGGGAGCAGGGAGGCTGATGCTGGGGGAGGCTGGGAGGAGAGAGGCTGATGCTGGGGGAGGCTGGGAGGGGGAGGCTGATGGCTGATGCTCAGAGAGGCTGGGAGGCTGATGCTGGGAGAGGCTTGGAGGAGGGGGGTTGGGAGGCTGGGAGGAGGGAGGCTGATGCTGGGGGCGGCTGGGAGGAGGGAGGCTGATGCTGGGGGAGGCTGGGAGGAGGGAGGCTGGGAGGAGGGAGGCTGATGCTGGGGGAGGCTGGGAGGAGGGAGGCTGATGCTGGGGGAAGCTGGGAGCAGGGAGGTTGATGCTGGGGGAGGCTGGGAGGAGAGAGGCTGATGCTGGAGGAGGCTCATGCTGGGGGAGGCTGGGAGGAGGGAGGCTGATGCTGGGGGAGGCTGGGAGGAGAGAGGCTGATGCTGGGGGAGGCGGGAGGCTGATGCTGGGGGAGGCTGGGAGGGGGAGGGTGAGGCTTGGAGGAGGGAAGCTGAGGCTTGGGGACGCTGGGAGGAGGGAGGCTGAGGCTGGGGGAGGCTGGGAGGAGGGAGGCTGATGCTGGGGGAGGCTGGGAGGAGAGAGGCTGATGCTGGGGGAGGCGGGAGGCTGATGCTTGGGGAGGCTGGGAGGTGGAGGGTGAGGCTTGGAGGAGGGAAGCTGATGCTGAGGGAGGCTTGGAGGAGGGAGGCTAATGCTGAGGGAGGAGGGAGGCTGATGATGGGGGAGGCTGGGAGGAGGGAGGCTGATGCTGGGGGAGGCTGGGAGGAGGGAGGCTGATGCTAGGGGAGGTTGGGAGGAGGGAGGCTGATGCTGAAGGAGGAGGGAGGCTGATGCTGGGGGAGGCTGGGAGGAGGGAGGCTGATGCTGGGGGAGGCTGGGAGGAGAGAGGCTAATGCTGGGGGAGGCTGGGAGGAGAGAGGCTGATGCTGTGGGAAGCGAGAGGCTGATGCTGGGGGAGGCTGGGAGGAGAGAGGCTGATGCTGGGGGAGGCTGGGAGGGGGAAGGTGAGCTTAGAGGAAGGAGGCTGATGCTGAGGGAGGCTGGGAGGAGGGGGACTGATGCTGGGGGAAGCTTGGAGGGTGAGGCTTGGAGGAGGGAGGCTGATGCTGAGGGAGGCTGATTCTGAGGGAGGATGATGCTGGGGGAGGCTGGGATGAGGGAGGCTGGTGCTGGGGGGGGCTGGGAGGAGGGAGGCTGATGCTGGGGGAGGCTGGGAGGAGGGAGGCTGATGCTGGGGGAGGCTGGGAGGAGGGAGGCTGATGCTGGGGGAGGCGGGAGGCTGATGCTGGGGGAGGCTGGGAGGGGGAGGGGGAAGCTTGGTGGAGGGAAGCTGATGCTGAGAGAGGCTTGGAGGAGGGAGGCTGATAATGAGGGAGGAAGGAGGCTGATGCTGGGGGTGGCTGGGAGGAGGGAGGCTGATGCTGGGGGAGGCTGGGAGGAGGGAGGCTGATGCTGGGGGAGGTTGGGAGGAGGGAGGCTGATGCTGAGGGAGGAGGGAGGCTGATGCTGGGGGAGGCTGAGAGGAGGGAGGCTGATGCTGGGGGAGGCTGGAAGGAGGGAGGCTGATGCTGGGGGAGGCTGGGAGGAGAGAGGCTGATGCTGGGGGAGGCGGGAGGCTAATGCTGGGGGAGGCTGGGAGGGGGAGGCTTGGAGGAGGGAAGCTGATGCTGAGGGAGGCTTGGAGGAGGGAGGCTGATGCTGGGGGAGGCTGGGAGGAGAGAGGCTGATGCTGGGGGAGGCTGGGAGGGGGAAGGGAGGCTTGGAGGAGGGAGGCTGATGCTGAGGGAGGCTGGGAGGAGGGAGGCTGATGCTGGGGGAAGCTGGGAGGGTGAGGCTTGGAGGAGGGAGGCTGATGCTGAGGGAGGCTGATGCTGAGGGAGGCTGATGCTGGGGGAGGCTGGGAGGAGAGAGGCTGATGCTGGGGGAGGCTGGGAGGAGGGAGGCTGATGCCGGGGGAGGCTGGGAGGAGGGAGGCTGATGCTGGGGGAGGCTGGGAGGAGGGAGGCTGATGCTGGGGGAGGCTGGGAGGAGAGAGGCTGATGCTGGGGGAGGCTGGGAGGAGGAGGGTGAGGCTTGGAGGAGGGAAGCTGATGCTGAGGGAGGCTTGGAGGAGGGAGGCTGATGCTGAGGGAGGAGGGAGGATGATCATGGGGGAGGCTGGGAGGAGGAAGGCTGATGCTGGGGGAGGCTGGGAGGAGGGAGGCTGATGCTGGGGGAGGTTGGGAGGAGGGAGGCTGATGCTGGGGGAGGTTGAGAGGAGGGAGGCTGATGCTGAGGGAGGAGGTAGGCTGATGCTGGGGGAGGCTGGGAGGAGGGAGGCTGATGCTGGGGGAGGCTGGGAGGAGAGAGGCTGATGCTGGGGGAAGCGCGAGGCTGATGCTGGGGGAGGCTGGGAGTGGGAGGGGGAGGCTTGGAGGAGGGAAGCTGAGGCTTGGGGAGGCTGGGAGGAGGGAGGCTGAGGCTGGGGGAGGCTGGGAGGAGGGAGGCTGTGGCTGGGGGAGGCTGGAAGGAGGGAGGCTGATGCTGGGGGAGGCTGGGAGGAGGGAGGCTGATGCTGGGGGAGGGTGGGAGGAGGGAGGCTGATGCTGGGGGAGGCTGGGAGGAGGGAGGCTGATGCTGGGGGATGCTGGGAGGAGAGAGGCTGATGCTGGGGGAGGCGGGAGGCTGATGCTGGGGGAGGCTGGGAGGGGGAGGGGGAGGCTTGGAGGAGGGAAGCTGATGCTGAGGGAGGCTTGGAGGAAGGAGGCTGATGCTGAGGGAGGAGGGAGGCTGATGCTGGGGGAGGCTGGGAGGAGGGAGGCTGATGCTGGGGGAGGCTGGGAGGAGGGAGGCTGATGCTGGGGGAGGTTGGGAGGAGGGAGGCTGATGCTGAGGGAGGAGGGAGGCTGATGCTGGGGGAGGCTGGGAGGAGGGAGGCTGATGCTGGGGGAACCTGGGAGGAGGAAGGCTGATGCTGGAGGAGGCTGGGAGGAGAGAGGCTGATGCTGGGGGACGCGGGAGGCTGATGCTGGGGGAGGGTGGGAGGGGGAGCGTGAGGCTTGGAGGAGGGAAGCTGAGGCTGGGGGAGGCTGGGAGGAGGGAGGCTGAGGCTGGGGGAGGCTGGAAGGAGGGAGGCTGAGGCTGGGGGAGGCTGGGAGGATAGAGGCTGATGTTTGGGGAGGCTGGGAGGAGGGAGGCTGATGCAGGGGGAGCCTGGGAGGAGAGAGGCTGATGCTGGGGGAGGCGGGAGGCTGATGCTGGGAGGAGGGAGGCTGAGGCTGGGGGAGGCTGGGATGAGGGAGGCTGAGGCTGGGGGAGGCTGGGAGGAGGGAGGCTGAGGCTGGGGGAGGCTGGGAGGAGGGAGGCTGATGCTGGGGGAGGCTGAAAGGAGGGAGGCTGATGCTGGGGGAGGCTGGGAGGAGGGAGGCTGATGCTGGGGGAGGCTGGGAGGAGGGAGGCTGATGCTGGGGGAGGCTGGGAGGAGGGAGGCTGTTGCTGGGGGAGGCTGGAAGGAGAGAGGCTGATGCTTTGGGAGGCGGGAGGCTGATGCTGGGAGGAGGGAGGCTGAGGCTGGGGGAGGCTGGGATGAGGGAGGCTGAGGCTGGGGGAGGTTGGGAGGAGGGAGGCTGAGGCTGGGGGAGGCTGGAAGGAGGGAGGCTGATGCTGGGGGAGGCTGAAAGGAGGGAGGCTGATGCTGGGGGAGGCTGGGAGGAGGGAGGCTGATGCTGGGGGAGGCTGGGAGGAGGGAGGCTGATGCTGGGGGATGCTGGGAGGAGATAGGCTGATGCTGGGGGAGGCGGGAGGCTGATGCTGGGGGAGGCTGGGAGGGGGAGGGTGAGGCTTGGAGGAGGGAAGCTGATGCTGAGGGAGGCTTGGAGGAGGGAGGCTGATGTTGAGGGAGGAGGGAGGCTGATGCTGGGGGAGGCTGGGAGGAGGGAGGCTGATGCTGGGGGAGGCTGGGAGGAGGGAGGCTGATGTTGGGGGAGGTTGGGAGGAGGGAGGCTGATGCTGAGGGAGGAGGGAGGCTGATGCTGGGGGAGGCTGGGAGGAGGGAGGCTGATGCTGGGGGAGGCTGGGAGGAGAGAGGCTGATGCTGGGGGAGGCGGGAGGCTGATGCTGGGGGAGGCTGGGAGGGGGAGCGTGAGGCTTGGAGGAGGGAAGCTGAGGCTGGGGGAGGCTTGGAGGAGGGAGGCTGAGGCTGATGGAGGCTGGGAGGAGGGAGGCTGATGCTGGGGGAGGCTGGAAGGAGGGTGGCTGAGGCTGGGGGAGGCTAGAGGCTGATGCTGGGGGAGGCTGGGAGGGGGAAGGTGAGGCTTGCAGGAGGAAGGCTGATGCTGAGGGAGGCTGGGAGGAGGGAGGCTGATGCTGGGGGAGGCTGGGAGGGGGAGGGGAAGGCTTGGAGGAGGGAGGCTGATGAGGAGGGAGGCTGATGAGGAGATAGGCTGATGCTGAGGGAGGCTGATGCTGGGGGAGGCTGGGAGAAGGGAGGCTGATGCTGGGGGAGGCTGGGAGGAGGGAGGCTGATGCTGGGGGAAGCTTGGAGGAGGGAGGCTGATGCTGTGGGAGGCTGGGAGGAGAGAGGCTGATACTGGGGGAGGCTGGGAGGAGAGAGGCTGATGCTGGGGGAGGTGGGAGGCTGATGCTGGGGGAGGCTGGGAGGCTGATGCTGGGGGAGGCTGGGAGGAGGGTGGTTGATGCTGGGGGAGACTGGGAGGAGGGTAGCTGATGCTGGGGAAGGCTGGGAAGAGGGTGGCTGATGCTGGGGGAGGCTGGGAAGAGGGAGGCTGATGCTGGGGGAGGCTGGGAAGAGGGGGGCTGATGCTGGGGGAGGCTGGGAGGAGGGAGGCTGATACTGGGGGAAGCTGGGAGCAGGGAGGCTGATGCTGGGGGAGGCTGGGAGGAGAGAGGCTGATGCTGGGGGAGGCTGGGAGGGGGAGGCTGATGCTCAGAGAGGCTGGGAGGCTGATGCTGGGAGAGGCTTGGAGGAGGGGGGTTGGGAGGCTGGGAGGAGGGAGGCTGATGCTGGGGGCGGCTGGGAGGAGGGAGGCTGATGCTGGGGGAGGCTGGGAGGAGGGAGGCTGGGAGGAGGGAGGCTGATGCTGGGGGAGGCTGGGAGGAGGGAGGCTGATGCTGGGGGAAGCTGGGAGCAGGGAGGTTGATGCTGGGGGAGGCTGGGAGGAGAGAGGCTGATGCTGGAGGAGGCTCATACTGGGGGAGGCTGGGAGGAGAGAGGCTGATGCTGGGGGAACCTGCGAGGAGGGAGGCTGATGCTGGAGGAAGCTGGGAGGGTGAGGCTTGGAGGAGGGAGGCTGATGCTTAGGGAGGCTGATGCTGAGGGAGGCTGATGCTGGGGGAGGCTGGGAGGAGGGAGGCTGATGCTGGGGGAGGCTTGAAGGAGGGAGGCTGATGCTGGGGGAGGCTGGGAGGAGGGAGGCTGATGCTGGGGGAGGCTGGAAGGAGGGAGGCTGATGCTGGGGGAGGCTGGGAGGAGGGAGGCTGATGCTAGGTAAGGCTTGGAGGAGAGAGGCTGATGCTGGGGGAGGCGGGATGCTGATGCTGGGGGAGGCTGGGAGGTGGAGGCTTGGAGGAGGGAAGCTGATGCTGAGGGAGGCTGATGCTGGGGGAGGCTGGGAGGAGGGAGGCTGATGCTGGGGGAGGCTGGGAGGAGGGAGGCTGATGATGGGGGAGGCTGGGAGGAGAGAGGCTGATGCTGGGGGAGGCGGGAAGCTGATGCTGGGGGAGGCTGGGAGGGGGAGGGGGAGGCTTGGAGGAGGGAAGCTGATGTTGAGGGAGGCTTGGAGGAGGGAGGCTGATGCTGGGGGAGGCTGGGAGGAGAGAGGCTGATGCTGGGGGAGGCTGGGAGGGGGAAGGTGAGGCTTGGAGGAGGGAGGCTGATGCTGAGGGAGGCTGGGAGGAGGGAGGCTGATGCTGGGGGAAGCTGGGAGGGTGAGGCTTGGAGGAGGGAGGCTGATGCTGAGGGAGGGTGATGCTGGGGGAGGCTGGGAGGAGGGAGGATGATGCTGGGGGAGGCTGGGAGGAGGGAGGCTGATGCTGGGGGAGGCTGGGAGGAGGGAGGCTGATGCTGGGGGAGGCTGGGAGGAGGGAGGCTGATGCTGGGGGAGGCTGGGAGGAGGGAGGCTGATGCTGGGGGAGGCTGGGAGGAGAGAGGCTGATGCTGGGGGAGGCGGGAGGCTGATGCTAGGGGAGGCTGGGTGGGGGAGGGGGAGGCTTGGAGGAGGGAAGCTGATGCTGAGGGAGGCTTGGAGGAGGGAGGCTGATGCTGAGGGAGGAGGGAGGCTGATGCTGGAGGAGGCTGGAAGGAGGGAGGCTGATACTGGGGGAGGTTGGGAGGAGGGAGGCTGATGCTGAGGGAGGAGGGAGGCTGATGCTGGGGGAGGCTGGGAGGAGGGAGGCTGATGCTGGGGGAGGCTGGGAGGAGGGAGGCTGATGCTGGGGGAGGCTGGGAGGAGAGAGGCTGATGCTGGGGGAGGCGGGAGGCTGATGCTGGGGGAGGCTGGGAGGGGGAGGGTGAGGCTTGGAGGAGGGAAGCTGAGGCTTGGGGACGCTGGGAGGAGGGAGGCTGAGGCTGGGGGAGGCTGGGAGGAGGGAGGCTGATGCTGGGGGAGGCTGGGAGGAGGGAGGCTGATGCTGGGGGAGGCTGGGAGGAGAGAGGCTGATGCTGGGGGAGGCGGGAGGCTGATGCTTGGGGAGGCTGGGAGGTGGAGGGTGAGGCTTGGAGGAGGGAAGCTGATGCTGAGGGAGGCTTGGAGGAGGGAGGCTGATGCTGAGGGAGGAGGGAGGCTGATGCTGGGGGAGGCTGGGAGGAGGGAGGCTGATGCTGGGGGAGGCTGGGAGGAGGGAGGCTGATGCTCGGGGAGGTTGGGAGGAGGGAGGCTGATGCTGAAGGAGGAGGGAGGCTGATGCTGGGGGAGGCTGGGAGGAGGGAGGCTGATGCTGGGGGAGGCTGGGAGGAGAGAGGCTAATGCTGGGGGAGGCTGGGAGGAGAGAGGCTGATGCTGGGGGAAGCGAGAGGCTGATGCTGGGGGAGGCTGGGAGGAGAGAGGCTGATGCTGGGGGAGGCTGGGAGGGGAGAGGTGAGCTTAGAGGAAGGAGGCTGATGCTGAGGGAGGCTGGGAGGAGGGGGACTGATGCTGGGGGAAGCTTGGAGGGTGAGGCTTGGAGGAGGGAGGCTGATGCTGAGGGAGGCTGATTCTGAGGGAGGATGATGCTGGGGGAGGCTGGGATGAGGGAGGCTGATGCTGGGGGAGGCTGGGAGGAGGGAGGCTGATGCTGGGGGAGGCTGAGAGGAGGGAGGCTGATGCTGGGGGAGGCTGGGAGGAGGGAGGCTGATGCTGGGGGAGGCGGGAGGCTGATGCTGGGGGAGGCTGGGAGGGGGAGGGGGAGGCTTGAAGGAGGGAAGCTGATGCTGAGAGAGGCTTGGAGGAGGGAGGCTGATGATGAGGGAGGAAGGAGGCTGATGCTGGGGGTGGCTGGGAGGAGGGAGGCTGATGCTGGGGGAGGCTGGGAGGAGGGAGGCTGATGCTGGGGGAGGTTGGCAGGAGGGAGGCTGATGCTGAGGGAGGAGGGAGGCTGATGCTGGGGGAGGCTGAGAGGAGGGAGGCTGATGCTGGGGGAGGCTGGAAGGAGGGAGGCTGATGCTGGGGGAGGCTGGGAGGAGAGAGGCTGATGCTGGGGGAGGCGGGAGGCTAATGCTGGGGGAGGCTGGGAGGGGGAGGCTTGGAGGAGGGAAGCTGATGCTGAGGGAGGCTTGGAGGAGGGAGGCCAATGCTGGGGGAGGCTGGGAGGAGAGAGGCTGATGCTGGGGGAGGCTGGGAGGGGAAAGGGAGGCTTGGAGGAGGGAGGCTGATGCTGAGGGAGGCTGGGAGGAGGGAGGCTGATGCTGGGGGAAGCTGGGAGGCTGAGGCTTGGAGGAGGGAGGCTGATGCTGAGGGAGGCTTATGCTGAGGGAGGCTGATGCTGGGGGAGGCTGGGAGGAGAGAGGCTGATGCTGGGGGAGGCTGGGAGGAGGGAGGCTAATGCCGGGGGAGGCTGGGAGGAGGGAGGCTGATGCTGGGGGAGGCTGGGAGGAGGGAGGCTGATGCTGGGGGAGGCTGGGAGGAGGGAGGCTGATGCTGGGGGAGGCTGGGAGGAGAGAGGCTGATGCTGGGGGAGGCTGGGAGGGGGAGGGTGAGGCTTGGAGGAGGGAAGCTGATGCTGAGGGAGGCTTGGAGGAGGGAGGCTGATGCTGAGGGAGGAGGGAGGATGATCATGGGGGAGGCTGGGAGGAGGGAGGCTGATGCTGGGGGAGGCCGGGAGGAGGGAGGCTGATGCTGGGGGAGGTTGGGAGGAGGGAGGCTGATGCTGGGGGAGGCTGGGAGGAGGGAGGCTGATGCTGAGGGAGGCTGGGAGGAGGGAGGCTGATGCTGGGGGAGGCTGGGAGGAGAGAGGCTGATGCTGGGGGAGGCTGGGAGGGGGAGGGTGAGGCTTGGAGGAGGGAAGCTGATGCTGAGGGAGGAGGGAGGATGATCATGGGGGAGGCTGGGAGGAGGGAGGCTGATGCTGGGGGAGGCCGGGAGGAGGGAGGCTGATGCTGGGGGAGGTTGGGAGGAGGGAGGCTGATGCTGGGGGAGGTTGAGAGGAGGGAGGCTGATGCTGAGGGAGGAGGTAGGCTGATGCTGGGGGAGGCTGGGAGGAGGGAGGCTGATGCTGGGGGAGGCTGGGAGGAGAGAGGCTGATGCTGGGGGAAGCGCAAGGCTGATGCTGGGGGAGGCTGGGAGGGGGAGGGGGAGGCTTGGAGGAGGGAAGCTGAGGCTGGGGGAGGCTGGGAGGAGGGAGGCTGAGGCTGGGGGAGGCTGGGAGGAGGGAGGCTGTGGCTGGGGGAGGCTGGAAGGAGGGAGGCTGATGCTGGGGGAGGCTGGGAGGAGGGAGGCTGATGCTGGGGGAGGGTGGGAGGAGGGAGGCTGATGCTGGGGGAGGCTGGGAGGAGAGAGGCTGATGCTGGGGGAGGCGGGAGGCTGATGCTGGGGGAGGCTGGGAGGGGGAGCGTGAGGCTTGGAGGAGGGAAGCTGAGGCTGGGGGAGGCTTGGAGGAGGGAGGCTGAGGCTGGGGGAGGCTGGGAGGAGGGAGGCTGATGCTGGGGGAGGCTGGAAGGAGGGAGGCTGAGGCTGGGGGAGGCTAGAGGCTGATGCTGGGGGAGGCTGGGAGGGGGAAGGTGAGGCTTGGAGGAGGAAGGCTGATGCTGAGGGAGGCTGGGAGGAGGGAGGCTGATGCTGGGGGAGGCTGGGAGGGGGAGGGGAAGGCTTGGAGGAGGGAGGGTGATGAGGAGGGAGGCTGATGAGGAGATAGGCTGATGCTGAGGGAGGCTGATGCTGGGGGAGGCTGGGAGAAGGGAGGCTGATGCTGGGGGAGGCTGGGAGGAGGGAGGCTGATGCTGGGGGAAGCTTGGAGGAGGGAGGTTGATGCTGTGGGAGGCTGGGAGGAGAGAGGCTGATACTGGGGGAGGCTGGGAGGAGAGAGGCTGATGCTGGGGGAGGTGGGAGGCTGATGCTGGGGGAGGCTGGGAGGCTGATGCTGGGGGAGGCTGGGAGGAGGGTGGTTGATGCTGGGGGAGACTGGGAGGAGGGTAGCTGATGCTGGGGAAGGCTGGGAAGAGGGTGGCTGATGCTGGGGGAGGCTGGGAAGAGGGAGGCTGATGCTGGGGGAGGCTGGGAAGAGGGGCGCTGATGCTGGGGGAGGCTGGGAGGAGGGAGGCTGATACTGGAGGAAGCTGGGAGCAGGGAGGCTGATGCTGGGGGAGGCTGGGAGGAGAGAGGCTGATGCTGGGGGAGGCTGGGAGGGGGAGGCTGATGCTCAGAGAGGCTGGGAGGCTGATGCTGGGAGAGGCTTGGAGGAGGGGGGTTGGGAGGCTGGGAGGAGGGAGGCTGATGCTGGGGGCGGCTGGGAGGAGGGAGGCTGATGCTGGGGGAGGCTGGGAGGAGGGAGGCTGATGCTGGGGGAAGCTGGGAGCAGGGAGGTTGATGCTGGGGGAGGCTGGGAGGAGAGAGGCTGATGCTGGAGGAGGCTCATGCTGGGGGAGGCTGGGAGGAGAGAGGCTGATGCTGGGGGAACCTGGGAGGAGGGAGGCTGATGCTGGAGGAAGCTGGGAGGGTGAGGCTTGGAGGAGGGAGGCTGATGCTTAGGGAGGCTGATGCTGAGGGAGGCTGATGCTGGGGGAGGCTGGGAGGAGGGAGGCTGATGCTGGGGGAGGCTTGAAGGAAGGAGGCTGATGCTGGGGGAGGCTGGGAGGAGGGAGGCTGATGCTGGGGGAGGCTGGAAGGAGGGAGGCTGATGCTGGGGGAGGCTGGGAGGAGGGAGGCTGATGCTAGGGAAGGCTGGGAGGAGAGAGGCTGATGCTGGGGGAGGCGGGAGGCTGATGCTGGGGGAGGCTGGGAGGGGGAGGGGGAGGCTTGGAGGAGGGAAGCTGATGCTGAGGGAGGCTGATGCTGGGGGAGGCTGGGAGAAGGGAGGCTGATGCTGGGGGAGGCTGGGAGGAGGGAGGCTGATGCTGGGGGAAGCTTGGAGGAGGGAGGCTGATGCTGTGGGAGGCTGGGAGGAGAGAGGCTGATACTGGGGGAGGCTGGGAGGAGAGAGGCTGATGCTGGGGGAGGTGGGAGGCTGATACTGGGGGAGGCTGGGAGGCTGATGCTGGGGAAGGCTGGGAGGAGGGTGGTTGATGCTGGGGGAGACTGGGAGGAGGGTAGCTGATGCTGGGGAAGGCTGGGAAGAGGGTGGCTGATGCTGGGGGAGGCTGGGAAGAGGGAGGCTGATGCTGGGGGAGGCTGGGAAGAGGGGGGCTGATGCTGGGGGAGGCTGGGAGGAGGGAGGCTGATACTGGGGGAAGCTGGGAGCAGGGAGGCTGATGCTGGGGGAGGCTGGGAGGAGAGAGGCTGATGCTGGGGGAGGCTGGGAGGGGGAGGCTGATGCTCAGAGAGGCTGGGAGGCTGATGCTGGGAGAGGCTTGGAGGAGGGGGGTTGGGAGGCTGGGAGGAGGGAGGCTGATGCTGGGGGCGGCTGGGAGGAGGGAGGCTGATGCTGGGGGAGGCTGGGAGGAGGGAGGCTGGGAGGAGGGAGGCTGATGCTGGGGGAGGCTGGGAGGAGGGAGGCTGATGCTGGGGGAAGCTGGGAGCAGGGAGGTTGATGCTGGGGGAGGCTGGGAGGAGAGAGGCTGATGCTGGAGGAGGCTCATGCTGGGGGAGGCTGGGAGGAGAGAGGCTGAAGCTGGGGGAAGCTGGGAGGAGAGAGGCTGATGCTGGGGGAAGCTGGGAGGGTGAGGCTTGGAGGAGGGAGGCTGATGCTTAGGGAGGCTGATGCTGTGGGAGGCTGATGCTGGGGGAGGCTGGGAGGAGGGAGGCTGATGCTGGGGGAGGCTGGAAGGAGGGAGGCTGATGCTGGGGGAGGCTGGGAGGAGGGAGGCTGATGCTGGGGGAGGCTGGAAGGAGGGAGGCTGATGCTGGGGGAGGCTGGGAGGAGGGAGGCTGATGCTAGGGAAGGCTGGGAGGAGAGAGGCTGATGCTGGGGGAGGCGGGAGGCTGATGCTGGGGGAGGCTGGGAAGGGGAGGGGGAGGCTTGGAGGAGGGAAGCTGATGCTGAGGGAGGCTTGGAGGAGGGAGGCTGATGCTGAGGGAGGAGGGAGGCTGATGCTGGGAGGAGGGAGGCTGATGCTGGGGGAGGCTGGGAGGAGGGAGGCTGATGCTGGGGGAGGTTGGGAGGAGGGAGGCTGATGCCGAAGGAGGAGGGAGGCTGATGCTGGGGGATGCTGGGAGGAGGGAGGCTGATGCTGGGGGAGGCTGGGAGGAGGGAGGCTGATGCTGGGGGAGGCTGGGAGGAGGGAGGCTGATGCTGGGGGAGGCTGGGAGGAGGGAGGCTGATGCTGGGGGAGGCTGGGAGGAGAGACGCTGATGCTGGGGGAGGCGGGAGGCTGATGCTGAGGGAGGCTGGGAGGGGGATGGGGAGGCTTGGAGGAGGGACGCTGAGGCTGGGGGAGGCTGGGAGGAGGGAGGCTGAGGCTGGGGGAGGCTGGGAGGAGGGAGGCTGAGGCTGGGGGATGCTGGAAGGAGGGAGGCTGATGCTGGGGGAGGCTGGGAGGAGGGAGGCTGATGCTGGGGGAGGCTGGGAGGAGGGAGGCTGATGCTGGGGAAGGCTGGGAGGAGGGAGGCTGATGCTGGGGGAGACTGGGAGGAGAGAGGCTGATGCTGGGGGAGGCGGGAGGCTGATGCTGGGGGAGGCTGGGAGGGGGAGGGTGAGGCTTGGAGGAGGGAAGCTGATGCTGAGGGAGGCTTGGAGGAGGGAGGCTGATGCTGGGGGAGGCTGGGAGGAGGGAAGCTGATGCTGGCGGAGGCTGGGTTGAGGGAGGCTGATGCTGGGGGAGACTGGGAGGAGAGAGGCTGATGCTGGGGGAGGCGGGAGGCTGATGCTGGGGGAGGCTGGGAGGGGGAGGGTGAGGCTTGGAGGAGGGAAGCTGATGCTGAGGGAGGCTTGGAGGAGGGAGGCTGATGCTGGGGGAGGCTGGGAGGAGGGAGGCTGATGCTGGGGGAGGCTGGGTGGAGGGAGGCTGATGCTGGGGGAGGTTGGGAGGAGGGAGGCTGATGCTGAGGGAGGAGGGAGGCTGATGCTGGGGGAGGCTGGGAGGAGGGAGGCTGATGCTGGGGGAGGCTGGGAGGAGGGAGGCTGATGCTGGGGGAGGCTGGGAGGAGAGAGGCTGATGCTAGGGGAGGCGGGAGGCTGATGCTGGGGGAGGCTGGGAGGGGGAGGGTGAGGCTGGGAGGAGGGAGGCTGAGGCTGGGGGAGGCTGGGATGAGGGAGGCTGAGGCTGGGGGAGGCTGGGAGGAGGGAGGCTGATGCTGGGGGAGGCTGGGAGGAGGGAGGCTGATGCTGGGGGAGGCTGGGAGGTGGGAGGCTGATGCTGGGGGAGGCTGGGAGGAGGGAGGCTGATGCTGGGGGAGGCTGGGAGGAGGGATGCTGATGCTGGGGGATGCTGGGAGGAGAGAGGCTGATGCTGGGGGAGGCAGGAGGCTGATGCTGGGGGAGGCTGGGAGGGGGAGGGGGAGGCTTGGAGGAGGGAAGCTGATGCTGAGGGAGGCTTGGAGGAGGGAGGCTGATGTTGAGGGAGGAGGGAGGCTGATGCTGGGCGAGGCTGGGAGGAGGGAGGCTGATGCTGGGGGAGGCTGGGAGGAGGGAGGCTGATGTTGGGGGAGGTTGGGATGAGGGAGGCTGATGCTGAGGGAGAAGGGAGGCTGATGCTGGGGGAGGCTGGGAGGAGGGAGGCTGATGCTGGGGGAGGCTGGGAGGAGAAAGGCTGATGCTGGGGGAGGCGGGAGGCTGATGCTGGGGGAGGCTGGGAGGGGGAGCGTGAGGCTTGGAGGAGGGAAGCTGAGGCTGGGGGAGGCTGGGAGGAGGGAGGCTGAGGCTGGGGGAGGCTGGGAGGAGGGAGGCTGAGGCTGGGGGAGGCTGGAAGGAGGGAGGCTGAGGCTGGGGGAGGCTAGAGGCTGATGCTGGGGGAGGCTGGGAGGGGGAAGGTGAAACTTGGAGGAGGGAGGCTGATGCTGAGGGAGGCTGGGAGGAGGGAGGCTGATGCTGGGGGAGGCTGGGAGGGGGAGGGGAAGGCTTGGAGGAGGGAGGCTGATGAGGAGGGAGGCTGATGAGGAGGTAGGCTGATGCTGAGGGAGGCTGATGCTGGGGGAGGCTGGGAGAAGGGAGGCTGATGCTGGGGGAGTCTGGGAGGAGGGAGGCTGATGCTGGGGGAAGCTTGGAGGAGGGAGGCTGATGCTGTGGGAGGCTGGGAGGAGAGAGGCTGATACTGGGGGAGGCTGGGAGGAGAGAGGCTGATGCTGGGGGTGGCTGGGAGGCTGATGCTGGGGGAGGCTGGGAGGGGGAGGGGGAGGCTTGGAGGAGGGAAGCTGATGCTGAGGGAGGCTTGGAGGAGGGAGGCTGATGCTGAGGGAGGAGGGAGGCTGATGCTGGGGGAGGCTGGGAGGAGGGAGGCTGATGCTGGGGGAGGCTGGGAGGAGGGAGGCTGATGCTGGGGGAGGTTGGGAGGAGGGAGGCTGATGCTGAGGGAGGAGGGAGGCTGATGCTGGGGGAGGCTGGGAGGAGGGAGGCTGATGCTGGGGGAGGCTGGGAGGAGGGAGGCTGATGCTGGGGGAGGCTGGGAGGAGAGAGGCTGATGCTGGGGGAGGCTGGGAGGGGGAGGTAAGGCTTGGAGGAGAGAAGCTGAGGCTGGGGGAGGCTGGGAGGAGGGAGGCTGAGGCTGGGGGAGGCTGGGAGGAGGGAGGCTGAGGCTGGGGGAGGCTGGAAGGAGGGAGGCTGAGGCTGGGGGAGGCTGGGAGGATAGAGGCTGATGCTGGGGGAGGCTGGGAGGGGGAAGGTGAGGCTTGGAGGAGGGAGGCTGATGCTGAGGGAGGCTGATGAGGAGGGAGGCTGTTGCTGAAGGAGGCTGATGCTGGGGGAGGCTGGGAGAAGGGAGGCTGATGCTGGGGGAGGCTGGGAGGAGGGAGGCTGATGCTGGGGGAAGCTGGGAGGAGAGAGGCTGATGCTGTGGGAGGCTGGGAGGAGAGAGGCTGATACTGGGGGAGGCTGGGAGGAGAGAGGCTGATGCTGGGGGAGGTGGGAGGCTGATGCTGGGGGAGGCTGGGAGGCTGATGCTGGGGGAGGCTGGGAGGAGGGTGGTTGATGCTGGGGGAGGCTGGGAAGAGGGAGGCTGATGCTGGGGGAGGCTGGGAAGAGGGAGGCTGATGCTGGGGAGGCTGGGAGGAGGGAGGCTGATACTGGGGGAAGCTTGGAGCAGGGAGGCTGATGCTGGGGGAGGCTGGGAGGAGAGAGGCTGATGCTGGGGGAGGCTGGGAGGGGGAGGACGGAGGCTGATGCTCAGGGAGGCTGGGAGGCTGATGCTGGGGGATGCTTGGAGGAGGGGGGCTGGGAGGCTGGGAGGAGGGAGGCTGATGCTGGGGGAGGCTGGGAGGAGGGAGGCTGATGCTGGGGGAGGCTGGGAGGAGGGAGGCTGATGCTGGGGGAGGCTGGGAGGAGGGAGGCTGATGCTGGGGGAAGCTGGGAGCAGGGAGGTTGATGCTGGGGGAGGCTGGGAGGAGAGAGGCTGATGCTGGAGGAGGCTCATGCTGGGGGAGGCTGGGAGGAGAGAGGCTGATGCTGGAGGAGGCTCATGCTGGGGGAGACTGGGAGGAGAGAGGCTGATGCTGGGCTAAGCTGGGAGCAGGGAGGCTGATGCTGAGGGAGGCTGGGGGGAGAGAGGCTGATGCTGGGGGAGGCTGGGGGGAGAGAGGCTGATGCTGGGGGAGAGGCTGCTGCTGGAGGCGGGGGGAGAGAGGCTGCTGCTGGGGGAATGGGAGAGAGGGGCCAATGCTAGAGACAGAGGACAAGGGTTGAGGGATAGTCCAATGACAATATCGATGGGGGGGAGTGTAAGGACTCAGAATAAGAGGGGGGCAGCATTGGGAGCTCATTATGGAGAGGGGGCAGCATGTGGGGGCTCAGTATGGAGTGGAACAATGTAGGGGAGTCAGAATCAAGAGTGGGGTAGTGTGTGTGTGTGTGTGTGTGTGTGTGTGTCTCAGCATAAGCGCTAGTGTGGTGGTCCTAGTATGATGAGTGGGGAAGCATGGAGGTGTCATTATGGAAAAGAGGAAGGCAGCATTAGGAGCTCATGGAGAGGGGCAGCATGCACGGGACACCGTGAGGAGGGGGCAGCATGCACGGGACATTGTGAGGAGGGAGCAGCATGCATGGGACACTGTCAGGTGGGGGCAGCATGCATGGGACACTGTCAGGAGGGGGCAGCATGCATGGGACATTGTGAGGAGGGGGCAGCATGCATGGGATATTGTGAGGAGGGGGCAGCATGCATGGGACATTGTGAGGAGGGGGTCAGCATGCATGGGACATTGTGAGGAGGGGGCAGCATGCATGGGGCATTGTGAGGAGGGGGCAGCATGCATGGGACACTGAGGAGGGGGCAGCATGCATGGGACATTGTGAGGAGGGGGCAGCATGCATGGGACATTGTGAGGAGGGGGCAGCATGCATGGGACATTGTGAGGAGGGGGCAGCATGCATGGGACACTGTGAGGAGGGGACAGCATGCATGGGACACTGTGAGGAGGGGACAGCATGCATGGGACACTGTGAGGAGGGGGCAGCATGCATGGGACACTGTTAAGAGGGGGCAGCATGCATGGGACACTGAGGAGTGGGCAGCATGCATGGGACATTGTGAGGAGGGGGCAGCATGCATGGGACATTGTGAGGAGGGGGCAGCATGCATGGGACATTGTGAGGAGGGGGCAGCATGCATGGGACACTGTGAGGAGGGGGCAGCATGCATGGGACACTGTGAGGAGGAGGCAGCATGCATGGGACACTGTGAGGAGGGGGCAGCATGCATGGGACACTGTGAGGAGGGGGCAGAATGCATGGGACACTGTGAGGAGGGGGCAGCATGCATGGGACATTGTGAGGAGGGGGCAGCATGCATGGGACATTGTGAGGAGGGGTCAGCATGCATGGGACATTGTGAGGAGGGGGCAGCATGCATGGGACATTGTGAGGAGGGGGCAGCATGCATGGGACACTGAGGAGGGGGCAGCATGCATGGGACACTGTGAGGAGGGGGCAGCATGCATGGGACACTGTGAGGAGGGGGCAGCATGCATGGGACACTGTGAGGAGGGGGCAGCATGCATGGGACACTGTGAGGAGGGGGCAGCATGCATGGGACACTGTTAGGAGGGGGCAGCATGCATGGGACACTGTGAGGAGGGGGCATCATGCATGGGACACTGTGAGGAGGGGGCAGCATGCATGGGACACTGTGAGGAGGGGGCAGCATGCATGGGACACTGTGAGGAGGGGGCAGCATGATGTGAGGACAATGTGCAGATCATATTTCATAATCGAGGAAGGTGTGGTGGGTATAATTTATAAGGGAGGGCAGTGTGTAGTTTATTAGGGGCAGTGTGACAGTCACAGTATATAAGTGGGGATGGTGTGGTGGGAATATTTTATACTCATGCTATGTTTTGATGTGCCTGTGGTGATCCCCATTGGGGGGGGGTTAGTGCCCTTCATTTCTCATTGATACTTTTTCAAGTGTTTTACAGAGTAGATCTGCCTTAAACAGATGTCGTGTGCGAAAACTCAGTTTTACGTTGTCACTAAGGGGCGCGACCACTTAAAGTGCCTAGGGCAGCACGAAGGCAAAATACAGCCCTGGGGTGTAGGTTGGGCGGCAGCTCCGCACGGTGGTCAGGCGGCAGCTCCGCTCGGTGGTGATGCAGTGAGGTCATTGTAGAATATATGCATTTCTGAACAGATGGGTTTTCAGGTTCCGTTTGAAGCTTGCAAGGGTAGCAGATAGTCTGACGTGTTGAGGCAGCGAGTTCCAGAAGACTGGGGATGCCCGGGAGAAGTCTTGGTGTCGGTTGCATGAGGAGTGAATGAGAGAGGAGGAGAGAAGGAGATCTTGGTAGGACCGGAGGTGACGTGTTGGAGTGTAGTGGGAGATTAGTTCAGAGATATACGGAGGAGACAGATTATGGACGGCTTTGTAGGTCAGTGTTAGTAGTTTGAATTGGATACGGTGAAAGATTGGGAGCCAGTGGAGGGACATTGCAGAGAGGAGAAGCGGAGTGGTATTGAGGCGAGAGGTTGATCAGTTGGGCAGCAGAATTAAGGATGGACTGGAGAGGGGCGAGCGTGTTAGCAGGGAGGCCACAGAGGAGGATATTACAGTAATCGAGGCGGGAGATTATGAGGGCATGCACTAGCATTTTTGTAGATTTCGAATTGAGGAAAGGACGGATTCTGGAAATATTTTTGAGTTGAAGGCGGCAGGAGGTAGTGAGGGATTGGATGTGTGGTATGAAGGACAAGGCAGAGTCAAATGTCACTCCGAGGCACCGAACTTTGGGTACTGGCGAGAGCATGGTGTTATTTATTGTAATAGATAGATCAGGTGGAGAGTGTAGGTGAGATGGAGGAAAGATGATTAGTTCAGTTTTGGCCACATTGAGCTTTAGGAAGTGAGAGGAGAAAAAGGAGGATATAGCACATAGACACTTCGGGATTCTGGACAGCAGAGATGTGACATCTGGGCAAGAGAGGTAGATCTGAGTTTCATCGGCATATAGGTGGTACTGGAAGCAATGGGAACTTTTGAGTTGTCCCAGGCCAAATGTATAGATAGAAAAAAGTAAGGGTCCCAGGACAGAGCCTTGAGGGACGCCAACAGAGAGGCTGGGATGAAGAGGTTGTGTGGGAGTGGGAGACACTAAAAGTGTAGTTGGAAAGGTATGACGAGATCCAAGAGAGGGCAAGATCTCTGACATCAAGGGAAGAGAGGATCTGTAATAGGAGGGAGTGGTCGACAGTATGAAAGGCTGAGGACAGGTCTAGAAGTAGGAGTATGGAGAAGTGATTGTTAGCTTTGGCAGTAAGTCATTTGTGATTTTAGTCAGGGTAGCTTCCGTAGAATGATGTGGATGGAAGCCAGACTGTTGGTTGTCAAAGGGAGAGTTAGATTAGAGGTGGGAGGAAAGTTCAGCATGAACATGCTGTTCCAGGAGTTTTGAGGTGAACGGGAGTAGTGATATGGGGCGGTAGCTGGTAGTAGAGGTTTGGTCAAGGGAAGGTTTTTTTTAGGATAGGTGTGACTGTAGCATGTTTAAAGGTAGAGGGGAAGGTACCAGTCGTTAAAGATAGGTTGAAAAGATGGGTTAAGGCTGGAATAAGGATAGTGGTGAGGTTGGGGAGGAGGTGGGATGGGATGGGGTCAAGTGTGCAGGTAGTGAGGTGCGCTTTTGAGAGAAGACGTGAAAGCTCTCCTTCGGTGATGGTGGGGAGGAAGTTTATGGGGGAGGGGCAGTGGTCAGTTATATGAAGGGGTTCTGGTGACTGAGCAGAGAAGACTTGAGGAGGACAGGGCTGAAAAGGTCAGTAGATGGTAGTCAGATAGGGGGAGGAGGGACGTTGTGAGGTCAGAAAGGGAACAGAGATGGGTGAAGATAAGGTCTAGTGTGTGTCCATCTTTATGGGTGGCAGAGGTGGACCACGGAGTTAGACCAAAAGACGAAGCAAGTGACAGGAGTTTGGAGGCTGCTGACTGGCGGTTGTCAGAGGTGATGTTGAAGTTACCCATGATCATAGTGGGAATGTCAGTAGAGAGAAAGTGTAGAAGCCAGGCAGAGAGCTGGTCGAGGAAGGCAGTGGTAGGGCCCGGGGGTCTGTATATGACGGCTACTTGGAGGTTGGAGGGAGAATAGATTCGGACAGAGTGCACTTCAAAGGAAGGTAGGACAAGAGAGGGTAGAGGTGGAATTTGGTTAAAGTTGCAGTTGTTAGAAAGAAGGAGACCCACTCCTCCTCCCTGTCTATTGCCAGGGCGAGGAGTGTGGGTGAAATGAAGGGCACCGTAGCATACTGCAGCAGGGGAGGCAATGTTGGAGGGTGTCAGCCATGTTTCGGTAAGGCACAGAAAGGATAGATTGCTAGAGGCAAAGAGATTGTGAATGACGTGCAGTTTATTACAGACAGAATAGGCATTCCAGAGTGCTCCAGAGAAAGGGAGCGGTGGAGTTGGTGAGAGGGGAATGGATTTTATATTGGAGAGATTGCGGTAGTTACTAGTATGTGGGGAGTGATAAGTTGGTGATAAAGAGGGGTGTACCATCTGTGGGGGGCCAGGATTGGGGGATATGTCACCAGCAGTGAGAAGAAGTAGAGAAAGGGAGAGCAGGTGGGAAAAGGAGAGTGGATGGCATGTTCTGCGTGATAGTTGGAGTGATCTGAGGTTTAGGAGCAGGTCAGCAGATGAGAAAAGATGAGAAGGCAGGAGGGAAGGGGAGATGAATATTTGTTTGGAGAGTGCTGGGGTTTGGGGATAGCAAAGGAGAGTAAGGAGGAGAGGGGCAAGGACTGTGAGGGCATAGGTGAACATGGTGGAAGTAAGGTGTTAAATATGGGAAAAACAAACAAATTATGACAGTGGCAAACACAGGTGGAGAGAGTTAAATTTTACCTTCTGGTCATTTCTGGTATATTTCTGACGCCGCACTTAAAAAATCCCACTTCTGAAATTACACCAGGCCATGGTCATAACAGACCTGCACCATCAAATTTATATATCTCTAAAGGCCTAGAGAATGACTCAGGTGTGAGCAGAAGGGAAGAGTCGTACTAAGACAGAGCACAGAATCACACCAGGGGTAAATTAGCAGAAAGAAACTAAGAGAATTATTTGGACTACTTCACAGCAAGATGGCTATACACTTAAAGGGAAGGTGTCGTCAAAAAAAAAAAAAAATTCAATAACTGAAAAAATGTAAAGCATTAACGTTTTAATGTTTTGTTTAAATATTATTATTTGTTTGTAATTGAGCAAAATATAAAATAAAAAAAAAAATTGATATTTTCCACTCTTAAACACTAGGGGGAGCAGCTGCTGAAATCCTATGGAAATCCTACTGTAGAAATAGCCTGGCTTACAGCTGCAGTAAAGTGGGCAGAATCTGCTCTCCTGTGTTTGATGTCACCTCCCCCTCCCAATCTGTGTGTTTACAAAGGATAAGGGAAGATGAAATGTAGGGACACAGTGCGGAACCATTTTGTTGGTGACCACAAATGTCTAAAGTGTCACCAAGGACAGCTGGAGTATCACACAGGATAGGATTAGATACACAGCTCAGCAGACAGTATTACACGGGACAGGATTAGATACACAGCTCAGCAGACAGTATCACATAGGATATGATTAGATACACAGCTCAGAAGACAATATCACACAGGATAGGATTAGATACACGGCTCAGCAGACAGTATCACACAGGATAGGATTAGATACACAGCCCTGCATACAGTATCACACAGGATAGGATTAGATACACGGCCCTGCATACAGTATCATACAGGATAGGATTAGATACACAGCCCTGCAGACAGTATCACACAAGATAGGATTAGATACACGGCTCAGCAGACAGTATTACATGGGACAGGATTAGATACACGGCTCAGTAGATAGTATCACACAGGATAGGATTAGATACACAGCCCTGCATAGAGTATCACACAGGATAGGATAAGATACACGGCTCAGCAGACAGTATCACACAGGATAAGATTAGATACACATGGAGAAGATATAGACAGTTGTGAACTAGGATCAAAGAGTTAGAAAAAATATCTAATTCAAAGAGAAGGCAGTTGTTGTAGCAATATGACATACCTTCGGATGAAACAGATGGATTGTCAGGTCAAAAGAGGTGGTCGCATTCAGGAGGATATATTATGAATTACATTTCTGTTATATTTCTGACGCCCCACTTATGAAATCACACCAGACCAGTCTTTTAGATCAAATAAAGGATTTTTAATGTATTTGTGTTTATTTACTTCCACTACAGTTTAGTGATGAGGGGTGTCTCATAGACGCCTGCCATTACTAAGCTAGGACTTAGAGGCAGCTATGGGTTGCTACCATTATCTCCTTATTACCCCGATTGCCACCGCATCAGGGCAATCGGGATGAGCTGGAAAAAAGTCCCAGGACTGTCGCATCTAATGGATGCGGCAATTCTGGGCGGCTGCTGGCATTTTTAGGCTTAGGGAGCTCCCAATAACGCGAGTCTCCCCAGCCTGAGAATACCGGCCCCCAGCTGTGAGACTTTATCTTGGCGGGTTATCAAAATTGGGGGAACCGCACACCGTTGTTTTGGTTTTTTTTGTTTGTTTTTTTTTAAATTACCCCCATACAGTGTCAGCAGCAGATCCTGGCCCATAACAGTGTGTCATGACCACATTTTTTGCTTAAAATTTTATTTTCCTATTTTCCTCCTCTAAAACCAGGGTGCGTCTTATGGTCCGGTGCGTCTTATAGCCCGAAAAATACGGTAAATCTGTCCAAGCATCTGAACTTTTAGTGTGTGTCCGTACTTAATATACAAAAAGAGAAAAGAGGCTTCTCCCATAATTATAAAACCAGAAGGAATAACTTGTATAGTGCAATGATATCCCAGGAATTTTACTTCAAATGGGACTAACAGAATATCGACCAGAAGAGTGATAGCTTTTATAGACATATTAATTAGAAGCCTGAAAATGTGTTCTCTTATTTTTAATGGTGTAAAGCGAGTGGTTTGAACTTTTACAGGTTTTTTTTCAGGGCTGTGTAGTCGGTTAGCCAAACCTTCGACTCCAACTCAGGACTCCCTCAAACAATTGAAACCAGAAGTTGACATCCATTATCGATAAATACACATCTGCAGGTTTTTGTCACTATCTGACATGAAATCAGAATAAACCTTTCCCGTTATAGGGCAATTAGAAACCAAAATTATTTATATTTGCCAAATTCCAGAATAATGAGAGAGAGAGAGAATGTTTTAAGGCATTTTTATTACTTTCTGCAAAGTCAAAAGTTTCCATCTATTTCGTTAGTATTTAGTACAATTACCCTTAGGCTGGACTCAGACGAGCGTATGCATCCGATGCGACAGCATCGGATGCGATATGCTAATGACTCCCGGCTCAGGCTCTGCTGCGAGCATGAGCGGAGTGTCATACAACTGTGACACGATCCTGCAATCAGGTCACAGCTGTGACGCTGAGGACGGGCACTGCGGAGGAGAGGGAGGGGTTAATCCCCTCTGTGACGACATGGACTCTCATGGGTTAAAGTTTCTTAAAATTCAGCCAGACAGCATGATAGATTGCTTATAGACGGGGGAGAAGTCCCTCACTGTTTTTACAAGACTCTTGTTGACTCAATGTAATTGTGTTAGCCACTGAAAGCCAGACGTATTGTTCTCCAGACTTTTCCAGTAACCATTGTATTGTAGTTGTGTATTGCTAATGTGATTACCTTAGTAGCCATTGTTGAGTCTGTGACTTGCAGACTCCATGTATACCCTCAGTCTTTCTGTAGACCTCATTTGGATGAACATTGTCCATGCAGCTTGAGATTCATCCAATGGGAGAGGCACTCTTGTCCAACCAATCGATGAGGACGCAGTGTATCTAATTGGAAGGCTGTGGCTATAAAAAGGGACTTCTTTAAGCCACCAGGTTGTTGATGGATGCTGATGGATCCAGTCTAAGCTCTTCGGAGCTGACTAGAGGATCAGGATATCTTATGGCTTCAATCTAGGGACTCCGGTTCCAGTTGGAGACCATTTCCACAGCCTAGGGATTTCGACTCCGGCTGCCAGGATTGTATCATCAAACCAGAGACTACTTAAGGAAGAAACTCAGGTTGGGACAAATCGGTCACCTGGTACAGACTTTGCAGACCTCAGACAGCTTCCTAAATCTGGCGTTATTCTAGTCACGGTGGGTGCCCGCCGAAAGCGGGGTGCTGCTGGATTGGAGTAAGTAGCCCTGGAACCTGTGAGGCATGGACATTCTAAATCCCTGGTGAGCCAGCGGAAGGGTGAGATTCTGTTGCCTGTTACATTTGTGTGTTTTGCTGGTTATGTGTTATGTGCCGTTAATTGTTTGGGGATCCAATAAAGTCTAATTATTGTGGTTCCCTCACCCTGTGTTGTCTGAGTAGTGTTACGCCCACGGTTAAGGAGGCCGGCGTTCAGTTGGGATGAGCCCTGAGCCACGCTGTCTTTCTAAAGGCGGCGGGTTTTAGTGGACGAGAGCTCCCACTGAGCCCCGTGTCTCCACACCCTCATCTCCTCCATTGCCAGCCAGTGCGTATATCGCACTGCACTGGGATAACATCCGAGTGCAGTCCAATGTATCTCTCGCATCCATTCACTTGAATGGGTGCGAGGGATATGGCTCTAGCCAGGTGCTGGGCAGTGTGGTTTAACAGGTAGTGGTCTCTGATTATCTTTAATCTGCCTCCAGCAGATCACCAAGTCCTTTTTGGTCAAACCCCTTGCCTACCCCTCCCCCCCTCTTTCCTTGGGTGGTAGGTTGGCATGGTACGCATTTGGGGTACTATATACTTCTTGACCTGAGGTTTGGTAAATCATTATATGGGTAATAACCAATAACCCAACTGCAGTAATGCATGCCTTGATCTTTGTAATCCATGATGGCCTTTTATATGTATAGGATGCCTGCATCTGCATGTTGTATTAACTCTGAGTATCAGTTGTTTATTACATCCGCTGGAGTGTCAGTATTAGTATTTCTGATGTATTAGGGGTATAATCATACACCTTCTTATGATTGCTGAAGCACATTAGACTGGTGATTTTGTGCAAATTAGCTTTGATGTATTTTAGGGTGTATGCATATATCCAATTTTTTGACCACTACAATTATACCAACTTTATACCACACTGTCCCAGGATTGTTTTTCTGTGTTTTTAAGGGGAATGACTTTTAACTGTGTCCTTTTTGACATCCGTCTCTAATCATGTGATAGTCTGTGCTGTTAATATCATGTTAATAAAATTTGTATACTTTTTGAAATTTTGTGTATTTTCTCTAATGCACCATATAATAACGCAGGTCTAAATGTAGGTTTATATATATTTTGCTTGGTAGACATGCATATGTAAATATGGATCTCTATTTCCGCTTTTGGATTTACATTTATGTGTTTTGCTGGTTATGTGCCGTTAATTGTTTGGGGATCCAATAAAGTCTAATTATTGTGGTTCCCTCACCCTGTGTTGTCTGAGTAGTGTTACGCCCACGGTTAAGGAGGCCGGCGTTCAGTTGGGATGAGCCCTGAGCCACGCTGTCTTTCTAAAGGCGGCGGGTTTTAGTGGACGAGAGCACCCACTGAGCCCCGTGTCTCCACACCCTCATCTCCTCCATTGCCAGCCAGTGCGTATATCGCACTGCACTGGGATAACATCCGAGTGCAGTCCAATGTATCTCTCGCATCCATTCACTTGAATGGGTGCGAGGGATATGGCTCTAGCAGCAAATCGCAGCATGGTGCCGCTTTTCTCGCATCCAGAATCTGGATGCGAGAAAAGATGACTAACTGCTCTCCCTCATTGACTAACATAGGTCAAGTGCAATGCGAGATTTTCTCGCATTGCACTCGTCCAAATTACACGCTCGTGTGAGCGTAACATTACACTGTATGACTTGGGTCAAACGTTTTGGATCTCCTTACACAAGCTTCTCACAATAATTGGTAGGAATTTGGGCCCATTCCTCCTGACAGAACTGGTGTAACTGAGGCACATTTGTAAGTCACTTTACTCGCACCTGCCTTTTCAGCTTTGCCCATAAATTTCCAACAGGATTGCGATCAGGGCTTTGTGATGGCCACTCCTAAACATTGACTTTGTTATCCTTAAGACACTTTATAAACAGTTGGGCAGTAGCTTCCAGTCATTGTCTATATGGAAGACACATTTCCGCCCAAGCTTTAAGTTCCTGGCTGACGTCTTGATATTGCTTCAGTATTGCAATATAATCTTTCCTCATGATGCCATCTATTTTGTGAAGTGCACCAGTCCCTCCTGCAGCAAAACAACCCCGCAAAATGATGCTGCCGCTCCCATGTTTCACAGTTGGGATGGTGTTCTTAGGCTTCAAAGATTCTCCCTTTCTTCTCCAAACGTCACGATGGTCAACAATGGCCAAACAGCTCAATGTTAGTTTCATCAGACCACAGGACATGTCTCCAAAATGTAAGGTTTTTGTTCCTGTGTGCATTTGTAGACATTAATTTGGGGGGTTTTTATGTCTCTTTTGGAGTAATGGCTTTTTCTGGCAGAGTGGCCTTTCAGCCCATGTTAATACAGTACTCGTTTCACTGTGGATAATGACCGAATCTTACCAGCATCTTCACAAGATCTTTTGCTTTTGTTCTTGGGCTAATATGCACATGTCTGACCAAAGCACGTTCATCTCTGGTACAGTGAACGTGTCTCTTTCCTCAGCGGTATGATGGCTGGACAGACATTCCCATCTTGTTTATACTTGCGTATAATTGTTTGTAAAGATGAACAAGGCACCTTTAGGTATCTTGAAATTGCACCCAAGGATGAACCAGACTTATGCAAGTCCACAATTCTCTTCCTGAGATCTTGGCTGATTACGTTTGACTTTCCCATGATGCTACACAAAGAAGCAGTGTATTTCAGGTGTGAATTAAAATAAATCTACAGGTTTATCTCTAACTCAGATGTTACCAATAAACCTATCAGAAGCTTCCAAAGACATGACATCATCATATGGGCTGTCCTATATTGTTCAAAGGCATAGTAATCTTCATGTATGTAAACTTTTGACTTTGCATAAAGTAAAAAAAATGCCTTAACCCATCTTAAACTCTCTCTCTCTCATTATTCTGGCATTTGGCAAATAAATATAATTTTAGTTCCTAATTGACCTAAACAGGGAAAGGGTTATTCTGATTTCATGTCAGATAGTGAGAACATGTATGTGTGTCTTTATAGATCGTGTATGTAAACTTCTGGTTTCAACTGTACATGACTCATGTTTGTGATATATTTACTGTAATAAAATGGTAACATCACTATTAACCCCTTCAGCCCCCGGGCACTTTCCGTTTTTGCGTTTTTGTTTTTTGCTCCTTTTCTTCCGAGAGCCGTAACTTTTTTATTATTCCGTCAATCTTGCCATATGAGGGCTTGTTTTTTTGCGGGACGAGTTGTACTTTTAAATTAAACCATAGGTTTTACCATATATTGTACTGGAAAACAGCAAAAAAATTTCAAGTGTGGAAAAACTGCAAAAAAAAGTGTGATCGCACAATACTTTTTGGGATGTTTTATTCACCGTGTTCACTATATGGTAAAACTGATGTATGTATGTGATGCCTCAGGTCGGTGCGAGTTTGTAGACACCAAACATGTATAGGTTTACTTGTATCTAAGGGGTTAAAAAAAATCCACAAGTTTGTCCAATAAAAGTGGCGCACGTTTTGCGCCATTTTCCGAAACACGTAGCATTCTCATTTTTTGGAACCCATGGCTCAGTGATGGCTTATTTTTTGCGTCTCGAGCTAACATTTTTAATGGTACCATTTTTGCGCAGATGCTACGTTTTGATCGCCTGTTATTGCATTTTGTGTAAAACATGCGGCGACCAAAAAACGTAATTTTGGCGTTTGGAATTTTTTTGCCACTACGCCGTTTACCAATCAGATTAATTGATTTTATATTTTGATAGATCGGGCATTTCGTAACGCGGCGATACCAAATATGTGTATATTTATTTATTTTTTAACCCTTTAATTTTCAATGGGGTGAAAGGGGGGTGATTTGAACTTTTAGAATTATTTTTTTTTTATTTTTTAAAACTTTTGTTTTACTTTTTTTTTTTATTTTACTAGTCCCCCTAGGGGGCTATAGCAATCAGCAAGTCGATCACTATTATCTATCTGCTGATCACAGCTATACAGCTGTAAACAGCAGATTCAGTCACTTCCGGTTTCCCTCTGCTCCGTGCCAAGGAAAAAGGAAAGTGAAACTTCGTAGCTGCAGGCGTCATCACATGACCCTGTGCTACGATAGCAACCACCGAACGTCACGTGATCACTCACGTGACTTTCGGTGGGGGCGGCGGTAAGTAAAAAACATGGCCGCGCGCATATAGATCTCGCTGCCAGACTTTGGCAGCGAGATTTAAGGGGTTAAATGTTGCGAGTGGAAGCGATTCCACTCGCAACATGCAGGCACACATGTCAGCTGTTGAAAACAGCTGATATGTGTGCCGTCCGCCGCAGGGGGCGGGGCTTAACGGGACACGATCCTTGATGGATAGATCCGTCCAAGGTCGTGAAGGGGTTAATAACATGTAGCTGAAGTGCAGCACAGATTCATACAAATTAAAAAGCAGAGATTCTTTGATCAGGGATAGAACAGATATTTATAGGAAATTTCATAACTTTCCCTAATTCTTATGAAAAAATATTCATCACATACTGCATTGAACTGCTGTACCCAATTTATTATTTTAAAGAGTCAGTCCATTTTATACCAACGCCACAGCCCTGGTTTTTTTTCCATATTTTTAAAAAAAAAAATTTAAATTTTGTATTGCTTTTATTAGTCCCCGTAGGGGACTTTATGCCTGTACTATCTGATTGCTTCTGCTGTAAAGAGCGGTGCTTCAGTATGCCGTGATCAGCAGAAATGTTGATTTCCTGTGAGTGATGGTGCTCTGTCAACATTCACAGGAAGTGAGTCATGACAGCGACAGTGTCCTCAGTTGAACCCGTGCTGTCATGGAAACCCACTGGCCCCCCGTGATTCCATCATGGGGCCGCCAATTGTGCATTAGATTGTGCTGTCAGAGTTTGAAAGTGCGAACTAAGGGGTTAATAGGCGCTGGTGGATCAGAGATCAACCCATGCTTGTTAGCTGAAAGGCCGGTGATGAGATCAGCAGACATGCGCAAGGAATAATGTGTGACATAATTATATATATCCACTATATGTATCCACCGCTGTGTGGAGGGTGCAGTGGATACTGCTAATGACAGGCTGCAAACCAAAGAAATTCTCTTAATAGCATTACTGCAACTGCCCATGGCAAAAATAACAGGCTGCAGATCACAGTCACATATCTGCTAGCATTCCAAATACTGCCAATGAAAAGAGTGAAACTATAATCTATCTCTATTCATCTCCGGTGCTAGGTACTGATGAAGGCCATGTTTGGGCTGCAACGTCTGACTTGACTATACGGAGTATAAAATAATAAAAAAAATCATCATATTTTACTGAATTCAGGAGTGCCTTGTATATATTACAAGAGGTGGAGTGTAGACCTCCTTAAACCGGTTGTGTTCTAAGGGAGACCCCAAGTCCCTCCTTCCCCTCCCCCCCTTCTCTTTTCTTTCTTTTTCTGATCGGTCTTTCCTCTCATTTGAATTCTTCTTTGCTTCTTCTTAACATTCTTTTCTCTTTCCAGTTTTTATTAATCTAAATTTAATGCATCAGAAATCAACGTTCCTATTTTCATTGACTCATTACCTAAGTTCCCCATGGAGACTGGTGTGTACTTGATCTCTTATTGGGATTGTCTTTATTTCCTCGATATATGGAAGTATTCATGCACAAACTAAAAATATGCCACTATGTTATAAAGTTACTTATACTTTATTTTATATATTTTCTCCTTTTCAATAAACATTTTTGGAAAAAAAAATATAGATATGTGATACTGATCTTCTATGGACCTAGTGTGTCCAAGATGAGGAAATTAATTATTGTCTCATTGAGGTCAGAAATTGGAGTGACTACCATAGACTGCTGTCCATCACATGTGTATGGTAGCCTCCCAACTCTCGCACAACCAACACAGGAGGTTTGGGATCAGGCAGTTAGAATTTAAAAGCCCAAACCTCAGTTCTTTTTGGTTTTTTTTTTAAACATATTTTATTTGATGTCAGCAAGCACATATCATCAACAAGAGAACATGTTGTTACATTCCATAAAATTTCTCCGGATCGTAAAATGCTTCTGTTACATCATTTTCTTTTTCATTGTCACAACAATTTCATCTCCATAGAATTATCTTAACAATAATTTACTTTAACTTAACAAACTAACCTATTTGTTCCCTTCAGTTGGTCCTTTGGATGCTCCCTACCTTCAGTGTCCCTAGTGTCCCTGCAGTGTCTTGCAAACAATACCAAGACGTGTGTTCAAATGCTTTAATTAACCTGGTGATTTCCGTCTGTGTGAAGCTTTGCTCAATAAATGTTCTCCACTTTTTGAAGAATCTTTTAGTGGACCTCTCCTTATGTTTCTCCGAATCCAGTTTGTCGTCCATCATTATTGTTTTCAGGGTATCAACTATTTCTGTATTTCTCGGTGTCTGTCTTATCAGCCAATTCCTAAGTAGGCATTTCTTGACTACAAGCAATACTACGTGTATTACACCTGGAATGTGAGCACTTGCTCTGTCAGTTTCTGTAGGGGCTTCTATACAGTGAAACAAACAGGCCTGAGGGGTGACGGGTATAACTACTTTCCAAATCCTCAATATGTACGCCACCGCCTCCTCCCATACCCCCCACACTCGTGGGCATTCCTATATGCAGTGAAACAGTTTTGCTTTATGGAGTCCACATTTAGGGCAAAGGTCCAAGAAATGCACTGGTGAGCTGCTATGTGGTATATTAAAGGCGTATGTTGCATTGTGTACTAGCTTAAATTGCATCTCCCTCCATTGTTCGTTTATCATTACTTTCTTAACAGATTCCAACCCCCTTAGAATTTTATCATAGATGTCCGGATCGCCTACAGCCGTCTCCCAGGTTTTAAATATTTGCTCTTTCCAGGGGCCCTGTACTTGATCTCTCAATCGTTGGTATATGATCGAAAGGGATTCATATTCCGCTCCCTGACCAATCAATACATCAAAACTCCCCTTCTTTTCAGCCTTCCTGACCACTTTCACCACTGATGTGTAATGTGTTATTTGTAAATATTGTAGGTAATGGTGATTTTCCATGTTAAATTTTTCTGATACCTCCGCCCAGCTCAGAACTCTCCCCTCCTCTGTTTTCAGTAAATCACCCAACCTCCGTATCCCCCTCTGCTTCCATCCTTGAAATAATTTGTTTTGAGACCCTTGAATAAAATTTGGATCCTCCCACAACGGGGTAAATTTTGAAAGACAATAAGGGAGTCTATACAGTTTTCTCAGTGCTCTCCAGGCCCCCACCGTGTCCTTTATTAAACAGCTCTGTTTCACGTACGTTGGTATTGTATCTAGCTTCATATGTAATACCGCTACCAAGTTAAAAGGGCTTGTTAGCTCCCTCTCCAGCTGAACGTTGGAAAAGAAGGTTGTCCCATTGATCCAGTCTTTTATATGTCTAGCAAGTGCCGCTAAGTTGTACAATCTAATCATGGGCATTTGTACCCCTCCGTCTTTTTTCTGTAGACACAGCTTTGAGTAGGATACTCTTGGTCTATTTCCCTGCCATAAAAATTTTACAAACGCTTTTTGCAACTTGTTGATATCGGTGTGTTTCAGCAGTAAGGGAATAGTTTGTAGAGGATAGAGCAAACGGGAGAAGCTGATCATCTTTATAAGATGTGCTCTGCCAAACAGGGACAGGGAAAGATTTTTCCACCTATCTAGCTCTTTAGTTATTTTTTCAATTAGGTGTGGATAGTTAAGTCTATATAATGACATTGAGTCTCTGCCTATTTTAATTCCTAAATAAGTGATGTAGTGGGGGGCTATGGCTACCTCTATTCCCTCACCTTGCCTATTTCCCAGGGGTGTCAAATATAGAATCTGACTTTTACTGATATTTATCCTGTAGCCTGAAAATGAGCCAGTTTGTCTATTACCTTCTTCAGATGGTTGTCTGGGTCTGACATAAATAAAAACATATCGTTTGCAAAGCAGGTTAGTTTTATCTCACTATTCCCCACCTTGATTCCTGAGAAATCTTCTGATTTTATTAAGTATTGGGCTAGTTATTCAAGGGCGAAGTCAAACAGAACAGGGGACAGGGGGCACCCCTGCCTAGTCCCCTTCTGTAGCTGAAAAGATTTTGACAGAAAGCCCATTGTGGAAATTCTAGCTTCAGGCGTAGCGTAAAGTGCCTCCATATAGTTCCAAAAAGTACCCATTATGCCAAATGTATCTAATACTAGCCCTAACCAATGCCAATTTACATTGTCAAAGGCCTTTTCCGCGTCTAAGGCCAATAACGCAGGGTTCCCCTTTATCAGGCCCGGTCTTTTTGTTCCATCTAGTACCGCCAACACTGTGCGAATGTTGAATACTGCTGACCTATTTCTAACGAACCCCACTTGACGTGGTCCTACTATCGATGGGAGGATCAATGCTAGCTGGTCTGCAAGGATTTTAGAGAGTATGTTAATGTCTTGATTTATCAGCGATATGGGCCTGTATGATGAAGGGTCCGAGGGGTCTTTTCCTTGTTTGTGTATTACCTTTATATACGCCATATGGCCAGACTGTAGTAGAATTTTATTTTGGAGAGTGTAGTTGAAAACTTTTACTAAAGTGGGCATAACATCTTCCTGTAGTATTTTATAAAATTCCCTCGTCATTCCATCGGGGCCTGGGGCCTTGTTATTTTTAAGGTTTTTCACAACTGTTCTCACTTCCTCCTCTTTTATTGGGGCATTTAACATGTCCTGTCCGATTCCGTAATTGTGGGTAATGACAGATTGTTTAGGAAGATGCCTCATTCTGTGTCATTTGCTGGCCCTTGTTCATACAATTTTTTTGTAGAATTCTCCAAATATGTCATTGACTTTCTTTGGGTCATTGTGGCTAGCCCCAGATGGGTCCCTCAAATGAGTTATGGATGTTAAAGGAGTTATTCCCTTTGACATTCGTGCCAGAAGCGAACCTGCCTTGTTCCCGAATCTAAAATAATGTGATGCAATTCTCTGGCCTCTCATCCTCTCTGCCCTGTCCACCCACAAGTCAAATTCTGCTTTCTCTTTTATCCACTTGTTCCTATTACCAATAGATGGATTATTAATGTAGTTTGTGTATGCTTCTCTGGTCCTTCTGCTGGCTTCAGTGTATGCTTTAGTTGTTTTGTTTCGCAATGCTTTCACATATCCCATTATTCTTCCCCTTAGTACTGCCTTAGCTGCATCCCAGTATAAATGGGAGTTCTCCTCATGCGCCTTATTATCCCATGTATATTCCTGCCACCACATTTTCACCAGTTTTTGGAAGTTCTCGTCCTGGGCTAAGTGTGAAGGGAATCTCCACAGTATGTGTGTTCCCTTGGGGTAGGTTTCTTCTAGGTCTAGGAGTAATGGGGCGTGATCTGATAGCACCAGATCTTGTATGTCGATCTTCCTCATTTTGTTGAGTAGACCCTGTGTTAGTAGAAAATAATCTATTCTGGACCATGTGCTATGGACGTGGGAGAAATGAGTGTACTCTCGGTCTGCCGGGTGTGAGTTTCGCCAAGCATCTATTACGCTAGTATGTTCTGTGAATAGATTCAGCACCCTGTCATGTGTCCTGGCTACCATGCGTTTGTGTCCTGTGCCCGGCCTATCTTTTCTGACGTTCATTACCATATTAAGATCCCCTCCTATTATTATGTTCCTCTCAGGGTCCTTCAAAACCTGCCTCTCCAACTCCTGGAAGAAAATCTTATTACTCTCATTTGGTGCATATACATTATAGATTTTGAGTCGTCCACATGGGGTATCAAGCAAAGCTTTTTGTATTCTCCCATCTCCATCATTTTCCTGTGTTATTACCTTACAATTTACCTGCTTATGGAGTAGTATTAACACACCTGCTTTATTATTTTGGGCTGAGGATCCCATCACTTCTCCCACCCACATTTTGCACATTCTGGTGAAATCCTGATTTTTCAAATCAGTCTCCTGAAGTAGGGCAATGTCTACTTTAAGCTTCTTTAAGTGCCTCAATATCATTCGTCTTTTGTGTGGAGACTGCAGGCTTTTAACGTTCAATGACACAATTCACATCCTTATATATTACTTGAAATCTTACTTCTTATCCTATCTTAACTAAAACCTTCTTAAAACTTGTCCACCGCGTCTCTCTCTGGTGGTGCAAAAAAAAAAAAAAAAAGTCAATTAAACCAAGAAAATAACACCGCTATCCTATATCCTTTGGAGGAAAACACAGTTGCAGACGTCACTTTTTTATCGCATGTATGTAGGAACTCCTACTGATCCCTCTTTCGCTCCTCAAAATATTTTCGCTTTCTTGAGCTTCCACACTTCACTTAAAGGCATGCTAAACATACAGTAGCTTCAGAAATATATACAAGTATCCCCAAGCCCTGAGGACTGAAAGTAGGTTGAACCTCCACCTAGTATATAGAGGCTCATTCCCAGGAGAGATGAAGGAAAAGAAAAGAAAGAAAAAGGAAACAAGAGGAAGAAAGGAGGGAAGAATGGAGGAGGGGTCCAGAGGATGGTTATGGGAAGGAGAAGGGTTGTGAATGGGGGAGGTGTGAAGGTGTGAATGGGATGGGGGAGTTGATTGGGACGGATTGGGTGGGAGGTAGTTTGTGGGTGGGAAAAAGTGTGTTGTCGGGGGGGGGGGGCAGGAGAGGGTTTGTTTGTGGGTGGCAAAAGGGGGTGTGGGTGGGAGGGGGTGGAAAGTAGTTTGTGGGTGGGGGACTGTAGTTGGAGGGAGTGGGAGGGGAGTGTGGGTATGGGGGTAGAGGGAGGCAGTTATGTGTGGGAGGGGGGTGTGTTTGGGTGATGGGATAATAAAGGGGTTGGGCAAGACAGGGAAAGAAGAAGGAAAGAGGAAGAAAGAAGAAGAAGAAAAAAAATAAAAAGGGGAGAAGCGGGGGTATGGAGAGGGACTGTGGGTGTCTGGGTTATGGTAGAGTTAACGCTTTCAGGCCCACATCATGAACTCCAGACCCCCATACAAATCCCCCTCCCCTCATTTCTCCTTTACAAACAGCATCAATACTCCACATTGAACATTAGCAATTTTGCCCCTGTATGGGCTATTTTATGTCCTCACCCCCTCTGGGGAGTAGCATCCCCACTCTTTGCCAGGGGTGACGATTTTGCAAAAGTCTTGTCCACATAGCGTCTTGCCTGATCAGGGGCAGTGAATGTCTCTGTACCTCCTCCTGGGGCAAAGATTTTAAGGATAGCCGGGAATTGCAAAGCAAATTTTATCTTCTTTCTGAAAAGCTCTGTGCAGACATCGCTGAAGGCTCTTCTTTTCTTTGTGACCTCCGCCGAATAGTCACTGAATATCAGAATCTTATGTCCCCTTACCACCGTGGGGGATGTCTTCTTCCGAAATGCTTGTAAGATGTTAGTTTTATCCACAAAGTTCAAATATCTGACAATCACTGGCCTGGGTCTTGGAGGTGTGTTTGCACTTGTGTGCTGGGCTGGGGGTCCAACTCTGTGTGCCCTTTCAGCCTTGAGTGTATCAGCAATCCCCAGAGCGTGAGGTATGTCCTCCATGCATATCCCCATTAGCTGGTGAGGGGTGATAGTTTCTGGGAGGCCAATGATTCTTAGGCTAGTTTCACACTTGCGTTGGACGGCTTCCGTAGCATTGCGTTGTGTTACGGATGCAATGGATGCGTTGCATATAGTGGCACAACGGATGCTATGGATCATACAAAACAACGGAACGCTTTTTTTTTTTTTATTTTTTTTTTATTCTTTATAGTTTTGCCGGCAGCAGACTATTGTGAACGATCAGCTGATCGCTCTCAATAGCTGAGCGCTGCCACTTGCCGGCGGGCGGGCATGCCAGCGGGCACTCATCTGAGCGCTGTCACATGCCGGCGGCCGGGCATGCCGGTGGGCGAGCGCTCAGCTGAGCGCTGTCACTTGCCGGCGGCCGGGCATGCCGACGGGCGAGCGCTCACTGGAGCGCTGTCATTTGCCGGCGGCCAGGCATTCCGGCGGGCGCTCATCTGAGCGCTGTCACTTGCCGGTGGTCGGGCATGCCGGCGGGCGGGCGCTCATCTGAGCGCTGTCACATGCCGGCGGGCGAGCGCTCAGCTGAGCGCTGTCACTTGCCGGCGGCCGGGCATGCCGGCGGGCGCTCATCTGAGCGCTGTCACATGCCGCGGGCAAGCGTTCAGCTGAGCGCTGTCACTTGCCGGCGGCCGGGCATGCTGGCGGGCGCTCATCTGAGCGCTGTCACATGCCGGCGGCCGGGCATGCCGACGGGCGAGCGCTCAGTGGAGCGCTGTCACTTGCCGGCGGCCGGGCATGCCGGCGGGCGAGCGCTCAGCTGAGCGCTGTCACTTGCCAGGCATGCCGGCGGGCGCTCATCTGAGCGCTGTCACATGCCGGCGGCCGGGCATGCCGGCGGGCGCTCATCTGAGCGTTGTCACATGCCGGCGGGCGAGCGCTCAGCTCAGGGCTGTCACTTGCCGGCGGCCGGGCATGCCAGCTGACGAGCGCTCAGCTGAGCGCTGTCACTTGCCAGCAGCCGGGCATCTGAGCGCTGTCACTTGCCGGCGGCCGGGCATGCCGGCGGGCGCTCATCTGAGCGCTGTCACATGCCGGCGGGCAAGCGCTCAGCTGAGCGCTGTCACATGCCGGCGGCCGGGCATGCTGGCGGGCGAGTGCTCAGTGGAGCGCTGTCACTTGCCGGCGGCCGGGCATGCCGGCGGGCGCTCATCTGAGCGTTGTCACTTGCCGGCGGCCGGGCATGCCGGTGGGCGAGCGCTCAGCGGAGCGCTGTCACTTGCCGGTGGTCGGGCATGCCGGCGGGCGGGCGCTCATCTGAGCGGTCACTTGCCGGCGGCCGGGAATGCCGGCGGGCGCTCACCTGAGCGCTGTCACATGCCGGCGGGCAAGCGCTCAGCTGAGCGCTGTCACATGCCGGCGGGCAAGCGCTCAGCTGAGCGCTGTCACATGCCGGCAGCCGGGCATGCCGGCGGGCGAGCGCTCAGTGGAGCGCTGTCACTTGCCGGCGGCCGGGCATGCCAGCGGGCGCTCATCTGAGCGTTGTCACATGCCGGCGGGCGAGCGCTCAGCTCAGCGCTGTCACTTGCCGGCGGCCGGGCATGCCAGCGGGCGCTCATCTGAGCGTTGTCACATGCCGGCGGGCGAGCGCTCAGCTCAGCGCTGTCACTTGCCGGCAGCCGGGCATCTGAGCGCTGTCACTTGCCGGCGGCCGGGCATGCCGGCGGGCGCTCATCTGAGCGTTGTCACATGCCGGCAGGCGAGCGCTCAGCTCAGCGCTGTCACTTGCCGGCGGCCGGGCATGCCGTTCGGCCACCGCGAGACAAAATAAAGTTTTTGATTTAAAAAAAAAAAAAAAAAAGGAGCATGCGCAGTGAAATCCTGAGGATTCCGCTGCTCAAAACAACGTTACATGCTGCGTTCCTCCCGCTGGGCGGAAGCAACGGAGCGTCGCCCAGCGGAAGCAACGCAGGTCCTTTTGGCACAATCCGTCACCCATACAAGTCTATGGAAAACAGCGGAATCCGTTAACGGATTCCGCTGTTTTCCAAAAGAGCGGATTGTAACGGAAGGAAAACAACTCAAGTGTGAAAATAGGAATTACTACCTACCGGTAATGATGTTTCCAGGATCCATCATGACAGCACCACAGGAGTTGCTTCCTCCGCCCTCTACAGGGACAGGAACACAAGGGGTTAAAAACCCCTCCCCCTCCCAACCTCCCCAGTGGCTTTTCAAGTACCACACCAGGATGGGTATAACACCACGTTTATTCATGCTTGAGCTACATACAATGTAAATGCACATGCAGTAGAAACAAAGGGAGGGAAATAGTAGGATTTTTGTGTACTCACCGTAAAATCTCTTTCTCTTAGTCTTCATTGGGGGACACAGGACCATGGGTTATGCTGCTGTCACTAGGAGGCTGACACTAAGTAAACAGAAAAAGTTAGCTCCTCCCCAGCAGTATAACCCCTGAGCCGGAGGCGGGCTCAATCAGTTTAGTGCACAAGCAGTAGGAGGAGAACCAAACAATCCTGGATAGAACAAGGTAAAAAACTATGACGAACAGTCGTGTGACCAGTGACCTGGGAATATGGGCACTGGGGAAACAGGCATGTCATAAATAACAAAAAGCACAAGCAGGGTGGGTGCTGTGTCCCCCAATGAAGACTAAGAGAAAGAGATTTTACGGTGAGTACACAAAAATCCTACTTTCTCTGTCGTTTCATTGGGGGACACAGGACCATGGGACGTCCAAAAGCAGTCCCTGGGTGGGAAAAAACCATCACCGGAGATAGGAAGGAAGTCGCTTCCCCTTGCTGGGCTGACCCGGACCTACAAGCGCCTACGTTGTTACAGGTGTGCCACTGCCACCCGCAAACCTTACGCCAAGACTGGCCTCTGCCGAAGCTTGAGTGAGAACCTGTTAGAAACTAGTAACGGTACGCCGACTAGATCGGGTGGCGGACCAGAGGACCTGGTTGACCGACGTCTGGAGCCCAATCGTTCAAGGGTGCCCCTTGCTCGGTAGACCGCGGCGGAAGTCCGACCTTCATGCGATAGTCTTCACATATGGAGGACGGGATCCATGTGATATTCAGGCCCTTGGCGCCGGCCTATGCTTCCTGGGAAAGGGTGGAAGGATGGACTGACAGTCGGTGTAACCGACAAAAAAATGGTGTCCTGCAGACACGAAAGACTGAGGGCTCGTACCAGCCCTAGAACGAACTATGCCTCTTTCAGGCTGCGAGGGGAGCCTAGAACCGACAAAAACGAAACCTAAAGTCCTCTTCTGGAAGGAAAGCCGAGGTGTCTCGGACAGAAACGAAGGGTTCTGGCTGGAGCCCCCCCTTATCCTGCTGGCGGAGCGGAAAAAGGGGGAGAAAAGACTACGAGAGGGCTGTCCGCCCTGATGCCGTCTGTAACAACCAGATGTCCACGAGGAGCCCACCTATCAAAACAGGTGGGAGCAGGGAAAAAAGGGGTACCTTGAGCAACTCATCACTGGATTATGGTCCCACCTTTCTAGTGAACGATGAAAAAACGCCGAGCCAGACGGACGTTTCTCTGCGCGAAGGCCCTGATTGATGGAAAGTGAAAAGTCTCTGAAGATGCGGTCCTCACACCACAGGGGGAGCTCTTTCCAAGTGGAAATAAATCTTCGAGGGAACTGGATTCCAGGCCCTCCTCAATGTCTGTCATCATCTTGTTCACAGACCTGACCGAGCCAGCATCCGGGATCCACTGGTGAGGCCATGGAACCTGGGACTTCTGAGTCCTGGTAGAATCTGGCGGTCTGGAAGGAGCCACGGGGCATCTGCGAGGAGATGAGTAAGTTATGCGAACTATGCTCGCCTGGGCCACTCCCGAGCTATCGCCTGCCTAGGTCCCTCTTGAGAACCCTCGAGATCATGGAAAGCCGCGGGAAGATGCACGAGAGCCTGAACAGGCTACACGACCGGTCTAGGGCGTCGCCCTCTAGTCCAGAGCAGGTAGCGTACTCGACGCACCATTGACTTGAGAGTTGGATCGGAAGGCCAAAAAGTCACGACTGGAGGTCTTCCTTCGCCAGAGATCTGGCTGTTGATATCCCTGTTGGAGCCCTTTACCTACGCGAGACCTATCCTACCGCGGAAATCGGCCGTCCAAACGTCCACGCTCGGGATGTGCTGCCGAGATTAGCGAATGAAAGAGCCCGTCCCAGAGCAAGAACCTCTTGGCCTCTTCCCTTGCCATGACGCTCCCTGCGTCTTCCTGGTGGATGATGCACATCACTGCTGTGGCATGGTCCGACTGGAACCTGACTGGACAATACGACCCAGAGAAGAAATTGTAACCGGGCTAACCGAATGGCTCTGAGTCCAGAATGTTGAAGGGGAGACGACACTCTAGGGGTGTCCCTCGGGACCGTGCCGAGGAATGGTGGGGTAGCCTACCCTAGTACGGGAGGCTGGGGACGGTTGATAATAAGCTCCAGAGGAGGAAAGGGAAGCTTCCCAGGGATGGTTGCGAAGATTGGTCCTCTAGGAGGAGATTGGCCGGTCACCCTCGAAGAGGGAACCTTCCTGACCCCGTTCTTCAGTGTGTTCCGTTGGAGAGTCCGGGATGAAATCTGGTATGTGCACCATCGCTAACACCGCCACAGACTGTCGAGGACTCGCAAAGCAAAAAACCGAAGGGAAAAAACGGGAGCGGGAGGCAAAGAGCCGCGGGACCCTGTGCCAGGAGGGAAACTGCTCCTGCGTGAGGAGTAGCAACCCTTGAACGGCTCGAATACCGTGCCTGAGGAGTGATGGACCGGGCCGGGTCTGGGAGGACTCCTTCCTGTAGCTCAGCTACCCTAGTAGCGAAAAGTGATGATGATGATGGTCTAAACCTCAAGGCGAGGATCCTTGAAGGGAGACTCTGGGTCTCCCGGTCGTTCCTGGGCAGAGAGAGCCTGAGGATGCGTAGGGATCGTGATCCCTGCAAGCACTGTTAGAAAGCTGGGACGGTCTGCAGCCACGCAAGGCGGAGACGGCTGTTGTAGGGATAAAAGCTCCCTGACGAACCTAGCGTGAGGGAACGAGTCCTGGTGCATCAGGGCCGACGCCGGCAAAGGGATGTACCCTTCCCTTACGTAGCCAGTCTACCCTGACGTAGCCTAGGGGATAAACTGAACTCGCCTATCTCCGAAAGGGCGATCCCGAGAGCCGGAAAGGAAGTCAGCGACTTCCTAGATGTCGAATCTGCGTTCCTGATCCCGAGTCAGAGCTCTCGACGGGTAGGTACACTGATGTTAGAGGCTCAGGCCGTGTAGCGGGCAGACACCAGATTCTGTGAAGAGAGGGTACTCACTGAAGCTGATAACCAGTCCTGGGTCGGCATAGGTGGAGCGCGGACCGCTGCGTAGAGTGTCCGTGGAGTCCCTGCGGAGCGCCACGATAGGGACGAGAAGCCAGGAGGAACCCAGGCGGGTGAAGTACAGGATAGCGTGCCCCTTCATCCCGGAGCCCTCTACGAGGAGGGGTAAGACAATATAAAGGACTTACCGCTGGTGAAAATTGTGTCCGGGGAATATCCGTGATCACGCCGTCACACGGCGAACTGGATGTCCACTGAAAACCCGCAGGGGCCCCCACCTTCCTGTCTGCAAGGTGCCATGCCCCCTCTCTCCAGAGCCCTCTGGGGGAATGATAATGACAATAACACGACTTACCGCAGGTAAACGCCGTGTCTGGTTGTTGTCTGTGATCACTCAGCGACTCCAGTGTGGCATGCCCATTCTCACCGAGACCCCTTTTTGGAGAAGGGAATAAAGACGATGACAAGACTTACCGCTGGCAAACGTCGTGTCTGGCAGTTGACTGTGAGCACGCGGTAACTCAGCGAGCTCTGGATGTCGTCTGAGCACATCAAGGGTCCGCTCCAAATGAGTTAAGGGGGACCTGCGTGCATGTAGATAAGAGGGCTGTCCGTAGCCTTACGGCCTGACTCACCAATTCCAGCGGGCCTTTAGTCATGCGCCAAAACATCCAGGTCCTGCTCGGAGTCCAGCAGAGGTGGAAAGCCTGGGCCATCACCCGAGAGGTCGGAAGACTGCCGGAGAAAAGGCAGTCTGGACCTGGGGAATAAGGTGGAAAACAGGGGGGCCACAAAAGACGAGACCTGTCGGGTCCGCTTCTAGCATAGGGAAGGTCCCTGGTACGAGACTCACCTTCCCGAGGGGATTGCGCTAGACCTATGGAAGGTATAACAGAGTATTGGCCGGGGACGCAGCGCATGCGCGCGAAGCCGAGGGACGGCGGCGAGGGGATCTATGGCCTGAGACAGGGCATTAACCCGCCGGAGGGGACTAAACTAAAATCTCGAACTGGGAGCGCGATATAAAGAAGGGTGAAGCAAAACAAGTGCCCGAAAAGTACTGTAAGAGTTAAGGTGTAAAAACTCATGTATGTAAAATTTTTAATAAAAATCGACCTAAAATAAAAAATATACACTAAAGAAAAGTGTGTTTTATTTTCTCCCCCGGAAAAAGAAGGTGATGCTGCGGCCTCAGTAAACCCAGACTAGTAGTCTGGAATAAACTCCCATTCTCTTTTTTTTTTTTTCTCTTTCTTTATTTAAAATGGACGCTGTGAGCGGGAAAAAAATATCCCCCACCCCCCAAGTGATGCCTGGAGCACGGCGGAGGGCGGGAACGGAGAGGCCGGCGTCCAATAGCGCCGTGCGGGAGGCGGGCCTGGGGACGCCGAGGACAGGGCCGAAGCCGGGGGCTAAATTTTTAAGGTGCCGGGGCGGGCAGAGGCCGCGCCGGCGGACCCGGCCGCAGGCGGCGGCGGAGAGGATCCTCGGCGCGCTGTGCGGCCTGGGCATGCCGAGGACCGGGCCTACGCAGAGGTACCGTCGCGGGCAGAGGTAGTGCCGGGGGACCCGACCGCAGGCGGCGGCGGAGAGGATCCTCGGCGCGATGTGCTGGATGCGGCCTGGGCACGCCGAGGACGGGGCCTAAGCGGAGGTACCGTCGCGGGCAGAGGTAGCGCCGGTATCCTCGGCGCGCTGTGCGGTAGGCGGCCTGGGGGCCCGAGGACAGTGGCCGAGCCGCGGTGCCGTTGCGGGCAGAAGCAGCGCCGGCGGACCCGACCTCAGGAGCGGCGGTGTTTGAAGCTGTCAAAGGTACAGGGGCAGCGCCGGCGGACCCGGCCGCAAGCGGCGGCGGCGCAGCAGCGATGCGGGGCCGCTCGCAGTCGGCAGGGAGCTCCACGGACGCAGCGGGGGGAGTCCGGCGAGTAGGCCCAGACCGGGGCCTAAATTTCTGCAGCCGTCCGAGGGGGGAGAAGGTAGGGGTCCTACCTGATCCGCGGCGTGCTGTCCAGTGTGCAGGCTGAGACTCTGCACATGCTCCTGTGTGCTCCGCTCAGCGAAGGAATGGCTGCGGGCACCAGGAAGCAGGCTGAAGAAGGCGGGGAGTTGGACGCCATTGGGGTGGAAGCCCCTAAATGTAGCAGCGTTGCGGGCCCCAACCAAAAAATCCAGATGCGCTGCGGAGGTCCAGTCCCTGCTGTATGCCCCTTGCGACCCTTTGGGGTGGTACCGCAGGGTGAATAGGGGTGCCCAGGAAAGTTCAGCCCCGCGTGCCAACCGGGGAGTGGTACCGTGGAATTGGACGGGGGAGAGGGCCCGACGACTCAAGCCTCTGCGACCCAGGGGAGTGGTACCCACACGGGCTGCGAGAGCTGAGGTAGAGAAAAGATACCTGCAGAAAAAGAAAATTACCACAGATGAGAGCGACGAGCGTCGCCGAGAAAAAAATGAAAAAAATAACGCAAAAATCAAGTGGCTGAAGGGGGCCTAGTCGGCCCACATCAGCCTCCTACGACACTAAGCAAAAAACTGATTGAGCCCGCCTCCGGCTCAGGGGTTATACTGCTGGGGAGGAGCTAACTTTTTCTGTTTACTTAGTGTCAGCCTCCTAGTGACAGCAGCATAACCCATGGTCCTGTGTCCCCCAATGAAACGACAGAGAAAAGGGTGCTGTCATGATGGATCCTGGAAACATCATTACCGGTAGGTAGTAATTCCTATTTTCCAGGACCACATGACAGCACCACAGGAGATACCGAATTAATTCATCCTTAGGGGGGGGACTACTGACTGGAGCACCTTCCTACCGAACGAGGTCTGGTGGGAGGACAGAATATCCAACTTGTAGTGTCTACAAAAAGTGTTGGGACCTGACCAAGTGGCAGTTTTGCAAATCTGGTCTAAAGAAGCTCCCGCTCTTTCTGCCCATGTGGTAGATAGTGATCTAGTGGAGTGGGCTCTAAGGTGATCTGGCGGGGTCTTACCCGCCAATTGATAGGTTGAGGATATTGTGGACCGAACCCATCGAGACAGGACAGCCTTAGATGCCGATTTGCCTCAATATTTTCCCCTAAACTGAAGGAATAAGGTGGAGTCCAATCTCCAGTTCCGGGTGGCCTCCAAATAGCTCAGTACTGTCCGCCTCACATCCAAGGAATGCAGCCGCTGTTCCTTTTGGTTCGTGTAGTTGTGGCAAAAGGATGGCAAAACAACTTCTTGTTCTAGGGTAGCAGAAGAGACCACCTTGGGGCGAAACGTCGGATCAAGTTTCAGCACAATCCTGTCATCTAGGACCTGAAGACACGGCTCCCTGATAAACAAAGCTTGTAATTCACCAATCCGCTTAGCCGTGGTGATGGCCACTAAAAACACCGTCTTGAAGGACAAATGTTCCATCGAAATGGTAGATAAGGGCTCAAAGGGAGAATCACAAAGGCCATTGAGCACCAAGGTCCGATCCCAGGGAGGCACTGTGGGCCGAATTGTAGGGCGAAGGCGCTGAATCCCCTTCACAAATCTGGCAATCCAGGGATTGGACGCCAGTGGCATGTCAAAAAAGACGCTGAGCGCAGATATTTGGACCTTCAAAGTGCTAGGCGTAAGACCCTTGCGGAATCCCAGTTGCAGGAAATCCAAGATTTTCGGAACATTAGGCCGAGAACTGTCAGCAGGTTCTTCACCCAGAAAGGAGCAGAATTTCTTCCAGACTTTCCCGTAGATGGTCCGGGTAATCTGCTTACGACTTGCCTGGAGCGTAGAGATGACATCAAGCGACAAGCCTTTCCGTCTCAGGAACCGCCCTTCAAGATCCAGGCTGACAGCTGAAGATGAGCCAGGCCCGGGTGAAGCACTGGACCCTGGCTGAGGAGATCGCCCGTCAGGGGAAGGAGAACCGGATCTGCAACTGACAGGTTTCTGAGTAAAGAGAACCAGCTCCGTTTGGGCCAAAACGGGGCTATGAGAATCACATGAGCACCGTCCTGTTGAATCTTCCGGAGTACCCTTGGGAGCAATGGCAGGGGTGGAAAGGCGTACACCAGTGCCATGGACCAAGGCTGAGCCATGGCGTCGATTGCAGCCGGAGCATCCAGGGGATTCAGAGAGAAGATTTGTAGTTTGGCATTTGTCCTGGACGCGAACAAATCTACCTGGGGTGTACCCCATCTTTTGACCAGATCCTGAAAGACACTGTCCTTCAGCTCCCATTCCGATGGGTCGATCGTGCGTCTGCTCAGGAATTCCGCGAGATGGTTGTCCGAGCCCCTGAGATGGATAGCCGAGATGGAGAGAACCGTGCGTTCCGCCCACTGAAAGATCCGTGATGCCAGAGCCTGCAGGGGCGGGTGGCGAGAGCCCCTCTGATGACAAAGGAATGCCACCGCCGTAACATTGTCCGAGAGGACCCGAACATGGCGACCGTGGAACAAGGGAGGAGCTGCCTGCAGAGCCTGCCAGACCGCTTGCAGCTCCCTGAAATTGGACGACTGGGTTGACACCTCCAGGGGCCACCTGCTCTGAAAGTAAAGGGAGTTCACATGGGCGCCCCAGCCCGTCTGACTGGCATCGGTTGTGAGCATGACGGAGGGTGAACAGTCCCACAGAACGCTCAATTCTAGCGCTGCGACGCTCCAGCGATCCCACCAGCAACCTGGCCTGGCAGGGATCGCTGGAGCGGCGCTACACAAGTTGCTGGTGAGCTCACCAGCAACCAGTGACCAGCCCCCAGCGCCGCGTGGAAGATGCTGCGCTTGGTAACTAAGGTAAATATCGGGTAACCAACCCGATATTTACCTTGGTTACCACCGCACGGAGCTACACGTGCAGAGAGCAGGGAGCAGCGCACACTGAGCGCTGGCTCCCTGCTCTCCTAGTTACAGCACACATCGGGTTAATTAACCCGATGTGTGCTGCAGCTAAATGTGAACAGAGCAGGGAGCAGCGCACACCGCTTAGCGCTGGCTCCCTGCTCTCCTAGTTACAGCACACATCGGGTTAATTACCCGATGTGTGCTGCAGCTACATGTGCACAGAGCAGGAGCCGGCACTGACAGTGAGAGCGGCGGAGGCTGATAACAAAGGTAAATATCGGGTAACCAAGGACAGGGCTTCTTGGTTACCCGATGTTTACATTGGTTACCAGCCTCCGCAGAAGCCGGCTCCTGTTGCCTGCACATTTAGTTGTTGCTGTCTCGCTGTCACACACAGCGATCTGTGTTTCACAGCGGGACAGCAACAACTAAAAAATGGCCCAGGACATTCAGCAACAACCAACGACCTCACAGCAGGGGCCAGGTTGTTGCTGGATGTCACACACAGCAACATCGCTAGCAACGTCACAAAAGTTGTTCGTTAGCAGCGATGTTGCTAGCGATGTTGCTTAGTGTGACGGGGCCTTTAGGGGGCTCTGTCCTGCAGTCCCATTCTTGTGTACATACCTCTCCATTATGTCTGAGGGGCATGCACCCTATCTTATCTCGTCTTTCTGACCTCTTATCAGCTGGTTTGTGTGCTAGGACTGCAGGGGTCTTGATAAAGAAGAGCAGTTCTACTATTCATATGTGAGGCCGTATGGCACATTTTATAAAAATATTTTAGTGTAGGACTGCCTCAAATGAGATTTGCCGTGACGTGGCGAGGTAGCTCAAGAAATTGCAATTTTTTGCCAAAAATCTCAAACATTTTTATAATAAGTACAGTTTGGAATTGTTAGTGCTGAAGTGCACATTTAGGCTCTGTGCGCACTGGGAAATGAAATTTCCTTGCGTAAATTCCGCATGCTCTCAAAGATTACCGCACCCGCGGTAAAAAAACGCGGGAAACCGCACCCGAAAACCGCATGCGGTTTGCCGCGGTTTTACCGTGGTATTATTCGCGGTATTGCCGCGTGCGGGTTGGGATGTGCTTTATTGCATTCAATGCAATAAAGCACATTGAAGAAAAAAAAAAAAAATACATTTAATTCTGATAGTAGATAGACAGAAGAATAGATAGAGGGATAGATAGATAGACAGACAGATAGATAGAGGGATAGATAGAGGACAGATCGCTGCATTTCCCACGGTCGGCAGTGAGTTCACATTACCGGCCGTGGGAAATGACCGGTAATTACCTCTGCTGTCTGCTGCTTTCATTCAGCCTGTGTCTGTGACAGTCGTGGCTGGATGGAAGCAGCGCAGGACGTCGGACCTGTGGATTACGCCGGAGGTTTGTTTGGGGGGGGGTTAATAAAATGGTGAACGAGGCTTGTTGGTTTTATTTAAAATAAAGGATTTTTCGGTGTCTGTGTTTTTTTCACTTTACTTACGGGTTGATCATGTCAGCTGTCACATAGACGCTGCCATGATCAAGCCTGGGGTTAATGGCGGTGGTCCCCCATCACCATTAACCCCTTGTATTACCTTGCCACCACTGCTACACGGTGGCAAGAAGAGCCGAGGACACTCCGGTAGTGCCGCATAATGTATGCGACAGTGCCGGGGCAGCTGCGGCTGATATTCTCGGCTGCCGGAGGGGGAGTGAGGCGGGGGACATTAACCCTGCCCCTCTCCCTCCCCAGCCTGAGAATACCGGGCCGCCGCTGTGTGCTTACCTCGGCTGGAAGGTAAATATGCAGCGGAGCCCACGTTCTTTTTTTTCTATATTTCCGTTTTCTTTCTATGTGTGTTCTATGTGTCTGTGTCTGTGTTCTATGTCTGTGATGTGTGTGTGTTTACTCTCTGCACGGCTTCCTCTTCCTGTAATGACATCACTTCCCTGCAAAACCGCAGACAAGTGATGTACATTACCGGAGGTAAACCGCGAAATACCGCAGGGAATAACGCAGGAAAACGCAGTGAACCGCACAGAATTTGCTGCCTGCGTTATTCCCTGCGGGATTTCATGATTAACATTGAGTTGATGGAGTGAAATCCCGCAGCGATGTGCAGAAAAGAAGTGACATGCACTTGTTTTTGCTGCGGGATTCCCGCAGCAAAACATGCAGCTGTCAAATTCCGCCCAGTGCGCACAGGATTTTCTTTCTCCATAGGATTTGCTGGTGATTCACTGCAGAGATGTTATGAACATTTTCTGCAGCGAAACATGCAGCAAATCCGCAGGAAATCCGCGGCAAAATCCGGTAAGTGCGCACATAGCCTTAGTGCTGGCTTTTTGTTTTTTCTGTCTTGATAAAGAAGCAGGAGCTCTCTTCACATGCTGCCTTCCATGCCAGCGCAGAACCCGGAAGTCTTCAAACCTCAGTTTTCAGGGGAACACATCTGCTGCCATAGAGGTTATGTTCTCTCTCACAGAGAAGTCATGATTAAGTCAGGAGACATAGCTGTCTTCCATACATTCGTCCAACAGCTACCTTGTAAATGGCCATCATAACTGCATCATTGTGAAATATGCTGGTGCCTTATAAACAATAGGAAATTTAAAAAAAAAAAATTCTATGTACATTTTCCTCCATTCATCACACACTTCACAGCTTAAAAACTAATGACATATTGCTGGCACGCACGCCTATTAACCACTTCAGCACCCAGCAATTTTCCTTTTCTTCGTTTTCATTTCCCCTTCTTCCAAGAGATATAACTTTATTTATTTTTCTGTCAGTATAGGCATATGAGGGCTTGTTTTTTTGCAGGATGAGTTGTACTTTTGAACGACACCATTCATTTTCCACAGTGCACTATAGAACGGGGAAAAAATTTCGAGAGGTCAAATTGCAAATAAAAGTGCAATTCCACAATGGCTTTTTTTTAATTTACCATGTTCACTAAACGGTAAAAATGACTAGGCAATATGACTCCGCAAAGTCAGTACGAGCTCATAGATAGCAAACATGTATCATTTGTTTACTTAGTCATATGAAAAAGTTTGGGCACCCCTATTAACCCCTTCACGACCTTGGACGGATCTATCCGTCCAGGATCGTGTCCCGTTAAGCCCCGCCCCCTGCCGCGGGCAGGCGGCGTGGATCGGCACACATCAGCTGCTTTCAACAGCTGACGTGTGCCTGCTAGCCGCGGGTGGAATCGCTTCCACCCACGGCCATTAACCCCTTAAATCTTGCTGCCAAAGTCTGGCAGCAAGATCTAAATGCGCGCGGCCATGTTTTTTACTTACCGCCGCCCCCACCGGAAGTCACGTGTGTTATCACGTGACTATCGGTGGTTGCCATCGTAGCACAGGGTCATGTGATGACGCCTGCAGCTATGATGTTTCACTTTCATTTTCCCTCGGCCGAAAGCAGAGGGAAAATCAAAGTGACTGAATCTGCTGTTTACAGCTGTATTGCTGTGATCAGCAGATAGATAATAGCAATCGGATTGCTGATCGCTATAGCCCCCTAGGGGGACTAGTAAAATAAAATAAAAAAAGAAAAGTAAAAAAAAAAGTTTTAAAAAAACCAAAAAAACCTAAAAGTTCAAATCACCCCCCTTTCCCATTGAAAATTAAAGGGTTAAAAAATAAAATAAATATACACATATTTGGTATCATCGCGTTCAGAAATCCCCTATCAAAATATAAAATCAATTAATCTGATTGGTAAACGGCGTAGTGGCAAAAAAATTCCAAACGCCAAAATTACGTTTTTTGGTCGCCGCAAGTTTTACGCAAAATGCAATAACAGGCGATCAAAACGTAGCATCTGCGCAAAAATGGTACCATTATAAACGTCAGCTCGAGACGCAAAAAAAAGAGAATTTTGTTTACTTACCGTAAATTCTTTTTCTTATAGTTCCGACATGGGAGACCCAGACCATGGGTGTATAGCTTCTGCCTCCGGAGGACACACAAAGTACTACACTAAAAGTGTAGCTCCTCCCTCCGAGCATATACACTCCCCGGATGACAAATCCAACCAGTTTAGTGCAAAAGCTGAAGGAGGACATCCACCCATAAGTAGAGATAGAGTAAAACCCGGAATAACCGGAACCTCTGTCTACAACAACAGCCGGTGAAAACACACGGAACAAGAAAGCTGCCAACAGGCAACAGGGAGGGTGCTGGGTCTCCCATGTCGGAACTATAAGAAAAAGAATTTACGGTAAGTAAACAAAATTCTCTTTTTCTTCATCGTTCCTTATGGGAGACCCAGACCATGGGACGTCTCAAAGCAGTCCATGGGTGGGAATAAACAGAAACTGAGAAGTAGGCAAACCTAACTTCACAAATGGGCGACAGCCGTCTAAAGGATGCGTCTGCCCAAGCTCGCATCTGCCGAAGCATGAGCATGCACTTGGTAGTACTTCGAAAGGGTGTGCAGACTAGACCAAGTGGCAGCCTGACAGACCTGCTGAGCCGTAGCTGAAGAGGCACCGACAGCTCTGGTCAAGTGCGCCTTAATCCCCGGCGGGGGAGGCACCTGAGAACATTGGTAGGCATCGGATATGGCCAACCTAATCCAACGAGCTAGGGTCGGTTTAGAAGCCGAGAGACCCTTGCGCTGACCTGCGGTCAGCACAAAAAGAGAGGTGCACCGCCTAAGAACAGCAGTGCGTGACACATAGATCCGGAGCGTCCGCACCAAATCTAAAGCATGCAACGCTTTCTCAAAGCGATGCACAGGGGCCGAACAAAGGGAAGACAATGAAATGTCCTGGTTAAGGTGGAAAGGAGACACCACCTTAGGGAGAAGGCCCGAAGTCGGACGGAGAACCACCTTGTCTTGGTGAAAAAAAACAAAAAGGGTGACTCCGAAGAGAGCACAGTCAAATCAGAGACTCTCCTGAGAGAAATTATGGCCACCAGAAAAACCACTTTTCTGTGAAAGACGAAACAACGAAACCTCCCTAAGAGGCTCAAAGGGGGGTTTCTGTAAGGCCGTGAGGACCAGATTAAGGTCTCAGGGATCCAGAGGCCGCCGGTAAGGCGGAATGATGTGAGATGCGCCCTGCATGAAGGTGCGCACCTGGGCCAGCCGGGCGATACGCCGCTGGAACAACGCTGACAGAGCCGAGACCTGTCCCTTGAGGGAATTGAGGGACAGTCCTAGCTGCAGACCGGACTGTAGAAAGGACAGGATGGTCGGCAAGGAAAAACGGCCAAGGGGCATGGCCGGAAGAACGACACCAGGACAGGAAAATACTCCAAGTCCTGTGGTAAATCCTGGCCGAGGAAGACTTCCGAGCCTGAGTCATAGTGAAGATGACCTCGGAAGGAATGCCTGAAGCCGTAAGGATTCAGGGCTCAAGAGCCACGCCGTCAATCTGAGAGCCGCAGAATTCTGGCGGAAAAAACGGACCCTGTGACAGAAGGTATGGGCGGTCCGGGAGATGCCACGGCACCTCTATGGACAGACGGAGCAGGTCTGGGAACCAAGCTCGCCTGGGCCAGTCTGGGGCGATGAGTACGACCCGACGGCCCTCCATTCTGATCTTGCGCAGGACTCTGGGCAAGAGAGCTAGGGGGGGAAACACGTAGGCCAGACGGAACTGGGACCAATCTTGAACCAGCGTGTCCGCTGCCAAGGCCTGAGGATCGTGGGAGCGAGCCACGTAAACCGGGACCTTGTTGTTGTGCCGGGATGCCATTAGATCCACTTCCGGAGTGCCCCGCCTGCGGCAGATTGACCGGAACACTGCCGGATGCAGGGCCCACTCGCCGCTGTCCACGGTTTGACGGCTGAGATAATCTGCCTCCCAGTTTTCAACGCCTGGGACGTGGACTGCGGATATGGTGGACTTGGAGTCCTCTGTCCACTGAAGGAATACGTTGAACTTCAAACATTGCTAGGCGGCTGCGAGTCCCGCCTTGGTGATTGAAGTAGGCAACTGCTGTCGCGTTGTCTGACTGGACTCGAATGTGCTTGCCCACCGACAGGTGGTGAAAAACAACGAGAGCTAGGAGTACAGCCCTGATTTCCAGCACATTGATTGAGAGGGCTGATTCGGACGGAATCCAAGTGCCCTGTGCTCGGTGGTGGAGAAACACTGCTCCCCAGCCGGATAGACTGGCATCCGTGGTGAGAATCACCCAGGACGGGACCAGAAAGGAACGTCCCTGGGACAGAGAGAGGGGCCGAAGCCACCTCTAAAGAGAGCTCCTGGTCTATGGCGACAGAGCCACCAGCCTGTGCAAGGAAGAGGTCCGCTTGTCCCAACAGCGGAGAATGTCCAGCTGCAGGGGACGCAGATGGGACTGGCAAAGGGAACCGCTTCCATTGACGCCACCATCTGACCCAGCACCTGATGGAATGACGGCGGAGCCTCAGCAGAGAGCGAACCGCCAGATGAAGGGACTGCTGTTTGACTAAGGGCAGCTTCACAAGTGCCAGCAGAGTCTCGAATTGCATCCCTAGGGACGCAAGGTCCTGGGTCGGAGTCAGAGTGGACTTGCAAGCGTGGCGAGTGTGAGCGAGACACTCCGCTGAGAGTGAGCGAGACACTCCACTGACAGTCTGCACTGGATGAAGCCTTGCTAGAAGGTCGTCCAGGAAAAGAATCACTACCAACCCCTGGAGGTGCAGAACCGCAACCACTGCTGCCATGACCTCGTGAATACACGAGGGGCCGTGGCGAACCCGAAGGGGAGAGCCACGAATTGGAAATGTTCCTCTCCGATTACAAAACGTAGCCAACGCTGGTGAGAAACTGCGGTTGGCACAAGCAGAAAGACATCTCTGATGTCGAAGGATGCTAAGAAATCTCCTTGGGTCATTGACTGATCGCAGAGATTCCATGCAAAAAATGCCGCACCCGACATGCTTGTTGAGAAGCTTGAGATCCAGGTCGGAAAGCACCGTCCTTTTCGGGGACTAGGAAGAGATTTGAGTAGAAATTTCAGAACCGTTCCCAGTCGGGAACTGGTACAATTACTCCATTGGCCTGCAAGAATGCCACGGCCTGTGAGAAGGCGGCGGCCTTGGAGCAGGGGGGAGTTGACAGAAAAAATCTGTTTGGCGGGCTGGATAGAATTCTATTCTGTAGCCGTGGGAGATGGTAACCCACACCCACTGATCGAAGACGTGTTGAAACCACACGTCGCCCAAGAGGGAGAGCCTGCCACCGACCAAGGACGTTGCTGGCGCGGCCAGATAATCAAGAGGAGGCTGCCTAGTGGCCGCAGCTCCTGCGGACTTCTGAGGACGCGGCTTCATGCACCAGTTGGTTTACGGACCTTGGCTGAGTTAGTGGACGAGGCCGAGGGCTTAGAGGACGACCAGTTAGAGGAACGAAAGGAACGAAAGGAACGAAACCTCGACTGGTTCCTGCCCTGGACAGGTTTCCTGGGTTTGTGGCATGGAAGAACTCTTCCTGCCAGAAAACTTCCGTAATAATTTCATCCAGTCCGAATAGACTGGTCCCAGCAAAGGGAACCCAGCAAGGAACTTCTTAAAAAGCATTTGCCTTCCACTCTCTAAGCCACAGGAGCCTGCGGATAGCGAGGGAAGTAGCCGAGGCCACCGCAGTGCGGTGACAGTCTCCAGCATGGCAGACATGGCCTAGGATGAAAAGACTGAAGCCTGGAAGTTAAGGCAACCACTTCGGGCATAAAGTCCCTAGGTGAGGGGATGCATCTCCTCCAGAGAAGCAGAGATGGCTTTGAGAGCCCGCACTGCTGCAAAAGATGGGGAGAACGAGGCCCCTGCCGCCTCATATATAGATTTGGCCAGAAGGACAACCTGGCGGACAGTGGGATCCTTAGAGAGGAGCCGTCAGCCACTGATACAACTGTCCGGGCTGAAAGCCTAAACACCGGAGGGTCCACCCTTGGTGAATGAGCCCACTCCTTGACCACCACTGGTGGGAGGGGGAAAACAGTCATCAGAACCACGCTTTGGGAAGCGTCTGTCAGGACAGGCTCTGGGCTTGGACACAGTGGGCTGACAAACTGGAGTGGTTAAGGAACACACTCCTTGTTCTCTTAAGGTATACTAATGCCTTTCTGCCAGAGTGGAATGCACCCCTGATACAGGCTGATTGAGGTCCAGTACAAATATAATGGACACAATCAAATCATTAGCATCTGCGTCACCTTCGGACAGATCAATGTACATGACGTAGCGTCCGAGACCCTAGTAAAAGCATCCTCCTCGTCCTGCGAGTCGGCTCGTGAATCAGAGCTGCGGGACGAGGAAGGAAAGGGGACCCTGCGACTCCATTTTAGGAGGACGGGGACTGAGACCAGATGAGGAATCCTCTGAGAGCTTTGCTGAGCGAGCCGTAGCAGCAGAAGCGCCCTGAGAAGGGGGCTGATGCATGCTCAGCAGTGTCCGGGACAGATGTCCCCTGGAGAGAGGGATTCTGCCCAAACCGGGGGATCAGCCACCGGAGCCGGAGCAGCTGGAGGGACCACTGATGAGCTACCAGGCTGAGAGACCACTATGTTAGAGCAAGCATCACAATGTGGTTATGTGCTCGGTACAGGCAGTACGAGTCTACATGCAGTGTATAAGAACAGCCTTGCAGCCTTGCTCTGATGTGAGGCATGCTGCAGAAGTGGGGGCTCTGTCCAGAATGACCCCCAGCAGAGTATATAAACAGAGTATATAAGCAGCTGCACAACCAGAGGTTGTGGCTTGCCAGACCGTTTAACATAGGGACATCTCTGTGCCCTCCAGATCCCCCAGCCCAGGCCTCCATTTGTCACAATGTGGTTATGCAAGGAACACACTCCTTGTTCTCTTATCAGCCTGATACAACTGTCCGAGACATTGAGAACGCTGAGAAAATGGCGCCGGAGCGAGGAGAGGGGGCGGGGCCTACTCTGAGAGCAGGATCTGGAGGGAAAATGAGGTATACAGGGGAGGGAATCTTTCCTCAGTGAGGAGTGTCCGTTCCCTGTGCTGAACAGCCGCTGGGCGGAGCCACACTGTCCCTCTGCACTGACTGACATGCAGGGGTAGAGAATCGAAACTAGGCCTCAGGCGAAGCCGGGGCCTAGATTTAAACATGCGGCCAGCGTGCAGGCACCATCGGCGCGGTTCTCCAGTGAAAACTGGAGAACCGGCCGGAAATGTTAACAAAGTCATATAACACACTCTCCCCAACATATAAAGTACAAGGGACCCCTGGAAAGACCACTGTCTGTGGTAATAACGTCTCAGTACTTAGCTTGTGAGACGCAGGTGCCAGGTCCCTGGGAGGTGAGCGCTCCGTCCGGCAGGATCCTGAAAAGGGCTGCGGATGGAGACCGGTCTCCTGCAAAGCAGTGAGAACCGTGATGGCTCCCACTTCAAGCCAGAGCCCCAGGGGATGGTGAAGGAGCGCGGCATGTGAAGGCTCCAGCCTTGTAAAATCAACCTTAACAGCACCGCCGACACAGTGGGGTGAGAAGGGACATGCCGGGAGTCCAGATTGGACCCGCTTTTCTTCCAAATCTTTGAAATCAAAAATCAAAAATCAGAGGATGCATGTGTGTGTGTGTGACCTCCTGAACACAAAGCATTGAACTGGTTGGATTTGTCATCCGGGGAGTGTATATGCTCGGAGGGAGGAGCTACACTTTTAGTGTAGTACTTTGTGTGTCCTCCGGAGGCAGAAGCTATACACCCATGGTCTGGGTCTCCCATAAGGAACGATGAAGAAATAAGCCATCACTGAGCCATAGATCCCAAAAAATAAGACCGCTACGTGTTTCGGAAAATGGCGCAAAAGGTGCGCTACTTATTGGACAAACTTGTGAAATTTTATTTTAACCCCTTAGATACAAGTAAACCTATACATGTGCATCACATAGATACATCAGTTTTATCATATAGTGAACATGGTGAATAAAACATCCCAAAAACTATTGTGCGATCACACTTTTTTTTGCAGTTTTTCCACACTTGGAATTTTTTTGCTGTTTTACACAGTACAATATATGGTAAAACCTATGGTTTCATTTAAAAGTACAACTCGTCGCGCAAAAAACAAGCCCTCATATGGCAAGATTGACGGAATAATGAAAAAGTTACGGCTCTCGGAAAAAAAGGAGCAAAAAAAAAAAACGCAAAAACGGAAAGTGCCCGGGGGCTGAAGGGGTTAATGTTAACCTTTTTTTCTTTATAACAATTTGGGTTTTTGCAACAGCTATTTCAGTTTCATATACCTAATAACTGATGGACTGAGTAATATTTCTGGATTGAAATGAGGCTTATTGTACCAACAGAAAATGTGCAATCCACATTTAAACAAAATTTGACCGGTGCAAAAGTATGGGCACCTCAACATAAAAGGGATATTAATATTTTGTAGATCCTCCTTTTGCAAAAATAACAGCCTCTAGTCGCTTCCTGTAGCTTTTAAGGAGTTTCTGGATGAAGGTATATTTGACTATTCCTGTTTACAAAACAATTTCAGTTCAATTAAGTTTGATGGTCACCGAGCATGGACAGAACGCTTCAAATCATCCCACAGATGTTCAATGATATTCAGGTCTGGAGACCGGGATGGCCATTCCAGAACATTGTAATTGTTCCTCTGCATGAATGACTGAGTAGATTTGGAACAGTGTTTTGGATAATTGTCTTGCTGAAATATCCATCCCCTGCGTAACTTCAACTTCGTCACTGATTCTTGCACATTATTGTCAAGAATCTGCTGATACTGAGTTGAATCCATGCGACCCTCAACTTTAACAAGATTCCCGGTACCGGCATTGGCCACACAGCCCCAAAGCATGATGGAACCTCCACCAAATTTTACTGTGGGTAGCAAGTGCTTTTCTTGGAATGCCGTGTTTTTTTGCCTCCATGCATAACGCCTTTTTGTATGACCAAACAACTCAATCTTTGTTTCATCAGTTCACAGGACCTTCTTCCAAAATGTAACTGGCTTGTCCAAATGTGCTTTTGAATACTTCAGGCGACTCGGTTTGTGGCGTGCTTGCAGAAACTGCTTCTTTCGCATCACTCTCCCATACAGCTTCTCCTTGTGCAACGTGCGCTGTATTGTTGACCGATGCACAGTGACACCATCTGCAGCAAGATGATGCTGCAGGTCTTTGGAGGTGGTCTGTGGATTGTCCTTGACTGTTCTCACCATTCTTCTTCTCTGCCTTTCTGATATTTTCTTGGCCTGCCACTTCTGGGCTTAACAAGAACTGTACCTGTGTTCTTCCATTTCCTTACTATGTTCCTCACAGTAGAAACTGACAGTTTAAATCTCTGAGACAACTTTTTGTATCCTTCCCCTGAACAACTATGTTGAATAATCTTTGTTTTCAGATCATTTGAGAGTTGTTTTGAGGAGCCCATGATGCCACTCTTCATAGGAGATTCAAATAGGAAAACAACTTGCAAGTGGCCACCTTAAATACCTTTTCTCATGATTGGATACACCTGCCTATGAAGTTCAAAGCTCAATGAGGTTACAAACCAATTTAGTGCTTTAGTAAGTCAGTAAAAAGTAGTTAGGAGTGTTCAAATCAAGAAATTGATAAGGGTGCCCATACTTTTACACCGGTCAAATTTTGTTTAAATGCGGATTGCACATTTTCTGTTAGTACAATAAACCTCATTTCAATACAGAAATATTACTCAGTCCATCAGTTATTAGATATATGAAACTGAAATAGCTGTTGCAAAAATCCAAATTGTTATAAAGAAAAAAGGTTAACATTAATAGGGGTGCCCAAACTTTTTCATATGACTAAGTGGTGGAAATAAAAAATTCAGAAATTTGTCAAAAAACATTTTCTGAGACCCGTAGCACTCATTTCTCGGATCAGGCGCTCAATGACAGCTTATTTTTTGCGCTCTAAGCTGACACTTATTTGGTGTAAATGCAATATTTTGATTGCCTCTTAATGCGATTTTGCAGGGACCAAAAAAAGCTGTAATTCTGGCATTTTGATTTTTTTTTGTCTCCATACGCCCTTTACAGATTGGATAAATTTTAGATTTTGATACACATTTTGGTATTTAGAAATGCTTGATGTATTTTTTTATATAGTTTTATTTTCATTGTGGCAAAAGTCGGGTGATTTGTACTTGTGTTTTTGTTTTGCATATTTTTAAAAACGTCCCCCCTCCTACTTTTTACTAGTCCCCATAGGGGACTTGAAACTGCAATCATCCAATCGCTTGTGTTGTACAGAGCAGTGCACTGCACAGCAGAAATACTGAATATCTATGAACGCTGACCCCTGGGGCTCAAGACAACCCAGCGGTGCCTTGTGATTAAGTCACGGGGCCATTGATGGGAAGCTGGGAATGATGCACTTCACACTAGCTTGTGTAAAATCCCATTGTCAGCGACTGATTGTGGGATTTAACTAGTTGACTGCCGATCAGACTCTGCGATCCACCCACGCCTTTTAGAGGTGCATGTTGGCTGATCAGTTCAGCCGATATGTGCAGGGAAAGATGCGGGCTCGGTGAGTGATCCTGCATCAAAGGCAGGGGGACACAACCTAGGATGCTCTTCTGCAAAGCCAGTCAGACACTGGAGATTTCTGGCGTAAGGTACACCACGGCTCATGAATTAGACAAGCTGTGGAGTCCCACTCCAGCTCCACCCATTTTGGAGGAGCTGGGTAAAACTGATATGTAAATTCAAACAGCCCTAAAGTTTTGTACATCCTCAAGCTGCACTAAAATTTAACTCAAAATTAACTAAACCAGATTTCTGGCAAAAACAATTTGATGAATCACGACGATAGAGTGTCATTTTAGCCCTACACACGTCAATTTTAAAAATGGATTCAGGTCCCCGGACTTCGAACATGTCCTACTCTCCTCCGTTAGTTGGATCAGATCGAGCCAATAAAGTCTATGGGGATTTGTAAACATTCACTGAAGATAGACTTTGCACTTCGGAGTTACATCAGAGTTTCATCTCTTTTTAACTGATAATTTATTAGATTAATAAATTACATTCAATAAAAAAAATGTGTTAAATATATTACCAGCCACATGTTGAGTATTCCACACCGCAGGGCACAACCTAGTGTAGGAATCTGATGCCCAAAACACTTACCGTTTTTTCAGACTATAAGATGCACCCTGGTTTTAGAGAAGGAAAATAGGGAAAAAAATGTACGCAAAAAGTGTGGTCATGACACTGTAATGGAGAGAGGATCTGCTGCTGACACTTATGGGGTAAGGTACCCCATCCTGGCAATTATCCTCCTGCCTTGTATATGATCCCCATCCATGTATATATGTCCCTTATCCTGGTATAGCCCCCATCCTGCTATATGCTCTGTATCCTGTGGCACAGAAAAAAAATAAACGTTTATACTCACCTTTCCTCCCTCCAGCAGCATCGCTCGTCCTCCTGTCTGTGTCAGCAGCAGTGCCGCTGACCTGTGTGGAGCTGGTCACCGTTTCCTGCAGCATCACGATGTCCTCCTGGAGAGCGGTGAGCACAGGGATGACGTCATCGCTGTGCGCGCTTTCCACACACATCAGCAGGCCAGCAGACAGGAGGACATCGAGATGCTGCAGGGAACGACCGGTGAGTATACCGTACTTATTCACTGCCCCGCGTGCTGATTATTATGCGCGTGGGGCAGTGTATATAGCTGTACATGATCACACCAGGCTGTAGTTGCCTGGGGTGATCACGTGGGCCGGGTCTTTAGTATACGCGCACCCCCCGCCCATCATCCCGCCCACCTGTCAGCACCGGCTTCAGCGCTGAGAGATGATGGGCAGGAGGATGCATGCAATTGAAATGAGCAGGCCCACGTGGTCATGACATGCGCTGCTACAGCTTGCGCATGCCACCGATGACCTGTTCCACCGCAGCACACTCATTCCCCGCAGCCCTACAGACTATAAGACGCACCCCCCACTTTCCCCCAACATTTTGGGGGGAAAACGTGCGTCTTATAGTCCGAAAAAATACGGTACATATGCTTCAGAAAATTGCTGTGTCAATTTTTGTTTGCAGCACGCAGAAAAAAAAAAAAAAAAAGGGAACAGAAGTATGTAGGATGCTACTTATTCCAGACAGAGAAACTAAGGATTTGTACCTTTAAGGTTAATCCATGTGCATATACTGTAGATGAACTCTATATTGGATTTCTGCAGTGGAAATGGACATTTGATTTTAGTGCTGACATGTGAACACAGACATTAAATTCACAAGGCAGATTTATGCGCCTACATAAAAATCTGTCCCAATTTCCACAACGTGCTTGAAACACAGTCAGAGAACAGACCATGACTTACAGACTGGCCAAGTGTCTCTAGACCTGAATTTGACAGCCTCATACAAGTGGCTGTTAAATTCGGGTCAGGACACCTATGACCAGTTTGTATATTATGGTCTATTCATGGACCACGCTTCATGGACATCTGAATTAGGCCTTAGGTTTCCTTCATGTGAGTTTCTTGAAAACTAACACTTTAAATATGCTTTTTTTTCTGGATATTTTAAAGATTTAGAGAAATTTCCATAAGATGCTTTTCTTTTAGACACAAGGGTTTTCAGTTTAATGAAATGAATCATCCTACTGGTACGATTTACCACCACCATGATATTACTTGTATATAAAATAAAACTTCGTTACAAAATATAGCAATACATTTATTTTAATAAAAAATTAACTTTCCACATTCAAATTTTTACATACTTTGTACAGGAAAAGTGCAGGCTGCACTTATATTTATAGGTCTCTCTGGAAAATCATCCATTAAAACTATTAACTAAACTGGCTTTTGCCATAAAAAAAAAAAAAAAAAAAAAAAAGTGATAAAAAAAGAGCATCTAATATAATAAATTAAGTTTCTTTCCAATACTAGGAACTATGTTCATTTTCCGTACTGTGGCAGTTACTCATCTTCTAACACCACAATTTCCACATCATGCAGATCATCAGAGTGTCCAACCCCTAGAACCTTTCCATCACCCAGCTGCATCACCTTGGATCCACCTTCAGGGTCCGGCGCTGGGTCTATCTGAATGATAGTCTGGCCCTCTTCTCCAACTCCATCCTGCCCAAGTCCAGAATCCATTGCGACAAGCTCTACTGGACTCATAACTGTACCTAAAGACCCCGAATCCTGCATTTCTGTTGCCAATACCGTGAGGGCATCACCTTCCCCAGTTTTGCCCAATACAGTGGTATACCGTAAGCCACCTAAAGAAAACTGCTGTCCAACTGGAGCTAATGTGAGTGGAGAGAGCACTGTATACTGTGGCTGGGATGATTGAGTACTCAAAGTTCCAGCAGATGCTGGCCGCTGAAGTCTAGGCCTCTTGGGGGGCTTCGGAGTGTTAACAGGCATTAGGACCACATTCTGAAGAACTGGAGAGTGACTGCCTTCCTGCTTCTTTTGTTCTTCAAGCTGCCTTTCAAGATCTGGAAGAAGGAAAAAAAAAATGCATCCTTAAAGATACTTTAGTAATTTTTGAGCATTTTCTCACACTGAACTCTCTTGTCTTTCCTATACTTGAAAAAATCAAACAACTAGGAATAGATCTTGGCAAGGGGAAGAAGGCTGTTAAAGTGAACCTGTCAGGTCTCCTATGCCCCCAGAACCATCAGCAGTTCTGCACATATCTAGAATCCCTCAACAACAGTCCTAGCATCTAGTAGCACATACAAATAGATCTTTAGAAAAAGCATTTCTAAAGATCATTTATGAGATGCTAATGAGGGCTTTGACAAGTCACAGGGGCATTAGTTCCCACGTAGCCTATCATCACACCCCTGTCGGCATGATAACCTGCTTTACAATGCCCAGTCATTTCACAGCAGTCATATCACGGCAGCACAATACAAAGCCGGGTGTATGTATCCTGGTTTCAAAGACATTCACTGGTTCAGGATGCGTCACAGGAGTGTTTGCGGGGCTGCAGGGAAGACGCAGACTTCATTCATATGATATGGGGCTGCCCGGTGATTGCCTTTTGGCAGGAGGTCGTCTCAGTCCTAGCCTCTTTCTCCATACTCCCTTTATCCATCACTCTGCTTGGAGTATTAAAAGAAGAAAAAACAAAAAGCCAGAACTAAATGTGCACTTCAGCACTAAAAATTCCAAACTGTACTTATAAAATGTTTTGAGATTTTTGGCAAACAATTGCAATTTCTTGAGCTGCCTCGCCACGTCACGGCAAATCTCATTTGAGGCAGTCCTACACTAAAATATTTTTATAAAATGTGCCATACGGCCTCACATATGAATAGTAAAACTGCTCTTGGCAGCACTCACCTGGTCTATTTCAATCCCGAATTGGTCGGTGGTTGACCCCCACCTTGCTATGCACCCCAATTTGGGATGTATTCCACCTGTCTAGATTTTGGCGGTTGGTGACTGTACACATTCAGTCATCAGGCTTTGTCCATAGGCTTTTTACTTCATGCAGCATTTGCTTGGACCTGTCCCGCCCACAGCCATGACTCAGTCATGGGTACGGGATTGAAATAGACCAGGTGAGTGCTGCTAAGAGCAGTTCTACTATTCATATGTGAGGCCGTATGGCACATTTTATAAAAATATTTTAGTGTAGGACTGTCTCAAATGAGATTTGCCGTGACGTGGCGAGGTAGCTCAAGAAATTGCAATTTTTTGCCAAAAATCTCAAAATTTTATAATAAGTACAGTTTGGAAATTTTAGTGCTGGAGTGCACATTTGGTGCTGGCTTTTTGTTTTTTCTTCATAGGAGTATTAAAAGAAGGGACCTGGTCTCATCATCAATTTTTTTTTTTTTTTTGCGCGACTCACTCTTTATGGCCAGGAAACTCATAGCCTTACAGTGGATGGGCAACTCTCCCCCAACAATACGGGCATGGATAGAGTTGGTAAACGAAATGCCTCCATTTGAACGGACCGTGTATTAGAATAGTGTGTGTCCTGAGAAGTTTGCCAAGGTTTGGGAGATGTGGAATTCCTCCCCTTTGATAATATCCATTGAACTGTGGTGTTCCTTGTGTTTTCATCTGAACAATATGCTCTGGGAATTATGGGCTGATATTGGTTTAAAACTACTTTTGGGTTGGCACCCAGTGGTGGAAATGGTTAATTGTTATTGTTGCTTTTGTCAAGATGTTTATGTATTCCAGGTACTTCATCTATGGAGGGTGGCATCTTTGATGCCTCGGCATGTTTTACAGTCAAACTATATAACACGACACATCTGATTGATACTTCATTTATTTTTGCTGTCATTTGTAGCCTTGTGTGCATATACTTTATCTCTATCTGTACCTGTCATATTTTGGTTTGTAGTTTAATAAACAAATTAAAAAACCCCCCAAAAAAAAAGGCTCACTGCCCATGATTGGAAGTTGTCTGCACTTCCGGTCATGCACACTACTCAGAAGTTGGGTGTATGTATCTGCTTCAGAGAGGAGTAGTGCGCATGACCAAACATGTCTAGGTACAAAAAGTGTGGGCACCTTCCAGTGTCTAATGCAATTAACCCCTTCAGCCCCCGGGCACTTTCCGTTTTTGCGTTTTTGTTTTTTGCTCCCCTTCTTCTGAGAGGCGCAACTTTTTTATTTTTCCATCAATCTTGCCATATGAGGGCTTGTTTTTTGCGGGACGAGTTGTACTTTTAAATGAAACCATAAGTTTTACCATACAGTGTACTGGAAAACGGCAAAAAAATTCCAAGTGCGGAAAAATTGCAAAAAAAGTGGGATTGTACAATAGTTTTTGGGATATTTTATTCACCGTGTTCACTATATGGTAAAACTGATGTGTGGGTATGATGCCTCAGTTCGGTGCGAGTTTGTAGACACCAAACATGTATAGGTTTACTTGTATCTAAGGGGTTAAAAAAAATTCACAAGCTTGTCCAAAAAACGTGGCGCACGTTTTGCGCCATTTTCCAAAACCCGTAGCGTTCTCATTTTTCAGGATCTGAGGCTCAGTGATGGCTTATTTTTTGCGTCTCGACCTGACGTTCTTAACGGTACCATTTTTGCGCAGATGCTATGTTTTGATCGGCTGTTATTGCATTTTGCGCAAAATTTGCGGCGACAAAAAAACGTAATTTTGGCGTTTGGAATTTTTTTGCCGCTACGCCGTTTACTGATCAGATTCATTGATTTTATATTTTGATAGGGCATTTCTGAACGTGGCGATACCAAATGTGTGTATTTTTTATTTTTTTAACCCTTTAATTTTCAATGGGGTGAAAGGGGGGTGATTTGAACTTTTAGGTTTTTTTAATTTTTTTAAACTTTTTTTTTTTTACTTTTTTTTTATTTTACTAGTCCCCCTAGGGGACTATTGCGATCAGCAATCCGATCGCTCTGCACTATCTGCAGATCTCAGCTACAGAGCTGAGAACTGCAGATTTGCTGCTTCACTTTCAATGCCGGCTGTATTCCGGCATTGAGAGGAAGTGACTCATGTTAGCTACAGGCGTCATCACATGACCCTGTGCTACCATGGCAACCGCCGAAAGTCACGTGATCATGTGACGTGACTTCCGGTGGGGGCGGGGTAAGTCACTGTCATGGCGGCGCCCATATACATATCGCTGCCAAGACTTTGGCAGCGAAATGTAAGGGGTTAATGGCCGCGGGTGGAAGCGATTCCACCCGCGGCTAGCAGGCACACATATCAGCTGTTGATAACAGCTGATATGTGCGCGTCTCGCCGCCACCTGCCGGCGGCAGGGGGCGGGGCTTGCCGGCACACGATCCATGACGTACCTAGTACGTCATGGGTCGTTAAGGGGTTAAAAAGGAGTTCTGTGACCCATCCTAGGTTATGAAAATCTTACCCATCAAGGAATTTTTTACTTGTGATTCCAATTTTGTGGTCTATAATAAAATGCCCGTGCGGTCTCTTACAGGTTGGGGAAACTACCCAGAATGGAAGAGACCGCATAGCCAGCCATAAATCGACCATCAGATGTAAAAAAAAAAAAAAAAAAAAAGTCTGGTTCCCAATACCATTCCATTTCCAACAAGCAAGACACATAGTATCACAAGTATGGTTTCAGGTTCTGGAATGAGTCCCTGGACCCGGAAAAGGTGGCAACCATACACAGCTACTAAAACAGAGAGAAAGCTATTGGATCCACATTACAGACAATGACACCTAATGACTTGAATAGAGAAATGGACAGGTTGATGTAATAGAATTGTCTCCCTCATTTCACTTGGATACGTTTTTTGTTATATTGGTAACCAGGTAACTTCCCCTTTAAAGACTTAAGTGTGGCAGTATATTAGTGACTAAAATGTGTTTGCTCTTCTAGACAGGATTAAGATGTATCGTAAAGCGTGGAATTTTCCCTTTTCCTCTCCTCATCCTGACCTTCCATGGTAAGAACAATTACGTATAATAATCTACCTGGCCAATTAATTTTTAGTCCATACATAACACCTGATTTATCACAACAATAACCCCTTAACGACTGCGGGCTGTACTGGTAAGTCCTAAGTGGTCATAGTGTAAACACTGGTGGCTGCTGCCGGCAATCCACGCACGTCAGCTGATTTGAACAGCTGACGTGTGCCTCGCAGGCACAAGTGGATCCACAATCCACCTGTGCCTGTTAACCCCTTAAACCGTGATATCAAAATCTGACATCGCGATTTAAATTCCCGCAGTGATAAATCTTCACTTACCAGGCCCCATCGGTAGCGCTGTGACGTGATCACTGTGAGCCGATGGTTGCTATGGTCGCACAGGGTCAAGTGATGTAGCTACCATGAGTCCCTTCCTGTATCACCCAGTTGAGCGTTGCCAGTAACAAGAGGTGTTTCTGGTGATCACTGCTGAGTAGCGGTGATCAACATAAATAAATGAGCAATCAAGACTGCTGTGCCTTATAGTCCCCTAGGGAAACTAGTAAAAATTAAAAAAAAATTAAAAAAAAGCTATTTTTTTTTAAAAAAATTAACTAAAAAAGTGTAAAATCGCCCCCCATTAAAGGGTTAAAAAAAAAAAAATATGCACACATTTCATATTGCCGCGTTCAAAAATGCCCGATCTATCAAAATATAAAATCAATGTATCTAGTCTGTAAACGTCGTAGTGGCAAAAAAATTCCACATGCCAAAATTACGTATTTTGGTCGCCACAAATTTTGCGGAAAATGCAATAACAGGTGATCAAAACGTAGCACCTGCTCAAAAATGGTACCATTAAAAACGTCAGCTTGAGACACAAAAAATAAGCCATAACTAAGACCCAGATCCCGAAAAGTGAAAACGATACGGGTTGCGGAAAATGGCACAAAAAGTGTGCCACTTTTTTCGTACAAACGTCTGAATTTTTTTAACCCCTTATATAAAAGTAAACCTATACATGTTTGGTACCAACTCATACCGACCGGAGACATCATACCGACATCAGTTTTACCAGAATTGATCAATTATTTGCTAAAAATCTCATTTATATTACAGTACAGTTGGAATAAATCTGTGAATTTGCACTTTTTATATGATGCATGCCATTTTCAGATCGTGCTGGCTCCCCTTTTTCTCTGTTTGGTTGTAGTTATGCTACAAATGTCTGGTGGCTGGTCACCACCATGCTATGCACGCCTGATCTTGGTTTGCAATATATTCCTCCTGTTGGTAGCTGTTCACATTCAGTTGCCTCACCCTTTCCACAGGCATTGCTAATTAAGCACCATACTTGGATCTGGTCCGCCTTTATCAATGGTTGCTCTCTGGCACTGGGAGGGTCAGTTCTGATATAGTCCTGGTATGTGTAGAGCTTGCTCCACATGCTGGGACCTGAGCTGGCCTCTATCCACAATTGCCTCTTTTGCAACATAGAAGCGGTTATATATACGGGTTACAGGTATGTGTGCTCCATTATGGTTCTGCTTTTAACTTTATCTAGGAGGCCGCATGGCACATGAAATACAGAATATAGAGTAGGACCCCCCTATTGAGATTTCTCGTGACGTTGGCGGGGGTGGCTCAAAGAATTGATCAATTATTTGCTAAAAATCTCATTTATATTACAGTACAGTTGGAATAAATCTGTGAATTTGCACTTTTTATATGATGCATGCCATTTTCAGATCGTGCTGGCTCCCCTCTCTATCAGTTTTACCATATAGCGAACACTGTAAAAAATATCACAAAAACAATAATGAAATCACACTTTTTTTTTTGCAATTTTTCCGCACTTGGAATTTTTTTTGCCATTTTGCAGTACAATATACGGCAAAACGTATGGTTTCATTGAAAAGTACAACTCGTCCCGCAAAAAGCAAGACCTCATATGGCAAGATTGATGGAAAAATAAAAACATTATGGCTCTCGGAAGAAGAGGAGCAAAAAAAAAAAAAAAAGGGGGTTAAAGCACATCGAGACAACTACTCATACGCCATTTTACACTATTTACACTATTTAGCTGTAATACAACCTTATACATCACCACAAGTCCACACATTCAACATTAACATACACTACCTTTCAAAAGTTTAGCGTCACTAAGATATTTCTTTATTTTTGAAAGGAAAGCACTTTTTTTGTCAATGAAGCCAACATTAAATTAAACAAATAGACTGTACACATTGCTAATGTGGTAAATTTCCATTTCCAACAACCACCACTCCAGTGTTCTAATGATACATTGTGTTTGATAACTGTGTTAGAAGGCTAATGGATGTTTTTAGAAATCCCTTGATAAACCCTTGTGCAAGTATGTTAGCATAGCTGAAAACAGTTTTGCTGATTAGAGAAGCTATAAAACGGACCTTCCTTTGAGCTAGTTGAGAATCTGGAGCATTACATTTGTTAGTTCCATTAAACTCTCAAAATAGCCAGAAAAATAGAACTTTCATGTGAAACTCAACAGTCTATTCTTGTTCTCAGAAATAAAGGATATTCCATGCGAGAAATTGCCAAGAATCTGAAGATTTCTTTCCTACAACGGTGTGTACTACTCCCTTCAGAGGAGAGCACAAACAGGCTCTAAACAGTAGTTAAAAGAAGTGTGAGGCCCCACTGCACAACTGAGCAACAAGACAAGTACATTAAGCGGGCTTTACACGCTACGATATATCTAACGAGATGTCGGCGGGGTCACGTCGTAAGTTACGCACATCCGACATCGTTAGTGATATCGTAGCGTATGACAGCTATGTGCGATGGTGAACGAGCAGAAATACTCACATTCTCGTTCATCGTTGATATGTCACTCATTTTAAAAAAAAATCGAACGTCCGGTTCATTGTTCCCGAGGCAGCACACATTGCTCCGTGTGACACCCCGGGAACAATGAACTGCAGCTTACCTGCGTCCCGCCGGTAATGCGGAAGGAAAGAGGTGGGCGGGATGTTACATCCCGCTCATCTCCGCCCCTCCGCTTCTATTGGCCGGATGCCGTCGAACGTCCCTCCCCCTTCAGGAAGTGGATGTTCGCCGCCGACAGCGAGGTCGTTTGGAAGGTAAGTACGTGTGATGGGGGGGGGGTTACAGCATTGTGCGACACGGGCAAGAAATTGCCCGTGCTGCACAAACGATGGGGGCAGGTGCGATCACACGATAAATCGACATATGTAAAGCAGCCTTTAGACTCTCTAGTTTCAGAAATCGACGCCTCATAGGTCCCCTACTGGCAGCTTCATTAAATAGTACCCGCAAAACGCCAGTGTCAACGTCTACAGTGAAGAGGTGACTCAAGGATGCTGGCCTTCAGGGCAGAGTGGCAAGAAAAAGCCATATCGGAGACTGGCTAATAAAATTAAAAAGATTAATATGGGCAAAAGAACACAGACATTGGACAGAGGAAGATTGGAAAAAAAGTGTTATGGACAGACAAATCGAAGTTTGAGGTGTTTGGATCACACAGAAGAACATTTGTGAGACAGAACCATGGTGGAAGTAATGTGATGGTCTGGGGTTACTTTGGTGCTGGTAAAGTGGGAGATTTGTACAAGGTAAAAGGGATTTTGAATAAGGAAGGCTATCACTCCATCTTGCAACGCCATGCCATACCCTGTGGACAGTGCTTGATTGGAGCCAATTTCATCCTACAACAGGACAATGACCCAAAGTACACCTCCAAATTATGCATGAACTATTTAGGGAAGAAGCAGGCAGCTGGTATTCTATCTGTAATGGAGTGGCCAGCCCAGTCGCCACATCTCAACCCTATTGAGCTGTTGTGGGAGCAACTTGACCGTATGGTATGCAAATAGTGTCCATCAAGCCAATCCAACTTGTAGGAGGGGGGGGGAGCGTGGGGTGAAATATCTCCAGATTACCTCAGCAAATTAACAGCTAGAATGCCAAAGGTCTGCAAAGCTGTAATTGCTGCAAAGGGAGCATTCTTTGCCGAAAGCAAAGTTTGAAGGAGAAAATTATTTCAAGTAAAAATCGTTATTTCTATCCTAGTCAATGTCTGGAGTATATTTTCTATTCATTATGCAACTCATTTGATAAACACAAGTATGATTTTTCATGGAAAAGACAAAATTGTCTGGGTGACCCCAAACATTTGAACGGTAGTGTGCTCCACACAATAACACAAAGTGCATACAATTCATTTTTTCATCCATACAACTGGTCAAACAATAACATAACTACAGCTTCACATAGCCTATTACATTTTCTCCCACACCATATTTTTACAGGTCCACACTATTCATATTAACGTATCTATCCATTCATTGTGTCTTTTATACATCACCAGATTACAGACTCGCACATATCTCACAAATTTACCCAGGAACAACTTCTTGTATCCCACAGGATATACTTATACATGTCTATCTCTTTGAATTTCTAACATAGGTATGGCATATATTACCTGCCCTATATATCAATATTTTCCTCTAATTACTCACCTTTACCATTTTTCTCCTCCATAGTCAGCATGGCTTACATTGCACGCTAAATATCCTTTTCCCTGGACCTCTTGTGACAGGTACCTTCTACATTTACTCACAGAGATTAATCAGATTCCTCTTTCCTCTAGTCCCATTCCATGCATCCTAATTGTATTATCCAGAGCGATATGTTACGAATTAAATTATGTACATACATGTATGGTCATTCACCTACCGTGTTTCCCCGAAAGTAGGACCCCCCCGAAAGTAAGACAGGGTGGGGGTTACGGGGGGGTCCTTCAATGTAAGGCCTCCCCCGAATGTAAGGCAGGGTTGGGGGGGCCGCTGTGAAATGTAAGACCCTTACCTTTGGGCCGCCGCTGTCCCCCATTGGGTCCCCAGGCTCCAGAGGTGTCCTCAGGTGCAGCTGGGCGGGTCCAGCGCTCATGGGGTTAACTCGCCGTGTTAACCCCGCAATCCGCCCAGCTCAACAGCTCATTGGCCGCCCCTGCTCCCCACGTCACCGCCGGCCCCCGGCTCGAGCGCTGATTGGCCCAGCAGCTCGGGCTGTAATTGGCCGCCCCAGCCCCACGTCACCGCCGGCCCCCGGCTCGAGCGCTGATTGGCCCAGCAGCTCGGGCTGTAATTGGCCGCCCCAGCCCCACGTCACCGCCGGCCCCCGGCTCGAGCGCTGATTAGCCCAGCAGCTCGGGCTGTAATTGGCCGCCCCAGCCCCACGTCACCGCCGGCCCCCGGCTCGAGCGCTGATTGGCCCAGCAGCTCGGGCTGTAATTGGCCGCCCCAGCCCCACGTCACCGCCGGCCCCCGAATGGCTATATTGATGGAAAAATAAAAAGGTATGGCTCTTGGAAGAAGGGGAAGATAAAATGAAAAACAGAAAATTGCCCTTGGCTGAAGGGGTTAAATATTAGGTAGAAATGTTAATGCTCAGTTATATGTAATGGTGTGGTATCAGATTAAAAAAGGTGACTTTTTACCTGAAAGGACACCTCTCTATTCCTTGTAATGTCTTTTGTATTTAATTAACTGGATTGGAGCTGAAGGTCCAGATACCGTCGATGGTCAGGGGGGCGCTGTACTGTATAGGGTATGGGTCATTTTTTTTCGGCTAATGTAAGACCTCCCCCGAAAGTAAGACAGGGTGGGACTTTTTGGGGTAAAATTAATGTAAGACAGGGTCTTACTTTCGGGGAAACACGGTAGTATGTATAAAACACCAATTGTACTGTTTTTGGCACCATATTTTACCATATAACCCCGTGTACCCCACCATATGAACCGCATGAATATATGAGTTTATCGGTATACCCTTAGCATGTTTAGGTCTGCTTTGTTTTCTATTATACCAGATCTATTCTTTAAACATGTTTTTTTTTTTCAAGTTGCATTTTCTTAAATTTTCATTTTGCCTTTTGAACGGATCCATTATTTTTTTCACTTGTATATGTAGTAAATTTTTTATCTATTTATTGTATATAATTTTGTCTCTTCTAGCGACTGATCATGGCCCCTAGGGTTGAAACATCAGACTGTTATTTTTGCTCACAATTGCGCAGATAAAAATTGCATTTAAAAAGATTTCTGGGACTTCCGGTTCCGGCGCTGTGATGTGAGGACGCGGGAGACAGAGCTCCGCACGTTCCTCAGCCCCACACACCGACTAAAAGAGCCCCACGGCCGCGGGAGGAGGCGGAGAACGGGAGGCGAGGAGCAGGAGGTGACCGTGCATGGAGCGGTACCTCCTCCGGAGCAGCGGCAGACAGCTGAAGCAGGGTGCTGCAGAGAGAGCAGAGCACATGGAGCACAAAATGGCGGCCGCGGCGATATGCAGGGAGGTGAGCGGGGACGGATGGAGGAGGAGGAGGAGCAGCTGAGAGAGCAGCGGAGAGCCCAGCAGTACGAGCAGCAGACAGCCCAGCAGCACGAGCAGCAGACAGCCCAGCAGCACAAGCAGCAGACAGCCCAGCAGCACAAGCAGCAGACAGCCCAGCAGCACGAGCAGCAGACAGCCCAGCAGCACGAGCAGCAGACAGCCCAGCAGCACGAGCAGCAGATAGCCCAGCAGCACAACCAGTTCCCAGGCCTGCAAATTGATTATGACCGTCTGGCTGGAGCAGTGGCAGTGCACCTGACAGACAAGATCAAAGACTCTCTAGAGGCCATGGTGGGGGCAGCGCTAGCACCCTTGAAGGAACAGATCACACAGCAGGGAGCCAGGATGTCAGAGATGGAGCAAAGAATCTCTGACACAGAGGACGAGGTGACAGCATTAAAGGGGCAGCTGCAGGAGATGGTGGAGGGATCCCAGGCCATGAGAGACAAACTAGAGGATCTGGAAAACCACTCCAGAAGAAGCAATTTAAGGCTGGTGAAACTGCCGGAATCCATAAACATGCGACAATTGGACAACATATGTGAAACAGAGCTCCCCAAGGCGCTAGGTCTGACGCACAAATGCAGGGTGGAAAGAGCGCACAGAGTGGGCCCTGTAAGAGAGCGTCCAGGCACAGGAGGAACAAGTGGGAAGGAAGACAGCACGGGAGTGACGGGACCAGCCAGGCCGCGCCAAGTGATAATAAAATACTTGGAATACAAAGACAAAGAAGAGATACTGCGAGCGTTTAGAGGAAGGAGGACCCTACTGTCTTTACAAGGGCATAAAGTGCTGATCTTCGGGGACTACTCGGCGGAGGTTACACGCAAAAGGAAAGCCTTTAGTAAGATTTGTACCGCGCTGTATCGTAAAAGGCATAAAATTCCAACTGCTCTATCCTGCAATACTGAGAGTAACAAGACGGGATGGATCCCTTTTTGCGACGAAAGACTTGAGTGAGGTGGAGAGACGGATGGAGGAGATGGAGAACAGAAACCAGACAAAGGACTTCCCGGAGAGGCAACATGATCGGCAAGGAAGAGAGGAGGAGAGCCGGGCATCGGGCCGGAACGACTGGATGGCGGGGAAGGAGATACATGCAGGAAGCCCAAAGGCAAGGAGGTCGCCGTCGCGTTGGCCTGGAAACCAGAAGAAGGGAGCGCCATGAGAGAGGCTGCAAGGAGAAGAATTGATACTGAACTGAACTGAACTGAACTGAGGGGCCCAAGAGATAGGGGACTGACGGAATGCAGGGGATGAGTAACATCTACTGTTCATTATTGCATTTTTACTTTCTGCTTCCACTTCCTACTTCCACCTCCCCTTTCGCTTCCTGCTTCCCCTTTCACTTCCTACTTCCTCTTTCACTTCCTACTTCCTCTTTCACTTCCTACTTCCTTTTCCACTTTCTTCCACTTCCTACTTCCTCTTCCACTTCCTGTCCCACTTCCACTTCCTTTCCCACTTCCTTTCCCACTTCCTTTCCCACTTCCTTTCCCACTTCCTTTCCCACTTCCTTTCCCACTTCCTTTCCCACTTCCTTTCCCACTTCCTTTCCCACTTCCTTTCCCACTTCCTACTTCCTCTCCCATTTCCCTTTATATTTCCCACTTCCTTTTCCCATTTCCCTTGTGCTTTCTTTTTCTTTTCCTCCTTTTTTCTCTCTTGTAGACTTTTCCTTTCTTTTCTCTTTCTCTTCAGTTCCCCTCGCCTCTTCAATTTATATTGACCAAGGTGCTCTGCCCCCTCAGGGGAGTAGGGGGATCGGGTTTCTCTCTCTTTAGTATCTACTGATAAATCGCTCTTCTGGTAGCCAGGTCACTTATGCTGATGGGAGGTGGAGTGAAATTGGGATCAGAGGCAACAAATAATATGTATGGGCAATGAGGGAGGGGGTATTGTATGCTGGCACGGCTATTGACCAGGAAGGCCTTGCTCCAGTGTGTTAGATAACAGAACAATGGGGGACAGGCTATATGTAAATGTTAATCAGTTGGCTGAGAGGGGATTGCGGAGCCAGGAGCATCACAGAAAAAATGGAAGTGATGAGACGATTGATTGTAAAGGGGGGGGGACAGTTGAGGGGTTGTTAGTTGATAATAGATCTAGGTTGAATAGTTGGGTTCAGGGAAAGCAACGCTATATGCACACCGAAAGACAACTGAGGGCAGTTGGGGGGGTAGCCAACAGGTTAATAGTTAATGCCAAGAAGGGGACACAAGGTTGCGCCCAGGCAATACATAGTTGTAAGCACACAGCGGAGTTAGAGGAAATGCAAAGCCACGCACACGGGGGGACACATAGCGACGCAAAAAACATGAGCAACGGGGACTATGGTTAAAATAGTGACATAGAACGTGAAAGGTCTGAAATCACCTCACAAGCGCATGATGGTTCTGAGACATCTTAAAAGATTGAAGGTAGATATCGCACTGCTGCAGGAAACGCATTTACCACGGGAAGATTTTTTTCGAATGCAGAAATTATGGGTAGGAAAAGTAGTTGGGTCGGGCTCCCCGGGAAGGAAAGCAGGGGTCATGATTCTATTAAACAAACATTTCAACCATACGATAACTTCCCAAGATAGCGATGAGGAAGGTAGATATGTCCATATAAAAATAAACAGCCCGCAGGGAGAGTTTAGCATACACAACATATATGCCCCCAACAAGGAGCAGAATTCGTTTTTCAAACTTATCACAAGTGGGAATGGACACAGAACAGAACAAAATAGTGGGAGGAGATTTCAATGCGGTGGTCCTAGGGGAAGAGGATAGGCGACATAACAGGGGTCAAGGTGGGCAGACAAGAACGACAGAAGGCTTGATGGCTAGGCTGCTGGAAGACACAAATCTGAAAGACAGTTGGAGGCTACAGCACCCATATGACCGTGAATTCACTCACTATTCACATCCGCATGACGCATGGTCAAGAATTGATTATATTCTGGTTGACCAATCATTTTGAGTAGGGTCAAAGATGCAGATATTGAGAACATGGTGATATCGGACCACAGCCCGGTGACCTTAGAAATAAATGACACAGTTCAGAGGGAATCGGATTATTTGTGGAGGTTCCCGTCCTTTCTACTTAGAAATACAGATTTTGTCAAAATTCCGAAAGGCTGGTGGGAAGAGTATAGCAACACCAACAGCGAACATGAGACAGAGGTAATGTTATTCTGGGAAGCAGCAAAAGCAGTGCTGAGAGGGAGGCTAATGGGGTATACAGCTACAATCAAGAGACATACACATGCACAATACCAAGAAGCTAGTGACACGCTTAGAGAAAAATATATGAAATATCTGGAAACTATGTCCCAAAAAGCAAAAGAGGAATGGAGGGGGGCGAAACAAGAGTTCGAGCTTTGGGCAGGAAAAAGGGAAGAGCTAGTACGGTCACAAATGGAGGTTGACCTGCACAGATACGGCAATAAAGCAGGGAAATTACTAGCCAACTTGGCTAAGGGAAGGCGACCAATGACTTCAATAACCAGCATGACTGGACAGGGGGGCAACAAATCCACAAAACCACAGGAAATTAACCAGATCCTGGGGGATTACTATGAGAAACTGTATAGTAAGGGGAATGAGGGTGGTGAAGGAGGGGCAGAATGGCTGAAACAAATAAACCTCACCCGACTTAGCACAGAGGAGCGGACTAGTCTGAATGCAGAAGTCACAATAAAAGAAGTCCAAAAGGTGATAGGAGAGTTAAACGTACATAAAGCTCCGGGACCCGATGGGTACAATGGGGAATTCTATAAAGTGATGAAGGAGCAGATCTCACCGATATTGACACGTATGTTTAACAACATATTGGGAGGTACTGAAATATCGAGTCACCTCAACACGGCATATATAAAACTCATACCTAAGGGAGAGAAAAACCTAGATAATCCAGCAAATTATAGACCGATCTCTTTGATCAACCAGGACCTAAAATTACTGGCCAAATTGATGGCCAACAGACTGGCGGAGATATTGCCGAATGTAATCTCTCCGGCACAATCAGGGTTTGTGAAGGGGAGATCGGCGGTGACCAATATAAGAAAAACCATGCTAGTAATGGATGCCAATAGGCACAAACAACCACAGAAGGGGGCATTTCCAGCCATGATCCCATTAGATGCCGAAAAAGCATTTGATAATGTAAGGTGGTCATGGCTGGAAACAGTAATGGATGAGGTGGGCATTCAGGGAGCATTTAGAACATTCATTAGAGTATTATATGCGAATCCTAAAGCCAGGGTGGCGACACCAAGATTTCTGTCGAGACCTTTCTCATTAACTAAAGGGACTAGACAGGGGTGCCCACTGTCCCCCCTCCTGTTCAACCTGGCGATCGAGCCCCTATCAAGATTGTTGAATGAGGGAAACTGCTTTGAAGGTATCAACATTGGAGGGAAGGTGTTACGGTCAGCCCTGTTTGCGGACGACATTATATTGTTTATGAATAAACCCCAGAAGGAACTCCCAATGACATTACAACGGATAGAGGAATTCGGAAACTTGGCAGGTTTTAAATTAAATAAAGCAAAATGTGAAATACTGTTTCTGCACCAACAGAGCACAGCGGTGTTGGCAGCTCAGGGACTAGGAGACAATGTCTATGGGATACCAATAGCGAGAACCCACGTTAAATATCTGGGAATCCAAGTGGGACGCCAACCTGCATCGATATATGAGTTAAATTTCAAACCACTGATAACAAAAATAGAACGGGAATTGAAGATGTGGGAGGGGCTTCCATTGTCCCTACTGGGTAGGAACCATCTTCTAAAAATGATGAGTTTCTCAAAACTATTATACCCAATGCAGACTATCCCTACATTATTAAAACACAGACGTAAACAGGCTGAACAAGGCGTTTTCGACCTGCCTGTGGAAGGGAAAAAGGCCAGGAATAAAAGCTGAGAAATTAATGCAGACGCTGGAGAAGGGGGGTATTAAAATGCCAAACATTAGAGGGTACAATCTGGCGTGCCTCATGAGACATGTAATAGACTGGTTAAGGAAGACTAACGGTTACTCGGACATAAAACTGGAAGGCGAGTTCTGTAAACCCTGGGATTTGGGGGCAATATTGCATACGTCACTTGCTAACATACCACGGCACATTAAAAACTCACTAATATGCAGAGATACAGTGATGGCGTGGAAGGCGGTGAGAAAAAAATTCAACTTACCCTGGAGAATTTCTAAATACTTAAACATATGGAGTTTCCCGGAATTCCCAGCGGGCAGGGAAAACAAATTATTTATAGAATGGAGGAGAAAAGGTGTAAAAGGGGTGAAAGATCTACTTCATGAGACGGAAAATAGATGGTTGTCCTATCAAGAAATTGTGACAAAATATGGGCTCTCCCCATTCCAAGTTATACAATATAAACAGATAGAGAAAGGTATAATGCAGCTACTGAGAGATGTCGGGAAGGAACAAGAGATAAATGACATGGACCAACTTATTATGCAGGAGCAGCGGGAAATTAACATAACTTCACTATACAAAGCTTTACGAGAGGTGTTAGTTCCCTTAAGCACAGAGAAGACCCTGGGAACATGGGCGAGACAATTGGGAGACGAGACAGCAGGGGACAAGATACTAAGAGGATGGATGAGAATGAGAAAAGAGGTGGTTAATGAGGGCTGGAGGGACACACAGTTTAGACTGATACACAGGGCGATCTATGGCTTCAACATACCAAACAAACAGAAGGTTAATAAGATAGTACATTGTCCCAAATGTAAGACGTTAAACACGGATCTGTTACATGGGATTTGGCAATGCCCAGAGTCAAAAATTCTGGAAAAAATGCAGGCGCTAATAACTAGTATATGGGGGGTAGAGGTGGCGATGGACCCATTGATATGGATTTTTCATGATGACCATGTTGAACAAATGGCAAGGGTGAATGAAAAAAAGAGATAGAATACCAAAGCTGTTCCATAGTATAGCCATAATAGGAAAAAGGGCTTTACTGGGCAAATGGCTTGAAGGGAACGTTCCGTCAGAAGACGAGGTAATGAGGCAGATTAAAATGCTACTTAGAATTGAGCAGAGGGAAGCAGAAAAAAACAAAGATGGTTTGACCGATGTATTCTTTAAAAAATGGAGAAAATTCATGGAAAAACAATGTGAAGCTACAGAAATACAAACAATAGTTACCCCCTTCACGTACACACAGTGGTATCTACTAGAAGACGTTAAGGGACCATTGGGGAAATTAAAACAGCCATAATGTGAAGGTGTGATAAGACGGCAAATGATTCATCTAGAGACATGTGGTGATGATAAAATGACAAAATGTGGCGTTGTTGGGTGTTCTTCGTGTAGGCTAGACAGGAGGAAAAGTGTGCTAAGTTGTTGGGGGGGTTATTTTAGAATAGAAGAAAGCCGAAACATAGTTAAGGGGGGAAACAAGGGAAACGGGAGGAATAGTTAACTTACAATAACCTGTTAATGGAAATAGTGGATTCATACTTGCTATATTGTTTCATAAGATGTAATGCACACGAAAATTTGGAATAAAATTTGGTGTTTAAAAAAAAAAAGAAGAAGATTTTTGATCAAAATCTATGAGAGTGCAGTGATTTTCTGTGACTTGGACCTGGTCTTTTTTCGACCTATTCACTTGCACCTCGTCATTCCCATCTGTGTGCACGCCATTTACGGACATTATAAACTTCTGATCATTAGCAGTGGGTGTCTTTGAAGTCAGGGTACATACACCTTGCATTAAAGGTGCTCAATGCTAACAGGTACAAAGTCGTGTGCATGCGCAGCTTTGTATCGCATTGCCATGACACTGGGCATTGTAAAGCAGGTTATCACGCCCACAGGCGCATGCTAACAAGCTAAGTGGGCCGACTAGAGAGGGAACTAACGCCCCTGTGACTAGTCACAGTCATCATTAGCATCAAAAATACTTTTTCTAAAGATCTCGGTGTGTGTGTTGCTACATGCTGGGACTGTTATGGAGGGATTATAGATATGCACACCGAGCTGCCTGTGGTTCTGGGGGCACAGCGGACCCGACAGCTTCACTTTAAAAATTCACAATGGAATATGGGCTACTGAAATATGCAGCTCCCCCTAAGCAGGTTCATCAGGTGCGAACAACAAACACAATCCTTTTTGTTATAAAGTACATTTTATTGAAAAGACTTACCAGCAAGTGTATAATGATATTGCTCTTCTCTCTGTTCTGCCCGATTCCTTTTTCGTCCCAGAACTTTTTTCACAACATCCAGGAGCCCAAATGTTTGAGCAATGTTACTGAGTACAGTGGCATCTAGGGGCAGGACACAAACTAATGACTTCTTCAGGCTTACTTTTACATAAATGTTAATGAAATTATTCCTCTAACACTTATTTCTCCGTAACAGATGTGTGTGTACCTTACATATTGCTACATATACAGTGTCTTGAAAAAGTATTCACACCCCCCCCATGAACTTTTCCATGTTTTTTACACCCACACACACTTAAAATGTTTGGGGTGTTTTTACTGGGATTTTATAGGATACACCAACACAAAGAAGCAAGTATTTGAAGTGTAAAGGAAGTGATACATTGTTTTCTAAATGTTTTAAAGATATAAATCTGAAAATTGTGCATTTGTATTCAGCCCCCTTAAGTCAATTCCTTGTAGGACCACCTTTCGCTCCTAGAACTTCTACAAGTCTTTTGCATTATGTCTCCATCAGTTTTACACATTTGGATGCTCACATTTTTACCCATTCTTCTTTGAAAAATAGCTCTTGCTCAGTAAGCCTGGATGGAGGAGTCTGAACAGAAATTGCCAATTGTTGCAAGGATTCTCAGTGGGATTTAGGTCTGGACTGACTGGGTCATTTCTATTGTAGCTGTGTCAGTATGTTTAGGGTCATTGTCCAGCTGGAAGGTGAATCTACACCCCAATCTCATGTCTTTTGCAGTCTCTAATAGATTTTCCTCAATGATTGTATTTAGCACTGTCCATCTTTATCAACTCTCACCAGCTTCCCTGTCCCCACAGCAAGATGCTGCAACTACCATACATTTACATTTGTGGGTGTAACATGAAAAAAAAAAAAAAAAAACAAAAAAAAAAAAAAAAAAAGGTGAAAATGTTCACGGGTTATGAATACTTTTCAAGGCACTTTATATAGTCCTCAATAGTGTCGCTCCATGGATCAATCTGACACACCTGTAATCTGAAAGGGTTGTTGGCCCATTCTCTGTTGGACACCACTTAAAATCTCCTCAATTTCATTCTGGACTTTGCAGATAACTTCGTCCATAAGGCCTACATCAGAGATGCCTTTCCAGAACAGCAGAGTCTCTTCTGAAAGGAGAAGATGTAGAAACTTTCATTTTATAACAAGCCAAACTTGTGCATTATACATTACATTTCATATGAAGCAACAGACAAATGATAGGCTGCCTCATACAGGAATACGCTTGTCATGTACATGCTCCATCAGCAATTTTCACAGATAGAACACATACCCCCTTTTATAATCTATAGCGCTGATGAAAGTCAAATTTATTCCTTTAGAGGTGAAAAAAAACGATGTTTGAATGAGGCCATCAATAGGAATCACATCTCTCAATCAGGCAAACTACTCTATATTTGGACACTTCAGAGCCCTCACAAAAGTAAGATTGTGGGTAGCAAATTGAGGCACTCGATATATGTGCACCAATACAGGGGTCTGCAGTGATGACAATACTCGGAAATCACACTGATTAGTTGTAGAGCAAATATACTGGAGTTTTCAGACTATATAATGCACTTTTTCCCAAAAATCTGTGAAGAAAATAAGGGTGCATGTTATAGTCCAAATGTACCTGGCTCGTTGTGGGGGGAGGGGCGGCAGGAGTGGGGCGATCACTTGTCAAGTCAAATCAAATCTTGATTTTTATATAGCGCTAACATATTCCACAGCACTTTACATTCATCAGGAACACTGTCCCCATTGGGGCTCACAATCTAAGGTCAGTATCAGTAAGTCTTTGGAGTGTGGGAGGAAACCGGAGTACCCGGAGGAAACCCACGCAAACACAGGGAGAACATACAAACTCCTTGCAGATATTGTCCGTGCTGCCCATTAATAGGAATTTAATCACAGCTTTTCATGCCCACCTCGATCATTGACGCCAGCACAGAGAGGTGGGCAGCATTATGGGCATGGGGAGCATGGAGTATTCATTTTGGATTAACATTTACTTGGCTGGCAGCTGAAATCGGCGCCTGTGACTAGGGGCGCATGGCAGGGACGTCATGTGCTGCCCGTCACTTACAAACCAAAGTCGGTTGCCAGCATCAGAAGACAACGTCATGCACCAGGGAAAAAGAGGGAAGATGAGTAAAATTGTTTTTTTTTCTTAATGTGTTAAGAAACGCCGCATAACAGGAGGCATATATGCCAGGACGGGCCCATGATTGGTGACATATCTACCAGGATGGAGGGATATTATATACCAGGATGGGCCCATGATATGGAATCAGCAGGTGGATGGGAGCGCAGTGGAGGCCTATTATCTGCGCTTGATAACCCAGTGAATGTATAGGGAGTAGACCGGCTCACCCTCCTCTGCTCCCTACCTGACAGCGGAAGTTAGACACCCGAAGTCAGTGGTGGCCCCGCTCCACGTCGGCTCTCCCTTTCTGACCCTACCTACCACATAAATGGGGCAACCATCATCAAATAGACAAACATAAAAGTGATTATTTGCTATAACAGAATCAAATGACAATATCATAAAAGCAAATTGACATAAGGTAATGTCTCTTTAGCTGAAGAACCATTATAAAATAGTCCTACACTAAATATACCTGTAATAACTGACTCATGACAATTAATCAAAATAGGATAAGGTAAATATGCAATAATTGAGGTATTAGCCTAAAAAGAAGTACCGTATTTTTCGCTTTATAAGACGCACCCCAAATTTGGTGAAGGAAAAGAAAAAATGTTTTTTTACTGTGAAATGGGGTCCGTCTTCTAATGCCAGTGTCCGTCTAACAAATCATAGAGAGTGTCCCTCATAGCCCCCCCCATCCTAAAATTAGCTCCCTTAATCTGGATATGGCCCCTTTATAATGAATATAGCCCCCTTGTGATGGCACACGTCCCCTATAGATGGCACATGTCCCCCTGTGCTGCCTATGGATGGCACACGTACCCCTGTACTGCCCATGGCCGCCTATGGATGGCACACGTACCCCTGTGCTGCCCATGGCCGCCTATGGATGGCACACGTACCCCTGTGCTGCCCATGGCCCTCTATGGATGGCACACGTCCCCCTGTGTTTGATATGGCCCCCATTCTGCTGCCCATAGTAAAAAAACTTGACTTACCTTCTCCAGCGCTGTCCTCCCTCGTGTCTCCCTCCGTGCTGCTGAGCTCCTACACTTACTGCTTCTCGGTGCTGTTCACGTGATCGGCACAGCAGAGTGACATGATCTCTGCGTGCCTGATCACAGCAGCAGCAGGGAGACACCGAGAGATCAGCGCTGGAGGCGATAAGTAAAGCTTTTTTTATTTCAGGATGGGCAGCAGCATGGGGGCCATATCTAACACGGGGGGGGGGTCTATGGGATATCAAAGGGGGCACAGGCACATATAATATGCGCCGCTCCCCCAGCCTATCACCGCAGTGCGGTTTCAGCACCACGGTGAAGGACAGCGGCAGTGCATATTATATGAGCGGGAGATCTCCCACTGCCTCCTGGAGCCTCCACCAGCCTGCCTCAGCCTCCAACCCTGCTCCAGAGCTTCCCCCACCTCCCCTGGGCCCTGCAGTATATAATCCGTATATTCAGATTATAAGACGCACCCCCTACTTTCCCCCAAAATTTGGGGGAACAAAAGTGTGTCTTATAAAGCGAAAAATAAGGTACTTAGCCAATTGTAGTCCTCCTGCTGGTTCAGGTGATCCCAACATGTTTCCCCCCCAATATGGGAATATTTAAATAGATAAGCTAGAAGATAACCCCTAAACCCTATATATCATGGCTACTTGAATGAATTTGGGCCATCAGAAGGAGGTGTAGGCTCACCGACGGAACAACTATACGGTGGTGAAGGTTTGTCACTGCTGCGAGCCTGCCATGGTGTGTTCAATATGCTCAACACGTATGCAGTCAATGGAGACATATACACCAGAATGAAGGGACATACATACCTAGATGGAGGGACATATACTGTATACCAGGAAGGGGGCCAGAATCCCACATAACAGTATTAGCAACAGATCCTGCCCAAAACAGTGCGTCATAATCAATTTTTTTGCTTCAAATTTTTTTTCCCATTTTCCTCCTCTAAACCTAGGTGTATCTTATAGTCCAATGCGTCTTATAGGCCAAAAGATACAGTACCAGCTGCTCCTTGTCCTAAATCACAGTATGCATACTCACAGACGCTGCGAAAGAATGACTACCATGAGCCCCTAACATCCTTCTCACTGCAAGCAGTACACAGAGTCAGAGACTGAGAAGGAAAACCTCTAATAACAGCAAGATCCTCAAACTATGACCTATGTGTTTGTTCCATTTTCTAGGCTGAATTGACTACTTAAATAAACAGGATTTAAACTTTAGACACGTAAACTTTCTTTTTATGCTTAAAGTAGAGCTGTAACCCCTTCAATCTCAGGATCAGTGGTGATACCAGAAGTTAGACTCCTAAAACGATCATTAAGGGGTTGTCCATTACTTAGACAAGCCCTACTCATTCCTCTTGTTTACTTCCCAAAAAAAAATTAATAAGCCTATACTCTCCTCTGATGTGGCCGAGGATCCAGCAATGTCTGAAGTCGCGTTCCCAGGGTCCATGTGAGATGGTTATGACACGAGCCCCATCACCAATCAGTGCCAGCTGCCTTCACCCAGCCTTCGGACACTTGAGCAGGAAGTTAGCACAGCGCTCACATCCTGCTCAAATGTCCGTGGGTGGGAAGACAGATCCTGGGCGCTGATTGGTCACAGGGCTCGCGTGTCAATGTCACGTGGGCCCCAGGTACGCAACCTCAGACATCTGTGGAACTGCGGCCACATCAGAGGAGAGTATAGGCTTATTTTTACAGGGGAGAACAAGGGGAATGAGTAGCGTTTGTCCAAGTAGTGGACATCCCCTTTAAGTTTTGAGACATCCTAGCGATATGCCATTGCTTTATTGTCATACTATGTATTTGTGCATTTTCTAGCAATAATCTGTATTGTGCAATGCAGAAAACGTTATAACAGAAGATGGTAAATATTCCAATAAATTATATGATTTCAGTAAAGAAAAGAAAAACAAAAAAAAAAAAAACAAAACACAGGTCTGAATTTTCTTACCAGATATCTCATCTCCATCCTTTTTGCATCGGTCATCTCTATTCAGCTGTACTGTAGCAGTAAGTCCTGAGCCCCATTCAATAGTAGCATCTTCCACAGTCTCCTCTGATACCGCCACCGTAGCAAGAGGCCCTTTAAATTACAACAGGAGATATTACTAACAGAAATGTGTACCTGATAGCATAGTTTCCTTCTGTCACAACCTCAGAAGCAACAAGGAACCTAAGTATGTACACATGCATACCTTCCCCTGTGGGCGGACTCTGCACAACATTGCTCTGTCCGGGAACAGGGGCACGAGCACTACTAATGAGAAGATCAAACTTAGTGCTTCGACATGTGTTGGTGCAGAGCTTCTCATGCTGATAAAAATCAATCTGGCCAGAATCCATCATTTTTCTGTAATGGAATGAGAACATTATAACCATAGCACTACATGTTATAAGATAGAGATTCATAGGAAGTTTCCACAAACTCTTTACCGTAACATGACTCCTTCAAGACGAATGGCTCTCTTCCAATCCTTTAAAGTTGATTTTCCAGCCAAATGAACAAAGTGCTTAGGGCTAATCATCTGGTCATTAAACTAAAGAAGGGTAAATAAGTTTGCAAGTGGGGAAAAAAGCATTAAATGTCAGTAACAATAGGAAAAATAAGATGAAATCAATCACTAAATAGTGCACGCACTTTATCCCAAAAAACACAACTGTACATTGTGAGAGAGCGGCTCTAAGTAGTAAAAGGACACAATTTATCATGTTACTTTTTTTTTGGAGCAATAATCAATATTTAAATACACATTACATACTGAAAAAAGCACCATTATCCATGCAGATATACCCTGCTATAGAGTTGTGTGTCTCCAAGGCTTCTCATTCCAAGAGGCATGGAAATAAGGAATCCATCCTGCAGATAAGTTCTTCCACTACATTAAGGCCCTGTGCGCACTAGACGTTTTTGCGGCGTTTTTGTGCTGAAAACGCTGTGACATTGCTTCCCCAGCAATGTCTATGGGTTTTCAGAAGTGCTGTCTGCACACAGCGTTTTTTTGTAGCTGCGTTTTTGTGGTGACCACAAAAATGCAGCATGTCAATTATTTCTGCGTTTTTCACTCATTGAATGCAGTGCACAAAAACACAGCCAAAAACGCGGTAAAAACGCATCACGTTTTTGCAGACAAAACGCACAAAAAACGCAGCGTGAAAAAACGCCTATGGCTATGTGCGCACAGTGTGTTTTTCGCAGCGTTTTTGGGCTCAAAAATGCATGACTTTGCTTCCCCAGCAAAGTCTATGAGTTTTCATTTTTGCTGTCCGTACACAACTTTATTAAGCTGCGTTTTTGAGCTTAAAAAAAAAAAAAAAAAATAAGTCAATATGTCAATTATTTCCTTTTCTCAATGCATTGGAAAAACCGCAGCAAAACGCAGCCAAAAACATGGTAAAACGCATGCGTTTTTACCGGTGCGTTTATGCGTTTTTAGCGGCCAAAAACGCACAAAAACGCAGCGTAAAAAAAACGCAGTGTGCGCACTTAGCCTAAAAAGGGCATCCAGTAACCTGTATGCTAATGTGGTGTCAGCAAGGATCTGTTCTATACAAATAGGACATTTGTTTGTAGAGCAGGTGAAGTGAGGATTACAGTAGATTTTTTTTTATTTCTCCCAATCAACATTTTGCACAATTTTTTGAGATGCCTACTATTTAATAAATCTCTAATGTAGACATTATATCTACTTATATTTTTACTATTTCATTCTTAATACATGTAACATATGTCATATGATTGCTAATGGTTCAAGATCTCCACTGATTGCTGACCAATAAAAGCCCACTCTGCAATGCTCTATTCAGAGGCCACAAACAGAACAGTGTACAAGCTCAATAGGAAGACTGATCTGGTAGTGTGGATTAAGGCTATGTGCGCACAGTGCGTTTTTCGCGGCGTTTTTCGGGTGCGTTTTTGGCCTTAAAGCTGCAGGACTTTGCTTCCCCAGCAAAATCTGAGTTTTCATTTTTGCTGTCCGCACACATCTGTTTTTTTTACCTGCATTTTTGAGTTAAAAAAAAAAAATGGACATGCCAGTTCTTTCCTGCGTTTTTCGCCCATGCAATGCATTTGAAAAACGCAGCAAAACGCAGAGATCAAAAACGCAGCAAAACGCAGCCAAAATCTCAGTAAAAACGCGTGCGTTTTTTGATGAGTTTTTTCGACGCAGGTGCGTTTGTGCGTTTTTAGCGGCCAAAAACGCAGCGTCAAAAAGACGCAGTGTGCGAACCTAGCCTAAGGCTCCTAAGTGTGTGCACATTCTTCTGTCTTCTAAGCAACATGGTTTTTTTTTTGTTCGTTTTAGCAATTGCTGGAAATCTCAGGAGCCCAGACCGCTAATAATCTGCTACACATTAAGAAGGAACTAGATATCAATTAAATTGAGATGATACGTACACTTTAATCTTCACTTAAAGGGGCTGTCCAAGGAGAGGACAACCTCTTCTCAATCACAGTATTCCCCCACATTGAATACAAACATCTTACACTCACCTCCAGTGCCATTTCAGCGATGTTGGCGCCAGGTCTCCCATAACGTTATGTCACAAAAGTCCTGCCGGACGAAATTGACATTTGGAAGAAGTGAGAGCTGCCACGGCTCTGTGACTTCCTACGGATGTCAGTTATATCTGAAGGAAGTGACAGGTAAACAGCCCATAGGCAGCCTCAGATTGGCTGCAAGGTTCTTGTGTCATAACGTCACGCTATTGTAACTACAGTGGAACCTTGATTTACGAGTATAATCCGTTCTGGGAGTGTGCTTGTAAACCAAGTTACTCGTCTAGCAAAGCAAATTTCCCATAGGAAATAATGCAAGCTCAGACAATTCGTTGCACAACTTGTGCAATGTCCCATCCTGGTCCCCTATTCTGCCATTCCACACACAAATATTATGCTCACCTTAACTTCCGTTCCATCGCCGGTACAGGATGTGTATTGGGTAACCATCGCGACCAATGCCGGAGCTTCCGCTGCCATAGCGCTGACGTCAAAGGCAGGAGCTGCTTGCCTCTGATTGGCCAGCACGCTGCCTTTGAGAAGCGGCTGACAGTGGAAGTTCCTCCATCGTCGTGATGGTTACCCGATACACATCCTGTACCGGTGAACTACAAGAATCATGAGGCCAGCGATGGAACGGAAGGTAAGGTGAGCATAATATGTGTGTGTACGTGTGTGTTTGTGCGGACTGCAAGAGCGGGTCAGAGCGCGGTTAAAGTACGGAACCGGAAGTGTGTGCGGTATTTCCTTGTACAGCAAAGATTGCTCGTAAACTGAGTTACAAATTTGCAGCAAGCTTTGTTCTTATAACAAAATGCTCGCAAACCGGGTTACTCGTAAACCGAGGTTCCACTGTTATTCTATGTGAAGGAACACTACTTAGTAAAGGGGTTGTCTGAGTAGTGGACAATCCCTTTAAATTGGATTGCCCAACTTAGCAAGGTATCACCCATCTAAAGAACATGGTTGAAATGGTGCCCCTTTTGAAGGAGCAAAAGCCACGCATGTGAACCACTGCTCCATTACTGGGCAGAGAATACATGGAGCGGTGGTGTGGATGTGTTGGCACCCATTCTAAAGAGTCAGTCGAAATCAGTGGAGACTTATTGGCAATATCTAACAGTAAAAATAATTACATATATGATTATTAGTATTTTCATACAACCCCCCCTCCACTAACCCTACTATTACCATTTTCAGAAATTTACCTTCACACATTTGACATTGATTCCAGGACACACAAATTTCTTCCAGAGTAATACTGCCTTGCTGTCTCCACAGGTGATTGGATATGCAATGTCAATGTCATCACTGAAATCCACTGTGGAACCATCTACATGGAAATACAATGATGATTTTACATGGACAGTGTTCCGCTGGTGAGGAAGTATGGTTATCTTCTTTTACTTACCTAACGTATCGCCCATCTTCAGAGTGTGAGTCTCCAATGATACCACAGCAGCATTAGTGTCTGCCATCTCCTCATACATTCTGAAGAAATACAGTAGCAGTTATAGTGTTAGGGTTAAGGTGAGCTCCATAATACACCATACAAGATGAATTACTTCTTTACTCTTTATCCTGCAGACAGGCAGCTCACTGTGATTGGGAGCCTGCTATGCACACTTTCCATTGTAGACCTCTACATTTTATTGTGGAAATGCAGCACCATATACACACGTTACCCTCTGTATTGTCAAGTGTATAATCTGCAGTGATCTCCACAGAGTCAATTGCTTACATAGGGCGACAAAAGACACAAGGCAAATCGATTTCAACCTTTCTCCACCAGTTATACAATGGGTACGGAAAGTATTCGGACCCCTTTATAATTTTTACTCTGTTTCATTGGAGCCATTTGATAAATTCAAAAAAGTTCATTTTTTCCCTCAATGTATTCTCTGCAGCCCATCTTGTCAGAAAACCCCCCAGATATGTAGACATGTTTGCAAATTTATTAAACAAGAAAACCTGAAATATCATATGGTCATAAGTATTCAGACCCTTTGCTCAGTATTGAATAGAAGCACCCTTTTGAGCTAGTATAGCCATGACTCTTCTTGGGAATGATGCAACAAGTTTTCCTCTGGATTTGGGGATCCTCTGCCATTCTTCCTTGCGGATCCTCTCCAGTTCCATCAGGTTGGATGGTGGACGTTGGTGGCTGTTACGAGGGGGACCCGGGGAAGCGTGCCAAGATGGGAAATGGACTGCTTCCGCCAGTCAAGGTCCACTGTGCGGTGTAAGGGACCGCCGCTATGGTGGGTGAAGAGTGAGCGGGTTGCTGCTAGCGATCGTCTGGAATGTCACAGACGATCTATGTACACCGATCTGCCCTAACCCGTGAGGGTTGTATGGCACAGATCTCACGGCTCGGTGTACCTGTTGCACGGGGAAGCACAGAGGTGCCCACGCACATGTGCCAGTGGAAGTCACGAGAATCTGGCACGAGGGTAGCACAGAGGTGCCCACGCACGTGTGCTTTCAATAACCAGGTGAGTCCAATGGAGACTTGAGGAGCTCACCTGGGACAGGAACACTGCCTGTTGACGGGGGTACTGCCGGAGCAGCAAGGCAGGAACACGGCCTGCAAACGAGGTACTGCCGGAGCAGCAAGGGCCAAGCCCACAAGAGACAGTAATGCCTGAGCAGTGGCGTGGCAGCACGCTGCCAGACATCCAAACATAGAAGGACGGTCGCGCGCCGCCATGATGGCAGGAGGAGCTTTTAAGGAGGTGTAGCTCCAGCCAAGGGCGGGCGCGAGGCGGAGATGACGGACTTGACCCAATCAGGATCCACGACATCCCAGCCTGGCCAGTCAGGATTCACCACGTCACCAGCCTTGTTATCAAGCCGTGTGACGTCAGTGGGCGAATCAGGATCCACCAAGCATAGCACATGCTCACCCTCCTGCCTCTGGGAAATAGAGGCGGGATCCTCGGTCTCACAATGTGTAGAGATAACGGGAGTCTCACTGCTTCCCTGAGCAGCAAATCTCTGCACATTGCGCAACCTCACAGACCTTCGAGGCTGCTGAGCAGGAGGAGCTGTGGCAGGCAAGGAATGGGAGACCGCCTCATTTCTTGCAACAGGAGTACCACTAGGTGTCACCCTTGTGCTGCCTCTCTGAGGAGGTTTCTCCTGCACTCTGCGCAGTCTGGCAGACCTTCGGCGCTGCGGAGCAGGAGCGCTCGTGGCAGGCAAGGAGACTGTCTCATTCCTTGCCACAGGAGAGCCACGAGGTGTAACAGGTGGCCAGCCATTTTCAGGTCTCTCCAGAGATGCTCAATTGGGTTTAGGTCAGGGCTCTGGCTGGGCCGGTCAAGAATGGTCACAAAGTTGTTCTGAAGCCACTCCTTTATTATTTTAGATGGGTGCTTAGGGTCATTGTCTTGTTGGAAGGTTGAGGTCAAAAGCACTCTGGACGAGGTTTTCTTCTAGGATATCTCTGTACTTGGCCGCATTCATCTTTCCTTCAACTGCAACCAGTTGTCCTGTCCCTGCAGCTGAAAAACACCCCCATAGCCTGATGCTGCCACCACCATGTTTCACTGTTGGGATTGTATTGGGCAGGTGATGAGCAGTGCCTAGTTTTCTCCACACATACTGCTTAGAATTATCACCAAAAAGTTCTTTGTCTCATCAGACGAGAGAATCTTATTTCTCATAGTCTGGGAGTCCTTCATGTGTTTTTTTGAAAAACTCTATGTCTTGCACTGAGGAGAGGCTTCCGTCGGGCCACTGTGCCATAAAGGCCCGACTGGTGGAGGGCTGCAGAGATAGTTGACTTTGTGGAACTTTGTGGAGATGTGAATCTCCCTACTGCATCTCTGGAGCTCAGCCACAGTGATCTTGGGGTTCTTCTTTACCTCTCTCACCAAGGTTCTTCTCCCACAATTGCTTAGCTTGGCTGGACAGCCAAGTCTAGGAAGAGTTCTGGTGGTCCCAAACGTCTTCCATTTAATGATTATGGAGGCCATTGTTCTCTTAGAAAACTTGAGTACTGCAGACAATCTTTTGTAACCTTGGCCAGATCTGTGCCTTGCCACAATTCTGTCTCTGAGCTTCTTCGGCAGTTCCTTTGACCTCATGATTCTCATTTGCTCTGACATGCACTGTGAGGTCTTATATAGACAGGTGTGTGACTTTCCAAATCAAGTCCTAATCAGTTTAAACAGCTGAATTACATGAAGGAGTAGAACCATCTCAAGGAGGATCACAAAGAAATGGACAGCATGTGACTTAAACTGAGTGTCTGAGCAAAGGGTCTAAATACTTATGACCAGATTATATTTCAGTTTTTCTTGTTTAATAAATTTGCAAAAAAATTTCTAAATTTCTGGGGGGGGGGTTCTGACAAGGTGGGGTGCAGAGTGTACATTAATGAGAAAAAAAAACCTTTTTAATTTACCAAATGGCTGCAATGAAACAGAGTGAAAAAATTAAAGGGGTCTGAATACTTTCCGTACCCACTGCACATGCTCTATTGTTAGATTACTTATAACCCACAATGCTGGTCTGACTGCTTTAAGGCTATGTGCGCACGTCGCGTAAAAACATGCAGTTACGCTGCGCTTTGTAGCGCAGCGTAACTGCATGCGTCCTGCGTCCCCTGCACAGTCTATGGAGACTGTGCAGGGGCCGTGCGCACGTGGCGTTTAAGAGCGCAGCGCTTCGGCTACTGCCGAAGCGCTGCGCAAAAAGAAGTGACATGTCACTTCTTTCCTGCGCTTTGCCGGCAGCTCCTGCTCTGTCTATGGCAGGAGCTGCAGGCAGAGCGCATGGAATCGGCGCTCACTACGGACATTTCTGCAGCGATCTAAAGCGCACATGTGCTCTTCAGATCGCTGCAGAAATTTCTGCAGGGCTTGTACGCAACGTGCGCACATAGCCTAATGGTAAAGAACCTTTTCCTATTTACTTGCCAGAATCATTTTTCCTCCACATGTAATGAATGTCCCCTAGCCCTATGTAAGGTCTTTGGAAGGAATAAAGGAATAAGCCATGTGCTGTGGATTTAAGTGCCAGAACAGTTGTCTGTCTGTCATTCATAGTCGCTAAAGTCAAGCAGAATTTTCAATGCAGCATCGGTAAATATCTTTTCTAACTGCTAAATAAAAAAAGAGACTCCATGTAACCCTTGTATGGAGCATTGCTCTAATGCTGTTGATTTCCACTACAGAAAGTGATTTTCTGAAGTTTCATTGCACATGCTCATACAGTAATACCTAGTGACTATTCCATGAGCAAATCTGCTGCAGATACACCTAATGGGAACAATGGCACATTCATAGGGTGCTCTGCAGTGAAATCAGCTCACATTGTGTTCAACCAAAAATTTCCATGGTCATTCATGTCTATGGAAATTTCTGCTGCTGGTAAAGAAAGCTGCTTTATGGGGGGGGGGGGGGGGGGGGGGAGTGTCAAGATATAAAATAAAAAAATATTTCACAAAATATTTCTGACTATGAAGTGTGATGGTGGCACTTTTTAAAAGGAAGCTGTCTGGTCCCCACATACAGTGAAACCACCACCACTGGCTTAGGCTAGGTTCACACACTGCGTTTTTTTGACGCTGCGTTTTTGTGCGGCAAAAACGCACAAAAACACACCCGCGGCAAAAAAACGCACACGTTTTTGCCGCGATTTGGTGCGTTTTTTGCTGCGTTTTTGCTTACTACGTCTTTATGCGTTTTTTATCAGTGAACAATGCCATTAAAGATTGTTGAAAAAAAAAAAAAAAAGTCTGATGTCATTTGCTTCTTCAATATGTTCTTCATTCTCCACTAGTGTATGCAGGAGAGCAGACAGCTGCAGAACTACAAGGCTCAGCATACTCCATCCAATAGTGTATGCAGGAGAGCAGACAGCAGCTGCAGAACTACAAGGCTCAGCATCCTCCATCCAGGACTGTATGCAGGAGAGAAGACAGCAGCTGCAGAACTACAAGGCTCAGCATCCTCCATCCAGGACTGTATGCAGGAGTTTTTTGCCCCCCAAAAAAATGAAGTGGGCTTCGCCATATTTTTGTATGCTAGCCAGGTACAGCAGGCAGGTACGGGCTGCCCCCAACCCCCAGATGCCTATTTGTACCCGGCTGGGAACCAAAAATATAGGGAAGCACTTTTTTTTTTATTTCATGAAATTAAAAAAAAAAAATGACGTGGGCTTCGCCCAGTTTTTAAGTCCAGCCAGGTACAACTAGGCAGCTGGGGATTGGAATCCACAGTGCAGGGTGCCCATACTTTCTGGGCACCCCCGCTGCGAATTGCAGTCCGCAGCCACCCCAGAAAATGGCGCTTTCATCTTCTGGCGCTGTATCCAACTCTTTCAGCTGCCCTGGTGACGGGTGGCTCGCTGGGTAATAATGGGGTTAGGGCTAGCTGTATATTATCAGCTGGCCCTAAGCCCGAAGTTCATGGTGTCACGCCAATATTAGGCATGGCCACCATGAATTTCTGGTAAAGATTAAATAAAAAACACAACACAGAAAAATATTTTTATTAGAAATAAAACACAACACAATTAGTGACTCCATCTTTATTGAAATAAAGAACCCCCCCTCCGCAGTAATCCTGGGTCAAGGGTCCCGCGCCGTCCAATCTAGATCCAATATCTTCTGATGGGTTTGCTGGAAGGCAAAGTGATCAGATGATGTGTCAGGTTCCAGGATGTGAATCACATCACACATCAGCTGATTGTATAAACGGTTTTTATACAATTAGCTGATGCATCAGTGCAAAAAAAAAATACTCACTTGTGTGCTGATTACCGGCAGATCCTGGAGCGGAGTCTGATCCCGTCCAATCGCTGCAGGAGCTGCCGGTAATCAGTGATGAAGTCTCCTGACAGTAGGATCAGCTGATAGGTGAAGTCGGCCGGGCGCCGGCGTCACCGCGAGACTTACGATCAGCTGATGCGTCAGGTGACTGCATCAGGTGATCAGCGCCAGGTCCTGCAGCTATCGGAGGTGTCCCCGGCCGTCTGCACACAGCCGGAGCGGCGGTACCGGGAGAGCAGCTGGGAGCAGACATGGCACCGGGAGTCTGCAAACAGGCGAGTATGACGTTTTTTTTTCTACTGTTCACTTTTGTTTTCGCAGCTGCCTCCACCTCCCGCCCAGACATGGCGCCGCACGGGAGCTGACATGGCACAGGACTGGAGGTGGACACAGCGGTGACGGTACCGGGAGGATTCACGCTTCTGTATTTACTGACAGAAGAAATCCTCTTCCTGTACATGTCACTTTACTACCCACCCCTTGCGTTTATAGCTGCGTTTTTAGTCATAGAAACGCACTAAAACGCAGCTATATTTGCAATTTGCTGTTTTCATTGCATTTTTGAACATCTCATTGAACTCAATGGGTGGAAAACGCAGTGAAAAACGCAAAAATAATTGACATGCTGCGTTTTTGTGGGCACCACAAAAACGCGGATAAAAAAAAAAAACACGCTGTGTGCAGACAGCAAAAATGAAAACTCATACTTTGCTGGGGAAGCAACGTCACAGCGTTTTCAGAGCAAAACCGCACCCGAAAAACGTGCAAAAACGCTGCGAAAAACGCACTATGTGAACTTACCCTTATTTCTGCAGTATAACAAGGTTTCTTGTACTATGGAAACGCAACTGTTTGTACAAAAGCAACTAGTATACCACCACAGCTAATTAGTGCTGACTAGTCCATTGGAGTGTGATTAGCTGGAAATAGAATATCCACCAGATTAGTGCGCGTCATTATGGATACTGTGTGCGGCAGTAGATAAGTTGATTTGTACATGGTGTATGTATACAGTACAAAAAAACAAGAAATTACCCCCCCCCCCTCCCATCTCTCCAGGCTTGGGGCTCCCCCATACAGCACTACCCAGCCTGCCCCCCCTCCCCTATCTCTCCAGGCTTGGGGCTCCCCATACAGCACTACCCAGCCTGCCCCCCCTCCCCTATCTCTCCAGGCTTGGGGCTCCCCCATACAGCACTACCCAGCCTGCCCCCCCTCCCCTATCTCTCCAGGCTTGGGGCTCCCCCATACAGCACTACCCAGCCTGCCCCCCCTCCCCTATCTCTCCAGGCTTGGGGCTCCCCCATACAGCACTACCCAGCCTGCCCCCCCTCCCCTATCTCTCCAGGCTTGGGGCTCCCCCATACAGCACTACCCAGCCTGCCCCCCCTCCCCTATCTCTCCAGGCTTGGGGCTCCCCCATACAGCACTACCCAGCCTGCCCCCCCTCCCCTATCTCTCCAGGCTTGGGGCTCCCCCATACAGCACTACCCAGCCTGCCCCCCCTCCCCTATCTCTCCAGGCTTGGGGCTCCCCCATACAGCACTACCCAGCCTGCCCCCCCCTCCCCTATCTCTCCAGGCTTGGGGCTCCCCCATACAGCACTACCCAGCCTGCCCCCCCTCCCCTATCTCTCCAGGGGCTTGGGGCTCCCCCATACAGCACTACCCAGCCTGCCCCCCCTCCCCTATCTCTCCAGTCTTGGGGCTCCCCCATACAGCACTACCCAGCCTGCCCCCCCCTCCCCTATCTCTCCAGGCTTGGGGCTCCCCCATACAGCACTACCAGCCTGCCCCCCCTCCCATCTCTCCAGGCTTGGGGCTCCACCATACAGCACTACCCAGCCTGCCCCCCCTCCCCTATCTCTCCAGGCTTGGGGCTCCCCATACAGCACTACCCAGCCTGCCCCCCCCCTCCCCTATCTCTCCAGCTTGGGGCTCCCCCATACAGCACTACCCAGCCTGCCCCCCCTCCCCATCTCTCCAGGCTTGGGGCTCCACCATACAGCACTACCCAGCCTGCCCCCCCCTCCCCTATCTCTCCAGGCTTGGGGCTCCCCCATACAGCACTACCCAGCCTGCCCCCCCCCTCCTCTCTCCAGGCTTGGGGCTCCCCCATACAGCACTACCCAGCCTGCCCCCCCCTCCTCTCTCCAGGCTTGGGGCTCCCCCATACAGCACTACCCAGCCTGCCCCCCCTCCCATCATCTCTCCAGGCTTGGGGATCCACCATACAGCACTACCCAGCCTGCCCCCCCCCTCCTCTCTCCAGGCTTGGGGCTCCCCCATACAGCACTACCCAGCCTGCCCCCCCCCCCCCATCTCTCCAGGCTTAGGGCTCCCACATACAGCCAGGGCTGTGGAGTCGGTAAGCCAAACCTTTGACTCCGACTCCTCAATTTCCCTTGCACAGACTCCGACTCCCTACATATATTGCTTATAGTTAAGTGAAAAATTTATTGTAGTACAATGTGAACATCAGACATTTAATCATTTTTATGATACAAATAATCAAGATATTTTGATAGAACATAAAATATATTTATCCAGAAACAGATATGAAGGGTCGCACTCCACAAGGATCTCAGCAAAGGTAAGTCTTTATTCCAGGTTCAAATCATGGGTAAAAAAATATATTTATTGGAATACAACTTTAGAACACAAAAAGCTCTAATAAATTGTAAATATGTTATACAATATGTAATATACAGTAGATTACATATATATCGTGTGTGTAATATATATATATATTACATATTGTATTACATATTTACAATTTATTCGTTCTTTGTGTTCTAAAGTTGTATTCCAATAAATATATTTTATGTTCTATCTAAATATCTTGATTATTGTATCATGAAAATGATTAAATGTCTGATGTTCACATTTTACTACAATACATTTTTTCACTTAAATATAAGCATTATACTAAATGTTATTTAGTATGTTTTTGTTGAAAACTGTTTTTGCCACTTACATAGTGGTATTATATAGTGTTATATATAACACTATATAATACCACTATGTAAGTGGCAAAAACAGTTTTCAACAAAAACATACTAAATAACATTTGTGCAGTCTATGAATTTGTTGTAAGAAATAGAATTGCCTCCATCAGATCCTCCTTCGCAGATGACCTCAAATCTGACCTAATAATTTTAAGGCTAGAGAACAACCTCTCTACAGTAACTTGGGTTGGAGGCAATCACATGGGCAACATCTCTAACAATTTCCGGGTATAAAGGAATTGCCTCATGCACAGTCAGTTTTGATGAACGGTTGAATTTTTCTATTTCTTTGAGAGCAAGTGAAAAATTTTGCTGAAATATAGTCAATCTGCTGCTATAGGAGACGGAGTGAAATAGTTTTCCTTGCGGCAACGCTTTCCCTGCTCCATGTCATCCAAATACTTGTCAAAGTTAAACTCCTCATCTGATGAGGATAAATATATGGCAGAAGTAGCACTGTCAGGCCCCAAGTCCACTTGCACCTGTCAGTCCTGTAGCCGCTCATCCTAACCGCTACCTCACTCAAAGCTTCTTTTCCTTTAGTAAGCTGTTGATCATCAAGCAGTATACGATGACTTGGGTCCACATAAACAGCTGCCAGAAGAATTTTATTTTTCAATAGCTGTGTCTCTCTCCATTTCATTGAAGCAGAACTGCGATTAAACCTCCTCTTTGGGACAGGCAAAATAGCAAGTTCTTCCACTCCCTTATGAAAATGCCAGGAGTTAAATTCTCAGCTTGTAATTTTTTAGTCACGGTAAATGGGTGATTAAGCAATTCCTTCAATTCAGCCACTTGTGTCCATTGACCTTCATTTAATGTTACTTGAGGGTTCACCATATCTATAAGAAATGATTTTAGTTCAAGCAATCGCTCAGTCATTAAATAAGTGCTGCCTCACCGTGTGGCTTGATCAACAATTGCCCCTTTCCCAGCACGTCTCTTCAAGATTGAATCAATTTTAGGGGTTCTGGCGGCAATAATCAACTTCCTCACTTTTCCAATTAGATTTCCAGCATGTGTGCCCAGTTTCACACATCCTGCTTTTCGCCGGTTTGGCGGATGCGGCGCATGTGCCAAACTGGCGAAAAGCCGGATGTGTGAAACCGGTGTCCCTCTTGCAGACTCTCTTATTGCCAGCTGCAGCATGTGCACACAGCGCATGTGATGAATATGAAAGGGTTTTGAAGCAGCTTCAACAAGATCATCTAATTCTAAAGTATCATTTTGCAGTTCTTCTGTTGTAATATCTGTTTGTTGTTCAGTTACATGAGCAGCGCTGTGGCTCCATCTCTCACATATTAAATCCTAAATTTTCTTCTAGCTGTTGCTCATTACTCTCATTCATCAGTTTAATTGTACTTATGTTTTAAGCATTGTTCATCACAATAACAAGAACCTGGGTTTTTTTTTTTGAGTTTCTAATCTTGCAGAACCTTTTCCACTAAGGCCTGGAGAAACTGGCTGATGTGATGAGCTTTAGTATCTTTTACTGCCAGTGTCTTGGTAACAATTTCTTTCTTGTTACAAACATATCGAACATTGATGGCAAAATAATTCAGTGAAATGCAGTGACTCTGGGCATCCAGCAAAGGCAATGGGTTTCAAGATAGGACATTCAGACACAGCGTTGTGTGAGGATCCTCACAAAGAATCAGCATGTCAGTTTGTGGTGTTTTTCTAATCTGCTTTTGCTATTGAAAACATTTATGAGCTCAAAAACCTTTCAGGTGATGCGTTTTTTTTTAAAAAGCTGATCTGATTTTGCAGCTGACAAACGTATCCTCAAAAACGCTGTGTGAATGTAGCTTTAGATCAAGCATAGAACAGCCATTTATAAAACATTTCATAACTTTCCCAAATTCCTATGAAAAAATATTCAGCACATTCTGCATTGCACTACTGTCTCCAATTTATTATATATTTTAGGAGTCTGAGTCGGTGCATTTTATACAGACTCCACCAAAATGAGCTCTGACTCCGACTCCACAGCCCTGCATACAGCACTACCCAGCCTACTCCCCCCCTCCCCTATCTCTCCAGGCTTGGGGCTCCACCATCCAGCACTACCAAGCCTGCCCCACCCTCCCCTATCTCTCCAGGCTTGGGGCTCCACCATCCAGCACTACCCAGCCTGCCCCCCCCCCCCCCTCCCCTATCTCTCCAGGCTTGGGGCTCCACCATCCAGCACTACCCAGCCTGGCTTGGGGCTCCACCATCCAGCACTACCCAGCCTGCCCCCCCCCCCCCCTCCCTTATCTCTCCAGGCTTGGGGCTCCACCATCCAGCACTACCCAGCCTGCCCCCCCCCTCCCCTATCTCTCCAGGCTTGGGGCTCCACCATCCAGCACTACCCAGCCTGCCCTCCCCCCTATCTCTCCAGGCTTGGGGCTCCACCATCCAGCACTACCCAGCCCCCCCCCCCCCTATCTCTCCAGGCTTGGGGCTCCACCATCCAGCACTACCCAGCCTGCCCCCCCCCCCTCCCCTATCTCTCCAGGCTTGGGGCTCCACCATCCAGCACTACCCAGCCTGCTCCCCCCCTCCCCTATCTCTCCAGGCTTGGGGCTCCACCATCCAGCACTACCCAGCCTGCCCCCCCCCTCCCCTATCTCTCCAGGCTTGGGGCTCCACCATCCAGCACTACCCAGCCTGCTCCCCCCCTCCCCTATCTCTCCAGGCTTGGGGCTCCACCATACAGCACTACCCAGCCTGCCCCCCCCCCCCTCCCCTATCTCTCCAGGCTTGGGCTCCACCATACAGCACTACCCAGCCTGCCCCCCCCCCCTCCCCTATCTCTCCAGGCTTGGGGCTCCACCATCCAGCACTACCCAGCCTGCCCCCCCCCCCCTCCCCTATCTCTCCAGGCTTGGGGCTCCCACCATCCAGCACTACCCAGCCTGCCCCCCCCCCCCCTCCCCTATCTCTCCAGGCTTGGGGCTCCACCATCCAGCACTACCCAGCCTGCCCCCCCCCCCCCTCCCCTATCTCTCCAGGCTTGGGGCTCCACCATCCAGCACTACCCAGCCTGCCCCCCCCCCCCCTCTCCCTATCTCTCCAGGCTTGGGGCTCCACCATCCAGCACTACCCAGCCTGCCCCCCCCCCCTCCCCTATCTCTCCAGGCTTGGGGCTCCACCATCCAGCACTACCCAGCCTGCTCCCCCATCTCTCCAGGCTTGGGGCTCCACCATCCAGCACTACCCAGCCTGCTCCCCCCCTCCCCTATCTCTCCAGGCTTGGGACTCCACCATCCAGCACTACCCAGCCTGCCCCCCCCCCCCTCCCCTATCTCTCCAGGCTTGGGGCTCCACCATCCAGCACTACCCAGCCTGCTCCCCCATCTCTCCAGGCTTGGGGCTCCACCATCCAGCACTACCCAGCCTGCTCCCCCATCTCTCCAGGCTTGGGGCTCCACCATCCAGCACTACCCAGCCTGCTCCCCCATCTCTCCAGGCTTGGGGCTCCACCATCCAGCACTACCCAGCCTGCTCCCCCCCTCCTCTCCCCTATCTCTCCAGGCTTGGGGCTCCACCATCCAGCACTACCCAGCCTGCTCCCCCCCTCCCCTATCTCTCCAGGCTTGGGGCTCCACCATCCAGCACTACCCAGCCTGCTCCCCCCCCTCCCCTATCTCTCCAGGCTTGGGGCTCCACCATCCAGCACTACCCAGCCTGCTCCCCCCCCCATCTCTCCAGGCTTGGGGCTCCACCATCCAGCACTACCCAGCCTGCTCCCCCCCTCCCCTATCTCTCCAGGCTTGGGGCTCCACCATCCAGCACTACCCAGCCTGCTCCCCCCCCCTCTCCCCTATCTCTCCAGGCTTGGGGCTCCACCATCCAGCACTACCCAGCCTGCTCCCCCCCCCCTCTCCCCTATCTCTCCAGGCTTGGGGCTCCACCATCCAGCACTACCCAGCCTGCTCCCCCCCCCTGCACAAGTTCTTCATAGGACAGTGGTTCGTCACCTTACCCATGGGGGATCGGCTGTAGCTGCAGGATGACCTGCGTCTTGGTGTCTTCTGGATCATCCTCCTCTGTGCAGTCGCTGGGGATCACAACCACATCCCCCATGGGGACCGTCACCGCAGCAGTCGCCATGTATCACATCAGGTTAGATCTAGCTGGTGACCTGAGAAGAAATACAGCCATGCCTCAGGCTTCTCATATCACAAAGGCCCCATTACATGGTCTACTACAGGCTTCATTAAAGTACAATACGGACCGTGAACCGCAGCGCAATGTGTACCTGCCCAATTGTCTGCCATCCTCCACAGGCTGCACAGTCAGTGCCAAGTGCACGGAGACTAGTAAACAATCCCCCCTAGAAGATCACCTGAAAGCCTGCACCTCCAGGGACGCTCACAGCTCCACACCCCAAGATTCCAGGATCTCAGCTGACCGCGCATGCGTGCGCGCCCCCCCCCCCCCAGCGCGTCGCTGATATTTCCGGTCATGTGGTGCATCACGTGACGGACAAAGCTTGCGCTTAGGCCTGCTGCGCGCTCCTTCGGAAGTGTAATCGTTTGGTTGGCCAGAGTCGCTGCTGTGAGGGCAAAACCAATGTATCAGGGCTACGTGTACTCTATGTAGTGATAAACTATGCTACATTTATTCATCGTAAAAAATGCATTTTTGGTTTATCTTTCTGGAGCAAGATCTTCACAGACTGGCATGTATAATGAAGCAGGCCCTCCATAGACTGGCATGTATAATGGAGCAGGCCCTCCATAGACTGGCATGTATAATGGAGCAGGCCCTCCATAGACTGGCATGTATAATAAAGCAGACCCTCCATAGACTGGCATGTATAATGGAGCAGGCCCTTCATAGACTGGCATGTATAATAAAGCAGACCCTCCATAGACTGGCATGTATAATGGAGCAGGCCCTCCATAGACTGGCATGTATAATGGAGCAGGCCCTCCATAGACTGGCATGTATAATAAAGCAGACCCTCCATAGACTGGCATGTATAATAAAGCAGACCCTCCATAGACTGGCATGTATAATGGAGCAGGCCCTTCATAGACTGGCATGTATAATAAAGCAGACCCTCCATAGACTGGCATGTATAATGGAGCAGGGCCCTCCAGAGACTGGCATGTATAATGGAGCAGGCCCTTCATAGACTGGCATGTATAATAAAGCAGACCCTCCATAGACTGGCATGTATAATGGAGCAGACCCTCCATAGACTGGCATGTATAATGGAGCAGGCCCTCCATAGACTGGCATGTATAATGGAGCAGGCCCTCCATAGACTGGCATGTATAATAAAGCAGACCCTCCATAGACTGGCATGTATAATGGAGCAGGCCCTTCATAGACTGGCATGTATAATAAAGCAGACCCTCCATAGACTGGCATGTATAATGGAGCAGGCCCTCCATAGACTGGCATGTATAATGGAGCAGGCCCTCCATAGACTGGCATGTATAATAAAGCAGACCCTCCATAGACTGGCATGTATAATAAAGCAGACCCTCCATAGACTGGCATGTATAATGGAGCAGGCCCTTCATAGACTGGCATGTACAATAAAGCAGACCCTCCATAGACTGGCATGTATAATGGAGCAGGCCCTCCAGAGACTGGCATGTATAATGGAGCAGGCCCTTCATAGACTGGCATGTATAATAAAGCAGACCTCCATAGACTGGCATGTATAATGGAGCAGACCCTCCATAGACTGGCATGTATAATGGAGCAGGCCCTCCATAGATTGGCATGTATAATAAAGCAGACCCTCCATAGACTGGCATGTATAATGGAGCAGGCCCTCCATAGACTGGCATGTATAATGGAGCAGGCCCTCCATAGACTGGCATGTATAATGGAGCAGACCCTCCATAGACTGGCATGTATAATGGAGCAGGCCCTCCATAGACTGGCATGTATAATGGAGCAGGCCCTTCATAGACTGGCATGTATAATAAAGCAGACCCTCCATAGACTGGCATGGATAATGGAGCAGGCCCTTCATAGACTGGCATGTATAATAAAGCAGACCCTCCATAGACTGGCATGTATAATAAAGCAGACCCTCCATAGACTGGCATGTATAATGAAGCAGGCCCTTCATAGACTGGCATGTATAATGGAGCAGGCCCTTCATAGACTGGCATGTATAATAAAGCAGACCCTCCATAGACTGGCATGTATAATGAAGCAGGCCCTCCATAGACTGGCATGTATAATGGAGCAAGCACTCCATAGACTGGCATGTATAATGGAGCAGGCCCTCCATAGACTGGCATGTATAATGGAGCAGACCCTCCATAGACTGGCATGTATAATGGAGCAGACCCTCCATAGACTGGCATGTATAATGGAGCAGACCCTTCATAGACTGGCATGTATAATAAATCAGACCCTCCATAGACTGGCATGTATAATGAAGCAGGCCCTTCATAGACTGGCATGTATAATGGAGCAGACCCTCCATAGACTGGCATGTATAATGGAGCAGACCCTTCATAGACTGGCATGGATAATGGAGCAGGCCCTCCATAGACTGGCATGTATAATGGAGCAGACCCTCCATAGACTGGCATGTATAATGGAGCAGACCCTCCATAGACTGGCATGTATAATGGAGCAGACCCTTCATAGACTGGCATGGATAATGGAGCAGGCCCTGCAGAAACTGGCATGTATAATGGAGCAGACCCTCCATAGACTGGCATGTATAATGGAGCAGGCCCTCCAGAGACTGGCATGTATAATGGAGAATACCCTTCATAGACTGGCATGTATAATGGAGCAGACCCTCCAGAGACTGGCATGTATAATGGAGCAGGCCCTTCATAGACTGGCATGTATAATGGAGCAGACCCTCCAGAAACTGGCATGTATAATGGAGCAGGCCCTTCATAGACTGGCATGGATAATGGAGCAGGCCCTCCATAGACTGGCATGTATATTGAAGCAGGCCCTTCATAGACTGGCATGTATAATGGAGCAGACCCTCCATAGACTGGCATGTATAATGGAGCAGACCCTTCATAGACTGGCATGGATAATGGACCAGGCGCTCCATAGACTGGCATGTATAATGGAGCAGACCCTCCATAGACTGGCATGTATAATGGAGCAGACCCTCCATAGACTGGCATGTATAATGGAGCAGACCCTCCATAGACTGGCATGTATAATGGAGCAGACCCTTCATAGACTGGCATGGATAATGGACCAGGCCCTCCATAGACTGGCATGTATAATGGAGCAGGCCCTCCAGAGACTGGCATGTATAATGGAGCAGGACCTTCATAGATTGGCATGTATAATGGAGCAGGCCCTCCATAGACTGGCATGTATAATGGAGCAGGCCCTCCATAGACTGGCATGTATAATAGAGCAGGCCCTTCATAGACTGGCATGTATAATGGAGCAGGCCCTCCATAGACTGGCATGTATAATGGAGCAGGCCCTCCAGGAAACTGGCATGTATAATGGAGCAGGACCTTCATAGATTGGCATGTATAATGGAGCAAACCCTCCATAGACTGGCATGTATAATGGAGCAGGCCCTCCATAGACTGGCATGTATAATGGAGCAAACCCTCCATAGACTGGCATGTATAATGGAGCAGGCCCTCCATAGACTGGCATGTATAATGGAGCAAATCCTCCATAGACTGGCATGTATAATGGAGCAGGCCCTTCATAGACTGACATGTATAATGGAGCAGGCCCTCCATAGACTGGCATGTATAATGGAGCAGGCCCTCCATAGACTGGCATGTATAAGGGAGCAAGCACTCCATAGACTGGCATGTATAATGGAGCAGGCCCTTCATAGACTGGCATGTATAATGAAACAGGCGCTCCATAGACTGGCATGTATAATGGAGCAGACCCTCCATAGACTGGCATGTATAATGGAGCAGACCCTCCATAGACTGGCATGTATAATGGAGCAGACCCTCCATAGACTGGCATGTATAATGGAGCAGACCCTTCATAGACTGGCATGGATAATGGACCAGGCCCTCCATAGACTGGCATGTATAATGGAGCAGGCCCTCCAGGAAACTGGCATGTATAATGGAGCAGGACCTTCATAGATTGGCATGTATAATGGAGCAAACCCTCCATAGACTGGCATGTATAATGGAGCAGGCCCTCCATAGACTGGCATGTATAATGGAGCAAACCCTCCATAGACTGGCATGTATAATGGAGCAGGCCCTTCATAGACTGACATGTATAATGGAGCAGGCCCTCCATAGACTGGCATGTATAATGGAGCAGGCCCTCCATAGACTGGCATGTATAAGGGAGCAAGCACTCCATAGACTGGCATGTATAATGGAGCAGGCCCTTCATAGACTGGCATGTATAATGAAACAGGCCCTTCATAGACTGGCATGTATAATGGAGCAGACCCTCCATAGACTGGCATGTATAATGATGCAGGCACTTCATAGACTGGCATGTATAATGGAGCAGACCCACCATAGACTGGCATGGATAATGGAGCAGGCCCTCCAGAGACTGGCATGTATAATGGAGCAGGCCCTCCATAGACTGGCATGTATAATGAAGCAGACCCTTCATAGACTGGCATGGATAATGGAGCAGGCCCTTCATAGACTGGCATGTATAACGGAGCAGACCCTTCATAAACTGGCATGGATAATGGAGCAGGCCCTCCATAGACTGGCATGTATAATGGGGCAGGCCCTTCATAGACTGGCATGTATAATGGAGCAGGCCCTCCATAGACTGGCATGTATAATGGAGCAGGCCCTCCAGAGACTGGCATGTATAATGGAGCAGGCCCTTCATAGACTGGCATGTATAATGGAGCAGGCCCTCCAGAGACTGGCATGTATAATGGAGCAGGACCTTCATAGACTGGCATGTATAATGGAGAATACCCTCCAGAGACTGGCATGTATAATGGAGCAGGCCCTCCATAGACTGGCATGTATAATGGAGAATACCCTCCAGAGACTGGCATGTATAATGGAGCAGGACCTTCATAGACTGGCATGTATAATGGAGAATACCCTCCATAGACTGGCATGTATAATGGAGAATACCCTCCATAGACTGGCATGTATAATGGAGCAGGACCTTCATACACTGGCATGTATAATGGAGAATACCGTTCATAGACTGGCATGGATAATGGAGCAGGCCCTCCAGAGACTGGCATGTATAATGGAGCAGGCCCTTCATAGACTGGCATGTATAATGGAGCAGGCCCTCCAGAGACTGGCATGTATAATGGAGCAGGACCTTCATAGATTGGCATGTATAATGGAGCAAACCCTCCATAGACTGGCATGTATAATGGAGCAGGCCCTCCATAGACTGGCATGTATAATGGAGCAAACCCTCCATAGACTGGCATGTATAATGGAGCAGTCCCTCCATAGATTGGCATGTATAATGGAACAGGACCTTCATAGACTGGCATGTATAGTGGAGCGGGCCCTCCAGAGACTGGCATGTATAATGGAACAGGACCTTCATAGAATGGCATGTATAGTGGAGCGGGCCCTCCATAGACTGGCATGTATAATGGAGCAGACCCTCCAGAGAATGGCATGTATAATGGAGCAGGCCCTCCAGAGACTGGCATGTATAATGGAGCAGGACCTTCATACACTGGCATGTATAATGGAGAATACCCTTCATACACTGGCATGTATAATGGAGCAGGCCCTTCATAGACTGGCATGTATAATGGAGCAAACCCTCCATAGACTGGCATGTACAATGGAGCAGGCCCTCCATAGACTGGCATGTATAATGGAGCAGGCCCTTCATAGACTGGCATGTATAACGGAGCAGGCCCTCCATAGATTGGCATGTATAACGGAGCAGGCCCTGCAGACACTGGCATGTATAATGAAGCAGGCCCTCCAGAGACTGGCATGTATAATGGAGTGGGCCCTCAATAGACTGGCATGTATAATAGAGCAGACCCTTCATAGATTGGCATGTATAATGGAGCAGGCCCTCCATAGACTGGCATGTATAATGGAGCAGGCCCTCCAGAGACTGGCATGTATAATGGAGAAGGCCCTTCATAGACTGGCATGTATAATGGAGAATACCCTCCAGAGACTGGCATGTATAATGGAGCAGGACCTTCATAGACTGGCATGTATAATGGAGAATACCCTCCATAGACTGGCATGTATAATGGAGAATACCGTTCATAGACTGGCATGGATAATGGAGCAGGCCCTCCAGAGACTGGCATGTATAATGGAGCAGGACCTTCATAGACTGGCATGTATAATGGAGAATACCCTCCATAGACTGGCATGTATAATGGAGAATACCGTTCATAGACTGGCATGTATAATGGAGCAGGCCCTTCATAGACTGGCATGTATAATGGAGCAGGCCCTCCAGAGACTGGCATGTATAATGGAGCAGGCCCTCCAGAGACTGGCATGTATAATGGAACAGGACTTTCATAGACTGGCATGTATAGTGGAGCGGGCCCTCCAGAGACTGGCATGTATAATGGAACAGGACCTTCATAGACTGGCATGTATAGTGGAGCGGGCCCTCCATAGACTGGCATGTATAATGGAGCAGACCCTCCAGAGACTGGCATGTATAATGGAGCAGGACCTTCATACACTGGCATGTATAATGGAGAATACCCTTCATACACTGGCATGTATAATGGAGCAGGCCCTTCATAGACTGGCATGTATAATGGAGCAAACCCTCCATAGACTGGCATGTACAATGGAGCAGGCCCTCCATAGACTGGCATGTATAATGGAGCAGGCCCTCCATAGATTGGCATGTATAACGGAGCAGGCCCTCCAGAGACTGGCATGTATAATGGAGCGGGCCCTCCATAGACTGGCATGTATAATGGAGCAGGACCTTCAGAGACTGGCATGTATAATGGAGCAGGCCCTCCATAGACTGGCATGTATAATAGAGCAGACCCTTCATAGATTGGCATGTATAATGGAGCAGGCCCTCCATAGACTGGCATGTATAATGATGCAGGCACTTCATAGACTGGCATGTACAATGGAGCAGGCCCTCCAGAGACTGGCATGTATAATGGAGCAGACCCACCATAGACTGGCATGTATAATGGAGCAGGACCTTCAGAGACTGGCATGTATAATGGAGCAGGCCCTCCATAGACTGGCATGTATAATAGAGCAGACCCTTCATAGATTGGCATGTATAATGGAGCAGGCCCTCCATAGACTGGCATGTATAATGATGCAGGCACTTCATAGACTGGCATGTACAATGGAGCAGGCCCTCCAGAGACTGGCATGTATAATGGAGCAGGCCCTCCATAGACTGGCATGTATAATGAAGCAGACCCTTCAATGACTGGCATGGATAATGGAGCCGGCCCTTCATAGACTGGCATGTATAACGGAGCAGACCCTTCATAGACTGGCATGGATAATGGAGCAGGCCCTCCATAGACTGGCATGTATAATGGAGCAGGCCCTTCATAGACTGGCATGTATAATGGAGCAGGCCCTCCATAGACTGGCATGTATAATGGAGCAGGCCCTCCATAGACTGGCATGTATAATGGAGCAGGCCCTCCATAGACTGGCATGTATAATGGAGCAGGCCCTCCATAGACTGGCATGTATAATAAAGCAGACCCTCCATAGACTGGCATGTATAATGGAGCAGGCCCTTCATAGACTGGCATGTATAATAAAGCAGACCCTCCATAGACTGGCATGTATAATGGAGCAGGCCCTCCATAGACTGGCATGTATAATGGAGCAGGCCCTCCATAGACTGGCATGTATAATAAAGCAGACCCTCCATAGACTGGCATGTATAATAAAGCAGACCCTCCATAGACTGGCATGTATAATGGAGCAGGCCCTTTATAGACTGGCATGTATAATAAAGCAGACCCTCCATAGACTGGCATGTATAATGGAGCAGGCCCTCCAGAGACTGGCATGTATAATGGAGCAGGCCCTTCATAGACTGGCATGTATAATAAAGCAGACCCTCCATAGACTGGCATGTATAATGGAGCAGACCCTCCATAGACTGGCATGTATAATGGAGCAGGCCCTCCATAGACTGGCATGTATAATAAAGCAGACCCTCCATAGACAGGCATGTATAATGGAGCAGGCCCTCCATAGACTGGCATGTATAATGGAGCAGGCCCTCCATAGACTGGCATGTATAATGGAGCAGACCCTCCATAGACTGGCATGTATAATGGAGCAGGCCCTCCATAGACTGGCATGTATAATGGAGCAGGCCCTTCATAGACTGGCATGTATAATAAAGCAGACCCTCCATAGACTGGCATGGATAATGGAGCAGGCCCTTCATAGACTGGCATGTATAATAAAGCAGACCCTCCATAGACTGGCATGTATAATAAAGCAGACCCTCCATAGACTGGCATGTATAATGAAGCAGGCCCTTCATAGACTGGCATGTATAATGGAGCAGACCCTCCATAGACTGGCATGTATAATGGAGCAGACCCTTCATAGACTGGCATGGATAATGGAGCAGGCCCTTCATAGACTGGCATGTATAATAAAGCAGACCCTCCATAGACTGGCATGTATAATGAAGCAGGCCCTCCATAGACTGGCATGTATAATGGAGCAAGCACTCCATAGACTGGCATGTATAATGGAGCAGGCCCTCCATAGACTGGCATGTATAATGGAGCAGACCCTCCATAGACTGGCATGTATAATGGAGCAGACCCTCCATAGACTGGCATGTATAATGGAGCAGACCCTTCATAGACTGGCATGTATAATAAATCAGACCCTCCATAGACTGGCATGTATAATGAAGCAGGCCCTTCATAAACTGGCATGTATAATGGAGCAGACCCTCCATAGACTGGCATGTATAATGGAGCAGACCCTTCATAGACTGGCATGGATAATGGAGCAGGCCCTCCATAGACTGGCATGTATAATGGAGCAGACCCTCCATAGACTGGCATGTATAATGGAGCAGACCCTCCATAGACTGGCATGTATAATGGAGCAGACCCTCCATAGACTGGCATGTATAATGGAGCAGACCCTTCATAGACTGGCATGGATAATGGAGCAGGCCCTGCAGAAACTGGCATGTATAATGGAGCAGACCCTCCATAGACTGGCATGTATAATGGAGCAGGCCCTCCAGAGACTGGCATGTATAATGGAGAATACCCTTCATAGACTGGCATGTATAATGGAGCAGACCCTCCAGAGACTGGCATGTATAATGGAGCAGGCCCTTCATAGACTGGCATGTATAATGGAGCAGACCCTCCAGAAACTGGCATGTATAATGGAGCAGGCCCTTCATAGACTGGCATGGATAATGGAGCAGGCCCTCCATAGACTGGCATGTATATTGAAGCAGGCCCTTCATAGACTGGCATGTATAATGGAGCAGACCCTCCATAGACTGGCATGTATAATAAAGCAGACCCTCCATAGACTGGCATGTATAATGGAGCAGGCCCTTTATAGACTGGCATGTATAATAAAGCAGACCCTCCATAGACTGGCATGTATAATGGAGCAGGCCCTCCAGAGACTGGCATGTATAATGGAGCAGGCCCTTCATAGACTGGCATGTATAATAAAGCAGACCCTCCATAGACTGGCATGTATAATGGAGCAGACCCTCCATAGACTGGCATGTATAATGGAGCAGGCCCTCCATAGACTGGCATGTATAATAAAGCAGACCCTCCATAGACAGGCATGTATAATGGAGCAGGCCCTCCATAGACTGGCATGTATAATGGAGCAGGCCCTCCATAGACTGGCATGTATAATGGAGCAGACCCTCCATAGACTGGCATGTATAATGGAGCAGGCCCTCCATAGACTGGCATGTATAATGGAGCAGGCCCTTCATAGACTGGCATGTATAATAAAGCAGACCCTCCATAGACTGGCATGGATAATGGAGCAGGCCCTTCATAGACTGGCATGTATAATAAAGCAGACCCTCCATAGACTGGCATGTATAATAAAGCAGACCCTCCATAGACTGGCATGTATAATGAAGCAGGCCCTTCATAGACTGGCATGTATAATGGAGCAGACCCTCCATAGACTGGCATGTATAATGGAGCAGACCCTTCATAGACTGGCATGGATAATGGAGCAGGCCCTTCATAGACTGGCATGTATAATAAAGCAGACCCTCCATAGACTGGCATGTATAATGAAGCAGGCCCTCCATAGACTGGCATGTATAATGGAGCAAGCACTCCATAGACTGGCATGTATAATGGAGCAGGCCCTCCATAGACTGGCATGTATAATGGAGCAGACCCTCCATAGACTGGCATGTATAATGGAGCAGACCCTCCATAGACTGGCATGTATAATGGAGCAGACCCTTCATAGACTGGCATGTATAATAAATCAGACCCTCCATAGACTGGCATGTATAATGAAGCAGGCCCTTCATAAACTGGCATGTATAATGGAGCAGACCCTCCATAGACTGGCATGTATAATGGAGCAGACCCTTCATAGACTGGCATGGATAATGGAGCAGGCCCTCCATAGACTGGCATGTATAATGGAGCAGACCCTCCATAGACTGGCATGTATAATGGAGCAGACCCTCCATAGACTGGCATGTATAATGGAGCAGACCCTCCATAGACTGGCATGTATAATGGAGCAGACCCTTCATAGACTGGCATGGATAATGGAGCAGGCCCTGCAGAAACTGGCATGTATAATGGAGCAGACCCTCCATAGACTGGCATGTATAATGGAGCAGGCCCTCCAGAGACTGGCATGTATAATGGAGAATACCCTTCATAGACTGGCATGTATAATGGAGCAGACCCTCCAGAGACTGGCATGTATAATGGAGCAGGCCCTTCATAGACTGGCATGTATAATGGAGCAGACCCTCCAGAAACTGGCATGTATAATGGAGCAGGCCCTTCATAGACTGGCATGGATAATGGAGCAGGCCCTCCATAGACTGGCATGTATATTGAAGCAGGCCCTTCATAGACTGGCATGTATAATGGAGCAGACCCTCCATAGACTGGCATGTATAATGGAGCAGACCCTTCATAGACTGGCATGGATAATGGACCAGGCGCTCCATAGACTGGCATGTATAATGGAGCAGACCCTCCATAGACTGGCATGTATAATGGAGCAGACCCTCCATAGACTGGCATGTATAATGGAGCAGACCCTCCATAGACTGGCATGTATAATGGAGCAGACCCTTCATAGACTGGCATGGATAATGGACCAGGCCCTCCATAGACTGGCATGTATAATGGAGCAGGCCCTCCAGAGACTGGCATGTATAATGGAGCAGGACCTTCACAGATTGGCATGTATAATGGAGCAGGCCCTCCATAGACTGGCATGAAAAATGGAGCAGGCCCTCCATAGACTGGCATGTATAAAAGAGCAGGCCCTTCATAGACTGGCATGTATAATGGAGCAGGCCCTCCATAGACTGGCATGTATAATGGAGCAGGCCCTCCAGGAAACTGGCATGTATAATGGAGCAGGACCTTCATAGACTGGCATGTATAATGGAGCAGGCCCTCCATAGACTGGCATGTATAATGGAGCAAACCCTCCATAGACTGGCATGTATAATGGAGCAGGCCCTTCATAGACTGACATGTATAATGGAGCAGGCCCTCCATAGACTGGCATGTATAATGGAGCAGGCCCTCCATAGACTGGCATGTATAAGGGAGCAAGCACTCCATAGACTGGCATGTATAATGGAGCAGGCCCTTCATAGACTGGCATGTATAATGAAACAGGCGCTCCATAGACTGGCATGTATAATGGAGCAGACCCTCCATAGACTGGCATGTATAATGGAGCAGACCCTCCATAGACTGGCATGTATAATGGAGCAGACCCTCCATAGACTGGCATGTATAATGGAGCAGACCCTTCATAGACTGGCATGGATAATGGACCAGGCCCTCCATAGACTGGCATGTATAATGGAGCAGGCCCTCCAGAGACTGGCATGTATAATGGAGCAGGACCTTCATAGATTGGCATGTATAATGGAGCAGGCCCTCCATAGACTGGCATGAAAAATGGAGCAGGCCCTCCATAGACTGGCATGTATAATAGAGCAGGCCCTTCATAGACTGGCATGTATAATGGAGCAGGCCCTCCATAGACTGGCATGTATAATGGAGCAGGCCCTCCAGGAAACTGGCATGTATAATGGAGCAGGACCTTCATAGATTGGCATGTATAATGGAGCAAACCCTCCATAGACTGGCATGTATAATGGAGCAGGCCCTCCATAGACTGGCATGTATAATGGAGCAAACCCTCCATAGACTGGCATGTATAATGGAGCAGGCCCTTCATAGACTGACATGTATAATGGAGCAGGCCCTCAATAGACTGGCATGTATAATGGAGCAGGCCCTCCATAGACTGGCATGTATAAGGGAGCAAGCACTCCATAGACTGGCATGTATAATGGAGCAGGCCCTTCATAGACTGGCATGTATAATGAAACAGGCCCTTCATAGACTGGCATGTATAATGGAGCAGACCCTCCATAGACTGGCATGTATAATGATGCAGGCACTTCATAGACTGGCATGTACAATGGAGCAGGCCCTCCAGAGACTGGCATGTATAATGGAGCAGACCCACCATAGACTGGCATGTATAATGGAGCAGGCCCTCCAGAGACTGGCATGTATAATGGAGCAGGCCCTCCATAGACTGGCATGTATAATGAAGCAGACCCTTCATAGACTGGCATGGATAATGGAGCAGGCCCTTCATAGACTGGCATGTATAACGGAGCAGACCCTTCATAAACTGGCATGGATAATGGAGCAGGCCCTCCATAGACTGGCATGTATAATGGGGCAGGCCCTTCATAGACTGGCATGTATAATGGAGCAGGCCCTCCATAGACTGGCATGTATAATGGAGCAGGCCCTCCAGAGACTGGCATGTATAATGGAGCAGGCCCTTCATAGACTGGCATGTATAATGGAGCAGGCCCTCCAGAGACTGGCATGTATAATGGAGCAGGACCTTCATAGACTGGCATGTATAATGGAGAATACCCTCCAGAGACTGGCATGTATAATGGAGCAGGCCCTCCATAGACTGGCATGTATAATGGAGAATACCCTCCAGAGACTGGCATGTATAACGGAGCAGGACCTTCATAGACTGGCATGTATAATGGAGAATACCCTCCATAGACTGGCATGTATAATGGAGAATACCCTCCATAGACTGGCATGTATAATGGAGCAGGACCTTCATACACTGGCATGTATAATGGAGAATACCGTTCATAGACTGGCATGGATAATGGAGCAGGCCCTCCAGAGACTGGCATGTATAATGGAGCAGGCCCTTCATAGACTGGCATGTATAATGGAGCAGGCCCTCCAGAGACTGGCATGTATAATGGAGCAGGACCTTCATAGATTGGCATGTATAATGGAGCAAACCCTCCATAGACTGGCATGTATAATGGAGCAGGCCCTCCATAGACTGGCATGTATAATGGAGCAAACCCTCCATAGACTGGCATGTATAATGGAGCAGTCCCTCCATAGATTGGCATGTATAATGGAACAGGACCTTCATAGACTGGCATGTATAGTGGAGCGGGCCCTCCAGAGACTGGCATGTATAATGGAACAGGACCTTCATAGAATGGCATGTATAGTGGAGCGGGCCCTCCATAGACTGGCATGTATAATGGAGCAGACCCTCCAGAGACTGGCATGTATAATGGAGCAGGCCCTCCAGAGACTGGCATGTATAATGGAGCAGGACCTTCATACACTGGCATGTATAATGGAGAATACCCCTCATACACTGGCATGTATAATGGAGCAGGCCCTTCATAGACTGGCATGTATAATGGAGCAAACCCTCCATAGACTGGCATGTACAATGGAGCAGGCCCTCCATAGACTGGCATGTATAATGGAGCAGGCCCTTCATAGACTGGCATGTATAACGGAGCAGGCCCTCCATAGATTGGCATGTATAACGGAGCAGGCCCTGCAGAGACTGGCATGTATAATGAAGCAGGCCCTCCAGAGACTGGCATGTATAATGGAGTGGGCCCTCAATAGACTGGCATGTATAATAGAGCAGACCCTTCATAGATTGGCATGTATAATGGAGCAGGCCCTCCATAGACTGGCATGTATAATGGAGCAGGCCCTCCAGAGACTGGCATGTATAATGGAGAAGGCCCTTCATAGACTGGCATGTATAATGGAGAATACCCTCCAGAGACTGGCATGTATAATGGAGCAGGACCTTCATAGACTGGCATGTATAATGGAGAATACCCTCCATAGACTGGCATGTATAATGGAGAATACCGTTCATAGACTGGCATGGATAATGGAGCAGGCCCTCCAGAGACTGGCATGTATAATGGAGCAGGACCTTCATAGACTGGCATGTATAATGGAGAATACCCTCCATAGACTGGCATGTATAATGGAGAATACCGTTCATAGACTGGCATGTATAATGGAGCAGGCCCTTCATAGACTGGCATGTATAATGGAGCAGGCCCTCCAGAGACTGGCATGTATAATGGAGCAGGCCCTCCAGAGACTGGCATGTATAATGGAACAGGACTTTCATAGACTGGCATGTATAGTGGAGCGGGCCCTCCAGAGACTGGCATGTATAATGGAACAGGACCTTCATAGACTGGCATGTATAGTGGAGCGGGCCCTCCATAGACTGGCATGTATAATGGAGCAGACCCTCCAGAGACTGGCATGTATAATGGAGCAGGACCTTCATACACTGGCATGTATAATGGAGAATACCCTTCATACACTGGCATGTATAATGGAGCAGGCCCTTCATAGACTGGCATGTATAATGGAGCAAACCCTCCATAGACTGGCATGTACAATGGAGCAGGCCCTCCATAGACTGGCATGTATAATGGAGCAGGCCCTCCATAGATTGGCATGTATAACGGAGCAGGCCCTCCAGAGACTGGCATTTATAATGGAGCGGGCCCTCCATAGACTGGCATGTATAATGGAGCAGGACCTTCAGAGACTGGCATGTATAATGGAGCAGGCCCTCCATAGACTGGCATGTATAATAGAGCAGACCCTTCATAGATTGGCATGTATAATGGAGCAGGCCCTCCATAGACTGGCATGTATAATGATGCAGGCACTTCATAGACTGGCATGTACAATGGAGCAGGCCCTCCAGAGACTGGCATGTATAATGGAGCAGGCCCTCCATAGACTGGCATGTATAATGAAGCAGACCCTTCAATGACTGGCATGGATAATGGAGCAGGCCCTTCATAGACTGGCATGTATAACGGAGCAGACCCTTCATAGACTGGCATGGATAATGGAGCAGGCCCTCCATAGACTGGCATGTATAATGGAGCAGGCCCTTCATAGACTGGCATGTATAATGGAGCAGGCCCTCCATAGACTGGCATGTATAATGGAGCAGGCCCTCCAGAGACTGGCATGTATAATGGAGCAGGCCCTTCATAGACTGGCATGTATAATGGAGCAGGCCCTCCATAGACTGGCATGTATAATGGAGAAGGCCCTTCATAGACTGGCATGTATAATGGAGCAGGCCCTCCAGAGACTGGCATGTATAATGGAGAATACCCTCCAGAGACTGGCATGTATAATGGAGCAGGACCTTCATACACTGGCATGTATAATGGAGAATACCGTTCATAGACTGGCATGGATAATGGAGCAGGCCCTCCAGAGACTGGCATGTATAATGAAGCAGTCCCTCCATAGATTGGCATGTATAATGGAACAGGACCTTCATAGACTGGCATGTATAATGGAGCAAACCCTCCATAGACTGGCATGTACAATGGAACAGGCCCTCCATAGACTGGCATGTATAATGGAGCAGGCCCTTCATAGACTGGCATGTATAATGGAGCAGGCCCTCCTTAGATTGGCATGCATAACGGAGCAGGCCCTGCAGAGACTGGCATGTATAATGAAGCAGGCCCTCCAGAGACTGGCATGTATAATGGAGCGGGCCCTCCATAGACTGGCATGTATAATAGAGCAGACCCTTCTTAGATTGGCATGTATAATGGAGCAGGCCCTCCATAGACTGGCATGTATAATGGAGCAGGCCCTCCAGAGACTGGCATGTATAATGGAGCAGGCCCTTCATAGACTGGCATGTATAATGGAGCAGGCCCTTCATAGACTGGCATGGATAATGGAGCAGGCCCTCCAGAGACTGGCATGTATAATGGAGCAGGCCCTTCATAGACTGGCATGTATAATGGAGCAGGCCCTCCATAGACTGGCATGTATAATGGAGCAGGCCCTCCAGAGACTGGCATGTATAATGGAGCGGGCCCTCCATAGACTGGCATGTATAATGGAACAGGACCTTCATAGACTGGCATGTATAATGGAGCAGACCCTCCAGAGACTGGCATGTATAATGGAGCAGGCCCTTCATAGACTGGCATGTATAATGGAGCAAACCCTCCATAGACTGGCATGTACAATGGAGCAGGCCCTCCATAGACTGGCATGTATAATGGAGCAGGCCCTTCATAGACTGGCATGTATAATGGAGCAGGCCCTCCATAGATTGGCATGTATACCGGAGCAGGCCCTGCAGAGACTGGCATGTATAATGAAGCAGGCCCTGCAGAGACTGGCATGTACAATGGAGCGGGCCCTCCATAGACTGGCATGTATAATAGAGCAGACCCTTCATAGATTGGCATGTATAATGGAGCAGGCCCTCCATAGACTGGCATGTATAATGGAGCAGGCCCTCCATAGACTGGCTTGTATAATGGAGCAGGCCCTCCAGAGACTGGCATGTATAATGGAGAAGGCCCTTCATAGACTGGCATGTATAATGGAGAATACCCTCCAGAGACTGGCATGTATAATGGAGCAGGACCTTCATAGACTGGCATGTATAATGGAGAATACCCTCCATAGACTGGCATGTATAATGGAGCAGGACCTTCATACACTGGCATGTATAATGGAGAATACCGTTCATAGACTGGCATGGATAATGGAGCAGGCCTTCCAGAGACTGGCATGTATAATGAAGCAGTCCCTCCATAGATTGGCATGTATAATGGAACAGGACCTTCATAGACTGGCATGTATAGTGGAGCGGGCCCTCCATAGACTGGCATGTATAATGGAGCAGACCCTCCAGAGACTGGCATGTATAATGGAGCAGACCCTCCAGAGACTGGCATGTATAATGGAGCAGGCCCTTCATAGACTGGCATGTATAATGGAGCAAACCCTCCATAGACTGGCATGTACAATGGAACAGGCCCTCCATAGACTGGCATGTATAATGGAGCAGGCCCTTCATAGACTGGCATGTATAATGGAGCAGGCCCTCCATAGATTGGCATGTATAACGGAGCAGGCCCTGCAGAGACTGGCATGTATAATGGAGAATACCCTCCAGAGACTGGCATGTATAATGGAGCAGGCCCTCCATAGACTGGCATGTATAATGGAGCAGGCCCTCCAGAGACTGGCATGTATAATGGAGAATACCCTCCAGAGACTGGCATGTATAATGGAGCAGGCCCTCCATAGACTGGCATGTATAATGGAGCAGGCCCTCCAGAGACTGGCATGTATAATGGAACAGGACCTTCATACACTGGCATGTATAATGGAGAATACCCTTCATAGACTGGCATGTATAATGGAGCAGGCCCTCCAGAGACTGGCATGTATAATGGAGCAGGCCCTCCAGAGACTGGCATGTATAATGGAGAAGGCCCTTCATAGACTGGCATGTATAATGGAGAATACCCTCCAGAGACTGGCATGTATAATGGAGCAGGACCTTCATAGACTGGCATGTATAATGGAGAATACCCTCCATAGACTGGCATGTATAATGGAGCAGGACCTTCATACACTGGCATGTATAATGGAGAATACCCTCCAGAGACTGGCATGTATAATGGAGCAGACCCTCCAGAGACTGGCATGTATAATGGAGAATACCCTCCAGAGACTGGCATGGATAATGGAGCAGGCCCTCCAGAGACTGGCATGTATAATGAAGCAGTCCCTCCATAGATTGGCATGTATAATGGAACAGGAGCTTCATAGACTGGCATGTATAGTGGAGCGGGCCCTCCATAGACTGGCATGTATAATGGAGCAAACCCTCCATAGACTGGCATGTATAATGGAGCAGGCCCTTCATAGACTGGCATGTATAATGGAGCAGGCCCTTCATAGACTGGCATGTATAATGGAGCAAACCCTCCATAGACTGGCATGTATAATGGAGCAGGCCCTCCATAGATTGGCATGTATAACGGAGCAGGCCCTGCAGAGACTGGCATGTATAATGAAGCAGGCCCTCCAGAGACTGGCATGTATAATGGAGCGGGCCCTCCATAGACTGGCATGTATAATAGAGCAGACCCTTCTTAGATTGGCATGTATAATGGAGCAGGCCCTCCATAGACTGGCATGTATAATGGAGCAGGCCCTCCAGAGACTGGCATGTATAATGGAGCAGGCCCTTCATAGACTGGCATGTATAATGGAGCAGGCCCTTCATAGACTGGCATGGATAATGGAGCAGGCCCTCCAGAGACTGGCATGTATAATGGAGCAGGCCCTTCATAGACTGGCATGTATAATGGAGCAGGCCCTCCATAGACTGGCATGTATAATGGAGCAGGCCCTCCAGAGACTGGCATGTATAATGGAGAAGGCCCTTCATAGACTGGCATGTATAATGGAGAATACCCTCCATAGACTGGCATGTATAATGGAGCAGGCCCTCCAGAGACTGGCATGTATAATGGAGAAGGCCCTTCATAGACTGGCATGTATAATGGAGCAGGGCCTCCAGAGACTGGCATGTATAATGGAGAATACCCTCCAGAGACTGGCATGTATAATGGAGCAGGACCTTCATACACTGGCATGTATAATGGAGAATACCCTTCATAGACTGGCATGTATAATGGAGCAGGCCCTCCAGAGACTGGCATGTATAATGGAGCAGACCCTCCATAGATTGGCATGTATAATGGAGCAGGCCCTTCATAGACTGGCATGTATAATGTAGCAGGACCTTCAGAGACTGGCATGTATAATGGAACAGGCCCTCCAGAGACTGGCATGTAAAATAGAGCGGGCCCTCCATAGACTGGCATGTATAATGGAGCAGACCCTCCATAGATTGGCATGTATAATGGAGCAGGCCCTTCATAGACTGGCATGTATAATGGAGCAGGCCCTCCAGAGACTGGCATGTATAATGAAGCAGCCCCTCCATAGATTGGCATGTATAATGGAGCAGGCCCTCCAGAGACTGGCATGTATAATGGAGCGGGCCCTCCATAGACTGGCATGTATAATGGAACAGGACCTTCATAGACTGGCATGTATAATGGAGCAGACCCTCCAGAGACTGGCATGTATAATGGAGCAGACCCTTCATAGACTGGCATGTATAATGAAGCAGGCCCTCCATAGACTGGCATGTTTAATGGAGCAGGTCCTCCAGAGACTGGCATGTATAATGGAGCAGACCCTTCATAGACTGGCATGTATAATGGAGCAGGCCCTTCATAGACTGGCATGTATAATGGAGCAGGCCCTTCATAGACTGGCATGTATAATGAAGCAGGCCCTCCAGAGACTGGCATGTATAATGGAGCAGGCCCTCCATAGACTGGCATGTATAATGGAGCAGGCCCTTCAAAGACTGGCATGTATAATGAAGCAGGCCCTCCATAGACTGGCATGTATAATAGAGCAGACCCTTCATAGACTGGCATGTATAATGGAGCAGGCCCTTCAAAGACTGGCATGTATAATGGAGCGGGCCCTCCATAGACTGGCATGTATAATAGAGCAGACCCTTCATAGACTGGCATGTATAATGGAGCAGGCCCTCCATCGACTGGCATGTATAATGGAGCAGACCCTCCAGAGACTGCCATGTATAATGGAGCAGGCCCTCCATAGACTGGCATGTATAATGGAGCAGGCCCTCCAGAGACTGGCATGTATAATGGAGCAGGCTCTTCATAGACTGGCATGTATAATGGAGCAGGCCCTCCAGAGACTGCCATGTATAATGGAGCAGGCCCTCCATAGACTGGCATGTATAATGGAGCAGGCTCTTCATAGACTGGCATGTATAATGGAGCAGGCTCTTCATAGACTGGCATGTATAATGGAGCAGGCCCTCCAGAGACTGGCATGTATAATGGAGCAGACCCTCCAGAGACTGCCATGTACAATGGAGCAGGCCCTTCATAGACTGCCATGTATAATGGAGCAGGCTCTTCATAGACTGGCATGTATAATGGAGCAGGCCCTCCAGAGACTGGCATGTATAATGGAGCAGGCCCTTCATAGACTGGCATGTATAATGGAGCGGGCCCTCCAGAGACTGGCATGTATAATGGAGAATACCCTCCAGAGACTGGCATGTATAATGGAGCAGACCCTCCAGAGACTGGCATGTATAATGGAGAATACCCTCCAGAGACTGGCATGTATAATGGAGCAGGCCCTTCAAAGACTGGCATGTATAATGAAGCAGGCCCTCCAGAGACTGGCATGTATAATGGAGCAGGCCCTTCATAGACTGGCATGTATAATGGAGCAGGCCCTTCATAGACTGGCATGTATAATGGAGCAGGCCCTCCAGAGACTGGCATGTATAATGGAGAATACCCTCCATAGACTGGCATGTATAATGGAGCAGGCCCTCCAGAGACTGGCATGTATAATGGAGCAGGCCCTCCAGAGACTGGCATGTATAATGGAGCAGACCCTCCAGAGACTGGCATGTATAATGGAGCAGGCTCTTCATAGACTGGCATGTATAATGGAGCAGGCCCTCCAGAGACTGGCATGTATAATGGAGCAGGCCCTTCATAGACTGGCATGTATAATGGAGCAGGCCCTCCAGAGACTGGCATGTATAATGGAGAATACCCTCCATAGACTGGCATGTATAATGGAGCAGGCCCTCCAGAGACTGGCATGTATAATGGAGCAGGCCCTTCATAGACTGCCATGTATAATGGAGCAGGCCCTTCATAGACTGCCATGTATAATGGAGCAGGCTCTTCATAGACTGGCATGTATAATGGAGCAGGACCTCCAGAGACTGGCATGTATAATGGAGAATACCCTCCAGAGACTGGCATGTATAATGGAGCAGGCCCTCCAGAGACTGGCATGTATAATGGAGCAGGCCCTTCATAGACTGGCATGTATAATGGAGCAGGCCCTCCAGAGACTGGCATGTATAATGGAGCAGGCCCTCCAGAGACTGGCATGTATAATGGAGAATACCCTCCATAGACTGGCATGTATAATGGAGCAGACCCTCCAGAGACTGGCATGTATAATGGAGCAGGCCCTCCAGAGACTGGCATGTATAATGGAGCGGGCCCTCCAGAGACTGGCATGTATAATGGAGCAGGCCCTTCATAGACTGGCATGTATAATGGAGCAGGCCCTCCAGAGACTGGCATGTATAATGGAGCAGGCCCTCCAGAGACTGGCATGTATAATGGAGAATACCCTCCATAGACTGGCATGTATAATGGAGCAGACCCTCCAGAGACTGGCATGTATAATGGAGCAGGCCCTCCAGAGATTGGCATGTATAATGGAGCAGGCCCTTCAGAGACTGGCATGTATAATGGAGCGGGCCCTCCAGAGACTGGCATGTATAATGGAGCAGGCCCTCCAGAGACTGGCATGTATAATGGAGCGGGCCCTCCAGAGACTGGCATGTATAATGGAGCAGGCCCTTCATAGACTGGCATGTATAATGGAGCGGGCCCTCCAGAGACTGGCATGTATAATGGAGCAGGCCCTCCAGAGACTGGCATGTATAATGGAGCAGACCCTCCAGAGACTGGCATGTATAATGGAGCAGGCCCTCCAGAGACTGGCATGTATAATGGAGCAGGCCCTCCAGAGACTGGCATGTATAATGGAGCAGGCCCTCCATAGACTGGCATGGATAATGGAGCAGGCCCTCCATAGACTGGCATGGATAATGGAGCAGGCCCTTCATAGACTGGCATGTATAATGGAGCAGGCCCTCCATAGACTGGCATGTATAATGGAGCAGGCTCTCCATAGACTGGCATGTATAATGGAGCAGGCCCTCCAGAGACTGGCATGTATAATGGAGCAGGCCCTCCAGAGACTGGCATGTATAATGGAGCAGACCCTCCATAGACTGGCATGTATAATGGAGCAGGCCCTCCATAGACTGGCATGTATAATGGAGCAGGCTCTCCATAGACTGGCATGTATAATGGAGCAGGCCCTCCAGAGACTGGCATGTATAATGGAGCAGGCCCTCCAGAGACTGGCATGTATAATGGAGCAGGCCCTCCAGAGACTGGCATGTATAGAGGGCCGCAATCCTGGGGAATCATGAGGCACCATACATCGGCTCCCTGCTAGCTGTCTACACAGATGACTAGATTGGATTTGCTGAATGGAAGCTCTTGATTTCTCTGCATGCAGTGCTGCTGTCTATAAGGCCGTGGTCAGAACCATATACACTGACAATAATCACATAAATTGCCCGGACTGGCAATAGAAATTCATGCAGCTGTCACGCTCGGGTCAGGAGAGCCATGGCCAGTATGTGCACTGCGATGCGATCCTCGTCCGACTTATACGCCATCTAACCCAAGGATGTTGCTCACATAGCCCCTATATGTAGTATAGGGGGTCAGCATACATCCCAACTTTTGAAGAACTGAAAGAGGGATAAATTATGCGGCAAATTTTGACCACGCCCCTAGCCACACCCCTAGCCACACCCATTTGGCAGTAAGGGTATGTGCGCACGTTGCTTTTTACCTGCTTTTTACCTGCTTTTTTGCTGCTTTTTCTTCTGCGCTGTTTAATGCCAAAATGGATGTGTTCTTCTATTCAAGCAAAGTCTATGGGAATTTGGGTTTCATGTTCACACTATGTTGTTCAAAATGCTGCCTTTTTGAGGCAGAACTTTGGTCAAAAACTCAGCTTTTCAAAGAAGCAACATGTCAATTGTTTTTGCCATTTGGGTTTTGCACTGCAAAGCTGAGTTTTTGACCAAAGTTCTACCACAAAAAGGCAGCATTTTGAACAACATAGTGTGAACAAGAAACCCAAATTCCCATAGACTTTGCTTGAATAGAAGAACACATCCATTTTGGCATTAAACAGCGCAGAAGAAAAAGCAGCAAAAAAGCAGGTAAAAAGCAGGTAAAAAGCAACGTGCGCACATACCCTCAGGGTGAGGATCCAGAAGGATTCTCTATTGAGGAGTTTCCTTCTATGATCTCCACCCCTAATCGATAAAACAAAAGATCTATTATTTAATAAAAATCCTGTGGTCCCAATATACCACTGTCTCCCAAAAATTCATAAAAATATTTCCCCCCCCCAATGCGACCGATAGTTTCGGGTATTGGGTCATTGGGGGAAAACCTGGGAGGGTGGATAGATCATTTTTTTCAACCCCTGATCCTTGATATACCAGGTTATATCAGGGATACCAAGGAAGTCGTTAGGGCTTTGGATGGTTACAGTTGGAAATCTTACTATTCTTGGCTCTCATGTGACGTGATTTCACTATATCCATCTATTCCCCATAATGTGGCATTATATTGTCTATCTCAATATCTAGATAAATTCAGTGACTATGACACTTGTCTGAAGGATTTTTTAATTTCTTCAGTGGACTTTCTTTTGAGACATAATTATTTTTCTTTTGACAAGAAATTCTACCTACAGTGCAGAGGAGTCAGTATGGGGGCTCGCTTCTCCCCCTCGCTAGCAAATATAGTGATGGCGAGGTGGGAGGAAGATTTTCTGTACACTGACCAAAATGTTTTTTCCAGGTATCTGCGGTGGTATGGCAGATATCTGGATGATTTACTCATTATTTGGTCAGGACCAACAGATCATATTGAGGAGTTTCTTGCTTATATGAATAGTAATGGTTTTAATTTGAAGTTCACATCCTATTTTCATCCAACCACTATGAATTTCCTGGATATAAGTTTATCTGTGAATGATTCTGACTGTGTCATAGTCACACCTTATAGAAAGCCTACTGCCACCAATTCTATACTAACAGCAGACTCATGCCATAGCACGTCGACCAAGAATAATATTCCTGTAGGAGAACTCATTAGAACAAAACAAAATTGTTCCCTAACTAGCGATTATTCTAGGGAAGAGGCTCAAATTTGTAATAGACTCTCAGATAGAGGGTATTCCACCTGGGTTCTCAATCGAGCTAAAACAATTGTTAGTGGAATAGACAGAGCAGATTTACTGCATAAAAATAAATCACAATTTAAAAAGAAAAAAATTATTAATAACAATATTGTCTTTTCCACTAACTATAGCAATCAATATAATTTGGTCTCTAATATAGTGAAAAAATATTTACCAATCCTAAATGAGGATCCAGTATTAAAACAGGTAATAAAAAACAACGTAAAATGTGTTGCTAAATGAGCTCCAACCCTGGGTACTATACTCTCCCTGAGTCTTTTTCTGAGTGATAGCAGTTATGACAAACAATGCTCTTGGATTGCCCTAAAAGGCTTTCATTAATGTGGTGCGACGAGATGCAAAGCGTGCAGCTATGTACAAAAAGGGAAAACCTTTTATTCCATCTCTAACCAAAAAACATTTCAAATTAATTCCCTGATTAATTGTAATACCACTTACGTAGTATATTTAATAACCTGCAAAATATGTAACATCCAGTATACAGGCTGCACAATGGGTCCATTAAAAGTTAGGATCAGAAGGCATCTTTCTGATGTCTCCAAACAAAACGCAATTGCGACTTCTGCAGTATCCAAACACTTTGCCTCTATTCACAAGGGAGATGTTAGTGGTTTTCAGTTTATGGGTATTGAACAGGTTTTCAGACCGATTAGGGGTGGAGATCATAGAAGGAAACTCCTCAATAGAGAATCCTTCTGGATCCTCACCCTGAGGGTATGTGCGCACGTTGCTTTTTACCTGCTTTTTTGCTGCTTTTTCTTCTGCGCTGTTTAATGCCAAAATGGATGTGTTCTTCTATTCAAGCAAAGTCTATGGGAATTTGGGTTTCTTGTTCACACTATGTTGTTCAAAATGCTGCCTTTTTGAGGCAGAACTTTGGTCAAAAACTCAGCTTTTCAAAGAAGCAACATGTCAATTGTTTTTGCCATTTGGGTTTTGCACTGCAAAGCTGAGTTTTTGACCAAAGTTCTACCACAAAAAGGCAGCATTTTGAACAACATAGTGTGAACAAGAAACCCAAATTCCCATAGACTTTGCTTGAATAGAAGAACACATCCATTTTGGCATTAAACAGCGCAGAAGAAAAAGCAGCAAAAAAGCAGGTAAAAAGCAACGTGCGCACATACCCTAAGGCTATGTGCGCACTTTGCGTCGTCCTACTTGCGTTTCAAAACGTAAGTTTTAGAACAATAATGTTTTTGCCTTTTTGGCTTTTTGCCACAACATGCATCCTAAACGCATCAGTTTGCCTAACGTTTCCGAAGCTCAGAACTTACGTTTACCAAGCGTTTATATATGTACTATCCTGCGTTTCCGAACCTAAAATCTTGCTGCGTTTGTCACATCTTAACTATTGGCAATAAAGTTGATTGTTGTTTTGGGTCTATTTAGAATAAAAAAAAGCCAAAATAGAGATCTACTGATGTCATTTCCGACTTTGATCATAAAGTCTGCTTCTCTGCTATTTTACTTCGTTTGGAATATGCCAAATACTTTACAGAATTTGCGTTTAAGGAGGTCGCAAAGGCATCGCTTATTACTAATTTTGATGCTATTAAATCGTAGACGAAGCCTACAGGTATTTGTTTTAATTTATTAAAATAATTTTTTCCTAAATTCTAAAATATAACCCATAATATATTTATTTTAGTACCAACAGCAGCAGACGACAAGAGGAATGTGGGTACATCCCCTGTTACAGGATCGTGATGTCAAAGGGCATTTTGCTCTCTTATATGCGGATTTACGAAAGTATATTTTCATTTTTTTTTTTATTTTTTTTAATATTTTTTGTTTTTTTTACTCTTAAATTTTTAACATAATTAGAACAGTAAAATTAATTAATATTTCATATACCTTATTATACTCAGATTTGATGACAAATTCATAGCATTTTGCCGGCTCCCTCAACAAGGTTTTGATGAATTACTGACATTATTAAGACCGAAAATTACCCACGCTGACACATATATGCGTCAAGCAATATCTGCAGAACAGAGACTTCTTGTTACTTTGAGGTATATATTTTTGCTAAAAATTTGATTTGATAACAATATTTAATCACATATTTATCTTGCAAAAAATAAAATATTATTATTTGACATTACAGATTCCTGGCTACAGGTGAAAATTTCTCTTCACTACATTTACAATTCCGACTTGGCAAAAGCACAATTTCTGGAATAATTAAAGAAACATGTCAAGCAATATGGGAAACCCTACAACCTATTGTAATGCCTACCCCTACAGAAGAAAGTTTAATCCAGATTGCTGATGATTTTTCTAATATAGCAAATTTTCCAAATTGTATTGGAGCAATTGATGGCAAGCACATCAGAATCCAGCAGCCTCCACGTTCTGGCTCTAATTTTTTTAATTATAAAAAATTTTTTTCGATAAATTTAATGGCAGTTGCTGATTCAAAATATAATTTTATAGCAATTGATGTGGGTGCCCATGGAAGTACAGGTGATTCACGTGTACTGCGAAATTCGCAAATCGGAATACAATTAATTTATAACTCTGAAATCATACCTGCCCCTGCACCAATACCAGGCTCAGAAATTACTTTCCCTTATGTTTTTGTGGCAGATGAAGCTTTTCCACTTTTACCAAATCTCCTACGTCCATTTCCAAGACGAGGATTAGATGTTCCCCGCCGCATATTCAATTACAGATTGAGCCGGGCAAGGAGATATGTAGAATGCACATTTGGAATAATGAGTAGCCAATGGCGAATTCTACATACCCCAATACAATTAAATGTATCAACAGTTGATTTTGTTATTAAAAGTTGTTGTGTTCTACATAATTTTTTGCGAAAATACAGATTTGAATTTAACGAGGAAGAAATACCATTAAACTTTCATCCTTGTCCTTCAATATCTGGTCGATTAAATAATTTAGGAGTATCAGTGAGAGATCAATTCACAGATTATTTCATGAGTGATGTTGGTGCCTTAACTTGGCAATACCGTGCAGTTGGTGCTGAACCGCAAAATAACAATTAAATGTTTCAAAAGTTTTTTTGTTTAAAGGGATGACATTTATTTTTTCAATATCAACAAACAAATGCACGAAAAAGCAAAGCCAACAAAGAGTATACTTTTTTTCCATTGTTGTATTAATAATAAGTATGGTTTATGTATTTTTGTTTGCAAAATACTAAACCAAAATCATCCTATCTTTAATTCAAATGAAAATGCTTTAACATCATAATTAAATTTACATTTTGCACATGCATTTTTTTTTTTTAAATTTTTGTTTTGAGAAAAAAACCATTTTGCAAAAAAATAAAAACAAAAATGACTACATCATGGCTGTGAAAATAATTCATTTGTGTAAAAACCAGACATTTGTTCGTTTGGTCTATTTCTCACAATATTAGTTGTGTGATAATTCTCACTAATAGATTGAGAATATTCTTTGCTTTGTTTCATAGGGTTATAAGGTTGTATATTTTGGGCAGAATATGTATCCGGACATTCAGAATACAAACCAACTCTTTGTTTGTTTGTTTGGAAATGTGGTTGTGACTGAGTTAGAACTAATGGGTTGTTTTTCTGTTCAAATGTTTTTTCACAAAGATGAACTATTTCACCACCTGTTGGAAATTTACCTTCATCCTCAAAACAGGCCAATAAACCACAGATAGCAGTCATACATGCAGAGGTTTTTTTTTTTTCAGGTAATTTTCTTAAACGAAAAGCGACACTAATGGCAAAATTGTCAAACTCATCATCTTGGGTTGCTGTTTTTAATATTTCAATAGTTTGATTTGTTAATTGATCTTGGTTTATTTCTTTATTGCTTGGAATATTTTTTTTTTTTCCTTTTGCTTTCTGATAACTCACAGGTTGGGGATCTTGATTTGTATTGGAAACAGATGGTTCCAATGATCTGGTTTCAACATCAGACTCCAGATGTGTTTGTTCGGTATTAATTTCTTCCTCAATGGCTGGTTGTATTTGTGCAGGATTGATATTATCTTGTGATCTATCCATGTTCTTTTTCGGAGCGATATTTCCGTCGGTCCTTTATTTTGTATTAAAAAAAAAAAATAATATTTTTTTTAAATTAGTGCATTTTACTAAAAAATGTATTTTCTAAATTTTTGTTTTTGTTCTTCATTTAATATATATAAAATTTTGAAAAAAATTAACACTTACGGTCTTAAAACGCGGCCAGAACTTAAGAATTTCAAATCATTATAATAAATAAAATTTGGTTTAACTGGCGAGGATCCACTTTTACCAGGTTCAAATCTGATTTTATTGAATCTGTCACGGACTGATCTCCATCGCTTCCGTACATCATTTTCTATGTATTTAAAGAAAATTTAATTTAAAACTTTTTTGCTAAAATGTAACATCTTTAATGAAGATTAGGATTCAAATTGCAATTAAACACATACCAATCTTAGTTTGGAGGCTTTTATTTGCCTCATGCCATTGGGGATATAATTCTTGACAGATCAATAACCAGCTTTCGTCACGTTTGTTTTTTTGCATGTACTCAGGCGACGTGGGATCCCATAAACATGGCATTGATTCAACCTTAAGTTAGCGAAAAAATTTAAAAATAAATATAATATTATTCTATTTGATATTTTAAAAATAAATATAATATCGTGTATATTATCAAAATCTTCCAATTTTAGGAGATTACACATTTAATATCATAAATAAATAAAACAACTTACCAGACTAATAAGTTTGGAGACATCCAATCTCAAGCGCTTATACCAAGTCATGTTGTATATTATAGTCTGCTTTGATGGAGCAACCACACAATGTTTCGGATCTGTGCAGCAAACTTGTTTGCACATGGATCAATTTATTGTTAAGCGGATGTGACGCAAAATTAACTATTTGGGTGGTCATTGGTGAATTTACATAGTTGTGTTCATGATGTTCAAAACGCAATTCATATGACTATGAAACGCATATGAGACGGATGAAATTTTGACAAAAGTTCATTTAGTACGTTTCTCATTGACTTCAATGTGATGAAAACGTAACTAAAAAGGCAAAAACAATTGACAGGGTCCTTTTCTGAACGCATGGTTTTTGACCAAACTTATGCAAATTTTGACATGCGTTTGTAAACGCAAAGTGTGTACAAGAATTCAAGATTTCTCATTGACTTTAATGGAAAATCAAAACGCATGCATTTGGGCACAAAAACGCTGCAGTTCAAAACTGACTCTAAAAGCAGCGGAAACGCAGGTGAAAACGCAAAGTGTGAACATAGCCTAAGGGTCATTCAGCAGATGCCCCGGACTATTCATTCATAGTCATAGCAGCCAGAATTTTCTTATATTTATATGTGTCAAGATATGACATGTTGCTTATTTGTGCCTGTAAAGCCGTGTTCACACGTTGCATAAATACAGTGTTTTTTTGTTTCTGCCGCTGTCTGCACCAAACTATACAATAACAATCTTTTCTGAATATTCCATTTTTGCGGCAATTTTTTGCCTTTCCTCCATTATTTAATGCGTTTTTGGTTCAGATGTAAATCTGCGTGTTTTTTATAATACCGAAAAGCTTGGATTCTGCACTTATAAAGTATCTGCAGTTTTCTCATGTGGTTTTTTTTAAGCTCCACATAGAAACCTCTAGAGAAAAAAGAGCACCAAAACCGCAGAGTTCAGCAGCATTCATGGAATCACATCACTTTACTTGGACAATTAAACGCAGTAGAATTTATGTGCAAAAACACCATCAGAAAAACCCAGCATTTACACTACATATGAACACAGATTAAATGTCCAAGCAAAGTGGATATGACGTAATGAAATCACCGCTTACTGAGCGTCTAAAGACGCCGCTGCACTGTGCGGATTTGAGTGTTGTTTTTTTTTCTTTATGAGCTTCAGGATTCACATCTGGAACAAACATGTTTCAAATAAAGGGACAATGCATAAAAAATACCACAGACCATGCAATGATCAGAGAAATACGTTATTGCGCTCGTGGTGCTGACACCTGCAGAAACAAAACACAGCATTTACACTACGTGTGAACATGGCCTCAGTGATACATTTTTATTATATTTTTTATGAGTTTAATAGAGAAAAATAATCAATTGCACCATTTTTTTACTCCATTTTACCGATCCCCATAAATAATCGAATTGCTGTGTTGTTCGGGTCGTTACGATTACAGGGACACCAAATATGTGTCCATGTTATTTGCTGATTTGTTATGTTTATTTTTTTATAAAAAAGTGTAATAAAAATTACATTCTAATTTTTTTATTATTTTTAGTAATTTTATTAGAAAAAAAAAAATCTCTTTTCCTCTCCCTGTAGATAGGACATAGAGCTCCATTGTACAGAGGAGGAATCTCTATGTCCTGTGTGAGAGGCAGCATTGTAGGTTCATGTATATAAAATTCTCCAATTGACATCATCATTCCTAGCGACTCAGCAGCTAAGGGCTATTGGACATCTGTATGAAAGTTGCTGGTTTGAATCTGAGGGGGTGAAAATATATATATATATATATATATATATATATATATATATGTGACCAAAGGTTTGGACACACCCTCTCATTCAAAGAGTTTTCTTTATTTTCATGACTCTGAAAATTGTAGATTCACATTGAAGGCATCAAAACTATGGATTAACACATGTGGAATGAAATATTAACAAAAAATTGTGAAACAACTGAAAATATCTTTAAGGCCTGCAACACACATCCGTGCCTCCGGTACGTGTTTGGTACGTTTTTGCACGTACCGGAGACACAGAGACACGTTGAGCAATGTTACCCTATGGTAGATGGCACACACACGTAAAATCACATGGAACGTGTGTCCGTGTTGGTTAGTACATGTGTGCGTTTTTCCACACGGTCGACATGTCAGTTTTTGGCTGTCAACACGCAGGCACGGACCCGCTAAAGGCAATGGGTCCGTGCCTGCACGGACGGCACACGTAGCATGTCCGTGTTCAGCACGTACCGTCCGTGTGTGTTTTTACACAAACGATGTCGGTTGTTTTTTTTTTTGTTAAATGTCAGTCTACTTACCTTTTTTTCTGCTGTTCTCAGTCATCATCCCTTTGGCGCTCGGTCTGTATCTTCCCCTGTCGCATACTCACCGATCCCCGATCATCAGCGCGGCAAAGAACAGCTGTTCCAAAGATACGCGGCTTCAATTAATTTGAAAATGCTTGCCGCTCATTAATCAATCTACTATTCCCTGCTTCCCCCACCCACAGGTGCCTATGATTGGTTGCAGTTAGACACGCCCACATGCTGAGTGACAGCTGTCTCACTGCAACCAATCACAGCCGCCGGTGGGCGGGTATATACTGTGCAGTAAAATAAATAATTAATTCAATTAAAAAAACGACATGCGGTCCCCCCCAATTTTGATACCAGCCAGGGTAAAGCCATCTGGCTGAAGGCTGGTATTCTCAGGATGGGGAGCTCCACGTTACACCCGCAACACACATCCGTTTTTTTGTACGTGTGCGGTACGTATTTGCACGTACCGGAGACACGTACACACGGAGACCCATGTTATTCAATGGTAGATGGCACACAAGTAAAATCACACCGAACGTGTGTCCGTGTGATAAGTACGTGTGTGCGCTTTTCTGCACGGACGACATGTCTGTTTTTGGCCGGCAGCACGTAGGCACGGACCCGCTAAAGTCTATGGGTCCGTGCCTGCACGGACCGCACATGGAGTATGTCCGTGTTCAGCACGTTTCGTGCGTGTGCGTTTTTACACTAGCGATCTTATTTTTTTTTTTAAATTAAATTCATTATACTTACCTTTTTTTCTGCTGTTCTCAGTCATACTTACATTGGGGCTCGGTTTTTTTCTTCCCCCGGCTCATACTTACCAATCCCCGATCACCAGCGCGGCGAGGAACAGCTGTGCAGAGAATACGCAGCAACAATTACTTTGAATATGCCAGCCGCTAATTAATCAATCTCGTATTCCCTGCTTTCCCCACCCACAGATGCCTGTGATTGGTTGCAGTCAGACACGCCCCCCACGCTGAGTGACAGGTGTCTCACTGCACCCAATCACAGCAGCCGGTGGGCGTGTCTATACTGTGTAGTAAAATAAATAAATAAACAATTAAAAAAAAACGGCGTGCGGGCCCCCCCAATTTTAATACCAGCCAGATAAAGCCATACGGCTGAAGGCTGGTATTCTCAGGATGGGGAGCCCCACATTATGGGGAGCCCCCCAGTCTAACAATATCAGTCAGCAGCCGCCCAGAATTGCCGCATACATTATATGCGACAGTTCTGGGACTGTACCCGGCTCTTCCCGATTTACCCTGGTGCATTGGCATTCGGGGTAATAAGGAGTTTTTGGCAGCCCATAGCTGCCAATAAGTCCTAGATTAATCATGTCAGGCGTCTCCCCAAGATACCTTCCATGATTAATCTGTAAATTACAGTAAATAAACACACACCCAAACAATCCTTTATTAGAAAAAAACACTAACAAATTGCCTTGTTCACCAATTTTATAAGCCCGAAAAAGCCCTCCATGTCCGGCGTCATCCAGGATGGTCCAGCATCGCTTCCAGCTGTGCTGCATGAAGGTGACCGGAGCTGCAGAAGACACCGCCGTTCCTGTCAGCTCCACGCAGCTAATAAAGGGAATAGCGCTATCAGCTGAGCTGTCACTGAGGTTACTCGCGGCGAACGCTGAATACAGCTGATCGCGCTATTCCCTTCATTAGCTTCGTGGAGCTGACAGGAGCGGCGGTGTCTTCTGCAGCTCCGGTCACCTTCATGCAGCACAGCTGGATGCGACGCTGGACCATCCTGGATGACGCCAGACATGGAGGGCTTTTTCGGGCTTATAAAATTGGTGAACAAGGCAATTTGTTGGTGTTTTTTTCTAATAAAGGATTGTTTGGGTGTGTGTTTATTTACTGTAATTTACAGATTAATCATGGAAGGTATCTTGGGGAGACGCCTGACATGATTAATCTAGGACTTATTGGCAGCTATGGGCTGCCACAAACTCCTTATTACCCCGAATGACAATGCACCAGGGCAAATCGGGAAGAGCCGGGTACAGTCCCAGAACTGTCGCATATAATGTATGCGGCAATTCTGGGCGGCTGCTGACTGATATTGTTAGGCTGGGGGGCTCCCCATAACGTGGGGCTCCCCATCCTGAGAATACCAGCCTTCAGCCGTATGGCTTTATCTGGCTGGTATTAAAATTGGGGGGGACCGCACGCCGTTTTTTTTAATTACTTTTTTATTTATTTTACTGCACAGTATAGACACGCCCACCGGCTGCTGTGATTGGTGCAGTGAGACACCTGTCACTCAGCGTGGGGGGCGTGTCTGACTGCAACCAATCACAGGCGTCTGTGGGTGGGGAAAGCCAGGAATACGAGATTGATTAATGAGCGGCCGGCATATTCAAAGTAATTGTTGCCGCGTATTCTCTGCACAGCTGTTCCTCGCCGCGCTGTTGATCGTGGAGCGGTAAGTATGAGAGAGGGCTGCTCACTTCAGTCACTCAGGGGATTAGCAGTCACTGGTGAATCCTTCACAGGTGACCGCTAATCAGTACGCGGCACACAGACAAAGCCACGCCATGACAATGAAATCGGGTGAAGTTCACCCGAGTTCATTCTCATCGCGCAACTCTGTCTGCTGTCAGCCGACATGTATCAACGACATTGTGCAACACACAAACGGACATTCCACATGGACATTCCACGTACACATACACGGGCATTTTACACACAAACACGGACATTTTACACGTACACACGGCTTGCATACGCCATCACACGGATGCCATACGTACCGGAGAAACGCCCCAAAAAAACGGAACACGGACCCGAAAAACGGACCGTGTCACACAGACTTTTTTTTTGCGAAAGTGTGTTTTAGGCCTTATGGGGAGCCTCGCAGCCTAAAAATATCAGCCAGCAGCCGCCCAGAATTGCCGCATCCATTAGATGCGATAGTTCTGGAACTCTACCCGGCTCTTCCCGATTTACCCTGGTGCGTTGGCAATCGGGGTAATAAGTAGGTAATGGCAGCAAACCCATAGCTGCCACTAAGTCCTAGATTAATTATTGCAGGCGTCTATTAGACACCCCCAGTGATTAACCTGTAATTTAAAGTTAATAAACACACACAACGAAAAATCCTTTATTTGTAATAAAAAACACTAATAAATACCCTCGTTCACCACTTTATTAAGCCCTAAAAACTCATCCATGTCCGACGTAATCCACGGAGGTCCCGCGTCACTTCCAGCTCTGCTACATGAAGGTGACAGGAGCTGCAGAAGAACACCGCCGCTCCTGTCAGCTCCACGCAGCAACTGAGGTGAGCAGCGAGAAACCAAGGAAAAAAAATGGTGAAAATATACCCTGCTGTAACTAAATAAAGGCATAGTGCATATAAACATAGGGTACTTAGTAAACACTGTTTTTTGATCAAAAAAAGCATAAAGCTATCCCACCAACGCCAAGGTGTACCCAGTTGGGATAGTACCTACACTCTCTAATATTAAAACCTTACCATGGGTCTAAAATAGGCCTCAATGTGGCTAAGGGCTGAGAGTGACCGGGTCCCAACAGGACACACAGTCAGGGGATGCACAGAATGAAATGCCCAGCTCACTGAGAAGGGGGCCACACCCTATTTGTACTGAATACAAAAAAACTACATAAAACAAAAAAGTGAGCTGGAGTATGAGATGATACACATGGAGCTTATGAGCTCATGTTCACACTGGCCATAAGACAAAGAGAAACCAAGGAAAAAAAATGGTGAAAACATACCCTGCTGTAACTAAATAAAAGCATAGTGCATATAAACATAGGGTACTTAGTAAACACTTTTTTTTCATCAAAAAAAGCATAAAGCTATCCCACCAAAGCCAAGGTGTACCCAGTTGGGATAGTACCTACACTCTCTAATATTAAAACCTTACCATGGGTCTAAAATAGGCCTCAGTGTGGCTAAGGGCTGAGAGTGACCGGGTCCCAACTGGGACACACAGTCAGGGGATGCACAGAATGAAATGCCCAGCTCACTGAGAAGGGGGCCACACCCTATTTGTACTGAATACAAAAAAACTACATATGTAGTTTTTATGAGGTGAGCAGCGCGATCAGCAATGATGTGACTCAGGTAACTCGCGGCCACCGCTGGATCCTCCAACTGTGACTGCAAGTCACCCGAGTGACAGCGATGAAGTCACAGGTGAGTTGCAGTCTCGGGGGGAGGACTCCAGCTGGCCGCAGGTAGCCTGAGTGACGGCAGCGCAAGTCGTGCTGCTCACTTCAGTCACTCAGGGGATTAGCGGTCACCGGTGAGTCCTTCACGGGTGACCGCTAATCAGTACGCGACACCCAGACAGAGCCGCGGTATGACAATGAAGTCGGGTGAAGTTCACCCGAGTTCATTCTCATCGCGCAATTCTGTCTGCTGTCAGCCGACATGTATCAACGACATTGAGCATCACACACGGATCATTTCACACGGATATTACACATACGCATACACAGCCATTCCACACGCACACATGGCAAGCATACACCATCACACGGATGTCATACATACCGGAGAAACGCCCATAAAAACGGAACACGGACCCAAAAAACGGAACATGAGACACGTAAGTTTTTTATGCGGAAGTGTGTTTTAGGTCCAATATTGTAGGTTCTTCTAAGTAGCCACCTTTTGCTTTGATTACTGCTTTGCACACGCTTGGCATTCTCTTGATGAGCTTCAAGAGGTAGTCACCGGAAATGGTTTTCACTTCACAGGTGTGCCCTGTCAGGTTTAATAAGTGGGATTTCTTGCCTTATAAATGGGGTTGGGACCATCAGTTGTGTTGTGCAGAAGTCTGGTGGCTACACAGCTGATAGTCCTACTGAATAGACTGTTAGAATTTGTATTATGGCAAGAAAAAAGCAGATAAGTTAAGAAAACGAGTGGCCATCATTACTTTAAGAAATGAAGGTCAGTCAAAAATTGGGAAAACTTTGAAAGCGTCCCCAAGTGCAGTGGCAAAAACTATCAAACGCTACAAAGAAACTGGCTCACATGAGGACCGCCCCAGGAAAGGAAGACCAAGAGCCACCTCTGTTGCAGAGGATACGTTTTTCCGAGTCACCAGCCTCAGAAATCGCAGGTTAACAGCAGCTCAGATTAGAGACCAGGTCAATGCCACACAGAGTTCTAGCAGCAGACACATCTCTAGAACAACTATTAAGAGGATACTTTGTGCAGCAGACCTTCATGGTAAAATAGCTGCTAGGAAACCACTGCTAAGAACAGGCAACAAGTAGAAGAGACTTGTTTTTTTCTAAAGAACACAAGTAATGGACATTAGACCAGTGGAAATCTGTGATTTGGTCTGATGAGTCCAAATTTGAGATATTTGGTTCCAACCACCGTGTCTTTGTGCGACGCAGAAAAGGTGAACGGATGGACTCTACATGCCTGGTTCCCACCGTGAAGCATGGAGGAGGAGGTGTGATGTGTGGGGGTGCTTTGCTGGTGACACTGTTGGGGATTTATTCAAAATTGAAGGCATAGGGCCGCTTTACATGCTACGACATCGCTAGCAATTGCTAGCGATGTCGAGCGCGATAGCACCCGCCCCCGTCATTGTAACGATATGTGGTGATCGCTGCCGTAGCAAACATTATCGCTATGGCAGCGTCACACGCACATACCTGCTCTGCGACGTCGCTGTGACTGCCGAACAATCCCTCCCTCAAGGGGGATGTGTGTTCAGCGTCACCGCGACATCACAGCGACGTCACTACACGGCCGCCCAATCAAAGCGGAGGGGCGGAGATGAGTGGGATGAACATCCCGCCCACCTCCTTCCTTCCTCATTGCTGGCGAGACGCAGGTAAGGTCCTGCGGTGTCACACGTAGCGATATGTGCTGCCGCAGGAACGACGAACAACATCGTTACTGCAGCAGCAACGATAATTGGGAATAGGGGGGCATGTCACCGATTAGGGGTTTTGAACGTTTTTGCAACGATTCAAAATCGCTAATAGGTGTGACACGCAACGACATCGCTAACGCGGCCGGATGTGCGTCACAAAATCCGTGACCCCAACGAGATCGCTTTAACGATGTCGTAGCGTCTAAAGCCACCTATACTGAACCAGCATGGCTACCACAGCATCTTGCAGCGGCATGCTATTCCATCCGCGTTTAGTTGGATCATCATTTATTTTTCAACAGGACAATGACCCCAAACACACCTCCAGGCTGTGTAAGGGCTATTTGTCTAAGAAGGAGAGTGATGGGGTGCTACGCCAGATGACCTGGCCTCCACAGTCACCAGACATGAACCCAATTGAGATGGTTTGGGGTGAGCTGGACCGCAGAGTGACGGCAAAAGGGCCAACAAGTGCTAAACATCTCTGGGAACTCTTTCAAGACTGTTGGAAGACCATTTCCGGTGACTACCTCTTGAAGCTCATCAAGAGAATGCCAAGAGTGTACAAAGCAGTAATCAATGCAAAAGGTGGCTACTTTGAAGAACCTAGAATATAAGACATAATCTCAGTTGTTTCACACTTTTTTGTTAAGTATTTCATTCCACATGTGATAATTCATAGTTTTGATGCCTTCAATGTAAATCTACAATTTTCAGAGTCATGAATATAAAGAAAACTCTTTGAATGAGGTGTGTCCAAACTTTTGGTCAGTACTGTATATATATATATATATATCTATATATATATATAAAATGTATAAAAAAAATTATATATATGTATATATATATATATATATATATATATATATATATATATATATATATAAAAATATTTATATTATTTTCTCAATTCATTCAAGTAATTTTATTGGAACAAATGAATCTGATTGTTACCTTCACCTACACAGAGATGCAGTATCTATCTATCTATTATCCATCTATCTATTATCTATGATCTATCTATTATCTATCTATTATCTATCTATCTACCTATCTATTTATCATCTTTGATCTATTATATCTACCTATTATCTATCTATAGCTATTATCTATCTAATTATCTATTATCGATTTATCTATCTTTTATTTATCTATTAGCTATCTATCATCTATCTATTATCAATTTATCTATTAGCTATCTATTATCTAACTATTTATTATTTATCTACCTATCATCTATTTATCATCTATTATCTATCTATCCCTCTATTACCTATCTATCTATCTATCTATCTATTATCTAACTATCTATCTAACCCTCTATCTATTCATTTATTATCTATCCCTCTATTATCCATCCATCTATCTATTATCTATCTATTTATCCATCTATTATCTATCTATCCCTCTATTTATTTATCTATCTATCCATCTATCTATCCCTCTATCTATTATATATCATCTATCTATTATCCATCCATCTATTATATATCATCTATTATCTATAATCTATCTATCTATCCCTCTATTATCTATTCATCTCTCTATTTATCTGTCTTTCTATCATCTATCTATCCATCCATCTATCTATATATTATTTATCCCTCTCTCTAGTTATCTATTATCTATCCCTCTATCTATTATCCATCCATCTATCTATCCCTCTATCTATCTATCTATCTATCTATTATGTATCATCTATCTATCCCTCTATCTATTATCTATCTATCCAGCTATCAAAAAAGTGTGGTCAAGTTTTGTGCACCTTTGAAAAGAAGGACCCCAATGTACAGAGGCCAAATGGAAGCTGGAGTAACTCTGCTACCTCATTAGTGAATGGATCCGTCGGCGAAATCCCGTATTTTGGAGATGTAGATGGAAACGTAGCATAGACCATAGCATGAATGTGATCCGATCCAAAATGTTCTGCACCCCAAGTTGCTATCAATAGCATTGAACTCAACCTACAAAAAAAAAGTCCCCACGCAGTTCCATCATCTGTTAATGGAAATATAGGGGACCTCCACGTTACTGGTAGCACAAATTCTGCAGCATTCACTACAGTTGACTCCATGGGTGTTTTCCAGAGACAAAATCGTTACTATACCCATAGATGAATTCTCAGGGGGGTGTAGTTTCCAAAATGAATAATTCAAATTCCAGCAGAAGAAATCCAGTAAAAGTCCTTTGCTTCACGTAAAAAATGTGTTTCTTTATTTAATATTCCATTAAAAATGTATAAATCCACAGGTCTCTACTTTTGCCCCAGACCTGTGGATTTATGAATTTTTAATGGAATACTAAATAAATACATTTTTTAAGTGAAACAAAGGTCTTTTCCTGGATTCTCTTTGGATTGTGTGGTCCGCTCCTGCCCTGTTTCCTTGCGGATTGAAACCCTAGATTGAAAAGGATTCCACAGGCATCAGAGTATACCGGTAAGCTGGCAAAAAAAAGAAGTATTTTTGTATATAGTTTGGAAAATGTGGCCAATTTTGGAGGTTTCTGCTCTTTAGCACTTAGGGGCTCTGCAAATGGAATCCACAAACTATTCTAGGAAAATATGTGCTCCAAAAATCCTCCCAAGCCCTGCGGTGTGGCAAAATAGTACTGTACAGGGATATCTGGGGTATTGCCATATTCATGAGAAATTGTATAACACATTATGGGGTCTGTTTTATCTATTCCCCTTGGAAAATTGGAAATCTAGGGCTAAAACAGCATTTTAATGGACAAAATGTAATCATTTCTTCTTCATCGCCCAACAATATAGCATTTTGTGACACACCTGAGGTGTCAGTATGCTGACTTCACCTCTAGATGAATTAATTGAGAGGTGCAGATTGTAAAATGGGGTCTCTTGTGGGAGATTCCTGCTGTTCTGGCACCTCAGGAGCTGTGCCAATGTGACATGGCACCTGTAAACCTTTCCAGCAAATTCTGTAGTCCGATATAGTGCTTTTTCCATTTTCAGCTTTGCACTGTGCCTCTAAAGTAGTTCACAATTACATGGAGGGTATTGGCGAACGCAATACAAATTAAACAACAAACTTTGTGGGCCATTCTTTTCTAACTGAAAAGGACATAAATTCAAAGAAAAAAAAAGAAAAAAAACTCACCAGAAAAAAGCCACCAGCCATCTCAGGTCAAAAATTCATCCCCCTTGAGCTATATGGCCCCGTAGGTGAGCCTTCCAGCCGAATGCGCTGGCATTGGTGGTAATAGTATCTGAAACTGGGAGTGACCAAGGAACGCCAACCGATAGATTCTGGATCTCCAGCCACCAACGAAGAGAATGACAGACCGGAGAAGAGAGTGTTATGTGCCTGTCCAAACACCCTCCTAACCGTTGCTGCGCTAGCAAGACCTCCCTCTGCCTGGGTATGTCGTTGTGCCCAGGGGACAACCGGAATACAAGCCACCAGGGATACCAACAATGACATGGCATCTCGTAGGGTCAGGAGATGGCCGTGCGTACTTTTGCTGTCACCAAGGCCACCATCGCTTGGGGCAGAAAGCACCACTGAGCTAGAGAGCCCAGTATCAAGCCGAGAAAGACCTGTCTGGTGAGAGGATTTAGTCTTGACTTGCCGAACTTGATAATCCACACCAGCTTCTGCAGGATAGAGATGGCCAACTGAACTTTGGCCGTACAATGAGCCTCTGATGTGCCCACTATTAGGAAATCGTCCAGATAGGGCACTACTGTATTAAAATCTCCCTCTCTTGAATGTGTGCCATGACTTCTGCCACCACCTTCGTAAATAACCTTGGAGCCATAGCCAAGCCGAATGGAAGGGCTCGGAATTGGAAGTGCCTCATCTGTCCGTTGATAGGTATGGCCACTCTCAAAAACTGCTGGTGCAAAGGATGGATCAGGATGTGGTAATAAGCATCCTTGAGGTCGACCACCACCATAAAACATCACTGGAAGTGGAGCTTTACGGACAATCACACTGATTCCATCTTGAAGTGGTGAGGGATGAGATGCTCGTTTAATCTTCTTAAATTTATAATTGTCCTGAATGACCCGTTTGGTTTGCGTATCAAAATCACTGGGGAATAAAATCCTCGGCCTTCTTCTCCTCTGGGAATTTCGACCAGAACTGACTTGAGTACGAGATCTTCTACTTCTTGCTGAAGGGTTAGTTGTTTTTCTTGTGACCTGCCAAGTGACGTAACAATTAGTGACCCCCTAGGGGTCGAGGAAAATTGTAGCTTGAGACCAGATCCAACAATCTGAAGGATCTAGGAGCTGGAAGAAATGGAACGCCAGGCTGGAAAAAAGGAGGAGGGTCTACCTCCCACATGAACAATGGGCTCACTGGGCAGACTTCTTACCTCCCTGGGCAGGGCCAAACATGAACCCCGACCGTCGACTTTTACTCTCTGTCCACTTCTCTTGTGGTGTCGCATTCTTCCTCTTTGGGTATCTCTTCTTTATGAAAGAACCGGTCCTAAAGGAAGCAGAAGGGAAAGCGAGAAAGTCTTTTTTTTTATCCCCTGCCTTTTCAAGGATATCATCCAGAGGCTAAACGGTACTTTACATGCTGCGATATCGGTACTGATATTGCTAGCAAGCGTACCCGCCCCCGTCGGTTGTGCGTCACGGGCAAATCTCTGCCCGTGGCGCACAATATCGCTAACACCCGTCACACGGACTTACCTTCCCTGCGACGTCGCTCAGGCTGGCGAACCGCCTCCTTTCTAAGGGGGCGGTTCGTGCGGCATCACAGCAACATCACACGGCAGCCATCCAATAGAAGCGTAGGGGCGAAGATGAGTGGGCGAAAGATCCCGCACACCTCCTTCCTTCCTTCTTTTTCGGTGGACGCTGGTAGGAGATGTTCGTCGTTCCTGCGGTGTCACACGTAGCGATGTGTGCTGCCACAGGAATGCCGAACAACATCTTACCTGCAGCAGCAACGATATTAAGGAAAGGAGGGACGTGTCAACAATCAACGATTTTTGACGTTTTTGCGATCGTTGATCGTCGCTCCTTGGTGTCACACGCTGCGATGTCGCTAACGGCGCCGGATGTGCGTCACTAACAACGTGACCCCGACTATATATATCGTTAGCGATGTCGCAGCGTGTTAAGCACCCTTTACTGAAAAGGAAATCCCCTCCACACGGCACAGCACATAATCTGGACTTCGACTACGAGTCCCCAGCCAGCACTTCAACCACAATGCTCTCCTAGCCGAGTTTGATAAAGTTGCTGCTTTTGCTGAAAGCCGTAAGGTATCTGCTGAAGCATCAGCCAGAAAGGCGGCAGCGCCCTTAACCTGGGAGAAGACATCCAGCAATTGGTCACGAGAGATATCTGTCGTCAACTGTTCCTCAAGCTGTTGCATCCAGACCATTAATGGCCGGGCCACACATGTTCCTGCCACCAAGGGTCTAAGAGATCCCACTGAAGTCTTCCATGCCGATTTGAGGTAGTTATCGGCTTTCCTATCAAGGAGATCCTTTAAAGTGCCTACATCTCCAAAGGGCAAGGCTGATCTTCTAGTTGTCTTAGAAACCACAACTTCAATTTTGAGGCAATGGTTCCAAAGGGAAGAGTCCTGTTCTAAAAGGGATACCGGGTCCAAAAGGAAGATGAAAGAAAGGGTTTTTTTTATCCGTTTTTTCCCACCAACTAACACCAATTGTTTCACTTTAGAATGAACAGGAAAAGAGCGTTTGTGCTTGTGCTCCAACCCACTGAACATTAGATCTTCCAGGGATTCCGAGCCTTTATCATCTACCAACCCCATCGTGGTATGGACTGATTTAACTAGCCGGTTAGCATCAGTAGAGGGAAAACATAGCCTGCCCTCCAGTTCGTCATCCGAAGAAGATGAGGTAGAAGAAGACTGGGAATTAGAAGATGAGAAAGCACTGGATTCTCTTGTCCGAACCTTCACTTTGCTGGGGGATCTCCTGATACTGGGCTCAGGCAACCCACTTAAAGCATCCTTAATCTCTGTCCTTATGACATCTGCTAAAGTCTGGGGCCTCCTCGACTATCATTCTCTGTATATGGGCCTGACATAACTTTTTGTCTGATCCTGAAGGCAAAGGGGCCCTACATAAGGGACATTCTTTATTATGAAGCTTCTCTGTTCGCTTCTTAGGTCTATCCTAAGGGATGGAAGACAGAGAAAGGAAACCCAGTAAGTAAAGACCCCTTATAAGGCCCCACTTACCACCTGAGACAGAGACTGTACAGGGTTCTTGCGAGAGGCTAGCAGAGGACTCCTGTGGGAATCTTTTGATTGCCAGGCACTGCTAGAGTGGCTCCCTCCACTCTCTCTTCATTTGGATGGTGCCAGGTGCTGCTGAGAAAGCTCCTGATTATCCTCCATGGTAGACACAGTTGTCCAGAAGCATAAAACGCTGCCACCCTAAGTCTTTGCAGCCTGACGTCACATCCTGTCAGGACCCGGAACTCAGCTGCGTCGCCAGAGACACTCAGCGTTCTCCTCCAGCGTCCTCCTCCATGCGTCCCATCCAGGAACCTCTGACCCAGTAAGCGACCGGTGTGAACAACCGCAGCCGCGCCGGCTTGCGGGAAACAGACCCGGATAGGGAAACGCAAACTATGGCACTGGCAGGACACAGACCCGGAGGCCAGCATATACAACTGCAGGGGCTTTCGCCCGAGCAGGACACAGGCCTGGCATGTGACCGGTGTATACTACCACAGGGGTTCTCACCCCCACAGGATACAGACCTGGCACGTGGTACCGGCGTATTCAACTGCCGGGATTTTCACTCCAGCAGGACACAGACCCGATATGTGACCGGCGTACACCACTGCGGGGGTTCTCAGTCCCGCAGGATACAGACCCGGCACTTGGTACCGGTGTATGCAACTGCTGGGGCTCTCACACCAGCAGGACACAGACCCGGCCTGATACCGGCTTATACCATCGCAGTGGTTCTCTCTCTAGTGGCGCTGTCGTGGCGACGGAAAAAAAGGACTAGATAGTGTTCCAGCAAGACAACAACCTGAAGTGTTTTTTGAAATTGGTTATGAAATGGTTCAATGACAATGTGTCATGGGTGTCTCGCTCTTGAGAGACCTCTGGCAAGTCTGGGAACAGAAGCTCACAACGCCTTATTATGCGCAGATCTGCAGCTTATGTTCGAATAAATCTACTTTCTTTTGCTGCTGTAAGGATTGAGGACTCTTTCCGATCTGGCTATCCTTTCTAGTCTTAATCTCAGGTGAAGCTCTTCATGACCACTCCTCTTCGATTTAAAGTCACGTGTCTTAACATCTGATGCGGGTTATAGAATCTTTATTCTTATACTGACCACTTTAGAAGGGGCCAGTTTCTGGAAGAAGCTGAGGAGTCATGACAATTACAGCTGTAGTATTTAGCTGCATTGGAGTAGCCTGATGTGTTTTCCTTTTGTGTCTATTTCCACTCCTGTCTGTCTCCCTTGCCTTGTGTTGTATTGTTGCAGTTGTGTGACTTGTGCTCTCACCAGCCTGCTCACTAGCCAGGGTTAGTTCAGGGCAAGCAATTGCCTAGGCACATAATCAGCGATGGGGGGGGGGGGGGGAGGACCCGTATAGATACGTTAGGGAACAGGCTCAGATGAGTGACAGGAGGTGATATCGCTCCCCTCTCCCTAGCGCCAGAGTGAACTCTTGTATCATGCTCCCGGAGTACCCTGTGATTTTCAGATCTTGCCAGGAGTTACCTTATACCTGGAGGAACCCAGGTAGTCAGTGCATGACACAATGAAGTACAAGTGCTGGATTGACCCCCAAAGTTCCCAGAACTCAACCCAATGGAACATTTGTGGGTAGAGTTGAAGAAATAGTTGTATACATAGCCAATTGAGTCGATCAGTATGCACCTACATTGTGTAGAGATTTGCTCAGCCCGGGATGCATTAAAAGTCTCACACAGGCGTACAGTTAAAAAAATGTAAGGGTTTTATTTAGACTTACGTTGACAGTCAGCAGTTCAAACGGATAAAAAAAACAATCCAAAGTCCATTCTCTCAACCCTGGTTGTTCCACAGGACTGGTGCACACCCTTGCCTGGGTAGGTTACCAGTCTCTTAAATATAGTCCTATACAAACACTGCCCAGTAGTGTGAGACGGCAGTTCTCTCCTCAATGTCCAGTAACACACTGAGCTCCTTATCCAGCCCCAGCTCTCTACACATATGCACTGAACACAAAGCACCTTATGCTTCCCTAATTACTGCAACTGTGTTTGTCGGACATTGCCCCGAAAACCAGATAACCAGATAATCAGAAGGCTTCTAGGCCAGTGTTCTGCTTTCTCCAGCCAGAGCTCTAGCAGGATTGCATTATGCCCAGAGAAATATACCTCCCATCTAGTACCGCACCATATACCTCCCCCCTTTGTTCAACCCTGTGGGGGTGGACACATGACAGATAATGAACCCTGTAGAGAGCATCCACATTGCCCTGTAGCTTACCAGCCCGATGTTCAACCATGAAGTTAAAGTTTTGTAGTGACAGAAAACCATCTAGTGACACAAGCATTCCTTTCCTTGGCTTGGCTCATCCACGTGAGAGGCGAATGGTCGGTCACTAGACGAAAGGTTCTCCCCAGGAGATAGTAGCGAAGTGACTCCAGCGCCCACTTAATGGCCCCGCACTCTCTCTCCACTATACTATACCTGGTTTCAGCAGGGGACAGTTTCCGAATCAGATAACATACTGGGTGTTCCTCCCCATTTACCTCTTGTGACAGAACAGCCCCCAGACTCACCTATGATGCATCAGTCTGCACCACAAACTCCTTGGTGAAGTTGGGAGTAAAAAAAACTGGTGTTCCAGACAGTACCCCCTTTAATGTCACAAATGCTTTCTCTAACTGGTCAGTCCAGCAGACCATCATGGACTTCTTTCCCTTTAAACGGTCAGTTAATGGGGCTGACAGCATATCGAAAGGAGGGATGAACCGCCTATAATACCCCACTAACCCCAGAAACGCTCTCACCTGCTTGGTTGTGAGGGGACGGGGCCAGTTCTGAATGGCCTCTACTTTGTTGATTTGCGGTTTCAGGACCTCTCTCCCAATGACATTCCCCAGATACTGGGCCTCATCTAAATCTATGGAGCATTTCTTTGGGTTGGCTGTCAACCTGACCTGTCGGAGGGAGTCTACCACCGCCTGCACCTTCGGTAAGTGACTCTCCCAATCCGCACTATATATAACAATGTTGTCGAGATAGGCCACCGCAAATTGCCGATGAGGACGGAGGACTATGTCCATTAAACGCTGGAATGTCGCCGGGTGCCATGCAAACCAAAGAGTAACACTTTATACTGGTATAGTCACTCGGTGGTCATAAAGTTTTTTCTTTAGCCGCATCAGTCAGCGGTACCTGCCAATACCCCTTCGTGAGATCCAGTGTGGAAAAATACCGAGCCTGCCCAAACCGTTCGACTAACTCGTCCACCCGAGGCATGGGGTATGCGTCAAATTTGGATACCTCGTTCAGTTTACGGAAATCGTTACAAAATCTTAGGGACCCATCCGGCTTTGGTATTGAAACTATTGGACTAGCCCACTCACTTCAAGATTCCTTAGTAACACCTAACTGTAGCATGTTTCTCACCTCATCCGAGACGGTTTGTCGCCGAGCCTCAGGCACCCGATATGGCCTTAATCGGAGTTTAGCCTCGGGATCCGTGACAATGTCATGGCAGATGACCGAGGTGCGACCAGGGAGTTCATAAAACACATCCGTATTCCTACTAACGAACTCCCGAACCTCCTGAGCCTGTGTAGGCGACAGGGTATCCGCTGTCTTCACTCTGGTAGAGGCTCCCTCCGAGACCCTTGAAGGTGATGGAGCCATCTCTGCCAGGAATGTTGGCAGCGGGTTATCCCCATCTGGAAGATTCCTATCTTTCCATAGCTTCAGAAGGTTAATATGGTATACCTGCTCCCATGCCTCCTTAGCAATGTCAAGCAAGCTCCTGGGATGTCTGCCATACAAAAGTTCAAAGGGTGAGAACCCTTTTGGAGGTCTGTGGCACCTCACCACTACGAACAAAAGGTAAGGCAGTAAAAGATCCCAGTCTTAACAATCTTGAGACACAGCCCTCTAGCATATTTTTAAGGGTTTTATTGAATATTTCTACTAGGCCATCTGTTTGGGGATGATATACTGTACGTAAGTGCACAACTTCTTTACACTGAGTAACCGGCAGAGTTCCTTCATAATCTTGGACATAAATGGAGTCCCCTGATCTGTCAAAATCTCTTTCGGAATTCCCACCCGAGAAAATATATTCATCAATTCTTTGGCAATGAGTTTAGCGGAAGTACGTCGCAGGGGTACTACTTCCGGGTACCGAGTAGCCTAATCAAGAATTACCAGTATGTGTTGGTGTCCACAGGCAGACCTGTTCACGAGACCGATGAGATCTATAGCCACTCGTTCGAAGGGTACCTCTATAATTGGCAGCGGTACCAATGGACTCCGGAAGTGTGGCTGGGGGCTGGTCACCTGACAGACGGGACAGGAATTACAGTATTGTTTTACCTCATGAAAAATGCCTATCCAGAAAAACCGCTGCAGGATCCGATCCTGGGTTTTCTTGTGGCCTAGGTGTCCCCCCAACACATGTGTATGAGCTAAGTCCATTACCAACCTACATTATGCCCTGGGAACCAACAATTGCTCAACCATTTCTTCCCGTATTCGGGTTACCCGGTATAACAAATTTTGTATCATCTCGAATCGTGGCTATACGGTATGTGCCCCAGAATGCTGTGGCTCCCCATTAACAAACAATATGTTTTCTCGTGCATGAGCCAGCGTGGGATCTTGGAGCTGCGCAGTACCAAGATATTTAAATCCGACAATTCAGTTCCTGGCGGCAAATCTTCCACATTCCCGGCCAAAACTTCTATGGGGGACTGTTCTCCCTCCCCCACCTGAGTGGACGTCACCCCCACTGCAAGAACCTCCTCCTCAGGACTGCCAGGTTCCTGCTCCCCCGTGGGAGAAAGCAGCATTGTCAGTCTTGTTGCAGCTAATGGGTCACTATGTGAGACCATTGGGGACCACAAAACAGAAAACAAGGGGTATCAACTCCTAATGTAAATGAGTATAAACTCATAATGTAAATTTTCATCAACCCCCATTTCATGACACCGCCTTCCCGCAGGTGTACTTATCATGACTAGAGTAGTAGGATAGTTTTTTAAGTCTCTGTGGATGCATAAGACCCCCACTTTCCGTCCAGTGTAATCACTGGAAGGCACCAGGTTGGCTCGCACCAGAGTCACGAGACTCCCTGAGCCCAGAAGAGCCACAGCTGAGGTACCATCCACACTCGCACGACATAAGTGTCCATTGTTGGAACCCTCCGGGGTGCCAGTGGCGCAGAGCTTCGTTGCATACAGGGACTGTTGGTACCCAAAGTTCACGTCCATGGGCTTTGCCAGATTAGGAAAATCAGCCCTTACATGACATGGCTCCTGGCATCACAGACAACGGGGCCCCGCTCAATCCCAGAATGGTCTGGAGGGCCCTCCTGGGCTCCACTCGGTGGGTCAGGGTTGGGGACTTAGGAAACTGTCCTGTCCCCTTTTGGGGAGGCACACCCTGGAGTTCCTTGGTAGCCCCATATCGCTCTATGAGATCTACCATGAGTAGCGCATTAGTAGGGGACACCTGACCAACCCAGTCCTGGAGGGAGCGCGGCAAAGCCCTCCAAAATGTATCGGCTACAAGTCGATCCACCATCTCGGCAGGAGTCAGTTCCTCCGGCTGTAACCACTTTTGCATGGTATGCAACAAGTCATAGTACTGGGACCTTGCCGGCTTGGAAGGGTTAAACTCCCACTGATGCACGCGCTGGGCCCAGACTAATACATTCACACCGATACGTGCAAGTATCTCACCCTTGACGACAGCGTAGTCGGTTGTCTGCTCCACCGAAATGTCATTGTAGGCCTTCATCGGTCCTGGTGCCAGAAACGGAGCGTCAATTTCGGCCCACTGGTCCTTCGGCACTACCGCCCCCATCATCACCGCACACATGCAGGCACTACCGCCCCCATCATCACCGCACACATGCAGGCACTACCGCACCCATCATCACCGGACACACGCAGGCACTACCGCACCTATGATCACCGCACACACACACACACACACAGGCACTACCTGAGTGACGTCACCGCTGACAACGTGACTCACTTCAGTTGCTCCGTGGAGCTAACATAGAGCCATCATGGTCTGTGGACACTCTCTGTCAGCTTCCAATGTAGCAGAGCAGAAAGCGTTGAGGGACCTCGTGTGGATTACGTCGGACCTGGAGGGGTATTTGGGGATTTTAATAAAGTGGTGAAAGAGGGTGGGTTTTTTTTGTCTTTTATTTCAAATAAAGGATTTTTCGTTGTTTGTGTTTATTTACTTTCACTACAGATTAATCATGGAAGGTGTCTCATAGACGCCTGCCATGATTAACCTAGGATTTAGTGGCAGCTATGGGCAGTCATTAACTCCTTATTACCCTGATTGCCACCGCACTAGGGCAATTCGGGATGAGCTGGGTAGAGTCCCGGGACTGTCGCATCTAATGGATACGGCAATTCCGGGCGGCTGCTGGCTGATATTTTTAGGCTGGGGGGCTCCCCATAACGTGGGGCTCCCCATCCTGAGAATACCAGCCTTCAGCCATGTGGCTTTACTTTGGCTGGTATTAAAATTGGGGGGAGACCGCACGCCATTTTTTTTAATTATTTATTTATTGTACTGCACGATAAAGAACCGCCCACAGGCAACTGTGATTGGTTGCAGTGAGACAGCTGTCACTCAGCGTGGGGGCATGTCTGACTGCAACCAATCATAGGCACCTGTGGGTGGGGGAAGCAGGGAATAGTAGATTGATTAATGAGCGGCCGGCATTTTCAAAAGAGGAGAAGCCACCAGAGCAGTGTGACAGCCGTGCAGCACCGCGTCGGTGATCGTTGATTATGAGAGACGGGGTGAGAGGGAGAGACCGACTGACAGAGAGATATAGAGACCAAGAGAGAAAGACTGACCGAGAGAGAGATTGACATCGACAAAGAGGGAGAGAGACCGACAGATAGAGAGAGGCCAGAAATGAATTCACATCGCATCTGAGCATGCTTAGATTAAAAAACCGGATCCATCACTGGAATGCGTTTTTTGTGGGATGACGACAGATCCGGCGCCCATAGGCTTCCATTATACAACACGCCGGACGGCGCCGGATCCAACGTGGTCCGTTTTTTTGTTGGAGACAAAAAATTTTGCATGATGTATCCTTTCCGGCAGCCGGCCGAAGAAATTTCGCCGCATGCATCACAAGGCCATCAGGCACAATCCGGCACTAATACAAGTCAATGGGGAATAAAACTGATCCGGCGCCGGATCCGTTTTATCCGGTTTTTTTCCGGATTATGCCTGATGCCAAAAAATGGATGTGTGAAAGTAGCCTTACTGCAATGCCCGCACTCTCTACCAACTGTAGAGATTTGCTCGGGTTGGGATGCAGTAAAAGGCTCATACTGGCGTACAGTTCAAAAACGTAAGGGTTTTATTTAGACTTATGTTGACAGTCAGCAGTTCAAAGGGATAAAAAAACAATTCCAAAGTCCATTCTCTCAACCCTGGTTGCTCCACAAGACAGGTGCACACCCTTGCCTGGGTAGGTTACCAGCAGGCCCGGACTGACCATAGGGCAATTCTGGCAAATGCCAGATGGGCCTGTCCCTGTAGTGGGCCGCTGTATCTGCAGTCACTGCTGCGCTCCTCAGCAGTGTGTGAATGCCGGGCACACTAGATGCCAGGAGGCAGCGCCCTGTGCTATGCTGGCCCTGCTGTGTGCCCGGCATGAACACACTGCTGAAGAGCGCGGTGGTGGAGGTGCTGGTGACCGCAGCTTCCTCTTTCCTATTCAAATGTATTTGTATCTTTCAGACGTAAATACATTTGAACAGTGTGTCGGGACTGGGCCCCGCCCCCGACGTGCAGCATCGTGATGAGATCAGCACCTTGCTGACGTCATCACAGTGCTGCGGGCGCCACACTGGATGCATCAGGCAGCAGTAAGCGCTTCATGGAGGAGCTGAAGAGACAGGTTTAATTAATGGGGATGAGTGGGGAGGAACTGAGGACACATAACGGGAAACATTTCTGAAGGAACACAGCTTTGTGACAGGCAGAGGGGGAGTACTGTATTCAGCAGGAGGGGGGAGGGAGAAATGTGTAGTGATGAGGTAGTGTAATTTGTGTGTGTAGGGGGTGATGCGGCATGCATTGTATTATGTCTGGGGAGGGGGTAATGGAGGGTGCATTGTATTGTGTGTGGGGGAGGGGTAATGGGGGGTGCATTGTATTGTGTGTGTGTGTGTGTGTGTGTGTGGAGGGGGTAATGGGAGGTGCATTGTATTATGTGTGTGTGTGTAGGGGGTGATGAGGGGTGCATTGTATTTGTGTGTGTGTAGGGGTTTATGGGGGGTGCATTGTATTGTGTGTGTGTGTGTGTGTGTGTGTGTGTGGAGAGGAGTAATGGAGGGAGCATTGTATTGTGCGTGTGTTTATGGGGGGAGGTATAATGGAGGGTGCATTGTATTGTGTGTGTGGGGGGGAAGGGTAATGGAGGGTGCATTGTATTGTGTGTGTGTGTGTGTGTGTGTGTGTAGGGGTAATGGGGGTGCATTGTATTGTGTGGGTGTGTGTGGGGGAGGGGTAATGGAGGGTGCATTCTATTGTGTGTGTATGTGTGTAGGGGTAATGGGGTGCATTATATTGTGTGTGTGTGGGGGGGGAGGGGTAATGGAGGGTGCATTGTATTTGTGTGTGCGTGTGTGTGTGTGTGTGTAGGGGTAATGGGGGTGCATTGTGTTGTGTGTGTGTGTGTGTGTGTGTGTAGTGGTAATGGGGGTGCATTGTATTGTGTGTGTTGGGGGGGTGGAAGGGTAATGGAGGGTGCATTGTATTGTGTGTGTGTGGGGGGGGGGTAATGGGGGTGCATTGTATTGTGTGTGTGTGGGGGGGAGGGGTAATGGAGGGTGCATTGTATTGTGTTGTGTGTGTGTAGGGGTAATGGGGGTGCATTGTATTGTTTGTGTGTGTGTGTGTGTGTGTGTGTGTGTGTGTGTGTGGGAAGGGTAATGGAGGGTGCATTGTATTGTGTGTGTGTGTGTAGGGGTAATGGGGGTGCATTGTATTGTGTGTGTATGTGTGTGTGGGGAAAGGGTAATGGAGGGTGCATTGTATTGTGTGTGTGGGGGGGATTACAAAAGAGCAGTTTGGGGGGGAATATATAAATAAATAATAATAATAATAATAATAAAGGAGGCAAAATATTATGGAGAGAGGCAGTGTGGGGGTATATTATAAAGAGAGCAGTGTGGAGGGGACATTATGGAGACGAGCTGTGCATGGGGACATTATGGAAAGAGGCAGCGTGGGGGTATATTAAGGAGAGAGGCAGTGTGGGAGGTATTTTGGATAAGGGCAGTGTGGGGGGATATTTTGTGAAGGAAGAACAGCAATTATTTATTCAGGGGCACAGCATGGGAGATATTTATGGGGCAGTATAATGATACTTTTATTTTTAAAGGTGCTGTGTGGGGAAGTGATGCTGAAGAATAAAGAGGGAGGGCTTCAGAGAAGAGCAGTTGGCACGAAACCTCATCATGGCGTCTGTACTGAGTGGAGACAAAAAGGATGGGAACGACTCAGAAGATCTTACCTATAAAAATACCTGGATGTAAATGATTATTTGTGATATTGCCTGTGTCTAATCAGTATTGTGGTTCCTGTATGGTCCACAGTCTGATAACAACAACTCTCAGCATCTCCTTACCATTGTTAAGGACAAGCTGGGAGTTGTAGATTCCGGCATCTTCCGAGTCTTCCCATTGATTTGCATTGTAAAATACAGAACTTTTTCCGAGTGGAAAACACCAGAAGAATGGAGAGGTCAATTCTTTTAATCACTTGGTGGTTTTAGAAACCTGAAGTGGGTAAAAGATGCTGAAAACCCTGAACCTGTGCACAGCGAGTAGATGCAAATGGTCATTCGAGGATTTTTCATAGTGGTTTCCATGGTGGGATGTGCCCCCAAAAATGTCAATGCACATTCCCTAAGTGGTATGTGTCCAAAATTATCAGCAGTAAAAATGACAGCTTCCCTGATCACCTATCTGTAGAAGAGGTCATCAATATTAGTTCAGGGGGATCTGATTTTGTATCTCTCCCCATCAGCTATATGACGATGACGCAGCATCCTCTTCATTATCTACAAAACCCAGCTCTGTAGGGAAAATAGCGGCTTCACTAGATCCTGCTACTAAGAGCAATAAATAGGCCTGAGCTGTAATACTGGATGAAACCGTGACTACATGTTATATGGTCGTGTTACACAATCTAAAAGTGCACAAAGATATTATACATTTGTGGCGCCCTGGACTAGCCAGGTCGTCACAGGTAACACACAAACACCCCCACCCCCACTAGACAGTAACATTAGCCAAACACAAAACCCTTGTTGCCTCCATCCAGGGTCTGATGTCCACACCAAGTGGGGCGGAGCCAAGCAGTTGGCCCACCCACCGAGGAGTTCACAGGCCTGGAGGCGGGAAAAGTGTCAGAACAGTTTAGGAGGTTGAAGTGTGAGGAGTAAACACTTGGGTGTCTGGGTTGTGGCCCAGGCACTGACAGCAAGGTTGGCAGACGGTGGTGGCCGTCTGCAGGAGTGGTGAACCGACGCGGAACCGTAGGACCGGGGACGGGCGACGGCCCACCGGTACCGACCGGGGAGCGAAGTGGAGCCAGCACACACAGGCAGGGCCATCGGACCCCGACTAGGCTTGGAGTCGCCGTCAACAGTCAAATCTGAGTGTGACAGGAACCCCAGGGGTTTCCTAACAGCCAAAGACCCGATTGAAGGACCCCGTCCACACCGTGAGGGTATACAGCTACCGCCTAAGGCTAGAGACCAAGGGCCAGCGCCTGAGGGCAAACGGGCTCCTCCGGCACCCATACACCGGGGAGCGGACTACCGTTGGGAATCCATCGTAGTCAAACAAGTACACAAAGGTGCAGGGAAAGACAGCCGCCATCACCTGTCCGGGGAGAGACACTGCAGCCGGCTGCGGGACCCGTCCACCCAGCCGTTTGGTTTACCGAGGACTTTGTGAGTACACCCGTGCCATCCGGCGCCGCGCTGTCCCTGCAACCCTGCACCTCACCAACCCTGCCTCCCCGTCACACCACCGGGCCCCGGGAACACCGACCCCTACCAACGGAGGGGGGAAACAACATCCCAGCTGATCCCTACCATCGCTCCCGGGATCCCCGTCACCAGCAGCGGTGGTGCCTATCTTCACCACAATCCGTGGGTGGCGTCACGGACCAAATCCCTCAAACCAACCACTCCTTTCACTCACGAGCGAGGAGCGCCGCTCAAGTCCCTGAGCAGCAGCCGCAGCAACGCCGGACCCAAGCGTTAGCGAGCGCGCAGTGCGGCGGCGTCCTCCCCGCCCGCGACAACTTGGCGTCACGAACAGGATTGAACCCATCTACTTACCAGTAGAAGTGCGCCTTGCAGTCCCCGCTGGCTGTGTCCGGCCGAACATTTTGAAGCGCCGCCATCTTTGGCGCAAAAATCTCCCGCTCGAGCTTCTCCGAGCAGGGAAGGCGTGAAAGCGAAGCCACGCCCCCAACAAGCGGAAGTGCTGAAGAGAACCAAGGGGGGGCGGGTGTGTGTCTGCCTAATGTAGCCGAGGCTATAAAAGCGGGGATGCCAGGACTCTGCAAACATTTGGTTCCTGGAAGCTTGCCAGCAAGAATGCCCATTCCGTCCGGTGATGCCGAGATTCCAGAGCCCACGCCAGGAACAGCGGCGTGGGTGGAGGCCCGGACTGCGCAAATGTGCTGCCGCCTTCAAGCCCAGGTTCGGTTCTTGATGGAGCGCTGGGTGGCCGAGATGGAGGAAGTGGCGGCGGCCGTGCGGAGACGCGAGGTGGAGGCAGTGTTGGAAGAGCGGGTAAGCGACCCACGCCCCTGTGTCCGAGAAGGACCGGCCGCTGCGGCTGAGGGGCCCGGCCTGCGCCCGCTCACCCTCCTGCCTCCCCTGCCATCTGTACCAGTTCCTGTTGCCCCTCCGCTCGGACCGCTACCCCCACCACCGGTAGCGGAATCAAACCCGTCCGCCCTAGAGGACCGACCTGGGGGCGTTGTCTGTGAACGGCCCGTATCTTTCCCGCTGCCATGGAAGATACCGCGGGAGGCGTCCGTCCGCGATAAGAAGCCGTCGGCCCCGAAAGTGGCCGCACCTGAGACCGTCCCGGCTCCGGCAGTCCGCCCGGCTGTGGAAGAACCGGCCGCTGCAGGCTCGAAGGCCCAACCGGTGAGGCCAGCTGTCCCTGAATCCCCTGCCTTGGCTGAGGCTGCACCGCGGGCCGCCACTGCAAAGCAGCAGTCCAGGCCACGTCACCGCGGGACTCCCACGAGAGAGTACCGGTAGTGGCCAGTGTGGGCGCGGTCCAGCGGGGCCCTACCCGGGCGCAGGGGTCTGCCAACGCCCCTTATTGGGACAGGGAACCAAATCAGTTGGGCCGAGAGATTGCCGCCAGGGAGCAGCAGAGGGCCGAAGTAGTGGCGCAGGTGATTAAAGAAAAGGATGCACTCCGTCATGCCACCTTTCGGGTGCGGGGCCCGGTGTATGAAGGCCATGTCCGGCAGTTTGGCACACGGAGGGGGTTCGGTTTTATCTACGAGCCGGGCCTGGAGGCCGAAGTGTTTGTGGCCCGCTGCGATGTCAACTCACATCTTCCCACGGGCCACCCAGGTCGCGATCTATTGCCGGGCAACCTGGTAACTTACACCCGCCACTGCGGGGAGAGGGGCTGTTTCGCCCTGGAGGTTAAGCAAAGGAAGAGCCGCGGAGAGCAGATGCGGCCCCAGCCCCCTCCTCCTCCACCAAGCCATCCGGATGTTGACTCTGGAAGAGGTCCTAGATGAGTACGACCTCAAGTAGTGGCAGCGGTCCGCCGTTGCATAACTTTGTCCCAACGGGACCCCCAGCACTGTTGTTTATGTGAATGAAAATGAATCAAAACCGAAGATCATCTGATTAGCTACAGTGATTATCCCGGCCGTTGCCGGCAAGTTGTCCCCGGAGGGACTCTGTGTGTTTTTACCGCCCACATGAGAAACTGCTCATTAACATGGCCGAGAACTGGCAGGCCACCCACAAACTTGTGGGCTTGTAAATAGTTTTGTGGGATGGAAACCGTTGCTGCCTCCGGAGAGGCAGATTGGAGGAAGGGCCCGCAGCAGAGCAGGCTGGGGCCCGGCCACCACCAGGACCAGTCGCCATCCTCTGGGGGTCAGGGGTCCCCCTGGACGTGGGGTCCCCTAAAGTGACAGTCGGGTGCAAGTTATCGTACCCGTTCCCACTCGGGTAGCCTGAACCTGGACTGGGGTCAAGGGGTGCTGCCCACTTCTTAGGGGCAGCATCAGGGCTAGGTTGCTTGGGTGGGAGAGCGGAAGACATCCATCCGTCTGTCATTATTAAAAGTGTTTTTATATGTGCAACGTTTCAAGTGACCTAACAAAATTGCTTATGTTTGAAATGTTTACATGTTATTTATGTTTTTACAGTTTTGAAAAATAAAACCGGTGATGGACGGGCAGCCCGCGGACGGTCTGCATTTCACCAAGGGGGAATGTGGCGCCCTGGACTAGCCAGGTCATCACAGGTAACACACAAACATCCCCACCCCCACTAGACAGTAACATTAGCCAAACACAAAACCCTTGTTGCCTCCCTCCAGGGTCTGATGTCCACACCAGGTGGGGCGGAGCCAAGCGGTTGGCCCACCCACCAAGGAGTTCACAGGCCTGAAGGCGGGAAAAGTGTCAGAACAGTTTAGGAGGTTGAAGTGTGAGGAGTAAACACTTGGGTGTCTGGGTTGTGGCCCAGGCACTGACAGCAAGGTTGGCAGACGGTGGTGGTCGCCTGCAGGAGTGGTGAACCGACGCGGAACCGTAGGTCCGGGGATGGGCGACGGCCCGCCGGTACCGACCGGGGAGCAAAGGGAAGCCAGCACACACAGGCAGGGCCATCGGACCCCGACTAGGCTTGGAGTCGCCGTCAACAGTCAAATCCGAGTGTGACAGGAACCCCAGGGGTTTCCTAACAGCCAAAGTCCCGATTGAAGGCAACCGCCCACACCGTGAGGGTATACAGCTACCGCCTAAGGCTAGAGACCCAAGGGGCAGCGCCTGCGGGCAAATGGGCTCCTCCGGCACCCATACACCGGGGAGCGGACTACCGTTGGGAATCAATCGTAGTCAAACAGTACACAGTACACAAAGGTGCAGGGAAAGACAGCCGCCATCACCTGTCCGGGGAGAGACACTGCAGCCGGCTGCGGGACCCGTCCATCCAGCCGTTTGGTTTACCGAGGACTTTGTGCATCTCTTACTGAGTGAGTACACCCGTGCCATCCGGCACCGCGCCGCGCTGTCCCTGCAACCCTGCACCTCATCAACCCTGCCTCCCCGTCACACTATCGGGCCCCGGGACCACCAACCCCTACCCACGGAGGGGGGAAACAACATCCCAGCTGCTCCCGACCATCGCTCCCGGGATCCCCGTCACCAGCAGCGGTGGTGCCTATCTTCACCATAACCCGTGGGTGGCGTCACAGACCAAATCCCTCAAACCAACCACCCCTTTCACTCACGGGCGAGGAGCGCCGCTCGAGTCCCCGGATCCGACCCACCGTTCGAGCCACTGAGCAGCAGCCGCAGCAGCGCCGGACCCGAGCGGGGTCCGAGAGGGGGTGTGTGTATGTGGTAGGTGTTGTTACCTGTGACCCCTGGGGTCCAGGGCGTCACACCCCCATGCTATTCCTTCTCTATTCTGCCCCCCACACACACACACACACACACACTTTACCTAGTTTTTATTCTATGCAGACTCACACTTTTCTTCCCCCGTACTGGCTCCTCACACTATTACCCCCAAAAGGCTCCTCATACATTTCCCTACACTCCCATACTTTCTCCTCTCACATCCACCCTGCTAACCATACTCTTTTCTCCCATATTTTATTTCATCATTCTCCATACTGCCTCCTCTCACATTCCCCCACTCCCTATACTGTGTCTACACTCATCCCATCCCCATTGCTCCCCATACTGTGCACGCATACATCCTCCCTCATACTGTTTTCCCATACATGCCCTTCTTCGCTCTCCATACTGTCTGTACCCATGCCTTTCTCTCTCCTCATACTGTATCCTCAATTTTTTCCCTTCCCCTCATCCCTCATACTGTCTCTTCACACATCCCCCTACTACCCATACTGTATCCGATTTTATCCAATTCCCCTCGCTTCTCATACTATGTATGTATACATTCCCTCACTAATACTGTTTCCTCATACATCCCCTCTTGCTCCTCATACTTTATCTGCACCCATCCCATGCCCTTCGCTCTCCATACTGTGTCCACACTTTTTTCCCTCCCCCTCCTCCCCCAATTATAACAAAACTTCTGTGTATTCAGCTCCACGGAAGCACGTAGCACCAACACTTTCTGCACCTCTGAGGCGCCGGTGAGTGACGACAGCAGCGTGATCAGATGACCTAACCATGCTACTGACGTCATCCTGACCCGTGCAGCTGATTGCTGGAAGTCGGCATGCAGCACTTTCTGAGTTAGTTTGACAGCTGGCACAAAGAACAGCCGAATCCCTAACTCTCTGAAGTTCGGAAAGGTAGTTCATGAGCTGTGTTTCCTAACTGACGATATCACTTTAATGGCTTTGAAATAAATTAGAAATTTTATAGGACAACCGGAATTTTCTTTTTTTCTGTTACTAAATCAGGCAGGTGCTCCTTAGTAGCCGGAATCTGATTCATGTGGTTAGCGGTTTGGGGAGCATGAATCAGGCAGTTCCCTTTAGTAGCCAGGATCTCATTAATGCGGCCAGTGGTTCAGGGATCTTCAATCAGGCATGAGCCTTTTAGTAGCCAGGATCTGATTCATGTGGCCAGTGGTTTGGGGAGCTTCAATCAGCCAGGAGCCTTTTAGTAGCCAGGATCTGATTCATGTGGCTAGTGGTTTGGGGAGCTTCTGTCAGGCAGGAGTCTTTTAGTAACCAGGATCTGATTCATGTGGCCAGTGGTTTGGGGAGCTTCTATCAGGCAGGAGCCTTTTAGTAGCCAGAATCTGATTCATATGGCTAGTGGTTTGTGGAGCTTCTATCAGGCAGGAGCCTTTTAGTAGCCAGGATCTGATTCATGTGGCCAGTGGTTTGGGAAGCTTCTATCAGGCAGGAGCCTTTTAGTAGCCAGGATCTGATCATGTGGCCAGTGGTTTGGGGAGCTTCTATCAGGCAGGAGCCTTTTAGTAGCCAGGAACTGATTAATGTGGCCAGTGGTTTGGGGAGCTTCTGTCAGGCAGGAGCCTTTTAGTAGCCAGGATCTAATTCATGTGGCCAGTGGTTTGGGAAGCTTCTATCAGGCAGGAGCCTTTTAGTAGCCAGGATCTGATCATGTGGCCAGTGGTTTGGGGAGCTTCTATCAGGCAGGAGCCTTTTAGTAGCCAGGAACTGATTAATGTGGCCAGTGGTTTGGGGAGCTTCTGTCAGGCAGGAGCCTTTTAGTAGCCAGGATCTAATTCATGTGGCCAGTGGTTTGGGAAGCTTCTATCAGGCAGGAGCCTTTTAGTAGCCAGGATCTGATCATGTGGCCAGTGGTTTGGGGAGCTTCTATCAGGCAGGAGCCTTTTAGTAGCCAGGAACTGATTAATGTGGCCAGTGGTTTGGGGAGCTTCTGTCAGGCAGGAGCCTTTTAGTAGCCAGGATCTAATTCATGTGGCCAGTGGTTTGGGGAGCTTCTGTCAGGCAGGATCCTTTTAGTAGCCAGGATCTGATTCATGTGGCCAGTGGTTTGGGGAGCTTCTAGCAGGCAGGAGCCTTTTAGTAGCCAGTGGTTTGGGGAACTTATAATGGAAGTCCGTTTTCGGCGACCAAGCTCAATAGGGCCACACTAGAAGGAAGTAATGCCCTCAGTGCTCCCCCTGCAGACAGGCATACGTATCTCACAAGTCTCCCAAGCTTTTCTGTCTTTTACAGTGATGTAGGATGACCAGAAGAACAATCATAGGCAGTCCAAAGTATAAAAATTATGCTTTCAAAATCTCTTGATAACGATTCCACACCACCATTCCCGCCATAGGCACACTGATGTGCTATGCACAGCACAAGCCCTTTTTACCTAATCATAGGGCCGCTTAGATGCCAGTATCCACGGCAGGACGACCTAGCTTGTGGCGATCTAAATAGTTTTTTTCCGTCCATTACTCTATAATACAGTCCAATTCGGGGTACTTGTGTTCTCTTACAAAGATATGTGATTAGTATTTCTGTGATTAATAGTGTGCAAATATTATCTATCATCTCTATTCAAATATATGCAAATGCTGAAGCATCATGGGAATCCGCCTTTTACGTCACGTGGGGGGAGCTGAGCTTGAGCTGACGAATCTTATTGGATGTTACATGCATTTTACCCGTTTGTGTGCAAAGATGTAGCCAGTAGTTTGTGGAGCTTCAATCAGGCAGGAGCCTTTTAGTAGCCAGGATCTGATTAATGTGGCCAGTGGTTTGGGGAGCTTCAATCAAGCAGGAGCCTTTTAGTAGCCAGGATCTGATTCATGTGGCCAGTGGTTCGGGGAGCTTCAATCAAGCAGGAGCCTTTTAGTAGCCAGGATCTAATTCATGTGGCCAGTGGTTTGGGGAGCTTCTGTCAGGCAGGAGCCTTTTAGTAGCCAGGATCTAATTCATGTGGCCAGTGGTTTGGGGAGCTTCTGTCAGGCAGGATCCTTTTAGTAGCCAGGATCTGATTCATGTGGCCAGTGGTTTGGGGAGCTTCTAGCAGGCAGGAGCCTTTGAGTAGCCAGTGGTTTGGGGAACCTATAACGGAAGTCTATTTTCGGCGACCAAGCTCAATAGGGTCACACTAGAAGGAAATAATGCCCTCAGTGCTCCCCCTGCAGACAGGCATACGTACCTCACAAGCCTCCACAGCTTTTCTATCTTTTACAGTGATGTAGGACGCCCAGAAAAACAATCATAGGCAGTCCAAAGTGTAACAATTATGCTTTCAAAATCTCTTGCTAACAATTCCACACCACCATTCCCACCATGGGGAAAATGATGTGCTATGCACAGCACAAGCTCTTTTTATTTTTACCAAATCATAGGGCCGCTTAGATGCCAGTATCCACGGCAGGACGACCTAGCTTGTGGCGATCTAAATAGTTTTTTCCATCCATTACTCTATCATACAGTCACATCGGGATACTTGTGTTCTCTTACAAAGATATGTGATTAGTATTTCTGTGATTAATATTGTGCAAATATTATCTATCATCTCTATTCAAATATATGCAAATGCTGAAGCATCATGGGAATCCACCTTTTACGTCACGTGGGGGGAGCTGAGCTTGAGCTGACGAATCTTATTGGATGTTACATGCATTTTACCCGTTTGTGTGCAAAGATGTAGCCAGTAGTTTGTGGAGCTTCAATCAGGCAGGAGCCTTTTAGTAGGCAGGATCTGATTGATGTGGCCAGTGGTTTGGGGAGCTTCAATCAGGCAGGAGCCTTTTAGTAGCCAGGATCTGATTCATGTGGCCAGTGGTTTGGGGAGCTTCTATCAGGCAGGAGCCTTTTAGTAGCCAGGATCTGATTCATGTGGCCAGTGGTTTGGGGAGCTTCAAACAGGCAGGAGCCTTTTAGTAGCCAGGATCTGATTCATTTGGCCAGTGGTTTGGGGAGCTTCTATCAGGCAGGATCCTTTTAGTAGCCAGGATCTGATTCATGTGGCCAGTTGTTTGGGGAGCTTCAGTCAGGAGCCTTTTACTAGGTAGGATCTGATTCATGTGGCCAGTGGTTTGGGGAGCTTCAATCAGGCAGGAGCCTTTTAGTAGCCATGATCTGATTCATGTGGCCAGTCGTTTGGGGAGCTTCTGTGAGGCAGGAGCCTTTTAGTAGCCAGGACCAGATTCATGTGGCCAGTGGTTCGGGGAGCTTCAATCAAGCAGGAGCCTTTTAGTAGCCAGGATCTAATTCATGTGGCCAGTGGTTTGGGGAGCTTCTGTCAGGCAGGAGCCTTTTAGTAGCCAGGATCTGATTCATGTGGCCAGTGGTTTGGGGAGCTTCTAGCAGGCAGGAGCCTTTTAGTAGCCAGTGGTTTGGGGAACCTATAATGGAAGTCTATTTTCGGCGGTCAAGCTCAATAGGGTCACACGAGAAGGAAATAATGCCCTCAGTGCTCCCCCTGCACAGACAGGCATACGTACCTCACAAGCCTCCACAGCTTTTCTATCTTTTACAGTGATGTAGGACGCCCAAAAGAACGATCATAGGCAGTCCAAAGAGTAAAAATTATGCTTTTGAAATCTCTTGATAACGATTCCACACCACCATTCCCACCATGGGACCAATAATGTGCTATGCACAGCACAAGCTCTTTTTACCTAATCATAGGGCCGCTTAGATGCCAGTATCCACGGCAGGACGACCTAGCTTGTGGCGATCTAAATAGTTTTTTCCGTCCATTACTCTATAATACAGTCACATCGGGATACTTGTGTTCTCTTAAAAAGATATGTGATTTGTATTTCTGTGATTAATATTGTGCAAATATTATCTATCATCTCTATTCAAATATATGCAAATGCTGAAGCATCATGGGAATCCGCCTTTTACGTCACGTGGGGGGAGCTGAGCTTGAGCTGACGAATCTTATTGGATGTTACATGCATTTTACCCGTTTGTGTGCAAAGATGTAGCTAGTAGTTTGTGGAGCTTCAATTAGGCAGGAGCCTTTTAGTAGCCAGGATCTGATTAATGTGGCCAGCGGTTTGGGGAGCTTCTGTCAGGCAGGAGCCCTTTAGTAGCCAGGATCTGATTCATTTGGCCAGTTGTTTGGGGAGCTTCTATCAGGCAGGAGTTTTTTAGTAGCCAGTATCTGATTCATGTGGCCAGCGGTTTGGGGAGCTTCAGTCAGGCATGAGCCTTTTAGTAGCCAGGATCTGATTGATGTGGCCAGTTGTTTGTAGAGCTTCTATCAGGCAGGAGCCTTTTATTAGCCAGGATCTGATTCATGTGGTCAGTGGTTTGGGGAGACTATAATGAAAGTCCGTTTACGGCGGCCAAGCTTAAAGGGGTTATCCGGCTTCTTTGACCTTTTTTTTTTATTTCCCTATTGGGCTACATTGGGGCAGGTAAGTAGATAGAGACCACTTACCTGCCCTGCTGTCAGCCCCTTTTCCCCCGGCTCAGAGCGGTCATGTGACCGCTTCTGCCGCGATTTTGCTGCTTCCGGTCATGTCATGTCAACATGGGCAGGGCCATGTTGACATGCAAATGTGGAACAGCATGTCGCCTCCCTGCTGGGTGTCTACAGTGTGATGAGCCCTGCACCCTCCCACACATTCCCCCGCACCTCTTTTACTCTCCAGTAACCTCCCCCTGCACTGCTGTGGGGTCCGTGACCTGGGGGCGGGGCCTGGCGGCAGCTGCCGTGGTGTCAGCGCCAGCACCGGGCCCCCTGCTCAGGATCACACATTCAAATGTACCGGCATCACAGATCACCGATGCCGGTACATTTGAAAGTGCTGATGAGAAGCAGCGCAGCGCTGCTTCTCATCACTGTCCCTCCCGCTGTCTGTGCTCTCTTCAGCACAGTGGTGACGTCACTACTGTGCTGAAGAGAGCACAGACAGCGCACGAACGTGCAGGAGCGGCGGGGACCGAGGACAGGTGAGTATGTACTCCACATGTGTTCCCGATGGGGATGGGGATGGGGGGGTTGCAGAGCCATATGTGTACATGTGCAGAGCCATATGTGTGCGTGTGAGGTGCAGAGCCATATGTGTGCGTGTGCAGAGCCATGTGTGTGCGTGTGCGGTGCAGAGCCATATGTGTGCGTGTGAGGTACAGAGCCATATGTGTGCGTGTGCGGTGCAGAGCCATATGTGTGCGTGTGCGGTACAGAGCCATATGTGTGCGTGTGCGGTACAGAGCCATATGTGTGCGTGTGCAGAGCCATATGTGTGCGTGTGCGGTGCAGAGCCATATGTGTGCATGTGCGGTACAGAGCCATTTGTGTGCGTGTGCAGAGCCATATGTGTGCAGAGCCATATGTGTGCGTGTGCGGTACAGAGCCATATGTGTGCGTGTGCGGTACAGAGCCATATGTGTGCGTGTGCGGTGCAGAGCCATATGTATGCGTGTGCGGTGCAGAGCCATATGTGTGCGTGTGCAGAGCCATATGTGTGCGGTACAGAGCTATATGTGTGCGTGTGCGGTGCAGAGCCATATGTGTGCGTGTGCAGAGCCATATGTGTGTGTGTGCGGTACAGAGCCATATGTGTGCGTGTGCGGTGCAGAGCCATATGTGTGCGTGTGCAGAGCCATATGTGTGTGTGTGCGGTACAGAACCATATGTCTGCATGTGCGGTGCAGAGCCATATGTGTGCGTGTGCGGTGCAGAGCCATATGTGTGCGTGTGCAGAGCCATATGTGTGCGTGTGCGGTACAGAGCCATATGTGTGCGTGTGCGGTAAAGAGCCATATGTGTGTGTGTGTGCGGTGCAGAGCCCGATGTGGGGCTGTTATTTGCAATGCTGTAGTGATACCAGGTCAGGTGCTGGGGAAGAATACTGACAGGGACTGTATGTGCAGAGGGCGGGCAGGGGGTGGGGCTGGACACTGAGGCTGGGTGGTGACAGCTCTGACTGAGGTTCTGCACAGGAAATGGTCATGTTTGCTGGATCTGAATGTAAACAAGAGCTGCAGAGAATAAAGGGATAATTCAAGAGGAACAAAAGTTAGAAAACTAAAAATAACAATGTAGGTGTGATTTATGACAATATAGCACAGATAAACTCAAAAATGTTTGTTAAGCTAATGTCGGACAACTCCTTTAATAGGGCCACACTAAAAGGGAATAATGCCCTAAGTGCTCCCCCTGTTTAGACAAGAATACATATCTCACAAGTTTCCCAAGCTTTTCTGTTTTTTACAGTGATGTAGGACGCCCAGAAGAACGATCATAGGCAGTCCAAAGTGTAAAAATTATGCTTTCGAAATCTCTTGATAACGATTCCGCACCACCATTCCCGCCATGGGAACAATGATGTGCTATGCACAGCACAAGCCCTTTTTACCAAGTCATAGGGCCGCTTAGATGCCAGTATCCACGGCAGAACGGTCTAGCTTGTGGCGATCTAAATAGTTTTTCCCGTCCATTACTTTATAACACAATCACATTGAGGTACTTGTATTCTCCTACAAACATATGTGATTAGTGTTTCTGTGAATAATATTGTGCAAATATTATCTATCATCTCTATTCAAATCTATGCAAATACTAAAGCATCATGGGAATCCGCCTTTCACGTCACGTTGGGGGAGCTGAGCTTGAGCTGACGTTTCTCATTGGCTCTCACAGATAACATGCAAATAACATGTATTTTTCCCGTTTTTGTGCAAAGCTTGCCCGCCTACTAGAAACCAACGTGTAAATAAAGTTAATAGAAAAAAACATGAAAAAAGTGCCTCACTTAGTACACCTTCATGCATGCGCAGAGAACTCAGTAAGTGACGTACTTCCGGTCGGTGAGAAAGCGGAGTAGGTGAGAAAGCTGAGTAGGTGAGTTGTTGGGGAAACAACATCCCAGCTGCTCCCTACCATCACTCCCGGGATCCCCGTCACCAGCAGCGGTGGTGCCTATCTGCACCACAACCCGTGGGTGGCGTCACGGACCAAATCCCTCAAACCAACCACCCCTTTCACTCACGGGCGAGGAGCGCCGCTCGAGTCCCCGGATCCGGCCCACCGTTCGAGCCACCGAGCAGCAGCTGCAGCAGCACCGGACCCGAGCGTTAGCGAGCGCGCAGTGCGGTGGCGTCCTCCCCGCCCCCGACACATTCAACACGCGAAAAGTGGGCTGATGTACACCCAAATGCCAGGGCTGAATTTTAGTCCCAGTCCGGCCCTGGTTACCAGTCTCTTAAATATATTCCCATACAAACACTGCCCGGTAGTGTGAGATGGCAGTTCTCTCCTCAATGTCCAGTAACACACTGAGCTCCTTATCCAGCCCCAGCTCTCTACACATATGCACTGAACACCAAGCACCTTATGCTTCCCTAATTACTGCAGCTGTGTTTGTCGGGCATTGCCCCGAAAACCCAGATAATCAGAAGGCTTCCAGGCCAGAGTTCTGCTTTCTCCAGCCAGAGCTCCAGTGGGATTGCATTTTGCCCGGAGAAATATACCTGCCATCTAGTACCGCACCACAATTAGAAATGTGTAGAAAAGACCTGGGATCAGAATTCGGTTGAGACATGCTTAAGTCTGATCAAGAGCATGCCCAGACGGATTCAGCCAGTTTTGAAAGCCAAAGGTGGATTTACAAAACACTAACAAAATAATAAAAATTAAAATTTAGATTTTTAGGAGCAAAACAGTCACAATGTAGTGACATGACAAGAATCTGCATAATTAATCAAATACTAAATAGCTGCAACTCAAATTTATGTATGAGATAGCCAAGGTGATTGTTTATAAAATGAAGGTAGTCTCACACTGTAGTCGATGGTGAGATATTAAGTCTGAAAGTCAAAAATACAGAACATTCTTACCATTTGTTTGTCAGTGTACATTTGTATCGCAGGAACCTTCAACTCCCAGTATATTCCTAACAATGGTAAGGAGATACTGGGACTGCAGACCATACAGCAATGACAGCATAGTGCCTGAATAAAAAATATTCCCTCACTGTATTCCCTGCACAAACTATGATCCACACACTATGATCCACACACTGCCTTCTCCTATCCATAGTGAGCTCCTCCTTCACACTGTCGTCTCACACTGTGCTCCCCCAATACTGCCCAGTGTCTATACCATGCCCACCATGCCCACTTATCACAATCCTTCTCCTTGGCATACTGTCCCCTCCGGGCTGTGCCTTTATATTGTCCCCCTGGAGAGGGGCTCGGCCGCTCCCTCGCCGGGCCGAGCCGCTCAAGGTCCGGGCTCGGGTTGTCGGTGGCTCGAGCGCCTCCGGACCGGGGGCCACGTCGCTCTGTTAAGGGGAGGCAGTGGGGTGGTGGTGCGGGGCGAAGTTCGCAGCCGGGGGCCGCGTTGTCGTTGTACGGGTCGTGACGCCACCCACGAGTCTTGGTGACGTGATGCACCACCGCTGCTGCTGGAGTGAAGGGGGCTCCTGGGATCGGTGTTGAAGGCGCAGCCTGGATGTTAGCCCCTCCGTGGGTAGGTGCGGTGTGTCCCGGGGCCCGGTGGGACGGGCGACGATGATGTCAGGGTGCAGGGTGCCGTGCTGCGGTGCGATGTCGTGCCCGGATGGCACTGGTGTACTCACTATTAATTCACACTCAGAGTCACTGGTAAACCAAAGTTTGGGTATGGTCGGGTCCCGCAGCCGGCTGCTTGTGTCCCTTGTGAGGCTGATGGTGGCCCCTTTCCCTTGCACCTCTTGTTTTGACTGTTGGCTCCCCTGCCTGTACAGTGGTAGCCCGCTCCCCTGCGTTGAGCTGCCGGAAGAGCCCTTGGTTGCCCGCAGGTGCTGGCCCGTTGGGTGTTTGGCCCTTGGCGGTGGCTCTCAACCGGTATCGGTGGGCTTTTGCCTTCTTTCGGGACTTTGGGTGAGGATAAACCTGTGAGGTCCAGACTGCAATCAGTTAATTTGCCTACACTCAGTGGCTTCCAAGCTAGGACGGGGTCTGAGTACCCGGTTTCTGGTGCTCCGGTAAACGGTTGACTCCCCGGTTCAGGGACGGCGGTCTCCAACCCTGGCCCGGTCCCTATGGTTCCGCCGGTTGCTATACTGGTACTCCTGCAGGCGGCCACCACCGTCTGCCTGCCTGACATTACGGGAATCCCAGGCTCCAACCCGGGTCCCTGACAGCTCTACTCCCCCACACCTCCTGTCACTGTCACTCTACAACTTAATCTGTTTGTATTTCCTGCCTCAGGACAGTAGTCTCCTCGGTGGGCGTGCCTTTCTGCCTGACTCCGCCCACCTAGTGTGCCCTACTGGCCCTGAGGGAGGCATCAGGTCTCCCTTTCGGGTGACAGGTGTGTCCTCACAAGGGATGGGGAGGTGTGTATATGGTAGGTGTTGTTACCTGTGACCCCTGGGGTCCAGGGCGTCACACCCCCATGCTATTTCTTCTCTATTCTGCCCCCCCCCCCCCCCCACACACACACACACACACACACACACACTTTACCTAGTTTTTATTCTATGGAGACTTACACTTTTCTTCCCCCGTACTGGCTCCTCACACTATTACCCCCAAAAGGCTCCTCGTACGTTTCCCTCCACTCCCATACTTTCTCCTCTCACATCCACCCTGCTAACCATACTCTTTTCTCCCATATTTTATTTCATCATTCTCCATACTGCCTCCTCTCACATTCCCCCACTCCCTATACTGTGTCTACACTCATCTCATCCCCATTGCTCCCCATACTGTGCACGCATACATCCTCCCTCATACTGTTTTCCCATACATGACCTTCTTTGCTCTTCATACTGTCTGTACCCATGCCTTTCTCTCTCCTCATACTGTATCCTCAATTTTTTCCCTTCCCCTCATCCCTCATACTGTCTCTTCACACATCTCCCCACTACCCATACTGTATCCGATTTTATCCAATTCCCCTCGCTTCTCATACTATGTATGTATACATTCCCTCACTAATACTGTTTCCTCATACATCCCCTCTTGCTTCTCATACTTTATCTGCACCCATCCCATGCCCTTCTCTCTCCATACTGTGTCCACACTTTTTTCCCTCCCTCGCTCCTCATATTGTTTTCTCATACATTCCTCCCTCCCCATACCGTGTCTGCACCAATCCCTCCCTAACTCCCCATACTGTGCCCGCACCCATACCTCCCTCGCTCCCCATAGTATCTGCACCCATCCCCTTTCTCACTTTCCAAACGCTGTCCTCAAATTTCTGTCCCTCTGGCTCCTAATGCTATGTCAACACTCATTGTCCCCTGTATCAGTGCCCCCTTGCTCCCCAAACTTTGTCCACAAATAAACACCCCCCCCCCTCCCTCCAATTATAACAAAACTTCTGTGTATTCAGCTCCACGGAAGCACGTAGCACCAACACTTTCTGCACCTCTGAGGCGCCGGTGAGTGACGACAGCAGCGTGATCAGATGACCTAACCATGCTACTGACGTCATCCTGACCCGTGCAGCTGATTGCTGGAAGTTGGCATGCAGCACTTTCTGAGTTAGTTTGACAGCTGGCACAGAGAACAGCCGAATCCCTAACTCTCTGAAGTTCGGAAAGGTAGTTCATGAGCTGTGTTTCCTAACTGACGATATCACTTTATTGGCTTTGAAATAAATTAGAAATTTTATGGGACAACTGGAATTTTCTTTTTTTCTGTTACTAAATCAGGCAGGTGCTCCTTAGTAGCCGGAATCTGATTCATATGGTTAGTGTTTTGGGGAGCATGAATCAGGCAGTTCCCTTTAGTAGCCAGGATCTCATTAATGTGGCCAGTGGTTCAGGGAGCTTCAATCAGGCATGAGCCATTTAGTAGCCAGGATCTGATTCATGTGGCCAGTGGTTTGGGGAGCTTCTATCAGGCAGGAGCCTTTTAGTAGCCAGGATCTGATTCATATGGCTAGTGGTTTGGGGAGCTTCTATCAGGCAGGAGCCTTTTAGTAGCCAGGATCTGATTCATGTGGCCAGTGGTTTGGGAAGCTTCTATCAGGCAGGAGCCTTTTAGTAGCCAGGATCTGATTCATGTGGCCAGTGGTTTGGGGAACTTCTATCAGGCAGGAGCCTTTTAGTAGCCAGGATCTGATTCATGTGGCCAGTGGTTTGGGAAGCTTCTATCAGGCAGGAGCCTTTTAGTAGCCAGGATCTGATTCATGTGGCCAGTGGTTTGGGGAGCTTCTATCAGGCAGGAGCCTTTTAGTAGCCAGGAACTGATTAATGTGGCCAGTGGTTTGGGGAGCTTCTATCAGGCAGGAGCCTTTTAGTAGCCAGGATCTGATTAATGTGGCCAGTGGTTTGGGGAGCTTCTATCAGGCAGGAGCCTTTTAGTAGCCAGGATCTGTTTCATGTGGCCAGTGGTTTGGGGAGCTTCTATCAGGCATGAGCCTTTTAGTAGCCAGGATCTGATTCATGTGGCCAGTGGTTCGGGGAGCTTCAAACAGGCAGGAGCCTTTTAGTAGCCAGGATCTGATTCATGTGGCCAATGGTTTGGGGAGCTTCTATCAGACAGGATCCTTTTAGTAGCCAGGATCTGATTCATGTGACCAGTGGTTTGGGAAGCTTCTATCAGGCAGGAGCCTTTTAGTAGCCAGGAACTGATTAATGTGGCCAGTGGTTTGGGGAGCTTCTATCAGGCAGGAGCCTTTTAGTAGCCAGGATCTGATTGATGTGGCCAGTAGTTTGTGGAGCTTCAATCAGGCAGGAGCCTTTTAGTAGCCAGGATCTGATTCATGTGGCCAGTGGTTTGGGGAGCTTCTATCAGGCAGGAGCCTTTTAGTAGCCAGGATCTGATTCATATGGCTAGTGGTTTGGGGAGCTTCTATCAGGCAGGAGCCTTTTAGTAGCCAGGATCTGATTCATGTGGCCAGTGGTTTGGGAAGCTTCTATCAGGCAGGAGCCTTTTAGTAGCCAGGATCTGATTCATGTGGCCAGTGGTTTGGGGAACTTCTATCAGGCAGGAGCCTTTTAGTAGCCAGGATCTGATTCATGTGGCCAGTGGTTTGGGAAGCTTCTATCAGGCAGGAGCCTTTTAGTAGCCAGGATCTGATTCATGTGGCCAGTGGTTTGGGGAGCTTCTATCAGGCAGGAGCCTTTTAGTAGCCAGGAACTGATTAATGTGGCCAGTGGTTTGGGGAGCTTCTATCAGGCAGGAGCCTTTTAGTAGCCAGGATCTGATTAATGTGGCCAGTGGTTTGGGGAGCTTCTATCAGGCAGGAGCCTTTTAGTAGCCAGGATCTGATTGATGTGGCCAGTAGTTTGTGGAGCTTCAATCAGGCAGGAGCCTTTTAGTAGCCAGGATCTGATTAATGTGGCCAGTGGTTTGGGGAGCTTCAGTCAGGCAGGATCCTTTTAGTAGCCAGGATCTGATTAATGTGTCCAGTGGTTGGGGAGCTTGTGTCAGGCAGGAGCCTTTTAGTAGCCAGCGGTTTGGGGAGACTGTAATGAAAGTCCGTTTACGGCGGCCAAGCTCAACAGGGCCACACTAGAAGGGAATAACGCCCTCAGTGCTCCCCCTGCACAGACAGGCATACATACCTCACAAGTTTCCCAAGTTTTCCTATTTTTTACAGTGATGTAGGACGCCCAGAAGAACGATCATAGGCAGTCCAAATTGTAAAAATTATGCTTTCGAAATCTCTTGATAACGATTCCGCACCACCATTCCCGCCATGGGAACAATGATGTGCTATGCACAGCACAAGCCCTTTTTACCAAAACATAGGGCCGCTTAGATGCCAGTATCCACGGCAGAACGGTCTAGCTTGTGGCGATCTAAATAGTTTTTCCCGTCCATTACTTTATAACACAGTCACATCGGCGTACTTGTATTCTCCTACAAACATATGTGATTAGTGTTTCTGTGAATAATATTGTGCAAATATTATCTATCATCTCTATTCAAATCTATGCAAATACTAAAGCATCATGGGAATCCGCCTTCACGTCACGTTGGGGGAGCTGAGCTTGAGCTGACGTTTCTCATTGGCTGTCACAGATAACATGCAAATAACATGTATTTTTCCCGTTTGTGTGCAAAGCTTGCCCGCCTACTAGAAACCAACGTGTAAATAAAGTTAATAGAAAAAAACACGAAAAAAAGTGCCTCACTTAGTACACCTTCACGCATGCGCGGAGAACTCAGTAAGTGACGTACTTCCGGTCGGTGAGAAAGCGGAGTAGGTGAGTACGAGCTGTACCGAGTTTGTGCCTGTTACGGTTGTGGCGGTGGTCCTGCGGCCGTGCACTGTGTGGTCTCCTCCTCTGTAATCTGATAGGAGCTTTGTGGGGTATAGAAATTGTGCAGGACTGTGCTGCTAGGGTCCTCTGTGAAGGGGAAAAAGTTACTTCTATGGAAGAGAATGGCTTGTGTTCCTGCAGCTGAGTGCCCCCAACCCAATTTATTTTTTTTTTGGGCGAGGAGAGGAGTGGATAGGGAGAAAACAAGCTATTATTTGCTGTTATCAGCCGAGGCATTATCACCGTGTATGACCAGTGACCGATCGGGAATGTCAGCATTAGGAGACGTTCCCACGAGCGTACCATCAGACCGAGGGCTGTTCTCATTAGATGTTCCCACGAGCGTACCATCAGACCGAGGGCTGTCTGCATTAGGAGACGTTCCCACGAGCGTACCATCAGACCGAGGGCTGTCCGCATTAGGAGACGTTCCCACGAGCGTACCATCAGACCGAGGACTGTCCGCATTAGGAGACGTTCCCACGAGCGTACCATCAGACCGAGGACTGTCCGCATTAGGAGATGTTCCCACGAGCGTACCATCAGACCGAGGGATGTCCGCATTAGGAGACGTTCCCACGAGCGTACCATCAGACCGAGGGCTGTTCTCATTAGGAGACGTTCCCACGAGCGTACCATCAGACCGAGGGCTGTTCTCATTAGGAGGCGTTCCCACGAGCGTACCATCAGACCGAGGACTGTCCGCATTAGGAGACGTTCCCACGAGCGTACCATCAGACCGAGGGATGTCCGCATTAGGAGACGTTCCCACGAGCGTACCATCAGACCGAGGGCTGTTCTCATTAGGAGACGTTCCCACGAGCGTACCATCAGACCGAGGACTGTCCGCATTAGGAGACGTTCCCACGAGCGTACCATCAGACCGAGGACTGTCCGCATTAGGAGACGTTCCCACGAGCGTACCATCAGACCGAGGGATGTCCGCATTAGGAGACGTTCCCACGAGCGTACCATCAGACCGAGGGCTGTTCTCATTAGGAGACGTTCCCACGAGCGTACCATCAGACCGAGGGCTGTTCTCATTAGGAGGCGTTCCCACAAGCGTACTATCAGACCGAGGGCTGTCCACATTAGGAGACGTTCCCACGAGCGTACCATCAGACCGAGGGCTGTTCTCATTAGGAGACGTTCCCACGAGCGTACCATCAGACCGAGGACTGTCCGCATTAGGAGATGTTCCCACGAGCGTACCATCAGACCGAGGGATGTCCGCATTAGGAGACGTTCCCACGAGCGTACCATCAGACCGAGGGCTGTTCTCATTAGGAGACGTTCCCACGAGCGTACCATCAGACCGAGGGCTGTTCTCATTAGGAGGCGTTCCCACGAGCGTACCATCAGACCGAGGACTGTCCGCATTAGGAGACGTTCCCACGAGCGTACCATCAGACCGAGGGATGTCCGCATTAGGAGACGTTCCCACGAGCGTACCATCAGACCGAGGGCTGTTCTCATTAGGAGACGTTCCCACGAGCGTACCATCAGACCGAGGACTGTCCGCATTAGGAGACGTTCCCACGAGCGTACCATCAGACCGAGGGATGTCCGCATTAGGAGACGTTCCCACGAGCGTACCATCAGACCGAGGGCTGTTCTCATTAGGAGACGTTCCCACGAGCGTACCATCAGACCGAGGGCTGTTCTCATTAGGAGGCGTTCCCACGAGCGTACTATCAGACCGAGGGCTGTCCACATTAGGAGACGTTCCCACGAGCATACCATCAGACCGAGGGCTGTTCTCATTAGGAGGCGTTCCCACGAGCGTACTATCAGACCGAGGGCTGTCCACATTAGGAGACGTTCCCACGAGTGTACCATCAGACCGAGGGCTGTCCACATTAGATGTTCCAAACGAGCATACCATCAGACCGAGGGCTGTCTGCATTAGGAGACGTTCCCACGAGCATACCATCAGACCGAGGACTGTCCGCTTTAGGAGACGTTCCCACGAGTGTACCATCAGACCGAGGACTGTCCGCATTAGGAAACGTTCCCACGAGTGTACCATCAGACCGAGGACTGTCCGCATTAGGAGACGTTCCCACGAGTGTACCATCAGATTGAGGGCTGTCCGCATTAGGAGACGTTCCCACGAGCGTACCATCAGACCGAGGGCTGTCCGCATTAGGAGACGTTCCCACGAGCATACCATCAGACTGAGGGCTGTCTGTATTAGGAGACGTTTCCACGAGTGTACCATCAGACCGAGGACTGTCCGCATTAGGAGACGTTCCACACGAGCGTACCATCAGACCGAGGGCTGTCCGCATTAGGAAACGTTCCCACGAGTGTACCATCAAACCGAGGGCTGTCCGTGTCCGCATTAGGAGACGTTCCCACGAGTGTACCTTCAGACCGAGGGCTGTCTGCAATAGGAGACATTCCCACAAGTATACCGTCAGACCGAGGGCTGTCCGCATTAGGAGACGTTCCCACGAGTGTACCATCAGACCGAGGACTGTCCGCATTAGGAGACGTTCCCACGAGCGTACCATCAGACCGAGGGCTGTCCGCATTAGGAGATGTTCCCACGAGTGTACCATCAGACCGAGGGCTGTTCTCATTAGGAGATGATCCCACGAGCGTAGCATCAGACCGAGGGCTGTCGTCATTAGGAGACGTTCCCACGAGTGTACCATCAGACCGAGGGCTGTCCACATTAGGACACGTTCCCACGAGTGTACTATCAGACCGAAGGCTGTCCGTGTCCGCATTAGATTTTCCCACGAGCGTACCATCAGACCGAGGGCTGTCCGCATTAGGAGACATTCCCACGAGTGTACCATGAGACCAAGGGCTGTCCGTGTCCGCATTAGGAGACGTTCCCACAAGCGTACCATCAGACCGAGGGCTGTCCGCATTAGGAGACGTTCCCACGAGCGTACCATCAGACCGAGGGCTGTCCGCATTAGGAGACATTCCCACGAGTGTACCATCAGACCAAGGGCTGTCCGTGTCCGCATTAGGAGACGTTCCCACGAGCGTACCATCAGATTGAGGGCTGTCCGCATTAGGAGACAATCCCACGAGCGTACCATCAGACCGAGGGCTGTCCGCATTAGGAGACGTTCCCACGAGCGTACCATCAGACCGAGGGCTGTCCGCATTAGGAGACATTCCCACGAGTGTACCATCAGACCGAGGGCTGTCCGCATTAGGAGACATTCCCACGAGTGTACCATCAGACCGAGGGCTGTCCGCATTAGGAGACGTTCCCACGAGCGTACCATCAGACCGAGGGCTGTCCGCATTAGGAGACGTTCCCACGAGCGTACCATCAGACCGAGGGCTGTCCGCATTAGGAGACGTTCCCACGAGCGTACCATCAGACCGAGGGCTGTTCGCATTAGGAGACGTTCCCACGAGCGTACCATCAGACCGAGGGCTGTCCGCATTAGGAGACATTCCCACGAGCGTACCATCAGACCGAGGGCTGTCCGCATTAGGAGACATTCCCACGAGTGTACCATCAGACCAAGGGCTGTCCGCATTAGGAGACATTCCCACGAGTGTACCATCAGACCGAGGGCTGTCCGCATTAGGAGACATTCCCACGAGAGTACCATCAGACCGAGGGCTGTCCGCATTAGGAGACATTCCCACGAGAGTACCATCAGACCGAGGGCTGTCCGCATTAGGAGACGTTCCCACGAGTGTACCATGAGACCGAGGGCTGTCCGTGTCCGCATTAGGAGATGTTCCCATGAGTGTACCATCAGACCAAGGGCTGTCCGTGTCCGCATTAGGAGACGTTCCCACAAGCGTACCATCAGACCGAGGGCTGTCCGCATTAGGAGACGTTCCCACGAGCGTACCATCAGATCGAGGGCTGTTCTCATTAGGAGACGTTCCCACGAGCGTACCATCAGACCGAGGGCTGTTCTCATTAGGAGGCGTTCCCACGAGCGTACTATCGGACCGAGGGCTGTCCACATTAGGAGACGTTCCCACGAGTGTACCATCAGACCGAGGGCTGTCCACATTAGATGTTCCAAACGAGCATACCATCAGACCGAGCGCTGTCTGCATTAGGAGACGTTCCCACGAGCATACCATCAGACCGAGGGCTGTCCGCATTAGGAAACGTTCCCACGAGTGTACCATCAGACCGAGGACTGTCCGCATTAGGAGACGTTCCCACGAGTGTACCATCAGATTGAGGGCTGTCCGCATTAGGAGACGTTCCCACGAGCGTACCATCAGACCGAGGGCTGTCCGCATTAGGAGACGTTCCCACGAGCATACCATCAGACTGAGGGCTGTCTGTATTAGGAGACGTTTCCACGAGTGTACCATCAGACCGAGGACTGTCCGCATTAGGAGACGTTCCACACGAGCGTACCATCAGACCGAGGGCTGTCCGCATTAGGAAACGTTCCCACGAGTGTACCATCAAACCGAGGGCTGTCCGTGTCCGCATTAGGAGACGTTCCCACGAGTGTACCTTCAGACCGAGGGCTGTCTGCAATAGGAGACATTCCCACAAGTATACCGTCAGACCGAGGGCTGTCCGCATTAGGAGACGTTCCCACGAGTGTACCATCAGACCGAGGACTGTCCGCATTAGGAGACGTTCCCACGAGTGTACCATCAGACCGAGGGCTGTTCTCATTAGGAGATGATCCCACGAGCGTAGCATCAGACCGAGGGCTGTCGTCATTAGGAGACATTCCCACGAGTGTACCATCAGACCAAGGGCTGTCCGCATTAGGAGACATTCCCACGAGTGTACCATCAGACCGAGGGCTGTCCGCATTAGGAGACATTCCCACGAGTGTACCATCAGACCGAGGGCTGTCCGCATTAGGAGACATTCCCACGAGTGTACCATCAGACCGAGGGCTGTCCGCATTAGGAGACGTTCCCACGAGCGTACCATCAGACCGAGGGCTGTCCGCATTAGGAGACGTTCCCACGAGCGTACCATCAGACCGAGGGCTGTTCGCATTAGGAGACGTTCCCACGAGCGTACCATCAGACCGAGGGCTGTCCGAATTAGGAGACATTCCCACGAGCGTACCATCAGACCGAGGGCTGTCCGCATTAGGAGACATTCCCACGAGTGTACCATCAGACCAAGGGCTGTCCGCATTAGGAGACATTCCCACGAGTGTACCATCAGACCGAGGGCTGTCCGCATTAGGAGACATTCCCACGAGAGTACCATCAGACCGAGGGCTGTCCGCATTAGGAGACGTTCCCACGAGTGTACCATGAGACCGAGGGCTGTCCGTGTCCGCATTAGGAGATGTTCCCATGAGTGTACCATCAGACCAAGGGCTGTCCATGTCCGCATTAGGAGACGTTCCCACGAGCGTACCATCAGACCGAGGGCTGTCCGCATTAGGAGACGTTCCCACGAGCGTACCATCAGACCGAGGGCTGTCCGCATTAGGAGACATTCCCACGAGTGTACCATCAGACCGAGGGCTGTCCGCATTAGGAGACATTCCCACGAGTGTACCATCAGACCGAGGGCTGTCCGCATTAGGAGACAATCCCACGAGCGTACCATCAGACCGAGGGCTGTCCGCATTAGGAGACGTTCCCACGAGCGTACCATCAGACCGAGGGCTGTCCGCATTAGGAGACGTTCCCACGAGCGTACCATCAGACCGAGGGCTGTTCGCATTAGGAGACGTTCCCACGAGCGTACCATCAGACCGAGGGCTGTCCGCATTAGGAGACGTTCCCACGAGCGTACCATCAGACCGAGGGCTGTCCGCATTAGGAGACATTCCCACGAGTGTACCATCAGACCGAGGGCTGTCCGCATTAGGAGACATTCCCACGAGTGTACCATCAGACCGAGGGCTGTCCGCATTAGGAGACATTCCCACGAGTGTACCATCAGACCAAGGGCTGTCCGCATTAGGAGACATTCCCACGAGTGTACCATCAGACCGAGGGCTGTCCGCATTAGGAGACATTCCCACGAGTGTACCATCAGACCGAGGGCTGTCCGCATTAGGAGACATTCCCACGAGTGTACCATCAGACCGAGGGCTGTCCGCATTAGGAGACGTTCCCACGAGCGTACCATCAGACCGAGGGCTGTCCGCATTAGGAGACGTTCCCACGAGCGTACCATCAGACCGAGGGCTGTTCGCATTAGGAGACGTTCCCACGAGCATACCATCAGATTGAGGGCTATCCGCATTAGGAGACATTCCCACGAGTGTACCATCAGACCGAGGGCTGTCCGCATTAGGAGACAATCCCACGAGTGTACCATCAGACCGAGGGCTGTCCGCATTAGGAGACATTCCCACGAGTGTACCATCAGACCGAGGGCTGTCCGCATTAGGAGACAATCCCACGAGTGTACCATCAGACCGAGGGCTGTTCGCATTAGGAGACAATCCCACGAGTGTACCATCAGATTGAGGGCTGTCCGCATTAGGAGACATTACCACGAGTGTACCATCAGACCGAGGGCTGTCCGCATTAGGAGACAATCCCACGAGTGTACCATCAGATTGAGGGCTGTCCGCATTAGGAGACAATCCCACGAGTGTACCATCTGATTGAGGGCTGTCCGCATTAGGAGACAATCCCACGAGTGTACCATCAGACCGAGGGCTGTCCGCATTAGGAGACATTACCACGAGTGTACCATCAGACCGAGGGCTGTCCGCATTAGGAGACAATCCCACGAGTGTACCATCAGATTGAGGGCTGTCCGCATTAGGAGACAATCCCACGAGTGTACCATCAGACCGAGGGCTGTCCGCATTAGGAGACATTACCACGAGTGTACCATCAGACCGAGGGCTGTCCGCATTAGGAGACAATCCCACGAGTGTACCATCAGATTGAGGGCTGTCCGCATTAGGAGACAATCCCACGAGTGTACCATCAGACCGAGGGCTGTCCGCAGAGAACACTGACCTCACTCGCACCATTGCTATTCAGTTGGGCTGTTGAGGCAGCAGTTTTTTTTATGGAACTAATCTACGAATGAACACTAATGGCAGTGAGCAGTAGTCCTGACGTTTGACGGTTGAGACTTGCCTGTTTACAACCTGTGCAATAATATCAGATCCCTACGGATTACCTGTACTGCACCCAATCTTTACAGATTCTCTGCCATTAGTAACCTAGGACAGTATAAAACGAATGACAGATGAAGAAAAATCTGACTTTTTTTATTTGTTCATGTGAGCATGTCCTTAGACCGTGTCATTGTGGCTATAGCTGTGTGCACCTCCATCCACAGATTCATTATGTCCAGAATGTGTCAGACGTAGGAAAGGTGTGCAAGGCTGTACTGTGTGTACATCAGTGGCCGCACTGACCTTTTCTCGTGTAGTGTGTCCATGTGTGTCCTGATGCCCCGTGTATTTCACACGCACACATAAATGTGTACACAACTTATGATGTTATTGTCCACAGAATGCTGGCGACCATGACGTGTGTGCTCAGCGGTCCCACCGCCGTGTGCGATGTCATTACAGAGCTAGATGCTCAGCTGGCTGTAAGTAAGAAGCGTGTGAGCATGAGCCCCCTGTATAGTGATACCTGGTATCTCTATGCTGTACAGCCGTATTAACCACCATAGTGCCGTCATGTGTGCTTACTAAAAACGTACAGGCTTCACTGACTCTATACTATCGTGCATCGCATCTAGGGCATGAATGTCAGCTGAGACCCAGGCCAAGGTGTAAGGTAGCAGAGATCAGCAGTGTTATGCAGTCCAGCTTTAGGGTCATCTCCGTTCTCCGTTCATGATTCACAATCCTTTCCTCCATATACGTTTGTAGACTTTTCACATAATTCATAATTGGAAGAGCCTCCTGCATTAAAGATGCATCCCGTCAGGTATTTGCTGACTGTCATGGTAGCATCATTTACAGTATGTTTTGAAGGATGGTTTCTTTATAACGAAAAGAGTGGTCCTGGCCTGATGGATCAAGTAAAGGTCTGTGAAGATCAGATCCATGATATACCAGTGTAAACAGAGACAAAACCAGCCTTGCAGCATCTAGTGATATTCTTGCCATCAAAACAACAAACCGAATTATAAGCTAGGAGGGTCCATCATGTATTGCCGTGTTCAACACCTCCAGACCTCAGGAGCCCCCAGCAGAGCATGTTCTCAGGATGTATTGCCCAAATGATAATGTAGTCACCTGCACAGGTGATGATTCCAGGGCAATGCTAAGGAAATCCTGAGAACATGCTCTGTTGGTGGCTCTCGAGGACTGGAGTTGGGGAACGCTTATGTAATGGATTCATTATTTTCTGGAAATGATCACTAGAGTGTGACTATCCGGTGTCGCTCGTCAACCAGTGGACACAACACTTGTCACTAAGTGACGCTGAGCATTTCCTTCATTGGGGAGTGTGAAGGATCATATTTCAGACGTGTTGGAGAGTCTTTCAGGCTCAATAATACATTATTTGGTTGCAGATATTTCTGTAGAAATCAATAAGGCTAGTTTCACACTTGCGTTCAGCGCATTCCGTCACTATGGAGAATAGCGCAGTCCGTTAACGGACCGCGCTATTCTCCATAGAGTTGTATGGATGACACACTATAACGCAAGTGTCTGCGTTGCATCCGCTGGACGACGCAGCGGCGTTATTTTGACGCTGCGTCTAGCGGATTGAACGCAGCATGTAACGTTTTTTGGAGCGTTAAAATAGCGCACCATGACGGATTCCTTTGGAATCCGCCACGGTGTCTAATGATTGTCTATGGTGGCGGTTTCCGCCGCTATGCGCTAAGCGGCGGAATCCGCTGACGGATTTCGGCACGTTCTACTGCACATGCTCAGCATGTCCAGCAGAACGATCGAAATTGTTTAAAATCACTCCTTGTCTCTGTCCCCCCTCTCCCTCCTCTCTCCCCTCCTCTCTCATACTCACCGATCACGGGCGCGACGCTGCACAGCTGTCACACTGCTCCGGCGGCTTTTCCTCTTTTGAAAAAGCCGGCCGCCCATTATTCAATCTCGTATTCCCTGCTTTCCCCGCCCACCAGCGCCTATGATTTGTTGCAGCCAGACCCGCCCCCACGCTGACTGACAGCTGTCTCACTGCAACCAATCACAGCCGCCGGTGGGCGTGTCTATATCGTGCAGTACAATAAATAAATAATTTAAAAAAACGGCATGCGGTCCCCCCCAATTTTAATACCAGCCAGATAAAGCCATACGGCTGAAGGCTGGTATTCTCAGGATGGGGAGCCCCACATTATGGGGAGCCCCCAGCCTAACAATATCAGCCAGCAGCCGCCCAGAATAGTCGCATCCATTAGATGCGACAGTTCTGGGACTGTACCCGGCTCTTCCCGATTTGCCCTGGTGCGTTGGCAAATCGGGGTAATAAGGAGTTATTGGCAGCCCATAGCTGCCAATAAGTCCTAGATTAATAATGTCAGGCGTCTCCCCGAGATACTTTCCATGATTAATCTGTAAGTTAAAGAAAATAAACACACACACCCGAAAAAATCCTTTATTTGGAATAAAAGACAAAAAAAACACCCTCTTTTACCACTTTATTAAAATACCCAAATACCCCTCCAGGTCCGACGTAATCCAGAGGTCACGCAACACATCCAGCTCTGCTACGTGAAGCTGACAGGAGTGGCAGTAGAATACCGCCGCTCCTGTGAGCTCCACGCAGCAACTGAAGTGAATGGCGCTGTCAGCGGGGACGTCACTGAGGTAATGCCGGTGTGTGTGTGTGCGGTGATGATGGGTGCGGTAGTTTCGGGATGTGTGCAGGAATGATGAGGGCTGTGTGCGGGGATGTCGGGCTGTGTGCGGGGATGTCGGGCTGTGTGCGGGGATGCCGGGCTGTGTGCGGTGATGTGTGCGGGGATGTCGGGCTGTGTGCGGGGGTGTGTGCGGGGATGTCGGGCTGTGTGCGGGGATGTCGGGCTGTGTGCGGGGATGTCGGGCTGTGTGCGGGGAGGTCGGGCTGTGTGCGGGGAGGTCGGGCTGTGTGCGGGGAGGTCGGGCTGTGTGCGGGGAGGTCGGGCTGTGTGCGGGGAGGTCGGGCTGTGTGCGGGGAGGTCGGGCTGTGTGCGGGGAGGTCGGGCTGTGTGCGGGGAGTTCGGGCTGTGTGCGGGGAGGTCGGGCTGTGTGCGGGGAGGTCGGGCTGTGTGCGGGGAGGTCGGGCTGTGTGCGGGGAGGTCGGGCTGTGTGCGGGGAGGTCGGGCTGTGTGCGGGGAGGTCGGGCTGTGTGCGGGGAGGTCGGGCTGTGTGGGGGGAGGTCGGGCTGTGTGGGGGGAGGTCGGGCTGTGTGGGGGGAGGTCGGGCTGTGTGGGGGGAGGTCGGGCTGTGTGCGGGGAGGTCGGGCTGTGTGCGGGGAGGTCGGGCTGTGTGGGGGGAGGTCGGGCTGTGTGGGGGGAGGTCGGGCTGTGTGCGGGGAGGTCGGGCTGTGTGCGGGGAGGTCGGGCTGTGTGCGGGGAGGTCGGGCTGTGTGCGGGGAGGTCGGGCTGTGTGCGGGGAGGTCGGGCTGTGTGCGGGGAGGTCGGGCTGTGTGCGGGGAGGTCGGGCTGTGTGCGGGGAGGTCGGGCTGTGTGCGGGGAGGTCGGGCTGTGTGCGGGGAGGTCGGGCTGTGTGCGATGAAGATGAGGGCTCTCTCTTGGCCCAAAGAAAACTTAGCGCAACGCGTTATTTCACTGGAATCCGTGGCCTTTATTATCGCACTTTTTGCAAGGCATCCGTCACATGCGTTACACAACGCAATGTGACGGATGCCGTTCAACGCAAGTGTGAAACTAGCCTAACATGTATACAACTGATTGTAACAAATTCTGAAGCTGATCTGCCAATATAACAAGTACAATTGATTCTCATGGTCCTAGTAAATATGATGGGCATCCTTATTACAGATGTGTATTTCAGACATGTAAACCCCTGAGCGTAAAGGTTAATTCTTACAGCCAGTCATGTTTTCCTGGTCTGATCTCAGTCCTAAGCTAAATAAAACTGCTTGTCGGCCATGCTCACGTTTACCAGAGGAGTATTCTCAGGTCTGGCATATTGAGGGGTACAATCTGCAGGAAATTCACAGTCCGTTTCACAAGATACTGAGAAATTTGGGCCTTTTCCAAGATTGGAGCTGTTTTTACAGAAAGTTCTTATAATGATTCCCATTCTATTTAATTCCATTCATAGCTTCTTGGGCCTGGGCCCCACACTCCAAAGCAACGTGCAGACGTATCCCGGCTGGGTGAGCTAAGAGGGAAGGCGCTCCAGATTATGAACCAATTCGGAGCATCCACGCTCATCAACCTGTCCAGCTTTTCCTCTCCCACCACCATGTCTGCGTCTGCCACTGTGAAGCAGGAGCCAACCATGGCCAACAGTACTCCAGGTAACAAAGTATCTGGAACAGCGGCAGGAGGGGGACGTGCAAGTCCAGATGCCAACCAGGTAAGTCTGAAATGCTCACATTATATATTATCTATGATGCCAAATAATGGCTCACAACCTACATCATGTTACCCAGAATCAGACACAAAATGTCCAAGTTGCCAGGATTCTGCTAAAATTCAGAATGACTTTACTAACTGGAGGTATCTGCCTCTCATCTGTCTAATGAGCCCATTTATTTTTCTATTTTTTGTTATTGTCTTGTATCAAACTTTTATACCACCTACAACTTCAAAAACGAGGAAAGAAGAGGGTAAAAACTGTTTAAAGGGAAGGTGCCGTGTTTTTTAATTTTTGTATTATGGGGAACCTGTCAGGTAATTTATGCGTTCTAACCTAGTAGCAGCGTGATGTGTGGCCTAGTACCCCTTCCTACCCATCCCCGGGTTGTAATATTGTGTAATGTGAATGTATAAAAATATGTTTTATTACTTATGTCTACCCTATGTAAATGAGCAAGTCTCTAGGCGTCGCATTGCCCTGTGGGCATTTGCATTTTTTCCGTGGTATCATGCCCCTGTGGGCGTGCTACCATGGATTTACATCAGCAATGTGGCCTTCGCTTCTTGAGATCCCGCACGTGCGCACTTGCCATTCCCGCAGCTTTGTTTGTCAGCCGGTGCTTGCTTCTCGTCTTCAGACGCTCTCTGCGCATGACCGGAACCGCAGGAGTCTTCTGAGCATGCGCAGTGCGCGTCTGAAGACGAGAAGGAAACACCAAGATGAGAAGGCGGCGAGAATGGTAAGTGCGTATCCGTGGGATCTCAAGGAGCGACGGTCACGTCGCTGATGTAAATCCATGGTATCATGCCCATAGGGGCGGGATACCATGAAAAACATGCAAACGCTTACAGGCGATGCGACGCGATGCGACGCCCAGGGGGCTAGAGCCCCTGCTCATTTACATAGGGTACACACAAGTAATAAAACATATTTTTATACATTCACATTACACAATATTACAACACAGGAATGGGTAGGAAGGGGTTAATAGGCCACACATCACACTGCTACTAGGTTAGAACACATAAATTACCTGACCGGTTCCCTTTAATGATAGTGATTGTGGATCACAGTGCGGAGCCATTTTGTTGGTGACCACAAATGTCTAAAGTGTCATCAAGGACAGCTGTATAGTGAGTGCTCCCCGCATAGTGCTCCCCACATAGTGCTCTGCATGCCCCTGTCTAGCAATGCTCTGCCGCATGCACGTCCACCCACAATGTTATGCCACATGCATGACCGCAATGTTCTGCCATAAGCACGCCCACCCACAATGTTCTGCCATACGCACGCCCACCCACAATGTTCTGGCATACGCACGCCCACCCACAATGTTCTGCCATACGCACGCCCGCAATTTTCTGCCACACGCACACGCATGCCCGCAATGCTCTGCCGCACGCCCGCACGCAATGCTCTGCCACACGCACACCCGCACACAATGCTCTGCATGCACGCACGCCCGCACGCAATGCTCTGCATGCATACATGCCCGCTGCGGCAAGGAGAGTGGGGGGAGTGTAGCGGGTGGTCTCATTGGAGACAGTAACAGCGGCGGCGTGGGACGTGTCATTGGAGACGGTGGTAGCAGTGGCGGGGGGAGGGTCGCCGGTACTTGTACAGACAGACAGGTGACAGGCTGGGGGGAGAGCGGGGGGGTGTCATTGGACACGGTAGCAGTGGCGGCAGGGGGAGGGACGCCGGAACTCACACAGGCTGACGCAGGGGGTGTCATTGGAGATGGTAGCAGCGGGGGGGAGGGGCACCGGTACTCACACAGGCCGAGCAGGTGACGGGGAAAGTGCAGCACAGCATACGCTGTGAGCTCCACAAAGATTGCGCCGATCTCCTTCCTCTGCTGTGATCTGGACAGCCCAGGGGGCACGTCCAGGTCACAGCAAGGAACTCTCCTGTAATAAGTCTAGGGGTCGGAGCCCGACTATCAGAGTGAATGCACAGAGGGCTGCCATAAAGGAGGTAAGCAACTGACGTTACACACAGCAGCCCGCAAGTGCTTCAGTAAAACTAGAATTAAATAACAACTAAATAAACACTGATTTTAATTTTGTATTAAAAATACTTGATTTCATAATCACTATTATTAATACAAAAATAAAAAACGTGAAACCTTCCCTTTAACCCTGACAGGAGATGCTGCCAGGAGGAGATCCGGGAATGAGGTGAGTACATTCGCTGCGATGCTTGGCAGCTCCTCCTGTCACTGTACTCAGGCTCACAGGAGGAGGTCCAGGATGGGATGAGTACCGGGGGTGGGGAGCAGTACTTGCCAGTATAGTACAATGCCTGGCTGCAGATCACTGCTCCCCGCCGCTGTGTTCAAAGCAGAGAAATCACACGCTGCTGTGCTCTGAACACACTGACACAGCTCATAGGGTACTATATATAATGGGGGCACAGCATTGGGGAGCACGGTATATCATGGGGCACGGCATTGGGGAGCACGGTATATCATGGGGCACGGCATTGGGGAGCACTGTATATCATGGGGCACGGCATTGGGGAGCACTGTATATCATGGGGCACGGCATTGCAGAGCACTGTATATCATGGGGCACGGCATTGCAGAGCACTGTATATCATGGGGCACGGCATTGCAGAGCACTGTATATCATAGGGCACGGCACTGCGGAGCACCGTATATCACGGGGCATGGTATTGCGGAGCACTGTATATCATGGGGCACGGCATTGGGGAGCACTGTATATCATGGGGCACGGCATTGGGGAGCACTGTATATCATGGGGCACGGCATTGCGGAGCACTGTATATCATGGGGCACGGCATTGCAGAGCACTGTATATTATGGGGCACGGCATTGCAGAGCACTGTATATCATAGGGCACGGCATTGCGGAGCATGGTATATCATGGGGCACGGTATTGCGGAGCACCGTATATCACGGGGCATGGTATTGCGGAGCACTGTATATCATGGGGCACGGCATTGCGGAGCACTGTATATCATGGGGCACGGCATTGCGGAGCACTGTATATCATGGGGCACGGCATTGCGGAGCACTGTATATCATGGGGCACGGCATTGCGGACCATGGTATATCACGGGGCACGGCATTGGGGAGCACGGTATACCACGGGGTACGGCATTACAGAGCACGGTATATCATGGGGCACGGCATTGCGGAGCACCGTATATCACGGGGTACGGCATTACGGAGCATGGTATATCATAGGGCATAACGTTGCGGAGCACTGTATATCATAGGGCACAACATTGCGGAGCACGGTATATTATGGGGTATGGCATTGCGGAGCATTGTATATCATAGGGCACGACATTGCGGAGCACGGTATAATCATGGAGCACGACATTGCGGAGAACGGTATATCGTGGGGTACGGCATTGCGGAGCACGGTATATCGGGTACGGCATTGCGGAGCACGGTATATCATGGGGTACGGCATTGCGGAGCACGGTATATCATGGGGCACGGCATTGCGGAGCACGGTATCTCATGGGGGCATGGCATTGAGGAGCACGGTATATCGTGGGGTACGGCATTGCGGAGCACTGTATATCATGGGGTACGGCATTGTGGAGCACGGTATATCATGGGGTACGGCATTGCGGAGCACGGTATCTCATGGGGGCATGGCATTGAGGAGCACGGTATATCGTGGGTACGGCATTGCGGAGCACTGTATATCATGGGGTACGGCATTGTGGAGCACGGTATATCATGGGGTACGGCATTGCGGAGCACGGTATCTCATGGGGGCATGGCATTGAGGAGCACATTAAATCATGCGGCACAGTATATCATGGGGCACAGTTTACAGTGGAGCACTATGCAGCTGTCCTTGGTGACACTATAGATAATTAGGATCACTTTGCAGGCCCCAACAAAATGGCTCCGCACTGTGATCCTAAACTTCATCTTCCCTTATCCTTTTGGAAACACCCAGATTGGGAAGGGGAGGTGACATCACACACAGGAGAGCAGATTCCACCCACTTTTACTGCAGCTGTAATCCAGGCTAGTTTTACACTTGGTTTTCAGCAGCTTCTCCCCTTAGTGTTAAAAGTGGAACATATCAAACTTTTTAAACTATTTTTTCATATTTTACACCATTTAAAACAAATAATATTAAAAGAAGACATTAAAACTTTAATAATTTATATTTTTCAGTTATTAAAATAATAATAATAATAATAATAATAATAATAATAATAATAATAATAATAATTAATAATAATAAAAATGATGGCACCTTCCCTTTAAAGGGAATCTGTCAGGTGATTTTGTAGTACAATACTAATGTTATCTTTAAATACGGCTTAATGAGACCTTTCAGGATCAGTAACTATTATAGCTGTACATTATCTTGTTATCTTATTTTAAGCTTCAGAGAACTGAGTATAAATACAAACTGCATATTCACAACACCCTCCTCCCACCTTTCAGTGCTGGTATTAGCTGACCTGCTGTCACCCACCCATAGTGAATGCACTGGGAGGAGGGAGCAGGGCATGTGCAGTTTGTATTTTTATATATGCTTGACCAGTTACAATGTCACACTAAATTCTACAGAGGTTAAGGGTACAGTCTCACTAAACGACGTATTAGCGATTCCGACCACGATATGACCTGGTCAGGATCGCTGGTGCGTCGCTACATGGTCGCTGGTGAGCTGTCAATCAGGCAGATCTCACCAGTGACGAGCCAGCAGCGACTCATGGAAACGACGCTGCGCTTGGTAACCAAGGTAAATATCGGGTAACTAAGCAAAATGCTTTGCTTGGTTACCCGATATTTACCCTGGTTACCAGCGCACACCGCTTAGCGCTGGATCCCTGCACTCGTAGCCAGGGTACACATTGGGTTACTAAGCCAAGCGCTTCGCTTAGTTACCCAATGTGTACTGTGGCTACGTGAGCAGGGAGTCAGCACTGGCAGCCTGAGAGCGGCGTACGCTAGTAACCAAGGTAAATATCGGGCAACCAAGCAAAGCGCTTTGCTTTAGTTACCCGATGTGTACCTTGGTTACCAGCGGCCGCAGCTTCCAGACGCCGGCTCCCTGCTCCTTGCACATTTAGAACGTTGCTCTCTCGCTTGTCAAACACAGCGATGTGTGCTTCACAGCGGGAGAGCAACGAGCAAAAAATGAACCAGCACTGTGTAACGATCAGCGATTTCACAGCAGGGGCCAGGTCGCTGCTTAGTGTCACACACAGTGAGATCGCTAATGAGGTCACTGGTGCGTCACAAAAAACGTGACTCAGCAGCGATTTCGCTAACGATCTCGCTATGTGAGAAGTACCTCTAAAGGCCCAGTCGCACACGACTTACCAGCGATCCCGAAAACGATGCGACCTGATAGGGATCGCTGGTAAGTTGCTGGGAGGTCGCTGTTGAGATGTCACACAGTCAGACCTTACCAGCGATGCAGGAACGATACAGGTCGCTGTAGTGACCTGTATAACGATCTCAGCAGTCACTGTGACCCTGTCACACAGTGTCAAACACAGCGATGTGTCCTGCCCAGCAGGACATCGCCTTTGAAGAAAATAGCCTGGACCATTCTGCAACGACTAGCGATCTCACAGCAGGGGCCTGATCGCTGGTAGGTGTCACACATAACAAGATCGCTAACAGGATCGCTACTGCGTCACAGAAACCGTGACTCAGCTGCGATCTCGCTAGCGATCTCGTTATGTGTGACGGTACCTTAACACAAGATAGCAAGATAATATACAGCTATAAAAGTCCTGATAGGTCTCCTTAAGGGTACCGTCACACTTTAGCTACGCAGCAGCGATCCCACCAGCGATCTGACCTGGTCAGGATCGCTGCTGCGTTGCTACATGGTCGCTGGTGAGCTGTCAAACAGGCAGATCTCACCAGTGACCAGCCCCCAGCCAGCAGCGACGTACAAGCGACGCTGCGCTTGCACAGAGCCGGCATCTGGAAGCTGCGAACACTGGTAACTAAGGTAAACATCGGGTATGGTTACCCGATGTTTACCTTAGTTTCCAGCGCACACCGCTTAGCGTGTGCAGGAAGCAGGAGCCGGCACTGGCAGCGTGAGAGCTGCGGAGGCTAGTAACGAAGGTAAATATCGGGTAACCACAGCTTACCGCAGGCTGTCAGACGCCGGCTCCTGCTCCCTGCACATTCAGGATTGTTGCTCTCTCGCTGTCACACAAAGCGATGTGTGCTTATCAGCGGGAGAGCAACAATAAAAAAAATCAACCAGCACTGTGTGTAACCAGCAGCGATCTCACAGCAGGGGCCAGATCGCTGCTCAGTGTCACACACAGCGAGATCGCTAATGAGGTCACAAAAAATGTGACTCAGCAGCGATCTCAGTAGCGATCTCGCTGTGTGTGAAGTACCCCTAAGCCCTATTTAAAGATAACAGTATTGTACTACAAGATCACCTGACAGATTCCCTTTTATGCTGGATTCACCTGTGATAAGCAGACCTCTCATGGATCAAAATACCTGGGCCAACTGTCAGCTTTCTTGTCCTGAGCTAACTACCTTATATATATATGCCTGTGAGGTCAGGAGACCTGGTGGTCTTGTTGGATATTCTATTTGAGCACGGTCATGTGAAAACAGCCTGAGGCTGGCCTCAGACAGGCATATTTCTTGATCTGATCTGTAAGGCTATGTGCGCATGTTGCATTGTGTCCCTGCAGAAATTTCTGCAGCGATTTGAACAGCACACGTGCGCTTCAAATCGCTGCAGAAACACCTGCGTACTGAAAAGCCGGTTTCATGCGCTCTGGATGCAGCCTCTCCCATACACAGAGCGGGGGCTGCATCCAAAGCGCACGAAAGAAGTGACCTGTTGCTTTTTAGAACGCAGCGTTATGGCAGCAGCCGAAACGCTGCGTTCTAATACGCCACGTAGGCATGGATTGGGCACAATCTTCATAGATTGTGGTGGAGACGCAGGACGCAGGCAGTTACGCTGCGGTGCAGAACGCAGCGTAACTGCATGAAAATACGCTACGTGGGCACAGAGCCTTATTGTGCCCAGACAAACTGCAGGTGCCCTGCACGAACCTACAGCCTCATAGACCCACACAACACTGTAGTTTTGGTCAGGAGACCTCCAGTCAGTCTGGGCATTGTGGTTTTTTTTTTTGGACCATGAAACAAGCCTACCTAAACTTGGACTAAATAAGAGGTAGAGGTTTTCACAGAACTGCCCATCTCTTCTTTCTTACCATGCTGGCCTCTCCTTATAGACATGGAAGCTGACCAGCATACACCTCTTGCCTTGCTCTTTCGTATGTTGTGTGCTCACTGCGATGAGGCGGTCTCTTTGTATTTAGTGCTGGCCATGGTTAGAGGAGCATAAAACTGCATTGCTGATCAGTTCTTATTAAGGCCTCTTTCACACTTCAGGAGTGTAGTAGATAAAATCTACTACATCCGGGTGTCCGTCTCCATTAGGCTTATACTCCCGAAAATGGGGCACGACAGAGCATACGGTGACTCCTTCTGCACCATTATAGTCAATAGCCCCATCGGCGCATATGTCCGAAACCCGTTTTGTGTGGGATTCAGACCGAAGCCCCGACGGAACCACTGAACGGAGATCAAAATGCAGTGTGAATTCAACCTACCTGTTCCTAAGTCAGAAGTTCAATTTATAACTCTTTTAATGTGTGTTTATTACTAAATAGACAAATGTAGATTAACTGTGGGGAACACTGACTTTGTGGTTAGCACTGTTGCTTTGCAACGCTGGATGCTGGCGTCCTGGGCACAAATCCCACCAAGGACAAGATGTGCAAGAAGTTTGTATGTTCTCCCCGTGTTTCCTCATCACTCCAGGTTCATCTAATATTGCAAAGATATACTGATAAATCATAATAAATAACTGCAAATACTATGTAGGCTCTAAAGTTTATAGCAAGTACGAGCTAGAAATGTTTATTCTGCTTTAATTTGATCAGTAACATTTCTATGTCATAAGTCACAAGCTGATTCCAGTTGCTGGAGCAATTTGTTCAGTTTATATAAATAGCAAATATCATTGTTTTTATCCTGTTAGGTTCTAACCAAAAAGAAGCTTCATGATTTGGTGAGAGAAGTGGATCCAAATGAACAGTTAGATGAGGATGTGGAAGAGGTGAGTCAAAGAATGCAGTAATACTGGAAGGAAAATTCTCCCATTCTGCTCTAATTTAACAACTTTTTTCCTATAGATGCTTCTTCAAATCGCAGATGATTTCATTGAGAGTGTGGTTTCTGCAGCCTGCCAGCTAGCCCGGCACCGCAAATCCAACACACTTGAAGTTAAAGACGTCCAGCTGCATCTAGGTACTGCTCCAATCCTCTGACTCTCCTCCTTCGTATGACCTTGGGATGTCCCAATGAGACAAGCTGTCATACAATCCTGCTGTATGTGCATGCATTTGTATTGGATGAAAGATGACATACTTGTAGAGTGTATATACTCTGTACATGGATGGGTGATTTTTATATATATATATATATATATATATAATTAGTGTATATACTGTGCACATTGATGGATGATTTATATATTGTGTGCATACTGTGTACATGGATGGATGAGTTAGGCTATGTTCACACAGGGCTTTTTTGGTAAGTTTTTGCGTTTTTTTTAGATGCAGATTTGGCTTTTTATGCAAATCCATGGTAATAAAACGCTGCTTTTTACAGTCTCAGCAAAGTCTGAGATCTCTGAAATCTCATGCACACCCACAAACACCTGCTGATTTTTTTCCTGACTGTTTTGTCAAATAGTAACAAGTGAATATCAGCTCACCAAAACAGGGGAAATTCTTAGAGGAGAGTCTGGACGGTGCTCACTGGATAGGGAAGGCTGGAGACAATTAGTAGAAGGCGGATCCCGCCACAAAGACGTCCAAAAATTCCAGAAGTGTGTATAAAACGTCACATTTATTCAGGAGGAGGAGGAGTTATTTTTATGCTGTTTTTATTTTTTGAATAAATGTGTAGTTTTATACACACTTCTGGAATTTTTGGATGTCTTTGTGCCGGGATCCGTCTTCTACTGTTTTGTCAAATACCTGCGTTTTTGCTGCAGATTTCAAAGAATACGCATGTCAATTCTTTGCAGCATTTTTGCAACGTTTGTTCATTGATACAACTCAATTTGTAGAAAAAACGCAGATGGCTCAAAGGAGATTTCCTGCCAAAGGATCATATTTTGGTCAGAAAAAACTTACCAAAAAAGCCCTGTGTGAACATAGCCTTATATATAGTTTGTCTACAGTGAGTACATGGACGGATTTTAGATATATTGTGTATATACTGTGTGTAAATTGATGGATGATCTATATATTGTGTGTATATGGATGAATGAGTTATACATAGTGTATTTACTGCGTACATGGAGGGATGATAATAAATATATACACACATACACATATATATATATATATACACACACACACCATATTTTCTGGCGTATAGGACGACTGGGCATATAAGACGACCCCCAACTTTTCCAGTCAAATGTCCCCATTGTATAGTAATGTCCCCTGCAGTATTGTCCCCATTGTTTAGTAATGTCCCCTGCAGTATTGTCCCCATTGTTTAGTAATGTGCTCCTGCTAGTTCCCTTCTTGTCCCCTATTATGCCGTTGTTTACACACCTAATAAAATATATTCTTACCTCTCCACCGTGCCCGCGGTGCCTCCAGCTGTTTCTTGCAGTCTGCAGGCCCACAGACCCCTCCGTGATAGCGTCCGGTGTATGAAGCGGCCGCTGCAGAATGTTGTCATCATGGCTTTACTGCAGTTGAATGCTTTACAGCACCACAAAGCATTCAACTGCAGTAAAGCAATGACGACATCCAGCAGCAGCCGCTCCGTGCAGCGGACGCTATCATGGAGGGGTCTGTGGGCCTGCAGACTGCAAGAAACAGCTGGAGGCACCATGGGCACCGTGGATAGGTGAGAATATCTTTTATTGTGTGTAAACCCGCCGTATAAGACGACCCCAGACTTTTGAGAAGATGTTCAGGAGTTAAAAAGTCGTCTTATACGCCGAAAAATACGGTATATGTATATATGTGTGTGTGTGTATATATACAGTGCCTTGCGAAAGTATTCGGCTCCCTTGATTTTTTTCAACCTTTTTCCACATTTCAGGCTTCAAACATAAAGATAAAAATTTAAATTTTATGGTGAAGAATCAACAACAAGTGGGACACAATTATGAAGTTGAACGATATTTATTGCTTATTGTAAACTTTTTTTAAAAAATAAATAACTGAAAATTGTGGCGTGCAATATTATTTGTCCCCTTTAAGTTAATACTTTGTAGCGCCACCTTTTGCTGCGATTACAGCTGCAAGTCGCTTGGGGCATGTGTCTTATCAGTTTTTCACATCGAGAGACTGAAATTCTTGCCTATTCTTCCTACTTTATTCAATTATTTAAAACCACACCGTGATTACTAAAAGTGCACAGGATAGATTGCTAGCCCTCAATAGGCAGTGCACAGATAGGTGCAGCTATCAGCGGGGGTTGGCATCCTAAAAATGCGATATGGCGCCCCCACTCCACGACGACTCTCTCTGCTGCTTCTGAAGTCCCTGCTGGAAAAAGGTGCAGTGCCTAAGATAAGTGCAACAGACATATTAATGTGGCAGGTGGACAGTAGAGAGGAAGACAACTTATCTCATTGATGTAAACAGAATGATAATTTCAAGCCTCATTCTTCCTTTGCAAACAGCTGGAGCTGAGTGAGGTTGGATGGAGAGCTTTTGTGAACAGCGATTTTCAGCTCTTTCCACAGATTCTCGATTGGATTCAGGTCTGGACTTTGACTTGGCCCTTCTAACACCTGGATACGTTTATGAACCATTCCATTGTAGATTTTGCTTTAAGTTTGGTTTCATTGTCTTGTTGGAAGACAAATCTCCATCCCAGTCTCAGGTCTTTTGCAGACTCCAACAAGTTTTCTTTAAGAATGGTCCTGTATTTGGCTCCATCCATCTTCCCATCAATCCCATCAATTTTAACCATCTTCCCTGTCCCTGCTGAAGAAAAAGCAGGCCCAAACAATGATGCTGCCACCACTATGTTTGACAGTGGGGATGGTGTGTTCAGGGTGATGAGCTGTGTTGCTTTTACGCCAAACATATAATTTGGCATTGTGCCCAAAAAGTTCGATTTTGATGTCATCTGACCAGAGCACCTTCTTCCACATGTTTGGTGTGTCTCCCAGGTGGCTTGTGGCAAACTTTGAACGACACGTTTTATGGATATCTTTGAGAAATGGCTTTCTTCTTGCCACTCTTCCATAAAGGCCAGATTTGTGCAGTGTACAACTGATTGTTGTCCTATGGACAGACTCTCCCACCTCAGCTGTAGATCTCTGCAGTTCATCCAGAGTGATCATGGGCCTCTTGGCTGCATCTCTGATCAGTCTTCTCTGTGTTTGGATTGACGGCCGGGTCTTGGTAGATTTGCAGTGGTATGATACGCCTTCCATTTCAATATGATCGCTTGCACAGTGCTTCTTGGGATGGTTAAAGTTTTTGAAATCTTTTTGTAACCAAATCTAGCTTTAAACTTCTCCACAACAGTATCACGGACCTGCCTGTTGTGTTCCTTGGTCTTCATGATGCTCTCTGTGCTTTAATCAGAACACTGAGACTATCACAGAGCAGGTGCATTTATACGGAGACTAGATTACACACAGGTAGCTTATATTCATCATCATCAGTCATTTAGGACAACATTGGATCATTCAGAGATCCTCAATGAACTTCTGGAGTGAGTTTGCTGCACTGAAAGTAAAGTAAAGGGGACGAATAATATTGCATGCACCAATTTCCAGTTTATTATTTTTTTATTACTTACTGCAAGATGGGCTGCAGTGTGTACATCGCCCAGGCCAAAAACTAGTACTCTAGCAGGATACAGCTAAACCCCCACTAAAGTGGAAGTATCATGGGTGCAGGAGGAGCAAATCACACACACACACACACACACACCTCCATGGAATGGAGGGGGGCGATTGCTAGATGATTAACTGCACACTAGTGGCTTGCATAGAGCGCTGTTCACACATGCAGATAACAGTCACAAACCCGCAGCCTACTTAATTTTTGGAGGATATTTTCCTCTTTTTGTTGCTATTTTTGTATTACTATTTTTTATAAAAGTTTAAAATAAACAATAAATTTTGTTCAACTTCACAATTGTGTCCCACTTGTTTATTCTTCACCACAACAATAACATTTTTATCTTTGTTTGAAGCCTGAAATGTGGGGAAAGGTTGAAAAGTTCAAGGGGGACGAATACTTTCGCAAGGCACTGTGTGTATATATATATAATATATATGTGGGAGAAACAAGAAAAATTGTCTTGTTTTAATCCGCTCTATAATGTGATGATTTATGCTTCAATGGAGAAGCAGATTTTTATGGCATGCATGTTTTCATTAGTTATCTAGAAGTTTCCATTGACTGATTGCAGTAAATGACAGGTTGTAATGTCAGCGCTGAGTCTTGAGTGCTGACTGTTCTCCTTCTCCCGCCAGTAAGCATGTATTCTCTGCCGCTCCATGGAAACATGATATCGGGGAAAACCGGACATAGCTGTTGGCCAAACAAACGTTTAGGCAAATGATGTGTAATGTAGGAAGCAGGATCCGTAGATAGCTACCTATGTTCACTTCTGGTAACATGTCAATCTTAAAAAGACTTTCTACTTTTTGCTTGTAATTTAATGCAATCAAGCATATTTTGTAATGTGTTATTAATGGAAGAATGTGCTACCTATGACAGTAAAAATGTCCCTTCCATCTCAGAGAGACAATGGAATATGTGGATTCCAGGTTTTGGATCAGAGGAGATCAGGCCCTATAAAAAGGCATGTACAACGGAGGCTCACAAACAGGTAAGTAACCTATGGTCCACCATCAGCATCAGATTCTGAGCTTTCTTTCTTACAGAAATTTTCACATTTTTTTTTATTTTAAAGATTGATCTTTAACCCCTTAACGACTGCGGGCAGTAATATTACGTCCTAGTGATCATAGTGTTAATCCCTGACGGCTGCTGCAGGCATTCACGATCTGCCCGTGCCTGTTAACCTCTTATATGGCGCTGTCAAAATGTGACCGTCATTTAAATCGCTGTCGCAGTAAAACTTTACTTATCGGCCGCCACTGGAAGTCACGTCAGGCCGATGGTTGTCATGATAGCACAGGGTCATTTGATGACTCCTGTAGCTCACATGACTCAGGTCCTGTAACAAGTAGCTGAGTACTGCAGTTTACAAGAGATGAGCATTTCTCCCGATCTGAGTGGTGCTGCTCTGATCGAGAGAAAAGAATGAGCGATCAGACAGCTGATCCTTAGAGCCCCCTAGGGAAACTAGTAAATAAATAAAAAAAAAAGTTTTGAAAAATTAAAAATTAAAAAAAAATATAAAAACCTAAACATTCAAATCACCCCCCTTTTGCCCCATTGAAAACTAAAGGGTTAAAAAAATTAAAAATATATACACATTTGGTATTGCCGCTTTCAGAAATGCCCGATCTATCAAAATATAAAATCAATTAATCTGATCGGTACACGGCATAGCGGCAAAAATTTTTCCAAACGCCAAAATTACATTTTTTTTTCATTTTTTTTTTTTGTCGCCGCAAATCTTGCGCAAAATACGATAAGTGATCAAAACGTAGCAGCTGCGCAAAAATGGTACCGTTAAAAACGGCAGCTTGAGACGTAAAAAATAATCCATCACTAAGCCATAGATCCCGACAAATGAGAACGCTACGGATCGCGGAAGATGGTGCAAAACTTGCACCACTTTTTTCGGACAAACTTCTGTTTTTGTTTTTTGTTAACCCCTTAGATAAAAGTAAACCTATACATATTTGGTGTCTATGAACTCGCAACCACCTGAGGCATCACACCCACACATGAGTTTTATCATATAGTAAACACAGTGAATAAAATATCTCGGAAACAATAGTGCTATCACACTTTTTTTGCAATTTTTCCACACTTGGAATTTTTTTGCTATTTTCCAGTACACTATATGGTAAAACCCATGATTTCATTTAAAAGTACAACTCATTATGCAAAAAAAACCGAGCCCTCATATGGCAAGATTGATGGAAAAATAAAAAAGTTACGGCTCTCGGAAGAAGGGGAGTGGAAAAAAAAACAGAAGCGGAAAATTGGCCAGGGGTGAAGGGGTTAAACATTTTGACATAAGATGTTATTGCTGGGCTCCTCTGCCTTGTGACAACACATATCTTAAAGAAGTTGCAAGTACTCTACCTCAAGCGCCATACCTTCTGTGCACATTACAATCACCACATCCCCTTTCTTCTAGCAATTATATAAGTAACATTGCCTGATGATCTGTCAGAGGCAACTGAGGCTCACAAATGGCTAAAATTATTCCTCTGCAGCCCAAATCCTTACAGATCTGTAAATCACAGTCAAGATGGTTAGGTAAAGAATTATAAGCTGCAGTTTGTAATATGAGTAAGCAGATTTCATGTCCAGATATGGCAACCAAAGCTGTAATGTTGATAATTGTGTGGAGGGCAGTACTACAGATGGAAGTCAGGAGCAGAAACAGGCAAAAAATACAGTAGAAGAGCAGAGAGGTTAAAGACTCAAAACTGCCATGCTATGTGCGCACGCTGCGTTTTTTGCTGCGTTTTTGTGTGTTTTTCGGGTGCAGTTTTCGTCTCAAAACTGCATGAATTTCCTTCCCCAGCAAAGTCTGAGGTTGTATTTTTGCTGTGCACACATTGCAGATTTTGGCTGCGTCTTTGTGGTGACCACAGATGCAGCATGTCAATTCTTTTTGCGTTTTTCACCCATTGAATGCATTGGGCAAAAACACGCAAAAATGCATGCGTTTATTGATGCGTTTTTCCTGCGGGTGCGATTTTGTGTGTTTTTTTGGGGGGGGGCATAAACGCTGCATCTTTGTAGTCAGAAAACGCAGCATGCGCACATAGCCTAAGATTCACCTGACCATACTACTCTACTATATATTTGATGGAAGAAAATTTTTTAAAAATTCTATCCGAGTGGTATGCTAAAATGGATGACACACTATTATAGATGTGGGGATGATGCACTGTTATGGACATCTGGGTTCCACACTATTATGGAGGAGTGAAATCTATGGATTGACACACTTATGGGGGTGTTCTCTAGAGGTGATGCTTGTTATAGGGGCATCTGTGAACGACGCACTGTTATGGGGGGGAATGGATAATGGATAAGAGCATGTTCATATTAAGCAGAGGATGGGGAAGGGGTTTAGTACAATACACTTTTCTCTTCTGGTATGTAGCTTGCTTGTCCAATAATAATATTCATCACCCTTGTACTGTGGGGGCAGGGTAAGGTGCTTTGCTGACAGCAGAGCCTCCACCTACTCTACAGTAAGCTTCTGATCAGCCTCTGAAGACAGGACACCAGCACATAATGTGTCTTCGAATATCCCTCTGCAGCCTCATCCACAATCTGTCACACTTGTCAGCCACGTGACATAAACATTAGCACTCCCATTGGAGGCAATCATTCATGTCCCCAACAGACAGAGAAGCCTGCATGACCTAGAACTCCTCCCACACTCCCCTACATACTGATAGAAAGCAAAAATGCTATGTTTATAAAAGTATCATCAGACTATCACATAGGGAAATTTTAGCCTCAGAAATCTCTAGAAAAAAATTTGCCTTCATTTCTTTATCGTTCCTATGGGAGACCCAGACATTGGGTGTATAGCTTCTGCCTCCGGAGGACACACAAAGTACTACACTCAAAAGTGTAGCTCCTCCCTCTGAGCTTATACACCCCCTGGAGAACCAGATCTAGCCAGTTTATCGCTTTGTGTTCAGGAGGCATACATCCACACATGCATTCTCATTTGATTTTTGGAAAGAGTTTGAAGAAAAGCGGGTCCTCTGGACCCCCGGCATGTCCCTTCTCACCCCACTGTGTCGGCGGTGCTGCTAAGGTTGATTCCAAGGCTGGAGCCTTACATGCCGTGCTCCTTCACCATCCCTCCTGGGCTCTGGCTTGAAGTGGGAGCCAGCACGGTTCTCCATGCCTGGCAGGAGACCGGTCTCCATCCGCAGCCCTTCAGGATCCTGCTGGACCGGAGCGATCATCCCCAGGGACTTGGAACCCTGCGTCTCAGCAAGCTAAGTACCTGAGACGTTTATATATGGGGGTCCCTGTACTTTATTGTTGTGGGAGAGTGTGCTGAGTGATTTTTCTGACATTTCCGGCGGGTTCTCTGGCTGTCGCCTGAGAACCGCGCTGATGGTGCCTGCGCGCCGGCCGCACCGCTCAAATTTAGGCCCCGGCTTCGCCGGAGGCCTACTTTCGGTTTCACTGCCCTCGCATGTCATTCATGCAGAGGGACAGCGCGGCTCCGCCCAGCGGCCGTTCTGCACAGGGGAGGGACACTCCTCACTGGGTACATGTCTCCTCCCCTGTAAGTCTCTTTGGCCCTCCAGATCCCGCTCTCAGAGTAGGTCCCGCCCCCTCTCTTCGCTCCGGCGCCATTTTCTCAGCGTTTTCTCTGCGATCAGCACTGGCTGCAGCATCCCTGCTGAGGTGCTTGGGGGTCCGGGCTTCGAGATCTGGAGGGCACACAACACCGCTCCAGCGGTCTGGTAAGCCACAACCTCTGGTTGTGGACCTCTGTATATACTCTCTGGGGGTCATTCTCTGGCAGAGCCCCCACTCCAGCAGCATGTCTCACACGAGGAGCAAGGCTCCAAAGCTTTATTCAGTATGCACTGCATGTAAGCTCCTACTGCTTGAACCTAGCACCTATCCACATTGTGTTGCCTGCTCTAACCTGACGATGCCTCAGCCTGGAATCGCACCCCCAGGGGTCTCTCCGGCTGCTCCGGCTCCTGTGGCTGAACCCCTGGCTTGGGTAGAATCCTTATCTAGGTCTATCTCCCAGTCTTTTGCCGACTCCATGGGACAGCTGTCCAGGACTTTGCTGAACATGCATCAGCCCCCTTCACAGGGTGCCTCTGCTGCTAGGGCTCTCTCAGCGGAGCTCACAGAGGATTCATCATCTGGTCCCAGACCCCGTCCTCCTAAGAGGAGACGCAGGGCTCCCTCTCCTTCCTCGTCCCGTGGCTCTGTTTCAGAAGCTGACTCGCGGGACGAGGAGGATGCCTTTTACAGGGGGCTCGGAGGCTAACTCCATGTGCCCCATTGATCTGTCCGAAAGTGACTCAGATGTTAGTGATTTGATTGCGTCCATTAATTCTGTACTGGATCTCAATCCGCCAGTATCAGAGGAGCAACCCTCTCTGGCAGAAAATCACCAATTTACCTCGCCTAAGAGGACAAAGAGCGTGTTCTTTAACCATTCCAGTTTTCAGGCCGCTGTGACCAAGCCTAGGGCCTGTCCTGACAAACGCTTCCCAAAGCGTGGTTCTGATGACCGTTTTCCCTTTCCACCTGAGGTGGTCAAGGAGTGGGCTCATTCACCCAAGGTAGACCCCCCGGTGTCTAGACTCTCAGCCCGGACCGTTGTATCAGTGGCTGATGGCACCTCTCTTAAGGATTCCACTGACCGCCAGGTTGACCTTCTGGCCAAATCTGTATATGAGGCGGCAGGGGCCTCGTTCTCCCCAACTTTTGCAGCAGTGTGGGCTCTCAAAGCCATCTCTGCTTCTCTAGAGGAGATGCATTCCCTCGCCAGGGAATCTATGCCCGAAATGGTTACCTTAACTTTCCAAGCTTCAGCTTTTTCATCCTATGCCATGTCTGCCATGCTGGAGGCTTCTCACCGCATTGCGGTGGCTTCGGCTAATTCCCTCGCTATCCGCAGGATTTTGTGGCTTCGAGAGTGGAAGGCAGATGCTTCTTCAAAGAAGTACCTTGCTGGACTCCCTTTTGCTGGGTCCAGGCTGTTCGGTGAACAGCTGGATGAAATTATTAAGGAAGCTACTGGCGGGAAGAGTACTTCCATGCCACAAACCAAAACCAGGAAACCTGTCCAGGGTAGGAATCAGTCGAGGTTTCGTTCCTTTCGTTCCTCCAACTGGTCGTCCTCTAAGCCCTCGGCCTCGTCCACTAACTCAGCCAAGGACCAAAAATCCAACTGGCGCACAAAAGCGCGTCCACAGAAGACCGCAGGAGCTGCTGCCACTAAGGCAGCCTCCTCTTGACTATCTGTCCGCGCCAGCAACGTCCTTAGTCGGTGGCAGGCTCTCCCACTTTGGCGACGTGTGGTTTCAACACGTCTCCGATCAGTGGGTGCGGGATATCATCTCCCACGGCTACAGGATAGAATTCTCTTCCAGCAGCCCGCCAAACAGATTTTTTCTGTCAACTCCCCCCTGCTCCAAGGCCGCCGCCTTCTCTCAGGCCGTGGCATCCTTGCAGGCCAACGGAGTAATTGTACCGGTTCCCGCCCGGGAACGGTTCAGAGGTTTCTACTCAAATCTCTTCCTAGTCCCCAAAAAGGACGGTTCCTTCCGGCTCATCCTGGATCTCAAGCTTCTCAACAAGCATGTTCAGGTGCGGCATTTTCGCATGGAGTCTCTACGGTCAGTCATTGCCTCAATGACCCAAGGGGATTTCCTGGCATCCATCGACATCAGAGATGCCTATCTGCATGTGCCAATTGCAGTTTCACACCAGCATTGGCTATGTTTTGCAATCGGAGAGGAACATTTCCAATTCGTGGCTCTCCCCTTCGGGTTAGCCACGGCCCCTCGGGTATTCACCAAGGTCATGGCAGCAGTGGTTGCGGTTCTGCACCTCCAGGGGTTGGCAGTGATTCCTTACCTGGACGACCTTCTAGTCAAGGCCTCATCCAGCGCAGACTGTCAGCGGAGTGTTTCGCTCACTCTCGCCACTCTAGCCCAATTCGGGTGGCTTGTCAATCTGCCCAAATCCACTCTGACTCCGACTCAGAGGCTCACGTACCTAGGGATGCAGTTCGAGACTCTGCCGGCACTTGTGAAGTTGTCCTTAATCAAACAGCAGTCCCTCCAATTGGCGGTGCGCTCTCTGCTGAGGCCCCGCCGTTATTCCATCAGGCACCTGATGCAGGTGCTGGGTCAGATGGTGGCGTCAATGGAGGCTGTTCCCTTTGCCCAGTTCCATCTGCGTCCACTGCAGCTGGACATTCTCCGCTGTTGGGACAAGCGGCCTTCCTCCTTGCACAGGTTAGTGGCTCTGTCGCCACAGACCAGGAGCTCTCTTCAGTGGTGGCTTCGGCCCCTCGCTGTCCTACATGTTTCCCCCTCTAGCTCTCTTTCCCAGAGTTCTGCGCAAGATCAGAATGGAGGGCCGTCGAGTCATCCTCATTGCTCCGGACTGGCCCAGGCGAGCTTGGTACCCAGACCTGCTCCATCTGTCCGTAGAGGTGCCGTGGCCTCTTCCGGACCGTCCAGACCTCTCACAAGGTCCGTTTTTCCGCCAGAATTCTGCGGCTCTTAGATTGACGGCGTGGCTCTTAAGTCCTTGATCTTGACGGCTTCTGGTATCCCCCCTGAAGTCATCTCCACTATGACTCGGGCCCGTAAGTCTTCCTCTGCCAAGATCTATCACAGGACTTGGAAAATTTTCCTGTCCTGGTGTCGCTCTTCCGGCCATCCTCCTTGGCCTTTTTCCTTGCCGACCCTTCTGTCTTTTCTACAGTCCGGTCTGCAGCTGGGACTGTCCCTCAACTCTCTCAAGGGACAAGTCTCGGCTCTGTCAGTGCTGTTCCAGCGGCGTATCGCCCGGCTGGCTCAGGTCCGCACCTTCATGCAGGGTGCGTCTCACATCATTCCGCCTTACCGGCGGCCCTTGGATCCCTGGGACCTCAATTTGGTTCTCACGGTTTTGCAGAAACCCCCCTTTGAGGCTCTTAGGGAGGTTTCTTTGTTTCGTCTTTCACAGAAAGTGGTCTTTCTAGTGGCCATAACTTCCCTCAGGAGAGTCTCTGATTTGGCTGCGCTCTCTTCGGAGTCACCTTTTTTGGTTTTTCATCAAGACAAGGTGGTTCTCCGTCCGACTCCGGACTTTCTTCCTAAGGTGGTTTCTCCTTTCCACCTTAACCAGGACATTACCCTACCTTCCTTTTGTCCGGCTCCTGTTCATCGCTTTGAAAAAGCGTTGCATACTCTGGATCTGGTGCGGGCTCTCCGGATCTATGTGTCTCGCACCGCTGCTCTTAGGCGGTGCACCTCTCTTTTTGTGCTAACCACAGGTCGGCGTAAGGGCCTCTCTGCTTCTAAGCTGACCTTAGCCCGTTGGATTAGGTCGACCATTTCGGATGCCTACCAGTGTTCTCAGGTGCCTCCCCCGCCGGGGATCAAGGCACACTCGACCAGAGCTGTCGGTGCCTCTTGGGCTTTCAGGCACCAGGCTACGGCTCATCAAGTCTGTCAGGCTGCCACTTGGACTAGCCTGCATACCTTTTCAAAGCACTACCAAGTGCATGCTCATGCTTCGGCAGATGCGAGCTTGGGCAGACGCATCCTTCAGGCGGCTGTCGCCCATTTGTGAAGTTAGGCTCCGCCTACTTCTTAGTTTTTCTGTTTATTCCCACCCATGGACTGCTTTGAGACGTCCCAATGTCTGGGTCTCCCATAGGAACGATAAAGAAAAAGAGAATTTTGTTTACTTACCGTAAATTCTTTTTCTTATAGTTCCGTATTGGGAGACCCAGCACCCTCCCTGTTGCCTGTTGGCAGTTTCTTGTTCCGCGTGTTATCACCGGCTGTTGTTGTGGACAGAGTCTCCGGTTGTTCCGGTTCTTGCTCTGTTTTTACTTGTGGGTGGCTATTCTCCTTCAGCTTTTGCACTAAACTGGCTAGATCTGGTTCTCCAGGGGGTGTATAAGCTCAGAGGGAGGAGCTACACTTTTGAGTGTAGTACTTTGTGTGTCCTCCGGAGGCAGAAGCTATACACCCAATGTCTGGGTCTCCCAATACGGAACTATAAGAAAAAGAGTTTACGGTAAGTAAACAAAATTCTCTTTTTTATGAGACCCGTAACTTTTTTTTTTTTCTGTCTATGGCCCTCCTTGACTGCATGTTTTTTGCACGTTAAGCTGATGTGGGTTTTTTATACCATTTTGGGGTATACAGAATTTTTGAATCAATTTTTATTGTACTTTTTGGGTGTAAGTGTCTTGGTTGAAAGACTACAATTCTGGCATTTTGATTTCAGATAGACCACACCTTTTGGGATGTGACTATACCACAATTTGTTTATTTTTAATAGGAGGAGGGAGTGATTCAATTTTCTTTGTGTATTCATTTATCTTTTTTATATATACACACTATATTATTTTATTTTTTTTAGTCTGTTTTAGTACCTTTTAACCCATTTACAAAATTTGACGCAAGTTTACCTTATGGTCGGGAATGGGTTCCCGCAAAACATAAACTTCATGGCAATTATACAGGCACAGGAGCTGTGTCCGCACGATCGCTGCTGGGAGCACCAGCTGTCACAGCTAGGTGCGGAGCTATCACCACCTCTGGCTGTTTAACATCCTAAATGCCACAATCAATATCAATCGCAGCACTTAAGGGGCTCAGACAGGGAGTGTGCTCCCTCTCCCACCTGATTGGGACCCCTGCGATGTGATCACAAATGCCCGATTGTTGCATTGGCAACCCAAGATCAAATGATGACCTCCGGGTCTGCCAGTTACAGTGGTTTGTTAGACCATGCCAGGAGCTTGGTCTAACAGGCGTTATGTCAGTGTCCCATTGACGGGTATAATGTATTGCAATCCTTGTACATTGCAATAAATTATACTAGCAATCAGAGTAATAAAAGTTAATCTTCCTGAATGAAAAAAATGTAAATAAAAATTTGTAACAATATTTTTTTAAAAAATCAGCAGACCCCAAAAAAAAAAATATTATACCAATAAATGTTCATGTAAAAAGAAAAGTATACATATATGGTATTGCCGCATCCTTAACAACCCAATCTATAAAGGTTACACTAGTTAACTCCTTCAGTGAACACTGTAACAAAAAATAGTGTGTGTGTATATATATATATGTATATAATATATATGTGTATATGTATATAATATATATATATACACACACACACACACACACACACACACACACACACACAACTTAGCGGAAACTGTCTTTATATCATTCTGCTGCCAAAAAATGGAATAAAATGCGATTAAAAAGTTGTATGTAATTAAATATGGTACCTCTGAAAATGTCATCTTGTCCTGCAAAAAATAAGCTGCCATACAACGCATTCAGCAAGAAAAAAAAAACTATAGCTCTCAGAATACAGCAATGCAAAATATTTTTTTTCTATAAAAGTTTTTATCGTGTAAAAGCAGCAAAAAAAGGAAAAAAAAACCAAACTATATATATGTGGTATCACTGTAATCGCACTGACCCAAAGAGTAAAGCTGTCACTTTTGCAACAGGGTGAATGGCGTAAAAAACAATCCTGAATTGCTGTTTTTTCTCGCTTTTGCCTCACAAAAAGTGGAATAGAAAGTGTCCAAAAATATTATGTGGCTAAAACTTCAACTCATACTGCAAAAAAACAAGATATCATAATGACTGTTTTACGGGGAAAAAAACAAAAACTGTAGCCTTCAAAATACGATGCAAAAAACCTTGTTTGTTTGTTTGTTTGTTTTTTTAAAAAAAGCATTTTTTAGTGTGTAATAGTAGTCAAACCTAAAATAAACTAATTATAAATGTAGTGTCGCTGCAATTGTACTGACCTGAGGAATAAAGCCGCCTAATCATATACTGAAAAAAAGTCAATTCTTCAACTGCTGTTAATTTATTTATTCTGCCTCCCAAAGATTGCAGTCTGGCATGGCTCACATTATACCCTAAGCACTTCCATCAGGATTTACGTGTAACTCTCTGAAAACGTGAACCAGACAATATTTCCAACAGTAAATTCACTGTAATGAGGCAGAGGGCGTCACTTTGACCTCATGTCTGGCCTGTGGTGTGGCGGTGTCCATCTGATGTGCACAAAAGAGCGGTCAAAAACAGTTTTGTGCACCCTTGAAAAGGACACTGCTGAATCGAGGCCAAATGAAGTCCAGAGTAACGGCCCCGTTACACGCAACGACATCGCTAACGAGATGTCGTTGGGGTCACTGAATTCGTGACGCACATCCGGCCTCGTCAGTGACGTTGTTGCATGTAACACCTACGAGCGAGTGTTAACGATCAAAAATACTCACCTGATCGTTGACACGTCGTTCATTTTCAAAATCTCGTTGGTCGTTGTGGACGCAGGTTGTTCGTCGTTCCTGAGGCAGCACACATCGCTACGTCTGACACCCCAGGAATGACGAACGGCACCATACCTGCGTCCTCCGGCAACGAGGTGGGCGTGTCTTTTATGCGGCTGCTCTCCGCCCCTCCGCTTCTATTGGACGCCAGCCGTGTGACGTTGCTGTGACGCCGCACGAACCGCCCCCTTAGAAAAGAGGCTGTTCGCCGACCACAGCGACGTCGCTAGGAAGGTAAGTACGTGTGATGGGTACTAGCGATATTGTGCGCCACGGGCAGCGATTTGCTCGTGACGCACAAACGACGGGGGACGGGTGCTTTCACGAGCGACATCGCTACCGATGTCGCTGCGTGTAAAGCAGCCTTTAGTCTGCGGCTTCATTAGGGAATGGATCCATGGAAGGTTTCACCTGCATGATGTATTTCGGAAATGTAGATGGAAACCCTGATGTAAACAGTGAGCACAGAGACCAGGATAAGTGTGAACTGATCCAAAATGTTCTGTACACCAAATGGCATTCAACTCAACCCACAAAAAACAAGTTCCCACTCAGGTCCATCATCTGTTAACGGAAAATTGGGGTTTCCAAGTTACTGCTATCACAAAGGCTCTGGGTAAGCGCTATAGCTCCCTCCCAAAAATAAATCCAGTAAAATCTCTGTTCCTAAATCCTAATGCCCCCTCCCTTCTGAGCCCCACAATGTGCCTAAACCACAGTTAATGTCCACATGTTTGGCATTGTTGTAGAGAGGAGAGCCCACTTCATTTACCGTGTGTGTCCCCAGAAGCACAAGCTGGGCACAATATACAGGTACTCCAATGAATTTGCAATTTTTAATTGTGAAACATTCACTGTGTTTGGAAAACACTTGTGGAGTCAAAGACAAAATTGTCACTACACTCGTAGATTAATTGCAAGAGTGGTGTAGTTTACAAAATGTAGTCACTTGAGGGGGTTTCTGATTTTTTTCGCACTTAAGGGCTTTGCAAATAGATAGACACTGCAAAAGGAACTACCTTGCAACCTTCATAGAATTTAATAATGGCCAGTTACAAACTGAGCCGAAATTGCCCTAAATCCTTCTAGTGTTATAAAACCAATGTAGACACTACTAGGAGAATGAGTAACTGAAGCTCACACCACTTCATAGCCTCTGCCAATGTGAATGGCATCCCCAAACCATTCCAACTAAATCTGCACTCAAATATGGCACTCCTTCCCTTCTAAGCTTTGCATTGTGCCTGAAAAGTAGTTTTCTACTGCATGAGGTATTGGCGAACTCAGGAGAAATTGTGTAACAAATTGTATGGTCAATTTTCTCCTATACCTCTTTTTGAAAATTAAAACTTTGGTGCTACAGCCCAATGTTATACAATTCAATTAATCAACTGAGGGTTAAAAGTGCTCACTAGACGCATGGATGATCTCCTTGAGAGGTGTAGTTTTCATAATGGGTTCACTTTGTAGGGAGTTTCTACAGGGGAGTTTCTACAATTTTGGTATGTCAGGGGATCTTTAAATGTGCCACGGCGTCTGTAATCTATTCAAGCCAGAATATCGCTCCAAAATTCATATAGCTCTCCTTCCCGTCCGAGCCCTGCCATGCGCCCAAACAGTAGTTTTCCACCATATATGAGATATCCCTGTACTCGCAACAAAATGTACAGTTCACTTTCTCATGTTACCTTTGTGAAAATGAAAGAAAATTGCGGTGAAAATGAAAAAATAACATTTCCTACATGCAGCACAATTTTGGAAATATTTGGAAATATTTTTTTGTTAGGAAGTTAGGTTATTTGCAGAGCACCTGATGTGCCTAAACAGTGAAAACCCCCAGAAATGACCTCATTTTGGAAACTAGACCCCTCTTGGAATTATCTACATGTTTGGTGAGCACCTTGAACCTCCAGGTGCTTCACAGAATTTTATAATGTTGAGCCGTGAAAATGAAACCCATACATTTTTACCACAGAAATGTTGCTTTAACCACAATATTAACTATTTTGTGTGACTTATCTCTCTTACTTAGGCTAAGAATGCACGACGAGTAAAACGGACTGAGTGGAATGCGATAAAAAAATCGCATTCCACTTGGACCCATGTTACTGTATGGGGCCGCTCTCATGAGCGTTTTTTTCTCAGCCCTAATCGGACCGAGAAAACAATTGCAGCGTGCTGCTGGTGGAATCCGATTTGTTTTCTCTCGCACCCATACAAGTTAATGGGTGCAAGAGAGACATTGCATTACACTTGCATTACACCAAAGTGCAGTGCGATAATCACATCAGCTGATAATGGAGGCGATAGGGAGATTAGTTCCTCCCATTCCTCTGCAGCACCCACCTTCTCCTCCACAGCTGTGATCTGATCACATCACTGTGGCATGACACTAGGCTTAGGCTGCTTTCGCACTACGTTTTTTTTAACATGCGTCCTGATCGTTTATTTGCAGCAAAAGCGGATCCAGTACAAATGCGTTTTCATTTCAATGCATTTGCAATGGATTCGCGTCAACATGCGTTGACATGTGTTTGCGTGCGGTACAATCAGGATCTAGCGACTTGCAGTATTGTAACATTTTTCAAAAACTGTGCTTGTAGCGGATCCTGACTATACCGTACGCAACGGCATGTAAACTGTGGTATGATGATAGACAGGATCCTGTTTGTTGAAATGAACATGTTCATGCTTTCTTTCTCTCTCTCTCTCTTTCTTTCTCTCTTTCTTTCTCTCTCTCTTTCTTTCTCTCTTTCTTTCTCTCTCTCTCTTTCTCTCTCTCTCTTTCTCTCTCTCTCTTTCTCTCTCTCTCTTTCTCTTTCTCTCTCAAATCAAATCGGCTTTATTGGCAGGACCAAAATGCAATCGGTATTGCCAAAGCAAGAAACAAAATGTGACAGGGGAGTGGGTTAGGGTTGTGGGGATGGGGTGTTGTGGCCACAATTTGGAGAATGATGATCCATTTTGGGGGTCTTACGTTCCTCTCATCTTATGACATGTTATGACATATTGGGCGGCGATCTCCACCATTGATTCCTCTTCCCCCAGTAGGATGCAGAGTTTCCTCTCCTCGTCAATGGAATGGATGGAAAGTCCGGGGTATGAGCGATAAGTTTCTGGAAGTGGGAGGCCTTCACTGCTGAGTATTTGTTACAGTGTAGAAGGAAGTGCGCCTCGTCTTCCACAGCCCCCTGCTGGCAGTGCTGGCACAGTCTGTTCTCCCGCGGCTTGTATGTCTGTTGGTGCCACCCTGTTTCCACCTCTAGGCTGTGGGCACTCAGTCTGTACAGGCTCAGGGTCTCTTTCTCTTCCCCACTCTCCCCCACTTTCCCCCTCTCTCCCCACCCTCTTTCTCTCTCCCAACCCTCTTTCTCTCGCCCCCCACCCTCTTTCTCTCGCCCCCCACCCTCTTTCTTTCGCCCCCCACCCTCTTTCTCTCGCCCCCCACCCTCTTTCTTTCGCCCCCCCCCCCCCTCTTTCTCTCGCCCCCCACCCTCTTTCTCTTGCCCCCCCCCCTCTTTCTCTCCCTCTTCTTTTTTTTTTTTTTTACCTCTCTCTTCCTCCCCCCCAGCGGCGTGTGCGCATCTGCAGTCTGTCACATCCGATTCCACTGACTCCCGATCACATGACTTCAATGCCCGCCCATAAACTTCAAGTGAAAGGATCCTATAAACCAGTCATGGCGAACCTTTTACAGGCTGAGTGCCAAAAACTGTAGCCCTAAACCCAATTTTTTTTCCGAAGTGCCAACCAATCCTATTATGTAAATAATTGATTTTAACCTTACCTTTGCCGTCTTTTCTTCTCCTCAGCAGGGGCATCACGCTCATGCATGCTTACCACACATTGAAGCTGAGCCCCTGCCCTTTCCAGACACAGCAGTTGATCTTTCTGGAAAAAATTGCAGCATATTAGTTTAGCCTGGAATGCAATCAGATGTCACCCTGTAATCCACATCTACATTTCAAAGTCTGAACATCTTGAAATCCCATAAAGACATACGAGTTGCTCCCCTTTCATTGTGTAGTTCTGTCCCCCTTCTTGGGCCAGTTCCTGGTAAACATGTCCCCCATCCGGATATATATTTCCTACATTCTGGTATATTTGTCCCCATCATTGCCCCATCCTGGTAAATATACCTCTCCTGGTAAATGTCCTCCATCCTGGTAAATGTACCTTATTCTGGCATGTTCCCCCATGCTGGTAAATGTACCCCATCCTGACATATTGCCCATCCTTGTAAATGTTCCCCCATCCCGGCATGTACCCCGTTCCTGGTAAATGTCCTCCATCCTGGTAAATGTTCCCCATCCAGGTAAATGTACCCCCATCCAGGTAAATGTCCCCCTTCCTAGCATGCACCCCTTCCTGGTAAATGTTCTCCTTCCTGGTAAATGTTCCCCTTCCTGGTAAATGTTCCCCTTCCTAGTAAATGTACCCTATCGTGGCATGTTTCCTCCATCCTGCCATGCATGTTTCCTCCATCCTGCCATGCATGTTTCCTCCATCCTGCCATGCATGTTTCCTCCATCCTGCCATGCATGTTTCCTCCATCCTGCCATGCATGTTTCCTCCATCCTGCCATGCATGTTTCCTCCATCCTGCCATGCATGTTTCCTCCATCCTGCCATGCATGTTTCCTCCATCCTGCCATGCATGTTTCCACATCCTGGCATGCATGTTTCCTCCATCCTGCCATGCATGTTTCCACATCCTGGCATGCATGTTTCCACATCCTGGCATGCATGTTTCCACATCCTGGCATGCATGTTTCCACATCCTGGCATGCATGTTTCCTCCATCCTGGCATGCATGTTTTCTCCATCCTGGCATGCATGTTTCCTCCATCCTGGCACGCATGTTTCCTCCATCCTGCCACGCATGTTTTCTCCATCCTGCCACGCATGTTTTCTCCATCCTGCCACGCATGTTTCTTCCATCCTGCCACGCATGTTTCCTCCATCCTGCCACGCATGTTTCCTCCATCCTGCCACGCATGTTTCCTCCATCCTGCCACGCATGTTTCCTCCATCCTGCCACGCATGTTTCCTCCATCCTGCCACGCATGTTTCCTCCATCCTGCCACGCATGTTTCCTCCATCCTGCCACGCATGTTTCCTCCATCCTGCCACGCATGTTTCCTCCATCCTGCCACGCATGTTTCCTCCATCCTGCCACGCATGTTTCCTCCATCCTGCCACGCATGTTTCCTCCATCCTGCCACGCATGTTTCCTCCATCCTGCCACGCATGTTTCCTCCATCCTGCCACGCATGTTTCCTCCATCCTGCCACGCATGTTTCCTCCATCCTGCCACGCATGTTTCCTCCATCCTGCCACGCATGTTTCCTCCATCCTGCCACGCATGTTTCCTCCATCCTGCCACGCATGTTTCCTCCATCCTGCCACGCATGTTTCCTCCATCCTGCCACGCATGTTTCCTCCATCCTGCCACGCATGTTTCCTCCATCCTGCCACGCATGTTTCCTCCATCCTGCCACGCATGTTTCCTCCATCCTGCCACGCATGTTTCCTCCATCCTGCCACGCATGTTTCCTCCATCCTGCCACGCATGTTTCCTCCATCCTGCCACGCATGTTTTCCCCATCCTGCCATGCATGTTTTCCCCATCCTGGCATGCATTGTTCACCATCCTGGCATGCATGTCATCCCCCCCATGCTGGCATGTGTGTTCCCCCACCCCCACCCCGTGCTGGCATGTGCGTTCCCCCACCCCCACCCCGTGCTGGCATGTGCGTTCCCCCACCCCCACCCCGTGCTGGCATGTGCGTTCTCCCACCCCCACCCCGTGCTGGCATGTGCGTTCCCCCACCCCGTGCTGGCATGTGCGTTCCCCCACCCCGTGCTGGCATGTGCGTTCCCCCCACCCCCACCCCATGCTGGCATGTGCGTTCCCCCACCCCCACCCCATGCTGGCATGTGCGTTCCCCCACCCCATGCTGGCATGTGCGTTCCCCCTCCCCCACCCCATGCTGGCATGTGCGTTCCCCCTCCCCCACCTCATGCTGGCATGTGCGTTCCCCCACCCCATGCTGGCATGTGTGTTCCCCCTCCCCCACCCCATGCTGGCATGTGCGTTCCCCCTCCAACACCCCATGCTGGCATGTGCGTTACCCCTCCCCCACCCCATGCTGGCATGTGTGTTCCCCCTCCCCCCCCTCCATCCCCACCTTGGCACAGCCGCACACGAGTTATAAAAAAAAAAAAATAAAGCAACACACAACCTACCTTCCAGCACACGCTCCCCCGCTGCGCGCTGCTGGGTCCTCAGTTCCCACGCGGCCAGAAGACCTCATTACCCCGGCGCCACTCGCTGACGCTCCTCCGTCTCCTAAGCAATACACCTGCAGCCTGGGGTAGGAGGAGTGTCAGAGCGAGGAGAAATGTCTCCTCCGCTCCAACACAGTTTGATCTGCCGCCGCAACTGCACCAGCAGATCAAAGCGGCAGCATCAGGCGACAGCACGCGTGCCAGCAGAATGGGCTCTGCGTGCCCCTGGTGGCACGCGTGCCATAGGTTCGCCATCACTGCTATAAACTAACACTTGCGTTTGCATGCGTTTCTCTTTGGAAACACAGCAATCCACTTTTGCTGCCAAAAAAATGTTCAGGACACATGTTAAAAAAAACCTAGTGTGAAAGCAGCCTAACACTCCAGCAGAGCAGGAGCAGAGTGTCATGTGATGCACTCGCAGTAGAGCTCGTGTGGCCGCAGCCTAAAGGGCATAAAATTTCAAAATTTTAAGATTGCAAAATCTTCACCAAGTTTCAATATTTTCGCAAATAAACACAAAAAAATGTCCTAAATTTACAACTATCATGAATGAACTATCATATATGTCACGAAAAGACATTCTTAGACTCTCTGGGATATGTTGAAGTGTTCCAGACTTATTTAATCGTAAAATGATTCTGGGCAGAATGGAAAAAATTGACCATGACCAGGTGAAAACAGACCTCTGGGGTGAAGGGGTTAACAGGCAGTAATAGCAATGATTGCTCCAAACACATTGACATGCTCCTTGATGCATATAGCTGTCATAGCGTCTTAAGGGGTTAAATTTAATAAAGCGGTGTTTTTCTTCACTTCTCTGTTTGCATTCTCAATACATTAATCCGTTTTCCTTCTCTCCTACAGAGAATGGCTTTAATAAAGAAAACTCAGAAGAAGTAGAATACCCAGATGTAATACCCACACTCCTAGTTTGACTCCTTCGTCCTGCAGGAACCAGTGCAGGCACCACCTCTTCAGAGAAGAGCCTACTTTTGGAGATGAATCCATACATCTAATGTGGACTTGGCTTTATATTAGTCCTGCGTTACAAAACCCTCTGGCAGGGAATATGTTAAGCTGTCATTACTTTTTTGTATATATATAAAAGACGGGCTTGTTTGATTAAAGATTATTAATGTTATTCTGACAGATTATTATCTTGTTTTATTATTTAAGAAGATCTTAAGGGGGTTTTTTTCCAAGCAGCTACAGATGTTACTTGTATTTTTAACATGTACATGACATATTTTTCTGTGGCGCCTCGTCCCCTGCACATCCCACACAGCTATGCTCCAGTGGTGTATGGCTCTCCTGTCTTGCAGCTTTCAGCAGTTCTCTGCACAGCAGGGAAAGTGCAGCAGAAACATTGCTACCAGTCCGTGCAGAGGTCTCTAGGTACGGTGCTCTTATAGAGTCGGCCAGACCCTGCGCTGCTTCTCGGGGTACACTTCTCTTCTCATGAATATCACTTTTAGTTCCAAGTAGTAGGAAAAGAAGAGGATGCGGCTGAGCTCGCTCTTTTACCTCCTGATGCCAGTTTTGGATGCTTTCAAAAGTTTTATGTGCAGTGAGGTCAAACAGAAGAATAACACAAGCAGCATTTCTGTAATAGGAGCGTGTCACTGCCCTAGGATTAAGAAAAGGAAAGATTACTAGTGAACACACTGTGCGTATATACATCTTGCTTCTGCTTGCAGTGTGCAAGTAGTCCTGACACTGCCGGTGCTGATGAAGAAATGCAAAAACATTCCACTTTGCCTCTGGCTTAATTCTTTACCCCTAATGCAGTGTTATGGTTATAACAAGCTCCACAGGATAGATGACTTCTATGGGGGATTTGTATTCAGCACTTCAGTGGAGCCCAATTTGGCCTCTGTGAGACTGCCAGAAATAGTGCATTATCTGTGGCAGTTATGTAGAAATTAGAGGTTGTCCAATACTTTAACATTGAGGGCCTATTTTTAGGATAAGTCATCAATGTCTGATCGGCCAGGGTCCGACACTTGGCACCCTCGCTGATTAACAGCTGTTGGTGGAGGTGGTGGCAGCAGGAAATGCTCAGTTTCGGAGCAGCCCCGTCTTCTGATGGTGGCTGTGCCGGGAAATGCACATCCACCTCCTATTGATTTGAATCTGAGGTGGATATGCAGTTACCAGCCTTGGCCGCTATCAGAAGATGGGGCAGCTCCAGAACTGAGCATTTCCGGCCGGTACTGATAACTGATCGGTGGGGAAGTCGGGTGCCGTACCCCAGCTAATTAGACGTTGATGAACTATTCTAAGGATAGGCCACCAATGTTAAAGTAGTGGACAACGTCTTTAAGTGTTTTTGATAGCATTTTTTGTTCTATAATTTATATACTCAAAACAGCCATAGGCTTCCTATCACACAGTGGAAGCCTATCTATAGAGTGGGACACTGCACACAAAAAAGGTTTACTGTATGGCCACAGGATATGTACCTTGTTTGACTTGAGCAGCATTTGCATTCCTTCCTTTTTAAAGAGGTTGTTCACTACTTTAACATTGATGGCCTATCCTTAGGATATGTTAATCAATGTCTGATGGGCCAGGGTCCGACACCCGGATTCCCCTCCAATCAGCTGTCTTAGGTGCTAGCGGTGGCAGCAGGCGGACGGAAAGGCCCAATTCCGGAGCTGCCCCGTCTTCTGATCGTGGCGGCAGACTGTTACTGCACATCAGCCTCCCATTTAAATCAATAGGAGGTGGATGTGCAGTACCCGGCTGCAGCCACTGTCAGAAGACTGAGCATTTCTCTCCGCCTGCTGCTACCACCGGCATCGAGATAAACTGATCGTCGGGGGTGTCGGACCCTGGCCGATGAGACATTGATGGCCTATCCTAAGGACAGGCTATCAATGTTATAGTAGTGGACAACCTCTTTAAGAAAAAAAATTAGTCCATAAAATTTCAAGCATTTTAATAGTCTATGAAGCCCTAAATAAAATTTATGTTCCACAAGAGAATGGTCTCATGATGGTGCATGCGGGAGCCTAAAGCTTTTTATTTATATATATATATATATATATATATATATATATATATATATATATATATAAAAAAATACATTACTTCTATGGTATTAAAATTGACCAGTTTTGAATAATGACCTGTCAGGCGGCATAAAGAGCAGCTTCTTGTCTGAGGTTTTTAGGTTAGAGCTTGGGTTATAGGCTGACTTTGGTTACATAACAAGACAATCATAACGATACTCTGTAAAATTTCACTAGTGAATTAATTTACTAATTTCAATCACTACCACTGCATTACCTTCCAGTGAGTTATTGAGGCACCAGACGCCTACATACAGAAGACTGTCTGTTCCTAGACACTTCCGAATACGGTTTAAGGGAAAACTGCATATAATCTATTTTAAGTTTGACTGGAATGTACCTTTAAAAAGGTTTTCCACTACAATGACATCACTGACTTATGCCGGTGATAGATCATCAATAGCAGATCAGTGGGCATACCTATCTATTGGTTATTACCAGCAGCCATATCTTAGCAGCTCCTATTGAAGTAATTGGTGGAATGTAATAGACTATCCCTTTAACATTTTAAATGGATTGTATTTTGTATTGCAACATTTTGGTGCTGAGCGGTAATACTAATCGTGCCATAGACAATGCTAAATTAGATGTGGATAGTTTAGTGATTAGGGATGAGCAAACCCGAACTGTAAAGTTTCAGGGTTCATACTGGAAAGCGGGTGTCCAGGAATCGGAATCAAACATGGACCTTTACAAAAAAAATAGTCTGTGTCTACGCTTGGTGTTCGGGTACTGTTCGTGTGTTAATAAAGTTTGTTGAAAGGCTACGCAGCCAATCAACAAGCTTTATTGCATGAGAAGATGACTGTATGCTGCTCTGAACAATAAAGATTAAACAAAAAAATTATGTGAGCTACCCCCTATTTTTGATAACCAGCGCAGGTAAAACAGACGGCTACGGGCTGCAACCCTCAGCTGTCAGCTTTACCTTGGCTGGTCAACAAAAATAGATTGGAACACACAATGTAATTTTTAAATAATTTATTTAAATAATTGTAAAAAAAAAAAAAAACACGTTGGGTCCCCTTATTTTTTTTTTTTATTTTTTTTTTAAAACCAGCCAAGGTAAAGCAGACAGCTGAGGCTGGTATTTTCAGCGTGGGAAGGCCCATGGTTGTTGGGGCCTTCCCAGCCTACACAAATACCCCACAAGTATTACCCCGATTGTGGCAATTGGGAAAATACTTGTGGGGTTGAGGTCAGCTGTGAATCGACAGCTGACAACCAGCCCAGGGGTTAGTAATGGATATGCATCTACCACATACCTCCATTACTAACCCGGCAAGTATAGCGTTAAAAAAAAAAATAAATAGACACACAGGAGAAAAAAAAAAGTTTTTCAATAAAGACTCCCCCACATGCCCTCATTGACCAATGTATTGCTTCAAAATAAATCCTGGAAGTTCCGATGTAATCCAAAGAGTAATTATTTCAGAACGGAGCTCCATAGAAATCCATGGATGTCGTGGGACATTACTCTTTAGATCACTTCGGAACTTCAAGGATTTATTTGGAAGTAATAAATTGGTGAACAAGGGAGTGTAGGGGAGCCTTTATTTAAATAAACTTTTCTTTCCGGGTCTGTAAGCTTTTTTAACTCTATACTTGTCGGGTTAGTAAAGAGGGTGTCTGATAGACATGTCCCCATTACTAACCCCTGGGCATGAGGTCAGCTGTCAATTCACAGCTGATGTCAACCCCACAAGTATTAGGCTGTGTGCGTAGGTTGCGTTTTTTTTATGCGTTTACGCAGCATTTTAAACTGCAGCGTAAACGCATGCGTTGTGCATCCCCAGCAAAGTCTGACAATTAAGCAAATTCCATGCGCCCGTTGCGTTTTGAAACGCAGCATTTTGGATGCCAAATTTTTTACAAAATCGATGCGTTCTAAAAAGCAATATGTCACTTCTTTTGTGCGTTTTGGATGCTTTTCCCTCTGTCTGTGGGAGAGCAAGCATCCAGAACGCATCCAATCTTCATCCAAAATGCAGCGTTTTGGATGCTTTTTGAAACGCACATGTAGTGACAAAACGCTGCGTTTTGTTTGTCAAGCCAGAACGCAATGTGCGCACATACCCTTACCCCGATTGCCAACCAACCAGGGCAATCGGGAAGAGCTGTGTGAAGTACAAGAATTGGCGTATCTAATGGATGCACCACTACTCGGGCGGCTGGGGGCTGCTATTTTTAGGGCACGAAGGGCCAAATTAACATGGGTGTTCCCACCCTGATAATAATAGCCCCCAGCTGTCTGCTGTACCTTGGGAAAGCCCACACCATTTTTTTTAAATTTTTTTTTAAATAATTTAAAAAATAGCTTGGAATTTTGTCTATTTTTCATAACCAGCCAAGGAAAACAGACAGCTGAGGGTTACAGCACTCTGTTTTACCTGCCGTTTTTTGCCCATATATTGCATATCCATGTTTTCAGTGCAATTGCCTCCATTTTGCTTCATTACTACAACCATTTTACAGCACAGAAGTTGGGATCCCCATTGACTTATATGGAGTTTGGGGGCGACGGGTCCACTCAACCCTAATAGTGCTATCATGTAATACTGTGAAATGAATAAAAAGACATGCATAGAAGCTGTTTTTTAATCTTTTGAAGACTACAAAAAAAAAAGTTAGATTGCAATTCAGTATCACAGTTCATACAATATAATAATTGATTTCTATGGACCCTAAAGAGAAAGAAATTGCGTCGACTTGAAATAATCACCATAAAAAAAATCACATGGATTTGACACAAATATCATCGCTGATAGGGTTTCACAGACTATAAAAATCTGTAATCTGGATTCTTGGCTGGCTTCAAGGTACATTCCCATGGATTTCTGCTGCAGATTTGTTTGTCAATATCCGCTGTGCATTATAGTAACGGCACGGCAAATGAAATTCCAATAAGCCTCACAGGCTGCAGAGAAAATACACAGCAAAAATTGACACTTGCTGGATATGAAATTTGTGGTACATTGATCCACAGCGGTATTCTGCTACATTTATTCTTAAAAGAAGGTGTCCTGGAAGAACTAATCCTCATAAGTTCTGAATCCAAGGTGGTACGCGAGCATCCGGTTTTATAAGGACCATAGCAATTGTGCAAATTTGCAGAATGGTGCACTTGAACATAATGTTGACTAGTATTGATTAATTAGGTTTTATAGATACATCTAATCCATTACCAATGAGACAAATCTCTGCCGATCATAAACCAATTATCTTACCAGCTGTCATTCACACTTATTAGGTCTTTGGGCAGCTTTGCACTAGCGGCTAATTTCTACATATATTTTTCTGTGGTGTTGATAGCGGATGGGAATAGATTACCCACATTTTTACAGAAACAAACATATTCATATACACACCAGGAAATAGAAAAACAATATTGCAACATGTTTTATTGTTCACCATATAATAGATTAAATTCTCCTCACCGGTAACGCTCCTGGCCAGCTGTGTCCCAGAACTGCAGCCTGACTTTAACTCCAGCCTCAGGCTCTTCTATGCGGGAGCAGAAGTCTACCCCTACAGTGGGCCCTGTGGTGTCTGTAAACTCTTCCTCTGTGTATCTCCTCAGGAGGGAAGTCTTGCCTACCCCAGAGTCGCCTAATAATAGCACTCGAAACTGAAAGTCCCATGAACATGCCATCCTGGCCAGGAAGGCTCTGATCCTCAAGAAACTGTGTTGCCAAGATCCTTCATGCTGTCCATTCCTCCTCCTCTTCCCTCCCTCCTTTTTGTCATGCTTTCTGTAGTTGCTCACTCAGTTTCAAGTTCCCACTTGCCTATAACATTCTTTTGTTTGTTGCAGCCAACTCCAGACGGGGACAGGTAGAACATAATCTCTTTTCTTAAAATATCCTATTTGCTCTCACTTATAAAAAAAAGAAAAAGCGTGCAAATAAAACAGTGCAATATACATACAAAAGAATTGTCTGTTCCGACATGCAGATTGGTACTCCTGGGCAGCTAGACAAGGGTGCCATCTTCCTAGTAGTCAGAAGAGGATGGCGCAAAAGAGTACCATAGTGAAAGCTAGACCAGGATCGCATATAGTATACCAACACAACAATCCAAAAGATTTATTATTGTAAATACACTGAACAAAAATAAAACACAACCCTTTTGGTTTTGCTCCCATTTTTCATGAGCTGAGTTCTAAGATCTATTATTTTACTATGTACACCACAGGCCTTTTTCTCACAAATATTCACAAATTTGTCTGAATCTGTTAGTGAGCACTTGTCCTTTCCTGAGATAATCCATCCACCTCACAGGTCACATCACCTCATAGCAAGATGCTGATTAGGCAACATGATTATCCCACAGGTGTGCCTTAGTCTGGCCACAATGAAAGGCAAAAAAAATGTACAGTTGTACAGTATTGGTAAGAGTTCACGGGGATCAGAAATCAATATTTGGAGTGACCACCATTTGCCTTATGCAGTGCAACACATCTCCTTCACACAGCGTTTGATGAGGTTGTTGATTGTGGCCTGTGACATGTTGGTCCACCCCTCTTCAATGGCTGAGCGAAGTTGCTGAATATTGGCAGGAACGTGAACTCGCTGTCGTATACGCCAATTCAGAGCATCGCACATATGCTCAATGGGTGACGTGAGTATGCTGGCTAAGTAAGAGCTGGGATGTTTTCAGCTTTCAGGAATTGTGGACAGATCCTTGCAACATGGCGCTGTGCATTGTCATGCTGTAACATGAGATGATGGTCGTGAATGAACGGCACGAAAATGGGTTTCAGGATCTCATTACTGTATTATTGTGCATTCAAAATGGCATCAATAAAATGCACCTGTGTTCATTGTCCATAACATGTGCCTGCCCATACCATAACCCCACCGCCACCATGGATTACTCGATTCACAACGTTGACATCAGCAAACCACTCACCCACACGACGCTGTACACTGTGTGCCATCTCCCTCGTACAGTGAAAACCAGGATTCAACCGTGAAAAGAACGGCTCTCCAACGTGCCAAATGCCATCGAATGTGAGCATTTGTCCACTGAAGTTAATTAAGACGATAACTGCAGTCAGGGGGAGACCCCGATGATGACGATGAGCAGCAAGATGAGCCTCCCTGAGACGGTTTCTGACAGTTTGTGCAGAAATTCTTTTTTTATGCAAGCCGACTGTTGCACCAACTGTCTGAATGGCCGATCTCAGGTGATCTTGGAGGTGCAGATTCTGGATGTTCAGGTCCTGGGCTTGTGTGGTTACACGTGGTCGGTTGTGAGGACGGTTGGATGTATTGCCAAATTCTCTGAAATGCCTTTGGAGATGGTTTATGGTTGCGAAAAAAACATTCAATTCACAGGAAACAGCTCTGGTGGACATTCCTGCAGTCAGCACGCCAATTGTACGCTACCTCAAAACTTGCGACATCTGTGGCATTGTGCAGTGTGATAAAACATCACATTTTTTTGCCTTTTATTGTGATCAGCCTAAAGGCCCAGTCACACACACCGACTTACCAGCGATCCCGAAAACGATGCGACCTGATAGGGATCGCAGGTAAGTCGCTGGGAGTTCGCTGGTGAGATGTCACACAGTCAGATCTTACCAGCGATCCCGAAAACGATGCGACCTAATAGGGATCGCAGGTAAGTCGCTGGGAGGTCACAGGTGAGATGTCACACAGTCAGATCTTACCAGCGATGCAGGAACAATACAGGTCGCAGTAGCGACCTGTATAACGATCTCAGCAGTCACTGTGACCCTGTCACACAGTGTCAAACACAGCGATGTGTCCTGCCCAGCAGGACATTGCCTTTGAAGAAAATGGCCTGGACCATTCTGCAACGACTAGAGATCTCACAGCAGGGGCCTGATCGCTGGTAGGTGTCACACATAACAAGATCGCTAACGGGATCGCTACTGCGTCACAGAAACCGTCACTCAGCTGCGATCTCGCTAGCGATCTCGATATGTGTGACAGTACCTTAAGGCACACCTGTGCAATAATCATGCTGCCTAATCAGCATTGTGATATTCCACACCTGTCAGGTGGATAGATTAGCTTGATAAAGGAGAAGTTCTCACTAAAGGGCACAGTTACATAGCCGTATGAAAATCTCGCATTGCACTCGGCCCCACATAAAACAATGCTGCAGCTCACACCTGCGAGTTTTTTGTTAGCCCTAAATGGACTGAGGAAAAAATCGCAACATGCTGCAATTTTCTGTGAGTCCCGGCTCACTCACACCCATACAAGTCTATGGATGTGTGAAACATTGGACTGCACTCGGATGACATCCAAGTGCAGTGTGATATAGGCACAGGCTGACAATGGAGGAGATAGGGAGATTAATCCCTACCTCTTCTCCACAGCTGTGATCCAATCGCACACGCTTGTAGTAGAGCAGGAGCAGAGGGTCATTAGCATATCACTTCCAATGCACGCGCATCAGATACCATACGCTAGTGTGACTCCAGCCTAAAGCGGGCTTTACACGTTATGATATATCAAACGATATGTCGTCGGGGTCACGTCGTTAGTGACGCACATCCGGCCTCGTTTGACATATCGTAGCGTGTAACACAAATGAGCGACTGTGAACGAGCAAAAATACTCACCTTATCGTTGCTCGTTGACACGTCACTCATTTTCAAAAAATCGAACTTCCTTCTGTGCTCCGGTTGTTCATCATTCCCGAGGCAGCACACGTCGCTCCGTGTGACACCCTGGGAACGATGAACTGCAGCTTACTTGCGTCCCGCCGGCAATGCGGAAGGAAGGAGGTGGGCGGGATGTTACGTCCCGCTCATCTCCGCCCCTCCGCTTCTATTGGCCAGCCGCTGTGTGACGTCGCTGTGACGCCGAATGTCCCTCCCCCTTCAGGAAGAGGATGTTTGCCACCCACAGCGAGGTCATTCGGGAGGTAAGTACGTGTGACGGGGTTACGAGTTTGTGCGAGACGGGCAAGAAATTGCCCGTGCCGTACAAACGATGGGGGCGGGTGCGATCGCACGAGAAATTACAGCATGTAAAGCAGGCTTAACACAGATTTAGACAAATTTAGACATATTTGTGAACAATATTTAAAAGAAAAAGGCCTTTTGTGTACATAGAAAAAGTGTTAGATCTTTCAGTTCAGCTCATGAAAAATGGGAGCAAAAACCAAAGGGTTGCGTTTATATTTTTGTTCAATGTAGAGCAAAATCTAACTAAGACTCGAATCTGAATTAGATATACTTCACTCAATACAATCTCAGGTTCCACTACTGTTTAAGTAGATTTTTCCAAGATGAAGACCTAATGTTTTTACAGTAATGCCTAATTACAGGTTTTCCAAGACTATGATCACACACGGCTGTGGTGCAATTTTCAAAAATCATGTAAAAAATGTTGCAGTTTCACCACATGCAGAATAGGAAAACAAAAAAACGCACTGTGGCTTCAATGTCTGGAGGTAACCTGAATACAAAGGAAATTGGCCTCTCTCTAATTGGAACATCACACATCCATTTCCACCCCTCCAAAAAAAAAGAGTTTCACCCACCTATTCAACCTTTTATATTCTTTTACAACTGTAAGGCCAGAGTCACACGTCAGAGTTTCACAATTCGTAGCGTATGAGGCTGTTGAGTTCAGGTGAGGAGATTCATAGGCCAGTACAGAAATGGCAGCCCGTATATGAAGAGTGAAACACGAGCCGTGAAGCTTGCCTAAGGCTAAGCCCACACCCACACTCACTGAAAGAAAAAACGAAACAAAACTCTGATATCAGTGTCCATAGGAATGCATCTGCGTGAAACTCTTTATAAGTAAAGGGAAAAAAAGAAAAACTATTGGATTGCAATTACTAACTTTACAGGGAACCTGTCACCAGATTTGGTGACTATAAGCTGCGGCCATCACCATTCTAACATGCTGTATATAAGAGCCTAGGCCGCTGTGTAGAATGTAAAAATCACTTTATAATACCTAAACAGTCAGTTCGGTACAGACTGGTCAAATGGGCGTCTCCGTTCTCCCGGTGCGGCGACTCCTCTTTCGGCCATCTTTGTCCTCCTTCTTCTGAATCCTGGGTGCATGACGCATACTACATCATTCATCCAGGCCGGCATTGAGGTCCCATGCAGGCGCACTACAATAATTTGATCTGCCTTGCTTTGTACAGATCAAAATGTGCCTGCGCAGGACCTCAATGCCGGCCTGTGTGAATGACGTAGTATGCGTCATGCACCCAGGCTTCAGAAGAAGGAGGACAAAGATGGCCGAAAGAGGAGGCTCTGCACCCGCAGAACGGAGACACCAATTTGACCGGTCTGCACCGAACCGACCGTTTAGGTATTATAAAGTGATTTTTACGTTCTACACAGCGGCCTGGGCTCTTATATACAGCATGTTAGTGTGGCACCCTGAGGCTTCAGGTGCCACAGGGTACTGCACCTCCATTAGGGTGTAGTACCTATCCCGGGTCCAAGGAAGGTCTGCACTGGTTTCACTCACACATACATATAGTTACAGCGGGTTGCCCTCCCCAATGGGGACCGAGCCAGGGTCGGGTCACAGAAGGGGGTCACCACAACGGTTGGGTTTACAGGATGCCACCGCACCAGGGGCTCCCCGATCCACTGGAACTGGGACACAGGGTCAGGGAGATGCATCCACCAGGAGGAGACAGGAGCACACAGTGGGAAAAGCAGATTGACCTAGTGCGAGTAGGGAACCAGCCGGTGGCAGCGGCTGGGGGCAACAGCTTGGAACACACAACACAACTACAAAAAGGAGAGAACAGCTACAGACGCCGAGCAGAGCGGACGTGCCGCGAGGCAGCTCTGTGGGCCAAGGCGTTTCAACACGGTCGCTGAGGAGAAGCAGGCGGCTGCTTCCACAGGACAGGCACTGTCGGGGCACAGAACTCTAGGGCAGGCATACTTCAGGTTGTCTACCAACTCTGCAAGGGTCGCGGGAACAGGCTAGAAAAGTCACCGGACCTGTCCCACCATTCCTGGAGCCAAATAGCATATAGGATCCGGCACTGAGGTCTTCGACCAGCCCCACAGCGGAACCGCGCTATCAGCATACAGCACGGGACAATTTACTGACACCGGGATCAACGAGTGCTTCACTCCGCGGGTATCTGATACTTAGCGCATCAAACGAGTAAGGGCCCATAGGCTGACACACACCGAATCTGACCTTCCACGGATTTGGGATCGGCTGGAGCCCATCGTAGCGGAGAACAGTACTCTGGGGCAGCAACTGAACTACCAGTGAGTAAAAGACCTGGAACAGCAGCCCCTGTCTCTGCTTCTCTTTTGCCGGCGCCATTGCCCAGCGCTGCAGCGCCAACGGGGACTACCACCACCACCGTCCATCCTCCATCATCCTCCCCGGGGAAACCCCGCTCCGCCTGTGGGGAGCGACACCATCCCGGCTGCGACCTTCACCATAAGCCCCATAGAGCAACACCCGCAGCGGCGGCCCATCTCTGGCCGCGGACCACAGGTGGCGTCACGATGTAATAAGACTTTCCTAACCAGCACTACCACCCCCATACTCCATCCTTCCTCCTGTCCACCGCCTTCTGTCCTTCCTGTACACCTCGGGGTCACGAAACTGGGCCAAGCCAGCCTGTGACGACGCAGAGGATCTGCACCCCCGACCCGGTGACGAGTTGGGTGAAAACCCCTCGACCCCAGGGTGTTACATTAGAATGCTGTATATAAGAGCCCACTGGTGGTGGCCGCAGCTTATAGGCCCCAAGTCTGGTGACAGGTTCCCTTTAAAGGATCACTCCAGACAAACATTCATTTTGCTAGTGTGTATTTTATATTGTATTTTATTGTAAAAGGAAGCATACAACTTTAGAATTATGTAAAGATAGAACTGAAGAAGAATATAAGCAAATAATTGACCTTGTAAAACTTACAACAGTATTTATCAACTATGAAATGGAAAAATGTGTGCATATTTTCACTATAAATGTGACAAATCTGAAGTATTGACCACTGATATTTTCACCAAAATACTTATGAAAGAAAACTTCAAAAAGGGGAGACCCCCTTTCGTGAAATAGAAAAAAAAAGATAAATAAATAGAATGGAAAAAATGAGGGGGGAGGAAGGAGAGGGGAGGGGGGAGAGATCGAGAATAGGGATGATCGAATACCTCAAATATTCGGCTTTGTGAATATTTTCCAAATACCTCACCGCTATTCGATTATTCGATGCGCAATGTAAGTCTATGGGAAGCCCGAATAGTACCAAATAGTTGTTATTCGAGTTTCCCATAGACTTACATTGCGCTTCGAATATTCGCGAATAATTGAATAGCAGCGAGGTATTCGGAAAATATTTGCGAAGCCAAATAATCAAAGTATTCGATCATCCCTAATCGAGAATCTCAGGGTATTTTCCACTGCAAAACTATCACGGAATCGCCAGCACAAATCCAGGTCCAATCCAACATATGACTCCATTGAGAACATTTGAAATTTGGATGAATCCTGAAATAGAAGCCAACTTTCAATCCATATCTTTCTGAAGCCCCAGAACCATTAGTAAAATGTTCCTCCATCCTGCATCCATTTCGTTATACCAATCTACTGCTGAAGGGAGTTCAGGTACTTTTCAGTAACGGAGAATCACTGTGAATGTAGCTGTTAAGCAAAAGCGAAGAATATTATTTTTCTGAAATCCTATTGATGACGATAAAATTGAGAGAAGGGCAAACTGGGGACTCCTCATAATTATATTTTCGGTGATCAAATGATAATTTGTGTAGACTTTCTCCGAAAAGGGGAGGAGTCCGGCGGAGATTATTTGTGTATTCCCAGTGCATTCTGGGATAAGTGAAGAGTCTCCGCGAATTCAAGGAACACAAGTCTTCGGCTGTTGGAGTGGAAAGGAGGGAAACCGGAAGCCATTGGTCTTTGGCTGTTGGAGTGGAAAGGAGGGAAACCAGAAAACCAGTAGAGAAATCCTGTGGAGATTATTTGCAAATTCCCACAGCAATTTTGCCACAGTTTTCACCACTTCGACATCCTTTAAACATTAAGAACGTGGAAGAGGCCAGGAGTAATTATCGGCAGACCTGAACTGTAAATGTCCGGATCCGCGCGGGTTCAAAAGTACCCGACTGCTGGGCCTGGAGTTCTCAGGGAACTCCGGGTAACGATCTAGGTCTAGAAACTCAGGTAATAAAAAAAAAGGGAAAAAAAAAAAATAAACCAAGCGTGCTATACTTACCAAGTCTCCGGGCCGCTCATTCTACTTCAGTAACCTCTCATTATCCCTCATACATAGGCACTGTTTTCCCCGCCCACCAGCATTCCTGGCATCAGTGATTGGTTGTAACAATCCTGGGTGGCTGCAGGCTGCTATATTTAGGCTGGGGAAGCCCAATATGCATGGGTCTCCCCAGCCTGAGAATACTAGTCCCCAGCTGTTGGCTTTATCTTGGCTTGGTATCAAAATTGGGAGGAGGGATTACATGCCATTTTATTTAAATTTATTTACATAATGTATTAAAAAAAGCCACATGCAGATCCTCATATATTATGTTTCAGTGACCAAGGAGTATCAGAAAAAAGGCAAAAACTAGGAAACCCAGAGTGTCACCAGAGTGGTTGGAATCTCAGCGAACTGCAGACCTACCACTAACACACAACTAGAAGTTGCCGTTGGACGTGCCTACGATGACCTGGTCGCCTCGACACAGCTGGAGAACTAATTATTCCTACAGAGAGAAATACAGGAAAGGCTAATCTGCCTCGGAGCAGTTCCGAAAGATATAGATAGCCCCCCACATAAAAAGATTATGGTGATTTAGGAAAACACAATACACAGGTAGAAAACAGATTCAGCAAAGATGAGGCCCAAACTGTCTAACTAGGAAAGGACAGAAAAGAGTACTGTTTTCAGCCGTGCAATACGCTAGAAAAATAACCAACACGCCTGATATGGAAAAATATGGAGCCCACACGGACTCTCCCCCACTATATCAGTACTCTGGTGTTACTGGGATCCAAACAAAACACTAATATAGTGGAAGGACTGATATTAGTACCAAGCATGACAAAACAAAATACACAGCAGAATATGGAGCAAGGTACACAGACATTCCCAGCAAGGAATGATCCAACTCCACCCAGAACTCCACACAGGCAAAATAGGAATAAGCCTAAGTACCTAAACAGAAAACAAACAGAAGGTGGAAACCACCAGCAGACGTAAAAGGACCAAACTTATCTGAAAGGAGTTCTGGTAGACACAGAAGGAAGGTTTGGCTTCAGAATGTCCATAGCTCCCAGGAGACAACATTGAGCACCGGCCAGGAGCAAGAGAACACTACTCAGTTATATAGGCCCAGTCAGAAGAACCTGATTGCCAATCATCTCCAGCTGTCTGGTTTCTATTCAGCAAGCAAACTTCACTACAAGCACTGATCACAAGAGGGAGCCCCAAACTGGAACCTAGTCCAAATGTATTCACAATAGTACCCCCCCTTGAGGAGGAGTCACCGAACCCTCACCAGAGCCCCCGGGTTTGTCAGGATGGGCCCGATGAAAAGCACGAACCAAGCATGTACGTCAGAAGCAAAGACCCAAGAATTATCCTCCTGACCATAACCTTTCCACTTGACCAGGTACTGGAGGTTCCGTCTAGAAATACGGAAATCCAAAATCTTCTCCACTACACATTCCAGATCCCCCTCGACCAACACAGGATCAGGAGGTGCAGCCATGGGCACTACCGGTTCAACAAATTTTTTCAACAAAGACTTATGAAAGACATTGTGAATCTTGAAAGTCTCTGGAAGAGCCAAACGGAAAGAAACAGGATTAATCATCTCCAAAATGTTATAAGGCCCAATAAACCTTGGCTTAAATTTCGGAGAAGAGACTTTCATAGGAACATATCTGGAGGACAACCAGACCAAATCCCTTCCACTTTAAACCAGGGACCCAGAGTCCTACGCCGCTTGGAAAACCATTGGGCATTTTCCTGGGAGTGGGACAATTTATCCACCACTTGATCTCAAATTTGCTGCATTTTATCTACTACTGAATCAACACCCGGACAGGCCGTACCCTCCATCTGCCCCGAAGAAAACCGAGGATGAAACCTGAAATTGCAAAAAAAGAAGACATCAATGTGGCCGAACTAGCCCTATTATTAAGAGCAAACTCAGCCAAAGAAAGAAAAGAAACCCAGTCATCCTGATCATCAGACTCAAAACATCTCAAATGGTTGCCAAAGTCTGGTTTGTCCTCTCAGTCTGTCCATTGGTCTGAGGATGAACGCAGAGGAGAAAGATAACTCAATTCCCAGCCTTGAACAAAAAGCTCTCCAAAATCTAGACACAAACTGGACTCCTCTGTCGGACACAATGTTCTCAGGAATACCATGCAAACGAACCACCTGACGAAGAAACAAAGTCACCAACTCCGAAGCTGATGGCAACTTAGGCAGTGGCACCAAATGAACCATTTTGGAAAATCTATCACAGATTACCGAAATAACCGTCATCCTCTGAGAAACAGGGAGATCGGAAATAAAATCATTTGAGATGTGAGTCCATTTTCTCTTAGGCACTTGCAATGGCAATAACAATCCACTAGAACGAGAACAACAAGGCTTGGATCTAGAACAAATCCCACAGGTTTGCACAAAACTCCTCACATCAGGAGATAGAGAAGGCCACCAAAAGGTCCTACTCACCAAGTCCCTGGTGCCAAAAATCCCAGGATGACAAGTCAACGCAGAACAATGAATTTCAGACATCACTTTACTCCTCCTCAAGAGCTAGTCTCAAATCGGGTGAGATCGCAGAGAGAATCACTCCATCATGCAGGATGATAGCAGGCTCTGTCACATCAAGAGAATCAGGAAAGAAACTCCTAGAAAGGGCATCTGCCTTAATATTCTTAGTGCCCGGAATATAAGAGACCACAAAATTAAAGCGCATGAAAAACAAGGCCCATCTAGCCTGCCTGGGATTCAACCTCTTGGCAGATTCGAGGGAGATCAAATTGTTATGATCAGTGAGTACAACAGTTTGCTGTCTTGCCCCCTCCAGACAATGTCGCCATTCTTCAAAGGCCCACTTCATAGGCAATAATTCCTGATTCCTCACATCATAATTTCGTTCCGGTGGTGAAAATTTCCGGGAAAATAAGGCACAGGGTCTCATTTTAGAATTCAGAGGGTCTCTTTGAGACAAGACAGCCCCTGCTCCGATCTCTGACTCATCGATTTCCACCTGGAATGGAAGAGACACATCAGGCTGCCACAAGACTGGAGCAGAAGTAAACCTTCTTTTAAGCTCCTGAAAAGCCAAGACTGCCTCTGGAGACCAATTCACAACATCAGCTCCCTTTTTGGTCAAATCAGTCAATGGCTTGACAATACTGGAAAAATTGACTATGAACGTACGATAGAAATTGGCAAAACCCAAAAACGTCTGAAGGGCTTTCAAAGAAGTAGGCTGAACCCAATCATGAATGGCCTGAACCTTGATCGGATCCATTTCAATAGAAGATGGGGACAAAATGAACCCCAAAAAAGAGATCTTTTGGACGCCAAAAAGGCATTTCGATCCCTTAACATATAGCGCATTGTCCATGAGAACCTGAAACATTGTCCGAACCTGTTCAACATAAGAATCACAATCGTTAGAAAAAATCAAAATGTTATCCAAATAGACAATCAAAAACTTGTCAACAAAATCCCGGAAAATATCATTCATGAAAGACTGGAAGATGGAAGGGGCATTAGTGAGCCCAAAGGGCATCACTAGGTACTCAAAATGCCCCTCCGGGGTATTAAACGCCATCTTCCATTCATCACCCTGCTTAATGCGAATGAGATTATACGCCCCCGAAGATCGAGCCTAGTAAACCAACTAGCACCCTTCACTCTAGAAAACAGGTCGGAAATCAGAGGCAATGGATACTGATATTTAACTTTGTTTTTTTTCAGGAGACGATAATCAATACAGGACCGCAATGAGCCATCCTTCTTGGCCACAAAGAAAAAAACGGCGTCCAAAGGTGAAGATGATGGTCTAATCTGTGACCCTTGTCCAAAGACTCCTTAATATATGTCTGCATAGCAACATGTTCAGGTACAGATAAATTGAAAAGCCGTCCCTTAGGAAATTTAGAACCAAGCACTAATTCATTAGCGCAATCATAGTCCCTATGTAGAGGCAAGGACGCAGCCTCAGTCTCTTAAACACATCCATGAAATCTGACAAGTAGTCAGTGACCTCCTGTGTCTGAGATGAAATAGACAAAACAGGAGTATCACTATGCACACACTGACAGCCCCAACCAGTCACAGATAAAGATGTCCAATCCAAAACTAGATTATGGGTTTGCAAGCAAGGGAATCCCAGTACCAAAATGTCATGCAAATTATGCAAGACCAAAAACTTGCAATCCTCCTGATGGTCTGGTGTGACCCGCATCGTCACCTGTTTCCAAAACTATTTTCAGCTAAAGGAGTAGCATCAATACCCCTCAAAGGAATAGGAGTATGCAAAGGTACCATAGTAAAACCACAACGCTCAGCAAACCCAAAATCCATCAAGTTCAGGGCCGCTCCTAAATCAATAAAAGCCATAGCCCAAAATGACGACAGGGAACAGATCAAAGAAACTGACAGAAGAAACTTAGGCTGTATATTACCCAAAGTAAGTGAACGGGCAAATCGGTTTTCACGCTTAGGGCAGACATAAATAGTATGAGAGGCATCTCCACAAACAAATAACATAGCTTATTACATCGTCTAAAACCTTGCCGTTCCGTCTTAGAAAGGACCCTATCACACTGCATAGGCTCCGGAGACTGCTCTGAGAGCGCACCTCTGCACGCATTGTCTTACGTTCCCGTAAACTTTTATCAATCTAAATGGCCAATGACATATTGTCATTGAGACCAGAGGGGACAGCCGACCATAACATCCTTTACTGCCTAACTCTTCCGAAAAAGAGCCGCAAGAGCCGCATTGTTCCATGTACTAAGGACCGCCCACTTACGAAATTTCTGACAATATATCTCTGTGGGTTCCTGACCCTGGATCAAAGCCAATAATGTCTTCTCAGATTGATCCGTAGCATTGGGTTCATCATATAACACCCTAGAGCCTGAAAAAAAAATCCACATCAACAAGAGCAGGATCTTCATACCCCAGGGAAAAGGCCCAATCCTGGGGGTCACCACACAGCAGAGAGATAACAATCTGAACTTGCTGCCTGGAAGACCCTGAGGACTTTGGTTTCAAGGAAAAGAATAATTTACAATTGTTCTTAAAGTTCAAAAATTTAGACTGATCCCCAGAAAACAAATCAGTGACAGGAATCTTAGGTTCTACAGTAGGTGTCTGTGCAAGATAATCGGATATTTTGCAATTTCACTGCACTTGGAATTTTTTTCCTGTTTTCCAGTACAATATGGGGCAGAATGAATGGTGTAATTCAAAAGTACAACTCATCCCACAAAAAAACAAACCTGGCTATATTGACAGAAAATTAAAACGTTATGGCTCATGGAAGAAAGGGAGGAAAAAAAATGGGAATCGCCCAGGGATGAGGGGGTTAGTACAGGTGCATCTCAATAAATTAGAATATCATCAAAAAGTTACTTAATTTCAGTAATTCAATACAAAAAGGGAAACACATTATATAGAGTCATTACACACAGAGGGATCTATTACAAGTATTTATTTCTGTTAATGTTGATGATTATGGCTTACAGACAATGAAATCCCAAAAGTCATTATCTCAGAAAATTAGAATATTGTATAAGACCAACTGAAAAATTATTGTAAACTCAGAAATGTTGGCCTACTGAAAAGTATGTACAGTAAATGCACTCAATACTTGGTTGGGGCTCCTTTTGTATGAATTACTGCATCAATGCGGCGTGGCATGGAGGCGATCAGTCTGTGGCACTGCTGAGGTGTTATGGAAGCCCAGGTTGCTTTGGTAGCTGCCTTCAGCTCATCTGCATTGTTGGGTTTGATGTCTCTGATCTTCCTCTTGACAACACCCCATAGATTCTCTATGGAGTTTAGGTCAGGCGAGTTTGCTGGCCAATCAAGCAGAGGGATATTGTGGTTATTAAACTAGGTATTGGTACTTTTGGCAGTGTGGACAGGTGCCATGTCCGGCTGGAAAATTAAATTTCCATCTTCAAAAAAGCTTGTCAGCAGAGGGAAGCATGAAGTGCTCTAAAATTTTCTGGTAGACGGCTGCTCTGACTTTGGTCTTGATACAACACAGTGGATCTACAACAGCAAATGACATGGCTCCCCAAACCATCACTGATTATGGAAACGTCACACCAGACCTCAAGCAGCTTGGATTGTGGCCTCTCCACTTTTCCTCCAGACTCTGGGACCTTGATTTCCAAATGTAATGCAAAATGTACTTTCATCAAAAAACAATAATTTGGACCACTGAGCAACAGTCCAGTTCTTTTTCTCCTTGGCCCAGGTAAGACACTTCTGGCATTGTCTATTGGTTATGAGTGGCCTGACATAAGGAATGCAACAGTTATAGCCCATGTCCTGGATACCTCTGTGTGTGCTGTCTCTTGAAGCACTGACTCCAGCAGCAGTCCACTCCTTGTGAATATCCCCCAAATTTTTGAGTGGCCTTTTTTTAACAATCTTATCAAGGCTGTGGTTATCCCAGTTGCTTGCGCACCTTTTTCTACCACACTTTTTCTTTCTACTCAACTTCCATTAATATGCTTGGATACAGCACTCTGTAAACAGCCAGCTTCTTTAACAATGACCTTTTGTGGCTTACCCTCCTTGTGGAGTGTGTTAATAACTGCCTTCTGGACATCTGTCAAGTCAGCAGTCTTTTCCCATGATTGTGCAGCCTTCTGAACCAGACTAAGGAACCATTTTAAATGCTTAGGAAGCCTTTGCAGGTGTGTTGAGGTAGTTATTCTAATTTTCTGAGATAATGACTGTTGGGTTTTCATTGGCTGTAAGCCATAATCATCAACATTAACAGAAATAAACACTTGAAAAAGATCACTCTGTGTGTAATGACTGTATATAATATATGTGTTTCCCTTTTTGTATTGAATTACTAAAATAAATTAACTTTTTGATGATATTCTAATTTATTGAGATGCACCTCTATAGTCATTCACGTTACTCTGTCGTATATATTAATATTTTTTCATTTTGACAAGAAAAATAAAGTATATTAATACTTTTTTTTACTTTGTCATATACATTATTTTCATTGTCAGTTTTAATTTTGAACTTATAAAGATATTTTTGTATACACTTTATGAGGCCATTTTTCATTTTCACTTATTTAATTACTCTACTGTCATATAAATAATATGATTCAATAGTTATGCAATATTAAATCTATTGGTTTATTTATGCTACTAGCCATTCTTGTGTTACTGTTTCCTTGATGACACTAGGGATATTCTATGTATCTTATGTGTAATGCCCCCCTTTTTTTTTTATACATATTCTGCCTTAGATCGCCTTCTACATCCATTTAATCTATGACTAAGGGTGTACTGAGTGCCAGAAAAGTAGAACTGTATTAATTTTTTCTACCGTATGGGAATACTTTTTTTTTAACTCCATCACGATATCCACCGAACATGTTCGGCGCTGTGAAAGTGCACACATGCAGGGCCGGCATAATTATTAGCGGCTGTCATCTATGTATCATTGGTGAAACTCTGTAGTAACTCCCGCGAACGGTGCTAGCGCGGATTGTGAGTGTTTAACTCCTCTGATGTCGCTGTCAATAGTGAAAGAGGAATCTGTCTGCTTATCAGAGGGAGCTCCCTCTCTGCTCCGTTTGGCAAAACATGATTGCGTCGTGTCAATGGTCTTTATGGTGACATCTGGCTGAATAATGGCTGTGAAGCCACCCAGGTATTGAGGCCTGTAAGGTCTTGCCTTGAGCAGGACCTGACATGCCTCTTACCTGTGTGTGGGTCACTGAACTAATACCCTGCATTGGAGAGCATTAGATCAGCGATCACACTGGAGAAAGTTGATGTTCCATCCTGGGACTAGGTAAAAAAAAACAACTTAAAAAAAAAGTTTTAAAAAAATTGTAAAAGTATAAATAAACAAAAAATAAAGAACAAAAATAGTACCAATATATTATATTTATTTTATATTATATACATTATAGTTTCTATATTATGTTTATTTATATTTTGTAAAAATTAAAAGGGACACATATTTGGTATCGCAACGTTCAGAATGACCTGTTGTATAAAACTGTCATACCAGTTAAAACCCCTTCAGTCAACACCATAAAAAAAAAAATAAAATGATGCTTTTTCATAACACCGCCAAAAAAGTGAAATAAAATGCTATTGAAAAGTTGCATGGAAATCAAAAAGTATTAAAAACAATATCTTGTTCTGCAAAAATGAAGCCCCCATTCAGCTCCATCCATGGAAAATTCAAAAGTTATCGCTTTCAGAATATAGGCATGCAAAAACAATTCTTTTTTCTATAAAATTGTTTTTGTATAAAAGGGAAAAATAAAACAAAATATAAATGTGGTATCACTAATCGTACTGACCCAAAGAATAAACTGATCTTATTAATTTTACCACACGGTGAACAGCATAATAAAAAAAGCAATTCCTGAATGGTTGTTATATGTCCATTCTGCCTCCCAAAAACCGTAATAGAAAGCAATCAAAAAACGTTGTGCCCAATCTTATTACCTTATCCGTTAATGTTACTATTTGTTCATGCTATTGACAGACATTCCTGGAAAGTACTTGAGTAATGCTATGTGTGATTTATTCTGTACCACATGTTTTTGGAATTAATAAAACGAAGTTAAAAAAAATAACCGTTGTGCCCAAAAAGGGTAGCAATAAAAACAACAACTCATTCCGCAAAAAAAAAACAAAAAAACAAGTCATCACATGACTCTGCTGGCAGAAATACAGAACAATCATAGCTCTCAAAATATGGTGATGCAAACATTTTTTTGTAAAAAAAAAATCTGTATGACAGCCAAACAATAAAAAAACATATAGTATATCCCTCTGTGCACGCTACGTTTTTGCCACATTTTTGGGTGCAGTTTTGTTGCCTAAAACTGCTTGTCTTTCCTACTCCCAGTAAAGTTTATGAGAATTCAGAAATGCTGTGCGCACGTTGCTTCTTTTTTTCCTTGCAGCTTTGGGTGCAGGAAAAAGAAGCAGCATGTCAAGTCTTTGTACGTTTTTGTCCTGCATTTTTAGCTCTTCCTGATTGATTTTACTAATAGTGATGGGCAGACCCAGATCCGTGCAGATTTAAAAGTACCCGAGTGCCAGCCCAGGGTCCGGAGTTCTCAGGGAATTCTAGGTATTGATCTGGCACTTGGTTAATAAAAAAATAAAGGAAAAATAAAGAAAAAAGCACTACATCAAGCGCTCTATACTTACAGCTTAACTGCAACTGCTCTCGTGGACCCTCATTCTACTTCTGGAGCCGCTCATTAGCCTCATACATATTCACTGCATCCCAGTAACACCAGAGTACTGATACAGTTGAGGAGAGTCCGTGTGGGCTCAGTATTTTTCCATATCAGGCGTATTGGTTCTTTTTCTAGGGTATTGCACTGCTGCAGACAGTGCTCTTTTCTGTCCTTTCCTAGTTAGACAGTTTGGGCCTCATCTTTGCTGAATCTGTTTTCTACCTGTGTATTGTGTTTTCCTAAATCACCATAATCTTTATATGTGGGGGGCTATCTATATCTTTGGGGACTGCTCCGAGGCAGATTAGCCTTTCCTGTATTTCTCTCTGTAGGAATAATTAGTTCTCCAGCTGTGTCGAGGCAACCAGGTCATCGTAGGCACGTCCAACGGCTACTTCTAGTTGTGTGTTAGTTGTAGGTCTGCAGTTCGCTGAGATTCCAACCACTCAGGTGATACTCTGGGTTTCCCAGTTTTTGTCCTTTTTCTGATCCTCCTTGGTCACTCAATCACAACAGTAGCACCAGCCTTACCTAAGATTCTAGAGTACTCAAAAGAAGAAAAAAAAAAAAAGGTGTGTCAGATTTTTTTTTGTGTGTAGATTTCCTCTTTTTCTCTGGGTGCCGTGGAGGATCTTGTGCTGCTATGGATGTTGCACAATTAGCTGAGCAAGTTGATCAGCTTGCTTCTCGGGTTAAGGATGAAGTGCAATTCCATGATTGTTTGTGATCCGTGTGACATCAGTGTGACACGTATAGGAGTAAACATGTCTCTTTGAAATAACATGATTTTCCATACTCACCTGTCTCTAGCCCTGCTGTCTTTGGAGCTGCTGTCACTTGCTTCCATCCCCCACTCATTATGCTCATTGCATATGCACTGCACCATGGACCTGGAAGTAGCAGCATCACCGGAGAACCGAGCATCGGGGACAACATCGCCGGAGACCTGAGCATCGGGGACAGCATCGCCGGAGACAGGTGAGTATCCAGCAGTGTGTATGCAGTGATGTCCAATGAACTCAGATGACCTCCTGATGACACCTGCACTACCGTGGATGTTGCAACAGTGACTTCACGGGTCTATAAGAGTTCATTGTCAACTCTGATGAACCCCTGACAATACTGCCACAACATTCATGGTGTGCAGGTGTAGCTTGGGTGTCGTCAGAAGGTCATCCGAGTTCATCGTTTACTCCGATGAACCTGTGACGTCACGGCCGCGAGCACACACACACTGCTGAGGGTGCCCCTGCGGTGACCTGGGATGACCTTATGAGGTTCAGATTACTGCAGGGAAGCACACACAGCTGTGTGTGTGCCTACAGGGGCTGCTCTTACAATTAATGGGGAACGTTTGGTTCTCCAATGAATGTGCCAGCAGTATTTGATCAATGTGGGCATCCTTAATTGGATTACTGCGGACCAGGATTAGGGCATTGACAGGGAAATAAATTGGAAAAGAGTGTGTCGCTTGTCTATATTTATTGAATAATTTTCTCTTTTTATTTCTTTTCAGGTTCACTTTTGGGGAATGTCATGGGACCTTACAATAGATTACGGAGGACGTTTTTTTTCTTTCAAAACAAATAAATTGGTGAACGAAGGCTGAAGTCGGGGGGTTTTTGTTCAAATAAATTTTTTTATTTTCCTTTCAACTATTGGATTATTAATGGCAGTGTCTATTAGACACCACCCATAATTAATACCAGGGCCTGATGCCAGCTGGAGCTGGAATCAACCCCCCAAATATAACCCTGTTTTCAACCACACCAGGGCAAAAGGAAGAGCCAGGTCCACTACCAGAATTGGCGCATTTAATGGATGCACCACTTCTAGGGCGGCTGTGGGCTGCTATTATTAGGCTGGAACGGGACAAGTAACCATGGCCCTTCCCACCCTAATAATATCAGCCCCCAGTTGTCTGCTGTACCTTGGCTGGTTTTAGTAAAATGGAGGGGACCCCACGTCATTATTATTATTTTTTTTTTTACATCAAAACTTTTTAAAAATGAACGTGGGATCCCCTGTATTTTTAATAAACAGCCAAGGTACAGCAGAGAGCTGCTGCTGTTCCTGTGCTGGACATAAAAATTGGGGGTGACTCCACTTCATTTTTTTTAAAGTTAAAAAATAAAAATGCTGTAAAACAGCTAGCCAAGCTGGCTTTCTTATTTTCTTTCTTTATATCTCTTAGTCTATTTTCTGTTCTGTCTATCTACCTCTCTACTTTATCTGTTCTATCTATACATCTATTTTATCTGTTCTATCTATCTATTATCTTTCTATCTATCTTTCTATCTATCTATCTATCTATCTATCTATTTTATCTGTTCCATCTATTTTATCTGTTCTATTTATCTATCTTTCTATATCTATCTATAATTTTTCTGGCTTTGCCTACCTTTTACACATTAAAAAACCATTCATTTCAGTATCATGCATTTTTTACCAGTATTAGTTACACGGATGTCACACGTATGCAAACATGGACGTCACCCGGATAACCATACCGGTATGTGTGGCTTGTACCTGTTTAAACACGGACGTTTGAAAGGGGCCTTATACTGGCCACAGGAAGTTCATGATAGCTCCTCCTCCGCAAAGAATTCTCTGAGGATCTGGAAGAAATAATTCCTGCTCTACATAATGATGGTCTAGGCCAGAGGTCTCAAACACGCGGCCCTTCAGGCTCCTCCTTGCGGCCCGCAGGCCCGTGCCCCTTTGGACTATCGCGGCCGATGCAGGGGCTGCAGCTGGAAGCGCTTTATTTCAGAGGAACGTTTTACCGGCGCTGCACGTGCAGAGTCAAGGTCTCTGTGCACAACTATTCCTTCAATGGCTGCTGCCGGCCAATCAGAGGCAAGCAGCTGAGGTGTATGACCTCAGCTGCTTGCCTCTGATTGGCGGGCGACTACATTGGAAAAGTTGTGCACAAAGGGCTTGACTCTGCGGCGCAGTGCCGGCAAAACATTCATCTGAAATAAAGCGCTGGCGGCTGTGGCCCCTGCATCGGCCATTATAGTCAACTGGGGCACATGCCTGCAGGCCACAAGAAGCAGAGAAGAGGACACCAAGGGAAAGGGGGACAGGTGAGAAGAATGGTGTTTTGGGGTTTTATTGTGTATGTAAAGAATGGCACAATAAGGAACCAGAATGAGACATTGCTACAAGAAGAGGACCAGGAAAGGACACATTACTACAAGAAGAGGACCTGCATGGGCAAATGAGTAAAATGGAACAATGATGGGACACATTACTACAGGATTGCTGCTAGCCTGTGCCCTCAGCATCCTCCAGTGCTGCCAGCCTGTGCACTCAAGATCCTCCAGTGCTGCCAGTGTGGCACCCTTGGGCTTCAGGCGCCACAGGGTATTACACCACTTTGAAGAATGGCACCTCAGGTAGCACTTAAAAAGGACTTGTGAGTAAAAACACTTGGAACCTCAGCCCCTGCCTCTGCCTCTCCTTTACTGGCAGCAACGCCCAGCGCTGCGGCACCAACGGGGACTACCACCAAACCCCGCCATCCTCCCAGGGTAATCCCATTGTGCCTGTGGGGAGCAACACCATCCCGGCTGCACCTGTATATGCCCCGGTGACAGACCCTGCAGCGGTGGCCCCCATCCCTGGCCGCATACCACAGGTGGCGTCACGATCCTAATAGACTTTCCTAAACCCCCGACTACTACCCCTGCCATCCTCCAATCCTCCTTCCTGTACGCCTCGGAGCAACAGAACCAGGCCAGGCCACCCCGTGACGACGCAGAAGAATCTGCAGCCCGGCAACAAGTAGGTTAAAACACCTGCCCCGTGGGGCGCTACACTAGCTTGTGCCCTTAGCATCCTCCAGTGTTGCCAGCCTGTGCCCGCAGCGTCCTCCAATGCTGGCAGCCTGTGCACTCAGCGTCCCAAGGGCCAGTATGTATGCCCCACAGGCCCCTACTGTCAGTGTGTATGCTCCCACTGACCCCAGTAATTTGTATGCCTCCCCCTGACCCCAGTAATGTCTATTGCACTTACCTCAGTAATGTGTATGCCCCCCCACTGACCTCAGTAATGTGTATGCCGCCCACTGACCTCAGTAGTGTGTATGCTGCCTACTGACCCCAGTAATGTGTATGCTACCCACTGACCCTAGTAATGTGTATGCCCACAACTGACCCCAGTAATGTGTATGCCAGTTATTGACCCCAGTAATGTGTATGCCCCCATTGACCCCAGTAATATGTAGGCCCCCCACTGACCCAAGTAATGTGTAGGCCATGCACTGACCCCAGTAATGTGTATGCCCCCCATTGACCCTATTAATGTGTATTCCACCCACTGACCTGAGTAATGTGTATACCCCCCAGCAATGTGTATGCCCCTCAGCGGACCCAGCAATGTGTATGCCCCTTAGCGGTCCCAGTAATGTGTATGCCTCTCAGCGGCCCCAGTAATGTGTATGCCCATCAGGGGCCCCAGCAATGTGTATGCCCCTCAGCGACCCTAGCAATGTGTATGCCCCTCAGCGGCCCCGGCAATGTGTATGCCCCTCAGTGGTACCAGCAATGTGTATGTCTCTCAGCGGCCCCAACAATGTGTATGCCCCTCAGTGGCCCCAGTACTGTGTATGTCACCCACTGGCCCCAGTAACTTGTATGCCCCTCCAGTAACATGCATGCATCCCCAGTGATGTCTATGCACCCCCAAAAATGTGCATGCTCCCTAGTGACCCCAGTAATGTATATGCCCCCCAAATAACATGTATGCCCCAAGTGATGTCTATGCACCCGCAGTAATGTGTATACTCCCTAGTGACCCCAGTAACATGTATGCCCCTTAGCAGCCCCAGTACTGTGTATGTCACACACTGGCCCCAGTAACTTGTATGCCCCCCAGTAACATGCAAGCATCCCCAGTGATGTCTATCCACCCCCAATAATGTGCATGCTCCCTAGTGACCCCAGTAATGTATATGCCCCCCAAGTAACATGTATGCCCCAAGTGATGTCTATGCACCCGCAGTAATGTGTATACTACCTAGTGACCCCAGTAACATGTATGCCCTACCCAGTGCTGTCAATGCCATCATGCAGCGAGCCTACACAGCCACATGCCCAGGAGGAGATGGATGGGAGATAAGCGGGGAGGTGAGTGAGGCTGCTGCTGGCTTCCCCATATTAATATCTCTAATGCATCTGTGCGTGTGCATGTATAATGTGTGTACCTATGTATGTCAGAGTATATGACTGTGTATAGATTTATGTCTGTTTATAAGTATTTTGTGAATTGGTCTTCAAACATGTATATGTACTTATGCCTGTATGTGTACATATCTGTGTATGCTAATACACAGAAAATAAAATAAAAATAATAATTATTAATAAATAAAATAAAAATATTAATATAATAAAATAAAAATAATAATTATTAATAATAATAATAATAATAATAAGCGCATATCTGCATGTGCATGAGGCCCACTGACACTCTTTCGCCCAGGGCCCACAAAAACCTGGAGCCGACCCTGGGGACAAGGATAGGCACATTACTACAGGATGGGGACAAGGATAGGCACAGTACTATAAGATAGAGATAAGGATGTGCAGATTACTATAGGATGGGACAAGGATGGGGGACATTACTAAAGGATGTTGGCCAAAATTACTATATGGTGCTAATTGTAAAACTATTAGTTACAAGAAAGGGATAAAATGTAAAAAAATCAAAATAAGGCATGAATTTTTTATTTTTTTTTTAAACATGAAAAATGTATATATATATATATATATATATATATATAAAAATACAAAAATTGTGCATGTTTGCTATAATAAACGAGAAAAATGTTCAAAAACAGTGACTCATAGGTGTATAAAAAAATATGGTACCAATAAAAATGTGACTGTGTCCTGCAAAGAATGCGGCCCCCCAAATTATTTTTTTTTCTCTGAGCGGCCTATACACCCAACCAAGTTTGAGACCCCTGGTTTAGGCTATAAGAAGATTGCCAACACCCTGAATCTGAGCTGCAGCACGGTGGCCAAGATCATATAGCAGTTTAACAAGACAGGTTCCACTCAGAACAGGCCGTGCCATGGTCGACCAAAGAAGTTGCGTGCACATATTCCGCTTCATATCCAGAGGTTGTCTTTTCAAAATATATGTAAAAGTGCTGCCATCATTGCTACAGAGGTTCAAGGGGTGGGGGTCAGACTGTCAGTGCTCAGGCTATATGCCGCACACTATATCAAACTGGTCTGCATGGCTATCTTCCTAGAAGGAAGCCTCTTCTACAAATGATGCACAAGAAAGCCCACAAACAGTTTATTGAAGACAAATAAGCACATATGTTACTGGAAATCTGATATATTTCAGATGGTGTCAAGCATGTATGGCGGCAACCAGATGAGGAGTACAAAGACAAGTGTGTCTTGCCTAGAGTCAAGCATGGTGGTGGGAAAGTCATGGTTTGGGGCTGCAGGAGTGCTGCCAGCTGTATGGAGCTATAGTTCATTGAGGGAACCATGAATGCCAACATGAGCTGAAGCAGAGCATGATCACCTTCATTCAAAAAGTGGGCCACAGGGCAGTATTCCAACATGATAACAATGCTAAACACACCTACAAGATGACTAATACTTTGCTAAAGAAACTAAGGGTAAAAGTGCTGGACTGGCCAACATGTCTCCAGACCTAAACATTATTGATTATCTGCGGAGCATCCTCAAACGGAAGGTGGAGGAGCGCAAGGTCTCTGACATCCACCAGCTCCGTGATGTCATCGTGGAAGAAGATTCCACTGGCAAACTGTGGAGGTCTAGTGCACACCATGTCCAAAAGAGTTAAGGCAGTTCTTGAAAATAATGGTGGTTACTGTTACACAAAATATTGCCACCTTGACTATTTCATGTCTTATCTTACTGTTTTTTATTCTTTTATATTCTGTTTGTGTTACAAGTTTGATTAATCAACAGTTTAATCAGCAGTAGTTTATCATTACAGGACTACTTGGCGTGTTGTCCTCCATATTCATGAGCGTTGTAATAACTGCTAGATCTGCAGTAGAAAATACATTGATTGATCAAAATGACAGCAAACAGCTCAGCAAGTGACACATCACTGGAATCAGGGTCTTTATCTCTACATTATGCTGCTCTCAGATGGGGAGCAAAAACTTGATGATAGATTCCCTTTAAATTAAATAAAATCAGATTGAACATAAAAAGCTCATCTGGTACCAAAGAGATTATGCTGAACTGGTGCCACATAGTGACTAAATACGGTATATCGCTTAAATTTCCTAATCTCTGACATGCATTGGTGGGATAATTCGGAAGGCACTTTGCAAGAACCTAATCAATTAGTAAAATTGGCCAATGTCAATCTCATATTTGGAGTTCCAACTAGTATATAGCCCTTTCCCAAGTGTCTAGACAGGTCTTCAGTTTATTGGTCGAAAGGTCATTAGAACAGATTCTGTACATTCCGAGAAATTGCCACATAAAAATCAACTTTTTACCTGTGGATTGTGGGAGGATGACGCATGTAAAAGTAAATTAGTTATTTCAATTTCCTGGGTAGTTCCACCTCAACTCCCAAGTGGCAAGATTTCAGTCTTCGGGTCATAATATACACAGATCTTTCCTTTATTTCTTATATCCAAACACTCCATCGCTCATGTCACCTGCATCTTAAAAATATCTCAAGAATTTGACCTTTTCTCACCTGCTAAACTGCAAAAAACATTTGTTGCTCATATTTATTCTCGCCTGGACTACTGTAACTAGTACTGTTTAGTCTCCCTTCTAACCAAACTTTCTCCTTTCCAATTCATCCACAATGCAGCAGCCAGTGTCATATTTCTGTCAAGCTGACACACTAACGCCTCCACCTTGTACAAGTTATTTCACAGGTTATCCATCCGCTACAGAGTACAATATAAACGTATTTCTATCGCTCACAAAGCTCTCCACAGCTCTGCACCACCCTACATCTGCTACTTCATCAAACTACCTGTGCTTTCCATTCTGCAATGGATACAAGCCTAACAAGCTCCATAATCTGAACCTCACACCACTGTCTCCAATACGTCTCTCGTGCTGCGCTAGTTTTCTAGAATGCATTACCCTGGACGATGAGATTAATATCTAGCGCTCACATTTTAAAGCATGCTTTAAAAACATCTCTTTAGACAGGCTTATCACCCACTTCCCTAATCAATCCTTCCCCCTTTGTAATATGTCCCTCCTATTTATCTGCCTACACATCCTTCATGCACCCAAAAGAACTTGATAACTATGCTTGAACATATACTGGCTGATAACCAGCTTATACAGCTTTATATGAAACCCACTATTTGTTATAATGATGGCTGGACCATAATGACAAGCACTTTCTACAGTTGAAATAAGAATTTTACATACACTAACATCTGCAGGTTTTTCTCACTATCTGACTTGAAATCAGAATAAATCTTTCCCATTTAGGTTAATCAGGAACCAAAATTATTTATATTTGGCAAATGCCAGAATAATGAGAGAATGCTGTAAGACATTTTTATTACTTTCTGCAAAATGAAAGGTTTCAAGAAATATCATTAGTATTTGGTACCATTGCTCTTACACTGTATGATTTGGATCAAATGTTTTGGATATCCTTTCACAAGCTTCTCAAAATAATTGGTAGGAATTTGGACCCATTCCTCCTGACAGAACTGGTGTAACTAAGCCATGTTTTCCAGCTTTGCCCATACATTTTCAATAGGATTGAAATCAGGGCTTTTGATGGCCACTCCAAAACATTGACTTTTTTATCCTTAAGCCACTTTGTAACTTGTTTGGCAATATGATTTGGGTCATTGTCCATTTCGAAGACCCATTTCCACATAATCTTCTTTCTTTATGATGCCATCTATTTTGTGAAGTGCACCAGTCCCTCCTGCAGCAAAATAACCCCACAACATGATGCTGCCAACCCTGTGTTTCACAGATGGGATTGTGTTTGTAAGCTTCAAAGCTTTTCCCTTTTACCTCCAAATGAAACGCTGGTCATTATGGCTAAACAGTTCAATTTTACTTTCGTTAGACCACAGGACAGGTTTCCAAAAATTAAGGTCTTTGTTCCTGTGTGCATTTTCAAACATTAATCTGACTTTTTTATCTTTCCTTTTGAGTAATGGCTTCTTCCTGACAGAGTGGCCTTTCAGCCCATGTTGATACAGTACTCGTTTCACTGTGGATAATGACACAATCTCACCAGCTTCCGCCAGCATCTTCCCAAGGGCTTTTCCTTTTGTTCATCTCTGGTATACAGAACTCGTCTCCTTCCTGAGCGATATGGTGGCTGCACATTCCCATCTTGTTTGTACAGATGAACGGGGCACCTTCAGGTATTTGGAAATTGTACCCAAGGATGAACCAGACTTGTGCAAGTCAAGAATACTCTTCCTGATATCTTGGTTGATTTCTTTTGACTTTCCCATGAAGCAGCACAAAAAAGCAGTGTGTTTCAGGTGTGCATTAAAATACATCCACAGGTGTGTCTCTAACTAAAGGCCCCGTCACACTAAGCAACATCGCTAGCAACATCGCTGCTAACGAACAACTTTTGTGACGTTGCTAGCGATGTTGCTGTGGGTGACATCCAGCAACAACCTGGCCCCTGCTGTGAGGTCGTTGGTTGTTGCTGAATGTCCTGGGCCATTTTTTAGTTGTTGCTGTCCCGCTGTGAAGCACAGATCGCTGTGTGTGACAGCGAGACAGCAACAACTAAATGTGCAGGGAGCAGGAGCCGGCTTTTGCGGAGGCTGGTAACCACAGTAAACATCGGGTAACCAAGAAGCCCTGTCCTTGGTTACCCGATATTTACCTTTGTTACCAGCCTCCGCCGCTCTCACTGTCAGTGCCGGCTCCTGCTCTGTGCACATGTAGCTGCAGGACACATCGGGTTAATTAACCCGATGTGTGCTGTAGCTAGGAGAACAGGGAGCCAGCGCTCAGTGTGCGCTGCTCCCTGCTCTCTGCACGTGTAGCTCCGTGCGCTGGTAACCAAGGTAAATATCGGGTTGGTTACCCGATATTTACCTTAGTTACCAAGCGCAGCATATTCCACGCGGCGCTGGGGGCTGGTCACTGGTTGCTGGTGAGCTCACCAGCAACTCGTGTAGCGACGCTCCAGCGATCCCTGCCAGGTCAGGTTGCTGGTGGGATCGCTGGAGCGTCGCAGTGTAACATCTCACCAGCAACCTCCTAGCAACTTACCAGCGATCCCTATCGTTGTTGGGATCGCTGGTAAGTTGCTTAGTGTGACTGGACCTTTACTCTGATCTTTCCAATAAACCTATCAGAAGCTTCCAAAGACAGGACATCATCATATGGTCTGTCCCATATTGTTTAAAGGCATAGTACTTTTAGTGTATGTAACATTTCAAGCCACAGACTGGTACAGGAGGATAGAGGTCCCTGCCCGCGAGGGCTCACACTCTACAGGGAAGGGTAAGAATACAGAAGGTGAGGGAAGAGCTGGTTGTGCGATGCTATGGTGGACTGAGGGTTACTGCAGGTTTAGGCTTGTTGGAAGAGGTTTATCTTCAGGTTACTGAACTATATTCAATCAATATAGTGTGACCATGTGAGGACAGCATTGTGACGCATAATATATTGGACCACTTCTCTGACAGCCGCAGGAACAAATTTGCATAAAAGGGTGTGGAGGATCCCTACAGTTTTGTTGACATTTACAGAAATGTGTATATATTTTCACCCAGAGCTACAGTATTTCTGTGAGTAAAAACTGAACATATCCTAATTTTGGAGAAAAAAACCCTTAACCCTTTTTAATCAGTGAGGCTTCTAAAATCTTCATGTGCCATACTCTTCCAACAACTTCAATTTAAACTATATATTATCCCTTTAGTGACAGAGCTAATTTTCACCTTAATGACCAGACCAAATTTTGCAATTCTGACCAGTGTCACTTCATGAGGTTATAACTCTGGAACGCTTCAACGGATCCCGGTGATTCTGAGAATGTTTTTTCGTCACATATTGGACTTCATGTTAGTACCAAATTTAGGACAATATTTTTTGCGTTTATTTATGAAAAAAATTGAATTTTGGCAAAAATTTTGAAAATTTAGCAATTTTCAACTTTTGAATTTTTATACCGTTAAACCAGTGATTTCTGTGACACAAAATAGTTAATAAATAACATTTCCCACATGTCTACTTTACATCAGCACAATTTTGGAAACAAAATTTTTTTTTGTTAGGAAGTTAGAGGGGTTCAAAGTTTATCAGCGATTTCTCATTTTTACATCAAAATTTACAAAACCATTTTTTTAGGGACCACATCACATTTGAAGTGACTTTGAGGGGCCTAGGTGACAGAAAATACCCAAAAGTGACACAATTCTAAAAACTGCACCCCCAAAAGTACTCAAAACCACATTCAAGAAGTTTATTAACCCTTCAGGTGCTTCACATGAACAAAAGCAATGTGGAATGAAAAAAAGCAAAAATTAAATTTTACCTAAAAATGTTGCTCTAACCCAAATTTATTCACTTTTAGAAGACATAACACAACAAAATGGACCCCAAAACTTGTTACCCACTTTCTTATGAACGCGCCAATACCCCACATGTGGTCAGAAACCTCTGTTTGGACAAATGGGAGGGCTCGGAACAGAAGGAGCAATATTTGAATTTTGGAAAGCAAATTTGGCTGAAATAGATTGCGGGCACCATGTTGCATTTACAGGTCCGCTAAGGTACCTAAACAGAAGAAACCCCTCACAAGTGATGCCATTTTGGAAACTAGACCCCTCAAGGCTTCTATCTAGGGGTATAGTGAGCATTTTGGATCCACAGGTACTTCACAGATTTTGTTATCGTTACGTTGTCATATTGAAAATTTTAATAATTTTCTCAAAAATGTTGCTTTAGCATTCATTTTTTCACTTTTTTAAGAGGTAATAACAAAAATTTGACCTCAAGGTTTGTTACCCACTTTTTTATGAGCGCGGTGATACCTCACATGTGGTCTGAAACCTTTGTTTGGACAAATGGGAGGGCTTGGAACGGAAGGAACAATATTTGAATTTTGGAAAGGAAATTTGGCTGAAAAAGATTATGGGCACCATGTCGCATTTGGAGGTCCCCTAAGGTACCTAAACAGCAGAAACCCCGCACAAGTGACCCCATTTTGGAAACTAGGCCCCTCAAGGAATTTATCTAGAACTTTGGTGAGTACCCTGAACCCCCAGGTGCTTCACAGAATTTTATAACGTTGAGCCATGAAAAAAAAAAAAAAAATTTACCACAAAATTGTTATTTCAACCAGGTAGCTTTTTTTTTTAACAAGAGTAAAAGGAAAAAATTCAGCATAACATTTATTATGCAATTTCTCCTGAGTTTGGCGATACCTTATATGTGGTGGAAATCAACTGTTTGGGCGCATGGCAGGGCTCGGAAGGGAAGGAGTGCCATTTGACTGCAAAATTGGCTGGAATCAATAGCGGACGCCATGTTGCATTTGGAGAGCCCCTGAGGTGCCTAAACAGTGGAGGTCCCCCACAAGTGACCCCATTCTGGAAACAAGACACCTCAAGGCTTTTATCTAGGTGTATATTGAGCAGTTTGAATCCAAGAGTACTTCACAGAATTTGATAAGCTTAGGTTGCCATATTGAAAATTTTCATTTTTTTCACAAAAATGTTGCTTCAGCATCAAATTTCTTACTTTTTCAAGAGACAACAACAAACCGTGGACCCCACAGGTTGTTATCCAATGTCTTATAAGCACAGGGATACCCCACATGTGGCCAAAAACCTCTGTTTGGATAAATGGGAGGGCTTGGAATGGAAGGAGCACCATTTGAATTCTGGAAAAGTTGAAATAAATTATGGGCATCATGTCACATTTGCAGGGCCCCTTGGGTCCCTATACAGCAGAAACCCCCCACAAGTGACCCCATTTTGGAAACTGGATTTTATTCAGGAGTATAGTAAGCATTTTGAATCCACAGGTACTTCACAAAAATGTTGCTGTAGCAACAAATGTCTCACTTTTAGGCTATGTGGCCATGATCCAGCGACACGGCGTCTAGTACACAGTGTCAGCCTTCCTGCAGAGATGTGAGTGTTGTCCACGGGAGAACGCAGCTGCCCATGCCCACGATTTGGGTTCAGGCCGCTGTGGAGCTCTATGCTACCTGCAGAGAACACTCATCTCCGCAGCATAAATTGACATGCTGAGGCTCGGGAAGCTGCGCCACACGTCAGTGTATGCTGCAGAGAAAAGAAGCACAGTGGGCACGGGATTTCTAAAACTCCTTCCACTGTGCTTCTACTGCACAACGCAGCGCTACGGACGCAGGGAAAACACTCTGCGCCCAAAACGCTGCAAACCCCGATTGTGGGCACACAGCCTAAAAAGCGTCAATGGATGAATGGATAGATGTCAAACAAATATAACGTCCCATTCCCCTGCATATTCTAAGCTGGCGCCCTTTAGTGCCTTTCATGTGGCACTAAAGGGTGCCTAGCCTTGTATTTAGGCCCCCAAAAAATTAATAATTAAAATAAACGACATGGGGTCCCCCCTATTTTTGATAGCCAGCTAGGGTAAAGCAGACAGCTGTAGCCTGCAAACCACAGCTGACAGCTTCACCTTGGCTGGTGATCAATTTGGAGGGCTCCCCAGGCGGTTTTTAAAAAAAAAACCAAAAACGTGGGGTCCCCCCCAAATTAGATCACCAGCCAAGGTGAAGCAGACAGCTGGGGTCTGGTATTCTCAGGGTGGGAAGAGCCATGGTTATTGGACTCTTCCCAGCCTAAAAATAGCAGGCCGCAGCCGCCCCAGAAGTGGCGCATCCATTAGATGCGCCAATCCTGGCGCTTCGCTCCAGCTCATCCCGCGCCCTGGTGCGGTGGCAAACGGGGTAATATACGGGGTTGATACCAGCTGTAATGTCACCTGGCATCAAGCCCTGGGGTTAGTGATGTCACAGCATCTAAACAGATACCCGACATTACTAACCCAGTCAAGTAATAGAAAAAAATAAAGACAAAAAAAAAAATTTATTTGAAAAAAAAACTCCCCGAAACATTCCTCTTTTACCAATTTATTGAAAATAAATAAATTTCGGTCGCTGTAATCCATGTTGGAGGTCCCTCGGCGACTCTGGACCTTCTAGAATATGGGGGGCACGTTCAGGGAACGTATCCCCCATTTTCTGGAAGAGCAAGCTCTCCATGAGCAGTGTGGGTGCAGTAATCTGAGAATACTGCACTCACACTGCCCCGGTCCAACCTAGGGCAGAGTGACCTGCAGTAATCTCATTCCAGAATATGAGGGGCACGCTCACAGAACGTACCCCTCATTTTCTAGAACAGCAGTCTCTCCATGTGAGGAGTGTGGCTGCAGATTACCATACTCACCCTCCCCCGGTCCACAGTGCAGCAGCCTGTGCAGCAGTGACGTCAGAGTCCCTGCTTGCAGGGATCCAGCTGACAGCCGCTGTCTGCGCATGCGCCGCCAGCTTTCAAGAAGCAGGCGGCGTGATCGCAGGGACGGAGCACCAGCAGCCAGGTAACGTAAGACCGGCGGCTGGGGGGCGCTGGGCTGGGCTGGGGGAGGTGACGGGGGGTGACGGCGGGAGACGGCGGGACAACTTTCTGCCGCATGTGACGTGTCACATGCGGCAGAAAGAGCAGGATGAATGCGGCCGCCATCTTCCACGATCCGGAGGGGGGAGGCAGCTCTAGAGAACCGGAGGGGGCTCCGGGGACCAGAGATCTCCGGTGGCCCGGAGGAGAGGTCAGGGGGAGGACATTTCCCTCCGATCTGAAATGTTTGATCATTTCAGATCGGAGGGAAATGAATGCAGAGCTGGCGGCGGCGGGAGTTTTCAGCGCGCGTCGGCGCCATCTTGGATTTTCCGGAGGGGGGGGGGGCTGTTGGATAGATTTCTCCGGTACCGGGGGCTTTGGGGGCACTAAGGGCTCATATTTATTTCTCATCTGACATGTTTGATCACGTCAGATGACAAATAAATCAATTTTACCGGCCATTTATTTTTTTTTAATGTTGTCACCGGTATATGGTTTATACCGGCGATCGCATTAACGGGGTCCAGAAAAAACACCCCGATTCATAATCTGGGGGGTCTCAGCTACCCCCGGTAGCTGAAACCCCCGAGATTTTCGGTCGCTGGGGGGCGCTACAGGGTTTTTTCGGGCCGCCGCTTTAAAGCGGCGGAACAGAATAAGTACCCTGTTTTGCTGCCGCTTTAAGTCGTACGGCCGTCGTTATGAGGTTATATATATATATTTACAGTAGGGTTCAAAATAATAGCAGTCCAATATGACTAACCAGATTTTTCACTGTTTTTGGTATAAATTATATTACCATGTCAATCAATTTACCAGCTGGTGGAATAAATCCTCTGGAGTCTGATGGCTTTCTAAGTCTGTGTATCTGAATAATTGAATGGGGTGCGAAGTTAAATTAGTAGGGTCAATCATTCTGTGAAGAAACTGGTGGCCCTTATTTAACCACCAGGCGATTTTCCATTTTTCTTTTTTGCTCTGTTCCTTCTAAGAGCTGTAACTTTTATTTTTCAGTCAATCTTGCCATATGAGGGCTTGTTTTTTTGCAGGACGAGTTGTACTTTTAAATGAAACCATTAGTTTTACCATATATTGTACTGGAAAACGGCAAAAAAATTGCAAGTGTGGAAAAATTGCAAAAACAAAGTGCGATTGCATGATTATTTTTGTGATATTTTATTCAGTGTTCACTATATGGGAAAACTGATATGTTGGTGTGATTTGGTCCCAAAAAAGTCACACTTATGTGCCATTTTCCGCGACCCGCAACGTTCTAATTTTTTGGGATCCATGGCTCAGTGACGGCTTATTTTTGCGTCTCGAGCTGACATTTTTAATGGTACCATTTTTGCACAGATGCTACATTTTGATCGCCTATTATTGCATTTTGCGCAAAATTTGCGATTAACAAAAACCATAATTTTGGAGTTTGGAATTTTTTTGACGCTATGCCGTTTACCGATCAGATTGATTTTTATATTTTGATAGATCGGATATTTCTGAACTCTGCAATATTAAATGTGTTTATATTTTTTAACCCTTTAATTTTCAATGAGGTGAATGGGGGGTGAATTGAACTTAGATTTTTTAAAACTTTTTTTATTTTACTAGGAGGGCTATAAAAATCAGCAGTCTGATCGCTCATTCATTTCTGTAGATTAGAGCTGCACAGGTCAGATCTGCAGAAATGCTCATTTTCTGTAACAGTGGCTACTCTGCCAGCAGTTAGGCCGGTTTCAGACTTCCGTGTTTTATCAGGTACCAGTCACACGCATGGTTATGGTCACACGTGTGACATCCAAGTTTGCATATGTGTGACACGTACCAGGTAAAACACGTGTCTCTGTAATGAAAAGATGTTCTACATTTACCTCTATCCAGTGATGCTGTCTTCTGCTCTGCTGCATCCCGCTCCTAACCCCCGCTCATTATTTTCATTGATTATTCACTGCCCGAGGATCTGGAAGCAGAAGCATCGCGGGGACAGCACAGCCGAGGACAGAACCGCGGAGGACATCGTCGGTGACAGGTGAGTATACCAGCAGTTTGTGCAGTGACATCCACGGGGTCATCGGAGTTACCAATGAACTCTCATGAACCCCTGGAAGTCACTGACACTTGCTGTAGCACAGTTGTCGCAGGGGTGTCATCAGGAGGTCATCAGAGTTCATTGGGAAATCCGATGACCTCCTGGACGTCCCTGCACACACACTGCTGGCAGGATACTCACCTGTCACTAGCGATGTCCCCAGCGATGCTGTCCTCGGTGGTGCTGTTTCCAGCATTGTCACCGCAATGCTCCCGCTTTCAGCTGCTCACTGCAATGAATAATCAATGAAAATAATGAGCGGGGGTTAGGGGCAGGAGGCAGCAAAGACAGCATCGCATGATTTAAAAACCCGTGTTTTCTCCGGTCCATGTCACACTGATGTCACACGGATCACATCAGTGTGCGATCCGTGTGACATCCGTGCTGCCGGAGAAAAAATTGACATGTCTGCGTGTGTGCGTGCGGGGTCATGAGAGGTCACACGGTCCGTGTAAAAACACGACCGTGTGAGTACACAATAGGATAACATGGGTACGTGTGACATCTGTGTTAAAAACAGATGTCACACGTACCTAAAACACGGGCGTCTGAAACCAGCCTTAGAGGACGTGAGTCATAATAGCACAGGAGTCATCACATGACCCTACTACCATGGCAACCATCGGCTCCATGTGATCACGTCACGTGGACTCTGATGGCAGAGGGTAAGTACATGTTAACCACATTGGGCATTTAAATTGCGCTATCCCATTTTGAAAGCACGATTTAAGGGGTTAACAGGCACGAGTGGATCGCGGATCCACCTGCGCGGCACACGTCAGCTGTTCAAATCAGCTCACATGTGCGGGGATTGCCGCAGGCTCACCGCAGCAGCCGGCGGTCACCGCTCCATGATTTAGGAAGTACCTGTACATCCTCGGTCATGAAGGGGTTAAGGGTGAAGCCAACCCATATTGTACATGCATTTCTCCTTGAAAACCTGAGAAATATGGGTCGTTCGAGACATTGTTCATAAACACAGCGTACATTGATTGAAAAGTTGATTGGAGTGGGTAAAACGTATAAAAGAAGTGCAGACAATGATTGGCTGTTCAGCTAAAATGACCTCCAATGCCTTAAAATGAAAAGCAAAAAACAGAGATGTGGAAGAAAACGGAAGACGACCATTCAAATGGATGGAAGAATAGCCAGAATGGCAAAGGCTCAGCCAATGATCAGTTGATGATCAAAGACAGTCTCAAGTTACCTGTGAGTACTGTGACAGTTAGAAGACGCCTGTGTGAAGCTAATCTATTAGCAAGAAGTCCCCGCAAAGTCCCACTGTTAAATAAAAAAAAAACAAAAAAACCCCCCACATGTACTGAGGTGGATACAATTTGCCAAAGAACAGATTAAGGCTAAGTTCACACACTGCGTTTTTTTGCGGCACAAAAACGCACCCGCGGCAAAAACGCATGCGTTTTTACTGCATTTTTTTGCTGCATTTTTATGCATTTATCAGTGAACAATGCCATTAAAGATTGTTGGGAAAAAAAAAAAAAGGTCTGATGTCATTTCTTCAATATGTTTTTCATTCTCCACTAGTGTATGCAGGAGAGCAGACAGCTGCAGAACTACAAGGCTCAGCATGCTCCATCCAGGACTGTATGCTGGAGGGAGAGGCAGGGGGAGCAGAACTACAAGGCTCAGCATACTCCATCCACTAGTGGATGCAGGAGAGCAGACAGCAGCTGCAGAACTACAAGGCTCAGCATCCTCCATCCAATAGTGTATGCAGGAGAGCAGACAGCAGCTGCCGAACTACAAGGCTCAGCATCCTCCATCCAGGACGGTATGCAGGATTTCTTTGCCCCCCCCCCCCCCCAAAAAAAATGATGTGGGCTTCGCCATATTTTTGTATGCTAGCCGGGTACAGCAGGCAGGTACGGGCTTGCCCCCAACCCCCAGTTGCGTATTTGTACCCAGCTGGGAACCAAAAATATATAGAAGCCCTTTTTTTTTTTTTTTTTTTTAATTGTTTCACGAATTTCATGAAATAATTACAAAAAAAAAATTACGTGGCCTTCGCCCAATTTTTGAGTCCAGTCAGGTACAACTAGGCAGCTGGGGAATGGAATCCGCAATGCAGGGTGCCCAAGCTTTCTGGGCACCCCTGCTGCATATTGCAGTCTGCAGCCACCCCAGAAAATGGCGCTTTCATAGAAGCGCCATCTGCTGGCGCTGTATCCAACTCTTCCAGCTGCCTTGATGCTGGGTGGCTCGCTGCGTAATAATACACAGCTAGCCCTAACTCCATTATTAGCTGGCCCTAAGCCCGAAATTCATGGTGTCACGCCAATATTAGACATGGCCACCATGAATTTCTAGTAAAGATAAAAAAAAAAAACAAACATCACAGAAAAAATATTCAGGTACCTGCACTGCACTGGATTCAGGTACCTGCACTGCACTCCGGAGCCCTCACCTGAGCTCCGGCATGCAGCCTAGACTATACCGCGAGCGCTGAGTGATTCTGAAACTCGTGTAAAACACGTATAGGAGACTGATTCAAGTTGTAAAATATTAAATTTTATTAAATATTAGCCAAAAGGGATAAAAATTCATTTTTCATAGATGTAAATATGAGGTAGGTGGATTCTATACTCACCCACCCTTCAAAAAACCACCCAGGTCAACCCATCATAATCTCAAGAGGATATGTAAACAGCCAGTGCAAATACAATATAGGAACACCATGTGATCAAATAGTCACATCAAAAAGCAACAGTTTTTAGACTTACTCATGATGTAAAAATGGAGAGCCTGACAGAGGTGGTTCAGAGGTGGGTAGGTGAATATCCTTCAACCCGGACGCGCGTGTCGCCAAAGCTTCATCAGCGGGGTGCAGGAGAATGGATAATCTCACACCACGCTCCTCATTTATAGCAGTGAGTAAACTGATTACTAGTGCCGTTTTCCATGTGTGTGTAGCGCCAACGTAGCGGCGCATGCGCGCAGGACGGGGCACCCGGAAGTGGCGTCGCCGCATGGCGGCTCTCATCCCCGAAGCGCACGTCAGAGGGAATTCCCTCAGTGACGTCACCAGACATGTGCATCTGGAATATTGAGGCCACTGCGCGAAGACATCCGGAGGCCGCGCAGCGGCAGCACCCACACACAGAGAATGTTAATGTGGTGACCGGTGTGCGATGCACATGAAGAATCTGACCCATCAAAAAATGGCAAGAGAGAGGTAAAGAAAAAGGAAAACGGGGAAAGACACGAGGAAAGAGACAAGGGAACATAAGCCATCAAGGTGCCTTGTTAAAGCATGCAAATGGTAAAACATAGCTGTAGCAAGTTCCCATCATATTATATATGCCCAAGTCTACCCCTAATATATGGATGAGTCATCACCCACATATAAATATCACACGCTGTTAGCCCACAGATACACATATATACATGGAGGCAAGCACATAATCAAACATCATTAGCAAGCCACTTTGGTATATCCCATTCAATAGATCCAGAGTCCATGCAATATGTCTGTTGCTGCATTCATTCTCATCAGGGCTCCCAGCATGGTGAAGTAGTAGTTCATAATTCAATCTAGATGGTCAGTCTATCTTCTTGTCAATCGGTCACTCCTATATATTCATCACCAGCAATCCAAAGTAACAATGAGGAGGGTGTGCATAGAATTTACTGTTAAAATAATACATAGAGACAACACAATTAAAAAGAGTCCTGGAGCAACACTGCATAGAATACTTCCATTAGTCAAGATCTTAAGGGTACTTTACATGTTGCGACATCGCTAGCGATCTCATTAGCGATGTGAAATTCTAGATCGCAAGTGCGATCTTTTGAGATCGCACATGCGCAAAATGACCTATGTGCGATCTCGAAAGATTGCGCTTGCGATCTAGAATTTCACATCGCTAACGAGATTGCTAGCGATGTCGCAGCATGTAAAGTACCCTTTAATCTCATATATCCCAAACAATTACGTCACCAAAGATTTTATTCTCAGAACCACCTCCATGTTCCTAAATCATGAACATTTCCATATGGATTTAGCATGTGGAATAGGCATTAAGAGGGGCAGACCCAAGGCTGGGGGCTCACAAAAAGGAGGAAAAGCTTAATTTCTCATTTAGCCCCATAGGGGCCATAGTGCCCAGAGTGACAATCCAACGGCACTCCATTTGGGCCAACCGCCTTTTTAGATCGCCCCCCCTAATGCCGCAGTGTAGAATATCAATCCCTCTGACCTTTAGTCCTGAGGGATCGCAGCTATGGTGAACATGGAAGTGTCATGGGAGGGTTCTGAGGAGTGACAAATCCAAACATTGTTTTGAGTTGAGAATGTCACGGACATGCTCTCTTATTCTTGTCCGAAGCTGCCGTGATGCGAGTCCAACATACATCTTTTGGCACGGACAGGTTGCCAAATAAATGAAGTATGTGCTATTGCAGGAGATACGTTTTAGAGTCTTAAATGTTTTTTTTACCGTCGGCAGAGCTAAAATCGGAACCCCTAATGATGTTTCTTTCCCTCCAGGCCAGGCAATCCCCGCATGGAAAGCAGCCACCCCCTCCCTCCCCAATATTCCCACAGAGATACCGAAGGGATTACTTGGTTTGGCCACATAGTGGCTATCCACCAACATGTCCTTAAGGTTTCTTCCTCTCCGAGATGTCATAAGGGGCGACTTTGGGATAAGACCTGCCAGACCCAGGTCCGTTTGTAAGACCGACCAATGTCTGGACAGGGAGTCCCTCATCTCACCCCATCTGCAGTTAAAAGTCGAGATAAACCTAAATGAGCGCCGAGTGATTGATTCCCCGGGCACATGCAGTTCAGGTCATGAGAGCTGCAGACATGCCGGGTTGATCTCCGGTGCTCTCACCTGAACTCCGGAGATCAGCCCGGCCTGTCAGCAGCTGTCATGAACTGACTGACTGCAAGCGCCGGGGAATCAGTCACTCGGCGCTCGCTCGCTGTACAGTCTAGGCTGATGCATCAGTGCAAAAAAAAAACAACCAAAAACAAACAACTACACATGTCCGTGCTGACTCCCGTCCGACCGCTGCAGGAGCTGCCGGTAATCAGCTGATGAAGCCTCCTGATGGTATCAGCTGATAGCCGACTGGGCGGTAAAAAGCCGACGTCACTGCGAGACTTGCGATCAGCTGATGCGTCAAGTGACCGCATCAGGTGATCACTGCCAGGTCCTGCAGCTATCGGACGTGCCTGGGAGCCGGCACACAGCCAGAGCGGGGTTGGCGGTATCGGGAAGAGGAGCTGGGAGCAGACATGGCACTGGGAGTCTGCAGACAGGTGAGTATGAGATTTTTCTACTGTTCACTTTTGATTTAGCAGCCGCTTCCACCTCCCGCACGGGAGCGGACATGGCAACGGGCGGGAAATGGAAGCAGCGGTGGCAGTACCGGGAGGATTCACGCTTCTGTGTTTACTAACAGAAGGAATCCTCTTCCTGTACATGTCACTTTACTACTCACCCCTTGCGTTTATAGCTACGTTTTTAGTCATAAAAACGCACTAAAACGCAGCTATATTTGCAATTTGCGGTTTTCATTGCGTTTTTGAACATCTCATTGAACTCAATGGGTGGAAAATGCAGTGAGAAACGCAAAAATAATTGACATGCTGCGTTTTGTGGGCACCACAAAAACGCAGCTAAAAAAAAACGCTGTGTGCAGACAGCAAAAATGAAAACTCAGACTTTGCTGGGGAAGCAAAGTCATGCAGTTTTTTGAGCAAAAACGCACCAGAAAAACGCGCAAAACGCCGTGGAAAAACGCACTGTGTGAACTTACCCTAACTGGCCTAAAAAGAAATGGAGAAACATTTTGTGGACTGATAAAACTAAAAATTTTGTGACCAAGGGCCGCAGACAGTTCTTTAGATGACCCTCAAACTCTGCATTCTAGCCACAGTACACTCTGAAGTCAGTGAAGCATGGTAGTTGCAAGCATCCATGTATGTGCATGTTTCTCTTACTATGGTGCTTGGCCTATTTACCGCATTCCAGGGATCATGGACCAGTTTGCATATATCAAAATACTTGAAGAGGTCATGTTGCCTTAGCAGAAGAGGAAATGCCCTTGAAATGGGTGTTTGCACAAGACAACGACCCTAAACACACCATTAAACGAGCAAAATCTTTGTTCCAGTCCGACAAAATTGAGATTATGGAGTGGCCAGCCCAATCCCCGGACCTTAATCCAATGGGAAAAATGCAGTTTTTGGAGGTAAAGCCAACAAATGCAAATAAATTGTGGGATGTAGTCACAGCATCATGGACTGGAATAAGAGTTGACAGGTGCCAGAAGTTGGTTGACTCTGCTCCTCATCTACTGCATGTTGCACAGTTATAAAAAAACTGTGGTTATACAACTAAATATTAAGTTAGTAATTCACAGAAATGCTAAATCCTAAATAAAAAAAAGATCAGATTTTGAGTATGTGAAGACAAATGCAGACTGCTATTTTTTGATGTTTTCTGTAAAGTAGTTAAAAATTATCTACATTTCTCAGCAGGTTTTGATTTAGAAAACAGTGAGCAACGTTCCCAATGCAGGAAATAGAAGCTATTATAAAGATTTTAGGCTTAAAGGGAACCTGTCAGGTCCAATATTCACCCACAACCACGAGCAGTTCTGGATGTATATTGCTAATCCCTGCCTAACTGTCCTATATACACTAGCATAGATAAAGAGATCTTTAGAAAAAAGATTTCTAAAGATCTTTTATAGTCTGCTACTGAGAGAGGGCACTAGCCCCCTGGGTGTTAGGGGTGCTTCACACACAGCGAGATTGCTGCTGAGATCGCTGCTGAGTCACGTTTTTTGTGACGCAGCAGTGACCTCATTAGCAATCTTGCTGTGTGTGACACTGAGCAGCGATCTGGCCCCTGCTGTGAGATCGCTGCTCGTTACACACAGCCCTGGTTCGTTTTTTTATTGTTGCTCTACCGCTGTGACGCACAGATCGCTGTGTGTGACAGCGAGAGAGCGACGAAATGAAGCGAGCAGGGAGCAGGAGCCGACATCTGGCAGCTGCGGAAAGCTGTAACCAGGGTAAACATCGGGTAACCAAGGTGTGCGCGGCTCCCTGCACATGTAGCTGCAGTACACATCGGGTAATTAACCCGATGTGTACTGTAGCTAGGAGAGCAGGGAGCCAGCGCTAAGCAGTGTGCGCAGCTCCCTGCTCTCTGCACATGTAGCGACGTTATGATCGCTGCTGTGTTGCTGTGTTTGACAGCTAAGCAGCGATCATAACAGCGACATACAAGGTCGCTGTTGCGTCACAGAAAATGGTGACGTAACAGCAACGTCGTTGTCGCTATGTGTGAACCCAGCCTTAGTTCCCCTGGCCTGTCGGCTTCATTAGCATGTTAGTACGCCCCTTTAGCTGTGCTAATGAATGTGTCAGAGGATGATCTCACTCACCTCTCTGCCACCATTGTGTCTGACGCTGGATTTCGGCTTAGTGCGCATGACCTCGGAGTTTGGGTTATGCGCACTACTTCAGTTTGAAGCCAGGACGCGTACACCCGGCTTCATAGTGCGCATGACCCAAACTCCGGAGTCATGCGCACTGAGCCGAAATCCAGTGTTGTCAGCGATAGCGGTGGAGAAGTGAGATCATCCCCTGACGCTGCGTATTCATTAGCATGTTAGCACACATACTAATATGCTAATGGAGCTGACTGGCAAGGGCAAATAATGCCCAGGGGACTAGTCCCTGCACTCATTAGCATACGGTAAAAGATCTTTAGAAATACTTTTTCTAAAATTCTCTTTATCTATACTAGTGTATACAGGGACGGTTAGGCAGAGATTAGCAGTGTGCACCCAGAACTGCTCGTGGTCCGGGGTGTATTGGACCTGACAGGTTCCCTTTAGGTCATGTTTTTGAACACTGCTATTATTTTGAACACAACTGTACACCCAGACTTGTTTTGGTTAGTAGTGTGTTTAAACTACTCTCTTTTTTTTTTTTAAATCAGATCTTTTTTTATTAAATCATTAGGGATCGATACAGAGAGTATTTCACTTTTCATATAACTGATAACAATAAACAACAGATAAACACATGTGATTTATAAATCAGGTTCTTTCTCTGCATGTATGTAAATATAATAATAGAGTTCTCAAATCATAATTATATTATATAGCTTGAGCCTACAAACCTCGTGGCTCTACAAATAAACAAAACTTAAATTATGCAATAATGCCTCATACTAACAGAAGCACCGCCTCCATCAGCCGTGTCGCTCCACATCATATTGCTATACTCTCCCGCCCCTCCCTCTCCGTGCAGTCATCCATGAAACCGTTCCAGTTCTCTCCCACCTCTTCATTCAAAGTCCACTTCGCCACAGAAAAGACTATTTTTAATTCCCTTCCTCACACATGCCATCACTGCAGGCACAACAGTAACCGGTCCAGCATTGCATCCCGAACCAGTGCACTAGAGGGTAGGCCCGGCAACTCCATCCATGGCCGCCAAATGTTGTAAAACTTTTTCAATGTTTTTCTTTTTAAATAAACTCCCCTTTCCAATCTTATGACGTTATTTAATTTGTTTTTGAGCTCTGATAATGTTGGTGGTAGAGGGTCTAACCAGTGATATGCAAGTAGCTTTCTTGCTTGGTACAAGATACGGGCTATTCCCAGAGCTGTTGGAGAATCCGGATCCACTTCTCCTTCCCACAGACTCAACAGGCACAGGCGGGGCGACGGTTGTATTGTGATATGATATATTTGATCTATAAGTCCCAGGGTTTGGTTCCAGAAATCACCAATGTGTCCACACTCCCACATAACATGCATCAAATGGGCATCATCCTGTCCACACCTAACACACTGTGTGTTTGGTCTGAGTCCCATCTTAAATAGTAGACTGGGAGTTTTATATACCCTGTGGATGAGATATATTTGAGACAGCTTTTGGTACTCCGATACCGCCAGTTTAGGAACTTGTTCCAATATATCAGACCACTGGCCTTCCGTCAGGGGACCGACGTCTCGTTCCCATTTGCTTTTAACAATCAATGGATGTGTTTCCAGATGGGCAGGTAGTAATTTTTTATATAATTCCGAAATAAGACCCTTAGAGGACTCAGATGTAAGCAGTCTATGTAATGTTTGATTATGTGTCACTGTCACCGGGTTTGTCCTCCCCTGTCTTTCCAGTGCGTGTCTCAGCTGCAAATACTGATAAAAGAAGACATGCGGAAGGTGAAACTCCGTTCTCAGTTGTTCAAAGCTTTTAAGAGTATTATTTTGTAGTACTTGTGACACTAAATGGATCCCTTAATCCACCCATCCTCTGAACCCTACTAATTTTTTAATTTCTGCCAAGTCGGGGTTCTGCCACAGTGGCCAGAGCTCTGTAGGTCCGCTTATCCCCAAAAGAGACTTACCCCTGTCCCACACCCGGAATATCATAGCCAGTGTGGGATATCGTGCCCCATTTATCTTAGTCCCACATCCAACCGGCAACCTGGGTACTTCCATACTGATCCCTCTCTCACTATATCACCACGGGTATCATACCCTCCTTCTTTGCCCCAACCCCTCAGATGTTGCATTTGGGAGGCTATATAGTATATATATGGGTTTGGTATCGCCAGTCCTCCCTCCTCCTTTCCCCGCTGTAGCACTTCCAGTCGAATCCTAGCTTGCTTTTTCTTCCAAATAAGTTCCCGGAATATTGTATTAATTTTTACAAAAAATTCCCTACATATCCACACTGGAGAATTATGTATAAGGTATAGTAATTGTGGCATCATTACCATTTTAATTAAATTGGATCTGCCGATATTTGATAGCGGCAAACGGCACCAGGTATGCACTTTTGCTCTGAATCGCTGTAACAGGGGTTCCAGATTTAGGGCCTGGAAATCCTTCGGGATTTGGCTGACAATTACTCCCAGATATTTAAACTCCCAGACCACAGGAACTGGAATCTGTAAGTCCGAAAAGTCCCCCGGAAGGGGGTCCAACGGCATTAAAGCCGACTTGGACCAGTTGATTCGTAGACCAGACCTCTGCCCAAATCCCAAATGATATTCATTGCCGGCAAAATCGAGGAACGTACCCTGTCTAAATATAAGAGTAGATCGTCTGCGTATAATGATATCTTTTGTTCCACGGCTGCACACCGAAATCCCTCTACCTCCCTGGATTTCCGTATTGCCACTGCCAACGGCTCCACTGCAGTCGCGAATAGCAACGGTGAAAGCGGGCACCCCTGTCTAGTACCTCTTCCAAGAGGAAAAGACTTGGAGATCCTGCCATTAACTCTAACCTTCGCCACCGGTGAGTCATATAGCAGTTTTACCCAATTTATGAATCTATGTCCAAAGCCCATTTTCCGAAGTACAGCCCACATATATTCCCATTCAAGGCTGTCGAACGCCTTAGCGGCGTCTAAAGACAAAATTGCCCTTTCCCCCAGTTCCTCAGAACTATGTTGAATTCCCAAATATAATTTCCTGAGATTCATAGATGTGGCTCTGCATGGAATGAATCCTGTCTGATCACTCTGCACTATAGATGAGATGAATCGGGACATGCTATTGGCGAGCACCTTGGCCAGCAATTTAATGTCTGTTTGTAGGAGAGAGATTGGGTGATACGAATCCGGGATCTCTGGATCTTTTCCGGGTTTTAATATTAAGACTATTAAGGCTTCCCTCATAGAGGGTGGGAGGACCCTCTGTCTTTCAGATTCTTCAAATACCTTAAGTAGTTTGGGTAGCAGTAAGGGTGCATACGTTTTATAAAACTCTCCAGCAAGGCCATCCGTTCCCGGAGCTTTTTCATTTTGTGTCTGGCCAAGCGCTTCCTCCAGTTCTTCCAATGAGATGTCCCGGTCCAGCAATTCCCTGTTTACATCACTCAGTGTAGGAAGAGAGAGAGCATCCAAATACTGCTCAATCTCAGTCTCCGTGAGGTCACAGTCTGATGTGTATAGCCGCATATAATACCTGTTTATTTCTCTTATTATATCCTCGCTTGCTGTTACAAAGTCACCTGATTCTGTCTTTAACCTATTTATATAAGAAGATCCTTCCTGTGCTCTAATGACTGTGGCCAGTAGGTGCCCCACGCCCTCCCCCGCCATAAAATAATTTTGTTTAAGGAAATAGCGTTTATTTTCTGCCACCGACATGAGATTTTCTTTGAGTGACATCTGTGCCTTCTCTAGAGTGTTTTTAGTTTCTACTGTCGGGTTGAGCACCACCGCAGCCTCCGCATCAGATACCTCCTGAATCAGACTCTGGGTGTAACATTTGGTTTGATTTTTGCGTATGCATATTTCTCTAAATATATATGCCCCTTACCACAGCTTTCAAAGAGTCCCAAACTATGTGTGGCGGTGCAGAGCACTCATTAAGATGAAAGTATTCTAGAATGTTATCATATAAAGATCCCCCAATAAGCTGGATCCAGAAGGGATTACGTTTCCAGATAGGCCTGGGCAGAGCGAGGGGGTTTCCCCATGCAAGAGTAACATGTAATGGTGAGTGATCAGATACACTTCTAGGTAGGTAGGCCACCTTTTGTGTATATGAGGCCCATAAGTGTGTTTCCAATAGCCAGGTCTATCCGTGACATGGTGTGGTGGGAGCTAGAGTAACAGGAGAATTGTTTGGTTGTGGGGTGTTGGGCACGCCAAAGATCTACAAAACCCAGCTCTATTAGCATTCTAGCAAATGAAGTCGGGGCGGCGTTCTCCGATATGTTTCCCGAGTGTAATTTATCTAGATAGGGGATTTTAATAATTACTTACATCCCTATCAGAAGCGTCGGCGCAGATGGAAGGGAATCCAAAATAGACAATATCCTTTTTACCGGTTCGACTGAATATGGTGGAGGGATATATATCGCAACCAGAATAAATTGTATACCATACAGCGTGCAAAGCAAACAGACAAATCTGCCCCCCGGGTCAATCACTGATTTGGTACATGAGAACGGGATGGATTTGTGCACCAACACACTCACACCCCGTGCATGGGTTGAGTATGTGGAATGATATTCATGCGCGATCCATCCCCTCCTCAGCCAATGAACATTATCCCTGACCATATGGGTCTCGGATAGACATAAAATAGCCGGGAAACGTTTCTGTAGGTGAGTAAATATAGCACATCTTTTGTTCGCATCTCCGAGCCCTCTAACATTCCACGCTACAATATTTAAGGATGTCGCCATAAGCGTAGACTAAGATATGATCCTGACGGATACTTCATACCTGGTGGAGAGAGGCGTTCTCCACCGATTCTCAAAAACATTAGGTTGAGCGACACGACTGAGGCACACCACGCTTCCCAAACAGATTGCATCATACAACAGTAAACAAGAAAAACAAGGAGAGAGATAGGGCTCCGCACACCAGTGCGCAGTGCCCCTGCCCTCAAAATCAAGTGTATCTTAAACATTTCTCCCAAATAGAGAGAATCAGGGCTAAAAACACGCCCCAAGTCCATGCAGGGAGGGGGGTCCACAACTCGCTAGTGCAGCGTGTGTCCACAATGAACCGGCCGTCTCCCGTCCTGGATCCTAGATGAATTTAACTGTAATGAGCTCACCAGCATAGTGTCCCAAACAAAAACAACGCCTGGCGGCAGAAAGGGAAATCTCAGGTATTCTTCCTCCTCAGGGACCTCTCATTGATATCCAGCCAAGACAGCGCCGCCCCAGCCGTATCAAAAAAATGAGCCTCTCCGTTCGCAGCAATCCGCAGCTTAGCAGGGTACATCATGGAGTATGGCACGTGTAGGTTGCGCAGGCGTTTTTTGATCTCAATAAATTGCGCTCTTTTACGTTGCACTTCCATGGAGAAATCAGGAAATATTGATATCTTCCTCCCATCAATTGCAAGTTCTTTGATATCTCTGGCTCTGCGCAGGATAGTGTCCCTATCTTTATAGTGCAGTAGTTTAATCAGAATAGGACGTGGGGGTGCTCCCGGCTGTGGGGCACGCGCAGAGACCCTGTGCGCCCTTTCAATGGTGAAGAAAGGGGACAGTATGTCTTTTCCCATGGTGTCTTTAAGCCATTTTTCAAAGAAATTCAATGGGTCATTGCCCTCCATCCTCTCTGGGACCCCCACCAGTCTCAAATTACTTCTGCGGGAGCGGTTCTCCAAATCATCCACCTTGTTTAGCAGTGTGGAAATATTTTGCGTGGCCTTTCCCAGCTCTCGTGACATTGGTGGTAATTTATCCTCTGTTGTACTCACTCGTTCCTCCAGCTCCCCCATTCTGACAGTCACCCCCTGCAGCTCGCGTTTAAGACAGGCCATATCTGAGGTGACAGTTTCCCATCTGGCTGCTTAGAGTGGCCAATGTGGTATTGCAAGAGTTAATTGCTGCCAGAAGGTCTCTCAGTATGGCCTCAGTGAAGATAGGTGTTGTTTGCTCCACATCTCCCCCTCCTCCCTCTGCCAGCGCAGGCCTCTGTGTCTGCATATCTTGTGCTGCTGAACATGTAGGGCCCAGGGTACTCACAGTCTCGCCGTCGGGTATGTTTTCTCCCTGCTCCAGGGCCCATTCAGCGCTGCCATCGGGTGCCTTGTTGGAGGTAGGCTCTGTGCCAGAGGCCACTCTGGCAAACCGCTCCAGCCTGCCTGCTACTCCCCCTGCTCCACCGCGGCATGGTGTGGACGCCGGTGGAGCCATATTGGATTCTTCAGAGGCGCGCTCCTGCGCGTCTGTCCTTTTTATTGCTGCTGTGGGTCGGCATATCCTGGCGGTGCTCGCTTCCCCGGGTGTTATAAGTAGCATTGCAGCCCTCCAGGGTCGGTAGTGCCTGTCAGCAAGGCCGGTGTGCAGGATGATTCAGGATCCAGGCAGGAGCTCACCCACGCTGCGTCCTCTCTACATGAGGTCCAGGCCACGCCCCCAAACTACTCTTTCTACATTTTTCATTTATCTCACGAACTTTCCATTGAATAGAATTTAACATTACAAATAATTGTAGGTCTATTTATTCACCCATTCAATATTGTGCCTGCATGCCTGCAAGTAATGGCACTGACCTACAGTACCAGGCACAGCCAACAATATGAGCTAGTTGCAACTTCTGTGTAAAACACCAAAATGCAAAATACCATATTCTATGTTAATTTCAATAAAATGTGCAATGGGCTCTAAATATGTAAATTAGCTCTCACAGAACAAAAGAGACCAACTCATTAACAACCTAGGAGAGGTAGCTATTCAACAAAGAAAACATCCAACCCTTTAATGAGCTTCCCAGTTTGATCTCTCCTAGATGATACGTGTAAGTTAACTCCTTCTCATTCTGTGAGAGATAATATGCATACTTATCTGTCATGGAGCATTGTCTATAATACGCCAAACTTAGCTGGTCTCTATAACCCCTTCTTGCTGTATTCAAGTTTTGTTTTTTTTCTTCCATCATAACTAGAGATGAGCAGACCCGATCTTTACAGTTTGGTGTTTGTACCGAACACAGACTTTGCAAAAAATAAATTCGTGTTAGAGTTTGGGTGCTTTACGTATGCTGAGCACTAGCATCGCTGTCCTTGGGTACGCTCAGTGCTCGACCCAGTGCGAGCCACTTGTAGTGTTTGAATGGTTTGCACTGGGCGTAAAATCAGCGTTATCGGATTTAGTGTGTACCAAAAAAAAAAATACCGCCCCGAAAGTAGTCTGTTTATGGCTGGCTGAATGAGGGAAGAGAGCTAAATTGCCCAATCAGTGACTTCCTGTGAGGTTCAGGTTAAGTTTGGATGAACGAACAGAATCTGTACTTCCATGGGTCCGCTCATCTCAAATCATAACTATTTAATATTTGTCAACATATTAACATGATATAATGGCGCTTTGTAAGTGGGCACCTGGCAGCTGGAAAATGACTACTATGGAAGGCTTGGCCCCTGCTACTCCACTTTCCAAACCCCAGGGGTTGCCCGATTCTTCAACTTTTAATCCCTGTACAGGGATCTGGACTTAAACAGGGGCCTCTGGAAAAGGGCTACGGAATAACCTGGTATTCGATGGTACAAACTGTCAGAAGAGGGCAGGAAAAGTACAAAATCAGAATACATAATATAGTCAGAGACACAAGCCGAGGTCAAAATAAGGAACAATAATACCACAAGAAGCTAAATAAACAAGACTCAACCATAGGAGCCAAAAACTGCTGGAAGTTTAAGTAGGGTGTGGTGCTTTGTAATTGGCTGGAGTAGGGAGCTGCTAATGCCAGCTGGACAGCGCGCGCGCGCGCACACACACACACACACACACCCACACACCCACACACACACACACACACAGTCAGACAGGAAAGCTCTACAGGTACCTAATCTATATGGTTGGACAGAGCCTGTGCCATCCAAAGCCTCTGAGTGCAATATCATCCTATCACCAGTGCCACCTGCAGAATGAATACAGCAGCACCTGGTGACAGAAGCACACATCACATGAGCAGGTCCTGGTAGAGATGTGACATGAATACTTGTTTTTTTGTGTGAGGTGTTGTAGTTTTGAACATAATTCATTTCATAAATAATGTACTGGAAAATGTATCAAAAAATAATCTATGTGCAGTAAAAGCAGTAAAGACAATTCCACCTAAGTTTTTTTTTTTCTGGGAGCATTCATTATGTAGTAGAAATGATTTGGCAATATGATGCTTCTGCGGCAAGCTGATACCAATTTAGGGGAGATACGATGAATTGAGCGTATTATAATTTGAGATAGAGGGGTGGGACACCGACTGATGACAATTCTCATCTCTATATTTTTGCGGCTTTATGATGTTTATTGTACAGGTTAAATAATATTTTTTAAAACACTAGACCATTACAGATGCATGGACACTAAATATTTAATTTTTTAACACTTTAAGTTAACATTATCCCTGAAAAATAAGATACCAAATAGCCAATATTTGCCTAAAATAATTTTTTTTTATTTTCATCAGTAAAATTCAGATTAAGACAAACTGATATACAGACGCAGATGCTATCCAAGTATACATATATATACATACATATTAAGAAAAAAAAAATCCAGTTGTCCCTTGCAAAGTCAAACATATGCTACATATATATACATATTGTATCTCTCAGAACACATTTCTAAAGCACATTAATGGTTTATATAGTAAGGCGTAGTGTATTATTTATATTAAATCAGGTGTATAAAAAAAGAATTTTCATGGCTTCCTGACCTCAAAATCTACCGCTTATAATCTGCTTAAAATGTATGCCATTAGCATCAGTGTGAGAAAAGTGGTTATCATTTCTTAAACCTTTATTAGTGTAGACCGTATTAATGTCACAGTGAGTTACTGGAAATACTGGCTCCATGGTCATGTAGAAGTTTAAACCTCCATGATCTGCTTGCTATACATGGGACTAAGTGTCTGGCAGACTGAAGACCTAATATTAGTCAATCGTGCAATACTCGCCCTGATTACATTTAAAACACAAACTAAACCACTCATCCCTGAGAGATACCTTGTATCCATTGGAAGACCTGTACACACAGGTAAGAAAACTCATCAGTCCATCAGATTCTAAATACAGAAAGTACTGAAGATAAATCCCCTCACGGCCAGCCCCAGACTCCTGGACAGCAAAATTAAGGCACCGGGAGCTCACGTGATGATTGGAAGAAACGTCCTTGATGTCACAAGGAAAAATACTGGAAGCGCAGCACTAATTGATATGGAGAACCACGGCTCTACTTCCAAGACAAGTCCTTACACCATAGGAATAAATGGCCTGATTAAACTGGGAAATCACAAGCTACACAGTAATACGATACAAAACCACCCCAACCTATATAGGTGCGGACTGAGGTCAATCAGAGGGAAGACAAGCTTGTGACTGGCACGGCTTCCTATGCAAGTGCTTCTGGCCTAAAATTCTTCTTCGCTATATTATGGCCGATGAAATCTGTAAACAAAAGTAAAAAATAAAATTGAGAAATCACGTTTAGCGGATTATATTTTTGCTAATGTTACTATTTTCTTTTCATGATACAATCATAGAAACCACCATAATTAGAATAAGTTGTTTTGCTTGCTCTAATTTGTCACCTTTTCACAAATGAAGGACTCAATTTTCCCACAATACAAATGTAGAACATTATAGGGATGTGGCAATTAATATAAATCAGAATTTACAATCTCATTTTCCATAAACTATATAAATCAAAAGAAAAAAAACAAAACAAAACAAAAAAACACAACACTGACCATTCAGTAACATTTTAATATCCTCATTTATTGCCTTTTCAATAATGAGTACTACTCTATGTGGGGTCGGTGAGCCAGAAAAATGGCTTAAATCAGCACAAAAGACCAGTATAGGCTTGATGCGCTGGGGTAGGAGAGCTGTGATCCACATAGTGCATGTAATCAAAGAAATCCAAGGAATATACCCAGCATATATGGCTTTAATCTTGTACGTTTATTATTACTTCATATGTAAATCCACATAAACCATATGCATGCAGTTGCAATGATTTAAAAATCAATTAAGGACTTATTCTAAGTATGGATTGGACTGAGCGCCTCGCCTCATAGGTGAGCTGAATTATATGTTTCCCTTGCTACATTGTGTATTCAATGTGTGTAGAAACAATGGTTAACCCTTATACTGTATGTATGTATGTATGTATGTATGTATGTAATATGACAGGACTTTAAATAATTGTCACTATTATTCCTGCAGCTTTTAATTTAAGGCCCAAAAATGATGCAATACTTGGGCAGCAGAGGAAAAGTGTTGATTCCTGATTGTGTGTGCAGGAAAGGTAACTGCAAGTGGGATCACTGACAAGGTGGATGATATGGTTAAAATATATATCGTTATAATTCCACCATGATTGTGTGTTGGCCTAGCCATAGCTTTTATAGATAAGTAATAGCGGTCATCTTGCAGTACCCATAAATAATATAAACATTTGAGGGAAGTTATCATAATGCAGACCGGATTAATATCGCTCATATTACAAGAGGAATGCTAATGTATAGGAATGCTCATTGCTTTGTGTAAAATGAAATATTGCTATATTTCCACACGGACAACGGAACTTGATATTACCTATGACCATTCCTGAATATTTAAATGCCACATCTCAATTATTAGGCTGCTGCCTCAACCCTAAAGTGGATCGCCTCTAGTAATATATAGGATTGTATGATATAATCAAGGATGGGATCAATATTCGTATTCTGATAAAATCCCCTATTAAATATACAGTGTATCTACAAGTAGAAGACTGATTAGTAGTTCTTGCATGATAGTATGTGGATACAATCACTTCCATAGGGTATCCACGCTTTCTGAATCTATTTTTAAATTTCTCCGCTTTCATCTCAAAATCTGATAGTGTGGAGCAGTTACATATAACTGAGGCATTGTCCCTTAGATATTCCTTTCTTCATGGATTGAAGGTGGTGACTTCCATTCCAGCAAGTGGTTAGTTGCGGTCGGCTTCCTAACAATGGTAGTCAAAAAATGACCAGTTTCATATTTGATGATACATACATCCAAAAAGGAGCTCTTACATGCATCAGTGCCTGAGGTTAGAACTAAACCAATATCATTCTTATTTAAAGATGTAAAAAAAAATAAAAATCACGAGTTGTTCTGTTCCTGTCCCCAGAATGAATACATCATCTATAAAACATAGCCATATGGTTACGTGAGACATGGTTTTCATTGAGCTCACTGAAAACTATGGTTTCCTCACATCAGCCTAGGAAGTGGATAGCATACGACACGTAGGAGCACACAGACTCCCAATTGCTGTCCCCTTGAGCAGGTGGAATTACTTGCCATCAAATAAAAAAAGAATAGTGCAAAAGGATGGATTCAACGAGGTCCAGTATAAAGGCATTGTGTCTTCACAAGTGTAAACCCCGAGCATCCAAGAAATACTTGACAACTCCCTACATTTATTACGATTGGGCCAAATTCCTGAAACAGACCTATGTAACTTTCTTGTAAACACTGCCAAATAATTTATCCAATCACAGATCTTAAATCTTGCTATTAGACAAATCCGTGGACAACATTTTAATGTCATACTGGGTTAATGTCTTCGTACATAAATTAATGACCTTGAGAACATCCCCCAAATACCTCACCCTTCCTCTGAGAAACTAAACTGAGGATAATCCATAATCAATAAAATGGCAACTGATCCAATTCCCATCTACTAGGTGCATGTGAATGTCTGTTCATATATTGATGGGGTTTTTTTTGGCACAGTTCTTTTGCCATCCCCATTCTAATCCTTACGCTCTCAAAGCATATAATGGGCAGTAGGTGGTCCTTGGGATAGCTGCAAGTGACTAGTACCTATGGTCACCTTACCCTCTGACCCTCTGTAGTCTCCAATGATCTCAGAGGGATGAGGCAAAAACTCTTGTTCATGTTATTAAATTCCCTTACTCAGCAGACTAAAGTAGGATAAGTGGTTGACAAATTACGAGCATAGTAATGGGGACCAGTGTGAAAATTGCAAAATCTTTTTTTATTTACAGTTAACAATTTAATAATATTTTCAGAACCTAACAAAAAAAAATTCTGATCCTAGCTATACTCACCTATCTGAATTCACCAAGATCCAGTGAAGACAAATCTGTGGTCTGCACTGACACACAAAGAAGAGACGTCACCGCTCCATTGATTGATTGATCCTGTGATTGGCTGCAGCAGTCAGGCAGCTTGAGTAGTGTGCCACTGGATGTTATTTTGAAGCCTTACTCACTCCTTCACTTTTGTATGTAAACACTTACTTTATCTGTATTTGTTATATGTTTACCTCAATCTTCATTTTTTTCCTTATTTTCTGCTGATTATTTTAGGGCATTCAGAAACATTTACTAGCTCTCCATGGATGTATAATCTTTTTATTACAATATATTCAACTTAAAATGGCAATCTGGAACAATATTGTAACTCAATGAAAACACTATATATGGGTTCATAAAAATTAAAATTTCTTAAATCCCAATCAATAGTGGAATATTCGGTAGCGAAAGAAGCCCAGTAATGTATAGACAGCTGAGTAGATCACATTGGAGAGGTTTGTAGTAGGACATTTGTGCTGCAGCCAGTTGTGCAGCAATCAGACTCTGGCTTGTGAGGAAAGGAAGAGGGAAGGCATGGACAACTTCTAGGGACAAGGAATTTGGATCTATGTTATTATGGGCAGCAATAAGGATACATTAAAGAGATATGAAACGTAGTGTTAGAAAAATCAGTGTGTTTGAATCCAAACTGGAAAAATAATGATTTACATGGGGGCATACAAGGCAACGTTAAAGAAAAAGCTTATTATAAAATTTATACCAGATGGTATTTCGCTCTGGACAAAGTAGCTAAAATATTCCCAAGCCAAAAACCAACATGCTGGAGAGGTTGCGATACAAAAGGTGACATTGTTCATATTTTTTGGAGCTGTCCTGGAATCAGAAGCTTATGGCAGAAAGTGTCTAAAATAATAAATCTGATAATACACTCAAAAATAAGTCTAACCCCACAATTAGCCCTCTTATCAATAGATTCGGATACAATAAACATAAAATACAGGGCCATCGTAATTCATATCCTTCTAGTTACCAAAATCGAATTGGCGGCACGTTGGAAATCCAATAAAATTAAAAATATTTACGATCTAATAGAAAAAATATCCCTTCATAAGTTCTATGAAGAGAAGCATGCTCTGATTAATAACTCTTGGAACAGATTTCATAAAAATGGGACCCATGGACTGACTTTATTAACAACAATACATAAAATTTTAAATCTAATCTAGATCTAATTCTTGTATAAACGTAATACACGATACTTATTCAATTAGTTTAATAAGAAAATTGTTTGTTTACATTCATCTCCTGACATATTTTATTTGAAAATCATACTTTGTAAATTTTTAATCCGACTGTATGTCATAGTTTTTACCAATGTTATTTGTTTTGTTTCTCCTTTTGTATATGTCTACTGTATATTATTTGTTTGATATAGCATGAAGTAATGCTATACAGCACTTTGTTTTATTGTTTTTGTTAGAACTGTTTTATGTATAAACTTTGAAAACCTAATAAAAAATTATTGAATCATAAAGAAAAAGATCCACCACTCATACGAGTCCATAAAAATGACAGTGACCTTGGTTGGTTAGTCTTACAGAGGCACAGGCAAGTTCACGCTTGGTGGCCTGTGATGTCATTTTAGAAGATATATTTTTTGAAACTCCCTTTGAAAATTACAGATTTTTACTGCAACTGATGAACCAACTAAAGTCATGGCAAAGAGGAAAACGAGGATTAAAGTTCTTTAGCAGTTCTGGTTTTATGTCACTGCTGGACTCACCGTGTATAGTGTTTGCTTTCGTCATGCACAGCCATCTCAGTGCTTTTAAAGTCATTGAGCTCCTTACGGATTGCTGCCTGTAAGAGAAAAATGTGACAGATGTATAAGCCTGACATAGTAGCGAATAAGAGATGACTGTCCAGACAGTTTCAATGGTCTCATTAGTAAAGCAGAAAATGTAAAAAGATACACATCTGATTTAATGGGGCAGTAGATATTATGATCCCAAAAGATAGGTTTTGTTGCAAATTATTGGACGCCATGGGCAAAATTCATCAAAGTTTTCACACAAGAATTCAGGGGTAAAATTTAGGTGCATCTCAGCACGGTGCATCCATTTTGACACCTTTGAAATTTTCACTAATGAGTAGAGGTGGGACAGGACACCACAGCTCATCTAATTCACCACTAGCTGTGGTTTTCACTATGCCAGAAATCTTGGGTTATGAAGGGTTTATCTTTATACTGTATTTTCTTGGAGAAGTAGAGTAGACCGAAAAATATGATTTTTGCTTTTTCAATTTTTTTTTTTTTTGCTTTCTGGCATTTTTATACGTGTTAAATAATTTTATACTTTGATAAATTAGAATTTTATGTAAACAATGATCGCAAATCATTTTACTTTTTATATATAGGAATTCCCTTAGGGAATTTGAATCTGTGATTGTTTGATCACTTGTTCTATATACTGAAATCCCTTCATATTAAATTATATAGTGTAAATAACGGTGTCCCAAGAAGCCTAGCTGAGCTTCACAGCAGGGCAAAGATGGCACCACTGGGTGCTTTCAGAAAGCCCTTCACTGCCATGGCAGCCCATCAGCACCCTGCTCAAGACGTTTTTAACACCGTAGGCATTCGGTGGAAGCTTCGGAGCCTATAACTGGCATCCGACTTGTAACAAACATGCAAGTCACACGTTAGGAAGGGAGATCAAGGGGCTGTTCTATTTAACCAATATATTAGACCAAAGGCTTGAGCTAACTGAAAATAAATGCAGACCAGCCCTGCCTTCTGCTGCTCCCAGCTAGTGTTTGGTGACAGGCTGTAGTGGGAATGTCAGGTGGACAGCTCATCACCACTGCAGCCAATCACTGTACTGAGTGATCTTGTGCCATCTACATCAGTAGTGAAGTTTCCATCATCAGAAGCTGAAAAGATAACGGTACACATTTTTATCATGCAGTTACAAATTTCACTGGGTAGCATTTTGCAGTTATAACAACCCTGATAATTCAGACACTTAATAATACCTTGTCAGCGGGGGTCAGCTTGGTCCAGGGTTTATCAGCTCTCCGGTCATATTCGTGAGCATCCGTCACTTCCACATACTCATTAAATCTAAGAATCTTCCGCTCCAACAACTCGGCCACTGTAGGCCTTAGACTAAGCTGCACACAAGAAGAGAAGATAGAAGATGAAGACAGAACTTTTCTGTTATGGAAAATGATAGAATTAGACGGTCCTAAAACAGATTTTTTTTTTTTAAATAAGCATACGGTAGCTGGGTTTTTCCCCCCAAAAATAATGGATGTTTATTGATATTTAGGCAAATACCTTGCGGGTCAGTCGTCTCTTGATTTCCCGTCTCTCTGCAAGCCGGTCAGCTTCATTCTTTACTACAAGTAAGATATACAGAAGAATGTCATGTAATAATATAAAAAGCCTCTGGAATGTGTTTCTTCTGCAAACACTTACCCATCCCACATCAGGATTGTTTAGATAAGAACTAACTTGATCCTCCCTTCTTAGATTTTCTCAGCCCCTTGCTACTTTTTCTAGGTCTTACCTCATGGGAAGCTCCACCAGGCAAGTTTTGAACATATGGAATTTTGTAATATGATTAAAATATGCAATCTTTTATAACATGAAACCTTTCATTTTCTAGGCATTTTGAAGGCTGATAGCAAAAATTTTAAGCAGCTCGTTTGTAGTAGCCTAGATTAACTTCCCACAGATTCTGCTATTAGCTGGGTTCGCGTTGACCCCATTTCTACAATCAGGATTTTGTGTGGATTCTGCACTGTAATCTGCACCCAACGCACATGAATGGGGTGGTTTCCGCAATACCTTTCAAATGTTCTAGAACAGTTATATGTGTCAACTGTCTACTAATTCCTGGACAGTCTTTATACAAAGGGGACAATTTTTTATCCTGTCCTTCAAAAAATAAAATAAAAATCATACCTAGATTTTTTTTAGCTAGAGAAACCCGTGCAGAATACTACGAGCATAACTAGCATTTTACAGTTCCCAGTGATTGCAGCTAATGGGTTTATAAACACAATTATGGGTTGCAGACATCACTTTGAAAAACCATAATGACTCTCAGATTTGTGTCCGATAATATATATGGCATGAGGACAGACATTTTTTTTGACATGCTGTTCAAAAAAAAAAAAAAAAAATTAAAACAATATCAAGTTGGCAATCCCTGTAAACATCTGCAGAAGAAAACTAGAATGTTGTCCTCAGATTATCTAGTAAATACTTGTTGAATTTCCCTGTGGAAAATCCATCAGGATAACATACACTACATTTATAACTAGCCAGCTCCTTGTCCCTCTGTTCTCTTACAGTTCCTTCAGCACCACATACAGATTAGATCCTGTTCTTACTTTGCAGAATGTTCCTCTGCTCCAGCTCCTCTGCGGTGGGTCTCTGGCTTAATCTTCGGTTTAGTTGAGAACCAATCTGCTCCCGTATTTGATTCCACTCTTCTCGGCTTCGGTGAGGTAACTCTGCGTCTTGTTCCTGAGAATCTGACTTTCCACCTAATTTCATGGCTAGAGTATCCTTTCTTTTTACTTTATTGGCCAGGGCGCCTACACAAAAAATGTCATACAATTAAGTCCAGCTTTGACAATCTGTGAGGGAAGAAGCAAGAAACATTTACACATTCAACATGGCTGATCAGGTAACGCAAGCCCCAGAAACTTAGCTTAATTTGTGTCAACAATCTGTTTAACATGTTGTGCACCACAATTACCAACACACACACACACACACACTTTTCAGAATCCTTGAAGCACTCTGATAGGTGTGGTACATTTTAAGGCTGTCCAGTTTGCACTTTCTAAAGGTGAGACAGTTTTAACAAATCTGCCTAATTACCTCTTCTATTAATTTTAGGGTGCTATTAAACCCTCCAAGCATCAAGCACTATGAGCTACAAGACTGCCGTGACTCAGAAAAAGACAGTGGGATGGAAACATCCATGAGTAGCTGAGAGAAGGATAACCCTTGGAATAGTCAGATTAGGAATTAGATTTCTGTAATATGACTGTCTTGGAGAAAGATAGTTATTCCTGTGTGGCCTTTTCAGTAAGCATTTAACCCCTTCACCACCTGGGCGATTTTCCGTTTTTTCACCCCTTCTTACAAGAGCCATGACTTTTTTTTTTTCCATTAATGATGGCTTTTTTTTTGGCAGAATGAGCTGTACTTTTGAATGACACCATTCACTCTGCTTCATAATGCACTGAAAAACGTGAAAAAAAATTCCACGGGTGAAATTGCAAAAAAAAAAAATAAAAAAATATGCAATTCCCAATTTTTTTTTATTTACCATATATTTACTATATAGTAAAACTGACAGGGCATATGCTTCCCCATGTTGGTAAGAGTTTGTAGATATCAAACATGTATATTTTTTAACTTAAGTGAACTATTAATCATTCAGAAATTTGTCAAAAGAATTGCTCTTTTGTCTCCATTTTCCAGAGTCCTGTAGCTTTGTGATGGCTTTTTTTTGCGTTTTGAGCTGATGTTTTTAATTCTACTATTTTTGGATAGATGCGATGTGTTGATTGGCTCTTATTGCAATGATGCAGTGAACCAAAAAAACCCCCAAAACGGAATTCTGCTTTTTTTTTTTTCTTTTCATTACGCCCTATACCGATCAGAATGATTTTATATTTTGGTAGATCGGCATTTCTGAACTCTACTATACTAAATATGTTGTTTTTTGTTATAGTTATATTTTCAATGGGGCAAAAGGGGGGCGATTTGAATTTTAGTTTTGTTTTTTTAACTTTTTCATATTTTTAAAAAATGTAACTTTTTATTGTTTTTTTTTTTTTTAACCAGCCCCCTTAGGGAACTTGAAGTTTATCTAGTCCGATCGCTTTTGCTGTGCAGGGCGGTGCTTCAGCACCACTCTGTACAGCAGAAATACTGATCTCCTGTGATCGCTGGCGCTCAGCCAGCTTTCACAGGAATTTCGCCATAACAGAGACAGGAATCATAAGCTACCCCCTGGCTGTCATGATAACCCATCGGTACCCCGTAATCATGTCACTGGGCACTGATGGGGTAGGGATTTCGTGGTCCCCGCTGAGCGCGTTAAATCCCACTATCTGACCTTGACAGTGGGATTTAACTATTTAAAAGGTGCGGGAGGTTTTTGTGATCCACCTGCGCCTGTTAGATGATCAGATCAGCCAACATGTGTGGGGAAGCATGCAGGCTTACGATGCCAGCCTACATCAAAGGGAAGCACACAACCTTGGATGTACCGGTATGTCAAAGATTGTGTAGAGGTTAAAAATAAATAAATAATAAAAATATATCTATCTCAGATATTCCATAGTTCAATTGATGCCAAATTGAGAGCGGTTTTATTGTATTTAACTTACTTGTTGTAGAATCATCATCCTCCTCTTCCTCCTCTTTATACAGTATAGGCCCCTCTGAATCACTATCACTAACACATTCACTTTCCTCATCCTCATCCTCTTCCTGAAGACATGGGGGAATATAGCTCGGAATTACAGTAACAGCAGGAACATCCCCAATATACACCCTTGAAGCGCGAGAAACTCCTCCTTCCGGAGAGAAATCCTCTTCCCCATTGCTTCCTTCTTCATCGTCATCATCAGGCCTGCAAAGTAAGAGGAAAAAACCCTTACATTTTTATTTTTACAAGAAATGTATAACCCAATGATGAAAAACAGTTAACTCTGTTTTCAAATTATAGGGGTTTCTTCGCTTTGAAAAAACCCTATTTCTTAGAAAGGTTCTTTGTCAATAAAGGCAAAGGTTTTTTTTTTGTTTCTGGGGCACCCAGTGATCAATTGTGATACAATGGAAAATCTGGTAGCAAGTGTTCAATTTTCCTGCAGCACTAAAACAGGAGATATTAAGAAATACACCGTTCTCAATGAAAATGGGTTGTCCATGTAAAGCAGAGCGGATCCTCCAGAGTGAACGACACTCCTTGGAGCCATTCTCCACCAGCATTGTAGGAATATGTAGCATAGGATTACTCTATTTGATTCTGGCACTATAACAGCATCACACTGTGTGGCCTCACGTTCTAATGTGCAGAGAAAAAAAAGTGTCATAAGCAAATGGGGCTTTGCTGCAGCTTCCTACAAAAGCAGGAGACCCACATAGACTTCTACTGAAGTGGCAGTATTAAAGCTTGCACCTTTTTTGCAAACAAATTCTTGATAGAAAAGCCCATTTCATTGGTGTCCTATGAATTTTCCTTTAAAGGGGTATTTCCAGCTCGTACATTTACAGCATAACCCCAGGATGTGCCACGTGTCTAGTATATGTAGGTTCCATGTCGGAGACCCAAACCTAGCTCAAAATCCAAAGGCACATCCCATACCACTGTAAATGGAGAGGTGGGACCTACAGCTATCAAATATATATGGTCTATCCTGTGAATGTGCCACAAATGTCTGAGTTGAGAAAAACCCTTTAATATACATTATCATAGCAACATGTGGACCAGCAATCAATTAGAATTACAGTAGGGCAAAGGAAATAAACTTACACTTTAAGAAGCTCTATAGTGACAGGCAAGGATCTCACACGTGTTCTCTCCTCATTTGACACAACTTCATTGGGAAAAAACAAGAGGGAGTGTGCCCGCTGAGAATTATCCAAAGTGGGTATCGGCTGTGGACTGTTGAGAGCTTGCTGAATGCGAATATGAAGAGGCAGTGTAGGCACATTTAGTGGCAAATCTCCTTTTTCACCCTCTGTGATAGGTAGAGGTATTTCTTTTGGAGGAAGATCTTGGGGGGGCAGAGACAGCAATGTAGGGTCTTGAGCTGGAAGTGTTTGAGATGGGAGAGAATGTGCAGGAACTTCATTTGCAAGAACAGTAGGGAGCGACACTGGACGAGCAGTTCTCTCTTTGTTGCTCATAAGATCCGCAGGAGTTGGAAGTCCTCGTTTAGAAGGAAGAGGTGGAGAGGGACGCGAGCCAGCAGGTGTGAGGGTAGTTCCACCTATTGCCAAGCACAGCTCCGCTACAATAAAAAGGTACAATTATTTTAATAATGGCCACATGCTAACAAATAACGCTGAACACTACAGGTAATAGTTTTATAATTTAGATTAAACAGGTTAAGATTTATAGACAGTATCTAAATATAAAATTCCATTGAGGTATGCAACTCAAAAATATTAGTCATGGTCACGTATTCTAGCATATTAACCTATAGCCAGGCCCTTTGGCTTGTCGGTATTTTTGGACCCCTCTGACACTTCACACCACTACAGCTGACAGCCTGACCCTCGTAGAGTAGTACTAGGATATAGCCCCATACCCATTTTGTGGCCTCATGAAGAATTGAATTGAGGAGGTTTTAAACATTTCTACCTCCTGAGCAGAACTCTTCTCACAGTATTTTTAAACACAACAGATTACGGTGCTACACTTTTAGGCAAAAGTAAGAAAAAGTGATTAAGGAGAGATATGCAACTTTCCACCCCTATTAAACAACAAGTGATACAAGGGATACCCCCCTCCCCATCATCAAATTCCCTGAATATTTGCAGTTACACACTTGCACTATCAGATTCATAATGCCAGTTTATGACCAGTCTTAGATCTGGTTTCCGAGAACAGAGCTGCCACTTGCTAATCATTTTTAGGGAATGATGATCAGCATCTCACGAGGTGCAATTACGTTACCAGAATTGGAGCCTATGATTTCTGGTGATGAAAATTTTTCAAACTATATTTGTGAGTATTTAAAATAAAAGTTTAGTGGCCCAGGAGATCTGAAGTAGCTTTATCCGTCACTAAGTTTAGTGGCTCACGAGATCTGAACTATCTTTATCCGTCACTCAGTTTAGTGGTCCAGGAGATCTGAACTAGCTTTATCCGTCACTAAGTTTAGTGGCTCACGAGATCTGAACTAGCTTTATCCGTCACTCAGTTTAGTGGTCCAGGAGATCTGAACTAGCTTTGTCCGTCACTAAGTTTAGTGGCTCAGGAGATCTGAACTAGCTTTATCCGTCACTAAGTTTAGTGGTCCAGGAGATCTGAACTAGCTTTATCCGTCACTCAGTTTAGTGGTCCAGGAGATCTGAACTAGCTTTGTCCGTCACTAAGTTTAGTGGCTCAGGAGATCTGAACTAGCTTTATCCGTCACTCAGTTTAGTGGTCCAGGAGATCTGAACTAGCTTTATCCGTCACTCAGTTTAGTGGTCCAGGAGATCTGAACTAGCTTTGTCCGTCACTCAGTTTAGTGGTCCAGGAGATCTGAACTAGCTTTATCCGTCACTCAGTTTAGTGGTCCAGGAGATCTGAACTAGCTTTATCCGTCACTCAGTTTAGTGGTCCAGGAGATCTGAACTAGCTTTATCCGTCACTCAGTTTAGTGGTCCAGGAGATCTGAACTAGCTTTGTCCGTCACTCAGTTTAGTGGCTCAGGAGATCTGAACTAGCTTTGTCCGTCACTCAGTTTAGTGGCCCAGGAGATCTGAACTAGCTTTATCCGTCACTCAGTTTAGTGGTCCAGGAGATCTGAACTAGCTTTGTCCGTCACTCCGCATGTGATCAGCTATATTTTCAGAAACTAGAACAAGCACTGGTTAAACACTTAGCTATGCTGCAATCTTTAAACTGGTGTTTTCTAAGTGTCCCTGCAGATATTCATGGACTCCACTTCTGTGGTTTTTCCTACTGTTGATTAACAGGGGTGATGATTGACATTGCTGTCTAATAATTTTGTCTTCCTTTTTGCCTATAAGTGTAGCATGGTAATCTGCGTTATGTTTGAATATACTGTGATACTTGTGAACTTCGGATTCAATGGCAGAGCTTATCTGGGTCTGCCATGCTGGCAGAGACCCAGTGATCATACAGTAACATTGAAATAACGAATGAGCGCTTATTAAGCGCAATGTAATCACCAAAATAGAAGACTGAAGCAGTAATACACAAGGGAATGTTCATGCACACATGACCAAAGTCATGAGACCATTTCTCACGGTGGTGTAATAAGAAAAGAGGCAGCCTGCCATCACTAGCCTAACGTTCTGCTGTGATAGTTCTATTATGTACTAGGACAGGATCGTGCCCAGCTTTCAGCCAGGTCAGCCTATATGGCCCTGACGTCTTCAGATTTAACCCCTTTCTGACACTAGACATACTGGCACGTCCTATTTTGTAGTGACTTCTCGACCTTGGACGTATTGTTATGTACTGGGGATGGTGCGGGCACAGGAGCTGTACACCTGTAATCACCGCCGGAAGCTCAGCTCCTGCCGTCACATCCAGGGTTGATGCCCACACCAGCATTGGCTGTTTAACCCTCTAAATGCATCAATAGCAAGCCTAGCATTTAGAAGCTTGAGAGAGGGAATGGGCTCCTCCTCTCACCCGATAGAGACCTCGCGACGTGATCAAGAGGGCCCAAAAGATGTCATGACAGCAGGTGGTCAAATAGTAACCTCCTGACCTGTCAGCTACAGGATGTAGTTGGGATATGTCATTTGGTATAAAGTTAAAGTTAAGGTACCAGGATCGGATACCACTCCATGTAATGAATCGAAGGAAAGAATCAGGCACTATACGGAGAAGCGCTGTTAAGTGAAGGAATAGATGCCCAGGAATAGGGTATTCCTCTAACAGCACTTACCCACACAGCATCCTGTCTGCATCCCATATGAAGAAGGCCTTGTAGACCAAAATGTTACTTGTTTTTTCTGGATTGCATTTTCCATTAAAACCTATATTTCTTGCATAAGAGTGCTGGATTCCTTGCTTCAATGTGTCAGCTATGGTGGCCACTGACTGTTGTAATGTATTACAATTTATGTACATCTCAATGCATTATTCCAGCCATCAGACTAACTAATAAGTTAAAGTTCCATAGAGGGACTAAGTATATAAAAAAACTAAATACATTTACAAAAATAAATAAAAAAAAAGTTAAGGAATAAATACAAATATTTATGCAATAAGAAAACTAAACAAAAAAGTAAACCTGTTTTGTATTGCAGCATCTGGAACGACCTGATCTATGAATCTGTGAACACCGTAAAATAGAAAAACAACCTTGCAAAAAATTAAGATTTTTCATCAAATGCGAATAAAAACTGAAATGTAAATAAATATGATACTCCTGAAAAGGTCATCTCGTCCCACAAAAAAAAAAAAACAAAATCCCCCACTAAGCGACGTCAGCAGAAAAATATAGCTACAGCTATAGAGATGCAAAATCAATTTTTTTTCCCCGAAAACATTGCTATTGTGTGAAGGAAGCAAAATATAAAGAAAAATAAATGCGGTATCGATGTAATAGTACTGACCCAAATAATAAATCAGTTTTATCACTTTTTACCAAACAGTAAACGGCATATAAACCCCCCCCCCCTCAAAAAATTTCTGATTTACTGGTTTTAGTTCATTCTGTCTCCAAAAAAATCAGAATAAAAACTGATAAAAACATATGTGACCGAACATTGTACCAATATAAATGTCAACTCATCAAGTAAAAAAACAAACCCTCACATGACACTGTCGGCAGAAAGAGGAAAACAATAGAAAAAAAAAAAAAAAAAAAAAAAAAAAGTTTTTGCATTGCCATATTTTAAAGGAAACCTGTCATCTGTAAACATGCTATTAACCTGGTGACATGAGGTTAATCTGCAGGTTAATAGCGTTTGAAACCTGTCTGGTGTCTGCACATTGAACCCCACTGCAAGAAAAAAAAAAGTACTTTATTCTTCTAGGCACAGTTCGGCTTTCAGTCTCCTCTGTATGGAGAGCGGCGGCTGTAACCGCACCCCGACTGACAACCTCCTCTAATGCTGAGCGGTTGCCAGTCAGTACAGAGGGCGCCTTTAAAGCCGCCGCTCTCCATACACTGAGTGATGACTGAACCTGCACTGGGGGGATAAACCCGAACACTGCTGGGGAAATAAAGAAATTTCCTCCCGGCATTGGGGTTCAACGTGCAGGCACCGGGCAGGTTTCAAACGCTATTAACCTGCAGCTTAACCCTATATCTGCAGGTTAATAGTGGGTTTTTATTTTACAAGTGAAAAACGGATTTTTGTGTACTCACCGTAAAATAGTTTTCTCTTAGCCATCACTGGGGGACACAGGACCATGGGTGTTATTCTGCCTATCCATAGGAGGACACTGAGTAGATGCAAAAACATAGCTCCTCCTCTGCAGTATACACCCCCTGGCCGGGCCAGGCAACCTCAGTTTTAGTACACAAGCAGTAAGCGAAAAAAAACGGTAAAAACTTCTCAACAGAGGAACATGAGAAAAAAAAAAAAAAGAGTCATAACTAAATAAGGTACTGAGAGAACCAAGGCCCAACAGGGCAACAGGGTGGGTGCTGTGTCCCCCCAATGATGGCTAAGAGAAAATGATTTTACGGTGAGTACACAAAAATCTGTTTTTCTCTGACGCCTCATTGGGGGACACAGGACCATGGGACGTCCTAAAGCAGTCCATGGGTGGGTAAACAAAGAACGCAACCCAAGGACTAGGAACCAGTCCCAGATAGTGGAGTACCTATCTCAGTAGGCGCTCCTGGCTATCGTTTGCAGAATTTTCCTACCTAGGTTCGCCTCAGCCGAAGCCTGGGTATGGATTCAGTAATGATTTGAAACAGTATGTAGGCAAGACCAGGTCGCAGCCTTACACCTCTGTTCCACTGAAGGCTGATGCCTAATGGCCCAAGGGGCGCCAACTGCTTGCGTGGAATAAGTCCGCAGCCCACTAGGAATGGGCTTAAGTTGCAAGCGGTAGACTTCCTGGATCGCAGAGCGAATCCAGCGAGCCAGCGTTGCCTATGAAGCTGCCTGTCCTTTCTTAGGCCTTTCAGGAATGACGAACAAGGAGTCTATGTTCCTAAAGGGGCTGTCCTGGGTACGTAATATCTGAGAGCCCTCACAAGATCTAGCGAATGTAGAAACCTTTCCACCCTATGGACTGGGTGTGGACAAAAAGGAAGTCAGAACAATGTCCTCGTTCATATGAAACGGGAAAATAACCATCGGAAGAAAATCCGGAAGGGGGCGTAGAATCACCTTGTCCTGATGAAAGATCAGAAAAGGTTCGCGGCAAGAGAGTGATGCCAGTTCCGAAACTTGTCTGATGGACGTAATCGCCACTAAGAATGTTACCTTCCAGGAGAGAAGAGCAAGAGAAGATTCCTTAAGAGGTTCAAAAGGGGACCTCTGGATACCATCCAAAACGAGATTGAGGTCCCATGGGTCCAGCGACCGTTTATACAGGGAAACTAGATGGGAAACACCCTTGAGGAAAGTCTTGACTTGCGGATTGCAAGCTAGGCGGTATTGATAGAATATTGAGAGAGATGAAACCTGCCCCTTAAGGGAGCTGAGGGCCAACCCGTTTTGCAACCTGACTGCAAAAAAAAAATCAAGAATTCTGGGGATCACCAGAGGCATAGGTTGGACATTAGATTCCCTGTACTCGGAAAGGAAAGTTTTCCACGTACGGTGGTAAATATGGGATGAAGGCCGGCTTTCGGGCACTGTACAAGGAGGAGATGACCGCAGGAGAGAATCTCCCTCTTTTTAAAGTCCAGGTCTCAATGGCCAGGCCGTCAGCTTCAGGGCTCTGGAGTTCTGATGGGAAATGGGCCCTTGGGTCAGCAAGTCTGGGATGCTTACGAGGCGCCATGAGCAATTGTACTAATTCAGCATACCAGGCGCACCTGGGCTAGTCCGGTGCTATTAGTATCACCGGGACTCCTTCTGCCTTGATCTTACCGATTACTCGCGGCAGCAGGGGCAGAGGCGAAAAACATGTAAGTTGGACGGAAACGACTTCAGGAGACTAGAGCATCCACGCCAATGGACTGTGGGTCACGTGACCTGGCTAAGAACGCGGGTACCTTTGCATTCAACCTTGAGGCCATTAGATTATTATGATTTATTATTATTTATTTGTAGAGCACCATTAATTCCACGTCTGGTGTACTCCAGTGAGTGCAGATGTGTGGGAACACTTCTGGGTGGAGAAACCACTCTCCGGCGGCCAGGCCTTGGCGACTTAGAAGGTCCGCCACCCAGTTTTCTACTCCCGGTATGTGTAACGTTGAAAAACACAGACCCCCGTCGATTCGGTCCAGGTGAGGATCCTGAGAACCTCGAGATAAGCTGTCTTGCTGCTGGTACCTCCCTGCTGATTGACATAGGCCACAGCTGTTGCATTGTCCAATTGGACCCGAATCAAATGACCTGCTAGCAGAAAAGGGGAATGACCTGAGCGCGAGAAGATCGCGCTGATTTTCAGGATGATTTCTGGGAAGGGAAGACTCCTGGGGTGTCCAACGTCCCGAAGCAGTGTGGAACCAGTACGCTGCTCCCCAGACTAAGAGGCTGGCGTCCGTGGTCAGGAGTAGCCAGTCCACTTGGGGGAGAAAACCTCCTTCTCGATATGGAAGAGGACTGAAGCCACCAGTAAAGCGCATACCTGACTGAAGGTGTCAGGTGAAAAGTTCGTCCAAGGAAAAGGGGCTCTTGTCCCAGGCAGCTAGAAGCGCAAGCTGCAGTGGGCGGTGGTGTGGCTAAGCGAGCAGCACTGCCTCTATAGCCGCCGCTATCGTACCTAGCACTCTCATACTGAATCGTATGAAGTGACAGGAGTACGTAGAGGGCAGTGTACCGCTTGTTGTAGAGCTGTCGCCTTGACTTGAGGGAGAAATATCAAGCCCCGAAGAGTGTCCAGGGACATGCCCAGGGAGGTGACAGATTTTGACGCGACCGGGGATGATTTGACTGGAGTCAGAAGCCGCCCTAAGCGGGATAGGGTGCCCACAGAGATCTGCACGCTGGTTGAGCCCTTGATGAGGAGGTCATCCAAGCAAGGCAGAACAGCCACTCTACTGGCGTGAAGGGCACTCATGGCGGCCGCCATGACCTTAGTTAAGACCCTTGGTGCTGTGGCAGAGCCGAGTGTAGGGCCACAAATGAAAATAAGAAGTCCTGAACCGCGAAGCGGAGAAACTTTGGTGAGCTGGAGCGATAGGTATGTGCAGGTACGAGTCCCTGATAGCTAGGGAAGCAAGGAATTCTCCTTCGACCATAAAAAGGTAATAATGGACCCTAGGAAGTCCATTCTGAATCTCTTTACGTGCACATGTTTGCTTAGGTGTTAGAGGTCCAGGATGGGACGAATTGACCAGTCTTTCTTTGGCGACCACGATAGGTATAGCCTTGAACCTCTCGCCGTCCGGAACAGGTACCATCACCTTTGCCGATTGGAGGGAGTGGATTGCTGAGGAGAAGGCCTCGTGGTGTTTTGGAGCGTTTGGGGGGGTTTGAGAGAAAAGACTGACCAGGGGATCGGGTCCAGAATTCAATGTGGTAACCGGAAGACACAAGGTATCACACCCATTTGTGGTCTGAGGCGGCGGGCCAGATGGAGAAGGACGAGACTTCTCGGTCTTTGTCTAGACTGCTAGGAGGAGGTGGACTCGGGGAGGGCTAAGAAGGTCGGGCCCTGCGTGTCTAGTAAAAAACATCCTGGGCTAGAGTTGGGGGAGAGAGGTACTCTTTTCCTCCCGTGGCGTCAGACAAAAAAAAAAAAAAAAAAAGAGCCTGTCCAGACGATCGGCAAACCATCGGTCTGGAAAGGAGTACTGTGAGAGGCTTCTTAGAGACCGAGTCCACTCTCCATTATCGGAACCAGAGGGCCTTACGGATGGCTATGGTATTTGAGGCGGCAATAACTGCGCAGGTAGCAGCGCCGAGGGAGGCCTGCATGAGGTACTCCGCAGCCGCAGCAATGTGGACAGTTACATCTGTGAGGGTCTGAGGAAAACTGGTAGTCCTGGTGCCTTTGCGACCCACACGGAAGGGGAGAGAGACCCGCGGCCTCGAGGCAGAGCGATCGAGCTGCTCCACTTGTCTGTCTGTCGGGTCCTTGAAGGAGGATCCATCAAGTAAAAGACAGGAGGGTCCTTCAGGCAGGCAGAAGCCGGGTGAGGGTCCACCGAGGCCGGATCGGCCCAGCCCTTAGAGACAGCTAAGCCAAAGGGGTACCGGGCCCCCATGAGTTTACGGATACCGAAGCGGCGTCAAAAAGCTTTTTTTTTTTTTTTTTAAGTTTCTTCACCCTTTTAAAGGACACCGCAGGGTCAGTGGTAGTAGTGGGTGGGAGATCTTCCACATGCAGAGTTTTGGTAGATTGCTGCAATAAGGGAGTCCATCGCAGCTTTGATCGCTCGGGGAGGTTGAAACCAAGGAATCATCCCGGTACAAACATCATTCCCCTTCCTCTGGCTCCTCAGATACCGCGGAACATGTGGGAGAACCCCATCTGTGAACACCAGAGGGAGACCCATGGGGGTCATGCCCTTTTTCTGATCTGCAACCGGTGAAGCAGAGGGCTGATTCTCATCAGGAGTACCCTCTATAGAGGTGTCATCAGGCTGCGTTCTGTCCAGGGGCCCCGAGGGGTGTAGGACGATGTTGCATAGCCAGCACCAGGTTCTGGGAACTGTGCCCATTCTGGGGGACTGGGAGCCGTAGGCTCTGGGCTGGCAGCGGTTGCTGCGGTGGTGGCGGGGGGGGCTACAAAGGCATCGGACTCACAGAAGGAAGAGGTGCTATCATCCCCTAGTAGCTCAGTGTGGCAGGATACATTAATAGTCTTATAGTTGTTGCTGTAGTTGTGCCGGGCATAAAACATGTGACTGCAGCCCCTGGCTGATGAGCCACAAACTCTGATTGTAATGAGGGAGCAATGCTCTGCAGAGTTAATATGTAAGTGAGGCTATAACTCATCCAGAACCCTGATGACCCTTTCCCCCTCCTGCGTCACAGTTCCTGTGGGAAGGAGGAAGCCAGCTCTGAGAGACACCCACAGGCTCTGATCACAACAAGAGGGAGCAATGCTCTGCAGCAATACTCTGCAGATCCTGTGTGAGGAGGGTTACGCGCGCTTTCGTGAGGGAGCTTGGCTTATCGAGTGTCGTAGGGGGCAGGGCTTAGCTCTAACAAGAAGGCATGAGAAAATATAATAAACAAAAAAAATGGTGGGAAGGGACTCCCCTTCCCCCCTCCAGCCCTGTACAACAATGGTGGACAGAAAAACCTCTATAAGTGTACCGCAGCTGCGGGTGCACTTAATCCAGGGAGTTGTCCCCTCCCCCCGCCACAGGTGGAATGCTCTGCAGGTGTCTGCAATCACAGCCCATGTGCATCCAGTCACTGTGACCTTTGCTCCAGTTTCCTGTCAGGGAGCAAGTGTGCAGATTCTGACGCCTGCTGTGCCCGGTCACAGAACGTGTATCAACTCAGAGCCTGCCAGAGGGACTGAGGAATGCTCTGGAAAAATTGGAATCTCACCTCAGCTCCTGTGGAGATGGCAGTCTGGTCACGCTGGTGAGGAGCGAATATCAACTCAGAGCCTGCAAGAGGGGATGAGGAAGTTTTCATCTGCTCTGGAAAATCAGTGCCATGAGACCTGTCGTCCAGTGAGTAACAGCCCAGGATCCAGCGACGCAGGAGGTGGTACGGGGAGCCAACACTCTGCATTCCCGCCTGTTGATGGTTTTGGGAAATCGGTCCCCAAAGGAACCGTCGCCCTCTAAAAACAAAAAATTCTTGCTGCAGTAGTCTGCAGAGATGTGCCTCCTATAGACACTAAGCTAAAACTGAGGTTGCCTGGCCCGGCCAGGGGGTGTATACTGCAGAGGAGGAGCTATACTTTTGCATCTACTTAGTGTCCTCCTATGGATAGGCAGCATAACACCTATGGTCCTGTGTCCCCCAATGAGGTGTCAGAGAAAGATTCCTTTTAAAGTATTGTTTTAGTGTGTTTTAGTAGCCAAAAAATAATAAAAAAAACTATATAAACCTCGTATTGCACCAAAAAGAAGAATAAAATAGTCAGCGGCATAAAATATATATAAAAGAAATTCTTGACCTGCTGTTGATTTGTTTATTCTGCCTCCCAAAGACCACAGTAATACTAGGCTCACATTTATCCTGCGATCTACGCAGAGCGCTTACACCGGAGATTACGTGTAAATCTCTGAAAAACAAGATTCAGGCGGAACCCTCAACAGAACATTCATTATCATGAGGCAGACTCAGTCACTTTGGACTGGGTCTGACCTATGATCCGGCAAAGTCTTTTTTTAAGCGTTCCTAAAAGTGCTAACGACCACAATTTTGGGCACTTCTGAAAACACAACGGTTACTTACCGGTAGCCGGTTTTTCCAGAACCCATTACAGCACCACGTGAGAGATGGATCCGCCCAGCAAGGACAGGAAACCATTCTGAATAAAAGGGCGGTACTTCTCCCCTTCGTCAGTTGATTACCGAGAATGAGAGGACCTCCAACAATTGTTAGAACTTACTCCACCACCACTAAACACTCACAAGCACACCGAAAAAGTGCACACCAAGGATGAGAAAGGGAGGGAATATAAGGGTGCTGTCATGGGTTCTGGAAAAACCGGCTACCGGTAAGTAACCGTTGTGTTTTCCCCTCACCCATGACAGCACCACGTGAGAGATTTCCAGAGAAAACCCATTAGGGAGGGACCATCGCCTCAAGCACCCTTCTACCAAACGAAAGAGCAGCCGAGGAGGATAGGTCCAACCGATAGTGTCGGAAAAAAGTAGATTGTGAGGACCAGGTAGCGGCCCTACAAAGTTGGTCGATAGATACCTGTGCACGCTCAGCCCAGGAGGTAGACACCGCTCTGGTGGAATGGGCCCGGATGTTCTCTGAAACAGGCGCTCCACAGGAGGAGTAGGCCAAACTAATGGCCTCCCTAATCCACCTAGCGATAGTACTCTTGGATACCCCCTGACCCTCGGTACCACCCTGAAGGAGATAAATAATGACTGTCTTCCCCACTGCCTGTGTGACCGAAAGATAGTGTAGGAGGGCCCTTCGTACATCTAGGGTGTGAAATCTACGGTCCCCCTCATTAGTGGGACGGCCGTAGAATGAGGGCAGGACTATTTCCTACGGTCTATGAAATGAGAAGCAACCGTCGGGAGATACGCCGGGTCCGGACGCAAGATGACGCTAACCGCAAGGACCTGAGTGCAAGACTGCACTACCGACAGGGCCCGCAATCACAGATCCGCCGTGCCGAGGTTAAGCGACTAGCAATACGGGCCACAGGGCAGGAACTTCAGGGAAGCTTAGTCAGGGGTTCAAAGGGGGGCCAACGACAAGGCCCCGAGCAAAAACGACTAAGGACAGCAACGCCAGGGAGAGTTGTCGGCAAAAGGGCCAAGGGGGAGGACTCGTGAGGGCGACCAACCCTAAGTCGAACCGCCGGTGGACTACCGGCAGGACCTCACGAGCCAAACAACCATTTAACCCACCGGTTCGCTGCCAGGTTTCCACTGGATAAGGTACCCAGGGCAGAACAGGAACCCCCAAGTGGGTACGGAAACCTAGGACAACTCCATCTGCAAGAATGCCAACGGACATGGAATAGGACTGACTAAATATACTATGAAGTAAATGCATATGCATACTATTTATGCTGTGAGAGGCAGCTGAGGTCTATGCTATGAAGTTTCGATACCCAGACATAGTCATATCTGTATATTGGGAATGGCATCATGATTGTTCCACAACGCACCAGGTTGTCCTTTGGATGGTGTCAGTAGGGATTTTTTAATGTGTCGTGAGCACCCGCCCAGTATGTATGGGTTTGATAAAGCAAAAAATAATTGAAAAAAAAAAAAGTGGAAAATCTTACTATCACACATGTGACTGATATAGTATTACGATCTTCAGATGAGCAGCGCTCTGTTTGTTGTCGGGGCAGGTACATGGAACAGGAACCCTACCCAAGGGACCATTCGCAAATAAGGAGAACCTCTCCCATGGAGGTTAGCGGTAACCGGGTCACGGCTCTTCAGTAAGGTAGAGACCGGTTCAGAGAAGAACCCTTGCATAACAGCAACAACCCCTCAAGTGCGAAGCAGTGAATGAAAACCCTTTTCCCGTGCTAGGACTACCGGAGACTGCACGAACAGGGCCGGAAGCCCCCGCAGAACCCCAGGATACGGGACAGACATCGTCCCCAGGAGAGAGAGCCATGGCACCGTGGGCCAGAAGGGGGCTAGGAGAAGGACCCGCGCCCGATCCTCCCCAAGCCCTGGTATAACCATCGAGAGTATGACCACAGGGGGAAGGGCCTAGGCTATTCCGAAGGGCCACAAAATGGAAGCGTATGCACCGCAAGGGCTGGACTGCCGGGACCCCGGAACAAGCATCTCTATAAGCCAGTGTAGCCTGGAGGAAACAGGCCCCTCCGTCGCCTGCACCACAGAGTCACTACCGCGGAAAAGATCCGCGGATTTAGGGAACATTCCCCTCGCCGCGGTCGATGGCACCTGAGGCAAGCAGCCGACTACAGGAAGGCCCATCGGGATTAAAAGCCACAACCGTACACACCCAAGGTCACCAGCTGACCATGAGACCAGAGAATGCGCATAGGCAATTCAGAAGCCCGGTAAGTGTAGAGCCGAGGGGGAATCCGTCCTGCCCAGAAAAGACCGTAAGATGCCAGCATGAGGGATGGGGATCAGGTGTCCCGTCCTCCCCCCCCCCCCCCGGAGAGTCAGGAGGGAGACGGTAGACTGAGGGACCGACAGCAACCAACGTGCTGACCCTGGAGGGGGAACAAGGGGAATCTAGCGTATGTTCCACAGCCCATAGCTCCAGGAGGCGTGAGGGCCGTGCCGCGTCCGAAGCTGACCACCAGCCCCAGAACATCCGCACCTGGAGGCGATCCTCCCCAGACGTACTGGCGAGCACCAGCAGCGACCCCCGCAGATGCTGAGGTAGCCAGGAACCCCACAGACAGGATGCCTATGGACACCCACCAAGCAGGGAATTCAGGACTTCCAAGGAGAGAATGACGTCCCACCCAATAGCTTATTTTTTTTTTTTTTTGGTAGGCAGACAGGATTCGTTGTGTCAATGGAACCAGGGCTTCCCAGCCAGTCACCCACACTGGTATGTCCGAGGCCCGAAGCTACGCAGCGTCTGCGACCAACCGATGGCAGGCATCACGTTCAGCATGGCCATTGACCGTTGGAGCCCTGGAGTGGAACAGGCCCCATGGAGCCGCCTGGTAAGCACGATGTCATAGTGCCCAGCAGGGATATAGCGCGTCACGGAACCAGTTGGGACGGTAGAGCGCCCCCAGGGCCCCCAGAACACCCAGAGAGTCCACTCTGCTGGGAAAGAAGGCATAACCGTGTGAAGAACTGCGGGGAGGCGGATACGTTCTCCAGCGCATCTCCCAGCCACATACCCAGGAGTAGATCGTCATATGTCCCTGGAGAAAAAGCAAGCTCGGGCAGCAGGCATACTGGACAGCCTTTCAACCACAATGCCAGTCTGGCCACAGTAGACAGACAATCCCGCACCACAGGCTCCCAGCCCGACTCAGCAAGAATGCCGCTGCTCCCTGCAGCAGCGGCAACGGAGAAGAGATAGTCGTATCTTTTTTTTTTTTTTTTATATGGGTACCAAAGGACCCAGGGGACATGTCCATTTTGAGGAGGAGAGTTCCTGGTGCAACTGCGTCCACTGTTCCAGAACAAGTGCTACTAAATAACGGTTGCAGGGAAGGGTCGCTACCTTCCCCCCGCAACATCCTCAACCCTCACAGGTAGCCAGCGGCGTCCGCTCCGCACTTATCGAAGGTTCCAAGCAGCCATACAGAGCACCTAACCCATAAGAGCTATCTGAGAAACGGAACAACAAATGGCCCAGTACATTTGCCCCTGCATCCTTCACCAGACCAATGTCTCCTAGAAGTGCACCGACATAACTCAAGGATCGAACCATCTATTAAGGGCACCGGACCTGCTATTAGTGGAGACCAGCAGGGCGAGCGTGCACACAGGATCGGGCCTACGCACAGGGCACGGAGAGTGAGTGCCGCACTGTCAGCAACCAGCCCCCACCGTTAGTGACCGCTGTCAAGACCGATCAGTCCCTGTGTACCTGCCATTCTATAGGAATGGACGGACAAGGGGACAGTGTAGCCGACCGTGGAGGCCGCCGCAGGTACTACAAAGAAAGATCTGCATCTTAGAACGACTGCCATGAGCCATAGCACAAGGTAGACACATCGTAAACTTCTCCTGCCTATTCAAGACCTGAAGCGGAACCGTGCCCTATACGCCCCACACAAGGGGCCTTCAACCCTAGGCCCATAGGCCATATTGGCACACCACACAGAGGACACTCCTCATGGTGCTTTAGGAGCCACTGAAGAGGGGGAACCACCAGGGATCCAAGGGGAAGGCGACATTCACGAAGTCCACTCACCCACCATAGGAGATCAAGGGTACCGGAACTGGAGGCTTCAACAGACATCCACAGGCCCGCAGAGGTTGTGGAGCCGCAAGAGGATTAGCTCATCAGGCTGCCGTGGCCGGGACGACCAGCGCCGCTCCGGAGAGTGCTGCCGCCTGTCCGAATTCCTCCTGGGATGCAGGCACAAGCACCCGCGCTGCCGACCTTGAAACGGCGATCCTCCGCCTTCCGGTCCCCTAGGGTGCCTCCCCCCCCCCGCTTCCGCGCGCCCAGCGGCGTCCAGACGGGGGGCGGCATCGCCACTGCGGTGCCCTGAAACATCGCCGCCGCAGCAGGGGCGCCGCCATCTTCTTCCGGTGACGTCACGTAAGCCTGCTTCCGTTACCCGGCGTGCCCTGAGCGTATCCCAGAGCGCGCCGCATCCAAAAAGTCCTGGCAAGCAGAGGAGCGCAAGGGGGGAGGATGGAGCGGCGGTCCAGACCCCTAGGAGGGCCCTGCCGCACACCCCCGCACGGACACCAAGGCCCCCCAAGGGCTGGTGGACGGCGCTTCCAGCCCCGAAGAACGGTGCCACAGGACTCACCCTGCTCTTCCAGACACCGGACGGGGCTGGGTAAGTAGGCGACTTTTCTTTTCTCTTCTTCTTTACCGCCGGTTTTCAGAACAGGGGTCTCCCATCAAGGACAGGAAACCAACTGACGAAGGGGAGAAGTACCGCCCTTTTATTCAGAATGGTTTCCTGTCCTTGCTGGGCGGATCCCTCTCTCACGTGGTGCTGTCATGGGTGAGGGGAAAAGATGGACACTGCCAAAAAGAGATCAGATCACAAAGTATCTCTGCCTGCCTCATTATAGAAAGGTTCCGTCAACAGTTTCACCTGAATCACGTCATTCGGAGATTTAGATGTAAATCCCAAAGTAAGTGTTGAACGGAGAGCACAGAATTAATGTGATCCAAAATATCATATAAAATGTTCCCAATAAAAGCTTCAATACCCCCCTTCCAAAAAAAAAAACCCAACCCAAAACAGAAGTTTCCACTCAGGTCTGTGATCTGTCAATGGAAATATAGAGGGCTTCCACATTACTGGTAAGATAAAGGCTTTGGAAAAGCACCAAAGCTTCCCCCTAAAAGAAATCCAGTAAAATCTGCACTCCCAAATCCAAATAACCCCCTTTTTTCTGAGCCCAATGGTGACCCTTTTGAAAATTAAGAACTTGGGGCCCAAAGCAACATTGAAATAAATAAAAAAAAAAAAAAAGGGGAAATTTTAATTTCCTCAGCCCAACGTTACACAATTCTGTAAATCACCGTAGGCTTTAACATGCTCACTACACCCTTGTATAAAGTCCTTGAGGTGTAGTTTCCAAAATGGGGTTACTCATGAGGGTTTCTAAGGGTTTTGTCATGGCAAGGACTCGGCAAATGCAACATGGCGTCTGCTATTCATTTCAGCCAATTCTGCACTCCAAAGGTTGAATGGTGCTTCTTCCCTTCTGAGCTCAACTGTACGCCCAAACAGTAGTTTTCCACCACATGTAGGATATCTGTGCACTTAGCAGAAATTGCACAACAAATTGCATGGTGCAATTTCTTCTGCTACCCTTATAAAGATGAAAAATAAGGGGGAAACATGTATTTTTTAATTTTTATGGCTCAACATTATAAAATTCTGTGAAGAACCTGGGGGTTCAAGGTTCTCACCACACCTTTTCACTGTGGAGGCTCATTGTGGGCTCCGTGAATGCAACAAGGCATCTGCTATAGAATGCAGCCAATTTTGTGCTCCAAAAGTCGAATGGCGCTCCTTCCCTTTTGAGCTCTGCTGTGCGTCCAAACACAGTAGTATTCCACCAAATATGGAGTATCAGCGCACTCAGAAGATATTACACAACAAATTGCGTAGTTCATTTTCTCCTGTTACGCTTATGAAAATGCAAAATTTGAGGCTAAAGCAATATCTTTCAGCAAAAGTAAAAATTTTCATTTTTCCTACAACATTGCTTTACTTTCTGTGAAGCACCTAAAGGGTTAATAAAATTATTAAATGTGATTTTGAGCACTTTGAGAAATGCAGGTTTTAAAATGGTGCAATTGTTTTCTTTTTATGTCACATAGGTCTCAAAGTCCCTAAAAATGTGATGTGGTCCCTTTAATAATTTTATTAAAAAGAGAAACAGAGACAGTGAGAGATCTCCAGATGGTTTCTGGGGATGCCCAGTAGAGGAAACAGGATCCTTTCTTTCTTTCTCCATACCAGCGTTCATATGCGCTTGCGTGCGATACAGCCAGGATCCAGTCACATGCAGTATTTGGACGCAGGTAAAAAAACGCCTCAAGTAGCGTTTTTCAAAGAAGGTGAAAAATTGCAAAAGAACAGATCCGGTATATAACGCATGTGAACGCATCCTAACACGATTCCATTGAAAATGCATTGCAATGCAAACGCATTTGTCAGAGATCCAGTCAGATGCGTTTTGCGTTTTTTTTACGTCCTTCAAAAACCGCTGATGTGAAAGCAGCCTTATAAGCAAATATACTATAAAATAAAGAAAAGGTTTACAGTGTAATCTTCTGATATGCCATATCAGTGGGTCACTGTCTTTTGGTTTAGAGCTCTACTGTGCCATTACAAATCTACTAATTTTAGTGGGTCTGCAGTAAAGCTGCAGGAAGCCAAATGTGAACACACTAGGGGGGCTTTTTGTACCAATAACCAGGTCATGAGGTCATGAGCCCCAGAGGAAAAACATCATGGACATTTCCAAAATACTATAAATTTATAGTAGGTGGAAATACCATATTCATAGCAGGATGTAGAAAATTACACAAGATTATATAGCTTTAACTTTTCCATATATTAAAGTCTAAATAGGACTATGCACTAAATTTCTGACCATGGTTTCTTATAAAATAAACATTACAGTAGGAACATGTTGAAGTACACTTTAAAAGGTTATATGCCAGAGCCATGCAGGTGCAACATTCTTTGTATCTCTTACCCATTAACGGGGTGCTGTTACGGTTCTGGGGCTTAGGCGGTGGGACAGGTGGTTGTTTAGGCGCTGATGGTGGAAGCAGGGTTCTAGGTGCAGGTGAAGGTATTGTGTTCACCTGTCGTGTCACAGGCTGGGGTTGTTCTGGTCGCTTTCCCTCACTATGATCCGGAGTTACTGAACTTGAATTTGAGGTGGAAAGTGGTCTTTTTGGAGGAAGAAGTGGCTGCTTTGAGGATTCCCGTAAGGCAAGCGGTTGCTTTGAAGATTCCCTTAACACTTCCTGTGCAGATTCAACTTGAGAATTGGGACGTGGTCCTACTGAATCTAGAAAGAAGATAGTTATGTGCACCAAACTGATAAACACCCCCCCCACCCCAATTGAAAACAAACAAACCCTAAACACACACAACACACACCACACCAGAGGGGCAGCTCGGTGTAACCATTACCTGGTCGACTGGTCCTCTTCATACTTTTTTCATCGTTTCGGGACTCTGTGGGCCCTGGGCTCATATGGCCGTTTCTTAAAGGAGGAGACTCTGATTTCACAGATGTATCTGAGAAATGCAAAGTCAATTAAATTTATGTAGCATCTATATTTTCTTTCAGTCCAATTTATAGCACTAACATAGTTTAGAGTGCACGCATTACTATCAGTACCACCGGGGTTCAAAATCCAAGTTAATTGGCTTCTCCCAAAGTTAAGCTGTTAGTAACATATACTGTATATCACAAAAGTGAGTACACTCCCTTACATTTTTGTAATTTTTTTTTTATATTTGTTTTCATGGGACAACATTGGAGGATGACACTGGGTACTTTACACTGTATCAGTGTACAGCTTTTATAACCGTATAAATTTTATGTGACCTCTAAATAAGACAGCCATCAATGTAAAAACTGCAAACAAAAAAAAAAAAAAAAAAAGTGTCCATATTTTGTGTGGCTACCATTATTTTCCAGCACTGCCTTAACTCTCTTGGGCATGAAGTTCACTGGATCATCTTCCATGCTTCATGACGACATCACAGGGCTGGGAGATGTTAAAGAATTTGCGCTCCTCCACCTTCCGTTTGAGGATGTCTCACAGATGCTCTATGGGGGTAAAGGTGCTAGATCTGAACCCTAGTTTCTTTAGCAAAGCAGTAGTCCTCTTGGAGGGGTGTTTGGGGTCGTTATGTTGGAAAACGGTCCTGCGACCCAGTTTGCGAAGGGAGGAGATCATGCTCTGTTTCAGTAAGTCGAAGTTGGCATTCATAGTTACCTTAATGATCTGTAGCTCTCCACAGCTGGCACCTCTCATGTGGCCCCAAACCACGACAATTCCACCACCATGCTTGACTGTAGGCAAGACACACTTGTTTTTGTACTCCTCACCTGGTTGCCAGCACACACGCTTCACACCATCTGAGTCAAATAAGTTTATCTTGGTCTCATCAGATCACAAAACATGGTTCCAGTAACACACGTCCCTTAGTCTGTCTTCAGCAAACTGTTTGCAGGCTTTTTTGTGCATCATCTTTAGAAGCGTCTTTCTGAGATGACAGCCATGCAGACTTGATTTGATGCAGTGTGCGGCGTATGGTCTGAGCACTGACAGGCTGACCTCCACCTTTTTAACCTCTGTAGCAATACTGGCAGCACTCATACATCTATTTTGAAAAGACAACCTCCGGACAGGATGCTGAGCAGTAAAACTCAACTTCTTTGGTCGACTATGGCGAAGCTTGTTCTGAGTGGAATCTGTATTGTTAAACTGCTGTATGGTCTTGGCCACCATGGTGCAGCTCAGTTTCAGGGTGTTGGCAATCATCTTATAGCCTGGACCATGTTGAACTTCCATTGCCCAGTGAATGTGTGAGGAATAACATCAAATTTAACACATCTGCTTCCTTGTCACACCTATGACTTTGTAACACTAATGAGTCACATAACATCTGTGAGGGAAAATGCCTAATTGGGCACAATTTGGCTATTTTCACTTAGGGGTGGTTCTCACGGTTTCCAGCGGTTTAGTCATTAATGGCTGTGTTGAGTTATTTAGCAGACAAACCAAATTTACGTTGTTGTACAAGCTGTTAGTGACTACTCTATATTGTATTAAAGAATCATATTCAGTGTGGTCCCATACTCAAAGACTTACAAAATAAAGTGATGGGGTGTACTCACTTTTGTGATATATTGAATAAAAAAAAAAAAAAAAAAAAAAAAAATGGATGCATTTGCTACTTGCCTTCAGGTACTTCAGGAACTTCCACCAGAACGCCTCTCTTTATCAGCTCTTCTCTGGGTTTTCTCATAGAGATCTTTCTTTCTAGCACTTTAAAGAACCAAAAACAGAAATAAAAACAATTACTGCAGAATAGACAAAAAAAAAAAAAAATAGAAAACCCCCCAAAAGGAAACGTATCTATATGGGTGGGGCAACACTGCCAACCAAGCACAATGCTTGGTATGGTGTCTGGAAAAAAAAAATCCTTTAAAGGGCTTGTCTAAGTTGTGGGTTCAAGTCTGCAGTCACTGCAGACTTATGAATACTCACATCACACGTGCGCGCGTATACACACACACACACACACACACACACACACACACACACACTTCTCCAGTGCCAAAATCAGTTGGGGTGTGCCAAAATGTGGCTGGAAATATGTAAATTGCATACTTTAAAATCACATGACCACCCGGTCTTGAAACCGGAAAATTCGTACAGCACGCACTTTAAGAATTTTTCTTTAGCATTATCAGTGCTTATCATATTTATTCATTTTTAACTCACAGAAGAGGAGAGTGTACATGTATAGTGCCTTCAATAAAGAATTCAAGCTCTGGGAACTTTCTACATTAAACCCACAAACAAATGTATTTTATAGTGATTTTATGTGAAATGCCAACACAAAAGTAGCAAATACTTGCCTAGTGTAAAAAGAAATTATAAATTCTTTTCTAAATATTTTAAAAATATAAATTATGAAAATTGTGACTTTTTTATTCAGCCCCCTCTAGTCTGATGGCTTTAATTGAAATCCTGAGCGACCATTTGCCTCCAGAAGTCACATTAGAGTTTGCCTGTTCTGTGAAGGCCTCATAGGTTTGTTTGAGGACATTAAGTATCAACCAGCATCATCAAAACCAAAAGAACACACCAGACAGGTCAGGGAAAAGGTTGTGGAGAAGAGTGAAGAAAAATTAAGTTATAAAAAAATTGTCTAAGCACTGACCATCTCATGGTAATCTAAAAATGGAAGTAGTATGGCACAACTGCAAACCTACCAAGACATGGCCGGTCACTTAAATTGACATCCCAAGCAAAGAGAACGCTAATTAGAGAAGCAGCCAAGAGGCTGATGGTCACTCTGGAGGAGATGCGGAGATACACAGCTCAGGTAGGAGAACACTATTAATCACATACTCCACAAGTCTGGCCTTTATGGAAGAGTGGCAAGAAGAAATCCAATTTTTAAAGCAAGCCGTAAAAAGTTATTTTTGCAGTTTGCAAAAAGCCATCTGGTTACACAGCTATGTTGAAAAAGGTGCTCTGGAAAAACGAGACCAAAGTAAAACATTTTGGGATGAATACAAAACGCTATGTGTGGTGGAAAACTAACACTACACATCATCCTGAAAACACTACCTTCACCGTCAGACATGGTGGGGGCAGCATCATTCTGTGGAGAGGCTTTTACACAGCAGGGACAGGTAAGCTGGTCAGCGTTGATGGGAACATTAAGCTAAATACAGGGCAATCCTGAAGGAAAATCTGCTAAGCGCTGCAAAAGAACATGAGACTGGGACATAGGTTCCCCTCCCAGCAGGACAATGACCCCAAACATACTGCATATTCATGTGTTTGCAGTCAAAGACCTAAATCCCACTGAGAATTTGCAATAAGACTTGAAAACTGCTGTTCACAAACGCCTTCATCCAATCTTCCAGGCAAGGCTGCTTTCACATCAGCTTTTTTCTGACGGACATCAATAAAACGTAAAATGCATCTGACCGGATCCTTTACAAATGCGCTATAATTTAAATGCATTTTCAATGGAATAGCATTAAGATGCGTTTGCATGCTTCATATAGCGGATTCGTTGATTTGCATTTTTTTACCTTGTTTACAAAGTACTACTTGTTGAGTTTTTGAAGTGCGTCCAAATACTGCATGTCACCGGATCCTGACTGTACAGCACGCAACCACTTGTGAACGGTGGTATGATGATCGACAGGATCCTGTTAGTTCTATTGAGCATGCTCAGAAACCAGCCTGGCGTCATCACAGAGTCAGTCTCTCGCTCCTCCCGATCACAGTCCATACCCCCGAAAAACGCTGATGTGAAAGCAGCCTAAGGCTATATTCACACAGGGCTTTTTTGGTAATGTTTGCTGTGTTTTTTAGCTGCAGATTTGCCTTGTTTTATGCAAATCCATGCTGATAAAAAGCTGCTTTTTACAGTGCCAGCAAAGTCTATGAGATTTCTGAAAACACACACACACACACACACACACACACACACACACACACACACACACACACACACACACACACACACACACACACCTTTTTTTCCTCACTGTCGTCAAATACCTGTGTTTTTGGTCAGGTTTTTAAAGAATGAGCATGTCATTTCTTTGCTGCGTTTTTTCATTGATACAACCCATTTTGTAGAAAAAAAAGCAGCGAATTCGCACCAAATCTGTAGCAAAAACACCACTGAAAAAAACGGATGAAAAATGCACGAAAATTCGCAGATGACTCACAGGAGATTTCATGCCGCACGATCAAGTTTTGTTCTGGAAAAAAACCAAAAAAGCCCTGTGTGAACATAGCCTAAGGCTATTTTTTTTTCACAGAAGCCTAGGCAAAAAGTCGAGCCTCTGGATGTGCAAAGCTGATAGACACATACCTTAAAAGATCTGCAGTAGTAATTGCAGCGAAAGGTGGTCCTATTAGGCTATTCACATACTGCATCTTTTCTAACCACAAAGTTGGAAACGCACAAAAAACTCACCCGTAGCAAAAACGCATAAAAAAGAATCGACGTGCTGCATCTTCAAAACCGCAGCCAAGATGTAGCCAAAAAAAAGATGCCGTGTGGACAGCAAAATAGAAATCTCATACTTTGTTGCGGGAAGGAAATACATGCATTTAGCTGCATATTTGTGACCTCAAAAATGCACCAAAAAACGCAGTAAAAGATGCAGTGTGTGAACATAGCCAAAGAATTGACTCAGGGGTCTGAACACATCACATTTTTCATACGGATATACTTTGTGTTGGTATATCATAAAAACCCAATACACCCACAAACCTAAATGTAGTTTAACATGAAAAAAATGTGGAAAGTTCACAAGCTATGAATACTTTTTCAAGGCACTGTAATGGCAATGGTAACTGTGAAAGGTTGGGAGACAGATCAAGACAGAGACTAATTAATTCATATTTTCAACGACCTGGTGTTCTATGCAATGCAAAGTACCATCCAGGCCTGCATTTTAGGTAGTGGCAGGGTCCCATAGGTGTGTTATTACCAAAACATGAATGTAGCTTCTTGCTATGGCATGCTGTATTACGTTACATCATTAGGACACTCCTTAAAAACTGCATGTTTGTGATAATACAATACGTAATCTATGCACTTTTACAACTACCTTCTGAAGTCTCGCGAAAGGTATCACTGCTCTTCCTCTTCCTCCATTTCCAAGGTTTGAAGAACTTTCCTATCCCAGAGAACTTGCTCTTTCTTTTGGTGGGTGGAGTCGGTGGAGCTGGGGGCACCATAGGAGGATCCCCCTCCTCAGCTATAAAGTAGAGAAAAATACAACATAAACCTAAATAACTATTTTTATGTGCATTAATAAAAACACGGTTTCTAAAGTACATCTTCACCTTAGGTGAAAGTCTGCATTCACTTTGAGTGTCGAGGATTCCCCATTGTGTCAGGAAAGTAGGTGATTAGCGTACTTCTGGCTAGAACGCGCTAGTGGGCGCAGACTATCTCAATGCAGTTGTATTAAGCAAAGCTACGCCCCTAGTCGGGCTCTGGATGGGAGTATGCATATAGCATACCTGACTGCCGTTCCCACCGACGAATCCTCACAGTGTACGATGCATGCGTTGGGAGGATTCACAAGTCTGCGGTCACACAGAGCGATTGCAGACTTTTCATTCTAGACCAGACCGCTCCTTTAATGTACAGTGCCTTTATCGAGCATATCCGGTTCTTAAAAATAAAATAGCGCTAATAAAATAAGCCCCACTATTGTTTTTATTCCGATATCACTAGCAATTGGAGTATCCCAGGGTTAAACAGATGGGGAGCCCTCTGTCATCCCACTGCTGTCATGGTGTCAATACAAAGTGTTTCAATGCAAACTACAACTTCTCCACACAAAAAAAGCCCTCACACAGCTCAAACTGGAAAACAAAATGTTAAAGGGCTGCTCCGCTACATTTATAATGATGATCCATCCCATAAGATGTGCTGGTATTATACTGATGACATCTTATGAACAGGTTATCAGTATAAGATTGCCACACCCACTGATAAGCAGCCCTTAAAGGGAACCGGTCACCGGATGTTCATAATACTTACCTAACGGTCGGTGTGGAGCAGACTGGTTGGATGGGTGTCTCCATTCTCCGGGTCCCGCGCCTCCTCTTTCAGCCATCTTAGTCCTTCTTCTGAAGCTAGTGTGGATGATGCATCCTACGTCATGCACACAGGATACAAGATACAACCAGCAACAGCGCTGATGCGCTTGCATACCCTGTACATTATCCGCAAGGCATCATCTCCTATACACCAGTGCTACAGTGCACCTCATCTTTCACCCTCCAGTCACCCACTGTACAGCAACTTTTGATTAAGACCTGGGTGGGTCGAAACGTCTGTCGTGTTTCTTTGTTAACCTTCGAAAGGCTGCATAATTTTACAACGTTAACAGCGACCCCTTATCTAGGAAGGGGGTGGAGATATTTTATTGAAATTTGGGCAATATATTCTGGACCAAAACTGCAGAGATGTCACGAAATTTCAGCCCTCTACGGCTTTTGGAAAAAAAAAATGTATTGCAATTTTAAAACGGAATAGTTACAATTGTACCTATTCAGCCGGACAAAGGTTAAATAAAAAAAATTTCAATTTGCATCACAACTATTGAGTGCAGTGAATTCATTTGATATATGCACACAGGCTGACATTGAGGTCCCACGCATGCGCACTACAATACTGATCTGCCATACTTGAGGCAGATGAAAGTGCGCCTGCGCCGGATCTCAATGCCAGCCTGTGCGCATGACGTAGGACATGTCATCCACACTAGCTTCAGAAGGAGGACAAAGATGGCCGAAAGAGGAGGCGCGGGACCCGGTGTTACAGCCATTACTATTTACCGCTGCAAAATACCGCAATGCTTATACAAGGCACGTCAATGCCTGATGTCAACAAGGACATGGTTATTACTGCACTCCCATGACATTAGTTCAATGATGAAAACGGACAGGCTTCCTGAAAACACCCTCCCCTCCACCCGGAGAGAGCTCCTGTTCACAATGCACTCCATGGAGAAAAAGCTGCAGCAATCTTTTTGTAATGACAGAATTAAGCCTGTTGACGTTAGGGCTTTTTTTTACAACTTGCTCCGCTGCTAGCCATCACAATTTATGTACTTATGACATGAACAAATAAAATCTAAACTAGATTAAAATAAGTGAATAGCTCATATTGAACCCCAATACTTAAATATCTTTTGAAATGAAAACACTTACACATTGTGAAACTGCCACTTAGCGCTATGTATATAGTCACCTTTATGAAATTTTGCATCATTTTTTTTTTCTTCAAATGCATAAAATGTGACTCAAAATAGAAAATAAGATAAGACACATCACACTGAAATGTGCAGTTAATACACACCACGTTACCTCAGATGGCACTTTTTTTCCCATTAAAATATAGAATTAGCCCTTTTTTCTCATTTTCAGAAGGAATAATTGGAGAAGATACAGTCCACAATTTGTTACCAATTTCTGCCCAGAACAGCACACCTTCAAAACAGGGGCGCCATTGGCTTTGGGAGTGTGAATTGTGCTGGATTGATTTTTACTCTCAATATCACATTTGCAGAGCCCCTAAGGCAGGGGTGGGGAAACGTTTCTGTGAAGCGCCATTTGGATATTTAGAACCTCATTGGGGTCATACAAAAATATCAATTTGAAAATGATCTTGCTATACTTGGCCAGACCATTAAAGAAGTTGTCCAGTTACCAAAACGGATTTTTTTTTTCTCTCATAAATCTTGCTGATATGTGCCTCTCCACATATCTATTATGTTATTTCAGCAATATTACCTTTTATCGTGCTCTAGCAGTACATCCTCATTTCTGGCTCTGATGGGTTAGGCTGCTTTCACACCTCCGGTTTCTGCAATGCGGCACAATCCGGCACTTTGCAGGAAAATCGCAACTTTTTTTTTGCTGCCGGTTACGTTTTTCCTGCATAGACTTTAATTAGTGCCGCATGGCATTGCGTTCCATCCGGTTTTTGCCACATGCGGCAGATTTAGCCGATGCGGCGGCCGGATGGAACGTTGCCTGGCACGTTTTTTCGTGCGGCAAAAAAAAAAACCGCATCGCGCCTCATCCGGCCAATGCGGCGCATTTTTCAATGCATGCCTATGGCGGCCGGATGCGGCAAAAACCATAGACACCAAACATGTATAGGTTTACTTGTATCTAAGGGGTTAAAAAAAATTCACAAGCTTGTCCAATAAAAGTGGCGTACGTTTTGAGCCATTTTCCGAAACCCGTAGAGTTCTCATTTTTTGGGATCTATGGCTCAGTGACAGCTTATTTTTTGCATCTTGAGCTGACATTTCTAAATGGTACCATTTTTCCACAGATGCTACGTTTTGATCGCCTGTTATTGCATTTTGCGTAAAACTTGCAGCGACCAAAAAAACATAATTTTGGCGTTTGGTAAACGGCATAGTGACAAAAAAATTCCAATCAGATTAATTGATTTTATATTTTGATAGATCGGGCATTTCTGAACGCGGCGATATCAAATATGTGTATATTTATTTATTTTTTAACCCTTTAATTTTCAATGGGGGGAAAGGGGGGTGATTTGAACTTTTAGGGGTTTTTTTAAAACTTTTTTTTTTTACTTTTTTCTTTAAATTTTACTAGTCCCCCTAGGGGGCTATAGAGATCAGCAATCCGATCGCTCTTATCTATCTGCTAATCACAGCTATACAGCTGTAAACAGCAGATACAGTCACTTCCTGTTTCCCTCTGCTCCGGGCCAAGGGAAAACGAAAGTGAAACATCATGGCTGCAGGCGTCAGCACATGACCCTGTGCTACGATGGCAACCACCGAAAGTCACGTGATCACTCACGTGACTTCCGGTGGGGGCGGCGGTAAGTGAAAATCTTCACTACGCGTATATACATCTCGCTGCCAGACTTTGGCAGCGAGATGTAAGGGGTTAAGGTTACGGGTGGAATGCGATTCCACTCGTAACATGCAGGCACACGTCAGCTGTTGAAAACAGCTGATATGTGTGCCGATCAACACCGCCTGCCCGCGGCAGGGGGCGGGGCTTAACGGGACACGCTCCATGATGGATATATCAGTCCGTGGTCGTGAAGGGGTTAATAGCAAAAATTCTGATGACAGGTTCCCTTTAAAGAGGTTGTCCCCTGCTTTCATACTGATGGCCAATCCTTAGGATAGATCATCAATGTCTGATCGGCAAGGGACCAACAACCCGCATCCCCCGCCAATCAGCTGTTGTCGGTCCCAGCGGCGGTAGCAGGCAGCCGGAAATGCTCAATTCTGGAGCTGCTCCGTTTTCTGATAGTGGCTACAGCTGGGTACTGCACATCCACCTGCCATTCAGATCAATAGGAGGGGGATGTGCAGTACATGGCAGTGGCCGATATCAGAAGACGGAGAAGTGCCGAAACTGAGCATTTCCGGGTGCCTGCTGCTGCCGGGACCGAAAACAGCTGATTAGTGGGGGTGCTGGGTGTTGGACCCAGGCCAATCAAACATTGATGGCCTGTCCTTAGGATAGGACATCAATATAAGGGGTACTTCTCACATAGCGAGATCGCTGCTGAGTCACGGTTTTTGTGACGCAACAGTGACCTCATTAGCTATCTCGCTGTGTGTGACACTGAGCAGCGATCTGGCCCCTGCTGTGAAATCGCTGCTCATTACACACTGCTCTGGTTCATTTTTTGGACGTTGCTCTCCCGCTGTGAAGCACACATCGCTGTGTTTCACAGCGAGAGAGCAACGATCTGAATGTACAGGGAACCGGCGGTAAGCTGTAACCAAGGTAAATATCAGGTAACCAAGCGAAGCCTTTTGCTTGGTTACCTGATATTTACCTTGGTTACTAGTGTCTGCCGCTCTCAGGCTGCCAGTGCCGGCTCCCTGCACACGTAGCCGGAGTACACATCGGGTAAATAAGCAAAGCGGTTTGCTTATTAACCCGATGTGTACTCTGGCTAGGAGTGCAGGGAGCCAGCGCTAAGCGGTGTGCACTGGTAACCAAGGTAAATATCGGGTAACCAAGGGAAGTGCTTTGCTTGGTTACCCGATATTTACCTTAGTTACCAAGCGCAGCATCGCTTCCACGCATGGCTGCTGGCTGGGGGCTGGTCACTGGTCGCTGGTGAGATCTGCCTGATTGACAGCTCACCAGCGACGCACCAGCGATCTTAACCAGGTCAGATCGCTGGTGGGATCGCTGGAGCGTTGCTAAAGTGACGGTACCCTAAGAGTACTGGACAACCCTTTTAAAAGCCACAAGCGGTTATTCAAAAAAAAAAAAAAAAAAGTGTCCAGAATGGCTGAACATTAAAAAACAAAAAAAAAAACCCCCAAAAAACAACAAAATAAAAAACAGTAAAGTGTAAACCAACTTTCTATTTAAAAGCACTATCTGACAATACCCATTTATGAAAATGGAAATCATAGTATCAGAGTCTCCCTTCAACCTTAAAAACTATAAGTCCATCTAGTTCAACCTGTAGCCTAATATGTTAATCCAGAGGAAGGCAAAAAAAACCCCAATGTGGCAAACAAGTTCCAATGGGGAAAAAATTTCCTTCCTGACTCCACATCCGGCAATCAGACTAGTTCCCTGGATCAATACCCTGTCATAAAATCTAATATACATAACTGGTAATATTAAATTTTTCAAGAAAGGCATCCAGGCTCTGCTTAAATGTTAGTAGTGAATCACTCATTACAACATCATGCGGCAGAGAGTAGCCATGTAATACTTGACTGGCATGGTTTGGTTTACTTGCATACCTTCAGTCAATAGATGCCTCTACAAATAACTGCATCATGTACTTGATAGCACAAGCTGGATAGCTGCCTTTGTGTGGAAACCTGTCACAATGTGTTACACAATGCAGGGAGTGTACAGCACTTAATTAAGGGATTTAACCCTGCAATACCCAGTCTGATGAATATAATAATATTAAATCCGGAAAAGCAAGTAATTTCTGGGTGTAAAGCATGAGGCTTGAGTATTGCACTGCAGATAACAGACAGGTGCTTATTAAATAGAACAATGAAAATATAGAGAAATTGATGTCATTGAATATCAGCAGATACACACACAAATTGAATACTGGTATACATAAACATAAACACACACACACACACACACACACACACACACACACAGGTAACAATGTTTTCAACTTCTGACTTTCAGGGTCCATATCTCACAATTCATGACAGCTTTGAGCATGAGACTACCTTCATTTTATAGGCAATCATCTTATGCTAAATTTGTAGGTCAAATTTATGTATATGATTAGTTATGCAGATTCTTGTCATGTCACTACATTGATAATGTTTTGCTCCTAAAAGAAAAAAAATCTAAAATTTAAATTTTTATTATATTAGTATTTTTTTAAATATCCTTTGGCTTTCAACACTGTCAGAATCCTTCTGGGCATGCTTTAGATCAGAGTCAAGCAAGTCTCGACCAAAATCTGATCCAAAGTATCTACACATTCACAATGTTGGTGCATACTGATCAACTCACTTTGGTATGTATACAGCTTCTCTTCATCTCTACCCACAATTGTTTAATTGGGTTCCGATACGGGGACTTTGGGGGCCAATCCAGTGACTAATTCATGGTCATTGAACCATTTCTTTGCCAATCTCAACGTATGCTTCAGGTTGTTGTCCTGCTGGAACAATGTTGTCATTTGCATACCCATAGTATTCAAGTGTACAAGGTAACTCATTTTGTAGCATACTAGCATACCGTATTTTCCAGACTATAAGACGCACTTTTTCCCCCCCAAATGTTGAGGGAAAGTGCGGGGTGTGTCTTATAGTCTGAATGTAGGGCATGGCTGCGGGGAATAGGGGTGCTGCGGTGGAGCGGGTCATCGGCAACATGCGTAGGCTGTAGCAGTGCCTGCCGTGACCACCTGGGCCCGCTCATTTCATATGCACGCATCCTTCTGCCCATCATTTCTCAGTGCTGAAGCCGGCGCTGACAGGTGGGCGGGGTGTGTGTGTGTGTGATGATCCCTGGCAACTACAGCCTGGAGTGATCATGTGCGGCTGTATTCACTGCTCCCTGCGCATCATCATCATCAGCGTGGGGGGCAGTGAATAAGTACGGTATACTCACCCATCACTGTTTCCTTCAGCATCGCGATGTCCTCCGGTCTGCCAGCCCGCTGTTTGTGGAGAGTGCGCACAGCGATAACGTCATCGCTGTGCGCACCGCTAGTCTCCACACACATCAGCGGGCCGGCAGACAGGAGGACATCGCGATGCCGCTGGTGTGAGGAAAGGAGTATAAACGTTTATTTTATTTGTGTGCCACAGGATGCAGGCCATATACCAGGATGAGGGTATTTATCAGGATGAGGGCATATACCACGATGGGGGTATAATATGAGCAGGATGGGGGTATATAGCAGGAAGGAGGTATATAACAGGATGAGGGCATATAGCAGGATGACGGCTATACCAGGATGGCGGTATATAGCAGGATGGCGGCTATACCAGGATGAGGGATATAGGTATCTATATCTATATATACGTATACACACACACACGGATGGGGATTACATACAAGGCAGGAGGATCATTACCAAGATGGGGTACCTTAGTAGAGAATTTGGGGACATTACTACCACCCCCCCCCCCCCATAATAGTGGCAGCAGCAGATCCTCGCCCCATAAGATTTTATGACACCATAGTGTGTCATGACCACATTTTTTGCTTAAAATTTTATTTTCCTATTTTTCTCCTCTAAAACCAGGGTGCGTCTTATAGTCCGAAAAATACGGTAAACAGTTGTGCTCAAAAGTGTACATACTCCTGCAGATTTTTTGTTTTCTGAATATGAATATCACAATCTTTTTTCCCCATTCAAGGTTAGTGGTTAGTTGAAGCCATTTATTGTCAGATTACTGTGTTTTCTATTTTTAAATCATAATGACAACCAAAAACATCTAAATGACCCTGATGAAAAGTTCACATACCCTGGTGATTTTGGTCTGATAACATGCACAGAAGTTGACACAAATGGGTTTGAATGGCTATTAAAAGGTAACATCCTCACCTGTGACCTGTTTGCTAGTTATCAGTGTGTGTGCGTAAAAGCTAAGTGAGTTTCTGGGATCCAGACAGACTCTTGCCTCTTTCATCCAGCCACTCACTGACGTTTCTGGATAGTGAGTAAAAGAATTGTCAACTGATCTACAGGGAAAGATAGTTGAACTGTATAAAACAGGAAAGGGATACAAAAAGATATCAAAAAGAATTGATAATGCCAGTCAGCAGTGTTCAAACTGATTTAAAAATGGATAATCAGGGACTCTGTAAAAACCAAACCATGATCAGGTAGACCAACAAACATTTCAGCCTCAACTGCCATGAAAATGGTTTGTGATGCAAAGAAAAACCCACAAATAACATCAGCTGAAATAGATGTCTCACTGAAAACTTGGGTATGGCTGTTTCAAGATGCACAATAAGGAGACACTTGCATGGTCTAGTCGCTACAAGAAAGTCATTGCTGCGCAAATGCCACAAAGTATCTTGCCTACAATACACAAACAGCACAGAGACAAGCCTCCAAACTTCTGTAACAAGGTAATTTGGAGCGATGAGACCAAAATCGAATTTTTTCGCCACAACCATAAACGTTACATTTGGAGAGGTGTCAACAAGGCCTATGATGAAAGGAACACCATTTATACTGTGAAGCACGGAGGTGGATCGCTGATGATGTGAGGATGTGTAAGGTATAAAGACACAGGTAAATTGATCAATGTTGAAGAAAAGATGAATGCAGCATGTTATCCGCAAATACTGGAGGCAAGTTTGCACTCATCAGCTCGGAAGCTACTCATGGGACGTACTTGGACATTCAAACAGGACAACGATCCAAAACACAAGGCCAAGTCGACCGGTCATTGGCTTCAGCAGAACAAAGTGAAGGTTCTGGAGTGGCCATTTCAGTCTCCTGAGCTCAATATCATTGAGCCACTCTGGGGAGAACTCAAGTGCGCAGTTCATGCAAGAAAGCTAAGGAATTTACAGGAACTGGAGACTTTAAGATACCATTGATGTTAGAGGGGGCAATACACAGTATTAAAGGGAACCGGTCACCACTTTTTTGGACTATAAGTGCTGTGAATCAGCAACATACTTCTTGATTGTGCGATGATCACGATGAAGTGTCTTGGCAATGTTGATTGTAGTCATGCCTTGACCTAAATACTCCACAATTTGTTGCTTCTCAGCAGCCGACACATCCTTTTTCTTTCACATTTTGGCAAAAAATGTAGGCTGCTTAATAATGTGGAACAGCCTTCTTAAGTAGTCTTGCCTTTATTTGGACACACCTTCCAAACTAATTTGCACAGGTATCTGCAATTACTTTCAGTCATATAAAGAGCCCTGACACACATCACCACCAGTGAGTTTAAATGACAAACAAAAAATTTCTGACCTTATCACTCCTAAACTCTTTTTGCATAATAATTTGGAACAGTGTATTCCCCTGTGGGCCTGCTATCATGCTAATGAATACGCAGCGTCACACGATGATCTCACTCACCTCTCCGCCGCCATTGCGTCCCACGGGGGATTTCGGCTACGGGGTTTGGGTCATGTGCACTATGAAGCTGGGTGTACGTGTCCTGGCTTCAAACTGAAGTAGTGCGCATGACCCAAACTCCGGGGTCATGTGCATTGAGCCATAATCCAGCGTCAGGCGGTGATGGCAGCGTAGAGAAGAGTGAGATCATATTGTGACGCTGCGTATTCATTAGCATGATAGCACACCAACAGGAACGTACTAATATGCTAATGGAGCCGAGTAGCCAGGGGAACCAACGCCAGGGAACTAGTCTCCGCGTTCATTAGCATACAGTAAAAGATCTTTATAAATACTTTTTCTAGATCTCTTTATCTATTGTAGTGTATAAAGGGACAGTTAGGCAGGGATTAGCAATATGTACCCAGAACTGCTCATGGTCCTGGGTGCATACTACACCTGGCAGGTTCCCTTTAAAACACCAGGAGCAAAACAGTAACAATGCAGTGACATGACAAATCTACATGAATAATATGCTAAATAGTCCCAAGTAAAATTTATATATGAGATAGCCAAAATGATTGTCTATAAAATGAAGGTAGTCTCACACTCAAAGCTCTAGTGGATGGAGAGATATAGAGCTTGAAAGTCAAAAGTTCAAAACATTGTTACGCTTTTACATGCCACTGTATGTATGCATGCATGCATGCATGTATGTACGTGTATACACACACACACACACACACACACACAGTATATAAAAAACTGAGTACACCCCTCACATTTTTGTAAATATTTTATCTTTTCATGGGGCAACACTGAAGATAGACTACTTTACATTGTATCCTATGTCCAGTTTGTATAAGGCTATGTGTACTACACTTCAGCATTCTCATGGACTTTGCTGGTAAAAGTATTTGCTTGCAGTTTTGTGACAAAACTGCTCCAAAACAATAAAAATGCACTGTGTGCACACAACCTGTATAACTTTGGTGTGCTCTCTAAATAACTCAACACACAGCCATTAATGTCAATACAGCTGGCAACAAAAGTGAGTACACCCCTAAGTGAAAAAGGACAAATTGTGCCCAATTAGCTATTTTCCCTCCCTGGTATTATGTGACTCAGTGTTACAAGGTCTCCGGTGTGAATGGGGAACAAGTATGTTAAAATTTGCTGTTATCGCTGTCACTCATATATACTGGTCACTAGAAGTTCAAAATTGCACCTCATGGCAAATAATTTTCTGAGGACCTGGGAAAAAAAATAAATAAATAAAAATTGTTGCTCTACGTAAAGATGGCCTAGGCCAGTCATGGCGAACCTTTTACAGGCAGAGTGCCCAAATTGTAGCCCTAAACCCATTTTTTTTTCCGAAGTGCCAACCAATCCTATTATATGAAGAATTGATTGTAACCTTACCTTTGCCGTCTTCTCCTCAGCAGGGGACATCACGCTCATGCTTACCACACACTGAAGCTGAGCCCCTGCCCTTTCCAGACACAGCAGTTGGATTGATCTTTCTGGAAAAAATTGCAGCATATTAGACAGAGATTTTAACCTGGAATGCAATCAGATGTCACCCTGTAATCCACATCTACATTTCAAAGTCTGAACACCCTGAAATCCCATAAAGACGTACGAGTTGCCCCCTCCCCTTCATTGTGTAGTTCTGTCCCCCTTCCTTGCCACTTCCTGGTAAACATCACCCCCATCCCCATCTTGATATATATATTTCCTACATTCTGGTATATTTGTCCCCATCATGGCCCCATCCTGGTAAATGTCCTCCACTCTGGTAAATGTACCCCATCATTGTAACTGTATCCCATCCTGGCATGTTCCCCCATGCTGTTAAATGACCCCATCCTGGTAAATGTACCTCATCCAGGCATGTGGCCTTATCCTGGTAAATGTCTCCTTTCCTGGTAATTGTACCCCTTCCTGCTAAATGTTCCCCATCCTGGCATTTGTCCTCATCCTGGCATGTTCATGTACCCCCATCCTGGCATATTTCCCCCATCCTGGTAAATGTAACCCCCATCCTGGTAAATGTACCCCTTACTGGCATGTTCCCCTTCCTGCTAAATGTACCCCATCCTGGCATGTTTCCCCCCATCCTTGCAGCCATGTTTCCCCCCATCCTTGCAGTCATGTTTCCCCCCATCCTTGCAGCCATGTTTACCCCCATCCTTGCACGTTTCCCCCCATCCTTGCACGTTTCCCCCCATCCTTGCACGTTTCCCCCATCTTTGCAGCCATGTATGCCCCGTGCTCTGTTTGCTTGCCCCCGTGCTCCTATGTTTGCTCCCCATGTTTCCCCCGTGCGCTCCATGTTTGCCCCGTGCTTGCTCTGTCCCCTGTGCTCCCATGTTCCCCCGTGTGCTCCATGTTCCCCCGGTGCTGGCCCTGTCCCCTGTGCTCCCATGTTCCCCCGTGCGCTCCATGTTCCCCCGGTGCTGGCTCTGTCCCCTGTGCTTCCATGTTCCCCCGGTGCTGGCCCTGTCCCCTGTGCTCCCATGTTCCCCCGTGCGCTCCATGTTCCCCCCGGTGCTGGCTCTGTCCCCTGTGCTTCCATGTTCCCCCGGTGCTGGCTCTGTCCCCTGTGCTCCCATGTTCCCCCGTGCGCTCCATGTTCCCCCGGTGCTGGCTCTGTCCCCTGTGCTCCCATGTTCCCCCGTGCGCTCCATGTTCCCCCGGTGCTGGCTCTGTCCCCTGTGCTCCCATGTTCCCCCGTGCGTTCCATGTTCCCCCGGTGCTGGCTCTGTCCCCTGTGCTCCCATGTTCCCCCGTGCGCTCCATGTTCCCCCGGTGCTGGCTCTGTCCCCTGTGCTCCCATGTTCCCCCGGTGCTGGCTCTGTCCCCTGTGCTCCCATGTTCCCCCGTGCGCTCCATGTTCCCCCGGTGCTGGTTCTGTCCCCTGTTCCCCCGTGCGCTCCATGTTCCCCCGTTGCTGGCTCTGTCCCCTGTGCTCCCATGTTCCCCCGTGCACTCCATGTTCCCCCGGTGCTGGCTCTGTCCCCTGTGCTCCCATGTTCCCCCGTGCGCTCCATGTTCCCCCGGTGCTGGCTCTGTCCCCTGTGCTCCCATGTTCCCCCGTGCGCTCCATGTTTGCCCCGTGCTTGCTGTGTCCCCTGTGCTCCCATGTTCCCCCGTGTGCTCCATGTTCCCCCGGTGCTGGCCCTGTCCCCTGTGCTCCCATGTTCCCCCGTGCGCTCCATGTTCCCCCGGTGCTGGCTCTGTCCCCTGTGCTTCCATGTTCCCCCGGTGCTGGCTCTGTCCCCTGTGCTCCCATGTTCCCCCGTGCGCTCCATGTTCCCCCGGTGCTGGCTCTGTCCCCTGTGCTCCAATGTTCCCCCGTGCGCTCCATGTTCCCCCGTGCGCTCCATGTTCCCCCGTGCGCTCCATGTTCCCCCGTGCGCTCCATGTTCCCCTGGTGCTGGCTCTGTCCCCTGTGCTCCCATGTTCCCCCGTGCGCTCCATGTTCCCCCGGTGCTGGCTCTGTCCCCTGTGCTCCCATGTTCCCCCGTGCGCTCCATGTTCCCCCGGTGCTGGCTCTGTCCCCTGTGCTCCCATGTTCCCCCGTGCGCTCCATGTTCCCCCGTTGCTGGCTCTGTCCCCTGTGCTCCCATGTTCCCCCGTGCGCTCCATGTTTCCCCGGTGCTGGTTCTGTCCCCTGTTCCCCCGTGCGCTCCATGTTCCCCCGGTGCTGGCTCTGTCCCCTGTGCTCCCATGTTCCCCCGTGCGCTCCATGTTCCCCCGGTGCTGGCTCTGTCCCCTGTGCTCCCATGTTCCCCCGTGCGCTCCATGTTCCCCCGGTGCTGGTTCTGTCCCCTGTTCCCCCGTGCGCTCCATGTTCCCCCGGTGCTGGCTCTGTCCCCTGTGCTCCCATGTTCCCCCGTGCGCTCCATGTTTGCCCCGTGCTTGCTGTGTCCCCGTGTGCTCCATGTTCCCCCGTGTGCTCCATGTTCCCCCGTGTGCTCCATGTTCCCCCGTGTGCTCCATGTTCCCCCGTGTGCTCCATGTTCCCCCGTGTGCTCCATGTTCCCCCGTGTGCTCCATGTTCCCCCGGTGCTGGCCCTGTCCCCTGTGCTCCCATGTTCCCCCGGTGCTGGCTCTGTCCCCTGTGCGCTCCATGTTCCCCCGTGCGCTCCATGTTCCCCCGTGCGCTCCATGTTCCCCCGTGCGCTCCATGTTCCCCCGTGCGCTCCATGTTCCCCCGTGCGCTCCATGTTCCCCCGTGCGCTCCATGTTCCCCCGTGCGCTCCATGTTCCCCCGTGCGCTCCATGTTCCCCCGTGCGCTCCATGTTCCCCCGGTGCTGGCTCTGTCCCCTGTGCTCCCATGTTCCCCCGTGCGCTCCATGTTCCCCCGTGCGCTCCATGTTCCCCCGGTGCTGGCTCTGTCCCCTGTGCTCCCATGTTCCCCCGGTGCTGGCTCTGTCCCCTGTGCTCCCATGTTCCCCCGTGCGCTCCATGTTCCCCCGGTGCTGACTCTGTCCCCTGTGTTTCCATGTTCCCCCGTTGCTGGCTCTGTCCCCTGTGCTCCCATGTTCCCCCGTGCGCTCCATGTTCCCCCGGTGCTGGCTCTGTCCCCTGTGCTCCCCTGTTCCCCCGTGCGCTCCATGTTCCCCCGGTGCTGGCTCTGTCCCCTGTGCTTCCATGTTCCCCCGGTGCTGGCTCTGTCCCCTGTTCCCCCGTGCGCTCCATGTTCCCCCAGTGCTGGCTCTGTCCCCTGTGCTCCCATGTTCCCCCGTGCGCTCCATGTTCCCCCGGTGCTGGCTCTGTCCCCTGTGCTCCCATGTTCCCCCGTGCGCTCCATGTTCCCCCGTTGCTGGCTCTGTCCCCTGTGCTCCCATGTTCCCCCGTGCGCTCCATGTTCCCCCGGTGCTGGTTCTGTCCCCTGTTCCCCCGTGCGCTCCATGTTCCCCCGGTGCTGGCTCTGTCCCCTGTGCTCCCATGTTCCCCCGGTCCTGGCTCTGTCCCCTGTGCTCCCATGTTCCCCCGTGCGCTCCATGTTCCCCCGGTGCTGACTCTGTCCCCTGTGTTTCCATGTTCCCCCGTTGCTGGCTCTGTCCCCTGTGCTCCCATGTTCCCCCGTGCGCTCCATGTTCCCCCGGTGCTGGCTCTGTCCCCTGTGCTCCCCTGTTCCCCCGTGCGCTCCATGTTCCCCCGGTGCTGGCTCTGTCCCCTGTGCTTCCATGTTCCCCCGGTGCTGGCTCTGTCCCCTGTTCCCCCGTGCGCTCCATGTTCCCCCGGTGCTGGCTCTGTCCCCTGTGCTCCCCTGTTCCCCCGTGCGCTCCATGTTCCCCCGTTGCTGGCTCTGTCCCCTGTGCTCCCATGTTCCCCCGTGCGCTCCATGTTCCCCCGGTGCTGGTTCTGTCCCCTGTTCCCCCGTGCGCTCCATGTTCCCCCGGTGCTGGCTCTGTCCCCTGTGCTCCCATGTTCCCCCGTGTGCTCCATGTTCCCCCGGTGCTGGCTCTGTCCCCTGTGCTCCCATGTTCCCCCGTGCGCTCCATGTTCCCCCGGTGCTGGCTCTGTCCCCTGTGTTTCCATGTTCCCCCGTTGCTGGCTCTGTCCCCTGTGCTCCCATGTTCCCCCGTGCGCTCCATGTTCCCCCGGTGCTGGCTCTGTCCCCTGTGCTCCCATGTTCCCCCGTGCGCTCCATGTTCCCCCGGTGCTGGCTCTGTCCCCTGTGCTCCCCTGTTCCCCCGTGCGCTCCATGTTCCCCCGGTGCTGGCTCTGTCCCCTGTGCTTCCATGTTCCCCCGTGCGCTCCATGTTCCCCCGGTGCTGGCTCTGTCCCCTGTTCCCCCGTGCGCTCCATGTTCCCCCGGTGCTGGCTCTGTCCCCTGTGCTTCCATGTTCCCCCGTGCGCTCCATGTTCCCCCGGTGCCGGCTCTGTCCCCTGTTCCCCCGTGCGCTCCATGTTCCCCCAGTGCTGGCTCTGTCCCCCACACCTTGGCACAGCCGCACACAGCTTAAAAATAAAAAAAAAAAACAAAACTCACCTTGCAACACCCGCGCCATCGCTGCGTCCTCAGTTCAGTTCCCGCGCGGCCACAAGACACCGGCACCGCCTACTGACGCTCCTCCGTCTCCTAGGCAACAGGCCTGCAGCCCAGGAGAGGAGGCGTGTCAGAAGGAGCAGAGATGTCCTCTGCTAAACACCAATTTGCACTGTCGGCGCGACCACACCGATAGTGTAAATTGGTGCAGTGTGGCGACAGCGCGCCTGCCAACAAAAAGGGCTCTACGTGCCCAGTCTGGCACGCGTGCCATAGGTTCGCCATCACTGGCCTAGGCTATAAGAAATTTGCCAACACCCTGAACTGAGCTGCAGCACGGTGGCCAAGACCATACAGCGGTTTAACAAGACAAGTTCCACTCAGTACAGGCCTCACCTTGGGTCGACCAAAGAAGCTGAGTGCATGTACTCAGCGTCATATCCAGAGGTTGTCTTTTAGATGTACGAGTGCAGCCAACATTGCTGAAGAGGTTAGAGGCGTGGGGTGCAGGGGGCGGGGGTCAGCCTGTCTGTGCTCAGTCTATATGCTGCACACTGCATCAAATTGGTGTGCATGGGTGTCATCCCAGAAAGAAGCCTCTTCTAAAGATGATGCACAAGGAAGTGTGCAGTTTGCTGAAGACAAGCAGACCAAAGACATGGATTACTGGAACCATGTCCTGTGGTCTGATGAGACAGAGATAAACGTATTTGGTTCAGATGGTGTCAAACATGTGTGGCAGTAACCAGGTGAGGAGTAGAAAGACAAGTGCGTCTTGCCTACAGTTGGGCATGATTGTGGGAAAGTCATGGTTTGGGGCTGCAATAGTGCTGCTGGCTTTGGGGAGCTACAGTTCATGGAGGGAATCATGAATGCCAATATGTACTGTCACATACTGAAGCAGAGCATGATCCCCTGCCTTCCAAAACTGGGTCTCAGGGCAGTATTCCAACATGATAACGATCACTAAACACAGCTCTAAGACGACCACTGCCTTGCTAAAGAAACAGAGTAAGGCTATGTGCGCACGTAGCGTTCTGTCCCTGCACAAATTTCTGCAGCGATTTGAACAGCACATGTGCGCTTCAAATCGCTGCAGAAAGAGTCCGTAATGAAAAAAAAAAGCCGATTTCATGCGATCTGAGTGCAGCCCCTCCCATAGACAGAGCGGGGGATACATGCAGAGCGCACGGAATAAGTGACATGTCACTTCTTAGAACGCGCGCTTCGGGCAGCAGCCGAAGCGCTGGGCTCTAATACGCCACGTGCGCACGTCTCCTGCATAATCTTCATAGATTATGCTGGGGACGCAGGACGCATGCAGTTACGCTGCGGTGCAGATCGCAGTGTAACTGCATGCAAATATGCAACGTGCGCACATAGCCTAAAGGTGCTGGACTGGTCAAGCATGTCTCCAGACCTAAACCAGTTGAGCATCTGTGGGGCATCCTCAAACGGAAGGTGGAGGAGTGCAAGGTCTCTACATCCACCAGCTCTGTGATGTCATCATGGAAGAGGATCCAGTGACTCCTATAAACACCATGTCCAAGACAGTTAAGGCAGTGCTGGAAAATAATGGTGGACACTCAACATATTGACATTTTGGGCACAATTTAGCCATTTTCATTTATTTGCTTCTGAAAATATATAATAAAATAGTTACAAAAATTAAAAAAAAATAAAAAAAATGAGGGTGTACTCACCTTTGTAATATAATGCGTAGAATATATACATGTATATACATATAATGTGTAGATATATATGTTCACCATTTCCCAGTGTTGTCTCATGAAAAGTTATAATAAAATATTTACAAAAATGTGAGGGGTGTACTCACTTTTGTGATATATTGTGTAAAATATACACACTGTGTGTGTGTGTGTGTGTGTGTATACACATATACACATACATATATACATACACACACACCTTTTTTTAAACTTTGGTTAGTATACAAATATTAAACATTTGTATGTGACCGTTGTGATTGTAGAGGGCCTCGACCACGTTGCTACTGTAGCACGGTCACATATGAGGAATAGAAGACAAACCACCGCTCTCCACTGACCTGAAGTAAGACCTGGAAAGACAGACATTTCTGCCTAGGCACAAAGCATAACATCACAGTACAAATGTGTAACATGTTGCAATCAATATGTATGTCACGACAGGGGATACAAATGCTCGATCCTCACAGCGACATTATACAAAATAGGTTTGTGTACTCAGAACGGCAACAATAAAAAGACAGGACTATGCAGAGGTGAGTGGAGCCTCTGGTGGATGGAGAAATAAACATCTCAGAAGAATAATAGACTAGAAAGTTCTACTAATGTACAATATGTTACATAATGACATTGTAAAGAGGTGATAACATTATATATGACGGTAAGTGCAGAACCAGAGAGGAATTACAAATGGCTACCTTAGCACTAATGATACGATGAGCCAGTATGTACTTCCTGAAACACACGAGATACCAGAACCACAGTCCCTTCTGTAATAAATCAGTAGCACCATTCTAGAAGAAAAGCTACAATTCTACTCACCCTGCAAGGCTGGGATCACAGGCCGGGAAATGAACGCTTGCCCCATTGATACCCCCTGCAGTGCGTCCAAAAATACCTCTACAGGGGAAGGGTCCCTCGTAGTTTATTAAATGCCCCCTTAGGGCAGGGGGCAGATAGAACAATCCTAGTGGGATTTAATACAGAGGAAAGCACTCAACCAAGACACACACACACACATACACTGGGAATATAATACCACTGCCGCCCTCTTAACTCTTTCCACACCCCTTGCCTGCAACAAACAGGATGAACAGGATCCCGGACATAATTATCGTTTCTGTTGAATACAGAAGTGATACCAGCTAGATTGCCAGTAGAGATCTACAATCTGAGGAAAGACGTCAACCCTATAAAACATCTGGGAAGTTACTACACTTAGATATAAGCATGACGCCTCCATGTGAAACCTGGATATACAGTATCACCAGTCATGTCAAAGCCACTCCCCACAATGCTTCACATTTCTATTTCCTCATCCTATATAGAGTCTGTGCTATCCCACTTTCCCTGACTCCCACCTAAAATCTTTTTAACTCAACATAGACTATACATACAAAATGTCCACTTAAAAAAAAAATACTGCAAACAAAAAAAAACAAACAAATATTCTATAATCGAGGCCTAAAGCTCAGACTGCCCTTGAGAACAACCTCATTGCTGTAAACAACCTGTACATGGAATGAAGCCACTTGGAGAAAGCAATCAGGCACATGACCAGGCCATACGATATATACAAAGTACATTCACACAACAGGAAGAAATCCTTTACATTTAATAGGAATAGGTCTTGGCAGCAGGGGGTTCCCAATGACTCAACAAGTGATTCAGTGCTCGCACCTCCTTCCCCTCCCTCTCACAGAAAACATCCTTCATCTATGAGCCATTCTTTCCAAATACTACACCTATCTCTCCCGCCCATAGAGAGTACATCCCATCTCATTCACACTATCACATAGATGACAACATGTACAATCTCAGCGTCCTATCCTGCACTGCTCCCTTGTGGACAGAAAGGTAGAGGAAAGGCCTGAAGACGTGACAAGTGTAAGGCTACTTTCACACCTCCGGTTTTTGCTCTGCGGCACAATACGGCACTTTGCAGGAAAATCGCAACCGGTTTTTTATGCTGCCGGTTGCGTTTTTTCTGCATAGACTTTAATTAGTGCCGCATTGTGCCGCAAGGCCTTGCGTTACATCCGGTTTTTGCCGCATGCGGCAGATTTAGCCGATGCAGCGGCCGGATGGAACGTTGCCTGGCACGTTTTTTCGTGCGGCAAACAAAACCGCAGCGCGCCGCATTCGGCCGATGCGGTGCATTTTTCAATGCATACCTATGGCGGCCGGATGCGGTGCGATGCGGCAAAAACCGCATCCGGCCGCCGCATGCGGTTTTTGCCACTGCGCATGCTCAGTAGCATGCCGCAAGCGGCAAAAACCGGACGGGCCGCATGGGAAAAACGTATGCAAAGGATGCGGTGTTTTCACTGCATCCGTTGCATAGGTTTCACAGCCGGATTGAGCCGCAGAGCTCAAGCCGGATGTGTGAAAGCAGCCTAACCCTCAGTAAACACATCGCAAAAGGAATAGAAATTAGAAGGGGAAAAAAACACACAACCTTTTAGGAGAATGGTTCCCGTCGGCCTAGAAGAAACAGGAACTGTGAGCACATCTGGGTCTGAACGGTGAGAGCTGCTGCATATTCAGGCCAGTCAAGGAATGTCCAAGCGGTGAACTTGTCACAAATCTAGGAGGCTATATAGGGGAAGAAAATAAGAACCAGCCCCTTTAGATTAATCTACAAATGGCTCATTAAGGGGAACCTGACAGTAAAGCCATGCTGCCCGAGCAAGGAGCACCCTGCATTCCACACAACACACACACTTAACCCCTTTAGGGCCTTATTGACAAAAACATTTAACGATAGCAATTAACGAGCGAATAGTTGTGTCATTATCATGCTTACAAGCTCATTATTACACAAGCAAATGTTCACTCGAAAGATCGCTGTGGCGGATGTTGGAAAGTCGCTAGTGGGTCACAGAAGCATGTATTACGAGTTATTACACAGTGAAAGATTATGCCGACTAGCAATAATTTACAAGAATCGAACGATATTACGATCGCCAGCAGCTATTACGCACTGCAAATATCGTGTTGTGAAGAATACTGCAATTCTCAAGCTTTCAGCACACCCTAAAAAGGTATACACATTCACACTAGTGTATAACACAGGATGTGGCTCACAAATGGGATCCCCCCTTTCCTTCCCCTCCCACCAGTGTGTGTGTCTGTGTCTGTGTCTCTGTGTGTCTCTGTGTGTCTCTGTGTGTCTCTGTGTGTCTCTGTGTGTCTCTGTGTGTGTCTGTGTGTGTCTGTGTGTGTCTGTGTGTGTCTGTGTGTGTCTGTGTGTGTCTGTGTGTGTCTGTGTGTGTCTGTGTGTGTCTGTGTGTGTCTGTGTGTGTCTGTGTGTGTCTGTGTGTGTCTGTGTGTGTCTGTGTGTGTCTGTGTGTGTCTGTGTGTGTCTGTGTGTGTCTGTGTGTGTCTGTGTGTGTCTGTGTGTGTCTGTGTGTGTCTGTGTGTGTCTGTGTGTGTCTGTGTGTGTCTGTGTGTGTCTGTGTGTGTCTGTGTGTGTCTGTGTGTGTCTGTGTGTGTGTGTGTGTGTGCGCTTGTTTGGGTGTGTTTAATTTATGTTGTAAAATAAATAAAAATCTATTTAGACAGAAAAAAAAAAAAAAAAAAGAAAAGATGGAATTATATAGGTGTGGAGAAGATTCAGAGATTAATCTTTCCATCTCCTGTATTGCCTGTCACTGCGAGTGTCACCTGAGTGCAGTACCATGTTTTACACGCACCCATGGACTTGTATGAGTGCGTGTGATCCGATACCCACTACCAAACATGGCATGAAGTGATTTTTTTCTGATGCTCGGCATGAGGGGAAAAAAAAGCAAGCAAAAATCACCGATTGGCACTGCTCCCTGATATAACATTGTGCCGAGTGATAAGAATAAAACCTTGGCTAGCACTCGTCTGTGTTATACGGTGGCTGGACACCAGTGTGAGCGCACCCTAATCCGGATACCACACAGAATACTTAACATTTACCTTATGTCTACCATACATTAGCACCATTTGTAAAATGTATTTTATTTCGCTACGATGTTAGAAGGCTTAATTTTGCAGAAATTGTAAAAAAAAAATTTTTAAGGACTTTGTGTGGACCTATTTGGGGGATATGTATTGGAAAACCTCAAAAAGTGATGGCATTTTAAAGACCGCATTCAAAACTACTGTCAGATGTATTTAAGGAAATAAAATGCGATATTTGCCAACATCTGAACAGGCCACTAGAGCTGGAAGACGAAGATCATTACATGGCCTTGCATTGTCAGTTATTAGATAACTATTAGTATCACACAGCTGCAGTCTCCATTAACCCTCTAGATGCAGTTATCACTATTGACAGCAGCACCTAGGCAGTTGAACAGCCATGGGCACTGGCAACACAGACTAATGCAGGAGGGTGTCAGCAATCGCTAACAGCTGCTGTAGTATCACCTGCTGGGGAATACTATTCTCTTACACTAGTCAAATGAACGGCATTGGTCTGATGTGATATATACTGTATTTTTCTGATTATAAGACGCACTTTTCCTCCCAAAAATTTGGTGGGGCTGTCTGCAGCTCAGTGTGCGGTCGGCCGGGTGCGTGCGGGTGCCTGTGTGCCGCCTGCCTGTCGGTGCCGGTTGCCTCTCTGTCACGGTGGCCAGCTGCTTCTCTGTGCGGGCGGGTGGGCGGGCGGCATGCAGGCTGCCATCTTGCGCATGGGGGCGGGCGGCTGTGTGGACTGCAGTGGCTGTGCGGACTGCGGTGGCTATGCGGCGGGTGTCCCAGTGTCTCTGCAATCCCGGTTTCAAATGATGGCGCCAGGTGTCAGCGCGTGCGCAGATGGAGCTCTTGGATGAGAGCTCCATCTGCGCCGCTCCGGGCGCCATCACTTGAACCGAGACCGCGGACAGACTGGGACAACTCACCACACCGGCCTGATCCACCACTGACCCGCCGCCGCTGCGAGGACAACCTCTGCCTCCTGTGACCCCGCTTCACCACCACTGCTGCCCCCCTCTGGTTAGACAACCCCGGAGTACAAGACAGACCCCATTTTTTATTTTTTTTTACCTTTTTTCCCTCTCTAAATATGGGGTGTGTCTTAGGCTAAGTTCACATTTCCGCTAAAATCTATCAGTCACAATCCGCTGCTCTTGTAAACAGCGGAATCCGTTTAGCGGATTCCGCTGCTCCCATAGACTTGTATGAGCAGCGGATTGTGACTGATGATGCTGCGTTGCACCCTCCGCCCGACTGATCAGTCGTGGAACGACTGACCGCCGGGCGGGAGGAACGCAGCATGTAACGTTTTTTGAGCAGCGAGATCCGTCGGATTTCGCTGCGCATGCTCTCTGGCTCCCTGCACACGTCACCAGCTTTGGTTGGTTACCCGATATTTACCCTGGTTACGGTGCAAGGAGCCAGCGCTAAGCGGTGTAGGCCCGTAACCAAGGTAAATATCGGGTAACCAAGGTAAACATCGGGTGCTTTGCTGTTACCCGATATTTAGGCTGGTTACGTGTGCAGGGAGGCCGACACTTCCCCGCTCGGTCCCGCCCCCTCCCGCACTCCGCACATGTGTGTACACACACACACACCTGTCCCCAGCCATGCAGACAAGCACTGCCACTGACACCCTCGTCTGGCCCCGCCCCCTGCTCGGCTCCGCCCCCTCCCGCACTTTGCATGTGCACACACACACACACACACATACATACATACATACATACATGCACATACACACACTCACTCACTCACAGATACACTCACCTGTCCCCAGCCATGCAGACCGCAGCACTTCCACTGACATCCTCAGCGCCTGGCCCCGCCCCCCGCTCGGCTCCTCCCCCTCCCGCACTTTGCATGTGCACACACATACATACATACATACATACATGCACATACACACACTCACTCACTCACTCACAGATACACTCACCTGTCCCCAGCCATGCAGACCGCAGCACTTCCACTGACATCCTCAGCGCCTGGCCCCGCCCCCCGCTCGGCTCTGCCCCCGAACTCCGCCCCCCGCACACAACGGAATCCGACAAAGAATTCTGTTCTTTGTCATCCGTTGTACAGCGTTGAACAGCGCATCAGTCACATGCGTCAAGCGACGCATGTGACTGATACAAATCAACGGAAATGTGAACTTAGCCTTATAAAACGAAAAATACGGTAATATGCCGATCCTTGGCGGCTTCTCCCATTTGGGTTACAGGTCCCTTTCTAAGTGTATATAGAGAAAAGGGTTCGCAATGGAAGTAGGGCGAGGAAAAGATACTGGAGACCCACCTCTGTCTACTCACCCGAGCAGCATGGTCTCCGGGCAGCTTTTCAGAGAAAACATACCTGGCTGAAATGATAGAGCCCGATGCATGTTGCCCCTGACTCAGGAAACATGAATCAGCTGGCAGGATCTCTTTAACCCCATAGTGACAGAGCCAATTTTCACCTACATGCCCAGGCCAAATTTTAGAATTCTGACCAGTTTTACTTTATGAAGTTATAATTAGGACTGTAAAAGTCCAGATCCGCGAGGTTTCAATGACATCTAGGTGCCGGGCCCGGGATTTCGGGTGCACGATCCGGATTCAGCAAATAAAGTAAAAATAAACAAAACAACAAATAAGCGTCAGTTTCATACTTACCGAGACTCTGTGTCATGGCGGCACACTGCTTCCAGGTCCCGCATTCACTTCCTCTACAGTGCATGCAATCACACAGCTTTCCGTGTTTTCCCCGCCCACCGGCCATCCTCATCTGTGATTGGTTACAGGCTGACACGACCCCAGCCTGTAACAGTCTCTGCTGCAGTCATCGCTTATCGCGGCTCAGGCTGCACTTAGAGCTGGCAGTCTTCTCTATGGCTGCTTGCTCTGAGATGTAGCAGAGCTGGATATGTCGTTGTGGGACCTCCTTTGGATTACGCCGGACCTGCAGGGCTGTGTTGGGGGTTAATAAAGTGGTGAAGGAGGGTGTGTTTTGTACTTTATTTCAAATAAAGGATTTTTCTCTGTGTCTTGTTTATTTACAGGTTTGTGTGATGCAGGTATCCGATAGACGCCTGTGCCATCACAAACCTAGGGTTTAGAAGCAGCTGTGCGCCGCTAATAACCCCTGCTATTACTCCGATTGGCACTGCATCAGGCAATACCAGGCGGCTGCGGGCTGAGAATATACCAGCCCCCAGCTGACGTTATTATGGCTGGAAATGAAAATGGGGGGGGGAGGGCCCACACGATTTTTTTTTTTGTAATTTAAAAATAGAGGCAAAATCCGTAGGAAAAAATGCGGCAAAAAATGCATCAAAACACCGCTTTTTTTTGCCAGGGGGTGTAAATTGGATGCAGGAATATGGTGTAAAAATTTCAGCACCAAATTTGCATCCCTTGGTCCAAAAATGGAAAAAAAAACAAAACATTTTTCTGCCAGCAGGTGGAAATTTTGTACTAAAATCTGGTGCAGACGATTTCAGCACCAATTGTGCACCTCCTGGCAAAAACAGCGGCAAAAAAATGGGTCAAAACACCGCATTTTTTTGCCATGAGGTGTAGATTGGATGCAGGAATATGGTGTAAAAATTTCAGCACAAAATCTGCATCTCTTGGCCAAAAAAACCCTGATTTTCTGTTAGGAGATGCAGGTCTGTGAACTCCGTAACCTCCACCTGAGGTCAGGTTACCTGCGATCACAGATGAAGGACCGTAAGAACCTCCAGCTGTGACTGCAAATTACTTGAGTGACGTCACCGCTCAATGCACAGCTCATTCATTCTCTGGAGCTCACAGAGAGCGGTTGTTCTCTATGGCCTCTCTCTGTGATATTCATATGTAGCAGAGCTGAAGCGTCATGGGACCTTGTGTGTACTACGTCGAACCTGGAGGGCTGTGTTGGGGATTTATAAAGTGGTAAAGGAGGGTGTGTGTTTTGTACTTTATTCTAAATAAAAGGATTTTTCTGTGTGTCGGTGTTTATTTACATTCACTTACAGCAGGGGTGGGGAACCTTTTTTCAGCCGGGGGCCATTTGGAAATTTCTACCAACCTTCGGGGGCCGCACAAAATTATCAATGTGAAAATTACCCGGCTATATTTGGTCAAACAATTAACTCACCCCTACTGTGGCGGCCGGAGCAGCTTCGCTTTGGTGCGGCTGTGATGTTGGATGATACTAATCATGTTTCTTCTCACAACTGCTTTTCTGTCTCGGTCTGAAGCGCAGTCAACTCTTTGTGATAATATTTGCTAAATCATATACATCACATAGGAGACGCTGGAGGCACACACAACACATAGGAGACACTGGAGGCACACACAACACATAGGAGACACTGGAGGCACACACAACACATAGGAGACACTGGAGGCACACACAACACATAGGAGACACTGGAGGCACACACAACACATAGGAGACACTGGAGGCACACACAACACATAGGAGACACTGGAGGCACGCACAACACATAGGAGAAACTGGAGGCACACACAACACATAGGAGACACTGGAGGCACACACAACACATAGGAGACACTGGAGGCACACACAACACATAGGAGACACTGGGACTGCTCTATATACATTACAGGAGTCACTGAAGGCACATACATCACTGGAGGGGCTGGGGGCATATACATCACATTGAAAACGCTGGGACTGACGTATACACCACAGAAAGGAAACGCTGGGACTGCTGTATATACACAACACAGGAGACACTGGAGGCACATACATCACATGAGGAGCTATATATGCTCCCAGCCCCTCCTGTGATGTAAATGCCCACAGCCCCTCCTGTGTTGTGTATGTCCCCAGTGTCTCCTGTGATGTATATGCCCCCAGCATCTCCAATGTGATGTATAAGTCACAGGAGATGCTGAAGGCAAACACCACAAGAGGGGCTGGGGGGCATACACAACGCAAGAGGGGCTGGGGGGCATACACAACGCAAGAGGGGCTGGGGGGCATACACAACGCAAGAGGGGCTGGGGGGCATACACAACGCAAGAGGGGCTGGGGGGCATACACAACGCAAGAGGGGCTGGGGGGCATACACAACGCAAGAGGGGCTGGGGGGCATACACAACGCAAGAGGGGCTGGGGGGGCATACACAACGCAAGAGATACAGGGGGGCATACACAACACAAGAGGGGCTGGGGGGCATACACAACGCAAGAGGTGCTGGGGGGCATACACAACACAAGAGGGGCTGGGGGGCATACACAACGCAAGAGGTGCTGGGGGGCATACAGAACGCAAGAGGGGCTGGGGGACATACACATCACAAGAGGAGCTGGGGGGAAAGCCATCACTGAGGGGGGCACAGGCATCACTGGGGGAACACAACACTGGGGGTGATGCACAGCATTGGGAAGGCACACAGCACTGCCCCCCAGTAATGTCAAGGCTCTGCACACAGCACCTGCAGAGCCCTGACATTACCGGGGAGCCACAAACCTGAGGTGATAGACAGCATGGGGTGAGGGACACAGCACTGATCGTTGCACACAACTCTGGAGGGAGGGTACACAAAGTACTGGACGGGGAGCAGAGTGCAGGCGCGCACACACAGCGCCGGAGACAGTGCAGGCCGGAGGGCAGAGGGGCGGGCAGATCGCTCTGGAGTTGAAAGGTGCGGTCACACCACACGACAGGACATAGGGGCAGGCACATCGCACCGAGGGCAGAGGGGGCAGATCGCTCCGGAGGGCAGAGGGGCGGGCACACCACACGAGGGGAAAGAGGGGCGGGCACACCACACGAGGAGAAAGGGGGCGGGCACATCGCTCCGGAGGGCAGAGGGGCGGGCACATCGCTCCGGAGGGCAGAGGGGCGGGCACACACAAACAGCACGAGGGGACAGAGGGGCGGGCACACACCGCTGATTACGCTACTGGACAGCGGGAGAGCCCATTGGTTCTCCCAAACAGTGCATGTGGTCATTTAAAGGGCTGGCGGCCCCAGCACTACAGCCCCCGGGAATGTGCCCAGGGGCCGCATAAAAGGTCATGGCGGGCCGCATGCGGCCCGCGGGCCGGAGGTTCCCCACCCCTGACTTACAGGTTAGTGTGATGCAGGTATCTGATAGATGCCTGTGCCATCATAAACCTAGGGCTTTGTAGCAGTTGTGCGCTGTTATTAACCCCTGCTATTACCCCGATTGGCACCGCATCACGCCACCAGGAAGAGCCGGTATCGCACTGGGATTGTCACATCTAATAGATGCGGTAATACCGGGCGGCTGCAGGCCAGAATACCAGTCCCCAGTCGGCATTATCTTGGCTAGGGATGAAAATTAGGGTGAACCGCACGTCGTTTATTTATGTAAATAAAAAAAAAAAAGCCGAATGTGGTTTCTCTTAGATCGGAATCACACTTGCGAGGGACTCGCGCGAGTCTGCCATGGCATCACCCGGCAAAGCCTCGCACGTGTGACTGGATACACTGCACAGATACAGCCCGACAGCTGGGGCTGCAGCCGCGGGCTATATCTGTGCTGCCAATTGTTTATTTTTTACCACCATACTGATCCGCAGACACTTGCACTTCTTTCCCCGCCCACCGACCATCCTGGCACCTGTGATTGGTTGCAGTCAGCTGACAGGCTGCCACTCAGCGTGGGGGGCGCGTCTAGCTGCAACCAATTACACGCACCGGTGGGCAGGCAAAACAATAAATATTGTAATGGTTGGCTCCGGGAGGGAAAAGCGTGACCCGGAAGGAGTGTGCCGCCATGACAGCGCCTCGGTGAGTACACCACGCTTCGCTCCTACCCCCTATCCCTTCCACAAACATTTTAATCTCCGGATTCCGGTCCCCATTGACTTATATGGGCACCGGATTGCGGAGCGGATCGGACTCTAAAATCTGGCAGTGATCCGTCGGTCCCGGTTTTTTAGGCGTTCGATCAGCTCTAGTTATAACTCTTAACGCTTCAGCAGATCCCGGTGATTCTGAGACTTTTTTGTAACACATTGCACTTCATGTTAGGGGTAAATTCAGGATGATATATTTTGCATTTATAGGTGGGCAAAAAATGTTTGAGAAAATGGTGCAATTTTCAAAAACTTTGAAAATGAATGCCCTTAAGCCACAGAGTAATGGTCACAAGTTAGTATGTTAATTAATAAATAACATTTCCCACTTGTCTACTTTACATCAGAGCAATTTGAAACTTTGTTTGTTAGGAAGTTAGAAGGGTTCAAAATTCATCAGCAATTTCTCATTTTTCCAACAAAATTTACAAAACCATTTTTATAGGACCCGCATAACATTTGAAGCAACTTTGAGAGACCTAGGTGACAGAAAATACCCTAAAGTGACCCCATTCTGAAAACTGCACCCCTCACACTGCTCAAAACCACATCCAAGAAGTTTATTAACCATACAGGTGCTTCACAGGAATGAATGCAAAGTGGGGAAAAAAAAATAAAATCTTGTTTTAGCCCAAAATGTATTCATTTTTACAAGTGATGGCTTGACAACATGGACCCCATAATTTGTTACCCAAATTCTCCTGAGCGCACAGATACCCCACAGAAACCTCTGTTTGGACAAATGGCAGGAGCAATATTTGAATTTTGGAACACAAATTTGGATGAAATAGATTGTCGGCACCATGCCGCATTTGCCGAGCCGCTAAGGTACCGCAGAAACCCCCCACAAGTGACCCCAATTTGGAAACTAAGGATTTTATTTAGGGGTATAGTGAGCATTTGGAACTAACAGATACTTAACAGATTTTGATAGCAGTAAAGTTCTCTTATTTAAAATGTCCATTTTTTTCCTTTCGTTTACGAAAATGTTGCTTTAGCCTCAAACTTCTCATTTATAAGAAGTAATACCAAAAGTGGACCTTACTGATTGTTACCCAGTTTCTTATGAGCACAACAATACCCCCCCATGTAGTCAGAAAGTTCTATTTGGACAAATGGGAGGGCTCAGAATGGAAGGAACAATATTTGAATTTTGGAACACAAGTTTGGCTCTATTTGAAATAGACTGTCATATTTACAGATCTTGTGTGGTTCAGGAGCAACAGAAAACCTCTATCAATGTATTTTTTGTAAATTATATCCTCTAATGTATTTAGGGATGTGGAAAGGCGTTTGATACCACCATTTTTTTATGTAGTGTATGTTTGAAAACTTTGCAGTTTTACAGTTTGTATTTTTTCACTCACTTATGAATTTTTTTTGTACGCTCCTCCAATTTTATTGCACTAATTTTTTAGTGTTCAGAAATACATCCATTATGGCACCAATGAGAGTCCTGTACAGATGGCTGTGCCTATAATTGATGGTGCACCATTTAGTCTTTAGGGTAAAATTGATGGACTTCCAGGACCCATTCAAAGCTTACAGAGACATTGAGCTACCAAACAAGTGAAATCATTCAAGGAAATATTACTCCCAAAGGGCGGCATGCTCTAAAAACACATTTTCCGCTTACAAAACTTGGATAGCCACATCTTGGGTGTAAAATATATACACTTTTATTAAACATCAAATAAGATATTCTGACGAAGGTAACAAGCCGAAATGCGCGTTGGGACCACGTGTCATCACAGCAGACGCTCATCATGACTACAGGTAAATCATCTTTATCCTTAACTTTTGTTTTTATAGTCTAATTATGTGTGTGATCACAGTCTTGCCACCAGCATACATTAGAGCGAAGTGATATTGTGCACTTGCATATATGTATACTCTTTGTGATCTGCATGGAGTTCACCTATTTTAGGCAGTACTCTACCATCCACACACTTACTGATCTGACACTTTTGTTTTGCTCATTATTACATAAGCTGCACTATTTTGCACTTTATTTGTGCATTTAGCAATCTTGCATTGGTTTATTTATGTATACATCTTTATGCACATTTAACAATCTTTTGGTTTATTATTACTGTGTGGCCGCTATACTTTTCATCTAGATGTATTTCCATGCCATTTTTTGTTATTTTTTTCCTGGCACGATATTTTATTCTGAGGTTTAATAAAAGTGTATATTTTTTACTAACAAGAACGAGCAGTTCTGGGTGCATATTTCTAGTCCTGCCTGTCGCAGGCTATAGTAGCATATATGAAGAGAGCTCTAGAAAAAGTGTTTCTAAAAATCCTTTATATGCTATGCTAATAAAGTGCAGAGACTAGTCGCAAAGGCGTTATTTCCCCAGACTAATCCACCCTCTTAGTATGCCCACAGGGTCGTGCTAACATGCCATTTAAGGCCCATTGCCATCAGTCGTGGCGCGCGTACCTGTGTCCATTGTTACCGCCTCAGATGCCAAGGTTTAGGGTCAGTGCGTATGATCAGAAGTCACCGCACTTCCGGTCATGCGCACAATGAAGCCAGGTGTACGCGTCCCGGCTTCAGAAAACTCTAGTGTGCATGACATGACCGGGACTTCTAATCATGCGCACCGAGCCTAAACCTGGCGTCAGAGACGGTGACAACGGCCACAGGTACGCGCGTCACCGCTATGCAATGGGTACTGAATAGCATAGCCCTGTGGGCAGACTAGTTGGGGGAAATCATGCCCTTGTGACTAGTCCCCGTGCTCATTAGCATATAATGAAGGATCTTTAGAAATACTTTTTCTAAAGATCTCTTTATCTATGCTAGTGTATACAGGGACGGTTAGGTAGGGATTAGAAATATGTAGCAAGAACTGCCCGTGGTTCTGGGTGCATATTTCACCTGACAGGTTCCCTTTAAAATATCAATTTTGAAAAGTGGGGGTACTCATTTATCCTGAGCACAGTATACACACACACACACACACACACACACACACACACACACACACACACACACCCCATTTTCACTCCACCCCTTGATACTGTACAGAAATTTGGTATGGGCCAGTACTAACAAATGTGGAGGCACCACTTCACTCGGAGAGGGATCTCTCCTGACACAATAGAAAACTAGTCCAATATATAGAGAAAAGAAAGTGCCATACAAGGAGGATCACCATAAAAATTATTTTATTTCACAAAATCGACACAAAAAAGGTTAACACCACAATTAAAAACATTTAAAAAGCAAAAAGCTATAGTTAAAGTTAACTATAGCGTTTTGCTTTTTAAATGTTTTTAATTGTGTTGTTCACCTTTCTTGTGTCAATTTTGTGAAATAAAATAATATTTTTTATGGTGATCCTCCTTGTATGGCACTTTCTTTTCTCTATATTTTGGACAATTTCAGTATGGGCAGCGCATGAAGCAGGTTTGTGAAGGAGTAGTTGAGCCAAACGAGCATATTACTGTAACAGGAGCAGCTCTCTGCTAAAATTGCTAAGTGAGACCCAGTGGAGCAAGTTTGGGGAGACGGCTTCCTTCTCTTCCCTCACCTCCAAGCCTGCTTCCTTAAAGGGAATCTGTCAGCAGGTTTTTGCTACTGTATTCTGAGTGCAACATGCTGTAGGAATAAAAAAACGAAAAATCAAGTGTCTCTCCTATCAGACACTGTACTGTTATTTATTTAATCTAAAAGGCTTTATCACTTGGCGATTGTCATTGCTGTGACTAGCTGGTTTGTGTCATGTTGTCGAATACCCCCCCCTTTTGTGATTGACACCTCAGGTGGGGACAGTTCTCAGCTTTGCTAAATCTAAAACCTTAGATTATAATCAGAACGGCTGCAGCCAGTGATCTAAGTGGTGCATCAATTAATTCAGAGTCTATTTGCCTACATTATGCTGCTCTCAGATGAGGTAGCAAAAACCTGCTGACAGATTCCCTTTAAGCCCACATGCCTGTACAATGCTTGGATGCAGGTGCTGAGTGCAGGAGGAGCTGCTCTCTGCTACACTGTTGAATGCATGGCGCAGCATCATTCTCCCTAACCCCGAGAGTCAGCCACAGTGTCCTCCACAATATAAACACTGATATCAAGTCCTCTACTGCTTTATACATATAAATGCCTTATAGTTTGTCGTGTGGTCATCCAACCACGTTATGGAAGTATTTCAGTTAACATCTGACATTTGTTAAATTAGCTAGACATCTCTCTATCTTAATTGTATCTTTATCTTAACGGTGTTTTCCAGATATATAATATTAATGATCTATTCTAATGATAAATTCTCAATATCAGTTCGGCGAGGGTCTGACACAGCATCCCCACCAATCGACTGATCATTGGTGGCTAGATGTAAACATTAAACAGAGATGAACACAGCTCCATTTAATGTGTAGTGGCAACATCTCCTACAACTGGCAAAGGGCTGCGATACACAGCATTGCTCAATATTTACATTATCTACTCCAGAAGTTATCATATCAGTTGGGGTGTCAACCCCCCCCCCCCCCCCTCAATCTGATATTGCTGTCCTATCCTATCCTGTCCTATTGCATTTTTTTTTAATAATTATTATTTCCATCTGCTCCTCTGTGAATTCAGATTCAGAAAGCTGAATAGGCAAACCTATTCATCTCCTAAAACTACACAATTCCCAGCAGCACCTTGCTTCTCCTCAGAGCTGCAGGTACCTCCCTGCTGTGTGGTCTCCAGACTAGCCCTCGAGGAATGGAGGACGCTGTGCTGGAAGCAGGTCAACTAATAAAACTGGAAAATGGCAGAGCTGTGCTCAGCTAATCTACATCCACAACAGATATTTGGCATCTTATTAAACTACCATAATCTACCGTATATTTAAAATATCTTCTGAGCGTTGTATGGTCTTATACACAACTCTGCCACACCCACTTTATATTCTGCCATCTAAAGCAACACAGTCAACTGTTTTTACATTAGGCTAGGTTCACATTTTAGTTGTTTTGCATCAGTCACATGCGTTGCTTGATGCTTGTGACTGAATCGTTGTACAACGGATGACAAGAATAATATTCATTGTCTGATTCCGTTGTAAAATGTGAGAGAGAGCGAACAGATGATCTCCCAGCGGCCGGCTAATGAGATCAGCTGATCGCCCACAGCGGCCGGCCGATCAGCTGATCGCCCACAGCGGCCGGCCGATCAGCTGATCGCCCACAGCGGCCGGCCGATCAGCTGATCGCCCACAGCGGCCGGCCGATCAGCTGATCGCCCACAGCGGCCGGCCGATCAGCTGATCGCCCACAGCGGCCGGCCGATCAGCTGATCGCCCACAGCGGCCGGCCGATCAGCTGATCGCCCACAGCGGCCGGCCGATCAGCTGATCGCCCACAGCGGCCGGCCGATCAGCTGATCGCCCACAGCGGCCGGCCGATCAGCTGATCGCCCACAGCGGCCGGCCGATCAGCTGATCGCCCACAGCGGCCGGCCGATCAGCTGATCGCCCACAGCAGCCGGCCGATCAGCTGATCGCCCACAGCAGCCGGCCGATCAGCTGATCGCCCACAGCAGCCGGCCGATCAGCTGATCGCCCACAGCAGCCGGCCGATCAGCTGATCGCCCACAGCAGCCGGCCGATCAGCTGATCGCCCACAGCAGCCGGCCGATCAGCTGATCGCCCACAGCAGCCGGCCGATCAGCTGATCGCCCACAGCAGCCGGCCGATCAGCTGATCGCCCACAGCAGCCGGCCGATCAGCTGATCGCCCACAGCAGCCGGCCGATCAGCTGATCGCCCACAGCAGCCGGCCGATCAGCTGATCGCCCACAGCAGCCGGCCGATCAGCTGATCGCCCACAGCAGCCGGCCGATCAGCTGATCGCCCACAGCAGCCGGCCGATCAGCTGATCGCCCACAGCAGCCGGCCGATCAGCTGATCGCCCACAGCAGCCGGCCGATCAGCTGATCGCCCACAGCAGCCGGCCGATCAGCTGATCGCCCACAGCAGCCGGCCGATCAGCTGATCGCCCACAGCAGCCGGCCGATCAGCTGATCGCCCACAGCAGCCGGCCGATCAGCTGATCGCCCACAGCAGCCGGCCGATCAGCTGATCGCCCACAGCAGCCGGCCGATCAGCTGATCGCCCACAGCAGCCGGCCGATCAGCTGATCGCCCACAGCAGCCGGCCGATCAGCTGATCGCCCACAGCAGCCGGCCGATCAGCTGATCGCCCACAGCAGCCGGCCGATCAGCTGATCGCCCACAGCAGCCGGCCGATCAGCTGATCGCCCACAGCAGCCGGCCGATCAGCTGATCTCTCACAGCAGCCGGCTGATCAGCTAATCCTTCGGCCGCCGAGAGAGAGCATGCGCAGCAAAACCCTAAGGATTCCGCTGCTAAAAAAATCCGTTACACTCTGCATTCCTGCCGCCTGATGGTCAGTCGTTCCACGACTGATCAGTCGGGCGGAGGATGCAACGCAAGGGCATCAGTCACAATCCGCCGTTCACGTAAGTCTATGGGAAACAACGGAATCCACCAAACGGATTGCGTTGTTTATCAGAGTGGCTGATGCAAAACAATGGAAATGTGAACCTAGCCTTAATGATCTGTTAGCTGGTTTCCAGCAGAGACTGCAGTCGTGCACTCTGCTCGTACAACAGAAGTCATAAAAACTAGGCACAGCAGGGCCTACTGCTGGCAGATTGATTATACAAAACTGCAAATGCAATTCTGTTGATGCATAGTCAGAAGATTATCTTCTGCTCTATGCATCAGAGTGGCAGTTAGTTTCACATTACTGATCTGTCAGCAGTAGGTATGAAACAAAACTCAGCCCTGCAGTGCTCTGTTTAACAGGCAAAGATGTTGATCTCTGCTGTAAATCAGCACAGCTGCAAGCGTGTTTTTACATCATTGTTCTGTTAGCTGTATAAAACAGAAGATAAAAAGTGAGCTGACAGAAAATTAGAGTACCAGTATTCTAAAAGTAGAATATACTCAGTAGTGGAGGCTTCACAGAGCTGTGCTGGAAACCAGCTGAGACTGCACAATCAGGATCTGTGGAACTGCAGCAGGAAAGATCCAATGTAAATGGAGTCTGGAGGGAAATCTTTAGGGGTGACATGTAAGATGGCAGATTTAAAGGGTAGTATTTTATTTTTCTAAAAAGGTATGGATTGAGTTAAAAAAAAAAAAAAAAAAAAAAAAAAGCAGATTGGCATCTACGTTTGGGAGAAAATATTTAATAGAACTTAATTTATTCATTAAATCCTTAAGGTTGGCAGTTATGTATGCAGTCCTAATCAGTGACTGACAGCTATCTCTGTATGTGCAGTCATGTAGGGAGGGACATCACTCTATAGGACACCATCTTTGAATCAAAAAGCATACAAAGAACAGGGATTAATGAATAAAATACAAGTTATACTATTCAAAGCTTTAGAAGTGGTCGGTTTGGCTCTTCCTGCTGCCATGAGATGTCAAGTAGACCCTTTATTTGTAAGTTTTGGTTGTTTTTTTTTTTTTTGAAGGACCACTCCTTTGTTTTTTCTATTTCAGCGCTGGAGTGGTGAATTAAATGTTCCCTGCCTCCTGTACTATACTCACCTGCAGTCATCATCATTTTCATGCCTACAGGAGGCAGACATCCAGACACAGTCTACTACTTCTGTCTGCCTCTAGTAGGTGTGTACACCCAAAAAGGGTGACGCAATCTGCACCATAGTCAATGGGGCCCATCAGCACAAACATCCAAATCCAGTTTTAAGGGGTGTTCGTACTGGACCACTGAAGAGGGCACAAAACGAGGTGTGAACGCACCCTACTAGAGTATTTAAGAAAAACGTTTAAAATGTCAAGCGAAAAGGAAAGGTTGTGAAATAATATAGATTATCACAAATGAATGCAGCTCAGGCTTTGAATCCTCCTAAATTCCATTGGCTAATTATGTGATTACCTGGTTACCCCAGTAGTAATCTAAATGTGCGGTACTTAGGTATTGTGCTACAGTGGGTATCCTTTTCCTTCTGAGCAAGGAGAAAACACATGCACAATGGTGGCATGCAGCTGAGGAAGCAGCCGCTTGTCAGTGCTAGCCAGAAAACAGGCGTATAATTCAGCTTTTACCAGATTTCTTCCTTGCTGCACTGCTGCCATTGCCATGAACCGGCAATACTGGTGAGTGCATGCAGCCCAGAGGACAATCAGGGAGCTTCTCAAAAAAGTAGTGTCACAAATAAAATAGAACGAAGGAAGGAGGGATCCAGCACAAATCCTCGTGGTTAAAAGTAAAAAAACATCCTTTATTTCAAAAATTTAAAAGATCATCAGAGACCCGAAGTAGGGAACATATTTACAGTGGGCGCATAGGCAAACTTTACGCGTTTCGGACTGGGGGGGTAAAAACAACAGAGTCCTTAATCATAAGTGACCTATGCTTAGCTGGAAGCAACTCATATAGGGGAGGAAGTGAAATACACACCAGGAAAAAGGGGGGCGGAAGTGAAAAAAGTCCATAGGTGGAAGGAACAAACCAAACCACCTGTACCCACTTCAATTAGGAGACAAAAGGACACTCAACATACATGAGATAGATATATAAATATACAACCATATTGTCATATACAAATAGACATCCAAATGTAGAAAAATCTTAGCCAAAAAAATCACATGGGAATAAATGGGTTATAAACAGAAAAGCAAGCCTTCCCTAACCACAGCAAATAAACGAAAATCAATATAAGCTGATAAAAAAATGAACACCATACAACATGATTGTAAGATAAAATCCGACAAAAGGCAAGATAATTAGTAAGTAGAAAAATATATATATACATATATGCGTATAAATAAATATGAATTATATAAGATGTTGATGATAAAGATGTCAATTTAAATGTCAATCTGAACAAAGGCAAGACCTTATGCATAAAAAATACGGGCATAATAATCCATACTAATATCCCTATGTGGTGATGTAATGCAAATCTAGGAGGGGGGGGGGGGAAACAAAACAAAAGAAAAAAAAAAAAAAAAAAAAAAAAAAAAAAAAGGGGGGAGAAGGTAAAATGTATATAAGTGAAATACATATAATGTCAATGGCAAAAAAGCCAATCTGAAAGATGACAATATCTCACAAATAAATATGCGGGCTAGATGATTTATGCAGAAATCCTGATGTGATAATGTGCTGTACAGGGTAGGGAGGGGGGGGGGGGGGAGAGGGGGGAGAGGGAGGGGGTATGATGGAGGGAATGGACAGAATAAATAATCAGAAAATATATCTCAAATCGGAACGATAATTCAGACCATGCGGATGTCTGGTATTTAATTTAAGTATCCATTTCGCCTCTGTGTGCAAAAGTGCCTGAAACCAGTCCCCTCCTCGAAATGGCTTGGGAACAAACTCAACGCCAGTAACTGTGAGCGACGAAAAATCCGCTGAATGGTGTTCCATGAAGTGTCGGGTAAGGCCCGACAGGGAACGTTTTTGTGATGGAAGACTATTAGAATTAGTCGGTTCAAAGCAAGATGTTATCCTAGTGTGTTCAGATATCCTGGTTCTCAAAGGTCTGGATGTACAACCGATGTAACTCATGCTACAGATAGAACATGTGGCTTTATACACGACATGAGTAGTGGCACAATTAATAAATGAATTGATCCTATAGTCTGTATTATCAACATTAGTGATGATCTTGGTGTTATTCATAAATTTACATAAACCGCAGCGATTGGAATTGCATTTATAAGAACCTGAGACACTAAGCCATGTTTTCTTAGGGTTACGAACTGTGTAAGCGGTCGGTGCTATCATGTTACCGACTGTGCAAGCCCTCTTCGCCACAATATTAACTCCCTTAGAAAGAACAGACCTCAATGTAACATCCTGCTCGAGAAGGGGAAGAAACCGCAAAACCGCATCTCTAATGTGGAAAAAATCCACACTATATGGAGTGGAAAAAGTGATCTTCTCTTTATATGTGGTGGGTTTGATGCGATCTAGTAACAAACTGGAACGGGTCCGATTGTCCACAATGGACGATGCTCTATTGATTGTTTGGTTAGAATAGCCTCTGGTTCTCAATCTGTGTTTAATGTGGGAAGCTTCTTTAGAATAAGCTTGATCGGAGGAACAGAGTCTCTTTGCCCGAAAAAATTCTCCCACAGGAAGGTTGAGTAAAGTATGGGGGATGTGGCAACTATCCGCATGAAGGGATGTGTTGCCACTAATGGGTTTCCTATAGAGAGTGGAACCGATGGTACCAGTAATGGAGTCGCCAAATAGGCAGATGTCTAAAAAAGGTGCTTGCTGTAAATGAACATTTATAGTAAATTTCAAATTTAGACTATTGTTGTTAAAATACAGACTGAGGGCTTCTGCAAACTCATGAGGTGTGCCTTGGTCACGGGTATTACATATCAATAACTGGTCATCGATATACCTGGCATACCAGGAGACCTGATGTAAGAAAGGGTTGGTATCAATGTGAACATAGTGCTCCTCCCAGTATGCCATATAAATATTGGCCAGGGCACAAGAAAAGCTGGCACCCATTGGGCACCCTGAAATCTGGAGATAATAAGAACCATTGAATTGGAAGTGGTTGTGTCTCAAAAGGAACCCAGTGACCATAAGAATGTATTCCTTAAAATGGTCATCTAAAGAACTGTATTTCTCCAAATGGAAGAAAAGGGCCTGTAAGGCTTTATCATGTGGAATACAGGGGTATAATGAGATCACATCACTAGTAATCCAAAATGAATTTGTGGTCCAATTTATTCTATCCAGATTTTGTAGCAAGCTTTTGGTGTCCCTAATATAGCCAGTTGCACGCTTCATAAGGGGTTGGAGGATGTTGTCCACCCAGTCACTGAGATTGCTGGTTAGGGAACCCGTACTGGCCACAATTGGTCTCAAAGGAGGTGGAAAAATGCCCTTATGTATTTTGGGAAGTCCCTGGAACACCGGGCATATAGGTTTGTCAATGAGGAGATAATCATAGGTTTTTTTATTTATGATTCCCCTGTCAAAACCATGTGTCAATATGTTCTGTAACTTGCCCAGGAAAGCAGTCGAGGGATCACTAGATAAACGCCTGTAAGTAGTGGCATCGTCTAATATGGAGTTTATCTCCCTTTCATAAAGTGAACTGTCCAGTATAACTACTGATCCCCCTTTATCCGCTTTCCGGATCACAATGTACTCATTATTTTTCAGGGACTTAAGCGCCTTTCTCTCTGATATGGATAGATTATCTTGAAATCCAGAGGTAGAAGTTAGGATACGTCTAATCTCCATCTCCATAACATCCTGAAAAGTGTCCATTGCTGGCACTCTGGAGGCCACCGGGTAAAAATGTGGGTTACTAGTAGAAAAGGGAGGAGGCTCAGTTAGTACGGGAGATGGATCACCCAAATCCTGAAGATTGGAAATTGCAATCTGTTCTTTAAGATCCAAATGGAGTGGAATGTGAGTGATGGTATCTACTGTCGTCGTTGGGACAAAATCCTCATCCTGAGTCTCTTTATCAGTATTGAAAAAATGTCTCTTAACGGTCAGATTTCTGATAAATTTATTCACATCCTTGATAGTTTGAAAAAGGTTGGCCCGATTTGTAGGAGCGAAATTGAGACCTTTCTGTAAGATTTTAATTTGAGAGGAGTCCAGGGAACAAGCAGAAAGGTTAATGACGGCAATATCAGGGGATACAGGTTTATTTAATTCCTCCAAAATCGGCGCCTCCTGGAGCGTAGGGGATACCTCTCTTCTGTAATGTCTGTGCTTCCTCCCCCCTCTCCGCGGTTTACGTTCCTTATGGGCAACAAGTTTTTTGTATGCCGTGAAATATAAGTGTCTCTGGCAGATTCATGCGAGCCCACACTGCCATCAGTGGAATCCAAATCTGTTGAGGAAAAATTGACCGATCTATCGCTATGGAGGTTCTGCTGGCGTTTTTTCAAGATTGACTTATTCTTTCTGGCATTTTGCCATGTATATACTTGTTTTGACTCATAGTCTCTGATATCCCTATGATACTTGCCCTGCTTCAGTTCCATAATCTCTGATTCAATCTTATCAATTGTACTCTTGAAACGGGAATTTAGCTTATCAAAATCAGACTTATCATAATTTTTCACCAGATGATCATGTACACCTTTTATCTTACTGTCCAGATCAGAGATACGTGATAATTCTTCTTTCACAATTAAGTCCATTAATTTTAATGAGCAGGATGTAAGGATGAGGAGGAGGAGAAAGAGGAGGAGAAGGTATGGGACGGACGCCAAGTTCTCTCCGGCAAATCTAGACAATTTGTTTTGGTTCTTTTCTGCTGGGAAGAAAAAAAAAAAAACAAAACAAAAACTACCTATTGAGTACAATATCGGCAGCTTAGGACACACTAGATCAGGGGTCCGAAACTCGGCTGGGTACATTAGCCATACACAGGAAAAAAAAAAAAAAGAGGACTGCATTCTTTGCAGAACAAAGTGTCATTCTTAGTGATAACATTTTTGGCATGTTTATTTTTATTTAAAAAAATAAAAATATGGCATTCCATGCATAGTACAGTTTTATAGCTTGGGTCATTTCAGATGTGGCATTAAATGTGCACTTTTTAGTTTACTTCAGTTTATATATAAAACAGCATTTTTAGTGGCAAAATATTTTTTCATGCTTTCTGAATTTTTTTTTTTACCTTTTTATCCCTAATTGGCCACATACAGTAATTTTGTCTTGCAATTAGCAAAATATAGTAATTCTGGCCAAGATCTTGCAGTAATGTCCCCATATTGTAGTAATGTCCCCATTCTGATCCCCATATTGTAGTAATGTCACCCATCTTGGTCCCCTTCTTGTAGTAATGTCTCCCGTCTTGGCCCTCATTTTGTAGTAATGTCCCCATATTGTAGTAATGTCTCCATCTTGATCCCCATATTGTAGTAATGTCTCCATACTGGTCCTCATTTACTAGTAATGTCCCCCATCCTGGTCATCATCTTGTAGTAATGTCCCCATATTGTAGTAATGTCTCCCATCCTGGTCCCCTTCTTGTAGTAATGTCCCCATCTTGGCCCTCATTTTGTAGTAATGTGGCCATTCTTGTCCACATTTGTAGTAATGTCCCCCCTCCTGATCCCCTTGTAGTAATGTTCCCAATCCTGTCCCGTTTTTGTAGTAATATTGCCCATCCTGGTTCTCATATTGTAGTAATGTGCCCATCCTATAATAATACCCCACATCCTGATCCCCTTGTAGTAATGCCCCATCCTGATCCCCTTGTAATAATGTCTGCTAGCCTTGTCTCCTTGTTACATAGGTTGAAAAAAAGACCACGGTCTATCTAGCTCAACTTCCTCCACCAATTCTACATTTTGTCATTATGTAGTAATGTGCCCAACCTTGTCCCATTTTTGTAGTAATCTGCTGATCCTGGTCCCCTTCTTGTAGTAATGACACCCTTCCTGTAGTAATGTCTCCTATTGTGTCTTTCTTCACATACATAATTTTAAAAAATAAAATAAAAATTCTTCTCACCTGTCCTGCGTTTCATCGGCATCCACTTTTCTGCACGCAGCCTGCAGACCCCTTGACAATCGCACCCTCTGATGTTGCCATCCGATTGGCCAGCGGCTGATATTGCAGAGCGCCATTCTCTGTGCGGAATACATTTCAATTGAATGTGTGTCCAAAGACACATTCATCTGAAATAAAGTACGGACTTTGGCGGCCCCCTAGACCAAGTGCCACGGTTGTCAAGGAGCCTACGGTGCCTATGGGCTGCATGAAGTAGCCTCAAAGGCCACATATGTGAGACCCCTTTTCTTGATGTTTAAAAGTATGTGCATTTTGATACTAAAGGCTCATACCCAAGTCTGGTGTTTCATGCTGAAGTAACACACTACACCAATTCCAAAAAAGTTGGGATGCTGGATAAAATTAAATGTAAACAAGAACGCATTGATGTGGAAATCTTTTATAGCCAGATTTTATTCATAACAAAACACATCAGAAGTTGAAAGTTATAAATGTTTCCATAAAACAAACTAAATATCTTATTTAAAAAATTGACAGCAACAAAACAAATCAACATAAGTTGGAACAGGTTAACAAAATGCTGAAAAAGTGAATGGTACTAATGAAATGAAAATGACAGTACATGGAGGGTCAATTTGCAACTAAGGCTAGTTTCACACTTGCGTTGAACGGTATTCCGTTGCATTGCGTTGTGTTGCATATAGTGGCACAACGGATGCAACGGATGCTGCAAAACAACGCAATTCGTTTTTGTTTTTTTTATTTTTTTTTACAGTTTTACCAGCGGCAGACTATTGTGAACCATCAGCTGATCGCTCCCAGTAGCCGGCTGCCGGGTGATCAGCTGATCGCTCCCTGCAGCCGGCCGCCGGGTGATCAGCTGAGCGCTGTCACTTGCCGGCGGCCGGGCATGCCGGCGGGCTGGCGCTCAGCTGAGCGCTTTCACTTGCCGGCGGGCGGGCGCTCAGCTGAGCGCTGTCACTTGCCGGCGGCCGGGCATGCCGGCGGGCGGGCGCTCAGCTGAGCGCTGTCGCTTGCCGACGGCCGGGCGCTCAGCTGAACGTTCGGCCACCACGAGCTAAAATAAAGTTTGATTTAAAAAAAAAAAAAAAAAAAAAAAAAAGAATGAGCATGCGCAGTGAAATCCAGAGGATTCCGCTGCTCAAAACAAGGTTACATGCTGCGTTCCTCCCGCTGGGCGGAAGCAACGCAGCTCCTTTTGGTACAATCCGTCACCCATACAAGTCTATGGGAAACAGCGGAATCCGTTAACGGATTCCGCTGTTTTCCAAAAGGGCGGATTGTAACGGAAGGAAATAAACGCAAGTGTGAAAGTACCCTAAGTCACACGTCTCATGGTCAGAGGTCCACCAATCTCAGAAGAACTACGTCTAAAATTGTGAAGCAATTTCAGAAAAATGTTCCTATATGAAAAATTGCAAAGACTGAATATCCCACGATTTGCAGTACAGAATATCAAAAGATTCAGATATTCTGGAGAAATTCATGTCCACAAGGGACAAGGCTGACAGTTAATACTGGATGCTTGTGATCTGCGGGCCCTAAGGTTGGCACCACATTAAACACAGGCATGAGTCGTAGTGCATATCATTACATGGGCTCAAGAATAATTTCAGAAATCATTGTCTGTGATCAGTGTGCTGTGCAATCCACAAATACAAGTTCAAGCACCAGTCCAGAGTTTTTTTTTTTTTTTTAGAGCTTACCGCTGAAGTGGTGCTACTAATCTACGTTCCCTGCACTTCGTCTCATACTTACCAGCAGCTGTCTTCTTTTATCAGCACCAGTCCGGTCGGTCTCTGGCAATTTGAGACCTGCCAGATAGATACAGAGCTTGCAGGGCAATTCAGAAGTAACAACTCAAAGTAAGTCTATGAGAACCAGGACAAGGCTCTCAGACTTGCATTAAGAGCTTGTGACCTTTATCTCTAAGTTCTGGGCAGTCAGAAGTTGTGATCACAAGATGGCAGATAGGGGCTGGCATGGGTCCCCAACTCCAGTCCTCGAGGGCCGCCAACAGTGCATGTTTTCAGGATTTCCTTACTATTGCACATGTGATAATTTAATCACCTGCACAGTTGATGATTCCGACACGCATGCAATGCTAAGAAAATCCTGAAAACATGCACTGTTGGCGGCCCTCGAGGACTGGAGTTGGGGAACCCTGGGCTGGAGTGATGTCCACAAAGAGCTGCCCACAGTGGCTGGTAAATATAAACACTGGGCTTGGGGACCTTACATTAGTGGCTCCAGTCCAGCTCTGAGATTTAAACCCCCCACCCCTCAGTGCTGCTTTACCCCTTAAGGATAAAGCCAATTTTGTACTGAATGACCGGACCATTTTTTTCCAATTCTGACCAGTGTCACTGACAGGTTATAACTCTGGAATGCTCCAACAGATCCCAGTAATTCTGAGATTGTTTTTTCGTGACATGTTGTAATTCAGGATAATAGTTCTATATTTAGAATGATATTTTTTGCTTTTATTTGTGGAACTTTTGCACCTTTCAAACTTAATTTTTATGCCCTTAAACCAGAGAGTTTTGTCACACAAACTAGTTAATAAATAACATTTCCCACATGTCTACTTTATATCAGCACAATATTTTTATGGACCACATCACATTTGAAGTGACTGAGAGGCCTGGGTGACAGAAAACACTAAAAAGTGACCCCATTCTAAAAACTGCACCCCTCATACTGCTCAAAACCACATGCAAGAAGTTTATTAACTCTTCAGGCGCGTTACAGGAACTAAAGCAATGTGGAATGAAAAGAAAAAAAAAAACAAAAAACAAAATCAATCATTTTACCCAACAATGTTGCTCTAGCTCCAATTTATTCACTTTTAGAAGAAATAAAACAATAAAATGGACCCCACAATTTGTTACCCCACATGTGGGCAGAAACCTCTGTTTGGACAAATGGGAGGGCTCGGGACAGAAGGAGCAATATTTGAATTTTGGAAAAGTTAAAATAAATTGTGGGCACCATGTCGCATTCGCAAAGCCCTTATACAGCACAAACTCCCCAGAAATGACCCAATTTTGGAAGCTAGACCTCTCAAGGATTTTATTTAGGTGTATAGAGAGCATTTTGAATCCACAGTTAATTCACAAAAATGTTGCTGTAGGAGAAAATGTCTCAGTTTTAGGCTATGTGCCCACAATCCGGCGACACTGCGTCTAGGACACAGTGCCAGCCCTTCTGAGGAGATGTGAGTTGGTCACGTGAGAAGGCAGCTCCCGTGCCCACGATCCGGATTCAGGGGACTGCGGGCTTTAGCTCTATTCTCCCCGCAGAGAACACTCTCGTCTCCGCAGTATACAATTGACATGCTGATGCTCAGGAATCCGCGCCACCGGTCAGATTATGCTGTGGAGAAAAGAAGCACAGTGGGCAGGAGATTTCGAAAAATCCTTCCACTGCGATTGTACTGCACAACGCAGTGTTGTAGACACAGCAAAAACACTCTGCGTCCAAAACACTGTAAACCCTGATCGTAGGCACATAGCCTAAAAAGAATGTTAAAACACATAAAATGTCCCAATCCCATGCATATTCTAAGCTGGCACTAAAGAGTATTTAGCCAAAAAAAAAAAAATAAATTTAGAAAACAGACATGGAGTCCCCCCCATTTTTGACAGCCAGCTAGCATAAAGCAGACGGCTACAAACTATAGCTGGCAGCTTCACCTTGGCTGGTAATTCAAAATGGAGGGCACCCCAGGCTGTTTTCTCTAATTATTTATAAATGAATACATTTAACAAAAAAAAACAAAAAAAACCAAACCAAAATACGTTGGGTCCCCCCCAAATTGGATTACCAGCCAAGGTGAAGCGGACAGCTGTGGCCTGGTATTCTCAGGGTGGGAACAGCCATGGTTATTTGGCCTTTCCAAGCCTGAAAATAGGCCCAACGGTTAGTGATGTCACAACGTCTATCAGATACCTGACATTACAACTCTCAGTAATATATAAAAACAAAACAAAAACAAAAAAAGAGTAAAATAAAAATCTAGTCTGCCTCAATCCATTTTGGAGGTCCCAAGACTATTGTGGACCTTCCAGATTATGGGGAGCACGCTCAGAGAACGTATTTTCCATTTTCTGGAAGTGCAGACCCTCCATGGGAGGAGTGTGGGAGAAATAACCTGAGAATACTGCACTCATGCTCCCTGGGACCACAGCACGGCAGTATGAGCTGCAGTAAGCTCAGTGTCACTGCGTGCAGACAGCCATCGGACAGCTGTTCTGTGCACGCAGCTGACATCTTTTCAGGAGGAGGAGGGATAGTGGGGGATCGTTGCTGTATCAGGTTCTGGGAGACTGAAAGAGGACCGAGGATTGACAGGGGGTGGTGATCTGGCTGGACCTAGGGAGGACTATTCTGTCACATCTGACATGTCAAATGCGACAGAAATCAGAGGAGGAGGGTGAATGCGGCGTGTGCGTCGCCATTTTGACGATCAAGAGGGGGAGGGGAGCTGGAGGGGCGCCAGAGCACACTGCGGCAGGATATTTATCTCCCATCTGACATGTATGATCACGCCAGGTGGGAGATAATTTTTTTACCACTACCGCCATTTACTGTAATGTGACCAGCTTTATACAGTGTATGACTGATCACGTGACCGGGAAAAACCGCCAAAATCGTGATCTCCATGGTCTCCGCTACCCCCAGTAGCAGAAACCCCGAAGATTTTTTTAAGACTGGGAGGCGTTATTCACTTTTTTCTTGCCGCAGTTTTAATCCGTACCCCTTCCTGAAGAAGTTTTAATCCGTTTGGCTGTCGTAAAGGGGTTAAAGCTCTACTATGCAAAGAAGTGCCCACACATCTACAATCCTGAAAACCTGAAGTTGCCAAATAGAAAACTATTCAGTTCAAAAGCCTGTATTTCTGATGGTTTGGGGTTGCTTTAGTACCTTTGGCACGGGCAGCTTACACATCTTGAAAGCCACTATCAATGATGAGCATTAGAGATTTTAGAACATATGCTTCCATCGAGCCAATGTCAAGAACAGGCCTAACAAGACAAAACAATCACTGATCTCGGGGAGACCAGCCAGAGAAAACACTGCTGGCATCCAGAGAGGGCGCTCAACACAGTGAAATCCTAGGTGCATTGCCCAAGTGGAAGTATGCAAATCAAAATGGTCCGTGGTGCCTCTGTAAGGAGTCTCAACACAGAAAATAACCAGATATCCCCCCGTGAAGGACCTAGCCAGGGAGTGGCTCTAACCTAACAGAGGCTTCACGGAGCTTTTTGATTTGTATACTTCCTGGGGGGCAATGCACCTAGGATTTCACGGTGTTGAGTGCCCTCACTGGCTGCAGACAGTATTTTCTCTGGCTGGTCTCCCCGAGATCAGTGATTGTTTTGTTTTGTTGGTCTACTAGGCATTGCTCCCACCTAGCCAGAATCCTACTCCACACTGATGAGGGGCAATACCCCGAAACAGCTGTCTGTGGATGGATACCTGGCCTTGGTATTTTCCTTGTCATATCTTTAAACTCGTCAAGAGCTGGATATTGACTAAAAGGGCTACTTAATATGGTGGTCTCCTAAAAACAGCCACTCCTTGGCTAGGTCCTTCCCGGAGGGATATCTGGCTATTTTCTGTGTTGAGACTCCTAATAGAGGCTCCACGGACTTTTTTTGATAAGGACAGGCTTAATCAAGACAATGCTAAACCACATACTGTATCCACCACAACAGCATGGCTTCACAGAAAGGCCACATATGATCATGGCTTGACAAAACCCATAGTCTAGTTCTTACACAATTATGAGAGGCCTACAACTGTGACTGTACTACTACTGTTTGGGGAGGTTTCTATTTCCAAAAAAATATCCCAGGTGACTGAAGGGGCTGCAGGTAGCAGGGGGACAATGGAGCTAACTAACAGGACTGAGCTTTCACAGGGTAATTAGCACTTTAAACATCTTTGACGAGTCTCCACAAAATGTGAAAATAGATCCTCATGAAACCTTAAAAATTAAGAAAGCTGACAAAATGGCGTGTAGCAGATTATAGGTACACAACCACTACAAAGGAAGATCACGGTATGCAATGCTTACTGTGGCCTTTTTTTTTTTTTTTTTTTACTTGCAATGATAGGTTTTGCTTTTTACAAGCGACAATATTGCTCTTTTCTTGTACTGACAGTATTTGTTAGAACATTATTTTTCTGCTTTTTTCCCTGCTTATGAAAAGGCAGTTTGTGATGTGTGATATCACTCTAAGGCTATGTTCACATTTCCGTTGTTTAGGATCAGTAACAATCCGCCGTTTAGCGGATTCCGTTGTTCCCATAGACTTGTATGAGTGGCGGATTGCGACTGATGCCCTTGCGTTGCATCCGCCGTCAGACTGATCAGTCGTGGAACGACTGACCGTCGGGCAGCAGGAACGCAGCATGTAACGTTTTGTGAGCAGCGGAATCCTTTTGTTTTCACTGCGCATGCTCAGATCTTGTGTTTAATCATTCAAATCAATGTCTGTCGGCAGCCAAACGACCAGCTGATCGGCCGATAGCAGGCTTCTGTGAACGATCAGCTGATCGCCTAACGGCCGGCTATTGTGAACGATCGCTCTCATAAAAGCCAGCCGCCAGGAAATCAGCTGATCGCTCTCAAAAGCTTTTGAGAGCGATCAGCTGATCTCCCCGCGGCCGGCTTTTGAGAGCGATCAGCTGATCGCTCTCTCGTTTTTATACTGAAAGCGGAATCCGCTTTCTCATGACAATTCTGGTCACCCGTTGTACAACGCATCAGTCACAAGCATCAAGCAACGCAGGTGACTGATGCAAAAAAACGGAACTGTGAACATAGCCTAAGGCCGGGGTCACACCAGCATAGAGCATTGGATGCGATATGCTAATGACGCTCAGCTCCCAATGTGAGCCAAGTGTCATGTTACTGTGCTCCGATTCTCCCGCATGTCAGAGTCGGATCACAGGTGAGGATAAGGAGGAAAAAATAATGTCTCCATTGCTTGTCACTGCGTATATTGCACTGCATTCGGATGACATCAGTCAGTGCGATGTTTCACACGCACCGATAGACTTGTATGGGTGCATGTGAGCTGAAACACAGATTTTCTCCTGAGTCCTGCATCATTGACTAACATAGGTCTGATTGCATGCGAGAATCATACGCTCATGTTACCCTAGCCTAATACCACAGCAGAGTACGCCCACATCTAATGTGTCACGTTACAATTATCTGCTGCTTTACAAAACTGATTCTCACATATCATTGCAAATTTTTTTTGTAACTGAAATAAATCACGCTCTAGCCCTTTTTTCAATATAGACATATCCCATGGCGCTTTTAATTATTTTGGGGATCAAGTTACAGTTTCAAATACCCCCCCTTCTAATTTGCCATACAACGTACTGAAAAACAGGGAAACAATTCTTTGTGGGAGAGAGTATAGTTTCGGTTTCATTTTTACTGTGCAGTAAATACAACCTGGTGACTATGCTTTATATGGTGATACAAATATGTAGTTTTTAATACGGTACTGTTCTAAGTAAAAAACAGATTTTTGTGTACTCACCGTAAAATCGTTTTCTCTTAGCCATCATTGGGGGACACAGGACCATGGGTGTTATGCTGCCTATCCATAGGACGACACTAAGTAGATGCAAAAGCATAGTTCCTCCTCTGCAGTATACACCCCCTGGCCGGGCCAGGCAACCTCAGTTTTAGTACACAAGCAGTAGGAGAAAAAAAAAAACAGTAAAAACTTCTCAGAGGAACATGAGAAAAAAAAAAAAAAAAGTCATAACCAAATAAGGTACTGAGAGAACCAAGGCCCAACAGGGCAACTGGGTGGGTGTTGTGTCCCCCCAATGATGGCTAAGAGAATACGATTTTACGGTGAGTACACAAAAATCTGTTTTTCTCTGACGCCTCATTGGGGGACACAAGACCATGGGACGTCCTAAAGCAGTCCATGGGTGAGTAAACAATAAACGCAACCCAAGGACTAGGAACCAGTCCCAGATAGCCAGGAGCGCCTACTGAGATAGGTACTCCACTATCGTTTGCAGAATTTTCCTACCTAGGTTCGCCTCAGCCGAAGCCTGGGTATGGATTCAGTAATGCTTTGAAACAGTATGTAGGCAAGACCAGGTTGCAGCCTTACACCTCTGTTCCACTGAAGGCTGATGCCTAATGGCCCAAGGGGCGCCAACTGCTTGCGTGGAATAAGTCCGCAGCCCACTAGGAATGGGCTTAAGTTGCAAGCGGTAGACTTCCTGGATCGCAGAGCGAATCCAGCGAGCCAGCGTTGCCTATGAAGCTGCATGTCCTTTCTTAGGCCTTTCAGGAATGACGAACAAGGAGTCTATGTTCCTAAAGGGGCTGTCCTGGGTACGTAATATCAGAGAGCCTTCACAAGATCTAGCGAATGTAGAAACCTTTCCACCCTATGGACTGGGTGTGGACAAAAAGGAAGTCAGAATAATGTCCTCGTTCATATGAAACGGGAAAATAACCATCGGAAGAAAATCCGGAAGGGGGCGTAGAACCACCTTGTCCTGATGAAAGATCAGAAAGGGTTCGCGGCAAGAGAGTGATGCCAGTTCCGAAACTTGTCTGATGGACGTAAATCGCCACTAAGAATGTTACCTTTCAGGAGAGAAGAGCAAGAGAAGATTCCTTAAGAGGTTCAAAAGGGGACCTCTGGATACCGTCCAAAACGAGATTGAGGTCCCATGGGTCCAGCGACCGTTTATACAGGGAAATTAGATGGGAAACACCCTTGAGGAAAGTCTTGACTTGCGGATTGCAAGCTAGGCGGTATTGATAGAATATTGAGAGAGATGAAACCTGCCCCTTAAGGGAGCTGACTGCAAAAAAAAAAAATCAAAAAAAAATAAATCAAGAATTCTGGGGATCGCCAGAGGCATAGGTTGGACATTAGATTCCCTGCACTGGAAAAGGAAAGTTTTCCACGTACGGTGGTAAATATGGGATGAAGGCCGGCTTTCGGGCACTGTACAAGGTGGAGATGACCGCAGGAGAGAATCTCCCTCTTTTTAAAGTCCAGGTCTCAATGGCCAGGCCGTCAGCTTCAGGGCTCTGGAGTTCTGATGGGAAATGGGCCCTTGGGTCAGCAAGTCTGGGATGCTTACGAGGCGCCATGAGCAATTGTACTAATTCAGCATACCAGGCGCACCTGGGCTAGTCCGGTGCTATTAGTATCACCGGGACTCCTCCTGTCTTGATCTTCCTGATTACTCGCGGCAGCAGGGGCAGAGGCGAAAAACATGTAAGTTGGACGGAAACGACTTCAGGAGACTAGAGCATCCGCGCCAATGGACTGTGGGTCACGTGACCTGGCTAAGAACGCGGGTACCTTTGCGTTCAACCTTGAGGCCATTAGATTATTATTATTTATTATTATTTATTTGTAGAGCACCATTAATTCCACGTCTGGTGTACTCCAGTGAGTGCAGATGTGTGGGAACACTTCTGGGTGGAGAAACCACTCTCCGGCGGCCAGGCCTTGGCGACTTAGAAGGTCCGCCACCCAGTTTTCTACTCCCGGTATGTGTAACGTTGAAAAAACACAGACCCCCGTCGATTCGGTCCAGGTGAGGATCCTGAGGACCTCGAGATAAGCTGTCTTGCTGCTGGTACCTCCCTGCTGATTGACATAGGCCACAGCTGTTGCATTGTCCAATTGGACCCGAATCAAATGACCTGCTAGCAGAAAAGGGGAATGACCTGAGCGCGAGAAGATCGCGCTGATTTTCAGGATGATTTCTGGGAAGGGAAGACTCCTGGGGTGTCCAACGTCCCGAAGCAGTGTGGAGCCAGTACGCTGCTCTCCAGACTAAGAGGCTGGCGACCGTGGTCAGGAGTAGCCAACCCACTTGGGGGAGAAAACCTCCTTCTCGATATGGAAGAGGACTGAAGCCACCAGTAAAGCGCATACCTGACTGAAGGTGTCAGGTGAAAAGTTCGTCCAAGGAAAAGGGGCTCTTGTCCCAGGCAGCTAGAAGCGCAAGCTGCAGTGGGCGGTGGTGTGGCTAAGCGAGCAGCACTGCCTCTATAGCCGCCGCTATCGTACCTAGCACTCTCATACTGAATCGTATGAAGTGACAGGAGTACGTAGAGGGCAGTGTACCGCTTGTTGTAGAGTGGTCGCCTTGACTTGAGGGAGAAATATCAAGCCCCGAAGAGTAACCAGGGACATGCCCAGGGAGGTGACGGATTTTGACGCGACCGGGGATGATTTGACTGGAGTCAGAAGCCGCCCTAAGCGGGATAGGGTGCCCACAGAGATCTGCACGCTGGTTGAGCCCTTGATGAGGAGGTCATCCAAGCAAGGCAGAACAGCCACTCTCCTGGCGTGAAGGGCACTCATGGCGGTCGCCATGACCTTAATTAAGACCCTTGGTGCTGTGGCAGAGCCGAGGGTAGGGCCACAAATGAAAATAAGAAGTCCTGAACCGCGAAGCGGAGAAACTTTGGTGAGCTGGAGAGATAGGTATGTGCAGGTACGCGTCCCTGATAGCTAGGAAAGCAAGGAATTCTCCTTCGATCATAAAAAGGTAATAATGGACCCATGGAAGTCCATTCTGAATCTCCTTACGTGCACATGTTTGCTCAGGTGTTAGAGGTCCAGAATGGGACGAACTGACCAGTCTTTCTTTGGCGACCACGATAGGTATAGCCTTGAACCTCTCGCCGTCCGGAACATGTACCATCACCCCCGCCGTTTGGAGGGAGTGGATTGCTGAGGAGAAGGCCTCGTGGTGTTGTGGAGCGTTTGGGGGTTTGAGAGAAAAGACTGACCAGGGGATCAGGTCCAGAATTCAATGTGGTAACCGGAAGACACAAGGTATCACACCCATTTGTGGTCTGAGGCGGCGGCCCAGATGGAGAAGGACGAGACTTCTCGGTCTTTGTCTAGACTGCCAGGAGGAGGTGGACTCGGGGAGGGCTGAGAAGGTCTGGCCCTGCGTGTCTAGTAAAAAACATCCTGGGCTAGAGTTGGGGGAGAGAGGTACTCTTTTCCTCATGTGGCGTCAGACAAAAAAAGAAAAAAAAAAAAGCCTGTCCAGACGATCGGCAAACCATCGGTCTGGAAAGGAGTACTGTGAGAGGCTTCTTAGAGACCGAGTCCAATCTCCATTATCGGAACCAGAGGGCCTTACGAATGGCTATGGTATTTGAGGCGGCAATAACTGCGCAGGTAGCAGCGCCGAGGGAGGCCTGCATGAGGTACTCCGCCGCCGCAGCAATGTGGACAGTTACATCTGTGAGGGTCTGAGGAAAACTGGTAGTCCTGGTGCCTGTGCGACCCACACGGAAGGGGAGAGGGACCCACGGCCTCGAGGCAGAGCGATCGAGCTGCTCCACTTGTCTGTCTGTCGGGTCCTTGAAGGAGGATCCATCAAGTAAAAGACAGGAGGGTCCTTCAGGCAGGCAGAAGCCGGGTGAGGGTCCACCGAGGCCGGATCGGCCCAGCCCTTAGAGACAGCTAAGCCAAAGGGGTACCCGGGCCCCCATGAGTTTACGGATACCGAAGCGGCGTCAAAAAGCTCTTTTTTTTTTTGAAGTTTCTTCACCCTTTTAAAGGAGACCGCAGGGTCAGTAGTAGTGGATGGGAGATCATCCACATGCAGAGTTTTGGTGGATTGCTGCAATAAGGGAGTCCATCGCAGCTTGATCGCTCGGGGAGGTTGAAACCAAGGAATCATCCCGGTACAAACATCATTCCCCTTCCTCTGGCTCCTCAGAGACCGTGGAACATGTGGGAGAACCCCATCTGTGAACCCCAGAGGGAGACCCATGGGGGTCATGCCCTTTTTCTGATCTGCAACCGGTGAAGCAGAGGGCTGATTCTCATCAGGAGTACCCTCTATAGAGGTGTCATCAGGCTGCGTTCTGTCCAGGAGCCCCGAGGGGTGTAGGACGATGTTGCATAGTAGCTCAGCGTGGCAGGATACATTAATAGTCTTATAGTTGTTGCTGTAGTTGTGCCGGGCATAAAACATGTGACTGCAGCCCCTGGCTTATGAGCCACAAACTCTGATTGTAATGAGGGAGCAATGCTCTGCAGAGTTAATATGTAAGTGAGGCTATAACTCATCCAGAACCCTGATGACCCTTTCCCCCTCCTGCGTCACAGTTCCTGTGGGAAGGAGGAAGCCAGTTCTGAGAGACGCCCACAGGCTCTGATCACAACAAGAGGGAGCAATGCTCTGCAGATCCTGTGTGAGGAGGGTTATGCGCGCTTTGGTGAGGGAGCGTGGCTTATCGAGTGTCGTAGGGGGCAGGGCTTAGCTCTGACAAGAAGGCATGAGAAAATATAATAAACAAAAAAATGGTGGGAAGGGACTCCCCTTCCCCCCTCCAGCCCTGTACAACAATGGCGGACAGAAAAAAGAGAATTTTGTTACTTACCGTAAATTCTTTTTCTTATAGTTCCGTATTGGGAGACCCAGACCATGGGTGTTTAGCTTCTGCCTCCGGAGGACACACAAAGTACTACACTTAAAAGTGGAGCTCCTCCCTCTGAGCTTATACACCCCCTGGTAGCCAGTCGTAGCCAGTTTAGTGCAAAAGCTGAAGGAGAATAGCCACCCACAAGTAGAACCGAGTAAGAACCGGAACAACCGGAGACCCTGTCCACGACAACAGCCGGTGATAACACACGGAACAAGAAAATTGCCAACAGGCAACAGGGAGGGAGCTGGGTCTCCCAATACGGAACTATAAGAAAAAGAGAATTTTGTTACTTACCGTAAATTCTTTTTCTTTATCGTTCCTTTGGGAGACCCAGACCATGGGACGTTCCAAAGCTGTCCCTGGGTGGGAATAAACAGAAAAAACTAAGAAGTAGGCGGAGCCTAACTTCACAAGTGGGCGACAGCCGCCTGAAGGATGCGTCTGCCCAAGCTCGCATCTGCCGAAGCATGAGCATGCACTTGGTAGTGCTTCGAAAAGGTGTGCAGGCTAGTCCAAGTGGCAGCCTGACAGACTTGTTGAGCCATAGTCTGGTGACTAAAAGCCCAAGAGGCACCGACAGCTCTGGTCGAGTGTGCTTTGATCCCCGGCGGGGGAGGCACCTGAGTACTCTGGTAGGCGTCCAAAATGGTCGATCTAATCCAACGGGCCAAGGTCGGTTTAGAAGCAGAGAGACCCTTGCGCCGTCCTGTGGTTAGCACAAAAAGAGAGGTGCACCGCCTAAGCGCAGCGGTGCGAGCCACATAAATCCGGAGAGCACGCACCAGATCTAGAGTATGCAGCGCTTTCTCAAAGCGATGAACAGGGGCCGGACAGAAGGAAGGCAAGGAAATATCCTGGTTAAGGTGGAAGGGAGAGACCACCTTAGGAAGAAAGTCCGGGGTCGGACGGAGAACTACCTTGTCTTGGTGAAAAACCAAAAAAGGTGACTCCGAGGAGAGCGCAGCCAAATCAGAGACTCTCCTGAGAGAAGTTATGGCAACTAGAAAGGCCACCTTTTGAGAAAGACGATACAAAGAAACCTCCCTAAGAGGCTCAAAGGGGGGTTTCTGCAATACCGTGAGGACCAAGTTAAGGTCCCAGGGATCCAAGGGCCGCCGATAAGGCGGAATGATGTGAGACGCACCTTGCATGAAGGTGCGGATCTGAGCCAGCCGGGCGAGACGTCGCTGGAACAGCACTGATAGAGCTGACACTTGTCCCTTGAGAGAGTTGAGGGACAGTCCTAGCTGCAGACCGGACTGTAAAAAAGACACAAGGGTCGGCAACGAAAATGGCCAAGGAGAATGGCCGGAAGAGCGACACCAGGACAGGAAAATTTTCCAAGTCCTGTGATAGATCTTGACGGAGGAAGACTTACGGGCCCGAGTCATAGTGGAGATGACTTCAGGAGGAATACCAGAAGCCGTCAAAATCCAGGACTCAAGAGCCACGCCGTCAATTTGATTGCCGCAGAATTCGGGCGGAAAAACGGACCTTGCGAGATCAGGTCTGGACGGTCCGGAAGATGCCACGGCATCTCCACGGACAGTTGGAGCTGGTCCGGATACCAAGCTCGCCTGGGCCAGTCCGGTGCAATGAGGATGACTCGACGGCCCTCCATTCTGATCTTGCTCAGGACTCTGGGCAAGAGAGCTAGAGGGGGAAACACGTAGGACAGACGAAACTGGGACCAGTCTTGAACCAGAGCGTCCCCGGCGAAGGCCTGAGGATCGTGGGAGCGAGCCACGTAAACCGGAACCTTGTTGTTGTGACGGGATGCCATTAGGTCCACGTCCGGAGTGCCCCACTTGCGGCAGATTGACAAACACTGCCAGGTGCAGAGACCACTCGCCACCGTCCACGGATTGACGGCTGAGAATCTGCCTCCCAGTTTTCTACGCCAGGGATGTGGACTGCGGATATGGTGGACTTGGGAGTCCTCCGCCCATTGAAGAATGCGTTGGACCTCCAACATTGCCAGGCGGCTGCGTGTCCCGCCTTGGTGATTGATGTAGGCAACCGCTGTCGCGTTGTCTGACTGGACTCGAATGTGCCTGCCCGCCAACAGGTGGTGAAAGGCTAGGAGAGCTAGAAGCACAGCTCTGGTTTCCAGCACATTGATTGAAAGGGCTGACTCGGACAGAGTCCAAGTGCCCTGAGCTCTGAGGTGGAGATGTACCGCTCCCCAGCCGGATAGGCTGGCATCCGTGGTGAGAATCACCCAGGACGAAGCCAGGAAGGAGCGCCCTTGGGACAGGGAGAGGGGTCGAAGCCACCACTGAAGAGAGGTCCTGGTCCGTGGCGACAGAGCCACTAACCTCTGTAAGGCGGAAGGCCGCTTGTCCCAACAGCGGAGAATGTCCAGCTGCAGAGGACGCAGATGGAACTGGGCAAAGGGAACCGCCTCCACGGAAGCCACCATTTGACCCAGCACCTGCATCAGGCGCCTGAGGGAATAACGGCGGGGCCTCAGGAGAGAGCGCACCGCTAGCCGGAGAGACTGCTGTTTGATTAAGGGCAACTTCACAAGTGCCGGCAAAGTCTCGAACTGCATCCCTAGGTATGTGAGACTCTGAGTCGGAGTCAGAGTGGATTTGGGAAGATTGACAATCCACCCGAATTGGTCTAGGGTGGCGAGAGTGAGCGAAACATTCCGCTGACAGTCTGCGCTGGATGGACCCTTTACCAGAAGGTCGTCCAGATAAGGAAGCACTGCTAACCCCTGGAGGTGCAGGACCGCAATCACTGCCGCCATGACCTTGAGGAATACCCGAGGGGCCGTGGCTAACCCGAAGGGGAGAGCCACGAATTGGAAATGATTCTCTCCTATCGCAAAACGTAACCAACGCTGATGTGACACTGCGATTGGCACATGTAGATAGGCATCTCTGATGTCGATGGACGCCAGGAACTCCCCTTGGGTCATAGAGGCAATGACTGATCGCAGAGACTCCATGCGAAAATGCCGCACCCGGACATGCTTGTTGAGAAGCTTGAGATCCAGGATGGGCCGGAAGGTACCGTCCTTTTTTGGAACTAGGAAGAGATTTGAGTAAAAACCTCTGAACCGTTCCTGAGCGGGAACTGGGACAATCACTCCGTTTGCCTGCAAGGACGCCACGGCCTGCGAGAAGGCGGCGGCCTTGGAGCAGGGGGGAGTTGAGAGAAAAAACTGTTTGGAGGGCTGGAAGAGAATTCTATCCTGTAGCCGTGAGATATGATGTCTCTCACCCACTGATCGGAGACCTGCTTTAACCAAGCGGCGCCAAAGTGGGAGAGCCTGCCACCGACTAAGGACGTGGCTGGAGCGGGCCGAGAGTCATGAGGAAGCTGCCTTAGTGGCAGAACCTCCTGCGGTCTTCTGCAGACGCGCTTTTGGGCGCCAGTTGGATTTCTGATCCTTGGCTGAGTTAGCGGACGAGGCGGAAGGCTTAGAGGATGACCAGTTGGAGGAACGAAAGGAACGAAACCTCGATTGATTCCTACCCTGGTCGGGTTTCCTGGTCTTAGTTTGTGGCATGGAAGTACTCTTCCCGCCAGTAGCTTCTTTAATGATTTCATCCAGCTGTTCACCAAACAGCCGTGAACCAGCAAAAGGGAGCCCAGCAAGAAACTTCTTGGAAGAAGCATCTGCCTTCCACTCTTGAAGCCACAAAATCCTGCGGATAACAAGAGAATTAGCTGAAGCCACCGCAGTGCGGTGAGCAGCCTCTAGCATGGCAGACATGGCATAGGATGAAAAAGCTGAAGCCTGAGCAGTTAAGGTAACCATCTCAGGCATAGATGCCTTGGTGAGGAAATGCATCTCCTCTAGAGAAGCAGAGATGGCTTTGAGAGCCCACACTGCTGCAAAAGTCGGGGAAAACGCGTCCCCCGCAGCTTCGTACACAGATTTGGCCAGAAGGTCAATCTGACGGCCAGTGGAATCCTTAAGTGAGGTGCCATCAGCCACCGACACAACGGTCCGGGCTGATAGCCTAGACACCGGAGGGTCTACCTTTGGGGAGTGAGACCACTCCTTGACCACCTCAGGTGGAAATGGAAACCGGTCATCAGAACCACGCTTTGGAAAGCGTTTGTCAGGGCAGGCCCTGGGTTTGGTCACAGCGGTCTGAAAACTAGAGTGGTTAAAGAACACACTCTTCACTCTTTTAGGCGAGGTAAACTGATGTTTTTCTGCCAAAGAGAGTTGCTCATCTGATACTGGCGGATTGAGATCCAGTACAGAATTAATGGACGCAATCAAATCACTAAGATCTGAGTCACCCTCAGAGAAATCGATGGGATACATAGCCTCCGAGCCCCCAGTGAGAGCATCCTCCTCATCTTGAGAGTCAGCTCTTGAGACAGAGCCGTGGGATGGGGAGGGGGAGGAAACCCTGCGCCTTCTCTTAGAAGGACGGGGTCTGGGATCAGATGATGAATCCTCCGTGAGCTCTGATGGACGGAGGTCAGAGGATAGGAGTCCTCTGTCAAGAGTATTAGAGGCACTCTGAGAGGGGGGCTGATGCATATTCATCAAAGTCCTGGACAAAAGTCCCATGGACTCAGCAAATGACTGGGATATGGACCTAGAAAAGGACTCTACCCAGGTCAGGGGTTCAATCACAGGTGCAGCAGCAGCCTGAGAGACCACTGGGGGTGAGACTCCAGGCTGTGGCACCGCCAAGTTAGAGCAACCATCACAGTGTGGATAAATGCTCGGCTCAGGCAGCAGGAGCTTACATGCAGTGCATGCAGAATAAAGCTTTGGAGCCTTGCTCCTTGTGTGAGACATGCTGCTGGAGTGGGGGCTTTGCAGAGAATGAACCCCAGGGAGAATATAGAGGTCCACAACCGGAGACCGGCTGTGGCTTACCAGACCGCTGAGCGCGGTGTTGTGTGCCCTCCAGATCCCGAAGCACGGTCCCCCAGAGAGCAGCACCTCAGCAGAGATGCAGAATGCAAGATGTCCCAGAGCAGAGTGAACTCTGCCTGAGAAATGGAGGGGGCGGGACTAGGGGCGTTAATATAAAAGAGCGGGAACTAGAGGGCTATAGAGACCTGCCAGGAAGGAGGGACGCCCCAGCAGTGGGGAGTGTCCCTCCCCTGTGTAGAACGGCCGCCGGGAGGAGCCGAACCTGTCCCTCTGCATGAGTGACATGCGAGGGTAGGAAAACGAAACTAGGCCTTCGGCGAAGCCGGGGCCTAAATTTAAGCGGCGAGGCCGACAAGCAGGCACCATCGGCGCGGTTCTCAGGCAAAAGCTGGAGAACCCGCCGGAAAAGTTAAAAACAATCACATACAGCATACTCTCCCCTTACAATAAAGAACCGGGACCCCCAACATAAACGTCTCAGGTACTTAGCTGCTGAGACGCAGGGCCATGTCCCTGGGGATGAGTGCTCCGGTCCAACAGAATCCTCAAGGGGCTGTGGATGGAGACCGGACTCCTGCCAAGCATGGAGACCGTGCTGGCTCCCACTTCAAGCCAGAGCCCAGAAGGGATGGTGAAAGAGCGCGGCATGTAAGGCTGCAGCCTTGTAAATCAACCTTAACAACACCGCCGACACAGTGGGGTGAGAAGGGACATGCCGGGAGTCCAGACATGGACCCGCTTTTCTTCAAACTCTTTCCAAAAGTCAAACAAACAATCAGATGAGAATGCATGTGTGGATGTATGCCTCCTGACACAAAGCGATAAACTGGCTACGACTGGCTACCAGGGGGTGTATAAGCTCAGAGGGAGGAGCTACACTTTTAAGTGTAGTACTTTGTGTGTCCTCCGGAGGCAGAAGCTAAACACCCATGGTCTGGGTCTCCCAAAGAAACGATAAAGAAAACCTCTATAAGTGTACCGCAGCTGCGGGTGCACTTAATCCAGGGAGTTGTCCCCTCCCCCCGCCACAGGTGAAATGCTCTGCATGTGTCTGCAATCACAGCCCATGTGCATCCAGTCAGTGTCTCACCTCGGCTCCTGTGGAGATGGCAGTATGGTCACGCTGGTGCGCAGCGAATATCAACTCAGAGCCTGCAAGAGGGGCTGAGGAAGTTTTCATCTGCTCTGGGCTCTGGAAAATCAGTTCCATGAGACCTGTCGTCCAGTGGGTAACAGCCCAGGATCCAGCGTCGCAGGAGGTGGTACGGGGAGGCAACACTCAGTGTTCCCGCCTGTTGATGGTTTTGGGAAAATCGGTCCCCGAAGGAACCGTCGCCCTCTAAAAACAAAAAATTCTTGCTGCAGTAGTCTGCAGAGATGTGCCTCCTATAGACACTAAGCTAAAACTGAGGTTGCCTGGCCCGGCCAGGGGGTGTATGCTGCAGAGGAGGAGCTATGCTTTTGCATCTACTTAGTGTCCTCCTATGGATAGGCAGCATAACACCCATGGTCCTGTGTCCCCCAATGAGGCGTCAGAGAAAAATAAATTTATCTCCATATTTTTAGACTCATAACTAGTTATGGGCGAATCTGGACTAAAAGTCCGGACCCGCGCAGGTTTAAAAAGGTACCAGACTAACCGGACCGTAGTTCTCAGGGAATTCTGGGTATTTATCAGATTAGGCACTTGGGTAATACAAAAAAAAATGAAGGAAAAAAATAAAATAAAGCAAGCAGGCTTTACTTACCGAGTCTCCGGTGTGCCTGTAACTGCTCCCACGGCTGCTCATTCACTTCTTGGGCCACTCATTACATTCATTGCATATGCACGGCTTTCCCCGCCCTCCGGCGTCTGTTGCAGTCAGACGCGCTCCCCACCCTGAGTGACAGCGTGTCTAACACTTCAAATCACAGACCCTGCCTATGGGTGACCATTGTACTGTAAAAATAAATAAATATAGACGCACACAGAGTCTGTGATTGGAATACGGTGGGTGGGGAAAGCAGTGCATATGCAATTAAGTTAATGAGTGGCCCCGGAAGCAAATGACCAGCAGTTGGAGCAGTTACAGCTGCGCCAGAGACTTGGTAAGTATAGCCTGCTTGCTCCTATCTCTTCTACCACCATTTTAATCGCCGGATTCTGGTCCTCATAGACTTAGACTTATATGGGGACTGGCATCCGCCCAGATATCCGGGACCAAGCCTGGGCCGGAACCAGATTTTTTTTTTTTTAACCAGGCTACACACACACACACACACACACACACACACACACACACGAGTCCCGGTTATCTGCGAGTCCCCACCCATCACTACTCATAACTTAAATTTTTCTATTGATAATCCTGTGTGAGTTTACTTTCATGGGGTAAGTAGTAGTTTGTTTATTTAGTATCATTTTGAGATGCACAACTATTTTTTGTATTAGATTTTCTCATGAGAGGAGGAACGAGGAGCTACACAGCAGCAATTGATGCTCAGTTCGAGTTACAGGCAGATGTCCACTGCAAAGCAAAACCTGCACCTACCATGTATGGAGCGAGCCAAGCTCCTGATTCTGCTCCATACAGAGAAGGGTTAAAACAAAATCCTCTCACCATGGTGACTTTTTTTTTTCCTGTTGATCATGCATTTGGTGTAAAAATTTTCCATTTGGAGTTGTACTCCGTGACTGATAACATCCAGTTTCCTCTCGTCCCGCAGAAGTCAAAGCCTCAAATGTGACAACATAGAACTGGGCTGGCTCGGAGCCGCTCCTGAATTGGTCTTGGTGGATAAATCAATGTTGCCTCAATAATTCCACAATACAAATCTTTGTAACTATGTATTGTTCAATCCTTTTGATTATTTACAATAGAGCATTATCAATAATTAGTGCCATGATCAATATAATGAAAAATCACATTGAAATTGTTACAATTAAAGGGGTTGTCCAGTCTAAAATGATAAGTCTGCTGTTGCTAGGATTTACCAGTTTCTGAGCTGAGAACAGTGGTCACGTAAACGCAATGGTGCAATATGCATGTTCCTGGCCAGAATCCGACTAGTGGGCGTGTCCGTCCTCGCTCAGTACAAAATGTATGGTGTGTCTACTAACCGGCCTACTAGCTGGATGCGCTTACTCCATACACTAGAACTGAGCGAGGATACGCCCACTAGTCGGGCTCTGGCCAGGAACATGCATATTGCACAATTGTGGTCACGCGACCGCTGTTCTCGGCTCAGAAATTGGCGGATTCTCACAAAGCACAGTGTGTGTGCGCTGCGAGGATTCATAAGTCTGCAGTCACAAATAAATGTAGAGGTGTGAACACAGCTCAAGTGCTTTACATTATAGCCATGCTGCCGATAATACAGTTATCAAACATGCTCTACAACTTACCGCTCCTGTCTTCCATTACAGGGGCGTGAGGGGGGCCGGGGGTCTCTGCAGAGCTGCTCTTTTGCACTTGAGGGAAGAAAAAGTAAATGTCAGTGAACAATGCAGTTTGGTTGCATACACAAAAAGCACAGAAAACGTCTCCTTCTGAGTAAAGCGGATGGTATTAAACTCAAATGCATAAAGCTGTTTAAAAAAAAAACAAAACACAATACAACCCAAGCAATTTACATGAATCTATGAAGGATGAGAATAAAGAACACCTGTCCCTTGCTAAAAAAAAAAAAAAGTGTGTAATGTAAATAAATATATATATATATATATATATATATATATATATATATATATATATATATATATATATATATATATATATATATATATATATATATATATATATATATATATATATATATATATATGAATATGAATAGCTTTAAGACTCTGCAGATCTCCTGATTCCACCAGTCTTCCTTTTTGCTGCATTTGGAGCGCAGCATGTGAAATCTCCGCTGTCTGACCGCCTGGGCGTTGTGCGCTCCGCTCTCGCCCCTCCTCTTCCAGATACACCAACTCAGGAGCTGATCTAGCAGTCTCAGATGTCAGAACGTGCAGCTCAACTGGGTGTTTTCAAAGATTTCATACATTGTGCGCCAAGTGATGCAGCACAAAAATGGAATAAAAGGCGCAGAATCAAGGGAGCAAAGATTTTTACAAAGTATTTAACAAATTTTGACCCCGGAGTGTTACACATTGGGGGATAGGTGGTGTTTCTTTACATAGTTTGACCCTGTCCAATCAGTTTGGAGAAACACCGACAATTTAACACCCAGTTGTGAATGTATTCATACATTTATAGGATTAACAACAGAGACACAGATCCAAGAAAATATGCTCCAGAAGCATAGTACTACGTTTCCAAGTTAATTGGCACTGCCTTCCTGATAGCTGGGGTGTGACTGCTGGGACCCTCATGTAACGATAAGGGGCTTTGAACCTCCACATCTGAATGGAATGGAGGTGGAACGTCCACACCTACACTATACCATCTCCGGCTGTTTACTGGCGCATCTGCTCCCTTATGTACCCGGGATCACAAGGTGTCGCATCATTTGGATTTACAATGATCAAGAAGTTATCCCCATACGATAAAGTGACAACTTCACATCTTGGCATCAACTCCTTAATCATTGCAAAGATGTCTACTGAAAGACCAGTCAGAAACAACAGGTTTTAATTATGTAAACACAGCTAAGACACGGTCACGCATTGAGGTCACCATTTTGTATTCTTATTTTTAGGCCACAACCACAGACGGTACATAAACACAGGAAAAAGTGTCATGGAAATACTTCATTTCGGAGTGGATTGAATAAGGTGGGTTTTATTTCAAATCTGTTTTATTGATGAAACTGTTGTCAACATACAAACATATCATTTGTGCAATTACAATACATAAACATCATTTTCTCAATGCCGGGATAACATCCAGAAATTGTTACATTACTAAATTTCTTGGAATTCTTCAAATTATCTTTGTGATATTACCATACAACCACTTTTAAATTATAGGTCAGAATTCCCACTTCTTTTGACTTCCTGTATCCTAATGTACTCATTCTCATTGTATGTTTATTGTCTTATGAATTATTGATAAATCTTTTCATATAAAAAATGAAACTAGAAAAATGCAGATTAACGTTCAGAAATGAAAGAAAGAAGAGGAAAGATACAAGCATAAAGAAGAGGAAATTAGAGAGAAGGGGGGAGAGGGGGGAAAGCAAGAAAAGAAAAGAAAAAAGGGGGGGGGGGGAAGGAATGAGACTCCCCACCGTTTCTCAGTTCAAAAAGCTCGCCAAACTCTCCACAAACTCTGGGGACTCCATGAACATAATCCATGGTCTCCAAACTGTAGTAAATTTTTCTGTGTTCCCATTTAGTTCTGCTGTCAGCTCCTCCATTCTCTGGAGGTTTGTCATTTCCTCCAACCAATCCAGCACCGTAGGGCATCTAGTCTGTTTCCAAAATCGTGGGATAATCATACGGGCAGCCGCCAGGCAAAATCGCAACATGTCCCTTTTTTGTGTTTTAATAGCTCCTGGGAGCATAGAAAGAAGAGCAACCTGGGGGGATTTTTCTACTTCACCTCCGCTCATCTTTTTGTACAGGTAGAACACTGAGTCCCAAAAGGGTTGCAGCTTAGTACAGCTCCACCATATGTGTAGCATTGTACCTGTGTCTGTGCCACACCTCCAGCACACATCAGACACAGAGGGAAATATAGCATGTAATTTAGTCGGGTAATGGTACCACCTTGTGAGAATTTTATAACTTTTCTCTTGAGCGGCGCACGCCAAGGAAAGCTTGTGGGTCCACAGGTACGCTCTGCTCCAATCGTCCTCTGGAATATCCTCTCCCAGTTCCTCTCCCCACCTACAGACAAAGTGAGGTTTATCCACCCTATTTCTCTGGTTCAGCATTTTATAAATGAGTGAGATGCCATGTCCAGGTGATGAGCCCTGTAAAAATATTTTCTCAAAAGGAGTAGGGGGTGTCCTCATCCTTCTCTCCCTGTCCTGGTACGAGAGGAAAGATTTCAACTGCATATATTCCATCCAGGAAATCTCTTTCCCTGTGGCCTGCATGGAAATATAAGTTGGTAGGGTGTGTCCCTGGAGCACGTGACAAAAACGAGTATCATCCGCCCGAGTAAATCCCCCGAATCTATGGGAGTGGAGTCCTGGGGGGAACTTCTTATTACCGAATACGGGGGTAAGTGGGCCCTGCTCCTGAGAGAGAGATCCCTTTTTTATCTCTCCATCCCACATCCCCATCGCTGTCCGCGTGAACTCCATTCCTTTCGCTATCTGGATCCTACTTTCTTTCTCTAACCATGGAAGTAAATGTAAGGGAGTTCCCAGCACATCCTGTTCAATCACCACCCATTGTTTCGAATTACCATGAAAATGCCAGTCCAGTAATCTCGTTAGGATAGCTGCCTTGTAATATAATTGAAAATTTGGGAGCCCCGCCCCCCCGTCACTTTTGTGTCTGGTCAGAGTTTTAATTCCTGTTCGGGGTCTCCTGTTCCCCCAGACAAACCCAGACAAGGCTGTCCGGATCTTGGAGAAGTAACTTAGCGGTAGCTGTATGGGTATTGTCTGAAACAGGAACAGGAACCTCGGTAACACATCCATTTTTATCGCGTTTATACGCCCAAACCACGTCAATCTCTTTTTGTCATATTTCTTTAAGTCCCTGATTGTCCTTTCTAATAAGGGGAAAAAATTGTGATGTACAATTTTTGCTGGATCCCTAGGTACCATAACTCCCAGATATTTTAAAACTGACGGTTGCCACTTAAAAGGGAAGTTTTGTGATACTCTCGCAAGGTCTTCTGCCGATAAAGTCTCGTTCATGGCCTCTGATTTGGAAAAATTTACTTTGAAGTTGCTTAAGTTGCCAAACTCTTCGAACTCCTTGAGCAAGGACGGGAAGGATATGTGTGGTTGGGAAATGAACATGAGAAGGTCATCCGCGAATAGAGCCAGCTTACGGTTCTCCCCACCCGCCTCTATCCCGTGGATGCTTGTGTTGTTTCTCAGGGCGACCGCAAGGTGCTCCATGACTATGACGTATAAGAGGGGCGACAGTGGACATCCCTGTCTCGTTCCATTGTGGACCAGAAAGGATGATGATAGAAACCCATTTGTCCTCACTTTTGCTGAGGGTCTCGAATACAGGGACGCAATTCTGCCCAAAAATTTCTGACCCAAACCCACCTGTCTCAAGGCTGCCATCATAAAGCTCCAACTGACCCGGTCGAAGGCCTTCTCCGCGTCCACTGAAAGTAAACACATGGGGAGAGACTGAGCCCTCGACCGAGCCATCAGGAGGAACAATTTGTTGGTGTTGTCCCGTGCCTCCCGGCCTTTTACAAATCCCACCTGGTCCGTATGTATTATCCCAGGCAGGGACAGGGCAAGTCTGTTGGCAAGTGCTTTAGAGAAAAATTTCAAATCTAAATTAATCAGTGAGATGGGTCTGTAATTTGTAACCAGCAAGTGGTCCTTTCCCGGTTTGGGGATAACACATATGTGTGCTTCAAGAGACTGCGCTACCCACAGGGAGTTTTCAGATATGGAGTTAAATACTTTGGTCATGAACGGGGATAACTGAGTCTGAAAAATTTTATAGAACTTGGGGGTAAACCCGTCCGGACCTGGGCTTTTGCCTGAGGGAGAATCCCTGATAATAGATGCCACTTCTGTCTCTGTAAAGTCTGCTTCTAGGTTTTCAACCTCAGTATTGGGTATAGTCGGCAGGGCTGTTTTAAGTATGTAATCATTTATTTTAGTCTCCAAAGCTTCTTGTGGCATATCCCCAAATTTGCCCCTTATGTTGTAAAGGTCACTATAATATTTTTGAAACTGGTCCGCTATGTGGATTGGGTTCTGAGTCAAAAGGCCGTCCGATTTTTTGATCGTAGGGATGTGACTGGGGTCCCCCCTCGGATGTAATAACCTAGCTAGTGGTCTGCCACATTTGTCCGCATATTCATACATAAATCTTTTTAGTCTATTCCTGTGGCGCTCGTATTGTCGGTCCAGAATGGATTTAAGTTCCTCTCTGTTTTTAACTAGCTCTGTCAGTGTCACCGGGGATAATGTCTGCTTATGGATCTTCTCTAGGTCTGAAATATTCTGAAGTAGAGACAGAATAGTTTGGGCTCTCTCCCTCTTAATCCTAGCCCCATGTTTGATCAGAATCCCTCTCAACACACACTTTAGTGTCTCCCATTGAACAGGTAGGGTAGTAGTGTCTCCTGAGTGTATCTCCAAGAATTCATCTATTGTGTTCTGCAGGTCTTTCAAGCATCCCTGGTCCCTCAGCAGACTATCATTCAACCGCCAAGACCATGGCCTCCCAGGCCCATCCGGCATAGTGAGGCTCAAAAATATGGGGGCATGATCTGACCAAGAGATACTGCCTATAGGGGCCTGTATCTGCCATGTCAGGGCCTTCTGACTTACAAGGAATAGGTCTATGCGGCTGTACGAAGAGTGAGCCGGGGGAAAAATATGTGTAGTCACGGTCTACTGGGTGTAGTGTTCTCCATGCATCCACTAATCTGAGTTCCTGTATACAACGTTTAACCTTCGTTAGTTTCCTTATTGAGAGAAAGTTATGTCCCGACGTTGTGTCTACCTTAGGGTCCAAAGTGAAGTTTAAATCACCGCCTACGATCACGGTCCCTTCTGCGAATTCATCCAGTGATGACAGGAGAGAGGAGCAGGTCGTCGCCGGATCTCTAGTCGGTAGATACCAATTGACAATGGTAAAGATGGATGAGTTAACATTAATTTTCAGGAATATAAATCTTCCCTCCGTGTCCACCCGTGTATCTAGAACTGTGTGCACTAGGGACTTATGGATGCCTATGGACACTCCCTTGGATTTTGACTCTGGGTTGGAACTGTGGACCCAGTTAGTGTAATATCTGTCTCTAAAGATGGGGAGGTGGCCCGTTTTAAAATGTGTTTCTTGGATCAATAGTATATGGACTCTTTTTTTGTGCATGTCAAAAAATATCTGGGAGCGTTTTTGCGGGACATTAAGTCCCCTCACATTTAGTGAACCCCAATTAATCTGCGTCATTCCAATGCGGAGGAACGGTGGGGACTCTAGGGATAGGTTCGGGGATTAGGGAGAGAGAGATGTGCAGGCAAGTAGGATAGGAAGAGCAGGGAAAGAGAAGAGGAAATTAAAGAGAAGAGGTAAGAAGGTCGAGAATACAAAAGAAACTACCAACAAAGCAGTAGAAACCAAAGGCAAGGAGGTCAGAGTGCCTCCCACCTGCAAGGTCACAACAAGACCCTAACGTCGGGTCTAAAAAGACTAAAAGTAACTGTATAGGTATGAGAATACCAAACTGTCTAACCTAGGGATGGTGAGACTACGCCACTCCTTTATGGCGTGTTATCCCAATCAGGGAGGGAACTTTCTACAAAGGAGCCCCCTGCCCCGGACTAACAATAAGCAATTATTCAACTTAGTTTGTCAGCCAGAGCCCTATATAATGTGAGGACACAAGGTCTAGAGAGAATAATGTGCTATACACAGTACAGACTTAATCCCCCTGGCAAAAAAATTATAGCAAAACTGGGAGGTACATTCTATTGAGAAACAACCCAATGAATTTTTGTTTATAAACCAATAACTCCTTAAACATCAGACTGGTCTTCCTCTTCGAGGGCCACGCATCCGATCACCATCTGGGGCAGCACCCCATACCCCCATTGGAAACACCGGCCATTCCTCTATAGGCACCAACGGAATGTCCAGGGCTGCAGCAAACGATGGCATATCAGTCGGGTTCCTAAGAACATGCATTCTTCCCGCGTGTCGGACCTGCAGGCGGAAGGGAAATCCCCAGCTGTATTTATACTCATACGAACGGAGCATGTCCAGGAGAGGTTTCAGTGCTCTCCTTCTTTGTAAAGTGAAACGGGATAAGTCCTGCAGAATCTGGACTTGGCTCCCCTCGTATGATGGTGAAACTCCACTGCGCAACTTAAACAGGATGGCCTCTTTAAGGACATAACGGTGGACCCTACAAATCACATCTCGAGGTCTGTCATTCTGTGTAGGTCTAGGGCCAAGCGCTCTATGCACTCTGTCTAGCTCCAGGGGTTGGCTTGATGGTTCACCCAGGATCTCATTAAACATCACTTGGAGGGCTCTCTGGAGATCCTTAGGTTCAACAGACTCTGGTAAACCCCGGACCCTTAAATTGTTTCTCCGGCCCCTGTTTTCAGCATCGTCCATTGCTTCCACCATATATTGTATTTGGCGGGAGTGTTGATCCAAAATGGCCCCTTGTGCCTGAGTGGTGTCTTCTATATTCTGTATTTTAGCTGCCTGTATTTGGTTCTGAGTGTCCACTCTTTCCACCTCCCCCCTCAGGGCTGACAGCTCTGTGCGGTATGCCTGTTCCAGCCTTGCTATATATGTCTCCATATCTTCTCTGGTGGGCATAGAAGAGATGTGTGCCCGGATTTCATTAAGTTCTGTCAGCACTCCTGGTTCATGTGATCTTATTGTACTTGTGGCAGGCTCTAACTCTGCTTGCATTTCCATATCATACACACTTTGACTCAGGCTGTGTCTCACTGAAGATAGGAGATTTCCACTAGCAGGGCCCTGTTCCCCATTTGCAGCATTAACAGCCTCTGCTTGAGATTTATTATTGTCCTCCTTCTGTGACAGGGGTAAGGGCACCTCTCCCCCCTCCTGAGGCCTCCCCACTGCAGGTCTGCAATCAGCAATGGTGGGGGTTGTACCCATGCTCCCTGCTCCAGGGATCTCCTGTACCTGAGACCTTGTATACTGGCTGTCTGGGGTTATCAGCTGCCTCTCCTCCGCTGCCCGGGTGGTTTCCTCTCTCTGTCTCTGCTGCTGCTGGGGCTTCCCCTGCCTCTCCATCTTGGGAGATGTCTGCAGTGCTGTCCTCTGCTTCGGCCCGGTAAGGAAGCCTCTAATTCCCTTCTCCTCTGTCCGTGACGCTCCTCTGCTGGGCCCCTGGGAGCTCTCCCTTCTCCTGCGCTGCATATCCTTTTCTTCCAGGCTCTTGGGCTGGTTTAATTGTCAGTAATGTAGTCCGGTGGCAGGAGCTGAGACAAACACGTCCTCACTCCTCCATAGCCAGGACACGCCCCCATAAGGTGGGTTTTAAACCGCGTCATATTGTTCCTGTACAGATGTCAATGGTATAAAATAGAAACCTTTCCTGTTGCCTGCTGCTCCCATGTCAATGCTTTCCCTGGTGTCCTGAGGTTTTCTGTTTACCAGGCCCCAGTGAGGATGTGGAGAGTCCATACATGACCACTGCTGCCAATCACTGACTAATGGTGAGAAGTCGATAAATCACAGGAAAACAAAAAAAACAAGGCCATACTTGCCAAATACCTGGTATACTAATATAATGCAGGAAGCAGAAAGTGATAACACGTAGGTAGCATAGGTGAAAAAACAGCTAGTTTCCACTCACATCCATGAGGTGACATGTTGGCAACCCAGAGTCACTACTATAAATGGGCAAACAGACTGCAGCGGACCAAGGAAAGCCGGAGCAACAGCATTACGAAGGTATTCCTCGCCTTGTTATCTTATTCCATAATCCGTGATTACAGATTAGTCAATATTTAGTTGCGTTCAGCTTTGTTTTAAAAACACGAGTGACAGCGGCCGAAGGCTATGTGCGCATGGTGCGTTGTGTCCCTGCAGAAATTTCTGCAGCAATTTGAACAGCACATGTGCGCTTCAAATCGCTGCAGAAACACCTGCGCACTGAAAAGCCGATTTCATGCGCTCTGGATGCAGCCTCTCCCATACACAGAGCGGGACCTACATCCAAAGCGCACGAAAGAAGTGACCTGTTGCTTTTTAGAACGCAGCGTTATGGCAGCATGTAAAACGCAACGTGCACATGGATAATGCACAATCTTCATAGATTCATACACACTTTTCTATGGAATGCCTTCAACTGGGTGTAGACAAAGGCATACCCCCTACATGTGCACTACAATACATTGCTCTGCCCTCAGAAGGGCAAAGAGAAGTGTGCCTGCAAAGGACCGCGATGGAGGACACTGTGTGGATGGTGTGGGGTGCTTCATCCAAACAAAGGGGGGACGGTGATCACAAGAAGGGAGGAGGCGCCAGATCAAGACCAATGATCAGGCCCATTGGACCGGACCGACCTGTGAGTGAGTATAATAAACATATTAATACAACATTCTAGAATGCTGCAGAGAGCTAAAAGATGCTGGCCTATTTTATATGGAGAAAAGTGGTGACAAGTGCCCTGTAACACCCTACACTCTATGGGCTCAAGACCTTCCTTTGCTCCTGTTCATTTCTACTCACTAGATGCAGAGAGCAGGGCTGTCTCATTACATCACACAGGAGAAAGCATGTTCTTCTGAATTTTTCAGTGAATGTTTTTTTTTTCTACCTGCCAGATATCTCTGGCTTCTGATTGGGCAGCTGCATACAGGGGAAATAGTACATTCCCAAAGAAGAACCTCTGGTAAAGCACAGCTGGAAGTTACCAATCAAACTCTAACCTATATTTTACTAGCGAAAGTCTTCACATAAAAGTTAGGAGATATTGCAAAATAAAAACAACGGGCCCCAACTAGTGATGTGCACAGCTCGTTACTTGATAGAGCCTCGAACATTGAGTTGGAAAATGCTTGTTTCCCATTGACTTCAATTATACTCGGTGCTCAAGTCACGCCGGTGAAATCTGAAGCTCAATCGAGTAACAAGCACGCTCGCCCATTTCTAGCCCCGACTCATCAAGACTGGTGTTTACACCTCTTTACGAATCTGAAGAGTCAGATGAGTAACGTGCGCCACTGTGTGCATTGGCGACCTGTCCCATCCCACCGCAGATCTGTCTATATTGGCAGTGCTGGGAGAAACTGTTGTGAAAACGCTAAATGTCGCATAACTCAGAGTTGTGCCTAAAGTTTGTGACTTTTTATAGGGAACCTGTCAGCAGAAATTTCGCCCAAAACCTAAAAGATTCCCACTCTGCAGCTCCTGGGCTGCATTCTAGAAAGGTCCCTGTTATTATTGTGCCCAATGTGAGACCAAAAGAAAGACTTTATAAAGTTGTACCTTTTTGTATTCAGATTCTGTAAATGTGACACGGGGGTGGGCTTTCTGGCGTCCGTTATTCTGCCCCCTGGTCCTGTATGCCGCCCCCATCGCTCCTTTCCATAGCTGATGCACCGCCCACTGCTCCAGCCATCCCCGCGCATGCCCAGTGCCAGTCTCACAGGACTGAGCAGTGTGACCGCTGGTGACGTGTGCGCAGGCAAGTGATTATGGGCGGGGCTGTGATTGTTATCAGCAAGTACTCGCCCATAATCTCGTGAGCGCGCAAACCTCACCATAGTGATAGTATTGATAGTATTTTGAACACGCCCCTATCACGTGACAAAAGGGACGTCATCCCTGGAAGCAGCCCATACAGTCTAGCACTACCCTGAGCACAGTGACCACTGGTGAGGTTTGCACGCTCAGAGCAGTGGGCGGTGCATCAGCTATGGAAAGGAGCGATGGGGGCGGCATACAGGACCAGGAGGCAGAATAACGGACGCCAGAAAGCCCGCCGCCGTGTCACATTTACAGAATCTGAATACAAAAAGGTACAACTTTATAAAGTCTTTATTTTGGTCTCACATGGGGCACAATAATAACAGGGACCTTTCTAGAATGCAGCCCAGGAGCTGCAGAGGGGGAATCTTTTAGGTTTTGGGCGAAATTTCTGCTGACAGGTTCCCTTTAAGGCTTTTACGCCAGAATTCTGGTGCGGAAACTTTGATGAATGGGGCAGTTTGTTTTATTCCGCTCTGCCGGCACTATTGCAAGATATGGCCAGTTTAATATGCTAAACAAGTAAGGCTATGTGCGCACGTTGCGTACAAGCCCTGCAGAAATTTCTGCAGCGATCTGAAGAGCACATGTGCGCTTTAGATCGCTGCAGAAATGTCCGTAGTGAGCGCCGATTCCATGCGCTCTGCCTGCAGCTCCTGCCATAGACCGTGCAGGAGCTGCCGGCAAAGCGCAGGAAAGAAGTGACATGTCACTTCTTTTTGCGCAGCGCTTCGGCAGTAGCCGAAGCGCTGCGCTCTTAAACGCCACGTGCGCACGGCCCCTGCACAGTCTCCATAGACTGTGCAGGGGACGCAGGACGCATGCAGTTACGCTGCGCTACAAAGCGCAGCGTAACTGCATGTTTTTACGCGACGTGCGCACATAGCCTTAAAGGGCCTGTAAGGAAACTGAGGCAAAATATTTTCAATATGATGTGCAAGTCTGGGCAAGCATACATGTCCCCGATCATTCCAATCTAGTGTCTGCAGAACGTTACACCAGGTTCACATCTGTATTATTGAATGGTCTCCAGCTAAAGGATCAGAAGTGGGCACAAAGACACCCAGACAGACTAATGGGGTTTATTAGGCGTCTGCTATCTTACCGGACCAGTGGCACGGCATGCTATGGCTGTGTGTGCACTGCGCACCGTGCATTTTTATGGAGCAGTGGTCACAAAACTGCAAGTTCTGATGCCAGCAATGTCAATGAGAATCCTGAAGTGCTGTGTACATGTTGCGTTTTTTTCTTGTAGGTTAAGGCTATGTGCGCACAGTGCGTTTTTGCGCGTTTTTCGGGTGCGTTTTTGGCCTCAAAACTGCATGACTTTGCTTCCCCAGCAAAGTCTATGAGTTTTCATTTTTGCTGTTCGTACAGTTTTTTTAAGCTGTGTTTTTGAGCTTAAAAAAAAAAAATGGACATGTCAATTCTTTCCTGCGTTTTCCCCCCATGCAATGCATTGGAAAACCGCAGAAAAACGCAGAGATCAAAAACGCAGCAAAACGCAACCAAAAACGCACCAAATCGCGGTAAAAACGCATGCGTTTTGTCGCGTTTTTTGACGCGGGTGCGTTTGTAGCGGCCAAAAACGCACAAAAACGCAGCGTCAAAAAAACGCAGAGTGTGAACTTAGCCTTAGGCCCTTTGCGCACTTACCGGATTTTGCCGCGGATTGTCTGCAGAAAATGTTTATAACATCTCTGCAGTGAATCACCAGCAAAACCTATGGGGAAAAAAATTCCTGTGCGCACTATGCGGATTTTGACAGCTGCATGTTTTGCTGCGGGAATCCCGCAGCAAAAACAATTGCATGTCAATTCTTTTCCGCACATCGCTGCTGGATTTCACTCCATTGACTGCAATGTAATCGTGAAATCCCGCAGGGAATAACGCAGGCAGCAAATTCTGTGCGCTTCACTGCGTTTTCCTGCGTTATTCCCTGCGGTATTTCACGGTTTACCTCCAGTAATGTACATCGCTGCCTGCGGTTTTGCAGGGAAGTGATGTCATTACAGGAAGAGGAAGCCGTGCAGAGAGTAAACACACACACATCACACACACACAGACATCACAGACATAGAACACACAGACACAGACACATAGACCACACATAGAAAGAAAACGGAAATATAGAAAACAAAGCACGTGTGCTCCGCTGTATATTTACCGTCCAGCCGAGGTAAGCACACAGCGGCGGCTCGGTATTCTCAGGCTGGGGAGGGCGAGGGGCAGGGTTAATGTCCCCCGCCTCCTTCCCGCAGCCGAGAATATCAGCCGCAGCTGCCCCGGGACTGTCGCATGCATTATGCGGCAGTACCAGAGTGTCCCCAGCTCTTCCTGCTGCCGTGTAGCAGTGGCAGTCAGGGTAATACAAGGAGTTAATGGTGGCGGATCACCGCCATTAACTCCAGGCTTGATCATGGCAGCGTCTATGTGACAGCTGACATGATCAACCCGTAAGTAAAGTGAAAAAACACACAGAAAAATCCTTTATTTTAAATAAAACACACAAGCCTCGTTCACCCTTTTATCAACCCCTCGCGAAACAAAGCACCGACGTAATCCACAGCTCCGGCGTCGTGCGATGCTTGTATCCAGCCGCGACTGACACAGACACTGCTGAATGCAGGCTTGCAGCGAGACAGCAGAGGTAACCACAGGGCATTTCCCACGGCCGGTAATGTGAACTCACTACCGACCATGAGAAATGCAGTGTGCTCACAGGGACTATCTATCCCTCTGTCTATTCTTCTATCTATTCTTCTATCTATTCCTCTATCTCAGAATGAAATGACTTTTTTTTTCAATGTGCTTTATTGCATTGAATGCAATAAAGCACATACCAACCCACACGCGGCAATACCGCAAACAATACCACGGTAAAACCGCAGCAAACCGCATGCGGTTTTCGGGTGCGGTTTGCCGCTTTTTTTTACCGCGGGTGCGGTAATCTTTGAATACCTGCGGAATTTTCTTGAGAAAATTCCATTTTCCAGTGCGCACGGGGCCTTAGTGCAGAAAATAATCTGCAGCATGTCAATTCTTTTGCCGTTTTTCACCATGGAAAGCAAAAAAAATAAAGAAATGTAAGGCTATGTTCCCACGTTGTGTTCTGTCCCTGCAGAAATTACTGCAGCGATTTAAACAGCACACATGCGCTTCAAATCGCTGCAGAAACTCTGCGTACTGAAAAGCCGATTTCATGCGCTCTGGATGCAGCCTCTCCCATACACAGAGCGGGGGCTGCATCCAAAGCGCATGAAAGAAGTGACATGTCACTTAGAACGCAGCGTGGGCATGGATTAGGCACAATCTTCATAAATTGTGCTGGGGACGCAGGACGCATGCAGTTACGCTGCGGTGCAGAACGCAGTGTAACTGCATGCAATATGCTACTTGGGCACATAGCCTAAAAGATGCAGAAAAAACCTGAGCTTTTTTTCTGCGTTTTTACTGCCAATAGATACAGAAATGGTGCAGAAATGTCTGCATCCAAATACTCAACGTGTGCACATAGCCTTCGCCAGTAATTCACTAATCAATGAGATCCTTTGGGCACAGTTTGTCATTCTACTATTGCATGAATTACACTTGTATTGCTAGAAGTGAACCTTGTGTGAAATCTAATCATGTCGTCCCCCTTCTGAAAGCCATACTACAATGCTAGGTGTGACAAAGTCTCAGTAAAGAAGGCATTCAGAACCAAATATCTCATGACACATCTGTTATCGCATGTTACGTCTGCAGCAGTGTCCAACAATTCAGTCATTTATTAAACCAAAAGTCACAAATGTATGCAAGAACTGCACTAGTAGTCACCATGAATTGATGATTTTGCAATGAGATTTCGGCAGCGCAGCTATTACTGGTGATATAGGTTTGGACTGTGTCAAAATATGAAAGTTTCCAATTGCAGGGATTGGCTACAGCGATCAAGGGCATGTGGCTGCTACAGGATTGGAAGAGGATTTAAAGGGGTTGTCCATTATTAGAGAGCACCTTCCCAATTGGTCCAGTGCATATCATAAGTCCACATGATATTTTGCCCTGAAGCCGCGTTGCTCCTGTTCCATCAGCGCTGTGCCTCTCAGCTGTTATGTGACATAGTTATGTCCTATGACCACTGGCCAATGACTGCTACATGCTTTCAGAATTTGCACTCCGACAAGTGTGAAGCATCACATGTTTTTATTTTATTGTGGGCACAGGAACAAATTAAAAAGGGTAGTCCTGTGAGGATACAATCCATATTGTATTCTTATAGAACCATCTTGTCATACAAATGAATGCTGTCATGGGGCTAAGCCAACACTGACGGATGGGGAAGTTTCACATTTCTACACACACCCCTGCGGGTCTTATTGGTGCATAGTTCACAGCAGTTATTTGTTTGAGGTACTATATAAACTGCTCACATGATGTAATAAAGCAGAAACATTTTGAATACCGCAAAGCGTGTGTGCTGCAATAATTTCCCGAGCACTCGTAAAACAAATCTTAATTTGAAGCTCAAGAGGCGCAGGAGTGTATTTCGCTTACAGTCCAGTAGTGTACAACCCCTTTAATGAGTAAATAACCTTTATTTGTTCATTTTATTGCATTCCCTCACCAAGTTTTGTAAAATCTTGGAAAACCTATTTAAAACCTCCAGCAAACATGTATAGAGGAGCACATACCACGCGGAGTATAAATGGCATGAGTTACCGTATTTGGTTGCTCTGCCCTGGCACACATGGGCAGTTAATATTTACCTAGTGTTAACCGAGCCATGGAACAACTCAGCACATACACATATACATAGTGCCGTGTTCTTCCTTTACAAACACTGTACACTCATGCAAGATCTATGCACGCAAACAAAAGCGGTTACTCATAAAAAGCAAAGATCTCCACGTTGTGTAATCGCACACACTACAGGTAGACATTTTGGTGTAAGAAATGCTCAGTGACAACTAATAAGCTTTCCGGTTGGATTCTACATATTGCTAAAGACTAGATTAAGCAAACAACCTACAGGGCATACATGAGGAAAAACAGGTGAGTGTGCTCCTGTATGTAGCTATAGGCATGGCCGTCCGATGCAATTCCCTGCGGTCTCAGCTATCACTGACCGAGCCCAATCACACAGACGGCTCCAGGCTCACATACCTCATAAGAGAAGCTATGCAGGGTATTTGTACCTTGCCCATCAGAGGAAACATTAACCTGAAAGCACACAGCTCACATTTTCACAGTATCTGCAAAAGAAAGTGCGCTCAGCCAGGGCTAAGGACTGATCAGCTAAACCACACGCATGAAAGGAGAACCGAAGAAGAATCAGTTATAATTTAGGATTCAATGGAAACTGTCCTCCCAAGAAATAGCTACAGTGGTCTGCTTTGTGCAGAAACCACCATTGCCTTTATCGGATGTACTAAAGTGTTATTGTATAATATTTATGGGGGCTAATATGTAAAATAATGGGAAAAATGCATAACTGCTTCAGAAATACTCAGGCCAGGGGTGCACAGCTTGCCTCCCGGGAGCCACATGCATCAGCTATGCCATTCTACGTGCCACAAGCTCACAGCAATACTGGCCTGAGCGTGGCACACAGTCATATCTATGTCTCTCATAGCATTTGGAAGAATTAGGTCCTTTGACCCCTCTGTGACTAAACAGATTTATATGAATTTTCCAGGTGGCCATATGTGCTTGTGTTTGGTCTGGCAATGTGCAGTGGATAGAAAAACAAAAAACCACCAGTGTGCTGACAGAAAGGAGTGCATTGAATGCACAGATTTTTAAATAAGTTTTTCATGCACTTTTACTTGCATTTTTTCCCCCTTCATTTGAATGGATGAAACCCACTCCAAAAACACCAAAGAAATGACACGCTGCAGCTTTAGGCCAGAGTCTCACTTGCGAGTGCCTTGCGTGTAACTCGCGCGAGTCTCTCATTGAATCACCCGGCACGGACTCGCACTCTCCTGACAGGAGCGGGTCGGTTGCATGTATGTCTATGCAGCTGAGATGCTCCTGTCCTGAGAGTGTGAGTCCATGCCGGGTGATTCAATGAGAGACTCGCGCGAGTTACACGCAAGGCACTCGCAAGTGAGACTCTGGCCTTAGAGGAAGAAAAGCCGACATATATGCATGCAGTGAATGAACACCCATATGTGGAAACACCCACTCTGTAACCAATCCTTTATGAGGGTCATTGTGTTACCAGAAGTGTGAACACTTTCCTACTGGAGATCGAGTTCAGAATTAGCCAATCACAGTAAACTAGCAGAATTTTCCTGACATTCTCTAAGGCCGCATTCACATAGTGAAATAATGGTCCCGCTGTCCCTGTACAGTCCACGTGTCCATCAGTGGTTTTCACAGATCGACAAATAAAATTACAAAGCTTCTATACGTTGCAATGATAAATATGGACAGCACACAGATTATACACTGATGCCACCCAGGGAATGTATGTGTTTTTCATCAACCCATAGACTTGAACTGGACCTTTTCATTTGGACGGTTGGTAAAAATGAAGAAAAAAAACAACCACAAACATGTCTCTGTTATTTGCACGGACATACAGCCTGTGAAAACAAAAAAAAACAGGCATGTAAGAAGCACCACACATTATTATGTGTTGTATGTGTGAAAAACATGGATACAACATGTACAAGCAACATGAACGTTTGAATAAGGCCTTAGATACATTTTACATCAAACGTCATAGCCCATAAACAGCTGACAACACAGCAATGGGATCTCATTGTTGAAAGTAATGATTTCAAGAAAAGAGTACAAAAAAAAAATTGACAAGGCATTAGCTATACCATGGAACACTGAAGAACTGGCCTAAATTTGGCACAGAAGTACCATTACCTAGACCTGGATGTCACTCAAAAAAAAATAATGATGGGAGACCAAAAAAAATAAAAAAATAAAAATATTGGTCTGGTAGGCTGACCAAAAGGCCTACAGCAAGATTAAAGGAACTGCAGTAATTTGTGACAAGCACTGGTTGTGTAGCGCATGCGACTATCCCGTATTCTTCATGTATTTAGCCTGTGGTATAGGATGGCAAGACAGAAGCCTTTTCTTACAAACAAAAGCAAAAAACACACCCCAACAGCCTGGCTATGTTTTTGCCAATACCTACTTCTAGTCTGACAAAAGCATGTGGAAAAACGTGTTATGGTCTGATGAGACCAAGGTTAACCTTTATGGACTTAATTCAAAAAGGTATGTTTCGTGTCAAGCCAACACTGTATATTACTAGAAGAGCACCATACCCACAGTGAAGGATGGTGGAGGCAACAAGTATTTTGACCATATTATTTGTATGCATATTTTGCAACTATTAACTTGAACACTTATTGGTGTCAAGCATATCAGGTGATGTGTAATGAGTGTGGACTCAGGATAGCAGGACCCTTTATTAGCTTCTCTTCCCCAGACAAAATAGTCCTGAAAATAAGCAAACAGGAGATTTAACTCTGAAAACTAAAAAACGTATACAAGTTTCAAGGTAGAGTCACACTGGCGTATGACTCGCACGAGTGCAATGTGAGAAGATCTGATATTGCACACTCGGCCCCATGTAAGACAATGCTGCAGTTCAGATCTGCGAGCTTTTCCTCAGCCCTAATCAGACTGAGGAGAGGGAAAACAAAAAATAATAGATTGTCTGCAAGTCTTGGTCACTCACACTCATACAAGTCTATGGGTGCGAGCGAAGCATCGGACTGCACTCAGATGTCATCCAAGTGCAGTGTGATGTACGCACAAACTGTCAATGGAGGAGATTGAGAGATTAATCCCTCCCTCTCCTCCGCAGCCGTGATCTGATTGCAAGATTGGATCACAGTATAATGACAATTGGCTCACACTCGCAGCAGATCATGAGCTGAGGGACATTAGAATATTGCATCTGATGCTCTTACATTGCATGCCATATGCTAATGTGACTCCAGCCATACAGAGACATGACGCACTCTTAAATTTATAAGATATTGGGCCGTGATCACAGAACCATCAAACGTTTTGTTGCAAATAGTCAACAGGTCACATGACTGGAGTCAGAGGTCCTTAAACAATCTGATCCTTAGAATACAACTGCTGGGGTGCCAAAGAGTGGGGCCCTGAGAACCTGTGCAGTTTGACTTTCCCTAATGCCGGCCCTGTAACTAGGGCTTATTTTTGGAGTAGGGCTTGTACACTCCAAAATTCCGGTAAAATTGTGCTAGCGCTTATTTTCAGGGTAGGTCTTATTCTGGTTTGAATCCCAACGTTCAAGGGTCTAAAAGGGAAATGCCTTTTATCAACCATGTAGAAAAGTTGTACAAGTTAAGAATTGGACGCTCATTAGTTATGAGTGAGCACCTGCTCAGTACTCCAAAAGAGCAGACGGACACTTGGATGGGTGTAACGCATATACCGAGCATAAAGGAAGGCAATTGAGAACTCAAGTAGTTTTTTGGAAAGTCTTCCAGAAAAATGCGAGTTCCCCCTTGACTTCCATTATGCTTGGTGCACGAGTGGAGCCCGTCGGGCCGCTTGTACAGAGCACAGTAGTGCTCGCTCATCACTAATGTTCATATGAAAGCTCAGCTTAGCTGAACATACAACCTCAGCTTCTGCTTGGCTCTAGACACCCCACATATATGACCAGAGGCTACATGAGCAGTAAACAGTTCAAGAGCAGGAAAGGTTTGATACAAGTGAGACGCCCATCATCTGCTTTCTCAGGATTGTATCCAAAATACCCGATGTTTTAAGGGTATGTGCGCACCGGAAAATGGAATTTTCTCAAAAAAATTCCGCAGCCATTGAAAGATTACCGCACCCGCGGTAAAAAACCGCGGCAAACCGCACCCGAAAACCGCATGCGGTTTGCCGCGGTTTTACCGCGGTATTGCCGCGTGCGGGTTGGTACATGTGCTTTATTGCATTCAATGCAATAAAGCACATTGAAAAAAAGAAAGAAAAAAAAATCATTTCCTTCTGAGATAGATAGTAGATAGATAGATAAATAAAGACAGATAGAAGAATAGATAGAGGGATAGATAGAGGACAGATTGCAGCATTTCTCACGGTCGGTAGTTAGTTCACATTACCGGCCGTGGGAAATGCCCTGTGGTTACCTCTGCTGTCTCGCTGCGAGCCTGCATTCAGCGCTGTGACAGTATCAGTCGCGGCTGGATGTAAGAAGCGCAGGACCTGTGGATTACGCCAGAGCTGTGGATTACGCCGGAGCTTTGTTTCGGGAGGGGTTAATAAAAGGGTGAACGAGGCTTATTTGTGTTTTATTTAAAATAAAGGATTTTTCGGGGTGTGTTTTTTTCACTTTACTTACGGGTTGATCATGTCAGTTGTCTCATAGACGCTGCCATGATCAAGCCTGGACTTAGTGGTGGCGATCCGCCGCCATTAACTACTTGTATTACCCTGACTGCCACTGCATCACGGCAGCAGGAAGAGCTGGGGACACTCCGGTACTGTCACATAATGGATACGACAGTCCCGGGGCAGCTGCGGCTGATATTCTCGGCTGCGGGAGGTGGGAGGGAGGCGGGGGGACATTAACCCTGCCCCTCTCCCTTCCCAGCCTGAGAATACCGGGCCGCCGCTGTGTGCTTACCTCGGCTAGACGGTAAATATACAGCGGAGCCCACGTGTTTTGTTTTCTATATTTCCGTTTGCTTTCTATGTGTGTTCTATATGTCTATGTCTGTGTTCTATGTCTGTGTGTGAGTGTGATGTGAGTGTTTACTCTCTGCTCCGCTTCCTCTTCCTGTCATAATGACATCACTTCCCTGCAAACTGCAGGCAGCGATGTACATTACAGCAGGCAAACCGCGAAATACCGCAGGGAATAACGCAGGAAACGCAATGAACCGCACAGAATTTGCTGCCTGCGTTATTCCCTGCGGGATTTCACGATTACATTGCAGTCAATGGAGTGAAATCCCGCAGCGACGTCCGGAAAAGAATTGACATGCAATTGTTTTTGCTGTGGGAATCCCGCAGCAAAACATGCAGCTGTCAAATTCCGCATAGTGCGCACAGGAATTTTTTTTCCCATAGGTTTTGCTGGTGATTCACTGCAGAGATGTTACGAACATTTTCTGCAGCGAAACATGCAGCAAATCCACAGAAAATCCGCGGCAAAATCCGGTAAGTGCGCACAGGGCCTTAAGGTGTTCAGCTAGATTCATAGATTTGTCACTGGACCGATTTTAGGCTATGTGCACACTTTGCGTCAAGGTAGTTGCAGTTCAAAAAGCATCCTCTAGCAGAAAGGACAATGTTTTTGGCTTTAAAAATGCATGTAAAACGCATAGAAAGTAGCCTATGCGCACCATGCGGTTTTCATGAGTTTTTAGTGCTTTTCCGGTGCTTTTAGAAACGCTGTAGTTTTGTATTAAATTGAATGGATGGGAAAAGCAGCCAAAATGGCAAAAACAATTGACATGTTGCTTCTTTAAATGCAGAGTTTTTGCCCAAAAATATGCAAATTTCACGCAGCGTTTAGAACAGCATGGTGCGCACAAGAAATCCCTATTTCTCAGACTTTGCTGGAAAATCAAAACGCATGCATTTTGGCATTAAAAAGGTGCAGTTGAAAACGCTGCTGAAAAGCATGTAAAAACGCATCGTGGGCTATGTGCACACGTTGCTTTTTTTCAGTGCAGAAAAAACGCACCCTCTGGCAGAGAGGACAATTGTTAACAATGCGTTTTGGAAAAAAAACGCATCAAAAACGCATGCGTTTTTCATGCGTTCTCTTCAGGTGCGTATTTGACCACATGATCCAGTGACACGGAGTCTAGTACACAGCGCCAGCCTTTCCTGCAGAGATGTGAGTTGTCCACGGGAGAACGCAGCTGGCCATGCCCACGATTTGGGTTCAGGCTGCTGTGGACTTTAGCTCTATTCTACCTGCAGAGAACACTCTCGTCTCCACAGCATAAATTGACATGCTGAGACTCGGGAAGCCGCGCCATAGGTCAGTTTATGCTGCGGAGAAAAGAAGCACAGTGGGCACAGGATTTCTAAAAATCCTTCCACTGTGCTTCTACTGTACAACGCAGCGTTATGGACGCAGGGAAAACACTCTGCGCCCAAAACACTGCAAAAATGCGTCAATGGATGTCAAACATATATATAACGTCCCACCACCCTGCATATGCTAAGCTGGCGCCCTTTAGGGCCTTTCATGTGGCACTAAAGGGTGCGTAGCCTTGTATTTAGCCCAAAAAAAAAAAAATTAAAATAAATGACGTGAGGCCCCCCTTATTTTTGATAGCCAGCGAGGGTAAAGCAGACAGCTGTAACCTGCAAACCACAGCTGACAGCTTCATCTTGTCTGGTGATCAATTTGGCGGGCTCCCCAAGCTGTTTTTTTTATTTATAAATTAATAATTAAAAAAAAAAACAAAAACGTGGGGTCCCCCCAAATTAGATCACCAGCCAAGGTGAAGCTGACATCTGGGGTCTGGTATTCTCAGGGTGGGAAGAGCCATGGTTATTGGACTCTTCCCAGCCTAAAAATAGCAGGCCGCAGCCGCCCCAGAAGTGGTGCATCCATTAGATGCGCCAATCCTGGCGCTTCGCCCCAACTCATCCCGTTGCCCTGGTGCGATGGCAAACGGGGTAATAAATGGGGTTGATACTAGATGTGTAATGTCACCTGGCATCAAGCCCAGCAATTAGTGATGTCACGCGTCTATCAGATACCCGACATAACTAATTGACAGTAATAGCAAAAAAAATTGACAACAAAAAAAATGTTTATTTGAAAAAACACTCCCCAAAATATTCCCTCTTTTACCGATTTATTGAAAAGAGAGAAAAAAAAAAAAATCGGGTCCCTGTAATCCATTTTTGACGTCCCACGACTCTGGACCTTCTAGAATATGGGGGGCACGCTCAGGGAACGTGTCCCCCATTTTCTAGGAGTGCAGACCTTCCATTTGAGAGTGGGTGCAAAGAATCTGCACCCACTCTCCCCGGGTCACAGCTGCAAAGTGCCGAGCAGCAGCCAGCGTCATTGAATGCAGGAAGCCGACCTGACAGCTGCTCTCTGCACATGTGACCGGCGCGCACTGTGAAGGAGGGGGCTGCAGGGGGATCAGCGCTGTGACAGGTACGGGGGTTACCGGGGGACACCGGGGGGAATAGGGGGTGACCTGGCAGGGCCTGGGGAGCAGTTTTCTGTTGCATGTGTTATGGCACATGCGACAGAAACAGAGGAATAGGGCGGCCGGTGCGCTGCTGTGCGCACGGCCGTCTTGGATTTTCGGGAGGGGGTTGGGGGGGGTCGGGGCGGGCACTTTAGCGACACCGGCTTTCCTGAACTTTGCCAGGAAGTGAGGTCAACAGGAAATCTCTTGACCTTACTTCCAGGTAAAAATGCCTGCGTTCTGTATGCTGATAAAGCATGCAGACCGCAACAAAAATGCAGTGAACTGCGGTGTAGCTGCGTTCTGACTCACATCATTGATTTCAATGGGTGGAGAACGCAGCTACAACGCACAAAAGAAGTGACATGCTGCTTTTTTTATCCGCAACGATTTTTGGCATCCCAAACGCTGCGTTTAGAAACGCAGCGTGTGTATTGATTTTTCAGCTTTCTCATAGACTTTGCTGGGGAAGCAGGACGCATGCAATTTGGCACTGAAACGCTGCGGTTCTAAACGCAGCGTTTCCGCGGAAAAAAACGCAACGTGTGCATATAGCCTTACAGATATATTGAAACTGTCCTCTCAAGGCCAGAAAGAGGCTCTCAATGATGTATTGAAGAGTGCCCTCCAGCTCGCTCCATGAAACACTGCTGCAAGGTCACAAATCGCCGGAGCCTAAGGCTATGTGCGCACTAGAAAAGTGATTTTTCTTAAGAACATTTCTTGAGAAACGTCTGGGAGTTGAAGATTACCGCACCTGCGGTAAAAAACCGCACCAAATCCGCGGGAAAAACGCATGCGTTTTTGCCGCAGATTGGTCCCTGCGGTTTTTTTATGCTGAACAGAAATAAATAATATAGATAATCGATAGATAGACAGATAATGGATAGAGGGAAAGATGGATAGATGAATAGATAGATAGATGAGAAAGACCTATATAACGTCCCACCCCCCTGCATATTCTAAGCTGGCACCCTTTAGTGACTTTCATGTGGCACTAAAGGGTGCCTAGCCTTGTATTTAGCCAAAAAATAATTAAAAAAAAAAAAAAAAAAAATAATGACGTGGCCTTCCCCCTATTTTTGTAGCCAGCTAGGGTAAAGCAGACGGCTGCAGCCTGCAAAGCATAGCTGGCAGCTTCACCTTGGCTGGTAATCCAAAACAGAGGGCACCCCACGCTGTTATTTTACATTAAATAAGTAATTTAAAACAAAAAACGTGGGGTCCCCCCCATATTGGATCACCAGCCAAAGTAAAGCGGGCAGCTGGGGTCTGATATTCTCAGACTAGGGAGGTCCACTGTTATTGGACACTCCCCAGCCTAAAAATAGCAGGCTGCAGCCGCCCCAGAAGTGGCGCATCCATTAGACGTGCCAATCCTGGCGCTTCGCCCCAACTCATCCCGTTGGCCTGGTGCAGTGGCAAACGAGGTAATATATGGGGTTGATGCCAGATGTGTAATGTCACCTGGCATCAAGCCCTGGGGTTAGTGATGTCACGCGTCTATCAGATACCTGACATCACAAACCAGTCAGTATAAAATATAAAATAGACAACAAAAAAAGTTTTATTTGAAAAAAAAACACTCCCCACATTCCCTCTTTCACCAATTTATTGATAAGATCAATTCCACGTCCGGCGTAATCCAATAAGGGGGGGGCGTCCCACGGCAATCCATACCATAGTCACTGTCCCAGTCCAAGAAGAACAGAATGTTCCCCATTGGCTGGGAGAGCAATGCAGTGACCTGAGCTAACATCAATAGCCCAGGTCACTGCAGGGGATGCCGAGCGCTGCTGTCAGGAGGTTAGATGAGATCATTACCTGCTGTGATCCTCTCCTGTACTGCTGACGTCAGCGCTGTCACTGACTTCTATGCCCACCTCGTTGTCAGCAGTATCGCGAGAGCCCGTGACGTCACCGCTATTGACAGTCTCGGGCCGCTCGCGAGACGGGCATAGACGGCAGTGACAGCGGTGACGTCAGGAGGCAGGAGATTGTCACAGCAGGTAATGATCTCATCTCACCTCCTGACAGCAGCGCTCGGCATCCCCGCGGCTGCACGCACTGCTGTGTGTCAGTGTCTGCCTGCGCTGCAGGGTGACTAGCTGACACTGCGGGCAGACACTGACACTGCAGGGCTGGCAGCGGCGGGGCTGCAGCGGGACACAGACTGCACGGGCACCCGCCGGAAGCGCTTCTGTGCGGCGTCCAGGGAGTGTGACGTGTGCGTTTACTCTGCTCCGCTTCCTCTTCTGTCATAATGACATCACTTTCTGCAAAACCGCAGGCAGCGATGAGCATTACCGCAGGTAAATCGCGGCTATACCAGGGGTATACCGCACATCATTTGCTACCTGCGGTATACCCCTGGAATTTCGCGATTACATTACAGTGAATGGAGTGAAATACCGGGGGTATACCGTACCTGCGGAAAAGAAGTGACATGCACATTTTCTCGAGAAATTTTCTCAAGAAAATCTTCACAAAGAATTTTCTTGAGAAAAAAACGCAGCGTGCGCACAGCTATTTTTTTTCCCATAGGTTTTGCTGGGAAATGTCTGCAGAAAGATTTCAAAGATTTCTCAAGAAATTTCCGCAGCAAAAATGCGGGTAAATCCGCGGGTAAAACGGCCTAGTGCGCACATAGCCTAACAGAGCAACGGCGATAGTGGATGAAGTCACCGGAAGGCGAGTATCAGACAGGGTAGAGGGCACTTCCATTTAAAGAACCACTCCAGCTGTGCAATAAAAACAAAAAAAATCTCTAGGGTGGGGTTTAACATTGGACATGCACTATGTACTATTGCATGTCAAGATGCAATTGCAAATTTTCAGTGGTCTTTAGGAGTATCATGACAAAAGGAACTGCATACTGGCTTGTCCATTGTTAAAGGGAATCTGTCTTCAGGTTTTTGCCACCTAATCTGAGAGCAGCATAATGTAGAGGCAGAGATACTGATACCAGTGATATACCACTAAAGGCCCCGTCACACACAACAAGATCGCTTAAGAGATCGCAAACGAGACGCAGCAGCGATTTCGTTATGTGTGACACCTACCAGCGATCAGGCCCCTACTGTGAGATCGCTAGTCGTTGCTGAATGGATGGGACCATTTTCTTCAAAGGCGATGTCCTGCTGGGGAGGACGCATCGCTGTGTTTGACGCTTACCAACGACCTCCTAACACGGTCCCAACGCCCGCCTAGATCGTTAAACAGGTCGCTGATCGTTACTGCGTCATTGGTAAGGTCTGACCGTGTGACATCTCACCAGCGACCTCCCGGCGATCCTTATCAGGCCACAGTTTTCGGGATCACTGGTAAGTCGTCAAATGTGACGGGGTGGGGGGGGGGGGGCGCTTTACTGGGCTGTTCAGTGTAGTTGTGATAATCTCCTGCTGATTTAATCAGGGATTTTATCATTAGAGGACTACATGTCCTGCTGCCAGGTAGTCCTCCATATTCATAAGCTCTGTATAACTGCTAGATCTGCAGCAGAGAAAAATACTGATTTTATCAAAATGACAGCAAACAGCTCAGCAAGTGACACATCGCTGGAATTAGGGTCTCTCTCTACATTATGCTGTTCCCAGATGGGGGAGCAGAAACCTGGTGACAGATTCTCTTTACACCCTTCACCACTAGTCTGTTTTCTCCTCTTCTTCCAAGAGCCATCATTTTTTTTTAATTTTTCTGTCAGTATAGACTTATGACGGCTTGTTTTTTTGCAGGACGAGTTGTACTTTTGTACGACAATTCATTCTGCCCAATATTGTACAGTAAAATGGGAAAAACATCCAAGTGCAGTGAAATTCCAAAAAAAAAAGTGCAATTGCATGATTGTTTTTTGTTTTTTTATTACCATGTTTACTATATGGTAAAGCTGACCTGGGAATAAGATTCCCCAAGTACAAGATTGTAGAGAACAAACATGAATAGTTCTACTTTTATCCAAGTGTTGAAAAAAATGTTGAGAAGTTCATTAAAAATAAAAAAAAAAAATTGCCCTTTTGTTGCCATTTTCTGAGACCAGCAGCGCTCTCATTTTTCAGGATCTGGGGCTGTGCGAGGGCTTATTTTTTTGTGTCTTGAGCTGGAGTTTTTAATTATAAAATTGTTGCGTAAATGTGATGTTTTGATCGCCTGTTATCGCATTTTACTGCAATCTTGCGTCCACCAAAAAAAAAACCAAAAAAAAAAAACCCCCCGTAATTCTGGTGGTTTGATTTTTTTCTCGCTACTCAGTGTACCCATGGAATTAATTGAGTATATATTTTGAAAGATCGGGCATTTCTCTCCTGCAAGTTACAGCGCTCTGTCGGCATTCACAGGAAACAGTTCACGGCAGCAATAGGGATCATAATCTGACCCCACAATGCCATGCCAACCCATTGGCTCCCCATGATCGTATCACGGGGCCAACAATGGTGACGGGGAATAGTGTGATCCCTGCTGGAGTACTTTAGATCGTGCTGTCAAAGTTTGACAGCACAAACTAAGGGGTCAACAGGCACGGGTGGCTCTCTGATGAACCTGCACCTGTTATCCGCCCGTTTGCTAGTCAGAGCAGCAGACATGTGTAGGGAATAATTTAGGCTCTCTGCATGAGCCGGCATTAAAGCGTCATACACGATCAATGACGAATAGCAACGTCATTGTTCGTGAAGGGGTTAAAGTGAACCAATCACCAGGATTTAACAATATAACCTAAAGCAACTATCATGCTCAGTCTATACATACCCTTAGTTGTCAGCTCGGATGTATAGGTTTTGAAACACAAGCAAGTAAAGTTTGTAAAATCAGCAGCTTGATGGGTGACAGTGGTTGATCTCTTGGGTGGGTATTCATAGTTATATCCTCCCTCTGTCATTTATGCTAATTCTATTATACAATTGATTTACTTTGTGACTAGAAGGACTTGTGCTGAGGTCATACTCAAATGACCAGAAGGGGTGGGGTCTCAGCCAACAGAAAAATGTTGCTTCCTGGAATTAGCTATGCTGGCTGAGGCCAGACTCCTGGTCACATGGGTATGACATCAGCACAGGTCCTACTAGTCACAAAGTAAATCGATTGTATAATAGAATTAGCATAAATAACAGGGGTAGGGGATAACTTTGAATACCCACCCAACATATCAGCTGCTGTCATTTAAAAAGCAGGTATGAAGCATTGATTTCTGACAATTTTAATGACTCGTTACATCAGGGGTGGGGGAACGTCCGGCCCGCGGCCGCATACGGCCCGTCAAGACCTTTAATACGGCCCCCGGGCCGATTCCCGGAGGAGGAAAAAACCAGGCCCCCACCAGAGTCTTGCTGGCCACTAGCCCTTTAAATCCCTCACATACACTGTTAGCGCATACCACTGAGCTCTCTCCCTGGCCAGTGCCAGAGTGCTCCGGACTTACTTTGTGGGCAGGTTTAGCGCTCAGCGCTTCTGGCCCACAGCGGCTTCACCGCTGTAATTTGGAAGCGGTGAAGCTGCTGTGGGCCAGAAGCGCTGAGCGCTAAACCTACCTGTGCCCGTCTGCCGGCTTTTCAGCGCTGTATACCCAGTCTCCGGCACTGTATGCCCTGCGCCCGCTCTCGGGCGCTGTGTGCCCGCTCCGAGTGCTGTTATTTCTGTGATTCGCAAGTGCTATCCGTACCCCAGAGACTCCCCCCAGTGATGCCTGTGCCACCCATAGTGATGCAAACTGACCCCCATAGTGATGCAAACTGACCCCCATAGTGATGTCTGTGCCCTGCTACTGATGCCTATGGCTGCCCAGTCCCGTCTGTGCCACCCCTAATGATGCCTGTGCCCTGCACCCACTCTCCGGTGCTGTGTGCAGTTCTGAGTGCTGTGTGTCACCCCCAGTGTTGTGTTCCCTCCAATGCTCACTAGTGATGTCTATGCTCTGAAAGTGCTGTCCATGCCCTCTAGTCTCCTCCCTGTGATGCCCATGCCCCTCCTATCGATGCCCGTGCCACATAGCCAAGTTTATGTCTCACAGTGATGTCTGTGCTCCAGCCCCTCCAGTCATGCAGCTGCCCCCAGCATTTCTTGTGATATATAAATCACATTGAAGATGTAAGGAGCCTATACCTCACTGGAGGGCCTAGGAGCCTATACCTCACCGGAGGGCCTGGGAGCCTATATCTCACCGGAGGGCCTGGGAGCCTATACCTCACCGGAGGGCCTGGGAGCCTATACCTCACCGGAGGGCCTGGGAGCCTATACCTCACCGGAGGGCCTGGGAGCCTATACCTCACCGGAGGGCCTGGGAGCCTATACCTCACCGGAGGGCCTGGGAGCCTATACCTCACCGGAGGGCCTGGGAGCCTATACCTCACCGGAGGGCCTGGGAGCCTATACCTCACCGGAGGGCCTGGGAGCCTATACCTCACCGGAGGGCCTGGGAGCCTATACCTCACCGGAGGGCCTGGGGGCCTATACCTCACCGGAGGGCCTGGGGGCCTATACAATATACATGTGTGATGTATGTGCCCCCAAGTTTCTCACAGCGTTTCCTATGTGATGTATATGCCCCCAGCCCCTCCAGTGATGTGTGTCTCCTGTGATTTATATACAGCAGTCCCTGCGCCTTTTATGTGATGTATATGGTTTACCAATCTTATTATCACAAAGAGTGCTCCAGAGAGAGACAAACCTGGAAAAGCAGCTGTGAGAAGCAACATGATTAGTATCACCGAACATCACAGCCGAACCAAAGAGAAGCAGCTGCAGCTACCACTGTACGGGTGAGTTAATGGTTTGACCAAATATAGCAGGATCATTTTCACATTGATAATTTTGTGCGGCCTCTGAAGGTTGATTGGAAATTTCCAATTGGCCCTTGGTAGAAAAAAGGTTCCCCACCCCTGCGTTACATACAACATCAAGGGGTCAAGCAAACACAATGGTCTTCAAAATTAAGGCATTATATAGCAAGAATTTCTCCTGCCTGAGTAATAAGAATAACAGTGTTACCCAGTGGTAAACAAAAGCCTTATAGATATATTTTTTCTTTTTTTAGAGGCGTTGTTAACTTGCAAAAAAATTACTTTTAAATGTGTTCATAACAGGATTGTAACAAACGTGCTAAAATACTTCACTTTCCAAAGTCCCAATATTCAGCCTTAGTTCAGGATCAGCATCCCCACATGCAGTCCTGTGCTTGATAGGAGAAGGCATATTTCTGCGTCAGCACATCTCTACTGCTGTGAGCGAAGATGGCTAGTGTGTGGCTCATGTCCATAGCTAAGCTTGCCCCCTCTATGTATCAGCTGTGAGAATGCGGCTGACTTGGTTTGTCAAGCACAATCCAGAAGAGGCGCTGACGATTGGGATACCTCTGAAATAAAGTATATTAGTAAATTGTTCATAATCCTGTGGATGCACACACCTAAAAGTTTGGGACGATTTTTTTTTTTGCAATTGGGAAAACTCTTTAAATGGATAAAGTAAATAAATTAAATTATATCGCATGCATGACTACAGTATCTGGAGAAACACCGCTATTTTAATTTATTTCCAATTCACAATTTCATTTTTGTCATTTTGGATACAAAGTAGCAAGTATTGTTTATACTGAGAGCAATATAGTTACGGTCATACATTATGTGCTAACAGCAATTCAATGACCGATGATTAGAGAACGTATACAATATTTACACACGGACATCATTGTTGCTACCTTTCTGATGGAATAAAACCACCAATCATCACTGAAGTAACTTGAAACTGACAAAATTCATTTTCAATCTACATTTAGCGAAATGCTGAAAAGCAGACAAGGCTTTTGAATTGTAATTCAGTAGAAAATTAATAAAAACAAACTAATGAAAGTGCTCTGGGGAAAAATAATGGTACCCAGAGAGGAAAATAAGAATGAAAATTATTTGACCATAGGGACATGTTGTGCTAATGCTAATTTCAGGACACACCTTAGTTTCACATTGTCTACAAACTTGTTATCGGTCAGTCTGCCTATTAAAGGGAATCTGTCAGCAGGTTTTTGCCATCTCATCTGAGTACAGCATGATGTAGGCAAATAGGCTCTGATTCTAACAATGTATCACTGAGATTACAGCCGTTCTGGCACAAAGCTTTTAGATTTTGAATGTAGCAGAGCCCATACAGCTTGCCCCCACTCACACCAGGCGTTCAGTGCACATTTCCACAGACAGAAGCTGGACCTGAACCCAGGGCTAATGATAAAGCTACAGAAACTTAAAAGGGAACCAATCACTAGGATTTTCGTAAATAACCAAAAGCCAGTGCTATAATATAATATGTATTCATTTACATAGCGCTATTAATTCCACAGAGCTTTACATACATTGAGTCCCAATGGGGACAGTGTTGCCAATCTAATTTCCATATCAGTCTGTTTTTGAAGTGTGTAAGGAAACTGGAGAATCCGAACGAAACCCACGCAAGCACGGGGAGAACATACAAACTCCTTGCAGATGTTGTCCTTGGTGGGATTTGAACCTAGGACCCCAGCGCTGCAAGGCTGCAGTGCTAACCACTGAGCCACAATGCTATACTGGCACTATCTGGCAGATTCTCTACATACCTTTAGTGGTCAGTTCGGATGTCTAGATTTTGAAACCCAAGAAAGTAAAGTTTATAAAATCATCAGCTTCTTGAGTGACAGCAGCTGAGGATCAGATCATATCTGGCAGGTATTCATAGTTATCCCCTCCCCCTGCTAGAATTAGCATAAGTATTATACCATCAATTTACTTTTTCACTTGCAGGACCTGTGGTGAGATCATACCCATGTGACCTGCTGTTATCAGCTTTGTTGGCTGAAGCTCTGCCCCATCTGGTCACATGGGTATGACCTCACACAGGTCCTGCAAATAAAAGTAAATTGATGGTATAATGCTTATGCTAATTCTATCAGGGGGGGGGGGGAGATAACTGAATACCCCCCCAGATATGATCTGATCCTCAGCTGCTGTCACTCAAGAAGCTGCTCATTTTATAAACTTTACTTTCTTGGGTTTCAAAATCTAAACATCCGAGGTGACCAGTAATGGTATGTAGAGAATCAGCCTGATAAAGCCAGTGTTATACTGGCACTAGGTTATAATCAGGCTGATTCTCTACATAGCTTTAGTGGTCACCTCGGATGTTTACTTTCTTGGGTTTCAAAATCTAAAGTTTATAGGATTGGCAGCTTCTTGAGTGACAGCAGCTGAGGATCAGATAATATCTGGGGGGTATTCAGTTATCCCCTCCTCCTGTTAGAATAAGTAAATGCCACGGAAGATGACTGAGGAGCAATCCACTGTTGACATCAAAATCAAAGAGATTAGAATTTGCCAAAATGCATAATGGCAAGAACAAAGCTTCTGGGAAAACGATTAGACAAATCTGGAGCTTTTTGGAAAGTCACATCAGCTATATGTTAGTAGACGCAAAGACTAAGAATACCAAGAAAAGAACTCTGGGCCTGTTTTATCAAAGCTTTCACACCAGAACTAGTGTAAAAGCTTTGAAAAGTCACAAAATTTAAGTACAACTTGGACCAGTGCCTACATTTTGCAACCTTTGGTATTTTCATACTAATTAACCTCAACCACCACATTAGAAAGGTGTAAGGAGAGATGCCACCTGTAATGCTCCCCAGGATCCCTCCTTATGGCGGGGTGTAAGGAGGGTCTCCACCTGTAATGCTCCCCAGGTTCCCTCCTTATGGCGCGGTGTAAGGAGGGTCTCCACCTGTAATGCTCCCCAGGATCCCTCCTTATGGCGCGGTGTAAGGAGGGTCTCCACCTGTAATGCTCCCCAGGTTCCCTCCTTATGGCGCGGTGTAAGGAGAGTCTCCACCTGTAATGCTCCCCAGGTTCCCTCCTTATGGCGCGGTGTAAGGAGAGTCTCCACCTGTAATGCTCCCCAGGTTCCCTCCTTATGGCGCGGTGTAAGGAGGGTCTCCACCTGTAATGCTCCCCAGGATCCCTCCTTATGGCGGGGTGTAAGGAGGGTCTCCACCTGTAATGCTCCCCAGGATTCCTCCTTATGGCAGGGTGTAAGGAGGGATTCCACCTGTAATGCTCCCCAGGATCCCTCCTTATGGCGGGGTGTAAGGAGGGTCTCCACCTGTAATGCTCCCCAGGTTCCCTCCTTATGGCGCGGTGTAAGGAGAGTCTCCACCTGTAATGCTCCCCAGGTTCCCTCCTTATGGCGCGGTGTAAGGAGGGTCTCCACCTGTAATGCTCCCCAGGATCCCTCCTTATGGCGGGGTGTAAGGAGGGTCTCCACCTGTAATGCTCCCCCCAGGTTCCCTCCTTATGGCAGGGTGTAAGGAGAGTCTCCACCTGTAATGCTCCCCAGGTTCCCTCCTTATGGCGCGGTGTAAGGAGAGTCTCCACCTGTAATGCTCCCCAGGTTCCCTCCTTATGGCACGGTGTAAGGAGGGTCTCCACCTGTAATGCTCCCCAGGATCCCTCCTTATGGCGCGGTGTAAGGAGGGTCTCCACCTGTAATGCTCCCCAGGATCCCTCCTTATGGCGGGGTGTAAGGAGGGTCTCCACCTGTAATGCTCCCCAGGATCCCTCCTTATGGCGCGGTGTAAGGAGGGTCTCCACCTGTAATGCTCCCCAGGTTCCCTCCTTATGGTACGGTGTAAGGAGGGTCTCCACCTGTAATGCTCCCCAGGTTCCCTCCTTATGGTGCGGTGTAAGGAGGGTCTCCACCTGTAATGCTCCCCAGGTTCCCTCCTTATGGCGCGGTGTAAGGAGGGTCTCCACCTGTAATGCTCCCCAGGATCCCTCCTTATGGCGCGGTGTAAGGAGGGTCTCCACCTGTAATGCTCCCCAGGATCCCTCCTTATGGCGCGGTGTAAGGAGGGTCTCCACCTGTAATGCTCCCCAGGTTCCCTCCTTATGGCGGGGTGTAAGGAGGGTCTCCACCTGTAATGCTCCCCAGGATCCCTCCTTATGGCGCGGTGTAAGGAGGGTCTCCACCTGTAATGCTCCCCAGGTTCCCTCCTTATGGCGGGGTGTAATGAGGGTCTCCACCTGTAATGCTCCCCAGGATCCCTCCTTATGGCGCGGTGTAAGGAGGGTCTCCACCTGTAATGCTCCCCAGGATCCCTCCTTATGGCGCGGTGTAAGGAGGGTCTCCACCTGTAATGCTCCCCAGGTTCCCTCCTTATGGTACGGTGTAAGGAGGGTCTCCACCTGTAATGCTCCCCAGGTTCCCTCCTTATGGTACGGTGTAAGGAGGGTCTCCACCTGTAATGCTCCCCAGGTTCCCTCCTTATGGCGCGGTGTAAGGAGGGTCTCCACCTGTAATGCTCCCCAGGATCCCTCCTTATGGCGCGGTGTAAGGAGGGTCTCCACCTGTAATGCTCCCCAGGTTCCCTCCTTATGGCGGGGTGTAAGGAGGGTCTCCACCTGTAATGCTCCCCAGGATCCCTCCTTATGGCGCGGTGTAAGGAGGGTCTCCACCTGTAATGCTCCCCAGGTTCCCTCCTTATGGCGGGGTGTAAGGAGGGTCTCCACCTGTAATGCTCCCCAGGATCCCTCCTTATGGCGCGGTGTAAGGAGAGTCTCCACCTGTAATGCTCCCCAGGTTCCCTCCTTATGGCGCGGTGTAAGGAGAGTCTCCACCTGTAATGCTCCCCAGGTTCCCTCCTTATGGCGGGGTGTAAGGAGGGTCTCCACCTGTAATGCTCCCCAGGATCCCTCCTTATGGCGGGGTGTAAGGAGAGATGCCACCTGTAATGCTCCCCAGGATCCCTCCTTATGGCGGGGTGTAAGGAGAGATGCCACCTGTAATGCTCCCCAGGATCCCTCCTTATGGCGCGGTGTAAGGAGGGACTCCACCTGTAATGCTCCCCAGGATCCCTCCTTATGGCGGGGTGTAAGGAGGGACTCCACCTGTAATGCTCCCCAGGATCCCTCCTTATGGCGGGGTGTAAGGAGAGTCTCCACCTGTAATGCTCCCCAGGATCCCTCCTTATGGCACGGTGTAAGGAGGGTCTCCACCTGTAATGCTCCCCAGGATCCCTTCCTTATGGCGGGGTGTAAGGAGGGTCTCCACCTGTAATGCTCCCCAGGTTCCCTCCTTATGGTACGGTGTAAGGAGGGTCTCCACCTGTAATGCTCCCCAGGATCCCTCCTTATGGTACGGTGTAAGGAGGGACTCCACCTATAATGCTCCCCAGGATTCCTCCTTATGGCAGGGTGTAAGGAGGGATTCCACCTGTAATGCTCCCCAGGATTCCTCCTTATGGCGGGGTGTAAGGAGAGTCTCCACCTGTAATGCTCCCCAGGATCCCTCCTTATGGCACGGTGTAAGGAGGGTCTCCACCTGTAATGCTCCCCAGGATCCCTCCTTATGGCGCGGTGTAAGGAGGGTCTCCACATGTAATGCTCCCCAGGTTCCCTCTTTATGGTACGGTGTAAGGAGCGTCTCCACTTGTAATGCTCCCCAGGATCATTTCCTTATGGCGGGGTGTAAGGAGGGTCTCCACCTGTAATGCTCCCCAGGTTCCCTCCTTATGGTACGGTGTAAGGAGGGACTCCACCTGTAATGCTCCCCAGGATCCCTCTTTATGGCGCAGTGTAAGGAGGGACTCCACCTGTAATGCTCCCCAGGATCCCTCCTTATGGCGCGGTGTAAGGAGGGTCTCCACCTGTAATGCTCCCCAGGTTCCCTCTTTATGGCGCAGTGTAAGGAGGATCTCCACCTGTAATGCTCCCCAGGATCCCTCCTTATGGCGCGGTGTAAGGAGGGACTCCACCTGTAATGCTCCCCAGGATCCCTCCTTATGGCGCGGTGTAAGGAGAGTCTCCACCTGTAATGCTCCCCAGGATCCCTCCTTATGGCGCGGTGTAAGGAGAGTCTCCACCTGTAATGCTCCCCAGGTTCCCTCTTTATGGCGCAGTGTAAGGAGGGACTCCACCTGTAATGCTCCCCAGGATCCCTCCTTATGGCGCGGTGTAAGGAGGGTCTCCACCTGTAATGCTCCCCAGGATCCCTCCTTATGGCGCGGTGTAAGGAGGGTCTCCACCTGTAATGCTCCCCAGGATCCCTCCTTATGGCGCGGTGTAAGGAGAGTCTCCACCTGTAATGCTCCCCAGGATCCCTCCTTATGGCGCGGTGTAAGGAGAGTCTCCACCTGTAATGCTCCCCAGGTTCCCTCCTTATGGCGCGGTGTAAGGAGGGTCTCCACCTGTAATGCTCCCCAGGATCCCTCCTTATGGCGCGGTGTAAGGAGAGTCTCCACCTGTAATGCTCCCCAGGATCCCTCCTTATGGCGTGGTGTAAGGAGGGTCTCCACCTGTAATGCTCCCCAGGTTCCCTCTTTATGGCGTGGTGTAAGGAGGGACTCCACCTGTAATGCTCCCCAGGATCCCTCTTTATGGCGTGGTGTAAGGAGGGACTCCACCTGTAATGCTCCCCAGGATCCCTCCTTATGGCGTGGTGTAAGGAGGGTCTCCACCTGTAATGCTCCCCAGGTTCCCTCTTTATGGCGCAGTGTAAGGAGGATCTCCACCTGTAATGCTCCCCAGGATCCCTCCTTATGGCGTGGTGTAAGGAGGATCTCCACCTGTAATGCTCCCCAGGATCCCTCCTTATGGCGTGGTGTAAGGAGGGACTCCACCTGTAATGCTCCCCAGGATCCCTCCTTATGGCGCGGTGTAAGGAGGGACTCCACCTGTAATGCTCCCCAGGATCCCTCCTTATGGCGCGGTGTAAGGAGGGACTCCACCTGTAATGCTCCCCAGGATCCCTCCTTATGGCGCGGTGTAAGGAGGGACTCCACCTGTAATGCTCCCCAGGATCCCTCCTTATGGCGCGGTGTAAGGAGGGACTCCACCTGTAATGCTCCCCAGGATCCCTCCTTATGGCGCAGTGTAAGGAGGATCTCCACCTGTAATGCTCCCCAGGTTCCCTCTTTATGGCGCGGTGTAAGGAGGAACTCCACATGGCATCCCCCCCAGGTCCCTTATTTCACTGCGCTTTTGATATACGGCCTTTTATTAGATGCCAATCTGCACAGAGGAAAAAACGTCCCTCAGGTCACACATAGCTGTAAAGCTGCCAATATAAAAGAAAGGCACAGTACACGCCCTCGATACACCACGTACAAATGATGGCAAGTTCCTGTCAAAGTTCCAGCCACCAGCAGTAAGGTAACCAGGCTACCTAGTGAGGGAATATGGGCCAGTGACTAGTTACCATGCGGACTCACCGGTGCACACGTCCAGGGCCGGCTCCTTGCTCTCCGGCGCTCCCGCTGTATCCCTCTCGCCGCTTTCTCTGTGTCCTGGGGCTCTCTCAGTCTCTGCCTCTGACATCACCGGAAGTCCTACCTGTCCTGAGCAGCAACAACCGGAAGCTCTGGATGAAGTCCGCGCAGGGTCTCACGGGAGTTGTAGTGTTTGTATCACGAGATCACTGTGTATGTGTAGAAGCGATGTGATCGGCTGGAAGCGGCTGCACGTGGTTTTCATGGGACGTAACATTCCTATGGACCTGTGATCGGACAGTCTGTGTTATTAGTCATCAGATAAGACAATGTGTTTTATTAACGCGAAAGAGCCGCATGGACACACACAAGTCCCCTGATGCATAGGAATAGCCGGTTTTACACACACAGTGGGGCCCCAACTGCTAATATTCCACCATGACACAGAAACATCTAAAGAGGTTGTTCCCTGATAGCGGGTACTGCTCATCCGCCTCCTATTTAGCTGAACTGAAAGCAAATGTGCAGTACCCAGCCTCAGCCGCTAGCAGAAGTGCTGAACATTTCCTACCGCCACCAGCAGAAGTGCTGAGCGTTTCCTACCGCCACCAGCAGAAGTGCTGAGCATTTGATACCGCCACCAGCAGAAGTGCTGAGCGTTTCCTACCGCCACCAGCAGAAGTGCTGAGCATTTGATACCGCCACCAGCAGAAGTGCTGAGCATTTGATACCGCCACCAGCAGAAGTGCTGAGCGTTTCCTACCGCCACCAGCAGAAGTGCTGAGCATTTCCTACCGCCACCAGCAGAAGTGCTGAGCATTTGATACCGCCACCAGCAGAAGTGCGGAGCGTTTCCTACCGTCACCAGCAGAAGTGCTGAGCGTTTCCTACCGCCACCAGCAGAAGTGCAGAGCATTTCCTACCGCCACCAGCAGAAGTGCTGAGCATTTGATACCGCCACCAGCAGAAGTGCTGAGCATTTGATACCGCCACCAGCAGAAGTGCTGAGCGTTTCCTACCGCCACCAGCAGAAGTGCGGAGCGTTTCCTACCGTCACCAGCAGAAGTGCTGAGCGTTTCCTACCGCCACCAGCAGAAGTGCTGAGCATTTGATACCGCCACCAGCAGAAGTGCTGAGCATTTGATACCGCCACCAGCAGAAGTGCGGAGCGTTTCCTACCGTCACCAGCAGAAGTGCTGAGCGTTTCCTACCGCCACCAGCAGAAGTGCTGAGCATTTCCTACCGCCACCAGCAGAAGTGCTGAGCATTTCCTACCGCCACCAGCAGAAGTGCTGAGCATTTGATACCGCCACCAGCAGAAGTGCTGAGCATTTGATACCGCCACCAGCAGAAGTGCTGAGCGTTTCCTACCGCCACCAGCAGAAGTGCTGAGCGTTTCCTACCGCCACCAGCAGAAGTGCTGAGCATTTCCTACCGCCAACAGCAGGAGTGCTGAGCGTTTCCTACCGCCACCAGCAGAAGTGCTGAGCGTTTCTAATCGTTGCCAGCAGAAGTGCTGAGCGTTTCCTACCGCCACCAGCAGAAGTGCTGAGCGTTTCCTACCGCCACCAGCAGAAGTGCTGAGCGTTTCCTACCGCCACCAGCAGAAGTGCTGAGCGTTCCTAATCGTCGCCAGCAGTAGTACTGAGCATTTCTGATTGCCGAGAACAGCTGATCGGCGGGGGTGTCAGGTACCAAACCTCGACCAATCAGACATTTATGACCTATCCTAAGGATAGGCTATTAATATAAAAGTAGTGGAGAATCTCAATAAATTGTATTTACAGGAGCCGATTTCAGATCTTTAAACGAGCATAATCGACTGTAGTAATGTCATCTGGTGCTTGTGTAGAGGCCTCACACAGGCTGACAAGGATTGATGGGGACAAAACAATCACTAATAGATTATTCTGTGCCCATCGTGATCGGCAGCACATCTCCTGTTTACATGAGGCCATATGCTGACGAGAACAGTGGTCCTGATTCAATAAGATTGGGGTTGTGCAAGTCATTATTAATAAATGAAGCCACTGGAATAATATTCACCCAATTCATTAAAAGGCGCACACCACTTAAAGGGGTTATCCGGCTTAATTTGCTTTTTTTTTATTATTTCCCTATTGGGCTACATTGGGGCAGGTAAGTAGATGGAGACCACTTACCTGCCCTGCTGTCAGCCCCTGTCCCCCGGCTCAGAGCGGTCATGTGACCGCTCATGGCGCGATTTTGCTGCTTCCGGTCATTTCATGTCAACATGGACAGGGCCATGTTGACATGCAAATGTGGAAACAGCATGTCGCCTCCCTGCTGGGCTGTACAGTGCGAGGAGTCACCGCCCCCGTCCCTGCACCCTCCCACACATTCCCCCGCACCTCTTTTACTCTCCAGTAACCTCCCCCTGCACTGCTGTGGGGTCCGTGACCTGGGGGCGGGGCCTGGCGGCGGCTGCCGTGGTGTCAGCGCCAGCACCGGGCCCCCTGCTCAGGATCACACATTCAAATGTACCGGCATCACAGATCACAGATGCCAGTACATTTGAAAGTGCTGATGAGAAGCAGCGCAGCGCTGCTTCTCATCACTGCACGCTGTCTGTGCTCTCTTCAGCACAGTGTATGCGGTGCAGAGCCTGATGTGGTGTGGGGTGCAGAGCCTGATGTGGGGCTGTTATGTGCAATACTGTAGTGTAGTGTGCTGCCCTGTAGTGCCCTGCTGTGTAGTGTGCTGCCCTGTAGTGTAGTGTGCTGCCCTGTAGTGTCCTGCCCTGTAGTGTCCTGTAGTGTGCTGGCCTGTAGTGTGCTGGCCTGTAGTGTGCTGCCCTGTAGTGTGCTGCTCTGTAGTGTGCTACCCTGTAGTGTGCTGCCCTGTAGTGTGCTGCCCTGTAGTGTCCTGCCGTGTAGTGTGCTGTCCTGTAGTGTGCTGCCCTGTAGTGTGCCCTGTAGTGTCCTGTAATGTGCTGCCCTGTAGTGTCCTGTTCTGTAGTGTGCTGCCCTGTAGTGTCCTGCCCTGTAGTGTCCTGCCCTGTAGTGCCCTGCTGTGTAGTGTGCTGCCCTGTAGTGCCCTGCTGTGTAGTGTGCTGCCCTGTAGTGTCCTGCCCTGTAGTGTCCTGCCCTGTAGTGTCCTGTAGTGTGCTGTCCTGTAGTGTGCTGTCCTGTAGTGTGCTGCCCTGTAGTGTGCTGCCCTGTAGTGTCCTGCCGTGTAGTGTCCTGCCGTGTAGTGTGCTGTCCTGTAGTGTGCTGCCCTGTAGTGTCCTCTAATGTGCTGCCCTGTAGTATGCTGCCCTGTAGTGTGCTGTCCTGTAGTGTCCTGTCCTGTAGTGTCCTGTAGTGTGCTGCCCTGTAGTGTGCTGCCCTGTAGTGTCCTGCCCTGTAGTGTCCTGCCCTGTAGTGTCCTGCAGTGTAGTGTCCTGCAGTGTAGTGTCCTGCCCTGTAGTGATAACAGGTCAGGTGCTGGGGCAGAATATACTGACAGGGAATGTGTGTGCAGGGGGCGGGCAGGGGGCGAGGCTGGACACTGGGGTGGGGCTGGACACTGAGGCTGGGCGGTGCCAGCTGTGACTGGGAGGTTTTGCACAGGAAGTGGTCATGTTTGCTGGAGCTGAATGTAAACAAGAAGCTGCAGAGAATAAAGGGATAATTCAAGAGGAACAAAAGTTAGAAAATAAAAAATAACAATGTAGGGGTGATTAATATGACAATACAGCGCAGATTAGCTTAAACTCAAACATTTTTGTTATGTCGGACAACCCTTTTAATGAATTAGGAATAGAGATGAGAGGACCCGTGGAAGTTTGGTTCGGTGGGTGACTTTAGATATTGTTTGGTTTTTGACCCGCACTTAACCTGAACCCCAATAGTCACTAATTAAGCATTTCGAGTGTCCACCCACATGCTGAACATTTCCTACCACCACCAGTAGAAGTGCTGAGCATTTCCTACCGCCACCAGCAGAAGTGCTGAGCATTTCATACCGCCACCAGCAGAAGTGCTGAGCATTTCCTACTGCCGCCAGCAGAAGTGCTGAGCGTTTCCGATTGTCGCCAGCAGAATTGCTAAGTGTTTCCGATTGTCGCCAGCAAAAGTACTGAGCATTTCCTACCGCCACTAGTAGGAGTGCTGAGCATTTCCTCCTGCTACCAGCAGAAGTACTGAGCAATTCCTACCGCCGCCAGCAGAAGTGCTGAGCGTTTCCGATTGTCGCTAGCAGAATTGCTAAGTGTTTCCGATTGTCGTCAGCAAAAGTACTAAGCATTTCCTACCGCCACCAGCAGAAATACTGAGCATTTCATACCGCCACAAGCAGACGTGCTGAACATTTCATACCGCCACCAGCAGAAGTGCGGAACGTTTCCTACCACCGCCAGCAGCAGTACTGAGCATTTCCTACAATAATAATGAATATAACCTCGCATCACCAATTAGGTGCTCAGGAGAAAAGTATAAATAAAAGGAGAAGAACTCCGGCACTCAAAGCCCCAATAAGAAAACCACCGAGAAAGATGTATTCTTATTTTTGTTTTTATTCAGTATTATTGGTGTGATAAAGTCCGAAAACCGTTTTTTTGACGTTTCGGCCCCTGGCCTTTATCAAAATCGGACCATCACATGGACTGACACATAGATAATGGGGGTTAGTTCACGAGAGATTATCGTCACTCAAAACCTGTGATGGGGTTTGTAATATAGACAGGTATGAGGGGTAGTAAGTAGGTAGATCACAGTGGCATACCGTCAATAGAGGCAGACCACGCCACTGCTATGGGGCACGTGAGCCGGAGGCAGGAGGGGGGCCCCGCAGCTGACAGTCCATGCTCCTCCCCTTGCATCCCTCAGCTCACCGGGCCCAGGGGGCGGGGCCGCCATCAGGGCAATGAGGGGGCCCGAGTCGCTCATATAGAGCTGCCCTCTCTCTTCCTGCACTGATCTATGTGATCACTGCAGGACAGAAAAATGTACTATGGAGGCTGAAGGACCCGTCATCTAACTAATCATGTGCCTGATCACATGACCAGTGAACATGCAGGTCCTGCTGTTCAGCTGCAGCAGCCTCCGTGCAAGTCCCCGTGGTTTCTCTCCTGCTCTTCACTGATCAGAAACTGCAAGATGAGGTAATGTATAGTGTGTGTAACTGTGCATGTAGTCTGTCTGGATGTCTCTGTCTGTCTCTTTCCCTGCAGTATGTCTTTCCCTGTCTCTCTCATTCCCTGTCTCTCATTTCATGTCTGTCTCTCATTCCCTGTCTCTCTCTCATTCCCTGTCTGTCTCTCATTCCCTGTCTGTCTCTCATTCCCTGTCTCTCTCTCATTCCCTGTCTCTCTCTCATTCCCTGTCTCTCTCTCATTCCCTACAATAATAATCATAACGAATAACGTTTGGAACACCATTCTAAGTCTGAACTGGGTGCAAAAACCTAAAAAAACATCACTATGGGGAGATAAGGTATGCACACCAGTGACTATGGAAGGGAAATACATGAAATAGCAGAAACTGCTGTGTGAATACTGACTTGAAAAATCCAATAGCTAGATGTAATAGTGAAAATGTGAAAAATGGAATCTGCATTACTGCCATGAACATATGAATCAAGAGAAATTTAGCTACTGAATTGATCAATGCAATAGAGCCCCAACACTACGCCAAAGTATTTCTCTACGTTGGGGTCCCTAGCTTGTGTGTGTCCTCTCATGCAGTTAAAAACTTACCGTGTATGGGAAGCTGAGACCCAGGCTATTTATGTGTATGATATGGATTGGCAATAGGTGTGGTTGGGGAGGGTTCACAAACGAAAAACTACTAACAATAACGAATAACGTTTGGAACACCATTCTAAGTCTGAACTGGGTGCAAAAACCTAAAAAAAACATCACTATGGGGAGATAAGGTATGCACACCAGTGACTATGGAAGGGGAATACATGAAATAGCAGAAACTGCTGTGTGAATACTGACTTGAAAAATCCAATAGCTAGATGTAATAGTGAAAATGTGAAAAATGGAATCTGCATTACTGCCATGAACATATGAATCAAGAGAAATTTAGCTACTGAATTGATCAATGCAATAGAGCCCCAACACTACGCCAAAGTATTTCTCTACGTTGGGGTCCCTAGCTTGTGTGTGTCCTCTCATGCAGTTAAAAACTTACCGTGTATGGGAAGCTGAGACCCAGGCTATTTATGTGTATGATATGGATTGGCAATAGGTGTGGTTGGGGAGGGTTCACAAACGAAAAACTACTAACAATAACGAATAATGTTTGGAACACCATTCTAAGTCTGAACTGGGTGCAAAAACCTAAAAAAACATCACTATGGGGAGATAAGGTATGCACACCAGTGACTATGGAAGGGGAATACATGAAATAGCAGAAACTGCTGTGTGAATACTGACTTGAAAAATCCAATAGCTAGATGTAATAGTGAAAATGTGAAAAATGGAATCTGCATTACTGCCATGAACATATGAATCAAGAGAAATTTAGCTACTGAATTGATCAATGCAATAGAGCCCCAACACTACGCCAAAGTATTTCTCTACGTTGGGGTCCCTAGCTTGTGTGTGTCCTCTCATGCAGTTAAAAACTTACCGTGTATGGGAAGCTGAGACCCAGGCTATTTATGTGTATGATATGGATTGGCAATAGGTGTGGTTGGGGAGGGTTCACAAACGAAAAACTACTAACAATAACGAATAACGTTTGGAACACCATTCTAAGTCTGAACTGGGTGCAAAAACCTAAAAAAACATCACTATGGGGAGATAAGGTATGCACACCAGTGACTATGGAAGGGGAATACATGAAATAGCAGAAACTGCTGTGTGAATACTGACTTGAAAAATCCAATAGCTAGATGTAATAGTGAAAATGTGAAAAATGGAATCTGCATTACTGCCATGAACATATGAATCAAGAGAAATTTAGCTACTGAATTGATCAATGCAATAGAGCCCCAACACTACGCCAAAGTATTTCTCTACGTTGGGGTCCCTAGCTTGTGTGTGTCCTCTCATGCAGTTAAAAACTTATCATGTATGGGAAGCTGAGACCCAGGCCATTTATGTGTATGATATGGATTGGCAATAGGTGTGGTTGGGGAGGGTTCACAAACGAAAAACTACTAACAATAACGAATAACGTTTGGAACACCATTCTAAGTCTGAACTGGGTGCAAAAACCTAAAAAAACATCACTATGGGGAGATAAGGTATGCACACCAGTGACTATGGAAGGGGAATACATGAAATAGCAGAAACTGCTGTGTGAATACTGACTTGAAAAATCCAATAGCTAGATGTAATAGTGAAAATGTGAAAAATGGAATCTGCATTACTGCCATGAACATATGAATCAAGAGAAATTTAGCTACTGAATTGATCAATGCAATAGAGCCCCAACACTACGCCAAAGTATTTCTCTACGTAGGGTCCCTAGCTTGTGTGTGTCCTCTCATGCAGTTAAAAACTTACCGTGTATGGGAAGCTGAGACCCAGGCTATTTATGTGTATGATATGGATTGGCAATAGGTGTGGTTGGGGAGGGTTCACAAACGAAAAACTACTAACAATAACGAATAACGTTTGGAACACCATTCTAAGTCTGAACTGGGTGCAAAAACCTAAAAAAACATCACTATGGGGAGATAAGGTATGCACACCAGTGACTATGGAAGGGGAATACATGAAATAGCAGAAACTGCTGTGTGAATACTGACTTGAAAAATCCAATAGCTAGATGTAATAGTGAAAATGTGAAAAATGGAATCTGCATTACTGCCATGAACATATGAATCAAGAGAAATTTAGCTACTGAATTGATCAATGCAATAGAGCCCCAACACTACGCCAAAGTATTTCTCTACGTCGAGAAATACTTTGGCGTAGTGTTGGGGCTCTATTGCATTGATCAATTCAGTAGCTAAATTTCTCTTGATTCATATGTTCATATGTACCTTATCTTCCCATAGTGATGTTTTTTTAGGTTTTTGCACCCAGTTCAGACTTAGAATGGTGTTCCAAACGTTATTCGTTATTGTTAGTAGTTTTTCGTTTGTGAACCCTCCCCAACCACACCTATTGCCAATCCATATCATACACATAAATAGCCTGGGTCTCAGCTTCCCATACACGGTAAGTTTTTAACTGCATGAGAGGACACACACAAGCTAGGGACCCCAACGTAGAGAAATACTTTGGCGTAGTGTTGGGGCTCTATTGCATTGATCAATTCAGTAGCTAAATTTCTCTTGATTCATATGTTCATGGCAGTAATGCAGATTCCATTTTTCCCATTTTCACTATTACATCTAGCTATTGGATTTTTCAAGTCAGTATTCACACAGCAGTTTCTGCTATTTCATGTATTCCCCTTCCATAGTCACTGGTGTGCATACCTTATCTCCCCATAGTGATGTTTTTTTAGGTTTTTGCACCCAGTTCAGACTTAGAATGGTGTTCCAAACGTTATTCGTTATTGTTAGTAGTTTTTCGTTTGTGAACCCTCCCCAACCACACCTATTGCCAATCCATATCATACACATAAATAGCCTGGGTCTCAGCTTCCCATACACGGTAAGTTTTTAACTGCATGAGAGGACACACACAAGCTAGGGACCCCAACGTAGAGAAATACTTTGGCGTAGTGTTGGGGCTCTATTGCATTGATCAATTCAGTAGCTAAATTTCTCTTGATTCATATGTTCATGGCAGTAATGCAGATTCCATTTTTCACATTTTCACTATTACATCTAGCTATTGGATTTTTCAAGTCAGTATTCACACAGCAGTTTCTGCTATTTCATGTATTCCCCTTCCATAGTCACTGGTGTGCATACCTTATCTCCCCATAGTGATGTTTTTTTAGGTTTTTGCACCCAGTTCAGACTTAGAATGGTGTTCCAAACGTTATTCGTTATTGTTAGTAGTTTTTCGTTTGTGAACCCTCCCCAACCACACCTATTGCCAATCCATATCATACACATAAATAGCCTGGGTCTCAGCTTCCCATACACGGTAAGTTTTTAACTGCATGAGAGGACACACACAAGCTAGGGACCCCAACGTAGAGAAATACTTTGGCGTAGTGTTGGGGCTCTATTGCATTGATCAATTCAGTAGCTAAATTTCTCTTGATTCATATGTTCATGGCAGTAATGCAGATTCCATTTTTCACATTTTCACTATTACATCTAGCTATTGGATTTTTCAAGTCAGTATTCACACAGCAGTTTCTGCTATTTCATGTATTCCCCTTCCATAGTCACTGGTGTGCATACCTTATCTCCCCATAGTGATGTTTTTTTAGGTTTTTGCACCCAGTTCAGACTTAGAATGGTGTTCCAAACGTTATTCGTTATTGTTAGTAGTTTTTCGTTTGTGAACCCTCCCCAACCACACCTATTGCCAATCCATATCATACACATAAATAGCCTGGGTCTCAGCTTCCCATACACGGTAAGTTTTTAACTGCATGAGAGGACACACACAAGCTAGGGACCCCAACGTAGAGAAATACTTTGGCGTAGTGTTGGGGCTCTATTGCATTGATCAATTCAGTAGCTAAATTTCTCTTGATTCATATGTTCATGGCAGTAATGCAGATTCCATTTTTCACATTTTCACTATTACATCTAGCTATTGGATTTTTCAAGTCAGTATTCACACAGCAGTTTCTGCTATTTCATGTATTCCCCTTCCATAGTCACTGGTGTGCATACCTTATCTCCCCATAGTGATGTTTTTTTAGGTTTTTGCACCCAGTTCAGACTTAGAATGGTGTTCCAAACGTTATTCGTTATTGTTAGTAGTTTTTCGTTTGTGAACCCTCCCCAACCACACCTATTGCCAATCCATATCATACACATAAATAGCCTGGGTCTCAGCTTCCCATACACGGTAAGTTTTTAACTGCATGAGAGGACACACACAAGCTAGGGACCCCAACGTAGAGAAATACTTTGGCGTAGTGTTGGGGCTCTATTGCATTGATCAATTCAGTAGCTAAATTTCTCTTGATTCATATGTTCATGGCAGTAATGCAGATTCCATTTTTCACATTTTCACTATTACATCTAGCTATTGGATTTTTCAAGTCAGTATTCAGACAGCAGTTTCTGCTATTTCATGTATTCCCCTTCCATAGTCACTGGTGTGCATACCTTACCTCCCCATAGTGATTTTTGTTAGGTTTTTGCACCCAGTTCAGACTTAGAATGGTGTTCCAAACGTTATTCGTTATTGTTAGTAGTTTTTCGTTTGTGAACCCTCACCAACCACACCTATTGCCAATCCATATCATACACATAAATAGCCTGGGTCTCAGCTTCCCATACACGGTAAGTTTTTAACTGCATGAGAGGACACACACAAGCTAGGGACCCCAACGTAGAGAAATACTTTGGCGTAGTGTTGGGGCTCTATTGCATTGATCAATTCAGTAGCTAAATTTCTCTTGATTCATATGTTCATGGCAGTGATGCAGATTCCATTTTTCACATTTTCACTATTACATCTAGCTATTGGATTTTTCAAGTCAGTATTCACACAGCAGTTTCTGCTATTTCATATCTCTCTCATTCCCTGTCTGTCTCTCATTCCCTGTCTGTCTCTCATTCCCTGTCTCTCTCTCATTCCCTGTCTCTCTCTCATTCCCTGTCTCTCTCTCATTCCCTGTCTCTCTCTCATTCCCTGTCTCTCTCTCATTCCCTGTCTCTCTCTCATTCCCTGTCTGTCTCTCATTCCCTGTCTCTCTCTCATTCCCTGACTCTCTCTCATTCCCTGTCTCTCTCTCATTCCCTGTCTCTCTCTCATTCCATGTCTCTCTTTCATTCCTTGTCTGTCTCTCTCATTCCCTGTCTCTCTCTCTCATTCCCTGTCTCTCTCTCTCATTCCCTGTCTCTCTCTCTCATTCCCTGTCTCTCTCTCTCTCATTCCCTGTCTCTCTCTCTCTCATTCCCTGTCTCTCTGTCTCTCATTCCCTGTCTCTTTCTCTCTCATTCCCTGTCTCTGTCTCATTTCCTGTCTCTCTCTCATTCCCTTTCTCTCATTCCCTGCCTCTCTCTCATTCCCTGTCTCTCTCTCATTCCCTGTCTGTCTCTCATTCCCTGTCTCTCTCATTCCCTGTCTGTCTCTTTCATTCCTTGTTTGTCTCTCTCATTCCATGTCTCTCTCTCATTCCCTGTCTCTCTCTCATTCCCTGTCTCTAATTCCCTGTCTCTCTCTCTTTCCCTGTCTGTCTCTCATTCCCTGTCTGTCTCTCATTCCCTGTCTGTCTCTCATTCCCTGTCTGTCTCTCATTCCCTGTCTGTCTCTCATTCCCTGTCTGTCTCTTATTCCCTGTCTGTCTCTCATTCCCTGTCTCTCTCTCATTCCCTGTCTCTCTCTCATTCCCTGTCTCTCTCTCATTCCCTGTCTGTCTCTCATTCCCTGTCTGTCTCTCATTCGTTGTCTGTCTCTCTCATTCCCTGTCTGTCTCTCTCATTCCATTTCTGTCTCTCTCATTCCATTTCTGTCTCTCATTCCTTGTCTCTCTCTCATTCCCTGTCTCTCTTTCATTCCCTGTCTCTCTCTCTCATTCCCTGTCTGTCTCTCTCATTCCCTGTCTGTCTCATTCCTTGTCTCTCTCATTCCTTATCTCTCTCTTTCTCTCATTCCCTTTCTGTCTCTCTCGTTCCCTGTCTGTCTGTATCTGTCTCTCTCATTCCCTGTCGGTCTGTCTCTGTCTGTCTCTCTGTCTCTCTCATTCCCTGTCTCTCTCTCATTCCCTATCTGTCTGTCTCTCTCATTCCCTGTCTGTCTGTCTGTCTTTGTCTCTCTGTCTCTCTCATTCCCTTTCTGTCTCTCTCTCTCATTCTCTGTCTCTCTCATTCCCTTTCTGTCTGTCTCTCTCTCATTCCCTGTCTGTTTGTCTCTGTCTCTCTCTCATTCCCTGTCTGTCTCGGTCTCTCTCTCATTCCCTGTCTGTCTGTCTCTATCAGTCTCTCCACCGATATCATATTACCTCACACAGAAGCTTCTTACACTAGCAATGTCCTTTGTTGCCTATAATAACTGCAAAAGTACTGAGCGTTTCCTACCGCCACCAGCAGAAGTGCTGAGTGTTTCCTACCGCCACCAGCAGAAGTGCTGAGCGTTTCCTACTGCCACCAGCAGAAGTGCTGAGCGTTTCCTACCGCCACCAGCAGAAGTACTGAGCGTTTCCTACCGCCACCAGCAGAAGTGCTGAGCGTTTCCTACCGCCACCAGCAGAAATGCTGAGCGTTTCCTACCGCCACCAGCAGAAGTGCTGAGCGTTTCCTACCGCCACCAGCAGAAGTGCTGAGTGTTTACTACCGCCACCAGCAGAAGTTCTGAGCATTTCCTACCGCCATCAGCAAAGTGCTGAGTGTTTCCTACTGCAACCAGCATAAGTACTAAGCATTTCCTATTGCTCCAGTAGAAGTGCTGAGTGTTTCCGATTGTCGCCAGCCAAGTGCTGAGCGTTTCCGATTGTCGCCAGCAGAAGTACTGAGCATTTCCTACCACTGCCAGCAGAAGTACTGAGCATTTCTTACTGCTGCCAGCAGAAGTGCTGAGCGTTTCCGATTGTCGCCAGCAGAATTGCTAAGTGTTTCCGATTGTCGCCAGCAAAAGTACTGAGCATTTCCTACCGCCACCAGCAGAAATACTGAGCATTTCCTTCCGCCACCAGTAGAAGTGCTGAGCATTTCCTACCGCCACCAGCAGAAGTGCTGAGTGTTTCCTACCGCCACCAGCAGAAGTGCTGAGTGTTTCCTACCGCCACCAGTAGAAGTACTGAGCATTTCCTTCCGCCACCAGCAGAAGTGCTGAGCATTTCCTCCCACTACCAGCAGAAGTACTGAACATTTCCTACCGCCGCCGGCAGAAGTGCTGAGCGTTTCCGATTGTCGCCAGCAGAAGTGCTGAGTGTTTCCGATTGTCGCCAGCAAAAGTACTGAGCATTTCCTACCGCCGCCAGCAGAAGTGCTGAGCGTTTCCTACCGCCGCTAGCAGAAGTGCTGAGCGTTTCCTACCGCTACCAGCAGAAGTGCTGAGCATTTCCTACCGCCACCAGCAGTAATAAATGAAGCCACAGGAATAATATTCACCCAATTCATTAAAAGACGCACACCACTTAATGAATTAGGAATAGAGATGAGAGGACCCGTGGAAGTTTGGGATGAGCACCGAGTGTACCCGAGCACAGCGATGCTCACACGAGTGGTGTTCATACATAATGCACCTGAACTCTGAATCCAAACTATTTTTTTGTAAAGTCTGTACGAACACCGATCCCTAAATCTTGGGTTCGCTCATCTCTAATTAGGAATCTACCAAGTCCCGTGCACGTCAAGCATAAATGTACATACACATAATAATAATAAGTTTTATTTCTAAAGCGCCAACATATTCCGCAGCGCTTTACAATTCAGAGGGGACATGTACAGACAATATGAGACAATACAAAATAACAAAATTAAGATACCAGGAGGAGTGAGGGCCCTGCTCGTAAGCTTACAGTCTATGAGGAAATAGGGGAGACACAAAAGATGAATGGGGGGGAGAAAAGCTTGTCATATATGGTCCAGACATCGATTTAATAGGGTATTCAAAAGCAGCTGCATGAACCCATCGGTGAGAATTTATACAGGTACAGGGGACAAGAACTGGAAGTAAATTTTTTGAAGGGCAGAAAGGGACTAGATTAGATCTGAACAGTGAGGTGATAGGCTAGTCTAAAGAAATGCATTTTTAGGGCCCGCTTAAAGGAGTGGATGTTGGGAATTAATCGGATTTCTCTTCGTAGTGTGTTCCAGAGCATAGGCGCAGCTCGTGAGAAATCTTGAAGACGGGAGTGGGAGGTTCGAATTGTTGAGGTTGTCAGTCTTAAGTCATTAGCAGAGCAGAGGGCACGGGTGGGGTGATAGAGATGAGGGAGGAGATGTAGGGTGGTGTGGAACCATGGAGAGCTTTGTAAGTGAGAGTGATACGTTTATATTGGATTCTGTAATGGATAGACAACCAGTGCAATGACTGGCAAAGAGCAGAGGCATCAGTGAAGCGGTTGCAGAGGAAAATGATCCTGGCTGCGGAATTCAGAATAGATTGGAGAGGGGAGAGTTTAGTAACAGGGAGACCAATTAGTAAAGAGTTATAATAATCCAGGCGAGAATGAATGAGAGCGTAATGGTAGAGCCACACACAGAAATGGTAATATTGGGTTCCGAAAGGTTAGGAGAGGGAGGAAACCGGAGAAGTTCAATTTTTGACAGGTTCAGTTTTAGATAGAGGGAGGACATGATGTTGGAGACAGCGGACAGACAATCGGTAGTATTTTGTAATAGTGCAGGGGTGATGTCAGGAGAAGATGTGTACAGTTGGGTGTCATCAGCATAGAGATGGTACTGGAAACCAAATCTGCTGATTGTTTGTCCAATAGGGGCTGTGTATAGAGAGAACGGGAGGGGGCCTAGTACTGAACCCTGAGGAACCCCGACCGTAAGGGGAAGAGGAGAGGAAGAGGAGCCGGCAAAGAATACAGTGAATGAGCGGTCAGAGAGGTAAGAGGAGAACCAGGAAAGAACGGTGTCCTTGAGCCCGATAGAGCGGAGCATAGTGAGGAGGAGCTGGTGATCCACAGTATCGAATGCAGCAGAGAGATCCGGGAGGATCACCAGGGAGTAGTGACCATTAGATTTAGCTGTAAGTAGATCATTAGAGACTTTAGTAAGAGCAGTTTCAGTAGAGTGTAAGGAGCGGAAACTGGATTATAGAGGGTCGAGGAGAGAATTATCTGACAGAAAGCGGATTAAATGGGAGTGGACCAGACCTTCCAGGAGTTTGGAGATGAATGGAAGATTAGAGACAGGTCTGTAGTTAGCGGCACAATTTTGGTGCAGGGATGGTTTTTTAAGTAATGGGTGTATGCTGGCATGTTTGAAGGAGGAGGGAAAGACACCAGAGGAGAGAGAGAGATTGAATATTTTAGTTAGGTGAGTGGTGACAGCTGGGGTGACAGATTTAAGGAGATGTGAGGGAATAGGGTCACTGGTGCAGGTAGTAGGGCGAGAAGATGCGAGGAGCCTAGTGACTTCTTCTTCTGTGACTGGATCAAAGAGTGAAAGTGAGCTAGATGAAGTGTAGGAGGGCAGACAATGTGTGGTGTTATGAGGCTGGGAGGAAATTTCCTGGCGTATATGGTCAATTTTTTCTTTAAAATAATTGGCCAGGTCATCTGCACTGAGGTTGGTGGTTGGGGCCAGAACTCTTGGTCCTAGGAGGGAATGGAAAGTGTCAAAGAGTTGTTTAGGATAGTTGGCTAGAGAGGTGATGAGGGTGTTAAAGTATGCTTGTTTGGAGAGGTGAAGGGCAGCATTGTATGTTTTGAGCATAAACTTATAATGGATGAAATCTTCGGCTAGATTGGATTTTCTCCACAGATGTTCAGCGCACCTGGAACACCGCTGGAGAAAGCGTGTTTGCAACGTGTGCCAGGGCTGCTGCCGTCTGCTCTGTGTGTAGCAGCTGCAGCTTCATCTAGGGCACTCTGTAGGGTTTCATTGTAATGTTTTACAGCAGAGTCAGGACATGAGAGGGAGGATATTGGGGCCAGTGATATCTGCAACTTCTTCAGAAATTCTTGGTTGTTAATGGCATGTATATTCTTATATGGGAGGTAAATGGGGGTGTCTGGAGTGGGTTGACAGCTCTTGATCAAGAATGAAAGAAGGTTGTGGTCAGAGAGTGGGAGAGGGGAGTTAGTGAAATCATGCACTGAGCAGAGACGGGAGAAGACCAGGTCCAGCATATTCCCACCTTCATGTGTAGGAGAGTTAGTTAGTTGTGAAAGGCCAAGAGAGGAGGTTAGAGATAAAAGATGAGTGGCAGCTGGGGAGAGGGGATCATCAATAGGGATGTTAAAGTCCCCCATGACAAGAGTGGGGAGGTCACAGGCTAGGAAATGTGGAAGTCAGGTGGCAAAATGATCCAAGAACTGACTGGTTGGGCCTGGAGGGCGATACACAACTGCTACTTGCAGGGAGAAGGGTCTGTAAAGCCTGACAGTGTGGACCTCAAAAGAAGGGAAGAAAAGTGAGGGAACAGGAGAGAAGACCTGAAAAGTGCAGTTTGGGGAAAGCAGCAGACCAACACCTCCACCTGATCTGTTGTCAAGCCTAGGGGTGTGTGAAAATTGTAGGCCACCATATTAGAGAGCAGCAGCTGCGGTGGTGTCTGACTGCTGAATCCAGGTCTCAGTAAGACCCAGGAGGTTGAGGGAATTGGAAAGGAAGAAGTCATGGATGAAGGAGAGTTTGTTACATGCTGAGCGTGAGTTCCAAAGGGCACAGTTAAAAGAGACAGAAGGTATGCAAGGAATATTAATGAGATTTAGAGGGTTTCTGAGTATGCCAGGGAAGGAATTGAGCTTACTATTATAAGAAGGTCCTGGATTAGGTTCAATATCTCCTGCTAAAAGGAGAAGGAGAATTGAGAGAGTGAGCATATGATTAAGAGATTTATGAGAGTGTCTATTACGTTACATGGTGGGAGTGGATGGATCTGGATGGTTTATAATTTTGAAAAGAGCATGAGAGCAGTACATAGGAGAGGAAAGGAGAGAAGGACTGATATAGATGGAGTGCACTGGGCGTGTGAAAGAGCGGTAGAAATGAGGGATTGAAGCAGCTAGCATAAAAATTGTACAAATATATAGGGTGGAAACATGTTGCAATACACAAAAATTTGGAGCAAGTTTGTTTGTTAGTCTTACATGCCTTACATGTCTCCTGCCCTGTACAACTGCCATGAATAACTGCAGTGCACTTATCAAAATCAGCACTTATAAAATCTGCACAAATGCCCCCTGCATAAATGCTTCCCCTTAGCTAGGATTACTTATATAGGAAAGATTGTGCTTTGATTGATTAACGAGCTAAATTGACCCACATCTATCAGCTAACTTGAGACACACATCTATATAGATACAGAACATATATACACACTCAGTGTATATATATATATATATATATATATATATATATATATAAAAAAATAAAAATAAATCTTTATTTTTATATAGCGCTAACATATTCCGCAGCGCTTCACATACATCAGGAACACTGTCCCCATTGGGGCTCACAATCTAGAGTCCCTAACTGTATGTCTTTGGAGTGTGGGAGGAAACCGGAGAACCCAGAGGAAACCCACGCAAACACGGGGAGAACATACAACCTCCTTGCAGATGTTGTCCTTGGTGGGATTCGAACCTAGGACCCCAGTGCTGCAAGACTGCAGTGCTAACCACTGAGCCACCGTGCCACATATATATATATAGGGTAGGGGGTTGTGCCCTGGGGCCCGGTGATGGTGATGTAGGGGGTAGAAAAAGGGTTTTTCAGTGTACTCACTCAGTCCAGAAATAATCACACCGACAGCTTGTAAACCAGAGTTCTGAGCACCACTGTAGCTGGGAGGGAGCACGCGTGGGTCCGTGTCCTTGGTGTTGCGGTTAGTCTGTGACCGTTTCCGTGGCACCTGTGTTTTCTTCTTTGGACCCTCAAGTCTGAAACTTTCCTGGTCCCGCTCACCCGTATGGCTAACGGAGTGAGCTTGCGCTAAGGGTTCACACGTAGGATTTCTTTGGACTATATTGGGAAAGTCCTATCCCATCGGTGCGCTAGTACCCCGATTTTGGAGCGGGTTGGGGATGACACTTGAAGTCTTCACCCCCGTCAGGTAAATTACCAGGACGCATGAAGCTACTTCCCGGCCTAGGGTCCACGTACCCCATCGTCCCCTGGCCCCTGCCTGGTGATAGCTCAAGGCCGCCGGCCGCCCTCCTCGGCAGTCCGTGCCCCCTGACACTATCCCCTAGGACCGGGGTTCTAGCTCCTACCAGGCCCAGACTAACGTCTGCCACCTAATACTCGGGAGCCCTGCTCCGTGACCTCTCCTCACTAGAGTCACTTCACCTCCTTCTCCTTCCACTGCCACTTATCCTCTCACTTTCTCTCTCTCCCCTACCAACCCCCCATCTGGGCGGCCCTATTCCCTTCAGGCTCCCCAATGGTGTGTCTGGTGGGTACAGTGTAAAGTGTTCCTAGGGTTTTGATTGGCTCAGCTGTTAGCAACACAAAAAAAACAGGACCCGTAACTAAGGAACTAAGGAGGGTGGATACTGTGCAGATTGCACAGTACCCTGTGACCACCTGATAGGCCAGGGCGTCACACAGACACTATAGTGCGCACACTGTCAGGATTCCCCGGTGTGGCTGGTGACAGTGGCATACTCCCGAAAACATTCTGACGAGACGTGCCTGACTTCACTCGGTACAAATCGAATCCTTGCTGTCAAGTAACGGCCACCTTACACCGACAATAAGGAAGAATCCTGATAGTGTTCACACAGTGTCTGCAGACTTGTAGCAGAGGAGCAGACAAATCCACAATGAGCTTTTAGTAAGTTTTTGATGTTGCAAATTTTCTGCATCTATTAAGTAAATTAAGCTACTTCATGGGGTTTTTTCATTGTGTTTTTGTGTGCATTTTTTACATGCATTTTTATTGCGTTTTTGACACTGCAGTTTTGGTCTAATCTTGATGCGTCATGTAAGGCCCCCTTCCCACGCACGTGAAAAAAAATTACCGTTCTTTCACGGACGTATTAAAGGGGTGGTTTGCTCCCCATGTGCCGTGTTTGTGGCACATGTGTGTTCTCCGTGTGTTATACGTAATAACACATGGAGAACGGATAGTCCCGCTTTACCTGATTCTTTCGGAGCTGTCTGTGGTGCTGAATGACAGTGTCCGGCACAGGCCACGACCCGCTGACACTGCTTCCAGCCCCCAGTGAAGAAAATGCGTTGTTCAAATTCACTGGGGGTTGGATGCAGGTGACAGCCGCGGCAGTGACTGCAAAGCTGGTGGAGGGGAGTATGTTTTTTTTTAATATTTTAAATGACACGTGTTTCTCCGGCGCGTGTCACGTGGGCCCGCATCCACACTACATCCGTGTGGTACGTGTGCAGGCCGTGTGACACCCGTGCTGCCGGAGAAAAACGGAGATGCCTCCGTATGGAGCACACAGGCTCACGTCTGCTCCACACGGAGGCACGGGCCAATGGCTGAACACGTGCGTGCACATAAACCCATTGATTTTAATGGGTTTACGTGTGCCCGTGTCTCCAGTACATGCGGGCACTGACCTAGCATCTACCAGAGGCACATGCGTGTGAAGGGGGCCTAAAGCTGTTTTGTTTCTGATGCTTCCTGGTATTTAGCTTTGACAAAAGTACCTGCGTTTTTAGTGCGTTTCCACCGTCAGTTTACACAGTATTAAAAAAACGCACTGGAAGCATGAGATTATAAGAATCCCTGCATCTTTGTTGCAACTGGAAGATGCTGTATTTTGGATATAGTGAAAATACACAGAATCAGCCTGATTGTGAGAGCTGTAGAGGCATACAGAGGCTATAGAAGGCAACAAGTGCAACATTCTTAATGAAACCTAACTGCAAATTAATTAATTTTAGCTATAATTACATGCTTTTACGTATGAAATTTATGTTTGAACCTTTCCACTATTTCACTGTAGGTACTGTGTTCTTTTCTTTGCAGGCCTCTTTCCATTTTCGATAAACAGTAGAATGATGTGCTTTACCAAAAAGCTCTATCTGGGTCTCTTCTGTACACATGACGCTTTCTCAGAAGGATTTTGGCTTAAGGTGGCTTTACACGCTACGAGATCGCTAAAGCGATATCGTTGGGGTCACGGAATTTGTGACGCACATCCAGCCGCTTTAGCGATGTCGTTGTGTGTGACACCTATGAGCGATTTTGAATCGTCGCAAAAATGTTCAACGTTCAAAATCGCTCATCGGTGACATGCCCCCCTCTTCCCAATTATCGTTGCTGCTGCAGTAACGATGTTGTTTGTCGTTCCTGCGGCAGCACACATCGCTATGTGTGACGCCGCTGGAACAACAAACATCTCCTTACCTGCGTCCACTGGAAAAGGAGCAAGGAAGGAGGTGGTCGGCATGTTCCGGCCGCTCATCTCCTCCCCTCCTTTTCTATTGTTCAGTGACGCTGCTGTGACGTCGCTGTATGAACCGCCCCCTCAAAAAGGAGGCGGTTCGCCGGTGACAGCGACGTCGCTGCACAGGTATGTGAGTGTGACGCTGCCGTAGCAATAATGTTTGCTACGGCAGCGATCACCACATATCGTGCCACCGACGGTGGCGGGTGCTATCGTACACGATATTGCTAGCGATGTCGCAGTGTGTAAAGTGGCCTTAACTCACGTACATTTTGGCAAGCTGCAGTCTAGCTTTTTTTATGTCTCTGTGTCAGCAGTGGGGTCCTCCTGAGTCTCCTGTCATAGCATTTAATTTTATTCAAATATTGACAGATAGTTTGTGCTGACTCTAAAGGGTGCTTTACATGCTGCGACCTCGCTAGCGATTTCGTTAGCGATGTGACACGCCAGATCACAGATAAGATTTGCCGAGATCGCACATAGGTCATGTTTTGTAGCGCCGGTCACATGTTTGATCTCGGCAAATTGTATGTGCGATCTGGAGTGTTACATCGCTAACGAGATCACTAGCAAGGTTGCAGCATGTAAAGCAACACTTTATGCACCCGGATCCAGCAGTACACCTTGAATTTCTTTGGAGCTTGACTGTGGGTGTTTATCCACCATTCGGACTATCCTGCATTGCAACCTTTCAATATATATTTATATTTATTCATTTATATAACGCTATTAATTCCATAGTACTTTACATACATTGGCAACACTGTCCCCATTGGGTCTCACAATCTAAGGTCCCTATCATTTTATTTTTGGAGTGTGGGAGGAAACCGGAGTACTCGGAGGAAACCCATGCAAACATGGGGAGAACATACAAACGCCTTGCAGATGGTGTCCTTGGTGGGAATTGAACCCAGGACCTCAGCACTGCAAGGCTGCAGTGCTAACCACTGAGCCACCATGCCGCCCCTTTCAATCTCTGTTCTCTGTTGTCCACATCCAGGGAGATTAGTAACAGTGTCATGGGTTGTAAACTTCTTGATTATGTAGGGCACCGTGGACAAAGGAACATCAAGATCTCTGGAGATGTACTTATAACCTTGAGATTGTTGATACTATTCAACAATTTTGGTTCTAAAATCCTCAGACAGTTCTCTTCTCCTCTGTCTGTCCTCAATGCTTAGTATGGGCACACACAATACAAAAAATTGAGTCAACATCTCCCTTTTTATCTGGTTTCAGGTGTGATTTTCATATTCCTCACACTTGTTAGTTGCCACAGGTGAGTTTAAACAAGCATCACTTACTGGAAACAAAGGTGTTTACCCACAATTTTGTCCAGCCCATTTTTGGGGTTGTGTGAAATTATTTCCAATTTGCCTTTTTTTTCCTCTTTTTTTTTGTTGATCCAATATACAGTACATAAAGGAAATAAACATGTGTATGACAACCAAGGTCATAGAACAAGACTGCTCGCTGTGAGGGTCAGGCCACAAGTGAAGTGAGCCGCGCGAGATCAGTGGTGACGTCAGCTGTCATTGCACATCACCTGACAAGTCATCGTTGATCTCGCGCTCACTTCAATCGCTGCCGGATTTGCGGTATCAGGTGGAGGACTCCAGCTATCACCGCACATCACCTGACTGGAGTCCTCCACCTGTTACCACATATCAGGCCGCGGCTGAAGTGAGCCGCGAGATCAGCGGTGACGTCACTCATGTGGTTTCCGGTGACAGGTAGAGGACTCCAGCTGTCACCGCACATCACCTGAGTGACGTCAGCGGTAATCCCGCGGCTCACTTCAGTAGAGGACTGACAGGTGGAGGACTCCTGCATTTTTGTTAGGACAAAAGGCTGCTCTTTGTAGTCACCACAAAGATAAAAATACTGCATCTTTGTGGTAAAAAAAAAAAAATGCAGCGTGCGCACATAGCCTTACTGTGGGAAGACACTAGGGGGTTTTGTGAAGATAGTGAGAGTTTTTCTAGACATAGCCGCTTCAGGAAGGCCATATTTTTTTTCACCCCTGGTCTTGAGAAAAATCTGTATACACACCTGCCGGCCATGTATGGCAAAAACAAGAGGCACATATAATATTATACTCTTTGTCTATTATGATAAAAGTTTAAAAACATCCTAATGAGCAATTACTAACTTTTCTATGCATTAAACCTGACAAGCTCTGTTCCTCAAGTAGCATAACATTGCTCATCTGCTCAGTACTCACAGTTTGCTTTCATTGATATCTAGCTCTGTATGGCTTGATAGATCCAGTAACATGAAGTGCCCAGTGTCCCAGGGATAAAGTTCAGAAGAAGACGGCACGCACTTTGTCTTCCAGGTTTCTTGCCTGTAAAGATCCTATTACATGTAAGTTTGCAGTAGCTGCTGCAGTTCAGAACTTCAGGAGTGAAACTACCAGAGCAAATGTCACGTATGAAAGTAGTCTTCGCTATGTGAAAAATGTCTAATTGTTGAAAGCTGGTTTGGTGAAAAATAAAATACAATGCTATCCTGCTCATAAGATTATAGCAAATATCCATTTGAGTCCAATAACACCTCAATGAACAGTTTGTGACTACTATAAATCAGTTCCTCAGATGTTCTACATTACGTCTGGTCAGTGGTGGACACAGATGAAAGAGAGCCCCTATTCAAGAACAGTATATGGGCCCTTGGCATCTAATAACTCATCATATTGCACAATTCCATCTGATTTGAAGGTGGATGAGGCCTCCTTATCTCCTCTTGGGCTCTTGTGCAGCACTATAGTTTGCACCAATATGTCTGCCTGTCTCTGATACCCTATAGCAAAGATTCTCAAGCTTTTTGGATTGATGCCTAAATAGACCAAGACTTATTTAATGTCTGAACCTCACCATTTTGTGAAAGTACTTCCTAAACTTAATAATATCTCTCGTGTTTACTTTTTTGCTGCCTGATCGCAGGGTAACATTGAAAAGAATGAGTAGGTTATGTTGATAAACTAAATTACTGGAGCCAAAGAACAGACTGTACAGAATATTTCACTTTTGTTTGTCCCACCAATCCTTAAATCGGAGCCTCACGGGGAAGACAGCACCCAACTGATTGAAACCCAATGAGCACAATTGTCATGGATAGCTTTTCAGAGTGTATGCCACGTGGGTCAATCATGTATGCCTGCATCTTGTGTAAAACCTGGTACTACCCAAGTTGTCCCTTCTCGTAGCAAAAATATCTGAACCTCCTTTGGAAATGCCGCCTTGCAAAAGGGAACAGAAACTCAGGCTTGGTACCCAAGAATAGAGTTGAGCGCGGTTCGTGGTTCGTGGTTCTCCAGTTCGCGGTTCGAGTGATTTTGGGGGCTGGTCTAGATCGAACTAGAACTCGAGCTTTGTGCTAAAGCTCGATAGTTATAATTACGTTCGAGAACGGTTCTAGCAGCAAAAAGCCAAGCTAATTACTAGCTGGCTTTCCGCTGTAATACTGTAAGTCACTCTGTGACTCACACTATTATGAAATTTCAGCGTATAGTCTGCGGGAACAGCGCGTTCAGATCACTGCTGCTGGGATAATGGCAATCGCCATTTTTTTTTTTTTCTGTTCTTCCTTCCCTTCCTAAGCGCGCGTGTAGTGGGGCGGGCCAGCATTTCAGCCAATCCCAGACACACACACAGCTAAGTGGACTTTTAGCCAGAGAAGCAACGGCATGTGTGATAGGATGTCCATGTCACATGTCCCTGCATTATAAATACGGGCATCTGCCCGTCTGGAGGCCATTATCTGCCTTCTGCGTCTGGGTGTCAGTCACCGCAGGTGCAGCTCCTGTCTCCGATACTGCTGTGTACGCTCTACACACAGCGCTATACAGAATAGGGATAGAAGTTTCTTTCAGCCCTTGTAAGGGCTAATTACTGCAGGCTCAGAGCCATAGGTGACAGTCAGGTCCGTGGAAACAGATTTTAACATCTACAGATAAGAGCGTCTGTGTAGCTAAGGTCAGGGAGTTCCTTGCTGCATTTCACCATTAGGAGGGATAGAAAGTGAGGCTTCCTTTCCTCTACACTGACCCACAACCCGGCCACTGTACCCTGCTGCCCTTTGCACACTCAAGCTCATTGTTACTAAGCCATTATACTAGCAAACACTGAGGAAACTTAGTGGCATCCTAAAAGTGGCTGTTGGACCTCATTAGTGTCCCACTAGTGCAAATCTATTTGCAGCACCTCTGCATTGCACACTCAAGCTCATTGTTACTAAGCCATTATACTAGCAAACACTGAATAAACTTAGTGGCATCCTAAAAGTGGCTGTTGGACTTCCATTAGTGTCCCACTAGTGCAAATCTATTTGCAGCACCTCTGCATTGCACACTCAAGCTCATTGTTACTAAGCCATTATACTAGCAAACACTGAGGAAACTTAGTGGCATCCTAAAAGTGGCTGTTGGACTTCCATTAGTGTCCCACTAGTGCAAATCTATTTGCAGCACCTCTGCATTGCACACTCAAGCTCATTGTTACTAAGCCATTATACTAGCAAACACTGAATAAACTTAGTGGCATCCTAAAAGTGGCTGTTGGACTTCCATTAGTGTCCCACTAGTGCAAATCTATTTGCAGCACCTCTGCATTGCACACTCAAGCTCATTGTTACTAAGCCATTATACTAGCAAACACTGAGGAAACTTAGTGGCATCCTAAAAGTGGCTGTTGGACTTCCATTAGTGTCCCACTAGTGCAAATCTATTTGCAGCACCTCTGCATTGCACACTCAAGCTCATTGTTACTAAGCCATTATACTAGCAAACACTGAATAAACTTAGTGGCATCCTAAAAGTGGCTGTTGGACTTCCATTAGTGTCCCACTAGTGCAAATCTATTTGCAGCACCTCTGCGTTGCACACTCAAGCTCATTGTTACTAAGCCATTATACTAGCAAACACTGAGGAAACTTAGTGGCATCCTAAAAGTGGCTGTTGGACTTCCATTAGTGTCCCACTAGTGCAAATCTATTTGCAGCACCTCTGCATTGCACACTCAAGCTCATTGTTACTAAGCCATTATACTAGCAAACACTGAATAAACTTAGTGGCATCCTAAAAGTGGCTGTTGGACTTCCATTAGTGTCCCACTAGTGCAAATCTATTTGCAGCACCTCTGCATTGCACACTCAAGCTCATTGTTACTAAGCCATTATACTAGCAAACACTGAGGAAACTTAGTGGCATCCTAAAAGTGGCTGTTGGACTTCCATTAGTGTCCCACTAGTGCAAATCTATTTGCAGCACCTCTGCATTGCACACTCAAGCTCATTGTTACTAAGCCATTATACTAGCAAACACTGAATAAACTTAGTGGCATCCTAAAAGTGGCTGTTGGACTTCCATTAGTGTCCCACTAGTGCAAATCTATTTGCAGCACCTCTGCGTTGCACACTCAAGCTCATTGTTACTAAGCCATTATACTAGCAAACACTGAGGAAACTTAGTGGCATCCTAAAAGTGGCTGTTGGACTTCCATTAGTGTCCCACTAGTGCAAATCTATTTGCAGCACCTCTGCATTGCACACTCAAGCTCATTGTTACTAAGCCATTATAATAGCAAACACTGAGGAAACTTAGTGGCATCCTAAAAGTGGCTGTTGGACTTCCATTAGTGTCCCACTAGTGCAAATCTATTTGCAGTACCTCTGCATTGCACACTCAAACCCATTTTTACTAAGCTATTATACTAGCAAACTGTGCTGCCATTTTAAGGGCCATAGTTTCATTGTCCGGGATAGTTATTGTTGTTTATTCTGCTGTCAATAAAGGTAGACCACCGCTGCAATCTACACCACCTCTCAATTTTTACTACCACATTTTAAGTGGACATTCTTGTCGCTAGCAAAATGAGTGGCAAAATGACAGATGCTGGTGGAAAGGGGAACAGGCGTGTTGGAAAAGGAAAAAAAGTTTGTGTCCGTGGGGAAGGTGGCAAAGCTCCATTAACATCTGCTGAAGATAGGCCATCTTGCAGCAAAAGTAAGATGTCTACTACTTTCCGAGGACAATCGGATGTGCTACCTTTTTTACGAACACGAACAACTGGAACAAAGGTAGATGTTGCCCAAAAAAATAAAATGCTTGAATGGATCTCAAGTGGTTCAACAAGTGCCCTCTCCTCCACCTCAACTACCGCATCAAAAAAACACCAGTCCTCTGCGTTGTCATCCCAATCACACTTGCTTTCTCCCAGCTCTCAAGTCTCCATCCGCCCTGCACAGTATGGTGGAACAGAGATGGCAGAGTCTGCAGAGGAAATGGTCTTCAGTGATGCCCATAACCTTTGTGACTCAGATTCAGGCCGTGATGACCAAGTTTCTGAGCATAATGTTGACCCTTATTCACAAACTGAAACACCTATTGTAATAGACAATGAGGAACATACTGATGACGATGAGACGCAGATACCAGATTGGGATGACAACTTAAATATTCATTCAGGGCAGGAAGAGGCACGGTCTGAGGGGGAGGGGAGTGCAAACACAACGCTTGATGAGGAACTTCTAGATCCCACCTACTGTCAACCCACAGTCAGGCACTCGAGGAGGTCAACAGAGGCGGTGGAGGAGGATGCTACTGACGACGAAGTTACCTTGTGTCTTCCTGTACAGAGGAGTACTGGTAGCATGTCTACAACTGCATCCTCAGCCACCACTCTGCCTCTGAGCACTAGTCGGGGTGGCTCAGCAGGTCGCATGCTCTCTAAGCCTTGCCTAGCCTGGTCCTTTTTTGACATAGCAAAAGATCGCCCAAATCATGTGATATGTAAAATTTGTCGTGATTCTGTTAGTAGAGGGCAAAACCTCAGCAGTTTGACAACTTCTTCCATGAATCGTCACATGAATAAATATCATATGTCCAAGTGGGAAGCTCACCGTGCTGCAATGCAGCCTAGCGGAGTGGACCATCCACTGCCTGCCCCTTCCAGTGCATCCGCGCGCTCTTCATCTTCTAGGACTGTGGGGACAGCTGTCACACCTGGTTTTCCACGCACAACTTCCACCACTGTAACCGCAACAGGCAGCTTGCTTGGTAGGTCGTCAGTTGGTTTGGAAGGGGAAACAAGTGCGTGTGTACAGCTCTCTCAGACATCGATAGCACCAACGTTGGATGAAGGCAACATCATGTCTCCGCCTGCACTTTCCTCACAAACCTGCATTTTTCCAGGGACACCCTACTCAACACTGTCTACACACAGCAGCCAGATCTCTGTCCCTCAGATGTGGACAAATAAAAGGCCATTTCTTGCGACCCATGACAAAGCTAAGAGGTTGACTTTATCCCTCTGTAAGCTCTTGGCTACCGAAATGCTGCCTTTCCGCCTGGTGGACACACAGGATTTTAGAGACCTTATGTCTGTCGCTGTGCCCCAGTACCAGATGCCCAGTCACCACTACTTCTCTAAGAAAGGTGTGCCTGCGCTATACCAGCATATCGCACACAACATCACCGCTTCCTTGAGAAACTCTGTGTGTGAACAGGTGCATTTCACCACAGATACTTGGACCAGTAAGCATGGACAGGGACGTTACATGTCGCTGACTGGGCACTGGGTAACTATGGTGATGGATGGTGAAGGGTCTGCTGCACAGGTCTTGCCGTCCCCACGACTTGTGTGTCAATCCTCTGTCTGTCTAAGTTCCTCCACTGCTTCTGCCTCCTCCACCTCGTCTGGGTCATTCACCTCCGCCCCAAGCCTGCCTGGTCAGGCCACCAGCGTTGTAACTGCGCAGAAGGAATCACGCACCCCTTATTACTATGCTGGCAGCAGAGCGCAACGGCATCAGGCGGTCTTTGTCTTGAAATGTCTTGGAACTAAGAGTCACACAGCGGCTGAGTTGTGGGCAGCTCTGGAGACTGAGTTTGGTAAATGGTTGTCTCCACTCAACCTGCAGCCTGGTAAGGCCGTGTGCGACAATGCTGCAAACCTGGGTGCGCCCCTTCGCCTGGGCAAGGTGACACACGTGCCTTGTATGGCTCACGTGTTGAACCTTGTTGTCCAGCAATTTTTAACACACTATCCCGGCCTAGATGGCCTTCTGCACAGGGCACGAAAACTGTCTGCTCACTTCCGCCGTTCAACCGCCGCAGCTGAGCGACTTGCATCGCTCCAGAAGTCTTTCGGCCTGCAGGTTCATCGCCTGAAATACGATGTGCCGACACACTGGAATTCGATTCTCCACATGTTACAGCGAGTGTGGCAGCACCGCCGAGCCCTGGTGCAATATGACAAGACGTATAGCCTGGGCCAACGAGATGCAGAGGTGGGGCAGATCACCCTGATGGAGTGGTCTCAGATCAAGGACCTATGCACCCTTCTGCACAGTTTCGACATGGCGACGAATATGTTTAGCGCTGACAATGCCTTTATCAGCATGACAATTCCAGTCATTTACATGCTGGAGCACACGCTAAACGCTATTCGGACTCAGGGGGTGGGACAACAGGAAGGGGAGGAACTACAGGAGGATTCATATGCGCAAGAGACAACAACATCACCAAGGTCCAGACGTTCATCATCACCAAGGCGGCAGGCATGGGACCATGGGGGACAGGGATCAACAAGGGCGCATGGTAGCAGGCGAAATGTTGAGGAAGGTGCAAGAGAACATGAAGAAATGGAGGACGAACTGTCCATGGACATGGAAGACTCAGCAGATGAGGGAGACCTTGGTCAAAGTTCAGTTGAAAGAGGTTGGGGGGAGATGTCAGAGGAAGAAAGAACGGTTAGCACCTCTATGCCACAAACACAGCGTGGACTTGGTCCGCATGGCTGCGCCAGACACATGAGCGCCTTCTTGCTGCACTACCTCCAACATGACCCTCGTATTGTCAAAATTAGAAGTGATGATGAGTACTGGCTTGCCACACTATTAGATCCCCGGTACAAGTCCAAATTTTGTGACATAATTGCAGCCATAGAAAGGGACGCACGTATGCAGGAGTATCAGCAAAAGCTGTTACTCAATCTTAACTAGGCTTTTCCACAAAACACCCGTGGTGCATGGAGTGAATCTCCCAGTTGTAACTCGACAAACATGGGACGGTCTCGTCATCTTCAACAGTCTACCCGTACCAGCAGCACCGTATCTGGTGCTGGTAACAGCAATTTTATTGAATCTTTTCATAATTTTTTTAGACCATCCTTTGCAAAGCCACCAGAGACAACAAGTCTGACACATAGTCAACGGCTGGAGAGGATGATACAGGAGTATCTCCAAATGAACATCGATGCCATGACTTTGCAACTGGAGCCGCACTCATTTTGGGCTTCAAATCTTGAAAAATGGCCAGAGCTCTCCACTTACGTCTTGGAGATCTTCTCGTGTCCAGCTGCCAGCGTTGTCTCTGAACGTGTCTTCAGTGCTGCTGGGTGTGTGCTGACAGATAAGCGCACGCGTCTGTCCAGTGACAATGTGGACAGACTAACGTTCATCAAAATGAACAAGTCATGGATCCACAAGGAATTTACTACCCCTGTGTCATCCTGGGGAGAGTAAATGCTTGTGTATTTTGAATGTGCTTGATGCAAATCTACCTGTGAAGTGTACAACTGGGGCACAAGTGCTGCCACTAAAGGGGTGGGTGTCTGCGTGGCCCAATTTTTGGAAAAAAGGGAGACTCCGCTTGGAGTAATCCTTGCTTACAGTGTTTCTAAAAATGATCCAAGATGAACAGATCTGGGATCAGGAAAAACTTTGCTACCTACCCCGGTGTCATCCTGGGGACGGTTAAGGATGACGTATTTTTGAATGTGCTTGATGCAAATCTACCTGTGAAGTGTACAACTGGGGCACAAGTGCTGCCACTGAAGGGGTGGATGTCTGTGTGGCCCAATTTTTGGAAAAAAGGGAGACTCCGCTTGGAGTAACCCTTGCTTGCAGTGTTTTTAAAAAGGAGCCAAGATGAACAAGTCATGGTTCAGCAAAGACTTTGCTACCTACCCCGGTGCAATCCTGGGGACGGTTATGGATGGCGTATTTTTGAATGTGCTTGATGCAAATCTACCTGTGTAGTGTACAACTGGGGCACAAGTGCTGCCACTGAAGGGGTGGGTGTCTGTGTGGCCCATTTTTTGGAAAAAAGGGAGACTCCGCTTGGAGTAACCCTTACTTACAGTGTTTCTAAAAATGATCCAAGATGAACAGATCAGGGATCAGGAAAAACTTCGCTACCTACCCCGGTGTCATCCTGGGGATGGTTAAGGATGGCGTATTTTTGAATGTGCTTGATGCAAATCTACCTGTGAAGTGTATAACTGGGGCACAAGTGCTGCCACTGAAGGGGTGGGTGTCTGTGTGGCCCAATTTTTGGAAAAAAGGGAGACTCCGCTTGGAGTAACCCTTGTTTGCTGTGTTTTTAAAAAGGAGCCAAGATGAAAAAGTCATGGTTCAGCAAAGACTTTGCTACCTACCCCGATGGAATCCTGGGGACGGTTAAGGATGGCGTATTTTTGAATGTGCTTGATGCAAATCTACCTGTCCAGTTTGCAACTGGGGCACAAGTGCTGCTACTGAAGTGGTGTCTGTGTGGCCCAATTTTTGGAAAAAAGGGAGACTCTGCTTATACATGATTTTAGAAGGGCATGCCATGCCTATATCTGTGTCTCGTCCTCTTTTTCCTCGTAACGCTGTTTTGTTTTCGCATGAGAATTTGTTCTTGTCACTTTCCCATGTGTTTGTGTTGTGTTGTGAGTTGTTTGTCACCTTTTGGACACCTTTGAGCGTGTTTTCTAGGTGTTTGTATGTGTTTGTGATTGCCTCCCATTGTTTCCTATGCGGTTCGAGTGGTTCGCCGAACCGGTTCGCCGAACCGAACTCGAACGAGACCTCCGTTTGGCGAACCGAACTCGAGCCGAACCACGACCAGTTCGCTCATCTCTACCCAAGAATAGCCTATCATATCAGTCTGGGCATTATGGAGTAATTTCTGAGGTTCATAGTGTTGGGGCATCTTTTAAGAATTGTTAAAGATATTACATGGCTTGTCAAGAACCACTTCATCATTAGAAGTGAGCAAATGCCCGTCCTAGGCTGCTATAGGATGATGCATAGTCTGCTCAGAGACTATTCTATCTTGGACACTTGTGACTTTGATGAAGAAGAGGAATAACATCTCTCATGCCTTTCCTAGAACTGTTGTCATACTTGAATGTCACCTTCTTCATTTATCTTAACCCCTTAGCACAAAATCACATACATGTACATCAGCGCTACAGTTAGCATATGTGACAGTGGCTGAGCTCCCTCCACACACAGTAGATGGCAGCAATGTTACATAACCAGTATCTGCCTCTAATCTAGTATGTGTACATTGACTTTTAGGAGGAGTTTTTGAAACAGAAACCGAGCGAAAACTCAAAACGTTTCAAAAATTTGTAGTTTCTTCTAAAAGAAAACTCAGTAACTGGATTATGTGACACCTGTGGAATGAAGTGTTATACAAGGGGCTGCTGATAAGTCTTTGGCTTTGTGATCTTTTTTGTTTCTATGGTAACGAATGTTACATCACATGAAAGCCTTATGTGTGTGATATATGTTTTAAAAATGTTGTGTTTGTTGCTTATGGCACAGTTTTCTATGCACACAGGAAATCAAAATGACGGAGTCTAATGTGATATTCACAGCAACTGAGAGTAGAGGACAGATAAAACTCTTGTTTCTGCAAGGAAAGTCCGCCAAGGATTTTCATGGTGATATGTCTCAAACATTGGGGGATCAATGCCCTTCATATTCCATAGTTAAGAAATGGGTTGCCATATTTAAAATGGGCCACTTCAGCACCAATAATGAGAAACGTCCTGGATGACCGAGAGTGGTTGTTGTTCCGGAGATCGTCGACGCTGTGCCCAACCTCATACTGGAGAATCGACGAATTTCAGCTAAACCAATAGCAGACATCATGGGGATAGAAAAATCAGCCACTAAGGTGATGGCATCTGTGTTCTCGAATAAGGAGGGCATGCTGCTAGTGGACTACCTTCAAAAGGGTTCTATCATCAATGCAAGGTAATACATTGAACTTTTGGACCAATTGCAGCTCTGAAGGCCAAAATAATGCTGCAAGCTGTCCAAAGGAATCTTTTTCCTGCAAGACAACGCCTCCGCTCATACTGCACAAGCGACCACAGCAAAACTGGCAGACCTGGGCTTCTAGCTGGTTGACCACCCACCTTATTCACCAGATCTAGCTCCCTCCGACTATCACCTGTTTCCAAACCTGAAGAATCACCTCAAGGGTACCTAATTTCACACCATTTCTGATGCCATGGCTGCTATGGATGCCTGGTTTGAGGCACAACAGAAAACCTTCTTTTTGCTAGGCTTACAGAATTTGAAATACCGATGTAAGAAGTGTGTTGACATCAGTGGAGAGTATGGGAAATAAATGTAAAGTTTCATCATCCTATCTCGTTTCATTCTCAGTAAAGCTAAAAACGTATCAGCAGCCCGTCGTAGTAGTACATCATTTTAGAGATCAGACAATTGCAGGTTTAAGTCCTCTTAAAAGACTAGAAAAAAAGGAAATTAAATTGTACCACCCAGGGCTATGGGATACTCGGTCCCAGGCCGTATATGTACGGGGATGCCGTGTTATGGTTGTGTAATGGCCATTGCCCGGTTCCGTGACCCTGCGGACGCTTTTTAATGGGGATTATATACAGGGGAATTGGAAGAGTTTGTATTGTGACGCCACTTGCGGGTTGCGGTTTCGGTGATGGAACCACCGCTGCACAATCTGTTACCACTTGGGCTGATGGTAGTGGCAGCCTGGATGGTAGGCCCTCCGCAAGTAGGGCCATGCCCCAGGTAGTGGATGGTGGGATCCGAACGCAAAAAGAAGGGAGACCACACAATGGGGATGCAGTGCAACTTCTGTTTACTCATTGTGATGTTGAGCTTTAGCACTGAGGACGGCTGGTTCAGACCCCTGGTCCCTTTCGTCCCAGTGCCCGTGTGGTGACCTGGTAGTCTCTTTCCCCGGAACATCTCAGTGGTTGGTGGGACCCCGTAGCTTGGAGCGTTTGTGGGTCCATTACTGTCTGTCGGCAGTCTTTTGTCCGTGCAGCGGACAGTGCGAACCCGGTAGGGTCGGTGTTCTGTTCCGGTCCCTGGCTCAATCTTTACTGCTGGTACCCCCGGATTCTTGGGTCAGTGAGGTCCGTGAAGGTTCCCTCACTGTGCAGGTGTTTGTCAGGTTGCCTGAAGCTGTCACCTAATTTAGGGCTCTGTGCCCCGTCGGTGCTTTGGTTCCAGAGGTACCTGGCTGTACCCTCCCTGGCAACCACTCTCCTTGCCACCTAGGTCACTGTTACACAACCCCGTCTGGAAACATGTCCGTCCCCTTCAACTGTCACTACCGGACTTTACTGTCTGAATGAGTGTCTGTCCCCTCCCACCGGGTTGCTTTCTAGTGGATTGGACTGGCTCCACCTCTGGGCAGCCATCCATTGGGTCCTGTACTAGTCAGTCATCCCTAATGGGGAGTGGAAAACTGGGGATGTTGTGTATTTTGGTGGTACCGGCACTGGTTTTCCAGATCTCTGGAGGTAGGCCCTGCATCTTTTCCAGGATGCAGTACCTAATAGTGCTCTGAGGGGTTCAGGGGCACTACATTCCCCCTTGGTTAAACACCGCACATCCTTGGGCTGCAAAAGAGGCATTTCTTAAACCGTTGCAAGCTTGAGTACTCCCCCCGTCACCCACCACCCAAAGGTCCTGGTCCACAAAACCCTTAGGAGGAAGGTCACCGGTTTCCATAGTAACCGGGTCTCGGCCGACTCTACTGCAGACCCTTCCTGCGACCTTTTCCTCTCCTGTTGGTGGTGTTATCGAGTCCTTGTGGCAGGGTTGTACTCTGGTATTGGCACAATTGGTGCAACTATTTACAAGGTCAGTTCTTGTCACAACCAGTCCTGTGACTGTGGTCCATTTTTATATCAAACTATGCAGGGTTATGCAAACATTTTTCACATTTTCAACATTATTTTCATTTTATAACTCTATTTACATTTTTTTTTTTTCGTTGAACACTAAAGGGCCATTTACACGCTGCAACATCGCTAACGATATATTGTCGGGGTCACGGTGTTTGTGACGCACATCCGGCGTTGTTAGCGACATCGCAGTGTGTGGCACCTAGGAGCGACCTTAAATGATCGCAAAAGAGTTAAAAATCGTTGGTCTGTAACACATCGTTCATTTACCAAAAATCGTTGTCTGGTCAGTAGCAAGGTTGTTCGTCGTTCCTGCGGCACCACACATCGCTACGTGTGACACCGCAGGAATGATGAACATCTCCTTACCTGCTGTCCCCGGCAATGAGGAAGGAAGTGGGTGGGCGGCATGTTCCAGCCGCTCATCTCCTCCCCTACTCTGCTATTGGGCGGCCGCTTAGTGACGCCGCAGTGACGTCGCTATGACGCCGAACGCACCTCCCCCTTGAAGGAGGGATTGTTTGGCGGTCACAGCGACGTCGCTGACAAGGTATGTGCGTATGACGCTGCCGTAATGATAATGTTCGCTACTGCAGCGATCACCAAATGTCGCAAGAACGACGGGGGCGGGTGCTATCGCGCACGACATCGCTAGCTATCGCTGGCGATGTCGCAGCGCGTAAAGCACCCTTTACTCTGTTTCTGAGTGGGGGCTGACCCAAGTTGCTACGGGTTGATCTGCATAACTCTGGTGTCTCAGCTAATCCCTTCTAGTGTTCTAGTGTCTACTGTAAGTGCCTCACTACTAGTTGTAGGTGGGCTAGGCAATTGTCTGCGTGTTCTTTGTCTTTCTGGAATTTGAACTGGTTCTTCCACAGGTTGTGGGAAAGTGATAACCGGCACAATTATTGCTCCATTGTACTGAGGCCAATTTCCTGGAAAGTCTCCAAGTATTGTATGTATCACCTTTTCTTTCTTTTCTGGTACTTGAGGTGTACTTGGTGCTTCTGCTACTGGTTTCAATGGTGCTGGGCATTTCTTCAATTGATCCCTTGAAACAGTTGATGAAGTTTTTCCTTGATCCTTGCCGATAAAGCAGGTTTACTTGTTGTCAAAATTAGAAGGTAGGTAAAGGGTTGTTTTTCCCATTGATCATCAAGTTTGTGAACTTTCCTTTTTCTTTTTAGAACTATTTCTCCAGGTGTTAAAGGAACAGTGTGTGCTTTCTTGTTATAGTCCTTCTCTTGTTTGTCTTGACTTTGGTTTAGACTCTGCTCAACATATTCTTGGATTCTTTTATACTGTGCTTGATGTTTAGAGTCCCAATCAGCATCTGGTGAATTGGTTTCTGGAATTTCCATTTCAAGATCTACTGTCAATCTTCCAGGTCTTGCACGCATTAGATATGCTGGTGTACATTTGGTTGAACTTACAGGATTGTCATTGTACATGTCCACTAAGGGGTACTTTGCACGCTGCGACATCGCTAGCCGATTGTAGCGATGCCGAGCACGATAGTCCCCACCCCCGTCACAGATGCAATATCCTGTGATAGCTGCCGTAGCGAACATTATTGCTACGGCAGCTTCATACGCACTTACCTGCCCTGCAATGTCGCTCTGGCCGGCGACCCACCTCCTTCCTAAGGGGGCGGGTCATGCGGTGTCACAGCAACGTCACATGGCAGGTGGCCAATAGAAGCGGAGGGGCGGAGATGAGTGGGACGTAAACATCCCGCCCACCGCCTTCCTTCCGCATTCATTGCAGGCGGGATGCAGGTAAGAAGTTCCTCGCTCCTGCGGCTTCATACACAGCGATGTGTGCTGCCACAGGAACGAGGAACAACATCGTACCTGTCGCTGCAGCGAAATTATGAAAATGACCGACACTACACAGGTCACCGATTTACGACGCTTTTGCGATCGTTTATCGGTGCATCTAGGCTTTACACGTTGCGACGTAGTTACTGGCGCCGGATGTGCGTCACTTTCGATTTGACCCTGACGACATCGCAGTAGCGATGTCGCAACGTGCAAAGTACCCCTAAGTCAGGTAACTTTTCCGGCCACATGTTCCTTTCTTCTAGTGGTAGGGTTTTCAACAGGTTGATTACCAAATTGTTCATCTTTTCACACATTCCATTTGTTTGTCCACGGTAGGGTGTAGTACGTATCTTTTTACATCCATACATGTTGCAGAACTCGTAGAATATTTCGGCTTCAAAAGCGGGATCTTGGTCCGTCAATACTTGTTCTGGGTATCCGTGAGGTCTACAAAAGTGAGCCTGAAAGGCTTTTGCTGCAGTACTTGCTGTTAAATCGTTTACAGGTATGACCACTAAGAATCTGGAGTAGTGATCCACCATAGTGAGAGCATAGGTATAGCATGTTCGACTAGGTGTTAACTTTACATGGTCCAGGGCGACAATCTCCAAGGGCTGCTTGGTGACAATGGGTTGCAGTCGTGCTTTTTGACTGTTGTTATCTTTCCTCCTCAAAGCACAAGGATCACAGTTTCTGCACCATTCTTCTATAGTGGTTCTATAGTGGGTCCCATTCCAATCCAATAGAATCGATCACGCAGCATCGCTTCCAGCTTCTTCCACCCGAAGTGTCCTGCTCGATCATGGTACGCGTCCAAGACTAACTGGACATGTGCTTTAGGTATCACCACTTGACATACCCTTTCATGAGTCTTGGGGTTAGTAATGTGCCGCCCCAGCAGCGGATTGTACCGCTCGGATCCGTGGGCAATGTCTGTTCGTGACTCGAGGGTCTCCGGACCTGGGGGCTCGGGGCCACACTCTAAAATGAAAGGGGGTATTTACAGGGGGAATGATAGTTCGTGACGCCACCGGTGGTGTGCGATAATTTGGAGTACCGCCGCTGCCATTGTAGGGTGTACCTGGGGTGATGGATTGGGGCAGCAAGGTGTTATTAGCCTCCACGGGTAGGGGTAGGCCCCGAGGCTCTGGAAGGTTATTCTGGGTGCCGTGACGGGAAGATCACTCATGTAATCACTCAGCCAACAAACAGACGCTGACAACCGGGTAAACCAAGTCTCTAGGTGCCGCTACCTCTCTCGGGGAGCTCGTCCGGGTCCCATCCCCTGCAGTGCTACCTGGTGTTCTGTGACCTGCCTCCTGGCACAAAGTTGAGGTTTACTGAAGTGGCCCGGTAGTTTGGAACTTGCCGGGCCCCGCTCCCCAAGTGTGGGAGCCTGCTCTCAGGGCTCATGTTTGGGATCTTGTGGGCTGTGTATGTGGAAGGCCCTATCCCCCTCGTTGCGCTAGTGCCCCAATTCTGGAGCTTGTGGGAACAGTCCATAAAGGCACCACTCTCCGCAGGTTAATTGCCGGGTTGCCTGAAGCTTCTCCCCGACCTAGGGTCTGTGTATCCTGCCGTGCCTTTGGTCCCGGACCACAGATAGGACCAGGCTGCTGACCATCCTCTTGACAGGTCCTAGTCACTTTGCCTCAATCCCCTGCGACCGGGGGTCCGACTCCTCTAGGCCCAGACACCACCGCCTGCAACCTAGACAGCTACTCTCGGGAGCCACCGCTCCCTCCTTCCTCCACTTCACTCCTCTTCACTCCACTTCCTTCACGGACACTCTCCTGACCCTCCCTTCCTGACCCCTAGGTGGGCGACCCTATTCCGCTCAAGCCGCCCACTGGTGTGTCTGGTGGGTGTGGTACAGGGTGTTCATAGGATTTAATATGCTGTTGGAGGCAGCACTGTAAGATGGGGACCCAGAACCATGAGGGATTTGAATGCTGCACTAAGGGAAAAGGACGTGCAGTACCCTGTGATGACCTGATAGTCCAGGGGCGTCACAGTAAGGGGTACTTTGCACGCTGCAACAACGCTAACCGATGATAGCGATGCCGACCGCGATAGTCCCCGCCCCCGTCGCAGATGCGATATCTTGTGATAGCTGCCGTAGCGAACATTATCGCTACAGCAGCTTCACACGCACTTACCTGCCCTGCGACGTCACTCTGGTCGGCGACCCGCCTCCATCCTAAGGGGGCGGGTCGTGCGGCATCACAGTGACGTCACACGGCAGGCGGCCAATAGAAGCGGAGGGACAAAGATGAGCGGAATGTAAACATCCCGCCCACCTCCTTCCTTCCTCATTGCAGGCGGGATGCAGGTAAGGAGATGTTCCTCGCTCCTGCGGCTTCATACACTGCGATGTGTGCTGCCACAGGAACAAGGAACAACATCGTACCTGTCGCTGCAGCGAAATTATGGAAATGACCGACACTACACAGATCACCGATTTTCGATGCTTTTGCGATTGCTTATTGGTGAATCTAGGCTTTAGACGTTGCGACGTCGTTACTGGCGCCGGATGTGCGTCACTTTCGATTTGACCCCAACGATATCGCAGTAGCGATGTCGCAATGTGAAAAGTACCCCTAAGACTTCGGCACAATTTACCTCGATGGATATATAGCCTTCTTCTCTCCTTCCACAACCATTGGGCTTCTGGTGGAGCTTTGGGACCTAGGTATGAATCTGGTTGGGCTATCAACTCTTTGATCAGTCTTACTGCAGGGTCATTGTCCTATGCTTCTTCCAACCATGGTGAGGTAGCGGATCCAGCATGGTTTCTTGGTGCATGCTGTAAGATGGGTGGTTCTGTAGATCACTGGGATGGTGAAAGGCTGGCAACTCGATTTCCTCCCGTTCATCTACGTCCTTTCCCTCATCTGACAGGTGAGGCATCCTAGATAACGCGTCCGTGTTAGCGTTCTTGTGACCAGCCCGATAATTGATGGTAAAGTCATAGTTTGCCAGTCGAGCCATCCAACGTTGTTCCAATGCTCCAAGCTTTGCCGTATCCAGATGAGTCAAGGGTTGTTGTCTGTGTAGACTGTGAACTTTGCAGCTGCCAGGTAGTGTTTAAACCTTTCTGGCCCTGCCCAGACTAATGCCAGGAACTCCAGCTTGAAGGAGCTGTAGTTTTCGGGATTCCTTTCAGTAGGACAGAGATTCCTGCTTGCGTAGGCAATCACTTTTTCTTTGCCGTTCTGCACTTGTGATAGTACAGCTCCCAATCTCACGTTGCTGGCATCGGTATACAGTACAAATGTAAGGTTGTAGTCAGGGTACGCCAGAATCTCATTTCCTGTCAGGGCCAACTTCATCTGTCTGAAGGAATTTTCTTCTCCCTCACTCCATTCAAATGGAGGACCGGAAGTCTTGCCTTTTTTGGCCTGGCTTACCAGGAATTCTCTCAAGGGTGCCGCCATCTTTGTGTAGCCCTTTATGAATCTTCCTTAGTATCCTACCAGGCCCAGGAACTAACGTACCTCTTTGACGGTGGACGGTCTTGGCCAGTTCTTGATGGTTGTAATTTTTTCTGGGTCTGGCGCCACTCCTTCTTCGCTGACCACGTGCCCGACATACTGGACCCTGGGTTTCAACAGATGACACTTGGACCGCTTCAATTTCATCCCGTACTTTGACAACGCTTCAAATACCTCTGCTAGATGTTCAAGATGTTCCTTGTAGGTCTTGGAGTATACGATCACATCATCCAGGTAGAGCAGTACAGTCTCGAAGTTGCGATGTCCTAGGCAGCATTCCATTAGACTCTGGAATGTTCCCGGTGCGGTACACAGTCCAAACGGCATACTGTTGAATTTAGAGAGGCCCATTAGTGTGGCGAATGCTGTTTTCTCCCGATCCTCTTCGGCGACCAAGACCTGCCAATAGCCACTGGTGAGATCTAGGGTAGAGAAGTAGTTAGCAGCCTTCAGCGCAGCCAGCGACTCTAGCGGATAAGCATCCTTGTGGGTGATTCGATTTATTTGCCTATAGTCCACACACATCCTCATAGTGGAGCTTCCCAGGGGCTACAACTATCTCTAATAACCCCAGCCTCCTTCATGTTCCTCAACATCTCCTTGGCACACTGATAGTGAGTGGGTGGTATAGGTCTGTATCTCTCTTTGATGGATAGATGATTACCTGTGGGTGTGTGATGTTGTACCCCTTTTATCCTCCCAAATTCTAGTGGATGCTTACTGAAAACTTGTTCATATTCCTGTACTACCCTGTAGACTCCATGTTTCTGGTGTGAAGGGGTGGAATCAGTACCTCCATGCAGTTCCTGACACCAACCCTCTAATTGGTTTTGGGGACAGTCATCTTTTGCCTGCTCTGGTGGGGTTAAAGGGGTGGTTCACCCATATTTTTTATTGTCTAGTTCGATATTATGTTGAGAAACAATGTTTCTCTCAAATACCTTGTGTTGGCAATAGTGCCTGTGAGAGACGCTATTGCAGACCGCTGTTCCCCGTCCAGTGACGTACCCGTCAAATGCTGCACACGTCACATCCGTGCAGCCGGCTACATTCTACCAGACTCTGAGCTGTGAGCGGTGTTTCACTGCTTTCACAGCCCATCTGCTCCCCCCTCCCTCCTCCCTCCTAGCACGGCGCGTCTGCTTCTCCCCCTCCCTCCTCGCAGAACGCTGCAAGCAAGAGACGCGCTGTGCTGTGAGGGAAGAGGAAGGAGGAGCAGGGAGCAGATGGGCTCAGAATGTAGCCGGCTGCACGGATGTGACGTGGCAGCATTTGACGGGTACGTCACTGGACGGGGAACAGCGGTCTGCAATAGCGCCTCTCACAGGCACTATTGACAACACAAGGTATTTGAGAGAAACCTTGTTTCTCAATATAATATCAATCTAGACAATAAAAAATATGCGTGAACCACCCCTTTAAGGATTCCACTGCCTGGATAGACTCTTCAGTGACAGTGAACAATTTGGCAATGGTTGCATACTGGGGCAATTTAGTTTCCTCCTCCCTATAGTTTAACACTCGCACAGGCACTCTCCCTTTGCGAACATCAACCACCCTCTGGCTGTTAGGACCGTGGGCTAATGTTCAGAGTGTATGGGTTCTACCACTGCCTGGTAATCTTGCCCATTGAGGCCTATGGCCGCACAACACCATATCATCATTTCACTTCATGGGGGTATCACAATAGGGCCAGCATCTATTACCTGTATGCTGCCAATTTCCCCACCAGATAGGTTTACCTGTTATCTCTGAAAGAGGGGCTTTGCAGGACCCTCTGCTGCCCAGCACCTGCAGTTTCAGCAATCTGTTGGAGTAAAGGGCGCTTTACACGCAGCGACATCGCTAGCGATGTCGCTCGTGAAAGCACCCGCCCCCGTTGTTTGTGCGTCACGGGCAAATTGCTGCCCATGGCGCACAATATCGCTAGTACCCGTCACACATACTTACCTTCCTAGCGACGTCACTGTGGCCGACGAACAGCCTCTTTTCTAAGGGAACGGTTTGTGCGGCGTCACAGCGACATCATAAGGCAGGCATCCAATAGAAGCGGAGGGTCGGAGAGCTGCCGCATGAAAGTCACGCCCACCTCGTTGCCAGAGAACGCAGGTATGGTGTTGTTCGTCGTTCCTGGGGTGTCACGTGTAGCGATGTGTGCTGCCTCAGGAATGACGAACAACCTGCATCCAATATCAGCATCGATATTTAGGGAAATGGTCAACAATCAACGATTGGTAAGTATTTTGCATTGTTAGCGGTCACTCGTACGTGTCACATACAACGACGTCGCTAACGAGGCCGGATGTGCGTCACGAATTCCGTGACCCCAACGACATCTCGTTAGCGATGTTGTTGCGTGTAACGGGGCCTTTAGAACAACACTTCCCCCAGACAATTTTCAATGACATTTGTTGCCAAAATCATGTTTGGATTCTTATCACTAGCATCATTTTCCACTACAATCAGTCCTTGGTTCTTTAACTCCACCCTCCCCACTTTTATGGTTACCTCCTGAAACCCAATCTGAGTCACTGGTAACGCGTTGACAGCATAAATAGTGAGGCCCGCATCCGGACAGGTGAGTTCAGCTTCTGACCAGAACCTTTTATAAAGTACATATGGGATGGTTGTTACTTGCGATCCGGTGTCCAACAATGCAGAAGTAGGGATTCCGTCTAGGGTGATGGACAGAATAGGTCGTCGTCCTACATACTGGTCACGCCAATCAGATGGGCGTTGTCGTCTTATTCCTGGGGATTGGCCCTTGGCCCCAGGGGTTGCCGGTTTAAAGGACACCTTCTTGCGAAGTGGCCGGCTTTGTGGCACCTCCGGCAGATGGTAGAGAAGAGGAAGAAAAAGGGTATACCAATATGGGATCACCACAACAATATATAAAGGGTAATTATTTTATTAGTACATGCAAAAAACAAGAGAACACATTTCTCATCACTAGGAGTGTGGACACACACTAGCACGATTAAAAACACTTAAAAAGCCAAAGGCATGGACACCATACACGCCAGGAACAATAACATACAGAAATACAGTGCAAATAAAGTGGAGGTACTCTGTAAGATATTGCACAAAGCCCAGTCCCACAAATTAAATCCGTCTATGTTGTAATAGGACAGAGACTGTATGATCTGATATGCAGGTATTAATGAAATAAAAAATATTGAACACCGCCGTACAGATACAAACAGATATGCTAACACCTGATGTGTAGAATATAAGAGCAGGGATAGTACAATATGTTATCCTTATATAGCTAACAAGGTGCAACCAGCACACTGTGAGTACACACAGAAATTGGAATACATCTGCACAGTGTATAGTACAATATGGGTGTATCAACAATGGCGGCACAATAAATATTGATATATGGCCAATAACTAACCAAAATACCTCATACAGTCAGTATCCTCAATATATGAGGGATGTTTGCCATGCCCGTCACCCCTGTAGGGCTAATACATATCAAAAATACCTCATACAGCCCGAATCCCTAGCATATAAGAGATGTAAAACATGCCTATCACTCCTAAAGTAGGGCCAAGAGCCACTCGGGCCATGCAGAGAGGCCAAGGCAGGGATAAAGGATCAGGCTAGGGATAACACAAGAGCGGGACCGTACTTACTACCCCCAAAAATAATGGCAGCCATATAGGTGGAGTAGATAGAGTAACCAACAAAGTTCCTGGCGTGGAACCCCATGCGTATCGCCACGTGTACAGTGGCTTCCTCAGGGGAAAGAAAGGCAGTGTGCAGTGATATTGTGTGTCCTATTTAAGGACCAGTCATCAGCACTCACCAGTGTTGCAGCTGGGAGATCCTGAGCACTAAACATGAAGCTCCGATGGCGGTCGCCATCTTGCTCAGTCACATGACGTGATAGGACTCCTCCCCTGTCATTCACTGCGCATGCGCGAGGCAGCCGGCGCTTTAAACTTTATCAAATTAGTATTAGGTACAGCGCATAGAGGTATAATAAAGTAGCGAAACGGTCTACAGAAACTGAACTTATAAACATGATAAGGTATAAATCATATTCTATTAGACAGGCCATTCGGGGCTATGCGCATGCGTCAGGCAAAAGGGAGAAAGAGGGCTATATTAACCCTGTCATAGATGGAATACTTAGATAGTACAGGTACTTTAGTATGGTGATCGAGGAGGATAGCAAGTTTATGAATAGTCACAGATGCAACAAGAAAAGAGAGGGTTCCTCATATATATCTGTGTCTGCAGAGAATCTAGATATATCAGCAAATCAAATAATGCACAATATCAAAAGAAGCCAAATGCCGTTAGGAACTCCTTATGTAGCCATCTATCAATGCTAATGTCACAATGTGATATAATACAGGTACAAGGTCAGGAGGACTGAAAGTGGTTGTAAAAAGTGGGTCCACTGAATGTCTATGTACAGGCACTGAGACTCACATCCCCCCATAAACATGATATTATAGAGGTTGGCGGGAACAAACTCAGCCCATGTCAAAAAAGGGGCTGGGTATCAGTGACTCCCCACATAACCCTCAGTCCACACTGATGTCACCATGGAGGCGAAAAATACAGACACAGTACAGATACCAGATCAGGAGGACTGAAGGTAGTTGCAGAGAATGGATCATACAGACACTGAGAATGGCATCCCCTTATAGATCAATAGTAGTATAGAGGTTAGTGGAAACAAGCTTGAAAGGTACTAGAAGCCCATTCAGGGCCTGTGATACACAGTAACACACAAAAAAAATTTGTTAACCTGAGACCGCAAAGGCAATATGCCCAAGAGGTCAAAATAGATAATGCAGATAAATAGAGTTGCAATTAATTAATCATATTTGAAGACACTGTGTGCATTACATCTAGCATATATAATAAACATGATACAGTATAGTACGTCCAGGGTAGTCAATGACTCCCACGTATCATAAAACACGGTCCATTAGAGCTCTTAAATGATATCGATAGTGACCGTGTATAATTTACGAAAGTTAGATTGGAGTCCCTCCAACATGTCCCACCGTCCCGCTATGGGGTACAGTATCAGTTCTTTTCTACTATTGATCTATAAGGGGATGCCATTCTCAGTGTCTGTATGATCCATTCTCTGCAACTACCTTCAGTCCTCCTGATCTGGTATCTGTACTGTGGCTGTATTTTTCGCCTTCATGGTGACATCAGTGTGGACTGAGGGTTATGTGGGGAGTCACTGATACCCAGCCCCTTTTTTGACATGGGCTGAGTTTGTTCCCGCCAACCTCTATAATATCATGTTTATGGGGGGATGTGAGTCTCAGTGCCTGTACATAGACATTCAGTGGACCCACTTTTTACAACCACTTTCAGTCCTCCTGACCTTGTACCTGTATTATATCACATTGTGACATTAGCATTGATAGATGGCTACATAAGGAGTTCCTAACGGCATTTGGCTTCTTTTGATATTGTGCATTATTTGATTTGCTGACATATCTAGATTCTCTGCAGACACAGATATATATGAGGAACCCTCTCTTTTCTTGTTGCATCTGTGACTATTCATAAACTTGCTATCCTCCTCGATCACCATACTAAAGTACCTGTACTATCTAAGTATTCCATCTATGACAGGGTTAATATAGCCCTCTTTCTCCCTTTTGCCTGACGCATGCGCATAGCCCCGAACGGCCTGTCTAATAGAATATGATTTATACCTTATCATGATTATAAGTTCAGTTTCTGTAGACCGTTTCGCTACTTTATTATACCTCTATGCGCTGTACCTAATACTAATTTGATAAAGTTTAAAGCGCCGGCTGCCTCGCGCATGCGCAGTGAATGACAGGGGAGGAGTCCTATCACGTCATGTGACTGAGCAAGATGGCGACCGCCATCGGAGCTTCATGTTTAGTGCTCAGGATCTCCCAGCTGCAACACTGGTGAGTGCTGATGACTGGTCCTTAAATAGGACACACAATATCACTGCACACTGCCTTTCTTTCCCCTGAGGAAGCCACTGTACACGTGGCGATACGCGTGGGGTTCCACGCCAGGAACTTTGTTGGTTACTCTATCTACTCCACCTATATGGCTGCCATTATTTTTGGGGGTAGTAAGTACGGTCCCGCTCTTGTGTTATCCCTAGCCTGATCCTTTATCCCTGCCTTGGCCTCTCTGCATGGCCCGAGTGGCTCTTGGCCCTACTTTAGGAGTGATAGGCATGTTTTACATCTCTTATATGCTAGGGATTCGGGCTGTATGAGGTATTTTTGATATGTATTAGCCCTACATTGATATTCACTGTACTGCCCTCTATTGATATACTTGTACTGTGTTTAATATACTGTGCAAATTTATTCAAACCTTTATATATATCCGCAGTGTTTTGCATATATTCTCTCAGCTATATACTGGTTGATACTGCACATGGTGCATTATCAGGTTATCATAGGGGTGACGGGCATGGCAAACATCCCTCATATATTGAGGATACTGACTGTATGAGGTATTTTGGTTAGCTATTGGCCATATATCAATATTTATTGTGCCGCCATTGTTGATACACCCATATTGTACTATACACTGTGCAGATGTATTCCAATTTCTGTGTGTACTCACAGTGTGCTGGTTGCACCTTGTTAGCTATATAAGGATAACATAAATAAACAATACCAAAAAACACGGACAAGTCCGTGCCATATTCACAATATGGATGAAGCCATATACAGATTGATATTAAACAAAGAAGAGAAAAATTCTATACAACGACTAAATAGTAAAATTGTATATTTTATTGATGAAAAATAGCTAAAAAGCAGACAAACATTTTAAAATAGAATTAGCAGAGACAATAAATGGTGAGTACCACAAGATGGCGCCCTCACACCACAATAGGTATATGGTAGCACATGCTAAATATAAATACACTGCACATAAAGGGCTAGAAAGCCAAGATTGCATATAAATGACATGTGCTGCTACACATTAGGTGCCTGTTACTTTCACATCACAAGACAAAGTGTCACAATTCTGCAACAAGGCACTAAGTATACATTGCAACCAAACATACCTAGATGGTGAATGGGAGCCCAAATCCCCGACCCATAGGTTTCGGTGTATCTCCTTCTTCCGGGGGTGGAAGAAGGAGATACACCGAAACCTATGGGTCGGGGATTTGGGCTCCCATTCACCATCTAGGTATGTTTGGTTGCAATGTATACTTAGTGCCTTGTTGCAGAATTGTGACACTTTGTCTTGTGATGTGAAAGTAACAGGCACCTAATGTGTAGCAGCACATGTCATTTATATGCAATCTTGGCTTTCTAGCCCTTTATGTGCAGTGTATTTATATTTAGCATGTGCTACCATATACCTATTGTGGTGTGAGGGCGCCATCTTGTGGTACTCACCATTTATTGTCTCTGCTAATTCTATTTTAAAATGTTTGTCTGCTTTTTAGCTATTTTTCATCAATAAAATATACAATTTTACTATTTAGTCGTTGTACAGAATTTTTCTCTTCTTTGTTTAATAAGGATAACATATTGTACTATCCCTGCTCTTATATTCTACACATCAGGTGTTAGCATATCTGTTTGTATCTGTACGGCGGTGTTCAATATTTTTTATTTCATTAATACCTGCATATCAGATCATACAGTCTCTGTCCTATTACCACATAGACGGATTTAATTTGTGGGACCGGGCTTTGTGCAATATCTTACAGAGTACCTCCACTTTATTTGCACTGTATTTCTGTATGTTATTGTTCTTGGTGTGTATGGTGTCCATGCCTTTGGCTTTTTAAGTGTTTTTAATTGTGCTAGTGTGTGTCCACAGTCCTAGTGTTGAGAAATGTGTTCTCTTGTTTTTTGCATGTACTAATAAAATAATTACCCTTTATATATTGTTGTGGTGATCCCATATTGGTATACCCTTTTTCTTCCTCTTCTCTAATACTTGCTTAGTATACCAGGAGATCCCACTGGGTGGTGCCCTTCCCTTTGTCTGTTGTTCACCTCCGGCAGATGGGTTGCCCAAACGAATCATAGCGAACGCTGCTCCTTCCTCTGGTCGATGGGATCCTTCCTCATCGCACCCATGGGATGTCCTCAGGGCAGTCACCTAGCTGGATCTTCTCAGCCGGCTGGGTTTTAGTCTCTGCCACCGTTAAGGAAGGGGGGCTCCACCTGCAGGGGTGAGGTGCTGGCTTGCCAGGACTGGGGGGCAGAGTCTATGGTCTCAGGGGATTGCAGGGTTTTTATGGCCCGGTCCTTGAGAACAACAAAGTCCACATTTGGATGTTCCAGGGCCCACAGGTGCAGCTGCTTGCGGTTCTCCACTGAGTGTAACCCCTGCAGGAACTGCTCAACCATCATCTTGTTCCCTTCTGGATCACCGATGGGTTCTACATGTCTCAAGCTCCGCAGCGCTGCTTGAAATCTTAGGGCATAGTCTCTGATACTGTCCTGGGACCACTACCTACAGTAGTAAAATCCCATTCTCAGCTCTGCCTCTGTACGGGTTTCAAAAGCAACTTTGAGCTTTTCGAAGATGGTGTTCAGTGAGCCCCGATCGTCATCTGACCAGGTATCTACCTCCAACTCTGCTGCACCCGTTAACTGTCCCAGCACCACAGACGCCCTTTGTCTGCCGGTCATCGCACACATAAACAATCAGAGAAGGCCTGGATCAACTGTAAAGCAGTGCTCAGGAGGAAGAAAAACACTAGTAATAGAAAAATAACTCCAGCACTCAAAAAAAGTAGAATCCAAATGCTTTTTGCTCAGTATTAATATTTTTTCTTATTTTGATTATTGCGCAAAAAATTATGTCCATCAGTGATAATAGTGTTAATAGACTGTATCAACGTTTCAACAGAATCTGTCTTTTTCAAAAGACTGTCTAAAATAAAAAAGAAAAGAACATAAAAAACTTCTTAACAATAAACAATTGTTTTCATAAAGAGTAATTAACGAATATCGCATCAGTGGAATAGGATGCAAACGCATACCGTACGTTTATATAGACAGCAATTTACAAATCTCACATCAATGGGATAGTGTAGTGTACAAACGCATATCATACAAAAAATACATATATTTAAGACATTTATGAGAAAAAATTTTGAGACATTTTTTTTTGTCCGAATCATCAGTAATGGTGAAAAAGTGAGAAAAGTGAACAAATGTGTCCCAGGTCATCGCATATGTGCCGCCCTGGCAAAACCAGGGTGTCACAGAGGTCTGCATCCATCTTTATGGTGCAGAGCTCACTCCCCCTTGGGGAGTTTCCCACCCAGTTACACTCCAGCCAATCAGGCCCCACTCACCCCCTCCCCAGGAAAATGGGAAGGGGGAGAGAGGAACTTGGGGAGAGCAGAGTTTGCATGGTAGTGAGTCTGCAGGAGGAGAGAGGGCTAGAAGCAGCCCCTGTGTGAGGCTAGGAGAATTGGCAGTGAAGGCCTCAGGAAAAGGCCAGCTGCTTCCTGTGTACGGAGCAGATGTGGCGCCCCAGGATCTGGTCGCCACAACAGCATTGACCTTCCAAAGGGTTAATGCTGAGCCTGGAGGTAATGGGGAGGTCCATTGGCCAGCAAGTTTAACACCCAACGCAGTTCTCCCTCCGGCCAGCAGGGGGAGCTCTGAACCTGGAATTCCAGGGAGCATTCCTCAAGTCTGGCCTGGGGGAGGAAGTAGTGGTCAGTCTGTAGAGAGAAGTGGAAGGAAGCAGACGCAGAGTGAGCGGTCCTGTGGAACTGGGGCCTAGAGCTAGAGTAGCTTGGCCCAGGGAAGCAGGAGTAGCTGAGAGGCAGCGGAGAGACTCGGACATCGGAGTCTGTGGCCACCAGGGCTTAAACATACTCCCTGGTAGCCGAATCCGAAGGGCAGGAGAGCTGCAAGCACCTGGCCCAAAAACATCCCAAAGGTACAGCTGCAGCATCAGGGCCCGGTGTGGACTCCAGCAGAGAAGCACCAGAGAGGGCCTGCGCAGCCTGCTACAGAGGGAAAGGGACGTACCATCAGTCCCAGCAGCAAAGAGGGCCATTTCTGGATTCAGAGAAGCAGGGTCCTATCATAACAAAGAAAAGTACAGGAGTAGGCCTCATACTCAGCTGGCCAGAAAGATCACCCCAAGTACTTCCAGGCCGACCGGATCCCCATCACCACCTGTAACGGTCTCCCAGGACTGGACTGTTCCCAAAGTAAAAGAGGAAAAGGTAAAGAGACTGTTGTTTGTGCCTGGTTCTTTCATTGCCTGTCGGCCCTGCACCGTGTTAGCCACACAACCCCATAGACTTTCACGAGCACTAACAGTGTCCCCGGGGCTCCGCTCCACCTGTGGGGAGCAGTACCACCATTGCTGCCATAACATCACCCCGGAGGCCTCACACAGCAGCGGCGGCTTAATAGCCGCAGACCACAGGTGGCGTCACGAACACAAACTTTATTCATCAATCCACATATTCTACTGACACCCACCAGGGCCACGGAGCCGGGCCCAGACACCACTGACTACCACCGGACTAGTCCGGCCCGGCACCGGGTGTCCCATAGCCCTGGGGTGGGCGAGTCAACTTTGGCGTCACGAACAGGATTTCGTGCCTGGTCCCACCGGGTACTGTGCGCCTGCAGAAACTGTGCTTAAATGACTGTGTTACTGTTTGCAAACTGCCGCCGCCATTAGCCTCGCTGAGCGCAGGAAGAAGGGGGGCGTGACTGACAAAGAGCGCGAAGGGAGCGCGCCATCAGAGCAGAGCGCTGTTAACTCCGCGCGACCCAGAAGGGAATTTGAAAAGTGAACGGAGCCTGGTAAGGTTCACTAAGGGGGAGGAAGATGTCCGACTCGGAGGGAGGGCAGATGGCTGCCATAGCCCGAGACGCCGCGGCGCCAGCCGAAGCAATCCCAGTCGCCGTCGCCCCAGCCCCCGCTGTAGCGCCGGTAATGCCGATCACAATGCCGTACATCCCGGGAGCAGAATGGCTGCCGCAGTACTCTGGGGAGTCCCATACCTTGAGCGACCTCAGAGAAAGTCTGCACAGCTTGTTCCGGGTGTATCCTCTGACTGAGAGCCAGAAGGTGGGCATATTATTGGGGCAGCTAGCCGGCGCGGCCCAGCGTGAAGTGAAGTCCTGGCCTGATACAGATAAAGGGACAGCAACCCAGATACTGGCCAAGCTAAAGAGTACTTTTGACACCCGCACCGCAGCAGAAATAAAGATGAGATTCTTTGGGTGCAAACAACGGGCCACAGACAGCATAAGGGACTATGGCTTAAACTTGCAGGAGGCCCTGAAAGCAGTTAAACAGGTGGACCCAGAGAGTGTACGTGAAGAACACAAACTTCTAACTGAGCAGTTCATAGAGGGGCTCCTGTCAGATGCCCACAGGACCCAGCTGCGTATCATGGTCCTGCAGAACCCTGCTCTGGACTTTGCAAAGTTTAAGAACCAGGCCATCCGGGTACTGAGAGAATCTACACCGAATGACCCAGTATCCCTCTGGCCTCTTGCTATCACGTACCCCGGGGTGGTGCCTGCAACACGAGCTGCTGCAGGGGCCGAGGCGCAGTCCCTGCATAAGGATCCCACTGCAGAGCTCAGACAGCAGGTCCGGGAGCTGACCAAGACTGTAGCTGCCCTTGCCAAGACCGTGCAGTCTCTACAAGTGACCCCATCACCTGCAAGAATCGAGTTGGCCTCCAGCCCAGATGACGTCCCATGGATGCGACAGAGGAGGATTCCGCCGACCCGAGGCAAAGACACAGACCGGTATGATTCAACGGGACAACCGATCTGCCGCCGCTGCAGCCAGGCGGGCCACATTGCACGACACTGTCCTTTAAATGGGCCGAGCCTGGGGCCAGGAGCCGACCCCCAGGTGTAAGGAAGCCCGGCTCAACCCCCAGCCGCAGCAAGTATGTGGGAGGACGACCGGTCCTTCCTATTGTGCTGGATGGGATCCCTTTGAATGCCCTCCTGGATACGGGGTCCCAGGTAACAACCATCCCCTATAAACTGTACAAAAGATATTGGGCTGATTCAGACATTGACCATGGCCCAGATGATGATTTAACAATTGTGGCCAGTAATGGTCAGCCCTTACCTCAAATTGGGTACAAAGAAGTAACCATTAAAGTGGGGTGGGTAGAATTGCCATGTCAGGGGATGATAATTGTAGATATTGATCGCAAAGAATCTGACCCACTGCTAACCATTGGTACAAATGTGATAGAAAATTGTATTGCCGAAGTGATAATTTTGTTGCAACAGGCGTCTGAAACTGCCAGCTCCGGGCAGCAGCGTGCCCTACAGAGGGAGATCAGAGCCCTGATGAGGAGGCAGCAGGTAGAGCTGGCCGGAGGAGAAATTGGCAGTGTGAGGGTAAGTGACCCCCTCCCCATTGCAATACCCCCAAGAAGTGAAATGTTGATATGGTGTCGGGCAGCAATAGGCCTCAGGGGTCAGGATTACCATGCCTTGGTAGAACCGGTGTATTCAGACAGTAGGCCTGGAGTCCTGATAGCCAGAGGGGTAGCAGACGTTTGCAAGGGGAGAGTGCCCGTCTGTGTCCTGAATTGTGGGGAGGAGGAAGCCAAATTGCCCCGGTACGCCACTGTAGCAAAACTGTACACTGTCAGCAACAATACCATCAAAGCAGTGGAACCCTTGATCCCGTCCGACCAGGCGGAAGACAATGGCTCCAAGGGGCAGCTGGAAGACTGGTGCCAAAAATTACATGTGGGCACCGACTCCACCCCCTCACACCAAAAGCATGGGGTTTACCGGGTGGTACAGGAGTACGAGCGGGTCTTCAGCAAACACCCCCTAGATTTTGGGCAGGTGAAAGGGGTTAAACATCAAATCCCCACGGGTGATCATCATCCCATTAAAGAGAGATATTGCCCTGTACCCCCCACACAGTATCAGCGTGCCAAAGAAATGTTACTGGAAATGAAGGAGGCTGGGGTTATCAGAGATAGTTGTAGCCCCTGGGCAGCTCCACTAGTGCTCGTAAAGAAAAAAGATGGTACAATGAGAATGTGTGTAGATTACAGGCAAATTAACCGCATTACACATAAAGATGCTTATCCACTGCCCAGAATAGAGGAGTCACTAACAGCCTTAAAGTCAGCTAACTATTTCTCCACCTTGGATCTCACCAGTGGGTATTGGCAGGTTCCCGTGGCAGAGGCGGACAAGGAGAAGACTGCATTCATGACACCAATGGGCCTCTGTGAGTTCAACTGTATGCCATTCGGGCTCTGCAACGCCCCAGGGACATTCCAAAGGTTGATGGAGTGCTGCTTGGGCCACCACAACTTTGAAACCGTGCTGTTGTACCTGGATGACGTCATAGTCTACTCCAAGACTTATGAAGACCACCTGAGGCACTTAGCAGAAGTGTTTGAGTCCTTGTCGAAATATGGCCTGAAGATAAAGCCGTCCAAATGTCACCTCTTGAAGCCAAAGGTACAGTACCTGGGTCATGTGGTCAGCGCAGAAGGTGTGGCACCTGATCCGGAGAAAGTCACCGTAATCAAGGACTGGCCAAGACCCACCACGGTAAAGGAGGTGCGGCAGTTCCTTGGGCTGGTGGGCTACTACCGAAGGTTCATTGATGGTTTCACCAAGATAGCAGCGCCCCTTCAAGACCTCCTGGTGGGCCAGCCAAAGCAGGCTAAGACGCAGAGCCCTCCATTTGAATGGAGCAGCCAACTAGAAACATCCTTTGTCCGGCTGAAAGGGGCTCTCACGGGAGAAGAAATTCTGGCCTACCCTGACTACAGCCAGCCGTTTGTACTGTATACAGATGTAAAAACATTAAAATTAATACATCTAGTTATCAAATATTTCATAGTAGGACATATATGTTCACAGTTCTGTTTATGTTGGAGGGCATAGTTTATTAATAAAGTTTTTATAAGGAATAAATATTAAAATGTCCATATTGAATATACTTGAGTACTGACATGGAAGGATAAATATAAATCTTCTGGAAGCTTCTAGAAGATTATGTCATATGGAACTATGTTCAACTAAAACACACTATATGGACTGGACAGTTGTCATATAACACACGATGGAGGGGGCTACTGGTCGCTCCAGCACGTTGTCAGCTGCCAGAAGGCTCCGAGGCTGCAAGATGAACACATGCTGTCCAGCCTAGGGGATATAATCCCTGCTTTGCCATTCAGAATCCAAGGAGAGATGGATGAAGATTTTCTATTGATCAGTATGGACTAATTGAACTCTTTTCCGTAAGCTAACGAAGTATATTATTTTTCCTTTCTGTAACTGAACCCTGGCAACCATTTTTAAATAGATAAAATACATTTATTTTTTACATTTTTGAAGTCCTTTCTTTCATGCGCTTTTACGTATTTGAAGAAAAATATATTTAAGAGTATATTTTTTAACATTTGGTGAGCCAGCCATTCGTGATTTTTTTTACATTTTTTGTTGTTCCTTCACTTTGCATAAGGGGGGTCAGAAGTAATAAGTATCTCCTGCAAAGGATCAGGAATCGACAATTTATAAAAATCACGCAGAACCTAGGAAATACGTATAAGTCAAGTTGCATGAATGTTTTTTTAAATGAACTTTAAAGACTTTATAAAGCCACAGAAGTTAACTTTTGATGTATTTTTGAGCAAGAAAGATAAAGTCAGTCCGTAAGAAGTATTGGACGTGTTGAACAAGGTGAATCAATTCTTAGAGGATCATCCATCAGATCATCTGATCATTTCAGGTAAGAAAATGGATTTTATTTCTTCTTATGTTAAGCAAAGTAAAATTCAGTTCACTTATTCAGATATTTCTAATGTGGAAGAGATTTGGTTACGTTTTTATGGGGAGTGTGAACTTGAGAATTCACGTATAGAATGTGCAAGGTCTTTTAATAGAGAGAAACAGAAAATCAGAAATGTCTGTCATTTAGTCTATGATTTTCACAAGTTAATCGTAGAAAAATGTAAAAATGGTGGAAATAGACAACCTGAATTGTCAGGAGTGTCAGTGACAGAGAAATCCAAAGACTGCTTAGAACTTGGAATGTCAGTCAGTGATATTGTGAATTCTGACTGTAATGTTGCAAATGAAAAGTCAGATTTAGACTGTAATTCAAATCAGAATTTTGACAATGGCGACAGACACGTGCTACCTAATCAAGGTGACTTTCAGCATACTGAGAAAGAAGCAGGAAATGACGTAGAGAAGCCAGAAGGGGGAGGAGCCAGAGTGGGACATGTGCAGAAAGTTGTCAGAGAAGGACACGTGCAGAGAGAAAATGGCGACGATCAGTTTCTAAAAATAGAACAGACTAATTTAGGAATTAAACTTAGAAAGAGTCTATTGGACTTATGCAAATTAATTCCCGCATATAATCCTAAAATACATGTTTGCAGAAATTCAGAGATATTTGAAAGTTCCGTTGAGAAGTTAAATTTAACCAATAGTGAGACAAATCAGTTATTCCGTATGTGGATACCTCAGCATTTCTTTAGACAATTGGCATTAAAAAAGTCTTCTGAAAATGAGACATTTATTTGTTCAAATGATAATGATATCATAAGGCTGAAAAATCTCATTTTCTGTGCAAGGAATGAATCTGATCCAAATTATGAGATGTTAAAGGAATTACAAATTGAACAGAATGAGAGTACGTTCTCATTTATGTCCGTTTTTGAACGTTTGTATAGGGCGGTCATTCCAAATGTCAGACTGAATGGAATGATCCATTTATTCATCAAGAAATTTAATTTCCTTGATAATGCAGCTTGTGCGGTGGCATTAAATAAAAAGTCCCTATTTGAATGTACGACGTTTATCGATTTTGTTAGAAAAAGTCAATCAAAACAGAAATTAATTAATTCTGAAAAACCAACACGAAAAAGGGAGAGTTTCTGTGAAAAACCAACAGTGTCTCCCAGATCCAGATATTTCTGTGATAGGATATATGAAATTCGCAGGAAAATGCATACGTGTTATAAACCATACAATCCATCCCAATTATTATCATCTAAAAATCTTTTTCCTCAGGAAAAACCTTTGTTTCCCTTGTCTCCAGTGAAGAGATTGGTCACTGGGATTGAGGATCCCAGACAAATGATGAGTAAAAGCTTTGAAAGACAGAAACAGGCGTCTTGTGCAGATTCTTTCCCTGGGTTAGAATTTGATAGCCAGCGACAGCTGGGTGGTCTTTCAGAGAGAGACATTCTTTCTCATTTAAGGAACAAACTTGAATTACAAAATAAGTTCAGGGATTCCTATAAGTTTAAAATGAATCTAATAAATCGAATCTTTGAAGAAAAATTTAGGTTTGGTCTTCAGCTAAATAAAGTGGATTTCTGGGTAAATTAATTTTATTGTTTGATAAATATGATTATTCATATACAGTGAATCTATGCATATATATATTGTGAGGTAGCGTGGTCGGCTGCGTAGCAGAAGACACGGGATCTAGGCACCAAGGGTCACAGCACACGGTTTATTGCACAAACCACAAGTCCAATACAGCATACACTTGTTTCTCCGGCAGATACTCAGGGAGTTGTGTTCACTCCCTCACACACTAGGGACCCACGCCCATGTTCCTGTTTCCTTTTAACCCTCACTTCAGCCTGTAGGGAAACAGGATTAACCCTGGAGTGGAGTTGCCTTCTATACATGGAGGGAGCACAACCGGGGCGAGATGTACCGGCCGTCATGGACTAGCCCGGTCACAGTCTCACATACCCCCCCCCTCAGTTCAAGCGTGCGGGGTTGAACTCCCGCCATCAAACACGGGCCGCGGGACAAGGCATCGGCGTTGCCCTGCAACCTACCGGCCCGGTGTTCAACCGTAAAACAGAAGTTCTGCAGAGAAAGGAACCACCGGGTAACCCGGGCATTCCGTTCCTTGGCGGACCTCATCCAGACCAGCGGAGAGTGATCAGTCACCAAGCGAAACTGCCGTCCCAGCAGGTAATAGCCCAGGGACTCCAAGGCCCACTTAATCGCCAGGCACTCCTTCTCCACTACGCTATAATTCCGCTCAGGAGGGGTGAACTTCCTACTCAAGAAGGTGACGGGGTGTTCCTCCCCCTGAACCACCTGAGACAGCACTGCCCCCAGGCCGACCTCAGAGGCATCAGTCTGTACTATGAACTCCTTCCGGAAATCAGGGTTGACAAGAACGGGCTGTCCGCACAGGACCCCCTTCAGGGCCCGGAAGGAGTCCTCGGCCTGCGGAGTCCAGCGCACCATGACGGACTTCTTGCCTTTGAGAAGGTCCGTCAAGGGGGCCGATAGTCCCGCAAAATCCTTTACAAACCTCCTGTAGTACCCCACAATACCCAGGAAAGCCCTAACCTGCTTCGTGGTCAGGGGTCTAGGCCACTTCTGGATCGCCTCCACTTTGTTAATTTGGGGCTTAATCACTCCTTGGCCTATTACGTAGCCCAAGTAGCGGGCTTCCGTGAGCCCCAACGCACATTTCTTGGGATTGGCTGTCAATCCGGCTGTTCGGAGCGCGTCCACCACCGCTTGTACCTGTTCCAAGTGGGTCTGCCAATCGGAGCTGTAAATAATGATGTCATCAAGGTACGCTGATGCATACGCCTGGTGGGGTTCCAGCACCAAGTCCATCAACCTCTGGAATGTGGCCGGAGCGCCGTGTAACCCAAAAGGCAAGACAACATAGTGGAAGAGACCCTCCGGCGTAACAAAAGCGGTTTTCTCCTTTGCGGACTCCGTCAGTGGCACCTGCCAGTACCCCTTGGTCAGGTCGAGCGTGGTGAAGTATCGCGCATGTCCCAGCCTATCAATCAGCTCATCCACCCGGGGCATGGGGTAGAGATCGAACTTGGATATTTCGTTCAATCTCCTAAAGTCATTGCAGAACCTTAAGGAGCCATCGGGTTTTGGTATTAGGACAATCGGACTAGCCCATTCACTCCGGGATTTTTCGATGACCCCTAGTCGTAGCATTGTCTTCACTTCCTCTGATATGGCTTGTCTTCGAGCCTCCGGTACCCGGTATGACTTCAGGCGTACCTTCAGGTGAGGCTCGGTGACAATGTCATGTCATATCAGACTTGTCCTACCAGGCAGCTCGGAGAAGACCTCGGGGTTTTGCTGAACCAGCCGTCTGGCCTCTCGCCTCTGTTGCTTGGTGAGGGCTTCTCCAATCCTTACTTCCGGTTTGTCCTCTCCGGAGGGCGCTGGAGCCAGGGTTGAACGACCCAAAGAGGAGGGAGATGGGGAAAAATCAACCATCAGGCTTTCCCGTTCCTGCCAAGGTTTTAACAGGTTGACATGGTATATTTGTTCAGGTTTCCGCCTACCGGGCTGCAATACCTTATAGTTGACTACCCCGCTTCTTTCCTTTATCTCGTAGGGGCCTTGCCACTGAGCCAGGAATTTACTCTCCGCCGTGGGGATTAATACCAACACCCGATCCCCGGGTTTAAAGGTCCGCACGGTGGCTTGTCTATTGTAGCGGCCGCTTTGCGCGGCCTGAGCCTCCTGTAAATGCTCCTTCACAATTGGCATGACCGCGCTTATGCGGTTCTGCATTCCTAAAATGTGTTCAAACACACTTTTATGGGGGGTGGGCTCCTGCTCCCAGGTTTCTTTTGCCAGGTCCAACAATCCCCGGGGATGTCGCCCGTATAACAACTCAAAAGGCGAAAACCCCGTGGATGCCTGTGGCACCTCTCGGATGGCAAACATCAAATAGGGAAGCATCATATCCCAGTCTTTCCCGTCTTTTGAAATCACCCTTTTGAGCATGGTTTTCAGGGTTTTATTGAAACGCTCGACTAAACCGTCCGTTTGAGGATGATACACAGACGTACGCAACTGCTTGATCTGGAGTAGCCGGCATAGCTCTTTGGTCACTTTAGACATGAATGGGGTCCCCTGATCCGTAAGGATCTCCTTGGGCAACCCCACCCGGCAGAACACAGCAAACAACTCCCGAGCTATAAGCTTTGCTGCAGTATGTCTGAGAGGTATCGCCTCGGGATACCGGGTGGCATAGTCAACGATCACTAGGATGTGTTGGTGCCCTCGAGCGGACTTTACGAGGGGCCCCACCAGATCCATCCCTATCCGTTCAAAAGGGACTTCTATAATGGGTAAGGGCACCAACGGACTGCGAAAGTGGGCCAGGGGTGCGGTAAGCTGACACTCCGGGCAGGTTTCACAGAACCGTTTTACCTCCCCGAAGACCCCGGGCCAATAGAACCTTTGCAATATTCGCTCCTGCGTTTTCTTGACCCCCAGGTGGCCACTCATCAGGTGTTTATGAACCAAGTCTAGGACCCGCCGGCGATACGGCTGGGGCACCACCAACTGCTCTACCCCCACGCCCCTTATTTCATCTACCCGGTAGAGTAAATCCTGCTTAAGGGCGAAATGGGGATACCTTACCTGGGCACCGGGTAGCTGTGCCACCCCGTCAACCACTGTCACCCGACTCCGGGCATGTATTAATGTAGGGTCCTGGAGTTGGGCTGTCCCAAACGTATCCGGGGACGCCTCCAACTCCGGGATGGGCTCGACCATCTCAGCCTCTCCTGCCAATACCTCTAGGGGCGACCTATCGGGTTCACACTCTGTCCCTATCATGGGGACCCCTACGGCAGGCGTCCCGGATTCGGGATTGTCGGGCTCAGGTCCCGGATGGTCCAATACCTGAAGGGACTTAGGAGGCCCCTTCCATAGAGTCCAAAAATACGGCAGATCCCTTCCTAGTATCACGTCATAGGGAAGAGAGTTCATAAGTCCCACCTCATGTTGCACCTGTCCGCAGGGTGCTGTGATGGTGACAATCCCCGTGGGATAGTCTCATCGGTCCCCATGTATGCAAACCACCCCCACGGTACGTCCTGTGGCCTTTATGTTAGCCCTTAGGGTTGATCGCACAAGGGTCACTAAGCTTCCGGAATCCAACAAGTCTGTAACCGGACGTCCATTCACCTGTATTTGGCACAAGTGGGGCTCAGTCTCCGGGGAGACAAGGTCCGCGGTATATACCGCCTGAGCATACATTGAACCCCGCCGGGTAACCCCACAATCCATGGGCTCCGTGGTGAGTGGACACTGGGCCTCCATATGTCCCACCCGCTGGCACCGCCAACATCTAATAGGGAAGGATACCTCCTTGACGAGTTGTCGTTTAGGGTACATAGCCTTCCGGACCGCAGGGACGGCGGGCGCGACCTCAGACGGGACGGAAACGGACTCCCGCACCGGTGTCAGCGGTGGGTCCTTGGCCCGAGGCTTGGAGGGGCCGGACCGACGGGCGGCACGCAAAGTCTCAGTGTCCCGTATCAAGTCCTGCGTAGCCACATGCCGCTCCACCAGACCTACTAATTGGTCCAGGGTACTTGGGTCACCCTGTCCTACCCACCGTTGAATGGTGACGGGTAACGTACGCACAAAGCGATCCACCACTACCCTTTCCACCATTTGCACAGGGCTCAGAGTGTCAGGCTGCAACCACTTCTTTACCAGATGCAACAAGTCATAGGCCTGGGAGCGTACGGGTTTGGCTTCCTCATAGAACCACTGATTTACCCGCTGAGCCCGTACATAGGTATTCACCCCCAACCGAGCAAGTATTTCGGCTTTCAGGGTCGCATAGTCTATGGCGTCCTCGGTACAGAGGTTCAGGTATGCTTTTTGGGGCACCCCCGTCAGGTAGGGCGACAATACCTCAGCCCACTGGGGGGTCGGCAGCTTTTCCCGCTCGGCCACCCGCTCAAACACCGCCAGGAACGCTTCCACATCATCCCCCGGGGTCATCTTTTGCAACGCTTGTCTCACCGTTTTCCGGACGCTGCCGTCGTCACCCGGTCCCGGGGTTGTTGCTGCCGGTCCGCCACGGATCGACTTGGCCTGGAGAACCATCTGTTCTTGGTGTCTTTGTTCCTGCAATTGCAAGGCTTGTTGCTGACGTGCATTGGCCTGAACCAGCTGCTTTAGTATGTCCTCCATGGCGTCGCCGGGTTTGGGCTGTAGTATAGCCGCTTGAATCCAGGACATGTGCTACCGGGTCACCAGAAATGGAAGCTACACCTCACCGGGCTGGCATGCCCGCATTCTCCACCATATGTGAGGTAGCGTGGTCGGCTGCGTAGCAGAAGACATGGGATCTAGGCACCAAGGGTCACAGCACACGGTTTATTGCACAAACCACAAGTCCAATACAGCATACACTTGTTTCTCCGGCAGATACTCAGGGAGTTGTGTTCACTCCCTCATACACTAGGGACCCACGCCCATGTTCCTGTTTCCTTTTAACCCTCACTTCAGCCTGTAGGGAAACAGGATTAACCCTGGAGTGGAGTTGCCTTCTATACATGGAGGGAGCACAACCGGGGCGAGATGTACCGGCCGTCATGGACTAGCCCGGTCACAGTCTCACAATATATATATATATATATATATATATATATATTAAAGGTAGTGATAGTAAATCAAGGCCATATTTTCATTTAGTAAAATGATAGTTTAATGTTATAAATTAATAATTTGATCTCTGTATATGAATAATAATATTTAAAATGAAATAATAAGAGAAAGTAACAGATTCTAAGTGTTTCATTCTTATCATAAATATGATAATAATTTTATTCTTTTATTTCCCTCAGAATTTATCAGTAAAGCAGATTGATGAAGTATTAATTTTTTATTTATACATTTGTTCTTGTCCTCAATCAGGTAACATATATCTTATTGTGTAAGGTTAATCGCGAAAGCATGATTAATAATAATAATTATTATTTTCTCAGGTACCAATTGCCAGAGAACTATTACTTTAACATTTCTTTTATGAATATATATATATCTTCTTTAGAGTTATTAGAAATGTAATCTGAGCTTTGGAGTGTAGTAAAACTGCTTGCTGTATTGGAATGGTGTTCCTTGCACGTAACTAGAGCATGTGACATTTGAATTACTGAGCTAATAATAAATGTCTGTCGGTTCCATGGTCAAATGTACAGTATGTAATACATTGGAATTTGTATTTTTCAAGAAGTACTTCAAATTAGTAACATAATTTTTGAAATGCGCATAGAATAATTGGAAAAAAAGGGATATGTGTCTGTCAATGTTTCTATGTAGAAGTATATGTTAAAGAACCATGACAGTCTTGTGTGCATAGATGTGTCTATGAATGATTGATTGTCTGAGCAGCTGCCGATGTCAAGTATTTGGATCCAGAGAAAAAAAAAAAGGGAATTTTTGTTTTAACTTTGAGGTTATAATATATGTATGTATACTATTAGAATAAATAAGTTATAGTACATAAGTATAAATGGAGGAATTTATACCGAATATATCTTATTCTTAGACATATTTCTTTAGTATAGAGATGTTAGGATTTTTTTATTAAGGGTTTATTTTGAAGGATTACATTCTAGAATAAGGTTTTAACTTTTGATTTTTATACAGTTATGAGTTACTTCTTTTTGGTAATCATTTTTCTTTTTAAATATGAAAGTAATATTTCTTATATGGTCTTGAAGATATATAACATAAATTTTAATTTAATTTAATCTTGACATATTAATTTTTATAATATCATATTTCATGATATTGGAAGGGAAAGGTTTGGTCTCAATCACACATTTATATTTGATAAATATATGTGTTTACAGGATACTTTAATAATTAATATTTCAAGCATAAGGGAAGAATTGGGAATAAAAAATATATTTGAAGTATATCATAATGCATTTATATATTAAGAGAAGAGTATTATTTGCAAGGTTACATGACTTAATTATTTTTATAGGTTACTGATATGATAGGTATGGAAATCCTATAAGATACTGGTAACATTAAGGTTATGTATTATTAAAGACATAGGTGTTATATACATAGAAGGCTTTATTTTTATTTCAATTTTTATTTTATTCCGATTTTCATTTTTCCTTTTATTCCTATTTTTTATATTAATTATTATTATTTAATATTCACATTTTTAATCAAAATCTTAATTCTACAATTCTTATTCTTTTCTTCAAATTTTTAAATATCTCAATTGAGAAAACACTTCAATATTTAGTTAAGTAATATCTAATATAAGAATATTACTTTATTAAATATGAATCATATTAAAAGGGAAAAGTTCCACTTTTTGGAAGAAAAGAATACTTCCTTCATCAATATATACAATTGTCTACTTCCTAGTAATACATTATTTTTATATTAGTATGTTAACACAATAAGGATGAAATATTACTTATAGTTACACATTTTCTTATAGTAGGTTATTTAATAAATAATAGACAATTCAAATAAATTAAATTAGAGTAATAAAGATGGAAGATCGAGGTACATCTAGGTTTACCTTCCTATATTTAGAAATAATATTAATATTAAATTTTTAATCAATAATAATTTATAATGGGTATTATTGTGTTTTGATGGAATCATCCAGTCTTTCCTAAAAGGTTATTTGCTTTGGTTTATAATTTTACAAATGATCTAACTAAATAAGCCACATTGTTGCCTTTCATATTTATAATATGATACATGTTATAGGTACACATTATATTATTTCATATTTTATATTATATTTTGGTTACATTCAACACATTGCCACCTATGGGTTTGGAAGGGTAATACACCAATGATAAAAAAGGTCATTACATGAGAATACTATTGTCTATACCATTATGCAGTATTTAATCATTCTGAGTATCAATTATATTAATACTTCTACGATAATAATAATGACATGGTATTATAGTATTAGAGTTATGATACGCTGTGACATTTATTAGTGATAGTTATTGCCATATTTGGTATCTAGATTAGGGAATGAAGTCTTCAATCAAGATTACAGAAGATAAAAAGACTTTATAATTTTCCTAAAGTTAAAAGGGATTCTGCAAAAAGGTCCAAAAGGTAACTTCTCAAATAAGACTGTGAAACATACAATACACTTACCGTGTTTGCACCTCAGAAACACAGTGATCCTATGGTTCAAGGATGGACAATGACACATGGTCTGTGCATTAAGACCTTACTACAGATACTAAGAAGAACAATGACGTGTTAAAGTTAACCCCTGTCGTGCTGACCAAGAACGTCTTAACATCTGTTCCAGGATTTGACAACAGGCAGCATGGAGGATAAAGGTGACTAATGTAAATTACACTGCACAGACATCAAAGACTTCTGCTATTCTTCTACACTCATGAACTGTGGTTTATCAACATTGGCTATGGACTTTGTAATAAAGAATAAAGTTTATGGACTTTGATCTAACGATGATAAACGCAATACCGGACTGTATAAATTGGTAACCATTCATTTTTATCAAAGAATTTATTTCTAAGAGACTGTGTTTATGCCAGATTACATCGGAGATAAGAAGACATCAACTCAGAGGACATCATATGGTGACCGGATTTGTTTTTTGCATTTCTTTTTAGGTTTAGCGAAGTATAGTTATATATTTTTATATGATTGATCAGTCACGGCCTATCATAACATGAATTCACATTATTATATTATTGAACTTACAACATGAATAATGCAGATTAATTATTATTCATCATTATTATTGATATGAATCCATTATCGCTAAATAAGGAAAGAAGATTTGTTATTTTAATGATGTATTAATTAATTTTCGGGGTTACTTCACCCACTTCAAGGGGGGATTGTAAAAACATTAAAATTAATACATCTAGTTATCAAATATTTCATAGTAGGACATATATGTTCACAGTTCTGTTTATATTGGAGGGCATAGTTTATTAATAAAGTTTTTGTAAGGAATAAATATTAAAATGTCCATATTGAATATACTTGAGTACTGACATGGAAGGATAAATATTAATCTTCTGGAAGCTTCTAGAAGATTATGTCATATGGAACTATGTTCAACTAAAACACCCTATATGGACTGGACAGTTGTCATATAACACATGATGGAGGGGGCTACTGGTTGCTCCAGCACGTTGTCAGCTGCCAGAAGGCTCCGAGGCTGCAAGATGAACACATGCTGTCCAGCCTAGGGGATATAATCCCTGCTTTGCCATTCAGAATCCAAGGAGAGATGGATGAAGATTTTCTATTGATCAGTATGGACTAATTGAACTCTTTTCCGTAAGCTAACGAAGTATATTATTTTTCCTTTCTGTAACTGAACCCTGGCAACCATTTTTAAATAGATAAAATACATTTATTTTTTACATTTTTGAAGTCCTTTCTTTCATGCGCTTTTACGTATTTGAAGAAAAATATATTTAAGAGTATATTTTTTAACAACAGACACCAGCAACATGGGACTGGGAGCAGTTCTGTCCCAGGTGCAGGGAGGCAGAGAGAGGGTGATAGCGTACGCCAGTAGGAAGCTTCGGCCCACAGAAAGGAATCCAGAAAACTACAGTTCCTTCAAGCTGGAGTTCCTCGCTATTGTTTGGGCAGTGACTGAACGCTTCAAGCACTATCTGGCATCGGCCAAGTTCACCATCTTCACGGACAACAATCCGTTGACACACCTGGCAACAGCCAAGTTAGGTGCATTGGAACAGCGATGGATGGCCCGGCTGTCTAACTTTGACTTTACCATCAAGTATCGGGCTGGCAAGAAGAATAACAATGCTGATGCGCTGTCCAGAATGCCTCACTTACCCGAGTCTGGAGAAGACCTGGATGAACTCGAAGAGATAGAGTTACCAGCTTTCCATCACCAAGGTGTTTCCCAGTGTGAGCATGCTGTAGGAGTGAAGCGCTCGAGCCAGCACGAGGTCTCGGTCAACCCATTACTCCACCATAATTGGGAAGAGACACAGAACGGTGACCCAGCCGTGCGATTGGTCAAAGAAAAGCTAGCACAAGCTGAGACCCATCTTGGCCCAGATGCTCCAGAAGAAGCCCAGCAGCTGTGGAAGGAGAGGGGACGACTGTTCACCTACCAAGGCAAGCTCTGCAAGAGATATGTCAACTGGCGAACGAATGAACTCGACTGGCAGACAGTGGTCCCGCAGAGGGATGCTCCAACGGTCATAGCAGCTTATCATGATAATGCAGGACACTTCGGGTGGAAGAAGTTGGAGACCCTACTCCGTGATCGGTTCTACTGGGTGCACATGAGAAAGACAGTCGAGAAGTAGTGCCGAGACTGTGGTCCGTGTAACCTGAGGCGGAAAGATGATGCCAGCCAGAGGTCTCCCCTACAGCCAATTGTCACGAAGCAGCCCCTGGAGTTGGTGGCCCTGGACCACGTGAAGTTAACACCAAGCCGGTCAGGCTATGTGTACGCCCTCACCATTGTGGACCATTACTCTCGTTTCCTGGTAGTAGTGCCCGTGAAGGACCAGACAGCCAGAACAGCAGCGAGAGCATTTCAGGCCTACTTTTGTCGACCTCACGGTTACCCTGAAAGGGTACTGACTGATCAGGGTCCTGCATTCGAGGCAGAAGTGTTCCAAGAGTTCTGTAACATGTACGGTTGTGAGAAAATCAGAACCACACCGTACCACCCCCAAACCAATGGATTGTGCGAGAAGATGAACCATGTGGTTATTGATATGCTCAAGACTCTACCTTTGGAAGAAAGAAACCAATGGCCAGAAAAGTTACCAGATCTGGTAGACTTGTACAACCATATCCCGGTAAATTCGACCAACTGCAGCCCTGCTTACCTGATGCGAGCCAGACCTGGCAAGTTACCTGTAGACTTTGAGATGGGGACTGTGTCACCTGAGGCGGTTCAGGAAATAGAGGATTGGGGTACAGAGCGGCAGCAGCAGTACCGTAAGGTCCAGGAATGCGTAGAAAGGAGCCTGTCTCAAGCAAGAACGAGACAAGAGCAGCATTACAATCAAACAGCCCCAGCAACTCCCTTAGCACCTGGAGAACAAGTCCTCAAGAAGAAGCGGAGGGCGCATAAATTGGATGATCAGTGGGAGAATGAACCCTACACCATTATCCCCTCCAACTTTGACAATAGTAAGGTATGCCTCATAAGCAAGGATGAAGGCAAGACCTATCAAGCAGTTTCTCGGGACCGCCTGAAAGCGTGCCCTGAACGGTGCAGAACCCAGAAAGAAGTAGAAGAAGTACAAGAAAGTCCCCAAAGTCAACAAAAAGAGGAAGAGATGATCCAAACAATCCTTGGAAAATTCCCCAAAACTTGGACCCGAATAAACAATGCCATAGTGGTACCAGTCTTGACGTTCCCGCAGTTGGTCGAGCCAGAAACAGAAGAGGTTCCAGATCCACCTAAAGAACCGTTCGCTCCAACACGAGATGACACGCCAGCAGTGGAACAGGAGGTTCAACCCCCTGCCAGTGGTGAACCTGCCGTACCCTTGGCGAATCTGAGATCCCGTAGGCAACCAACATGCATCCCTGTCAGGGTTAGGCCTACCAATCACACGGGGGGGGGCAGACACTCTAAGTAGTCAGGGACAAACCCCAGAGCTACGCCGGTCCCAACGTAGCACTCGGGGACAGCCCCCTCCAAGGTATAGAACATAGAAAGTAAAATACCTAACAGAATGTAAATAGTTATGTGAAATGTCTGTAATGTTGTGTATAAAATGCTTTTTGTCTTAGGTGATTAAGTAAATGGACAATTGGGCCACTGGACTATGGGTGGCCAACACCTAAATTGTTCATAGTTGGCACCAGTGTGCTCAGCACCCCTGAAGAAAAACCCGTCCGGCGTGCATAGAGTGGGGTCATCGATGCTCTGACGCACGCCCAGAGCCTACGTTGGGGGTTTTATCGCGGCGGGTCCCCCATGGAGCAGTGTAATGGACACCCGGCTGGGAGCCACACTGGACTCTTAAAGTTGTTTAAGGTTGTAACATGTATGTCTTGTTTTGTTTTCCACAGTCCGGGAGTACTGAATTTAACTAAGGGGGAGTGTGGCGCCCCAGGACCTGGTCGCCACAACAGCATTGACCTTCCAAAGGGTTAATGCTGAGCCTGGAGGTAATGGGGAGGTCCATTGGCCAGCAAGTTTAACACCCAACGCAGTTCTCCCTCCGGCCAGCAGGGGGAGCTCTGAACCTGGAATTCCAGGGAGCATTCCTCAAGTCTGGCCTGGGGGAGGAAGTAGTGGTCAGTCTGTAGAGAGAAGTGGAAGGAAGCAGACGCAGAGTGAGCGGTCCTGTGGAACTGGGGCCTAGAGCTAGAGTAGCTTGGCCCAGGGAAGCAGGAGTAGCTGAGAGGCAGCGGAGAGACTCGGACATCGGAGTCTGTGGCCACCAGGGCTTAAACATACTCCCTGGTAGCCGAATCCGAAGGGCAGGAGAGCTGCAAGCACCTGGCCCAAAAACATCCCAAAGGTACAGCTGCAGCATCAGGGCCCGGTGTGGACTCCAGCAGAGAAGCACCAGAGAGGGCCTGCGCAGCCTGCTACAGAGGGAAAGGGACGTACCATCAGTCCCAGCAGCAAAGAGGGCCATTGCTGGATTCAGAGAAGCAGGGTCCTATCATAACAAAGAAAAGTACAGGAGTAGGCCTCATACTCAGCTGGCCAGAAAGATCACCCCAAGTACTTCCAGGCCGACCGGATCCCCATCACCACCTGTAACGGTCTCCCAGGACTGGACTGTTCCCAAAGTAAAAGAGGAAAAGGTAAAGAGACTGTTGTTTGTGCCTGGTTCTTTCATTGCCTGTCGGCCCTGCACCGTGTTAGCCACACAACCCTATAGACTTTCACAAGCACTAACAGTGTCCCCGGGGCTCCGCTCCACCTGTGGGGAGCAGTACCACCATTGCTGCCATAACATCACCCCGGAGGCCTCACACAGCAGCGGCGGCTTAATAGCCGCAGACCACAGGTGGCGTCACGAACACAAACTTTATTCATCAAGCCACATATTCTACTGACACCCACCAGGGCCACGGAGCCGGGCCCAGCCACCACTGACTACCACCGGACTAGTCCGGCCCGGCACCGGGTGTCCCATAGCCCTGGGGTGGGCGAGTCACAGACACAGACACCAGGCAGGAGAAAAACACCCAAATTACACACACGGGTGTGGGACCCGTCCTCACAGCAGCCGTGGGCACCAGCTACTAGCAACTTGGTTAATCCTTGGACTCGTGTCAGTTATTGCCTTATACTGTGAGTACTCCTGCACCACCCGGTCCAAGCCGTGGACTGCACCCGTTACTCCCCAATCCATCACACCGGGGTCCCGGGACATCAACACCCTACCCGTGGAGGGAAAATCACCACCTTGCTGCCCATTACCATCCCCGGGATCCTGTGACCAGCAGCGGCGGTGCTCCATTACCTCACCGCACACCACGGGTGGCGTCACGGAACATAGACTACCAAATCTCCCATGTATATAATGCCCCTTTTGTTGTGGAGCCTGGGATCACAGACCGGGTCATGCCACCGTGATACCTTCAGAAGCGACCCCTTGGCCCGGATCTGGAGTACCTCCTATTCCTGGGAGACACACATACATGTCCAACACGGTGCGTATTTTCTTTTTAAATCCATGTAAGTCGTCCGTTTTTGCCATCATACTGGGGTAGTCACACCACTTCCGGGACATACGGCAGGGTGATCGGCATGATCGGTGCCACCACTCGGCTCCGGGCGCGGCTGCTTGTGCTACCGGGGGAGGCCCTGCTGTACTCCCGTCATCCGGTGCATTTTTTTCCCATCCCCTTTGGTTATGCTCACCACTCTCGCGGGGACTGGAGCACTTCCGGAACTTCCGGGTCAGGACATTGCCTTCTTCCGCCCGCGCTTGCAGGAGTTGTGGGCGGGATCCCCTTTCGCGCCTTTTTAACCACAGTGATGGCGCAGTTGTTTTTTCACAAAAATGGTGGTAGTTTCCACACAAAACAGTCCATATGGCACACATCATGCGTGTTAACGGGTCCAGTCCATATCCTGTTCGTGACACCAGGAAAAAGCTGTACCACCCAGGGCTATGGGGTACTCGGTCCCGGGCCGTATATGTACAGGGATGCTGTGTCACGGTTGTACTAGACAAATGCTAAAAATGGGGAGACAGAAGGCGCAATAGGGTCTTACCCTGTATAAAGCGTTAGAGGTAAAGAGAGGTACAAAAATGGGGAGACAGAAGGCGCAATAGGGTCTTACTCGGTATAAAGCGTTAGAGGTAAAGAAAGGTGTCACGGTTGTGTAATGGCCGTTGCCCGGTTCCGTGACCCTGGGGACGCTTTTTATTGGGGATTATATACAGGGGAATTGGAAGAATTTGTATTGTGATACCACTTGCGGGTTGCGGTTACGGTGATGGAACCGCCGGTGCACAATCTGTTACCACTGGGGCTGATGGTGGTGGCAGCCTGGATGGTAGGCCCTCTGCAAGTAGGGCTTGGCCCCAGGGAGTGGATAGTGGGATCCATCGCAGAAAGAAGGGAGACCACACAATGGGGATGCAGTGCAACTTCTGTTTACTTACGGTGATGTTGAGCTTTAGCACTGAGGACGGCTGGTTCAGACCCCTGGTCCCTTTCATCCCAGTGCCAGTGTGGTGACCTGGTAGTCTCTTTCCCCGGCACCTCTCACTGGTTGGTGGGACCCCGTAGCTCGGAACGTTTGTGGGTCCATTACTGTCTGTTGGCAGTCTCTTGTCCATACGAACCCTGTAGGGTCGGTGTTCTGTTCCGGTCCCTGGCTCAATCTTTTCTGCTGATTCTTGGGTCAGTGAGGTCCATGAAGGTCCCCTGTGCATTTGTTTGTCAGGTTGCCTGAAGCTGTTGCCTGACATAGGGCCCTGTGCTCTGGTTCCAGAGGTACCTGGCTGTACACTCCCTGGCAACCACTCTCCTTGCCACCTAGGTCACTGTAACGACATGGACACCCAATGCCTAGCATGGGTTAAAGTTCCTTAAAATTCAGCCAGACGTATTGTTCTTCTGTGTTAACTCATGTTTGCTAAACTATTGTTTGGGACCAGACCCTTCAGAGCAATCATTGTAATGTAGTTGTGTATTGCTAATCTAATGTAAATTACCTTAGTAGCCATTGTCTAGTCTGTGACTTGCAGACTCCATGTAGATATCCTCAGTCTTTCTATCCACATCATTTAAATGAACATTATCAATGCAGCTTGAAATTCATCCAATAAGAGAAGCAACCTTGTACAACCAATCCGATAATGGCACAGTATATCCATAGGAAAGGCTATGGCTATAAAAAGGGGACTTCTTTAAGTCACCAGTTGATGGATGTGCATGATCCAGTCTAAGCTCTTAGGAGCTGACTAGAGGAGCAGGATACCTTGTGGCTTCAATCTAGGGACTCCGGTTCTGATTGGAGACCATATCCACAGTCTAGGGATTTTGACTCCAGCTGCCAGGATTATATCATCAAACCAAGGACTACTTAAGGAAGAAACCCAGGTTGGGACAATTTGGTCACCTGGCTACAGACTTTGCAGACCTCACACAGCTACCTAAATCCGGCGCTATTCCTTTCTCGGTGGGTGCCCGCCGAAAGCGGGGTGCTGCTGGATTGGAGTAAGTCACCCTGGAAGCTCTGAGGCACGGACATTCTAATCCCTGGTGAGCCAGCGGAAGGGTGAGACTCTATTGCCTGTTACATTTGTGTGTTTTGCTGGTTATGTGTTATGTGCCGTTAATATTTTGGGGATCCAATAAAGTCTTAATTTTGTGATTCCCTCACCCTGTGTTGTCTGAGTAGTGTTCCGCCCACGGTTAAGGAGGTCGTGCGTTCAGTTGGGATGAGCCCTGGGCCATGCTGTCTTTCTAAAGGCGGCTGGGCCAGCGGACAAGAGCACCCACTGAGCCCTGTGTCTCCACAGTCACTGTTACATGACCCCGTCTGGAGACACGTCCATCCCCTTCAACTGTTACTACTGGGCTCTACTGTCTGACTGAGTGTCTGTCTCATCCCACGGGGTTGCTTTCTAGTGGACTGGACTGGCTCCACTTCTGGGCGGCCATCCATTGGGTCCCGGACTAGTCAGTCATCCCTAATGGGGAGTGGAAAACTGGGTATGTTATGTGTTTTGGTGGTACCGGCACTGGTCTTACAGGTCCCTGGGGGTAGGCCCTGCATCTTAGCCAGGATGCAGTACCTAGTAGTGCCCTGAGGGGTTCAGGGGCACTACAAAATATTGAATTCCCTTTCTTTTTTCCCATTAAAGGATATATAAGTATGAAAAAATACCATTTGGGATTGCAGCGTCGGTAAAAGTCTGATATATCAAAATATAAAACTGAATAACCCATACAGTCAAAGCCATAAAAAAAAAATCCATAGAATTGTGGTTTTTCGGTTACTACACATCCATAAATGATGTAATAAATAAAATAATCCCTCACAAAGCTCTGTAAAAAGAAAAAGAAAAATGCTATGTCTCAGAAAATGGTGACACAAACCATGTTTTTTATGTTTTACAAACTTGAAATTTTTTTCACTGCTTAACCCCTTAAATACGATCCTTTCACCAAATTTTCCTTATTAAACTTGTCACACTATGAAATAGATGCTGCAAAGCAAAATAACACTTTTTTTTAAAGGCAGTCTGTCACCAGGTTTTTGCCACCTAATCGGAGAGCAGCACAATGTAGGGGGCAGAGATCCTGATTCCAGTGGTTTCACTTACTGAGGTGCTTACTGTAGTTTTGTGAAAATCAATCTTTAATCAGCAGTAGATTATCATTAGAGGACTACTTAGCCTGCTGCCAGGTAGTCCAGCATATTCATGACCTCTGTATAACTGCTAGATCTGCAGCAGAGAAAACATTGATTTTATCAAAATGACAGCAAACAGCTCAGTAAGTGACACATCACTGGAATCAGGGCCTCTGTCTCTACATTATGTTTACATCAGATAAGGTAGCAAAAACCTGGCAGCATTATCAAAGAAAATTCACTGGGGATGTGTTATTTTTTTCTACTTTATTTTATAGTCCCATGAAAAGGGTTGTCCAGGACTTTATCACTGATGGCGTCTCCATAGGATAGAGGTCATCAGTTTATGACCAATGGCAGCATCACACCCAGTACCGCCACTGATCAGCTGTTTCCAGCGTCATCTGTAGCTGCTCATTTACAGAGTTGCAAAGCACAAACAAGGTCATCTATGTATTAGCATTGTAGGCACATTTTTTTGCAGTTTAGGGACAGCCATTGTATAGCGTTGGCCCATTTTCATTTATTAATTAGGGTGCCAGCCTCTGTGGTCAGGTAATATCAGTGCAAAGGGTATACTTTTAGAGCAATCTCAGTTAGCCCTGGTGCTTGCCTGCTCTTAAGGCCCATTTATCTCAAGCTTATGCTTGCCTGTCCCTCTCGATGAGGCAAGCGAGGTAATAGTGGACCCACTGGACCAAGGCACCAATATCTGACCTTGGAGTAGCATACCTGAATGGCTACTGTGACTTCACTAAAGCCACAGGTGATGTGGATAAGCTTGTGCTGGTAAGTAGCTGCCAGGGGCAGTGCCAGAGGATCTCGGTACCATGGCGACTCCTGCCAGAGGATGGTGAGCTGGAACAGGCTCAGGTGTGGAAGATGCAGGCAGGCGTTCGCAAATACTGGATGCCTAAAATACATTGTGCTTCTCAACCATCGGATGAGAGGCACTTCCATGTTAGGTTGTCCTGGACCTTTAAGACTCCCTTGTCTTAACCTGCAAGTGCCGTAGGGGCATCTTATGTGTGATCTGGATGCCGGAAAATGGAACAGAAGCCAGGGTGAGCAGCAGGGAACCAGCCCCGTAAGTGCATCAGTGCGCCTGATATGTACAGTTGAAATCTGTCACGCACGAAATTGGGAAGCATGGCGCACGGCAAGACACACAACAAACAAGGGGTTCAGCACAACAAACAAGAGGTACGCCTGGGGACACTTAAACAACTGTGATCCGTGGCGCTAGGGAGGGAGATGACACCTCCTGCACTCACCTGGAGCTGCACCCTGCACTCCTAGCAAGCCCTATACAGGTTCCTCACTTGTCACTGAGCAGGATACATGAAATCTTAGGAAGTTTTACAATAACCCTGGCGAGTGAGTTGGCAGGTGAGGATCACTAGTCCCATCACTGCACTAAAACAACATGAAGGGAAGGTATGATAGACAAGGGAAACAACAAAAAGTTGCATGTCAAACACCAGGACTGCACCCTACACCACTTCCAACAACAAAGGGCTCAGCAGCCTTTTCCACCTCCAGGCCTAGCCTCAGAATTAATCATAATAACCGGCACCCTGTACTGGGAGATGTGACCATATATAGGGGAAGGGAGTGGTCACCAACCGGAAGCATTTGAGGCCTGCAATCGGAAGCTGCTAGAAAACTGACATTAACCATAGAAGCACAAAAAGAAAGGAATATAGTGTTATGATTGCCGAGGGGCGGTGAGGGTCCGGGGGTGGACCCACTGGACGGTGCACAGGACTCCCCCGAAGGTGCAACCAGCATCGAACTGGTGCACCAATGGAAGGCCTAAATACACGGCAGCCAGGGACCAGTAGAGATAGTCTCTTAAGGACGGGTACAGTCTCTTAATGTCCGGTATAGGAGTCCACAGGTCCGTAATGAGGTCCATAATAAAGTTCATGCTGATATGTTGCCAAGGAGCAGATGGCACTGGTAAAGGAAGCAGAGGACCCGCCGGAAGTGTCTTCGGGGTGTTATCCCAGGCACAGCAAGAACAGGATGAGACGAACTCCAGAACATCCTGATGTAGTTTAGGCCACCAGTAGTACCGGGAGATCAGCTGCAGAGACTTCCTTTGTCCAACATAACCTGCTAATCTGGAGGAGTGTCCTCACTGGAGTACTCGTTCTCTATCAGCCTCTGAGACTAACCTCTTTCCGGGGGGAATTTGGTGCACAACAACTGGGGCCACCAACAGCTTGGAGGGCTCTATGATGTGCTGAGGCCCCTTCTCCTGATCCACTGACAGTAACGACCAAGACAGCGCATTGGCCTTGACATTCTTCTCAGCTGGATTGAAGTGCAGGACAAAATTGAAGCGGGCGAAGAATAACGCCCATCGGGCCTGTAGTAAGTTTAACCTCTGATCTGTCTGGACGTAAGCCAGGTTGTCGTGGTCGGTATAGATGGTGACTGGATGCTCCGACCCCTCCAGTAGGTATCGCCACACCTCCAGGGCCAACCTGATTTCCAGCAACTCTCGGCTGCCAATCGAGTAATTCCGCTCTGCCGGTGAGAAAGCCCCGGCAAAGAAGCCACAGGTTACAGTCTTACCTTTGGTTGTCTTCTGTGTAATGACCGCACCAACATCGGAGCTTGCATCCACCTCAAGAATGAACTGCTTCCTGGTGTCAGGTCTATGCATTGCCGGAGCAAAAGCAAAAGCCCGTTTAAGAGACTAGAAGGATTCTTAAGCCTCCGGGGTCCATTTTTTGGGTTCTTCCCTTTGCGGGTGAGAGATGAGATGGGACGTACTAGAGAACAGAAGTGTGAAATTGCCTGTAATAATTGGCAAATCCCAGGAACCGCTGGATAGCCTTCAACCCATCCACACAAGGCCACTTCAGTACGGCTGACACCTTGTCCGGGTCCATCTTCAGACTGGTATCGGAGACTAAGTAGCCAAGGAAGGGCAGCAAGGTCTGCTCGAAAAGACATTTCTTGAGCTTGGCATAGAGGTGATTCTCCCTCAACCTCTGAAGGACCAGATGAACATTCCTTCGGTGGGTAGACAAATCTGGAGAGAAGATGAGTATGTCATCTAGGTATACAACCACACAGGAGTAAAAAAGGTCATGAAAGATGTCATTTATGAACTCTTGGAATACCGCAGAAGCAATTACTCATCTCAACGACTCTCTGCTGGGTCAACTTAATCTAGAGAGAACCGTCTCTGCCTGGGTTCCTGTCTCCACACACAGGCCTCAAAACGTATCCCTGACCAATCGCTCTCATACAGATTATTCAATTACATCTTGGTTAGAGGTGTGGCGCCCCTGACCTGGTCAGGCACCACTGAGTACTGCACTCAGGCTGGGTCAGTACAAACCGGTAATCCTGATGGCTGATTAGGGTGTGGACACACACAGACACGTAGTAACCAGGACACACACACAGCTTAGAGGGGACCCCTGGGCAGACCCAGGGAGGGGGCGTAGCCCTCGCATCCCAGCTTGTGGTGGGTAGTGGGACTGGAAGCTAGAGAGTGTGCAGTGGCAGTCAGAGGAGTAGGAGTGAAGCAGCCGCATCTGAGGTGTAGAGCAGAAGAGCAGGACACTGTCAAACCCTGCACCTGTAGTGGCTGCTGGCGGGGGAGAGCGGCTACCCAGTAGGGCTGCCTGAAAACCACTTAGTGAAGAGGTGGCTGAGTAAGGGGATTATCGGTAGGCCAGGCCCGCACGGGGAAACAGGTCCCTAGGACAGGAACCCATCTACTCGGCCTACTAAACCTGCTGGTGAGGGTGCTGGATGTACCTCACCGAACCACACAGAGTCCGCAGCATCAACAGCAACGAGGGGGCCCAGAAGTAAAAATAGGCAAGCAGCCAGCATTACTTGGTCCATGCTGTCAGCAAACGGGCCAGAAAGGGGAGAACGGCAGTTGCGACTTCCCTGGGTGATTCCCGCAATACTACAACTCAGAGGTCACCCCAAACCATAAGGGCTAGGAAGGAGAGTCAGCAGTCACCCCTGGATCAGCCTGAAGGATACCTGGTTACACCTGGTTCGTCATAGCATCGCCCGGGTTGTCTCACCATACCATCTGAAAGTGAGTAAAAACCCTGAAAGACATTGCTGCCTGTGTGTGAGTTCTTCTGCGACTTGTGGTACCACACACTTACACTGAGCCCCTGGGGCCAGCCTCACTCTCGGGAGGCCATAACACCAGACTGCATTTACCATCAGCTCCAGAAGCTCTCTAAACTGCAGTGGCGGTCACCCCCTGACCGCAATTACCGAGAGTGGCGTCACGATTCCTATTGAAGTTAACCTGACATACTGGTGGCCAGAAGATTCCCAGCACGTGAAGTCCCTGAAGACCCTGAAGCGACCTGAAGGTAATGGGGCTTCACATCGGTCTACAGTCCTCTTTTGCAATTTTTTGCTATACACGAATATCTCTCATTTTGCCTTATTCATATAGATAATTTCTCCCTGAATATCTCTCATTTTCCCTTACTCATATAGATAATTTCTCCCAGTCTTCACATTAAAGCATCATTAAAGAAAGCAAGTTTCCCATACTCTTTATTCTGGACATCTCATATTCATATCCGGTGTACCAGATTTATATTTTTATTGCTACGAGACTTCTTACTCTAGAGCACCCTGTAACGGATGTGTCTGGACCTTCAGGTACTGCTGCTGGGACCAGGTGCAGAAGGCCCCGGCGATCGTCCAGACGTTAATGGACGCCATCCCTTTTAAGGGCTTGATTTAGGTTTTTTTTCTGTTTCCTTGCCAGGTCGGAGGAGCCTTTCCTCCAGCTGGTAATTAAGGGCCTTTATAACGTGGGGCCTCTCACTCCTTCAGTGCGGGTTATACTCTTCACTTGGAGAAGTTGCTTGCTCAGGAGTGCATGTGGCTTCAGAATACTGTTGCTTTATATTCTGAAGATTCCCTCTCAAGATAAGTTGTTGTTTTTCCTTTTTCCCCTTTTGCTGTTTATTTTTGTCTTTGTTTTTCCCTCCGTGGACTGGTGGGTGGTGGTATTTAGTCCTAGGATCTGGCTAGGAGATAGAGGCACGTTGGCGGGCCACACCTCCTAACCCTTATAGGTACCTGTGGTTTGAGAGCAAGCGCAGGGCCCCCAGTGTCAGGGTCAGCGCAGGAGCCCCTGGTTACCCCCCCTCTTTGTGTTTCAACCTCCCATATTCCTAGGAGTCTACTTGCTGGGTGTCTCTACCCACACCCAGCGTGACATTATAACCCGCCCAAAAATTTGCAGGATTCTCTAAAAAAAATAAATAAAAAAAAAAAAAAAAAAAAAAAAGTGCGTTGTTGATGTTTTACTTTGTTTTTGTATAATGGATCCTGTTTCTAAATTGACCCAGCAACTTTACAATGTCTCCTTGGAAGTTAATTATATTAAAAAATCCATTCAGGAGAGAGTTGATGTGTCTGTTGCGGCCCGTTTAGAGCCAAAAATAGCGCTTCCTGTTTTTCAGGAGGTAGAGAGAAATTTACAGCCTTCAAGGAGGCCTGTAAATTATATTTTCGTCTAAGGGTATGTGCGCACGTTGCTTTTTACCTGCTTTTTACCTGCTTTTTTGCTGCTTTTTCTTCTGCGCTGTTTAATGCCAAAATGGATGTGTTCTTCTATTCAAGCAAAGTCTATGGGAATTTGGGTTTCTTGTTCACACTATGTTGTTCAAAATGCTGCCTTTTTGAGGCAGAACTTTGGTCAAAAACTCAGCTTTTCAAAGAAGCAACATGTCAATTGTTTTTGCCATTTGGGTTTTGCACTGCAAAGCTGAGTTTTTGACCAAAGTTCTGCCTCAAAAAGGCAGCATTTTGAACAACATAGTGTGAACAAGAAACCCAAATTCCCATAGACTTTGCTTGAATAGAAGAACACATCCATTTTGGCATTAAACAGCGCAGAAGAAAAAGCAGCAAAAAAGCAGGTAAAAAGCAACGTGCGCACATACCCTTAGGCCTCACTCTTCTGGAGCAGCTCAGCTTCATTATATCCCTCCTGCAAGGGGATCCTCAGTCATGGACATTTTCATTGCCGGAAGACGCCGCTTGTCTCCAGCCAGTCGAGGGCTTCTTCAAAGCTTTAGGCCTTATGTATGATGACCCTGACAGTCTCGTTAGCTGAGTCTAGACTACGTCGGCTGCAGCAGGGAGATCGGTCAGCTGAAGCCTATTGTTCTGAATTTGATAGATGGGCTACGGATACTAAATGGAATGATCCATCACTTAGAAGTCAGTTTTGTCATGGTCTGTCTGATAAACATAAAGATGCTCTCATGGTGTATGATATTCCTACTTCTCTAGAGGCTACCATGTCTTTAGCTATACGTGTTGACAGATGCCTCCATGAGAGAAAGGGTAGAACTTTTTTTCCAGATGACATGTCTAGAGGTGAAATGTGTTCCTCTGGAGGACAATCCGGGGGTGAAGGGTGGGGGATTGCGGCAGATGAACCCATGCAGCTTAGTGGAGCCACCACTTCCCATGTCTCTCCTGTCGTCCGCAAAAGGACAGGAGCGTGTTTTTTTGTGGTAAACCCGGTCATTTTGTTGGAGCTTACCCCTTCATTCCTAAATGTCCTGGAGTGCCTGAGTCTCATGTTACAGTTGGTGGGGTGGAGGCAGTGGATCAGGTTATGTCTTTTTCTTTTACCTGTAGTTCCCGTTTTCTCCTGCCTGCTGAGGTGGCGCTGGAGAGCAAAACTATTAAAATTGATGTTTTGTGGATAGTGGTGTCGGGGTTTGTTTGGTTAATCCCCTTTTCACTAAAGAACATGGTTTGCCTTTCAGTACCTTAAATAACCCCATTTCCGTTTTTGCCATTGACTCTGCACCACTTGCTCAAAGACATTTGTCTCAGATGGTACATGGTGTTAAACTGACAATGGGATCCGTGCATCATGAGTTGATTTCATGCTACGTGTTGGAAGGTATTCCCACTCCCATTGTGCTGGGTTTACCTTGGTTGATTAAACATAACCCTGTAGTAGATTGGCAGGCGCAACATATTTCTGATTGGAGTGACTTTTGTTATAATAATTGTTTGGGGACTTCTTTATCCGCTGTCTCTCCTGTCTCTCTTCGATCCTTTCTTTCTGATTATGATGATGTTTTCTCTGAGAAAGGATGCTAGGACCTTTCCCCTCATCGGGTGTACGACTGTCCTATTAATCTTGTTCCCGGAGCTAAGCTACCCAAATCTAGACACTTTTGTCAAGCTCCCCAGGTCCCGGCGCCATCTGTCACTCACCGCTCCGGTTCCCGGTCCTTCTGCCCTAGCTGCCCTCCTCACTCTCCCTCTTCTGCGTCCTCCATGCCTCCTGCCCGCCGGTCCCGGCGTCTCCCTGCGACCCAGGACACTCTGTCTGGTCCCCCTGCATCTCCTGCACCGCTTCCTGCTCTGGTCTCCGGCACACGAGCCTCGCGCATGCACATTAGGGCACGCGTGCGTTCACTCACCTCTTCTTAAAGGGCCAGCGTCCCGGAAACAGGATATGGTCAAATACAGGTACAGGTTATATTAGGACTTCCTTTCCAGGTGGGCGGTGCCTGATCAACGTGTTCCCATAGCTAGGTGTTCAGGTCCCTTTGTCTCTTGTACCCAGATTAACCCTGTCTCTTCCGCAGAGCCCGTCTACCGTCCTGACCTGGTCCAAGAGTGCCGATTACCCAGGAGGTGTCCTGGTGACTGTTTGCTGAGGATCCCATCAGCCTGAATCCGTCACCTGGACTTTACCTGGAAGCTCCAGCCTGCACGTCCCGCTGGATCCGGACCCCGTCGGTTGTAACTACTCGGCACCTGTACCCGGATCCCGTCATCTGTCCTGCCTCCGGTTCCCGTTGGACTATTAGTCATCTCCCGTGCCGATCTCTGAAGGACCTGTACCCCGTACTCTCTGTGTTCCAGATGCCGTGCATTTAGGCCCTCTGGTGGGGTGACCAGACAGTCCCTGTATAGGGGTTAGCTCTTGGTTGCCTCTCTGGGGGAGTCCGGTGCACGGTCCCGTGAATCCACCTCCAGGACGTTACAGTTTGATCAGGCCATGGATTCCGCCGGAGCACAAGCGTCCCAGATGGCCGGATTACAACAAAAACTGGTACGACAACGCGAGGCCGAATCTCGCATGCTGGCCTTTATGTCGTCAGTGGACACCTGCCTGAATAATCTCCAAGCAACAGCCACATTCCTGTCTGATCTGAATACGGCAGCGGCTTCTGTAGTGGCTTCTTCTTCAACCTCCAGACTCCGCCTAGCTTCTCTGCCCCGGTACATCGGGGATCCCAAGACCTGTAGAGGTTTCTTAAATCAATGCTCCCTGCATTTCAAGTTGCTTCCGCACCTCTTTGCCTCTGATCAAGCAAAGGTGGCCTTTCTGATGTCCCATCTGGAGGGTGAAGCATTGGCCTGGATAAATCCCTTATGGGAGAAGGAAGATCCGGTGACTACCGCCGGGAATTCCTTGAGGCTTTCCGTAACACCTTTGATGAACCGGGACGCACCACCACGGCCGCCTCTTCCCTCCTCCGGCTACGCCAAGGAACCCTAACAGTTGGCCAGTATTCCATCCAGTTCCGCACGCTTGCCTCTGAGTTAGGGTGGAACAATGAGGCATTGACAGCAGCCTTCTGGGAGGGCCTCTCCGGTCGCATCAAGGACGAGTTGGCCGGTCGTGATGTTCCTCCTACCTTGGATGGTCTGGTCTCTCTAGCAACCCGGATTGATCTTCGTTTTCAGGAATGGTCCATGGAAGTATCCCGGGAGAGACGACCAACACGTCACACCTCCACGTCGCAGAGGTCCACCGCACCTCAATCAGTGCCACACGGCAACTCTACTCCCGTACCTATGCAAATAGATCGTCTAGGACAAGCTGAGCAACGCCGGGCAGAGCGGCTCGCCAAGGGTCGGTGCTTCTACTGTGGAAGTGTTACACACCTGCTTCGTTCCTGCCCAAAGAAGCCAGGAAACTCAAAAGCCTAGGGTTGGTGGGAGAGGCCACCCTAGGTACCGGAACCCTCTCAGACCCGATTACGCTGACCGTCCAAGTGAAAGCGGAGGAGATCCGGTTCACGGAGGAGGCGTACCTTGATTCGGGGGCAGTGGGCAATTTCATCTAACAGGCTACGGTGGACAAATACCGGGTACCTGTCATCCCGCTTTCAAAACCCTTTGTGATCGTGTGGCGCCCTGGACTAGCCAGGTCGTCACAGGTACTACAACAACACACCCCACACCCGAGATAGGCACACCAGTCACACACAAATCCTTGTTGCCTCCCTCCAGGGGCTGATGTCCACACCGAGTGGGGTGGAGCCAGGCGGTTGGCCCCACCCACTGAGGAGTTTACAGTCCTGGAGGCGGGAAAGGAAGAGAGAACAGCTAGAGAGGTGAAAGAGAGAGGAGTGAAGTAGTGGTAGAGGAGCAGACTGACCGTGTCCGGGTACGTGGTCCGGGCACCGAGAGCTAGGTTGGCAGACGGTGGTGGCCGTCTGCAGGGGAGGCAGATCGACGCGGAACCGTAGGACCGGGGAAGGGCGGTGGCCCGCCGGTACCGGACCGGGGAGCGAAGAGAAGCCAGCACAAACCAGCAGGGCCTGCGGACCCCGACCAGGCTTGGAGTCGCCGTTAAACAGGTCAAATCCGTTAGCTACCGGAACCTCCGGGGTTTCCTAGCAGCAAAGACCCGATTGAAGGCAACCATCCAAACAGAGAAAGGGAAATACAGCTACCGCCACAGCTAGGGTTCCCAGGGCCAGAGCCTGCGGGCAAAAGGGGCTCCTCCGGCACATATCCAAGCTGGGGAGCGGGTTACCGGTGGGAAGCCATCAGGACCGAAGATACACAACAGGTGCAGGGAAAGGCAGCCACCACCAACCTTCCGGGAGTAACCACAGCAGCCGGCTGCGGGACCCGTCCATCCAGCCGTTTGTTTTACCGGAGACTCTGTATCCATTCTTGGCTGAGTGAGTACCTCCGTGCCATCTGGCACCGCGCTGCCCCCGCGACCCTGCACCTCGCCAACCCTGCCTCCCCGACACCTCACCGGGCCCCGGGACCACCAACCTCCCCCTACCCACGGAGGGGAGAGAAACATCTCGGCTGCTCCCTGTCATCGCTCCCGGGATCCCCGTCCAGAGCAGCGGTGGTGTCCCAATCTCACCACAAACCGTGGGTAGCATCACGGACCAACTCCCCAAACCCAAACTACCCCCCCCTTTCACTCACGGGTGAGGAGCGCCGCTCGAGTCCCCGGATCCGGCCCACCGCTCGAGCCACCGAGCAGCAGCAGCGCCGGACCCGAGTGTGGTGAGCGCAGCGCCCTCCCCGCCCGCGACAATCGCTTCCGTGGATGGGAAACCCCTATCCAAACCAGTGTTGTTTATTACCAAACCCGTGTAGCTCCGTATTGGCGCTCTGCATACCGAAAAGATTGCTCTATATGTCCTCCCAAAACTGGCTCACTCACTCCTGCTGGGCCTACCCTGGTTATGAGTTCATGAACCCGTCGTCAGTTGGCGTTCTGGAGAAATTACCTGTTGGGGCCCGTCTTGTCACGAGAACTGTCTGCAGGCTGTACGGCCCGTCAATCATTCTACAGCACCGGAGTCCATACTGGGACTGACTTCCACATATTGGTCGTTTGCGCACGTTTTCGACAAGAAGGCAGAGGTGTTACAGCCACATCGACCCTCCTACGACTGTGCCATTGACTTGCTGCCAGGCACTACCCCTCCTCGCGGACAGATTTATCCCTTGTCCCCTGCCGAGACTCAGGCCATGTCGGACTACATTGCAGGCAACCTGGCAAGGGGGTTCATCAGGAGACCCTCGTCTCCTGTGGAAGCAGAGTTTTTCTTCGTCAAGAAGAAAGAAGGTGACTTTCGGCCTTTGCTTCGATTACCGAGGCTTGAACCAGATCACCGTAAAGAATAAATATCCTCTACCTCTGATTCCGGAGCTATTCGACCGGCTCAGGGGTGCCCGTATCTTCACTAAGCTAGACCTTCGGAGCTTACAACCTGGTCCGTACTCGGCCGAGAAACGAATGGAAGATGGCATTCAAAACCCGTGACGGGAACTACGAATACTGTGTGATGCCCTTCGGTCTCTGTAACGCCCCGGCTGTCTTCCAGGAACTGGTGAACGATGTTTTCAGGGATCTTCTTTACGTCTGTGTGGTCGTATATCTGGACGATATCCTGGCTTATTCCCCGGACTTGCTGACCCACAGAAAAAACGTACGACTCGTTCTGCAAAGGCTCAGGGAGAACCATCTGTACACAGATTACGAAAGGTGTGTCTTTGAATGGTCATCCCTTCCCTTTCTTGGCTACGTGATTACCGACAAGGGCCTGCAGATGGATCTCGAGAAGGTGTCTTCTATCCTCAAGTGGCCTCCTCCCTCCAGACTGAAAGCCATCCAATGCATCCTAGGCTTCGCCAATTATTATTGCCAGTTCATTCCCCACTTTTCTGCTCTGACGGCGCCTCTCTCCGCCTTGACCAAGAAGGGGGCCAATCCGAAAGACTGGTCACCTGAGGCCGACGCCGCCTTCTGTTCCCTGAAACGGGCATTTGCCTCCTCTCCCGTTCTCCACAGACCGGAGTTGAACCAACAATTCACCTTGGAGGTGGATGCTTCCTCCTCAGGAGCCGGGGCCGTGCTCATGCAGAAGTCGTCCACCGGGAAGATGTCACCTGCGGCTTCTTCTCCAAAATATTCTCGGCACCGGAACGCAACTATACCATTGGCGATCGGGAGCTCCTAGCTGTCAAGTTGGCTCTGGAGGAATGGCGGTACCTGTTGGAGGGTGCGGTATACCCGGTTATTATCTACACCGACCATAAAAACCTGGAGTACCTGCGATCCGCTCGAAGACTCAACCCGTGACAAACCCGTTGGTCCCTGTTCTTTGCCCGGTTTGACTTCCAACTGCTGATGCCTTGTCCAGAGCCTTTGTTCAGGTAGAGCAAGAGGATGAGACACACCAGTCCATCATTTGTCCTAGTAAGGTCATCCCGGTGGCTCCCGTCACTCTGGCACAGTTACCCCCTGGGAAGACTTTCGTCACGGAGAACGACAGACTAAAAGTCCTTCAGTGGGGGCATTCTTCGAAAGTGTTTGGACATGCCGGTCAGAAGAAAACGTGGAGCACTATTGTCTGTCACTATTGGTGGCCGTCTCTCCGTAAGGATGTCATCTCTTTTGTCTCCGCTTGTCCATCCTGTGCCCGGAACAAGACGCCCAAGCGCTTGCCCTATGGCCTCCTAGGGTCTCTTACCTCTGCCGATTCCCTCCGTTCCATGGCAACACATTGCCATGGATTTTATCACGGATTTGCCCTTGTCCTCAGGACATACGGTCATCTGGGTCGTGGTGGATCGTTTCTCGAAGATGGCTCATTTCGTCCCCATGGTCGGACTGCCCTCTGCCCAGGAGCTCGCTAATGCCTTCATTCAGCATATCTTCCGGCTGCACGGCTTTCCCTTGCATATAGTGTCCGACAGGGGAACTCAGTTCACCTCGCGCTTCTGGAGGGCGCTCTGTGAACATCTGGGAGTATCTCTGGACTTTTCCTCGGCCTACCATCCCCAGTCGAATGGCCAAGTGGAACGTGTCAATCAGGTCTTGACTTCCCTCCTTCGACACTACGTCAACGTCCATCATGACGACTGGTCTGCGCTTCTCCCTTGGGCTGAGTTCTCCCATAATCATCAAGTCAGTGAATCCTCCTCCAGCTCTCCCTTCTATGTTGTCTACGGTCTTCAGCTTTCCGTTCCATTATCGGTATCCTCGACTTGATTTTGCCGCTGCAGATGCCCTATCCAAAGACTTCTCCAATATATGGAGTACCGTTAAAACCTCCCTTGAACGTGCTTCCGCCCAGATGAAAAAACATGCGGACAAGAGATGCCTTGACCCTCCTCACTTCTCTCCTGGGGATTTGGTATGGCTTTCCTCCAAATACATCCGGTTGAAGATTGCATCTTACAAGTTTGGTCCGAGGTACATCGGTCCTTTCAAGGTCGTCAAGCGGATCAACAAGGTCTCATACAAACTGCAGCTCCAAGCCACTATGCGGATCCCGAACTCCTTCCATGTCTCCTTGCTCAAGCCAGTTGTCCTTGGTCCCTTCTCCTCTGATGCCGGTACTTCTCCTCCTTCTATTGCTGACGACGATGTGTATGCGGTAAGAGATATAGTGGCCATGAAGACCGTGCGGGGTAAGCAGTTCTTTCTTGTTGATTGGGAGTGCTACAGCCCTGAGGACCGGTCCTGGGAACCCCGGGAGAACGTTGGCACTCCTCTTATACGCGACTTCTTGCTGGGAGGGGGGCATGAGGGAGGGGGTACTGTCACGCTCCCCGGGTCCCGGCGCCGTCTGTCACTCACCGCTCGGGTTCCCGGTCTTTCTGCCCGCAGCTGCTCTGCTCTCTATCCCGCCTCTGCGTCCTCCATGCCTCCTGCCTGCCGGTCCCGACGTCTCCCTGTGACCCAGGACACTATCTGGTCCCCCTGCATCTCCTGCACCACTTCAAGCTCTGGTCTCCGGCACACGAGCCTCGCGCATGCACATTAGGGCGCGCGCGCGCGTTCACTCACCTCTTCTTAAAGGGCCAGCGTCCCGGAAACAGGATATAATCAAATACAGGTACAGGGTATATTAGGACTTCCTTTCCAGGTGGGCGGTGCCTGATCAACGTGTTCCCATAGCTAGGTGTTCAGGTCCCTCTGTCTCTTGTACCCAGATTAACCCTGTCTCTTCCGCAGAGCCCGTCTACCGTCCTGACCTGGTCTCAGAGTGCCGATTACCCAGGAGGTGTCCTGGTGACTGTTTGCTGAGGATCCTACCAACTCCCGTCAGCCTGAACCCGTCACCTGGACTTTACCTGGAAGCTCCAGCCTGCACGTCCCGCCGGATCTGGACCCCGTCGATTGTGACTACTCGGCACCTGTACCCGGATCCCGTCATCTGTCCTGCCTCCGGTTCCCGTTGGACTATTAGTCATCTTCCCTGCCGATCTCTGAAGGACCCGTACCCCGTACTTCCTGTGTTCCGGCTGCCGTGCATTTAGGCCCTCTGGTGGGGTGACCAGACAGTCCCTGTATAGGGGTTAGCTCTTGGTTGCCTCTCTGGGGGAGTCCGGTGCACGGTCCCTGAATCCACCTCCAGGACGTTACAACTTTATTGATCCCGTGAGAAATTATGGTATCACAGCAGCACAACTTAAATAATAACATGAATTACTTAATTGACAAGACAGTAGAGTTGACAGAAGAATATTATACATTAGATTAGGTCATACACAGTGGGTAAACTGAAAAGTAGAAGAAATAAAGAAGTAAACATTCACCTTGATCATTTAACACTAATGTTATTGTGTACATTCCCATAGCAGTTGGCACAAATGATTTCCTATATTTTTCCTTCTTACACCTCAGAAGGATTAGCCGGTTAGTGAAGGTGCTCTTCTGTCTCATGAATAGCTCATATAATGGATGTGCATTATTATTCATAATCGCCATACACTTTTTCAGAGTTCTTCTCTCCACTACCTCCTCAAAAGAGTCAAGATTGCAGCCAACAGCGGAGCTTGCCTTTTTGATAACCTTATTCAGCTTATTAGCATAGGAGACCCGCACACTACTACCCCAGCATATGAGTGCAAAAAAGATGGCACTTGCAACTACAGACTGGTAGAACATTTCTAAAATGTTGCTGCACGTCAGTTTCCTTAGGTAATACAGTTTGCTCATCCCCTTCTTGTAGATCCTCTCTGATTGGCATCTCCAGTCCAGTTTGCTATCCAGGTAGACCCTCAAATATTTGTAACTCTCCACCTGCTCCACCTCCTGACCAGCAATAGTGATCGGTAAACATTCCATCTTCCTCCTGCTATAGTTGGCACCAACTCCTTAGTTTTCTTAACATTTAATTGTAGATAGTTACCATGGCACCAATCCACAAAATTCAACACCACCCTTCTATATTCCTCATCACCCTGGTCCCCCCTAATACATCCCACTACCACGGAGTCATCCGAGAATTTTTGAAGGTGTCAAAAATCAGATTTATACCGAAAGTCTGATGTATACAGTGTGAATAGAAAGGGCGCTAGTGTACCGCCCCAACGCCTGTAGCAACCGGGCTGCTTGGATCCGGACCCGCTGTGTGGCTCGAGGGATGAGGGATCCTCCGGATATAGGGGTCACGCAGACACGCCAAATGAAAAGGGGGACTTAGTTGCACGGGCTTGGCCGTATTCAGTTCATGACGCCACCCACGGTGTGTAGTGAAAGGTGGCACCACCGCTGCTGTTGTGGGTCACCACGGGGGAGATGTAATGGCAGATGGATGTTAACCCCTCCGTGGGTAGGGATGGTTGCCCTGGGGCCCAGTGGCTCTGTGCAGGGAATGGTGATGACAGGGGCCTGCGCGCCCGGACGTACCAGGAGATGTTTGGTTACTCACAGTTGAGTAAATCACACGAGTCTCTTGGTAAACCAAGGTGCTGGTGGCCGGCCGCCACGGCCGGTTGTACTCTGGTCCCCCACCCGAGCTGGTGGTCGCCATCTTTTCCCTCTGCACTGTGTTTGCTTGTGTTGGAATTCCCGGTAGGGAACACGGGAGTTTGCTCCCGGCTTATTGTGTACCTGAGGAGACGTGCCCGCTGACGCTGAACCGTGGGATCTATCGGGCCCTGGCAGTTGCCCTATCCCTCTCTGTGGGTGGTTGTCTGCTTTTGGGACTTTGGTTGGGACAGGACCTAAAATACTGCCTTCAATTGGTTAATTAGCTAGGCCGTTGGTTCTGGTCCTGGCTTCAGGGTCCAAGTACCCCCTCTGTGCATGGTTTCTGGGTCAGTTCTCCGGTGTCGGTATCGGCGGGCTCCAACCCTGTCCCGGTCCACCTCGGATCCCCGGCTACCGTCTTCCCGTTGCCTGCTGACGAGACCACCGTCTGCCACCTAGCCAAGGCACCAGGGCTCCGACCCTGGCACCTGTCAACTTGAGCTTAACCTCCGCTGGAGCTACACCTAGCCCCAGCCTCCACTCCTCTCAACATGAACTCTAGACTTAATCTATTAGTTTTCCCGCCCCGGGCTGTCTAGACCCCTAGGTGGGTGTTTCCTAACGGCCTGGTCCCGCCCACTGGTGTGCTTGTCTTGCCCTGAGGGGGGTGGCTAGGGTTTCAGGTCGGCTGTATGTAACCCTGTGAGGGATAGTGTTATGCGGGGGCCTCTTGTGTGACTACCTGGTTTTGCCAGGGCGTCACATTCCCCCTTGGTTTAATACAGACCGTCCGTGGGCTGTCCAACACCAGCATTTATTTAACAGCAACTGAAAAGATAAAAAACAGGGATAACAAGGATAATAAGATTTGTACAATTTTCTTCTTCTTCCCTTACGGGAGGCACTTCTTACACGTTACACATCTAAAACGCTAAGCACTGGTGCGCACCCCTTGCCCAAGTCCAGAAACAGGTCCGGGTGTCGCCCACACGGGCCGGGTAAAAAGTTCCTTACCCGGCAGTCTATCTCAAGGGCCCCAACATTCAGGGGACCCTTGGCCTGGAGAGTAGTCACCGGTTTTGGTGGTGACTAGGCCTCGGCCGACTCTACCGCAGGCCCTTCCTCCAACCAGCCTCTCCAGAGACTGCTGCCGGATGAGAAGGGTGGTCAGGGATTATTTACATGGCCCAATAGTTTTTGGGTTGGCCTGCCAGTTCACGGCCATGGTCCATTTTTAGAACTGTAAAACTTGTTTTAAAACATCTGGAACTTTACGGTGAACGGTCCCAACGGGGACTTCCACAACTGGGATAGCCGGGGTTCCGCTACCTTAAACTTCTTAATCAGGTGAAGATAGCGGAGAGGGTTGGATGTGCAGCTGGGCACCCATCTTCACCCACTTCCGCACGTCAAGGACAAACCATCCCCTTTCTCCGCAATGCCGGGTGTACGAGACCAACTCTCCGGGTTCCAGGTCTTGATCTGGGTGGCCAACAGGTAGGTGAGGGGCTACATCTCTACGGAAGACGAAGATTTCGGCCTCCAGGCCTGGCTCGTATATGAAGCCCCACCTCTATGGGCATTAAAGTGCCGGACTTGGCCTTGGTATGTTGGGCCACGCACCCGGAAGGTGGCATTCCGGAGGTGGTCTTTCTCGGTGTATGTCCGGGATAACACTTCCGCCTTCCTCTCCTCCTGAGCATAATCTCTTTCTTTAACTGGTGCTGCTGCCAATCCCAATATGAGGTACCAGTTCGATACTCAGTTTCCTCTTGCGCAGGGGCAGGGCCCAGCCGGATACCCTCCGTGCCGACTACGACCGGCATCACTTGCAATGGAGGGCTCCGCTGTGTCATGGCCCGCTCTGCTGCTTCAGCTGTGACTGGGAACTGGGGAGCAGTCGGCGTCTCTGCCGATGCTGACTTACGGTCGGGCGCAGCCTCTGCTGCGGCCGTTCGGACTGCTGGGGTTGTCGTCTTTGAGTGCGCTGCCTTCTCCGGGACCGGGGGTGACATCATCGGGGCTGCGGCCTGGCTCAGGACCAGAGGGGGCTTCTTCCGGGCTTTAGTCTGCCGTGGAGCTGGTGCGGGTGCCAGGGCAATGACGTGCTCGCGGCCTGAGGATTCCGCTGGCGGGTCCTCACAGGCAGATGGGACAGGTACCGCTGCTGTTGCTTATGGCAGCGGACCGAGTGGGGTGTCAGCCACAGGTATGGGCAGCGAGGGAGGCGGCGTGGCAGACGGAGGCAGACTGAGCTCCTCGGCCTGGTGGGCCGGTCCCGGTGGGACATAGGGGCGTGGGTGGCTTACCCGCCCCTCCAAGGTCGCCTTCACTTCGCGGGCCCGAACGGCTGCAGCCAGCTCCCTCATCTCAGCCATCCATCGCTCTAGCAGGAAATTGGCCTGGGCCTGGATTGTGCGGAACATGCGGTGTATCTGGGCTTCCACCCAGTCGGCTGTTCCGGGCACGGGTTCCTCCACAATTGGATTGCCAGACTGATCAGCCTTCCTTCTCCATTGGTATCCAGGAACAAAAGGGTAGCAGAGTCCTGGCGTCTCTGCCCTTTATCGCCTGGGGTCACATGCTCCAGACTCTTCGCCTGCCCCCCTTGGTCTTTAGCAAGCATTCCCTCGTGCGGCTGGTTAGTTTCGTTTTCGGCCTCAGGGTGTTGTTTCCTTCCGGCCTCGTTCCCAGGGGGTGGGGCTTCAGCTTTGCGCCCTTTCTCGGGGAAGAAGACGCTGGGCTGTTGTTTTTCATGCCTAAAAATGGCGGCAAAATAGCGACTTCTCAAAATTTTGCAACGGATCACCGCTGACTGTCCAAAACAAGGCGCACTTCCACCTGGTAGGTGGACGGGTTCGAATCCTGTTCGTGACGCCAGTTTTTGGGGTGTGCCGCCCCTACGCCTTTAGCAGCCGGGCAGCTCGAATCCGGACCCGCTGTGTGGCTCGAGGGATCCTCCGGACCCGGGGGTCGCGCGGACACGCCAAATGAAAAGCGGGACGTAGTTGTACGGGCTTGGCCGTATTCTGTTGGTCACGCCACCCACGGTGTGTGGTGAAAGGTGGCACCACCGCTGCTGTTGTGGGACACCCCAGGGAAGATGTAATGGCAGATGGATGTTAACAACTCCGTGGGTAGGGATGGTTGCCCCGGGGCCCAGTGGCTCTGTGCAGGGAATGGCGATGGCAAGGGCCTGCGCGCCCGAACGTACCAGGGGATGTTTGGTTACTCACAGTTGAATAAATCACACGAGTCTTTTGGTAAACCAAGGTGCTGGTGGCCGGCCGCCGCGGCCGGTTGTACTCTGGTCCCCCACCCGGGCTGTTGGTCGGCGTCTTTTCCCTCTGCACTGTGTTTGCTTGTGTTGGACTTCCAGGTAGGGAACACGGGAGTCCGCTCCCGGCTTGTTGTGTAGCTGAGGAGCCGTGACGCTGACCCGTGGGATCTATCGGGCCCTAGCAGTTGCCCTATCCCTCTTTGTGGGTGGTTGTCTGCTTTTGGGACTTTGGTTGGGACAGGACCTAAAATCCTGCCTTCAATTGGTTAATTAGCTAGGCCGTTGGTTCCGATCCTGGCTTCAGGGTCCAAGTACCCCCTCTGTGCACGGTTTCCGAGTCGGTTCTCCGGTGTCGGTAGCGGCGGGCTCCAACCCCGTCCCGGTACACCTCGGATCGCCGGCTACTGTCTTCCCGTCGCCTGCTGACGGAGACCCCCGTCTGCCACCTAGCCAAGGCACCAGGGCTCCGACCCTGGCACCTGTCAACTTGAGCTTCACCTCCGCTGGAGCTACACCTAGCCCCAGCCTCCACTCCTCTCAACTTGAACTCTAGACTTAATCTATTGGTTTTCCCGCACCGGGCTGTCTAGACCCCTAAGTGGGCGTTTCCTAACCGCCTGGTCCCGCCCACTGGTGTGCCTGTCTTGCCCTGAGGGGATGGCTAGGGTTTCAGGTCGGCTGTATGTAACCCTGTGAGGGATGGTGTTATGCGGGGGCCTCTTGTGTGACTACCTGGTTTTTCCAGGGCGTCACACTAGCACCGTTCCCTAAGGGGCACCTACACTGCTCAGTAATCTGCTAGACACAACTGCTCCCATCTGTTCAAACTGTGGCCAATCTGATAGGTAGTCAGTTATCCAATTTCTCATCCCCTCTGTAGCGCCTGGTCCCACAAGACCCCGTGGGGGGCGCGCTCCCTCACATGTGCCCAGTCCCAGCATGGCTCCCACTTGCACGCCCAGTCATAGCCCCAGGCAGCGACGGCCTTCCTCTTACCGGTCTCATGACTCTGCTCCTGCTCACTCCCGGGTCATACATCATGCTCCTGGGGCTGCTTCAGCCTCTTCCTGTCTGCAGAGCACACACAGTTCTGCAGTGTCTGATTCTAGGCTGTGCGCGAGGCCACGCCCCCTTTCTTAAAGTGGTAGCACCCAATTACCCTTCCTTGGCCACATAGTCTCTGATACCTTATCGGGGTCCATCTTCAGGCCGGTATCAGCCGTACTGAATTGGTCCCGTCCGGAAGGGTTGAAGGCTATCCAGCGATTCCTGGGATTCGCCAACTATTACCGGCAATTCATTCCACACTTCTCGTCTCTGGTGCGTCCCATAACCTCTCTCACTCGCAAAGGGGAGACCCCAAAGAAATGAACCCTGGAAGCTGAAGAATCGTTCCTGTCCCTTAAACGAGCCTTCGCTTCTGCTCCAGCCTTACACAGACCCGACACGAACAAGCCGTTTATCCTTGAGGTAGATGCCTCCTCATCCGGAGCCGGTGCGGTTCTTACACAGAAAACGTCAGAGGGTAAGACAGTAACCTGTGGCTTCTTTTCTAAGGCTTTCTCCCCAGCAGAACGAAACTACTCAATCGGAGACCGTGAGTTGCTGGCAATCAAGCTGGCCCTGGAAGAGTGGCGATACCTGCTGGAAGGGTCATTGCATCCAGTTACCATCTATACTGACCACAAGAATCTGGCATATCTCCAGACAGCCCACAGGCTAAACCCCCGACAGGCCCGATGGTCATTGTTCTTCGTCCGCTTTGATTTTGTTCTGCATTTCCGTCCAGCCGAGAAGAACCTGAAGGCTGATGCGCTGTCTCGATCATTCCTGTTAGAGGATCAGGAAGATGAACCTCGGCACATCATTGAACATTCCAAGCTAATGGCGGCACCAGTTGACATGCACCACCTTCCTCCCAGTAAGACGTTTGTTGCTGAGGTCGATAGAGAACGTGTACTCCGGTGGGGACACTCTTCCTGAATAGCAGGTCACATGGGCCAAAAGAAATCTCTGCAATTGATATCCCGATATTACTGGTGGCCAGGGCTACGTCGAGACGTCCAGGACTTTGCTTCATCCTGTTCCTCCTGTGCCCGGAACAAGGTCCCGAAGACTCTTCCGGCGGGCCCTTTGCTTCCTTTACCCGTACCATCCTCTCCATGGCAACATATCGGCATGGATTTCATCACGGACCTGCCAAAATCGTCTGGCTGCACAGTCATCTGGGTGGTGGTGGACCGGTTCTCCAAGATGGCCCACTTCACACCACTCTCCGTGCTACCGTCCGCTCCGGTTCTTGCTGAATTATTCATTCAACATATCTTCCGGCTTCACGGCTTGCCTCTCCATATCGTGTCCGACAGAGGGGTCCAGTTCACCGCTCAGGTTTTGGAAAGCAGTCTGCAAAATGATGGATGTTCAATTGGACTTTTCTTCTGCCTACCACCCTCAGTCCAATGGGCAAGTGGAGCGCATTAACCAAGTCTTGACTAACTGTCTCCGACACTTCGTGGACGAACACCACAGCAACTGGGTCAAACTGCTTCCATGGGCCGAGTTTTCCTATAACAACCATGAAAGTGAGTCCTCTGCTAAATCTCCGTTCCATGTGATTTATGGACAGCGACCTAAAGTGCCGTGGCCTGTGACATGTTCTTCAGGCAACCCTGCAGCTGATGACCTCGTGAGGTTCTTCTCCGCCATCTGGGCTGAGACCAAGTCAACTCTGGAACGTTCCTCCATCCGCATGAAGAACCACGCCGACAAGAACCGTCTGAATGTTCCTTTCTTTGATCCCGGAGATAAAGTCTGGCTCTCGTCCAAGTATGTCCGCCTGAAACTGCCGTCTTACAAGCTGGGTCCCCGCTTTATTGGTCCCTTTGAAGTGCTCTGGCGGATCAATGAGGTGTCCTACAAGTTGAAACTGCTGTCTACACTTCGCATCCCGAACTCCTTCCATGTGTCCCTCCTCAAGCCGGTGGTCCTGAGCCGTTTCCACAGTGATCCTGGGGCTTTGCCTCCTCCTGTTGGTGATGACGACGTCTGTGAGGTAAAAGCCATCCTTGCGGCTAAGGAGGTCCGGGGTAGAACCTACTATCTGGTGGACTGGAAGGGGTTCGGTCCTGAGGAGAGGACGTGGGTACCTGCGGAGGACGTGGATGCTCCTCGTCTCCTCCGGAGCTTCCTGAGGAGGGGGAGTCTTCAGGAGGGGGGTACTGTAGCGCCTGGTCCCACAAGACCCCGTGGGGGGCGCGCTCCCTCACATATGCCCAGTCCCAGCATGGCTCCCACTTGCACTCCCAGTCATAGCCCCAGGCAGCGACGGCCTTCCTCTTACCGGTCTCATGACTCTGCTCCTGCTCACTCCCGGGTCAGACATCATGCTCCTGGGGCTGCTTCAGCCTCTTCCTGTCTGCAGAGCACACACAGTTCTGCAGTGTCTGATTCTAGGCTGTGCGCGAGGCCACGCCCCCTTTCTTAAAGTGGTAGCGCCCAATTACCTGGAAGTGACCTCAGAGGTCACCTGTTGCCATATGGTATTTAAGTTCACCTCCCCTGGCAGCAGGCGCCCGAGCAACGCCTCTATTAGTGCATTGCCAGTGTCCAGAGCCGTTTGTGCTATTATTTGATATCCGTGCATTTGATACCTGGTTCTAATCCTTTGTCTCACCGTAGTGCCATCTATACCATTCTGGCTGGGGATGTCACCGCTTATACCTACCGGGGACGTCACCGTGCCATACCTGCCGCGGACACTATCTATACATACCCGCAGTGGACGTCACCGGCCATACCCGCAGTGGACGTCACCGCTCATACCTACAGTGGACATCACCGGGTCCTACCTGCCGTGGACATTATCTGTACCGTGCCTGCTGTGGACGTCACCTGCTGTGAACATCTCCGGTGCCGTTTCCGTGTTCTGCCGGCTGTGGACGTCACAACCTTGCTACACCTGGCCCTACAGAGACTCCTACTACCGGTTCCTGGCTGCCGTGCATTTAGGCCTTCTGGGGAGGCGCCGCACAGTCCCTGTATAGGGGTTCGCTGCTGGTCGCCTTCTCGGGGGAGTCCGGTGCACGGTCCAGTGTGTCCACCTCCGGACGCTCGCCGCTCCTCGGTGAGCGTAACACCCTCCTCCACCTTCATATCAGTCATCTTTTTGTGTAGTAAGAGTGGCTGCAGGCTGTTAAATGCACTAGACCCATACCCTCTTCCTCTGATTCCTGATCTATTTAGACAGGTGGTGGGAGCAAAGTGGTTCTCCAAGTTGGACTTGAGGGGGGCGTACAACTTGGTTAGGATCAAGGAGGGGGACGAATGGAAAGCTGCTTTCAATACCCCTGAAGGCCATTTTGAGAGTCTGATTATGCCATTTGGTCTCACCGATGCCCCTGCGGTGTTTCAGCACTTTATTAATAACATTTTTTTTCATCTGGTAGGTAGATGTGTGGTGGTCTACCTTGATGACATTTTGATTTGTTTACCCGATTTTGCAACTCATGAGGCTCATGTCCGACAGGTTCTTCAAATTTTACGGGAGAATAAATTGTACGCCAAACTTGAAAAATGTGTTTGCTGTGCCGGAGGTGCAGTTTCTGGGGTACCTCTTTTCTCCCACTGGTTTTCGGATGGATCCCGGGAAGGTCAAGGCAGTGCTGGCCTGGGATCGTCCGGAAAACCTGAAAGCGCTACAGAAATTTTTGGAGTTTACGAATTTTTATCATAAATTCATCAAGAATTACTATGAGATCATTAAACCTCCTACCCATCTAACAAAAAAGGTGCTGATTTTTCCATATGGTCTGATTCTGCTCAGCAGGCTTTCTCTCTTCTTTGAAGTGGTGTTTTGCTACTGCTCCCATACTTTGCCAACCTGACGTTTCGCAGCCTTTCATCGTGGAGGTCGATGTGTCAGAGGTAGGGGTTGGAGCAGTTTTGTCGCAGGGGCTATCGCCTGGTAAATGGCGTCCATATGCATTTTTCTCTTAGAAGCTCTCTACTGTGGAGAGAAATTATGATGTAGGTAATAGAGAGCTCCTTGCTATTAAATTGGCGTTTGAGGAGTGGCGTTATTGGTTGGAAGGAGCGGCTCATCCTATTACTGTCATTACCGATCATAAGAATTTGTCATATTTAGCATCTGCCAAGCGTATTATCCCCAGACAGGCCAGATGGTCCCTGTTTTTTACTAGGTTTAATTTTACTGTCACCTATCGTCCTGGGGTTAAGAATGTCAAGGCGGACGCTCTATCACGTAGTTTTCCTGGGAGTGTTGATCAGTAGAATCCCGTTCCCATTCTACAACAGGGGGTGGTTGTTTCATTTTTTTGTTCTGACTTACAGACTGCTGTTTTGGAGGCTCAGGGGGACGCCCCTGCCTCCTGTCCTACAGGGAGACTTTTTTGCCCTCTGACCTGCGTTACCGACTGATCCAACCTCATCATGACTCTGTGCTTACAGGACACCTCGATAGTAAGACAACCTTAGACCTTGTGTCCCGTCGTTTTTAGTGGCCGGGGTTGCACAAGGAGGTAGCCGACTTTGTGATTGCTTGTGTTGTTTGCGCTCGCGCCAAAGTCCTGCATACTCGTCTGTCAGGGTCTCTTTTGCCGTTGACCATTCCAGATAGGCCATGGATGCACATTTCTATTGACTTTATCACGGATCTTCCTGTGTCGGCTGGTAAAACTGTGGTATTGGTGGTGGTTGACAGGTTTAGCAAGAGGGTGCATTTTATTGCCTTACCTGCTCTTCCCAACGCCAAGACTCTGGCGTAGGTTTTTAAAAATGAGATTGTGAGACTTCATGGTTTACCCTCTGATGTTGTCTCCAATCGTGGCACTCAGTTTGTCTCCAGGTTCTGGAAGGCTTTTTGCACTTCCTTGGGGGTTCAGTTGTCTTATTCCTCTGTATTCCATCCTCAGTCTAACGGTCAGACGGAGCGCACCAACCAGAACTTGGAGACCTATTTGAGGTGTTTTGTTGCTGAAAACCAGGAGGATTGGGCTTGCTTTTTGCCTTTGGCCAAGTTTGTCATTAACAACCGGCTTAAAGAGTCCACTGGCCAGTCACCATTTTTTGGTGCAAATGGTTTTCATCCTCAATTTGGTACCTTTTGTAGTGGGGGGTCTTCAGGGGTCCCGGAAGAGGAGTGTTTTGACTCCTCTCTCTCATCAGTTTGGCGAGGGGTTCTGAGCAATCTGAGAAGTATGGGTGACAAGTATAAACGCATGGCTGACAGAAAGCGTGTACCTGGTCCGGACCTGGTTGTCAGGTGTGCTTGTCGACACGTAACATTAAGTTGAAGTTGCCTTTGTGGAAACTGGGTCACAGGTTCATTGGCCCATTCAAGATTTCTACCATCATCAACCCAGTGGCTTTCCATCTTGAGCTGCCTCCCACCCTGAAAATCCATAATGTGTTTCACCGGTCCCTTTTTAAGAAGTATGTCGCTCCAGCCGTACCTTCTCCATTGCCTCCTGCGCCCATTTTGGTTGAAGGGAATCTTGAGTTTGAAATCCAGAATCTTGGATTCCCGTCTTCTCCGCAATTCCTTGCAATATTTAGTACATTGGAAAGGTTATGGTCCGGAGGACAGGAGTTGAGTTCCGGCATCTGAAGTGAATTCTGCCAGGTTGATTCGTGCTTTTCATAGGGAGCATCCTGCCAAGCCAGGCCTTGAGTGTCCGGAGGTCACTCCTAGGAGGGTGGTACTGTCACGGATGTGTCTGGACCTTCAGGTGCTGCTGCTAGGACCAGGTGCTGAAGGCCCCGACGATCGTCCAGACGTTAATGGACGCCATCCCTTTTAAGGGCTTGATTTAGGTTTTTTTTTCTGTTTCTTTGCCAGGTCGGAGGAGCCTTTCCTCCAGCTGGTAATTAAGGGCCTTTATAACGTGGGGCCTCTCACTCCTCCAGTGCGGGTTATACTCTTCACTTGGAGAAGTTGGTTGCACAGGAGTGCATGTGGCTTCAGAATACTGTTGCTTTATATTCTGAAGATTCCCTCTCAAGATAAGTTGTTGTTTTTCCTTTTTCCCCTTTTGCTGTTTATTTTTGTGTTTCTTTTTCCCTCCGTAGATTGATGGGTGGTGGGATTTGGTCCTAGGGTCTGGCTAGGAGACAGGGGCACGTTGGTGGGCCACACCTCCTAACCCTTATAGGTACCTGTGGATTGAGGGCAAGCGCAGGGCCCCCAGTGTCAGGGTCAGCACAGGATCCCCTGGTTACCCCCCCTTTCTCTTTGTGTTTCAGCCTCCGTTATTCCCAGGAGTCCACTTGCTGGGTGTCTCTCCCCCACCCAGCGTGACACACCCATAATCAGGTGGTTGAGCCAGACTTCCCGTTTATCGACACAGATATGGCGGCACAGCAGTGAAGGTTCAGATGTGGCAGCACATTGGTGAAAGCTCAGGTGTTGCAGCACAGTGGTGAAGGCTCAGATGTGGCAGCACAGGGATAATGGCTTGGATGTGGCCGCACAGCGGTGATGGCTCAAGTCTGTTGGCACAGGGGTAATGACTCAGATGTGGCGGAACAGCAGTTATGGCTCAGGTGTGTCGGCACATGGGTAGTAGCGAGCAGGCTCTAGGATGAGAAAGAGGTTAGATTCATGAGACTGGTACAAGGACTAGACATAGTAACGTACAGGGACCTGAGTACTAGCAACGCACAATAGGCAATCTTGCTCAGGCGACTTCTGTCAGGGGAGACTGACTTAAATAGCTTTTAAGGTAATAAGTGACCTTTGGAACAACTTCCAGGTAATGGGACACTGTCCCTTTAATGAAGGGGCGTGGCTCCACGCGCACCCTACAGGCACTCACAGAAGCTGTCCGTGCGGCTTGGATGCAGGAGGAGGCCGCGGCTGCCTCTGGGGTAGAAGAGGAGAGGATGGGGCAGGAGAGAGGTAGGATGCCCCCACTGGAGCCTGGAAGTGGAGGCTTGCGGGAATACTGCACTTGGACTGAATAGGTGAGAGGAGGGGCGCCCCCGCCGGGGCCTGAGAGCGGGGACGTGTGGGGAAACCATCCTGGGATCGGGAGCGGGCACTACAAATATGTTTAACATGAGAAGTCTCAGATGGCAATGTGAGACTCTGGCCCAGATCCTGTCACAAGCCTCTAAATGCAGAGAGATAGCCATAACAAGTTTACATACACTATCTAAAAAGACACATATGCATGGTTTTCTCACTATCTGACATGAAATCAGAATAAACCTTTCCCGTTTTAGGTCAATTAGGAATCAAAATTATTTATATTTGCCAAATGCCATAATAATAAGAGAGAGAATATTTTAAGGCATTTTTATTACTTTCTGCAAAGTCAAAAGTTTACATACACTAAGAGTACTATGCCTTTAAGTAATATGGGACAGCCCATATAATGATGTCATGTTTTTGGAAGCTTCTGAAAGGCTTATTAGCAAAATCTGAGTTAATTGGAGACACCCCTGTGGATGTATTTTAATGCACACCTGAAACACACTGCTTCTTTGTGTAGCCTCATGGGAAAATCAAAAGAAATCATCCAAAATCTCAGAAAGAGAATTGTGGACTTGCACAAGACTGATTCATCCTTGGGTGCAATGTCCAAATACCTAAAGGTGCCTTGTTCATCTCTACAAACAATTATATGCAAGTACAAACCAGATGGGAATATCCAGCCATCATACTACTCATGAAGGAGACGGGTTTTGTGTACCAGAGTTGAACATGCTTTGGTAAGATATGTGAATTTCAACCCAAGAACAAAAGCAAAATACCTTGTGAAGATGCTGGCGGAAGCTGGAAATGATTGTGCCATTATCCATAGTGAAACGAGCACAGTATCAGCATGGGCTAAAAGGCCACTCTGCCAGGAAGAAGCCATTACTCCAAAAGAAGCATAAAAAAGCCAGATTGTTTGCAAATGCACACAGAACAAAGACTTTAATTTTTGGAAACATGTCCTGTGGTGTGACGAAACTAAAATGTAACTGTTTGGCCATAATGACCATCGATAAATTTGGAGGAAAAAGGGAGAAGCTTTGTGCAGAGCATGTCACAGACATGGAGATGCTCTGCGGCACTTCAGATCTGACAGTGTGTCTATTCCTTTGTGCAGAGCATCTTTGCTTTGGAGATGCTCTGCAGCACCGTCCTTGATTATGAACGATGTGTGCTGCCTCGGGAACGACGAACAACCTGCGTGCTCAACAATCAACGATTTTTTAAAAAAAAAGGAACGACGTGTCAACGATGGACGATAAGGTGAGTATTTTCCATCGTTAACGGTTGTTCCTTGCTGTCACACACAACGACGTCGCTAACGATGCCGGATGTACGTCACGGAATCCGTAACCCCAGCGATATATCGTTAGATAAGTCGTTGCGTGTGACGGGGCATTTAGCCCCTGTTTTCCTCTTATAATTATACGTGACCTCCTGTTATCAGACCCCGGCTTTCCTGACTACCCTTCTGTCCATATTGGGGGGTGCTACTGCTATGGACAATAAGAAACACGCTGCCACTTTAAGAGACAGAAACCTCCCGTGTTGAGGGGTAATGGAATGTTCTGCTCCCCCTGCAGAAAGTGTGCTAATGGACAGCCCGAGTGTAAGAAGAGAAGTGAGTTTCTGTTTTCCTGTTTGATGCATGTGAAGAAACACACAGCCGGTGTGTCTCGGAGGATTGGAGTTTTTCTTCTGAATCGAGAGAGAGACTTGCAGATAACAGGGAACAAGCGAGGAATCTGAAGCAAGAAGAAGATTTTGATCTCCTTAACCGGGCCCAGGAGAAGTGCGCACCTTCAGATGAGACTGTTGTTGGGGGGCCCCTGGGACTGGATCCACGTCCCCAGCATCATTGTGAGTTGAATATTGTGCACATACTAGGGGCTAAAGTAGGCTTCAGTAGGTAGAACACGGCATCCGTGTGACCCGTTTAGCAGAGGCCAGAGAGGTTACGTGTAGAGTAGCATTGTACCTGACTGTTTTTGTGTTTCTTGAACTTGTAATAGTTGGAGCACCGTGCTATTGAGCGGACCAGCTAGAGAATACAAAAGTGTTGTTAAATCACGTTTTGCCACTGTATACCCCGTGCCTGAACCTGCCTTCTCCACATCTTTCCCCGCCTGTTAATAAATACACCCTTTTTGTTCGCACCTCGTCTTGTGTACTGTAACCTACTCTGCACCGCGGTGGTCCTCTCGGCCATCGCTTCATCCATGTAACCTCGTAAGGTAGTGGTTAACGTTACAGTGAGCCATCATCACCATTACAAGTATTGGCATGTCTGTTATTGGCTGGTGCACTGTGTGACCTGGCCTCTATAAAGGTTGGATCAAGGGTTGCGCCTCCATTTTGCATTCTGATCCTGGTGCAGTGAAGAGCGACCGAATACTGCCCGGTGCAATTAGCTCTAACGTTGCCTTATTAACTACTGCTCTAGTACCACCTGGTGCAATACTGACCTAATAGGGCCTAATGCAATACTACTCTAATATGACCTGGTGCAAACAGCTGAAATACCGGCTGGTTTAATTAGCTCTAACACCACCTGGTGCAATACTGATCTAATAGGGCCTAATGCAATACTATTATAATATGGCCTGGTTCAAACAGCTGAAATACTGGCTGGTTTAATTAGCTCTAACACCGCCTGGTGCAAATAGCCCTAATATAGCCTGGTGCACTACTGCTGTAATACCACCTAGTGCAATACTAAGACTGACTGGTGCAATACTGCTCTAATACCTCCTGGTGCACTCTAAAACAGCCTAGTATAACCGGCTGGTTTGCCCAGCTCTAATAATGCCTTGTGGAAACAGCTCTAATATAGCCTGGTGCACTACTGCTCTAATACCACCTTAGGCAATACTGGTCTAATATAGCCTGGTGCACTACTGCTCTAATACCACCTTAGGCAATACTGGTCTAATATAGCCTGGTGCACTACTGCTCTAATACCGCCTGGTTCAATACTGAGTTAATACGGCCGGGTGCACTACTACTGTAATACCGTCTAGTGCAATACTGGTCTAATATTAACTGGTGCAGTCAGGGCATAGGGCAATTCTGGAAAATGCCAGAAGGGCTGGTCCCTGTAGTGGGCCGCTCGATCTATGGCCACTCTCTCTTCTGCTGCATGCATGGCAGACAGCATTAGTTTGCCTTGAGCACAATTGTGCCGCCCCGGTGATGACCGGTGTGCTCGGATCTGGGATGGTTGTGGCTCGAGGGGTTCGGATCCGGGCTCGGCGGGCACTCAAACTGGAAAAGGGGATTATTTACAGGGGAAGTGTTCGTGACACCACCTGCGGGGTGCGGTAATGAGAGTACCGCCGCTGCTGTGATGAGGACCGGGGCAGATGGTGGGGAGCAGGAAGGTGACAGTCCCTCCGCAGGTAGGGAAGGCCCCAGAGCTTGAGTGATGATGAGGGATGGAAGGGCAGAGTGCAGGGGCAGGCGTACTCACTGCGGTGGTTGAGGCGTTTGATAGGTGGAGATGAAACTAGAAACACACCGTTCTTGAACAAATCTCTGTGCACAGCTGCTGCTGCCTGGAGCACGTCCAGGTCCCCGGTTCCACCGGTGTCACCAGAACTTGCCTCCGTGCACTGTTTGTGTCTGTGTGGGTCTCTATAGCTTGAAGCTATAAGGGCCTGTTCTTCAGTCTTGGGTGAAGTCTTGCTCCAAAGGGCTGACACTTGGGACCTCAGTAGGTTGCTTTATTTGGAAAACCCTGTCCCCCGCGTTCTGCTGATGCCCTCAGCCTCTGAGCTTTAGGAAGGTCCCTGAAGGCCCCCTTCCTCTGCAGGTTAATTGCCAGGACGTTGAATCGGCTCCTGACCTGGGGTCTTGTATCCCATCGTGCTCGGTACTGGTCAGCTCTGTTTGTCCCTCTCTGGTGCCTGCAGTCCCTCTTAGACCACGTCTGTCGCACTCCAGACCTACGTCCCTGAACCCGGTCACCGACTCCTCTGGTCCCGGACCACTGTCTGCGACCCAACTCTTGTCTTCCTAGCTCCCCGGGAGCCAACACTCCAGCTCCTCTCACTTTGAGAGCTGTCCCTAGTCTCTCTTGGTCCCTCCCACCCGTCTGCCTGACCCCTAGGTGGGTGGCCCTGTTCCAGCTAGACAAACCCATTGGTGTGTCTGACATGTTATGGTGTGAGGTGTTGGTTGGGGTTTGTGGGGCTGATGGAGGTGATACCGGTTTCTGGGAACCTGGAACCACGGGGGGGTAGGTCCTGCACCCTGGGGAAAAAGGATGCAGTTCCCAGTAGCACCGTGATGTACTCAGGGGTGCTACACAATCATGCTGTGCTATCCAGCTAAAACTCAGCAGGAACAGGGGGTGGCGTGCTCCGTGCTGCCCCCTGGTCCTGCTGATTAGATAGTGGATGTAGATCGAGCCTCTATCCGGCCCACGAGATGTGGGAGTCCTACGCTGCTCCCTGCTTCCTGATCAACCAGAAAGAGAGAAAAGCGATCAAAAAAAGCCCAATCATACAAGAATTATTTCAGTTATATCAGAAATGAATTTTATTGCATTATCACATATATTTTTAAATTTATACAAGTACTTCTTCGGACAACTATTATGCATCATAAATATATACATATAACGGAACTGTAAACATTAACCTCAGATGTATACTTTCCAGAATAATATCTGAATAGAGATGAAGATGTATAATACTATTTATAACTCTGTATCAAATATCGATATATATACAGGGCTATTTAAAACTATGTATCAAATATCGATCATTTTATTCAATATTAGGACACATTGTATCAACTATCGATCATTCATAAAATATTAGGGTACATCATACATCTCGTGTTTGACTGATATAGAACAGACACAAAGCAAATAATTGTGTCAGGACCACTAGGGGTCACTCTTTCTACATTAAACAACAAAGTTACCCTGTTAGTCACATAGGCTCAAAAAATAATTGCTGTATTACAAGCGAACTGGTCCGCACAGACTCCCAGTAAAGTTACAGCAATACGATACAGTAATTACACATATACACATTAGTTTAGACAGTTACCGTTAATAGAAGATGACACCCGACACGTGTTTCGATCTCTTCGTCAAGGGGTATGCCGAATTGACCGGAGAGGAGGTTTAAATACCACCCACCTCCAATCACCAATGATGACGTGCGCACCGTCGTCATGGCAACCTGCCAACGCGAGGTCGGCCACTGCATCACAGATCACCTGACCCGGGGCAACACATGGCCCGAGACAGAGGAGCCGTAGAGACACAGTGGACCGGACAAGCGTCAGCAACCAGTGACAGTTGCGCGTTCAGGTGTGCGGCAAATTTATGAGCTTACATCAATAGTGCAAAAAGGGATTATGTCCACATAAAAAATTACATCTTCATATGAAAATCAAAAAAAACATTTTTTTGATGGATACCTTATATTCTTTATTTCCAACAGAAGAACAAAATGCGGTAAAAATCCTTCAAGAACTGGCTAACGATCATAATACTTCAATTGGAGGTAAGAACCCTTCCTCTATCAGGCCTTGCTCAAAAAAGTTACTTCCATTGTCTACATGCACAAATGTGGAGTTATTTGTGAAGGTAGTAACTAAAGCTGGGGTCACACTAAACGACAGCGACAACGACGTCGCTGTTACGTCACCATTTTCTGTGACGTAGCAGCGACCTTGTAAGTCGCTGTTATGATCGCTGCTTAGGCTACTTTCACACATCTGGCTTGAGCTCTGCGGCTCAATCCGGCTGTGCAAGCTATGCAACGGATGCGGTGAAAACACCGCATCCTTTGCATAAGTTTTTCCCTTGCGGTCCGTCTGGTTTTTGCCGCTTGCGGCATGCTACTGAGCATGCGCAGTGGCAAAATCCGCATGCGGCGGCCGGATGCGGTTATTGCCGCATCGCGCCGCATCCGGCCGCCATAGGCATGCATTGAAAAATGCGCCGCATCGGCCGAATGCGGCGCAATGCGGTTTTTTTGCCGCACGAAAAAACGTGCCAGGCAACGTTCCATCCGGCCGCCGCATTGGCTAAATCTTCCGCATGCGGCAAAAACCGGACGGAACGCAAGGCCATGCGGCACAATGCGGCACTAATTAAAGTCTATGCAGGAAAATCGCAACCGGCAGCAAAAAAAAACCGGTTGCGATTTTCCTGCAAAGTGCCGGAGTGTGCCGCATTGCAGAAACCGGAGGTGTGAAAGCAGCCTTAGCTGTCAAACAGCAGCCGAAGCAGCGATCATAACGACAGTGCTGCAACATGTACAGAGAGACCGGAAGAGACAGGAGTGATTTTCAAAAAAGATAAAAACAGCTTTATTTATCACAAATATTAAACTCAGTATCAAACAAAGGTGCAAATTTCTGACATACAATAAAAGCTGCAAACATGGTATGACATATAAGGAGAGGTGGAGGAAGCCTAAGCCAGTGCTGGTAATACACCAAATAAAATGCTCCCAAAGTGACCTCCTAGCAATAGGGTCAGCCCAATGGCGGACAATAAATCCCAGCAGGAGGGAGGGAGAGAGACCGGGAGGTCTATATTTACCAGCTCCCAAAGTGACCTCCTAGCAATTGGATCAGCCCAGTGGCGAACAATAAGTCCCAGCAGGGGGGAGGGAGAGAGACCGGGAGGTCTATAATTACCAGTCAGGTGTGGCACTGGAACAGGCAGGCGGTGGACAAGGGAAACCCCCAGGACATCCGACGTGCGTTTCGCTATACTATGTTTGCTTACTCATGGACGATATTGTGGTATAACGGCGAGGGTGGCAGTGGATGTCACTTCCTTGAAGACTTTACCGAGACATTTTCGTCAATACCATAACTGTGACGCTGGGTCTCTGAGAGTACGCGGTATTGACCTGGTACATGGAGGCATCAGAGGGGGCAACACAAAGAAAGTGTTGGCCCAAAGGGAAGCTAGGTGGATAGTCACGTTTGATACTCTGAGCCCCAACGGCCTAAATGAAAATTTGAGCTTCTCTTCCTTTTTATAGTCTCTATGCCATCTCCCTCATGTTGGCGGGCACACATGGATGTGCACATGAGATTTTTGTGCACATCCATGTTTACATATATGTTTACACTCTGGAAACTTCCCCTTGTTTTTAATTGTTTTTATTCTGTATTTTTTTCAGTGTATTTATTTTTCATTTTCTATTCATGGCAGTGCCCTTTACTCTTGAGGATTTGGAATTTTGCCACCTTTTTCCTGCTTCGACCCATTGACTTCCATGGGAATGGATTACCTATATGGACGCACTATAAAGAATCTGTCCCATGCAAATATGGATTATATACTACTCTGTAACTGTCACATTTGTTTCATATTTTCATATAAAGTATTTATGCATTTACCTTTCCTATATATGTGTGACTTGTTTGTGTCGGATGTGCGCATGCCTGGTCTCGTCGCTTCCTCCTACCTCCGCCGCGGCGTCTTATGGGCCTGCATGTGCGTCCTGGTTGCTGGGGTAACTGGACGCCCACGTGGGTCTTGACGCTGGCGGCGGGTGTGTGTGATGGGCGATGCAACCACGCATGCGCCGCACCTTAAAGATACATTGGTCGCGAGCGCCGGTCATGTGACCGCGTATACGCCCATAAAAGGGCCCTGCCGTTATACCACAATATCATCCATGAGCAAACATAGTATAGCGAAACGTACGTCGGATGTCCTGGGGGTTTCCCTTGTCCACCGCCTGCCTGTTCCAGTGCCACACCTGACTGGTAATTATAGACCTCCCGGTCTCTCTCCCTCCCCCTGCTGGGACTTATTGTTCGCCACTGGGCTGATCCAATTGCTAGGAGGTCACTTTGGGAGCTGGTAAATATAGACCTCCCGGTCTCTCTCCCTCCCTCCTGCTGGGATTTATTGTCCGCCATTGGGCTGACCCTATTGCTAGGAGGTCACTTTGGGAGCATTTTATTTGGTGTATTACCAGCACTGGCTTAGGCTTCCTCCACCTCTCCTTATATGTCATAACATGTTTGCAACTTTTATTGTATGTCAGAAATTTGCACCTTTGTTTGATACTGATTTTAATATTTGTGATAAATAAAGCTGTTTTTATCTTTTTTGAAAATCACTCCTGTCTCTTCCGGTCTCTTAAACTAATGGAGTAAACAGTGAGCCTTCGCTCTCATGGTATTGCAGGGTCACTGTCACATTGTATAATGTGTCATAAGTTTTCTGTTGTATTAACATGTACAGAGAGCAGGGAGCCGCGCACACTGAGCGCTGGCTCCCTGCTCTCCTAGCTACAGTACACATTGGGTTAATTACACGATGTGTCCTGCAGCTACATGTGCAGAGAGCAGGGAGCCGCGCACACTGCTTAGCGCTGGCTCCCTACTCTCCTAGCTACAGTACACATCGGGTTAATTACACGATGTGTCCTGCATCTACATGTGCAGAGAGCAGGAGCCGGCACTGGCACCGTGAGAGCGGCGGAGGCTGGTAACGAAGGTAAATATCGGGTAACCACCTTGGTTACCCGATGTTTACCTTGGTTACAGCTTACCGCAGCTGCCAGATGCCGGCTCCTGCTCCCTACTCGCTTCATTTCGCCGCTCTCTCGCTGTCACACAAAGCGATCTGTGCGTCACAGCGGGAGAGCGACGACCAAAAAATGAAGCTGGACATTCAGCAACGAGCGGCGACCTCACAGCAGGGGCCAGCTCGTTGCTGGATGTCACACACAGCGACAGCGACGGGACGTCGCTGCAACGTCACAGAAAATGGTGACGTAGCAGCGACATCGTTGTCGTTGTCGCTGTGTGTAACACCACCTTAAGGAACTTGAAAAGATCCCCCAACAGGTGGTTAATGATAATTTGACTCGAGCAGAACGTGTCAGACTCCAAGAACTCAAAAAATTACCAGGAGTGGTGCTGAAGCCGGCCGATAAGGGCGGTAACATCGTCATCTGGCCCACCTGTATGTATGAGAGAGAAGCATTTAAACAGCTTAAAAATGAAATATGCTATAAAAAAAAATTGACGTTCAATCCTCTCTCTGAATTTGCATTACAACTTGCAAAAGTTACAAAATGTTATCGACAAGGAGCTGGCTTCGGCACTACTGTTGGCAGAACCAACTATTGCCATGTTTTATCTACTACCAAAACTTCACAAGAATGCCACCACACCACCCGGGAGACCTATTATATCGGGATGTGGCAATTTCCTTGAGAAGGTCAACCAGTGGATCGACTCGATCCTTCAACATATGGTTGAATGTTTACCACCATACATTAAAGACACTGGTGACTTTCTCAGGATGATTGACGGCCTTCATGTGGGTAGAGATACGGTGCTGGTGACGGGGGATGTCGAGTCCCTCTACACCAGCATCGTACACGAGGATGGCATTCATGCTACGGTATTTTTCCTGAATACTATAGATATGCCTCCCGAAATGCATGGTCTGGTGTTGCGTCTGCTCGAGTTCTCCCTCACCCATAATTTTTTTATTTTTTTGGGGTCCTTCTACCTACAGCTCCAGGGTACTGCAATGGGGGCAGCTTTTGCCCCGTCATATGCAAATTTATTCCTGGGGCTGTGGGAGAGGGACCTACTCCTGTCAGATCGGGAACAGTTGATGGACCATGTCCTCTTGTGGGCGCAGTACATCGACGATATTTTCCTGATCTAGCAGGGGTCCATTGATGAACTTAATTTATTAAGGGAGTAAACTCGAGTAGACGCAACATCAAGGTTACTTTTAAGTGGTCCCGGGAACAAATTGAGTTCTTGGATATCATGATAAGGAGAGACGCTGACGATGTCCTGCAAACTGACCTTTATCGTAAACCAACATCAACGAATGTTACTCCATGCGTCCTCAGCCCATCCCCGATTTATGATTAAACCGGTAGCGATTGGACAGTTCCTCCGGTTAAGGAGGATCTGTTCCTCGGATGAGGATTTTGAAAAACAATCCGCAACTTTAGTGGAGAGATTTAGGGAAAGAGGATACAGTAGGAGGATGATTAAAAAAGCGTATCACCGCACCAAACACTCATCCAGAAATTCCCTACTGTATTCCAAACCCAGGTCCGAATCAGTTGACCAGATTAGGTTCTTCACTAACTACAATGCTCAGATTCCTTCTATACGCGAATGTTTAAACAAAGCATGGCCAATACTCCAAGCTGACCCGACCCTAAATAAAATCATCCCTAAACATTTATCCATTACTATGCGCAGATCTAAAAACTTGCGTGATCACCTCATCCGCAGTCACTATGATGGTGATAAGAAAGATAGGACATTTTGGGAATGTTTGGGCAAAACAACAACAAGAAATCAGGCTGTTTCCCTTGCGGGGAGTGCGTTGCCTGCCCCAATATTTGCCGTGAGAGCACTTTCACTGACGCCAATAACTGCAAAGTTTATCAGATACATAAGAAAATCCCATGTAACTCAAAAGCAGTTATTTATTATGCTACTTGTCCATGTCCAAAAATTTATATCGGACTGACAACGCGTCAGTTGAAAGTGCGAACTCACAAACACGTTTTGGGGATTGAGGCTGCCCACAATGTTACTGATATAGACAGTCTAAAAACCATCCCAAAACATTTTCATAGATACCACTTATGTAACAGTGGCCTGTTCAAGGGGAGAGGGATTGATCAGTTGGATTTAGGGATTAGAGGAGGTGAAGTCAGTAAGAGATTGGCCCAACTTGAGGCCAGATGGATATACACATTGGGTACTGTCTATCCATCTGGCCTCAACGAAAACATCAGCTTTGCGTCCTTTTTATAGATGTGGGGAGGTGATGTCGTTCTGGCGTGTGAGCCAGGCAGTTTGTAATATACTTAATATATGCCTGTTTGCATCAATTTTAACTGTGGTAATTAACTTTGTCTAATTGACCATTTATTTTTAGCTAAATGAACGTGCATATTTGAATTCATGAAGAGGGTTTTGTTTGTGGAGGACGATATAATATCTAAAAATTGGAGACACGGGATTAACAGATATTTCAGAGCGGATATATGATGTGGCCAAACAACAAGTGCAGTTGGATATCTGATGAATGCTGAGTAGCATAGGATCTGTCAATATGTGAGATGGGGGACTATCCATCTATCGTGGCTGTGATGGATTAGAGCCTGAAAAGATCTTCCTATATAAACATATATATTATGCGGTGATATGTATGTTGTGCATATATGTTGTTTTTTGATATAGTCCAATATGAAGTGATATCTCGTATATAGCGCTATATTAAAGCATTTATGGAGTTTGAAGATATTTTTCCATGCAGCATGTATGATGTAATAGTGCATATGTCCAGCATTGCATATATGTGTGTGTTTTTCTGATATGATCCAATATTATGTGAAAAAGCATTTATAGCACTATATTGTATCCTAATATGGGAATAACGTGCTAGAGTCTGGCCGCATTGTTATTTACAGTCTCCGATATAATAACAGTGTGATGGCGTCCTCATGGGAATTAAAATGTAAACATAGTCATGTAGTCATATATCCATGCATTGTTTGTATATATATATTTTTGATTTTGATATGAAGATGTATTTTTTTATGTGGACATAATCCCTTTTTGCACTATTGATGTAAGCTCATAAATTTGCCGCACACCTGAACGTGCAACTGTCACTGGTTGCCGACGCTTGTCCAGTCCACTATGTCTCTACGGCTCCTCTGTCTCGGGCCATGTGTTGCCCCGGGTCAGGTGATCTGTGACGCAGTGGCCGACCTCACGTCGGCAGGTTGCCATGACGGCGTGCGCATCATCATTGGTGATATGTGGTGATTGGAGGTGGGTGGTATTTAAACCTCCTCTCCGGTCAATTTGGCACGCCCCTTGACGAAGAGATCGAAACACGTGTCGGGTGTCATCTTCTATTAACGGTAATGGTCTAAACTAATGTGTATATGTGTAATTACTGTATCGTATTGCTGTAACTTTACTGTGAGTCTGTGCGAACCAGTTCGCTTGTGATACAGCAATTATTGTTTGAGTCTGTGACTAACAGGGTAACTTTGTTGTTTAATGTAGAAAGAGTGACCCCTAGTGGTCCTGACACAATTATTTGCTTTGTGTCTGTTCTATATCAGTCAAACATAAGATTTATAATGTACCCTGATATTTTAGGAATGATCGATATTTGATACAATGTGTCCTGATATTAAATAAAATGATCGATATTTGATACATAGTTTTAAACAGCCCTGTATATATATATATATATATATATCGATATTTGATACAGAGTTATAAATAGTATTATACATATTCATCTCTATTCAGATATTATTTTGGAGAGTATACATCTGAGGTTAATGTTTACAGTTCCGTTATATGTATATATTTATGATGCATAATAGTTGTCCGAAGAAGTACTTGTATAAGTTAAAAAATATATGTGATGATGCAATAAAATTCATTTCTGATATAACTGAAATAATTCTTGTATGATTGGGCTTTTTTTTTATCACTTTTCTCTCTATTTGGTTGCTTAGTTATGCGATTTTTGCCCATATATAGTCCTTGCTATTATTTGATTAATAATATAATGTACACTATTCAGTGAAATAATATGCACATGAAATCACTGATTATAAACTTCTTTGCTGCTTCCTGATCAGTGTAGCGCCGTGACTGGGCCCTGAAGTGCAGCAGCATCATGATGTCAGTACCTTGCTGACGTCATCACACGGCGCTCAGAGACATGTCGGGTACCGGTAAGCGGTAGATGAAAAGTTTTATCAATGTGGATGAGAGGGGAGGAGATTAGGGCACAAGATGTGTGAAAGGGTGCACAGGTTTGCAAGAGAAAGTGGAGGGAGAACTTTATACAGATGTGCAACGTGTGTCTGTAAGGGGGGAATTTTGTACTGGAGCAGTGTGGGGAGGAATATTTTGGAAAGGAACTGTGTGTGTGTGTGAAGCAGGGATATTATGGAGAGGGGCAGCCGTGTGGGGGGGAATATGATGGCGTGGGGCAGCATGGGGGAATATGATGGAGAGGGGAAGCCTTGGGAGCGGATATGATGGAGAGGGGCAGCCTTGGGGGGGGGAATATGATAGAGAGAGGCAGCCTGGGGGTACTATGATAAGAGGAGCAGCCTGAGGGGGATATGATGGAGAGAGGCAGCCTGGGGGTAATATGATGAAGAGGGGCAGTCTGGGGGGGAAATATGATGGGGAGGGGCAGCTTGGGAAGGAATATGATGGAGAGGGGCAGCCAGGGTGGGAATATAATGGAGAGAGGCAACCTCGGGGGAATATGATGGAGAAGGGCAGCCTGGGGGGAATTTGATGGAGAGGGGCAGCCTGGGGGGAAATATGATGGAGAGGGGCAGCATGAGGGGGAATATGATTGAGAGGGGCAGCGTCGGGGGAATATGATGGAGAGGAGAAATCTGTGTGGGAATATGATGGAGAGCTTCAGTTTGTGGAGGGGATATTTTGTGAAGGAAGCACTGCAATTATTTTTTCAGGAGTGCAGAATAGGAGACATTTATTGGTATAATGTATAATGATACTTTTATTTTCAAGTGCGCCATGTTGGGAAGTGCTGTGGAAGGTGGAGAAGAGGGAAATCTGGACACACAAGCTCTGTGCGCGACATCTCTTCATGGCGTCTTTACTTCATGGAGACACAAGGCACGGGAACAACTCTGATTTGAGATGACATAACCTATAAGGTACCTGCATGTAAATAATTTTGATACTGCCTGAATATCATCAGTACTGTGGTTCCTGTATGCTCCGCAGTCTGATGATGCCTGATAACAACTCCCAACTTGCAGCATCTCCTTACCATTTTTCTGGACAACCTGGGAGTTGTAGGTTTGTGCAATACAATTGTACATGGGGCTAAGCTTGGTTATTTATTCATATGCTGATGGTAGTTCTGGCTCTGCATTCATGTGCTGACGGTGATTCTGGCATTGAATTCATGTGCTGACCTTGGTTCTGGCTTTGCATTCATGTACTAATGGTGGTTGTGACATTGCATTCATATGCTGAGGGTGGTTCTGGCAGTGCATTCATGTGCTGACCTTGGTTATAGCTTTGTATTCATGTGCTGACCCTGGTTCTGGCTTTGTATTCATTTGCTGAGGGTGGTTCTGGCTGTGCATTCATGTGCCGAGGGTGGTTCTGGTGCTGCATTCATGTGCTAATGGTTCTTGTGCTGCATTTATGTACTGATGGTTGTTCTTGAGCTACATTCATGTACTGATGCCGATTCTTGTGCTGCATTCATGTACGGATGGTGGTTCTGGTGCTGCGCTTATGTAATGACAGTGAATCGGATCCCTTTTAACAATCCAAAACAAGCTTCATGGCTAAGTTAAAATGTAAAAATCTTCAAAACTTTGTTTTGAGATTATGAGGAGAATTTGGCGAGATTCTTATCCAAAAACATTGTAAATTAACGTAAGTTCATATTTATTATTTTTTGAGCAGAAACTGAGCAAAATCTCACCAAATCCTCATTAAATCCTTAAAACTTTATTCCAGGGATGCATCAATGTACTGATGGTGGTTCTAGTGATGTATTCATGTAAGTACCGCTTACATGATACTAACTGCTCACATCCTCTTGATGTCTGATGCTTCCTTTTTGTTATAAAAATTAGAAATTGCTGTTGTTCCTGCTGTCTATAATTGATTGGTTGCAACGGAAACCACTTTATGGGTATGTGTACACAAGGTATTTTAAACTCAAGCAGAACCACCAAGTTTTTGAAGCAGAATATGCTGAAAACCATGGTGTTATTTTCCTGACCCAACTCATGTGTAGTTTTACAGTAGTTCCCTAGGCATTTTCTTCTGTTTTTTGACTTTTTTTTTTTTTTTTTTTAGTGTTTTCTTATTGGTTTTGTCACATATTTTTGACTGCACTTCCTATTGACCTGCATAGTAAAGTACAGAGCGTCTTTCGAGTGGCAAACACCAGAAGACTGTGGCGGTCACTTCTTTTAACTGCTTGGTGGTTTTAAAAACCCAAAGTGGTTAAAAGATGCTCAAAAGCACAGCAATAGATGCAGATGTTCATTCGAGTATTTTTCATAGTGGTATCCATGGTGGGATCTGCCACCCAAAATTGTCATTGCGCATTCCCCAAGTGCATACCTCCCAACCATCCCGGATATAGCGGGACAGCCCCGATTTTATGTCAGTCCCGTTCTCACGCCCGGGAAGCTCTGCATCCCGCAGTGCAGTGAGAAGCAGCTGCCACGCCCCCACACTCTGCCGACCACGTCCCCTCCGGATGCCTGCCACACTCTCTGGATGCCTTCCATGGCATCTATGCTCTTGGCTACGCCCCTTTGCTGTCGTGCACGCCCCCTCTCAATGTGGACACATACACTCATTGGATGCCTTCCTTGTCCCCTCCTCCTGCTGCTCTGTTGATGCTGGCCACGTCTGCCTGCCCCTTCTACCCAGGATCCTCACGTGTGACCGCCTGACCGGCTCATCTGCACAGCGGCTGCTCCAAGATGTTTGTTCTGCAACTGAGGTAATGTGAGCCAGCAGAGAAGGAGAAGGAGAAGGAGAAGGAGAAGGAGGAGCCATCGTGTGCCCCCCAGTGCTGCCATCGTGTGCCCTCAGTGTCCCCCAGTGCTGCCATCCTGTGCCCCCCAGTGCTGCCAGCCTGTGCTCAGTGCCCCGCCAGCCTGTGACCTCAGCGCTCCCCTGCACCACGCCAGCCTGTAATGTACCCTTAGTGCCCCCCCAGTGCAGCCAGCCTGTGCCCTCAGTGCCCCCCGTGACGCCAGCCTGTGCCCTTAGTGCCCCCCAGTGCTGCCAGCCTGTGCCCTGAGTGCCCTCAGTACCTCGCCAGCCTGTGCCCTGAGTGCCCTCAGCACCACGCCAGCCTGTGCCCTCAATGCCGCCCCCCAGTGCTGCAAGTCTGTGCCCTCAGCGCCCTTCCCCCAGTGCTGCCAGTCTGTGCCCTCAGCGTCCTCCCCCCAGTGCTGCCCGCCAGTGCGCTCAGCGCCCTTCCCCCAGTGCTGCCAGCATGTGCCTTCAGCGACCCACCAGCCTGTGCCCTCAGTGCCCCCCAGCACCACGCCAGCCTGTGCCCTCAGCGCCCCCCCGCAGTGCTGCCAGCTTATGCCCTCAGCACCCTTCAGTGCTACCAGCTTGGGCCCTCAATGTCTTCCAGCGTTGCCAGCCTGTGCGCTAAGCATCCCTAGGGGGATCACCAGGGGGTATACTCATTACGGGGGGTGCATATACAGTGCCTACAAGTAGTATTCAACCCCCTGCAGGTTTGATAAGATGCAAATAAGTTAGAGCCTGCAAACTTCAAACAAGAACAGGATTTATTAACAGATGCATAAATCTTACAAACCAACAAGTTATGTTGCTCAGTTAAATTTTAATAAATTTTCCACATAAAAGTGTGGGTCAATTATTATTCAACCCCTAGGTTTAATATTTTGTGGAATAACCCTTGTTTGCAATTACAGCTAATAATCGTCTTTTATAAGACCTGATCAGGCCGGCACAGGTCTCTGGAGTTATCTTGGCCCACTCCTCCATGCAGATCTTCTCCAAGTTATCTAGGTTCTTTGGGTGTCTCATGTGGACTTTAATCTTGAGCTCCTTCCACAAGTTTTCAATTGGGTTAAGGTCAGGAGACTGACTAGGCCACTGCAACACCTTGATTTTTTCCCTCTTGAACCAGGCCTTGGTTTTCTTGGCTGTGTGCTTTGGGTCGTTGTCTTGTTGGAAGATGAAATGACGACCCATTTTAAGATCCTTGATGGAGGAGCGGAGGTTCTTGGCCAAAATCTCCAGGTAGGCCGTGCTATCCATCTTCCCATGGATGCGGACCAGATGGCCAGGCCCCTTGGCTGAGAAGCAGCCCCACAGCATGATGCTGCCACCAGCATGCTTGACTGTAGGGATGGTATTCTTGGGGTTGTATGCAGTGCCATCCAGTCTCCAAACGTCACGTGTATGGTTGGCACCAAAGATCTCGATCTTGGTCTCATCAGACCAGAGAACCTTGAACCAGTCTGTCTCAGAGTCCTCCAAGTGATCATGAGCAAACTGTAGACGAGCCTTGACATGACGCTTTGAAAGTAAAAGGTACCTTACGGGCTCGTCTGGAACGGAGACCATTGTGGTGGAGTACGTTACTTATGGTATTGACTGAAACCAATGTCCCCACTCCCATGAGTTCTTCCCGGAGCTCCTTCCTTGTTGTCCTTGGGTTAGCCTTGACTCTTCGGACAAGCCTGGCCTCGGCCCGGGTGGAAACTTTCAAAGGCTGTCCAGGCCATGGAAGGCTAACAGTAGTTCCATAAGCCTTCCACTTCCGGATGATGCTCCCAACAGTGGAGACAGGTAGGCCCAACTCCTTGGAAAGGGTTTTGTACCCCTTGCCAGCCTTGTGACCCTCCACGATCTTGTCTCTGATGGCCTTGGAATGCTCCTTTGTCTTTCCCATGTTGACCAAGTATGAGTGCTGTTCACAAGTTTGGGGAGGGTCTTAATTAGTCAGAAAAGGCTGGAAAAAAGAGATAATTAATCCAAATGTGAAGCTCATTGTTCTTTGTGCCTGAAATACTTCTTAATACTTTAGGGGAATCAAACAGAATTCTGGTGGTTTGAGGGGTTGAATAATAAATGACCCTCTGAATAAACTTTTCACAATTTAAAAAAAAAAAAAAAAAAATAACATTCTTTTTTGCTGCAGTGCATTTCACACTTCCAGGCTGATCTACAGTCCAAATGTCACAATGCCAAGTTAATTCCGAAGTGTAAACCTGCTAAATCTGCAGGGGGTTGAATACTACTTGTAGGCACTGTATATATATATATACACCCCTGTATGTGTACGTATTTGTGTATGTGCGTGTCTGTGTATGGCTGGGGCCCACAGAGTCTTTCGCCCGGGGCCCACAAAAACCTGGGGCCGGCCCTGCTGCTGGGTGTTAGTGACATAGAGGGGTAGAAGAAATGGCCTGATGCTTCTAAGGACCCGTGCACACCCTCAGGGTTAACAGCGTTTTGGATGCAGCATGTTTTCACTGCATCGTACAGTATGAGCACAGTGGATGGATTTATAGAAATCTATGCAGACTGTGCATCCTTTCTCCGCAGCATAATTTGACAAATGTGGCACTGCTTTCTGAGCTGCAGGATGTCAATTTATGCTGCAGAGATGCAAGTGTCCTCCGCGAAGAGAAAAGAGCAAAAGTCCCACACCAGCCCGAACCCGGATCATAGGCACGGACCGCTGCGGTCTCCTGTAGAGGACACTCTCTGCCCTGCAGGAGAGGACATGCTGCATCCAGGACCCTCATCATAGGCACGGGCAGCTGCGGTCTCCTGTGGAGAACACTCGTAGCCCTGCAGAAGGGGACATGCTGCATCAAGGACCCTCATCATGGGCATGGGCAGCTGCGGTCTCATGTAGAGGACACTCTCTGCCCTGCAGGAGAGGACATGCTGCATCCAGGACCCTCATCATGGGCACGGGCAGCTGCGGTCTCCTGTAGAGGACACTCTCTGCCCTGCAGGAGAGGGAATGCTGCATCCAGGACCCTCACCATGGGCACGGGCAGCTACGGTCTCCTGTGGAGAGCACTCGTAGCCCTGCAGGAGGGGACATGCTGCATCCAGGACCCTTATCATGGGCACAGGCAGCTGCAGTCTCCTGTGGAGAGCACTCGTAGCCCTGCAGGAGAGGACATGCTGCATCCAGGACCCTGATCATGGGTACGGGCAGCTGCGGTCTCCTGTGGAGAGCACTCGTAGCCCTGCAGGAGAGGACATGCTGCATCGAGGACCCTGATCATGGGCACGGGCAGCTGCGGTCTCCTGTGGAGAGTACTCACTGCCCTGCAGGAGGAGACATGCTGCATCCAGGACCCTCATCAAGGGCACGGGCAGCTGTGGTCTACTGTGGAAAGCACTCGCAGCCCTGCAGGAGGGGACATGCTGCATCCAGGACCCTGATCATGGGCACTGGCAGCTGCGGTCTCCTGTGGCGAGCACTCGTAGCCCTGCAGGAGAGGCCATGCTGCATCCAGCCTGGCAGAGCTGCTGGGTCATGGCTGCACTCCCAGTTCAGCTCTGGGCACAACAAATAATCCCTCACTGAGCCCCAGATCCCAAAAATGAAACTGTTACGGGTCACAGAAAATAGCAACAAAAGCAACTTTTTCTCTACAAATTTCCTTTTTTTCTGTAGGTTTGGTAGCTGCGTACTCATACTGAAGTGGGGAATAATACTGCCAGCTCAGTTTTACCATATAGTGCACATTAAAAAAAAATCCAGCATTGTGGAATTGCGCTTTTTTTGCAATTTTAACTCACTTTGAATTTTTCCCCATTTTCCAGTACATATGGGGCACAATGAATGTTATTCTAAAGTACAACGCGTTCCGCAAAGCCCTCATATGCCTATATTGATGGAAAAATAAAAAAAGTTATGGTACTTGGCAGAAAGGGAGGAAAAAAAAAACGGAAAATAGCCCGGCTATAGAGGGGTTAAAGGGGTTGTCCAGGCTTGAGGTCACTATCTGCCTGCAGACTGTAGAGTCCTGATTGTGTCGCACCATTGTGGTCACATGTCCAGCAGACATAGCGCATAGTGCTGGTACTGGGAGGATTCAAAAGTCTGACTTTAAGGCTATGTGCACACGTTGCGTTTTTTCCCGCATTAACGCTGCGTTTTGAACTGCAGCGTTTCAGTGCCAAATTGCATGTGTTCTGCTTCCCCAGCAAAGTCTATGAGAAGTCCGAAAATTCAATGCGCACGCTGCATTTATAAATGCAACGTTTTCAATGCAAAAAAAAATCGCTGCGGAAAAAAAAAGCAGCATGTCACTTTTGTGCGTTGCAGCTGCGTTCTCCACCCATTGAAATCAATGATGTGGGTCAAAACGCAACAAAAATGCACTTGGACTGTATTTTTGTTGCGTTCCGCATGCTTTTTTGACAAACAAAACGCAGGTCTTTTCAGTCTCTCTCTGTCGATGTCGGTCAATCTCTGTCTGTCGGTCGGTCTCTTTCTCTGTCAGTTGGTCGCTCTGTCTGTCACTCTCTGTCTCTCTCTCTCTCTTTGTCAGTCGGTCGATTTCCCCCCCCCCCCCCGCTCTCATACTCACCGATCACGGGCAAGGCGCGGCACAGCTGTCACACTGCTCTGGCGGCTTCTCCTCTTTTGAAAATGCCGGCCGCTCATTTTTCCATCTCATTCCCTGCTTTCCCCGCCCACCGGCACCTATGATTGGTTGCAGTCAGACACGCCTCCACACTGAGTGACAGCTGTCTCACTGAAACCAATCACAGCCGCCGGTGTGCGGTTCTATATTGTGGAGTAAAATAAATAAATAATTAAAAAAAAAAAAACGACATGCGGTCCCCCGCCAATTTTGATACCAGCCAGGGTAAAGCCACACGGCTGAAGGCTGGTGTTCTCAGGATGGGGAGCTCCACGTTATGGGGAGCCCCCCAGCCTAACAAGATCAGCCAGCAGCTGCCCGGAATTGACGCATCCATTAGATGCGACTGTCCCGGGACTCTACCCGACTCCTCCCGAATTGCCCTGGTGCGGTGGCAATCGGGGTAATAAGGAGTTAATGGCAGCCCATAGCTGCCACTAAGTCCTAGATTAATCATGGCAGGCGTCTCCCCGAGATACCTTCCATGATTAACCTGTAAGTTAAAGAAAATAAACACATACACCCGAAAAAAATCCTTTATTTGGAATAAAAGACAAAAAAAACCACCCTCTTTCATCACTTTATTAATCCCCAAATACCCCTCCAGGTCCGACGTAATCCACATGAGGTCCCGCGACGCATCCAGCTCTGCTACATGAAGCTCTGTCAGCTCCACGCAGCAACTGACGTGAGCCGCACAATCAGCGATGACGTCAGTCAGGTTACCTGTGGCCACCGCTGGATCCTCCAACTGTGACAGCAAGTTGCCCGAGTGACTGAAGTGAGCTGTGCGATCAGCAATGACATCACAGGTGAGTTGCGGTCTCAGGTGGAGGACTCCAGCTCGCCGCGAGTAACCTGAGTGACGGCACCACGGATCGCGCTGCACCCTTCAGTCACTGAGGGGATTTGCGGTCACCGGAGAGTCCTTCACGGGTGACCGCTAACCAGGACGCGACACACAGACAGAGCCGCAGGGTGACAATGAAGTCGGCTGAAATTCATCCGAGTTCATTCTCTTCGCGCGACTCTGTCTGCTGTCAGCGGGCATGTAGCAGAGCTGAATTGACGGGGGAACGCACTGTCAAAAATGCATGCAAAACACATGGAAAATGCTTGCGTTTTGGATGCATTTTTTTTTGACAAACACAGTATTTACATTTGTCCAGTCTGCCAGAGGGTGCGTTCTTTTCCGCACGGCACAGAACGGAACGTGCGCACATACCAAGCTGAGGTCACACTGGCATATTACATGTGATGCGATATGCTAATGACCCTCGGCTCCTGCTGTGCTATGAGCCTGAGCCATTATACTGATCTGATCCTGCCGTCGGATCACAGCTGAGGAGGAGAGGGAGGGATTAAGGAGGTCGGCGGTCAGTTGGGATGAGCCCTGGGCCTTGCTGTCTTTTTAAAGGCGGCCGGATGAGCGGACGAGAGCACCCACTGACCCCCGTGTCTCCACAGGAGAGCACCCACTGACCCCCGTGTCTCCACAATTGGAACAGTAAGTCGCCCGTATTCACAAATTCCTCCTATTAACCAAAAGCACAGTATTATTACAGATATTTTATCTAATAGAGCGGATCTGTCATGAAGTCTGCAGTTTTGTACATGGGGCAGATTTAGGGGAAAGATCTGCTTTAAAACAGAATTTGTGGTTTAAAATATTCTAGTTTAAAAGTAACACGGCCAAGTTTGCATTTATATTTTAAGTTACTACTTAGAAATAAATCTATGTATATTTTTTTAATTATTGTTTCTAAAACAATGATAGTCATTGCTGACTGGACGTGGTTAGAGGCGTGGCCATGGGCGTGGCTTAAAAAGTTTGCCACGGCGCGCTTTGCGCGCCGCAAACTTTGTCCCTCTTTCCCTTCTTTAAAAGTTGGGAGGTATGCCTAAGGCTATGTGCGCACTTACCGGATTTTGCCGCGGATTTTTTGCGGTTTTGCTGCATGTTTCGCTGCAGAAAATGTTCATAACATCTCTGCAGTGATTCACCAGCAAAACCTATGGGCAAAAAAAATCCTGTGCGCACTAGGCGGAATTTGACAGCTGCATGTTTTGCTGCGGGATTCCCGCAGCAAAAACAATTGCTTGTCAATTCTTTTCCGCACGTCGCTGCGGGATTTCACTCCATTGACTGCAATGTTAATCGTGAAATCCCGCAGGGAATAACGTAGGAAGCAAATTCTGTGCGGTTCACTGCGTTTTCCTGCGTTATTCCCTGCGGTATTTCGCGGTTTACCTCCGGTAATGTACATCGCCTGTCTGCGGGAAGTGATGTCATTACAGGAAGAGGAAGCAAAGCAGAGAGTAAACACACAGATCACAGACACACACAGACATAGAACACAGACACAGACACATAGAACACACATAAAAATCAAACGGAAATATAGAAAACAAAACACGTGGGCTCCGCTGTATATTTACCGTCCAGCCGAGGTAAGCACACAGCGGCGGCCCGGTATTCTCAGGCTGGGGAGGGAGAGGGGCAGGGTTAATGTCCCCCGCCTCACTCCCCCTCCCGCAGCCGAGAATATCAGCCGCAGCTGCCCCGGCACTGTCGCATGCATTATGTGGCAGCACCGGCGTGTCCTCGGCTCTTCCTGCCGCCATGTAGCAGTGGCAGCAGGGTAATACAAGGGGTTAATGGTGGTGGATCACCTCCATTAACTCCAGGCTTGATCATGGCAGCGTCTATGTGACAGCTGACATGATCAACCCGTAAGTAAAGTGAATAAAACACAGACACCGAAAAATCCTTTATTTTAAATAAAACAAACAAGCCTCGTTCACCATTTTATTAACCCCTCCCGCACCAAAGCTCCGGCGTAATCCACAGCTCCGACGTCCTGCGCTGCTTACATCCAGCCGCGACTGTCACAGACACAGCGCTGAATGAATGCAGCAGACAGCAGAGGTAATTACTGGTCATTTCCCACAGCCGGTAATGTGAACTCACTGCCGACCGTGGGAAATGTAGCGATCTGTCCTCTATCTATCTATCTATCTGTCTATCCCTCTGTCTGTCTATCTATCCATCCCTCTATCTATTCTTCTGTCTATCTATCTACTATCTCAGAATTAAATGACTTTTTTTTTTTTTTTTCCAATGTGCTTTATTGCATTGAATGCAATAAAGCACATCCCAACCCGCACGCGGCAAAACCGCGGCAATACCGCGAACAATACCTCGGTGAAACCGCAGGTTTTCGGGTGCGGTTTGCCGCGGTTTTTTACCGCAGGTGCGGTAATCTTTGAGAGCATGCGGAATTTTCTCAAGAAAATTCCATTTCCCAGTGCGCACATAGCCTAAGTGGTATGCACCCAAAATTAGGATCAGTGAAAACTACAGCTTCCTTCCATTCCCCCTTTCCAAAAAAAAGCAAAGTTGTGGGTCTCAGAAATTGGTGGAAAAAAATCTGATTCTGTATCGCTGCCCATTAGCAATATGAAGAGGCCGCAGCACTATGGAGGGCAGCATCCTCTTCATTATCTGCGAGACCAATCTCTGTAGGGAAAATAGCAGCAAATAGAGCAATAAATAGGACTGAACTGTAATACTGGGCACAGCTGTGACTACATGTTATATGGTCGTGTTACACAACCTACAAGTGCACAAAGATACTACACATTCACCACGCAACAAATGGGCTTGTGCACATCCAAATGCCAGTGCTGAATTTTAGTACCAGTCCAGCCGTGGATGTAGTACTGGTCTAATGCCTCCGGGTGCACTACTGCTCTATTACAGCCTAGCGCAAACAGCTTGAATATAGCATGATGCAATACTGCTCTAATAACACCTGGTGCACTACTGCTTTAATACCGTCTGTTGCAATACTGGTCCAATATAGCCTGGTGCAATACTGCTGTAATACAGTCCAGTACAAACAGCTGTAATATAGCCTGGTTCCCTACTGCTCCAATACTGCTTGGTACAAACATTTCTACATTTCAAATATAGCCTGGTATTCCTACTGCCCTAATTCCGCCTTGGTGCAATACTGCTCTAATATGGCCTGGTACAATACTGCTCTAATATGACCTGGTGAAAACAGCTGTAATCCCGGCTGCTTTAACCAACTCTAATAACGCCTTTTGCAAATGTGGCGCCCTGGACAAGCCAGGGGCCACAGGTAACAACACACACACACCCCCACCCTCAGCAGTTCACAGCAGTCATCCCCAGTGAGACCTGATTTCTTCCTCGGGTTCAGACAGACACACCAGGTGGGCGGAGTCAGGCAGATGGGCACGCCCACCGAGGAGTTTAGCTGGCCTGTGGCAGGAAACAGGGCAGACAAGTCCAGGAAGAGGAAGAGAGAGGAGGTCTGCAGAGAGGCAGACGCAGACTGGGGCCTAGGTTGGAGCCTAGGGCCCTCGTGCAGCAGTCAGGCAGACGGTAGTGGCCGTCTGCGAGAGTCGGGAAGACAGTCTGGTGGAACCGTAGGTAGCCGGGGCTGGGCGGTGGCCCACCGGTACTGAACCGGGGAGCCAGCTGGAAACCGGAGCGCAGGAGGAGCGTGCGGAAGGTGCAGGCAAGGACTTACATTACCAACCTGGGGTCAGGGGAAAAACACTGCAGCCGTCTGTGGTACCCGTCCATCCAGCCGTTTGTTTCATCAGAGACTCCGTGTGTGTTACTGGCTGAGCGAGTACCACCGTGCCGTGCGGCACAGCGCTGCCCCCGCGACCCTGCACATCGCCAGGCCCCATAGCCCGCCTGCCATCCATCCCTACCCCATCACCGGGCCGCGGGACAACCAACCCCCTACCCACGGAGGGGAGAACTAACATCCAGGCTGCTCCCAGTCACCGCTCTCGGGATCCCCGTCAAGAGCAGCGGTGGTGTCACCAATATCACCACAACCGTGGGTGGCGTCACGGACAATACTCAAATCCCCCACAATCAAATCCCCACCCTTTTCACTCACGGGCAAGGAGCGCCGCTCAAGTCCCCGGGATCCGGCCCACTGCTCGAGCCACCACAGAGCAGCGGCAGCAGCAGCCGGACCCGAGCAGTGGGAGAGCGCAGCGTCCCCTCCTCCGCCCGCGACACAAAGAGCTCTAATATAGCCTGCTACAGTACTTCTCTAGCACTGTCTAGTGTAAATCTGGTCTAATATGGCTTGGTGCACTACTGTTCTAATACCACCTAGTGCAACGCTGGTCTAATGTGGCCTGGTGCATGACTGGTCTAATACCGCTTGGTGCAATACTGCTCTAATACCGCCCAGTGCAAACAGCTGAAATATAGCCTGGCACACAACTGCTCTAATACCGCCTGTTGCAATACTGATCTGAACTCCACCTTCAATATGCTAGAGAGACTGTGCAAGCAGCAGCAGGCAGTAGTGGAGTTTCAGCTACAGCACAAACGGGTGAGTTGTTCTGCGCAACAACACCACTACATCAAAAAGTAGGCCTCCATACGGGACCTGTGTGGCATGTTATGCTGCTTCAAATACTCCACCAACATGGCCAGCACTGATTATGCCATTATCAGCGTTACTATCCTGCTTGAAAAATGCTTGAGGCCATGATGGATGAGGTGGAGGCACAAGCGGAACAGAAGGAACAGGGAACATTGACACCTTTATCAGGACGGTCGTCCACAGGCTCCGAGGGTGGGATCCTGTATTGACAGCAAGCATGTATGTGGCTCCCTGGACAAGCCAGGACGTCACAGGTACTGCAACAACACACCCCACACCCCGGTTAGGAACACCTAAGTCAGACACAAATCCTTGTTGCCTCCCTCCAGGGGCTGATGTCCACACCAGGTGGGGCGGAGCAGGCGGTTGGCTCCACCCACCGAGGAGTTCACAGTCCTGGAGGCGGGAAAAGGAAGGCAGTTGAGTTTTGGAGTTGAGTCAGGGAAGTGGTAGTAGAGGAACTGACTGGCCGTGTCCGGGTACGTGGCCCGGGCACAGAAACAGCAAGGTTGGCAGATGGTGGTGACAGTCTGCAGGAGAGGCCGATTGACGCACAACCGTAAGGACCGGGGGACGGGCGGTGGCCCGCCGTTACCGGATCGGGGAGCGAAGAGAAGCCAGCACCATCCGGCAGGGCCTACGGACCCTGACCAGGCTAGGAGTCGCCGTAAAACCGGTCAAATCCGTCAGCGACGGGAACCTCCGGGGTTTCCCAGCAGTAAAGACCCGACTGAAGGCAACCGTCCAAACCAAGAGGGAGAGAAAGCTACCGCCAGAGCTAGAGCTCCCAGTGCCAGAGCCTGCGGGCAAACAGGGGCTCCCTTAGCCAACCTACCGCTGGGGAGCGGGTTACCGGTGGGAAGCCATCGGGGCCGAAAACACAACAAAGGTGCAGGGAGAGACAGTTACCGCCAACCTACCGGGAGTGACCGTCGCAGCCGTCTGTGGGACTCGTCCATCCAGCCGTTTGTTTTACCAGAGACTCCGTGTGCGTTACTGGCTGAGTAAGTACCACCGTGCCGTCTGGCACTGCGCTGCCCCGCGACCCTGCACCTGGCCAAGCCTCGCAACCCACCATACAGCCAACAACTCCGGGCCCTGGGACTACCAAAATCCCCCTACCCACGGAGGGGAGAGAAACATCCCAGCTGTTCCCTGTCATCGCTCCCGGGATCCCCGTACAGAGCAGCGGTGGTGCCCAAACCTCACCACACACCGTGGGTGGCGTCACAAACCGACATCCCAAACACCAACAAAACCACCCCTTTCACTCACGGGCCAGGAGCGCCGCTCGAGTCCCCGGTTCCGGCCCAACGCTCGAGCCACTGAGCAGCAGCAGCGCTGGACCAGAGCGTGGTGAGCGCAGCGTCCCCTCCCCGCCCGCGACATGTACACAGGTTTTCAGCCAGGGGACAGTTTTAATGGATGAAGAGAAGGAGGAATCGTCTTCACATGAGGGTGGCACTGTAATTTGTTCAAGGAAGTAACTGGGGAGATACAGTGGACCCAGCCCACTGACCTCTGGCCGAGGACAACTTGTCGTTGCCTCTGGGCAGTCTAGCGCACATAAGCCAATACATGCTGCTGTGCCTGTTTTGTGATCAGTGCAGATTACTCGGTGGCCACCCTGTTGGATCCACTCTACAAAGACACATACCATTGTTACTTCCGTCACTGGATTGGAAAATGATAGAGGCACTACTGACATCCTGATACCAGGGGCTCAGTGGGGGGCAGAAGAGGAAGTGGTTAATGCAGCTGGTGCAGCGGCAGGACCTTGGAAGGGAGTGTTATCTTGGCCAAAATGTGGAAAAAATTAATCAGCAACACAACACAACATCCGGCACCAGCATCTGAAACGTTCCATATCAGCAGGAGGCAGTGTTTCAACAACATGGTGGAAGAGTATGTGTGCACACATCTACCCATACTAAGTGAAGGTCTGCCCCATTTAACTTCTGGGTTTCTAAATTGAACACATGGCCTGAGCTTGCTCTTTATGCATTGGAGGTGTTGGTCTACGCCAAGTGTAATGTCGGAATGTGTGTTTCGCATGGCAAGGGGTATGAACACATTCAGGCACATGTGCTTATCCACAGCCACCGTGGGCAAGCTCACATTAATTAAAATGAACCAGGCGTGGATCATACAGGACTTGACTTGTCCGTACCTTTAGCTGACTAGACAACTGTACCAGCCGCACCAAGCCAGTGACATACTCTACTTGCCATTCATAATGTTTTGAGGCCTCCCAACCCCACCTCCCCATCCCTCAAAAGTAAATAAATAAATAAAAACTGAAATAAAAGCGGGTTGGCTACCTCCTTCACCCCTCACACCTACACCACCATGTCCGCCTCAACTTCCTTCACTCTCTAATAAGCATAGGAAAAGCAAAATTTATAAATGTTTTTTTTTTTTTTTAAATGGAGCTAAAGGGTTTTTTCCACAAATAAAATTAATTTTAATCAATATGTACCGCCCTGAGAGGGGCCCGGCCGCTTCCTCAGCTTGCTCCGGCCGAGCCGCTCGAGGTCCGGGCTCGGGTTGTCGGTGGCACGAGCGCCTCCGGACCGGGGGCCACGTCACTCTTCTTAAGGGGAGGCGGTGTGGGGGTTCGTGGTCATGTAACGGGTCGTGACGCCACCCACGGGTCGTGGTGACGGGGAATGCACCACCGCTGCGGCTGAAGTGATGGCAAGCTCGTCCGGGATCGGTGTTGCGGCCGCAGCTGAGATGTTAGCCCCTCCGTGGGTAGGGGCGGTGTGTCCCGGGGTCCTGGTGGGGGACTGGAAGGGGGGGGGGGAAATCTGATGTCGTCGTCGGGGTGCTGGGCACCGTGCCGCGGTGTAGCGTCGTGCCCGGATGGCACTGGTGTATTCACGATTGATTCACACTAAGAGTCACTGGTAAACCAAAGTTCGGTAGTGGTCGGTCCCCGCGGCCGGCTGCTGATGTCTCCTGTGGGGTTGATGGTGGCCCCTTTTCCCGTGCACCTCTGGATGTTTGTGTTTCGGCCCCCCTGCTTCAGCAGTGGTAGCCCGCTCCCCGGCGTTGAGCTGCTGGAGGAGCCCTCGGTTGCCCGCAGGCGCTGGCCCGTCGGGTGTTTGTCCTTGGCGGTGGCGCTCATCCGGTCTCGGTGGGCTTTTGCCTTCTTTCGGAACTTTGGGTGTGGATGAACCCGTGAGGTCCGGCCAGCAATCAGTCAATTTGCCTATACTCAGTGGCGTCTAAGCTAGGACGGGGTCCGAGTACCCTCCTGTTGGTGCTCCGGTACACGGTTGACTCCCCGGTTCGGGACCGGCGGGCTCCAACCCAGGCCTGGTCCGTATGGTTCCGCCGGTTGCTGTACCAGTACTCCTGCAGACGGCCACCACCGTCTGCCTGCCTGACGTTTTCTAAGGGGCCCAGGCTCCTACCCGGGTCCCTGACAGCTGCTCCTCTACCACTCACTGCCAACTCCAAAACTCTTCTGTTTGAACTTCCTGCTCCAGGACAGTAGTCTCCTCAGTGGGCGTGCCTTTCCACCTGACTCTGCCCACCTGGTGTGCTCTACTTGCCCTGAGGGAGGCATCAGGTCTCCCTTTTGGGTGACATGTATGTGACCTCACAGGGGATGGGGGTGTGTGTGTGTGTATGTGGTTGATGAAATTACCTGTGACCCCTGGCGTCACAAATAGATCTTGGAATAATAATAGTTTCCACAATTAGATGTGTTTAGCCCCTTCGCAACCACGGCTGTATGGGTATGTCCTATTTTTACATGACTTAATGACCAGGGACGTTCCCTGTTACACCTCGTGGCTCTCCTGTGGCAAGGAATGAGGCAGTCTCCTTGCCTGCCACGAGCGCTCCTGCTCAGCAGCGCCGAAGGTCTGCCAGACTGCGCAGAGTGCAGGAGAAACCTCCTCAGAGAGGCAGCACAAGGGTGACACCTAGTGGTACTCCTGTTGCAAGAAATGAGGCGGTCTCCCATTCCTTGCCTGCTGCGGCTCCTCCTGCTCAGCAGCCCCGAAGGTCTGTGAGGTTGCGCAATGTGCAGAGGTTTTCTGCTCAGGGAAGCAGTGAGACTCCCGTTATCTCTATCTCTACACATTGTGAGACCGAGGATCCCGCCTCTATTTCCCAGAGGCAGGAGGGTGAGCATGTGCAATGCTTGGTGGGTCCTGATTCGCCCACTCACGTCACATGGCTTGATGACGAGGCTGGTGACGTGGTGAATCCTGACTGGCCAGGCTGGGACGTCGTGGATCCTGATTGGGTCAAGTCCGTTATCTCCGCCTCGCGCCCGCCCTTGGCTGGAGCGACACCTCCTTAAAAGCTCCTCCTGCCATCATGGCGGCGCGCGACCGTCCTTCTATGTTTGGATGTCTGGCAGCGTGCTGCCACTGCTCAGGCATTATCGTCTTCCGTGGGCTTGGCCCTTGCTGCTTAGGCAGCACCTGGTTTGCAGGCCGTGTCCCTGCCTTGCTGCTCCGGCAGTAGCTCCTTCAACAGGCCGTGTTCCTGTTCCAGGTGAGCTCCTCGAGTCTCCACCGGACTCACCTGGTTATTGAAAGCACACGTGCGTGGGCACCTCTGTGCTACCCTCGTGCCATATTCTCGTGATTTCCACTGGCACACGTGCGTGGGCACCTCTGTGCTTCCCCATGCAACAGGTACACCGAGCCGTGTGATCCCTGCCATACAACCCTCACGGGTTAGGGCAGACCGGTGTACGTAGATCGTCTGTGACATTCCAGACGATCGCTAGCAGCAACCCGCTCACTCTTTCCTGACCATAGCAGCGGTCCCTTACACCGCACAGTGGACCTTGACCGGCGGAAGCTGTCCATTCCCCATCTTGGCACACTTCCCCGGGTCCCCCTCGTAACAGTTCCCGTACGTCTCAAAAATCACGGGGCCACAGGGGGCAGTGCACCCACAATAGCCACCGGTGACTCAGCTTACTCGAAAGCCGAGACTCTGCCCCTGCAGCCAGGGACGGTGCCTGCACCGTCCCTGGTTGGTTAACCTCCTAATTGACGCGATCAATACAGATCGCGACACTTATGGGATTGGGAGAGGAATCGCGTTACCTGTTGCAACCCTGACTGTCAGGTGCCACAAGGTACTACATCTAACCCCGGATTCCTGGAAGATCAGTGCTGGTAAAACACCACAACCCACACACAAACCACGCTCTTTGCTCTCAGACTGGGTAATAGGCTAGAAATGGACTTTACGGGTAATCACCTATAGGTTGGGATGCATACAAACTACTAGTCGGAGACCTAGCAAGAGGAGGGGCTGGTCAGTGAAGTGGACGGACGATGGACATCTTGTCAGTTAACAAAAAGTAACCAGACAATAAGTCAGTCAGAAGTTGACGTGCTGACGGGAAAGTGTGAAGTGACCTACTGAGTAAAAAGGAGTACGGTTGCCAGGGAGAGTACGGTGAAGTACTCACTGGACTGAGCACTGACTGGGTACAGAGCCCTAGTTCAGGAGGGTGCTTTAGGCTTGCCTGATAATAATCTGCCCGGTGACGGGACCATCAAGGACCTTACCTACGTTAGTGTCCGGGCACAGCAGCAGAGTGGAACCTGACAACGGGGACAGAGGTCCGACCCACGAAAGGTTCAAGCTGCCTGCCGTATGGGCCAAAACGGAGACAACAGGAGGGGGCCCCAAAAACGCTCTAAGCCACGGGGACCCATCAACTACAGGGTGCATGGAGGTAAAGCTCGCCAGTTCACTACACTGGCACTGGAACAAAGGGAATACCGGATTGGTAAATACCAGCATGAACTGAGTGGCATCAACTCAAAACCAGTGAGTAAAGCACAAGTTAAACGCAGCCCCTGTGTCATTTGAATTAATCCAATGCCTCTGCATCCATAGACTACAACCACCATCATCCTCCCCTGGGGCCTAGCTCTACTTGCTGAGAGTCATTACACCTACGCTGCCCAATACCACCAGCCCCAGCAGTGAGAGACTTTGCAGCGGCGGCTTTCCCCATATAGCCTCATACTGCAAGTGGCATCATGAAAAACTAATTTTATTTTGTTATTTTTCCCTTGTACAAATTCTCCTTTTAAGCGACCCCCAGGGTCACGGAACCGGGCAAAGGCCACCCAGTGAACTGTCCCAATAAATATACTGGACGGGACCTAGTACCCCAAAGCCCTGGGGTGCGTCAGCTTTATGGCATCACGAACAGGACCATTAATACCGGGTGACGTCCGTTTTATGGACTGTGTTTTGTGACTGTACTTGTGGATTGTCCACCATTTTGTGTGACAGAAAATAGATGTGCCACACAAAGGACGATGGTGAGAAGGGTGCTAAAAGAAGCTCCGCACACGACCCTTTTAAGACCTGGCGGAAGGGTTAGTGACCCGACCCGGAAACTCCCGAAGTGCTCCGGTCCCGCGAGAGATTGGTAAGAGAAAACCAAGGGGGAAGAAAATGGAGGCACAAGTCGACGGGGATGCTGAGGGGCCTGGTCTGGGTGTGGAAGCGGCAGCGCCCGGAGCGGTGGCACCGATGATGGCGATAACCCTGCTGTATGTTCCGGGAGCGGCATGGCTGCCCCATTATGATGGTAAACCAGATGCCTTAAAATCGGGTTCAAAAAGAAAATCTGCACCGTATTAGATATGCACGCAATGACCAGCTGAGGGAGGATTCTCCAGTCGTGATGTCTGTGTTACCAAACCCTTAACACATGTAAATAAACACATGGACTGCATTCGACTTGGTTAAAATGGCCACAGCAGCCTTTTTATTGCCTATTATTTACATACTAAAACCTTGTGGATGCCGTCCAACGGGCGACCCCAACCAACAACATAAAGGTAACAATAGACAATACAATTCAACATGACCCCCCCCGGGGCAGGCTCAGTCCATGAACTACTACTCCCCTTATCCCTGGCCGCAACACACCGACCCAGGGATGAGGTACCAATCACCCACGGATTGATACCCCACACTTTAGCAGAACCCCGTTCCTGCAACATCCCGGAACCGAGAGCCACCATACCAAGACGATGACTCCTGGTCCAGTTACCAATCACTTCCAAACCTCTGGACCAGACCTACCCCCCGCCACAGGACAGACCACGTGGCACCTTACGTGGCCTTGACCCGCCATACACCAAAAGCTCGCTCCACACCATCCTGCAAGCCCAACGCCCATAAATCCGAACCGATGTCGTTGAAATGCACACCATCACCCCTCCGAAATTGCCAACTCCCTGTGCCTCACTACAATCCCACCATTCCTGGTCACAAACCGCACCACCACTCGGTTCACCTGAGCCCTGGCCTTATTAACCTTGTCGACCGACCGAGCCCCCCTCCACGAAAACCTGACCACTATGTCGGACCACACAACAATCAATCCCGGGTACTGCTTCCACAACTGCAGCAAGTCAATTTTGATATCCCGTATCAAATCCCGCGACGCCCGAACACCCAAATCGTTGCCTCCCACATGCAACACCAGCACATCCGGAGGCCGTTCCATCTTACAATAAAACCGAAATTCCGGGACCACCCTGCACCACTCCATGCCCCGGACGCTGATCCACCGAACTGCCGCCTGCACACGATCCAGACCCAGCTGCCGACCGTTCGGGCAAGCCTCAGCCCGATGGGCACCCCAAAAGACGAAGGAATGCCCCAAAATCCATATCAGGTACACCCCTACACCAAAGTGAAAACAAAACAAAACAAGATTATAACATCAATAGAACAAAACTCATAACTTTCCTCCTCTTTTTTTTTTTTACACTATTCAAAACCATCAGTCCACATTCACCTAACCCCAAATTACCGTATTATTACAACAACTGCGGTCGCACATACCGCCGAAAACAAGAGGATTCCCACCTGCCAATGCGCTTCACCACCTCATCTCCAAGCCCCCACCGAGAGGCCTCTGTAGCTGCACCAATCCGGAAGGAATGCGACCCGAAATCCTCCGGGCGCTCCTCCACTCTACGTAAACCTTTCCGCAGAACCGCCACAAACTGATATCTCGACAAGAAAGACCCATCCCTATGCCGCAAAAACGGTCCCGGTAAGTCCCCCCCTCATGGCCAAAAATCTCTCCACTAAACGCATCGGTCACAACTCCTCCCCTGGAACTGCGTACAACACAACCAACCTACCGCGACCCTACTGATCTGTTTTCGACCGGCGAATCCGGCACTCCACCTGTCTACTGCCCACACGCACTTCCTTGAGCATCAGACCACCACCCGTCACCCTGGATGGGATTACCAGCTCTCCGATTCGGAAAGCCCCGTAAAAGGCAAGGCCGAAAGCCGTCGTAAACAAAACTGTTTCATAAGCTGACGCACAAATGCCACTCAGGCCACCCACCAACCTTCTCAACACACCAAACGATATAGGTCGCCTCTCACCCCTTTCCCGTACACCGCGGCGAAAACCCTTCAAAGCCTGCCGAACCCGAAAATCCTGTGAAATATCCCGCTCCCCTCTCATCTTTAACCAAAACGCCACCGCCGCCACCCGATGAGCCACGGCAGACGCCGATCGTCCAGCCGAGAAATCATTACTCACCACCGTCAATAATGCCACCAAATGATCCACCCTCTCCCCCTCAAACATCGATTCCAGCAACTCCTCCCATTCAGCCCACACCTTGGCATAACGGCACCAGGTCCCCTCAGTCACCGAATTCCGGATCAAGTCCGAGATCACAGCCTCACCAGATTCCACAATTCCTCTGGACACTCCACTCCGACCTCGTCCGCCCATGGCAACAACGCCCGAAACCTGCTGAACTGAAAACGAGACAAATCGTCAGCCACCCCATTGTCAACTCCTGGAACATGCCTCACCACCACCCGTACATTCTGCTGCAGACATCTCAACACCAAATGCCGCAAATTCACCACCACCGGCTCTGATTTCGCAGACAAATCGTTAATGGAATGCACCACTGCCTGGTTATCACAATGGAAGCACACCTTCCTCCCGGAAAACTGACCCCCATAACTCAACCACCACTACGATGGGAAACAATTCCAGCAGAGCCAAATTCCTAACCAGCCCGTTCTCACGCCACGCCTCTGGCCATTGACCTGCACACCAGTGACCCCGAAAGACCGCCCCAAATGCGGCTGAGCCAGTTGCATCCATGTACAGCTGCAATGCCCCGTTAGACGCCACCTTCTCCATCACCAACGCCCGGCCATTAAAACACTGCAAGAAAATATCCCATACCAGAAGAGCTTCCTTGATTGCCCTCGTGATTCGCACAAAATGACCCAGTGACTTCACACCTGCTGTAGCCGTCGCCAACCGTCTCGCAAATACTCTCCCCATTGGCATAATCCTGCAAGCGAAATTCAATTATCCCAGCAAGGACTTCACCACTTTAAGCCGCACCTTCTTTGCTGCTTTCACCCCTTCCACCGCAGCCCTCAAATCACGAACCTTCTCCTCCGGCAACCTACATTCCATAGCAATGGAATCAATCTCAATCCCTAGAAAATGCATTACCGGCGCCGGGCCTTCAATCTTGTCCAGTGCCAAAGGAATTCCGAAGCTGCAATGAAAATAGCAACCCCGCACAAACCATCGAACCCGCCAGCCCGTCACAAAAGAAATCATCCAAATAATGAATAATGGACGTAAGCCCGGACACATCCCGCACCACCCACTCTACAAACGAACTAAATGCTTCAAAATAAGAACACAAAATCGAACAGCCCATTGGCAAACAGCGATCAACATAATAACTGCCATCCCACCAGCAACCTAACAAATGTTGACTATCCGGATGAACCGGTAACAACCGAAACGCCGCCTCCACATCTGCCTTCGCCATCAATGCTCCCCGACCTGCTGCCCTGACCAAGTCCAACGACACATAATATACCGCCGACAGTTCTGGCACAATGCCATCATTCACCGACATCCCCTCCGGGTAAGACAAAAGATGAATGAGCCGAAATTTGTTCCGCTCCTTCTTCAGTACAACCCCCAGCGGCAAAACCAGCAAATCTAAATGTGGCGCCCTGGCCTAGCCAGGTCGTCACAGATAAAATGCAAACACCCCCCACCCCCACTAGACAGGGACACCAGCCAAACAAAAACCCTTGTTGCCTCCCTCCAGTGTCTGATGTCCACACCAGGTGGGGCGAAGCTAAGCGGTTGGCTCCACCCACCGAGGAGTTCACAGGCCTGGAGGCGGGAAAAGTGACAGTTTAGTGTTGGAGTTTGAAGTGAGAGGAGTAACACTTGGGTGCCTGGGTAGTGGCCCGGGCACTAACAGCAAGGTTGGCAGATGGTGGTGGCTGTCTGCAGGAGTGGTGGAGCAACGCGGAACCATAGGACCGGAGACAGGCGACTGCCCGCCGGTACTGACCGGGGAGCGAAGTGAAGCCAGCACACACAGGCAGGGCCATCGGACCCCGACCAGGTTTGGAGCCGCCGACAATAGTCAGATCCGAATGTGACTGGAACCCCAGGGGTTTCACAACAGCAAAAGTCCCGATTGAAGGCAACAGCCCACACCGTGAGGGTATACAGCTACCGCCTAAGGCTAGAGACCCAGCGTCTGCGGGCAAACGGGCTCCTCCGGTACCCATACACCGGGGAGCGGACTACCGTTGGGAATCCATAAAGAAGAATATCAAGGTGCAGGGAAAGACAGCCGCCATCACCTGTCCGGGGAGAAGCACTGCAGCCGGCTGCGGGATCCGTCCATCCAGCCGTTGTGTTTACCAAGGACTTTGTACCTTTCTTGCTGAGTGAGTACACCTGTGACATCCGGCACCACGCCGCGCTGTCCCTGCATCCCTGCACCTCACCAGCCCTGCCTCCCCGTTACAACATCACTGGGCCCCGGGACTACCGACCCCTACCCACGGAGGGGGAAAACAACATCTCAGCTGCTCCCTAGCATCGCTCCCGGGATCCCCGTCGCCAGCAGCGGTGGTCCCCATCTTCACCACGACCCATGGGTGGCGTCACGGACTAAATCCCCCAAACCAACCACCCCTTTCACTCAAGGGCGAGGAGCGCCACTCGAGTCCCTGGATCCGGCCCACCGCTCGAGCCACCGAGCAGCCGCAGCAGCGCCGGACCCGAGCGTTAGCGAGAGCGCAGTAGCGACGGCGTCCTCCCCGCCCGCGACACAAATATGACGGGGCGTCATAAGGGCCACCCATCCTACCCAGCTCCACCTCCTTTCCCAGCTTCTCAACTACCACCTCTGCATGTTCCTTAGCAGAACGCAAATTTTGGAACTGATGAACTAACAACCGACGGGATACGAAAACCGTCAGAAAAACCAAACCATAACAACGCTGCTGACTCACCGTCCGGATACCTATTTAAAAACGGAGCCATCGCTTCTACCTTCACCGGCGTCCTCCCTCTTACCAGCCCAGTCTCCAGCCTTTCCTTTCACTTTCTTAAAGCATTTGGACAGCCTATGTCCCCCTCCACATACCGAGCATTCATGCTTAAAGCGACAGGCAGCTCCAAACCTGCACTGCCCTTCATTGTACTGCCAACACAAACCTTTCTTCTGACTTGCCGGGGACCCGACGCCCGGTCGCCCGGCACCCCCCCGAAAGGGCTGAGTTGGCGCCGACATCAGCCGCATCCATAAGGAGATATCCTTATGGTCCCACCGCATACCCGGCCGCAACGCCTTCCTCTGCCTAAATTGCTCGTCATAGCGCAGCCATGCCAACCCGCCGTAAACCCAATAGGCCTCCCCTATCGCATCCATATAGCCAAACAAAGCTGAACAATGCTCCAGCTCCTTTTCCCCGATAACACTTACCAAGATCGCAAACGCCTGCAGCCAGTTCTCAAAAGTCCGAGGAATAAGGCTATAACCGCGTTTTTCCTCCTCGTCCTTCTACTTTTTGGAGTCGCTCGGCTTGATCCTATCTAGATTAAATTTTTCCAGGGGCAGCAGTGAAAATATCTCCACATATTCCCCTTTCCAAATCTTGTCCCTCACCTCCCTATTTAAATGTACCCCCAACGGGCCCTCAAAACATACATAAACCTCGCTTTTTGCCCTATCGTTTAGCCGCACAACTTCGTCCTCCTTTTTTCTCCTTTGCGCCCCTGGCCACACGCACCGCCTCGCCCCCGCCTCGCACGCCCCCTCCCTTCCCGCCGTTGCAGCCCCCTGACCCGCTGTCCCCACCCATGCCGCTGCCGGCACCTGCGCCCCCCCCCCGCTGCCCCGGAAGCCGCCGCCAACCCTTGCAACAGCCCCAACAATTGGCTCCACACTACTGATCCCCCAGGCACTGCCGTATCTGCAGCCACCCCCCCAGAACACCCCGCCTGCGCAACCCCTTCCAACACCACAGCTCTCTCACCCAACCGCGGCTCGGCGTCCCCCGGAACTGCCCCTATCCTCCATCCTCTCTCCATCCGAATCGTCTGAGAGACATATCTTCCTCCTCCTCGCCGCACCTCCCCCACCATGGCCACCAGTCCGGGCCGCCGCGTGGGCAAAGTCGTCCCCGCTCAGTCTCTTGTCCCGTCGTGACAGCCCAGGAGACCGTCCTGTCCCCCATGCCAGCACCCCGGGTCTCGACTTCTTCTGACTGCGCCCTCCCCCTTGCCGATTGCCAGGGGGCTCCACACGCAGTCGCACAGACGCTCGGCTCTGGGTCCCAGCCGTCGCCGCCTCCGGCCCTCCAGGGCCACCGCAGGCCTCCTGCCGCTGGGTCCTCCCTCCCCCAAAAGAGACCGCTGCTACCGGGGGCTGCACAGCAGATGTAAGTTACTGGGCGGTCTCCGCAGGGCTCCCGCCGTCACTCTCATTCACCGACACACCAGGGTCCAGCACCCCCGACCTCCTCCTGGCACCGGACCTCCTGCCGTCTGAAGCCCCGCGGTCCCCCCGCTGACTGCAGGGGGATATGCTGGCCTCCCTCCGCTGCCGAACGTGCTCCCGACCAGGAGCTGCTGCCGTTACTGGAAATCCAGCCTGGAGGCCGGGACCGGAAGCAGGCCCCATGCTGGCCACTCCCACCTCCCGGCCGCTGCGGCTGGAACGCAGATTCCTACCGCCGGCCGGAGCAGCCGCCAGACTCCACTGCTACTCGGCCTGCCGCGGAGGGTCCCTGGAGGGGCTTTTACATCTCCTCCTCGCCCCCCCGCGCCCGGGGAATACCTGCGGGGGGGGCCGTGACTGCCGCCCGCTGCTGCTGGGGGAGCGAGGGGTTAACCCCAGCAGCCCTGATGTGGGACTGCACTGCCAGGGGCCCGTGCGCTACTACCGCTGCCCGGATCAGCCGCTCAATCTCCTGGAGGTCCACCATCTGGAGTCCACGTGTAGTTCCTTCAGCGTCCGGAAGTCAAGAGGAGGTAACCCCTTAATGCACCCAGACTAACCCTTTCCCTACTACTTCTCTTCCTCCCCAGCAAAACCACCCACTAGTGCCATATTTGGCATCCCTGCACATACTATCCCTATTAACCCCATTACTCCTTCACCTCCCCCCTGGTCATGTCGCCCCTCCACCCCAGGGGGTTCCATGGCTTTCTTGACTTGCAAACAAAGAACGTCTGTTGTGCTGGGACAGTTAATGGGTGCAGCAGAGCTGGAGGTAGAGACCTAGTCAGATATAGACCGGGAATGGGTGAACACCATCTTTGAAAAGTTGAAAATTGCTTTTGAAACCTGTACTGAAGCAGAGCTGAGAATGGGATTTTATAAATGCAGACAGAGGCCACAGGACAGTATAAGAGATTATGCTCTAAGACTTCAAGCAGCACAGCGGACTTTGAAGCATGTAGATCCCATCAATGCCCAAGAAGGTAACAAAATGATGATTGAACAGTTCCTGCAGGGGTTCCAATCCTTTGAGGACCGTAAGCAGCTGCGCCTTTGGGCTCTGGAACATCCAGATGTGGACTTTGTTGTCTTAAAGGACCGGGCAATAAAAGTGTGACGCCCTGGCCAGGCCAGGTAGTCACAAATAGGCCCCTGCACAACACCCTTCCCTCACAGGTGACATCAGCCAACCTTTAACACCCTAGTCACCCCCCTCAGGGCTGGGTAGACACACCAGGGGGTGGAACCAGGTGGTTGGGAGATGCCCACCAAGGAGTCTAGACAGCCCGGGGGCGGGAAAACAGAGAGTCGAGTGTTAGAGTTCAAGTTGGAGAGGAGTGTGGGTTGGAGCTGGGTGCAGCTCCAGCGGAGGCGAATACCCCAAATTGAACCGAGGTGGACCGGGACAGGGTAGTGGCCTGCCGGTACCGACCCGGGGAACCGACTCGGAAACCGGAGCACACGGGGGGGGGTACTCGGACCCTGAAGCCAAGCCCAGAAGCTACTGGAACTGGTTAATTAACCGATTGAGGCCAGGACTAGAGGTCCTGTCCCACCCAAAGTCCCTATTAGAAGACAACAGCCCACCGAGGGGGATAAAAGGCCACTGCCAGGGCTCAGAGATCCCATGGGCCAGCGTCTGTGGGCAAGGGCTCCTTAGGCCACATCCAGCCGGGAGCGGACTCCTGAAGTTTCAAGCACAGGCAGTCCACCATTCTAAAAAAAATGCAGGAGAAAGACAGAGACCACCAGCCGGGTGGGGGACCAGAACGCAGCCGGCTGCGGGCACCGACCACCATCACCTTGGTTTACCAGAGACTCGTGTGTTTCCTTCGATAGTGAGTACACCAGCACCCTGTGGTTGCCCATCTCCCTGCACCAAAAACCCCAACGGGTCCCTGGGCCACCATCCCTGCCCACGGAGGGGTTAACAACTTGCTGCATAACATCTCCCCCGGGTGCCCCGTACCTGCAGCGGTGGTGTCCAACCTCACCACATACCGTGGGTGGCGTCACGAACTTAATACGGCTCAGCCCGTACATTTACGTCCTACATCCACCGCTATAACCCCCTTTTTGATTGAAGTGACCGCGAGACCCCTGGGTCCGGAGGCCCTCGAGCCACCCACAGAAGGTCCGGATCCGAGCAGCTCGGCTGCTCAGAGCGGGGCGGTACAAAAGTACTGCAGCCCCCGGCAACCACAAATCCTGCTTCTCAGTCATGGCAAGCCAGTACCTCACCTCTGAGAGAGGAACCCTCCTCCTTAACCATTGTGGAGACTAACAGGCAGGCTGCGACACCTGATGCTGCTGGTAACCTATGTTACCAAGTGCAACACCTAAGCAAAGACGTGGCCAGGATCCTAAAAGTGATGCAGCTCAAGCCAGAACCCAAGTCATTGGAGAAGATCCAGCTAGCCGACTGCCCTGAGGACGTCCTATGGATGCGAGGAAAGAGGATCCCGCCATCGCGAGGAAGGACCACTGACCGCTACGTTTCATCTGGACAACCCATCTGCTGTTGTTACAACAAGGTAGGTCATATTGCAACAGCGTGTCCTTTAAACCAGCAATTCCTGAGGCCAAGGGCCAACCCCCAGGAATAAGACGACAAGACCCATCTGACTGGCGTGACTGGTATGTAGGAGGACGACCAGTTCTGTCCATCACTCTGGACGGAATTCCCACCTCTGCATTGTTGGACACCGGCTCGCAGGTAACAACCATCCAGTATGTACTTTACAAAAGGTTTTGGTCTGATACTGAGCTCACCCGTCCTGACTCAGGCCTCACCATTTATGCTGTTAATGGATTACTAGTGACTCAGATAGGGTTTAGGCTATGTGCGCACTGGGAAATGGAATTTTCTTGAGAAAATTCCGCATGCTCTCAAAGATTACCGCACCCGCGGTAAAAAACCGCGGGAAACCGCACCCGAAAACCGCATGCGGTTTGCCGCGGTTTGCTGCGGTTTTACCGCGGTATTATTCGCGGTATTGCCGCGTGCGGGTTGGGATGTGCTTTATTGCATTCAATGCAATAAAGCACATTGAAGAAAAAAAAAAAAAAAAAAGTCATTTAATTCTGAGATAGTAGATAGACAGAAGAATAGATAGAGGGATAGATAGATAGACAGAGGGATAGATAGATAGATGACAGATCGCTGTATTTCCCACGGTCGGCAGTGAGTTCACATTACCGGCCGTGGGAAATGACCGGTAATTACCTCTGCTGTCTGCTGCATTCATTCAGCGCTGTGTCTGTGACAGTCGCGGCTGGATGGAAGCAGCGCAGGACCTGTGGATTACGCCGGAGCGGTGGATTACGCCGGAGCTTTGGTGCGGGAGGGGTTAATAAAATGGTGAACGAGGCTTGTTTGTTTTATTTAAAATAAAGGATTTTTCGGTGTCTGTGTTTTTTTCACTTTACTTACGGGTTGATCATGTCAGCTGTCTCATAGACGCTGCCATGATCAAGCCTGGAGTTAATGGCGGTGATCCGCCACCATTAACCCCTTGTATTACCTTGCTGCCACTGCTACACGGCGGCAAGAAGAGCCGGGGACACGCCGGTGCTGCCGCATAATGGATGCGACAGTGCCGGGGCAGCTGCGGCTGATATTCTCGGCTGCCGGAGGGGGAGTGAGGCGGGGGACATTAACCCTGCCCCTCTCCCTCCCCAGCCTGAGAATACCGGACCGCCGCTGTGTGCTTACCTCGGCTGGAAGGTAAATATGCAGCGGAGCCCACGTGCTTTGTTTTCTATATTTCCGTTTTCTTTCTATGTGTGTTCTATGTGTCTGTGTCTGTGTTCTATGTGTCTGTGTCTGTGTTCTATGTGTCTGTGTCTGTGTTCTATGTGTCTGTGTCTATGTGTTCTATGTCTGTGTTCTATGTCTGTGATGTCTGTGTGTGTGTTTACTCTCTGCACGGCTTCCTCTTCCTGTAATGACATCACTTCCCTGCAAAACCGCAGACAAGCGATGTACATTACCGGAGGTAAACCGCGAAATACCGCAGGGAATAACGCAGGAAAACGCAGTGAACCGCACAGAATTTGCTGCCTGCGTTATTCCCTGCGGGATTTCATGATTAACATTGGAGTCAATGGAGTGAAATCCCGCAGCGATGTGCGGAAAAGAAGTGACATGCACTTGTTTTTGCTGCGGGATTCCCGCAGCAAAACATGCAGCTGTCAAATTCTGCCCAGTGCGCACAGGATTTTTTTTCTCCATAGGATTTGCTGGTGATTCACTGCAGAGATGTTATGAACATTTTCTGCAGCGAAACATGCAGCAAATCCGCGGAAAATCCACGGCAAAATCCGGTAAGTGCGCACAGGGCCTTAAAGAGGTAACCATAAAAGTGGGAAGCGTAGAGCTAAAGAGCCAAGGATTGATTGTAGTTGAAACTGATGCCAATGAGAAAAATCCACAGATTATTTTGGGTACAAATGTAATTGAAAATTGTCTGGGAGAAGCGCTGTTCTTACTCCAATAGATTGCTGAAACTGCTGGTGTCGGGCAGCAGAGTCCTGCAAAAAGAAATTAGAGCCCTCCTGCAGAGGCAACAGGTAAACCTATCTGATAGAGAAATTGATAAAGTACGGGTAATAGACTCCGGTCTCATTGTAATACCACCCAGAAGTGAAATGATGATATGGTGTCGGGCGGCGATAGGCCTCAAAGGGCGATATTACCAGGCAGTGGTGGAGCCCATATACTCAGAAAGCTGGTCTACAGTCCTGACAGCCTAAATGTTGGTCGATGTACGCAATGGAGGGGTACCCGTACAAGTACTAAATTGCGGGAAGGAGGAAACTAAATTGCCCAGGTACGCTACCATTGCCAAATTGTTTACTGTCAACAATGACTCCATCCAGGTAGTGGAGCCTCTGACTTCATCAGAACTAGCAGAGGATAGCAGTTCCCAAGAACAGCTAGAAGATTGGTGTCAGAAACTACATGTAGGTACTGATTCCACTACTCAAAAGAAACAAGGAGTTTATCGGGTAGCACAGGAGTATGAGCAGGTTTTCAGTAAGCATACATTAGATTTTGAGAGGATAAAAGGGGTTCAACACCATATACCCAAAGGAGATCATCCCCCCATTAAAGAGAGATATCTGCCTATACCGCCAGCTAACTATCAGTGTGCCAAGGAAATGTTGAGGAACATGAAGGAGGCTGAGGTTATTACAGACAGTTGTAGCCCCTGGGCAGCTCCACTGGTTCTAGTCAGAAAAAAGATGGCACCATGAGAATGTGTGTAGATTATAGGCAGATAAATCGCATAAGAAATAAAGATGCTTACCCATTACCCCACATAGAAGAGTCACTAGCTGCACTGAAAGCTGCTAACTACTTTTCTACTCTAGATCTCACTAGTGGGTATTGGCAGGTCTCCGTAGCAAAAGAGGACAGGGAGAAGACTGCATTTGCAACACCAATGGGTCTGTGTGAGTTCAACAGCATGCCATTTGGACTCTGCAATGCACCTGGAACATTCCAAAGACTGATGGAATGCTGTTTAGGACACTGCTATTTTGAGACTGCTGCTCTACTTGGATGATGTAATTGTGTATTCAAAAACCTATGAGGAACATATGAAACATCTGGCAGAGGTATTTGAAGCATTATCCAAGTATGGAATGAAGCTGAATCCATCAAAATGCCATTTGCTGAAACCAAAGGTCCAGTATCTTGGGCATGTGGTCAGTACAGAGGGAGTGGCACCAGATCCAGAAAAGATCACCGTCATCAAGAACTGGCCCAGACCAACCACTGTCAAAGAGGTACGTCAGTTCCTGGGCCTGGTAGGATGCTACAGGAGATTCATCAAGGACTATACAAAGATAGCAGCACCTTTGCAAGAACTACTGGTAGGCCAGGCAAAGAAGGGCAAGACTTCTGGTCCTCCATTTGAATGGGGTGGTGGAGAAGAGAATTCCTTCAGACAGAGGAAATGGGCCCTGACCGGTGATGAAATTCTGACCTATCCTGACTACAACTTACCGTTCGTGTTATACACCGATGCCAACAACGTGGGATTGGGAGCGGTGCTATCTCAAGTGCAGAAAGGCAAATAACGTGCGATTGCCTATGCAAGACAATAACCCTCTGACCCACCTGGATACTGCGAAGCTGGGTGCCTTAGAGCAACGCTAGTTGGCCCGATTGTCAAACTATGACTTCACCGTCAAGTATCGGGCTGGTCGCAAGAATGCCAAAGTGGATGTATTGTCAAGGATGCCTCACTTACCAGATGTGGGAGAAGATGTGGATGAGCTAGAAGAAATAGAGCTGCCAGCTTTTCACCGCTACAGTGCATCTCAGTATCAACAATCCTGCACCAACCGTAAAGTAGGCTGTTCATCTATTAAGGCAAGCTATGTAGAAGTGTTATCAACCCTAAAACCCATGAGAAGGTGTGGCAAGTGGTGGTGCTCAAGAGAGATGTCCAGATGGTACTGAAGGCATACCATGACAGAGCAGGACACTTTGGATGGAAAAAACTGTTGGCACTGTTACAAGAGAGATTTTATTGAGTTTTCATGAGAACCGCCATAGAGAAATGGTGTAGAAATTGTGGTCACTGCAACCTAAGCAGAAAAGACTGACAGCTAAAGGGCACCGCTGCAACCAATTGTCACCAAACAGCCATTAGAACTTGTAGCACTGGACCATGTAAAGTTGACACCCATTAGAAAAGGTTACACATATGCTCTTACAATGGTGGACCACTATTCCAGATTCCCAGTCGTAGTACCAGTAAAGGACTTGACAGCTCAAACAGCAGCTCAAGAACTTTCGAAGCCTACTTTTGCAGACCACATGGATACCCAGAACAGGTATTAACAAATCAAGGTCCTGCATTTGAAGCTGAAGTATTCCAAGAGTTTTGTAACTTATACTGTATGGATGTAAGAAAATTCGAACTATGCCTTATCATTCACAGACCAACGGCATGTGGGAGAAAATGAATCAAGTGGTAACTGACCTGTTGAAAACCTTAATATTCGAAGAAAGAGTTACCTAACTTAGTGAACATATACAACAACATTTCTGTGAGTTCCACCAACTGTACACCAGCATACCTCATGAGAGCAAGAGCTGGAAGATTGCCAGTGGACTTAAGCCTGCTTTACACGTTACAATTAATCGTGCGATCGCATTTGCGATCGCACCTGCCCCCATCGTTTGTGCGGCACAGGCAATTTCTTGCCCGTGTCGCACAATGCTGTAACCCCCGTCACACGTACTTTCTTTCCAAATGACCTCGCTGTGGGCGGAGAGCATCCACTTCCTGAAGGGGAAGGGACATTCGGCGTCACAGCGACGTCACACAGCGGCCGGCCAATGGAAGCGGAGGGGCGGAGATGAGGAGGACGTAAACATCCCGCCCACCTCCTTCCTTCAGCATTGCCAGCGGGACGCAGGTAAGGCTGCTTTCACACATCCGGTTTGAGCAGTGCGGCTCAATCCGGCTGTGAAACCTATGCAACGGATGCGATGAAAACACCGCATCCTTTGCATACGTTTTTTACATGCGGCCCGTCCGGTTTTTGCCGCTTGCAGCATGCTACTGAGCATGCGCAGTGGCAAAAACCGCATGCGGTGGCCGGATGCGGGTTTTTGCCGCATCGCGCCGCATCCGGCACCCATAGGGATGCATTGGGAAAAGCGCCGCATTGGCTGGATGCCGCGCGATGCGGGTTTTTTTTGCCGCACAAAAAAACGTGCCAGGCAACGTTCCATCCGGCTGCCACATCGGCTAAATCTGCCGCATGCGGCAAAAACCGGACGGAACGCAAGGCCATGCGGCACAATGCGGCACTAATTAAAATCTATGCAGGAAAAATGCAACCGGCAGCAAAAAAAAACAAAAAACTGTTGCGTTTTTCCTGCAAAGTGCCGGATTGTGCCGCATAGCAAAAACCAGAGGTGTGAAAGCAGCCTAAGCTGCAGTTCATCGTTCCCGGGGTGTCACACGCTGCGATGTGTGCTGCCTCGGGAACAATGAACAACAGGACGTTCGATTTTTAGAAAATGAGCGACGTGTCAACGATGAACGAGAAGGTAAGTATTTATGCTCGTTCATAGCTGTCACACGCTACGATACCACTAACAATGCCGGATGTGCGTCACTTACGACGTGACCCCTCCGATATCTCGTTAGATATATCGTAACATGTAAAGCCCGCTTTAGAAATGGGAATTGTCGTTCCTGAAGTCAATTCACCAGATGCTGATTGGGTTTCTAATCGCCAAGCACACTACAGAAAAGTACAAGGGTGTGTAGAAAGAAGTTTAAACAAAAGAAGAGAAAAACAAGAAAAGGACTACAACAAAAATGCACAAGCTGATTCTTTGAGACCTGGAGAAAAAGTTCTAAAAACGAAAAGAAGAGTGCATAAACTTGATAATCAGTTGGAACCTTACACTGTACTATCCTCCAATTTTGGTAATAAGAAGACTTGCTTGATCAGTACAGATGAAGGAAAAACCTCAGCAACAGTCTCAAGAGATCATCTAAAGCAGGGTCAGGGAACCTTTACTGCCAGTGGCCATTTGAAAATTTCTACCAACCTTCGGGGGCCGCACCAAATTAACAGTGTGAAAATGTCCCGGCTACATTTGGTCAAACAATTAATTAACTCACCCCTACTGTGGTGGCCAGAGCTGCTTCTCTTTGGTGCGGCGGTTAATTTTCGGTGACATTGATCATGTTGCTTCTCACAACTGCTTTTCCAGGATTGTCTAGGTTTGGAGCGCAGTCAACTCTTATGTGATGTATATGATTTACCAATCTTATTATCACAAACAGACTGGGACTGCTGTACATACATCACAGGAGGGGCTGGGGGCATATACATCACATAGGAAACGCTGGGACTGCTGTATATATATATCACATAGGAGATGCTGGGACTGCTGTATACACATTACAGGAGATGCCCCAGCCCCTCCTGTGGTGTATATGACCCAGCCCCTCCTGTGGTGTATATGCCCCAGCCTCTCCTCTGATGTGTATGCCCCCAGCATCTCCAATGTGATATATTTGCCCCCATCCCCATCCTGTGATGTATATGGCCCCAGCATCTCCAACATGATGTATATGCTCCAGCCCCGCCTGTGATATATACATCACAGGAGCCGCTGGGGCATATACATCAGAGGAGGGGCTAAGAGCATATACATCACAGGAGAGGCTGAGGGTATATACATCATTGTAGGGGCTGAGGGCACATACATCACTGGGAGGCATAGATATGGCTTTGGGGCACAGACAGCACTGGGGGGGAGCACAGACAGCACTGGGGGGAGCACAGACAACACTGCGGGGCGGCACAGACAACACTGGGGGGCAGCACAGACAACACTGGGGGCGGCACAGACAACACTGGGGGGCGGCACAGACAACACTGGGGGGCGGCACAGACAACACTGGGGGGCGGCACAGACAACACTGGGGGGCGGCACAGACAACACTGGGGGGCGGCACAGACAACACTGGGGGCGGCACAGACAACACTGGGGGCGGCACAGACAACACTGGGGGCGGCACAGACAACACTGGGGGCGGCACAGACAACACTGGGGGCAGCACAGACAACACTGGGGGCGGCACAGACAGAACTAGGGGGCACTGGGGGAAATGGACAAGACTTGCAGAGCACAGATAGCATGGGGGAGCATGGATATGGGGGGTGCACAGCATTGAGGGTGGTACACAGCACTGGAAGTGGTACACAGCAATGGGGGGGGCACACACAGCCCTGGTATGGGCGAACACACGGCACAGGGGGAGCGGGCACACGGCACTTGGGAAGCATGCACATAGCTCAGTGGGAGTGCGCACAGGGGAAGCGGGCACACAGCACAGCCGGAGCGGGCACAGGGGGAGCGAGTACACAGCGCTGGAAGCCGTGAAACTGCTGCTGGTCTTACTTTGTGGACGGGGTTAGCGCTCTGCACGCCGTCCCACAGAAGAAGTCCTCTGCACACAAGCAGTGATCAGCGTTCAGTAATGAACGCTAAATGCGCGTCCTCGCAGCTGCTGCAGAGAGACTAAAGGCCGCTTTACACGCTACGACATCGCTCCAGCTATCTCGTTGGGGTCATGGAATTTGTGACGCAAATCCGTCCGCTTTAGCGATGTCGTTGCGTGTGACACCTATGAGCGATTTTGAATCATCGCAAAAACGTTCAAAATCACTAAATCGGTGACATGCCCCCCTATTCCCAATTATCATTGCTGCTGCGTGTACGATGTAGTTAGTCGTTCCTGCGGCAGCACACATCGCTATGTGTGACACCGCAGGAACGAGGAACCTCACCTTACCTGCGGCCGCCGGCAATGCGGAAGGAAGGAGGTGGGCGGGATATTACGTCCCACTCATCTCCGCCCCTCCGCTTCTATTGGGCGCCCGCTTAGTGACGTCGCTGTGACGCCGAACGAACCGCCACATTAGAAAGGAGGTGGTTCGCCGGTCACAGCGACATCGCTAGGCAGGTAAGTAGTGTGACGGGTCTGAGCGATGTTGTGCGTCACGGACAGCGATTTGCCCGTGTCGCACAACTGATGGGGGCGGGTACGCACGCTAGCGATAAAGGTAACGATATCGCAGCATGTAAAGCAGCCTTAAAGGAGTCGCAGACAATTACCCACTCTACCTAGCACACATAGGTTTACACAGGGTACAGACACCAGAGTACAACAGGGACAAGCTGAGACACTTGAGTTAAGGAGGTCAGTTTGTACCAACTTTGCTCAGCCCCCACTCAGGTACAGAGAGTAAGTGCTGAAAATAAAAAGGTAATGTATATAAGTCGTAAATAGTAGTGAAAAATGTTGATTTAACCTGGTTTTGATAAGAAAAATGGACCACCAGCTACTCGACTGGTAGTAGCAAAAACTTGCCTTGTAAATAGTTGCACCAGTTGTGCACACTACCAGAGTAATACTGCAGCAAAGTCTTTCGAAGAAGACCTGTTTTCTGCAGCAAAGTCTTTCAAAGACAACCCTTGTTTTGCAACAAAGTTTTGGGAGAGGAAAGGTCACAGGAATGGTCTGCAACAGAGGCAGCCGAGACCCGGTCGTCATAGTAACTGGCGATATACCTCCCAGGGACCGTGGGGTGTGGGTGGCAAGAAGGGGTGCCTCATGTTTACATGTACATATGTTTCAGTTATTAGAAATGTTTAAGCAAAATGCCTCCTTTGTATGGGAAGAAAGTTCTAAAGTTTTCTTGCAAATTATAAAAAGAAAAAAAAGCGCATAATTTATTGTTTATGATCGCAGCCTGAGGACGTGCTGGTATTTACCAAGGGGGAATGTGGCGCCCCTGACTGTCAGGTGCCACAGGGTACTATATCTAACCCCGAATTCCTGGGAGATCAGTGCTGATAAAACACCACAACACACACACAAACCACACCCTTTGCTCTCAGACTAGGTAATAGGCTAGAAATGGACTTGATGGGTGGTCACCTATAGGTTGGGACGCATACAAACCTCTAGTCAGAGACCTTGGAAGAGGAGGGGCTGGTCAGTGAAGTGGACGGACGACGGACATCTTGTCAGTTAAGAAAGTAACCAGACACCAAGTCAGGTCAGAAGTTGACGTGCTGACGGGAAAGTGTGCAGTGACCTAAAGAGTAAAAAGGAGTACGGTTGCCAGGGAGAGTACGGTGAAGTACTCACTGGATCGAGCATCGACGGGGTACAGAGCCCTAGTTCAGGAGGACGCTTCAGGCTCGCCTTCAGGACTTTACAGACGTTAGTGTCCAGGGAACAGCAGCAGAGAGGGAACCTGGGAACGGGGACAGAGGTACGACCCCCGAGAGGTTCAAGCTTCCTGCCGTACAGACCAAGACGGAGACAACAGGAGGGGACCCCAAAAACGCTCCAAGCCACGGGGACCCACTGACTACTACTACAGGGTGCATGGAGGTAAAGCTCACCAGTTTACTACACCGGCACTGGAACAAAGGGAATACCGGATTGGTAAAGACCAGCACAAACCGGGTGGCAACAACTCAAAACCAGTGAGTAAAACACAAGCTAAACGCAGCCCCTGTGTCGTCTGAATTATTCCTACTCCTCTACACCCATAGACTATACCCACCATCATCCTCGCCTGGGGCCTAGCTCTTCTTGCGGAGAGTCATTACACCTACGCTGCCTAATATCACCAGCCCAAGCAGTGAGAGACTTTGCAGCGGGGTTCCCTCCATATAACCGCACACTGCAAGTGGCGTCACGAAAAACTATTTTTATTTTATTAGTTATTTTTCCCTTGTACAAATTCCCCTTTTAAGTGATCCCAGGGTCACTGAACCGGGCAACAGGCACCCAGTGAACTGTCCCAGTAAATATAGTGCCCGGGACGGAGTACCCCAAAGCCCTGGGGTGTGTCATTACCTCTCCTCTCTAATCCGGACCCCGCAACATAATCACAAGGACCTGATCGTTGTCATTGTGACACGAGGTCATCATGACGTCTTCCGGGTCACTTGACTCCTCTGAGCCTACGGAGAGCATGTATGATCATGTCTGCTGCATGATCACACACACTCTCTCAGTGCAGCGCTGACAGCTGCGATGTCCTACGGTTACCAACCACTGCAGAAATTGCAGCTGCCATAAGAGCACTGTAGGGTGCTGTCTCATAAAAGCACTTAGCGAAAAAGTAAAAAAAAAAAGTAAAAACATTTAAAAAAAAAAATCTGAAACTAAAAAAAAAAATTTCCAATAAATAATTATATTTGTGTAAAAAAATGAAAATAAACAAAAAAAAATTACAAATATTTGGTATTGCTGCATCCGTAACAACCCAACCTATCAAAGTGTGACACTAGTTAACCCCTTCAGTGAACATGGTAAAAAAAAATAAAAAATGTAGCAAAAACTATGTCTTTTCAACATACAGCTGACAAAATATATAAATAAAAATGGTACCGCTGAAAACGTCATCTTGTCCCGCAAAAAACAAGCCACATACAGCTCCGTCAGCCAAAAAATAAAAAAAAAGTTATAGATCTCAGAATACAGCACTGCAAAAACTGTTTTTTTTCCCTATAAAATTGTTTTTATGATGTAAAAACGGCTAAGGAAAGAAAAAAACGATATAAATGTGGTATTGCTGTAATCGTACCAACCTGAAGAAAAAAATGGCTTATCACTTTTACAGCACAGTCAACAGCGTAAAAAAACACAAACACCACACTATCCCTGAGTTGCTGTTTATTCTTGATTTTGCCTCAAAAAAAGTGCAATAGAAAGTGATCAAAAACTATTATGTGACTAAAAATAGTACCAATAAAAACTCCAACTCATACTGCAAAAAACAAGCCATCACATGACTGTCAGAAGAAAAATAAAAAAACTATAGCCTTCAAAATACGGTGATGCAAAAACCTTTATTTTTGCAAAAAGCGTTTTTACTGTGAAAATCACCATATCGAAAAAACCTATATAAACCTGGTATCGCTGTAATCGTCCTGACCAGAGAAATAAAGTTGCCTAAAATCACCTATTCTGCAATGTGAACAGAGTAAAAATAAAATAAAGCCAATTCTTTTCCTGCTATTGATTTGTTCATTCTGTCTCTAAAAGATCGCAGTACGGCACAACTCCTATTTATTCTGCGCTCCACGCTGAGCCCTTGCATTGGGATTATGTGTAAGGGTGAGTACCCACAATCAGGAATAGCAGCATATTGGACACTCCATATTTTCACTGCATCCAAACCGCTGCGTTGTGCGGTACAAGCACACCAGATGGATTTAAAGAAATCCCATGACCTCTGTGCTTCTTTTCTCCGCAGCCAAAACTGACCTGCAGCACGGCTTCCCTAGATACAGCATGTCAATTTATGCTGCAGAGACGCGAGTGTCCTCAACTGGGAAAACAGAGCCTGCTGCCTCATTAGTGAATAGATCCGTTGAGGGTTTCACCTGAATCACGTATTTCAGAGATGTAGATGGAAACCCCAATGTAAGCGCTCAGCACAGAGCACAAGATAACTGTGAACTTATCCAAAATGTTCTGTACCAAAATCGCCACCCAATAGCATTCAACTCAGCCCAGAAAAACACAAGTCCCCACTCAGGTCCGTCATCCGCTAACGGAAATATAGGGGGCTTCCACATTACTGGTAGCACAAAAGCTCTTAAAAAACACTTTGGCCCCACCCCTCAAATAAAGAAATCCAGCAAAATCTGTGCACCCAATCCTAATGCCCCTCCCTCTTCTGAGCCCCACAATGTGCCTAAAGGTCCAGTCACACTAAGCAACTTACCAGCGATCCCAACAACGATAGGGATCGCTGGTAAGTTGCTAGGAGGTTGCTGGTGAGATGTCACACTGCGACGCTCCAGCGATCCCACCAGCAACCTGACCTGGCAGGGATCGCTGGAGCGTCGCTACACAGGTTGCTGGTGAGATCACCAGCAACCAGTGACCAGCCCCCAGCGCCGCGTGGAAGATGCTGCGCTTGGTAACTAAGGTAAATATTGGGTAACCAACCCGATATTTACCTTGGTTACCACTGCACGGAGCTACACGTGCAGAGAGCAGGGAGCAGCGCACAATGCTTAGCGCTGGCTCCTTGCTCTCCTAGTTACAGCACACATCGGGTTAATTAACCCCATGTGTGCTGCAGCTAAATGTGCACAGAGCAGGGAGCAGCGCACAATGCTTAGCGCTGGCTCCCTGCTCTCCTAGCTACAGCACACATAGGGTTAATTACCCGATGTGTCCTGCAGCTACATGTGCACAGAGCAGGAGCCGGCACTGACAGTGAGAGCGGAGGAGGCTGGTATCAAAGGTAAATATCGGGTAACCAAGGACAGGGCTTCTTGGTTACCCGATGTTTACATTGGTTACCAGCCTCCGCAGAAGCCGGCTCCTGCTGCCTGCACATTTAGTTGTTGCTGTCTCGCTGTCACACACAGCGATCTGTGCTTCACAGCAGGACAGCAACAACTAAAAAATGGCCCAGGACATTCAGCAACAACCAACGACCTCACAGCAGGGGCCAGGTTGTTGCTGGATGTCACACACAGCAACATCGCTAGCAACGTCACAAAAGTTGTTCGTTAGCAGCGATGTTGCTAGCGATGTTGCTTAGTGTGACGGGGCCTTTAGCCACAATTAGAATTTATATGTTAGGCATTGTTGTAGTGAGTAGAGCCCACTTAATTGTGCAGGTTTACAGAAGCAGGAGATGGGCACAATGTAGTTGGCACAAGGGCTTATTTGCAATTTTTAATTCTGCAACATTCACTGTGTTTGGCCATGAGTGTTTTTCAGAGACTAAATAATCACTACACCCATAGATTAATTCCTAGAGGGGGGTAATTTGCAAAATGTTGTCACTTGAGGGGGATTTCTCATGTTGTTGCACTCTGAGGTGTATCTAGGCTTTCCAGTACCCGGGGCAAGACTTCAGTTGCAGCCCCCCAAGCAGTTTGTGTGGTTGTCATGTGACCAATCATTCATATGTGATTTGCACACTTACAGTCACATGATGACGAGCTGATCTTAATAATTCTCTTGATGTTCAATGGGAAATGTATGAAGAAAAGCTAATTGTTACATACAAGTATGAAAATCACATATGAGTGGAGTGGCCATATGATGACTGCTGGAACCAGCAAACAGAGCTGAATCCTGACAGTGTGTATATGATACGCTGGTAGAACTGGGGATGCTACACTGCTTATTTGTGTAATTAAAGGGCTTGTCCAGTTTTGAGATACAAATTATCAGTGACTCCACTTCACTGTAGGCTTCTGAATTCTCAAAGCACTTGCATCGCACACTTTTAGGATTCTCCAGTTCTAGTGGCAAGAGTGGATGGTCACGTGAGCACACATAAGCGATTTGCATATTTGTGGCCACATTCTGTTTTGACGTGTCAGGCCTCACTCAATTCATTTTCATTGAGCGAGGCCAAGCATGTTTAGGCTAGGTTCGCACACTGCGTCTTTTTGACGCTGCGTTTTTGTGCGTTTTTGGCCGCTAAAAACGCACAAAACGCACCTGCGTCGAAAAAACGCATCAAAAAACGCATGCGTTTTTGCCGCGATTTGGTGCGTTTTGCTGCGTTTTTGATCTCTGCGTTTTGCTGCATTTTTCCAATGCATTGCATGGGGGGAAAACGCAGAAAAACGCAGGAAAGAACTGACATGTCCATTTTTTTTTTTTTTAACTCAAAAACGCAGGTAAACAAAACAGATGTGTGTGGACAGCAAAAATGAAAACTCATAGACTTTGCTGGGGAAGCAAAGTCCTGCAGTTTTGAGGCCAAAAACGCTGCAAAAAACGCACTGTGCGCACATAGCCTTAGTTGGTACGTGACCGCATGTATGTAAATCGTATACCTGCAATTTTGTGACCTCTCACTCTCACTGCCAGCACCAGAGAATCCTGACAGCATGCGCACTGTGAGAATTCAGAAGTCTGCAGTCGCATAGAGTGACACATGGAGTGACTGCAGGCTTATCACAAACTTGGACCACCCCTTTAATGCTCCTAACATAAATACAAACATAGTAACTCTTAACTTGTCAGACGTCACAAAACTTTATTAAAGAGGTTGTCCACTACTTTATCCTTAGGCGGGCTTTGCACACTACGACATCGCAGCCCGATGCTGCGATGCCGAGTGCGATAGTGCCCGCCCCCGTCGCAGCAGCGATATGTGGTGATAGCTGGCGTAGCGAAAGTTATCGCTACGCCAGCTTCACACACACACTCACCTGCCGTGCGACGTCCCTGTGGCCGGCGACCCGCCTCCTTGTTAAGGGGGCGGGTCGTGCGGCGTCACTGCGACGTCACACGGCAGGCAGCCAATCAGAGCGGAGGGGCGGAGATGAGCAGGATGTAAACATCCTGCCCACCTCCTTCCTTCCGCATATCCTACGGAAGCCGCAGTGAGGCCGGTAGGAGACGTTCCTCGCTCCTGCGACTTCACACACAGCGATGTGTGATGCCGCAGGAGCGAGGAACAACATCGGACCGTCGCGTCAGCGTAATCATGGATTACGCCGACGCTGCACCGATGATACGATTACGACGCTTTTGCGCTCGTTAATCGTATCATCCAGCCTTTACACACTGCGATGTCGCATGCGATGCCGGAAGTGCGTCATTTTCAATTTGACCCCACCGACATCGCACCTGCGATGTCGCAGTGTGCAAAGTGCCCCTTAGGATAGGTCACCAATGTCTGATCGGCCGGAATCCAGCACCTGGCACCCTCACCAATCACCTGTTTTAGCTACCGGCGGCAGCAGGTGGCCGGAAGTGCTCAGTTCCAGATCTGCTCCGTCTTCTGATAGTGGCAGCAGCCTTCTATTCAAATCAATGAGAAGGATGTGCAGTACCAGCCTGCGGACAGTATCAGAAGACAGAGCCGATCTGGAAATAAGAATTACCGGCCACCTGCACTGAGAGCAGCTGATCAGTGGCGGTCCCGGACCTTGGCAGATCAGACACTGATGACCTATTCTAAAGATAGGTCATCAATGTTATAGTAATCTTACAATTTATGAATTTTTGCTTGTGTACAGGATCAGAGCTAATATCAGCACAAGAACCACCAGAGGAACAGAAATACATCATTAGAACCCCCAGCAGTACAGAAACACAGCATCACAACCACCAGCAGTACAGATATCATCATCACCACCACCAGCAGTATAGAAATTCTTCATTAGAAATGCAGAAATTCATCAAAAGAACCACAAGCAGTAAATAAATTCATCATCATCAAAACCACTAGCAGTACAGGAATACATCCATATAATACCATCAGTTCAGCAACACAACATCACAACCAACAGAAATACAGAAATTCATCAGCAGAACCACCAGAAATACACAATCAGGGCCCAGGGCACGGAATCGGGTAGCGGCCACCACTGTGACATTCCCAAGACGTACACTGCCGGAACAGAGTACCCCATAACCCTGGGTGCTACAGCCTTTTTTCCTGGCGTCACGAACAGGATTAAACTGGACCCGGTCAAACCGGGTGACGTGTGCCTTAAAAACTGTATTTTACGGACTGAACTTTATTGTTTGAAAAACCGCCGCCATTTTGCTGTGAAAAATAACTGCATCACAGCAGACTAAAAGGCGCAAAAAAAAAAAAAGCCCTGCTCCCTGGGAGTATCCGGAATGTAAAACGAAACCGGAAGCCCGGGGGACCTGCACCAGAATGCCTCCAGGACTGTTACTGACAACATGTCTGCTCCAGGGGATCGTGCTAGTGTCCCAGGTCAACCAGGGACCTGGACCGCGGAAAGGCTAGAGGCGGAGGTCCAGCGGCTGTGCTGGACTCTGCGAGCGGAGCACCTGCAGCAAGTCGAGGAGTAGAAGGCGGAAATGGTGGAGGTGGTGGCAGCCAGGCAGGCTCAAGAAAGTGGAGTGCCGCTTGATCAGGCTGGACCGATCCAGCTACCGGGATCCATCCTCGACCAGGCCGTGTCACTGCCAGAGCCAGAGAGACCAGAAGCAGTCGCATCACCTTCTCCGCTGGAGAAGGGCAAAGTGGCACTAACTTCCCCTGCCAGCGGTCACCTCACCTCCGTGGGAGAGGGGGCAAGCTTCATCCCCCGATCCAGTGACGGTAGCCCAGGCGATCAGGAGCCGCAGAGGAGGCCGCCACCAGTGCCGACGACTGTCCCCAGGTACTGTGCCCAGTCACTGTCGGGGCTCCGGCAGCGAGCTACCATGAACCAGGTAGCGGGAAGTCAGCAGTTGTCACCTGGGAGAGGACTCTGAGTGTTGATCCCAAGAGGCCAAGTGAACCTGATGGCCCCTACCTAGCACCCTGGTAGTCATGACCTGAATGCTCTGAATGCTACCAGTTAAATTGTTTACTGAAAATTGTTTGTTGTTTGAACATTGGACTGTTCCAGATTGCCAAGTTATCTGTTTTTCAAATGTGTTGATAAAAATGCACCCAGGCTGCAAGACTGGTGACCTGCCTCCTTAGAAGGGTTCTGGGACCAGGACCTTTGGGTGGTGGGTGCAGGGAGGGATACCCCAGGTTGAAACGATAAAGTAATGAACCTCCCCTGCGTGGGAAGACCTGTTTATATTTATGTTTACATGTGAAGAAAAAAAGAAAAAAAAAAAAGTGTAACCAGTTTTACCTTGCAGCCCGAGGACGTGCTGGAATTAACCAATGGGGAATGTAGTGCCCCTGAAGCCATCAGGGTGCTACAAGGTTCTGCATCTGTCACTTCCCCACCGGAGCCCGCTCCTGCGACTTCTGCTCCGATCGCCAGACGACGCCGTGTTCCCACCATGGATAGTGCTAGTGATGGGAGAGGAGTCGGTGTCCGTGGCTCTGCGGAGCACAGGCTCCGCTCATCCACTAGCCTGGGTTTCCCTGGAGCCTGCAGTACCACTGGCTGACTGTAGGTGGCGTGTGTGTCTTCCAGCTGAAGTTGCCAACATTCACCTGCAGCCAATGGGAAGACACCCCACCCTTCTTATTCCCCCTCCTGTCACATGACCACTGCCAGAGATAGTTCTGTAGTTCTGTACTCCTGGCTCATGGGCTGTTTGTATGTTGATTCCTGTGCGCTGACCTTTGCTTGTTTTTTTGACTACCCTCCTGCCTGTCGTTTTTGTACCTTGCTGCCAGTTCCGGATTTGACCTCTGCTTTGTCTCCTCACTACGCCCTTGCCTGCCGATTCTGTTCCTGTTTTGCATCTCCTGGTTTTTGACCCTGCCTGACGACCACGGACTACAGCCTGCCACAGGTAGTGATCTCTGCGGCTCTGTGTAATTCCACATCCCTGTATAGGGGTTAAAGGGTTGCAGAGTTCTTGGGGTCCTGCTTTGTGAGCAGCCTTACTCTAGACTCCCCTTATAGCCAGTCTGAGTCTGTGGATACACTCAGGCATTACAGCATCCCCACAAGGATGCAAGGCCTACCACCTTAGGGACCCAGAACCCCAGTGACGGTAACACCAAAAACCCAGGTAATCCCAGTTTTCCCCAACAATCCCCCATACAATTGTGCCTAGCTAAGGTGGGACCAATGGATGGCCACCTAGAGGTGGAGCCTATCCAGTCCACTAGTTGACCAGGTGGGAGGGGCAGACTGTGGACAGAGGAAGTCAGTAGTCTAAGAGATAGTTGACAGAGAAGACGTCTTGACTCGGGTTAACGGCGACCTGGTACCCAGGAGAGGTGGTTGTCGGTAGAATACGGTGGAGTACTCCCGGAACTATGCACTGATGGGGTACAGGTCCCTAGGACAGGAAAGAGTTTGAAGCTGACCTGTTAACACCTGCACAGCAAAGGGGACCATCAAGGACCTTGCTGACGCTAAAGAATCCAGAGACTTAGTAGCAACGGGAGAACCGGGGACAGGACTAGAGACTAACCACACAGGGTTCACCCTACCGTCAGGTGGACAGAAGTGGACAAACCACAGAACGGGGACCCCCAGTGTTCCATACCACGGGGACCCACTTACCAGAAACAGGTGCAGGGGAAAACGGTACAAAAGAAACCAGACTAGCACTGGGACGAAGGGGACCTGGAGGCAAAACCAGCCGACCTCAGGCAACCAGTTAACATCCAAGTGAGTAAACTAGTTGCACTGAATACCTGTGTGGACTCTTCTTCCGATGTCCAGTGCACCATACACTCGCTGGGGCAAAACCCTACTTGCGGAGGGACTACCATACTATCTGCCAATACCACCAGCCCCAGTAGAGACATTCTGCAGCGGCTGCTCCCCACACCGCAAGTGGCGTTACGTATAACCTTTATTCAACAATCCCCTGTAAATATCCCCATTACAAAAAGGGCCCAGGGCACGGAACCGGGTAATGGCCACCACTGTGACATTCCCAAGACTGCCCGGAACCGAGTACCCCATATTCCTGGGTGCTCCAGATACCCTTGTGAAAAATAAGCTACCCAATTGAAGCAACAATTTTGTGATTAAAGAAATATATATATTTTCACGATTCAACATTATAAACTTCTGTGAAGTCCCTGGAAGTTCAAGGTGCTCAACAAACATCTAGATAAATTCCTTGAGGAGTCTAGTTTCCAAAATGGGCTCACTTATGGGGAGCTCCATTGTTCAGGCACCTCAGGGGGTCTCCAAATGCAACGTGGTGTCCGCTAATGATTCCAGCTAATTTTTGTTTTAAAAATTCAAATGGCGCTCCTTTCCTTCTGAGCCCTGCCGTGCCCCCAAACAATTGATTTCAAGTACATATGAGGTACCACAACTTGTTAAATGTCCCATTACACATATGTACAAACACACACAAACGCACATGCACACACACATAATATGCTCACTTTACCTTCTGTTACCCTCGCCTGCCTCCTGGTTCTTGCAGTTCACCGGTACAGGATGTGTATCGGGTATCCATCCCGACCGATGCCGGAACTTCCGCTGCTAGACCGCTGACGTCAAAGGCAGGAGCCGCTTGCCTCTGGTCAGCGCGCTGCCTTTGAGTAGTGGCTGACAGCGGAAGTTCCTCCATTGTCGCGATGGTTATCCGATACACATCCTGTAGCGGCGAACTACAAGAACCGGGAGGGTGGCGATGGAACGGAAGATAAGGTGAGCATAATATGTGTGTGTGCGTGCATGTTTGTGCGGATTGCAAGAGCGGGTCAGAGCGCGGTGGAAGTACGGAACCGGAAGTGTATGCGGTATTTTGCTCGTTCAGCAAAGCTTGCTCGTAAACGGAGTTACAAATTTACAGCAAGCTTTGCTCGTATAGCGAAATACTCACTAACTGGGTTAATCGTTAATCGAGGTTCCACTGTATCTGCTTACTCAGGACAAATCGCACAATAAATTTTATGGTGCAATTTTTCCTCATACCCTGTTGAAAACGGAAAATTTTATGGCTAAAGTAAAATTTTTGTGTAAAAAGATAAAATTTTCATTTTTTCCTTCAACATTGCATTCCTGTGAAGAAACTAAAGGGTTAATAAAGTTTTTGGATGTGGTTTCTTTGATTTATGGGCATAACATTTCAAAGTTTGAAAATTGTGAAATTTTCAAAATGTTTGCCAAATTTCCAAAATTTCACAAATAAACACAAAAAACATCGGCCTAAATTTACAAGCATCATGAATTACAATATGTCCCAAAAAAACAGTATCAGAATCACCGGGATCCGTTGAAGCGTTCCAGAGTTATAAATCTGTCAAAGTGACACTGGTCAGAATCGTAAAAAGTGGCTTGGTGAGAAGGGTGCTTTAGTGCCCAGGGTGTGGAGGGGTTAAAAAAAAAAAAAAACCTGTTCCTGTGCCAAGATAAACTAAAAGGCTTCCCTCTACAAGGAATGTGATCAGCTGTTTACAAGAGCCCCATTCATTTATACTGATTGTAATTGCACAAACACAGTCAATTCTTTGCGTGAGAATGGAGCCCCATATTCCACGAAATGATGTACTTAATAACTCTACCATTCTGAATTACTTTGAAGAAGGTGTCAGAGCTGTCCAGATGTGGGGGTATGTAAGATGGCTGCCGGACATGTGGTGGATGGGAGATATACATCACAGAGTTGGTTTTCCTTAGTAATAGAAGCCCGGGAGGAAGCTTCAGTACGTTTAGTATGGAGAGTGTTAATAGGGCGTGGCAACAGCCTGTATGGGGTTTTCCTCATTTGAGTTGTTGTATGGCCGAAACCCTTATGGTCTCTGGATATAGCACATGAAACCTGGGAGCGGGGGCAACACCATACAGGAGAGTAATCGAGCATGTGGTACAACTGCAAGAAAGGATTGCCAAAGTAATACCCATCATGACAAAACACATCCTGCAGGCTCCAGAGGCCCAGTCAAGAGTGTACAATTAGTCAGCAAGGGTGAGACAGTTAAGCCCTGGGGAGTGCTGTTACCCACTGTGGAGAGTATGTTTCTGGCCAAGTGGCAGGACCTTAATGAAGTGGTCAAAAAGCTTGGTGAGGTTAACTATAAAGTTCACCAGCCAGAGTGGAGGAAGCCCTACCAGGTGAACCACGTCAACTTAATCAAGCCATGGTGACATAGGGAGCCTGTGGAAACTCCATGTTTGGTGGCTAAGCTTGAAGCAAATGTGATGCCCCAGGGCTGTGGGGTATTCTGTCCCGAGCTCTGTAGTGTGGGGTCAGCCGTGGTCGCGGCCCAGTACCGTGGCCCATGGTGTGCCATCCATCAGGAAAGAAAAAGGGTTTTTTGGTAAAAAATAAAAGAAAATAATAATAAAGTGTTTGTCGACTACGCCACTTGCGGTGTGCAGCCAGGTTATTTGGGGCCACCGCTGCAGGTTTCTGCTGGGGCTGATGGACTGATGCAGCCTGGATGGTTAGAGCCCTCCGAAAGCAGGGACAGGCCCCAGCAGTGGATGATGGGAGTTGTAGTAGGAAAACAGTCTATGTGAGTGCACGCCATCAAGGAAACAGTCCACACCAGTGTTGCAGTTTAACTTGCCTTGTTTACTTTTGGTGATGGAACCATGGGTGCTGGTTCCAGGTGTACCCACCCCCCTTGTTCTCCGTGCCAGCTGGACCTGGGATGGCTGTCCTCCGTGCACACTTGTTGTGATTGGACTCTTGTGGCCTGGAGCTAATTGGAAGTCCCTTATTTTCTCTCTAGGCCTTAATGCAGGCAGCCTGGACTATTTAAGGGGTTCAGTCCCCGGTCACCTCTTTGCTACTTCAGGCTTTTTAGGTTGGCAATTGACCCTGGAGATCTTCTCGCCCAGCAGAGTTAACAGCTGACTATAAAATGTCCCACTGTCCTGGGGTCTGCACCCTGCCTTGTGCCGAGTCCCATGAGCTTGGTTCCGAAGTTCCACAGACTCGCTGTGGTTCCTGGAGCCTGCTGATTCCACAGGTAGTCCTGTTCTGTACTCCACAGTTCTCACTCCTTTTACAGCTCTCCGTTGTCTCTGCAGGTCTGTTTTTCAGTACTTTGCTCTCTCCTTCACTTCACTCCTCTCTCCTTCTCCTCCTCACTAAAAACTCCTACTACTCCTCAACTCCTCACTAAACTCCTTACTGACTGAACACCACTTCCTGCCAGCTTCCCAACTGACCACTGGCCCCTCCCCGTCACTGGGTCTCTCCCTACAGGCTGGGTGGCTACATCCAATCAGTGCCCTCCCCTTTTACTAGGCAGTCTCCCAGGTTAGTGGCGGGGTTGTGTATGTGGCCTGAAGGTGCTGGTGTACTTACTGGCTTGGATATTCTGGGGTTTGGGTTTCCATGGGTTACATTTGTGGCACCTGGTACCGCAGGGGTGCTACACAGACATGGAAGATGTCACGGTGACGGTGGCGACAGGGTTATGGGGTTCTTGGTACCGGGCGGCGTATAACTGGGGAATGTCACTTTGGTGGCCGTTGCCCGATCCCGTGCCCTGGGTCCTTTTTGAAAAGGGGGATATTTACAGGGGCTTAGAATAATGTTCACACGTGACGCCAGATGCGGTGTTGCGGCTATGTGGATGGAGCCTCCGCTGCACAATGTCCACTACTGGGGCTGGTGTTAATGGCAGCCTGCATGGTAGGCCCTCCGCAAGCAGGGTCGGGCCCCAGAGGGTAGGTGATGTGACGAGTGTCAGAAGAAGGTAGTCCACACAATGGGTTCAGTGCAACTGGTTCTTTACTCACTTTCTGGTAGTAACTGGTCACCCGAGGCCGGCTGGTTTCACCTTCAGGTCCCCCTTCGTCCCAGTGCCAGTTTAGTAATCTGATTGTCAGGCTGCCAGTAGGGGGAGCTGGAGTCCTGCAGGGAAAGACACTACACAGAGCTGAATGAGCAAGGAGGGGAACTCCCAGTGTGTGCTGATGTAGTGTCTGCCAGCATCAGCCGGACAGCTGAAGCTGTGGGGCATGCGGGGGATGGTCAGACGGGTCTGGGTCATACACAGATCAGGCAGCCGGAAGACCGGAGGAACTAGCAGAGAAGGAGTCAAGATCTGGCAGAGGTCAGTACCAGAGGAAAGGAGAGGGTGGAACAACCGGGGCTATTGTGGGAAGGAAGGATGTGGGACAGAGGAATGGCAGAACAACTAGGGGACAGAACACAGACAGAGGCTTAGAGCACAGAGAGGGAATGGATCAGAATCACACTTACAGGGACCAGCACTCACAGGCAAAGCAGCGCTAAGCTTATAGCCAGCGCTGGTTCACCGGAGATGACAGTATTTAAAGCATCCCAGCTCCGGAAGTGAGGCTCGGGAGAAGGCTTCACCCCCTAGCCATGTGGATGGGGAGGGGAAACCGTGACACTGATGCCTTCTTCCCCTGCACCTGTCTCTGGTTTGTGGGTCCCCGTGGCGTAGAGCAACTGGGGGTCCCCGTCTGGTGGTCTTCCACTGCAGTCCGTATGACGGTAGCGTGAACCCTGTAGGGTTGGAGTCTCTGGTCCTGGCCCCGGTTCTCCCTTTGCTACTGAGTCCTGGACTTGCAGGTCGGCGAGGTCCTTGATGGTCCCCTCGCTGTGCAGGTGTTATCAGGCATGCCTGGAGCTTCTGCCTGCCCCAAGGGTCCTGTACCCCGTTGGTGCATAGTTCCAGGAGTACTCCACCGGCAACTAACCTCCTGGGCACCAGGTTACTGTTCACTCCTAGTTAGTGCGTCCGCTCACGTCCACTGTCAAACTCTTTCTCTGACTTACTGTCCACAGTCCGCCCCTCCCACCTTGTTAACTAGTGGACTGGACTGGCTCCACCTCTAGGCAGCCATCCATTGCTACGACCCTAGTCTTGTACCATTCTATGGGGGATTGTTGGGGAAAGCTGGGATTACCTGGAGTGTTTGTGTGTTACCGGCACTGGTATTCTGGGGCCCTAGGGGGTAGGCCCTGCATCCCGGTGGGGATGCAGTACCTTGTAGCTCCCTGGTGGCTTCAGGGGCGCTACAGTTCCATGGGAATAGAGACCTCTTTTCAGGGTTATCGGAATGTACTCAGATCATAGAGCATGAGATTCTCACACAGCCTCATGTTTTGGTGAACTTGAAGCTGTATCAGATCCCCGAAGCCAGCCGATGGGATATATACCTATAGCGCAAAAAGGTAATGTGATAGAGAAATTATAAGATCAGATTTGAATTCAGCACCCTCAAATTAGTCTAAAACTGTTCTTAAAGTCCATGCCAGAAAAATTATTTTTTTTTTGTAGACCAGTGTTATTTGATTATATCTGATTTCATGAATTACATAAGATTTTCATGGTTTTTTTTTTAAATAAATTGGTGAATGATGGAGTCGGGGAGTAATTTAAAATAAAATATTTTTTCCTTTTTCTGTGTTTTTTTAACTTAACACTAACGGGGTTAGTAATGGGGGAGTCTGATAGATACCTCTCCAAAATGAACCCCTGGGTTTGAGGTCAGCTGTCAATTCCCAGCTGAAATCAACTCCATAAGAATTACCTGATTGCCAATGCACCAGAGCAATTGGCAAGAGCTGGGAAAAGCCCTAGAATTGGCACCTCTAATGTGGGGCAGCTGTGGGCCGCTATATTTAGGATGGGAAGAGACAAATAACCATGGGCCTTACCAGCTTGATAATACCAGCTCCCGACTGTCTGCTTTACCTTGCTGGCTATTAAAAATGGGACTCCATGCCATTTTTTTTTTTTAAGACTTGGGGTGCTTTTGCTAAACAGCCAAGGTAAAGCAGACAACTAGGCAATGATAGTATCGGGCAGGGAAGGGCCATGGATGTTGGCCCCTTCCCAGCACGATATCAGCCCACAGCTGTTTGCATTACCTGGTCATTTTTATTTTTTTTTACATTTAAATTAAGGGCTGAGGTGCAGATAAGTCACTGAATTGGTAGGAAATAGTGCTCAAATGAATGGGAACAGTAAAGAACATGCTATTCACATTTGCCGGGTACTGACTACAAACTACAAATAACATCAGAGGCATGAAATTTTGCTCAGTGCAGCGTTGTGGCTCTTATAAGAGTTGTAGTCAGTACCTGACAAATATGAATAGCTGTTCTTTACTGTTCCCATTCATTTGAGCGCTGTTTTCTACCATTTCACTGATTTACCTGCCCTCCCCAGCCCTTAATATTTTTTTTTTTTAAAAGTTTGAGTTCAAAACACAGACACTAGGTGTCTGGTACAAACACCAAACTTTACCATTCTACCATTCGGGTTCACTCATCACTAGTAATGAGGTCTACAAAGAAAAGAACACCATACCTACAATCAAATATGGTGGAGGTTCAAAGATGTTTTGGGGTTGTTTTCCTGCCTCTCGCATTGGGTGCCTTGACAATGTGCAAGGCATCAAGACATTTGAAGATTAACAAAGCATTTTGGGTTACAATGTAGTGCCCAGTGTCAGAAAACTGGGTTTGCTTTCTAGGTCATGGGTCTTTCAGCAGGAAAATTACCCCAAATATACTTCCAGAAACACCCAGAAATGGATTGAAACAAAGCGTACTGAAGAATACTGAAGTGACCAGAAATGAGTCTGGATCTAAAGCTCATTGAACACCAGTGGAGAGATCTTAAAATTGATGTTGGGAAAAGGCACGCTTCATATATGAGAGACCTGGAGCAGTTTGCAAAAGAAGAGTGGTCCAATATTACAGCTGAGAGGTCTACGATGCCTGTTGATGTTTATAGAAAGTAATTGATTACAGTTATTTATTCCAAAGGGTGTGCAACGAAAAATTAAGTTGAGGGTGCCAATAATTTTGTCTGGTTCATTTTTGCAGCTTTGTGTGAAATTATGTTCCATTTGCCTTTTTTTCTCTGTTTATTTTTGTGTTGTAAACACAAAGGAAACAAACGTGTATAACAATGTATGTCTAACGCCAGCGCCCCTACACTATCCAGCTCCCTCCACCTGGCCAGGACGCTGATGTGCTCACCGCCGCAGCCGCCCTTCTTGCTCCTTCGGTGGTCACCATGCTCCAGGGCCTGTGCACATCAAACAGGTGTCTTTGGGCAACGACCTTTAGGGTGAAAGCAAGTGCAATCCTCGCTTCTTAAAGGGGCAGTGGTGCAGTCAGAAAGTTTTCCTCAGGCTATGGCTGGGAGGCACTGGCTATTTAAAGCACCTTCCACTGTTGGAAGGTGCCTGAGCAATTGGTTTCACGGTCAGTGCTCAAAATCTGTATCCCATACTGTTTGACTCTGGTTCCATCTCCAGTCTTATTGCACCTGCCCTGTCCTGTAAGTTCCCTCTGTTTTCCGTACCTGAACCTGACCTGCCTGCCTACTGCACCTGTACCTGTCCCGTTTCTCGATGTACCCGATGCTGTCCTGCCAGTGTCCAATTCCTGAAGCCGTCCAGTCTGTCTGTGTACCTACACCCAACCTGTCAGTCTAGCCTGTCAGCCTCCTCTATCTACTCTGTCCTGCCTGCCCTCCATACATGCATCCCTGATCCTTGGGTCAGCTGCTGCAGTACAGGTAGGTAGTGCCCTGGTGTCTACTGGCAGCTAGGGTCGGTCTGGCCCGCTGGGGTAGCGGGGAATCCCCCGGTAGGCCCCAGGCCCTCAGTGGACCCCACATGCCTTATATAATACGGGGCTGTGTAAAACGCCGCGGGGCTGCCGGTTTCCAAGGGCCAGCGTTATGTACAGGCAGACTGGGCAGGGCCCCCATGCTCTGATGGGGCCCCCCCCCACGCTCTGAGGGCCCCCCAGCCTTTCAATCATAAACTGCAGCGATAGCACAAGTTCTGTACTATCACTGCAGTTTTTCGCGGTTGCAGAAGGACCTTTGGTGACATCTCAGTCATGTGACTCACTGTAGGTCCTGCACTGCGGAAGTCCCAGGCCTGTACATATCCGGTGTACAGGCCTGGAGACCGCGCTCTATTCAAATGTACGTGCATCCGTCAGACGCGTGTACATTTGAAGGTGCAGCTGGTGACAGGAGGCAGAGGAGCTGCTCAGCCGTCATCACACTGCCGCCGGGGCCGCAGAGAAGAGGATGCGCAGGGCTGCAGGTAAGTGCTCAGGAGGAGCCGAAGAAAAAAAAAACAAAAAAAAAAAAAAAAAAACACACTCACCCCCTTCTCCGTTCCCGCGGTGCTCCAGACCGCAAGACACATAGACCCCTCAGTGACCCGTCTGCTGCACGGAGCTGTTTCTGCAGGCTGACTTCATGGATTTACTGCAGTTAAATGCTTTACGGCCCCGCAAAACATTTAACTGCAGTAAAGCCATAATGGCATCCTGCGGCGGTGGTTCCATGCATCGGACGAGATCATGGAGGGGTCTATGAGCCTGCGCACTGGTAAGGTAAGGACACCGCAGGAACGGAGGACAGGTGAGAATAATGTGTGTGTGTGTAAAAAATGGCATTATAGGGGACTAGAAGGGGACTGGAATGAGGACATTACCGAAGGATGGGGGGGGCCCCATTCATACACTGCACAAGGATGGGGGGGACATTCATACACTGCACAAGGATGGGGGGGCCCGTTATTGCACTGCACAAGGATGGGGGGGCCTGTTATTACACTGCACAAGGATTGGGGGGCCTGTTATTACACTGCACAAGGATGGGGGGGGGGCCGATTGCTACACTGCACAAGGATGGGGGGGCATTGCTATACTGCACAAGGATGGGGGGGGCATTGCTACACTGCACAAGGATGGGGGGGCATTGCTACACTGCACAAGGATGGGGGGGGGCCGATTGCTACACTGCACAAGGATGGGGGGGCATTGCTATACTGCACAAGGATGGGGGGGCATTGCTACACTGCACAAGGATGGGGGGGCATTGCTACACTGCACAAGGATGGGGGGGGCGATTGCTACACTGCACAAGGATGGGGGGGCATTGCTATACTGCACAAGGATGGGGGGGGCATTGCTACACTGCACAAGGATGGGGGGGCCCGTTATTACACTGCACAAGGATGGGGGGGGGCATTGTTATACTGCACAAGGATGGGGGGCATTGCTACACTGCACAAGGATGGGGGGGCCTGTTATTGCACTGCACAAGGATGGGGGGGCATTGCTATACTGCACAAGGATGGGGGGGCCTGGTATTACACTGCACAAGGATGGGGGGGCCATTGCTACACTGCACAAGGATGGGGGGCCCGTTATTACACTGCACAAGGATGGGGGGGCCTGTTATTGCACTGCACAAGGATGGGGGGGCCTGTTATTGCACTGCACAAGGATGTGAGGGCCTGTTATTACACTGCACAAGGATGGGGGGGCCGATTGCTACACTGCACAAGGATGGGGGGGCATTACTATACTGCACAAGGATGGGGGGGGCATTGCTACACTGCACAAGGATGGGGGGGCCCGTTATTACACTGCACAAGGATGGGGGGGCGTTATTACTCTGCACAAGGATGGAGGGCCTGTTATTGCACTACACAAGGTTGGGGGGCCCGTTGCTACACGGCACAAGGATGGGGGGCCCGTTGCTACACGGCACAAGGATAGGGGGGCCCCTTGCTACATAGCACAAGGATGGTGGGGCCTGTTATTACACTGCACAAGGATGGGGGGGGGCCTGTTATTGCACTACACAAGGATGGGGGGCCCCTTGCTACACGGCACAAGGATGGGGGGCCTGTTGCTACATTGCACAAGGATAGGGGGGCCCTTGCTACACGGCACAAGGATAGAGGTGCCCCTTGCTACACGACACAAGGATCGGGGTGTGGCGCCCCAGCGGTCTGGTTGCCACAGTAGTGTTGTCCCACAAAGGTCAATACTAAGCCTGGAAGAAAGAGGGGGGAGTCCCTTGGCCAGTAATTACTTACAAAAAATGCAGTTCCTACTCAGGTCAGTAGGGGGATCTCTAACCTGGGAGAGGAGTAGTGAGGTAGTGAGGAGAACTGGTTGGAACCAGCCAGGTCTGGTGAGAGTGAGTTTTCCAGTCAGAGAGAAAAGTGACAGTTGACAGAGTCCAGTCCAGTCAGGAGTTGAAAGCAGATGGCTGAGGAGAGAGGAGCTTGAGTGAGGAACTGGAGTAGTGCGGACATGCGAGCTGGGGTCTGGGGCTAAGATAGCTCAGCCCAGAAAAGCAAGGTCTGCAGACAGACACAGGAGGAAGATTCTGGGGAGAGCGGAGCTGAACCGGCTCGCCTCAGAAGAAAACGCTAAAAATCGGACATCAGAGTCCGTGGTTGCCAGGGTGCGTGAGTCCCGGTAACCGAATCCGAAGGGCAGGAGGACTGCAGGTATCCTGGCCCCAAAACAACCAGAAGGTACAGCCGCACTTCAGGGGCCCGGTGTTGTCTCCAGCAGAGTGGCATCAGTGAAGACCCGCGCAGTCTACCATACGGGAACGGGAAGTACCATAAGTCCCAGCAGAGAGGGCCTCCGTCGAACCAATGCAGCGGGGTCCTGTACAAGAGAAGAAAGCGTAGGGACAAGGCCTCAATAGTCACCCGGCCAGGCAGACACACCCCAACTACTTCAAGACCAACTGGATCGCTACCACCATCTGTACTGGTCTCCCAGGACTTCACCGGTTGTTGCAGAGTAAAAGGAAGGAGGTAAAGAACCTGCTGTGTTGGTCCGTTATTATCCGTATCCCGACCCTGCATTCTGAAGTCCACCGGGTTCCCAAAATAGACTTTGATACCGTGCCCCGGGGTCCCGCTCCACCGGTGGGGAGCAAGATCACCTCAGCTGCGCCATGACCAACTGCCCCGGGGAACCCGCAGCGCAGTGGCGGCCCACATAGCCGCAAAATACCACAGGTGGTGTCACGAATTTTACGAAACATTAACTACAACTCCCATCATCATCCCCCCTTCATTATTTAAAGACACCGCCAGGGTCACGGAGCTGGACCCCAGCCACCGCTGACATCCCCGGACTAGTACGGTCCAGTTTCGAGTATCCCTAAGGCCCTGGGGCGGGCGTGTGGGGGCCATTACATTTTATTGGGGGTCTATTTTTATTTTTGAAATTTACCAGTAGCTGCTGCATTTTCCACCCTAGGCTTATGCTCGAGCCAATAAGTTTTCAGTTTTTTGTGGTTAAATTAGGGCCCTCGGCTTATACTCGAGTACCGTATATACGGTAACTTGAGATGAGGGGGCCTGGTGGAGGAGGACCGGTATTACTTTACAAGTGACATTATGAGGTAGTGGGGGACTTTATGGGAAAATCCGGATCAATATGAGGCAATTATGAAGGGAATTGTGACAGGCAGCGTAGTATAATGAGGAGCGGCAGGAATTTGAGGAGCGGGGGGAATTTATGCAGTGAGATATTATAGAAAGGGCAAGTTTTGGGGGTACATTATTATTATTATTATAGCGCCATTTGTTCCATGGCGCTTTACAAGTGAAAGAGGGTATACGTACAACAATCATTAACAGTACAAAACAGACTGGTATAGGAGGAGACAGTACATTATGGAAAAGGGCAGTTTGTAGGGCTATTTTGGAGAGGAGCAGTGTGTGGGGGGGAAATTTTGTGCAGGAAGCAATTAACAGCCCCTTCTGATTCCACTTTTTCCCCCAGATATTATTAAATAAAAGGGGCCAGGATGAGGGACATACATGACCCTGGAATTGTAGATTCCGGCCAAAATTAAGCATACACACCCCATTTTCAATTCCCAGTTATCTGCTAATAACCACTCAGACACCAATTTAACTTTTGGATAATTTTGGCCATAGTAGCCATTTATTAAACAAATACATAACATGTAAAAATTTGCATTGTGGTAAGGTCCTTGAAGTTAAAACCCTGGTGATTCACATAACCAAGCCATATAACGAAATTGCTCCCAGCCGTTACCCACACTGGCTCAGGAGCACCAAAGAAGGGTTATTCCTTCATTAACCACCAAAAACACCCACGGGGGCCCCGACATACCCCGTCGGGATCCCCCAAAAATCACCAGGTGACCAACCATTCTGCCAATGAGGGGATCCATACCCGGATGGGTTCCCCGAACCAATTTAAAACCAACTTCAAGGACCCACAAATAAACCTGCCACAACGAGGGCACCTTGATAACCTTCAAGTGCCTGAGACCCCCCGCAATAGCAAAGCTCGCTCAATACCTCCATGCAATCCAAGGGCCCACAAATCAATCCCTACTGCATTCAAATGCACCCCATCCGCCTACCAAAATTCGTCATCCTCCCGCTCCAGCTCAAAATGCCGAGCTGCAACTCCCCCATTGCAGCCCACCAATTTTTGAGATAACCCTATTAACCTTATTCAGCTTCTCCACAGACCATGTTTTCGCCCAAACCCTTCTCGGAACCATGTCCATCCACACAATTGTCATGCCTGGAAAAGACACCCATAACCGCAACAAGTCATGCTTAATATCTTTTATCAAAATGCGAAAAAGCCGCTCACTCAAATAATTTCCTCGACACGTAAAACCAAAATGTCAGGGGGCCAGCCCAAATGGGCTTAGTTATGCACCTCCTGCAACACCGTATTCCACACCCCATACCCCTGATCCCAAGCCATCCGACAAGAGCCCTATCCCTCTTAAAAAACTGGCTATCTCCTGTTCCTTCTCGTATCTGCTCTCTGTGCTCCCCAGTACACATTAGAATGGCCCAGGATCCAGACCAGGCAAGAAAAGGGGAAAAGGGGGGGGGGAGGGTGTCTGAAAAACAAAGCACGAACAAAATACCAAGTAGCTCCAATACAAACACAAAGAACGACACCCCCCCCACACCCACTTCTATCAGAACCAGTCTTCCGATCAGTTGCCCATGAAAACCATTGCGAACCTACGACTTACAACGCTGAGACTTCCATCGACCAATCTGTTTAACTGTCTCAGCAGGGAGACCACACAGACGCTTCCATCGCCGCCCCAATATGAAAAGAATGCTACGCAAACATCGCCGAAACCAACCCCAATGATCTCAAACATGCCCAAAAAACACTAATGAACTGATATCTGGACAAAGAGACCCGTCCTCGCGACATAACAATGGGCCATCCTGACTCGGGTTGATCTTTGCAAAACTCAAAACACACTGCCAATGGCACATCCCCGATGCCGTAACCTTCCCTAAACGAACCCGCCTGCCTGCCCCTACTTGATCCGTTTTTGATTTCTGGATCCAAAATTCGATCCCCATGCTCCAAAATTAGGACATATTTAAATTAGGACGTAAATTGGGCGTATTACCCAAGCCCTCGGGGCACGTCATACTGGGAAATACCAATTTGCCAATACGCAAAGCCCCGAAAAACCGCCAACAAAAAACCAACCGGAACAAGGATACCTCAATGCAGATGTACAAACTACTCGCAATTCCCTACCCAAACATTCCAATAAGGTGAATAACACAGGCCGTCTACCATCACGCGGCCTATGGCCCCTATGAAACCCTTCAGCGCCTGAACTTCCCAAAAATTCTGTCAAATCCTGTACACCTTGCAACCAGAAATCGAATGCCAAACCTGCAATCAAACGACTCAACTTCGTGGAAGACCAACCTGTTATCGCCACTTCCCCCAATTTTCCCAGGAACAGTTCTAACTGAGAATCCTCAGTCAGCATGCAACCACCCAACCACTACTCCCAGAGAACCCATGTGGCCTGATACGCCGCCCACGTGGTACCAGCCAAACAGCCCGAATCAGTGGCCTTGCTGCTTGAAGACCACGCTCCAAAGCTGCGCAGGGGAGTACAAGCTGCTGCCGTCCGCCTCTACCGCAAAATCCCGGAAGCGATCTCACTAAAAACAAGAGAGGAAATCCACTATTAGGTTCTCTATACCTGGTACCTGAGCTGCTGTGACACGTATTAATTTCCAAACAAATAAAGACCAGTTGCCGCAACCGCAGAACAATTTGTGGGAGAATATGCAGAGCCGTTATTAATCGCCAGCACCACCCCCATATTGTCATATTGTCACAGTTGAACCGGATCTACTTATTCGACAACTGGTCCCTTCCCAAATGAAGTGCAACCATCATTGGAAAAAATTTCCAATAGCGACACATTCCTTGTCAACCCCTCCGCCATCCAACTTTCTGGCCACCAATCCGCACACCACTGACCATGAAAAAAGGCCCCGAAACCTGAGTCACCCGCAGCATTTGTAAACAATTCCAATTTGAAATTATCCACTACCTCATCCTTAAGCAACGAACGACCATTGTCCTGCTCCCCAAAAACTCTCCCCAACCGACAAGTCCGCTCTATGTTCCGCTGACAAACGTATGTAGGGGTGAAGAGCAAGCACTCCAGCTGTAGCGCAAGCTAGCCGACGTGAAAACTCGGCCTGTTGACATTACCCGACACGCAAAATTAAGTTTTCCGCAATAGTGATTGAACCTCCTTTAATTGTAATTTCCTCACCCGGCATGCCCTTGCTACCTCAACCTTAAGCGTGGCAACCTGTTAGGAAGCCGAACCTCCCAAATCACTGAGTCAATTACAATGGCCAGAAAACAAATACAGGTATTTGGTCCAACAGTTTTTTCGAGGTGCCAAAGGCACCCCAAAGCCTCTCGCTATCCATACCATTGCTGCTAGAATGCTGGTGCCTGTGCCGAAACAGCCAATCTCACACACCAAAAATTCATCCCGGTAAGGTACCAGTGATGCCAAACCAGAAACATCACGCCCCACCCATTCTAAAAAAGAACTAAAGGTTTCAACATGATACTGCACAACTCATTGGTAAGCAGGGGTCTCCAATACAAATCTCCCTTCCAAAAACAACCCACTAACCGAACACATTTTGGATGAACTTGTAAGAGCCAGAAAGCTGCCTCAATATCTGTCTATTGCCATCAACACACCCCTCCCACAACTTTTTACCTACTTTGTAGCCTCATCAAATAACGTATACACCACCTAACGAAGCTCGGCCAGTATACCATCATTCGCTGACCTACCCCTGGGATGAGACAAATGGTGGATCAGCCAACTTTACCTGGCTCCTTCTTGGGCCCCACCCCGAATGGCGAAACCACAAAATTAGAAAAAGGTAGGAGGGTGCCTAATCGTGCCCCCCATTCTCCCCAACGCCACTTCCTTTCCTAACTTTCCACCTACCACCGCCACATGTTGATACGCCGAGGGAGATTCCTGGTTGTCCCTGGAACTTCAAAAAAAGGGGAAGGAATCCTGAAACCCTCCCCAAAACTTCAGCTTTGTCCCTATCAGGATCCCTATTTAGGTACGGAAGCATCGCAACTAAGCTCACCGGTGTCTGACCCTTGGACGCCCCATGGGATGCTCCGTTACAATGGGTGCAGAGGTGTTCAAACAACGGCAAGTGGCACCGAACTTGCATTCCCTCTCATTAACTTACCAACACGAACCTGACTTCTAGGACCCTGTCTGTCCGTAGTGACCACTGGCACCCCAGCTTCCTGACTGGCCAGGGAACCTGGCCCCGCCCTGAAATGACTGCCCATATCTGGCTGCCGCCATTGTCGCGGGCGGGGAGGAGGGTGCCGGCACCGCGCTCACCCCTCTGCTCGGGTCCGGCTGCTGCTGCTCAGTGGTGGCTCGAGCGGTGGGCCGGATCCCGGGGGTTCTCGAGCGGCACTCCTCGCCCGTGAGTGAAAGGGGTTTTGTTGGGGAGATTGTCCGTGACGCCACCCACGGTTGTGGTGATTGGTAGCACCACCGCTGCTCAATACGGGGATCCCGGGAGTGGTGATGCGGAGCAGCCAGGTGTTGTGTTGCCCCTCCGTGGGTAGGGGTTGGTGATCCCGGGGCCCGGTGATGGGGTGGAAGGGTGCAGGGCCTGGTGGGCGCAGGGACACGGGGGCAGCGCTGTGCCTTGCGGCACTGTGGTACTCACTCAGCCTGAGACGTTGACACAGTTTTACGGTAAACCACACGGCTGGAAAGACGGTTCCCACGGACGGCGGCACTTGCTCTCCCAGTAGGTAACGGTGATGTCCCTCTGACCTGCACCTGATGTTTCTAAGTTGGTAGCAATGGGTTCCCACCGGTAACCCGCTCCCCGGCTTGGATATGGGCCGGAGGAGCCCTACTTTGCCCGCAGACGCTGGCCCTGAGGAGCTGGTGCCCTGGCGGTGGCGGTGTTCCTCACTAATGGTTGGACGGTTGTCTTCAATCGGGACTTGGTTGTTGGGGGATCGACGTCCCCTTCACTGACGGATTCGGCAAATTATGGCGACTCCTAGCCTTGCCGGGGTCCGAGAGGCCCCTGCCCTGGTGCTGACTGTCCTTCGTATACTGCTCCAGACCGCCGGGCCACTACTCGACCGCGGTCCTTCCAGCAACCTCCGAGCAGTCCCCCTCCAGACGATCACCGCTGTTGCTGACCTTGCTGACCTGTCCTGCATTTAGCTGGACTCACTTCAGGCCTTTCTACGTTTCCTTTTGTTCCTTTTCTTCCTTGCTCCACTACCACTTCACTTTCACTTAGCTGTTTACTCCTTTCTGTCCCTAGCTGGACTTGCTTCCTCTCACTTTCACTTCCCTCACTAGACTCTGTTCACTTAGCGCCTCACTCAAGCTCCCCCTGAGCTAATCTGCCTGGTTCTTCCTGCCTCCAGGGCTGTGTACTCCTCGGTGGGCGGAGCCAACCACCTGGCCCACCCCCTGGTGTGAACATCAGCCCCTGGAGGAAGGCAACAAGGATTTTGGTAGCTTTGGTGTTCCTAACTGGGATGTAGGGTGTGGTGGTGTGATGACCTGTGACCCCTGGCTTGCCCAGGGCGTCACACCATCACCCGCAACCACAAACCTATATCCTTCTGATCCCATCTTATGGATGGACGGTAGCCATCCTCTGATGAAACTGCTCGTCATAACGGATCCAGGTCTACCACCCTTAAATCATATAGGCCTCACCAATCGAGCCCATATAACACAACAAATGAAAACAATTCTCTGGCGCCTTTTCGCCAATTACTCTTGCCCAAACTGCAACGCCTGCAACCAATTAGCATATGTCTGAGGAATCAAGCGCCATCGCCACTTCTCCACATCTTCCTTCTTGCTATCGTCTTTTCCCCTTTGTCAAAATAAATTTTGCCACCTCCTTACTCTTTTCTGTTTGAACTGCCACTAATACTGGGGAAGAGATACTCCCAACTGTGGACTCACTAGCCGCAATGACGGACGAATTAACCCAAGCCACCACTGGCGCTGGGGTTTTCCCTGGCCCCCAATCCGTGCCCGCAACTGGCGAACGCAACTTAAAATTCTGACAACTCCCCACTTAACGCATTCCCCCAAACACCCGCTGGCACCCCCAATCCTAACCCCAGCTGACCTGTCACCCCCCCTTACTGTGTACCTGACCAGCATGTGAAGACAAAACAAGACATTGAATCATACTCACCAGGCTGCACAAAAGGTAGAAAACCCCGCCAGCCGGACCACCTGCATCCTGACGTCCCTCCTGCTGATCTAGCATGACTTGGCTCCTCCCAACTGACTCTGCTCCATTGCTTTTGTAGCCGCGCGGCCCGAGGCCCCACCAGCCGCATACCCTGGACCTGAGGATCAGTAGCACCGACCAACAGGGGGAGCTGCGTATTGTCCTCAGGGCTCTCCAAGCACGCCCCCCCCCCTGCTCCGCTCCATGTAGCCCCTCTTCCAGACAGGGCCTCTGTAGCTGCAGGCCCTGAATGCCAGGCCCGATGTATTTCCGACGGCAGCCGCCTGGCTCCGCCCACCTCACAGGGATCCATCCGGGATACTATCGCTGCAGGGAGGAGAGGCTCAGGGCGCTCGGCAGGTACATCACCAGAGCGCCCCGCCGCACCGCTGACGTCACTCGCAGACAAGGCGGCAGCAGGCCCCGCCCCCAACTCCAGCGCAGGCCTGCTAACCGCCGCTGGGCCCAGACGCCCGTTAAAATTCCTCAAAGGCCGGGGCCTGCTGAACCTCTCAGCTCGCGGCGTCCCGGCCTGGAAGGTCCCCGGAGGGGCTTCTGTGGCGACGCTGGGCCCTGGGAGTCAGGTCAGGCGACAGCGTCTCTGGCGGTCCAGACCTCCGGGGGCGCCGCTTTTGTAGGGATGCAGTCCCTGCCCCCTCCGGACTCCCACCGGTGATCCCCGCTACAGTGTTCTGCAGCCACCTAGGGGGATGGTCGCCAGCAGCAGCTCTCCTGCTCCAGGAGCTAATCCACAGACGGGGATGGGGACTCTCACTCTCACTGGTGTCCCAGAGCGGGAGAAGTGCCGCTCCTCCCCCAGCTTCACCTTTTAACTGTACCCTGGATTACTCCCCCTCCCCCACCCGTGACACCATGACCTCCACTCCAATCAGTGTCATGCCGGCCTCCACACATGCCCGGGGGAGGGGGGGGGGGGTCAGTGCTCCGGCCATTCTTTATTGGTTTATGGTGGCACATGGGGCATAATTACTGTAGGGGCAAATTAGGGGAGATTATTACTGCTGTAATATAGGTTAATTTTGAGGATACTGTCTTCCATGGGGGGAACAAAAGTCTGATGTAGTCTAGAAATTGGGGAAAAAGTGTGGAATGTGCTCTGGGAGTGATCAGCTATAGGTGACTGTGTGTTATTTTCTGTAGAGTCGCGTCATGGCAAGTGATGACGGTCAGCGCCAGATGAAGAGAGAAAGCAAAGATTAATAACTTCAGCTATAGACGTCACAGGTAAGTCAGTGTATTACATGTACACACACACTGTACACTACATAGAAAGCTCCTGTGTATAATGTCACTGGTAATCACTATATTACCTATATACAGATCTCCTGTTTATAAAGTCATCGGTGATCACTGTATTACCTGTACACTGACAATACGTACAGAGCTCCTGTGTATAATGGCACTGATGGTAACATTAGTGTTATTAGTATTGTGGTTTTTAATCATGATCATTTATTGTAGTACTCGTCACTGTGTAGTAGGAATATGTGGTCTTGTCATGGTTTGGTGGTATTTGTCTCTTGTATGTAGTATTATTTGGTCATTATGTAGTCCGGTCATAGTGTTGTGGCATTTCTCCCTTGTATGTGGTAATATTTGGTTACTATGTGGTCTAATTATGGTGTGGAGGTATTACTCTCTTGTATGTAGCTTTAGTCAGTCACTATATGGTATGTTGTGTGGTCACTATGTGGGCGGTATTTCTCCCTTGTATGTGGTTGTATTCAGTCACTATGTGGTGGTAATATGTATTCAGTCACGGTGTGGTGGTATTTCCCCCTTGTATGTGGTGGTCTTGGTATAGTGGATTGTGTTTTGTCTGGAGGTCACTTTTTCTCTCTGATATCAATATCGGGAAGATTCTTTATTTCCAATAGCTTAAATATTTGAACGTTTAACCCAGGGGTGGGGAACCTTTTTTCTGCCGGGGGCCATTTGGAAATTTCTACCAACCTTCGGGGGCCGCAAAAAATTAACAGCTTGAAATTTACCCTAATATATTTGGTCAAACAATTTAACTCACCCCTACACCCTAACTATGGTGGCTAGAGCTGCTTTTCTTTGTTGTGGCTGTGATATTCGGCGATATTGAACATGCTGCTTCTCACAACTGCTTTTCCAGGTTTGTCTCAGTCGGGAGCGCAGTTAACAAATGGTAAATCATAAACATCACAGGAGGGGCTGGGGGCGTATATACACATCACAGGAGGGGCTGGGGGCGTATATACACATCACAGGAGGGGCTGGGGGCGTATATACACATCACAGGAGGGGCTGAGGGCGTATATAAACATCACAGGAGTGGCTGGGGGCGTATATAAACATCACAGGAGGGGCTGGGGGCGTATATAAACATCACAGGAGGGGCTGGGGGCGTATATAAACATCACAGGAGGGGCTGGGGGCATATATACACATCACAGGAGGGGCTGGGGGCATATATACACATCACAGGAGGGGCTGGGGGCGTATATACACATCACAGGAGGGGCTGGGGGCGTATATACACATCACAGGAGGGGCTGGGGGCGTATATACACATCACAGGAGGGGCTGGGGGCGTATATACACATCACAGGAGGGGCTGGGGGCGTATATACACATCACAGGAGGGGCTGGGGGCGTATATACACATCACAGGAGGGGCTGGGGGCGTATATACACATCACAGGAGGGGCTTGGGGCGTATATACACATCACAGGAGGGGCTGGGGGCGTATATACACATCACAGGAGGGGCTTGGGGCGTATATACACATCACAGGAGGGGCTGGGATTGCACTCGGGGGACACACAGACAGCACTGGGGTGGTAGGAGTTACACAGCACTGAGAGGCATAAACTGCAGGAAGCCATAAGTCACACAGCCCAGGGAGGCAGGACTTGCACAGCACCAGGAGACATGCACAGCAGGGAGGGAGAGGTATGAGTCACACAGCACAAGAATCAGGGCTCACACAGCCCGGGGAGGCATGCACAGCAGGGAGGCAGGACTTGCACAGCACAGGAGACATGAGTCACACAGCACGAGGAGACATGCACAGCAGGGAGGCAGGAGTCACACAGCCCGGGGAGGCATGCACAGCAGGGAGGCAGGACTTGCACAGCACCAGGAGACATGCACAGTAGGGAGGGAGAGGTATGAGTCACACAGCACAAGAATTAGGGCTCACACAACACTGGAAGGCATGAGTCACACAGCCCGGGAGACATGCACAGCAGAGAGGCAGGACTTGCACAGCACGAGGAGACATGCACAGCAGGGAGGCATGAGTCACACAGCCAGGGAAGGCAGGATACACTCAGCATGGTGAGGCATGCACAGCAAGGAGGCATCAGTCACACAGCCCAGGGAGGCATGCACAGCAGGGAGGCAGGACTCGCACACCACGAGGAGACATGCACAGCAGGGAGGCAGGAGTCACACAGCCCGGGGAGGCATGCACAGCAGGGAGGCAGGACTTGCACACCACGAGGAGACATGCACAGCAGGGAGGCAGGAGTCACACAGCCCGGGAGACATGCACAGCAGGGAGGCAGGAGTCACACAGCCCGGGAGACATGCACAGCAGGTAGGCAGGACTTGCACAGCACGAGGAGACATGCACAGCAGGGAGGCAGGACTTGCACAGCCCGGGAGACATGCACAGCAGGGAGGCAGGACTTGCACAGCACGAGGAGACATGCACAGCAGGGAGGCAGGACTTGCACAGCCCGGGAGACATGCACAGCAGGGAGGCAGGACTTGCACAGCACGAGGAGACATGCACAGCAGGGAGGCAGGACTTGCACAGCACGAGGAGACATGCACAGCAGGGAGGCAGGAGTCACACAGCCCGGGAGACATGCACAGCAGAGAGGCAGGACTTGCACAGCACGAGGAGACATGCACAGCAGGGAGGCATGAGTCACACAGCCAGGGAAGGCAGGATACACTCAGCATGGTGAGGCATGCACAGCAAGGAGGCATAAGTCACACAGCCCAGGGAGGCATGATTCACACAGCCCAGGGAGGCATGCACAGCAGGGAGGCAGGACTTGCACAGCACCAGGAGACATACACAGCAGGGAGGGAGAGGTATGAGTCACACAGCACAAGAATCAGGGCTCACACAGCACTGCAAGGCATGCACAGCAGGGAGGCATGAGTCACACAGCCTGGGGAGACATGCCAGCAGAGAGGCAGGACTTGCACACCACGAGGAGACATGCACAGCAGAGAGGCAGGACTTGCACACCACGAGGAGACATGCACAGCAGGGAGGCAGGATTAACTCAGCATGGTGAGGCATGCACAGCAAGGAGGCAGGACTCGCACAGCCCGGTGAGGCATGAAAAGGAGGGAGGCAGGAGTAAGATAGCACATACAGCAGGGAATCTGCTCCTCTTCTTCTGTGGGACAGGAGCATACAGCGTGAGCGTATCTCACGTTTATCCCGCCCACAAAGTACGTCGGAAGAACACTGGTACAGGCCACTGTGCTGAGAGCCTATGCTATGCGCACCACAATGTGTGATTTAAAGGGCCGGCAGCCGACATGATCGTGGCTGCCGCGGGAGTAGTCACCAGCAATGTGCCCAGGGGCCATATAAAAAGTCGTCGCGGGCCGCATACGGCCCGCGGGCCTGAGGTTCCCCACCCCTGGTTTAACCCCTCGCTGTCCTGTGACTATTGCACTGTAGGAAATATGCACTTACAGGTTGTCCAGTGAAAACAAGTAATCTCCTTTACTAAGGCCATGTGCACACAGTAGAGACGGGCACCGCTTCTGCATTTTTCACCCACTCCTGATTTTTGCTCCAAATACTGAGGTAACATACTGACCAAATACTGAAAGTGTGAACGTGGCCTAAGCATGTGATAACTTATTCATCAGTAGGCCCTGATTACTGGGACCTGCATTGATCGGCAAAATGTGCAACTTTTATCCCCATTGGAGCTCATGTCCGACTCGACCCCTGATCCATTAATTCCCTCAGTGGCTGCGAGCGCTGTGCTTGTTTTTATCTGACCAACCCAAAGAGGATGAATGGAGCTGCGGTCACACACCCCACTTGCTGTAGCATGTTATAATGGGGATATAAGTGTCCTGTCAGTGATAAAAGTTCCACATTCTCCCGATCGGTGCGGTTTCCACTGGTTGGATTCTACTGATCAATAAGTTATCACCAACCTAACCTGAGGATCGGTGAAAACTTTTCACCAAAGACCCTCTACTGTAATTATACATCAGTTATGGTGCACAGGAGATGTGCAGGAGCCGCCTGTGTTTTACAGTCAGCGCTCCACTATAACGGGGATAGCGGCTAATAGATATTTGCATGTAGCTGTAGGGTGGGCCCCTGGAGTCAATTTCCCTGGTGGGCCTCAGACACCTCAGTCCGACTCTGATGGCAGCCCAGTCCATCCTTACCATCAGAAGCTGTAGTGAAAATCCAGTAGGCACTTAGTCACACCCCAACCAGGTTAAGCCTGGCCCATGGTGCAGTGGCTTCATATCTCTAACATGAGAACATGTGCAATTACAGTAATTTTTTGGGTGGAAATACTTCATTTTCTGCAACAATTTAAAGTATGCAACATTTTCGGCAATGACATATACACACACATACACTATATATATATATATATATATATATATATATATATATATATATATATATATATATATATATATATATATATATATATATATATAATTGCCTTATTCTGTCTGTCTGTCTTGCTCCAAAATTGTGTCTTTACGGTGACAAACAGCGGATTGGCCGCTGGGCTTGCCATGGCCCCGCCCCCCCGCACGGATTGGCCGCTTGCCTCGCATCCTCCCCCCGCAGGGATTGGCTGCTCGCCTTGGCTCCGCCCCCCCAAACGGATTGGCCATGTCCTTACGGTGACAAACAGCGGATTGGCCGCTGGGCTCGCCATGGCCCCGCCCCCCCACACGGATTGGCCGCTCACCTCGCCCTGGCTCCTCCCCCCGCACGGATTGGCCGCTCGCCTCGCCTCGGCTCCACCCCCCCGCACGGATTGGCCATGTCCTTACGGTGACAAACAGCGGATTGGCCGCTGGGCTCGCCATGGCCCCGCCCCCCGCACGGATTGGCCGCTCGGCCTCACAGATTGGCCGCTCGCCTCGGCTCCCCCCCCCCTCGCACGGATTGGCCGCTTGCCTCGCCTCGGTTCCGCCCTTCCCCGCATGGATTGGCCGCTTGCCCAGGCTACGCCCCCCACACGGAATGGCCTCTCGCACCGAGGTGAGCGCATCAAGGTCCTGCAGCGGCGGATCACACACACACGCACACACATAAGAACAGACACACACACACACACACATCAGATCGCATCCACACACTCACAACATCCCGTGATATCGCTTGCTTCTCGGCGGCGATCCTGTGCGTGCAGTGACCTTCCAGGACCTGCCGGAGGATCACATGGCCGGAAGCATGTGGTATCTCCGGATGTTGTGATTGTGTGAGCGCGTATGTGCGATATCATCAGTGTGTGTGTGTTCTGATGTGTGAGTGTGTGTGTGTGTATGCGATCGGATCTGTGAGTGTCGGCAGAGGAGCATGGCGTGAAGCACAGCTGCTGGGACTGCCCACCGGTGGGCACAGGGAGAAGTGGGGTGTGTGTGTGAGTGTATGCGATCAGATGTGTGCGTGTATACTGTCTGATGTGTGACTGTGGAGCACGATGGGGGGTGCGCAGCATGGGGGATGGAGCACGATGGGGGGTGCGCAGCATGGGGGATGGAGCACGATGGGGGGTGCGCAGCATGGGGGGGATGGAGCACGATGGGGGGTGCGCAGCATGGGGGGGGATGGAGCACGTTTGGGAGTGCGCAGCATGGGGGATGGAGCACGATGGGGAGTGCACAGCATGGGGGATGGAGCACGATGGGGGGTGCACACCGCCCCCAAAAACACACACACACAGCCACACACAACACACCACACACACACTGGGAACCACAAACACCGCCCTACACAGACACCCACACACACAGACAACGCCGCACACACAAATATACGCACATGCCGCACAACACACACATTGCACAAAACATACCTCCCACCAAAACACACCACACACACACACACACACACCCACACAAACCGCGCAACACACAAACAACACCGCTCTCACCCCCCGCCACACCCAGAACATGTACAGCGCCCTACACAAAAACTTGGTAACTACACACAACATCTATATCTAATTATATATATATATATATATATATATATATATATATATATATATATATACACACAGTTAGGTCCAGAAATATTTGGACAGTGACACAAGTTTTGTTATTTTAGCTGTTTACAAGAACATGTTCAGAAATACAATTATATATATATATATATATATATATATATAATATGGGCTGAAAGTGCACACTCCCAGCTGCAATATTAGAGTTTTCACATCCAAATCGGAGAAAGGGTTTAGGAATCATAGCTCTGTAGTGCATAGCCTCCTCTTTTTCAAGGGACCAAAAGTAATTGGACAAGGGACTCTAGGGGCTGCAATTAACTCTGAAGGCGTCTCCCTCGTTAACCTGTAATCAATGAAGTAGTTAAAAGGTCTGGGGTTGATTACAGGTGTGTGGTTTTGCATTTGGAAGCTGTTGCTGTGACCAGACAACATGCGGTCTAAGGAACGCTCAATTGAGGTGAAGCAGAACATCCTGAGGCTGAAAAAAAAGAAAAAAAATCCATCAGAGAGATAGCAGACATGCTTGGAGTAGCAAAATCAACAGTCGGGTACATTCTGAGAAAAAAGGAATTGACTGGTGAGCTTGGGAACTCAAAAAGGCCTGGGCGTCCACGGATGACAACAGTGGTGGATGATCGCCGCATACTTTCTTTGGTGAAGAAGAACCCGTTCACAACATCAACTGAAGTCCAGAACACTCTCTGTGAAGTAGGTGTATCTGTCTCTAAGTCAACAGTAAAGAGAAGACTCCATGAAAGTAAATACAAAGGGTTCACATCTAGATGCAAACCATTCATCAATTCCAAAAATAGACAGGCCAGAGTTAAATTTGCTGAAAAACACCTCATGAAGCCAGCTCAGTTCTGGAAAAGTATTCTATGGACAGATGAGACCAAGACCAACCTGTACCAGAATGATGGGAAGAAAAAAGTTTGGAGAAGAAAGGGAACGGCACATGATCCAAGGCACACCACATCCTCCGTAAAACATGGTGGAGGCAACGTGATGGCATGGGCATGCATGGCTTTCAATGGCACTGGGTCACTTGTGTTTATTGATGACATAACAGCAGACAAGAGTAGCCGGATGAATTCTGAAGTGTACCGGGATATACTTTCAGCCCAGATTCAGCCAAATGCCGCAAAGTTGATCGGACGGCGCTTCATAGTACAGATGGACAATGACCCCAAGCATACAGCCAAAGCTACCCAGGAGTTCATGAGTGCAAAAAAGTGGAACATTCTGCAATGGCCAAGTCAATCACCAGATCTTAACCCAATTGAGCATGCATTTCACTTGCTCAAATCCAGACTTAAGACGGAAAGCCCCACAAACAAGCAAGACCTGAAGGCTGCGGCTGTAAAGGCCTGGCAAAGCATTAAGAAGGAGGAAACCCAGCGTTTCGTGATGTCCATGGGTTCCAGACTTAAGGCAGTGATTGCCTCCAAAGGATTCGCAACAAAATATTGAAAATAAAAATATTTTGTTTGGGTTTGGTTTATTTGTCCAATTACTTTTGACCTCCTAAAATGAGGAGTGTTTGTAAAGAAATGTGTACAATTCCTACAATTTCTATCAGATATTTTTGTTCAAACCTTCAAATTAAACGTTACAATCTGCACTTGAATTCTGTTGTAGAGGTTTCATTTCAAATCCAATGTGGTGGCATGCAGAGCCCAACTCGCAAAAATTGTGTCACTGTCCAAATATTTCTGGACCTAACTGTATATGTATGTATGTATATAATATATATATATATATATATATATATATATATATATATATATATATATATATATATATTATATACATATACACATACACAGTGCCTACAAGTAGTATTCAACCCCCTGCAGATTTAGCAAGTTTGATAAGATGCAAATAAGTTAGAGCCTGCAAACTTCAAACAAGAGCAGGATTTATTAACAGATGCATAAATCTTACAAACCAACAAGTTATGTTGCTCAGTTAAATTTTAATAAATTTTCCACATAAAAGTGTGGGTCAATTATTATTCAACCCCTAGGTTTAATATTTTGTGGAATAACCCTTGTTTGCAATTACAGCTAATAATCGTCTTTTATAAGACCTGATCAGGCCGACACAGGTCTCTGGAGTTATCTTGGCCCACTCCTCCATGCAGATCTTCTCCAAGTTATCTAGGTTCTTTGGGTGTCTCATGTGGACTTTAATCTTGAGCTCCTTCCACAAGTTTTCAATTGGGTTAAGGTCAGGAGACTGACTAGGCCACTGCAACACCTTGATTTTTTCCCTCTTGAACCAGGCCTTGGTTTTCTTGGCTGTGTGCTTTCGTTGTCTTGTTGGAAGATGAAATGACGACCCATCTTAAGATCCTTAATGGAGGAGCGGAGGTTCTTGGCCAAAATCTCCAGGTAGGCCGTGCTATCCATCTTCCCATGGATGCGGACCAGATGGCCAGGCCCCTTGGCTGAGAAACAGCCCCACAGCATGATGCTGCCACCACCATGCTTGACTGTAGGGATGGTATTCTTGGGGTCGTATGCAGTGCCATCCAGTCTCCAAACGTCACGTGTGTGGTTGGCACCAAAGATCCCGATCTTGGTCTCATCAGACCAGAGAACCTTGAACCAGTCTGTCTCAGAGTCCTCCAAGTGATCATGAGCAAACTGTAGACGAGCCTTGACATGACGCTTTGAAAGTAAAGGTACCTTACGGGCTCGTCTGGAACGGAGACCATTGCGGTGGAGTACGTTACTTATGGTATTGACTGAAACCAATGTCCCCACTGCCATGAAATCTTCCCGGAGCTCCTTCATTGTTGTCCTTGGGTTAGCCTTGACTCTTCGGACAAGCCTGGCCTCGGCACGGGTGGAAACTTTCAAAGGCTGTCCAGGCCGTGGAAGGCTAACAGTAGTTCCATAAGCCTTCCACTTCCGGATGATGCTCCCAACAGTGGAGACAGGTAGGCCCAACTCCTTGGAAAGTGTTTTGTACCCCTTGCCAGCCTTGTGACCCTCCACGATCTTGTCTCTGATGGCCTTGGAATGCTCCTTTGTCTTTCCCATGTTGACCAAGTATGAGTGCTGTTCACAAGTTTGGGGAGGGTCTTAATTAGTCAGAAAAGGCTGGAAAAAGAGATAATTAATCCAAACATGTGAAGCTCAATGTTCTTTGTGCCTGAAATACTTCTTAATACTTTAGGGGAACCAAACAGAATTCTGGTGGTTTGAGGGGTTGAATAATAAATGACCCTCTGAATAAACTTTTCACAATTTAAAAAAAAAAAAGAAATAACATTCTTTTTTGCTGCAGTGCATTTCACACTTACAGGCTGATCTACAGTCCAAATGTCACAATGCCAAGTTAATTCCGAATGTGTAAACCTGCTAAATCTGCAGGGGGTTGAATACTGCTTGTAGGCACTGTATATATATAACAAAAATCATACATTAACTACACAATACGTAAATTCTAGAATACCCGATGCGTAGAATCGGGCCACCTTCTAATATATATATATAATTGCCTTATTCTGTCTGTCTGTCTGTCTTGCTCCAAAATTCTGTCGTTACCGTGACAAGCGTCTCATTGGCCGCTCGCCTCGGCTCCGCCCCCCGCACCGATTGGCCGCTCTCCCAGGCTCCGCCGCCCACATGGATTAGCCTCTCGCCCCGGCCCCCTGCACGCATTTGCAACTCGGCCACGCCCCACCCACCAAACGCATTGCACGCTCGCTCTGGCCCCACCCCCCGCACGCATTCCCCGAACCGACACAGAGCCCCGACTCCCAGGTGAGTGCTGAACCCCCGGGAGCCCACACCAGCGTACGCCGGCAACCCAGCTGACACATACCCTCGCATTGCTGGGGTCGCCGGCGTACGCTGGTAACCATAGTACACATCGGGTAATATTGTGTAGCATGGTTACCAGCGTATGCCGGCTCCCTGCCCATTCAGATCGTTGGTCTCCCGCTGTCACACGCTGATGCGTGCTGCACAGCAGGAGACAACAAGTGACCCAGCACTGTCTCTTTAAATACTTACCTGATGTGTACCATGCTTACTAGCATACCCCGACTCCCGGCACACGTACGCTGATAACAATGATACACATCAGGTAACTATGGAAACCGCTTTGCATAGTTGCCCGCTCGGCCACGCCCCTCACACTCTGCCCCGCTCAGCCACGCCCCCACGCTTGGCCACGCCTACCCGCTCAGCCACGCCCCCACTCAGGGCCACACCCCCACACTCTGACCCCCCTCGGCCACGCCCCCACACTCAGCCACGCCCCCACGCTCTCAGCCACGCCCCCACACGCTCAGCCACGCCCCCACACGCTCAGCCACACCCCACACACACACATTGGGCACCTATACACCTCCCCCCAGGACTACTCCACCTATCAGACAACTCTCCTCCAGGACTACTACTCCTATTATACTCCCCTTCCCCAGGACTACTTCTCCTATTATCCACCTCTCTCCCCAGGACTACTCCTCCTATTATCCTCCTCTCCCCCCAGGTCTACTCCTCCTGTTATACTCCTCACCTCCAGGACTACTCCTCCTATTATACTCCTCACCTCCAGGACTACTCCACCTATTATCCTCCTCTCCCCCTAGGACTACTTCTATTATACTCCTCTCACCCCAGGACTACTCCTCCTATTATCCTCCTTTCTCCCCAGGACCACTCCTCCTATTATCCTGCTCTCCCCCCAGGACTACTCCTTCTATTATCCTGCTCTCCCCCCAGGACTACTCCTCCTATTATCTTCCGCTCTCCCTAGGACCACTCCTCCTATTTTCCTCCTCTCCCTCCAGGACTACAGGACTACTCCTCCAACACACACACACACACCGCTCTCACACCCCCCCACCCAGAACATTTACAGCGCACTACACAAATACTTGGCAACTACAGACAACATATATATATATATATATATATATATATATATATATAAAACAAAAATCATACAGTAACTACACAATAAATTCTAGAATGCCCGATGCGTTAGAATCGGGCCAACTTCTAGTTATATATATATATATATATATATATATATATATAGTTTCACTCGCTTGCAGCGGTGCTAGGCAGCTTAGACAACATAGGTATCACCGTCTCTTATAAAATGCAGCAGTTTATTTATTAGACTCAACATAAACTGCTAAACAAAATGTAACAAAGCCTCTCCTGGCTTAAAGGAAAATATAACACATCCACATACCGTGGGCTTCCAGTCCAATTAAATGTCCATAGTGGATTCTCCACACTCTGGCTCCAGCCAGCGAACACAAGTCACTGTGGTTGCTTCCTGCAGCCTCCAGCCCTCTCCAGCCAGGCTGCAGTCTTTTCCCCAGTCCTCACCTGGACTGATTTCCAGAAGTCTCTCTTCAGTCTTCACACAGACTGAGACCTCCAGCACACATCCTCCATGTGCAGCACTCTCAGGCTTCTCTCTATTTCTAAAACTAACAGTCTCTTAAACCCAACCGGATACATCCACAGGTGGAGGTATGTGATTCTCCAGCTCTGTCCATCACACTGGTCACAGTTTAAAGAGAACCTAACCCTTAATTACAACCCAAGTTCTGTGGAACTACAGGTCCCACAGTCACACCTTCAGTTCAATATCACAGGGGGATCCTTCACTGCGACCATCCACAACATTGGTGGTTGCTACCTCACATATCCCCCCCCTCTGTTCAAACTTGTAGGGTTGAACATTTGATAACCCACAGGGGCCCTGAGACAGGGCATTAGTGTTACCTTGCCCTACAAGTCGAGAGGGCCCTCACTGATAAATTTGAGCTTTAGCTCCTGACATAAAGTCGGTTATTGTCACCAGACTCGTCTCAGTCAACCCCCTTGTCAGATACGCCCCCCGGTCAGACCTATCTCTCCATGACTGTCTCCAACGGCTAGTGTAGTAGCGAAAGTCTCTTCCAGTCGAAACTACTGTCTGGTCTGACTCCGAGCTATCTAATCCACTAGAAGGGCTACTGTCTGGGGACCTCAGCACTGAGCGGATAGATGATCTGCTATATCTAGACCGTCTGCATTCTCTTTTTGCAGATTTACCATGGCTTGTTCTGCCATGGCATCTTCGGTTGTCATCGCTCTGTTGGTGTGTTCTCTCAAGACCATCATTCGCTGTAGATACATCACTCCCTTCATCCATTCCTTTGGAGTTTAGAGTAGAGGACTTGGACCATTCAGAGTCTATGCTATAGCCCAAAGTGTAGTTAGGTCTTCCATGACCTTGGTTCCTTTCATTATAGGACCTACTTTCTGTGCCAACTGAAGCAACACCTTTATCAGGTGGGCAACCCTTCTCCTGGCCCCAGCCTGAAAACGGTCTCCACCTCATACCCACTTGATGGAGTTGTTCTGCAATATTCTGCCTTTTTAGGTTCAACTGCCTTAGTTCTTCCAGGTAACCCAGGCAGTACTCTAGGAGGACTCGTACATTTTCAACACACGCCTTTGTTCCCACAATGACACATGGAACCATACCGACTTCACAGAGTATCTTAGCTTCATTATGAATATCAATTCTAAAGGGGGCTTTACACGGTAGCGATATCGCTAGCAATTTGCAGCGATAGCAAGCGTGTAAGTACCCGCCCCCGTCGCGCATGCGATTGTTTGTGATCGCTGCCATAGCGAACATTATCGCTACGGCAGCGTCACACATACTTACCTGGTCGTCGTCGTCGCTGTGACTGCCGAACAATCCCTCCTTCAAGGGGGAGGGACGTTCGGCATCACAGCGACGTCACTGCAACGTCACTAAGCGGCCGGCCAATCAAAGCGGAGGGGCGGAGATGAGCAGGACGTAACATCCCGCCCACCTCCTTCCTTCCGCATTGTGGCCGGCGGCAAGTAAGGAGACGTTCCTCGCTCCTGCGGTGTCACACATAGCGATGTGTGCTACCGCATGAGCGATGAACCACCTGGATAAACAACCCTTACCGATTTTTGAGTTTGGGACGACCTCTCCATGGTGAACGATTTTCACCATTTTTGAGGTCGCTTAAGGTCGCTGGTCAGTGTCACACGCTGCGATATCGTTAATGACGCCGGATGTGCGTCACTAACAACTTGACCCCGACGACCAAACATTAACGATATCGTAGCGTGTAAAGCCCCCTTTACTCTCGTCACACCAGACTTGTCAACCATCTCCTGCATGACTCTTCCATTTCTTCCAATCAGCTTCTTAACCAGTTCTCTGGGCACTTGTGTGACCTCCTCCACAAGCTCCAACAACCTTCGAGCTGTCTTGACTGCTTCTGCAGTTTTCCCATAGATTCGGAATGTTCCACTGTTTTTTTTCCACTTCAATAGCTGTAATACCTGGAACCTTCCTGGCTTGCTGAAGGTTACTTTTCAGCGCTTTTATTGCAAGCCCAAATAATGGTTTCTTCACAACCACCACTTCCTGAAACGCTGTGGTGAGCTGCTTCATATGCGCCAATCGTCTGCTGTCTTCTTCCATCTTTGTAGAGATGAGCCACTTTGAGCGAAGACACTGTAGGTGCATGCCACTCAGGATAGCCACCCGCTTCTTTGTGACATCACTTACAGAGCACACTACCAACCGACAAGACTATAGGGGCAAAGTACACTTTATAGGCTCCTACGGCCGTCTTGAATTTTTCATGTACCGCCTCACTGGCACAGGCTTTTCTCAAGTCTGCCGGGACTTCTACCATGCACGTAAAGACTAGCCAAATTTCTTTACCTGTAAGGCCATCGGACCGTTCCTTGGGTCTTCCACATCCATCCTCTTTTCTTATCACAGGCTCCACCTTTGGAGTTGCATTCTACTCTGGATTTTCCATAGCCTCAGAGCCTTTGAATTTTTCCTCATCTTTGACCTCCAGATTCTCAATCTTCTGAACCAAGTCCATCTTTATGGCCTCCATCTTGGTCTTACCAGTAAGTTCAGTTAAGCTCTCAGCTGCTGATGGGACTTCTGGGCTAGATTTCCCTGCTTTAAGGGTTCTCTCAACTTCTGCAGCTACAGCCATCTCTTGGGACTCTGCAGCATCTCCCTCAAGTTCCTCTTGATTCTCTGCAACTTCAGAGGCTTTCTTGCACTCCATACCTTCAACCTCAGATTCTCTGGAGTCTACAACAGCTTTTATGCCGTTGGCACTATTATTCACCCCAGCACTGGGTGGATCACTGGTCTGCTCACCATGACCTTTGTGGATTTTTCCTCCACCAACAGCCTCCAGGATTTCTTCTCCTATAGCGTTCTCACTCAACAGACCATCAGTTTCACACCAGGAAATCATAGGGGACATCACCACTACTGTTTTGGTCAGCTCCTTTTCTGCATTTTCACCCTGCTGATTTCTGTCGTTACAGTGTGTCAATTCCAGCTCAGTCTCATCTTTTGCATGATTTTGCTGTCCAACACGACATTAGCGGTTGCTATTGTCAACGTGACTTTCTCAACCTTCTCTGCACACTCAGATTCTGGAAGGGAATCCACACTTTGGGCAGAAATACATGACACTGTCTCTACCTGGACCATATTTTCAGAGGTTGTAGCTTGCTCCGCCGCTCTACGCCTGTTGCGCCTTCGGCAACGGGAGGAGGTTTTCCCCTCATTGCTCATCAGTACGTCACTGTACTTGTTTGTCACTTTAGTAGAGTCAGTGTCTTTACTGGAGTCGTCACTCGCCCTGGTGTCCTGGACTAACGTGTTCCCACCTAACCAGGTGTTGGCTCCCTTTTCTGGAGCTCCCCCGTCACTAATGGTCATATTGTCATTTATTTTCTTACCCATCATGTCACTAAGTTGGGCATGTCCACCTTTTTCTTTGCTGCCCCCTAACTTAGGACAGTCAACTTTAGGGGGTGCTATCTTCACCTTACCACACATAACCACCCCACAAGGACTCTTTTTAACCTCCCGCTGTGGTGGAGCTTCCTTTAGACCGTTCCGGCTCTTACACAAGCAGCCGGACACTTCCCCCTGCTTCCACAAGTCCACAAATAATTTAGAGTCCCAACCTATAATAATTGGGTGCTGTAAATCTGAAACTACACCAACATCATGAGAACCAATGTCCCTGTCTGTCTTAAAGAATACCCAATGTCCAGCGTGGTCATTATCATTATTGTGGGTGCAGTTGGCGTGGAACTTCTTTCCAGGAATCAGGTAGACATTTGTTGTGGCCCTCACCAGGGTCACCAAACTCCGTGAGTCTACGAGTCCTGTTACGGATTCTCCATCCACTTCCACGGTACACAGACGTGGCCTATCGTCAGATGGGTGGTCTACACTGCAGACAGGACACCTGCAGCATGAACACCCTTGTGCTTGATTACTGTCCATCTGCGCCCTTGTCTATGGGATGTTCCACCCCCTTTTGGGCAACCACCCCTTCATGGGATTCCACCCCCTTTTGGGCAACCACCCCTTCATGGGATTCCACCCAGTTTTGGGCAACCACCCCTTCATGGGATTCCACCCCCTTTTGGGCAACCCAGTCCCGAGAGGGTACATTCCATGGCCTTTCCATGGAAAACGCATGTCCCAAACCACACAGTACCTCAGTGCCCCAGGTATCCTTCTGAGCACCCTGTGTGTGCACTGGCCCCACAAGGGACTGTACCCACTTGTCCAGTGCCACCAAGTCCAGCGACTCCTGTCCCCGCTGCAGCTCATGCTGCTTTACCTCCTGGCGGCCAGTCTCCTGCAGTCGCTGCTCACCGACCCGCACCAGGTACTTTAACAGTATCTCATCCACACAAGCTGCTCCAGTCATGGTCGCTCAGCTCCCACGGACCTTCGTGGACCCGCCGATCCACCGCAAGCCGCTTGAGTGTGCCGTCAACTTTCGTGGACCCGCCAATCCACTTCGAAAATTATTTTTGTGGACCCGCCGATCCACAGGCAACACTTCCTTGCAGTGTGTAGACAGTAGAGAAATAAAAACCCTTTGTGGACCCGGCTGATCCACAGGAACAACACCTCTGCAGTTGCTAGACGTGCTGCCTGGATTGCTGCCCGCAGTCTAGCACCATATGTAAACGTTGCTTACCGCAACCCGGGGGTTTCACTCGCTTGCAGCGGTGCTAGGCAGCTTAGACAACATAGGTATCACCGTCTCTTATAAAATGCAGCAGTTTATTTATTAGACTCAACATAAACTGCTAAACAAAATGTAACAAAGCCTCTCCTGGCTTAAAGGAAAATATAACACATCCACATACCGTGGGCTTCCAGTCCAATTAAATGTCCATAGTGGATTCTCCACACTCTGGCTCCAGCCAGCGAACACAAGTCACTGTGGTTGCTTCCTGCAGCCTCCGGCCATCTCCAGCCAGGCTGCAGTCTTTTCCTCAATCCTCACCTGGACTGATTTCCAGAAGTCTCTCTTCAGTCTTCACACAGACTGAGACCTCCAGCACACATCCTCCATGTGCAGCACTCTCAGGCTTCTCTCTGTTTCTAAAACTAACAGTCTCTTAAACCCAACCGGATACACCCACAGGTGGAGGTATGTGATTCTCCAGCTCTGTCCATCACACTGGTCACAGTTTAAGGCCTGCAACACACATCCGTGCCGCCGGCACGTGTTTGTCATTTTTTACACGTGCCGCCGGCACGGAGACACGTTAAGCAATGCTACCCTATTGTAGCAGGCACACACACGGAAAACCACACGGAACGTGTGTCCGTGTGCGTTTGTACGTGTGTGCGTTTTTCAAAGCGCTGACATGTCAGTGTTTTGTCCCGCAGCACGGGTGTCACACAGCCCGCACCCGTACCACACGGTCCCGTGTGACACGCGCCGGAGAAAACACACGTGTCAGTGGAAAAAAAACAAAACATTTACTCACCTTCTCCAGCCCTCCTGTCTCTGCCGCTGCTGCCTCTTGCTGCCGACCGCCGCTCATTAATCTCATAGAATATTCACGTCACTGCCTGGCAGCAGCAGCAGCGCAGAGACGAGAGGGCTGGAGACCAAAGATCAGCACCACGGACAGCAGCGCGGACAGCAGGAAGGACCAGGTGAGTATGTTAATTACCGGTTCTACGTGTGCTATCGCGGATAGCACACGTAGAACACACGTGGCCCGCACGTACCAGAGACACGTACTTACCTGCATGCAACACGCAGGGGAAATACGTGTCTCTCGGCACGTGCGTGAATTTCACGTGAGTGTGGCAGAGGCCTAAAGGGAACCTAACCCTTAATTACAACCCAAGTTCTGTGGAACTACAGGTCCCACAGCCACACCTTCAGTTCAATATCACAGGGGGATCCTTCACCACTGCGACCATCCACAACATTGGTGGTTGCTACGTCACTATATATATATATATATATATATATATATATATATATATATATATATATATATATGGGATACGCCAAAACGTCCAGGCTGCTTTATTAAAGATGCAAAAAGCAAGCCATACAAAAGGAAAATAAACGGCCTTTCTTGGCAGGAAAACAGGATACACTGTCCTAACAATAATGGTGTCGCGGGCGGAGGAGGGGACGCTGCGCTCTCCCACTGCTCGGGTCCGGCTGCTGCTGCTGCTGCTCGGTGGTGGCTCGAGCGGTGGGCCTGATCCCGGGGACTCGAGCGGCGTTCCTCGCCTGTGAGTGAAAAGGGAATTTGATTGTGGGGATTTGATATTGTCCGTGACGCCACCTACGGTTGTGGTGAGTTTTTTCGACACCACCACTGCTCTGGACGGGGATCCTGGGAGCGATGACAGGGAGCAGCCTGGATGTTAATTCTCCCCTCCGTGGGTAGGGGGTTGGTTGTCCCGGGGCCCGGTGATGGGGTAGGGATGGATGGCAGGCGGGTTACGGGGCCTGGTGAGGTGCAGGGTCGCGGGGGCAGCGCTGTGCCGCACGGCACGGTGGTACTCACTCAGCCAATGATGTACACAAAGTCTCCGGTAAAACAAACGGCTGGATGGACGGGTCCCACAGACGGCTGTGGTGTTTCTCCTCCTGGCAGGTTGATGGTGACTGCCTTTCCCTGCACCTGTGTAGTGTAAAACAGTTCCAATGGGTTCCCACCGGTAACCAGCTCCCCAGCTTGAAGGTTGCTGAAGGAGCCCCTTTTGCCCGCAGGCTCTTGCCCTGGGAACTTTAGCCTTGGCGGTGACTGTCCTCTCACTTTTCCTTCCAAACTGAAACTCCACTGCCCACTATCTGCTCTCTTTTCCCGCCTCCAGGACTGTGAACTCCTCTGTGGGTGGGACCAACCGCCTGGCCCACCCCCTGGTGTGAACATCGGCCCCTGGAGGGAGGCAACAAGGGTTTTTGTCTGACTTTGGTGTGCCTGACCGGGAGTGTGGGGTGTGTTGGTGTAGTGCTTGTGACGTCCAGGCTTGATGTTAATTCTCCCCTCCGTGGGTAGGGGGTTGGTTGTCCTGGGGCCCAGTGATGGGGTAGGGATGGATGGCAGGCGGGTTACGGGGCCTGGCGAGGTGCAGGGTCGCGGGGGCAGCGCTGTGCCGCACGGCACGGTGGTACTCACTCAGCCAATGATGTACACAAAGTCTCCGGTAAAACAAACGGCTGGATGGACGGGTCCCACAGACGGCTGCGGTGTTTCTCCTCCCGGCAGGTTGATGGTGACTGCCTTTCCCTGCACATGTGTAGTGTAAACGGTTCCAATGGGTTCCCACCGGTAACCCACTCCCCAGCTTGAAGGTTGCTGAAGGAGCCCCTTTTGCCGCAGGCTCTGGCCCTGGGAACTTTAGCCTTGGCGGTGACTGTGTTTCCCTCTAACGGTTGGACTGTTGCCTTCTGTCGGGACTTGGCTGCTGGGAAACCCAGGTGGTTCCCTTCGCTAATGGATTTGACAAATTGCACGGCGACTCCTAGCCTTGTCGGGGTCCGTAAGCCCCTGCTGGATGGTGCTGGCTTCTCTTTGCGTACCTGTCCGTTACCGCCGGGCCACCGCCCATCCACGGTCCTTACTGCTAGCTCCAATAGGCCTCTCCTGCAGACGGTCACCACCGTCTGCCAACCTTGCTGTTCCACTTTCTGTCTGCTCCTCTACCACTTCACTCTCCTCTCACTTTTCCTTCCAAACTGAAACTCCACTGCCCACGATCTGCTCTCTTTTCCCGCCTCCAGGACTGTGAACTCCTCTGTGGGCGGGACCAACCGCCTGGCCCACCCCCTGGTGTGAACATCAGCCCCTGGAGGGAGGCAACAAGGGTTTTTGTCTGACTTTGGTGTGCCTGACCGGGAGTGTGGGGTGTGTTGGTGTAGTGCTTGTGACGTCCTGGCTTGTCCAGGGCGCCACAATGGCACATCAGTATTACTTCAGCATACCAGTCCAAGCATGGAGATGTCACATAGGAAAAATTCTTACCTCCATACACAGACCCTAGTGAATTTACCAGGACTTTCTTATGTCCACAATACCACGCCTTGAGGTGGGGGTATGTGATCAGCCAGTTTCAACCATTTCTCTGACTGCTTGTAAATATGGCCGTTGCCACGCTCCATTAACATTCAATACTGAATGTTACTGGAGCTTGCTTATGGGCTTACATCACAGAAGATAACCACTTCTGTGAAACATATCTCTCATCTATGACATGTCCAGCAGCCATCTTACATACCCTCCTCATCTGCCCAAAGCTGGGTAGCTTGGCACCTTCTGTCATCAGACAATGGACCCTCGACTAAAGGGGGCTTTACATGCTGCGACATCGCTAATGCGGAGTCGTTGGGGTTACAGAATTTGTGACGCACATCCGGCCGCATTAGCGATGTTGCTGCGTGTGACACCGATGAGCGATTTTGCATCGTTGCAAAAACGTGCAAAATCGCTCATCGGTGACATGGGGGTCCATTCTCGCCGCAGGAACGAGGAACCTCTCCTTACCTGCCGCTATGAGGAAGGAAGGAGGTGGGCGGGATGTTCCGGCCACTCATCTCCGCCCCTCCGCTTGTATTGGGCGGCCGCTCAGTGACGTCGCTGTGACGCCGCACGGACCGCCCCCTTAGAAAGGAGGCGGTTCGCCGGTCACAGCGACGTCGCCGGGCAGGTAAGTATGTGTGACGGGTCTAGGCGATGTTGTGCGGCACGGGCAGCGATTTGCCCGTGTCGCACAACAGATGGGGGCGGGTACCCACACTAGCGATATCGGGACCGATATCGCAGCGTGTAAAGTAGCCTTAAGAACGAGGTTGTCTGATAGATTCCTATACATTACTAACCCTTGGGCTTGATGTCAGCTATCAATTTACAGCTTACATCAACCCCAAAAGTAGTACCTTGATCTCCACTGTACCAGGGCAATCAGGAAGAGCCGGGCAAAGAGCCAGAATTGGTGCATGTAATTGTAGATGCAACTTCTGGGGCGGCTGCTGTTCATCAGCACTGGCCTGATAGCTTTATATACATTCACTTCCTATTACTCGGTGCTGCTGATATTTGATATATCTTTATCAAGTCTTCAGTGCAGGCAGGCAGCTTGCATACATCTGGAGAATCTTTTTTTTTTTAAAATTCTTTATTTAACCATAAACATGGAGTCATTCCAGTCTGGATCAATTGTAATACATTTCACAACCATTGTATAACATTGTATAACAGACTAACTGTGACACATGAATATTTTAAATTTTTTGAGCTCTCCATGTTTACCAAAAGTTTTATAATACGGGAATACCCGGGTAGATTAAGAAAGAGAGGAAAAAAAGAAACGAGTAAGACAAGAAAGGTTTAGCAAGAAACGAGGGGGGGGGATACATAAGGGGAAAGGGGGAAGGAAGGGAAAGACATTGGGACACGAACGAACACAAAGCAGGGATCCACCCACTCCGAGCACCTCCGTCCCACGGCATCCATGGGGCCCCCCTCAGTCAGGGGGTATCCATGTGCCGTAGTCATTAGAGTATTTAAACTCGATCCAGGAGAACAAGGTCTTGTGAAAGGCCTCATGTCTATCGTAAAGAGACGCTGTCAGGTCCTCCACGTACAACAATTCGTTCACCCTATTTGCCCACATCGATAAAGTCGGCGGGGAAGGGGATCTCCACCTCAGAGGGATGCACGTCCTAGCGGCCATCACCAGGAAGCTTAACAGAGACCCTTTGTACGCACGGACAGAGGACTCTGATAATTGGAGCAGGAAGAGTTCCGGTCCCAGGGTCTGTGTGTGTCCAGTCACATGCCTGATCACTCCCCGTACCCCTCCCAAAACTGCTGTAGCTCAGGGCATTCTCAAAATATGTGTAGGAAGTCTCCCTCCCCTGTGCAACATCTCCAGCACCCCGGGTCCACTGCTGGGAACATCCTGTGGAGTTTTGTTGGGACCCTATACCACCGGGAAATGCATTTATAGTTGGCTTCTTGAAGTTTTGAACTGATGGATGCTTTGTGAGCAAGGGACAGCACCTTGTTTCTCTGCGTGGCAGAAAGGGTGAGGTCCAGGTCCGACTCCCACTGCAAGAGGAACCTAGGAGGAGGCAGATCCATGGAGTTGTTTAGCATGGTATGAGAGATGGCCAGTAAGTGTCTATGGGTCCCCCCCTCCATGCATAACTTCTCGAATTTGGTGAGGGGTCTGTCAAACTGACTATAGTCTGGTAGAGAGCACAGAAAATGTCGAAGCTGCATAGAACGCCACGGGCCCAAAGGTCTGGGGACCCGCAAGTTCCGGAGTTCCTCCGACGTTGGCCAATGCCCCCCAACTCCAATTTGGTGGGCTCGAAATATATTTCGAGAGATCCATAGGCGAAACACCGGGTCAGAGAGACCCGGGGGAAAAACCTGAGCGCCAACGATCGGGGAGAGGGGGGAGGGTAAAGGGATTAGGGATCTCCGGACCACCTCTTGAGAACAACAAGATAGCGTGGCGCCAATCGTGGGATGGGTCCTAAGTTCTATACCTGTTGGGGAAATCACCCATGGGAGCGCCGCTAGTGGAATATCCGTGAAGCTCTGCTCCACCGACACCCAGGGTTTGGCCTTGGAATGCCTGCACCAGTCCACCACTCTGGCTAAGTGAGTGGCTACATAGTATGCCTTGAGATCCGGGAGGGCCAGCCCACCCCAGGTTCTAGGTCTACACAACAGCGACTGCACCAATCTCGCCAGCTTGTTTGCCCACATGAACCTCGTTTGCATAGAAGAGACTTCTCTAAAGAATGTCTTTGGGATCCCTATGGGCAGGGTCTGAAGGAGGTACAGCAATCTTGGGAAGATATTCATCTTAAGGATCGCTGACCGTCCAAACCACGGAAACGTGCCTTTTGACCAGGTTTTACAATCTTCTTTTATTTTTTGAAGGAGAGGAGTAAAGTTCAACTTGAATAAGGAGTAGAGATGAACGAACCGGTCGCGGTTCGGCTCGAGGTCGGTTCGCCGAACGGAGCTCCCGTTCGAGTTCGGTTCATCGAACGTTCACATAAACGAACGAACACATAAAAACACCTAGAAAACACCCTCAAAGGTGTCCAAAAGGTGATAAACAACTCACAACACAACACAAACACATGGGAAAGTGACAAGGACAAATTCTCATGCGAAAACAAAACAGCGTTACGAGGAAAAAGAGGACGAGACACAGATATAAGCATGGCATGCCCTTCTAAAAATATTGTAAAACACCGCAAGGTGACTCCAAGCGGAGTCTCCCTTTTTTCAAAAAACTGGGCCACACAGACACCCCATCAGTGGCAGCACTTGTGCCCTAGTTGCAAACAGGATGTTTTGATTTGCATCAAGCACATTCAAAAATACGCCATAATTAACTGTCCCCAGGATGACACCGGGGTAGGTAGCAAAGTCTTTCCTGATCCCAGCTCTGTTCATCTTGGATCATTTTTAAAAAACACAGCAAGCAAGGGTTACTCCAAGCGGAGTCTCCCTTTTTTTCCAAAAATTGTACCCCACACACACCCACCCATTCAGTGGCAGCACTTGTGCCCTAGTTGTACACTTCACAGCTAGATTTGCATCAAGCACATTCAAAAATACGCCATTCTTAACCATCCCCAGGATGACACCGGGGTAGGTAGCAAAGTCTTTCCTGATCCCAGCTCTGTTCATCTTGGATCATTTTTAAAAACAATGTAAGTAAGGGTTACTCCAAGCGGAGTCTCCCTTTTTTCAAAAAATTGGGCCACACAGACACCCCATCAGTGGCAGCACTTGTGCCCTAGTTGCAAACAGGATGTTTTGATTTGCATCAAGCACATTCAAAAATACGCCATAATTAACTGTCCCAAGGATGACACCGGGGTAGGTAGCAAAGTCTTTCCTGATCCCAGCTCTGTTCATCTTGGATCATTTTTAAAAAACACAGCAAGCAAGGGTTACTCCAAGCGGAGTCTCCCTTTTTTTCCAAAAATTGTGCCCCACACACACCCACTCATTCAGTGGCAGCACTTGTGCCCTAGTTGTACACTTCACAGCTAGATTTGCATCAAGCACATTCAAAAATACGCCATTCTTAACCGTCCCCAGGATGACACCGGGGTAGGTAGCAAAGTCTTTCCTGATCCCAGCTCTGTTCATCTTGGATCATTTTTAAAAAACACAGCAAGCAAGGATTACTCCAAGCGGAGTCTCACTTTTTTTCCAAAAATTGGGCCCCACACACACCCACTCATTCAGTGGCAGCACTTGTGCCCTAGTTGTACACTTCACAGCTAGATTTGCATCAACCACATTCCAAATCCACAAGCATTTACTCTCCCCAGGATGACACAGGGGTAGTAAATTCCTGGTGGATCCATGACTTGTTCATTTTGATGAATGTTAGTCTGTCCACATTGTCACTGGACAGACGCGTGCGCTTATCTGTCAGCACACACCCAGCAGCACTGAAGACACGTTCAGAGACAACGCTGGCAGCTGGACACGACAAAATCTCCAAGGCGTAACTGGAGAGCTCTGGCCATTTTTCTAGATTTGAAGCCCAAAATGAGCAAGGCTCCATTTGCAAAGTCATGGCATCGATGTTCATTTGGAGATATCATCCTCTCCAGCCGTTGACTATGTGTCAGACTTGTTGTCTCTGGTGGCCTTGCAAAGGAGGGTCTAAAAAATTATGAAAAGGTTCCATAAAATTGCTGTTACCAGCACCAGATACAGTCCTACTGGTACGGGTAGACTGTTGAAGATGACGAGACCGTCCCATGTTTGTCAAGTTACAACTGGGAGATTCACTCCCTGCACCTGCACGGTTGTTTGGTGGAAAAGCCGAGCTAAGATCGAGTAACAGCTTCTGCTGATACTCCTGCATACGTGCGTCCCTTTCTATGGCTGGAATTATGTCACAAAATTTGGGCTTGTACCGGGGATCTTATAGTGTGGCAAGCCAGTAGTCATCATCACTTCTAATTTTGACAATACGAGGGTCATGTTGGAGGTAGTGCAACAAGAAGGCACTCATGTGTCTTGCGCAGCCATGCGGACCAAGTCCACGCTGTGTTTGTGGCATAGAGGTGCTACCCGTTCTTTCTTCCTCTGACATCTCCCCCCAACCTCTTTCAACTGAAATTTGACCAAGGTCTCCCTCATCCGCTGAGTCTTCCATGTCCATGGACAGTTCGTCCTCCATTTCTTCATGTTCTCCTGCACCTTCCTCAACATTTCGCCTGCTACTATGCGCCCTTGTTGATCCCTGTCCCCCATGGTCCCATGCCTGCCGCGTTGGTGATGATGAACGTCTGGACCTTGGTGATGTTGTTGTCCCTTGCGCATATGAATCCTCCTGTAGTTCCTCCCCTTCCTGTTGTCCCACCCCCTGACTCCGAATAGTGTTTAGCGTGTGCTCCAGCATGTAAATGACTGGAATTGTCATGCTGATAATGGCATTGTCAGCGCTAAACATATTCGTCGCCATGTCGAAACTGTGCAGAAGGGTGCATAGGTCCTTGATCTGAGACCACTCCATCAGGGTGATCTGCCCCACCTTTGCATCTCGTTGGCCCAGGCTATACGTCATGACGTATTGCACCAGGGCTCGGCGGTGCTGCCACAGTCGCTGTAACATGTGGAGAGTCGAATTCCAGCGTGTCGCCACATCGCATTTCAGGCGATGAACCGGCAGGCCAAAAGACTTCTGGAGTGATGCAAGTCGCTCAGCTGCGGCGGTTGAAAGGCGGAAGTGAGCAGACAGTTTTCGTGCCCTGGTCAGAAGGCCATCTAGGCCGGGATAGTGTGTTAAAAATTGCTGGACAACAAGGTTCAATACGTGAGCCATACAAGGCAAGTGTGTCACCTTGCCCAGGCGAAGGGCCGCACCCAGGTTTGCAGCATTGTCGCACACGGCCTTACCAGGCTGCAGGTTGAGTGGAGACAACCATTTATTAAACTCGGACTGCAGAGCTGACCACAACTCCTCAGCTGTGTGACTCCTATTACCAAGACATGTCAAGCTAAACACCGCCTGATGCTGTTGCGCTCTGCTGCCAGCATAGTAATGAGGGGTGCGTGATTCCTTCTGCGCAGTGAGAACGCTGGTGGCCTGACCAGGCAGGCTTGGGGCGGAGGACACAGATGAGGTGGAGGAGGCAGAAGCAGTGGCGGAACTTGGACAGACAGAGGATTGATACACAAGTCGTGGGGACGGCAAGACTTGTGCAGCAGACCCTTCAGCATCTATCACCATAGTTACCCAGTGCCCAGTCAGCGACATGTAACGTCCCTGTCCATGCTTACTGGTCCAAGTATCGGTGGTAAAATGCACCCATTCACACACAGAGTTTCTCAAGGAAGCGGTGATGTTGTGTGCGACCTGCTGGTGTAGCGCGGGCACACCTTTCTTAGAGAAGTAGTGGCGACTAGGCATCTGGTACTGGGGCACAGCGACAGACATAAGGTCTCTAAAATCCTGTGTGTCCACTAGGTGGAAAGGCAGCATTTCGGTATCCAAGAGCTTACAAAGGGATAGAGTCAACCTCTTAGCTTTTGTCATGGGTCGCAGGAAATGGCCTTTTATTTGACCACATCTGAGGGACAGAGATCTGGCTGCTGTGTGTAGACGGTGTTGAGTAGGGTGTCCCTGGAAAAATGCAGGTTTGTGAGGAAAGTGCAGGCGGAGACATGATGTTGCCTTCATCCAACGTTGGTGCTATCGATGTCTGAGAGAGCTGTACACACTCACTTGTTTCCCCTTCCAAACCAACTGACGACCTACCAAGCAAACTGCCTGTTGCGGTTACAGTGGTGGAAGTTGTGCGTGGAAAACTAGGTGTGACAGCTGTCCCCACAGTCCTAGAAGATGAAGAGCGCGCGGATGCACTGGAAGGGGCAGGCCGTGGATAGTTCGCTCCGCTAGGCCGCATTGCAGCACGGTGAACTTCCCACTGGGACCTATGATATTTATTCATGTGACGATTCATGGAAGAAGTTGTCAAACTGCTGAGGTTTTGACCTCTACTAACAGAATCACGACAAATTTTACACATCACATAATTTGGGCGATCTTTTTCTATGTCAAAAAAGGACCAGGCTAGGCAAGGCTTAGAGGGCATGCGACCTGCTGAGCCCCCCCGACTAGTGCTCAGAGGCAGAGTGGTGGCTGATGATGCAGTTGTAGACATGCTACCAGTGCTCCGACTCTGTCCAGGAAGGCGCAAGGTAACTTCGTCGTCGGTTGCATCCTCCTCCACCGCCTCTGTTGACCTCCTCGAGTGCCTGACTGTGGGTTGACAGTAGGTGGGATCTAGAACTTCATCATCAATTGTTGTGTTTGCACTCCCCTCCCCCTCAGACCGAGCCTCTTCTTGCCCTGACCGAATATTTAAGTTGTCATCCCAATCTGGTATCTGCGTCTCATCGTCATCAGTATGTTCCTCATTGTCTATAAACACAGGTGTTACAGTTTGTGACAAAGGGTCAACATTATGCTCAGAAACTTGGTCCTCACGGCCTGAATCAGAGTCACAAAGGTTCTGGGCATCACTGCAGACCATTTCCTGGTCTGTACTCACTGTAGCTTGGGAGCAGACCTCTGATTCCCAGGCTATAGTGTGACTGAACAGCTCTGCAGACTCAGCCATCTCAGTTCCACCATACTGTGCAGGGCTGATGGAGACTTCATAGCTGGGAGAAAGCAAGTTTGATTGGGATGACAACTCAGAGGACTGGTGTTTTTTGGATGCTGTACTTGAGGTGGCTGAGAGGGCACTTGTTGGACCACTTGAGATCCATTCAAGCATTTTCCTTTTTGGGCCATCATCTACCTTTGTTCCTGTTGTTCGTGTCCGTAAAAAAAGGAGCACATCGGATTGTCCACGGTAAGTAGTAGACATCTTACTTTTGCTGGTAGATGGTCTATCTTCAGCAGATGATAATGGAGCTTTGCCACCTTCCCCACGGACAAACCCTTTTTTTTCCTTTTCCACCACGCCTCTTCCCCTTTCCACCAGCATCTGTCATTTTGCCACTCATTTTGATTGCGACAAGATTGTGCACTGAAAATGGTAGTAAAAATTGAGAGGTGGTGTAGATTGCAGCGGTGGTCTAGCTTTATTAACAGCAGAATAATAAAGAATAAATATCCCTGACAATGCAACTACGGCCCTTAAACTGGCAGCATAAATTGCTAGTATAATGGCTTAGTTACAATGAGTTTGAGTGTGCAATGCAGGCAGACATGCTGCAAATATCTTTGCACTAGTGGGACTATACAGAAGTCCAATAGCCACGTTTAGGATGCCACTAGGTTCACTCAGTATTTGCTAGTATAATGGCTTAGTTATAATGAGTTTGAGTGTGCAATGCAGGCAGACGTGCTGCAAATATCTGTGCACTACTGGGACTATACAGAAGTCCAATAGCCACGTTTAGGATGCCACTAAGTTCACTCAGTGTTTGCTAGTATAATGGCTTAGTTATAATGAGTTTGAGTGTGCAATGCAGCCAGACGTGCTGCAAATATCTTTGCACTAGTGGGACTATACAGAAGTCCAATAGCCACGTTTAGGATGCCACTAGGTTCACTCAGTGTTTGCTAGTATAATGGCTTAGTTATAATGAGTTTGAGTGTGCAATGCAGGCAGACATGCTGCAAATATCTTTGCACTAGTGGGACTATACAGAAGTCCAATAGCCACGTTTAGGATGCCACTAGGTTCACTCAGTGTTTGCTAGTATAATGGCTTAGTTATAATGAGTTTGAGTGTGCAATGCAGGCAGACGTGCTGCAAATATCTTTGCACTAATGGGACTATACAGAAGTCCAATAGCCACGTTTAGGATGCCACTAGGTTCACTCAGTGTTTGCTAGTATAATGGCTTAGCTACAATGAGTTTGAGTGTGCAATGCAGGCAGACGTGCTGCAAATATCTTTGCACTAGTGGGACTATACAGAAGTTCAATAGCCACGTTTAGGATGCCACTAGGTTCACTCAGTGTTTGCTAGTATAATGGCTTAGTAACAATGAGTTTGAGTGTGCAATGCAGGCAGATGTGCTGCAAATATCTTTGCACTAGTGGGACTATACAGAAGTCCAATAGCCACGTTTAGGATGCCACTAGGTTCACTCAGTGTTTGCTAGTATAATGGCTTAGCTACAATGAGTTTGAGTGTGCAATGCAGGCAGACGTGCTGCAAATATCTTTGCACTAGTGGGACTATACAGAAGTCCAATAGCCACGTTTAGGATGCCACTAGGTTCACTCAGTGTTTGCTAGTATAATGGCTTAGTAACAATGAGTTTGAGTGTGCAATGCAGGCAGACGTGCTGCAAATATCTTTGCACTAGTGGGACTATACAGAAGTCCAATAGCCACGTTTAGGATGCCACTAGGTTCACTCAGTGTTTGCTAGTATAATGGCTTAGTTATAATGAGTTTGAGTGTGCAATGCAGGCAGACGTGCTGCAAATATCTTTGCACTAGTGGGACTATACAGAAGTCCAATAGCCACGTTTAGGATGCCACTAGGTTCACTCAGTGTTTGCTAGTATAATGGCTTAGCTACAATGAGTTTGAGTGTGCAATGCAGGCAGACGTGCTGCAAATATCTTTGCACTAGTAGGACTATACAGAAGTCCAATAGCCACGTTTAGGATGCCACTAGGTTCACTCAGTGTTTGCTAGTATAATAGCTTAGTAACAATGAGTTTGAGTGTGCAATGCAGGCCGACGTGCTGCAAATATCTTTGCACTAGTGGGACTATACAGAAGTCCAATAGCCACGTTTAGGATGCCACTAGGTTCACTCAGTGTTTGCTAGTATAATGGCTTAGTTATAATGAGTTTGAGTGTGCAATGCAGGCAGACGTGCTGCAAATATCTTTGCACTAGTGGGACTATACAGAAGTCCAATAGCCACGTTTAGGATGCCACTAGGTTCACTCAGTGTTTGCTAGTATAATGGCTTAGCTACAATGAGTTTGAGTGTGCAATGCAGGCAGACGTGCTGCAAATATCTTTGCACTAGTAGGACTATACAGAAGTCCAATAGCCACGTTTAGGATGCCACTAGGTTCACTCAGTGTTTGCTAGTATAATAGCTTAGTAACAATGAGTTTGAGTGTGCAATGCAGGCCGACGTGCTGCAAATATCTTTGCACTAGTGGGACTATACAGAAGTCCAATAGCCACGTTTAGGATGCCACTAGATTCACTCAGTGTTTGCTAGTATAATGGCTTAGCTACAATGAGTTTGAGTGTGCAATGCAGGCAGACGTGCTGCAAATATCTTTGCACTAGTGGGACTATACAGAAGTCCAATAGCCACGTTTAGGATTCCACTAGGTTCACTCAGTGTTTGCTAGTATAATGGCTTAGTAACAATGAGTTGGAGTGTGCAAAGGGCAGGAGGGTACAGTGGCAGGGTTGTGGGTCTCTGGGTAGAAGAAAGGAAGCCTGCCTTTCTATCCCTCCTAATGGGGAAATGCAGCGAGGAAATCCCTGACCTTAGCTACACAGACGCTGTCATCTTGTGTAGCTGTTAAACTCTGTTTTCAGGACCTGTCACCTATGGCTCTGACCCTGCCGGTATGAGCTCTTAAAAGGACTGATAGAAAGTGCTATCCCTATGCTGTCCAGCGCTGTGTATGGAGCTTATACAGCTGTATCGGCGATAGGAGCTGCGCCACTGATGTCTGACACCAAGGACGCAGAAGAGATAATGGCGTCCGGACGGGCAGATACTCGTTTTTATAATGCAGGGACAAGTGACATGGACATCCTATCACACATGCCGTTGCTTCTCTGGCTAAAAGTCCACTTAGCTGTGTGTGTGTCTGGGATTGGCTGACATGCTGGCCCTCCCCACTACACGCGCGCGCTTAGGGAAGGAAGACAAGGAAAAAAAAAAAAAATGGCGATCACCGTTATCCAAACAGCAGTGATCTGAATGCGCTGTTCCCGCACACTATACACTGAAATGTCATAATAGTGTGAGTCACAGAGTGACTTACACTATTACAGCGGAAAGCCAGCTAGGAATTAGCTGGGTTTTTTGCTGCTAGAACCGTTCTCGAACGTATCTAGAACTATCGAGCTTTTGTAAAAAAGCTCGAGTTCTAGTTCGATCTAGAACAGCCCCCAAAATCACTCAAGCCGCGAACTGGAGAACCACGAACCGCGCTCAACTCTAATAAGGAGCTCACATCTGCTGACAATTTGAGTCCTAGGTATCGCAGGTACTGCGGGGCCCATTGGAAGTCAAAGGCCCCCCGCAGCTGCGAGACTACTCCCGAGGGGAGGTTAACTCTTAGTGCCTCCGATTTAGACAAGTTAATCTTAAAATTCGAGAGTGAGGAGTAGCGTTTAAATTCCTGCATTAGCGCTGGGAGCGATGTGGTTGGGTCTGTGATGAAAAATAATAGGTCGTCCGCAAAGGCCGCTATCTTATGGGTCGCGCTACCTATCTTGGGCCCTTTGATGCTCCAGTTCTTCCGAATGTGTCGCAACAGGGGCTCCAATGTAAGTATAAAAATCAATAGGGAAAGAGGACAGCCCTGCCGTGTGCCATTGGCTATAGGGAATCTCTCCGACAACACCCCATTAACCCGTATGCAGGCCGACGGTGAATTATAGAGAGATCCTATCCATCTGAGCATGTTGCCCCCCCAATCCCAAAGAGGAAAGGACCCCATCAAAAAACATCCAACCGACTCGGTCGAACGCCTTGTCAGCGTCCGTGGATAACAACATAAGCGATCCACCATCTGACCTAGCCCTATGAATCAGGTTGATGGCCCTCGTGGTGTTATCCCTAGCCTCCCTGCCCAACATGAAACCCGCCTGATCAGAATGAACTATACCCCCTAACATAGGGGACAGCCGATCAGCTAGAATCTTAGCAAACAACTTCAAGTCCACATTAAGCAGGGAGATTGGACGATAATTGGCACAAGCAGGTGGGATCCCTCCCCTCCTTGGGAATGACCACGATGTTAGCCGCTGGAGAGTCGCTGGGTAGTGGAGAGGATGTGCATGCTGAGATATTATTGAATGCTGCCAGAAAGTGAGGGGATAGTATAGGACCTAACCTCTTGTAATAGGACAGCGGAAGTCCATCCGGTCCCGGTGCCTTACCCGTGGGGGATTTCTTTAGGACCGAGGCGAGTTCCATTTCGGTTATCGGAGCCTCCAATGTCTCTATATCTTCTGGAGTGAGCCTCAGGAGGCCTGAGGATCTTATGTAGTCCTGGATGCGTTCCCTAGCTGTCTTCCTATCGTCCTCCGTCAGGATGTCTTCAATAGAGTATAGGGCAGTGTAAAAGTCCCTAAATGCTGAAGCTATGTCGCCCGGAAGTGAGGCCCTCTCCCCCGATTGCTTCTGTATGTGAGGTACATATCCCTTCAACCTCTGGGTCCGCAATGCCCTGGGCAAGGTCCTACTGTTTTTGTTACCGAATTCGTAAAAAGCCTCCGGCAGCGCGCTAGCAAGGCCTTAGCTTTATTAGAGAGTAGCGATTTCAGCTTCTCTCTTTTTTGAATGAGAAGGGTTTTGGCACCGTCGTCTAACCGGTCTTTGTGGATCCTCTCCAGGGCGTGTATGTCGACTAGTAGAGATTCCATCTCCGCATTCCTCTCCCGCTTCATACGGGTTCCATGTTTTATAAACAGTCCTCTCACTACACATTTATGGGCTTCCCACGTTACAGCGGGCGTGGTGTTTCCCCCCGCGCAGAGGTCAAAATATTCTTTTACCACCGTCTGTACCTCCAGCATAGTCACCTGGTCAGCCAATAACGAGGTATTCAGTATCCACTGGCCCTGTTTGATAATCGGGCGCATCAGGGAAACATTAAGGATTATCAAGGCATGGTCGGAGAACACAATCTTATCTTTTTCAGCATCCAGCAGGCAGTGGAGGTCTCTGTGTCTGATAAAGAAGTGGTCCAGCCTTGAGTACGAGTCATGGACCGCGGAATAGAAGGAGTAGTCCCTGTCTGCCGGATGCTGCACCCTCCACGTGTCTACTAGCTGGTGTTCATGTAGACCACGCATGATCCGGCTATGGGCGGCCCTAGGCATGTTAGAGACCCCCCTCGAAGTATCCACCTCTGGATCCATAACCAAATTAAAGTCCCCTCCCATTATCAATGTGCCCTCTGAAAACTCATCCAGGATGTTCAGGAATCGCAGCAGGGCGTTACACTGTCCCGTGTTGGGCAAGTAGAGGGCCGCAAAAGTGAAGACCTGGGACTAGACCCGACCCTATATCAAAATCTGTCTCCCCTCCTGGTCCGTGCCGGCTTCTATCAGCTCCCATGGCAGAGAACTCGAAATTAGGATGCTGGTTCCCCTGGACCGTGAATCAGGAGATGGGGAATGGTAGACCGTAGAGTATCTCCGGTCCGAAAGCTTGTAAGGTTTGTCTAAACAGTAATGTGTTTCCTGTAGAAAGATTACCTGAATTCGCCTTCTCCACAACAGATTCATGAGGATTGAACGTTTCTCTGGGCTGTGAAGGCCCTTGACATTTAGAGATCCCACTCTTAGGTCAGGTCTGGATACCTGCTTCATGACGGTGACGAGGACCTACAGGTAGACGACAAGGACAAGACAGACAAACACACCACTATGGGAAACTCTGAGGAAGGTGGGAAGAGGGGGAAGGAAGGAGGAAAGCTGAAGACTTTGAAAGGAAGTGGGAATAGGGAGAGGAGAAAAGAGAAAGGTTAGAAACTAAAAGAAAAGAGGAGAACAAAGAAAAAAAAGAAAAAGAGGAGAGGATAGACAGCTCACAAGCAGCTTGTAGACCTATGGACCAGCCCTAGGCCTACTAGGACACTACCGACGGGTTGGGTATGAACACTCATATGGAGCCCTCCCACCCACCACTCATGAATTAACTGACTACCGCCCCTTTGCAAATACCAGAGGCGAAACTTATTTTAAACTCTAACGGCCTCTCCTCCGTCACCCCCGAAACCGTGCACCATCCCAAACCTCCCCCAACAGCGAGGCGAAGAGGGATACAATCACACAAGCCCCTCCCAAAATGATAGGCCGGGGGCCCTTTCCAACATGAATGGGCACAGTTTAACCTCCCCTGCAGCTAGAATCAGTGCCGAGCTGACTTTTCAGCCCCATCCCCCAGATGGCGACGATGCTGGATCCTTTTCTCTCCTCCGCGTCGGGGGACCCAGGGACTCCCAGGATAGCCAATCAGGGGTGGTAAGATCAGACAGTTCCAGAAACTTGCACAGTCCTGGTAGCTCTGCAGGACGTCTCAGCGCGAATGTAGATGACCCCTTCAGGACAATGAGGTGGAATGCGTGACCCCAGCGATACGAGGCGTTCACCTCTTTAATTTTGACCAATAGCGGATGAAGCTGACGCCTCATGTAGAGTGTGCGACTGGAAACGTCCAGAAAAAGCTTGATCACATCATCCCACCCCATCCATCTTCACCGGTCCGAACTCCCAGGCCTTCCTCAGGATCTGTTCCTTGTCCGTAAAATAATGTAAGCGGCAAAGGACATCTCTTGCACTGGAGGAATTGGCACCTTGATAGGCTCTAGCAACTCTGTGGACTCTGTCACATAGGTATGTGGCATCCATTGGTCTGGCGGTAACTTTATTGAATATTTCTTGCACTTTAAAGCGGAGAGCCTCTGCAGGCCAGTCCTCTGGGATACCCTTTAGCCTTATATTGTTGCGACGGCCTCTGTTCTCTTGATCATCTAACAATAGTGCCATGTCCCTGGACCGGGCGTTATATGCCTCACAGTCCTCTTCCAGGCGTGATACTCTGCATTCCAAGGACTCCTGATCTTGTTCAGTGGCCGTGACTCTATCTTCTAGGGCACCTATCTCCTCCCTCACTGAGGAAATGACTAGTTGGTGGGACTGTTCAATTCTGCGGATCAGTGCGTCCAGGTCACTCTTGCTTGGAAGGGCCAGTATGAGCTCCCTCAATGCCTGAAGGTCTTCTGCAGCCTGGGGGTGACTTGTTTGCAGTGAGGAGATGGATGGGCTGCCCAGGGGGTGCCCCTCCACAGGGAGGAAGACCGCTGGGATGTCCCTGTCAGGCGATCCCTCAAGCAAGGGCAGGGGGCTGCTCTCCTTCTCTGAGCCCTGGGGTGATATGGACAGTAGCCCTGCTAGCGACTCTCCATTCTGGGTCCCCCCCCCGCTGCATCGGATCCCCTCACCTTCCTCCACATGGAGCTGAACCTCCCCCATCGCCGTCCTGTGTGCATCGCTGCGGACCCGATCCATACCACCTTCTCTCCCTCTCGGCGAGGTCCTCCACATCGCTTCAGCTCCTGGCTCCGCTTCCTCCTGCGGTCTCACTCCAGCAACCGCTGACTTCTCCCGAGCCGCTGCGCCTGGGGATTCCCCTCCTGGAGGACGCAGCATGGGGATCTGCGCCATCTTGCCGCTGCTGCCCGCCGCTCGCTTCAAGGCAGGAGAGGGCTAGCTGAGGAACCGCTCCATCCTCCCTCCTGTTTTCTGGGTCGCTGGTCCGGGCCCCGCAGTGAGTACCACCTGGGGCTTTTTTTTGGGAGGAATTGGTCAGCGGAGAGGCCGAATTATAGCAGTTTTTGGCGGTGGGTGTAGGAGCTCTGCAAGGAAACGTCCTCACACCATCATGTCCAGGCCACGCCCCCATCTGGAGAATCTTGGTGGTTGTTGCAGCTTCTCTCCCTGAGTCTACTAGCGATAGGTTGTTTGTTTTTTTCCCCTTGTTTGTTATCCCTGTGTGTACTTTAGGCCTAATAGGGTTGACGAAGAGCTCATCCCATCCGCTCCCTTCCTAGGGCCTAAATAGATCAGGGTCAGCCTAGGGTCAGGTATCCGGCTCAGCGTATAGGTGCTGAACTTATCTAGGCCGGTGAAGGAACCCAGGGCCCAGTGGTAGGCTTGGTCGGGGGTCACCATCTCTCTCTTCCCTAGATACAGGATTTCTCTTCCCTTTTTCCATTTGCTTGGTACTTCCCCGTACCTGGCATTACAACAGCAATCTGACTGCCGTCTTACCTTTGGGGAAACATGGTAAATATAATTCTCCTGTTCTTACCCCCATTTGCAGCCCCCTGACCCTTACTAGGATCATTTTACAGCACTTAATTTCAGGTTAATATCGACCTATAGGGAATTCGGGTCCAGGTTCAAGTAAAGTAAGGGTACGCGGACTGAACTTTGGACTAAAGTCTGGGCAAACCCGAACATCCCGCTCATTCCTACTCCTTACATTTTCGGTAAAAAGTAGAATGATGTGCTTTACCAAAAAGCTTTATCTTGATCTCATCTGTCCACAAGATGGTTTCCCAGAAGGATTTTGCTTACTCACGTACATTCTGACATACTTCAGACTGGCTTTTTATGTCTATGTGTTAGCAGTGGGGTCCTTCTGGGTCTCCTGGTGTAGCACCCACGGGACAAGGGGTTAAATTACTTGTCGTCGGGCCTGTTGATGTCGGGTCTGGGGATGTCAAGGGGTGGCCCTTTTGCCCGGTTTCATGGCCCCGAGGTGTACAATAAAGAAGAAGGTGGTAATGGAGGTTTGATTTCATGACGCGGTATGCGGCCAGGGAATAGCCGCCGCTGCTGTCGCTGTCCTCCTGGGCAGATGGTGGTAGCAGCCGGGATGTTTCTGCTCCCCACAGGTGGTGCAGGCCCCAGGGAGATGATGGGGGTATTAGTTGTGCTGTTACGTATCAGTCCAGGAGTGAACCCACTGGGCCGTGCACCGGACTCCCCCAGGGAAGCCACCAGGAGCGAACCCCTATACAGGGACTGTCTGGCGACCACTCCAGAGGACCTAGATGCACAGTGGCCGGAAAACAGGCGGGGTACCGGGAGCGTCTTCGGAAAGTCCGGAGGGAATCGGAACGGATGACCGGAGCCGGGTGAGGGCCGCAGGCAGAGTCCAGGATCAGTGATGAGGGTGGACTGGAGACTTCAGATGGAATCCAGAACCGGTGGCGAAGTGAAGCAGCTTCGGTTGACCTGGCTCCCGGCCACCGCCACCGCCATGTCACCTCTGTCCTCGACAACAGCTGCCCCTGAGACGCTGCCCGCAACACCGGCAGCAGATTAGTCAACTCTCACTGAAGATTACCAGACCGTAGACCCCAATCAAATTGTCCCAGTTATCATAGAATCGCAACCTGGGTGCCACACTTTGGGGGAAACGGCTACCGAATGTCCCTGTCGTCAAGGGCGGTGCACAGGTTAGAGATAATGGAGGTGGAAGAGGAGTCCACCTGAGATGATGAGATCCCGGCCGATACCATGGATGTGGTGGTGCCCGTATGCCGCCGCTGTGGCTTAGCAGGGCACTTTGCCAGAGTGTGTCCAGAAGGTGCCCGACGCTAAGGGGCCGGAACCTGCAAGTTCATGAAAAGTTTGAAAATGGTTGTGTGGACTGTCACCCTTGTTGAACGTTCTCCAGTGTTTCGAGAGGAGAAGGCCGTCGGGGACTGGTTGCAAGGTCCTCGGTAGAGGGTGACAGGAAAGTTTATGGTGCAGATAGACTGTGTCATCCTTGTTGAACCTTTTTCCACGCTTTGCTACACGAGAAGGACCATCAGGGCCTTAGACGGTGCGGTGCTGGTAGACGGCACCAGGAGGACCTTGGTGGAGGTTGGCACACAAGGGTAACGGCTACCAGGTTACTCAGGACTGTTACAGAGTCGTCTTTTTATGCCTCCAGGACGTCAACCCTGTCACGGAACCAAGTAGGAAGCGGCGGGCTTCAGGTTGTTTGGGTGGCGGGTTGAAGGGAGAGGGAAATTGGGAATGGACTGTCGTAGGAAGGTGCTGCAGTGGAGTAGGCTGAGCCACCGACTACCGCTACAATCGGTAGCGTTCCCATGGTTCTATTAATAAAAATGAACTCTGCAAGTTTTATAATGTAACGTTTAAGCAATGTGCCTCCCCTGTGAAGGAAGTGAAATTGTAGATTAAACTTGTTATTTTTCTCTTTTCCAGTTAACAAAATAAACCTCTGGATGTCCTGTAGCTTGGGGACGAGCTACGTTTAACGAAGGGGCAATGTGACGGCCCTGGACTAGTCAGGTCGTCACAGGGTACTGAACGCTCTTTATCTCCCAGTGCAGGACTCAACCCCCCATGGTTCTGGGTTCACAACTTGCTGTTCCTCCTCCACCAGCATCCAAAATTTCAATCACACCTCGCACCACACCCTGTCAGGCACACCAGTGGGCTGCTAAGCTGGAATAAGGCCGCCTACCTAGGGGTCAGGCAGGGAGGTGGGAGGTGACAAGAGAGTCGGCTCCAGGGGAGCAAAGTGAGAGGAGTTGAGTGGTAGCCCTCGAGCAGTGAGGAGATCGGAGGAAGCTGGGAGTTGGAGCTCCCAGGGGAAAAACAGATTGGGTTGCAGACGGTGGTCTGGACCCGGAGGAGTCGAAGACAGGGCCTTTATGGACTGTTCCCACGAAGCTCAGAGATCGGGGGCACTAGCACAACAAGGGGGATAGGGCTTTCCAAACAAAGCAGCCCACTGAAATCCCAAGCATGAGCTCCTGAGAACAAGCTCCTCTACTAACCATCGTAGGAAGCAGGTGTGGCGCCCTGGACAAGCCAGGACGTCACAAGTACTACACCAACACACCCCACACCCCGGTCAGGCACACCTAAGTCAAACAAAATCCTTGTTGCCTCCCTCCAGGGGCTGATGCTCACACCAGGGGGTGGGCCAGGTGGTTGGTCCCGCCCATCGAGGAGTGCACAGTCCTGGAGGTGGGAAAAGGAGGGAGTTGAGTTTTAGAGTTTGAAGTGGAAGAAGTGAAGTGGCAGTTGAGGAGTCTGAAGTTGGTCTGGGTGTGTGGCCCGGACGGAACAGCAAGGTTGGCAGACGGTGGTGACTGTCTGCAGGAGAGGCCTATTGGAGCTAGCCGTAAGGGCCGTGGACGGGCGGTGGCCCGGCGGTACCGGACCGGTACGCAAAGAGAAGCCAGCACCATCCGGCAGGGGCTTACGGACCCCAACAAGGCTAGGAGTCGCCGTGCAATTTGTCAAATCCGTTAGCGAAGGGAACCTCCTGGGTTTCCCAGCAGCCAAGTCCCGATAGAAGGCAACAGTCCAACTGTTAGAGGGAAACACAGTCACCGCCAAGGCTAAAGTTCCCAGGGCCAGAGCCTGCGGGCAAAAGGGGCTCCTTCAGCACATATCCAAGCTGGGGAGCGGGTTACCGGTGGGAACCCATTGGAACCGTACACACTACACAGGTGCAGGGAAAGGCAGTCATTATCAACCTGCCGGGAGGAGAAACACCGCAGCCGTCTGTGGGACCCGTCCATCTAGCTGTTTGTTTTACCGGAGACTCTGTGTACATCATTGGCTGAGTGAGTACCACCGTGCCGTGCGGCACAGCACTGCCCCCGCGACCCTGCACCTCACCAGGCCCCGTAACCCGCCTGCCATCCAAACCTACCCCCTCACCGGGCCCCGGGACAACCAACCCCCCTACCCACGGAGGGGAGAACCAACATCCAAGCTGCTTCCTGTCATCGCTCCTGGGATCCCCGTCCAGAGCAGCGGTGGTGTCACCAAACTCACCACAACCGTGTGTGGCGTCACGGAGAATAGCAAATCCCCACAATCAAATCCCCTTTTCACTCACGGGCGAGGAACGCCGCTCGAGTCCCCGGAATCCGGCCCACCTCTCGAGCCACCACCGAGCAGCAGCAGCAGCCGGACCCGAGCAGTGGGAGAGCGCAGCGTCCCCTCCTCCGCCCGCGACACAGGGCCCGGACAACTTCAAGCTTACGGGCCACTTGGACACTTTTAAATTCAGTGCACGGAGGCAGGATTAACCCCTGCTATCAGCAAGTCTGCGCTCCCCGTGCAATCCATCCCACCATTCAGGGTTCTGGAGCCTTTCCCTACCCATGGAGGGTAACGTCATCTGGCTGCCCCACTCCATCACCCCGGGTACTCCCAACGGCAGCGGCGGTACTCCCTATTACCGCACACCACAGGTGGCATCACAAACTACCTAACTCCCCTGTAAATAACCCCCCATCATGTTTCGGAGTGACCCCGAGCCCCCGGGTTTGTAGACCCTTGAGCCACGAGTAGCGACGCCCGGATCTGAGCAGTTCGACTGCTGTTGGGGTGGTACACAACTGGAACATATATATATATATATATATATATATATATATGTATACACACACACACACACACAGTATATATATATTTATATATATATATATATATATATATATATATATATAAAAAAAAAATATGTCCACGTGCTGTCAATATAGGGGGCTTTACACGCTATGACATCGCTAATGCGAACTCTTTGGGGTCACGGAATTGGTGACGCACATCCGGCCGCATTAGCGATGCCGTTGCGTAGGACACCGATGAGCGATTTTGCATCGTTGAAAAAACGTGCAAAATCGCTCATCGGTGACATGGGGGTTCATTCTCAAAAATCGTTACTGCAGCAGTAACGAGGTTGTTCCTCGTTCCTGCGGCAGCACACATCGCTCCGTGTGACGCCGCAGGAACGAGGAAGCTCTCCTTACCTGCCTCCCGGCCGCTATGCGGAAGGAAGGAGGTGGGCGGGATGTTACGTCCCGTTCATCTCCGCCCCTCCGCTGCTATTGGGCGGCCGCTCAGTAACGTCGCTGTGACGCCGCACGGACCGCCCCCTTAGAAAGGAGGCGGTTCGCCGGACACAGCGACGTCGGCGGGCAGGTAAGTATGTGTGACGGGTCTGGGCGATGTTGTGCGGCACGGGCAGCGATTTGCCCGTGTCGCGCAACAGATGGGGGCGGGTACCCACACTAGCGATATTGGGACCGATATCGCAGTGTGTAAAGTAGCCTTATCAGTGATGTTTATAGAAGTTTAGAGGGGTTCTTAGAGAATGGGATAAAATAGTGTCTTTGATATAACTCAAACTGCAGCCCCAGGGTTATCTCTAGGTTCATCCTCCTCAATGTTTAGTTGTTTCCCAGTTGGGCGAAGTCAGCCTGCCTCCACTGCGGTAAATAATGCTGGTAGATTGATGAAGGAAGAGGATGAATCTGGAGCTCTAGTCACCGAGCACAACCTGGGTTAAAGCGACACAATGACTGTTCAAACTAAGTACAGGCTCTCATGCATTATGGTGGGGTTCATTATTTAAATACACCTTCCGACATACTTATTTCCACCATTCTCCGGATTTATGAAGCTAAAGCCATCAATGAAACAATAGAGGAGAGTGGAGATTGAGGGAAAACCAGCATGTGGAGAGGTGTATTTAAATGATTAGCCCCGCCATGATGCATGAGCGCCTGTACTTGGTTTAAACATTCTGTGCTGACAGAGTCCCTTTAAGGCCTCCTTCACACGTCCATGAAAATCGCGCACATGTCATGCAGAATGTTTTTTACATCCGTGTTGCATTTATGATATCCGTGTTTATGTTCTGTGTGTAATCCGTGTGTCATCCGTATGTACGTATGCAATGTACGTGTGTGCGTGTCACATCCGTATGTCATCCGTGTGTCGTCCGTATGTTATCCGTATTATTAATACATGTAGCAGTAATCATGCATGTAATCTAAGGTCTTTATTTGTCCTAGGTGTGTTAAATTGTTTGTTAATTAATTTGAAAGGGCCCAAACACGTGTAAAAACTCCGCCTAGGTATAGTGGTGTATGTGTTTGTCCTTGGTGTATGATAGTGTCTTTATCTAATGTAGCATTACTGTTTTTGAGCTGGCTGGTGTAATGTCGCTTTGGCGTTCGTAGGCATATGCTTGATTTTGAACCACCCGGGCGGAAAAGATTGTGGGTTCACCCAATAGTGATGCAGCGGGCAACGTATGGTCACTTTCACTGCTTTTATGGCGAACTAATAAAATATCCCCAGAAGTTTTTGGCATATTGTCGTATTTCAGTTGAAAGTGTTGACAATATTCTTTTGTTAATATGTCCTCTTCTCCTCCATCAAAACACTTATATGTGACTTAGTATTTCCCCTGAGGAGCGTTTGTTATTGACCTTGCGATATGTTTTTTTTTTTTTTTTTAAAAACCTAATGATCAATATCCATGTCAGCATGCATGATTAAATGTGTCCCTCATTACAACTTCTTTGTGTAATTTTCCACAGGTAACAATTACATATATTTTAATTTTGTTTTCATCAATTATTTTGTCATGTTACATTTGTAATTAAAAACCTGATGAAGGACACATGATGTGTTGTGGTAATGTTATCGTAAAAACATGTTAATTTATATATAGATGTTATTTGGTAACATACATATATGCCTTAAAAATATGTATTACTAAAGTGTTTTTATTTAAAATATCTATCTTAATTTTGTTGTTTTTTTTTAGATTTCTGGCTTCAGGCAATTCATATGGGTCATTACATTTTGAATTTCTGCTTGGCACATTTACTATATGAGGCATTGTCCGAAATACATGTGATATTATTTGGGAACAATTGAACCGTGTGATGCCTCAGCTAAACAAACATGACTGGCTGTCCATATCAAAGGGCTTCCTTGAAGCTGCTCATTTTCCTAACTGTATAGGTGCATTGGATGGTAAACACATAAATGTAAAAAACCACCAAATTCTGCGTCTCGTTTTTTTAATTTTCATTAAAATAAATTTCAGTGGTTGTATTGGCTTTAGTTGACACCAACTATCGTTTTGTTTTTGTGGATATTGGTGCCTATGGCAGCGCCTCTGATGCACGCATATTTCGTTCATCAACATTAGCTAGCCGGCTTTTTTCAAAAATTTCTTCCTGATTATTGGCCAGTGTAAATGGCTCTTAAGTGATGTTTTCAATTCTTGGTGTCTATCATGTACTGGTGATTAACCCCTTTACAATATTTGATGTACCTATATGTCATGGTCGGATAGGGGTTCCCGACCAATGACGTATAGGAACATCATGGCGATCAGACGGGGCACAGGCACTTTGCCTGCACGAACGCCATCGGGAGCTCAACTTAAGTGATAGCCGAACTCCAGTTGTCACAGCCAGGGACGGTCCCTGCTCTGTTTAACCCCATAAATGTTGCAATCAATTACAGCATTTAAAAATCTAGGAAAGGGAGTGCTCTCCCTCTCCCATCAGATCGGGACCTCCACGACGTGACCCCTATGGTTGCCATGGCAACACAAGATCAAATGAAAACCTCCGGGTCTGCCAGCTACATTAGCCTGGTAGAATATGCCAGGAGCATCATTTAACACCTTCATTACCATGGACATACCTATACATCTTGCAAGGGAAGTAGTTCTTGACCAAAGATGTATAGATACATTCTGGCGATTGAGCCGGCATCTGTGCTGTGTTCTACGCGATCACCAGTGGAGACTCAGCTTTCCTGACAGTAGAGCCCTGGCTCTCACAGCCAGGGATGTTCCCCGCGCCCCCCTGGCTGCTTAACTCCCTAAGTGTCACAATCAATATCGATCGTTGAACTTAAGGGATTGGGGGAGGGATTGCGCTCCCTCTCCCCTCCGATCGATGCCCCTGCAATGTAATTGCGAGTGCCCAATTGTCACCATGGTGACTCGAGAACGGCCTCCAGGTCACCTGACTACAGGAAGCCTCAGTGATCATGCCTGCAGCATGATCCATGTTGCTTCACACTGGGCAGCTCTGACAGTTGCACTGTACTGCAGTGATCGATCATTGCAGTACAGTGCAACTGCGATCAGACAACTGTAAGGTAATGTCACATATAGGGACTAAGTAAAAAAGTTTTAAAAAAAGTTAAAAAAATGTAAAAATATATATAAAAAAACCCCTGAAAATAAAGAAAACAAAAAAGAATAAATACTCCAATAAATAGTTGTGTAAAAAATCAAAACAAAAAAAAGTACACGTATTTGGTACCACCGCGTCTATAACAACCTGTTCTATAAAACTGTCACACTAATTAATCCAGTGAACACTGTCAAAAAAAATAAATAAAAACATAGCAAGAGCAAGAACTATGGCCTTTTCATCATACAGCTAACAAAAAAGTGGAATAAATTGTTTTTATTGTGTTAGGGTATGTGCACACGTTGCTTTTTTTTCCGCGCGGAAAAAAACGCACCCTCTGGCAGAGGGGAGAATTGTAAACAATGCTTTTTGAGAAACAACGCATCGAAAACGCATGCGTTTTTCATGCGTTTTTCATGCGTTTTTCATGCGTTTTTCATGCGTTTTTCATGCGTTTTTTTAGGTGCGGTTTTTAAGACTTGTCAGTGATAATAAAGTTGGTTGAACACAGACCTTTGGAAAAAAAAACCTGTGATGTCATTTCCTTCTCCACATTCTGTTTGGATAAATTGGAGGGCTTGGAATGGAAGGAGCACCATTTGAATTTTGGAAAAGTTGAAATAAACTTCGCGCACCAAGCCCCTTAGGTACCTATACGTCAGAAAACCCCCACAAGTGACCCCATTTTGGAATCTGCACCCATCAAGGATTTTATTCAGGAGTATATTAAGCATTTTGAATCCACAGCTACTTCCCCCAAAATGTTGCTGTAGCAACAATATTCTCACTTTTAGGCCCGCTTCACATGTCAGTGAAAAACACTGACGTTTTTCACTGGCGTGTAAAACACACGCATGTCCCTCCATGTGCCGTGAATCACGGTACACGTGGGTTGTCTAAGTGCAATCCGGGCTCCGTTCTCCGTGGCCCGTGATTGCACTTAGAGATTAACTCACCTGCACCCGCTCCCGCTCTCCATGGTGCTGATCGCTCCCGCGGTGCAGCATCCGGCCGGCGCTGACCCCCGCAGCAGCTGGTTCCGGGTTGGCTGTGTCGTGCATCATGAATATGCGCGACAATAATGAGCCGGCACAGAAGGAACAGGGAGGACGGGCTGCAGAGGACATCACTGGAGCCGGGTGAGTTAAATTCTTTTTTATTTTAAAAGCACGTTTTTTTCTGGCACGTGTTTCACGGATCACACCACTGCGTGGTCCGTGGGACATCAGTGATGCCAGAAAAAAATGGACATGTCTCCGTGCGGCAATCACGCACACGCGGGTACGCCGCATGGAGACACGTGCAGTGAAAAATCACTGACGTGTGAGCAGACCCATTCATTATAATGGGTCTGCGTATGTCAGTGATCCTGGTACGTTTAAAAAAAAGCACAAACGTCCCAGAATCACTGACGTGTGAAAGGGGCCTAAGGCTATGTGGCCATGATCCAGCGACACGGCGTCTAGTACACAGTGCCAGCCTTCCTGCAGCTGCCCATGCCCACGATTTGGGTTCAGGCTGCTGTGGAGCTCTATGCTACCTGCAGAGAACACTCTCGTCTCCGCAGCATAAATTGACATGCTGAGGCTCGGGAAGCCACGCTACCGGTCAGTTTATGCTGCGGAGAAAAGAAGCACAGTGGGCATGGGATCTCCAAAAATCCTTCCACTGTGCTTCTACTGCACAACGCAGCGCTATGGACGCAGGGAAAACACTCAGCGCCCATAACGCTGCAAACCCTGATTGTGGACACACAGCCTAAAAAGCGTCAATGGATGAAGGGATGTCAAATATATAGAACGTCCTACCCCCGCCAGCATATTCTAAGCTGGCACCTTTAGTACCTTTCATGTGGCACTAAAGAGTGCCTAGCTTAGTATTTATCCAATAAAAAAAAAAAAAAAAACAATGAAAAAAATGGCGTGGGGTCCCCCCTATTTTTGATAGCCAGTCAGGGTAAAGCAGACAGCTGTAGCCTGCAAACCACAGCTGGCAGCTTCATCTTGGCTGGTGATCAATTTGGAGGGCTCCCCAGGCTTTTTTTTTTATTTATAAATAAAGAATAAAAAAAAAAATAACGTGGGGTCCCCCCAAATTAGATCACCAGCCAAGGTGAAGCTGACAGCTGGGGTCTGGTATTCTCAGGGTGGGAAGAGCCATGGTTATTGGACTCTTCCCAGCCTAAAAATAGCAGGCCGCAGCCGCCCCAGAAGTGGCGCATCCATTAGATGCGCCAATCCTGGCGCTTCGCCCCAACTCATCCCGCGCCCTGGTGCGTTGGCTAACGGGGTAATAAATGGGGTTGATACCAGATGTGTAATGTCACCTGGCATCAAGCCCAGCAATTAGTGATGTCACGGCGTCTATCAGACACCCGACATAACTAATTGACAGTAAACAAAAGCAAAAAAAGACAACAAAAAATGTTTTATTAGAAAAAACACTCCCCAAATCATTCCCTTGTTCTCCAATTTAATTAAAAAAAATGGGTCCGCAGAAATCCATATGGATGTCCCACGTCGCCTCTGGACCTTCTAGAATATGGGGGCACGTTCAGGAAACGTATCCCCCATTTTCTAGGAGGGCAGACCCTCCATTTGAGGAGAGTGGGTGCAAAAATCTGCACCCACTCTCCCCGGGTCACAGGTGCAGAGTGCCGAGCAGCCAGCACAGCTCTCTGAACACTGTGCTGGCTGTCAGCTGCTCGGAACATGTGACCGGCCGGCGTCTGCTGTGAAGGAGGAGGAGGGGGCCGCGGGGGATCAGCGCTGCGACCGGACAGGTATGTATGACACCGGGGGGAATAGGGGGTGAACGGGCAGGGCCTGGGGAACAGTTTTCTGTCGCATGTGTTATTGCACATGCGACAGAAATCATAGGAGCAGGGCGGCCGGTGCGCTACTGTGCGCGCGGCCATGTTGGATTTTCGGGAGGGGGGGGGGGGGGTCGGGGGTCGGGGCGGGCACTTTGGCGACACCGGGGGCTTTGCCAGGAAGTGAGGTCAACAGGAAACCTCTTGACCTCACTTCCAGGTAAATGCCTGCGTTCTGGCGTGCCGACAAAGGCCGCGGACCGCAACAAAAAAGCAGGTCCATGCGTTGTGGCTGCGTTCTGACCCCACATCATTGATTTCAATGGGGGAGAGAACGCAGCCACAACGCACAAAAGAAGTGACATGCTGCTTTTCTTTCCGCACCGATTTTTGGCATCCAAAACGCTGCGGAAAGAAACGCAGCATGTGCACTGATTTTTCAGCTTTCCCATACACTTTGCTGGGAAAGCTGAACGCATGCAATTTGCCACTGAAACGCTGCGGTTCAAAACGCAGCGTTTCCGCGGTAAAAAACGCATCGTGTGCACACAGCCTTAAAGCAGCAAAACATAAAAAAAATATAATGTGCTCTGTATTCCTACTGCCTAGCCCTAGAAGAATAAAGCTGTCATCACTTTTATGATACGTGTAGGGTGTATAAAACACACACACACACAAAAAAAAAAAGAATTGCTGTTTCTTCTTGAGTCTGCTGCAGAAAAAGCACAAAAGAAAGCGGTAAGAAAAAATATGTTGCACAAAATGTTACTAATAAAGACTGACTCATCCAGCAAAAAACAAGCCTCCACATAACTGTTGGCATAAAATAAAGCAAAATTCTGGATGCAAAAAAAACTTTATTTTGTAAAAAAAAAAATAGTTTAGTGTGATACTAGCCAACCATAAAAAAAATAAAATTTGTCTTACCGTTAATTCGGTTTCTAGGAAATCCTCCATGACAGCACACAGGTTAACTCTCCGCCCTAATAGGGACAGGAAACACAAAGAGGTTAAATAACCCCTCCCCACCTCCCATCTCCAGTGTTTTTTCAAAATAACCACAAATGCATGAATGGTCTAAATCTTTTATTTCAGAAATAGGCCATTAAAATGCAGAACAAAAGAAAATGATAGGGAGGGTATAACTGTGCTGTCGTGGAGGGTTTCCTATTAACCGAATTAATGGTAAGACAAATTCTATTTTCTCTAGTCACACTCCGCGATAGCACATAGGAGGAGTACCAACAAAATGGAGTTAGGGAGGTAACACAGGTTGTAGGACTTTACGACCAAAGGCCAGGTCCTTATTGGAAAGCAAGTCTAGTCTGTAATGTTTGGTGAAAATATGGACAGAGGACCAGGTAGCAGATCTGCAAATCTGTTTGATGGAAGCATCTGCCTTCTCGGCCTAGGAAACCGACATTAATCTGGATGAAAAGATTTGAATCCTTCCCGATGGTTTCAGTTTTCTGTAGGTAGAGTACTACCGCTCTATGCACGTCTAGTGAATGGAATTTCGTTTTTTTCTTGTTAGCTGGGTTCTGGCAGAAAAATGGTAAGACAATGTCCTGGGATCTATCAAAATCTGACACCACTTTTGGAAGTAATAATTGATCCAGACAGAAGACAATCCTATCGTCAAGGATCTTCATATAAGGCTCCTGTATAGAAAGAGCCTGGAGGACACCCACACGTCTGGCCGTGGTGATTGCTATCAGAAAAGCTGTCTTTCAGGATAGGGTCCTCAGGGGTGGGGAAGTCAGAGGTTCAAAGGGGGTTTGTGTTAGCTCTTTAAGAACTATGTTTAGATCCCAAAGAGGAACTATAGTGAGTTGTCTGGGACGAGACCTCACTGCCGAAGACAGAAATCGTTTGATCCAGCGATGGTTTGCTAGGTCCTGATCAAAATAAGAAATCAGTGCCGATACCTGGACTTTAAGTGTGCTTGGACTGAGACCTTTGTCAAGGCCGTTTTGTAAGAGGTCAAGGATGTGAGCCACATTCGGATGAAATGGGTCAGGAACCTGAGGTTTTAACCAGGCGGTAAAGGCTTTCCATATCTTTAAATATTTGAGATTTGTGACTGGTTTACGGCTTTTTTGAAGAGTCTAAATTACTCTCTATGACAGGCCCCTGGTTCTCAGAATTATGGCTTCAGACGCCACGCTGCCAAGTTCAGCCTCCGAAGATCATGGTGAAAGAGAGGACCTTGATGTTCAAGGTCGTGAACCTGTGGCAATATGAAGGTGCCATCCTGGGAGGGCCCCAAACCAGCTTCTCCTGGGCCACAGTGGTGCGATCAGTATTGTAAGGACTTTGTTCTGATCTTTTGCAGAGTCCTTGATAGAAGTGATATTGGTGGAAATGCATAGGCCAGTGGTAATCTCCAAGGGAGGGAGAAGACATCCACTGCTAGAGCATGATCGTTGGGATTCAGGGAAAAAAATTGATCTGCCTTTGCATTTTTCTCGGTTGCAAAGAGATCTACCTCTGGATGGCCGCATCTCAGGACTAGGGTGTGGAATACTTCTGACTTCAGAGACCACTCTCCTGGATAAATGTCCTTCTTGCTGAGGTAATCCGCCTGGGTGTTTGTGGAACCTTTCAGATGAACTGCCAATAGAGATAGAAGATGTCTTGCTGCCCAAAAAAATATTTTTGAGGAAATTCTCTGTAGGCTTACGTGGTGTGTGCTCCCTTGATGTTGAAAGTGAGCCACAGATGTCATATTGTTCGAGTAGACAATCATGAGCGTTACCTGGATCATGGGGGCTGCAGCTCTGAGGGCTTGGTCCACTGCTTCCAGTTCCCAGTAATTTGAGGATCTGAGGCTGATTTCTTGGGGCCAGAGACCCTGGAAGGGAACTTGTGAGACTATTGCTCCCCAGCCTCTCTGGCTGGCATCCGTCATAATGTACAAGTCATTAGCGGATCTCGTCTCCAGCAGACTCCTTTTTGTAGATGTTTTGTGTGAGAGTGATAGATTGGGATGTGACAATATGCGTCTTTTAAATCGATTGTAGCCATGAAAAACTTGTGAACAATAGGAGGTGTAGTAGATTTGACGTATTCCATTTTGAATTGTCTGTAGACAATATGTTGATTTAACGGTTTCAGATTTATTACCAACCTGTGGGTGTCGCTGGTTTTTTTTTCTGCCATGCCTATTAATCCGCTAGGGAGTTGGCTCTATTTATTCACCTTATTGTAGGTCCACATCAGTTTATTTTATTGACATCCTAAAACTACCGAAGTTACATTAAGGGGAGTTCATATGGACCCCATTTTTGGATGTTCTCAGCCTGTACCTATTTTTACCATCTGTTTGAGTGGCTGGATGATTCTCCAGTTGATACATATTCTTTGATTTTGGCCCTATGTCCACATATATTGAAGTGTAAATCATTGGCTCCATCTCCCTGCATTTTTGAAGAAGGGGGAGGGGGGCATGTCCGAACGCTGTGTACTGTTTCCGCCTCTCAGTAAATCTCCCCTCAGTGTGTTTAGGCTGGGTATGCGCATAACGCGCAGGCGCAGCCAGCATCATTGGGAAATACGACTCATGTGATCGGGGCAGCCCGAGACACGTGACGCGGGCCGGGTCCGCCTCCCTGCGAGTACCTTCCTGTTTGCGTCCCAGCTTGGGACGCACACAGTGCGCAGGTGCGGACCGCGTCACCGCCCACTGAGTGTGCGTGCGGCCCTCGTCATCGGGGAATCCCCGGTCACGTGATGGAGATACCCGGTGAGGCGGAAGTGGGTGATTAGACACGCGTACGATGCAAGCACACGTGGATTCTTTCAGGAACGGACTGCTTGGGGTTAATCGTACTTCATCACAGGTGAGATTATTTGGAACCTGTTCATAAATGGGCTGTTACGTGCGTGGGCACTTCTTTGCCCCTGTACTCTGCATGCAAACACTTTGGCCACCTCTAGATGGGAGGATGGTGAACTAAGGAGCGTATATCTTGCTGTAGTGGGGTCTTGACTCACGCCACATCCAGGGAGTCCGGTGAAGCATGTCCCTTTATCGCTGAGCACTGCGGTTTAAGATAAGTAGTCAATACCCGCTATTTTGAACAAACGGGATCTGCCCCCTAACTTTATAATACACCCTGACTGAAGCTGGTTACCCTGTGGGAGTCTAGTCCCGGGGACCATTTTGGGTGTTGAGTGTAACACGGAGTTCTGTTGGGACTTGTTACCCGTGTGTGGGGGATAGTGGGGGTCTACTCACTTGCAGTACTGTTTGGGACCACCAGCATTGTGTATATCTATATGTCTTTTGAACTAACTACTACTGTATTTACCCCTGAAGAACCTCAAATATATGAGGGGAAACGCATTGGGTGTTTCTGGTTGGAATCATCAGGCTTTGACGGGTGATTCCTCATTGGGTGATTGTACCCTACTATGTTTCCAGCTTTATTATATTGGTCATAGTGTATTTGATCTACATCTTTTAAATCTATTGTTGGTTCAATTTGAAAAAAATTCTTTCCGCTAGTAGATTTTCACCTCCCGGACCGTCAGGGCCAGATTAGGGCCGGAGGGAAAGTCTTCGGTGAGCGGGGGCGCCAAACTGCGTAGGCCTTAGGGTGCCGACCTCCGCAGCAAGGTAGGGGGAGATTGAGGGCTACCTAAGGGCCAGGCCCCTCCTTTGCTTTTTTGCTTTTTTCATTTGTGCACTTTGTAATCTTGTGAATGGAATGTTGGGGTTTCCCCCATTTTTAACTTATTAATAATAAAGTATTGTATTTTAGAAGTTTTTTCTTAGCTTTATACCTTTGCACTTCTAAGTTATTCCTTTGAGTAATATAAATTAAAATTATGTATGGCAGGATTCTTGTCAGGGCCAGTGAATCGGGAACAGTGGGCACTAGATGCAAGGGATGCTTTCTCGGATTGTGTGACAAATTCGGATACCCCAAGAACCTCAAACATTAGGAACATATTTCAAGATCTCACAGGCTGCTATAAAGATAATTTAAAGTCGTGGTGGGAGATACAATCATTAGAGAACTATATTAAAAACAAAATTGTTCCTAGGGGTTTAAGAATTAGCCTCATTCCATCGAAGCGCTCCCGGTCCCCAGAACTCTTGACAGCCTGGGAGAAGGAACTAACTGAGAGCTCTATACGTTTGATGGGTGTATTGTTGAAGGAGGAGAGAAGTATTTTTGAGTATACATCAAGGAGACTGACCACACTGACCGAGGAAGCTCTCAAATTCAAAACTGACGTAGACTTTCAAAGAAAAGAGGCTGCTCTGCAGTTTGCGATAGAAAAATTTCAGAACTCTATTAAAGATCGCAAGCAAAAACAATTTAGTAGGGACCTGCTGGAGTTCAAGGAGGGTAGGATCTACCCCATGCTCCAGGGGGAACCAGCGGAGCAGCCACGAGATAGTTCGACTTCAGATACTGATACGTCTGACACCGAGAGGTCGGATACTGCCTCAGCTGATATTGAGAGGGGAGCTAGACTTAAATCTAGCTATCGGACCAGTGGCCCCCCCAAAAAGGGGAAATGGGGAAAGTTCACAAAGAAAAATACAAATCAAAGAGTGGACTTCTCCACCTCTCCTCACTCTTCTTCCTCCTCCTTCCCTTCAGCCTCAGGTGCGTCCTCTTTTTTAGAACAAAGGACTTATCAGAACTCTTACAACCTGAGGAACAACCCTGCGAGAATGAACCACAAATGAGCCATAGAGATGACAATTGTATCATCAACTTAACCTCCCGTATACTCACTCCCCTTGAATGCCGTATTCTCTCCAGGGGTTTGTCGTTTGTCCCCACAAACTCATATGATGATTTTGGTTGGATAAAAGACGTCAACCTGTTTGCACGTAAGCTTAAGTGGAGACGTTTTTTTAATATCCATGACAAACAAGAATGCCTAAGGTTGGGGTTAGCGGAGGAAGACCTCCCGGATTTTAGAACTTTAAGTGAACTGTGGAGTGATAGTCTTGCAGTTCCGGGACTTGGCCCCTTTACGGATTTAAGACCTAAGAGTCAAAGAATGCCACCAAGTTCCGAGGTCAATAGTATTGACATTTTTACTAAGTTAGTGACGGACGAACTTGGCCAACTAAAGAGGAGAGGATGGACACATAAAGGCAATCTGGGGGTGGAGGAGAGGGAGGCTTTGGAGACTCTAATGAAAGATGATACCTTTGTCATAAAGCCTTCTGATAAAGGCGGCAATTTGGTGGTGATGACCCATGATCAGTATAGGAGGATGTGTTGTGACATACTGGATAGGAAGGACACATATGGAGTCATTAAGAGGGATCCGACAGGGGAATTTAATCAGAAACTCCTCGCAGTGCTTGAGGGGGCTCAATCCTGTGGATTGATCTCAAAAAACGAGCTGGACTTTATGTACTCCAAATTTCCAGTGTTACCAGTCTTCTACTCACTTCCAAAGGTGCACAAGGGGGTTGATCCCCTGCGTGGACGTCCGATAGTGTCGGGGGTGGACTCCTTCACACAAAATAGTAGTATATATGTGGATAGAGTATTGAGGAGTTTTGTCACAGCGCTTCCATCTTACCTACGTGATACCTCGGATCTTCTTTTGAAGTTGGAGGATGTGGTTATAGAGGAGAATGTCTGCTTTGCCTCAATTGACGTGGAGACCCTCTATAGCTGCATCCCACATGACCTGGGTATCACCGCAGTGGAGCATTTCCTTAGCACAAGGGGTACACAATTTTCTGCGCATAACCAGTTCATCATCACTATTTTAGACCTCATACTTAAGCACAATGTTTTCAGATTCGATGGGAGATTTTTCCACCAGCTCAGGGGTACGGCGATGGGGAGCCCATGTGCTCCCACGTACGCTAATCTTTACCTGGGCTGGTGGGAGGATACCATCGTGTTTGGTGAGGAGACATCGTGGTGGAGCCCCCATATAACATTCTGGGGGCGTTACATTGATGATGTGCTGGTGCTGTGGTCGGGTGGCGAAGGTGAGTTTTTGAGGTTTGTGAGTGATCTCAATAAAAACAGTCTTGGCCTGAGGTTTACCTCAGACTTTCAGAAAGACAGGATTGACTTTTTGGACTTATCAATCTTCAGGGATCCCCAGGGTAAGATCCAAACCAGGACCTTCCGCAAACCAACCTCAACCAATAGTTTTCTCCACTGGCAAAGTCATCACCCCTTGAGTCTGAGGAGGGGAATACCAAGGGGTCAGTACCTGCGAATGAGGAGGAATTGTTCTTCCAATATGGATTTTTACCAACAGGCAGGTGACCTGAGACGGAGGTTTCTATCTAGGGGTTATCCTGAACAGGTTTTAAATGCAGCATATAAAAATGCAGTAACTACACCAAGAAGTGCCACACTGCAAACAAGGATTAAAGATACAACCCAGGTGTTGAGGATCATTGGGGATTATGATGACCGGTCAGAGGATGTGCGCAGAATTCTGGGAAAATACTGGAACATCTTGAAGGCTGACCCGGAAATTGCAGGCTCCATACCCCCTTCCCCATCCATCGCATTTAGACGAGGTAGGACAATTCGGGACAGGTTGGTCCATAGCAACTATTGCTCTCCATCTGGGACAACCTGGCTCGACAATAGAAGAGCTGGTACGTTTAGGTGCGGAAAGTGCACTTTCTGTAGGTTTGTTAGACGAGGTGATCGGTTCCTAAGTGAAGTGACAGGGAGAACATATTTTAATAGACAGTTCGCCAACTGCACCACGGTGGGCGTGATCTACCTCTTTGAGTGCGACTGTGGGAAGGAGTATGTGGGAAAGACAAAACGTGAATTTAGGAGACGGATAGGAGACCACATTGGAGATATTAGAAACGCCAGAGATACTCCTATTTCCAGACATGTTCGCTTAGAGCATGGGGGCAGACTAGACGGCTTTGCCTTTAATGCCATTGAGGTGGTGTCAAGGCCGGATAGGGATAGGGAGGGAAAGTCTTCGGTGAGCGGGGGCGCCAAACTGCGTAGGCCTTAGGGTGCCGACCTCCGCAGCAAGGTAGGGGGAGATTGAGGGCTACCTAAGGGCCAGGCCCCTCCTTTGCTTTTTTGCTTTTTTCATTTGTGCACTTTGTAATCTTGTGAATGGAATGTTGGGGTTTCCCCCATTTTTAACTTATTAATAATAAAGTATTGTATTTTAGAAGTTTTTTCTTAGCTTTATATTTTTTTTTATCAAGAACAGACAGAAATAGTGACCTTGATCCATCTCTTTTTCTGGCACAGAAGATATTTCTCCTATTTTTGGGAGATTCTGCATGCTTAGCACAGGGGGCTCTTGTGATCCCTGGGAAAGGGAGGGGGTGACCCTTAAATATTGTGGAGGGTATGTGGCAAATTCGATTCTTAGGCCATCCCTGATGGTATTTATGACCCACTGGTTTGACGAAATCTCTTGCCACTGATGAAGAAAAACTGAAAGACAACGCCCTATTCCGATGGCATCATTGTTTTTTTTGGTGATGACTCCGATCCTCGGTGTTCTGGGACATAAAGATGTTCATGCCTTTGCCCCCTTTTGATAACTCCACCAACCCATTTTACCTTTTCCTGGGTTGACTCTGGGGGGGGGGCCGAAAACATTTCTTCTTCTGCTTCTCCTCTGACAACAGCTTCTTTTTATCTTTAAGAAATTGCCTGTGCCGCACAAACGATGGGGGCGGGTGCGATCGCAAATGCGATCGCACGACATATTGATACGTGTAAAGCAGGCTTTACGCCAGGGCTTGATGCTTCTAATGGATGCACCACTTCTGAGGTGGCTGCGGCCTGCTATTCTTAGGCTGGGGAGGGTCAAAGAACCGCGGACCTCCCTAGTCTGAGAATACCAGACCACAGTTGTCCGGTTTACCTTGGCTGGTGATCCAATTTGGGGGGACCCCACGTTTTTTGTTTTAAATTATTTATTTAATTTAAAATAAAAGCATGGGGTGCCCTCTGTTTTGGATTACCAGCCAAGGTGAAGCTGCCAGCTGTGGTCTGCAGGCTGCAGCTGTCTGCTTTACCCGAGCTGGCTATAAAAAAAATAGGGGGGTACCCCACGTTGTTTTTTCAGTTATTTATTTTTTGGCTAAATACAAGGCTAAGCACCCTTTAGGGCATGTGCGCACGTTGCGTCTTGTCACTGCAGAAAATTCTGCAGTGATTTGACAGCTCATGTGCAATTCAAATTGCTGCAGAAACACTGCTTAATGGATGCAGTGTTTCTGCAGAAAAAATGCCGATTTCATGCACTCGGGATGCTGCCTTTCCCATAGACAGAGTGGGAGCTGCATCCAAAGCACATGAAAGAAGTGACATGCTGCATTTTTTAACGCAGTGATTTGGATCAAAATTTCAGCATCCAAATCGCTGCGCTCTCAAACGCAACGTGTAGATGGATTATGCACAATCTTCATAGATTGTCCTGGGGACGCAGGAGGCATGCATTTACGCTGCAGTGCTAGACTCAGCGTAAATGCATGAAATACGCACACGTGCGCACACAGCCTTAAGCCCGCTTTACACGCTGCAATGTATCTTACAATGTGTCGGCGGGGTCACGTCGTAAGTGACGCACATCCGGCATTGTAAGTTACATTGCAGTGTGTGACAGGTACGTGCGATTGCGATTGAACGTTAAAATGTTCATCGCATACACATCGTATCTGTCTCTAGAATTGAACGTGTGGTTGTTCAATGTTCCCGTGGCAGCACACATCGCAGTGTGTGACACCCCGGGAACATTGAACAGAACTTACCTGCCTCCCACGGCTGCCGCCGATAATGCGGAAGGAGGTGGGCGGGATGTTTACGTCCCGCTCAGCTCCGACCCTCTGCTTCTATTGGCCGCTGCTGCGTGACGTCGCTGTGACGCCGAACGTCCCTCCCATTCCAGGAAGTGGACGTTCGCCGCCCACAGCGAGGCCGTATGGATGGGTAAGTAGGTGTGACGGGGTTTAGTCGTGTGTGTGGCACGTTCAACAAATTGAACGTGCCGTACATACGATGGGGGCGTTGCAAATCGCATACGCTATCGTATCGAAATTGCAATGTGTAAAGCGGGCTTTAGTGCCACATGAAAGGCACTAAAGAGTGCAAGATTACAAAATGCTGGGGAGTGGGACATTATATGTCTTTCTTATCTACAGTATTATCTATCTGTCCCTCTACCCTCTAGCTATCCCTCTCTCTATTATTATTATTATTATTTATTATTATAGCGCCATCAATTCCATGGCGCTTTACATGTGAAAGTGGTGTACATAATAGGGACAAGTACAATAATCATAAACAAAACAATACACAGACAGGTACAGGAGGTTAGAGGTCCCTGCCCGCGAGGGCTCACAGTCTACAAGGGATAGGTGAGGATACAGTAGGTTAGGGTACAGCTGATTGTGCGGTGCTGTATCAGACTGAGGGGCACTTTGCACACTACGACATCGCAGGTGCGATGTCGGAGGGGTCATGTCGAAAGTGAAGCACTTCCGGCGTTGCACTCGACATCGTAGTGTGTAAATCCTAGATGATACGATTAACGAGCGCAAAATCGTCGTAATCGTATCATCGGTGTAGTGTCTGGGAATTCCATAATTACAGGACTGCGACAGGTACGATGTTGTTCCTCGTTCCTGCGGCAGCACACATCGCTGTGTGTGAAGCCGCAGGAGCGAGGAACATCTCCTACCTGCGTCCTGCAGCTCACACCGGCTTTGCGGAAGGACAGAGGTGGGCGGGATGTTTACGTCCCGCTTATCTCCGCCCCTCCTCTTCTATTGGTCGCCTGCCGTGTGACGTCGCTATGATGCCGCACGACCCACTCTCTTAATAAGGAGGCGGGTCGCCGGCCAGATTGACGTCGCAAGGCAGGTAAGTCCATGTGAAGCTGCCGTAGCGGTAATGTTCTCTACGGCTGCTATCACAAAATATCGCTGCTGTGACGGGGCAGGGACTATGCTCGGCATTGCAAGCATCGGCTTGCGATGTCGTTGTGTGCAAAGTGCCCCTGAGGGTTACGGCAGGTTGTAGGCTTGTCGGAAGAGGTGGGTCTTTAGGTTTCTTTTGAAGCTTGTCAAGGTAGGTGAGAGTCTGGTGTGTTGAGGCAGAGCATTCCAGAGTATGAGGGAGGCACGGGAGAAATCTTGGATGCGATGGTGGGAAGAGGAGATGAGAGGGGAGTAGAGAAGGAGATCTTGTGAGGATCGAAGGTTACGTGCAGGTAAGTACCGGGAGACTAGGTCATAGATGTAGGGAGGAGACAGGTTGTGGATGGCTTTGTATGTCATGGTTAAGCGGGCTTTACACGTTATGATATTTCTAGCAATTGCTAGCGATATCGTACGCAAAAGCACCCGCCCCCGTCATGCATGCGATATCGTGTGATCATTGCCGCAGCGAACATTATCGCTACGGCAGCGTCACACGCACTTACCCGGTCGGCGTCGTCGCTGTGACTGCCGAACAATCCCTCCCTCAAGGGGGAGGTGCGTTCGGCGTCACCGCGACGTCACCGCGATGTCACTAAATGGCTGGCCAATCAAAGCAGAGGGACGGAAATGAGCGGGACGAACATCCCACCCGCCTTCCTTCCTCATTGCGGGCGGGACGCAGGTAAGGTGAGGTTCCTCGCTCCTGCGATGTCACACACAGCGACGTGTGCTGTCGCAGGAACGAGGAACAACATCTATAAATAATCATTAACAATTTTTGGTTTTAGGACGACCTCTCCATGGTGAATGATTTTCACCACTTTGGAGGACGTTTAAGGTCGCTGGTAAGTGTTACACGCTGCGATACCATTAATGACGCCGGATGTGCGTCACTAATGACGTGACCCCGACGATAAAACATTAACGATATCGTAGCGTGTAAAGCCCCCTTTAGTGTTTTGAACTGGAGTCGTTGGGCAATGGGAAGCCAGTGAAGGGATTGGCAGAGAGGAGAGGTCGGGGAGCAGTGGGGGGACAGGTGGATTAGCCGGGCAGCATAGTTTAGAATAGATTGTAGGGGTGCGAGACTGTTAGAAGGGAGGCCACAGAGCAGGAGGTTGCAATAATCCAGGCGGGAGATTATAAGGGCATGTACTAGGGTTTTTGTAGCTTCTTGGGAAAGGAATGTACGGATCCGGGAAATATTTTTGAGTTGGAGGCGGCAGGAGGTGAAGAGGGCTTGGGTGTGTGGCTTGAAAGAGAGATCAGAGTCTAGGATTACTCCCAGGCAGCGAGCACGTGGCACTGGGGAAAGTGAGCAGCCATTGACATTGATGGATATGTCAGGTGGGGGGGTTGAGTGAGGAGGAGGAAAGACAATGAATTCTGTTTTGTCTATGTTCAGTTTTAGGAATCGAGCAGAGAAAGAGGATGAGATAGCAGACAGACATTGTGGGATTCTGGTTAGTAGGGAGGTGATGTCAGGTCCAGAGAGGTAGATCTGCGTATCATCAGCATAGAGATGATACTGAAAGCCATGGGACTCTATGAGCTGTCCCAGGCCAAAGGTGTAAATGGAGAACAACAGGGGTTCAAGAACTGAACCATGGGGGGACCCCGACAGATATGAGGCGAGATGAGGAAGTGGTGTGAGAGTGGGAGACGTTGAAAGTTCGGTTAGTTAATTATGAGGATATCCAAGATAGCGCCAAGTCTGTGATGCCCAGAGACGAGAGAATTTTGTAGTCGAAGGGAGTGGTCAACTGTGTCAAAGGCAGAGGACAGGTCCAGAAGGAGGAGGACAGAGTAGTGTCGCTTGGCTTTACGGTTAGTGACTTTGGTCAGGGCAGTTTCAGTGGAATGATGGGGTTGGAAGCCAGATTGTAACCGGTCAAAGAGAGAGCAGGAAGAGAGGTGTGAGGACAGTTCAAGATGGACATGCTGTTCCAGTAGTTTTGAGGCATAGGGGAGAAGGGATATGGAGCGATAGTTTGACACAGAGGATGGGTCGAGGGAAGGCTTTTTGAGGATGGGTGTGATTGAGGCATGTTTAAAGGGAACCAAACATCCGGATTTTCCTATATAAGGTAAAGCCAGTGCAGTACTGGCACTATCAGGCACAGGCTGTACATACCATTAGTGGGCAGCTCGGATGATTAGGCCGTGAAATCCATGTTTATAAAGTTTGAAAATTCATCATATTTTTGATTGACGTGTGCACCTCTGCTGATAATGTCCGGGCGGGTTATGCACATGATTACCACCCCCTCCCCCTCCCGCCTGTTCCTCCCTCTCTCTGGCTGTATGTAAATTTCTCTCTTCAGAAACACGGCGTCGGAGTTAGCACCTGCGCATAGCGCTTATCTCCGGCGCCATGTTTCTGAAGCCCACAGTACCTAGTATTGTGCATGAGAGGGCGGTGCATCCGCCCTTGCTCCTTCAGATTTCGTTGTGACAGCGGGAGCGCGCGCGTGTGTGATGGGGCAGCTGATTCGAGAGCTGCAGAGATGGTGGTGTTGTATAAAGTGGCAGCAGCATCTGCATCGTGTGAAGAAGCAATGTCTGCAAGAGGGAAAAGAGACTGAGAAAGTGAGTGTAAGTCAAGGTGATTGAGATTTCTGTGGCACCCCAGGGTTGCCACAGTAACAACACAAAGGGTTAACTCCCCACACACAACACCAAGACCTCCTGGCCAGAAGGGGGAGACCAAGCTGCTTCCCTGTACATTCTGCTGGGGGGGAGGAAATGGTCAGGAGTAGTTTCAGTTTGGAAGTTCAGTGCAGAGCACTGAGGAGACAGGATCTCTGCAGGTTGGAGGCTGGCTTTAGCTCACCTCAGGATCCACTGACCAATTCCAGGCCTAGCTGAGGGTCTGAGGAAAGGAGAAAGATTACACAGAGAACATTCCTGGGAGACAGAGCATTGCAGAGCTCATCCCCAGTGGAGCACACAGAACGGGTGCTGGATCCGAGACTGCAGGTTACATACTGCACAGTGAACACCAGAGAAGTGAGGATTCCACATTCTCTATCTGTACCACAGACACAAGCAACAAGCGCAGAGTTCAGGAACATACTAGTAAGGACTCGAGTTGCCTGTCAGGTCGGTACCTAGGAGCAGAGCAGAAGCAGAGCCAGCTGCATAGTTCACACAGCCGCAGGGCCACAGACACACAGTGCAGGCAAGGAAGCCAAAACGGCCCGGCTGGGTGGGAGAAACCCTGAACCCCTCACAGACTCCGTGGACAGTACTCTGCTGAATACCATCATCAGTAAAGGACAAAGAAACTGCAAAACCGTGAGTCTGCCTGTTTATTGTGCTCGTGTCCTGCACTCCCCCCCATAGACTAACATACTGCCCCGGGGAAAAGGCTCTACCCGTGGGGAGCCGTCCCATCTCAAGCTGCCTTCCATCACCCCGGAGGTTCTGCAGCAGCGGTGGTCATCTCTGATCACATTCCACGGGTGGCGTCACGAACATAACCCCCCTTTTTATTGTGGAACCAGGGAGCACGGACCGGGTCACGACACCGTGATCCCCTTTCCAGAAGCAACCCCTTGGCCCGGTTCTGGGTATCTCCTTAACCCCTGGCGACACAACTTTGGCGTCACGAACAGGATGCGGACTGGACCCGGCTGCAACCCGGGTGACGTGTGCCTGTAAAGACTTATTGCATCGCATAAAAGACTTGCACTGTGAATTGTTGCAACAAAGAACGGACTTTAAACTTTGCAAAGATACCTGGAAAAATCCAAAAACATCATTGGTAACATTTTCCAGGCGCCATCTTTAATCGCGCCATTAGCTGCTACGCGCGGGAGAACAGCGCGCCTAAACTAAGACTCCGCCCACCGCTTGCGGAGGAGGTGCGCTGAGTGCTGCGACCTGAACGAAAACGCAGAAAAGTGTCCCAGGCTTGCTGTCAAGAAGACTGGTGAAATTAACTAAGGGGGCGCAAAGATGTCGCAGCAGGGAGACGCTGTTGTACCCGGCGGTGCAGCGGCACCTATCATGCCGTTCCTGATGCCGTACACACCGGGTGCAGTGTGGCTGCCACAGTACTCAGGTGAGCCCAACACACTTAATGACTTTATCGGAAAGCTAAAAATCTACTACAGCATGTACCCCCTGACAGAAGCTCAGCGTGTTGGTATGGTTATGGGACAGTTAACTGTCAATGCCCAGCGGGAGGCTACATCCTGGCCGGACGATGCAAAGGACACTGTAGAGCATATAATAGCTGGACTAAAAGCAGCTTTTGAATCCATTGCTGGCAGCCGGGCTAAAATGAGGTTCTTTGGATGCAAGCAAAAACCTAGAGAGAGCGCAAGAGACTTTGCCTTAAACTTGCAGGAGGCGCTCAGAGCACTTAAATTAGCAGAACCTGCCTTAGCCCCTGGAGCAGATAAGCTGCTGATAGACCAATTCCTGGATGGACTCTCATCCCCTTCCCACCGGGGACAACTGAGCATGATGGTGATCCAGGATCCAGGACTAACATTTGCCCAGCTAAAGGATAGAGCCATCCGCCTCCAGCAGGTGGAGGAGCCGCAGGATATAGACTCGGTTCAACACCTTACAGTGGCACCCCAGCAGCCAGTAGTGCCGGTGACATCGGCCATGTCAGCGGCTGCTGCTAACCACCTGGAGCCGATCACTAATGAGGCTCTACATCAAAAGCTTGAAGCCCTTACAGACACTGTTGCTTCCATGGCTAGAATCGTCCAGGAGCTGCGTGGATCCAAGTCTGCACCCAAGATTGAGCTGGCGACCAGCAAGGAGGATGTCCCATGGATGAGGCCTAGGAGATACCAAGCGACGAGAGGACGACCCAGCGACCGCTACCAGCCGGATGGACAGCCCATTTGCCGCCGTTGCAAGGAACCAGGTCACTTTGCCCGTGAATGTGCTTTAAATGGGGATCCCCTGGGGAGGCGGGCCGCTCCTCAGGAATGAACTCTCAAGGTCCTTCACCCTGGCACGACAAGTATGTGGGGGGACGTCCAGTCATCCCCATCGTGCTGGATGGCATTCCGCTCAACGCCTTGCTGGACACTGGTTCCCAAATATCATCAATTCCGCATGTCCTTTATAAGAGGTACTGGGCTGATTCAGACGTTAGCAGTGGTCCATCTAATGTTGCATTGAATATATGGGCTAGCAATGGTGAATTAGTACCACAGGTTGGTTTCAGAGAAATGACCATTAAGATTGGGAGAGTAGAATTGCAGAATCAGGGTATTATCATTGTTGATGTTGACCGACGAGAACGTGAACCAACTATGCTGCTAGGAATGAATGTAATTGAAAATTGTTTTGCAGAGGTAATTACTGTCTTGCAGCAGATCGTCGAGACTGCCAAACCTGGGCAACAGAGACTCCTGCAGAAGGAAATTAAAGCCTTGATGCTGAAGCAGCAGGTAGAAATGTCAGGAGGTGAAATTGGCAGTGCAAGGGTAAGTGACCCAATACCTATTGTAATTCCTCCCAAAACGGAAATGCTGGTCTGGTGTAGAGCTGCAATAGGCATCAGAGGGCGAGACTATCAGGCCCTGGTAGAACCCGTGTACTCAGACAGTAGGCCCACTGTACTGACGGCCAGAGGAATAGTTGAGGTACATAGGGGAAGAGTGCCAATACGCCTTCTAAATTGTGGGGAAGATGAGGTCACCCTACCAAAGTATGCTACCATGGCTAAGCTATATACGGTTGATAACAACGCCATCACCACCGTTGAGCCCTTGAAGCCGTCAAGTCAGGCGGAAGACAATGGCTCAGAGGGAAAGCTGGAGGATTGGTGCCAAAAGCTACATGTAGGCACCGATTCTACACCCTCCCATCAAAAGCATGGAGTATACAGGGTAGTGAAAGAATATGAACAAATATTCAGCAAACACCCATTAGACTTTGGGCAGATCAAAGGGGTAGAGCACACTATACCCACAAGTAACCATCCACCCATAAAGGAGAGGTATAGACCAGTACCACCGGCTCACTACCAATGCGCCAAAGACATGCTCAAAGAAATGAAAGAGGCAGGGGTAATAAGAGACAGTTGTAGCCCCTGGGCAGCCCCACTAGTGCTAGTTAAGAAAAAAGATGGGACCATGAGGATGTGCGTAGACTACAGACGGATCAACCGCATTACACACAAGGATGCATACCCATTACCTAGGATAGAAGAGTCATTGGCTGCATTAAAGTCCGCTACTTACTTTTCCACCCTAGATCTGACTAGTGGGTATTGGCAAGTTCCTGTGGCAGAGGCTGATAAGGAGAAGACAGCATTCACCACGCCGATGGGCCTCTGTGAGTTCAATTGTATGCCGTTTGGACTCTGCAACGCACCTGGAACCTTCCAGCGACTGATGGAGTGCTGCCTAGGACATAAGAACTTTGAAACTGTCCTCCTGTACCTGGATGATGTCATAGTCTACTCCAAGACCTATGAACAGCATCTACAAGACCTGGCAGAAGTGTTTGAAGCCTTATCCGGCTATGGCATGAAAATCAAGCCATCCAAGTGTCACCTTCTAAAGCCAAGGGTACAGTACCTGGGACATGTCGTGAGCTCAGAAGGGGTAGCACCAGATCCTGAAAAAGTTACCGTGATCAGAGATTGGCCGAGACCCACCAGCGTGAAAGAGGTGAGGCAATTCCTGGGACTGGTGGGCTACTATAGAAGATTTATAAAAGGGTTCCCGAAGCTAGCAGCTCCCCTACAAGACATCCTGGTAGGACAGTCAAAGAAGTCTGCAGCCCGAAATCCTCCTTTCCAGTGGAGTGATGAGAGAGAAGAGTCCTTTAAGACGTTGAAGTGGGCACTGACAGGAGAAGAGATCCTGGCATATCCAGATTACCATCAACCCTTCATTTTGTACACGGATGCCAGCAACGTAGGACTGGGAGCAGTATTGTCTCAAAAGCAGGAAGGCAAGGAGAAAGTTATTGCCTTTGCAAGCAGGAAGCTCCGGCCTACAGAAAGAAACCCAGAGAATTACAGCTCCTTCAAGTTAGAACTACTGGCAGTAGTTTGGGCTGTAACAGAGCGTTTCAAACACTACCTGGCAGCTGCAGAATTTACCATCTTTACTGACAACAATCCGTTGACCCACCTGGATTCTGCAAAACTAGGTGCGCTGGAACAGCGATGGATAGCCCGACTGTCAAACTACAACTTTGTCATCAAGTACAGGGCAGGCCACAAGAATGGGAATGCAGATGCCTTATCCCGGATGCCACACTCGGGGAACGTGGAAGAGGAACCTGAGGGACTGGAAGAAATTGAGCTGCCGGCCTTTCACCGTCCTAAGGTGGGACAGTACCAACCGAGTGTCTACCAAAAACAACAGCAGGCAACTCTCAACCCATTAGCACACCACGGATGGGCTGACACACAAGACAGCGATCCAGCTGTGAAGCTACTGAAAGAACTGCTTACACAACAAGGTGCATACCCGAATCAGAATGCCCCAGCTGAGACACAACATCTCTGGAAAGAGAGAGGTAAATTGTTCCTGTACCAAGGGAAGCTCTGTAGAAGGCACACCAATCCAAAAACACATGAGTTGGTCTGGCAGATCATCGTGCCCAAGAGAGACGTCAAGATGGTTCTGGAAGCTTACCACGACGGTGCTGGTCATTTTGGTTGGAAAAAGTTGGAAGTGCTCTTAAGAGAAAGATTCTACTGGGTTGGCATGAGAAAATCAATTGAAGATTGGTGTAGAAAATGCGGACCGTGTAACCTCAGAAGAAAGGATCAACAGAACCAGAGAGCTCCACTCCAGTCCATAGTAACCAAGCAACCACTCGAGCTAGTCGCATTAGACCACGTCAAGTTGTCACCAAGCCGGTCCGGCTATGTCTATGCCTTAACCATCGTGGACCATTACTCACGCTTCTTAGTGGTGGTACCCGTGAAAGACCTTACAGCTAGAACAGCAGCTAAAGCATTCCAGACGTACTTTTGCAGACCCCATGGTTACCCAGAACAAGTCCTTGCAGATCAAGGTCCAGCTTTTGAATCACAGATTTTCCAAGAATTCTGCAACCTGTATGGCTGTAAAAAGATCCGCACAACAGCATACCATCCCCAAACAAATGGCTTATGTGAGAAGAAGAACCATATTGTGATTGACCTGTTGAAGACCTTACCAGAGTCAGAAAGAAATCAATGGCCAGAGAAATTGCCAGACTTGGTGGACTTGTACAATCATGTCCCGGTGAGTTCTACAAACTGCACCCCCTCTTACCTTATGCGTGCAAGGCCCGGTAAACTGCCAATTGATCTAGATATGGGAATTCTGAAGCCAGATGCGGAAGTTCAAGAATCCAATTGGGATACCCTACGTCAGCAGCAGTATCGCCAAGTACAAGAGTGCGTAGAGAAAAGTCTCCAACAAGCTAGGGGAAGACAGGAGAGAACCTTCAACCAGCATGCTCTAGCAACCCCATTGCAACCTGGTGACCAAGTTCTCAAGAGGAAACGGCGCACAAACAAATTGGATAATCAGTGGGAAACCACCCCATATACAGTCTTACCATCCAGTATGGATAATCCCAAAGTGTGTCTCATCAGTAAGGATGAAGGAAGGACATCAGCTGTCGTGTCAAGAGATCAACTCAAACCGTGTCCTGAAACCCTGAAAACACCAGAAGTCACCTTACCCATACAGGTACAACCTGTCAAGAAGGAAGAAGATGTATTCCATACAGTCTTAGGAGATTTCCCAAAAACATGGCCAAATTACTATGGAGCAGTAGTAGTCCCAATGATCGCCTTCCCTCAAGTGGTGGAACCACAATCAGAACCCATACCACAAGAAGTCTCAAGACAAGAAGAACTGGAAGTCGAAACCGTAGAGGAAGAACAGATTCCTGGTCCCAGTGAGCTTGCCAGTCTTACAGTCAGCCCCCCATCCTCACAAGTACCAGAAACACCAAATAGGTACACTTCCACTCACACCATTATGCTAAGTACACCCAGTACACCAGCAGTACGCAGGTCACAGCGTAGTACTCAGGGTCAGATACCAGCAAGATATAAAGACTAATGTGGAATTGCATATAAAATGTACATATGTTATAATGTTTATATGAAAAACCGTAACAGTTTAGTGTACAGAAAAGGTGAGAGAAGAGTGGTGTAAGGTGGCAGCACGGAGAGTTACAACTTGATCACATGTTGGTGGCCCGAGGGCCGTGAGGCCTACTGCACTTATGACCAGAGTAGAGACACCTTTAAGAAGTGTTTGTTGATTGAAATGTTTATTTAATTGCAACGTTAAGACCAAAAGCCCAGTACCTACAGAGACTATACGGTATGACCACTTACATATTCTTGAACATTTTGGACTCTTTTTGAACTTTAAGGTTTTTGTATTTTTTCCTTTTGAGACTCTGTATATATATATATAATTGTTGTGATAACTTGTTTGTTTGTTTCACAGTCCCGGAGTACTGTTCTTCACTAAGGGGGAATGTGGCACCCCAGGGTTGCCACAGTAACAACACAAAGGGTTAACTCCCCACACACAACACCAAGACCTCCTGGCCAGAAGGGGGAGACCAAGCTGCTTCCCTGTACATTCTGCTGGGGGGGAGGAAATGGTCAGGAGTAGTTTCAGTTTGGAAGTTCAGTGCAGAGCACTGAGGAGACAGGATCTCTGCAGGTTGGAGGCTGGCTTTAGCTCACCTCAGGATCCACTGACCAATTCCAGGCCTAGCTGAGGGTCTGAGGAAAGGAGAAAGATTACACAGAGAACATTCCTGGGAGACAGAGCATTGCAGAGCTCATCCCCAGTGGAGCACACAGAACGGGTGCTGGATCCGAGACTGCAGGTTACATACTGCACAGTGAACACCAGAGAAGTGAGGATTCCACATTCTCTATCTGTACCACAGACACAAGCAACAAGCGCAGAGTTCAGGAACATACTAGTAAGGACTCGAGTTGCCTGTCAGGTCGGTACCTAGGAGCAGAGCAGAAGCAGAGCCAGCTGCATAGTTCACACAGCCGCAGGGCCACAGACACACAGTGCAGGCAAGGAAGCCAAAACGGCCCGGCTGGGTGGGAGAAACCCTGAACCCCTCACAGACTCCGTGGACAGTACTCTGCTGAATACCATCATCAGTAAAGGACAAAGAAACTGCAAAACCGTGAGTCTGCCTGTTTATTGTGCTCGTGTCCTGCACTCCCCCCCATAGACTAACATACTGCCCCGGGGAAAAGGCTCTACCCGTGGGGAGCCGTCCCATCTCAAGCTGCCTTCCATCACCCCGGAGGTTCTGCAGCAGCGGTGGTCATCTCTGATCACATTCCACGGGTGGCGTCACGAACATAACCCCCCTTTTTATTGTGGAACCAGGGAGCACGGACCGGGTCACGACACCGTGATCCCCTTTCCAGAAGCAACCCCTTGGCCCGGTTCTGGGTATCTCCTTAACCCCTGGCGACACATTTCTGTGGGGGTGTGAAAGATTGTGGAGGGGGGTTGTGTACTTGGAGAACAGAGGGAAGAGAATGTGAGTAGGTTGTGGTCAGACAGGGGGAGAGGCGAGTTAGAAAGGTTAGATAGGGAACAGAGACGAGTGAAGATGAGGTCCAGTGTGTGGCCATTTTTGTGAGGAATGTAAAAATAGCAAATACCCAGGGGATCCACAATATCAACTGCAGTAAATAGCTGAATCCAGGCAGACAAAGATATAAAACCTAAAATATAACTTTTATTGGTATATAGCTAAAAGTGAATCTCAATTCACTCAAGGTGAGTAAAAACAGACAAACAATAACAAAAAGATATAGTCATGTTGCCATAGGGCTACATATACCAAATCAGATGCACACTGATGGCAGCACTCGTATTTCACCAGTTATTTGTGAGTACTACTCAAATGAGGCTGCCTAGGTATAGTATGACTATAGATGGACACACACTACCTTATGCCCTTGGGGCTGCAACCATCATAAATTACAGATAGTGTGTCCAAACATCAAAAGCATACGGGTATCAGGGTTAAATCCCCTAATGCCAGTAATGTGGTATGGCCCATATATATCATACGGCCATATCTATATGCCCAATATCGCGCACACGTGCGTGCGTCAGGAACGAATCCTTTTCAAAAAGTGCCGATTACTGGCATTATACTCCCCTGATGATTCCCCGTATGAAACGCGTCGGGAGTAATGTGTTTTGTAGAATTTGGAACACTCGGCAATAGAAGTATGGGATTTTGATGAGCTGGTGGACAGCCCCCTATCTATGAGCCGTGCTGTCCTGACATTGGTCGCCCACGCCTACGTCTGCAAGATCGGGTAAGATCGTTCCCTTAGGGGATTTAACCCTGATACCCGTATGCTTTTGATGTTTGGACACACTATCTGTAATTTATGATGGTTGCAGCCCCAAGGGCATAAGGTAGTGTGTGTCCATCTATAGTCATACTATACCTAGGCAGCCTCATTTGAGTAGTACTCACAAATAACTGGTGAAATACGAGTGCTGCCATCAGTGTGCATCTGATTTGGTATATGTAGCCCTATGGCAACATGACTATATCTTTTTGTTATTGTTTGTCTGTTTTTACTCACCTTGAGTGAATTGAGATTCACTTTTAGCTATATACCAATAAAAGTTATATTTTAGGTTTTATATCTTTGTCTGCCTGGATTCAGCTATTTACATTTTTGTGAGGAGCTGCAGAGGACCATTGAGTGAGGCCGAAGGAGGAAGCGAGTGTTAGAAGTTTAGAGACAGATGAGTGAGAAGTGTCAATGGGGATGTTAAAGTCACCCATGATGATGGTGGGGATGTCGGTGGAAAGGAAATGTAGTAGCCAGGTGGTGAAATGGTCAAAAAAGGCAGTGGCTGGCCCTGGAGGGCGATAAATGACAGCCAGTTGGAGGTTGGAAGGGGAGTAGATGCGTACGGAGTGCACCTCAAAAGAGGGGAGAGTAACAGAGGGTGGTAGTGGAATTTGTGTAAAGGAGCATTGGTCGGACAGGAGCAAACCAACTCCTCCACCATGCTTGTTACTGGGGCGGGGGGTGTGAGAGAGTTGGAGACCACCATAAGAAAGTGCAGAAGGAGAAGCAGTGTCAGAGGGGGTGAGCCAGGTTTCTGTGATGGCGAGGAAGGAAAGTTTATTAGTGATGAAAAGATCATGGATGTAGGAAAGTTTATTGCAGACAGAGCGAGCGTTCCATAGAGCTCCTGTTAGTGGGACTGTGGGAGCCGGGGCTGGGTGAATGGGTATAATGTTAGAAGGGTTGCGGAAATTAGTGTTAGGTTGTGGATGGCAGTTAGATGTGACAATGGGGATGTGGTGAGGAGAACCAGGATTTGGAGAGATATCCCCAGCAGTGAGGAGAAGCAGAAAGAGTGTTAGTAGGTGGGAGCAGGAGAGGCCATAAGGTGGTCGTGTGTGTCTGGAGACGCTGGGTGTAAAGTGGAGGAACAGATCTGAGGAGAGGGTGAGATGGGTGGGGAGCATGGAGGGAGAGATGAATGGCTCATTACTGGTTGTAGGGATTAGAGGGGAAAGTAAAAAGTGAAGTATTATAGGGGTGAAAGTAAAAACACACACAAACATTGTTTACTGTGACTATGTATCCAGTTACCTTCCGGTCCCTTCCGGCCCAATTCTGGCCTAATTCATTTTCTGCACACTTATAGATCCACACGCCGATAGTGTCTAGGCCAACAGTGTGGTACAGATATATAGTGTTAGGAAGGCACTCAGGTGGATCAAAGAAGGGAGGAGCTGGTGCTCTTCTTAATTACTTAAATCAAAGCTGAACCCAGCTGTTGGATAGTGTAGGCAGAGATAACAGGGGGTCATAAAGAAAAGGGAGAATGGGGGTTCATGGAGTGGTCAGTTACAGACATACCAATTGCACAGAAAGCAGGGTACACAAAGAAAGGCAAATTCATGGGAAAGATGAGTAGTTGGCAGACATACCAATCTATCCCTCCATTCATTCATTCCTCTATTTATCCCTCTATCTATCTATCTATCTATCTATCTATTTATCTATCTATCCCTCTATCTATCTATATCTAGCTATTCATCTATTTATGTAGCTGCTTCTGTGTTATGTGGTCCGCAAAAAAAACGGAAGGCACACGGATGACACACGGCCTGTATACTGAACGGAACAGATATCACACGGATGCATCCGTGATAAAAAAAGGACCGTATTTTGCGGACTGTAAAAGCGGAATGGTCATGTGAATGTAGCCTTAAGGGCACTTTACACGCAGCGATTTCGCTATCGATATCGCTAGCGAGCGTACCCGCCCCCGTCGGTTGTGCGTCACGGGCAAATCGCTGGCCGTGGCGCACATCGCTTACACCTGTCACACATACTTACCTGCTTAGCGCTGTCGCTGTGGCCAGCGAACCGCCTCCTTTCTAAGGGGGCGGTTTGTTCGGCGTCATGGCGATGTCACTAAGAGGCCGACCAATAGAAGCGGAGGGGCGGAGATGAGTGGGACGAGCATCCTTCCTTCCTCATTGAGGGCGGCTGCAGGTAAGGTGATGTTCCTCGTTCCTGCGGTGTCACACGTAGTGATGTGTACTGCGGCAGGAACGACGAACAATCTGTGTCCTGCAACAGCAACAATAATCGGGAAAAGAACGACGCGTCAATGATCAACGATTAGGTAAGTAATTTTGATTGTTAGCGATCGTTCGTACGTTTCACATGCAACGACGTCGCTAACGAGGCCGGATGTGCTTCACGAATTCCATGACCCCAACGACATCTCATTAGCGATGTCGTTGCGTGTAAAGCAGCCTTTAGTCTTCTCTTCTTGGGTGTCGGGGCTGCAGAGGGAAAGGGCTGGGAGAGGGTTGCTATAGAAGACTGAACTTCCTGACGCACCAGACTTCTTAACTCTTCAATGAGGGAGGGCTGTTCCTCTCTAACCACAGTCAGTACAGGTTTGGCACAGCTTCTTAGTATGGGCTAAAGGAAGCTTCTTGCTACACATGACACATTTGTGGCTGGAGGTTTTCTCCTTCTTGGGTGCAACATTCTTGTTTCCCTAAGGGAGGAGAGAAGAAACCGTAAAAATACATCCCAGGAGGAGGAGAGAACTCCTACATAAGTAAGAGACTAACCAAAGTGACATATGTATACCCCAACCTTCCCCCAAGTTGCAGTATACTCACTGAACCGGGGGCTTTGCTGGGCTCCACAGAAGCAGACTGGGTAGAACGATCTCCCTCCATCCTCAGTCCAACATGGAGAGTGCTCTAATACAGGTTCTTTATGCAAGTCCGGATTTTTTCCCAGTATCCCACCGAGTGGGTGACACCACCTCCTCTCAACGTTCGGTGTGGACGCAGGACACTTAATGGGGCGAGTGCCGGACTGCCACGGGGCCGTGACAGTGCGTGCGTTCCACAGTGGAAAGTATGAAACCCGTAAGCAACGTCAGCAAGAAGCGCTCGGTGACGTCACTTCCTATGCACCTCACAGACATCACACGTGAAAGGCGAGGAGGGAGGTGCCGAGGAGCTCAGGGAGGTCCTGGCGAGTCAGCCTGGCCTGCTTTATGTCCAAGAGGCGCAGGAGGGGCGGGCAGGTCCCAAATCCCAAGGAGATGGGAGCAGCGATGGAGGAGGAAGCGGGCAAGCTCTGACCTCGGCTACCCGGTAAGAAAAAAAGTTCAAGCGGTGTTCTCATCACCGGTCACGAAAGCACTGCAGGTAACCTCTTCGTGCTCCATATGGACAGCAAACAACACTGGAGATGGGAGGTCGGAAAGGGTTATTTAACCTCTTTGTGTTTCCTGTTCCTATTAAGGTGGAGAGTTAAATTCTTGTGTGCTTTCATGGAGGGTGACTAGAGAAAAACTATATAAATACAATATTGCTATAATCATAGTGAGCTGAAAATTAAAGCCATTAATTCAGTTATACACAAGGTGAAAAATAATTAAAGCCAATTGTTCAACTGTTGTTGATCTGTTCATTCTCCCTCACAAAGATCAAAGTTATGCGGGCTTTACACGAGACGACTGATCGTGCGATGCATCGTCGGGTCACTGTTTTCGTGACGCACATCCGGCATCGTACACGATGTCGTCTCGTGTAACACCTCCTAGTGACGCAGTATCGCTCACAAATCGTGAGTCGTGTACTCGTCGCTAGGTTTCATAAAATTGTTTAATTGAAATGGCGGCGGTTGTTCATCGTTTCCGTGGCATCACACGTTGCTCCGTGTGACACCATGGGAACGATGAACAGCAGCTTACCTGCCTCCCGTGGCTCCCGCTGGCTATGTGGAAGGAAGGAGGTGGGCGGGATGTTTACATCCCGCTTATCTCCGCCCCTCCGCTTCTATTGGCCGCCTGCCGTGTGATGTCACTGTGACGCCGAACGTCCCTCCCACTCCAGGAAGTGGACGTTCGTCGCCCACAGCGAGGTCGTCCGGAAGGTGTGTGTGACGGGGGTTAAACGAGTTTGTGCGCCACGGGCAGCGATTTTCCCGTGACGCAAAAACGACGGTGGCGGGTACGATCGATCGTGCTATCGCACAATCGGTCGTCTCGTGTAAAGCAGGCTTTAGGCTGTAGCGCTGCGTCCTTGTGTAGCGCCCTTGAACCCATCAGGGCACTACAAGGTACTGCATCCCACCAAAGATGCAGGGCCTACCCCCTGGGACATGGAAGACCAGTGCCGGTAACAGCAAAACAAATTATAATCCCAGTTTTCCCCCATCCCCACAGACTGGTGACAGACTAGAATTGGACCAAATGGATGGCCACCCAGGGGTGGAGCCGATCCAGTCCACTAGACAACAACCAGGTGGGAGGGGACAGACAGTTAGACAGTAAGTGGAAGTGAGAGGAGACGTACGTGATTGCTCTGATACGGGAGTGTAACGGTGACCTGAGGGCCCAGGCATGTGGTTGCCGGTGGAGTACGGCGAAGAACGCCCAAACCATAGCACCGACGGAGTACAGAGCCCTAGGTCAGGCAAACGCTGCAGGCAGACGTGATAAAATCTGCACAGTGAGGGGACCATCCAGGATCTCATTGACCTTAGAAGTCTGGGGGCACCAGCAGTAATGGGAGAACCAGGGACCGGAACAGAACACCGACCCTACAGGGTTCACACTGCCCGCCTTACGGACTAGAGACTGAGAGACAAACAGGAAGGGACCCCCAGACGCTCCAAGCTACGGGGACCCACCAACTTGAGAGAGGTGCAGGGGAAAGAGGCCACCAGGTCATCAAACCGGCACTGGGACTAACGGAACAAGAGGTGAACAACAGCCTTCCTCCGGGTACTAGTTGCTATCCACTGTGAGTAAAGAGAACCAGTTACACAGCAACCCCTTGTGTGACCTACCTTCTTTCCGCGCCTAACTCCATCACCTAACCCACCTAACCCCGGCCCTATTTGCGGAGGGCCCAACATCCAGGCTGCCATCAACACCAGCCCCAGTGGAGAGACTGTGCAGCGGCGGTTCTATCTCCATAACCGCAACCCGCAAGTGGCGTAATCTTTATTGAACATTCCCCTGTATATAACCCGTTTTAAAGCGACCCCCAAGGTCATGGAAATGGGCAACAACCACCCAGTAACACATCCCAGTAGTACACTGCCCGTGACCGAGTACCCCATAGCCCTGGGCGGCACAGCTTTCTTGGCGTCACAAACAGGATTTTTTTTGTCATGCGGTACTTTACCACACTTGAGTCATATGATATTGTGAATGGTAAGTGCACTTGCACTTTATAATTTTGATAATATGTTCACAAAAAGATGTTTTTGGTAATCTATTGCCTTTGGTCATTATATGTATGCATTAATTTCCATACGCCCTGGCCACGACTAGAGAAAGAACTAGACTCTGCATTCCTCTTGACCACGGCTATATATTATTAATTACTGTTTACTGTATTAAGCCTTTGGTTATTATGTGTATGCATTAATTTTCATACGCCAGGGTCACGACTTGAGAATGATACTATAATTTGCATTTCCTCTTGACCACGACTATATATTACCAATTACTGGTTGACTGTATTTTTTCTTTTGACCACCTATTTTTCCCACGGCTAGCAGGGATGATGAACATTTGATTGTAATACTATTTTCCAACCAACTTGGTATCTCTTTGTACAACATTACCACACGTTCATCTCTCCCACGACTACTGGCGGCCTACATACTGTATTTTTCTTCACCATGTATGCCCCCCTTGATTTTGTGGCAGTTGTTTTTAATCCTTGTTCTATTGCTGTTTTGCTTGTGTCTTTTTTTGAATAAATAAATTTCTACATATACACTCGTTTTTTTCTCTATTTGTTGTATTCTATTGCGAGTGGTGCATATATTCCGCCAACGCAAGTGTGCTGGCGGAGTATTTACTATATGGCTCATAATTTGGGATATTCCCTCATAGCATATGTCCCTGGAGCAGCATGGCTGCCCCAGTATGATGGTAAATCAGATGCCTTACTCGGGTTCAAAAAGAGAATATGTACCATAATGGACATGTAAAATGAGAAAGCTTGGGCTCGGGGAAAATGTGTGTAGATGGGTAGGTAGCTGGCTTAGTGATAGAAAACAAAGAGTGGTTATTAATGGCGCATACTCAGATTGGGCCAGGGTTACTAGTGGGGTGCCACAGGGGTCTGTATTGGGCCCCCTACTATTTAATATATTTATTAATGATCTGGTGGATGGCTTACAGAGTAAAATATCAGTATTTGCAGATGATACAAAACTATGTAAGGTAGTTAACACAAAGGAGGACAGTTTGCAACAACAGATGGATTTGAGTAAATTGGAGAATTGGGCTGAAAAATGGCAAATGAGGTTTAACACAGATAAGTGTAAGGTTATGCACATGGGAAGGAGAAACAGATGCTACGATTACTTACTAAATGGAAAACTGCTGGGGAAATCAGACATAGAAAAAGACTTAGGCATATTAGTCAATAAGATGCTAAATTGGAGTGCCCAGTGTCAGGCAGCAGCCACCAAAGCAAATAGGGTGATGGGATGCATTAGAAGAGGTCTGGGGGCACGAGATGAAAATATCATTCTCTCTCTGTACAAATCACTCATCAGACCACACTTGGAGTATTGTGTGCAATTTTGGGCGCCGGTGCTCAAGAAAGACATTACTGAACTTGAAAGGGTTCAGAGGCGAGCTACTAAAATAATAAATGGAGTGGGTGCATTACAATACACGGAAAGGTTATCAAAATTAGGTCTATTTACTCTAGAAAAGAGAAGACTTAGGGGAGACCTAATAAATATGTACAAATATATCAGAGGGCCATATAGAGATCTCTCCCATGATCTGTTTGTACTAAGGACTATGACAAGAACAAGGGGGCATTCTCTTCGATTGGAGGAAAGAAAATTCCTACATCAGCATAGAAGAGGGTTCTTCACGGTAAGAGCAGTGAGGCTCTGGAACTCTCTTCCTTAGGAAGTGGTGATGGCCAACACACTGAATGAATTTAAGAGAGGAATGGATGCTTGATAGCAAAAGTATAGAAGGTTATAAATAGCATAATCTTACAGGTAGATAGAAGAGCGACCAAGATTATTAGAGGAATGGGTGGGCTGCAATACCAAGACAGGTTATTAAACTTGGGGGCTATTTAGTTTGGAAAAACAAAGGCTTAGGGGGGATCTAATCACAATGTATAAACATATGAGGGGACAGTACAGAGACCTTTCCAAAGATCTCTTTACACCTAGGCCTGCGACTGGAACACGGGAGCATCCGCTACGTCTCGAGGAAAGAAGGTTTAATCATAACCACAGACGAGGATTCTTTACTGTACGAGCAGTGAGACTATGGAACTCTCTGCTGCATGATGTTGTAATGAGTAATTCACTACTAACATTTAAGCAGAGCCTGGATACCTTTCTTAAAAAATGTAATATTACCAGTTATGTATATTAGATTTTATGACAGGGTGTTGATCCAGGGAACTAGTCTGATTGCCGTATGTGGAGTCAGGAAGGATTTTTTTCCCCATTGGAGCTTGTTTGACACATTGGGTTTTTTTTGCCTTCCTCTGGATCAACATGTTAGGCTACGGGTTGAACTAGATGGACTTAGAGTCTCCCTTCAACCTTAAAAACTATGAAACTATGTATGCAATGACCGGCAAGCAAAGAGCTTCTGTGGTGTCGAGACAGTTAACGGGTGCAACAGAGCTGGAAGTAGAGACCTGGTCAGATGACGACCGGGGATCAGTGAACACCATCTTTGAAAAGCTAAAGATTGTTTTTGAGACCCGTACCGAGGCCGAGCTGAGAATGGGGTTTTATAATTGCAAACAGCCGCCCCAGGACAGTATCAGAGAATATGCCCTAAGATTACAAGCAGCACTGCGGACCTTGAAACATATAGACCCCATCAGTGATCCAGAAGGGAACAAGATGATGATTGAGCAGTTCCTGCAGGGGTTACAATCAGTGGAGGACTGCAAGCAGCTGCGTCTGTGGGCCCTGGAACATCCAAATGTGGACTTTGCTGATCTAAAGGAGCATCTCATAACAGCCCTACAACCCCCTGCGATCACAGACTCTGCTCCCACTCTTGGCAAGCCAGCACATCACCTATAAGAGTGGAGCCCTCCTCCTTAACCATGGTAGAGGATAACAGACATGCAGCGCCCTCTGGTGCTCCAACTGACTTGTGTTCCCAAGTGCAACATCTGAGCAAGGATGTGGCTATGATCCTAAAAGTGATGCAGCTCAGCCAGAACTCAAGTCGGAGGAAAAGATCCAGCTAGCTGACTGCCCTGAGGACATCCCGTGGATGCAAGGAAGGAGGATCCCTTCGTACAGTGGGAGGAGCCACGATCGCTATGATTCATCCGGACAACCCATCTGCCGTTGTTGTGTGACACCCTGGCCTATCAGGTCATCACAGGGTATTGTTCAATCTGCCCTTCTGCACAGTATCCACCCTCCTTGGTTACGGATCCTGGTCCTTTGGTGTTGCTAACAGCTTAGCCAATCAAAATCCTAGGAACACTTTACACTTTACCCACCAGACACTCCATTGGGGGGCCTGAAGGGAATAGGGCCGCCCACATGGGGGGTTCGTAAGGGGAAAGTGAAGAAAGTGACAGTTGAGCTGGAGTTGAGTGAGAGTTGAGCAAAGGAGGGAGAGTGAAGCGGTGACTCTCTGAGAGGGAGAGGTCACCGACAGGGAGCAGGGCTCCTGTAGTTACTAGGTGGCAGACGTTGGTCTGGGCCTGGTAGGAGCTGGAACCCCGGTAGCAGGGGATAGTGTCGAGGGGCACGGACAGCCAAAGAGGGCAGCCGGCGGCCTTGAGCTATCACTGGGCAGGGGCCAGGGCACGACCCTAGGCCAGAAAGCAGCTTCACGCGTTACGGTAATTTACCCGACGGGGGTGAAGACTTCAAGATTCATCCCCAACCTGCTCCAAAATCGGGGTACTAGCGCACCGATGGGATAGGAATTTCCCAATATAGTCCAAAGAAATCCTACGCGTGAACCCTGAGAGCAAGCTCACTCCGTTAGCCATACGGGAGAGCGGGACCCGAAGAGTTTTATACCCGAGGGTCCAAACAGAGACAAAGGTGCCAAGGACAGGGCCACAGGCTAACAGCAACACCAAAGGCACGGACCCATGCGTGCTCCCTACAAGCTGCAGTGGTGCTCAGAATTCTGGTTTACAAGCTGTCGTTGTTGTTATTCCTGGACTGAGTGAGTACACTGAAAACCCCTGTCCCGATCCCCAACGGCACCCAAGCACCAACCATCCAACGGGCCACGGGACACAAACCCCCTAGCCACGGAGGAGTTAAACATCAGGCTGCCACACCATCGTCACCGGGCTCCCCAATGGCAGCGGTAGTCCTTCACATTACCACACACCGTGGGTGGCGTTACGAACTTTCTAACCCCTTTGTACATATCCTCCCTCTTCTTTTAATTCGCGTGTCAGCGCGGACCCCCCGGATCCGGAGACCCCTCGAGCTACCGCAGCTCCGGATCCGAGCGGCTCGGCCGCTGGCGTGGTGGCGGTACAGTTGCAACAAGGCCGGCCATTTTGCATGAGTATGTCATTTAAACCGGCCATTCCTGGGGTCAAGGGCCAAACCCCAGGAATAAGACGACAAGGCCCATCTGATTTGCATGACCAGTATGTGGGAGGACGACCATTTCTGTCCATCACCTTGGATGGAATTCACACCTCTGCATTATTGGACACCGGCTCGCAGGTAACAACCATTCCGTATGTACTCTATAAGAGATTTTGGTCAGATGCTGAACTCACCCAGCCAGACTCGGGCCTCACTATTTATGCAGTTAATGGATTACCAGTGACTCAGATTGAGTTTAAGGAGGTAACCATAAAAGTGGGGAGGGTGTAGTAAAAAACAAAGGATTGATTGTAGTGGAAACTGATGCCAGTGATAAGAATCCAAAGATGATTTTGGGAACTAATGTGACTGAAAATTGTTTGGGGGAAGTGTTCTTAAGGCTGCTTTACACACAAGATCGCTAGCGATCTCGTTAGCGATGTGACACACCCAAATCGTTGTTATGATTTGCCGAGATCGCTTATAGGTTGTTTTCTAGCGGTCACGCGTACACATCTCACAAACGACGCTACATCGTTCAGCGATATATTGTTTGACCAAGGCGGTCGTGTGGATGTTGTTCGTCATTGGCAGGGTGTCAAACGTAGCAATAAGTCTGCTGCGTTCCAAACAACGAACAATATTTTGAAACTGAACGACGTGTCAACGATCAACTATTTTCACCCTATTTGCGATCGTTCGGAGTCTCACGTAGGTGTCTCACGCAACGACGCCGCTAACGATGACGAAAGTGCGTCACGAAAACCATGACCCCGACGACATATCGTCAGATAAATCGTAGCATGTAAAGCGGCCTTTACTCCAACAGATTGCTGAAACTGCAGGTGCTGGGCAACAGAGGGTCCTGCAAAGAGAAATCAAAACGCTTTTGCAGAGACAACAGGTAAACCTATCTGGTGGGGAAATTGGTAGTGTACGGGTAATAGACTCTGGCCCTATTGGGATACCCCCGCGAAGTGAGATGATGATATGGTGTCGGGCAGCATTAGGCCTTAAGGGGCAGGATTACCAGGCAATGCTGGAGCCCATATACTCAGAAAATTGGTCTACTGTCTTAACCGCCAGGGGAGTAGTTGATGTTGGCAAGGGAAGAGTGCCCGTATGTGTGTTAAATTGAGGGGAGGAGAAAACCAAATTGCCCTGGTACGCTACCATTGCCAAACTGTTAACTGTCACAGAAGAGTCTATCCAGGCAGTGGAACCCCTGACCCCATCAGAACAGGCAGAAGATAAGCACTCCCAAGAACAATTAGAGGGTTGGTGTCAAGAGCTGCATGTAGATACAGATTCAACCCCTTCACATCAGAAACATGGAGTCTACCGAGTAGTACAAGAATATGAACAAGTTTTTAGTACGCATCCAGTAGACTTTGGGAGGATAAAAAGAGTACACTATCACATACCCACAGGAGATCATCCCTCTATCAAAGAAAGATAGACCTATACCACCCAATCACTACCAGTGTGCCAAGGAGATGTTGATGTTGAGGAACATGAAGGAGGCTGGGGTTATTAGAGTTAGTTATAGCCCCTGGGCAGCTCCACTGGTACTAGTAAAAAAAAAAGGATGGCACCATGAGGATGTGCGTGGACTATAGGCAAATCAATCGAATAACTCACAAGGATGCTTATCCACTACCCCACATAGAAGAGTCGCTAGCTGCACTGAAGGCTGCTAACTATTTCTCTACCCTAGATCTCACCAGTGGCTATTGGCAGATTTCTGTCATCGAAGAGGATCAGGAGAAGACTGCATTCGCAACACCAATGGGCTTGTATGAGTTTAATAGCATGCCGTTTGGGCTGTGTAACGCACCAGGAACGTTCTAAAGATTAATGTAATGCTGCCTGGGACACCGCAACTTCGAGACAGTACTGCTCTACCTGGATGATGTTATCGTGTACTCAAAGACCTAAGAAGAACACCTTGGACATCTAGCTGAGGTATTTGAAGCATTGTCAAAATATGAGATGAAGTTGAAGCCGTCCAAGTGCTATCTATTGAAACCCAAGGTCCAGTATCTAGGGCATATGGTCAGTGCCGAAGGAGTGGCACCGGACACAGAAAAGATTACAGTCATTAAAAACTGGCCAAGACCGAACACCATCAAAGAGGTATGTCAGTTCCTGGGGCTGGTAGGATACTACAGGAGGTTCATAAAGGGCTATAAGAAGATGGCAGCACCTATGCAGGAACTCCTAGTAGGCCAGGCCAAAAGGGGCAAGACTTCTGGTCCTCCATTTGAATGGGGTGAAGGAGAGAAGAATTCCTTCAGACAGATGAAGTGGGCCCTGACAGGAGATGAGATTCTGGCGTATCCTGACTACCAACTCCCCTTTGTTCTGTATACCGATGCCAGCAACGTGGGATTGGGAGCTGTGCTATCTCAAGTGCAGAATGGCAAAGAAAGAGTGATTACCTATGCAAGCAAGAATCTCCGTCCTACTGAAAGGAACCCTGAAAATTACAGCTCCATCAAGCTGGAGTTCCTGGCCTTGGTCTGGGCAGTAACAGAAAGGTTTAAACACTACCTGGCAGCTGCAAAGTTCACCGTCTTCACAGACAATAATCCCCTGACTCATCTGGATACGGCAAAGCTGGGTGCGTCGGAACAACGCTGGGTGGCTCGACTAGCGAACTTCAGCTTCACCATCAAGTATCGAGCTGGTTGCAAGAACGCCAATGCAGATGTGTTAGCCAGGATGCCTCACCTGTCAAACAAGGGAGAAGACATTGATGAGCTGGAGGAGATCGAGTTGCCAACTTTCCACCATCACAGTGCTTCTCTAAACCAACAATCCTGTATCCGGCACCAGGAGGCTGCATTGAATCCACTGCCTCATCATGGATGGAAACAAACACAGGACAGTGACCCCGAAGTTGGACTGGTCAAGGAACTGTTAACCCAACCAGGTTCGTGCCTAGGTCCTGATGCTCCACCAGAAGCTCAACATCTCTGGAAGGAAAGAAACAGGTTATACATACATCAAGGTAAACTGTGCAAAAGCATTACCAACCCCAAAACGTATGAAAGGGTATGTCAAGTGGTAGTACCCAAATGCCACGTCCAGATGGTGCTGGAAGCCTACCATGATCGAGCAGGACACTTTGGATGGAAGAAGTTAGAAGCATTACTGTGGGATCAGTTCTACTGGATTGGATGAGACCCACCATAGAAAAATGGTGCAGAAACTGTGGTCCTTGCGCTCTGAGGAAGAAAGATCCTAACAACCAAAGAACACCCCTGCGACCCATTGTCACCAAGCAGCCATTGGAGATTGTCGCCCTGGACCATGTGAAGTTAACACCAAGTCGGACAGGCTATACATACGCCCTCACCATGGTAGATCAATACTCCAGATTCATACCAGTAAAGGACTTGACAGCGAGAACTGCAACAAGAGCTTTCAAGCTTACTTCTGTAGACCTCACAGATACCCAGAACAGGTATTAACAGATCGTGGTTCTGCATTTGAGGCTGAAATATTCCAACAATTCTGTAACCTGTATGGCTGTAGAAAGATTCGTACTACACCCTACCATGCACAAACCAACAGCATGTGTGAAAGAATGAATCAAATTGTTATTGAGTTGTTGAAGACTTTACAACTAAAGGAAAGGAACATGTGGCCAGAAAATGTACCTGACTTAGTGGATATATACAACAACATTCCTGTGAGTTCAACAAACTGCATTTCAGCATGTCTGATGAGAGCAAGACCTGGAAGATTACAAGTAGATCTTGAAATGGGAGTCGTCATGCCAGAAATGGATTTATCACATGCAGACTGGGATGCTAATCGCCAAACACAGTACAAAAAAATACAAGAGTGTGTTGAAAAAAGCTTAAATCACAGTTGAGAAAAAGAAGAGAAGGACTACAACAAAAATGCACAGGCTGTTTCCTTAACATCTGGAGAAATAGTTCTAAAGAGAAAAAGAAATGTCCACAAACTCGATCAGTGGGAAGCAGAACCCTACACAGTGCTACCTTCCAATTCAGTGCTACCTTTCAATTCTGACAATAAGAAAACGTGCTTAATCAGCAAAGACAAAGGAAAAACTTCTTCAACAGTCTCAAGGGATCATTTGAAGAAATGCCCAGAACCATTGAAACTAAAATGAGAAGTACCCAGTACACCTCAAGTACCAGAGAAGAAAGAGAAGGTGATACATACAATACTTGGAGATTTTCCAGAGAATTGGCCTCAGTACAATAGAGCAATAATAGTGCCAATCATCACGTTCCCACAACCAATGGAAGAACCAGCGCAAGTTCCAGAAGACACTACAAACAACAAGAAGACGCAGACAATTGCCTAGTCCGCCTACAACCAGTAGTGAGACACTTGCATTAGACACCAGAACACAACAGGGAGCAACTGAGACACCAGGGTTACGTAGATCCAGTCATAGCAACTATGGTCAGCCCCCACTCGGGTATAGAGAATAGGTGTTCAAAGGAAAATGTGTAAAACAGTATCCTTATGTAAATAGAGTTATAAACTGTAAATATTGATTGATGTTGCCTTTAACCCGTTCTTGCACAAATAATGTTTGCTAATAAAAATGGACCCAGACTGCAGGACTGGCAGCAGTCAAAAACTTTCCCTGTAAATAAGTTGCACCAGTTGTGCCTACTATCAGAGTACAACCTTGCCAAAAATGACCCTCATTGACACCATTAGTAGGAGAGGAAAAGGTCGCAGGAAGGGTCTGTGGCAGAGGCGTCCGAGACCCAGTCACCATGGAAACCGGTGACATTCCTAGGGGGTTTGGGACCAGGACCTTTGGGTGGTGGTTGATGGGGGGTTCTCCAGTTAGAAACAATAATAAAGTGCCTCCCCTGCGTGGAATGAATGTTTAATGTTTTAAAAGTGCAAAAAAAAAATGTTAACCTGTGTTACCCTTTCCAGCCCGAGGACGTGCTGGAATTAACCAAGAGGGAATGTAGCGCCTCTGAACCCATCCGGGCACTACAAGGTACTGCAACACGCCAGAGATGCAGGGCCTACACCCAGGGACCTGGAAGACCAATGCCGGTAACAGCAAAACACATTATAATCCCAGTTTTCCCCCAGCCCCACAGACTGGTGACAGACTAGAATTGGACCCAATGGATAGCCACCCAGGGGTGGAGCCGATCCATTCCACTAGACAACAACCAGGTGGGAGGGGGCAGACAGTTAGACAGTTAGTAAGTGTAAGTGAGAGGAGACGGACGTAACTACTCTGACACGGGAGTGTAGTGGTGACCTGATGGCCCAGGTGTGTGGCTGCCGGTGGAGTACGGCGAAGTACTCCCGGAACCATAGCACTGACAGGGTACAGAGCCCTAGGTCAGGCAAATGCTCCAGGCAGACCTGATAAACTCTGTACAGTGAGGGGACCATCCAGGACCTCACTGACCTTAGAAGTCTGGGGGCACCAGCAGTAATGGGAGAACCAGGGACTGGAACGGAACACCGATCCTATAGGGTTTACACTGCCCGCGTAAGGACCAGAGACTGAGAGGCAAACAGGAGGGGACCCCCAGATGCTCCAAGCCCACCACCAGGAGGGGACCCACCAACGTGAGAGAGGTGCAGGGGAAAGAAGACACCAGGTCATCAACCTGGCACTGGGACTAAGGGAACCAGAGGTGAACACCAGCCTTCCTCCGGGTACCAGATAACGTCCACTGTGAGTAAAGAGAATCAGTTAGACAGCAACCCCTTGTGTGGCCTACCTTCTTGCCGCGTCTTATTCCATTACCTAACTCCCTGGGGCCCTAGCCCTACTTGCGGAGGGCCCAACATTCAGGCTGCCATCAACACCAGCCCCAGCGGAGAGACTGTGCAGTGGCGGTTCTATCTCCATAACCGCAACCTGCAAGTGGCATGACGATTAGGGATGATCGAATACCAAAATATCCGCTTCGACGAATATCGGACGAATAGGTCGCCGCTATTCGACTATTCGCGAATATTCGATGCACAATGTAAGTCTATGGGAAACTTGAATAATTTCACGTTGGACCTAACGGCGAGCTGTGGTGACTGAGGAAAAGGCTGAACTGGATGGGAAAATGCAGAAACAGTATGGGCACAGCCTGTAGAAGTTGCCTGACTGCATTTCTGGTGTCTTGGAATAAGATGCTCAGAGCAGCACGCAGCGTTTACTTAGTCGCCAGAACAGCTCTCAAACAAAAGTAATCACTTTTTTGACAAACAGAACGCAGGTCTTTCAGTCGATTTCTGTCTGTCGGTCTCTCACTCACCCCCCCCTCTCTCATACTCACCGTTCACTGACCGATCACCGGCACGGCGCTGCACAGCTGTCACACTGCTCCGGCGGCTTCTCTTACTTTTGAAAATGCCAGCCGCTCTTTATTCCATCTCGTATTCCCTGCTTCCCCCACCTACTGCGCCTAGGATTGGTTACATTCAAACGTGCCCCCACGCTGAGTGACAGCTGTCTCACTGCAACCAATCACAGCCGCCGGTGGGCCGGTCTATGTAGTGCAGTCAAATAAATAAATAATTTTAAAAAAACGGCGTTCGGTCCCCCCCAATTTTGATACCAGCCAAAGTAAAGCCACAGGGCTGAAGCCTGGTATTCTCAGGATAGGGAGCCCCACATTATGGGGAGCCCCCCAGCCTAAAAGTATCAGCCATCAGCCGGCCGGAATTGCCATATCCATTGGATATGACAGTCCCGGAACTCTACCTGGCTCATCCCGAATTGCCCTGATGCGGTGGCAATCGGGGTAATAAGGAGTTAATGGCAGCCCATAGCTGCCACTAAGTCCTAGGTTAATCATGGCAGGCGTCTGAGACACCCCCAATGATTAACCTGTAAGTGAAAGAAAATAAATACATATACCCCAAAAAAATCCTTTATTTGGAATAAAAGACAAAAAACCCGCACCCTCTTCCACCACTTTATTAAAATCCCCAAATACCCCTCCAGGTCCGGCGTAATCCTCAAGAGGTCCCACGACGCATCCAGCTCTGCTACATGAAGCTGACAGGAGCGGCCGTAGAACACTGCCACTCCTGTGAGCTCCACGCAGTAACTAAAGTGAATTGCGCTGTCAGCTGTGACGTCATTCAGGTTACCCATGGCCACCGTTCTCAGGTGGAGGACTGCAGCTGGCCGCGGGTAACCTGAGTGACGGCACCGCTGATCGCGCTGCTCACTTCAGTCACTCCGGGGATTTGCGGTCACCGGTGATTACTTTACCTGTGATCGCAAATCAGGTTGCAGCAAACAGACAGAGCCACGCGATGACAATGAAGTCAGATGAAGTTCATCTAAGTTCATTCTGATCGCGCGGCTCTGTCTCACAGCCAGCCATGTTGTATGGGGATGTAGCAGAACCGAATGGGACCGCACTGTCAAAAATGCATCCAAAATGCTGATTGGGAATGTTTTCACTCACTGACAGCAAGCAGAGATGGTGGGGAATGTTGCCATTCACTGACAGCAAGCAGATGTGTTGGGGAATGTTTCCATTTACTGACAGCAAGCAGAGATGGTGGGGAATATTTTCATTCACTGACAGCAAGCTGACGTGTTAGGGAATGTTTCCATTCACTGACAGCAAGCAGAGATGATGGAGAATGTTTCCACTCACTGACAGCAAGCAGATGTGTTGGGGAATGTTTCCATTTACAGACAGCAAGTAGAGATGGTGGGGAATGTTTCCATTCACTGATAGCAAGCAGATGTGTTCAGGAATGTTTCCATTCAATGACAGCAATCAGAGATGATGGGGAATGTTTCCACTCACTAAGAGCAAGCAGAGATGGTGGGGAATATTTCCATTCACTGAGAGCAAGTTGACATGTTGGGGAATGTTTCCATTCAATGACAGCAAGCAGTGATGGTGGGGAATGTTTCCATTCACTGACAGCAAGCAGACATGTTGGGGAATGTTTCCATTCAATGACATCAAGCAGACATGTTGGGGAATGTTTCCATTCACTGACAGCAAGCAGAGATGATGGGAAATGTTTCCACTCCCTAACAGCAAGCAGACATGTTGGGGAATATTCCATTCAATGACAGCAAGCAGACGTGTTGGGGAATGTTTTCATTCAATGACAGCAAGCAGAGATGATGGGGAATGTTTCTATTTATTGACTGCAAGCAGAGATGGTGGGGTATGTTTCCATTCACTGACAGCAAGCAGACATGTTGGGGAATGTTTCCATTCAATGACAGCAAGCAGAGATGATGGGGAATTTTTCCATTTATTGACAGCAAGCAGAGATGATGGGGAATGTTTCCATTCACTGACAGCAAGCAGACGTGTTGGGGAATGTTTCCATTCAATGACAGCAAGCAGAGATGATGAGGAATATTTTTATTTATTGACAGCAAGCAGAGCATAGAGCATGGCTGGCTGTGAGACAGAGCTGCGCGATCAAAATGAACTCTGATGAACTTCACCAACTTCATTGTCATCACGCGGCTCTGTGAGTGTACCGAGGCCTGATTTGCGATCATAGGTGAAGGACTATGAGTTGAGTCGCGCGATCAGTGGTGCCGTCACTCAGGTTACCCATGGCCAGCTGCAGTCCTCCACCTGAGAGCTATGGCAGCAAGTAACCTGAGTGACGTCACCGCTGACAGCGTGACTCACTTCACTTGCTCCGTGGAGCTCACAGGAGCGGCGGTGTTCCACGGCCGCTCCTGTCAGCTTCATGTAGCAGAGCTGGATGCGTCATGGGACCTTGTGAGGATTACGCCGGACCTGGAGGGCTATTTGGGAATTTTACTAAAGTGGTGATAGAGGGTATTTTTTGTCTTTTATTCCAAATAAAGGATTTTTTCGGGTGTATGTGTTTATTTACATTCACTTACAGGTTAATCATTGGGGGTGTCTCATAGACGCCTGCAATGATTAACCTAGGACTTAGTGGCAGCTATGGGCTGCCATTAACTCCTTATTACCCCGATTGCCACCGCACCATAAATTATTTATTTATTTTACTGCACTACAAAGACCCGCCCAACGGCGGCTGTGATTGGTTGCAGTGAGACAGCTGTCATTCAGCGTGGGGGCGCGTCTGAATGCAACCAATCATAGGCGCCGGTGGGCGGGGGAAGCAGGGAATATGAGATGAAAAAATGAGCAGCCAGCACTTTCAAAAGCTGGAGAAGTCGCCGGAGTAGTGTGACAGCCGTGCAGCGCCGTGTCGATGATCGGTCAGTGATCGGTGATTATGAGAGAAGGGGGGAGAGGGAGAGATAGAGAGAGAGACCGAAAGACATATGCTCTAATTGTCAAAAAAGCAATTGGACACCGTGTTCAGCCCTTACAAGGACTATTTATTAGTAGGATCTAAGAACCCTCTCCCGCACACAGCACAGTCTATCTACACCGCCATCTCGTTATGGCTGTGTGTTCACAAAATGGCCGCTGGCGTATATAGCCCCTATTACTCTGTGCATTACAGTAACACCACAACAAAGATGGCTGCGGCGTTATTATGAGGGCAAGCAACATCAGATGTGTTAATTGGCTGGAAAACAGGCGCCAGGAAGTCAGAAATGAAAATGAAAGTATCGGAGCGGATGTTGCTTTATCCGTCGGATACCGAATGGTGCGAATAACCTGTTATCCGTCGGATAACGAATAGTGGTGAATACATTCGCTCATCCCTAGTCACGACATAAACTTTATTGAACATTCCCCTGTATATAACCCCTTTTAAAGCGAACCCCAGGGTCACAGAATCGGGCAACGGCCACCCAATGACACATCCCAGTAGTACACTGCCTGGGACCGAGTACCCCATAGCCCTGGGTGGCCCACCTGCACTCCTTGCTCTCCCCTCCTGCAGGGACACATTGTCACTCCCCGCTGTGACCAGCTCCCTCTATGCTGTCCGGCTACTCTGCGCTCCTCCACATGGGTGCCGCCTCCCCGGAGTCAGTGCGCGTGTCAAAGGATCTCCAGGAGCGCTTGTAGTGAATGTGCATGCGCCACTGCCCCTCTCTTAAAGGGCCAGAGCACCACACCTAGGAAGTGCCTCTCAGCCTATCGCTGAGAGGCCCTAGGTATATCAGGTACGCTCCCACTAGGGGAGGTACCTGTTCAACACATTCATTTTATTCAGCTGAGTTCTGTCTAGTTAGTTGTCAGGTCATCCTGTCCTCCCTATCTGGTCCCATCCTGTCCCTGCCTGTACCTGGTCCCAGCCCATTCTGCCTGTTGGCTAGAGATGAGCGAACCGGCCGTGGTTCGGATCGAGTTCGGTTCGTCGAACGGAGGTCTCGTTCGAGTTCGGTTCGGCGAACGTTTGACGAACCACTCGAACCGCATAGGAAACAATGGAAGGCAATCACAAACACATAAAAACACCTAGAAAACACCCTCAAAGGTGTCCAAAAGGTGACAAACAACTCACAACACAAACACATGGGAAAGTGACAAGGACATATACTCATGCGAAAACAAAACAGCTGGACAAGGAAAAAGAGGAGGAGACACAGATATAGGCATGGCACGCATGTAAAACACCGCAAGGTGACTCCAAGTGGAGTTCTCCCTTTTTTCCAAAATTTGGGCCACACACACACCGACCCCTTCAGTGGCAGCACTTGTGCCTTAGTTGTACACTTCACAGGTAGATTTGCATCAAGCACATTCAAAAATACGTCATACTTAACCGTTCCCAGGATGACCCCGGGGTAGATAGCAAAGTCTTTGCTGAACCATGACTTGTTCATCTTGGCTCATTTTAGAAAACACAGCAAGCAAGGGTTACTCCAAGTGGAGTCTCCCTTTTTTTCAAAAAATTGGGCCACACACTCACCCCTTCAGTGGCAGCACTTGTGTCCTAGTTGTACACTTCACAGGTAGATTTGCATCAAGCACAATCAAAAATACGCCATACTTAACCGTTCCCAGGATGACCCCGGGGTAGGTAGCAAAGTCTTTGCTGAACCATGACTTGTTCATCTTGGCTCCTTTTAAAAAACACAGCAAGCAAGGGTTACTCCAAGTGGAGTCTCACTTTTTTTCAAAAAATTGGGCCACACAGACACTCACCCCTTCAGTGGCAGCACTTGTGCCCCATTTGTACACTTCACAGGTAGATTTGCATCAAGCGCATTCAAAAATACGCCATACTTAACCGTTCCCAGGATGACCCCGGGGTAGGTAGCTAAGTCTTTCCTGATCCCAGCTCTGTTCATCTTGGCTCCTTTTAAAAAACACAGCAAGCAAGGGTTACTCCAAGTGGAGTTTCCCTTTTTTTCAAAAAATTGGGCCACACAGACACTCACCCCTTCAGTGGCAGCACTTGTGCCCTAGTTGTACACTTCACAGGTAGATTTGCATCAAGCACAATAAAAAATACGCCATACTTAACCGTTCCCGGGATGACCCCGGGGTAGGTAGCTAAGTCTTTCCTGATCCCAGCTCTGTTCATCTTGGCTCCTTTTAAAAAACACAGCAAGCAAGGGTTACTCCAAGCGGAGTCTCCCTTTTTTTCAAAAAATTGGGCCACACAGACACCCACCCCTTCAGTGGCAGCACTTGTGCCCCAGTTGTACACTTCACAGCTAGATTTGCATCAAGCACATTCAACTTACGCCATACTTTACCGTCCCCAGGAGGACACCGGGGTAGTTAGCTAAGTCTTTCCTGATCCCAGCTCTGTTCATCTTGGCTCCTTTTAAAAAACACAGCAAGCAAGGGTTACTCCAAGTGGAGTCTCCCTTTTTTTCAAAAAATTGGGCCACACAGACACTCACCCCTTCAGTGGCAGCACTTGTGCCCTAGTTGTACACTTCACAGGTAGATTTGCATCAAGCACAATCAAAAATATGCCATACTTAACCGTTCCCAGGATGACCCCGGGGTAGGTAGCTAAGTCTTTCCTGATCCCAGCTCTGTTCATCTTGGCTCCTTTTAAAAAACACAGCAAGCAAGGGTCACTCCAAGCGGAGTCTCCCTTTTTTTCAAAAAATTGGGCCACACAGACACCCACCCCTTCAGTGGCAGCACCTGTGCCCCAGTTGTACACGTCACAGCTAGATTTGCATCAAGCACATTAAAAAATACGCCATACTTAACCGTCCCCAGGAGGACACCGGGGTAGGTAGCTAAGTCTTTCCTGATCCCAGCTCTGTTCATCTTGGCTCCTTTTAAAAAACACAGCAAGCAAGGGGTACTCCAAGCGGAGTCTCCCTTTTTTTCCAAAAATTGGGCCACACAGACACTCACCCCTTCAGTGGCAGCACTTGTGCCCTAGTTGCAAACAGGATGTTTTGATTTGCATCAAGCACATTCCAAATCCACAAGCATTTACTCTCCCCAGGATGACACAGGGGTCGTAAATTCCTTGTGGATCCATGACTTGTTCATTTTGATGAACGTTAGTCTGTCCACATTGTCACTGGACAGACGCGTGCGCTTATCTGTCAGCACACACCCAGCAGCACTGAAGACACGTTCAGAGACAACACTGGCAGCTGGACACGACAAAATCTCCAAGGCGTAAGTGGAGAGCTCTGGCCATTTTTCAAGATTTGAAGCCCAAAATGAGCAAGGCTCCATTTGAAAAGTCATGGCATCGATGTTCATTTGGAGATACTCCTGTATCATCCTCTCCAGCCGTTGACTATGTGTCAGACTTGTTGTCTCTGGTGGCCTTGCAAAGGAGGGTCTAAAAAAATTATGAAAAGATTCAATAAAATTGCTGTTACCAGCACCAGTTACGGTGTCACTGGTACGGGTGGACTGTTGAAGATGACGAGACCGTCCCATGTTTGTCAAGTTACAACTGGGAGATTCACTCTCTGCACCTGCACGGTTGTTTGGTGGAAAAGCCGAGCAAAGATCGAGTAACAGCTTGTGCTGATACTCCTGCATATGTGCGTCCCTTTCTATGGAAGGAATTATGTCACAAAATTTGGACTTGTACCGGGGATCTAATAGTGTGGCAAGCCAGTAGTCATCATCACTTCTAATTTTGACAATACGAGGGTCATGTTGGAGGTAGTGCAGCAAGAAGGCACTCATGTGTCTTGCGCAGCCATGTGGACCAAGTCCACGCTGTGTTTGTGGCATAGAGGTGCTACCCGTTCTTTCTTCCTCTGACATCTCCCCCCAACCTCTTTCAACTGAAATTTGACCAAGGTCTCCCTCATCTGCTGAGTCTTCCATGTCCATGGACAGTTCGTCCTCCATTTCTTCATGTTCTCCTGCACCTTCCTCACTTTTTCGCCTGCTACCATGCGCCCTTGTTGATCCCTGTCCCCCATGGTCCCATGCCTGCCGCGTTGGTGATGATGAACGTCTGGACCTTGGTGATGTTGTTGTCTTTTGCGCATATGAATCCTCCTGTAGTTCCTCCCCTTCCTGTTGTCCCACCCCCTGACTCCGAATAGTGTTTAGCGTGTGCTCCAGCATGTAAATGACTGGAATTGTCATGCTGATAATGGCATTGTCAGCGCTAAAATATTCGTCACCATGTCGAAACTGTGCAGAAGGGTGCATAGGTCCTTGATCTGAGACCACTCCATCAGGGTGATCTGCTCCACCTCTGCATCTCGTTGGCCCAGGCTATACGTCATGACGTATTGCACCAGGGCTCGGCGGTGCTGCCACAGTCGCTGTAACATGTGGAGAGTCGAATTCCAGCGTGTCGCCACATCGCATTTCAGGCGATGAACCGGCAGGCCAAAAGACTTCTGGAGTGATGCAAGTCGCTCAGCTGCGGCGGTTGAAAGGCGGAAGTGAGCAGACAGTTTTCGTGCCCTGGTCAGAAGGCCATCTAGGCCGGGATAGTGTGTTAAAAATTGCTGGACAACAAGGTTCAATACGTGAGCCATACAAGGCAAGTGTGTCACCTTGCCCAGGCGAAGGGCCGCACCCAGGTTTGCAGCATTGTCGCACACGGCCTTACCAGGCTGCAGGTTGAGTGGAGACAACCATTTATTAAACTCAGTCTCCAGAGCTGCCCACAACTTAGCCGCTGTGTGACTCTTATTTCCAAGACATTTCAAGCTAAATACCGCCTGATGCCGTTGCGCTCTGCTGCCAGCATAGTAATGAGGGGTGCGTGATTCCTTCTGCGCAGTGAGAACGCTGGTGGCCTGACCAGGCAGGCTTGGGTCGGAGGTGGAGGACCCAGATGAGGTGGAGGAGGCAGAAGCAGTGGCGGAACTTGGAAAGACATCGGATTGACACACAAGTCGTGGGGACGGCAAGACTTGTGCAGCAGACCCTTTACCATCTATCACCATAGTTACCCAGTGCCCAGTCAGCGACATGTAACGTCCCTGTCCATGCTTACTGGTCCAAGTATCGGTGGTGAAATGCACCCGTTCACACACAGAGTTTCTCAAGGAAGCGGTGATGTTGTGTGCGACATGCTGGTGTAGCGCGGGCACACCTTTCTTAGAGAAGTAGTGGCAACTGGGCATCTGGTACTGGGGCACAGCGACAGACATAAGGTCTCTAAAATCCTGTGTGTCCACCAGGCGGAAAGGCAGCATTTCGGTAGCCAAGAGCTTACAGAGGGATAAAGTCAACCTCTTAGCTTTGTCATGGGTCGCAGCAAATGGCCTTTTATTTGTCCACATCTGAGGGACAGAGATCTGCCTGCTGTGTGTAGACAGTGTTAAGTAGGGTGTCCCTGGAAAAATGCAGCTTTGTGAGGAAAGTGCAGGCGTAGACATGATGTTGCCTTCATCCAACGTTGGTGCTATCGATGTCTGAGAGAGCTGTACACACGCACTTGTTTCCCCTTCCAAACCAACTGACGACCTACCAAGCAAACTGCCTGTTGCGGTTACAGTGGTGGAAGTTGTGCGTGGAAAACCAGTTGTGACAGCTGTCCCCACAGTCCTAGAAGATGAAGAGCGCGCGGATGCACTGGAAGGGGCAGTCGGTGGATGGTTCTCTCCGCTAGGCCGAATTGCAGCACGGTGAGCTTCCCACTGGGACCTATGATATTTATTCATGTGACGATTCATGGAAGAAGTTGTCAAACTGCTGAGATTTTGCCCTCTACTAACAGAATCACGACAAATTTTACAGATCACATAATTTGGGCGATCTTTTGCTATGTCAAAAAAGGACCAGGCTAGGCAAGCCTTAGAGGGCATGCGACCTGCTGATCCACCCCGACTAGTGCTCAGAGGCAGAGTGGTGGCTGAGGATGCAGTTGTAGACGTGCTACCAGTGCTCCTACTCTGTCCAGGAAGGCGCAAGGTAACTTCGTCGTCGGTTGCATCCTCCTCCACCGCCTCTGTTGACCTCCTCGAGTGCCTGACTGTGGGTTGACAGTAGGTGGGATCTAGAACTTGCTCATCAATTGTTGAGTTTGCACTCCCCTCACCCTCAGACCGAGCCTCTTCTTGCCCTGACCGAATATTTAAGTTGTCATGCCAATCTGGTATCTGCGTCTCATCGTCATCAGTATGTTCCTCATTGTCTATAACAACAGGTGTTACAGTTTGTGAAAAAGGGTCAACATTATGCTCAGAAACTTGGTCCTCACGGCCTGAATCAGAGTCACAAAGGTTCTGGGCATCACTACAGACCATTTCCTGGTCTGTACTCACTGTAGCTTGGGAGCAGACTTCTGATTCCCAGGCTATAGTGTGACTGAACAGCTCTGCAGACTCAGCCATCTCAGTTCCACCATACTGTGCAGGGCGGATGGAGACTTCAGAGCTGGGAGAAAGCAAGTGTGATTGGGCTGACAACTGAGAGGACTGGTGTTTTTTGGATGCGGTAGTTGAGGTGGCGGAGAGGGCACTTGTTGGACCACTTGAGATCCATTCAAGCATTTTCCTTTTTTGGCCATCATCTACCTTTGTTCCAGTTGTTCGTGTCAGTAAAAAAGGGAGCACATCGGATTGTCCTCGGTAAGTAGTAGACATCTTACTTTTGCTGGAAGATGGTCTATCTTCAGCAGATGTTAATGGAGCTTTGCCACCTTTCCCACGGACAAACCCTTTTTTTCCTTTTCCAACACGCCTCTTCACCTTTCCACCAGCAACTGTCATTTTGCCACTCATTTTGATTGCGACAAGATTGTGCACTTAAAATGTGGTAGTAAAAATTGAGAGGTGGTGTAGATTTCAGTGGTGGTCTAGCTTTATTAACAGCAGAATAAACAACAATAATTATCCCTGACAATGCAACTACGGCCCTTAAACTGGCAGCATAGTTTGCTAGTATAATGGCTTAGTAACAATGAGTTTCAGTGTGCAATGCAGAGGTGCTGCAAATATCTTTGCACCAGTAGGACAAAAATGAAGTCCAACAGCCACTTTTAGGATGCCACTAAGTTTCCTCAGTGTTTGGTATTTTAATGGCTTTGTAACAATGAGTTTGAGTGTGCAATGCAGTGGTGCTGCAAATAGCTTTGCACCAGTGGGACATTATTGGAAGTCCAACAGCCACTTTTAGGATGCCACTAAGTTTACTCAGTGTTTGGTATTATAATGGCTTTGTATCAAAGAGCTTGAGTGTGCAATGCAGAGGTGCTGCAAATATCTTTGCACTAGTGGGACAATAATGAAGTCCAACAGCCACTTTTAGGATGCCACTAAGTTTCCTCAGTGTTTGCTAGTATAATGGCTTAGTAACAATGAGTTTGAGTGTGCAATGCAGTGGTGCTGCAAATAGCTTTGCACCAGTGGAACACTAATGGAAGTTCAACAGCCACTTTTAGGATGCCACTAAGTTTACTCAGTGTTTGCTAGTATAATGGCTTAGTAACAATGAGTTTGAGTGTGCAATGCAGTGGTGCTGCAAATAGCTTTGCACCAGTGGGACACTAATGGAAGTCCAACAGCCACTTTTAGGATGCCACTAAGTTTACTCAGAGTTTGGTATTATAATGGCTTTGTAACAATGAGCTTGAGTGTGCAATGCAGAGGGGCTGCAAATATCTTTGCACTAGTGGGACAATAATGAAGTCCAACAGCCACTTTTAGGATGCCACTAAGTTTACTCAGTGTTTGCTAGTATAATGGCTTAGTAACAATGAGTTTGAGTGTGCAATGCAGAGGTGCTGCAAATATCTTTGCACTAGTGGGACAATAATGAAGTCCAACAGACACTTTTAGGATGCCACTAAGTTTCCTCAGTGTTTGCTAGTATAATGGCTTAGTAACAATGAGTTTGAGTGTGCAATGCAGTGGTGCTGCAAATAGCTTTGCACCAGTGGGACACTAATGGAAGTCCAACAGCCACTTTTAGGATGCCACTAAGTTTACTCAGAGTTTGGTATTATAATGGCTTTGTAACAATGAGCTTGAGTGTGCAATGCAGAGGGGCTGCAAATATCTTTGCACTAGTGGGACAATAATGAAGTCCAACAGCCACTTTTAGGATGCCACTAAGTTTCCTCAGTGTTTGCTAGTATAATGGCTTAGTAACAATGAGTTTGAGTGTGCAATGCAGAGGTGCTGCAAATATCTTTGCACTAGTGGGAGAATAATGAAGTCCAACAGCCACTTTTAGGATGCCACTAAGTTTCCTCAGTGTTTGCTAGTATAATGGCTTAGTAACAATGAGTTTGAGTGTGCAATGCAGAGGTGCTGCACATAGATTTGCACCAGTAGGACACTAATGGAAGTCCAACAGCCACTTTTAGGATGCCACTAAGTTTACTCAGTGTTTGCTAGTATAATAGCTTAGTAATAATGAGTTTGAGTGTGCAATGCAGAGGTGCTGCAAATATCTTTGCACTAGTGGGACAATAATGAAGTCCAACAGCCACTTTTAGGATGCCACTAAGTTTCCTCAGTGTTTTCTAGTATAATGGCTTAGTAACAATGAGTTTGAGTGTGCAATGCAGTGGTGCTGCAAATAGCTTTGCACCAGTGGGACACTAATGGAAGTCCAACAGCCACTTTTAGGATGCCACTAAGTTTACTCAGTGTTTGCTAGTATAATGGCTTAGTAACAATGAGTTTGAGTGTGCAATGCAGTGGTGCTGCAAATAGCTTTGCACCAGTGGGACACTAATGGAAGTCCAACAGCCACTTTTAGGATGCCACTAAGTTTACTCAGTGTTTGCTAGTATAATGGCTTTGTAACAATGAGCTTGAGTGTGCAATGCAGAGGTGCTGCAAATATCTTTGCACTAGTGGGACAGTAATGAAGTCCAACAGCCACTTTTAGGATGCCACTAAGTTTCCTCAGTGTTTGCTAGTATAATGGCTTAGTAACAATGAGTTTGAGTGTGCAATGCAGTGGTGCTGCAAATAGCTTTGCACCAGTGGGACACTATTGGAAGTCCAACAGCCACTTTTAGGATGCCACTAAGTTTCCTCAGTGTTTGCTAGTATAATGGCTTAGTAACAATGAGTTTGAGTGTGCAATGCAGTGGTGCTGCAAATAGCTTTGCACCAGTGGGACACTAATGGAAGTCCAACAGCCACTTTTAGGATGCCACTAAGTTTACTCAGTGTTTGGTATTATAATGGCTTTGTAACAATGAGCTTGAGTGTGCAATGCAGAGGTGCTGCAAATATCTTTGCACTAGTGGGACAATAATGAAGTCTAACAGCCACTTTTAGGATGCCACTAAGTTTCCTCAGTGTTTGCTAGTATAATGGCTTAGTAACAATGAGTTTGAGTGTGCAATGCAGAGGTGCTGCAAATATCTTTGCACTAGTGGGACAATAATGAAGTCCAACAGACACTTTTAGGATGCCACTAAGTTTCCTCAGTGTTTGCTAGTATAATGGCTTAGTAACAATGAGTTTGAGTGTGCAATGCAGTGGTGCTGCAAATAGCTTTGCACCAGTGGGACACTAATGGAAGTCCAACAGCCACTTTTAGGATGCCACTAAGTTTACTCAGAGTTTGGTATTATAATGGCTTTGTAACAATGAGCTTGAGTGTGCAATGCAGAGGGGCTGCAAATATCTTTGCACTAGTGGGACAATAATGAAGTCCAACAGCCACTTTTAGGATGCCACTAAGTTTCCTCAGTGTTTGCTAGTATAATGGCTTAGTAACAATGAGTTTGAGTGTGCAATGCAGAGGTGCTGCAAATATCTTTGCACTAGTGGGAGAATAATGAAGTCCAACAGCCACTTTTAGGATGCCACTAAGTTTCCTCAGTGTTTGCTAGTATAATGGCTTAGTAACAATGAGTATGAGTGTGCAATGCAGAGGTGCTGCACATAGATTTGCACCAGTAGGACACTAATGGAAGTCCAACAGCCACTTTTAGGATGCCACTAAGTTTACTCAGTGTTTGCTAGTATAATAGCTTAGTAATAATGAGTTTGAGTGTGCAATGCAGAGGTGCTGCAAATATCTTTGCACTAGTGGGACAATAATGAAGTCCAACAGCCACTTTTAGGATGCCACTAAGTTTCCTCAGTGTTTTCTAGTATAATGGCTTAGTAACAATGAGTTTGAGTGTGCAATGCAGTGGTGCTGCAAATAGCTTTGCACCAGTGGGACACTAATGGAAGTCCAACAGCCACTTTTAGGATGCCACTAAGTTTACTCAGTGTTTGCTAGTATAATGGCTTAGTAACAATGAGTTTGAGTGTGCAATGCAGTGGTGCTGCAAATAGCTTTGCACCAGTGGGACACTAATGGAAGTCCAACAGCCACTTTTAGGATGCCACTAAGTTTACTCAGTGTTTGCTAGTATAATGGCTTTGTAACAATGAGCTTGAGTGTGCAATGCAGAGGTGCTGCAAATATCTTTGCACTAGTGGGACAGTAATGAAGTCCAACAGCCACTTTTAGGATGCCACTAAGTTTCCTCAGTGTTTGCTAGTATAATGGCTTAGTAACAATGAGTTTGAGTGTGCAATGCAGTGGTGCTGCAAATAGCTTTGCACCAGTGGGACACTATTGGAAGTCCAACAGCCACTTTTAGGATGCCACTAAGTTTCCTCAGTGTTTGCTAGTATAATGGCTTAGTAACAATGAGTTTGAGTGTGCAATGCAGTGGTGCTGCAAATAGCTTTGCACCAGTGGGACACTAATGGAAGTCCAACAGCCACTTTTAGGATGCCACTAAGTTTACTCAGTGTTTGGTATTATAATGGCTTTGGAACAATGAGCTTGAGTGTGCAATGCAGAGGTGCTGCAAATATCTTTGCACTAGTGGGACAATAATGAAGTCCAACAGACACTTTTAGGATGCCACTAAGTTTCCTCAGTGTTTGCTAGTATAATGGCTTAGTAACAATGAGTTTGAGTGTGCAATGTAGTGGTGCTGCAAATAGCTTTGCACCAGTGGGACACTAATGGAAGTCCAACAGCCACTTTTAGGATGCCACTAAGTTTACTCAGTGTTTGGTATTATAATGGCTTTGTAACAATGAGCTTGAGTGTGCAATGCAGAGGTGCTGAAAATATCTTTGCACCAGTGGGACACTAATGGAAGTCCAACAGCCACTTTTAGGATGCCACTAAGTTTACTCAGAGTTTGGTATTATAATGGCTTTGTAACAATGAGCTTGAGTGTGCAATGCAGAGGGGCTGCAAATATCTTTGCACTAGTGGGACAATAATGAAGTCCAGCAGCCACTTTTAGGATGCCATCAAGTTTCCTCAGTGTTTGCTAGTATAATGGCTTAGTAACAATGAGTTTGAGTGTGCAATGTAGTGGTGCTGCAAATAGCTTTGCACCAGTGGGACACTAATGGAAGTCCAACAGCCACTTTTAGGATGCCACTAAGTTTACTCAGTGTTTGGTATTATAATGGCTTTGTAACAATGAGCTTGAGTGTGCAATGCAGAGGTGCTGAAAATATCTTTGCATTAGTGGGACAATAATGGAAGTCCAACAGCCACTTTTAGGATGCCACTAAGTTTACTTAGTGTTTGGTATTATAATGGCTTTGTAACAATGAGCTTGAGTGTGCAATGCAGAGGTGCTGAAAATATCTTTGCACTAGTGGGACAATAATAAAGTCCAACAGCCACTTTTAGGATGCCACTAAGTTTCCTCAGTGTTTGCTAGTATAATGGCTTTGTAACAATGAGGTTGAGTGTGCAATGCAGTGGTGCTGCAAATAGCTTTGCACCAGTGGGAGAATAATTAAGTCCAACAGCCACTTTTAGGATGCCACGAAGTTTCCTCAGTGTTTGCTAGTATAATGGCTTAGTAACAATGAGTTTGAGTGTGCAATGCAGAGGTGCTGCACATAGATTTGCACCAGTAGGACACTAATGGAAGTCCAACAGCCACTTTTAGGATGCCACTAAGTTTACTCAGTGTTTGCTAGTATAATAGCTTAGTAATAATGAGTTTGAGTGTGCAATGCAGAGGTGCTGCAAATATCTTTGCACTAGTGGGACAATAATGAAGTCCAACAGCCACTTTTAGGATGCCACTAAGTTTCCTCAGTGTTTTCTAGTATAATGGCTTAGTAACAATGAGTTTGAGTGTGCAATGCAGTGGTGCTGCAAATAGCTTTGCACCAGTGGGACACTAATGGAAGTCCAACAGCCACTTTTAGGATGCCACTAAGTTTACTCAGTGTTTGCTAGTATAATGGCTTAGTAACAATGAGTTTGAGTGTGCAATGCAGTGGTGCTGCAAATAGCTTTGCACCAGTGGGACACTAATGGAAGTCCAACAGCCAGTTTTAGGATGCCACTAAGTTTACTCAGTGTTTGCTAGTATAATGGCTTTGTAACAATGAGCTTGAGTGTGCAATGCAGAGGTGCTGCAAATATCTTTGCACTAGTGGGACAGTAATGAAGTCCAACAGCCACTTTTAGGATGCCACTAAGTTTCCTCAGTGTTTGCTAGTATAATGGCTTAGTAATAATGAGTTTGAGTGTGCAATGCAGAGGTGCCAGTTCCACCATACTGTGCAGGGCGGATGGAGACTTCAGAGCTGGGAGAAAGCAAGTGTGATTGGGCTGACAACTGAGAGGACTGGTGTTTTTTGGATGCGGTAGTTGAGGTGGCGGAGAGGGCACTTGTTGGACCACTTGAGATCCATTCAAGCATTTTCCTTTTTTGGCCATCATCTACCTTTGTTCCAGTTGTTCGTGTCAGTAAAAAAGGGAGCACATCGGATTGTCCTCGGTAAGTAGTAGACATCTTACTTTTGCTGGAAGATGGTCTATCTTCAGCAGATGTTAATGGAGCTTTGCCACCTTTCCCACGGACAAACCCTTTTTTTCCTTTTCCAACACGCCTCTTCACCTTTCCACCAGCAACTGTCATTTTGCCACTCATTTTGATTGCGACAAGATTGTGCACTTAAAATGTGGTAGTAAAAATTGAGAGGTGGTGTAGATTTCAGTGGTGGTCTAGCTTTATTAACAGCAGAATAAACAACAATAATTATCCCTGACAATGCAACTACGGCCCTTAAACTGGCAGCATAGTTTGCTAGTATAATGGCTTAGTAACAATGAGTTTCAGTGTGCAATGCAGAGGTGCTGCAAATATCTTTGCACCAGTAGGACAAAAATGAAGTCCAACAGCCACTTTTAGGATGCCACTAAGTTTCCTCAGTGTTTGGTATTTTAATGGCTTTGTAACAATGAGTTTGAGTGTGCAATGCAGTGGTGCTGCAAATAGCTTTGCACCAGTGGGACATTATTGGAAGTCCAACAGCCACTTTTAGGATGCCACTAAGTTTACTCAGTGTTTGGTATTATAATGGCTTTGTATCAAAGAGCTTGAGTGTGCAATGCAGAGGTGCTGCAAATATCTTTGCACTAGTGGGACAATAATGAAGTCCAACAGCCACTTTTAGGATGCCACTAAGTTTCCTCAGTGTTTGCTAGTATAATGGCTTAGTAACAATGAGTTTGAGTGTGCAATGCAGTGGTGCTGCAAATAGCTTTGCACCAGTGGAACACTAATGGAAGTTCAACAGCCACTTTTAGGATGCCACTAAGTTTACTCAGTGTTTGCTAGTATAATGGCTTAGTAACAATGAGTTTGAGTGTGCAATGCAGTGGTGCTGCAAATAGCTTTGCACCAGTGGGACACTAATGGAAGTCCAACAGCCACTTTTAGGATGCCACTAAGTTTACTCAGAGTTTGGTATTATAATGGCTTTGTAACAATGAGCTTGAGTGTGCAATGCAGAGGGGCTGCAAATATCTTTGCACTAGTGGGACAATAATGAAGTCCAACAGCCACTTTTAGGATGCCACTAAGTTTACTCAGTGTTTGGTATTAAAATGGCTTTGTATCAAAGAGCTTGAGTGTGTAATGCAGAGGTGCTGCAAATATCTTTGCACTAGTGGGAGAATAATGAAGTCTAACAGCCACTTTTAGGATGCCACTAAGTTTCCTCAGTGTTTGCTAGTATAATGGCTTAGTAACAATGAGTTTGAGTGTGCAATGCAGAGGTGCTGCAAATATCTTTGCACTAGTGGGACAATAATGAAGTCCAACAGACACTTTTAGGATGCCACTAAGTTTCCTCAGTGTTTGCTAGTATAATGGCTTAGTAACAATGAGTTTGAGTGTGCAATGCAGTGGTGCTGCAAATAGCTTTGCACCAGTGGGACACTAATGGAAGTCCAACAGCCACTTTTAGGATGCCACTAAGTTTACTCAGAGTTTGGTATTATAATGGCTTTGTAACAATGAGCTTGAGTGTGCAATGCAGAGGGGCTGCAAATATCTTTGCACTAGTGGGACAATAATGAAGTCCAACAGCCACTTTTAGGATGCCACTAAGTTTCCTCAGTGTTTGCTAGTATAATGGCTTAGTAACAATGAGTTTGAGTGTGCAATGCAGAGGTGCTGCACATAGATTTGCACCAGTAGGACACTAATAGAAGTCCAACAGCCACTTTTAGGATGCCACTAAGTTTACTCAGTGTTTGCTAGTATAATAGCTTAGTAATAATGAGTTTGAGTGTGCAATGCAGAGGTGCTGCAAATATCTTTGCACTAGTGGGACAATAATGAAGTCCAACAGCCACTTTTAGGATGCCACTAAGTTTCCTCAGTGTTTTTTAGTATAATGGCTTAGTAACAATGAGTTTGAGTGTGCAATGCAGTGGTGCTGCAAATAGCTTTGCACCAGTGGGACACTAATGGAAGTCCAACAGCCACTTTTAGGATGCCACTAAGTTTACTCAGTGTTTGCTAGTATAATGGCTTAGTAACAATGAGTTTGAGTGTGCAATGCAGTGGTGCTGCAAATAGCTTTGCACCAGTGGGACACTAATGGAAGTCCAACAGCCACTTTTAGGATGCCACTAAGTTTACTCAGTGTTTGCTAGTATAATGGCTTTGTAACAATGAGCTTGAGTGTGCAATGCAGAGGTGCTGCAAATATCTTTGCACTAGTGGGACAGTAATGAAGTCCAACAGCCACTTTTAGGATGCCACTAAGTTTCCTCAGTGTTTGCTAGTATAATGGCTTAGTAACAATGAGTTTGAGTGTGCAATGCAGTGGTGCTGCAAATAGCTTTGCACCAGTGGGACACTATTGGAAGTCCAACAGCCACTTTTAGGATGCCACTAAGTTTCCTCAGTGTTTGCTAGTATAATGGCTTAGTAACAATGAGTTTGAGTGTGCAATGCAGTGGTGCTGCAAATAGCTTTGCACCAGTGGGACACTAATGGAAGTCCAACAGCCACTTTTAGGATGCCACTAAGTTTACTCAGTGTTTGGTATTATAATGGCTTTGTAACAATGAGCTTGAGTGTGCAATGCAGAGGTGCTGCAAATATCTTTGCACTAGTGGGACAATAATGAAGTCTAACAGCCACTTTTAGGATGCCACTAAGTTTCCTCAGTGTTTGCTAGTATAATGGCTTAGTAACAATGAGTTTGAGTGTGCAATGCAGAGGTGCTGCAAATATCTTTGCACTAGTGGGACAATAATGAAGTCCAACAGACACTTTTAGGATGCCACTAAGTTTCCTCAGTGTTTGCTAGTATAATGGCTTAGTAACAATGAGTTTGAGTGTGCAATGCAGTGGTGCTGCAAATAGCTTTGCACCAGTGGGACACTAATGGAAGTCCAACAGCCACTTTTAGGATGCCACTAAGTTTACTCAGAGTTTGGTATTATAATGGCTTTGTAACAATGAGCTTGAGTGTGCAATGCAGAGGGGCTGCAAATATCTTTGCACTAGTGGGACAATAATGAAGTCCAACAGCCACTTTTAGGATGCCACTAAGTTTCCTCAGTGTTTGCTAGTATAATGGCTTAGTAACAATGAGTTTGAGTGTGCAATGCAGAGGTGCTGCAAATATCTTTGCACTAGTGGGAGAATAATGAAGTCCAACAGCCACTTTTAGGATGCCACTAAGTTTCCTCAGTGTTTGCTAGTATAATGGCTTAGTAACAATGAGTTTGAGTGTGCAATGCAGAGGTGCTGCACATAGATTTGCACCAGTAGGACACTAATGGAAGTCCAACAGCCACTTTTAGGATGCCACTAAGTTTACTCAGTGTTTGCTAGTATAATAGCTTAGTAATAATGAGTTTGAGTGTGCAATGCAGAGGTGCTGCAAATATCTTTGCACTAGTGGGACAATAATGAAGTCCAACAGCCACTTTTAGGATGCCACTAAGTTTCCTCAGTGTTTTCTAGTATAATGGCTTAGTAACAATGAGTTTGAGTGTGCAATGCAGTGGTGCTGCAAATAGCTTTGCACCAGTGGGACACTAATGGAAGTCCAACAGCCACTTTTAGGATGCCACTAAGTTTACTCAGTGTTTGCTAGTATAATGGCTTAGTAACAATGAGTTTGAGTGTGCAATGCAGTGGTGCTGCAAATAGCTTTGCACCAGTGGGACACTAATGGAAGTCCAACAGCCACTTTTAGGATGCCACTAAGTTTACTCAGTGTTTGCTAGTATAATGGCTTTGTAACAATGAGCTTGAGTGTGCAATGCAGAGGTGCTGCAAATATCTTTGCACTAGTGGGACAGTAATGAAGTCCAACAGCCACTTTTAGGATGCCACTAAGTTTCCTCAGTGTTTGCTAGTATAATGGCTTAGTAACAATGAGTTTGAGTGTGCAATGCAGTGGTGCTGCAAATAGCTTTGCACCAGTGGGACACTATTGGAAGTCCAACAGCCACTTTTAGGATGCCACTAAGTTTCCTCAGTGTTTGCTAGTATAATGGCTTAGTAACAATGAGTTTGAGTGTGCAATGCAGTGGTGCTGCAAATAGCTTTGCACCAGTGGGACACTAATGGAAGTCCAACAGCCACTTTTAGGATGCCACTAAGTTTACTCAGTGTTTGGTATTATAATGGCTTTGGAACAATGAGCTTGAGTGTGCAATGCAGAGGTGCTGCAAATATCTTTGCACTAGTGGGACAATAATGAAGTCCAACAGACACTTTTAGGATGCCACTAAGTTTCCTCAGTGTTTGCTAGTATAATGGCTTAGTAACAATGAGTTTGAGTGTGCAATGTAGTGGTGCTGCAAATAGCTTTGCACCAGTGGGACACTAATGGAAGTCCAACAGCCACTTTTAGGATGCCACTAAGTTTACTCAGTGTTTGGTATTATAATGGCTTTGTAACAATGAGCTTGAGTGTGCAATGCAGAGGTGCTGAAAATATCTTTGCACCAGTGGGACACTAATGGAAGTCCAACAGCCACTTTTAGGATGCCACTAAGTTTACTCAGAGTTTGGTATTATAATGGCTTTGTAACAATGAGCTTGAGTGTGCAATGCAGAGGGGCTGCAAATATCTTTGCACTAGTGGGACAATAATGAAGTCCAGCAGCCACTTTTAGGATGCCATCAAGTTTCCTCAGTGTTTGCTAGTATAATGGCTTAGTAACAATGAGTTTGAGTGTGCAATGTAGTGGTGCTGCAAATAGCTTTGCACCAGTGGGACACTAATGGAAGTCCAACAGCCACTTTTAGGATGCCACTAAGTTTACTCAGTGTTTGGTATTATAATGGCTTTGTAACAATGAGCTTGAGTGTGCAATGCAGAGGTGCTGAAAATATCTTTGCACTAGTGGGACAATAATGGAAGTCCAACAGCCACTTTTAGGATGCCACTAAGTTTACTTAGTGTTTGGTATTATAATGGCTTTGTAACAATGAGCTTGAGTGTGCAATGCAGAGGTGCTGAAAATATCTATGCACTAGTGGGACAATAATAAAGTCCAACAGCCACTTTTAGGATGCTACTAAGTTTCCTCAGTGTTTGCTAGTATAATGGCTTTGTAACAATGAGGTTGAGTGTGCAATGCAGTGGTGCTGCAAATAGCTTTGCACCAGTGGGAGAATAATTAAGTCCAACAGCCACTTTTAGGATGCCACTAAGTTTCCTCAGTGTTTGCTAGTATAATGGCTTAGTAACAATGAGTTTGAGTGTGCAATGCAGAGGTGCTGCACATAGATTTGCACCAGTAGGACACTAATGGAAGTCCAACAGCCACTTTTAGGATGCCACTAAGTTTACTCAGTGTTTGCTAGTATAATAGCTTAGTAATAATGAGTTTGAGTGTGCAATGCAGAGGGGCTGCAAATATCTTTGCACTAGTGGGACAATAATGAAGTCCAACAGCCACTTTTAGGATGCCACTAAGTTTCCTCAGTGTTTTCTAGTATAATGGCTTAGTAACAATGAGTTTGAGTGTGCAATGCAGTGGTGCTGCAAATAGCTTTGCACCAGTGGGACACTAATGGAAGTCCAACAGCCACTTTTAGGATGCCACTAAGTTTACTCAGTGTTTGCTAGTATAATGGCTTAGTAACAATGAGTTTGAGTGTGCAATGCAGTGGTGCTGCAAATAGCTTTGCACCAGTGGGACACTAATGGAAGTCCAACAGCCAGTTTTAGGATGCCACTAAGTTTACTCAGTGTTTGCTAGTATAATGGCTTTGTAACAATGAGCTTGAGTGTGCAATGCAGAGGTGCTGCAAATATCTTTGCACTAGTGGGACAGTAATGAAGTCCAACAGCCACTTTTAGGATGCCACTAAGTTTCCTCAGTGTTTGCTAGTATAATGGCTTAGTAACAATGAGTTTGAGTGTGCAATGCAGAGGTGCCAGTTCCACCATACTGTGCAGGGCGGATGGAGACTTCAGAGCTGGGAGAAAGCAAGTGTGATTGGGCTGACAACTGAGAGGACTGGTGTTTTTTGGATGCGGTAGTTGAGGTGGCGGAGAGGGCACTTGTTGGACCACTTGAGATCCATTCAAGCATTTTCCTTTTTTGGCCATCATCTACCTTTGTTCCAGTTGTTCGTGTCAGTAAAAAAGGGAGCACATCGGATTGTCCTCGGTAAGTAGTAGACATCTTACTTTTGCTGGAAGATGGTCTATCTTCAGCAGATGTTAATGGAGCTTTGCCACCTTTCCCACGGACAAACCCTTTTTTTCCTTTTCCAACACGCCTCTTCACCTTTCCACCAGCAACTGTCATTTTGCCACTCATTTTGATTGCGACAAGATTGTGCACTTAAAATGTGGTAGTAAAAATTGAGAGGTGGTGTAGATTTCAGTGGTGGTCTAGCTTTATTAACAGCAGAATAAACAACAATAATTATCCCTGACAATGCAACTACGGCCCTTAAACTGGCAGCATAGTTTGCTAGTATAATGGCTTAGTAACAATGAGTTTCAGTGTGCAATGCAGAGGTGCTGCAAATATCTTTGCACCAGTAGGACAAAAATGAAGTCCAACAGCCACTTTTAGGATGCCACTAAGTTTCCTCAGTGTTTGGTATTTTAATGGCTTTGTAACAATGAGTTTGAGTGTGCAATGCAGTGGTGCTGCAAATAGCTTTGCACCAGTGGGACATTATTGGAAGTCCAACAGCCACTTTTAGGATGCCACTAAGTTTACTCAGTGTTTGGTATTATAATGGCTTTGTATCAAAGAGCTTGAGTGTGCAATGCAGAGGTGCTGCAAATATCTTTGCACTAGTGGGACAATAATGAAGTCCAACAGCCACTTTTAGGATGCCACTAAGTTTCCTCAGTGTTTGCTAGTATAATGGCTTAGTAACAATGAGTTTGAGTGTGCAATGCAGTGGTGCTGCAAATAGCTTTGCACCAGTGGAACACTAATGGAAGTTCAACAGCCACTTTTAGGATGCCACTAAGTTTACTCAGTGTTTGCTAGTATAATGGCTTAGTAACAATGAGTTTGAGTGTGCAATGCAGTGGTGCTGCAAATAGCTTTGCACCAGTGGGACACTAATGGAAGTCCAACAGCCACTTTTAGGATGCCACTAAGTTTACTCAGAGTTTGGTATTATAATGGCTTTGTAACAATGAGCTTGAGTGTGCAATGCAGAGGGGCTGCAAATATCTTTGCACTAGTGGGACAATAATGAAGTCCAACAGCCACTTTTAGGATGCCACTAAGTTTACTCAGTGTTTGGTATTAAAATGGCTTTGTATCAAAGAGCTTGAGTGTGTAATGCAGAGGTGCTGCAAATATCTTTGCACTAGTGGGAGAATAATGAAGTCTAACAGCCACTTTTAGGATGCCACTAAGTTTCCTCAGTGTTTGCTAGTATAATGGCTTAGTAACAATGAGTTTGAGTGTGCAATGCAGAGGTGCTGCAAATATCTTTGCACTAGTGGGACAATAATGAAGTCCAACAGACACTTTTAGGATGCCACTAAGTTTCCTCAGTGTTTGCTAGTATAATGGCTTAGTAACAATGAGTTTGAGTGTGCAATGCAGTGGTGCTGCAAATAGCTTTGCACCAGTGGGACACTAATGGAAGTCCAACAGCCACTTTTAGGATGCCACTAAGTTTACTCAGAGTTTGGTATTATAATGGCTTTGTAACAATGAGCTTGAGTGTGCAATGCAGAGGGGCTGCAAATATCTTTGCACTAGTGGGACAATAATGAAGTCCAACAGCCACTTTTAGGATGCCACTAAGTTTCCTCAGTGTTTGCTAGTATAATGGCTTAGTAACAATGAGTTTGAGTGTGCAATGCAGAGGTGCTGCAAATATCTTTGCACTAGTGGGAGAATAATGAAGTCCAACAGCCACTTTTAGGATGCCACTAAGTTTCCTCAGTGTTTGCTAGTATAATGGCTTAGTAACAATGAGTTTGAGTGTGCAATGCAGAGGTGCTGCACATAGATTTGCACCAGTAGGACACTAATGGAAGTCCAACAGCCACTTTTAGGATGCCACTAAGTTTACTCAGTGTTTGCTAGTATAATAGCTTAGTAATAATGAGTTTGAGTGTGCAATGCAGAGGTGCTGCAAATATCTTTGCACTAGTGGGACAATAATGAAGTCCAACAGCCACTTTTAGGATGCCACTAAGTTTCCTCAGTGTTTTCTAGTATAATGGCTTAGTAACAATGAGTTTGAGTGTGCAATGCAGTGGTGCTGCAAATAGCTTTGCACCAGTGGGACACTAATGGAAGTCCAACAGCCACTTTTAGGATGCCACTAAGTTTACTCAGTGTTTCCTAGTATAATGGCTTAGTAACAATGAGTTTTAGTGTGCAATGCAGTGGTGCTGCAAATAGCTTTGCACCAGTGGGACACTAATGGAAGTCCAACAGCCACTTTTAGGATGCCACTAAGTTTACTCAGTGTTTGCTAGTATAATGGCTTTGTAACAATGAGCTTGAGTGTGCAATGCAGAGGTGCTGCAAATATCTTTGCACTAGTGGGACAGTAATGAAGTCCAACAGCCACTTTTAGGATGCCACTAAGTTTCCTCAGTGTTTGCTAGTATAATGGCTTAGTAACAATGAGTTTGAGTGTGCAATGCAGTGGTGCTGCAAATAGCTTTGCACCAGTGGGACACTATTGGAAGTCCAACAGCCACTTTTAGGATGCCACTAAGTTTCCTCAGTGTTTGCTAGTATAATGGCTTTGTAACAATGAGTTTGAGTGTGCAATGCAGAGGTGCTGCAAATATCTTTGCACTAGTGGGACAATAATGAAGTCCAACAGACACTTTTAGGATGCCACTAAGTTTCCTCAGTGTTTGCTAGTATAATGGCTTAGTAACAATGAGTTTGAGTGTGCAATGCAGTGGTGCTGCAAATAGCTTTGCACCAGTGGGACACTAATGGAAGTCCAACAGCCACTTTTAGGATGCCACTAAGTTTACTCAGTGTTTGGTATTATAATGGCTTTGTAACAATGAGCTTGAGTGTGCAATGCAGAGATGCTGCAAATATCTTTGCACTAGTGGGACAATAATGAAGTCCAACAGACACTTTTAGGATGCCACTAAGTTTCCTCAGTGTTTGCTAGTATAATGGCTTAGTAACAATGAGTTTGAGTGTGCAATGTAGTGGTGCTGCAAATAGCTTTGCACCAGTGGGACACTAATGGAAGTCCAACAGCCACTTTTAGGATGCCACTAAGTTTACTCAGTGTTGGTATTATAATGGCTTTGTAACAATGAGCTTGAGTGTGCAATGCAGAGGTGCTGAAAATATCTTTGCACCAGTGGGACACTAATGGAAGTCCAACAGCCACTTTTAGGATGCCACTAAGTTTACTCAGAGTTTGGTATTATAATGGCTTTGTAACAATGAGCTTGAGTGTGCAATGCAGAGGGGCTGCAAATATCTTTGCACTAGTGGGACAATAATGAAGTCCAGCAGCCACTTTTAGGATGCCATCAAGTTTCCTCAGTGTTTGCTAGTATAATGGCTTAGTAACAATGAGTTTGAGTGTGCAATGCAGAGGTGCTGCAAATATCTTTGCACTAGTGGGAGAATAATGAAGTCCAACAGCCACTTTTAGGATGCCACTAAGTTTCCTCAGTGTTTGCTAGTATAATGGCTTAGTAACAATGAGTTTGAGTGTGCAATGCAGAGGTGCTGCACATAGATTTGCACCAGTAGGACACTAATGGAAGTCCAACAGCCACTTTTAGGATGCCACTAAGTTTACTCAGTGTTTGCTAGTATAATAGCTTAGTAATAATGAGTTTGAGTGTGCAATGCAGAGGGGCTGCAAATATCTTTGCACTAGTGGGACAATAATGAAGTCCAACAGCCACTTTTAGGATGCCACTAAGTTTCCTCAGTGTTTTCTAGTATAATGGCTTAGTAACAATGAGTTTGAGTGTGCAATGCAGTGGTGCTGCAAATAGCTTTGCACCAGTGGGACACTAATGGAAGTCCAACAGCCACTTTTAGGATGCCACTAAGTTTACTCAGTGTTTGCTAGTATAATGGCTTAGTAACAATGAGTTTGAGTGTGCAATGCAGTGGTGCTGCAAATAGCTTTGCACCAGTGGGACACTAATGGAAGTCCAACAGCCAGTTTTAGGATGCCACTAAGTTTACTCAGTGTTTGCTAGTATAATGGCTTTGTAACAATGAGCTTGAGTGTGCAATGCAGAGGTGCTGCAAATATCTTTGCACTAGTGGGACAGTAATGAAGTCCAACAGCCACTTTTAGGATGCCACTAAGTTTCCTCAGTGTTTGCTAGTATAATGGCTTAGTAACAATGAGTTTGAGTGTGCAATGCAGAGGTGCTGCATATATCTTTGCACTAGTGGGACAATAATGAAGTCCAACAGACACTTTTAGGATGCCACTAAGTTTCCTCAGTGTTTGCTAGTATAATGGCTTAGTAACAATGAGTTTGAGTGTGCAATGCAGTGGTGCTGCAAATAGCTTTGCACCAGTGGGACACTAATGGAAGTCCAACAGCCACTTTTAGGATGCCACTAAGTTTACTCAGTGTTTGGTATTATAATGGCTTTGTAACAATGAGCTTGAGTGTGCAATGCAGAGGTGCTGCAAATATCTTTGCACTAGTGGGACAATAATGAAGTCCAACAGACACTTTTAGGATGCCACTAAGTTTCCTCAGTGTTTGCTAGTATAATGGCTTAGTAACAATGAGTTTGAGTGTGCAATGTAGTGGTGCTGCAAATAGCTTTGCACCAGTGGGACACTAATGGAAGTCCAACAGCCACTTTTAGGATGCCACTAAGTTTACTCAGTGTTTGGTATTATAATGGCTTTGTAACAATGAGCTTGAGTGTGCAATGCAGAGGTGCTGAAAATATCTTTGCACTAGTGGGACAATAATGGAAGTCCAACAGCCACTTTTAGGATGCCACTAAGTTTACTTAGTGTTTGGTATTATAATGGCTTTGTAACAATGAGCTTGAGTGTGCAATGCAGAGGTGCTGAAAATATCTTTGCACTAGTGGGACAATAATAAAGTCCAACAGCCACTTTTAGGATGCCACTAAGTTTCCTCAGTGTTTGCTAGTATAATGGCTTTGTAACAATGAGGTTGAGTGTGCAATGCAGTGGTGCTGCAAATAGCTTTGCACCAGTGGGACACTAATGGAAGTCCAACAGCCTCTTTTAGGATGCCACTAAGTTTACTCAGTGTTTGCTAGTATAATGGCTTAGTAACAATGAGTTTGAGTGTGCAATGCAGTGGTGCTGCAAATAGCTTTGCACCAGTGGGACACTAATGGAAGTCCAACAGCCACTTTTAGGATGCCACTAAGTTTACTTAGTGTTTGGTATTATAATGGCTTTGTAACAATGAGCTTGAGTGTGCAATGCAGAGGTGCTGAAAATATCTTTGCACTAGTGGGACAATAATGAAGTCCAACAGCCACTTTTAGGATGCCACTAAGTTTCCTCAGTGTTTGCTAGTATAATGGCTTTGTAACAATGAGTTTGAGTGTGCAATGCAGTGGTGCTGCAAATAGCTTTGCACCAGTGGGACACTAATGGAAGTCCAACAGCCACTTTTAGGATGCCACTAAATTTACTCAGTGTTTGCTAGTATAATGGCTTAGTAACAATGAGTTTGAGTGTGCAATGCAGTGGTGCTGCAAATAGCTTTGCACAAGTGGGACACTAATGGAAGTCCAACAGTCGCTTTTAGGATGCCACTAAGTTTACTCAGTGTTTAGTCTTATAATGGCTTTGTATCAATGAGCTTGAGTGTGCAATGCAGAGGTGCTGCAAATATCTTTGCACTAGTGGGACAATAATGAAGTCCAACAGCCACTTTTAGGATGCCACTAAGTTTCCTCAGTGTTTGCTAGTATAATGGCTTAGTAACAATGAGTTTGAGTGTGCAATGCAGAGGTGCTGCACATAGATTTGCACCAGTGGGACACTAATGGAAGTCCAACAGCCACTTTCAGGATGCCACTCAGTTTACTCAGTGTTTGCCAGTATAATAGCTTAGTAACAATGAGTTTGAGTGTGCAATGCAGTGGTGCTGCAATTAGCTTTGCACCAGTGGGACACTAATGGAAGTCCAACAGCCACTTTTAGGATGCCACTAAGTTTACTCAGTGTTTGCTAGTATAATGGCTTAGTAACAATGAGTTTCAGTGTGCAAAGGGCAGGAGGGTACAGTGGCAGGGTTGTGGGTCTGGGTAGAGGAAAGGAAGCCTCCCTTTCTATCCCTCCTAATGGGGAAATGCAGCGAGGAAATCCCTGACCTTAGCTACACAGACGCTGTCATCTTGTGTAGCTGTTAAAATCTGTTTTCACAGACCTGACTGTCACCTATGGCTCTGACCCTGCCAGTATTAGCCCTTACAAGGACTAATAGAAACTTCTATCCCTATTCTGTATAGCGCTGTGTATAGAGCGTAGACAGCAGTATCGGAGACAGGAGCTACGCCAGCGGTGACTGACACCCAGACGCAGAAGGCAGATAATGGCGTGCTGGAGGAAAATGTCCGTTTTTATAATGCAGGGACATGTGACATGGACATCCTATCACACATGCCGTTGCTTCTCTGGCTAAAAGTCCACTTAGCTGTGTGTTTGTCTGAGATTGGCTGACATGCTGGCCCGCCCCACTACACGCGAGCGCTTAGGGAAGGAAGACAAGGAAAAAAAAAAAATGGCGATCGCCATTATCCAAACAGCAGTGATCTGAATGCGCTGTTCCCGCACACTATACGCTGAAATTTCATAATAGTGTGAGTCACAGAGTGACTTACAGTATTACAGCGGAAAGCCAGCTAGTAATTAGCTTGTCTTTTTGCTGCTAGAACCGTTCTCGAACGTATCTAAAACTATCGAGCTTTAGCAAAAGCTCAAGTTCTAGTTCGATCTAGAACAGCCCCCAAAATCACTCGAGCCGCGAACTGGAGAACCACGAACCGCGCTCAACTCTACTGTTGGCACCTGGTTCTAGCCCGTCCTCACTGTTAGTATTTGGTTCCAGCCCGTCCTGCCAGTTGGCACCTGGTTCCAGTCCTGTCCCCGCCTGTATCTGGTCCCAGCCCGTCCTGCCCTGTTGGTACCTATGTGAAGGCCTAGGCTATGAATCGTTTCTCCAGTATATTATATTATAATAAGATTAATCTGTATTTTGAATGTTTTATGTATTGCTTTCTACATATATCTGACTGAAATGTTGAAAGGATTGTATATGTAAACAAACTATGCTTAGGGCTAAGTAATGAGTTTGTAGTCTCATAAATAACTGACATTCTTCTATAGAACAGGTTATTTGAAAACCGGTTAGACTCATGAATAAGCAATATTCTTGAGTATAGTCTCATCTGTTCCCAGACACACCTGAATGACTTAAAGGAATGTTGTTTTACTGGACTGTCCAAAAAGCTGTATGAAATGTTATACTTTTGAATACATTGGCAGAAGACCTTCACTTCTCCCAAATAGAGACACGTTTCTCTGTGTGGTCATTTTTCTGATTCATATATATCTGCGCAGTTCTGATTTGAAATCCAGCTCCGTTACCCTGAGAGAGACCCGGAGGTCTCCCCCAACAGTTTGGTGCCGAACTTGGGGCCCCCCGTAAGGAGCACCCCGATACCTGGACACCCCGATACTTTGGACGTCACGGACCAGGACCTCCCTCCGCTCCAACAGGCCTGATCAACCTACAACCCCGGTGAGTGTTTGCATATTGTGTATTCACTGCCAATATTGTTGCTCTTGGAGAGGAGGGGGTGACAGGCCTTGTGTCCCCATCGGAGTTAAAGGTACCCGATAGTGACTCAGTGGTGTTGCCCGCTGGGGGCCCAGTAGCTCGAATACTACCCTGTGGTGTGGATTTCAATTGTCACAAGGGATCCAGAGTATGGATAGTAGGGGGTAAGACGGCAGCAGTTGGATATAGCTGGTTAGACTGACCCGATCCGTAGTTTGAGGATGTGGGGGGGATACCCGTGATCGAAGATAGGGATTAGGACAATAAATTGGTACACCTGACCAAGCCCAGAGGGCGAGACATTCTTGTATGTGACATTTTTGTACGTCCTCCTCCTTTCACGGGACATCTTTGTTTTTACTTAGCTGAGGGAGCTAGAGTAAGGGTGGAATGCCCCAGTGCCGGCCAGACTGTAGCGTGCACCATATAGTCTTGAATTAGTGTAATCCAACTGCCGCCAAGACAGCAACAATGCTTAGGTGGAGAAAAAGAAAGTTGAGAAGTCGGAAGGTTCGCAGAATGTTATAGAATTAGTGACAGACAGAGAGGAAAAGAAAGTTGTGCACCATGCCTTAAGAGATTTTTAAGGTGTTAGGTTTGCCTAGGAGAGGACGGCTACAACCGTCACAATGGAATGCGGCGCTGAAGGGAAAGAGAAAAGCTGAAAGAAAGGATAGTGGGAAGATGGACAGGTGTTTGGTAAAGTGTAGCGCAGATGCTGCAGTCAGAAGGATAGGTTGAAAAAGAAGAAGAAGGTGCAGGAGACAGGGGTGTATGTTAACCCAGCTAATTCAAATTTACATCATGCTGGGGAAGTGGCCCGGCAAATGGTTTTACAAGGTGGTCAGACGATTCAGGAAGAATCAGAGGAATATGCTGGACAGCCTGGTGAAAATAGAGAGTTTACAAGTACAACATTTGTTACTTTGAATCCCTGAAGTGTGGACCCCTTATTGTACAAATAAGTGAAAATTTTGATCAATTGGTGTTTTAAAAGTCCGGCAGCATTATATCTTAAAATAGAATAGGGGCAGGTAAATACATATTTTTGTACCATGTTAGCTAATAAAAAAATCTTAAAAGACTTACCCCAATAATTTTGGAAGGCATTATATCCATTTGTAAAGCAATAAATTAAGAGAAAAAAAAACAAAAAGAAGAAGGCTTGTTTGGTTTTCGTTTCAGGAATACAGGTTTTTCGAGTTTTACAGGGGAGATAGTCCTATCTTAAAAAAAGAGGAGCCTTTTCCCTACTTTTAGCAATTCATTGTAAATTATATTGGAGAAAGTAATTGACAATAGTGTTTTATTTTACTGATTCTATCTAAACAGAATAAATTGAATTGTAGACATTGTGAGGTAGCGTGGTCGGCTGCGCGGCAGAAGACACGGGATCCAGGCATCAAGGGTCACAGCACACGGTTTATTGCACAGATCAAAAAGTCCAATACAGCATACTTGTTTCTCCGGCAGATACTCAGGGAGTTGTGTTCACTCCCTCACACACTAGGCAACCACGCCCATCTTCCTGTTTCCTTTTAACCCTCCTTTCAGCCTGTAGGGAAACAGCATTAACCCCGGAGTGGACTTACTTTCTATCATGGAGTGAGCACAACCGGGGCGAGACGTACCGGCCGTCATAGATAATCCCGGTCACAGTCTCACATACCCCCCCTCAGTTCAAGCGAGCGGGATTGAACTCCTGCCATCAAACACGGGCCGCGGGACAAGGCATCGGCGTTGCCCTGCAACCTACCGGCCCGGTGTTCAACCGTAAACCGGAAGTTCTGCAGAGAAAGGAACCACCGGGTAACCCGGGCATTCCATTCCTTGGCGGACCTCATCCAGACCAGCGGAGAGTGATCAGTCACTAAGCGAAACTGCCGTCCCAGCAGGTAATAGCGTAGGGACTCCAAGGCCCACTTAATCGCCAGGCACTCCTTCTCCACTACGCTATAATTCCGCTCAGGAGGGGTGAGCTTCCTACTCAAGAAGGTGACGGGGTGTTCCTCCCCCTGAACCACCTGAGACAGCACTGCCCCCAGGCCGACCTCAGAGGCATCCGTCTGTACTATGAACTCCTTCCGGAAATCAGGGTTAACAAGAACGGGCTGTCCGCACAGGACCCCCTTCAGGGCCCGGAAGGAGTCCTCGGCCTGCGGAGTCCAGCGCACCATGACGGACTTCTTGCCTTTGAGAAGGTCCGTCAAGGGGGCCGATAGTCCCGCAAAATCCTTTACAAACCTCCTGTAGTACCCCACAATACCCAGGAAAGTCCTAACCTGCTTCGTGGTCAGGGGTCTAGGCCACTTCTGGATCGCCTCAACCTTGTTAATTTGGGGCTTAATCACTCCTTGGCCTATTACGTAGCCCAAGTAGCGGGCTTCCGTGAGCCCCAACGCACATTTCTTGGGATTGGCTGTCAATCCGGCTGTTCGGGGCGCGTCCACCACCTCTTGTACCTGTTCCAAGTGGGTCTGCCAATCGGAGCTGTAAATAATGATGTCATCAAGGTACGCTGATGCATACGCCTGGTGGGGCTCCAACACCAAGTCCATCAACCTCTGGAATGTGGCCGGAGCGCCGTGTAACCCAAAAGGCAAGACAACATAGTGGAAGAGACCCTCCGGCGTAACAAAAGCGGTTTTCTCCTTTGCGGACTCCGTCAGTGGCACCTGCCAGTACCCCTTGGTCAGGTCGAGCGTGGTGAAGTATCGCGCCTGTCCCAGCCTATCAATCAGCTCATCCACCCGGGGCATGGGGTAGAGATCGAACTTGGATATTTCGTTCAATCTCCTAAAGTCATTGCAGAACCTTAAGGAGCCATCGGGTTTTGGTATTAGGACAATAGGACTAGCCCATTCACTCCGGCATTTTTCGATGACCCCTAGTCGTAGCATTGTCTTCACTTCCTCTGATATGGCTTGTCTTCGAGCCTCCGGTACCCGGTATGACTTCAGGCGTACCTTCAGGTGAGGCTCGGTGACAATGTCATGTCGTATCAGACTTGTCCTACCAGGCAGCTCGGAAAAGACATCGGGGTTCTGCTGAATCAACCGTCTGGCCTCTCGCCTCTGTTGCTTGGTGAGGGCTTCTCCAATCCTTACTTCCGGTTCGTCCTCTCCGGAGGTCGCTGGAGCCGGGGTTGAACGACCCGAAGAGGAGGGAGATGGGGAAAAATCAACCATCAGGCTTTCCCGTTCCTGCCAAGGTTTTAACAGGTTGACATGGTATATTTGTTCAGGTTTCCGCCTACCGGGCTGCAATACCTTATAGTTGACTACCCCGCTTCTTTCCTTTATCTCGTAGGGGCCTTGCCACTGAGCCAGGAATTTACTCTCCGCCGTGGGGATTAATACCAACACCCGATCCCCGGGTTTAAAGGTCCGCACAGTGGCTTGTCTATTGTAGCGGCCGCTTTGCGCGGCCTGAGCCTCCTGTAAATGCTCCTTCACAATTGGCATGACGGCGCTTATGCGGTCCTGCATTCCTAAAATGTGTTCAATCACACTTTTATGGGGGGTGGGCTCCTGCTCCCATGTTTCTTTTGCCAGGTCCAACAATCCCCGGGGATGTCGCCCGTATAACAACTCAAAAGGCGAAAACCCCTTGGATGCCTGTGGCACCTCTCGGATGGCAAACATCAAATAGGGAAGCATCATATCCCAGTCTTTCCCGTCTTTTGAAATCACCCTTTTGAGCATGGTTTTCAGGGTTTTATTGAAACGCTCGACTAAACCGTCCGTTTGAGGATGATACACAGACGTACGTAACTGCTTGATCTGGAGTAGCCGGCATAGCTCTTTGGTCACTTTAGACATGAATGGGGTCCCCTGATCCGTAAGGATCTCCTTGGGCAACCCCACCCGGCAGAACACAGCAAACAACTCCCGAGCTATAAGCTTTGCTGCAGTATGTCTGAGAGGTATCGCCTCGGGATACCGGGTGGCATAGTCAACGATCACTAGGATGTGTTGGTGGCCTCGAGCGGACTTTACGAGGGGCCCCACCAGATCCATCCCTATCCGTTCAAAAGGGACTTCTATAATGGGTAAGGGCACCAACGGACTGCGAAAGTGGGCCAGGGGTGCGGTAAGCTGACACTCCGGGCAGGTTTCACAGAACCGTTTTACCTCCCCGAAGACCCCGGGCCAATAGAACCTTTGCAATATTCGCTCCTGCGTTTTCTTGACCCCTAGGTGGCCACTCATCAGGTGTTTATGAGCCAAGTCGAGGACCCGCCGGCGATACGGCTGGGGCACCACCAACTGCTCTACCCCCACGCCCCTTATTTCATTTACCCGGTAGAGTAAATCCTGCTTAAGGGCGAAATGGGAGTACCTTACCTGGGCACCGTGTAGCTGTGCCACCCCGTCAACCACTGTCACCCGACTCCGGGCATGTATTAATGTAGGGTCCTGGAGTTGGGCTGTCCCAAACGTATCCGGGGACGCCTCCAACTCCGGGATGGGCTCGACCATCTCAGCCTCTCCTGCCAATACCTCTAGGGGCGACCTATCGGGTTCACACTCTGTCCCTATCAGGGGGACCCCTACGGCAGGCGTCCCGGATTCGGGATTGTCGGGCTCAGGTCCCGGACGGTCCAATACCTGAAGGGACCTAGGAGGCCCCTTCCATAGAGTCCAAAAATACGGCAGATCCCTTCCTAGGATCACGTCATAGGGAAGAGAGTTCATAAGTCCCACCTCATGTTGCACCTGTCCGCAGGGTGCTGTTATGGTGACAACCCCGGTGGGATAGTCTCGGCGGTCCCCATGTATGCAAACCACCCCCACGGTACGTCCTGTGGCCTTTATGTTAGCCCTTAGGGTTGATCGCACAAGGGTCACTAAGCTTCCAGAATCCAACAAGCCTGTAACCGGACGTCCATTCACCTGTATTTGGCACAAGTGGGGCTCAGTCTCCGGGGAGACAAGGTCCGCGGTATACACCGCCTGAGCATACATTGAACCCCGCCGGGTAACCCCACAATCCATGGGCTCCGTGGTGAGTGGACACTGGGCTTCGATATGTCCCAGCCGCTGGCACCGCCAACATCTAATAGGGAAGGACACCCCCTTGACGAGTTGTCGTTTAGGGTACATGGCCTTCCGGACCTCAGGGACGGCGGGCGCGGCCTCAGAAGAGACGGTAGTGGACTCCCGCACCGGTGTCAGTGGCGGGTCCTTGGCCCGAGGTTTGGAGGGGCCGGACCGACGGGCGGCACGCAAAGTCTCAGTGTCCCGTATCAAGTCCTGCGTAGCCACATGCCGCTCCACCAGATATACTAATTGGTCCAGGGTACTGGGGTCGCCCTGTCGTACCCACCGTTGAATGGTGACGGGTAAAGTGCGCACAAAGCGATCAACCACTACCCTTTCCACCATTTGCGCAGGGCTCAGAATGTCAGGCTGCAACCACTTCTTTACCAGATGCAACAAGTCATAGGCTTGGGAGCGTACGGGTTTGGCTTCCTCATAGAACCACTGATTTACCCGCTGAGCCCGTACATAGGTATTCACCCCCAACCGAGCAAGTATTTCGGCTTTCAGGGTCGCATAGTCTATGGCGTCCTCGGTACAGAGGTCCAGGTACGCTTTTTGGGGCTCCCCCGTCAGATAGGGCGACAATACCTCAGCCCACTGGGGGGTCGGCAGCTTTTCCCGCTCGGCCACCTGCTCAAACACCGCCAGGAATGCTTCCACATCATCCCCCGGGGTCATCTTTTGCAACGCTTGTCTCACCGTTTTCCGGACGCTGCCGTCGTCACCCGGTCCCGGGGTTGTTGCTGCCGGTCCGGCACGGATCGACTTGGCCAGGAGAACCATCTGTTCTTGGTGCCTTTGCTCCTGCAGTTGCAAGGCTTGCTGCTGACGTGCATTGGCCTGAACCAGCTGCTTAAGCATGTCCTCCATGGCGTCGCCGGGTTTGGGCTGTAGTATAGCCGCTGGAATCCAGGACATGTGCTACCGGGACACCAGGAACGGAAGCTACACCTCACCGGGCTGGCATGCCCGCATTCTCCACCATATGTGAGGTAGCGTGGTCGGCTGCGCGGCAGAAGACACGGGATCCAGGCATCAAGGCTCACAGCACACGGTTTATTGCACAGATCAAAAAGTCCAATACAGCATACTTGTTTCTCCGGCAGATACTCAGGGAGTTGTGTTCACTCCCTCACACACTAGGCAACCATGCCCATTTTCCTGTTTCCTTTTAACCCTCCTTTCAGCCTGTAGGGAAACAGCATTAACCCCGGAGTGGACTTACTTTCTATCATGGAGTGAGCACAACCGGGGCGAGACGTACCGGCCGTCATAGATAATCCCGGTCACAGTCTCACAACATGTTTAGATTTATTGGTAGATATTGGAGCATAGAGGTCATGCTGCATACAATTAGTTAATTATTATAATCTTTATTAATTTATTAATAATTATAATAATTTGGTTGTGGTATATGGATGATTTATGGCATTCTGTGTTTGATATATAATGTATTGAATCATCTGTTTTCTTTTTATAGAAAGATTGTAATGCAGATTTCTGTGGTTCAAGCAAAGGTTGAAAAGTCATTGAAATCGTTTTCCATTATAAGGCTACACATAACATATTTATGGTGTTCCCGGTTAGGTACGATCTATACAATGTGACTTGTGCCTAAATGTAGAGCTCCGGTGACACACACTTTTTGAATCTAATTATGCTTTGGATAATGGATTCAAAAAGGGGGGGAAAGATGATGTGGAAAGTTACACCTATTTTTAAGTTTTTAGTTTGTTAATCGATTGAGTTTTTCTATTATATTTTCTTTATATTTTTATCTGTAAGGAGGATACAGCAGACATACATATATCTCATGATTGCTCTGCTGTAACAAAAATTGTCAGATTTTGAACATGTCTCAGATGAGCCCATTGTTAATGCAGATTTTAAGTTTTTTCGTAGATGGATCCAGATACCAAGATGCTGGTTGATTCCTACACTGGATATGCTGAGGTTACGCAACATGAGGTAATAAAAATCGAACCACTCGCTCCTCTCCCATCGGAATTGGAGAACGAGATGAAGATTTGCGATCACTCTGGTTCGTAGAGCGGAGGGGGGTAAGATAGTCAAATGCGGATTGTGACGTGATAAACTTATAAAGACCGTAGAGTGGGTGTGAGCCCCAGTGGAGGCGCTCTCCTGTTATCAAAGGGGCGGTAACTGATGGAGCCAGAGGAGATGCTCGCACAGGTGCAAACAAAGAAGCAGTGAACGGGCCTAGAGTTGAGAGTCCTTTACCAATGCAGACCAGTACCAGTACCTCGGTGGCTCTTGTCACGTCCGTGACATTGGTCACTACTTGTGTTTTTAAATCCCTACAGAAACAAGTGATTCAGCAAGGAACGGAGTGTGACATGCAGGGAGCCAGCTGACTGAGGAAGGTCTGTGGATAAAGGGCGGTAAGCTTTCTCTGCCATGAGTGCTCTACTCAATAATGGCCCAGGTAACCCATAAACACATGTGACAAAGATCATTATAAGTGTGGTGGTGGACAAGATATGGGCGGCACCAGTACTCAGTACCCAGGTGGCCAGACACACCAAGTCTTGGAAGACCTTTGCTTAATACAAGGTAGAGAAACTAAAAAGACCTCGTAGAAACACCCCCCTCATCCGCTCTACGGCTCCGGTGATTGCAGATTAGACATATACATTTACCATTAGTAGGTTTATATGAGTTTGTGCGTATTGTGTACATTTCTTTCCAGGTTTGGTCACAGGCATTCCAGTGCAGAAAGCGACGTTATTGCTGAAAAGCACATGAAGGTGGTATGTAAAAAATGGGTTTACAGAAGTAAAAAAAGTGTATATTTTTATAAAAAGGTGGAAACTGGCAAGTCGTGAACCAAATGTATGTTTTGTTTTCTTTTCGTAATAAACAGGTCTATTTGTAAGATTTTTTTGGTTTATCACAGGCATGTACAATTTTTTACATGATTGACTGATGATGATTGAGTGTGATAAACAGGTGTATTCTCCAATTCCAGAGTTTAAATCAGTGTCAGGCGCACGTGGTCTTCAGTCAGGGGACTGATTGATTCTAAAAGGACAAGCGAGAATGAGACATCCAGCCACAGAAATGTCAATAAGTTCGACGGCAGGGCAACATAGATTCATACGTCGCATTGCAGAAGGGTCGACCCACCGAAGCTACACTGAGCGTCTTGCTTGTATTTATCCTTTTTAAAAGACCTGTACAGTGTCAGGCCACCATTGCCAAAACAGGTAGAATAGAAGACTTAGAGAACCTTGAGACATGGGAAGGTCCAACTGCAAAGGGTGAGGACTCGTCTTGGAGTTCTTGGTCTCAAACCGGTGAAGAAAACCCTTTCCCCTCTCTGCCCATGCCTCAACGTTCAGTTAGGCAGGTTTTCCCAACAGATCTTTCTTCCTCTCTTCGTAAGGGAACACAGTACTCTTAGTATTCTGAAATGGCAGAAATATGTTTTTAGGGAGGACTGGCACCGTAAGAATTGAGTAACCTGAAATACTTAATTCAGCCATTTCACAGACCCAGATACGTAGTTTAGTTGATGTAGTCTAATATACATATTTATGAATGCTTTTGTTTTCTAACACATATATAAATATATTCGGTGATTTTCCTTAATACAAAATGCGAGCTGTAAACCCACTAATCCCGGGAAAAGTTTTGAGAGAGCCCATCCCACCAAGCTGATGTCTCCCCGGCCTAGTCTGCTAAGCACTGGCAGTGACACGCGAGTTAACATCTCGCCTCAGAAACCAATGGACCTGAAACAACTGAAGCAGAGAGCGGCTGCCATTCCACCCATTATCTCAGAAGGCTTCTCTGAGTCAGCGCCTCAAACTGTTCACATGAAGGTTCATCACGCTTTGGCTCTTTATCAAGAGCAGATCACCAAGGTTCACGAGTTGGCCCTGGATGGACTAGCAAGGATCAAGAATCTTCCTTCTCTTTTAACATCTGAAAAAGAACCACAGACAATCTGTAGCAAATGTTTTTTGGTTATGTGCTGACCTCAAGATAAGAGATCTAGACTCGAACTTCCTCGGTCAGGATAATGTGCCCTAATGAAAGTAATAATGCCAATCCTAATAGCCCCTGTAAATCATGGAGTTACCCTTGAGCAGATGAGAACAAGTACCCAAGGTAGAGCCAGAGCCCGTAGAGCTGTGTCAAACAATGACCTATTGGAAGACCCCCATGTATATATTGATGTATTTGGAGTCCCAAGGGGGGTCCCAGATGAGTATAAGGCCAGGGATGAAGTAGCAGCAGGATTTAAGTTCTTACTTCCCATTATTACTGTGAATAAAAATGTTGCATGGATCAATTATCTCTATTATAATTCACAGAGATTTGTTAATTACCCCAGGAACGCCTTAACTGGGTTAGCTACTCAATTGGGTCAGACTACTCTGCTGGCCGACCAGAACCGGATGGCTCTGGATATGTTATAAGCAAAAAAAGGAGGTGTTTGTGCAATGATAGGAGAGGCCTGTTGTACTTATGTCCCAGATGAAACAGGCCCAAATGGTAAGGTCACCCAGGCCCGAAACAATTAAATTCCCTATCTGAAGAATTGAAAGAAAATTCAGGGGTAACCAATCCTTGGGTGACTAGTTTAGTTGGATGACTTCTCTGAAAAGGATACTAATTCAGATAGGGATCCTTCCAGTGTTGGTTTTTGCTATAATTATTGTTTACTGTATTTTGCCTTGCTGTAAGAAGATTTGTAATAAGGGGACAAACGAAGCTATAGCCATGGCACCTTCCCTTCAGTATTACATACACCAGTAGCCCCCTCTGAAACTGACACAATGGTTATCATCAAAGTTCAACGACCCAAAATCAAACTTAGGAGGTTGTTATAGAAGGGCACCACAGGGCTCGGATCCCCTCTATGGGAACTGAGGTGAAGATGTTAGGAAAGACCCGAGGGCGTGATTAGCACGCACCTATATACCATAACTGTGGGGCACTGTAGTCTCTGGGTAGCCCTCACGGAGTAAGTAGACAGATAATCTTATTAAGGGGAGACTGTGAAGGCCTAGGCTATGAATCGTTTCTCCAGTATGATATTATATTATAATAAGATTAATCTGTATTTTGAATGTTTTATGTATTGCTTTCTACATATATCTGACTGAAATGTTGCGCTCAACTCTACTGTTGGCACCTGGTTCTAGCCCATCCTCATAGTGATGTTTTTTAGGTTTATGCACCCAGTTCAGACTTAGAATGGTGTTCCAAACGTTATTCCTTATTTGTTAGTAGTTTTTCGTTTGTGAACCCTCCCCAACCACACCTATTGCCAATCCATATCATACGCATAAATAGCCTGGGTCTCAGCTTCCCATACACGGTAAGTTTTTTAACTGCATGAGAGGACACACACAAGCTAGGGACCCAAACGTAGAGAAATACTTTGGCGTAGTGTTGGGGCTCTATTGCATTGATCAATTCAGTAGCTAAATTTCTCTTGATTCATATGTTCATGGCAGTAATGCAGATTCCATTTTTCACATTTTCACTCTTACATATAGCTATTGGATTTTTCAAGTCAGTATTCACACAGCAGTTTCTGCTATTTCATGTATTCCCCTTACATAGTCACTGGTGTGCATACCTTATCTCCCCATATCGCCTACTCTCTGTGACCGGCCCGCCTGGCTCAGGGCGTCCTTGCTGGCCAGTCAGTGATGAGGGCATTCTGACCTGTTGTCCGGAGCTCCAGGCTCCGGGAGGTCCGTGGTCAGATTGCCTTCATCACACGCTGCGTGCCGGGTAGGAAACAGAGGACAGATCCTGCAGCTCCGCACAGTCAGTGCAGGCAGCGGAATGCAGGAATCTCTCCTCTGTTCCCTGTCCGGCACCTTTTTCTGTGACACACGCGCGCCCTGATATTGTCAGTACAGCGCGCGTGTGTCATTTGAAAAGTTCCGTACAGCCCGTACGGAGAGAGGCAGCGGCTCCTAGGAATACAGCGTCGGCGCAGCCTGGGCATGTGAAAGAGAAGCCACTCAGCGGGGGCTCGTACGGAAGTGCCTGAGGAGGGGACAATAAGAAGAGAGGTGAGTGGTTACTAGTAACCTGCGGGGACAATGGGGGGCAGGAGTTAACTGTTGACAAATATTTGGGGTGTAGTGGTGTACTATATGGGAATGTAGTTTTACAGGTGTGGTATAGGGGGGGATGTAGTGGAGTAGTATATAGTGGTGTAGTTTTATAGGGGTGTAGTGGTGTAGTATAATACAGATGTATATAGGGGTCTATATACACCTGTATTATACTACACCCCTATATACACCTGTATTATACTACACCACTAAACCCCTATATACACCTGTATTATACTACACCACTACACCCCTATATACACCTGTATTACACTACACCACTACACCCCTATATACACCTGTATTATACTACACCCCTATATACACCTGTATTATACTACACCCCTATATACACCTGTATTATACTACACCACTATATACACCTGTATTATACTACACCCCTGTATACACCTGTATAATACAGGTGTATATAGGGGTGTAGTGCTGTAGTATAATACAGGTGTAGTATATAGTGGTGTAGTCAGGTGTATATAGTGGTGTAGTATAATACAGGTGTAGTATATAGTGGTGTAGTATAATACAGGTGTAATATAGAGTGGTGTAGTAGAATACAGGTGTATATAGTGGTGTAGTATAATACAGGTGTATATAGGGGTGTAGTATAATACAGGTGTATATAGTGGTGTAGTATAATACAGGTGTATATAGGGGTGTAGTATAATACAGGTGTATATAATGGTGTAGTATAATACAGGTGTACAGTTAGGTCCAGAAATATTTGGACAGTGACACAAGTTTTGTTATTTTAGCTGTTTACAAAAACATGTTCAGAAATACAATTATATATATAATATGGGCTGAAAGTGCACACTCCCAGCTGCAATATGAGAGTTTTCACATCCAAATCGGAGAAAGGGTTTAGGAATCATAGCTCTGTAATGCATAGCCTCCTCTTTTTCAAGGGACCAAAAGTAATTGGACAAGGGACTCTAAGAGCTGCAATTAACTCTGAAGGCGTCTCCCTCGTTAACCTGTAATCAATGAAGTAGTTAAAAGGTCTGGGGTTGATTACAGGTGTGTGGTTTTGCATTTGGAAGCTGTTGCGGTGACCAGACAACATGCGGTCTAAGGAACTCTCAATTGAGGTGAAGCAGAACATCCTGAGGCTGAAAAAAAAGAAAAAATCCATCAGAGAGATAGCAGACATGCTTGGAGTAGCAAAATCAACAGTCGGGTACATTATGAGAAAAAAGGAATTGACTGGTGAGCTTGGGAACTCAAAAAGGCCTGGGCGTCCACGGATGACAACAGTGGTGGATGATCGCCGCATACTTTCTTTGGTGAAGAAGAACCCGTTCACAACATCAACTGAAGTCCAGAACACTCTCAGTGAAGTAGGTGTATCTGTCTCTAAGTCAACAGTAAAGAAAATACTCCATGAAAGTAAATACAAAGGGTTCACATCTAGATGCAAACCATTCATCAATTCCAAAAATAGACAGGCCAGAGTTAAATTTGCTGAAAAACACCTCATGAAGCCAGCTCAGTTCCGGAAAAGAACTCTATGGACAGATGAGACAAAGATCAACCTGTACCAGAATGATGGGAAGAAAAAAGTTTGGAGAAGAAAGGGAACGGCACATGATCCAAGGCACACCACATCCTCTGTAAAACATGGTGGAGGCAACGTGATGTCATGGGCATGCATGGCTTTCAATGGCACTGGGTCACTTGTGTTTATTGATGACATAACAGCAGACAATAGTAGCCGGATGAATTCTGAAGTGTACCGGGATATACTTTCAGCCCAGATTCAGCCAAATGCCGCAAAGTTGATCGGACGGCGCTTCATAGTACAGATGGACAATGACCCCAAGCATACAGCCAAAGCTACCCAGGAGTTCATGAGTGCAAAAAAGTGGAACATTCTGCAATGGCCAAGTCAATCACCAGATCTTAACCCAATTGAGCATGCATTTCACTTGCTCAAATCCAGACTTAAGACGGAAAGCCCCACAAACAAGCAAGACCTGAAGGCTGCGGCTGTAAAGGCCTGGCAAAGCATTAAGAAGGAGGAAACCCAGCGTTTGGTGATGTCCATGGGTTCCAGACTTAAGGCAGTGATTGCCTCCAAAGGATTCGCAACAAAATATTGAAAATAAAAATATTTTGTTTGGGTTTGGTTTATTTGTCCAATTACTTTTGACCTCCTAAAATGTGGAGTGTTTGTAAAGAAATGTGTACAATTCCTACAATTTCTATCAGATATTTTTGTTCAAACCTTCAAATTAAACGTTACAATCTGCACTTGAATTCTGTTGTAGAGGTTTCATTTCAAATCCAATGTGGTGGCATGCAGAGCCCAACTTGCGAAAATTGTGTCACTGTCCAAATATTTCTGGACCTAACTGTATATAGGGGTGTAGTATAATACAGGTGTATATAGGGGTGTAGTATAATACAGGTGTATATAGGGGTGTAGTGGTGTAGTATAATACAAGTGTAGTATATAGTGATGTAGTCCAATATATAGAGCAAAGAATGTGTCATACAAGGAGGATCACCATAAAAATATTATTTTATTTTAGAAAAATGACACAAGAAAGGTGGACAACACAATTAAAAACATCTAAAAAGCAAAAAATGACATTTTTGTGTACTCGCTGTAAAATGTCTTCCTTGGAGCCTTTCATTGGGGGACACAGACAGTGGGTATTATGATGTCTCCAGGGAGGCGTGACACTAGATTTGTAAAAGTGTTAGCTCCTCCCCCCACAGCATATACCCTAGCTAGGCAGGAAACTAGCTCAGTTTGGTGTAAAAGCAGTAGGAGAAGGACAACCAAAACCACAAGGGTGGGAGCTGTGTCCCCCAATGAAAGGCTCCAAGTAAGACATTTTACGGTGAGTACACAAAAATGTCACTTCCTTTCTCGCCTTTTCATTGGGGGACACAGACAGTGGGACATCCCAAAGCAGTCCCTGGGTGGGAACTGAACTATTAACAGTGTATAACATCAGACTAAGAGCTGACTAACGACTGCAACTGCAGTGAACACATAGCAAAACACTGTAAAAAAAAAAAGAGCAGTGGCCACTTATAAATGGGCCACTGCCGCCTGAAGGACTTGTCTTCCAAGAGCAGCATCCGCGGAGGCATGCATATGCACTCTGTAGAATTTTGTAAACGTGTGCACACTGGACCAGGTGCGGCCTTGAAAAGTTGGGCCGCCGAAGCCTGATGGCGGATGGCCCAGGAAACACCCACTGCTCGCGTAGAGTGGGCCCGCACAGATTGAGGGGGAACAGAACCTCGTGCTTTGTATGCCTCACAGATGACAGTCCTAATCCATCGAGAAATCGTGGATTTAGAAGCCGGATTGCCCTTTTTGTGTCCTTGTGAGAGGACGAAGAGGGCATCGGACTTGCGCAATGGCGCTGTTCTGGAGATGTAGATCCGCAGAGCCCTGACAAGATCTAGAGTGTGAAGGGCTTTTTCAAAAGAGTGGACCGGGCAGAATGACGGCAACACAATGTCCTCGTTTAAGTGGAAAGAAGATACGACCTTCGGGAGAAAAGCGGGGGAAGGCCGAAGGACCACCTTATCATGATGGAAAATCAGGTAAGGTGAGCTACAGTAAAGAGCTGCTAGTTCGGACACTCACCTGATATAGGTAATGGCGACTAAAAAGGCAACCTTCCAGGACAGTCGTTGAAGAGAGATTTCTCTCAGAGGTTCGAAGGGAGGAAGCTGAAGAGCTCCGAGAACCAGATTCAGATCCCAGGTATCTAAGGGGTGGCGATAAGGAGGGACCAAATGCGCCACCCCTTGAAGAAAGGTACGGACCTGAGGGCGAGAAGCCAGCCGCTTCTGGAAAAATACTGACAAGGCAGAAACTTGTACTTTAAGGGTACTGAGAGCTAGTCCCGAGTCCAGACCGTCTTGCAGAAAGGCAAGAACATTAGGGATTGAAAAGGTAAGGGGCGACCGATTATGACGGTCACACCAGGAAAGATAGGTCTTCCAGGTCCTGTGGTAGATACTGGCGGAGGAGGGCTTCCAAGCATTAAGCATGGTATGAACTACCTTAGAAGAAAGACCTGATTTTGCTAGAATCAAGGATTCAAGCGCCACGCCGTCAAATGCAGCTGTGCTGTATTCTGGTGGAATATTGGACCTTGCGACAGAAGATCCGGGCGGTCGGGAAGACGCCAGGGAGTGTCGCCGAGCAGTTGGAGAAGTTCTGGGTACCAGGCTCTCCTGGGCCAGTCCGGGGCCACGAGGATCTCCGGGATTCCCTCCGCTTTGATTTTCTTGATTACTCTCGGAATGAGAGGAAACGGAGGGAAGATGTAGGGTAGGCGGAACTGCGCCCACAGAAAGACTAGGGCATCAGAGCCGATCGCTAGCGGGTCTCTCGACCGGGATATGAAGGGACGTAGTTTGGCATTCATTCGAGATGCCATGAGGTCCACATCCGGGAGTCCCCAACGAAGAGTGGTCTGATGGAACACTTCGTCGTGGAGGGACCATTCCCCTGCCGCTAGACCTTGCCTGCTGAGAAAGTCTGTGGCCCAGTTGTCTACCCCTGGGATATGGACAGCTGAAATAATGGGGATGTGCTTCTCTGCCCAAAGAAGAATCCTGGATACTTCCTTCATCGCTGCCTTGCTGCGAGTTCCTCCCTGACTGTTGATGTAAGCCACGGCCGTGGCATTGTCTGACTGGATCCAAACAGGGAGGCCCAATAGTAAGGGTTGAAAATTCTGAAGGGCCCAAAATATGGCTCTGATCTCCAGAACATTGATGTGCAGGGAGCGCTCGGAAGGAGACCAGCGTCCATGAACAGTGTGGTAGAGAAACACCGCCCCCCAGCCTATCAGGCTGGCATCCGTCGTGACTACTTGCCAGTAGACCGGGCGGAAGGACTTCCCTTGAGATAGGGATGAGGCTTGAGTCCACCAGACGAGGGAGCTGAGCGCAGAACAAGATAGGCGGACTGACCGGTGTAGGGAAGCTGGATTCTTGTCCCAGGAGGATAGAAGATCCAGTTGTAGAGGGCACAGATGCAATTGGGCAAAGAACGCGGCTTCTATGACCATCACCATCTTGCCTAACACTCTCATTCCATTCCGAAGGGATGTGTGACGGCGAGAGCGGAGGGATTGGGTGGCCCGGATCAGGGAAGACCTCTTGTCCTCTGGAAGAAAAACCCGGGACTGAGCCGTGTCTATCAGCATACCTAAAAAGGTGATGCGCTGATGAGGAATGAGGGATGACTTGTTGAAGTTGATAAGCCACCCTAGGCTTGACAGCGTGTCTAGGCAAATCTGCATGCTTTCTGAGCAAACTTGAAGAGAGCTCCCTTTGACAAGAAGGTCGTCCAAATAGGGAACGACTAGGATGCCTCTGGTGTGTAAAATGGACATGACGGCCGCCATGACCTTTGTGAAGACCCGAGGCACAGTGGCCAGCCCAAAGGGGAGGGCCCTGAATTGGAAATGACGGTGTCCTACGGCAAAGCGAAGGAACCGTTGATGAGAGACACATATGGGAATGTGTAAATAAGCATCTTGAACGTCTATGGAAGCTAGGAATTCTCCAGGTTCCATGGTGGCTAGCACTGCTCTGAATGATTCCATTCGGAAAGTTTGAATCTGTACGAATTTGTGCAGCCGTTTGAGGTCCAAGATAGGGCGGATAGAGCCATCTTTTTTGGGAACGACAAAAATATTTGAATAGAAACCTTTGCCGCGCTGTTCCAGGGGCACTGGAATGATAGCCTCTTTACAGAAAGCAAATGTTATGGCCTGAAATAAGGCCTGGCTTTGCATTTTGGACTTTGGAAGACGAGAACGCAGAAACCTGTTGGCCGGCAGGGAATGGAAATCGATCTTGTAACCTGAGGTGACGATTTCTCGAACCCAAGCATCATGAGTGTGGTCTAGCCAGATATCCCGAAAAAGCAGAAGCCGCCCTCCAACAGGAGTCGGATCTGAGGGATACCTGGCGTCATGCTGAGGGGGCCTGTACAGAGCTAGGTCCTTTGGGTTTAGGTTGCTTAAAGTCGAAACGCCAAGAAGAGCCCCTTGAGGGACCGGATCCTCGATCTGAGCGTTGGGACGACCCTTGGGCTGATGGTTTTTGGGGGGCAGGCCGAAAGGACTGCCTGCGCCAAGGAGATTCTTTAAAATTCATGGATACAGGCCGCTTTTGAGGTAGAATGGTACTTTTACCACCCGTCGTTTCAGATATGAGTTTGTCCAGGGATTCTCCAAACAGACGCATGCCATGGAAGGGGAGTATGGACAGGGATTTCTTGGAGGCACTGTCCGCATTCCATATTTTTAGCCAAAGGACTCTGCGGGCAAAGACAGCATTGGCCGCCGATAGGGCTGACAAACTAGCTGCATCTAGGGAGCCGTGAAGAAAATAATTAGAGGCTAGAGAGAAGAAATCAAGGATCTCAAAAGCCGCCGGGGGAATATTACAAGATCGAAGCATCCTGCGTAGGTTCTTGCTCCACACCCCCATAGCTCTCGCGACCCATGTTAAGGCAAACAGGGGGTGAAGAGAGGAGCCCGAAGCCTGGAAAATAGATTTCACCGCAGCATCAACTGCACGGTCGGACGAGTCCTTGAGAGACGCGTTGTCTGAAACAGACATGACCGTGTATTTAGCCAGTCTGGATACTGGCGGATCCACAATGGGGGGTACTGACCAGGGCTTAACCATTTCAGAGGGAAAGGGATAAGCGAATGAAGAGAAGGGTTTTTTATTAAACCTTCTATCAGGGTGATCCCACCGTTTAGATATAATTTTCCGAAAAACCGGATCCTGAGCAAAGGATTAAGGAGGCTTCTTGGCCCGCTTGATTGCCGACTGAGAAGTCGGGTCAGGAGGCTGATCAGAGGTCGACAGAGAGTGATTGACAGCCGAAATTAGTGTGTCTTCTATATGCCTAGACTCAGAAAGGACATCTGAATCAGAGTCAGAGTCTTGGGAATCGTGACTACTAAAAGTCACAGAGCCCGGGTCAGACTGACCATCATCCGAGTCTGAAGAAGCGTAGAGGTCGCAATGGCGCCTTTTGGAAACAGCCTTTTTACGTTCTGGGGAAGAGGGACCAGACGAAGCAGGTGGGCTCCTCTGAGGGAGCTGAGCCGGGGGAAGGCTGTGGGAGCCTGAGGACGGCTGGGATATCTGAGCGGCAAGGTCATCTAACCTTTTAGACATTAGAAGAGCCCATGCAGGCATTACGTCATCAGACGGGGGAGCTGCCTGACCGGAGCAGAATCCAGAGACTGCACGGCATCCTGGTCCGGCAACGGGGTCTGTTGTGACACGGTAGAAGGGGCATCGCAGCCCCGGCATAGTGGATAGCTTCGGCCATTAGAAAACGAGCGTCCACAGGTGGTACAGGCATAGTACAGGTCCGTAGAGGATGCCTGGGAAGGTTTATCACCCTTGCGGTTACACATGTCAGCAATAGAGTCCTACAGCCCTATAGGGGTAGAGTTATATAAGTGAGGAGCCACTAGCAGTATTATAAAGTGACTGCTATGCAGAGCCGGTATATACCGTAGCAAAATGGCATATACTGTCAAACAGCCGGCATATATCTGCAGGCAGAGCCAGTATATACCACTAATAGCTGATATACACTGCTAGCCAGCAGACACACACCGCTAGAGAGACAGGGATATACCGCTGAGCAGAGCGGTATATAGTGCTGCAGAAGTGCAGAGCCAAGTCTGCTCCCCACGTGGAAAATGGCGTCCAGTGTTCCTGGCAGCCTGGAGGAGAGAGACGGCCCCCGGAGACTGATTGGTCTCAGGGATGGGACTAAGTGTGACGGCCAATCGGAAAGGAGCTGCTCTGAGTGAGGAGCGGCTTCCAGAGCAGTGAGAGGGGGCGTTGCTAGAATGCAATAATAATAAGGAATAACGTTTGGAACACCATTCTAAGTCTGAACTGGGTGCAAAAACCTAAAAAAACATCACTATGGGGAGATAAGGTATGCACACCAGTGCTAGAATGCAGGCCGAAGCCGGGGGCTAAATTAATGATGCTCCCCGGGACCACGGCCTGCATTGCCCGACCGGCGCCGTTCCAGGCAGCAGTTTGGATGCAGGGGACAGATGACTCGTCGTCTGCCTACCTGCTCCTGGCTCCGAAGATGCGTCGGTGATTAATGCGGGGATCTCAGTGACGCATCTTCGGCTCAAGGCTGAAGCAGGTCCTTGGCTCTGCTAGCCCTCTGGAGCTACCTTGGAGTGAGGTGCTTCCAGGGAGCCTGGAGGAGTACGCAGACCAGACCACTTGGGCGCGAGGGAAGACTGACGGCTTGTGCACGCCAGGTTTCCTCTGGCCGTACACGGGGGGGAACGGGGGTGGCAAGGCACCCTGGTATTGCCCCTATCAAAAATAGAATGAATAAGAAAAAGAAAACAAAATAAAAAGTAAAAATAAAAACAAAATAAGCTGGCCTGAGGCACCTCTGGTGGAGCTCAGTTCAGACATGTCAGCCTCCCTGCTGACACTAGAAAAGAAACTGAGCTAGTTTCCTGCCTAGCTAGGGTATATGCTGTGGGGGGAGGAGCTAACACTTTTACAAATCTAGTGTCACGCCTCCCTGGAGACATCATAATACCCACTGTCTGTGTCCACCAATGAAAAGGCCAGAAAGGAAGCTATAGTTAACACACATGGTCCAACTGCCCTCATACAAAGAAAGTTGTGCAATATAAACCCCCACTCTAATGCAGCAATATACAAATCAATAGAAGCAGACCTGTTGTCTAGAACAACCAAGGTGAGAATGTAGTAAGCAGGAGGTCACAGATTGAACAGAAATGATTGTCTTAAAGGAATTAGCTTGAGATAACACCCATGGACAAGATAACCCCACAATTAACATCTGTTAAATAAAGTAAAATAATTCTCATTAGCAGAACACGGGTTTGAAGGAAAAAAAAAAAAAACCTGCTCAGACAATGAGACCTCCTGAAGCTGAAAGTGAGAATCAGACAACCTATATGGGAGCCTGCATGGATAAAGTAAGAAAACCTGCAAGCAGGGGGGAGGGAAGTGAACACTTCCCTCCCCCCTGCTTGCAGGTTTTCTTACTTTATCCATGCAGGCTCCCATATAGGTTGTCTGATTCTCACTTTCAGCTTCAGGAGGTCTCATTGTCTGAGCAGGTTTTTTTTTTTTTTTCCTTCAAACCCGTGTTCTGCTAATGAGAATTATTTTACTTTATTTAACAGATGTTAATTGTGGGGTTATCTTGTCCATGGGTGTTATCTCAAGGTAATTCCTTTAAGACAATCATTTCTTTTCAATCTGTGACCTCCTGCTTACTACATTCTCACCTTGGTTGTTTTAGGCTGGGTTCACACATAGCGACAGCCACAACGACATCGCTGTTACGTCACCATGTTCTGTGACGTAACAGCGACCTTGTAAGTCGGTTATGATCGCTGCTTAGCTGTCAAACACAGCGACGCAGCAGCGATCATAACGTCGCTACATGTGCAGAGAGCAGGGAGCCGCGCACACTGCTTAGCGCTGGCTCCCTGCTCTCCTAGCTACAGTACACATCGGGTTAATTACCGGATGTGTACTGCAGCTACATGTGCAGAGAGCAGGGAGCTGGCACTGGCAGCGTGAGAGCGGCGGAGGCTGGTAACGAAGGTAAATATCGGGTAACCACCTTGGTTACCCGATGTTTACCCTGGTTACAGCTTACCGCAGCTGCCAGATGCCGGCTCCTGCTCCCTGCTCGCTTCATTTCGTCGCTCTCTCGCTGTCACACACAGCGATCTGTGCGTCACAGCGGGAGAGCAACAATAAAAAAACGAACCAGGGCTGTGGGTAACGAGCAGCGATCTCACAGCAGGGGCCAGATCGCTGCTCAGTGTCACACACAGCGAGATCGCTAATGAGGTCACTGCTGCGTCACAAAAACCGTGACTCAGCAGCGATCTCAGCAGCGATCTCGCTGGGTGTGAAGCACCCCTTAGACAACAGGTCTGCTTCTATTGATTTGTATATTGCTGCATTAGAGTGGGGGTTTATATTGCACAACTTTCTTTGTACGAGGGCAGTTGGACCATGTGTGTTAACTATAGCTTTTTGCTTTTTAAATGTTTTTAATTGTGTTGTCCACCTTTCTTGTGTCCTTTTTGTAAAATAAAATAATAATTTTTATGGTGATCCTCCTTGTATGACACATTCTTTTCTCTATATATTGGACTAGTTTCTATTGTGTCAGGAGAGATCCCTCTAAGTGAAGCGGTGCCCTCCACATTTGTTAATATAGTGATGTAGTGGTGCAGTTTATTACAGGTTTAGTATATAGTGATGTAGTATATTACAGGTGTATGTAGGGGTGTAGTGATGTAGTATATAGTGGTATAGTATACAGAGGTGTAGTTTATTACAGGTGTAGTGTATAGGGATGTATATTACAGGTGTAGTATGTGGCGGGTGTAGTGATGTAGTATATGGGGATTGTGTGTGCATGTAAGTATACATTGTGTGTGTGTATATATATATATATATATATATATATATATATATATATATATATATATACACACACAGTATATATGCGTGTGTGTGTGTGTATATATGTGCATATATATTTTATATAGTAGAACCGAGTTAATTATATTAGTCCGGCCCTCCAAAACCATCCCAACTTCTCATGCGGCCCCATGGGAAAATTAATTGCCCACCCCTGACCTATTGGAACCGGATTTGAATGCTTGGCCTATGTTCAATATCAATCCCTAATTGATGGTGAAATGGGATTCTATTTATCCGTATCTTTTAATGTTTTCACCCGGTGTACCCACTAAGAAGCCCACTCTCATATTACAATTTCATAGCTCATTAAACCATGTTGGGCCATTGGAGGGTTAAATGATGATGGTGCTCAAAATTGTTGGTACCCCTTGTTTAATGAGAGAAAAACCCACAAACAGTAATAAATAAAAAATCTGTGAAAATGAACAAATGAAAGTCAGACATTGCTTTTCAACCATGCTTCCACAGGTTTTTTTTTTTTTTTTTTAAATAAAACTCATGAAATAGGCCTGGACAGAAATGATAGTGCCTCTGAAAATAATGTGATAAAAGGGACATGTTAAATCAAGGTGTGTCCACTACTTAGCATCACAGGTGTCTACAATTTTGTAATCAGTCAGTGGGCCTGTATATTGGGCTACAGATACTCGCTGTGCTGTTTGGTGACATGGTGTCTACCACACTCAACATGGACCAGAAGAAGTGAAGGAAAGAGTTGTCTCAGGAGATTAGAAATAAAATTATAGACAAGCATGTTAAAGGTAAAGGTTATAAGAGCATCTCTAAGCAGCTTGATGTTCCTGTGACTGCAGTTGCATATATTATTCAGAAATTTAAGATCCATGGGACTGTAGCCAACCTTCCTTGACGTGGCCGCAGCAGGTAAATTGATGACAAATCAAAGAGACGGATAATACAAATGGTAACAAAAGAGCCCAGTAAAACTTCTAAAGAGATTAAAGGTGAACTTCAAGCTCAAGGAACATCAGTGTCAGATCGCACCATCCGTCGTTGTTTGAGCCAAAGTGGACTTTATGGGGGACGACCAAGGAGGACACCATTGTTGAAAACAAAATCATAGAAAAGCCATACTGGAATTTGCCAAACTACATGTTGACAAGCCACAAAGCTTCTGGGAAAATGTCCTATGGAAAGATGAGACAAAAATTAAATTTTTTGGCAAGGCACATCAGCTTTATGTTCACAGACAGAAAAATGAACCATATCAAGAAAAGAACACTATCCCTACTGTGAAACATGGAGGAGGCTGTGTTATGTTCTGGGGCTGCTTTGCTGCATCTGGCACAGAGTGTCTTGAATCTGTGCAGGGTACAATGAAATCGCAAGACTATCAAGGGATTCTAGAGAGAAATGTGCTGCCCAGTATCAGAAAGCTTGGTCTCAGTCGCAGATCATGGGTCTTGCAACAGGATAATGACCCAAAACACACAGCTAAAAATACCCAAGAATGGCTAAGAGGAATACATTGGACTATTCTGATGTGGCCTATGAGCCCTGACCTAAATCCTATTGAGCATCTTTGGAAAGAGCTGAAACATGCCTTCTGGAAAAGGCAAACTTCAAACATGGGACAGCTGGAGCAGTTTTCTCTTGAGGAGTGGGCGTAATACTAGTCGAGAGGTGCAGAAGTCTCATTAACAGTTACAGAAATCGTATGATTGCAGTGATTGCCTCAAGAGCTTGTGCAACAAAATATTAAGTTAAGACTACCATAATTTCTGTCCAGGCTAATTTCATGAGTTTTATTTATTTATTTTTTTAAATTGTGAAGAAGCTGAAAAGCAATGTCTGACTTTCATTTCTTCATTTTCATAGATTTTTTTATTTATTATTACTTTTGTCAAATTCAAGTTATTTCTGTTACCATTGTGGGTTTTTCTTTCATTAAATGAGGGGTACCAACAATTTTGACCAGGTGTGTATATATCATAATCCAAGTAATATTGTTAATTCATTGGTATATTCACATCATGAATTGTCTGACCTGGATCTATGCTGATGCGCTGGCAGGGGAGGAGGTGTCCTCTGTTACCATAGTGTAGTGTTCTGAATGGTTTACGTTCTACTGTGGAACGCTCTGTCCTGCAGCATGAGGAAATCAGCAGAGCTGGCCAGAAATTGCGCTTGGTTGCACATTGCTGTGTGCGCCATCCTGGAATGCTTGTTATAACAGCAGCAGGAGTAGTTTTAAATACATTGCCTGATCTGGAGCTTACGCAGATGCGCTGTCTGGTGAGTAGGCATCTTCCGTTACCATAGTGTAGTGTTCTTAATGGCTTCCGTTCCACTGTGTAACGTGCTGCTCTGCAGCCTCTGAATCCAAAGAACCGGCCAGACGTTACGCATTGAAGGACCAGTGCTGTGCGCGCTCTATCGTGGAAAGCATGTTACAGTAAAAGTGGTGTATTGTTTTAAACTAACCATGAAAGAATTATAGGTAATTGCACTGCATACCTGTAACCATTCATGTGGTGCATGTATAGCTAGAGTTAGTGTGCACTATGTTAGATCCGGAAGTTGAATTCAAAGGTGGGCAATTTAAGAGGGCTGTGGCAATTAGCCTCACTTGCTCTGAGATCTGTTACTGCACGGTTTGATCACCCACGGTGCAGGACCTAATGCTTTGCATGACAGAGCTTTGGAAGCAAGATCTTGAGGGTGGGAAGCACAAGGTGGGTTAATTGGATGTTTAAAACCTTGATATCTATTTATATAATTATGTGGAACTCTATTTGATAACTTTCCTTTTATATACTAGGACTGTGCATCAGTTCCTTCATCAGATATCTCATCAGAACCTGATAACCCCAATGGGGAAAACGCTTGAGGCAGAATATTTCATGAGCTATCAAGCAGTTTACAGTATCTGACCCTACCTCCTGATAAGTACCCTACCATTTATGATTGACTATATTTTCCACAGGGCTGAACTAAGGCCTTTTAGGGCCAGCTTCCGTGGAGCGGGGCACCACAAAAACTCAAGGTGAATATACCTCCGCTGTCAGGTAGGATATAGATATACAGTGTGTCCACCCATATCCTGTCCACTGCCATTAACTTGAGAACGGCAGCAGCTTTAGGCATAGAAGTGGTGTCTAGCTATAGTAAAGTATCCATGCGCTACGCAATGAAACCACCTATAGCGCCACCTGGTGGAAAACAACGGAGTTAGCATTTTTATGTCGAAAACGGAACAAGATAGGAAAAAAAAGTGACTTACAAAGTTGTAGGGCATCAATTCGGCTGCAGACGTGAAGCGATACCTCATGGAGACTTTCCTACAAGTCATTGGGTATGGTGGCTGCGTGGAGTGGCCTACACGCTCACCTGACCTGACCCCATTGGACTTCTTTCTGTGAGGTCACATCAAACAGCAAGTGTATGCGACCCCTTCACCAACATTGCAGGACTGCCGACGATGTATCACAGATGCTTGTGCAAACAGGTCACCTACCATATTGCACAACGTGCCGCAAGATACAGTATGCTGTCCAGAGTCCAGATGTGCATTGCAGCTGATGGTGGCCAATTTGAGCATCAAAGTTAAATGAGCGCCATATGCGTGACCAGCATTCAAATGTTTTGGGGGTGGGGTCATGGGTTTCATATCATAGCATTTCTGTATGCAAGGTGTCAATTCGTATTGAATTGATGATGCCCTACAATTTTTATTTTATTTCTATCTCGTTGAGTTTTCGAGATAAAAATGCTAACTCCAGGTGGCGATATAGGTGGTTTCATTGCATAGCGCATGGATACTTTACTATACCTAGACACCACTTGTATGCCTATAGCTGTCACCTTTCTCAAGTTAATGGCAGTGGACACACTGTATAGGTATCATAATAGGGAGAGATAGTCTGTGTCAGTATATACTGTCAGAGTAATTAAGCAGTCTATATTGTTTGACCCCTCCTCCTCATAAGTACCCCACTAATATATACACACACACACACACACACACACACTTATTATAATTGAAGTATCATTGTATTAATATATTTGTCCACAGGGCTTATCTAGGGCCATAAAGGGCAAGTTGTCGTGGAGTAGGGCAACAAAAAAAAGTTCAGGTAAAAACCCTCCGCTGTCAGCTAGGGTACTGATATATAGATGTCAGAATAGGGAGAGTCTATACAATTTTTTATTGTGTCCTTTGTTCCACGTGTCTTCACTATATGTGTTGTTTGTCCCTTTTAATACAGATCCATAAATTTGTAATGTTTTAGACCATTACTTAAGGGAGTAGTTTCCATGTTAGCGAGTCATTGAACTCTAAATATATATATATATATATAATTTTGTGCGATCGCACTCCAGAGTTATTACCTTTAAAGCAGCGGTCTGAAACACGTGGTCCCTCAGGCTGATTCTTTTGACGCTCAGGCACAAGCAGCTGATACGTATGACGTCAACTGCGGGCCTCTGATTGGCCGGTGGCTGGCATTGGAATACTGTAGCGAGAGCTTGACTGTGCACAGTGCTAATGAAACGTTCATCTGAAATAAAGCAGTGAAGCCTGCAGCCACTGCACCGGCCGCGATCGTCAAGGGGGCACGTGCCTGCGGGAAGCAAGAAACAGGGTGGAGAACTCCAAGGAAACGGAGGACTGGTGAGACTGTGTGTGTGTGTGTGTGTGTGTGTGTGTGTGTGTGTGTGTGTGTAGAATGGCACAATAGGGGACCAGGATGGGACATTGCTTGTGTGTGTGTGTGCACAATAGGGGACCATTGCTACAAGAAGGAAATTGGTAATAGGGATATTACTACAGGATGGGGAGAAGGATGGGCACTTTACTACAGAATGGGGAACATTACTTCAAGAAGAGGAACAGGATGGGGAACACTACTAAAAGATGTTGGCCAAAATTACTATATAGTCCTAATTGTAAAGCTGTATTACTTACAAGAAAGGGATAAAATGTAAACAAAAAAAAAAAAAAAAAAAAGCATGATAAAAGTGCACGTTTGTTATAATAAATGCGCAAAAAATGATTAAAAACAGTGATCCAAAAGGTGTAGAGAAAAGAAAATGGTACCAATAAAAATGTCATTTTGTCCTGCAATCAATGCGGGCCCCCCAATTTTTTTTTTTAATGTGCGGCCCATACACCCAGCCGAGTTTGAGCCCTTGCTCTACAGCAGGGGTGGGGAACCTTTTAACTGCCGGGGGCCATTTGGAATTTTCTACCAACCTTCGGGGGTCGCACCAAATTATCAACTTGAAAACGACCAGGCTATATTTGGTCAAACAATTAATTAACTCACCCCTAATGTGGTGGCCGGAGCGGCTGTGATGTTCGGTGATATTGATCATTTTGTTTCTCACAACTGCTTTTCCAGGTTTGTCTTGGTCTGGAGAGGCTGGGGGCATACACATCCCAGGAGAAGCTGGGGCATATACATCACAGAAGACACTGGGGCGCATATACATCACAGGAGACACTGAGGCATATACATCACAGGAAACATTGAGGCATATACATCCCAGGACAAGCTGGGGCGTATACATCACAGGAGGAGCGTATACATCACAGGAGATGCTAAGCATGGACAGCACTAGTGGCGGGCACAACGGACAGCACTAGGCGGCACAACGGACAGCGCTAGGCGGCACAACGGACAGCGCTAGGCGGCACAACGGACAGCGCTAGGCGGCACAACGGACAGCGCTAGGCGGCACAACGGACAGCGCTAGGCGGCACAACGGACAGCACTAGGTGGCAGCACAGGGAGCGCTAGGTGGCAGCACAGGGAGCGCTAGGTGGCAGCACAGGGAGCGCTAGGTGGCAGCACAGGGAGCGCTAGGTGGCAGCACAGGGAGCGCTAGGTGGCAGCACTGGAGCGCTAGGTGGCAGCACAAAGAGCACTGACAGTGACAGCACAGAGAGCACTAGGTGGCAGCACAAAGAACACTAGGTGGCAGCACAAAGAACACTAGGTGGCAGCACAAAGAACACTAGGTGGCAGCACAAAGAGCACTGACAGTGACAGCACTAAAAGGCAGCATGGAGAGCATTAGGTGACAGCACTAGGAGGCAGCAGGGAGAGCACGATGTGGCAGCACTGACAGCACTAGGAGGCTGCACAGATTACACAGCACTGAGGGGTTACACACAGTACTGGGGGGGTACACAGCACTTGGGGCAACACACAGTACTAGGGGGTACACACACAGCACTGGATGGGGGGGCAGCGATGGGTTGCATACTCACAGTACAAGGGGAGGAGGAGGAGTCACATTGCACAGGTCCGGGAGGCCTGTACAGCAGGAAGGCATCTGCTGCACCTCTTCTGCTATCACTGGAGCACAGCGCGCTGTTTACCCCGCCCTCAAGGTAAACCCTCAGCATGCGAGCACAGTCCCGGGTTCAGTCTAGAATGTATGGGCTATAGTCAGGTCCCGAAAAGAGCCCGTACATTCTAGTACGGGCTGCAATCAGGATCTGTAAATAGCCCATACATTCTAGCATCTACCCATAACGCAGTGGGATTTTAAAGGGCCGGCGGCTGGCAAAAGCGCAAGTGCCGCTCGAGCACTGGGGTAGCCTGGAATGTGCCCGGGGGCCGCATTAAACGTCATCGCGGGCGCATACGGCCCGCGGGCCGGAGGTTCCCCACCCCTGCTCTACAGTGACACTGGTCAGAATTGAAGGGGTTAAATCATAAGATGTGTATTCTGTATGTGTGTGCTGCAAGTGTTTGATACGGGAACGGTGTGTGTGCACTTCGTGTGTGTTGAATGCGTGTGGTGTGTATGGGCACTGCATATGTCTGATATGCGAATGGTGTGTGCTGTATGTCTCTGATATGTGAGTGGTGTATGTGCGCATGCTGAATATGTCGGATATGTGAGCGGTGTATCTGCGTGCGCTGAATATGTCAGATACGTGATCGGTGTATCTGCGCGCGCTGAATGTGTCTGATATGCGAGTGGTGTGGGCAACTAAGTAAAATAGAACCTTAACAACAGCAGCTACGTGATAATGAGAATTTCTAACAGTGAGTATATGTGAGAATGTCAGCATTTACCAACTTGAGTACCAATGCCATATCAGTAGAACATAAAAAGGCTTCAGTTTTATTGTGGAAATTTAAAGTAAAGAAAGAATAATGCAGCCCTCAAGACTATAAAAAAAAAAAAAAAAAAAAAAAAAAAAAAAAATAACTGATTTTTTTATCCCCTGCTCTAAAAAAAAAAAAAAAAAAAAAAGAAAAAAATACAAATATCCACTAAAATCAATGAAAAAATAATTAAAGTAGTTATCACTATCAATGAGAAGTGACCTACTTAATCACCCATGGGTTTTTTGGAGAAGCAATAAAATCTCTTGGTTGCTTGCACCTACAAATGATCCTTTCTGGTCTTTCAGTGCTGCTTGCTTTCTTTATGTGCCCTAAAATTACTGACCATCCACAGATTTACAGGTTCCTGGAGGAAAAATACTGAAATTGAAATTGCACTGACGAGGGGCAAGCACCCCGAAACACCGTGTCTGCAAATTGGGATTCTTATATATCCTGAGTCATATTGCAAAGGATTGTTAAAAATCCACTTGTGACTTTTAGGATCGCTACTTCCAATAGGTGGCGCTGTGCTAGAGTTTGTCTCCTTTACTGGAGAGACAATTTGAATATTTCTTAGGCCTTGTGCGCACTAGGCGTTTTTGCCGCGTTTTTAGCGGCGTTTTTTACCGCGTTTTTGTGCTGAAAACGCAATGACATTGCTTCCCCAGCAATGTCAATGGGTTTTCAGAAGTGCTGTCCTCACACAGCGTTTTTTTTTAGCTGCGTTTTTGTGGTGACCACAAAAACGCAGCATGTCAATTATTTCTGCGTTTTCCACTGCGTTTTTCACTCATTGAATTCAATGAGATGTTAAAAACGTAATGAAAAACGCATATAGCCGCGTTTCTATGACTAAAAACGCAGCTATAAACGCAAGGGGTGGGCACTACAGTGACGTGTACAGGAAGAGGATTCCTTCTGTTGGTAAACACAGAAGCAGGAATCCTCCCGGTACCGTCACCGCTGCGTCCACCTCCCGTCCTGTGCATGTCAGCTCCGTGCGGCGCCATGTCTGGGCGGGAGGTGGAGGCAGCGGCGAAAACCAAAGTGAACAGTAGAAAAAAAAAAAAAGTCATATATACTCACCTGTCCGCAGGGTCCCGGTGCCATGCCCGCTCCCAGCTCCTCCCGGTCCCGCCGCTCTGGCTGTGTGCAGTCTCCCCGGGGCAGGACCTTGCTTGCAGGACCTGGCGCTGATCACCTGATGCAGTCACCTGACGCATCAGCTGATCGTAGTCTCGCCGGCTTCTTCACGCTCGGCCGGCTATCAGCTGATCCTGCCGTCAGGGGACTTCATCAGCTGATCACCGGCAGCTGCTGCAGCGATCGGACGGGATCAGACTCCTGTCCGATCGATCGCTCCAGGAGCTGCCGGTAATCAGCACAGCACATAAGTGAGTATTTTTTTTTTTTTTTTTTCTACTGATGCATCAGCTGATTGTATAACAGGCTTTTATACAATCAGCTGATGTGTGATGGGATTCAGGCACTTGATCCTGACACATCATCTGATCGCTTTGCCTTCCAGCAAACCGATCAGATGATATTGGATCCTGATTGGACGGCGCGGGACCCTGACCCAGGATTACTGCGGAGGGGGGTTTATTTCAATAAAGATGGAGTCACTAATTGTGTTGTGTTTTATTTCTAATAAAAATATTTTTCTGTGTGTTGTGGGTTTTTTATCATTACTAGAAATTCATGGTGGCCATGTCTAATATTGGCGTGACACCATGAATTTCGGGCTTAGGGCTAGCTGATAATATACAGCTAGCCCTAACTCCATTATTACCTAGCTAGCCACCCGTCACCAGGGCAGCTAGAAGAGTTGGATACAGCGCCAGAAGATGGCGCTTCTATGAAAGCGCCATTTTCTGGGGTGGCTGCGGACTGCAATTCGCAGTGGGGGTGCCCAGAAAGCATGGGCACCCTGCACTGTGGATTCCAATCCCCAGCTGCCTAGTTGTACCCGGCTGGACTCAAAAATTAGGCGAAGCCAACGTCATTTTTTTTTTTAATTATTTCATGAAATAATTAAAAAAAAGGGCTTCTCTATATTTTTGGTTCCCAGCCGGGTACAAATAGGCAGCTGGGGGTTGGGGGCAGCCCGTACCTGCCTGCTGTACCCGGCTAGCATACAAAAATATGGCGAAGCCCATGTCATTTTTTTTTCTTTTTGGGCAAAAAACTGCATACAGTCCTGGATGGAGGATGCTGAGCTTTGTGGTTCTGCAGCTGCTGTCTGCTCTCCTGCATACACTAGTGAATGGAGGATGCTGAGACTTGTAGTTCTGCAGCTGCTGTCTGCTCTCCTGCATACACTAGTTCTGCAGCTGTCTGCTCTCCTGCATACAATGAACATTTTGAAGGAAATGACATCAGACCTTTTTTTTTTTTTTTTTCATCAACAATCTTTAATGGCATTGTGCACTGATTAAAAACGCAGTGAGTAAAAACGCAGCAAAAAACGCACCAAATCGCAGCAAAAACGCATGCGTTTTTGCCGCGTTTTTTAGCCGCGGGTGCGTTTTTTTAGACAAAAACGCACATAAAAACGCAGCGTGAAAAAAACGTCTAGTGCGCACATACCCTTAGAGTGGCATGGCAGCTATAAGTCCCCTTACTTGGCAGCCAGACTGGCTTGCAAAGTCTCCTTAAGGAGAATAGTGTTCCCCCGTGGTCCCCACATAGCTTTCTCATGAGCCAGATCAGACACCCCCATACTTTGCACTGACGAGGGGCAAGCACCCCGAAACACCGTGTTTGCAAATTGGCATTCTGATCTGGCTTATATATCCTGAGTCATATTGCAAAGGATTGTTAAAAATCCACTTGTGACTTTTAGGATCGCTACTTCCAATAGGTGGCGCTGTGCTAGAGTTTGTCTCCTTTACTGGAGAGAGAATTTGGAGGAAAAATAGGCACTTACCAAGGATCAGCTGCAATTCTTGTAAGCTCTTGGGAATGAGGCTCTCAATCCTTTTGTCTGAATTATTAATATGACACTGTAATAGCCGATTTTATCTGTTCTCGTACTTGCTGAATTGTGAACTACTGCAGAATATTTTACCACTTTCTGAAATAAATTATCACTTATTGATATTAGCTGTAAACAGGATTACTAACAGCAGAAACTACCTGCAATCAGCTCATCTTAAGGGAACCCATTGAATAGGGTTCACATCTTCATGAATCTTCCATGAGAAAAGTAAACATATAAATGATCTACAAAATACAGCTTTAATAAAAGGTTTCTATACAATAGAATAAAGATCCAAAAAGAATGAAAAATGTTACAGCAAAGAAATACTTGCTAATTGAAAATAACGTCTACTCTTCTGTGCCTAAAGGTGTTGTCTCATCTCATACATTAATAGTCTACCCACAGGATATGTCAAATATCTAATAGAGGAGGGTCCCAACTCTGGAATCCAGATTTATCTTGGGAACCATGGTTGTCACATGACTTAGCATGAAGAGATGGCCATGCATTCGCAGCTCTATCCATTTGTGTAGGAGTTACAAATGTGGCCAAACGTCAATTAGTGACAAATGCTAGCAATAAAGAATCACTGTGTGACTGTAGCTCCCTTATGTTTTTGTAAGGCACGGATCATGGCATGTTTCACCCTTGCTATGTCCTGGTGCCAGCCTAGAATAGGCATATGGCATGATGCGCTGACAGGGCTATTGACAGTAATGAAGCAGGTCCCGTCACACACAGAGATAAATCTTTGGCAGATCTGTGGTTGCAGTGAAATCATGGACATATTGTTCCATTTGTACACAGCCACAAACCTGGCACTGATTGTCCACAATTTCACTGCAACCACAGATCTGCCAAAGATTTATCTCTGTGTGTGACAGGGCCTTAACAGTGTGCTTTGTCATACATCATTTTCCACTATATAAGTCTAGTTGAAGCTGGCAGCAATACTTAAGGGGGCTTTACACGCTGCAATATCGCTAACGATTTATCGTCGGGGTCACGGTGTTTGTGACGCACATCCGGCGTCGTTAGCAGCATTGCAGCGTGTAACACGTACGAGCGACCTTAAACAATCGCAAAAGAGACAAAAAACGTTGGTTTTGAGAGGTCGTCCAAACACCAAAAATCGTTGTCTCCTACGTAGCGATGTTGTTCCTTGTTCCTGCGGCATCACACATCGCTATGTATGACACCGCGGGAGCGACAAACATCTCCTTACCTCCGGCGTCCACCGGCAATGCGGAAGGAAGGAGGTGGGCGGGATGTTACGTCCCGCTCATCTCCGCCCCTTCGCTTCTATTGGCCGGCCGCTTAGTGACGTCGCTATGACGCCGAATGCACCTCCCCCTTGAAGGAGGGATTGTTCGGCGGTCACAGCGACGTCGCAAACAAGGTATGTGCGTGTGACGCTGCCGTAGCAACAATGTTCGCTACGGCAGCGATCACCAAATGTCACACGTACGACAGGGGCAGGTGTTATCGCGCTCGACATCGCTAGCAATCGCTAGCGATGTCGCAGCGTGTAAAGCACCCTTTAGTGTACTAGTTCTTAGTGCCTGCCTCCAATAGACATATGAATAAAAATGATGTGCGGCAGAGCTCACCTTGACTTCGCCTGCATCATTACTGTCAATGGCCCTGTCAGTGCATATGCCAAAATCTCATTTTGCTGGGGTTCGGACTTAAGTCCACATGAACGTAGGGTAAAACACCTTGTGGATACAGCCTTAAACAGAACAAAAGCAACTTTCACATGAGACGTTTTGGATCTATTTTTTCCAGCTGCACCAATGGTCTAAGCTGTTCGGCGAAACTCCTGACTTCATCAGAGACACTGTCCTGGCCAGCAGGTGCCACTACGCTGAGCTCCACCAAATATGAAAGTGACAGTGGCTCAGCACCTTCAGATGTTCCTGCCACCAAAACTCGAAACACTTTGTAGACTGCAATTTTCATAACTCCCTTGCGAAACAAGTGTCCTCTTGCTATAAATTCATGGTCCATTCGAAAGCCCATCTCTTGAAGAAATTCAGGTAACACTTCTGATGTAGAAATGTCAACACAGTTCCTAACTAATGTGTGTCTGCTTCTGTCTCCAGCCTCTGGTTGGCCAAGATACCGAAGGTGCCATGGTGCTCCTGGGCGGTCAAGTGTGCGACGGGCACGAAGTACAAAGGGGCTGGCTTGCTGGCCTTTTAGCAAATATACACTTTCATGATCCGCAAAGGTCTCTGGCTCCATGTTGTCACATAGTCCACGTAAGCGGTGAAGGAGGCTTTCTAATCCTTGGTCTAGTATACTGCCTGAAGAGAAAAACTGAAGGATGACTTTAAAAAAATCAAATAACATAAGCAGTAATAGAGAAACTTAACTGGTTCTATTCACATTATGATCTGACAGGGTTTTGGGATTTTGAATGAAAAGAATACTGTAGTTTGCAGAGCTACATTTCCCTTCAATAATTAAGGAGCTCTGACAAATATGTGACATAACATAAGTTAACCAGATTGTGACAGGATCAGATGCAACACTGCATGGCTGCATGACCAGATCATAGTGTAAAGAGAGCTTAATGGAACCTATCAGCAGGAAATTAAGACTAAAGGCCTGTTGGTAAAGGCTTCCAGCTCTCACACCTGACTCATTATTTCACCGCCAGCCATCGGCCTTCAGTCTTTGACTTACAGGTTACTCTTCTCTCTTCCCCAGGATGAAACTGCACAGGAACTGAATAACTCTTCGAGGTTATTTCATCTGGTTGGGCGCAAGCACCTGATGACGTTTCAGAAGCAGACGTAATGATCTGCACATGCGCTGCCTTCTCTGTTGAGATGGCCATGGCCAATCATTATGTGCCTGTGTGGACTCTTGTGCAAGAAGACTGAAGAGCAACCTGTCAGTCGCAGACAGAACACCAGACTTGGGCAGGGAAATATGGAGACCGGCATTAGAGCTGAAAGAGCTGTATCAGTCCACTGCATTTGCGAATAGAACTTTATAGATGGATTGCTCTACTAGTAACATGGCTGCATCCAAGTGCAGCTCTGTGTGCAGCTCTGTGTGCAGCTCTGTGTGCAGCTCTGTGTGCTCGTCCTCGCTGTAGACCGCCACTTAAGCTATGAACCATTCGGCACAATTAACATCAGTAGTGTCTGGTCTGCAACCAGATGAGACTAGTGCACACTGCAATTTTCTCCACACAGGCCGCCAGTCAAGAATGCTCATGTATACAAGCATATTGATTTACATTAGTTAGTGAGCCACTTGTGTCAGTGTGCACACTGGAAAAAAATAAATTATGTTCCTGTGAATGCAGCCATCATAAAAAAAAAAAAACATGCTTCATTACCAGCAGGCCAAACATATTGCTTTAGAACACTACATTGTGCAGGTTCATGCCTCAGTTAGAAAGGAAATGGCCATAACCAGCACCAGATTACCAATGCAGTAACAGGATGCTGCCGGCCCCCCTATGATAAAGGTTGGGGTAACACCGATGCAGAAGAAACAACCACTCTCAGCATAACCTTTCATGGTGGTAGCTTCTATTAAACATGCACGGAGAAGAACTTTGTATAGGGCGCCAGTCACGCAGGTACGTGTGATGCAGTGTCTGGCTTTCAGCCTACTGATGATGCCCATACTAAGTCAGGTGGGCTGCCAGCACTATATAAGTGCACCCCACAGGGCACACACCCCAATTCACCCAACCAACACTAAAGGCCCTGGCTGCATCCTGCAAAAAATATTGTTGAGTGAATTGGGGTGTCTGCCCTGTGGGGTGCACTTATATAATGCTGGACAGCCCGCCTGATCTAATTGTATGGGTGTAATCAATAGGCTGTGAGCTAGACACTGCAGAACACGTACATGCGTAACTGGCACCCTATGCAACCCTCATCTGTGTGCATGCCCAATACTAGCAGCCAACTTCTCCACCTGTGCTGCCCCCGCTATGTTATCATGGGGGTCCTGCTGAATCCTGCTAGTACATTGGTAATCTGACCTGGTGTTAGTAAGACACAAAAGGATACAGCAGTAGTCAAAGCGCCAAGACATATTTAATCATCAAATATATCAAATTTCAACTACATTAATGCTATATAGAATGTACTTTGAAAAATGAAGGTTCTTTTCACAAAAATTGGCCAATTCTTTTTTTTTTTTTTTTTTAAATTCTTTATTTTAAAGACCGACTCGAGAACATACAAAATAACAACTGCGCCACAAAGAGCAGAATAACAGATTTCAAATATTTAACATTGACATGTAGCCCACTCTTCCTCTCCCCTGTACATATCCAGTTACTGCAACTGCTCGAGTCAGGCCCAGTTTAATCCTTTTATGAACCAACCCAACAAGGGTAGAATACAGAACATACATAGAAAGAGAAAGCAAAGCCCAAAAGAATTTAGAACAGGATAAGAGAAAGAGGAAGAAAGGGGAATGCAGGGGAGGGGAGAATAGGAGAAGATAGGGGACAAAGAAATGAGAGGAAGGGAAAGCGAGAGAAGAGAGGAGAAAGAGAAGAGAAGAAGAAAAAAAAAAAAAAAAAAAAAAAAAAAAGGGGGGAGGAGGGGGGGGGAGAGTGCTCCTCCAGAGCCTCACAGCAGCCGTGGAGCAGCGAGTAATCTGGCGTAATCCGCCGAGTAAGTGAACTCCAACCATGGGAACCAGGTCCTACGAAAACCTTCCTGACTGTCATTGAGAGAGGATGTCAGGTCCTCCATGTGCCTTAGGTCATTAACCCTTGAAACCCACTGTGCCAATGTGGGGGGGGTAGAGGACTTCCAGCCCAGCGGGATGCACGACCTGGCGGCCATTACCAGAAATCTAAGCAAAGAACGCTTGTATCTATGAGCCGGGAGTTCCGAAAGCTGTAAAATAAACAGTTGCGGACCCAGTGTCTCAGCCGTGCCGGTCACCAGTCTAATTACCTCCCTCACTCCTGACCAAAACCGCTGCAAGGAAGGGCAAGACCAAAAGATGTGCACGTAATCACCCTCCCCCGAGCCACACCTCCAGCAAACGGGATCGACTGAGGGGAATATCCTATGAAGTCTGGTCGGGACTCTATACCACCTAGTCAACAGTTTGAAGTTGGCCTCCAACATTCTGGAACTGATCGAAGTTTTATGTGCCATCATTAGGACGTTGTTTCGTTGCGTGTCTGATAGGGCCGTCCCAAGGTCCCTTTCCCACTGCCGCAAATAAACCGGGGTGGGCAAATCTCCCGGGTCTGATAGCAAATTGTATGCCAGGGAAAGTGAGTGCCGCAGGGCCCCCTCTCCCAAGCACAATTTTTCGAATCTTGTGAGAGGCCCAGCATACCGGGCGAAGCAGGGAAGGGAGCTCAAGAAATGCCTCAACTGCATGGCCCTCCATCTCCCCAGGGGGTCCGGAGGCAGGAGACCACATATATCCGAAAGAGATAGCCAGTCACCCTCCTCTCCCATCTGGTAAGCTCTGAATCTGCCCCCCTGTACCCAACTCCGAAAAACTGGGTCCGAGAGGCCAGGACGGAAATCCGGATCTCCTATAATTGGTGACATGGGGGAAGGCAACGGCAGGAGGAGGCGCCGAACCTCTCCCCTCGAACAGCATTCCAGAGTAGCGCCAATGGTGGGGTGAGATCTCAGAGAGGCCGGGGAAAAACTCCCGACCCAAGGCATGGCCGGTAAATGCACCTCCGAGAAACTCTGTTCCAGGGCGACCCATGGTTTCATCCTAGAGTGACGGCACCAGTCCAGAACCCTAACCATATGTGTGGCCCAGTAATATTTTTTCATATCAGGTATTCCCAGCCCTCCCCTACGCTTAGGTCTGCACAATAGGGAACGGGAAAGTCTCGCCGGCTTATTCGCCCAGATAAATTTGGTATATAGTGAGGCCAATTCCTTGAAAAAAGAGCTCGGGATCTTAATTGGCAGGGCCTGGAAGAGGTAAAGTAGTCGTGGTAATATGTTCATCTTCAATATTGCACACCTCCCAAACCATGTGAAAAGACCCCTCGCCCAGTTTGCGCAGTCTGTTCTAATGGACTGCAGGAGAGGAAGATAGTTCAGCTTATATAGTTGGCTGTTATCCGCTGCCAGCTGGACCCCCAGGTACCTCAGAGAGTGATTAGCCCACTTAAACCCGAACGCCAATTGAAGCGAAATAACATGATCTTGGGGGAGAGATACATTCATAGCCTCCGATTTTGACATGTTAATTCTAAAATTAGAAAGAGAGGAGTATGTTTCCAGCTCTCTCAGTAAATTGGGCAGGGAGACCCGAGGATTGGTAATAAAGAAAAGTAAATCGTCCGCGTACGCCGCGATTTTGTAGGTGGAACCCGCAACTGTAGGGCCAGAAATGTCAATGTTACCTCTAATTCGGCTAAGCAGGGGTTCCAGGGTCAGGATAAAGATCAGGGGTGAAAGGGGGCATCCCTGCCTTGTGCCGTTAAGAATGGAAAATCTATCTGAAAGGAGACCGTTCACCCTGACCGCGGCAGAGGGGTTGCTATACAGAGAGCATATCCACCTGAGCATCATCCTCCCCAACCCCACCTCCCGCAGAACCTCCTACATGAATATCCAATTGACTCTGTCGAACGCTTTTTCTGCGTCGGTCGACAAGAGCATCAGGGGCAACCCTTCCGAATTAGCCCTGTGGATTAAATTCAGCGCCTTAGTGGTGTTGTCCCTCGCTTCCCTTCCCATCATGAACCCAGCCTGGTCAGGGTGGACAATCCCCCCAGCAATGGAGAGAGTCTCTCTGATAATATTCTGGTGAAGAGCTTCAAGTCTGTGTTGAGGAGGGAGATGGGTCGGTAACTAGAACAAGAGGTAGGGTCTTTACCCTCTTTAGGAATGACTACTATATTAGCGGCCAGAGAGTCTCTCGGCAAGTGGACTTTTTCGGAGAGTGAGATATTGTTAAAGGCCGAGAGAAATGGGGGGAGCAGCATGGAGCCCATCTTTTTGTAGTAAAGCAGGGGGAAACCATCTGGGCCAGGGGCCTTACCAGTGGGGGAATTTTTAATTGCAGCCCAGTACTCCTCCTCTGAAATGGGTCTTTCCATGGCGTCCGCATCCTCCGGTTTAAGGTGTTTCAAACCGGAGTTTGAAATGTACTTCTGGATACGCTGCCGTAGTTCCGTCCTGGCCCTCTCCGACCGCCCCCCATCTATTGAGTAGAGAGAGGAGTAAAAGTCTTTAAAGGCGGAGGCTATGTCTTTTGGAAGAGTGGCCCACCTGTCACCAGAAATGTGCACTCTAGGAACATAGCCCCTCGCCCTCTGGATCCGGAGGGCCCTAGCCAGGGTCCTGCCACTTTTATTGCCATATTCATAGAAATGCCGCCTGCACTTAGCTAGCACTCCCTTGGCCTTTTGATATAACAGGGACCTGAGTTCCTCCCTCTTCCTAGCCAGATTGACACCCACGTTCCCTCCCAGAGACCCCTTGTGCACTGCTTCCAACTCCCTTATGTCTGCTAGGAGAGATGTAACCTCAGCTTCCCGTTCTCTTTTCAGACGGGCCCCATGTTTAATGAATAATCCCCTCACAACACATTTGTGAGCTTCCCACACAATGTTGGGGGACATCCCCTCCCCCCCACTACAGTCAAAATATTCAGTCAGGGCCTCCCTTATTTCTTGCATTGTCACCGGCTCATTGAGTAGCGAGGTGTTCAATATCCACTGACCCTGCCTCCCGATGGGACATTCAAGGGACAGAGTGACCGTGATCAGCGCGTGATCAGAGAAAGATATGCACTCAATTGAAGCATCCACCAGAGAGTGTAGGTCCCCATGTTTAATAAAAAAGAGGTCCAACCTAGAATAGCAGTCGTGCGCTGCAGAATAAAATGAAAAGTCTTTGTCTGATGGGTGCAGCAATCGCCAAGTGTCTATCAGTTGGTGGTCATGTAGTCCCCGTCTCATCCGCCGCAGCGTCATGTGTGGCATACCGGACACCCCTTTTGAACTGTCTCTCAATGGTTCCAACACTACATTAAAGTCACCCCCGAGAACCAGAGTGCCCTCCGAGAATTCCTCTATCTTCTCAAGGTACCGCAACAAGGTGGGACATTGGCCCGCATTTGGCAAGTATACTGCCACGAATGTGAATAACTGAGTAGCTATGCGTCCCTTGAGCATCATAAGCCTACCCAGGTCGTCTGTCTGAGAGTCTAACAATTCCCAAGGGAGCGTACTGGACATGAGGATGCTCGTTCCCCTAGATCTAGGATCAGGGGAGGGTGAGTGGTGCACAATGGGGTACCTTCTGTCCGAGAGTCTGTAAGGTTTAGCTTCACAGTAATGTGTCTCTTGTAGGAAGGCTACCTGGATTCGGTTTTTCCAAAGAAGGTTCAGCAGGATAGACCGTTTCTCCGGGCTATGAAGGCCCTTGACATTCAGTGAGCCCACCCGCAGATCGGCCTGCCTCTGTTTCGCCATTCTCTGTCGCGAGACCCTAGAGGAGCAAACCAAAAAAAAGAAGAGGGGAAGGGGGAAGGAGAGAAGAGAAAAAAAAAAAGAAGAGGGAAAGCTGGTAAAAAGAGAGGAGGGGTAGAAAAAGTAGGAAGTAGCTGAGACCCTTTAGCAGGGGGAAGAGAGAAAGGCAAAAAGTTCAGAGAAGAGAACAAGAAAGTGGAAAAGCAGCAGGACTGCCGCTCGCAGAACCAGGGACCAGCCCAGGGACTACTAAGGAAAAGATAGGGACAAGAACTGACATGCGACCAGAGCGCATACCCGCGCCCCTCTTATTAGCACTAAATGACCCCTCTCCCCGACGGAGAGGAAGGGTCAGCCGGTTAACCACCCACACACCCCACCACCCAGGATGAACTCGGTAAAGAAAAACATCCCCCCCCACCCCCGAACCTAAACTAGACATTGCCATAGAAATAGTTTATTGTCTAAAGTTTTTGAAAATTCTATGTCCAGAGAAAACTAGCCCAAGGCCAGGACTCCTGCTTAGGAGTCGTAGAGACGAAAGAGAGCCTCCCAGCTCCCCGTTCTTTGACTCCGTCTCCCGTTGAAAGCACCTTCGTCTCACGTCTTGGACCACTCCTTCCTCCCAGCAGCATCCGGTACGTGCCAAGTCCCTCAAGGGACCCCGCTTTGAGCAGAGCGGTTGCCTCCCTTCCTCCTCCGCAACCCCGGGGGTGCCTGGGGTTCCCACTCCAACCAGTCCGGAATTGAGCAGTCTGGTATTCCCAGGAAGGCAAAAAGATTAGGAAGCTCTGAGTGCCTCCTCAGCAAAAACACAGAGTCCCCCTTGCGTACTATCAAATGGAAGGGATGGCCCCATCTGTATGAGGCGTTTGCTTCTTTGATGCCAAGCAGGAGAGGATGAAGCAGGCGTCTCATATATAGTGTGCGGCTGGAGACATCAGGAAATAACTTCACCATGGCCCCATCCATCTCCACCGGTCCATATGACCAAGCTCCCTGTAGGATCCTCTCTCTGTCTCCATAATAGTGCAAACGACATAGTACATCTCTAGAGGAGGGGACTGATCTAGGGCCCGACCTTGCGACTCTGTGAATTCTGTCAAAGAGGTAGGTAGCCTCCAAGGGGCGATCAGTGACCCGGTTGAAGATGTTTAAGACTTTAGTACGCAGGAGTTCCTGGGGCCAGTCCTCCGGTATACCCTTTAGCCTGATATTATTTCTTCTGCCCCTGTTCTCTTGATCATCCAAGAGCAGGGCAAGGTCTCTGATGCGGGCATTGGATGACTCACAGTCTCTCTCAATCCTCTCCATTCTGCTCTCCAGGGACTCCTGAGCCTGCTCTGTGGCCTCAATTCTGTCCTCCAGTACCACCATTTCCTCCCTCAAGGCAGACAGCGCCATCTGCTGGGAGGATTCAAGTCTAGCTACAACGTCCTCCAAATCTTTCTTGCTGGGGAGGGCCAAAATAAGCTCTCTCAGGGCTTGTATGTCCCCCTGTGGGGGGCCAGCATGCATGTTGTTTAGTGTAGCCTGAGGTTCCGTGTGCCCCGTGAGCGGGGGGGTCCCCTGTGTGCAGAGCATGGCTGGTATCCCCGGGTCTGGTGATCCCCCCAGGGCCCCCTCACTATCCACAGCAGCGTGCTGCGAGGCAGGCTGAGCAGCCTCCCCCCTCCTCCAGTCCTCTGTACCTGGGCCCGCTCCGTCCAGTGCCACCGCCGCCTCTGTCCTCCGATTCTCTGCACCGCTGATCCCCTGCACTGCTGCACAGGCTGTGGGAGAACGCCGAGCGGCTCCTGGGGAATCCCCAGCTGGAGGACGCCACGCGCCCGCCGGCGCCATCTTGCTCCGGACCGCCTGCGGAGGTTCAGAGCCCGGCGCCGTCAGGAACCTTGTGAGGCTCCCCTGGGGTCTCTGACTCGTCACCGGGGAGGCAGAAGCGGGCGCTACCCCCGGTTTCTTCTTGGGGGCCATCCTGGGTAAGTGGGGGCTGCAGAATATAATAGTATTAGGCTGTGGGCGCAGGAGCTCTGGGATCCAGCGTCCTCACGCTTCCATGTCAGGACACGCCCCCCTAAAAAATTGGCCAATTCTTGTAAGCCCATCAACAGAGGCAAGGTGACCTTTGTATGATGGGATGCTATACTAGTGTCATGCCTCTCCTGGACTAAAAGTCTACAAACAAATGGGCAGATAGGATCTGGCACCAATTAAAAGCAGCCTGTGGCTGATGGGCAGAGAGCAGTCAGAATAGGAGTCTGTCTACACCTCTAGTATACACTGCAAAATCCACAAAAACGACATCTCCAAATAAAACATAGCAAATGTGAATAGGTACGAACTGCTATAACTACACAAAAGAATACAGCAGCACTCTAACGCTATGTGTCCACGGGAGAATGTAGCTGCGGATTTTTCTGCATCAAAATCCACAGCTTTCCCGCAAAATACGCACCTTTTCAAAGGTGCGGATTTGCCGCGGATTTACAGCGGAATTGCCACGGATTTTGGTGCGGATTTTTTTTTCCCAATTTTAAAGCCAAAATCCGGATGAAAATCTGCAACAATAATTGACATGTTGCAGATTTTTCCCGATCAAAATCCGCACGAAATCCGCTGCGGAAAAATCCGCAGCGTGGGCACAGCATTTCCAAAATGCCATAGAAATGGCTGGGAAGTGCCTGAGCTGCAGATTTTCGGGAAATCCACGGCTTTTCCGCGAGAAACCCGCGGCAAAATCCGCGCATTTTCCGCAGCGTGGGCACATAGCCTAAGTGCCAAGACATATGCAAAACATAACATGTGCATTATATATTGGAGGCGTAGACAGCCTCTTATTCCACCTGTGCTCTCCGCCCATCTGCCACAGCATGGTTTTAATTAGTGACAGAACCTATCTGCCCATATATTTATAGACTTTTACTCCAGGAGAGGCATGATGCTAGTATAGGGGCCCAACAAAGAAAGGTCACTTTGGCTACTTTCACACTTGCGTTCAGCGCATTCCGTCACTATGGAGAATAGCGCAGTCCGTTAACGCACTGCGCTATTCTCCATAGACTTGTATGGACGACGCACTGTAACGCAAGTGTCTGCGTTGCATCCGCTGGACGACGCAGCGTCGTTATTTTGACGCTGCGTCGGGCGAATGGAATGCAGCATGTAATGTTTTTCTGCGCTTGGCGGAGTGTCAAAAAAATGCAACCTGCAGGAATCCGTTAGAAGTCCGTTGTTTTTTTATAATGGACGCCTATGGTGGCGGATTCCGTTAGAATGCGTCATTTGACGGATTCCGTTAACGCAGCTGTCTTTACACAACTGCGCATGCTCAGATGTGTAAAGTCAAGGAAAAAAAACCTACAACGGATTGCATTATTTTGTACGATCTGTAGCATGCGTTGTGCCACTATATGCAACGCATCCGTTGCATGCGTCACACAACGCAATGCTACAGATCCCGTCCAACGCAAGTGTGAAACTAGCCTTTGCCGTGGTTTATGGGCATACAAGAATTGGCCAATTTGTGCACACAGAATCTTCATTTTTCTGAGTATATTCTATGAAGCATTGATGCAGTTTAGTTTTCATATATTCCCTGCGTCATCCTCACATGTATCTAGTGCGCGCGGTCAGTCCCAGCGTCATCCTCACATGTATCTAGTGCGCGCGGCCAGTCCCAGCGTCATCCTCACATGTATCTAGTGCGCGCGGCCAGTCCCAGCGTCATCCTCACATGTATCTAGTGCGCGCGGCCAGTCCCAGCGTCATCCTCACATGTATCTAGTGCGCGCGGCCAGTCCCAGCGTCATCCTCACATGTATCTAGTGCGCGCGGCCAGTCCCAGCGTCATCCTCACATGTATCTAGTGCGCGCGGCCAGTCCCAGCGTCATCCTCACATCTATCTAGTGCGCGCGGCCAGTCCCAGCGTCATCCTCACATGTATCTAGTGCGCGCGGCCAGTCCCAGCGTCATCCTCACATGTATCTAGTGCGCGCGGCCAGTCCCAGCGTCATCCTCACATGTATCTAGTGCGCGCGGCCAGTCCCAGCGTCATCCTCACATGTATCTAGTGCGCGCGGCCAGTCCCAGCGTCATCCTCACATGTATCTAGTGCGCGCGGCCAGTCCCAGCGTCATCCTCACATGTATCTAGTGCGCGCGGCCAGTCCCAGCGTCATCCTCACATCTATCTAGTGCGCGCGGCCAGTCCCAGCGTCATCCTCACATGTATCTAGTGCGCGCGGCCAGTCCCAGCATCATCCTCACATGTATCTAGTGCGCGCGGCCAGTCCCAGCGCCATCCTCACATGTATCTAGTGCGCGCGGCCAGTCCCAGCGTCATCCTCACATGTATCTAGTGCGCGCGGCCAGTCCCAGCGTCATCCTCACATGTATCTAGTGCGTGCGGCCAGTCCCAGCGTCATCCTCACATGTATCTAGTGCGCGCGGTCAGTCTTAGCATCATCCTCACGTGTATCTAGTGCGCGCGGTCAGTCTTAGCATCATCCTCACGTGTATGTAGGGCACATTAGTGAGGCTTTGTACTCTTATGCTTTTCTGTAACCTACCTTGCAGCAAGTACTCCATCATGTTAATGGTTCCTCCTGATACAGGCATGGTGGTCACTGGGGGAGCCTCCATTACTTCAGCTTATTCTGAGACATAAATAACACGAGTGAGACTTCGCACAAATACACTAGTCGCTGCCATGAATGTGAAAGGAAAATAAAGCCACACAGTGCGCTCACCTGTAATACAATCAGAAGCCAAGAGAACTACAACACCCACAGTGCAACAGACGTCGAGCTCACCGGCCGCCGTCTACGTGCCTTGCGTCTCTGCCTCAGCAGGCGAGGGCCCCGCCTACCACACCATGTGACCGCTTCACAGAGACGCCGCGCAACACGTGACGTACGACATTTTATACAGTCCGGAAGCGAGCGCGAGTGAGTCAAATGGCCGCCAGACTGTTGTGTGACACGGTCTGTGAAGCGCCTGTGCGGTCAGTGAGCCGGCTATGTGACACGGTCTGTGGGGGCGGCTGTGCGGCGGCTATGTGACACGGTCTGTGCGGGCGGCTGTGCGGTCAGTGAGCCGGCTATGTGACACGGTCAGTGAGGTGGCTGTGGGGCGGCTATGTGACACGGTATGTGCGGGCGGCTGTGCGGTCAGTGAGCCGGCTATGTGACACGGTCAGTGAGGTGGCTGTGGGGCGGCTGTGCGGTGGCTATGTGATATGGTCTGTGGGGGCGGCTGTGCGGTCAGTGAGGTGGCTGTGTGGGGCGGCTGTGCTATCTGTGAGGCGGCTGTGTGACACGGTTTGTGAGGCGGCTGTGTGGTCAGCTGTGCCATCTGTGAGGCGGCTGTGTGACACTGTCAGTGTAGCGGCTGTGCGGTCAGTGTAGCGGCTGTGCGGTCAGTGTAGCGGCTGTGCGGTCAGTGTAGCGGCTGTGCGGTCAGTGAGGTGGCTGTGCGACACGGTCTGTGGGGCGGCTGTGCGGTCTGTGGGGCGGCTGTGCTGTCAGTGAGGCGGCTATGTGACACTGTCTGTGGGGCGGTCAGTGAGGTGGCTGTGTGGGGTGGCTGTGCGGTCTGTGAGCCGGCTATGTGACACGGTCAGTGAGGTGGCTGTGCGGTCAGTGAGGCGGCTGTGCGGTCAGTGAGGCAGCTTTGTGACACTGTCTGTGGGGCGTCCGTGGGGCGGTCAATGAGGTGGCTGTGCGGTCAGTGAGGCGGCTGTGTGACACGGTCAGTGAGGCGGCTGTGTGACACGGTCAGTGAGGCGGCTGTGTAGCATGGTCAGTGAGGTGGCTGTGTGAGGCGGCTATGTGACACGGTCAGTGAGGCGGCTGGGCTTCAGAACATGGCAGAGGACACACCCACAGGAAGACCGGAGCTGTGGACTATGTGTAGCCGGTATTGCTGTAGTGGCACTCACTCTAGTGATGGGCAGTCTGGCTTTTTTGGGTGATCCGGTTCCCATGGCTCTGCTCACCAAAAAGAGGCGGCTCATTCGGATCGTTCTCTGCTCCTTATTAAATATGTGTTCACCCCAGGTGAACACATATTTAAGATTATAGTGACGCCGCTGAAACCACGCCCACCCGTGGCTAAACTCCACCCACTTACAAGGACACAATTAGATCGCAGAGTGGGCGGGGTTTCAGCGGCGAAAAGAGGCGTTTAGCGATTTTAGTGGCTCACTTTGGTTCACGATCGACACATCACTAACTCACTCCATTCCTAGATGTACCCTAGCTCTTAGGGTAAGTTCACACACTGTTTTTTTTTTTTGACGCTGTGTTTTTGCTGCAACAAACGCACCCGCGGAAAAAATGCATGCGGTTTTACCGGATTTTTGTGTTTTTGCTCACTGCGTTTCATGTGGTTTTTTTTATCAGTGAACAATGCCATTAAAGATTGTTGAGAAAAAAAAAAGGTCTGATGTAATTTCCTTCTTCAATATGTTCTTCATTCTCCACTAATGTATGCAGAAGAGCAGACAGCTGCAGAACTACAAGGCTCAGCATGCTCCATCCAGGACTATGCTGGAGGGAGAGGCAGGGGGAGCAGAACTACAAGGCTCAGCATACTCCATCCAATAGTGTATGCAAGAGAGCAGACAGTAGCTGCAGAACTACAAGGCTCAGCATCCTCCATCAAGGACTGTATGCTGTAGGTTTTTTTTGCTGGCCCTAAGCCCGAAATTCATGGTGTCACACCAATATTAGACATGGCCACCGTGAATTTCTAGTAAAGATAAAAAAAAAACACAGAAAAATATTTTTATTAGAAATAAAACAACTCAATTAGTGACTCCATCTTTATTGAAATAAAGAACCCCCCTCCGCAGTAATCCTGGGTCAAGGGTCCCGCGCCGTCCAATCCGGATCCAATATCATCTGATCGGTTTGATGGAAGGCAAAGCGATCAGATGATTTGTCAGATTCAAGAGCCGGAATCACATGACACAGCAGCTAATTGTATAAACAGCTTTTATACAATCAGCTGATGCATCAGTGCAAAAAAAAAAATAATACACACATCCTTGCTGACTCCTGTCCGATTGCTCCAGGAGCTGCCGGTAATCAGCTGATGAAGTCTCCTGACGGCATCAGCTGATAGTTTAGGCCAGCCGGCGTCACCGCGAGACTTACAATCTGCTGATGCGTCAGGTGATCACCGCCAGGTCCTGCAGCCATCTGACGTGTCCAGGAAGTCTGCACACAGCCGGAGCGGGGGTGGCGGTATCGGGAAGAGGAGCTGGGAGCGGACATGGCACTGGGAGTCTGCAGACAGGTGAGTATTACGTATTTTTTTTTTTACTGTTCACTTTTGATTTCGCAGCTGCTTCCACCTCCCGCCCACGGTGCCGCGCGGGAGGTGGAAGTATCGGGAGGATTCACGCTTCGGTGTTTACCAGGAGAAGGATTCCTCTTCCTGTATATGTCACTTTACTACCTACCCCTTGTGTTTATAGCTGTGTTTTTAGTCATAGAAACGCACTAAAACGCAGCTATATTTGCAGTTTGCGGTTTTCATTGCGTTTTTGAACATCTCGATGAACTCAATGGGTGGAAAACGCAGTGAAAAACGCAAAAATAATTGACATGCTGCGTTTTTGTGGGCACCACAAAAACGCAGCTAACAAAACCCCACTGTGTGCAGACAGCAAAAATGAAATCTCACTTTGCTGGAGAAGCAAAGTCATGCAGTTTTCTGAGCAACAATGCACTGTGCGCACATAGCCTTATGGGACAAATAAACGTCATTTTGGCAGCACTTTGCAAGGTTATCGGCCATTTTTAGTACTGGATTTATATTGGTGCCGTAAATACCCCGTCTTATATAGTGGTGGGAGCACAGAAGTGCTCTCCTGCAAGTAGCATGAGCCTGATTAATGGAAAGTAACCAAACAGCACGGTTTATTTCTGGCAGTTTTATATGGATGGCTTTGGTGTGATTGGTTACTTTTTGGTGAATCTTCCCATCCTCCTTTTTACTCCTATATAACGCTGTACAGTCATGGCCAAAAGTTTTGAGAATGACACCAAAATAATATTTTCACATGATCTGTTGCCCTCTGGTTTTTAATTGTTTGTCTGATGTTTACATCATATACAGAAATATAATTACAATCATATTATGAGTACCAAAAGGTTATATTGACAGTTAGAATGAGTTAATGCAGCAAGTCAATATTTTCAGTGTTGACCATTCTTCTGGACCTCTGCAATTCTCCCTGGCATGCTCTCAATCAACTTCTGGACCAAATCCTGACTGATAGCTGTCCATTCTTGCATAAGCAATGCTTGCATTTTGCCAGAATTTGTTGGTTTTTGTTTGTCCACCCGTCTCTTGATGATTACCCACAAGTTCTCAATGGGATTAAGATCTGGGGAGTTTCCAGGCCATGGACCCAAAATATCTATGTTTTGTTCCCTGAGCCATTTAGTGATCACCTTTGCTTTATGGCAAGGTGCTCCATTATGCTGGAAAAGGCATTGTTTGGTGCCAAACTGCCCTTGGACAGTTGGGAGAAGTTACTCTTGGAGGACATTCTGGTACCATTCTTTATTCATGGCTGTGTTTTTAGGCAAGACTGTGAGTGAGCCGATTCCCTTGGCTGAGAAGCAATCCCACACATGAATCGTTTCGGGATGCTTAACAGTTGGTATGAGACAAGACTGGTGGTAGCGCTCACTTCTTCTCTTAATAAGCAGTTTTCCAGATGTCCCAAACAATCGAAAAGGGGATTCATCTAAGAAAATGACTTTACCCCAGTCCTCAGCAGTACACTCCCTGTACCTTTTGCAGAATATCAGTCGGTCCCTGATGTTTTTTCTGGAGAGAAGTGGCTTATTTGCTGCCCTCCTTGAAACCAGGCCTTGCTCAAGCAGTCTCCGCCTCACAGTGCATGCAGAAGCACTCACACCAGCCTGCTGCCATTGCTGAGCTAGCTCGGCACTGCTGGAAGTCCGATCCCGCAGCTGAAACAGTTTTAAGATATGGTCCTGGCGTTTGCTGGTCCTTCTTGGGCGCCCTGAAGCCTTTTTGGCAACAATGGAAGCTCTCTCCTTGAAGTTCTTGATGATGCGATAGATTGTTGACTGAGGTGCAATCTTTGTAGCTGCGATACTCTTCCCTGTTAGGCCATTTTTGTGCAGAGCAATGATGGCTGCACGTGTTTCTTTAGAGATAACCATAGTTAACTGAAGAGAAACAATGATACCAAGCACCAGCCTCCTTTTAAAGTGTCCAGTGGTGTCATTCTTACTTAATCATGACTGATTGATTGCTCCATTAACACAGGTGTGGGTGTTGATGAGGACAGGGCTGGCAATCACTAAAACAATGTTAGCTGCTCCTTTTAAGGCAGGAATGCAATGATGTTGAAATGTGTTTTGGGGGTTGAAGTTCATTTTCTTAGCCAATATTGACTTTGCAAGTAATTGCTGTTAAGCTGATCACTCTTTGACATTCTGGAGTATATGCAAATTGCCATTAGAAAAACTTAAGCAGTAGCCTTTGTAAAAATTAATATTTGTAGCATTCTCAAAACTTTTGGCCATGACTGTATACACATAATTATTGGAGTTTCCTTTGGCAGCTCTGTTCCATTGGTGAACATAGAGGATTATGCGGCATTGGATAGTCCAGCGCACTTCATACTGGGAGTAGCAGCTCACTGTCTTCAGACATTGTATATCAAGAGCCCGGTGTGTAGTTTTTTTCCATGTGCAGATTTTTGGCGCTTTTATGCGTCTTTTTGATCTCCGTGGTACTGGTTTTCTGGCATCCTTTATGACATCCCAATATGACATACTCCTGGCTAATCGAACGCTGACATGGGTCCAAATCACATGCAACAGGAAATATGCTCACTGGCCACCAATCTTGTATTATGTTCCATATTAGGGATGGGCGAGTATGCTCGCCAATACTCTATGCTAGCCTGAGCATCTCAGTACTCGAGATACTGGGCAAGCGCTTAGTACCGGCCAGATGCTCAGCTCCCCCTCCCTGCATGTGGGCGCTCTTTACAAAGTCAGCCCACATGCAGGGATTGGCTGCCACACACTGTAATGCCACAGCCATGTTGGTTGTGGCATTACAGTGATTGGCTGGCCACACAGTCATCGGGTCTATATAGGACCTGACGGCGCTGTGCTCATCACTCTGATACACAGTCAGCCAGTGTAGGGAGAGGTGCTGCTGAGCTATGGCCACATTTAGGCCATGTGCCCCCGGGAGACAATACCTGCGGACTTTTCTGCAGGTTCAAGCAGCAACTCCCCGGAATCCGCACCTATCCATAGATTCGGAATTGTTGCAGTAAACCTGCGGAAACAGTGCAGATTTCCCCCCATTTATCTTCAGAGTGGAAAGGCAGGAATTCCGCATGAATAATTGACATACAGTTGTGTGGCTGCGGGAAATCTGCAGCTACAAAAACCGCAGCATTGATAGGCTATGTACCCGCGGATTTTGCCACGGAAAACCTGCAGATTTATCTGGATTTTCTAGATAAATCTGCAGATTTAACCAAGTACAGACACTCCCCATCTTATTCTCTGAGACATGATGATAGCTAGAGGTTGACAAACATAACTACCCTATTCTCATTAGCACAAGGAAGTACAAGAAGCAATGGGATGAAACGTAAAGGAAGAAGATTCAGATTAGACATTGGGGGGGGGGGGAAAACTTTGACAGTGAGGGCAGTCAGAGAGAGTGGAACAGGCTACCACGGGAGGCAGTGAGCTCGCCCTCAATGGAAATCTTCAAGCAGAAACTGGATGAACATAGCTAAGATGATTTAGGAAAACCTGCACTCGCAGGGGGTTGGACCCGATGGCCCTTGAGGTCCCTACCAACTCTATAATTCTACAAAATTGCACACAGAGAGGGGAGCCAGCACGATCTGAAAATGGCATGCATCATATAAAAAGTGCAAATTCACAGATTTATTCCAACTGTACTTTAATATGAGATTTTTAGCAAATAATTGATCTATTCTTTGAGCCACCCCTGCCAACGTCACGGCAAATCTCAATAGGGGGGTCCTACACTATATTCTGTATTTCATGTGCCATGCGGCCTCCTAGATAAAGTTAAAAAGCAGAACCATAATGGAGCACACATACCTGTAACCCGTATATATAACCGCTTCTATGTTGCAAAAGAGGCAATTGTGGATAGAGGCCAGCCCAGGTCCCAGCATGTGGAGCAAGCTCTACACGTACCAGGACTATATCAGAACTGACCCTCTCAGTGCCAGACAGCAACCATTGATAAAGGTGGACCAGATCCAAGTATGGTGCTTGACAGTGAGGGCAGTCAGAGAGAGTGGAACAGGCAACCACGGGAGGCAGTGAGCTCTCCATCAATGGAAATCTTCAAGCGGAAACTGGATGAACATAGCCAAGATGATTTAGGAAAACCTGCACTCGCAGGGGGTTGGACCCGATGGCCCTTGAGGTCCCTACCAACTCTACAATTCTACAAAATTGCACACTGTGGAGCTTATTGGACAGATTTCGATAAATAAATTAAAATACCCCAACATGGCTCCCAAAACCCCCTCCCCCCTGCAATTTTTGTAACCTGCAACGGTAAAGCAGACAGCTGAGGGCCGATATCAAGCTGGAGAGGTCCTTTGGTATTGGGCTCTTCCCCTCCTAAAAATACCAGCCAGCAGTAGCCCAGAGGTGATGTATCACATTAAATGTGCCAATTCTGGCACTTCTCCTTGAGTTTACTCGATGCCTTGGTGCATTAGCAATTTTGGTAATGGTAGTTGGGGTTGATGTCAGCTATGTAGGGTCAGCTGGAATTGGTGTTAGCAATGGAGAGGCATCTATCAGACACCCCCATTACTATACACAGTAAGTAGAAAGAAAAATAAACAAAAACACTATGTAAATATACACTCCACATTTTTCCCATTGCCTCGACAGCACCACCAGAGAGAGGTCTGCCCCTTCATTTGGACAGGAAGCCCACTAAAATAAAAGGGCGACACCTCTCTACCACATCAATTCGGTTTCCTTTTACCCACAATTATCCATATTCTCCGCATTATCTTATCCTCTTTTGTATTTTTCTTTTGAGGGCAACCAGCTTTCTTGGGGGACATGAAAGAGTTTGTAATGTTGTAAAGATACAATATTCTCAAAATCACAGACTTTGAACAACTAACTTCTCTTGCTATGGCTGATAGGGTCACCCCTTTGGCCTTCATCTGGACAACCTACTGTCGGAGGGTTTCCATCACTTTGGAACGGCACATAATTTTTGCAGTCAGTGCAAACTAGAAAAAGTTAGGCTTCCGGTTAAATAGGGGTTTATCAGATAATTAAGGAAATTAGCACCAATAACTTGCAGGCATCTGAAAGTTCTCTAATTTTGATCACTGTTCTTATTAACCCCTTCACGACTGCAGGAAGTAAAGTTACGTCCTCTTTTTTTTTACATGACTTTACGTCGCTGGTCGTTACTTTACTGCCTAAAATTCCCTCATCCACGATCGGTGATTGGCCGTTCAAATCTGAACTGCCAATCACATCGATCGCACTCTTCAGCTAAAAAAATGCCCCAAACAGTGCGATCTGGTGACATCTACCTATATGGTGCTGCTGCAGCACCTGATCATAGGCTGGAGGCCAGCAAAGACTGTGCCCCACCCCCTGCAGCACTGATTGGAGCGATCATGCTCAGGGGGACATCATTGAGCATGTTTGTGGTAGGATGAAAGAGGAAGCTTGAGAAGACAAAACCAAAGAATCTAGATGAACTCTGGGAGCCATGTAAGACTGCATTCTTTGCTATTCCTGATGACTTTAATAAAATTGTATGAATCATTGTTGAACCACATAGATGCAGTCCTTCAAGCTCATGGAAGTCACACAATATTAAATATGGCTCCAATAGCACCACAACTTCATTCACCAATGTTATGCAACATATCTTTGTATTAGAAATGATTTGAATTTCACAATACTTTGTGGGCGACAAAACTTTTGTCTTGTGAAAATCTGACCTGTGTGTTCATTAAATGATCAATATTTCAGCTTTGCATCAACTTTATTTTCATAACCTAAACCAAAATTTGGGAGGGTTTCAGATTTCAAAAAAGTAATTTATAAAACCAATGGATGAATTTAAAGTCAGGTTATAAGCTGTTTTTTGTCCTGCCTTCTTTTTGTTCCCTGATAAACTTCTGCACCTTCTCATTCAGGGGAGGGGTGGGGGGACCCAAAAAATAACCCACTTCTACTCTAACCTCCCTAACATCACATCCTCTAAATACTCCAGCCCCCTAGTCTCTACTAGCCCCATGGTGCACCTAACTGCTTTGACCAGGCAGCCAATCTCAGCTACTGGATTCCTTCATGTCTGCCTTAATAGATCTAGTTATACTCTAGGTGAAGTCTGAAGCCTTCTTAGTAATGGTCCTATGTATAAAAGATATACATAGGTCCTTCTGTACCCCCAGTGAAATTTGTTTTACAAATGGTGTGTTTTTTTTGTTTGGATGTGCGCTTCTTGGCCATTACCTAAGGGAACAGAATAAAAGGGGGACTTTAGTGACTACCCATCGGAGATCACTTACCTCTTCGAAACTAGGAAATATTGGATCTGAAGACAGGCCAGAATCACAGTGTTACATCTGCTGGGAATGCCTGGACTTTGGTAGACTTGCTCCTGCTGCTATTCATACTCAGATCGAGCTTGTTGCTGCTCTCCTGTGGTTTTCCTGCTGTTCCACCATGATGGGAGGCATGAACGCCATTGCTGTCAGCAGAGCCACTTGAAATATGATCCGGTCCCCTTGCAGTGACTGAGCACGTCAATTTGTGGAGATTGGCGCATGCGTCAGGAATTTCCAGGTCAGGCTGCATCAAGTCTTGTGCACCCCACCTCCAGCATTTTAATCAGCGATGTGGCACGCACCTGGAAGGCATCTGAGTGGCATGGCCCCACTGCACAGAATCCACCTGGGATCTTTGCATTGGCACGCTTTATGACAGGCCTGTGAGTGGGAGCTGTGCATGCACACAGAGCCTTGACAACGCTAGACAGAGGACCCTGTTCGGTCCTACTATGCCTGTGTTTACCACGGCAAGGTCTTGAGAAGGTGCTTCCAGGGCCAATTAACCAGACACTATGGCCAGGTGAGTTCTTCCAGGGTCTGTTCAGCCCTGGGACACTGCTAGAGTGCGGTCTCTTCAAGGTCAGGAAATTTAGAACTGTTGCAGAGAAGTACCACCCTTTTATTTTAGTGGGTTTCCTTTCATGGATGGGTGGACTCTAGTGGTGCCATATTGGGGATTGGTATAAATATATACCATATAAAACAAAAACAAACCACACTACAGACACAGGTAACTACTGTACTAGGAGGCTTTGGAACATTTGCATCACCTTTGGCCAATGTAGTCTACTCCATGCTGCACCATGTCATCATTCACTTCCAACAATAGGCGGTGGCTGCAGTGTTAGAATTCTCAGTGGGTAGAAAGGAAAGGCTCCTTCAGATGTTCAGAATTATCAGACATTCCTTTCAAATCTGTAAGTAGCCAACATTATGGGCATATATATCTTGCAAGTGTCTTCAGAGGCATGACCACATTCTGAGATACCACCTGTACCCATGTACAGAGCATAGCAATGTCAGCACGCTGGCACTGGCAGCCTGCCCGCTGATTTAGCCGCCAATGCATGCATATTCCCCGCACATCACATCTGGCCCCATCTTCCAAACCCAAAAGAGTCTCACAAGTACCAAGACATTAAGGGAAGAAAGTCTGGATGACTACTTGTGGCTACTGCAGAACGCATCTCCCTCTTGTGTCTTTGAAGAAATCTCCAGTATGTTCACTTCAGAGCTATAGGTCTGTTCTTCCAACAGGAAACTACACTGAAGCATACAGAGGTTTCCTGCTCTGGGAGACAGATACTCTCACTGCATATGGTACTGTCATGGTGAAGGATAAACACTTGTTACTAAAAATATATCACACTACACACAAATACTCAGTTCTAAGGGGAAATAATGGAACAGTATTCTTTATATAGAAAAAGCCATGACACTGATACATAAATGAAAAACGCTTTATTTTATTCCACACAACAAAATATTTCAAAAAGGAAACAAAAAATGTAAAAACAAAAGTACAAGAAATATCCTCTTCTCACTTTCAAAAGAGTGAAGTCAACCTGAGAAAAGATTCACAGTATAAAACATTGAAGTATCACCAAGAAAAGGTGTCTGAAACCGGAGGTAGAAAACATTAGAAGTAGAACACTGCATTCAGTTTGGGAATCACTTCTAAATCTGTGCAAAACAGTGACATCTTATTGGGCCTGTCCTACAAATATATTACATTCTCTGTAGGCCCTTAAAACAAAAAACTCAAATTAAATAGTTAAAATGCTCAAGTGTCTGGGTATTTGTAATTTGCTCTGGTGCCCCTGTGTTTTGGATACCCCCATTTAGAGCACAATGTACAGACTGGCTACAGAACCCCCAAACTTGACAGCCTCAGGTATGCCATGCTAGGAAATCCAGTTAGACCTGCAGCCAGTAATCGCAGTCCATACTTTACCTGCAATAAACAGACTTCTGAATTCAGCTTAGTCCTGTGTCAGTCAACATTCGCTCTACATCGGCATAAGGATTATTTCTGGTATTGTGAAGCTCCAAGGAATCTGGACAAGAAGCAGCTGCCACTGGATGTTCTAAGAGGGCATCAGGCAGCGACTCAGTTTCAAGTCTGCACCAGCAATATTAAACAAGCATTGTATGAATGCAATCTAAAAATTGTTATGATTTAATTGTGTAATACAATATATACTCATAGGAAGTGTCATTAAGTGAGAATTGTAATTCTATTAACTTCTGAGCTAACTAGTGCCCTTATAAAATGTGCATACCTTTCACAAAGCCGCTCAGCCAAGAATAGCATAAAAGGACCACAGGTAGTGTTAGAAATGTGATATCCCCATATAACTCATTTGGATATAAATTAGATCGATGAAGCTCTGGGGTTTATCCAAATTTGAAGTGTAAACAAAAAAAAAAAAAAATACTGCATATGAATATTTTTTTCAGTGCACAACATTCATAGTTCCAAAGCTTCACAACATATCTGCTATACAATCACATTGTACCTACACAAAGTAGCAGTGCCCAGTACTATACTGAGCAGCATAGAGTTCAAGCAATAAGGAGATCACACCAACAATAAGCTACAAGGAGTACTCCATATACACTAACAAGGCTAGGAGCCCTCGTTACATCTGAAGAGAATTCAAGATCGTTCCTTAATTGTGCAAAATAAGCATTAGAAATGCAGCAGTGACAGGAGTGATCAGGGCTTCTTTGGCATGTTCCCTTTCAAGGTCACGTCATGTAGCGGGTGATTGCTCGAAGACCATACAGCAAAGCAGCTTGTAGTCTGGCTTCAAGCAATAGCAAGTTCAAGTGGACCTAAGACAAAGCACAAGAAGCATTTCAAATACAGGCACTCAAAGGAGGCTATGAAAGGCCATTCACATTTATTCCTTAACCCCTTAGTGACGGAGCCAATGACCTTAATGACCAGACCAAATTTTGCAATTCTGACCAGTGTCACTTCATGAGGTTACAAGTCTGGAACGCTTCAACGGATCCTGGTGGTTGAGATTGTTTTTTCGTTTCATATCAGACTTTGTTCGTCCAATATTTGGTACTTTTTTTGAGTTTATAGAAAAAAAAAAAAATTGAATTTTGGCAAAAATTCAAAATGTTGCAATTTTCAAATTTTGAATTTTTATACTGTTAAACCAGAGAGTTCTGTGACAACATAGTTAAACATTTCCCACTTGTCTACTTTACATCAGCACAATTTTGGAAGCAATTTTTTGTTAGGAAGTTTGAACTTCTAAGTTTAATCAGCACTCATTTTTACATCAAAATTTACAAAACTTTTTTTTTTTTTTTTTTTTTTAGGGACAACACATTTGAAGTGATTTTGATAGGCCTAGGTAACACCCAAACGTGACCCCATTCTAAAATCTGCACCCCCAAAGTACTCAAAACCACATCCAAAGAAGTTTATTAACTCTTCAGGTGCTTCACAGGAACTAAAGAAATGTGGAATGAAAAAAAGCAAATACATTTTACCTAAAAATGTTGCTCTTCCCCAAATTTATTCACTTTTAGAAGAAACCACAAAATGGACTCAAACTTGTTACCCACTTATGAGCACGCAGATACCCCCACATGTGGTCAGAAACCTGTTTGGACAAATGGGAGGGCTCGGAACAGAAAGTAATATTTGAATTTTGTAAAGGAAAATTTGGCTGAAAAAGATTGCAGGCACCATGTTGCATTTGTAGGGCCCATAAGGTACGTAAAAACAGACCCCCCCCCTCACAAGTGACCCCATTTTGGAAACTAGGCCCCTCAAGGAATTTATCTAGATGTTTGGTGACTACCCTGAACCCCCCAGATGCTTTACAGAATTTTATAGCGTTGAGCCGTGAAAATAAAAGCACAAAATTGTTACTTCAACCAGGTAGCTTTTTCCTCACAAGGGTAACCGTAAAAAGAAAAAAAAAAAACCCACAATTTATTGTTCAATTCCTGAGTTTGGCAATACCTTGTATATGGTGGAAATTAACTGTTTGGGCACATGGCAGGGCTTGGAAGGAAAGGAGTGCCATTTCACTGCAAAATTGACTGGAATCAATAGCGGACACCATGTTGCGTTTGGAGAGCCCCTGAGGTGCCTATACAGTGAAGCTCCCCCACAAGTGGCCACATTTTGGAAAATAGGCCCCTCAAGTAATTTATCTAGGAGTATAGTGTGCATTTGAACCCACAAATACTTCATAGAATTTAATAACCTTAGATAGTCATAGAAAATTTTCATTTCTCAAAAATGTTGCTTTAGCACCAAATTACTCACTTTTTCAAGAGGAAATACCAAAAAAAAATGGACCAGTTTGTTATCCAATTTCTTATGAGTGCAGTGATTCCCCACATGTGGCAAAAAACAAAAACAAAACTGTTTGGACAAACAGTAGGGCTCGGAACAGAAGGAGCACGATTTGAATTTTGTAAAAGTTGAAATAAATTGTGGGCACCATGTCGCATTTGCAGGCCCACTAGGTCACCTACAGCAGAAACCCCCACAAGTAACCCCATTTTGGAAACTATTCAAGCACTTTATTCAGGATAGTGAGAATTTTGAATCTACAGGTACTTCACAAAAATGTTGCTGTAGCACCAAATTACTCTTTTAGGCCATGTTCCCACAATCTGGCGACACTGCAGGAAGGCTGGCACTGCATCCTAGACAGACATGTGAGTGTTGTCCACGGGAGAATGCAGCTGCCTGTGTATACAATCCGGATTCGGGCCACTGCGGACTTTATTCTCCCTCCGAACACTTTAGTCTCCGCAGCATAAATTGACATCCTGCGAGCGCTGCGCCGCAGGTCAGTTTATGCTGCAGATAAGTGTAGTGATGTTGGCAGGAGATTTCTAAAAATCCTTCCACTGCGTTTCTACTGCACAATGCAGAGTTATGGATGCAGCGAAAAACACTGCATACAAAAACGCTGCAAATCTTAATTGTGGGCACATAGCCTAAAAAGCTAGGATGGATGGACAGACGTCTAACATAATGTCCTGCCCGCTGCATATTCTAAGCTGGGCCAGTTAATGACTGTTTAGCCTTTTATTTAGCCCAAATATAAATAGATAAAAACGTAGGGTCCCCCCCATTTTTTGATAGCCAGTTGGGTTAAAGCAACTGTTGAAGCCTGTAGACCACAGCTGGCAGCTTCACCTTGGCTGGTGATCTTAATTTGGAGGTCACCCCAAGCTGTTTTTTTTAATTTAAAAAAAAAAAAAAAATTTGAGTCCCCTCAAATTGGATTACCAGCCAAGGTAAAGCATACAGCTGTGGTCTGGTATTATCAGGGTGGGAAGGGCCATGGTTATTTGGACTTTCCCAGCCTAAAAATAGCAGGCTGCACCCGCCCCAGAAGTGGCGCATCCATTAGATGCGCCAATCCTGGCCCTTCGTCTCAGTTCATCCCACTGCCCTGGTGCAGTGGCAAAATGGGTAATATACAGAATTGATACCAGCTGTAATGTCACCTTGCATCAAGCCCAGAGGTTAGAGATGTCACTGCATCTAAACAGATACCCGACATCACTAACCCAGTCTGTAATAGAAAAGAAAAAAAAAATAAAGATGACAATTTTATTTGAAAAAAGGTTTCAAGACATTCCCTCTTTCACCAATTTATTGAAAATAAAATTCCGGTCCACTGTAATCCATTTTGGAGGTCCCACGACGACTCGACCTTTTAGAATATGGGGGGGCACGCTCAGGGAACATATCCCCCATTTTCTGGATGAGTAAGCTCTTCATGTGAGCAGTGTGGGTGCAGTGATCTGAGAATACTGTTGGGGTAAATTGGTTACCTGGCAAAACCTGGAGACGACTTGTCACATGTGACAGGTCACATGCGACAAATGAGTAGGATGAATGCGGCTGGTGCGCGTCGCCATCTTGCATGCTCTGGAGGTGGGGGGGGGGGGGGGGGGGTGTACTCCGGAGAACCAAAGGGGGCTCCGATGTACCGGAGGAGGCTCAGGGGTAGGACATTCCTCTCCGATCTGAAATGTTTGATCATGTCAGATTGGAAGGAAATGAATACATAGCCGGCGGCGGCAGTTTTTGGTGCGCTTCGGTGCTATTTTGAATGCTGGAGGGGGGGGGGGGGGGAGGGAGGTATTTCTCTGGTACCCTTATATTTTTCTCAGATGTTTGATCACGTCAGATGAAAAAAAAAAAAAAAAAAAAACCAAACACGAGATTCATAATCTGGGGGTCTCAGCTACCTCTGGTAGGTGAAACACGAGGATTTTCATCGCTGGGGCGCTAGTCTTTGGTGTGACATCTTAAAGCGTCGAACAGAATAAGTACCCCGTTTTTCCGACGTTTTAAGTCATACGGCCGTCGTTATGGGTTTAATTATCTTGCTGCTAGGCAGAAAGGAGTCCCTTTTCTTCAGCGCTCTATTGGGAGACCCAGACGATTGGGGTATAGCTACTGCCCTCCGGAGGCCACACAAAGCACTACACTAAAAAGTGCAAGGCCCCTCCCCTTCTGGCTATACCCCCCCGTGATATCACGGGTTCTCCAGTTTTAGCTTTGTGTGCGAAGGAGGTCAGACATCCATGCATAGCTCCACAGATTTTAGTCAGCAGCAGCTGCTGACTATGTCGGATGGAAGAAAAGAGGGCCCATGTAGGGCCCCCAGCATGCTCCCTTCTCACCCGTGGATGGTGTTGTAAGGTTGAGGTACTTATTGCTAGTACAGAGGCCGGAGCCCACATGCTGTTTTCCTTCCCCATCCCCATGAGGGGCTCTGGGTGAAGTGGGATCTTACCGGTCTCCAGGCACAGAGACCGAGCTCCATCCACAGACCCAAAAGAACCTGCTGGATATGGAGCTGAGTATCGTCAGGGACAGGGCCCTGCTACATCAAGGTACTCTGTGTTCCCATGCACATCGCGCCCACACACACCAGCATTGCTGGGAGTGTTAGTGCGCCGGGGACAACAGCGCGGAGCGCTGGTGCTATTATTCACTGCAGCTTTGCTGAGTGAATTTATGTATTGAAAACGGCCGCGCCGGCCGCTGCTGGTTGTTTTTTACATTGTGGCGCGGCTGGGACTTGTGGTGCGCCGGGGGACTTCGGCGTCGGCTGTGCACATAGGACGGCCGCGCTTATTACTAGAGTCCCCGGCTTTGCGGCCTAGTTTTCGTTTCGTTCCCGCCCCAGCCCTGCCAGTCAGAGGAGGGGCGGGACGCTGTACAGTAGCTCAGCGCAGGGAGCTGGAGTCTGCTTTGCATTCTCCAGCCCCCTCTCACTGAACACAGTGAGACGCCGGGTTCCCGCTCTTGGCTGGGGCTCGCCCACGGCCCGCCCCTCTGCACAGGACGGGGAAGAGAAGCCGGCAGCCATTATGGTTTCCACTCTGGGAGAACGGAACCAGTCACAGGTTTTTGGGCGACCTCGCACCCGCTCTTGTGCGGGCGGTAAGCAACTGACACCACTAATGCTGAAGTGGGCTTTTGGGCTGTGTGCTGATATGCTATGCACTGTACTGTACTGTCGCTATTCTGGGCAACAGCAGCAAATAAGCAATGCTGCTGAGGCACAAGCTTTCAATGCTTCTTCGTTTGCATGTGCTGCAGTGTTTACTGTCAGATTGGGCAACAGCAGCAGTAGAGCAATTTGTGCTAAGGCACAAGCTTTCAATGCTGCTTCGCTTGCATGTGCTGCACGGTTTATTGTTATGATATACATTCACTGTATGTCGCTATTCTTGGCTAATGCGCCCAGATAAACAGACAAAAGCAGCAGTAGAGCAATGGTGCTACGGCACAAGTTTTCAATGCTGCTTGACTTGCATTGGCTGCAGTGTTTACTGTCATGCTTGTATGCTATACATTCACTGTATGTCGCTATCCTTGGCTAATGTTCCTGGATAAATAGACAACAGCAGCAGAAAGGCTAGGGTGCTAACGCGCAAGCTTTCAATGCTGCTTGGATTGCATGGGCTGCAGTGTTTACTGTCATGCTGTATGCTATACATTCACTGTATGTCGCTATCATTGTCTCATGCTCCTAGATAAATAGACAACAGCAGCAGAAGAGCAAATGTGCCAAGCCACAAGTTTTCAATGCTGCGTGTACTACATGTGAAGTGTTTATTTGTACTTCATGCTTGTATGACTATTCACTGTACGGTCGCTATCCTCGGCTAGGCTCTTAGATAGCTAGACAACAACAGCAGAAAAAGACAAGTTGCCAATGCACGGGCTTTCTATGCTGCTTGTACTGCATGTCATACGGTTTCAGGACCCCCAGTGCGTGCAATTGCTCAACCGGGGTCTCTGCTATATGTGGCCAAAGGAACCACCTGTGATCTCTGTCCAGAGACAGGGACGAAGTTGCAGTTTTTCCGCTGATATATTGTCTGTGACTATGACTGACATCTTACAGACTTTGCACCCCAAGCAGACCGTGGGCAATATGGTTGCAATGACCCTGGCCGCCCTGATCTGGAGCATCTCAAGGCGCCAGAGTGATTCCAGGCATCCCAGAGAGCAGGCATCCGACACGGTCGACAGTCCCAGATGGCCTAAGCGGGCTCGCTGGCATTAGCCCTCGACTACATCACTGGGCAAGGTCCCAGCTGGAGTACTCTCTGTACGATGAGGCAGACGTAGCTGTTCAGGACTCTGTTCCTGAGACTGCTCTCAATCCGGATACACCGGATGGTGACGCTATAGTGAATAATCTTATTGCGTCCATCAACGAAAGGTTGGGTATTTCTCCCTCAACTCCTCCAGTGGAGGGGTCAGCTTCACAGCAAGAGAAATCTCTATATATTGAGTACTTGTTTAGCACTCTGACTCCAGAGACGCAGTCCAGAAACGACACGCTTATCACGATAAGCGTTTCTCCGACCGTATTAATGAGACACGTGTCGCTCCCCCTGACGTGGTCAAGCGCTAGACCCAGTATCCAAATGTGGATCCCCCAATCTCCATGCTTGCAGCTAGATCTATAGTTGTAGTGGTGGATAGGACTTCACTTCAAAATGCCATTGACAGGCAGATTGGCCTCTGGTTGCAATCTGTCTATGAAGCTATCGGCAGGTCGGCTGCTCCGGCAGTCGCAGCCGTGAAGGCACTCCAAGCTATTTCAGCTAGTATTGCGCAGAGGGTCGCTGTCACAGGTACTCTCGGTCCCAGCAGCGTCTTTAACTCGCAATGTCGGCATGGCGAATCATGCTGTTATTGCTGTCCGAGACTCTACGAGCCGGACGTCAGTGGCATCCGCCAACTCCGTGTTTTTACGCGGAGGCTAGTAGTTGAGAGATTGGAACAGAGGCTGCTTCCAACGAAGTGCTTAACCAGGTTGCCTTTATCTAGTGATAGTCTGTTGGTAAGGGTTGAATGAAATCATTCAACTATCCAAGACGACTCAAAAAGCCCAGAAGGGCATAGATTCCTAGCGGGCTCAATTCACGCCCGGGGAAGGCAGCCGGAGGATCCGCTACCAAAGCGTTTTCCTCATAATTTTCAGCCCTCTCACTCCGCAACCGCGGGGGGGCAGACTCCCCCGCTTTAGCGGCATTTACCTACCGCAGGTTGAGGGCCTGTGAGTGAGAGTCAGTTTGTTTTCAAACTACCGCACCGACCGAGCCGAGGCTCTTCTGCAGGCGGAAAGAGCGGTAATCCCTGTTCCTCTTCAGGAACCAGATACGCATTTTGCCCCGACCTGGTCGTGGTGCCAAAATAGGACGGCTCCTTCCATCCCGTTCTGGACTTTATACTGCTTAACGAGCACGTGAAAACCAGGCGGTTCCGGATGGCATCACTCCGCTCCGTCATTGCCTCTCTGTCTCAAGGAGTTTTCCTAGCTTCAATAGACATCAGGATGCTTATCTACACGTGCCGATTGCTCCGAGGCACCGGCGTTGGCTACGATTCGTTATTAAAGACGAGAATATTTCGTTTCGTAGCCATACCCTTTGGCTGGCGACAGCCCCACGGGTGTTCACCAAGTTCGTGGCAGCAGAGGGAGCAGTCCCGCGCTCTCACGGTCACTCTGTGATCCTTTACTTGGGCAATCTACTGGTCAAGGCACTCTCCTTTACAAGCATGCCAACACAACCTGAACATGGCGCTGGACCCTTCCCAGAGTTTCGGGTGGGTCTTCAACTTTTCAAGGTTGAACCCAATCGCTGGCATCTCCTGGAGAGTTTTCACACTCTCTCAGCGATAGTGAAGCTTCCGCTGGACAAACAGCGTTCACTACAGACGAGGGGACAGTCTCTCCTTCAAGGAGGCGCCTCATCCAGAGGCGAGTTTTAGCTTTTCCAGACGGTCAAAGACCATCTTCAGAGGAGTCCACTCTTCAACTCAGTGGTCTGGAGCTCTGGGCAGTGTATCTTGCACTGCAAGCCTTCCTGCAGTGGCTGGAATGCAAATAGATTCGAATTCAGTCGGACTATCTACAGCGGTGGCATACACCAACCACCAAGGCGGACTACGCAGTCGACAAGACTCCCAAGAGGTCCGGTGGATTCTGCTATGGGTAGAAGACAGAGCATACACCATATCAGCTGTTCACATCCCGGGCGTACGACACTAGGAAGCAGACTTCCTCAGTCGCCAGGGCGTGGACGCAGGGGAATGGGCTCTGCACCCGTTTGTTTGCAAGAATTCTGTAGACGCAGGATGAAGACGGACGTCGACGTCATGGCTTCTCGGCAACAACAAGGTCCCGATTTTCATGACGCGGTCTTACGATCAAAGAGCTCTGGCGACAGGCGCCTTGGCTCAGGATTGGTCACAGTTCCAGCTACCGATTGCTGCCACACCATTCTCGTCGCCCCAGACTGGCCGGGGAGGTCGTGGTACCGTGATCTGTGGCATCTCACTGTCGGTCGACCGTGAGCACGACGTCATTGCCACCATGAGACGGGCTAGCCAGCCGCGGTCTGCCAAGATCTACCACAACTCGTGGAAGATATTCTTATCTTAGTGTTCTGCTCAGGGAGGGTCTCCCTGGCCATCGGCATTGCCTACTTTGCCTTCCCTCCTGCAATCTGGTTGGGAAAGAGGTTGGTCGCTCGGCTCCCTTTAAGGGCAAGTCTCGGCACTATCCGTGTTCTTTTCAGAAGCGTCTAGCACGTCTTCCTAAGGTGCGCACGTTACTACAGGGGGTTTGTCATATTGTGCCCCCGTACAAGCGGCCGTTAGATCCATGGGATCTGAACAGGGTACTAGTTGCTCTCCAGAAGCCGCATTTCGAGCCTCTGAAGGAAGTTTCCCTTTCGCGCCTGTCACAGAAAGTGGCCTTTCTGGTTGCGATCACGTCGCTTCGGCGAGTGTCTAAGCTGGCGGCTCTGTCATTCAAGGCTCCCTTCCTAGTGTTCCACCAGGACAAGGTAGTGCTGCGCCCTATTCAGGAGTTTCTCCCTAAGGTTGTATCCGCGTTTCTTCTTATTCGGGATATACCCTTTCCTTCCTTTTGTTCTCATCCGGTTCTCCGGTATGAAAAGGATTTACAGTTGTTAGTTCTGGTGAGAGCACTCAGAATCTACATTTCCCGCACGGCGCCCATGCGCCGCTCTGATGCATTTTTTGTCCTTGTCGCTGGTACGCGCAAGGGGTTGCAGGTTTCTAAAGCCACCATGGCTCGATGGATCAAAGAACCAATTCTTGAAGACTACCGTTCTGCGGGGCTTCCGGTTCCTTCAGGGCTGAAGGTCCATTCTACCAGAGCCGTAGGTGCGTTTTGGGCATTACGACACCAGGCTACGGCTCAACAGGTGTGCCAGGCAGCTACCTGGTCGAGTCTGTACACTTTCACCAAACATTATCAGGTGCATACCTATGCTTCGGCGGACGCCAGCCTAGGTTGAAGAGTCCTGCAGGCGGCAGTTGCCTCCCCGTAGGGGAGGGCTGTCTTGCAGCTCTAACATGAGGTATTTCTTTACCCACCCAGGGACAGCTTTTGGACGTCCCAATCGTCTGGGTCTCCCAATAGAGCGCTGAAGAAGAAGGGAATTTTGTTACTTACCGTAAATTCCTTTTCTTCTAGCTCTTATTGGGAGACCCAGCACCCGCCCTGTTGTCCTTCGGGATTTTTTTGTTGTTTGCGGGTACACATGTTGTTCATGTTGAACGGTTTTTCAGTTCTCCGATGTTACTCGGAGTTAATTTGTTTAAACCAGTTATTGGCTTTCCTCCTTCTTGCTTTGGCACTAAAACTGGAGAACCCGTGATATCACGGGGGGGTATAGCCAGAAGGGGAGGGGCCTTGCACTTTAGTGTAGTGCTTTGTGTGGCCTCCGGAGGGCAGTAGCTATACCCCAATCGTCTGGGTCTCCCAATAAGAGCTAGAAGAAAAGGAATTTACGGTAAGTAACAAAATTCCCTTCTCCTCCAGCTTTCACGATGGCCACTGTAGTGCAGAGTTTAAACCAGGAGGTGGCAAACCATGCACCAAAGGGTGACAGTTGTGTAACTAAATTTTCAGGATCTGATCTGTCACATCTGCAACAGTTACATTATGAGCACTGCCATGGTCCTGGGATATTAACAAAGCTGTCTGTTTACTAATAGCTTTATGCAGGAACATGAGTGGCATAATACAGTCACCAATTTCCAAAATATGACAGTGGATGAACTCTAGTGCCAACTATTGGAAGTAGCAGCCCTAAAAGTCAAAAGTTATCCTTTAACGAGCCTTGTCACATGACTTAAAATTATGCCAGATCAGAACCTCAATTTGCAGACACTTTTGGAGGTGATTGCCCCTTGTCTGTGCAAAGTATGAGATCTGATTTGGCTGTATGAGAAGCTATAGCGGGGGTCTAAGGGGAAAGCTTGTGGAGACTGAAACCATTCTGGCTCACAGTGAGGAGTCAAACATTGCAGCTATAAGACTCCTCCTCACTGGCATCCAGAATGGTTTGTCAGTCTCCACAAGAAGTTTTCCCCCTTAGACTACACTATAGCTTCTCAGCCAGATCAGATATATGTTGCACTGACAAGGGGCAATCACCCCAAAACACCGTATCTGCAAATGGAGGTTCTGAACTGGCATAAATCCAAAGTCATAAGGCTTGTTAAAGGGTCACTTTTGACTTAGTATTGCTACTTCCAATAGGTGGCACTAGCGTTAGTCTCTTCAGGGAGGAAGGAGACAATTGCAAAGTAAGACATACATTTACATCATATGCCAGCTTTTCTGAGTGATGCATGGTCAGAAGCTCAAGAGGAGCTTTCCCCCCCCCACTCCCCATGACTGGACTGCGAGGCTCTGAGCCTGCCAATATAGGCAGGGGTCTGTGAAGCCACTGTGCCTGTTAAGACTACTACTATGGAAGCCAGCCTGTAGCTAGTGTTCATAGACTGATTTTTGCAATACATAGCAGCAATACTATGGTATTGCTGTTTATAGTACAAGACGATTGCAGGTTCAAGCCCCTAAGGGTAAGTTCACACACTGCATTTTTTTTACGCTGCGTTTGTGCGGCAAAACTGCAAAAAAAAAAAAAAAAAAGCACACGCGGCAAAAACTCATGCAATGCCAGATTGTTGAGAAAAAAGAAAAAAAAAGTCTGTCATCATTTTCTTCACCATGTTCTTAATTCTCTAGTGCATGCAGGAGAGCAGACAGATGCAGAACTACAAGGCTCAGCATGCTCCATCCAGGACTGTATGCAGGAGGGAGAGGCACTGGGAGCAGAACTGGCTCAGCATACTCCATCCACTAGTAGAGAAAAAGGTTTATCCGGCTCACCTGCCTGAATGGAGACCACAGACTGGACTGTGCAAGGAACAAAAGTTCTTGTAGCAATGATGAAGGAAACATTCCAGCAACTGGGTCCAAACAAGATTCTTTAAAACGTAGAATCTTTATTATTTACATGTTAAAAAGTCCATGTTGGGGTGAAACAAAGCCCAAGACAGAGGACTCGTTTCGAACACGGGGTTCTTAAATCTCTAAACCATGTACTCACGGGACTGTTTAAAAAGGGGTTGGAACCCAAACATGTGATTAAACAGACAGAGCTTGTCAAACAACGTATTAAGGTAAGGTGTCATCTGTTGACAATATTGGAAGATATTTCTTAACAATTCAGATCACATAGTTGCTGCTGTATTTTGTAGAAAAAGCTACCGGCAGTTGCCGCGGTGTGTGTGTGTGTGTGTGTGTGTGTGTGTGTGTGTGTGTGTGTGTGTGTGTGTGTGTGTGTGTGTGTGTGTGTGTGTGTGTGTGTGTGTGTGGCGTTGTCTGTAAGTGTGTGTGTGTGTGGCGTTGTCTGTAAGGGTGTGTGTGTCGTTGTCTGTAAGGGTGTGTGTGTCGTTGTCTGTAAGGGTGTGTGTGTCGTTGTCTGTTAGGGTGTGTGTGTCGTTGTCTGTTAGGGTGTGTGTGTGTGTGTCGTTGTCTGTAAGGGTGTGTGTGTGTCGTTGTCTGTAAGGGTGTGTGTGTGTCGTTGTCTGTAAGGGTGTGTGTGTGTATCGTTGTCTGTAAGGGTGTGTGTGCGTCGTTGTCTGTAAGGGTGTGTGTGCGTCGTTGTCTGTAAGGGTGTGTGTGTGTGTGTGTGTGTGTGGCGTTGTCTGTAAGGGTGTGTGTGTCGTTGTCTGTAAGGGTGTGTGGCGTTGTCTGTAAGGGTGTGTGTGTCGTTGTCTGTAAGGGTGTGTGTGTCGTTGTCTGTAAGGGTGTGCGTCGTTGTCTGTAAGGGTGTGAGTGTGTGCGTCGTTGTCTGTAAGGGTGTGAGTGTGTGCGTCGTTGTCTGTAAGGGTGTGTGTGCGTCGTTGTCTGTAAGGGTGTGTGTGCGGCGTTGTCTGTAAGGGTGTGTGTGTGGCGTTGTCTGTAAGGGTGTGTGTGTGGCGTTGTCTGTAAGGGTGTGTGTGTGGCGTTGTCTGTAAGGGTGTGTGTGTGGCGTTGTCTGTAAGGGTGTGTTGTGTGCGGCGTTGTCTGTAAGGGTGTGTGTGTGTGGCGTTGTCTGTAAGGGTGTGTGTGTGTGCGTCGTTGTCTGTAAGGGTGTGTGTGGCGTTGTCTGTAAGGGTGTGTTGTGTGTGTGGCGTTGTCTGTAAGGGTGTGTGTGTGTGTGTGTGTCGTTGTCTGTAAGGGTGTGTGGCGTTGTCTGTAAGGGTGTGTGTGTGTGGCGTTGTCTGTAAGGGTGTGTGTGTGTGTGCGTCATTGTCTGTAAGGGTGTGTGGCGTTGTCTGTAAGGGGGTGTGTGTGTGGCGTTGTCTGTAAGGGTGTGTGTGTGGCGTTGTCTGTAAGGGTGTGTGTGCGTCGTCTGTAAGGGTGTGAGTGTGTGCGTCGTTGTCTGTAAGGGTGTGAGTGTGTGCGCGTCGTTGTCTGTAAGGGTGTGAGTGTGTGCGTCGTTGTCTGTAAGGGTGTGTGTGTGTGGCGTTGTCTGTAAGGGTGTGTGTGTGTGTGGCGTTGTCTGTAAGGGTGTGTGTGTGTGTGGCGTTGTCTGTAAGGGTGTGTGTGTGTGTGTGTGTGGCGTTGTCTGTAAGGGTGTGTGTGTGTGTGTGTGTGTGTGTGGCGTTGTCTGTAAGGGTGTGTGTGTGTGTGTGTGTGTGTGTGGCGTTGTCTGTAAGGGTGTGTGTGGCGTTGTCTGTAAGGGTGTGTGTGTGTATGTGGCGTTGTGTGTAAGGGTGTGTGGCGTTGTCTGTAAGGGTGTGTGTGTGTGTGTGTCGTTGTCTGTAAGGGTGTGTGTGTGTCGTTGTCTGTAAGGGTGTGTGTGTGTGTGGCGTTGTCTGTAAGGGTGTGTGTGTGTGTGGCGTTGTCTGTAAGGGTGGGTGTGTGTGGCGTTGTCTGTAAGGGTGGGTGTGTGTGGCGTTGTCTGTAAGGGTGGGTGTGTGTGGCGTTGTCTGTAAGGGTGGGTGTGTGTGGCGTTGTCTGTAAGGGTGGGTGTGTGTGGCGTTGTCTGTAAGGGTGGGTGTGTGTGGCGTTGTCTGTAAGGGTGGGTGTGTGTGTGTGTGGGTGTGTGGCGTTGTCTGTAAGGGGGTGTGCGTGTGTGGCGTTGTCTGTAAGGGTTTGTGTGTGTGTGTGTGGCGTTGTCTGTAAGGGGGTGTGTGTGGCGTTGTCTGTAAGGGGGTGTGTGGCGTTGTCTGCAAGGGGGTGTGTGTGTGGCGTTGTCTGTAAGGGGGAGTGTGTGTGGCGTTGTCTGTAAGGGTGTGTGTGTGGCGTTGTCTGTAAGGGTGGGCGTGTGTGTGTGTGGCGTTGTCTGTAAGGGTGTGTGTGTGTGTGTGTGTGTGTGGCGTTGTCTGTAAGGGGGTGTGTGTGTGGCGTTGTCTGTAAGGGGGTGTGTGTGTGTGTGTGTGTGTGTGGCGTTGTCTGTAAGGGTGTGTGTGTGTGTGGCGTTGTCTGTAAGGGTGTGTGTGTGTGGCGTTGTCTGTAAGGGTGTGTGTGGCGTTGTCTGTAAGGGTGTGTGTGTGTGGCGTTGTCTGTAAGGGTGTGTGTGTGTGGCATTGTCTGTAAGGGTGTGTGTGGCATTGTCTGTAAGGGTGTGTGTGTGTGGCATTGTCTGTAAGGGTGTGTGTGTGTGTGGCATTGTCTGTAAGGGTGTGTGTGTGTGTGGCATTGTCTGTAAGGGTGTGTGTGTCGTTGTCTGTAAGGGTGGGTGTGTCTCGTCTGTAAGGGTGGGTGTGTGTGTGTGTGTGTGTGGCATTGTCTGTAAGGGTGGGTGTGTGTGTGGCGTTGTCTGTAAGGGTGTGTGTGTGTGGCGTTGTCTGTAAGGGTGTGTGTGGCGTTGTCTGTAAGGGTGTGTGTGTGTGGCGTTGTCTGTAAGGGTGTGTGTGTGTGGCGTTGTCTGTAAGGGTGTGTGTGTGTGTGGCGTTGTCTGTAAGGGTGTGTGTGTGTGTGGCGTTGTCTGTAAGGGTGTGTGTGTGTGTGTGTGCGGCGTTGTCTGTAAGGGTGTGTGTGGCGTTGTCTGTAAGGGTGTGTGTGGCGTTGTCTGTAAGGGTGTGTGTGTGTGTGTGTGTGTGTGGCGTTGTCTGTAAGGGTGTGTTGTGTGTGGCGTTGTCTGTAAGGGTGTGTGTGTGTGTGTGTGGCGTTGTCTGTAAGGGTGGGTGTGTGTGTGGCGCTGTCTGTAAGGGTGGGTGTGTGTGTGGCGTTGTCTGTAAGGGTGGGTGTGTGTGTGGCGTTGTCTGTAAGGGTGGGTGTGTGTGTGGCGTTGTCTGTAAGGGTGGGTGTGTGTGTGGCGTTGTCTGTAAGGGTGGGTGTGTGTGTGTGTGTGTGTGTGGCGTTGTCTGTAAGGGTGTGTGTGTGTGTGTGTCGTTGTCTGTAAGGGTGTGTGTGTGTGTGTGTCGTTGTCTGTAAGGGTGTGTGTGTGTGTGTGTGTGTGGCGTTGTCTGTAAGGGTGTGTGTGTGTGTGTGTCGTTGTCTGTAAGGGTGTGTGTGTGTGTGTGTCGTTGTCTGTAAGGGTGTGTGTGTGTGTGTCGTTGTCTGTAAGGGTGTGTTGTGTGTGGCGTTGTCTGTAAGGGTGTGTTGTGTGTGGGTGTGTGGCGTTGTCTGTAAGGGTGTGTGTGTGTGTGTGTGTGTGTGTGTGTGTGTGTGTGTGTGTGTGTGGCGTTGTCTGTAAGGGTGTGTTGTGTGTGGCGTTGTCTGTAAGGGTGTGTGTGTGTGTGTGTGGCGTTGTCTGTAAGGGTGGGTGTGTGTGTGTGGCTTTGTCTGTAAGGGTGGGTGTGTGTGTGTAGCGCTGTCTGTAAGGGTGGGTGTGTGTGTGGCGTTGTCTGTAAGGGTGTGTGTGTGTGTGTGTGTGGCGTTGTCTGTAAGGGTGTGTGTGGCGTTGTCTGTAAGGGTGGGTGTGTGTGTGGCGTTGTCTGTAAGGGTGGGTGTGTGTGTGGCGTTGTCTGTAAGGGTGGGTGTGTGTGTGTGTGTGTGTGTGTGTGGCGTTGTCTGTAAGGGTGTGTGTGTGTGTGGCGTTGTCTGTAAGGGTGTGTGTGTGTGTGTCGTTGTCTGTAAGGGTGTGTGTTGTGTGTGGCGTTGTCTGTAAGGGTGTGTTGTGTGTGGCGTTGTCTGTAAGGGTGTGTTGTGTGTGGGTGTGTGGCGTTGTCTGTAAGGGTGTGTGTGTGTGTGTGTGTGTGTGTGTGGCGTTGTCTGTAAGGGTGTGTGTGTGGCATTGTCTGTAAGGGTGTGTGTGTGTGTGGCGTTGTCTGTAAGGGTGTGTGTGTGTGGCGTTGTCTGTAAGGGTGTGTGTGTGTGTGTGTGTCGTTGTCTGTAAGTGTGTGTGTGTGTGTGTGTGTGTGTGTGTGTGGCGTTGTCTGTAAGGGGGTGTGTGTGTGTGGCGTTGTCTGTAAGGGTGTGTGTGTGTGTGTGTGTGGCGTTGTCTGTAAGGGTGTGTGTGTGTGTGTGTGTGGCGTTGTCTGTAAGGGTGTGTGTGTGTGTGTGTGTGTGTGTGGCGTTGTCTGTAAGGGTGTGTGTGTGTGTGGCGTTGTCTGTAAGGGGGTGTGTGTGTGGCGTTGTCTGTAAGGGTGTGTGTGTGTGTGGCGTTGTCTGTAAGGGTGTGTGTGTGTGTGGCGTTGTCTGTAAGGGTGTGTGTGTGTGGCGTTGTCTGTAAGGGTGTGTGTGTGTGTGGCGTTGTCTGTAAGGGTGTGTGTGTGTGTGGCGTTGTCTGTAAGGGTGTGTGTGTGTGGCGTTGTCTGTAAGGGCGTGTGTGTGTGTGTGTGTGTGTGTGTGTGTGTGTGTGTGTGTGTGTGTGTGTGTGTGTGTGTGTGTGTCGTTGTCTGTAAGGGTGGGTGTGTGTGGCGTTGTCTGTAAGGGTGTGTGTGTGTGGCGTTGTCTGTAAGGGTGTGTGTGTGTGTGTGTGTCGTTGTCTGTAAGTGTGTGTGTGTGTGTGTGTGTGTGTGTGTGTGTGTGTGTGTGTGTGTGTGTGTGTGTGGCGTTGTCTGTAAGGGTGTGTGTGTGTGTGGCGTTGTCTGTAAGGGGGTGTGTGTGTGGCGTTGTCTGTAAGGGGGTGTGTGTGTGGCGTTGTCTGTAAGGGGGTGTGTGTGTGTGGCGTTGTCTGTAAGGGTGTGTGTGTGTGTGGCGTTGTCTGTAAGGGTGTGTGTGTGTGGCGTTGTCTGTAAGGGTGTGTGTGTGTGTGTGTGTGTGTGTGTGTGTGTGTGGCGTTGTCTGTAAGGGGGTTTGTGTGTGTGTGTGGGGCGTTGTCTGTAAGGGTGTGTGTGTGTGTGTGTGGGGCGTTGTGTGTAAGGGTGTGTGTGTGGCGTTGTCTGTAAGGGTGTGTGTGTGTGGGGCGTTGTCTGTAAGGGTGTGTGTGTGTGTGTGTGTGTGGGGCGTTGTGTGTAAGGGTGTGTGTGTGTCGTTGTCTGTAAGGGGGTGTGTGTGTGTGTGTGTGTGTGGCGTTGTCTGTAAGGGTGGGTGTGTGTGGCGTTGTCTGTAAGGGTGTGTGTGTGTGTGGCGTTGTCTGTAAGGGTGTGTGTGTGGCGTTGTCTGTAAGGGTGTGTGTGTGTGTGTGTGTGTGTGGCGTTGTCTGTAAGGGTGTGTGTGTGGCGTTGTCTGTAAGGGTGTGTGTGTGTGTGTGTGTGTGTGGCGTTGTCTGTAAGGGTGTGTGTGTGGCGTTGTCTGTAAGAGGGTGTGTGTGTGTGTGTGTGGCGTTGTCTGTAAGGGGGTGTGTGTGTGTGTGTGGGGCGTTGTCTGTAAGGGTGTGTGTGTGTGTGTGTGTGGCGTTGTCTGTAAGGGGGTGTGTGTGTGTGTGTGTGGGGCGTTGTCTGTAAGGGTGTGTGTGTGTGTGTGTGGGGCGTTGTGTGTAAGGGTGTGTGTGTGGCGTTGTCTGTAAGGGTGTGTGTGTGTGGGGCGTTGTCTGTAAGGGTGTGTGTGTGTGTGTGTGTGTGTGGCGTTGTCTGTAAGGGTGTGTGTGTGTGGCGTTGTCTGTAAGGGTGTGTGTGTGTGTGTGTGTGGCGTTGTCTGTAAGGGTGGGTGGGTGTGTGTGTGTGGCGTTGTCTGTAAGGGTGGGTGGGTGTGTGTGTGGCGTTGTCTGTAAGGGTGGGTGTGTGTGTGGCATTGTCTGTAAGGGTGGGTGTGTGGCGTTGTCTGTAAGGGGGTGTGTGTGTGTGTGTGTGGCGTTGTCTGTAAGGGTGTGTGTGTGTGTGTGTGTGTGTGTGTGTGGCGTTGTCTGTAAGGGGGTGTGTGTGTGTGTGGCGTTGTCTGTAAGGGTGTGTGTGTGTGTGTGTGTGTGTGGCGTTATCTGTAAGGGTGTGTGTGTGTGGCGTTATCTGTAAGGGTGTGTGTGTGTGGCGTTGTCTGTAAGGGTGTGTGTGTGGCGTTGTCTGTAAGGGTGTGTGTGTGTGTGTGTGGCGTTGTCTGTAAGGGTGTGTGTGTGTGTGTGTGGCGTTGTCTGTAAGGGTGTGTGTGTGTGTGTGTGGCGTTGTCTGTAAGGGTGTGTGTGTGTGTGGCGTTGTCTGTAAGGGTGTGTGTGTGTGGCGTTGTCTGTAAGGGTGTGTGTGTGTGTGGCGTTGTCTGTAAGGGTGTGTGTGGCGTTGTCTGTAAGGGTGTGTGTGGCGTTGTCTGTAAGGGTGTGTGTGTGTGGCGTTGTCTGTAAGGGTGTGTGTGTGTGGCGTTGTCTGTAAGGGTGTGTGTGTGTGGCGTTGTCTGTAAGGGTGTGTGTGTGTGGCGTTGTCTGTAAGGGTGTGTGTGTGTGGCGTTGTCTGTAAGGGTGTGTGTGTGTGGCGTTGTCTGTAAGGGTGTGTGTGTGGCGTTGTCTGTAAGGGTGTGTGTGTGTGGCGTTGTCTGTAAGGGTGTGTGTGTGTGGCGTTGTCTGTAAGGGTGTGTGTGTGTGGCGTTGTCTGTAAGGGTGTGTGTGTGTGGCGTTGTCTGTAAGGGTGTGTGTGTGTGGCGTTGTCTGTAAGGGTGTGTGTGTGTGTGGCGTTGTCTGTAAGGGTGTGTGTGTGTGGCGTTGTCTGTAAGGGTGTGTGTGTGTGGCGTTGTCTGTAAGGATGTGTGTGTGTGGCGTTGTCTGTAAGGGTGTGTGTGTGTGGCGTTGTCTGTAAGGGTGTGTGTGTGTGGCGTTGTCTGTAAGGGTGTGTGTGTGTGGCGTTGTCTGTAAGGGTGTGTGTGTGTGGCGTTGTCTGTAAGGGTGTGTGTGTGTGTGTGGCGTTGTCTGTAAGGGTGTGTGTGTGTGGCGTTGTCTGTAAGGGTGTGTGTGTGTGGCGTTGTCTGTAAGGGTGTGTGTGTGTGGCGTTGTCTGTAAGGGTGTGTGTGTGTGGCGTTGTCTGTAAGGGTGTGTGTGTGTGGCGTTGTCTGTAAGGGTGTGTTTGTGTGTGTGGCGTTGTCTGTAAGGGTGTGTGTGTGTGGCGTTGTCTGTAAGGGTGTGTGTGTGGCGTTGTCTGTAAGGGTGTGTGTGTGTGGCGTTGTCTGTAAGGGTGTGTGTGTGGCGTTGTCTGTAAGGGTGTGTGTGTGTGTGTGGCGTTGTCTGTAAGGGTGTGTGTGTGTGTGGCGTTGTCTGTAAGGGTGTGTGTGTGTGTGGCGTTGTCTGTAAGGGTGTGTGTGTGTGTGGCGTTGTCTGTAAGGGTGTGTGTGTGTGTGTGTGGCGTTGTCTGTAAGGGTGTGTGTGTGTGGCGTTGTCTGTAAGGGTGTGTGTGTGTGGCGTTGTCTGTAAGGGTGTGTGTGTGTGGCGTTGTCTGTAAGGGTGTGTGTGTGTGGCGTTGTCTGTAAGGGTGTGTGTGTGTGTGTGTGTGTGGCGTTGTCTGTAAGGGTGGGTGGGTGTGTGTGTGGCGTTGTCTGTAAGGGTGTGTGTGTGTGGCGTTGTCTGTAAGGGTGGGTGTGGGTGTGTGTGTGTGTGTGTGTGTGTGTGTGTGTGTGTCGTTGTCTGTAAGGGTGTGTGTGTGTGTGTGTCGTTGTCTGTAAGGGTGTGTGTGTGTGTGTGTGTGTGTGTGGCGTTGTCTGTAAGGGGGTGTGTGTGTGTGTGGCGTTGTCTGTAAGGGGGTGTGTGTGTGTGGTGTGCATCCCCCTTCATGCTCCATCCCCCATGCTGCGCACCCCCCCATCGTGCTACATCTCCCATGCTGCGCACCCCCATCGTGCTCCATCCTCCATGCTGCACACCCCCCATCGTGCTCCATCTCCCATGCTGGGGCCGCCGGGGGCGGGTTCGACCGTGGCAACGTGTGCCGGGGCGGGGCTGAGCGGGTGAGGTGTCAGCGTATGCCGGCTCCCTGCACATGTGTATAGGGAGCCGGTGTACGCTGGTAACCATGATACACATCGGGTAACTAAGGGAACTGCTTCCTATAGTTACGCGATGTGTATCATGGTTACCAGCGTGTCCGCCGGGGGCGGGGCCGAGTGTGCCAACGTGTGGCGGGGGCGAGGCGCCAGCGTATGCCAGCTCCCTGCACATGTGTACCGGGAGCCGGTGTACGCTGGAGCGGGCGATTCGTGCTAAGGTCCGGGGCGAGCGGCTAATCCATGCGGGAGGCGGGGCCAGGCCGAGGCGAGCAGCCAATCTGACAGTTGTCACTTTTATGACACAAAAATCACCTGGTCGGGAAGGAAGAGCGGATGTCCAGATTTGACACCATGGGAAATCTTATAAGTAGAAATGTCAAGCGTTTGAACAGGAACTTTGAAAATACTTTTTCCTCTCGTTAAGGCTACTTTCACACATCCGGTTTGAGCTGTGCGGCTCAATCTGGCTGTGAAACCTATGCAACGGATGCGGTGAAAACACCGCATCCTTTGCATAAGTTTTTACATGCGGCCGGTCCGTTTTTTTCCGGTTGCGGCACGCTACTGAGCATGCGCAGTGGAAAAAAACCGCATGTGGTGGCCGGATGCGTTTTTTTTCCGCATCGCGCCGCATCCGGCTTCCATAGGCATGCATTGAAAACGCGCCGCAGCGGCCGGATGCGGCGCGATGCGGTTTTTTTTTGCCGGAGCAAAAACGTTGCAGGGAACATTCTATCCGGCCGCCGCATTTATTTATTTTGCCGCATCTGGAAAAAACCGGATGCACCGCAAAGCCATCAGGTACAATCCGGTTACAATGCAAGTTTATGGGGATAAACCGGATGCGATACCAGATCCGGTTTACCCGTTTTTTCCGGATTGTACCTGATGGGAAAAAACTGATGTGTGAAAGTAGCCTAACAGCTATATGTGACGGAGCTTTATCAGTGTACCCTTTGAACAGTCAATAGCAGTACAATAATCGGTCAGATAAGCACAAGAGTCTGAGGTTAAAGTGAAAATTGAGGCAAAAAAAAAAAAAATTCTGAACATAGTACAGTTCAAAACATACCTTTTCAGAGTGTTTAAACTGCCTCCAGAAGTCGTTATACAGTTGGCGAGTCACTCTCTCAGGGTGGCAAGTCACAGTTTTCATATAAGCCTTCAAGCTTCTTTCCAGCAGCTGATTTACCTCACCATAGTCATAATCATCATACCTAGTGGTAAGTAATAAAGAAAGTGAATAAAGCTGGAGGGCCCACCACTAGGCTGGCAGCATCTTTAATTATGAAGACCAGTATACCGTTAAATCCTTACCTGATCCCATAAATACACTGGATATAATTCCAGATGGCTCTACGCAATTTGAAAGTGTCCACTTCTTGGTGAGAAGCTATCGTATGATATGTCAGATTATAGGCTACCTGGAATTTTTCATCCAGCAGTTGACCCACCTCTGGATACAATCTGTGCAATAAAGAGTAGCCATGATCTTCCCATGTGTAATCCTGAAAAGAAATGAAGTCTTAGGCCCTGTGAACACGCTGCATTTTTCACGTGCAGTTTTAGATTCAGAACTGCATGAATTTCCTTCCCCAATAAAGTCTGAGATTGTATTTTTGCTGTGCACACATTGCAGTTTTTGGCTGCATCTTTGTGACGACCACAGATGCAGCATGTCAATTTTTTGAATTTTTGCCAGTGTTTGAGCCCTTCCAATCAATAGATTTGACTTAAACACATTGGGAAAAATAAAAACTGCATGTGTGCCAAAAACAATGCATCTTTGGTCACTACAAAGATCCAGCGCGCACAGCCTTAGGCTAAGTTCACATTTCCGTTGTGTTGCATCAGTCACATGCGTTGCTTGACGCATGTGACTGATGCGTTGTACAACAGACGACAACGGATGACGAAGAAAAGAATTTCATTGTCCGACTCCGTTGTATGCTGGGGGCGGAGTTCGGGGGCGGAGCTGAGGACGTCAGTGCTGCAGTCTGCATGGCTGGGGACGAGTAAGTGAGTGTGTGTGTGTGTTTGGAGTGCGTGAGGGGGCGGGGCCATGGAGCTGAGGACTTCAGTGCCGCAGGGACTGCAGGGCTGGGGACGTGAGAGTGTACACATGCGGAGTGCGGGAGGGGGCGGAGCCGAGTGGGGAAGTGTCGGCCTCCTTGCACACTGTATCCAGGGTAAATATCGTGTAACTAAAAGCAAAGCACTTTGCTTGGTTACCCGATTTATCTTGGTTACCGGCATACACCACTTAGCGCGGGCTCCCTGCACCCGTAACCACTGTAAATATCGGGTAACTAACCAAAGCGCATTGCTTGGTTACCCGATGTTTATCCTGCTTACGAGGGCAGGGATCCAGAGAGCATGCGCAGCAAAATCCTACGGATCGCGCTGCTCAAAAAACGTTAAAGGCTGCGTTGCTCCCGCCCGGCGGTCAGTTAAAAAACGACTGACCGCGACGCAGCGGATGCAACGCAGCATCATCAGTCACAATCAGTCACTAATAGAAGTCTATGGGGAAAAACAGGATTCCTGCAAAATATTTTGCAAGATACCGTAATTCCTCAAGGCTACGGATTGTGACCGATGCAAAACAACGGAAGTGTGAACTTAGCCTTATTGTACAAGCCCCTAACCACTGATCCAGTATGGAACCATTATGTGGAAAAACGAATCCTCACCCTTCTATAGGAAGGAGAACTAGGTGAAAGTTAAGGACAAGTCATGTTTAAAGGGAACCTGTCACCTAGAATGTGTTCTGACCTATCAGCAGATGCATATGTGCCCTAATTACACCTCCCTACCCATCCCCGTGTTATAAAATTGTATAATATGAAATAAAAAACATATTACCTTCATATTTCCTATGTAAATTTAAGCTTCTGGTCACAGGGGAGGCGCCTTGCCCCTGCATACTTTCCGTGGTATCACGCCCCTGTGGGCGTGATACCATGGAGTCACATGAGCGACTTCACCGCTCATTCTATCCTGCGCACGTTTACACTTACTATTTGCGGCAGGCTTCTCTTCTGGGTTCTCCTTGTCAGTTTCAGACGCACACTAAGCATCTGAAGCCAGCGTGTGAACACCCGGAAAAGAAGCCTGCCACAATGTGTGCAGGATAGAATGAGCGACGGTGACGTCACTCATATGACTTCATGGTATCACACCCACAAGGGCGTGATACCACGAAAAGTAGGCAGACGTCCATAGGGCAAGGCGCCGCCCCTGTGACCAAAAGCTCTCTAATTTACAAAGGAAATATGAAGGTAATAGAATGTTTATTACTTTCATATTATACAATTTTATAACAGGGATTGGTAGGGAGGTGTAATTAGGGCACACGATAGGTTCCCTTTAAGTTAAGGCTACTCCACTTCATATAATATATTGCAGGATGTTTCAGTGTCAAAGGCTCAAGTCTTGGAGGATCCATTAAAGATGTCAGTTTGTTGACTCCTTTATATATTTTACAGCAAAACCATTTAATTTAAAAAAGGGGTCTATTTGGCCCAAATGCAATTAAAACTATTGTAAAAAAGTATTGGAGGACTCACATGAGCACGGAATGTAGGGGGAGCCTGCTCCCCTCTTCGAGTGAAGTCAATATAGTCAAAATCTGGGTCATCCAGGAAGCGGAGAACACTTGGTGAGCAGAAAGAATGAACAGTATCACCTGGTAAGTAGAAATATTGACCTAAGCACTGAATGTACAAATCACACATGCACATCTATAAGAGTATAAAAAAAAAAATGCATACCATTAGAAGTTACCATTATACAATCTCTCTTCTCCTGTTCAAACCTAGTCTCCATCTCTTCTTTGCTTGCCTCCTGTTCAACCTCATCCAATTTCTTAATCTGGGCCAGAACACGTTCTGCCTCCCGCGGTGTGCCAATTCCCTGTGCACACAATATATAATGCCATAATTGCGTGTTACTTCCCCAGCATCTACATTTTAAGGACCACTCAGCAATATTCACCATACGTCCTGTAATTTCCTACTAGTAAACAGTGAGACCTTACATATGCTGAACTCTAACATATGCAGCTTAAAATGTATATTTCCATATTCAACATAAGCTGAAAAAGTTATGTTTGTGAATTTAGCCACCCCTATGATTGACAGGCAAATTGGTAGCAATCAACAGACATCAATGTATGCATGTACACTTTAAATAGCTTTTTAAAGAGGTTGTCAAACAAGAGTTTGCTGTCTTTATGAGTCCAATGTTTGGGTAAAGTCTGCTTTTCATCAGCAGCACATTTCTGATTAGTTTAGCACTAGGAGAAACTGTTAGTTGTACGTAGGTTTGGGTGAGGATTCAGTACTTTCAAAACTGTACAAACATACTGAAGTGGAAACCTGTAAATCAAGAAGTACTGTGCACTGGTGGTGACCATCTAGGATTAAGCACAATGATCATGGCTTTGGGGCATCCAGCTCAAAGCCCAAGCTGACATGGTTACCAGTCTTGGTAGGAGTGTTTACATAAAGTATAGCAAGCTATGCTGCTTCATAATGTCAACACTAAAAAAGCTTGGCGCTCCTTTAGGCCTTGTGCGCACTAGGCGTTTTTGCTGCCTTTTTAGCGGTGTTTTTTACCGCGTTTTTGCGCTGAAAACGCAGTGACATTGCTTCCCCAGCAATGTATGAGTTTTCATTTTTGGTGTCCGCACAGCGTTTTTTGTAGCTGCATTTTTGTGGTGACCACAAAAACGCAGCATGTCAATTATTTCTGCGTTTTTCACCCATTGAGTTCAATGAGATGTTCAAAAATGCAATGAGAAACGCATATAGCTGCGTTTCTATGACTAAAAACGCAGCTATAAACGCAAGGGGTGGGTACTAAAGTGACATGTACAGGAAGAGGATTCCTTCTGTTGGTAAACACAGAAGCATGAATCCTCCCGGTATCGTCACCGCTGCGTCCACCTCCAGTCCTGTGCATGTCAGCTCCCGTGCGGCGCCATGTCTGGGCGGGAGGTGGAGACCGCTGTGAAATCAAAAAAGTGAACAGTAGAAAAAAAAAAATAAATAAAAAAAATGTCATACTCACCTGTCTGCAGGGTCCCGGTGCCATGCCCGCTCCCAGCTCCTCTCCGGCTGTGTGCAGTCTTCCTGGGCACGTACGATGCCTGCAGGACCTGGCGATGATCACCTGATTCAGTCACCTGACGCATCAGCTGATCGTAATTCTCGCGGTGTCGCCGGCTTTAGTGCCCGGCCAAATTAACTTATCAGCTGATCCTGCCATCAGGAGACTTCATCAGCTGATTATCGGCAGCTCCTGCAGCGATGGGACAGGATCAGACTCCCGTCCGATCGCTCCAGGAGCTGCCGGTAATCAGCACGGACGTGACTCAGTATTTTTTTTTTTTTCTACTGATGCATCAGCTGATTGTATAAAAGCAGTTTATACAATCAGCTGCTGTGTGATGTGATTCACGTCCTTGATCCTGACTCATCTGATCGCTTTGCCTTCCAGCAAACTGATCAGATGATATTTGATCCGGATTGGACGGCGCAGGACCCTTGACCCAGGATTACTGTAGAGGGGGGTTCTTTATTTCAATAAAGATGGAGTCACTAATTGTGTTGTGTTTTATTTCTATGTGTTTTTTTATCTTTATTAGAAATTCATGGTGGCCATGTCTAAAATTGGCGTGACACCATGAATTTCGGGCTTAGGGCCAGCTGAAAATATACAGCTAGCCCTAACCCCATTATTACCCAGCGAGCCACCCCGGCATCAGGGCAGCTGGAAGAGTTGGATACAGCGCCAGAAGATGGCGCTTCTATGAAAGCGCCATTTTCTGGGGTGGCTGCGGACTGCAATTTGCAGCGGGGGTGCCCAGAAAGCATGTGCACCCTGCACTGTGGATTCCAATCCCCAGCTGCCTAGTTGTGCCTGGCTGAACTCAAAAATTGGGTGAAGCCCACATCTTTTTTTAATTATTTCATGAAATTAAGAAAAAAAAAAAAAAAAAAAAAAAAAAAAAAAAAAAAAAAAGGGCTTTCCTTTATTTTTGGTTCCCATCCAGGTACAAATAGGCAGCTGGGGGTTGGGGGCAGCCCATACCTGCCTGCTGTACCTGGCTAGCATACAAAAATATAGTGAAGCCCATGTCTTTTTTGGGCAAAAAACTCCTGCATACAATCCTGGATAGAGTATGCTGAGCCTTGTAGTTCTGCAGCTGCTGTCTTCTCTCCTGCATACAATGAAGAACATTGAAGGAAATGACAGATTCCCCCCCCCCCCCCATCAACAATCTTTAATGGCATTTGTTCACTGATTAAGAACGCAGTGAGCAAAAACGCAGCAAAAAACGCACCAAAACACGGTAAAACGCATGCGTTTTTTGCCGCAGGTGCGTTTTTAAGACAACAAAAACGTAGCGTGAAAAACCGCGCACATACCCTTAGTTTTGATGTCACTATTCTATTCTGGCAGCAAAGCTTCATACAAAAACAGACAATTTCTTGCTGGAAGGGTTGACACTTTTGGGCACTTTGCTATATAGCCTTACGCTATTTGGAGGCAACATTCCTTAGTTTGGTCAAATTACAGAACTATACAAATCCATCGTTTCACATGAGTTGACGTTTACAGTGCTGGTAAAATAATTACTAGAAGTTTAAAGGGGGGATTTCACTGCAAAATAGTGAACAGATGTTAATGCTTATTTCACAATTATCTTGCGGTGTAAACAGCTGAAAATGTATGAACAAACATGTTCATGAGTTGAAGTGATCTTTTGTACTGCACAAAGATCATAGTTCTTGCTGGTGCATTGTCCTGTGTAAACCCATGGCAGCTTATGCATATTGCGTGATCTACTGTAAATTGCTCAGTGTGCAGTTTACTTGGTGTGCTTGTTTCAGCAGGCAAACCATCAGCCATCAGTAAAAGTTTACCGACCAGCAGTCCATCGTGCTGCCGGTCGATTCATGTAAACGCACCTTTACTCTACTCACCTCGACAGTTAGGACATCCGGAGAAGGGGGGCGTTGAATGCCCTCTTTTCCCTCTGGTGGGTAAATGCCACAACCCAGAATGAAAGAAGAAAGAGCATGGAAGTGGGTGAGCAGAACAATGGCGTGGATCAACTCTGCAAGTGACCAGGCATGGCCAGCTGGAGCTTTTAGAAGGCACTAAAGAAAGGAATACATCCATTAATATTTCAAGCCAGTAATATGGTCTCAAGTAAAATAATTCACTAGGAAACCAGTCAGATGAGAATCAATACAAAAACACAATAGGTCTCAAAATTCATACCAGTATGGAACAATCCATTTTAGGATAATCAGAATAATCAAATTTAAACATCGGATCCTTACAACAGGCTAAATTCAGGGCAAGTATGATTGTGCATATTCAATGCAGCATATCACTCACCGCAATGTGATCTTTGGTTATCAGCCATGGCCTATGGGCAAGATATTTATTCAGATCATTTAGTCTGCGCAGTTTCAAAGGGGCATAACTCAGACCTTCCAACCAACGGGGATCCCCACCAACTTGAAGAAAGCTTGACGAATGGAGTGAAACCAAATATACACAGTGATGTCGTGCAGAAGCCTGAAATAAAAGTAATGTCATCAGAACTACTTTCCAAGATTGCTTACTTTGCTCTGCAGTTATGTCCCAATCCAAAAAGATCTATGTAGCTGCAGAAACCTTCCACCACAAACTGCTGGCAAAGACCCAGTTTGCCCTTCACATTTCTGAAAACCCCACACAATGTGGTCATAAATGGGTGGTTCACTACTCTGCAAGTGGCCACATCCCCAGGTGGCAGAGGCAGAATTTGCTTTATAGTGCGCATTACCGCTGGGTGTATGAGTCCTGGCTTTAAACCCATGTAGTGAGCATGATTGAAAGTCCAGGATCGTGTGCACTGAGCCGAAATCAGGACTCAGGCGTGATTATAGCAGTGAGGTCAGCACCAACGTTGCGTATTCATTAGCACAGGGGCGTACTAACATGTTGAGGGGGCTGAATAGCCAAGGGAAGCAACGCCCTTTGCAACTAGTCGCTGGCCTCATTAGCATATGAAAAAACTCTTTAGAAATATCTTTAGAAAAAGTATGTATGTTACTAGATACAGGGAGGTGTAGGCAGTGATTAGCAATATGCACCCAGAACAGCTTGTGGTTCTGGATGCATATTGGACCTGACAGGTTCCCTTTATCCCAGGAACAAAGTGCCTGTACTGAGATATGTGTCCTTCCCATGTACTGTGTAACAGCTGTGTAACTGTACAGGAGCATAGTCTGATCATACCACATCTCCTGGGCCAGGGAGGATATAAGAGTATACAGACAGGATCAGTTATTTCAGGTAAAACATTTTTTTTTTTTTTTTAAAGAGAACTGTCAGCAGGATTTAGCACTATAAAGTATATACATTGCTATAAGGCTGAGTAAATGGAAGCCTGCAGTGACAATTTAACCCCTTCAGCCCCCGGGCACTTTCCGTTTGAGTTTTTGTTTTTTGCTCCCATTCTTCCGAGAGCCGTACTTTATTTTTTTCCATCAATCTTGCCATATGAGGGCTTGTTTTTTGCGGGACGAGTTGTACTTTTAAATGAAACCATAAGTTTTACCATATAGTGTACTGGAAAACAGCAAAAAATTTCCAAGTGCGGAAAAATTGCAAAAAAAGTGTGATCGTAGAATAGTTTTTGGGATATTTTATTCACTGTGTTCACTATATGGTAAAACTGATGTATTTATGTGATGCCTGAGGTCGGTGCAAGTTTGTAGACACCAAACATGTATAGGTTTACTTGTATCTAAGGGGTTAAAAAAATTCACAAGCTTGTCCAAAAAGAGTGGCGCATGTTTTGCGCCATATTCCAAAACCCGTAGCGTTCTCATTTTTCGGGATCTATGGCTCAGTGACGGCTTATTTTTTGCATCTCGACCTGACGTTTTTAACGCTACCATTTTTGCGCAGATGCTACGTTTTGATCGCCTGTTATTGCAATTTGCTGCGACCAAAAAACGTAATTTTGGCGTTTGGAATTTTTTTGCCGCTACGCCATTTACTGATTAGATTAATTGATTTTATATTTTGATAGATCGGGCATTTCTGAACGCGGCGATACCAAATGTGTATATTTTTTATTTTTTTAACCCTTTAATTTTCAATGGGGTGAAAGTGGGTGATTTGAACTTAGGTTTTTTTTATTTTTTTAAAACTTCTCACTTTTTTATTTTACTAGTCCCCCTAGGGGGCTATAGCGATCAGCAATCCGATCGCTCTGCACTATCTGCTGATCACAGCTACACAGCTGTAAACAGCAGATAGTCACTTCCTGTTTCACCATAAGCCGAGCCAGGTGAAAACGAAAGTGAAACTTCATAGCTGCAGGCGTCATCACAAGACCCTGTGCTACGATGGCGACCACCGAAAGTCACGTGATCATGTCACGTGACTTGCAGTGGGGGCGGGGTAAGTAACTGTTATGGCGGCGCCCATATACATATCGCTGCCAGGTTTTGGCAGTGAAATGTAAGGGGTAAATGGAAGCGATTCCACCCACAGCTAGCAGGCACACAAGTCAGCTGTTGAAAACAGCTGATGTGCGTGGATCGCCGCCACCTTCCCACGGCAGGGGGGGGCAGGGATTAACGGCACACGATCCATGACGTACCCAGTACGTCATGGGTCCGTTAAGGGGTTAATCTTTGCTGAATAACGTTTTCATGAGGACATTGTGCATTGCTTGGTGCATTGGTGGTGGGACATTAGGGATGGGTCTACTCAGCCCCTCCAGACTCTTTCTACAGGTCAGTGACCAGCCTCCTTTATCAAGTTCCACACAACTGCCATGATTCCAGTAAGGCCAGGGCCACACTGGGATTACTGCGATCCCCTCGCATGACACTCTGCTCACGCTGGCAGCACAGCCGAGCGTCATGCTAGTGTCCCTGCGACTGAGATCTGACTGAGCAGACCTCAGCTGCGGGGGGCGGGCCGGCTCGGAGGAGGGGGAGGGAGGATTTCTCTCCCTCTCCTCCGTAGCCGGCTATTGCAATTCTCGCACTGCACTCGCAGTACTGTGAGTGCAGTGAGATTTTTCTCTCGCCCCATACACTTGAATGGGTGCGAGAGAAAGTCTCGCATTACAATCGCAGCATGTCGCGATTGTTTTCTCGGTCCAATTAAGGCTGAGAAAAATCGCTCATGTGTGCTGACACAGGCTAAAATTGGTCTGAGTGGATACGATGTTTTATCGCACTCCACACAGTTTCTCGCTGTGTGTCTTCGGCCTAAGCATTATTTTATAGGCAGTCTGCAGGTCTTCAATAAAATGGCACTGGACGTGGCGCAAGCACAGATTGCAATTTCAGCTCAATGACCTCTGCATTAAGCTGAAACCACAATCTGCACATGTGCCGCATCCAGCACTACTTTATTGAGGAGTCTTTAGAATCACACTGCGCACAGCCAGAGGCCTGCTCTGATGCACAAGTGATGCACAGATGACATCCTCATGAAAAACTGGAGGCAGATTATTAAGCCAAGAACAGATTTAGTCACTGCAGGTCTCCATTTAATCAGCATCACAGCACCATTATGGCCATTTACTTTACAGGACAACTCCTGACAGGATCTTTAACAGGCAGGGAAATGCTTTACCGTCAAAAATCATCTTCTGCTCTGTATACTACCTCCCCTGCCCAGATGTGGTATGATCAGACCCTGTACGGTCAGACACTGCCATTACACAGTGCATAGCAGGGGCACATATATAACATTATCTAAGCACAGGAGATGTGGTATGATCAGACCCTGTACGGTCAGACACGGCCATTACACAGTACATAGCAGGGGCACATATATAACATTATCTAAGCACAGGAGATGTGGTATGATCAGACCCTGTACGGTCAGACACTGCCATTACACAGTGCATAGCAGGGGCACATATATAACATTATCTAAGCACAGGAGATGTGGTATGATCAGACCCTGTACAGTCAGACACTGCCATTACACAGTGCATAGCAGGGGCACATATATAACATTATCTAAGCACAGGAGATGTGGTATGATCAGACCCTGTACGGTCAGACACTGCCATTACACAGTGCATAGCAGGGGCACATATATAACATTATCTAAGCACAGGAGATGTGGTATGATCAGACCCTGTACAGTCAGACACTGCCATTACACAGTGCATAGCAGGGGCACATATATAACATTATCTAAGCACAGGAGATGTGGTATGATCAGACCCTGTACGGTCAGACACTGCCATTACACAGTTTTTAGAAGGGGCACATATACAAGATTATCTCAGCACAGGAGCAAAATACATCAATTGTGGAAATTATTCCAAGAGCTATTAAGTAAAGTTAACTTTAAAATTAACTTGTTCTTGGGGAAACCCTTTTAGTCCATTGCTTGTTCCTGTAATTTAGGATTAACATGATTGTAATAAGCCAGCTGAAGCAGTAAATAGTTTTACTCTGCTTTACGTAGAAGTCTAACAAGTCCGGCTGCCTTGGCCATTCATGAGCACTACTCTTACTAAGACTATCCTATGGCAGACAGAAGATATGCTAGACTGGAAACAGAAGAGACCATTACTTACCATTAGAGCCACATAGTGTCTCTCTGGAAGGGATAATGCTCCATCCATATGCAACAGCTGATGCTGGGTCTTCCAAAATACACGCTTATATTCTGGATGAAGCCCCATGACGGCAGTAATGTTATCACTCAGCACTGGTCCAGGCAGCTGTAATAAACACATCATTAATATACATTTCTATTATGTGCCCACCATACAGATCTGTATCCACTCTTACCTGTGCCACAGGGACATAGGCACTGGGGCCGATGGCATCTCTTGGTCTAATCTGATCACCTGGGTCCTGAAAATTGAAACATTGTTTAGACCGGAAGAATCAAATCAAAGCCACCCAGTCATCAAGAAACCCATGACGCAGGCAAGCTGCACATGTTCGTACAGGCCCAGTGCAATGTATAGTATCAGTTACATCACCTATTACTATATGTGTACACCGCCCCAGGCAGAGGAATGCAGGAGCACCGCATACTGATATTACAACGCTGATGTAGACATTTCATTTTCATCTACAGAATACTCCAAACACTTCATGACAATGCATTCATGATAACCAGCAAATGCCACAAGGGAAGCATTATGTAATGTTATCGGGTGGCCCAAGACGGCAGGATCCAGCCACTACTCACTCTGGACACTCGCACGGCTGGAAGACAAGAGTCTAGAACAGCTCAGAAAGACTTCTAATCAGTGTACAGCACAGGAAAGTGAACTGCCTACATAAGGCTGCTTTCACACTACGTTTATTTAACATGCGTCCTGAACGTTTTTTTGCTGCAAAAGCGGATCCTGCTTTTACAGCAAAAAACGCATGCAAACGCATGTCTTACTTTGCAGGATCCTGTCACTGGATGTTTAGGGGCGGGCATTGGAGTCATGTGATTGGGAGTGAGGGGAACTAAACGTGCCAGACTGGGAGCCGGCTTCTGACAGCTGCAGACGCTCGTAACCAAGGTAAACATCGGGCTTGGATACCCGATATTTATCTTGGTTACGAGTGTCTGCAGCTGCTAGGAGCCGGGCTCCCTGCACACGTAACCAACGTAAACATCGGGTAACTAAGAGAAGTGGTTACGCGATATTTACCTTGGTTACGAGTGTCCGCAGCTCTCAGGTGGGGGAGAGAGGAAGGGGAGGAAGGGGGAAAGAGAGAGAGGGTGAGGGAGGGAGGAGGAGAGAGAGACAGAACACGCGAGACTGGTTCTGGGCATGCTCAGTACTTTCTGGGCATGCTCAGTACAAAAGCAGGATCCTGTTACAACGCAACTCAACGCATTCTGCTAGGCAGGATCCAGCGCTCATTGAAATGCATTGCAGCTCGCGGCGCAATGTGAAGGATCCTGTGAGATGCGTTATTTTGACAAAGGTAAAAAACGCTACAAGTAGCGTTTTTGAAACATGTTAAAATAACGCAAAAGTACGGATCCTGTGTCTAACGCACGCAAACGCATGCGAACGCAGGTGGACGCGAGTCCATTGCAAATGCATTGAAGTGAAAACGCATTTGCACTGGATCCGTTTTTCCGCTAAAAAAATGTTATGGACGGATGTTAAATAAACGTAGTGTGAAACCAGCCTAAGTGGGGTAACCGCTTCCAGGGAGAGCCAGCATCACTCATCTGCGCTTACTAGCGTCATCACAGAACTTCCATACTCAGGTCTTCTATAAAGAACCTCATTTACAGCACGGCTGGAGTGGAGCTTACAATCCAAGATTCAGGACCAGAGGCATATACCCACCTGCCGGCAGCACACCGAGGTCACAACTCAATCAAGTCTATGAGAGCCTCGTTCTGGCTTTAATAGATGCACTGGGAGCTTGTGAACTTCTGGCTAGTCACAAGTTACAGGCACAAGATGGCACCATGGGACTGGAGCAGCATTGGTAAAAAATGAAGACCCAGAGGGTGTAGATTAGATCAAAAGCACTACTCCAGGGATGGAGAAATGTAAATTAGCTGTACAGTGGAATAGGGGGCTAGCCTTAAGTCACACCAGCATCCTACAAAGCCCAAGACGATTACTTCTTTCACATGCAAATGTGGGGTCTGTGGGGCAGCCATGACCAGCTCACCATTATGTCCTTTCATTTAGGGGTACTTCTCACATAACGAGATCTCTAGCGAGATCACTGCTGGGTCACAGGTTTTGTGACGTAATAGGGGTCTCACTAACGATCTCGTTATCTGTTATCTGTATACACTAAGCAGCGACCTGGCCCCTGCTGTGAAATCGCTGATCGTTACACTGTTCTGATTTATTTTCTTTAAAGCCGATGTCCTGCTGGGCAGGACGCATCGCTGTGTTTGACACCTACCAAGAGCCTCCTATAGGTCGCTCATAGTTACTGCGTCGTTGGTAAGGTCTGACTGACGACCCACCAGCGATCCTTATCAGTTCGCATAGTTTTCGGGATCGCTGGTAAGTTGTTAAATGTGACACGGGCTTTACACTATGGGAATTTCCCACGTATCTGATTTGACAGTGCTGAAACTCAGGGGTGCGCAGACACACCTGGCCACACCACGGGGGCACTGTACAGTGCAGCTCATTATGGGGGGCACGGAGTCGGGCCACACCACGGGGCACTGTACAGTGCAGCTCATTATGGGGGGCACTGTACAGTGCAGTTCATTATGGGGGCACGGAGTCGGGCCACACCACGGGGCACTGTACAGTGCAGCTCATTATGGGGGCACGGAGTCGGGCCACACCACGGGGCACTGTACAGTGCAGCTCATTATGGGGGGCACGGAGTCGGGCCACACCACGGGGCACTGTACAGTGCAGCTCATTATGGGGGGCACGGAGTCGGGCCACACCACGGGGCACTGTACAGTGCAGCTCATTATGGGGGCACTGTACAGTGCAGTTCATTATGGGGGCACAGAGTCCGGCCACACCACGGGGCACTGTACAGTGCAGCTCATTATGGGGGCACGGAGTCGGGCCACTGTACAGTGCAGCTCATTATGGGGGCACGGAGTCGGGCCACACCACGGGGCACTGTACAGTGCAGCTCATTATGGGGGGCACGGAGTCGGGCCACACCACGGGGCACTGTACAGTGCAGCTCATTATGGGGGCACTGTACAGTGCAGTTCATTATGGGGGCACAGAGTCCGGCCACACCACAGGGCACTGTACAGTGCAGCTCATTATGGGGGCACTGTACAGTGCAGCTCATTATGGGGGCACTGTACAGTGCAGCTCATTATGGGGGCACAGTCCTGCCACACCACAGGGCACTGTACAGTGCAGCTCATTATGGGGGCCTCGCTATATGCGAAGGTCTGATGTAACTTTGTACCATGTTACACAGCAGGATGAACGGGACTACAGGCGCCAGCTGGAAGCACCATGGAAACCGATCGCACAAGCCCCCTAGCGCTCGATCTGCTCCACTGCACGAGTTAACTCCTTAATAGCCGAGCATTAGGCTAACAGAGCAAAGGTCACCGGAGCCCTCCACCATACTGCTCCTAGACCAGCGCTTACTGCCACCCAGCACTACCCGCATAGGAGTCAGACGGAAATACTGGGGACACTTCAGAGGCTGGAAGGCGCAGGGCAGGGGGACAGCACTGCTAGGGAAGGGGCTCAGGCTACATGGCATCAGCTGACCACCCACCTTCATGATCCTGCGGGCACAGCAGACTTTGCATCCGGGGTAACAATCCTCACGGACCCTGGGCCAAGTACACGGACTGCAGGCCACCCTGATGGGGCCAATGGCGCAGATCGCCTCCAGGGCTGGAGAGAGCAATCGGGCTGTGAGGGAGTCGGCCGGGGGGCAAGATGCATAGGCTCTGCTGCACGTCGGGGTCGCTGCTACCACCAGCCGGTCATCTCTACCGCTCTGCCACAGTCTACACTTACTACTGACCACAACTCTTTACAAAGCCTCCTCTTGCTCTATATATAGCTTCGCCTATCCAGAACCTGGACTTTTCCACCAATCAGAGCCTATGAAATAGCAAGCACCGCCCTTCAGAGTTCGCAGTGGTTCACGGGAGTTGTAGTTTTGTCCCTTTGTGTTGCAATATATTCTAGGTATGAAAAACAATTTTTGTAGTCTGGCCAGTGCGAGCCGTTTATCTGCTGTAGTGAGGGATGAAAGTGCGCACTGTGCAGTCATAGGAAAACGTGTGCAAACATGCAGTGTACAGCGCAGAGGGATACAGCGCACACGGGTCTGTCCCTATAAACCGCAGACGGGACGGAGTCCCCATGTCACTATTCTCAGGCGTATACGTGTACTGTAGGTGGGCACCCAGACGGGCCATTGACTATAATGGCGCAGATAAAGTCACCATATCAGGCGTATACAGGTACTGGAGGCAAATACCCAGATGGGGCCATTGACTATAATGGTGCAGATGGAGTCACAGTGTCCCCATTCTCACGTGTAAGATTCCCTCCACTATCTATAAAGACACATCTGCATGTTTTTCTCACAATCTGACATGAAATCAGAATAAACCTTTCCCGTTTTAGGTCAATTAGGAACCAAAGTTATTTATATTTGCCAGAATAATGAGAGAATGTTTTAAGGCATTTTTATTACTTTCTGCAGTCAAAAGTTTGCATACACTATTCCTTTAAATAATATGGGACATCCCATATTATGATGTCATATCTTTGAACTGTTTGCCTATAATGACCATTGTTAACTTAAGTGTCACGTCCCCACCGTAGTCCACTCCTGCGACTTCTGCTTTAGTCACCGACCACCTCCATATTCCCGCCGTGGACAGTGCTGGTGATAGGGGAGGAGTCGGTGCCAGTGGCTCTGGTGGGTGCAGGCTCCGCTCATCCACTTAGCTGGGTTTCCCTGAGACCTGCAGCACCTCTGGCTGACTGTAGTGGCATGTGTCTACCTTTCAGCTACTGCCAATTTCATTAGTATTTGGTACCATTGCCCTTACATATCAGTTGGGTCACACATTTTTGATATCCTTCCACAAGCTTCTCACCATAGTTGGTAGGAATTTGGGCCCATTTTCTCTGAAAAAACTGGTGTAACTGAGCCATGTTTGTAGGTCGCCTTGCTCGCACCTGCCTTTTCAGCTTTGCCCATAAATTTTCAATAAGATTGAGATCAGGGCTTTGTGATGGCCACTCTAAAACATTGACTTTGTTTTCCTTGTCACTTTCTAACCAGTTTGGCAGTATGCTTTGGATCATTATTCAGCTGGAAGACACATTTCCGCCCAAGCTTTAAGTTCCTGATGCCTTGAGATGTTGCTTCAGTATTGCCACATAATCTTATTTCCTCATGATGCCATCTATTTTCTGACGTGCACCAGTCCCTCCTGCAGCAAAACAACCCCACAACATGATGCTGCCACCCCCGTGTTTCACAGTTCGGATGGTGTTCTTAGACTTCTCCCTTTTTCCTCCAAATGTATTTGTGGCGCCCCTGACCTGGTCAGGCACCACTGAGTACTGCACCCATGCTGGGGACAGTACAATACAGGTAATCCAGAAGGCTGACCGGGGTGTGGAACACAGGCGCATAGTAATCAGCTCTCACACATGTACCCATGAGAGGACCCCTGGGGATCCCAGGAGGGGGAAAAGCCTTGACCTTCACTGGAATAGTGGAGGGGGCCAAAAGCCTCCATCTCCTCTCAAGGGGTGTGGTAAGAGAATCTGGTTGCTAGGTGGCGTAGGCAAGAACAGGAGAGGAGGGGCAGTGAGTCAGTTAGAGCAGAACTCCATAGGGCTCAGTGAGGAGCAGACCTGTGGGGCTGTTGCTGTCTAACAGCGCCCGCGCAGTGGCTACTGACGGGGGAGAACGGTCAACTAGGAGTGCTACCCGAAATCCATCTTCAGCTAGAGAGAGAGCAACGGAGTGGGAAGTAAGGAGACTGCTAGAGAGTACCAGGCCCAAACGGGCGGCAGATCCCGAAGCGGAGATAGATCCAGCTTTCTTTTGCTAAACCTGCCGGTGTGGGGCTCTCAAAGCCCACGCCACAACACCACAAAAGCCGCAGCCACGTAGCCACAGTTAGGGCCCATAGCTCACAGGAGGCAAGAAGCTGGAGTGATCTGGCCCAGGCGACAAGCACACGGCGAACGAAGGGGAGAGAGGCTGCAGCAACTTCCCTGGGTGACCCCCATAGGGACTCAAAGTCGGGGTCACCCCAAACCACCAAGGGCTAAGGAAGGCGAGTTAGTAGTCACCCTCACAAGTCAGCCTGAAGGACACCTGGTTCCCGCCTGGTTCATCCCAGCTACGCCCGGGTTACTCACCCTGCCACCTGAAGTGAGTAAAAACCCTGAAAGACATTCTGCCTGTGTGGAGTTATTCTGCGCCTTGTGGTACTACGCACCTACACCGGGCCCTGGGGCTTGCCTCACTCTCAGGAGGCTATTCCAACTAACTGCACATACCATCAGCCCCAGGCGACCCTCAACCTGCAGTGGCGGTCCCTACTGGCCGCAATACTGAGAGTGGCGTCACGACAAGAAGAAGATCTCCTACCTGTGACCAGATCCAGCTGAGTGGAGTCCCTGAAGGTAATGCACCGACACAGCGTTTGCGGGGCTTCACATCTGGCGTCACGAACAGGATAAGGACTAGACCTGTTCAGACAGGTGACCATGTGCCTGGGCGGTCCGCTTGAAAAATTGGAAGCGCCGCCATATTGCCACCATGAAAAGCGCGCTGAAAAACAACAGCAGCCCGCGCTGGAAGAAGTTACCGCCCACGAAGAGGTGTGGCTACCCAGAGATCCCCTGCAGAGTTCTGACCTCGCAAGTGAAGAGAGCGGAGGCGTCCAGAGACGTCGGGACAGAAAGGGAGCCAGAAGCCTGCTGCTGGGAGAGGAGCTGCTGAAAGAGGCAGAGCAGAAACTGAACAGCTTGCTACTAGAGGCAACGGCGAGTCCACTGCTGGGAAATCGTGCAGGAGAGGGCGCAGAAGAAATGGCGTCTGACCGCAGAAATCCAGAACCGGGCTCCGCTGCCTGTTGGTATCGGGAGCTGGCCCAGTTCTGCGACCGACTGGAGACCCGGGTCGTGGAGCAGATCCGAGAAGAACGTATGGAACTTCTGGAGATGGCTGCCGCGGTTCAGGCCTATGAGAGGGGAACCGCACGACGAGTGCCAGACCGCACGGCGACGACTCAGACCCCGATGCTGCTACCGATGGGTGAGTCCAGTGTTGCCCCTGCCGGCCCGGATGCCCCGACCCCTGCTGCCACGCCCGCGGTCCCTGAAGAGGCGCCCGGCGTGGCGACGCTGAGCCAGGCCGCCGCAGCGATGCCCTGCCCGGCCCGCAAAGAACCGGCTGCCACCGCGACCCTCATCCGCGCCGCAGGCGTAACGCTGACCCAGGCCGCCGCAGCGATGCCCTGCTCGGCCCGCCAAGACCCGGCCGCCGCAGCGATGCCCTGCTCGGCCCGCCAAGCCCCGGCCGCCGCAGCGATGCCCTGCTCGGCCCGCCAAGCCCCGGCCGCCGCAGCGATGCCCTGCTCGGCCCGCCAAGCCTCGGCCGCCGCAGCGATGCCCTGCTCGGCCCACCAAGACCCGGTCCCTGCAGCGACGCCCAGCCCAGCCTGCACCGATTCCATCGCGACAGCGACGCCGATCCAGGCCGCCGCCAACCAGGGCGCGGCCCGCCAAGACCAGGTCGCCGCCATACAGGGCGCGGCCCGCCAAGAGATTGCATCACCATTTACCCCGGCCTGTAAGGCCAGAGCAGACACCGCTCCCCAGTCCAAAGAGGTCCCTGCTAGGAAGTCCCTGATAGGAGAGGACCCCGAATACTGGAAGCTGAAGGCGCGGATCCACCAGGCCAGGTATACCCTGAAAACCACCAGCCCATGAAAGCCGCCTCTACATCCTGCCAGAAGTGGCTGAAGTCGCGGCCAACGTGAAAGGGTTTTGGGTGGGTTAACGGACTTGTGGGTGGAGGGTGGTGATGTATGGTACCTGGTGCTTTTAAATGTTTTACATGTTTTAATGTTTTATGCATTTTTAAAATGTTGTCTTGCAGCCCGAGGACGTGCTGGTGATAACTAAGGGGGAATGTGGCGCCCCTGACCTGGTCAGGCACCACTGAGTACTGCACCCATGCTGGGGACAGTACAATACACGTAATCCAGAAGGCTGACCGGGGTGTGGAACACAGGCGCATAGTAATCAGCTCTCACACATGTACCCATGAGAGGACCCCTGGGGATCCCAGGAGGGGGAAAAGCCTTGACCTTCACTGGAATAGTGGAGGGGGCCAAAAGCCTCCATCTCCTCTCAAGGGGTGTGGTAAGAGAATCTGGTTGCTAGGTGGCGTAGGCAAGAACAGGAGAGGAGGGGCAGTGAGTCAGTTAGAGCAGAACTCCATAGGGCTCAGTGAGGAGCAGACCTGTGGGGCTGTTGCTGTCTAACAGCGCCCGCGCAGTGGCTACTGACGGGGGAGAACGGTCAACTAGGAGTGCTACCCGAAATCCATCTTCAGCTAGAGAGAGAGCAACGGAGTGGGAAGTAAGGAGACTGCTAGAGAGTACCAGGCCCAAACGGGCGGCAGATCCCGAAGCGGAGATAGATCCAGCTTTCTTTTGCTAAACCTGCCGGTGTGGGGCTCTCAAAGCCCACGCCACAACACCACAAAAGCCGCAGCCACGTAGCCACAGTTAGGGCCCATAGCTCACAGGAGGCAAGAAGCTGGAGTGATCTGGCCCAGGCGACAAGCACACGGCGAACGAAGGGGAGAGAGGCTGCAGCAACTTCCCTGGGTGACCCCCATAGGGACTCAAAGTCGGGGTCACCCCAAACCACCAAGGGCTAAGGAAGGCGAGTTAGTAGTCACCCTCACAAGTCAGCCTGAAGGACACCTGGTTCCCGCCTGGTTCATCCCAGCTACGCCCGGGTTACTCACCCTGCCACCTGAAGTGAGTAAAAACCCTGAAAGACATTCTGCCTGTGTGGAGTTATTCTGCGCCTTGTGGTACTACGCACCTACACCGGGCCCTGGGGCTTGCCTCACTCTCAGGAGGCTATTCCAACTAACTGCACATACCATCAGCCCCAGGCGACCCTCAACCTGCAGTGGCGGTCCCTACTGGCCGCAATACTGAGAGTGGCGTCACGACAAGAAGAAGATCTCCTACCTGTGACCAGATCCAGCTGAGTGGAGTCCCTGAAGGTAATGCACCGACACAGCGTTTGCGGGGCTTCACATCTTGATGGTCATTATGTCCAAACAGTTCAATTCTACTTTCATCAGACCACAGGACATGTCTCCAAAAATTAAGGTCTTTGTTCCTGTGTGCATTTGAAAACATTAATCTGGCTTTTTCATGTTTCTTTTGGAGTAATGGCTTCTTCCTGGCAGTGTGACCTTTTAGCCCATGTTGATACGGTATTTGTTTCACTGTATATAATGACACAATCTTACCAGCTTCCGCCAGCATCTTCACAAGGTCTTTTGGTTTTGATCTTGGGTTGATATGCACATGTCTGACCAAAGCACGTTCATCTCTGGTACAAAGAACCCATCTTCTTTCTGAGTGCTATGATGGCTGGACATTCCCATCTTGTTTGTACTTGCGTATAATTGTTAGTACAGATGAAAGAGGCACCTTCAGATATCTGGAAATTGATCTCAAGGATGAACCAGACTTTTGAAAGTTCACAATTCTCTTCCTGAGATCTTGGCTGATTTCTTTTGACTTTCCCATGATGCTACACAAAGAAGCAGTGTGTTTCAGGTGTGCATTAAAATACATTCACAGGTGTGTCTCTAATTTACTCAGATGTTGCCAATAAACCTATGAGAAGCTTTGAAAGACATTACATCATCATATGGGCTGTCCCATATTGTTTAAAGGCATAGTATTCTTAAGGGGGCTTTACACGCTGCAACATCGCTAACGATATATCGTCGGGGTCACGTCGTTAGTGACGCACATCCGGCGTCGTTAGCGACATCGCAGCGTGTGACACCTAGGAGTAACGATCAACGATTGCAAAAACGTCAAAAATAGTTGATCGTTGACACGTCGCTCTTGATAATATCGTTGGTGGGGCATGCCGCTGGTTGTTCGTCGTTCCTGCGGCATCCCATATCGCTATGTGTGACACCGCAGGAACGACGAACATCTCCTTACCTGCGTCCACCGGCAATGAGGAAGGAAGGAGGTGGGCGGCATGTTCCAGCTGCTCATCTCCGCCCCTCCTCTGCTATTGGGCGGGCCGCTTAGTGACGTCGCTGTGACGCCGAATGCACCTCCCCCTTAAGGAGGGATTGTTCGGAGCAACAGCGACGTTGCTAAGCAGGTATGTGCGTGTGACACTGCCGTAGCGATAATGTTCGCTACGGCAGCGATCACCACATATTGCAAGAACGACGGGGATAGGTACTATTGCTCGCGACATCGCTAGCAATGGCTAGCGATGTCGCAGCGTGTAAAGCACCCTTTAGTGTATGTAAACTTTTGACTTTGCTGAAAGTAATAAAAATGCCTTAAAACATTCTCATTATTCTGGCATTTGGCAAATATAAATAATTTTGGTTCCCAATTGACCTAAAATGGGAAGAGTTTATTCTGATGTCATGTCAGATAATGAGAAAAACATGCAGATATGTCTGTTTAGATAGTGTATGTAAACTTCTGGTTTCAACTGTACATGTACTGAAGGCAGATACCCAGACGGTGCCATTGACTATAATGATGCAGATGGAGTCACCATTTCACTATTCTCAGGGGTATACGTGTACTAGAGACAGCCACCCAGACGGGGCCGTTGACTCTAAAGGCTGCTTTACACGAGGCAATCGATCGTGCGATTTCGTTGGCGATGTGTGTTTTTTTTGTTTTGCTTGTATCGCTGATAGGTAGTTGTCTATGCCTCACACGTTGAGTGTTGCTAAACGACACCAATGCACTCATCGATATATTGACTGGCCATGGCGGTCGTTCAAAAGGCTTCACACATGTTTTCCTCGGGTCAATCTGTCTTTTGTATGGGCGTTAATAGCCAAACTATACACCCCTCCGTGACGTTGTCTGGACTTCTGCACACCCTGAATTCTTCTGTCCTGCTCAATCCAGTTCTGCTAATGTGTTTGATTGGTTAAAGGGAACCTGTCATCAGAAATTTAGCTATAAAGCTAAAAGTTCCCCCCTCTGCAGCTCCTGGGCTGCATTCTAGGAAGCTTCCTATAGATTTTGTGTCACCTTTTATCCCAAAATAAACACTTTATAAACTGGTACCTTTTCGTATGTAAATTTCTTAATTTTCCATGTGGGCGGGCTGCCTGATGTACGTTGCTGTTCCTCCATCATATTGACGCCGCCCCCGAACGCTGAATTTGAAAGTTCAGGACACCGCCCCTGGGTGCCCGTGGTCCAGCGCATGCGCTGTTCCACTGTAGCGGTGCCGTGCACTGTGTGCACGTGCGACCGCTGTGACGCTTTGCGCGGGCACGAGGTTATGGGCGGCGCTGTTAGTGTCATCAGTAAGTGCCGCCCATAACCTCGTGACCGCACTTTCCCCTATTCCTCCAGCGTTATGCGCAAGCGCTGGAGGAATGATGCCCGGACGTCCCCTCCTTCCCATCATGCTCAGCACGAGGTCACGAGGTTATGGGCGGCACTTACTGATGACACTAACAGCGCCGCCCATAACCTCGTGCCCGCGCAAAGCGTCACAGCGGTCGCACGTGCACACAGTGCACGGCACCGCTACAGTGGAACAGCGCATGCGCTGGACCACGGGCACCCAGGGGCGGTGTCCTGAACTTTCAAATTCAGCGTTCGGGGGCGGCGTCAATATGATGGAGGAACAGCAACGTACATCAGGCAGCCCGCCCACATGGAAAATTAAGAAATTTACATACGAAAAGGTACCAGTTTATAAAGTGTTTATTTTGGGATAAAAGGTGACACAAAATCTATAGGAAGCTTCCTAGAATGCAGCCCAGGAGCTGCAGAGGGGGGAACTTTTAGCTTTATAGCTAAATTTCTGATGACAGGTTCCCTTTAAATCCCATATATATTGTGACTCTCATGCGTCCGTCTTTGTTGCCTCGTGTTTTATTAGTATCAGTCTTGTTTTTTGTTTGTTTTCTGGATTCTGGCGATTTAAGAGTGTCTATCTTCAAAAGGTGGGTTTGTTTTGGTTCTTTATGATTTATTTAATCTTAAATTTTAACCGTAAAAAATCTGGATCTTGTGTTGGTGTTTGGTTTTGTGTTTTTTTTTCTTTTTTTTTTGTCCTCGTGTTATATGGGTTTTTTTTTTTTAAAAATTAATAATTATTGGATTGTTGTTTTGATTTAAACGTTATCTTTTTTTAAATTTTGTTTACAATTAAAAAATTAAACTAAATTTGATTTTCTATATTCCTTTACAGATGACGGCTCATCAAAACGAATTATTTTTGCGTGATTTTATTGACAAATATCGCACACTAACCTGTCTTTTGAAAATTAAATCGCAGGAATAAAGTAACAAACGCATCAAACAAGCGGCTTATGCGGAACTGATTACTATATATCAAAACCATTTTCCAAATGAGCCTGTGGATGTAAATCTGATTAAGAAAAAAATCCAAGGCATTCGCACTGTATATAAAAAGGAACTCAATAAAGTCGAGGAGTCACGACGATCAGGGGCTGCCACAGCCGATCTTTATGTTCCACGGCTGTGGTATTATGACCTACTTGACTTCACAAGAGACCAAGAGATTCCAAGGTCATCAACAAGTATGCTTTCGATTCAGGAGTCACAAAATGTGGAGATTGCCAACGAACAAGCGTCACCATTGGTATTTTTGCCTTTATTCAAAAATTATAGTTGCCAAACTATGAACCTCTTTTTGTAAATTGAAAATCATCTTTTGTTCTCTCTATCAACCTTTCTTGTTATAATTTTTTTTTTTTAAATGTTAGAAACTATTGTTTATTTTGTTAAAATTATTTTATTTTAAAAAGAAAAAAAGAAAATAAATTGGTTTTCATGATTTTAAAAAAATAACCTTGTTGCCTTAGTAAATATGTTTAATCTTATCACAAATGTGTACACACATCATTATAATTTATTTTTATTTTTTTTTATAAATTTAGGATTCAGCTATTGAGAACACATCTCAAGAGCTGAAAACTCCAAACAGCTCTCTAAATCCTAGTATACCGGAGTTTGAACAAACACCTGGCCCATCAAGACCTTTTTTTTAGGCAATTACCAAGGAGAATGAGAAGACCTACGTTATTAGCACGTGGAAACGAGTTGACGTCTCTTTGCCGGTCTATACTTGAAAAACATGACCGTCCCCCTGTATCCGGATTTGCGCATTATGTTGATGATGTTTGCAAAACAATAGAAAAAAAAATTCAAAAAATACATGCTGAAAGAATCATCTCCCAAGTCCTACAAGACAAGAAAATCGCCTAACATCTGCAACAGTTTTAACAGAAGACGTCGCCCAAGAAAATACAACTGTTGTTGCCGATGTGGCAACCCTTTGGGAATCTGTTTCACTATCACCACCTCGAAAAGTAAAAAGCAAAAGGCGTCGTTAAATTATCTTTTTTTTTTTTTTTATTTTGGTAATTGACTTGATAAATTTTGCCTTGAAAATTGAATTCATGTATACATATTTTTTTTTGTTTGTTTTTCTATCACACAAATTAACAAAAAAATTAGACAAAGAAAATATTTGTCAGCAATATGTAAATTATCTATTGTTTATGTGTCACTTAATATTATTTATGTGTTAAATATGTCATTAAATATTTTTTTTTGACACAATTATTTTTATGTTTTTTTGGTTTCTAAAATCTAACAATGATTTTGTCTGTATTTCACCAAAATAGTTTAAGGGCCAGAAAATACATAATATGGGTCATTTTTCAATTATATTTATTATATCGTTTTTTTTGATACCCATTCAGATACTATTTGTTTTGAAATTTTCAAAAAAACAAACACAACTTTAAAACATCATTACATGTTTCTAAACATAATTTAAAAAAAAAAAAGAAAAAATTAACATAAGGCATTTTCATGCATGAATTTTTTCAACAATTGAACATGATCATGTGCTGCCTGGGATAATCTGCATGCTGACTGGTACACTTCCTCAAGCCTTGTTCGATTATCTGTTTAAAAAAAAAGTTATTTTTTTTTTTTTTTTTACACAATTTTTTATGATAAATTAAGTATAACTAAAACTAAAAAAAATACCACAATAAACGGAAATTAATAAAAATCACCTTGTCTTACTTGTCCAGAAGCATGGTCTGATTCTGAATCAGAACTGAGTGTCCAACCAGCAGCATGAACACGTCTTGCAGCAATAGGAGGAGGAACTTCAATGTGATCTAGGGAGTAACATAATTTTTTAGCCATTGTTAATGGTTTGGACTTGAAAAATCTTTTCATATTTAAAAAAAAAAAAAAAAAATATATATACCTTGATCATAATCCCCATTTTGAGCAAAATCTTGATTATGTTCTGCAGATGGTCCAGGAGTAATGTTTATTGCGCTCCCTTGGTCCTCTACACGTGCTGATCATTGAACCAAAAAAGGAATAATTTAAACAAAAATATCTTTTATTTATAAAACTTTATAACAAGGCATATTTTACACTATAATATTTAACACATATAATACACATGGCTTAGCAAATATATAATGTGCGTTTTTAAAAAAAAACAAAAAAAACAAACTATAGCAAATAAATACCTAGAGTAGTAGCATTACGTGCTCTAATTTCGGCTAGACGTTCCTTGCCTCGATATTTCAGATCAACCATTTTTTTCCTTATCTGCATTTTGGAGCAGTGTAGGCCAAAATTATGCCGAAGTGCTTTCTTTATTTTTTTAAGTACTTGTTTTTTATGCTCCCTTGGACGTTCAGTTATAAGTTGACATTCATAATCTCTATCATCCATTTCGTTGACAAGAAGATGGATTTCAGCATCTCCCCAGACACTTGCTCACAAGTTAGAAGACATCTCTGTTTATGATATTTTTAAACCAGAAGTCAACTTTGCAGCCTCATTGTAGTGAAAGGAAGTGATGTCAGTTGTTATTTCTCATACATTGGATAAAGTTTTTTTTCTTTGAAAGTATGTTATGTTTGATTTTTTAATATATTTTGTGAATCATATATTTTTAAAAATTTATAAAGAAAGTTTTGTAAAAAATGTTATTTTCTTTTTACTTTAAATTTATGGATGAATTTTTTAATTTTAAAAAAAAATTTAAATAAAAAAAAAATTTAAAATTAAAAAACAAGGATAATTATATGTAAATTTTTGGCACATACTTGCAGAAGACACTATAATGAGTAATAATGTTGACTTAATTTAAAAAAGCTAAACATGTTTTGTTTTTTTTTTTAAAAAAAACAAATCAAAACCGAAAACAACCAGATTACCAAAAATTAAAAAAAAAAAAAAAAATTAAGATGCATTAAAATAATCACAAAAACGATCCCGATTAATTATGGCATCATGCCTGACACGACCTGAAGATGGAAGTGTAGGCAGGGATGGCAACTGAGGATCCCGAAAACGCCACGCTCCAGGGACAACATCTGAAACACCACTGACAATGTTGTCTACATAGCCTGGGGGCATGTAGGCTGCTGCATCCATTTTGCGTAAAAAATTGTGGAGCACACAGCTGGCAAGAACAACACTATCTATGGATTCTAGTTTCAGATTGATTGGTGTTGCGAATACACGAAACCAACTTGCCATTATTCCAAATGTATTCTCAACAACCAACCGTCCCCTTGAGAGACGGTAATTAAAATTTTGACGTTCGGGATTCAAAGAAGACTCTGGATAAGGCCGCAGAAGATGGCTTTGAAGAGGGAACGCCTCATCCCCTAAAAAAACAAAATTTAAATTATTTTCATTAACTGAATTTGGAGGCAAAGGTAAATGTGAACTAAATAAACGCTTTCCAAAATCAGTTTGTTCTAAAACGCCACCATCGGAAACACGGCCATTTATTCCTACATCCACTGTTAAATACTCATAATTTGCATTAACAACTGCAAATAAAATTATACTAAAGAAACCTTTATAGTTATTAAAAAAAGAACCACTATTTGGGGGCTTAATTATTCTAATGTGCTTGCCATCAATCGCACCACCGCAGCAGGGAAATTGCCACCGCGTCGCAAAATTAAGAGCAATTTCAGACCATTCTGAAGTTGTCTTGGGGAAATGCATGAAATCTGCTAACGCATGTAACTGACAAGTCTCCAGAATTAATGAACTTAATAGGGATCTCGAAATTCCAGCAGAATATTGTAAATCTGTGAGGCTACGGCCTGTGGCAAGATAGCGCAAAGTCACCAGCAACCTTTCTTCCGCTGGAACAGCCTTACGCATGACAGTATTTCTGCGCATTATGTATGGGCTGATACGTGTCAGGACTAATGAGAATGATTCTTCCGACATACGGAGATAGTTGTGGTAATCATGTGAATTTCGTTCCTGTAAATCATGTACTAGATGCACGTGGGATATCTCATCCCTTCGAAGCAGCCATTGGCATGGCCATAATCTTTTTGGCCGTGGATTCATACGTGTATGTTGGTCCATGTCCTCCTCCTCCTGCAATATCTCAGTCATAAGGAGACCCACAGATAAAATGTCAGTTTCGACATTGCTGAACATCCTGTTACGTTAAATTATAGAAAACAACCCATAAGAATGACGCCAAATGATGGAGTAAAGAATAAATTAAATTTGATTGCCATATAAAAACTTACCACAAAAAATGGATACCAAGGAGAGAAGGCGAAAGATCCCGCGAAAAAACAAACCAGAATAATTAAGACAAATGCACTATTAAACACTGTGCATAAAGGCAAGCCTGAATGGAGAAACATCAGGACTACAGCTCCGGCTTTTATCTCAGGAATAGCCAATCAAAACGCATCTGCTACAACCAATCCGAATATATTAGGCGTGACTATTTAAAACATCAAATACGCCCTGAACGTTTAACCCTTTAGTGACGGAGCTAATTTTCACCTTAATGACCAGACCAAATTTTGCAATTCTGACCAGTGTCACTTCATGAGGTTATAACTCTGGAACGCTTCAACGGATCCCGGTGATTCTGAGATTGTTTTTTCGTCACATATTGGACTTCATGATAGTACCAAATTTAGGACAATATTTTTTGTGTTTATTTATGAAAAAAATTGAATATTGGCAAAAATTTTGAAAATTTAGCAATTTTCAACTTTTGAATTTTTATACCGTTAAACCAGAGATTTCTGTGACACAAAATAGTTAATAAATAACATTTCCCACATGTCTACTTTACATCAGCACAATTTTGGAAACAAAATTTTTTTTTGTTAGGAAGTTAGAGGGGTTCAAAGTTTATCAGCAATTTCTCATTTTTACATCAAAATTTACAAAACCAGTTTTTTAGGGACCACATCACATTTGAAGTGACTTCAATAGGCCTAGATGACAGAAAATACCCAAAAGTGACACCATTCTAAAAACTGCACCCCCCAAAGTACTCAAAACCACATTCAAGAAGTTTATTAACCCTTCAGGTGCTTCACATGAACAAAAGCAATGTGGAATGAAAAAAAGCAAAAATTAAATTTTACCTAAAAATGTTGCTCTAACCCAAATTTATTCACTTTTAGAAGAAATAACACAACAAAATGGACCTCAAAACTTGTTCCCCACTTTCTTATGAGCGCGCCGATACCCCACATGTGGTCAGAAACCTCTGTTTGGACAAATGGGAGGGCTCGGAACAGAAGGAGCAATATTTGAATTTTGGAAAGCAAATTTGGCTGAAATAGATTGCGGGCACCATGTTGCATTTACAGGTCCGCTAAGGTACCTAAACAGAAGAAATCCCTCACAAGTGACACCATTTTGGAAACTAGACCCCTCAAGGCTTCTATCTAGGGGTATAGTGAGCATTTTAGATCCACAGGTACTTCACAGATTTTGTTAACGTTACGTTGTCATATTGAAAATTTTAATAATTTTCTCAAAAATGTTGCTTTAGCATCAATTTTCTCACTTTTTCAAGAGGTAATTCCAAAAATTTGACCTCAAGGTTTGTTAACCACTTTTTTATGAGCGCGGTGATACCTCACATGTGGTCTGAAACCTTTGTTTGGACAAATGGGAGGGCTTGGAACGAAAGGAGCAATATTTGAATTTTAGAAAGGAAATTTGGCTGAAAAAGATTGCGGGCACCATGTCGCATTTGGAGGTCCCCTAAGGTACCTAAACAGCAGAAACCCCGCACAAGTGGCCCCATTTTGGAAACTAGGCCCCTCAAGGAATTTATCTAGATGTTTGGTGAGTACCCTGAACCCTCAGGTGCTTCACAGAATTTTATAACGTTGAGCCATGAAAAAAAAATAATAAAATTTTACCACAAAATTGTTATTTCAACCAGGTAGCTTTTTTTTTACAAGAGTAAAAGGAAAAAATTCAGCATAACATTTATTGTGCAATTTCTCCTGAGTTTGGCGATACCTTATATGTGGTGGAAATCAACTGTTTGGGCGCATGGCAGGGCTCGGAAGGGAAGGAGTGCCATTTGACTGCAAAATTGGCTGGAATCAATAGCGGACGCCAGGTTGCATTTGGAGAGCCCCTGAGGTGCCTAAACAGTGGCGGTCCACCACAAGTGACTCCATTCTGGAAACAAGACACCTCAAGGCTTTTATCAAGGTGTATAGTGAGCAGTTTGAATCCACGAGTACTTCACAGAATTTGATAAGCTTAGGTTGCCATATTGAAAATTTTCATTTTTTTCACAAAACTGTTGCTTTAGCATCAAATTTCTCACTTTTTCAAGAGACAACAACAAACCGTGGACCCCACAGGTTGTTATCCAATGTCTTATGAGCACAGGGATACCCCATATGTGGCCAAAAACCTCTGTTTGGATAAATGGGAGGGCTTGGAATGGAAGGAGCACCATTTGAATTCTGGAAAAGTTGAAATAAATTGCGCGCACCATGTCACATTAGCAGGGCCCCTTGGGTATCTATACATCAGAAAACCCCCACAAGTGACCCCATTTTGGAAACTGGATTTTATTCAGGAGTATAGTAAGCATTTTGAATCCACAGGTACTTCACAAAAATGTTGCTGTAGCAACAAATGTCTCACTGTTAGGCTCTGTGGCCATGATCCAGCGACACGGCATCTAGTACACAGTGTCAGCCTCCTGCAGAGATGTGAGTGTTGTCCACGGGAGAACGCAGCTGCCCAAGCCCACGATTTGGGTTCAGGCCGCTGTGGAGCTCTATGCTACCTGCAGAGAACACTCATCTCCGCAGCATAAATTGACATGCTGAGGCTCGGGAAGCTGCGCCACAGGTCCGTTTATGCTGCGGAGAAAAGAAGCACATTGGGCATGGGATTTCTAAAAATCCTTCCACTGTGCTTCTACTGCACAACGCAGCATTATGGACACAGGGAAAACACTCTGCGCCCAAAACGCTGCAAACCCTGATTGTGGGCACACAGCGTAAAATGCTACAATGGATGAATGGATAGATGTCAAACAAATATAACGTCCCATTCCCCTGCATATTCTAAGCTGGCGCCCTTTAGTGCCTTTCATGTGGCACTAAAGGGTGCCTAGCCTTGTATTTAGCCCCCCAAAAAATTAATAATTAAAATAAACGACGTGGGGTCCCCCCTATTTTTGATAGCCAGCTAGGGTAAAGCAGACAGCTGTAGCCTGCAAACCACAGCTGACAGCTTCACCTTGGCTGGTGATCAATTTGGAGGGCTCCCCAGGCGTTTTTTAAAAAAAAAAAAAAAACGTGGGGTCCCCCCCAAATTAGATCACCAGCCAAGGTGAAGCGGACAGCTGGGGTCTGGTATTCTCAGGGTGGGAAGAGCCATGGTTATTGGACTCTTCCCAGCCTAAAAATAGCAGGCCGCAGCCGCCCCAGAAGTGGCGCATCCATTAGATGCGCCAATCCTGGCGCTTCGCCCCAGCTCATCCCGCGCCCTGGTGCGGTGGCAGACGGGGTAATATATGGGGTTGATACCAGCTGTAATGTCACCTGGCATCAAGCCCTGGGGTTAGTGATGTCACGGCATCTGAACAGATACCCGACATCACTAACCCAGTCAGTAATAGAAAAAAAAAGACAAAAAAAAAATTTATTTGAAAAAACACTCTCCGAAACATTCCTCTTTTACCAATTTATTGAAAATAAAGAAATTCCGGTCGCTGTAATCCATTTTGGAGGTCCCGCGCCGACTCTGGATCTTCTAGAATATGGGGGGCACGTTCAGGGAACGTATCCCCCATTTTCTGGAAGAGCAAGCTCTCCATGAGCAGTGTGGGTGCAGTAATCTGAGAATACTGCACTCACACTGCCCCGGTCCAACCTAGGGCAGAGTGACCTGCAGTAACCTCATTCCAGAATATGAGGGGCACGCTCACAGAACGTACCCCCCATTTCCTGGAACAGCAGCCTCTCCATGTGAGGAGTGTGGCTGCAGATCACTGCACTCACCCTCCCCCGGTCCACAGTGGAGCCTGTGCATCAGCGACGTCAGCAGGATCCCTGCTTGCAGGGATCCAGCTGACAGCCGCTGTCTGCGCATGCGCCGCCAGCATTGAAGAAGGAGGCGGCGATCGCGGGCCCGGAGCGGCAGACAGGTAACGTATAACCGGGGGCTTGGGGGGGGGGGTGACCTAGTGGGACCTGGGGACACCTTTCTGCCGCATGTGACGTGTCACGTGCGGCAGAAAGAGCAGAATGAAGGCGGCCGCGCGCTGTGCGCCGCCATCTTCCACGCTCCGGAGGGGGGAGGGGGGTGGTGGCTCTGGAGAACCGGAGGGGGCTCCGGTGACCAGAGCGCTCCGGTGGACCGGAGGAGGGGTCAGGGGGAGGACATTTCCCTCCGATCTGAAATGTTTGATCATTTCAGATCAGAGGGAAATGACTGCAGAGCCGGCGCCGGCGGCAGTTTTCTGTGCGCTTCGGCGCCATTTTGGATGTCCGGTGGGGGTAGGGGTGGGGGTGGGGGGACTCTCCGGTACCGGGGGCTTTGGGGGCACTAGGGGGTTAGATTTCTTTCTCATCTGACATGTTTGATCATGTCAGATGAAAAAGAAATCAGTTTTACCGGCCATTTCTTTTTTTTTCATGTGTTCGTCGGTATACGGTGTATACCGCCGATCACATGATCGGGGTCCAAAAAAAACACCCCGATTCATAATCTGGGGGGTCTCAGCTACCCCCGGTAGCTGAAACCCCCGAGATTTTCGGTCGCTGGGGGGCGCTACAGGGTTTTTTCGGGCCGCCGCTTTAAAGCGGCGGAACAGAATAAGTACCCTGTTTTGCCGCCGCTTTAAGTCGTACGGCCGTCGTTATGAGGTTAATGACGTGACAAACAACTACGAGGATGGCCGATTACACGGTGTCACACTTAGCAATATGTCGTATATGAAGACAAAAATAAACGATTTTATGCAATTAAACGATGAGTACACGATGGCCGATTTTTAAACTATTAGGGATTGTTTGGACTCGCATGGAGCTGACACATGAGAAGATGTCGTAACGAATGACGGAAGTGCGTCACAAAATCCGTGACCCCAACGATGCATCGCATAATATATCGACTCGTGTAAAGCAGCCTTAATTGTGGAGATGAAGTCATATATCCCCAGTCTCCGGCGTATACGTGTACTGGATGCAGACACTCAAAAGTAGTAGATTGTCTGGGTGTCCGCCTTCAGAATCTGTCTCTAGTATCCAAATACGCCCAAAAATGGTGCCCACAGAACACACAGCGACCCCGTCTGCACTGTTATAATTAATGGCCCCATCGGCACATACATCCAAATCCAGTTTTCCAGGGGGTTAGGACACAAGCTCCGACAGGAACTGAATGGGGGACAAAATGCAGTATGAAAGAACCCTAAGCTGGTGCATACATCGAAATCACGGGGCTCCATTGGAAAAGACCTAACTGAAGCCTACCTGCGCCCCCAAAAATATATGTTGGAGCAGTCGGAAGGGGGTGTCATAGCTTTCAACTTGTAAAAATAGAGTGGGACTTGTATTGAGGCATACAGTTAGGTCCAGAAATATTTAGACAGTGACACAATTTTCGCGAGTTGGGCTCTGCATGCCATCACATTGGATTTGAAATGCAACCTCTACAACAGAATTCAAGTGCAGATTGTAACGTTTAATTTGAAGGTTTGAACAAAAATATCTGATAGAAATTGTAGGAATTGTACACATTTCTTTACAAACACTCCACATTTTAGGAGGTCAAAAGTAATTGGACAAATAAACCAAACCCAAACAAAATATTTTTATTTTCAATATTTTGTTGCGAATCCTTTGGAGGCAATCACTGCCTTAAGTCTGGAACCCATGGACATCACCAAACGCTGGGTTTCCTCCTTCTTAATGCTTTGTCAGGCCTTTACAGCCGCAGCCTTCAGGTCTTGCTTGTTTGTGGGTCTTTCCGTCTTAAGTCTGGATTTGAGCAAGTGAAATGCATGCTCAATTGGGTTAAGATCTGGTGATTGACTTGGCCATTGCAGAATGTGCCACTTTTTTGCACTCATGAACTCCTCGGTAGCTTTGGCTGTATGCTTGGGGTCATTGTCCATCTGTACTATGAAGCGCCGTCCGATCAACTTTGCGGCATTTGGCTGAATCTGGGCTGAAAGTATATCCCTGTATACTTCAGAATTCATCTGGCTACTCTTGTCTGCTGTTATGTCATCAATAAACACAAGTGACCCAGTGCCATTGAAAGCCATGCATGCCCATGCCATCACGTTGCCTCCACCATGTTTTACAGAGGATGTGGTGTGCCTTGGATCATGTGCCGTTCCCTTTCTTCTCCAAACTTTTTTCTTCCCATCATTCTGGTACAGGTTGATCTTTGTCTCATCTGTCCATAGAATACTTTTCCAGAACTGAGCTGGCTTCATGAGGTGTTTTTCAGCAAATTTAACTCTGGCCTGTCTATTTTTGGAATTGATGAATGGTTTGCATCTAGATGTGAACCCTTTGTATTTACTTTCATGGAGTCTTCTCTTTACTGTTGACTTAGAGACAGATACACCTACTTCACTGAGAGTGTTCTGGACTTCAGTTGATGTTGTGAACGGGTTCTTCTTCACCAAAGAAAGTATACGGCGATCATCCACCACTGTTGTCATCCGTGGACGCCCAGGCCTTTTTGAGTTCCCAAGCTCACCAGTCAATTCCTTTTTTCTCAGAATGTACCCAACTGTTGATTTTGCTACTCCAAGCATGTCTGCTATCTCTCTGATGGATTTTTTCTTTTTTTCAGCCTCAGGATGTTCTGCTTCACCTCAATTGAGAGTTCCTTAGACCGCATGTTGTCTGGTCACAGCAACAACTTCCAAATGCAAAACCACACACCTGTAATCAACCCCAGACCTTTTAACTACTTCATTGATTACAGGTTAACGAGGGAGACGCCTTCAGAGTTAATTGCAGCCCTTAGAGTCCCTTGTCCAATTACTTTTGGTCTCTTGAAAAAGAGGAGGCTATGCATTACAGAGCTATGATTCCTAAACCCTTTCTCCGATTTGGATGTGAAAACTCTCATATTGCAGCTGGGAGTGTGCACTTTCAGCCCATATTATATATATAATTGTACTTCTGAACATGTTTTTGTAAACAGCTAAAATAACAAAACTTGTGTCACTGTCCAAATATTTCTGGACCTAACTGTATACAGAGTACGTGTGCCCCAGCTGAAGCCCCTTAAAGCACCACTCTAGTGTTTTGTTTTTCAGTGCTGGTATGGTGCTTTTAATCTAAGGTCCCTGCTCCTACTCATATACTCACCCTCCAGGGTCCTCACCTTTTACCAACAGTGCCATCTTGTGCACATAACGTCTGAGAGCCAGAATGAAGCTCCATGGAACACTGGAGCTGGTGGCAGGTCACAAATCACCAGAGCCCAAGAGAAGCGGCACTGGAAAAAGATGAAGCAGCGGCAGGTGAGTGTATGCGTAAGGTCAGAGGTCTTAGGGGTACTTTACACGCTGCGATATCGCTAGCGATTGCTAGCGATGTCGAGCGCGATAGTACTCGCCCCTGTCGCTCGTGCGACATTTGGTGATCGCTGCCATAGCGAACATCATCACTACGGCAGTGTCACATGCACATACCTGGTCAGCAACGTCGCTGTGACCGCCAAACAATCCCTCCCTCAAGGGGGAGGTGCGTTCGGCGTCACAGCGACGTCACTCCGGCGTCACTAAGCGGCCGGACAATAGAAGCGGAGGGGCGGAGATGAGCGGGACGTAACATCCCGCCCACCTCCTTCCTTCCGCATTGCCAGTGGACGCAGATAAGAAGATGTTCGTCGCTCCCGCGGTGTCATACATAGCGATGTGTGCTGCCGCAGGAACGACGAACAACATCGTACCTGCATCAGTAATGATATTAAGGAAATGAACAACGTGTCAACGATCACCGTTTTTGAACGATTTTGCGATCGTTGATCGTCGCTCATTAGTGTTACACGCTGCGATGTCGCTACCGGCGCCGGATGTGCGTCACTAACGACGTGACCCCGACGATATATTGGTAGCGATGTCGCAGCGTGTAAAGTACCCTTTAGGCAGGCTTTGCACGCTGCGACATCGGTAACAATGTGTTACCGACGCTGCAGCAATAGTCCCCGCCCCCGTCGCAGGTGCGATATCTTGTGATTGCTGCCGTAGAGAACATTACCGCTACGGCAGCTTCACATGGACTTACCTGCCTTGCGACGTCGCTCTGGCCGGCGACTCGCCTCCTTACTAAGAGGGCGGATCGTGCGGCATCATAGTGACGTCACACGGCAGGCAGACAATAGAAGCGGAGGGGCGGAGATGAGCGGGACGTAAACATCCCGCCCACCTCCGTCCTTCCGCATAGCCGCCCGGGACGCAGGTAGGAGATGTTCCTCGCTCCAGCGGCTTCACACACAGCGATGTGTGCTGCCTGCTGGAACAAGGAACATCGTACCGTCGCAGTAGCAGCATTATGGAAATGTCAGACCCTACACCGATCATACGATATTGATGCTTTTGCGCTCGTTAATCGTATGTAAAAGGCTTTACACACTTCGATGTCGAGAGCCACGCCGGATGTGCGTCACTTTTGATTTGACCCCACCGACATCACAGCTGCAATATCGTAGTGTGCAAAGCCCGCCTTAGATTAAAAGCACCACTCCAGCGGTAAAATTAAAAAAAAAAGTTCTGGAGTGATACTTTAATGTCCATTTACAGGGACTGACCAGCGGCACGATAGAACCACAGATAAGTAAAACTTTACCAATCAGCAGCCATTCAAATGAAATAGGTATACAAAATTAAGCACATATGCTGCCATACTTCTCTACAGTGTTTACACAGGACGATGCATGGCCAAGAAAAATGATCTTTTGTGCTACACAAATGGACATTTCACCAGATAAATTAGTGTTTTGTTGTTTTTTTTTTACCTCAGGTGAGTTTATCTGCGGTCACAGGTGGGGGACCGTGGGAACCTCCAGCTGTGACTGCAGGTAAACTCAGTGATGTCACTGCTCACAGTGTTTTGCTTGTTTACTCTTCAAGATAACTGTGAAAGTAGCATTTTTGACAACACTCATTGTTATTAGCAATGTAAATGCCCCTTTTAGTGTCCTCCCTGCATATGTAGCTAGAGTACACGTCGGGTAATTAACCCGATGTGTACTCTGGCTAGGAGTGCAGGGAGCCAGCGCTAAGCGGTGTGCTCTCACGCTGCCAGTGCCAGCTCCCTGCTCCCTGCACACGTAGCTGGAGTACACATCGGGTAATTAACCCGATGTGCACTCTGGCTAGGAGTGCAGGGAACAGGGAGCCGGCACTGGCAGCGTGAGAGCGGCGGACGCTAGTAACTAAGGTAAATATCGGGTAACCAAGAGAAGTGCTTTCCTTGGTTACCCGATATTTACCTTAGTTACGCTTCCATGCGTCGCTGCTGGCTGGGGGCTGGTCACTGGTGAGATCTGCCTGTTTGACAGCTCACCAGCAACCATGTAATGACACAGCAGCGATCCTGATAAGGTCAGATCGCTGGTCGTGATCGCTGCTGCGTCGCTATGTGTGACACCACCTTATGAGTCTGAATGCTGTCTGATAAAAACAATCAGGCAGCACATGGGCATTGGTTGTATGAATACACCATTATAGAGTTTGATGTCAATGAAAATGCCTTGAAAATACATTATGATATCCCCACAGTATGATGCCCACACAATTTCACCCCACAGTTCCCCGTACTTGCCCAGTATGGTGCCCCTACACATTATCATGCTGTCACAGTGCCCCTAATGCTATGTTCACATGTCCTTTAATCATTTACAATTTGCATCCTTTTGGAAAATGCAAAAACGGATCCATTAATGGATGCATTGACTATAACGATGATGGATCCATTAAAGGATTGGTCAATCCATGTCATCCGTTAAGTTCAATCTGTCAGAGGTCATCTCAGATCACTGCAGTGGCTCACACAGCAGTGACTAGCAGTGATGTCAGGAGATTAGCTCAGTTCAATCCCCGCGGCTGTTCTCATGCCAATTATCGTGAGAGCCCACTGGTGCAGCCCTCGGCCATGGCAATGAACTGAGTTGACCTTATGATGTCACTGGTCATCACGCCCATGGCCGCTCACACACTACTGTGTAAGCTGCTGCAGTTACCTGGGATGACTTCATGAGGTCATCTCAGATCACTGCTGTGGTTCTCCCATAGCAATGTGTGAGGCTGGAGTGACTGCTCTCCCAGCCAATGTGGAGCGTTCTGTTTTTCATTGACTGGGTGTAACGCTCGCCACTGGAGATTGTGAAGTGGCGAGTTAAAGTGGACCCACTGGATCACAGGGGGACCCTCGACCTACCCTTTTCGTGGGAGGGGCTTGACTAACCGCGGACGCCAGATGCTACTCCCATGGCAGGGACTGTGGCAGATGAACCCCAGGGCAAGGGCAGACATAGGAGCAGACAGGCTGGGGCAGGTGGCATGGCCGGGATTGACAGGAAGTGACTGGTATGGCAAGGACTACAGAGGTAGCTGAGCATTAAGAAATGGCCAGGTTGGACCAGCACAGTGTCTGGTTGGCGTGAGCCACTGGGGTAGCTGAGGCTGGAGGCACGGCAGGAATGGACTGGCAGGGAAATAGTAAACTGTTAAAAGCACCGCGGACAAGGGGACCTGGTAGGCTGAGAGACACTGCCTGGGAGTGATGCGCTGGCCTTTTAAGAAAAGAGCAGCAGTGCGTGCCCCAGAAACACTCCCGGAGGACCTGCGCCACACTTACAGGCCCCGGGAGGAGGAAGCCGAGAGCACACACGTGGAGGAGAGACAAGATGCCGGGACACATGTGCGAGCTGACTGCGGCGGTGAGTGTCGCGCGTTGCTGCGGGAGGAGGAGAGCGGGGAGTGCAGGGATGCCAGGACACCTGTGAGAACTGGTCACAGCAGTGAGTGGCGCATGTCCCTGTGTGAGGAGGGGAGTAGGGAACGCAGGGACGCTAATGCTACAGCTAGTATGGGATCGTCATGGGACCCCCATATCGGATTATGCCGGACCCAGATTAGGGATTTGCCAGGGAAATAAATTGTCTCTCTTTTTTATACTAATTTTCTCTTTTTATGTCTTTCAGGACCGCTTTTTGGGAATATTATGGGATGTTGCTATGGATTACGTCTGACATTTAAAAAAAAAAAATACATTGGTGAACGAGGGCTGTAGGGGGTGTTTGTCCATAGGGCACGGAACCGGGCAATGGCCACCAAAGTGACATCCCTAACGGTATATTCTGCCCGGGACCAAGTACCCCCTTCCCTGGGTGCGACACCCCCTTTTTCCTGGCGTCACAAACAGGATATGGACAAGACCCGCTAACACGGGTCACGTGTGCCTTAAGAACTGTATTTAATGGACTGTTTGTGCAAAGACAGTCGCCATCTTTAATGCTGAAAAATTGGCTGCGCCATCACTGTGCCCAAAAGAGTGCAAAATATGGCACTGCATTACTGCAAAAGAGAGATATTTAGTTTATGTATTGGCCAATTCATGTAAGCCTGGAGACCAACGGCAAGGTATATCTCTGTAATCCGGGAACCTAACTAAGGGGTGCTTCACACACAGCGAGCTCACTGCCGAGATCGCTGCTGAGTCACGCTTTTTGTGACGCAGCAGTGACCTCATTAGCGATCTCGCTGTGTGTGACAATGAGCAGCGATCTGGCCCCTGCTGCGAGATCGCTGCTCGTTACACACAGCCCTGGTTCGTTTTCTTCAAAGCCGCTCTCCCGCTGTGACACACAGATCGCTGTGTGTGACAGCGAGAGAGCGACAAATGAAGCGAGCAGGGAGCAGGAGCCGGCGTCTGACAGCTGAGGTAAGCTGTATCCAAGATAAACATCGGGTAACCAAGGTGGTTACCCGATATTTACCTTAGTTACCAGCCTCTGCAGCTCTCACGCTGCCTGTGCTGCCGGCTCCGGCTCTCTGCACATGTAGCTGCTGTACACATCGGGTTAATTAACCCGATGTGTACAGCAGCTAGGAGAGCAAGGAGCCAGCGCTAAGCAGTGTGCGCGGCTCCCTGCTCTCTGCACATGTAGCTGCATTACACATCGGGTTAATTAACCCGATGTGTACTGTAGCTAGGAGAGCAAGGAGCCAGCGCTCAGTGTGCGCGGCTCCCTGCTCCCTGCTCACACAGCTCAGCGGTGTGCGCTGGTAACTAATGTAAACATCGGGTAACCATACCCGATGTTTACCTTAGTTACCAGTCTCCGCAGCTTCCAGACGCCGGCTCCGTGCAAGCGCAGCGTCGCTTGCACGTCGCTGCTGGCTGGGGGCTGTTCACTGGTCGCTGGTGAGATCTGCCTGTTTGACAGCTCACCAGCGACCATGTAGCGATGCAGCAGCGATCCTGACCAGGTCAGATCGCTGGTCGGATCGCTGCTGCATCGCTAAAGCTGGGTTCACACTAAACGACAGCGACAACGACGTCGCTGTTACGTCACCATTTTCGGTGACGTAACAGCGACCTTGTAAGTCGCTGTTATGATCGCTGCTTAGCTGTCAAACACAGCAGAAGCAGCGATCATAACGTCGCTGTGCTACATGTTCAGAGAGCAGGGAGCCGCGCTTAGCGCTGGCTCCTTGCTCTCCTGCAGCACACATCGGGTTAATTAACCCGATGTGTGCTGCAGCTACATGTCACAGTTCAGAGAGCAGGGAGCCGCGCGCACTGCTTAGTGCTGGCTCCTTGCTCTCCTTGCTACAGTATACATCGGGTTAATTACCCGATGCATACTGCAGCCACATGTCACAGTGCAGGAGCCGGCACTGGCAGCAAGAGCGGCGGAGGCTGGTAACCAGCGTAAACATCGGGTAACCAGGGAAAGGTCTTCCCTTGGTTACCCGATGTTTACGCTGGTTACAGCTTACCGCAGCTGCCAGTGCCAGCTCCTGCTCGCTTCATTTCGTCGCTCTCTCGCTGTCACACACAGCGATGTGTGTGTCACAGCGGGAGAGTGACGACCAAAAAATGAAGCTGGACATTCAGCAACGACCGGCGACCTCACAGCAGGGGCCAGGTCGTTGCTGAATGTCACACACAGCAACAGCGACGGGACGTCGCTGCAACGTCACAGAAAATGGTGACGTAGCAGCGACGTCGTTGTCGTTGTCGCTGTGTGTGACACCAGCTTTAGTGTGAAGGTACCCTTAAATGCCACTATCTAGGTTAAAAACATCCTTATCTGGGCAAAATGCCGCTATTTGGACTACAAACCTCCATGTATGGGCTGCATGTATGGCACCTCTTATCTCAGTGCAAACAATAGAATGAGACGGGTTGTCTGATCCTTATTTCCCCAGGGGTTTGTCAACATAAATTCATATGTGTGGCCAAATTATTTAAATATGTCCTACCTGTCTGAAAGTGCTGTTATCCACTGCCATCAACAGCAACCATTGAATCAATAGGTCATCTGTGTAAAACATAGACACTATTTTAGATATTAGCCGGTCGGCAGAAAAACGCAAAACGCATGTTGCCGGATCCGTTGTCAGCTCAATGCAATGTCAATGGACTTGAGGCAACATGCGTTTGCATGCCTTTGCATGCGGCTATGTCAGGATCCGGTGAGTTTCAGTTTTTTACCATGTTGCAAAAATGCAACATATTGCGTTTTTTGCCTCCGTCCAAAAACTGCAGCTCACAGGATCCTGTACATTGCAGCAGTAGCTGCAATGTATTTCAATGGGCGCCGGATCCTGTTTTATCACTTGCGGTTGTATGCGGCTGGATGGATCCTTTTTGCCGTACAAAACATGGTCTGAAACACATAGTTATCTTTTTTAATCTTCGAATTCTTTAGTTATACAAAAATTCTATAATATATATTTTTATATTTATTAATAAATATATATATTTCAAAATCGAAAGATAATAAAGGTATATATATATATATATTACAATATCTATATATCTATATTTATATTTAACATTATATCTATCAATATTCATCTATCTTTATCTATTTATCTATCTATCGCAATCTATCAAACTTTCATTATTTATTTCTTTTTTTTTAAATTAAAAATCAACCTATCTATCGATTGATCTATCTATCGATCTATATATATTTATTTCCATAATCTTGCTTACTTCCTATCTATCTATATATATATATATATTTCAATGCATCTATCTATCTATCTATCTATCTAAATTTATCTCTTTATCGATCTATATATCTCTTCATTATCTAACTATTGGTTTAGCTATCTTTTTTTTTTCTTTTTTTAAAGGACCCCCTTAAAAATAATAACATATACAGATGAGTAGATTGCGTGAATGTTTCAACGATAGTGAGTCCAAGAGATCGAGGGTTTTAAAAATGAGATGAGGGAGGTTTATTTGTTTGATTTACTTATTTAAAATATATATATATATATATATATATTTTTTATATATATATATATATATATATATATATACATAGATAGATAGCTAGCTAAATAGAATGATAGTTAGATAGATAATTAGATTATTATTTAATTTGATTCTTTGAAAATTTGATCTAAAAATACAAAGAAAGATATCTAAATACATAGATATAGAGATCGATATATTGATTGATATCTTCTTCCAAAAACATAGATAGAAAAATCAAAATTTTTATAGAGAGAGTTAGTTTGTTATCTATTTAGCTAGATAGAGAGATAGATTCAAATTTAGATAGAAAGAAAGATAGATTGATAGAGATAGAAAGATGAATGGATAGATAGATTGTAAGGCCGGCTTCTCACTTGCGATTAACTCGCACGAGTGCAATGCGAGAAAATCACGCGAGTCACTCCAATGCAAGTCTATGGGTGCGTGAAATTAAACGGATGTCACACGGACGGCACACACACCATCCTAGTGACATCCGTTTATATAAATACATTTATCGCATGTTGCAGAAAACACTGCAAATGAGTGAGGTCTGTCGATGTCGGTTAATCGACAGCTCTGTCTGTCGGTCTGTCTCTCGCTCTGTCGGTCTCTCTGTCTCCCTGTCGTTGGTCTCTATCTCTCTCTGTTGGTCTATCCCTCTCCCCCCTCTCTCATACTCACCGATCCCCAATCTCCAGCGCGGCGCTGCATGGCTGTCACAAAGCTCCGGCGACTTTTTCTCTTTTGAAAAAGCCGGCCGCTCATTATTCCAACTCGTGATCACTGCTTTCCCTGCCCACCGGCGCCTATGATTGGTTGCAGTTAGACACACCCTTACGTTGAGTGACAGCTGTCTCACTGCCACCAATCACAGCCGCTGGTGGGCGGGTCTATATCGTGCAGTAAATTAAATAAATATATTATTAAACAAAAACGGCGTGCGGTTCCCCCCAATTTTCATACCAGCCAGGGTAAAGCCATACGGCTGGAGGCTGGTATTGTCAGGATGGGGAGCCCCACGTTATGGGGAGCCCCCCAGCCTAACAATATCAGCCAGCAGCCACCCGGAATAGCCGCATTTATTAGATGAGACAGTCCCGGAACTGTACCCGGCTCATCCCGAATTGCCCTAATGCGGTGGCAATCGAGGTAATAAGGAGTTAATGGCAGCAGCCCATAGCTGCCAATAAGTCCTTGATTTATCATGGCAGGCGTCTCCCCGAGATACCTTCCATGATGAATCTGTAAGATAAAGAAAAAGAAGACATACACCAAAAAAACCTTTATTTGAAATTAAAAACAAAAAAAACGCCCTCTTTCACCACTTTATTCAAGTTCCCAAATACCCTTCCATTTTCGACGTAATCCACAGTAGTCCCACGACGCTTTCAGCTCTGCTACATCAGAAGCTGACAGAGAGCGGACACAGACCATGACTGCTCTCTGTGAGCTCCCTGCAGCGACTGAAGTGAGTTGTGCTATCAGCGATGACGTCACTCAGGTTACCCGCGGCCATAGATCTTAGCGGGAGGACTGCAGCTGTGGCCGTGGGTAACCTCAGTGACGGCACCGCTGATAGCACAAATCAATAAAGTCACTCGGTATTTACGGTCACCGGTGAGACCTTCACCGTTGACCCAAAATCAGGCCAAGCCACACAGACAGAGCCGCGGGATGACAATGAAGTTGGGTGAAGTTCATCCGACTTCATTCTGATCGTGCGGCTCTGTCTGTATCTGCTGTCAGCGGGCATTCAGCTCTGCTACATGGCTTTGTCTGTGTCTGCTGTCAGCGGCCATGTAGCAGAGCTGAATGGCAGATGACATAGCTGCTGAGAATAAAAACGGATCCGTCAAAACTAAGCAAAAAAACAGCACCCAAATGCATGCAAATGCAAGTGAACGGTCCGCTTTTATGCTGGATCCGGTAGACGGATCCAGTTAAAAAACGTTTAGGTTACTTGCGGTCGCATGCGTTGTACTCCAAAAAAAATGGATCCAGTAACATGCAGTTTGCGTTTTTTTGCCTTAAGGCAAAAAAACGCTCATGTGAAACCAGCCTAACATATTGCAATGAATAGTTTAGTGTTATTAGAGTTTCCTATTGGCTCCCTAATTTTAAGAGGGTTGAATCTCTGCACAAATTTGCCTGGCTAAGAAGTACCATTTCATTTGATTGACAAACTTAATGTCACGAGTGTGTCATGGCCTGATGTGATCTTGGGGGATCTGGGATCAGAAGGTCACAGCATATTGTTGATTGCAGATCCACTTTAGTGCCCGCTCGTCGTTTACCCTAACTTGAAGTGTATTTAATTCCATCCGGTACTGAAGAGGTTAAGGTGCATTTCTATTCTTCAGGGATCTACTAGGTATTTGTAATCTCAGCTGCAACCACTCCCATCGGCTATAAATATCTGCTCCTCACTTTTCCCTATGCCGGCTATAGCCGAAACTATGCTGTCCATTTTGAAAGAACTTGTTTCTGTAGATGTCATCTTCCATGTTAGGGTTAACTCTTTCACTTTTTTACCCTGCGGATATCTTGGCAGTTCAGCTGCAAATCCTTATCCCCACTCCCTCTGTCTATATATACCTACATTTCCCCTTGGTTGTTGCTGGTGATAGAGTTTACTCCTAGCTGTCCAGATTGTAAGTGTAATGCCTGCCTGGATCCACAGACTCAGACGGGCTGTAATGGACAGGCTAGAGAGAAGTGTGCTGCCCCTGCAGCGATCGAAGCGCTCGGATCCGGGGGATTGCTGTGGCTCGAGGGTCTCTGGACCCGGAGGCTTGCGGCCACTTCAAATGAGAAGGGGCTATTTACAGGGGGGTAAGAGTTTGTGACGCCACCCGTGGTTCGCGGTAAGGGGAGTAACGCCGCTGCTGATGGAAGTACCCGGGGGAGATGGAGTGGGGTAGCCAGATAACGTTCCCTCCACGGATAGGGGAGGCCCCGGGACTCTGGATAGTGGTGGTGATGTAGGGGAGCGTGGTGCAGATTGGAAGTAGGGGGAGGACAGCGTACAAAGGTAGTGTTGGCAGTGCTGCGACTGCAAAGCAGAATGTGACACAAAGGTAAACCAAGTCTCTGGGTGCCACTGCCACTTCAGAGGAGCCCGTCCGGGAGTCCGCTCCCTTTGGTATTGCTGATGGTCTGAACCTTGCCTCCATGCACTGTATTTTAGTGTTCGTTGTGACCCCTATGCTTGAGGCTGTCGGGGTCTCGCTCCCAACTGTTAAGTAGTGAAGCTGTGCCCTTGATGGCTGACACTTGGGATTTCAGTGGGCCGCATAAGCTTGAAAGCCCTATCCCCCTCTTTGTGTTGATGCCTTAGATCTCTGAGCTCTTGGGGAAAGTTCATAAAGAAACTATCCTCCACAGGTTAATTATCAGGTTGCGTGAAGCTACTCCCTGATCTAGGGTCCAGTACCTTGCCGTCGTGCTCGGTCCCGGTTCGGTTACTAAGTACTGCAGTGCCCGCCATTCCCCAAAACTAAGCCTGGCACCCTTCTCCAGTACCCTGCGACCGGGTCGCCAACTCCTTCGGTCCCAGACCACCGTCCGCGACCTAGCCAAAAGTCCCCAGGGAGCTCCAACTCCCAGCTCCTCACTCTTTGGGAGCTACTTCTAATCTGCCTGTCAGCTCTGCTCTCTCCTCTCCACTTCCTCCCTCACTGACTTCCTCCCTCCCACCAGTCTGTCTGACCCCTAGGCGAGTGGCCCTGTTCCAGCTAGACCACCCACTGGTGTGCCTGACAGGGTATGGTGTGAGGTGTGACTAGGATTTGAATGCTGATGGAGCAATACTAAAAGTTAGGATCCCAGAACCATGAGGGGTTGAGTCCTGCACCAGACAAGAAAGATGTGCAGTACCCTGTGACATCCTGACTAGTTCAGGGGCATCACAGAAGCCACTCACCAAGCAGGACCCCTAGACACCGGAAACCCTTTAACCCCTATACAGGGATTTGGTATTACACAGGGCCCAAGGTGATCACTACCTGTGGAAGGCTGCAGTCTGAGAGAGTAGTCGTCAGGCAGGGTCAAACCAGGAATTGCAGAACAGGGACAGAATAGGCAGGCAAGGATGTAATCAGCAAACGAAGCAGAAGTCAAATCCAGATCGGGCAGCGAGGACATAAACGACAGGCAGAAGAGTAGTCAGAACACAAGCAAGGTCAGCGCACAGGAATCAACATACAAACAGCACAGGAACCAGGAATACAGACTATCTCTGGCAGTGGTCAGATGACAGTAGGGGGAATAAGAAGGGTGTGGTGTCTTTCCATTGGCTGCAGGTGAATGATGGCAACTTCAGCTGGAAGACACATGCCACCTACAGTCAGCCAGTGGTACTGCAGGTTCCAGGGAAACCCAGCCTAGTGGAGGAGCAGAGCCTGTGCTCAGCAGAGCCATGGGCACCGACTCCTCTCCCATCACCAGTACTATCCATGGCGGGAACACGGTGTAGACTGGTGATTGGAACAGAAGTTGCAGGAGCGGACTCCGGTGGGGGCAGTAAGCAGTCGGCCTGAAATCTCCTGTCAAAACACAACTGTTGTACAGTGCTGCTCAACAATTATTGGCACCCTTTAATTTTTTTCACAGATTGTACAATATCTTCAGAAATATATGGAAATATACCACAGTTATAACCTCAGGATTTTTTCATTAGTAGTCCAAAGTAAAACATTGTCGACTTACATGTTACAATTTCAAAGAAGAAACAGAATAAACAGCATGTGCAGCAATAAAGGCCCCGAACTAATACTTGGATGCACACCCTTTGGCAGTGATGACAGCCTCCAAATGTTTTTTGTAGCTATCTATAAGCTTCTTGCACTTCTCAGCTGGTATTTTCTTCCAGTATTCCTTTTTCCTTTGCAGTTTGTTCAGGGTCTTGAATGTTTGCAGGGTTCCTTTTCCCAATGGCAGATTTCAGCTCACCCCAAAGATTTTCAATGGGATTGAGGTCAGGACTCATTGCTGGTCATTTTAAAACAGTCCATTTTTTCTTTTTAAACCATTCCTGTGTACTTTTGGGTGTGTGCATTGTCTTGCTGGAGGACCCATGATCTTCGACTCAAACCAAGTTTTCTTACACTAGGTAGGACATGTTGCTCTAAAATCTCTTGATAATTCTCTGATTTCATGATTCCTGTTATATGGTCAAGGTCTCCAGTACCAGACGCAGCAAAGCAACCTCACAGCATTATGGATCCTCCTCTACGCTTAACTTGTTCTTTTCCTTATAAGCTTCATTGCACCATCTGTAAATAAACTGTTGCTTTGCATTGCCAAAAAGGTCTATTTTTGTTTCATCTGTTCACAGAACACTTTCCCAGAAGGATTATGGTTTGTCAAGGTATTCTTTGGCAAAGATCAGTTGTTCCTTTTTATGTCTTTTCTTAAGCGATGGTTTCATTCTTGGCCTTCACCCATGAAGCTCTGCTTGGTTTAGTTTTTGGTGTATGGTACTTGTAGAAACCATGACCACAGGCTCTTCCAGACTGGCCCTCAGGTCTTGTGTTTACATACTAATTTAATGTAAAGGCTGCCAATACTTGTATCACAGCAAGCTTTAGTTTTTTTCTATTTTTCCCTCCCATTGTTTTTTGTTTTAAATTGTTGTTTGTCATTTGCTCTTTTGTATTTAACATGACCCTGGAATTGTTGACTCCGGTCTTCTTTTCATACCCCACCTCTCCATTCCCATTTCTTATCTAAAATAACTACACAGACACCAATTTATCTTTGGATAATTTTGGCCATAGCAGCCATTTGTTAAACAAAATACATAACCAATAAAATTGCAATATGGTAAGGTCCTTGAAGCTACAAACCTTGGTGATTCCTATAAACCGAACCATAAAACCAACTTGCTCCCAGCCGTTACCCACACTGGCTCAGGAGCACCAAACGGTAAGTGCCTGAGACCCCCCGCAACTGCAGGCCTTACTCAGCCGCTCCAATAAGCCAAATGACACAGGCCGTCTACCATCCCGTGGCTTCCGTCCCTTACGAAAACCCTTCAAAGCCTGGACAACCAAAAAGCTCTTAGTCAGATCCCGTAAACCTCGCAACAAAGCGATTTACCTTTGCAAAAGACCACTGTGTAACCGCCGCCCCCCCAACTTTTCCAACAATAGTCCTAACTAATCCTCCTCAGAAAACCCGCAACCCTGCAACCACTGCTCCCAAAGAACCCATGCTGCCTGATACGCTGTCCATGTGTTACCAGACAAAGAAGCCCGAATCAGTAATCCCGCTGCCTGAAGACCACATTCCAAAGCTATGCTGGGCACTCCAAACCGCTGGCCTCTGCCTCTGGCGCGCAAACCCAGAACCGATCCCACTGGAAACGAGAGAGGGAATCGGCAATTAGGTTCTGAACACCTGGCACATGGGCTGCTGTAACACACGCATTAATTTGCAAACAAACCAACACCAGCTCCCGTAGCACCCGAACAACCGGAGGAGAGGATGCCGAAAACGTATTAATCACCAACACCACCCCCATATTGTCACAGTTAAAACGAATCTTCTTGTTCGCCAACTGATCTCTCCAAAGATGCAGCGCCACCAATATCGGAAAGATTTCCAATAGCACCACATTTTTTGTTAAGCCTTCAGCCGTCCACTTGTCCGGCCACCGATCCGCACACCACTGACCCTGGAAGAAAGCCCCAAAACCCGAGCTGCCCGCCGCATCCGTGAACAACTCCAAATCAAAATTGTCCATCACATCCTCCATCAGCAGAGAACGACCGTTGTACTGCTCCAAAAACTGTCCCCAAACTGCTAAGTCCGCTTTATGTTCCGCCGATAACCGAATGTAATGGTGCGGAGCAAGTACCCCCGTCGTGGCACTAGCCAGTCGTAGCTAAAAAATTTGACCCATGGGCATCACCCGACAAGCAAAGTTAAGTTTTCCCAGTAGGGACTGAACCTCCCTCAATAGCAACTTTTTTAACCGCCATGCCCTTGCTACTTCATCTTTCAGCGCGGTGACCTTGTCTTCGGGAAGCCGAACTTCCCAGGCCAAAGAATCGATCACAATACCCAAAAAACCTATGCAAGTGGTTGGCCCTACTGTTTTTTCAGGTGCTAAAGGCACCCCAAAGCGCCTTGAAATCCACTCCATAGTCACCAAAATCCCGGCACACTGCGCCGATTCAGCAGGACCTACACACAAAAAATCATCTAGGTAATGATGACAGGCCCGAAACATCCCGAACAACCCATTCTAAAAAAGAACTAAAGGTTTCGAAAAATGCACACGAGATCGAACACCCCATGGGCAAACAGCGATCCACAAAATAATCCCCCTCCCAAAAACAACCCAACAACCAGACGCAATCTGGATGCACTGGCAAGAGCCGAAAGGCTGATTCAATATCTGTCTTAGCCATAAGTGCCCCCTTCCCACATCTTTTTACCCACTTTGTAGCCTCATTGAACGACGTGTACACCACTGAACGCAGTTCAGCCGGTATCCCATCATTCACCGATCTGCCTCTTGGGTGAGACAAATGGTGAATCAGCCGAAATTTCCCTGGCTCCTTCTTTGGCACCACCCCCAACGGCGAGACCACTAAATCGGGAAAAGGAGGGGCCCGGAACGGGCCCACCATCCTCCCTAACGCCACCTCCTTACCTAATTTTTCCACCACGACCGCGGAATGCCGATAAGCTGACAGAAGATTCCTAGTTGCCCCCGGAACATCAAAAACGGGTGCCGGAATCCTGAAACCCTCCCCAAAACCCAACCGCAACACCTCAGCTTTTTCCTTATCCGGGTACCTATTTAGGTACGGAAGCATCGCGACTAAGCTCACCGGCGGCAGACCCTTGGGTATGAGAGGTGCCGGGCTTGGATTTTCCTTTCTTAAAACACTTAGTCGCTCCATGGGATGTCCCATTACAATGGCTGGAGAGGTGCTTAAAACGGCAGGTGGCCCCAAACTTACATTGCCCCTCATTGAATTGCCAGCACAAACCGGGCTTCTGCGATCCCGCTTGACCCTGTTGACTACCGGTATCCTGTGTTCCAGACTGGCCGGCCGACCTAGCCCCGCCTTGAAAGGGCTGGCCATACCTGGACGGCGCCATGACCCGCAACCACAACCCTATATCCTTTTGATCCCATCTTATAGAAGGACGTACGGCCTTCCTCTGACGAAACTGCTCGTCATACCTAAGCCAAGTCTGCCCCCCATACACCGTGTACGCCTCGCCAATTGAGTCCATATAACAAAACAAATGCAAACAGTTCTCCGGCGCCTTTTCACCAATCACGCTCGCCAAAATTGTGAAGGCTTGCAGCCAATTATTAAACGTCTGAAGGATCAAGCGCCACCGCCGCTTCTCCTCATCCTCCTTTTTGCTATCCTCCTTTTTTCCTTTGTCCAAATTAAATTTGGCCAATGGAAGGAGGGAAAAGATCTCGACATATTCATCCTTCGAGATCTTTTCCCTCACCTCCTTCTTAAGATGAGAACCTAAGGGGCCCTCAAAACAGACGTAAACCTCCCCACGCGCCCGATCATCTAAATGAATCCTATCCTCCTTCTTCTTTTCTGTCTGAACCGACACCGACACCAGGGAGGAAATACCCGCAACCGCCGATTCACTCGAACCCAGCGCAGGTGGATTAACCCAAGCCCCCACAGGGGCTGGGGGTTACTTTGCCCCCCCCAATCCGCTCCAGCAATGTGCAACCTATCAGCTCTCCCAACTCCCCACTTCCCGACGCATACCCCCCACCACTCATTGGTACCCCCTGACTAAACACCGGGTGACCTACCCCCCCCCTTGCATTCTGGTCCTGACAATACTGAGAAGACAAACAAGACATAGAAGCATACTCACCGGGCTGCACAAGGGTAGAGGCCCCGCCAGCCGGACCACCAGACTCCAGACAACCATTCAGCTGCGCTGTAGCTTCTTGACTCCTCTCGTCCACCACCCCGTCGTTGGCCCTTCCCACCGCAAGGCCGGAAGATCCCTCCGGTCGCGGATACTGAAGCTGACGTCCGCCCAGCCAGCCGCCTGCACCAGAGAGCTGCCTGCCTTCCTCCCCATCCTGCCAGCGCAGATCCCCAGCGCCATTCCATGGGGCCACCTCCGCATTCTGGGCCTCTGCCGATATGGGCCCTCCACGCCAGGCCCGGTGCACCACAGATCCCAGCCGTCTCGCTCCGCCCCCTCTGCTGGGGCCCGCCTGCTCATCCAGCCTGCTCAGCTGACATTGCACAGGGCGCTCGGCAGGCACATCACCAGAGCGCGCCGTCGCAGTGCCGATATCCATCGCTACACCAGCGGTAGCAGGCCCCGCCCCCGACTCCAGCGGAGGTCTGCTAACCGCCGCCTGGCCCAGCCGCACATTCGAATTCCTCACAGACCGGGGCCTGCTGGATTTCTTGCACGTAGCGCCCGGCCTGGAGGGTCCCGAGAGGGGCTTCTGCCGTGGCGCTGGGCCCGGGGAGTCAGATCAAGAGATAACCACTCCGGCGGTTTGGATCTCCGGAGGCGCCGCTCCTGCAGGGGGAAAGTCCCCTCCGCCTCCAGACTCCCTCCGATGATTCCTTGCACAGTCGTCTGCAGCCAGCCAGGAGGACGGTCACCTGCAGCCGCTCTAAGGCCTGTGACACACATCCGTGCCCTCGGTACGTGTTTGGTACGTTTTTGCACGTAACGGCAGCACAGAGACACGTTGAACAATGTTACCCTATGGTAGAAGGCACACACACGTAAAACCGACGAGTGTGCGTTTTTCCACACGGTCGACATGTCCGTTTTTGGCTGTCAACACGCAGGCACGGTCCCGCTAAAGTCAATGGGTCAGTGCCTGCACAGACGGCACACGTAGTATGTCCGTGTGCAGCACGTACCGTCCGTGTGCGTTTTAAAACAAAACATCAGCAACACTTGTTTCCAATCTATCAGGTCAATTGTCAAATTGTCAAAAGTCCTGATGTTTCAATTGGTGATGCACAAGGCCAAGGATGTTGTCAAAGAACGTTATGGTTATATGGCAGTATTCTTGAAATTTTGGTGGAAATTTGCGCATTTCACCATAAAGAATGTTAAAATGTCCATGCGTTTTCCTCAGCTTGACAAGGGGGTGGATCCACATTCTTTTTTCAACAGGTGGTTCATAATCAAGCATATGTCGCCTAACACCAAATCTCCTGGATATCAACCATAGCAAATACATTGTTGCTTCATTTAATAGAGACATTTTTTGAGTCTGTATGACTGGAATAGCCCAGAAACAATGAATTTAAACAATGTTTAACCTAATAAACAGATCAGGGAGGGTAATTGACCAATTAAACCCACCAGAATCGCATGATGAAGCATTAACAACGTAATTTGGGTATGAAAGCGGATCTCAAAAAACGGAAGTCACACGGACAACACACGTATGTATTTAATGCCAACACGGAGGTTACACACATACACACGGTGAGCATACGCCATCACACGGATGTCATACGTACTGGAGAATCACCGATAAAACACGGAACACGGACCCGAAAAACGGAACTTGAGACACGTACGTTTTTGATGCGGAAGTGTGTTTTAGGCTTAAGACGCTCCAGGAGCTGCTCCACGGATTCCATGGCCCGAGGTAATATGGATGCGTCTCTCACTTCAGACATAGGAGCGAGAAAAGTGCCCCTCCTTCCCCTTGGCTTTCCCTTCAATTCAAAATCGGGCTCCTCCCCACCAACCAGGTGTCATGACGGCCTCCGCAAATGCCCCGGGTGGGGGCAATGCTCCGTCCTTTCTTGAGCGCTCTATACAAAAAAGCTATTTCACTTGATTCATTTTTTTCAGTTGATATTCCGCATTATGTACTTAAACTTCATGGGTGCCAATAACCATGAGCAGGACTGTTTGTTGTTGTCATTCTCCCAAAGTCAGAAAAAAGACTGACTGGAACATCTATGTGTGTGAATTAGGTGCTAGCCTAAAAATACATGACTATAATACAGATAATAAGCTGCACACTAACCACTATAAAAATATAAACATGAAAAATGGTAAAGCATTACTGCTATAGGCATACTATGAATAATGAAAAATACATTTAGCTATATGGAAAAAATCAATATATGAAAATGGTATTGCAAAACTGCTATGAATATTTGAAAGTAGTAGAGATATTTAGCAAATGTACTGATCAATGCAAATAAGCCCGAACACCAACGACAAGGTAATCTCTAATTTGAACCTAACCTTAGTGCCTCCATGTGCTATTAAAAATCTGCAGGAATGGGCAGACAGGCTCCTGGCTCCCAAAGTCATCTTGCATACACGTTGTTCGTTGGCATTCCCCTGCTTGTTTTCCCTGTGTATTCTTTAGGTCTTAGTGGGGTTGACTAGTTCTCAAACTGTCCGGTCACTACCTAGGACCTATTTCAGGGTCACCAGGGCCTAGGTATCCTGATCGGTGTATAGATGTGGAACCTATCTAGGAATGTCAGGGGAGCCAGGAGCCAGCAGTAGGTTTTACCAGGGGTCTCCATCTTGCTCCTTCCCTAGAGGCAGAGTTTCCCTCCCCCTTTTGCGGTTCGTCTGTTATTCCCCCATACCAAGTGTGACAACAGAACTGTGGTGTTGTTACAGTTGCAGCTGCAAAGCTCCTGCAGGAGAAACCTTGGAGTACTTATTATTGTGTCTTTCCCAACCAGTTTTTCTTACCTACCTCATGTTATCTTATTACAGTGGCGAGACTAGAGTGTTGCTCACGATTACTAGTCATAGTGAGTTCAGGACCAGTGAGGGAATAGGCACGTGATCATCACACAAGGGAAAGGACTCATCTAGGGATGTTAGGGTGTGCAGGGATCAGCCTCAGGTGTGTGTTAGCTGACCCCACTCCCCTCTCCTTAGCACCAGGGCCCTCCATTGTTTCATTTCACTGGTGTAGCCTGTGTGTTGCAGCGCTCTTCAGGAGTCCAGTTACACCTGGCAGGACACCAGTAGTCACTGCATGACACTTAATCCCATCATTCACATTAGATAGCTGTCACTTAAGGTACCGTGACACTAAGCGACGCTCCAGCGATCCCACCAGCGATCTGACCTGGCAGGGATCGCTGGAGCGTCGCTACATGGTCGCTGGTGAGCTGTCAAACAGGCAGATCTCCATAGCGATCAGAGATCAGCCACCAGCCACCAGCGACCAGTGTAATGATGGTGTTTGGTAACCATGGTACACATCGGGTTACTAAGCAAAGCGCTTTGCTTATAGTTACCCAATGTGTATCTTGGCTTCGTGTGCAGGGAGCAGGGAGCCGGCTTCTAGAAGCTGCGGACGCTGGTAACCAAGGTAAATATCGGGTAACCAAGGAAAGCCTTTGCTTGGTTACCCGATGTGTACCTTGGTTGCCAGTGTCCGCAGAAGCCGGCTCCCTGCACATTCAGTTCGTTGCACTCTCGCTGTCAAACACGTAAAAATGGTCCAGGACATTCAGCAATGACCGGCGACCTCACAGCAGGGGCCAGGTCGTTGCTGGATGTCACACACAGCGACATCGCTAGCAAGATCGCTGTTGCGTCACAAAAACGTGACTCAGCAGCGATGTCGCTTGCGATATCGCTTAGTGAGACGTGGCCTTTTTCTGGGTTCGCTAATCATTCTGCTGCCAGCTATTTCGCCTGACCTTCCAATACACGCATAGTGATTCGGGGTTGTCTGTGAGAGAGCTGCTCCCAGACTCCTCTGGTCGCCGCTTTTCTCTACGAGAACACAAAGATCGGCAGTCCAAAGTCAAACATGCTGGATCCTTATTTTCCCTAACATCATCTTGTCTGGTGATTCCATACACATCAGACTGTAGGCTGGACTTCTTGATATCAAGCGTATAGAGAAACTCAGCATTCATGAAACATTCTGGGCCTTTGTCATTCAGTTTTAGCAATTTTCTTGCTTTAGTTAGTTTGCATGATGTGTATTTGTGTTTTGTTGTAATATTAACTACTAAATACATTTTTATTTCCGTAGAAATTGAAAGCATGCTGCAGTCATATAAATACTACAAATGTTCAATAACATCAATATGTACATATACTTAACTGATGTATATACTGGGCACAATATTTCTGTGGACTTTTCCCTTCAGTATTTAGTTAGCTGAAGAGCTGCATTAGATCAGTTAGGATCCCTCATCTTGAGGCTAGTAAATAAATGTGCGTCTATGTATATATCATAGCACTCTAGCCTTTTTTCTCTTGCAGTTTACAATTGAGTAAACATCACTCCCACAGTGTGACCGAATTTTCTAAAAGACAAAGGTGCAATGGGACAGAGACACAAGGTGTGATCCCATCCCCCTCCTATTGAAGCTCAATGGGGGTTGTGCTCAATCCTGTTTGTACTGAGAGTGACTAATTTACCTGACAGATCTATTTGTCCATTCAAGGTATGTATATATATATATGTATATATATATATATATATATATATATATATATATATATATATACACACACATATATATATATATATATATATATATATAATATTTATATATGTATATCCATACCTTGTATATGCATATATATTAGCATTAGTATATATATATATATATATGTATATATATATAACAAAACTGAGTACACCCCTCACATTTTTGAAAATATTTGATTATATATTTTCATGGGTCGACACTGTATATATGACACTTTGATGCAATGTAAAGTAGTCAGTTTACAGCTTGTATATCAGTAAGCCAGGGAAGGAGTCTTGCGAGGATAATTTGCATATTCCCAGTGCCTTCTGGGATAAGTGAAGAGTCACCGCGAGCTCAAGAAGAACCGGGTCTGGAGGCGCTCAAGCCACCCACTGACGAGCCCGGATCTGAGCGGCTCGGCTGCAGCCGAACGCGGGGCGGTACACATCCATGAAAAACACATGACTTATAAATGGTGACCTACATATGACATGTTTTTTGCAAACCCATCATGGCTTTATTTGATCCAGAATATGGATCAAAGTAGAGCACATTACGATTATTTTTACATGCAGACCATTGGTCCGTTTGTAAAAACGTTCATGCCTTACATTGACTTGCATTGGTCCTTGTGCTGACTGTATGCTATCAGTTTTGCATACGGATAGAACATGGACTTTTAATACGTTTGTCTGAACAAGCCCAAACACTGTAATTAAATACAACATATTTAATATAAGTTAAGGAACACACAAACACCAGGCTATTCGCCCATGTATGGGTGTGACTTCAACTTCGGTGAGCGACACTTATTGGTTCCTTCAGGCTGGTGCTCATCACCCAGCTGCCAGTCCTCATAGTAAACAAAATAGTAACCCACGCAACAACAGTGTTCACTTGGCAACGAGACCAGTTCAGTTTTTTCTTCACATTGTTATGACAGACATGGTCTCACTTCTCCCATCTCATGGTTTTAATTCCAATGTTTTTCTGGATACTCTTTCTTGTCCTGTCCCTCCACTATCTTGTAACTCGTCCTCAAGTTGCTGAGTCTGCATTTCTGTTCCCAGCTTTCCTTACACTGTCATCTGCTTCTGGGCTCTGACGGCAATGTAGTCACACGATTTCCCCGAGTCCGCCAGGGTGAGCTGTAGGCTTCGGACCTCACGAGGTTCTCTGAAGGTTCCCTGACTGGCCCTGACACTATAGCCACGTCTTTTCTTACTCGAACCCTATTCAGAACTAGTACCCCATGAGGCCCGCACCGTTAGTTAACCCAACCTGTCACTCCTCCTCTACCTCAACTTAACCCTGTCTTATCCAATAACTAATCTACTGCTGCTGCAGCCAACTGGCTAGGTGGCACCTGCTGGCAAATGGCCCCGGCTCTGTTACATTGAGAACCTATATTCCACTACCAGCATTTATATATTAATATACATTTATAACAATCAACATAATATGTTTAGCATAAAACACTTTTAGCAGTACAGGTAGACAGTATAAAGCATTAAACGGCGTAGGAACTCAACCACCTCTACACAAGCAGTTATCCTAGACCGCAATAGTATGCATTGCTGTTATTTCTTGACTCCTCTGGTTGTGTCTCAACATGTTTCTAAGAATCTTAGGGGGAAATATTATTGCCCTAATACCAGATTTTGGACTGTAAAAACTTGCAGTTGTATGTATCTGGATATCCGGCTTCTTCTACAGTTAGGTCCAGAAATATTTGGACAGTGACACAATTTTCGTGAGCTGGGCTCTGCATGCCACCACATTGGATTTGAAATGAAACCTCTACAACAGAATTCAAGTGCAGATTGTAAAGTTTAATTTGAAGGTTTGAACAAAAATATCTGATAGAAATTGTAGGAATTGTACACATTTTTTTACAAACACTCCACATTTTAGGAGGTCAAAAGTAATTGGACAAATAAACCAAACCCAAACAAAATATTTTTATTTTCAATATTTTGTTGCGAATCCTTTGGAGGCAATCACTGCCTTAAGTCTGGAACCCATGGACATCACCAAACGCTGGGTTTCCTCCTTCATAATGCTTTGCCAGGCCTTTACAGCCACAGCCTTCAGGTCTTGCTTGTTTGTGGGTCTTTCCGTCTTAAGTCTGGATTTGAGCAAGTGAAATGCATGCTCAATTGGGTTAAGATCTGGTGATTGACTTGGCCATTGCAGAATGTTCCACTTTTTTGCACTCATGAACTCCTGGGTAGCTTTGGCTGCATGCTTGGGGTCATTGTCCATCTGTACTATGAAGCGCCGTCCGATCAACTTTGCGGCATTTGGCTGAATCTGGGATGAAAGTATATCCCGGTACACTTCAGAATTCATCCGGCTACTCTTGTCTGCTGTTATGTCATCAATAAACACAAGTGACCCAGTGCCATTGAAAGCCATGCATGCCCATGCCATCACGTTGCCTCCACCATGTTTTACAGAGGATGTGGTGTGCCTTGGATCATGTGCCGGTCCCTTTATTCTCCAAACTTTTTTCTTCCCATCATTCTGGTACAGGTTGATCTTTGTCTCATCTGTCCATAGAATACTTTTCCAGAACTGAGCTGGCTTCATGAGGTGTTTTTCAGCAAATTTAACTCTGGCCTGTCTATTTTTGGAATTGATGAATGGTTTGCATCTAGATATGAACCCTTTGTATTTACTTTCATGGAGTCTTCTCTTTACTGTTGACTTAGAGACAGATACACCTACTTCACTGAGAGTGTTCTGGACTACAGTTGATGTTGTGAACGGGTTCTTCTTCACCAAAGAAAGTATGCGGCGATCATCCACCACTGTTGTCATCCGTGGACGCCCAGGCCTTTTTGAGTTCCCAAGCTCACCAGTCAATTCCTTTTTTCTCAGAATGTACCCGACTGTTGATTTTGCTACTCCAAGCATGTCTGCTATCTCTCTGATGGATTTTTTCTTTTTTTTCAGCCTCAGGATGTTCTGCTTCACCTCAATTGAGAGTTCCTTAGACCGCATGTTGTCTGGTCACAGCAACAGCTTCCAAATGCAAAACCACACACCTGTAATCAACCCCAGACCTTTTAACTACTTCATTGATTACAGGTTAACAAGGGAGACGCCTTCAAAGTTAATTGCAGCCCTTAGAGTCCCTTGTCCAATTACTTTTGGTCCCTTGAAAAAAGGAGGCTATGCATTACAGAGCTATGATTCCTAAACCCTTTCTCCGATTTGGATGTGAAAACTCTCACATTGCAGGTGGTAGTGTGCACTTTCAGCCCATATTATATATATAATTGTATTTCTGAACATGTTTTTGTAAACAGCTAAAATAACAAAACTTGTGTCACTGTCCAAATATTTCTGGACCTGACTGTAAGTTTTATGTGTGATTCGGAAGTCTCATTTACAATATAAGAACCAATTGAAGACAGCGCTCCTTAGAAAAATTCATATGTAAGTTGTTAATTTGTCCATATAATAGCAGCAATGTTTTGATTTGTATAATCTTTTTCAAGGTAACAAATACCACATACATACATATACAGTGGGGGAAATAAGTATTTAATGCAGTGCCAATTTTGCAAGTTTTCCCAACTACACAGAATGGAGAGGACTGTAATTTTTATTGTATGTACACTTCAACTCTTACAGACAGAATCCCCCCCAAAAATACAGAAAATCACATGGTATGATTTTTAAATAATTAATTTGCATTTTATTGCATGAAATAAGTATTTGATTTAATAGAAAAACAGAGCTTAATATTTGGTACAAAAACCTTTGTTTGCAATTACAGAGGTCAGACATTTCCAGTAGTTCTTGACCATGTTTGCAACCACTGCAGCAGGGATTTTGGCCCACTCCTCCATACAAATCTTCTCCAGATCTTTCAGGTTTTGGCGCTGAGTTTCCGCTCCCTCCAAAGATTTTCTATTGAGTTCAGATCTGAAGACCAGCTAGGCCACTCCTGGACCTTGAAATGTGTTAGGGCCAGGTGGACGGGCAGACCCAGGAGGTGGATCCACTGGGCCGAACACCTTAATGAAGGCAAGGGGTCCGGTAGCCGGAGCACTACGGGTAGCAGGACAGTCCGTGCAAAAGAGTGGAATGGAGAAGTCCCTGGGACCACGGAGTCACTGATGGTAGTCCGGGTGACGGAGCTCAGGTTCGGAGGCCGAGATGTTGTCAGGCAGAGTCCGGAACCGATGGAGCGAGAGGACGGGTCACCACAGGGATCAGAGATGGTACGGACTGACGGGATGGCAGATAGTCAGCGTTCGGGGTTCGGGAATCGGCAGGACCGGATGGCGAGGCAGGAGCGGCTCTAGAAGAGAGATAGGTAAGTATACCACAGAGACACAAGGAGACCTGACTCCTAGCTTAGGAAACACGAAGAACAGGCCCCGCCCACTTGGACATTAAACCCCTTTATACCCTGTACCTGTGTGTTCAATTTCCTGTCAGTGGACGCTGGCCCTTTAAGAGAGGGTCAATGACCGCGCGCGCGCCCTAATGCGCATGCGCGAGGCCCGGGTGCCAGAAGCCAGGGCAGGGAGCGGTGTATAGGAAGCAGGGGAGCCGGCCTGGAGCAGGGCTGCCGACAGGCGCCGGGAGCGGGAACCGGGCCGCCTGGGGACCGCAGATGATGGAGGCTGGAGGCCGTGGAGCGGGGGACGCCTGACCGAGGAGCCGGGGAGCGTGGCAGGTGAGCCGGGGAGCAGAGCAGGGGAGCGTGACAAAATGCTTCTTATGTGGCCACTCCTTAGTTGCCCTGGCTGTATGCTTTGGGTCATTGTTGTGCTGGAAGACCCAGCCATGACCATATTCAATGCTTTTACGAGGGAAGGAGGTTGTTGGCCAAAATCTCGCTATGCATGACCCCATATATCCTCCCTTCAATACTGTTCAGTCCTCCTTCTTGAGGTTGTACTCATCCTTCTTCCTCCAAACACGGCGAGTGGAGTTGTTACCAAAAGGTTCTATTTTGGTCTCATCTGACCACATGACCTTCTCCCATGCCTGCTCTAGATCATGCAGATGATCATTGGTGAACTTCAAACGGGCCTGGACATGAGCAGGCGGACCTTGCGTGCCCTGCAGGATTTTAATCCATGACAGCGTAGTGTGTTAAGCTGGGTTTACACACTGCAACATCGCAAAGGACATCGCTGTAACGTCACCGGTTTTGTGACGTAACAGCGACCTCCCTAAGTCTCTGCTAAGTCGCTGGTGAGCTGTCAAACAGGCAAACCTGGCCAACAACTCAACAGCGATCCGGACCTGCAGAGCGACCTAGCTGGTTGTTGGGGACGTTGATAAGCAGCCTTTTGAAAGGGAAGTTGCTAACAAAGTCTCTGCAAAGTCTTTCACACACTGAAACTTTCCAGCGATGCATGCTGCACAGCGGGAAACAAAGGACCTAGGAATGGTCCTGAACGATTTGTAACGATTACAACTTCACAGCAGGGGCCGGGTCGCTGATAGGTTTCACACACTGCAACATCGCAAACAACATCGCTATTGCGTCACAAAACCGGTGACGTTACAGCGATGTCGTTTGAGATGTTGCAGTGTGTAAACCCAGCTTTACTGACAGTAATATTTGAGACTGCAATCCCAGCTCTTTTCAAGTCATTCACCAGGTAGTTTTGGGCTGATTCCTGACCTTTCTCAGAATCATCCTTACCACGTGAAACAAGCTCTTGTATGGAGTGCTAGACTGAGTAAGATTGACAGTCATCTTATGTTTCTTCCATTTTCTAATAATTGCTCCAACATGTGTAGCCTTCTAATTGCCTATTGTCCTGTAGCCCATCCCAGCCTTGTGCAGGTCTATAATTTTTTCCCTGGTGTCCTTAGATAGCTCTTTGGTCTTGGCCATGGTGGAGAGGTTGGAGTGTGATTGATTGACTGATTGAGTGTGAGGACAGGTGTTTTTTATACAGGTAACAAGTTCAAACAGGGGCAATTAATACAGGTAATTACTGCAGAGTAGTAGGGCTTCTTAACGAAAGTAAAACAGGACTGAGCCAGAACTCTTGTTTGTAGGAAGATGATCAAATACATATTTTATGCTACAAAATGCAAATAATTTAAAAATCATACAGTGTTGAAGTGTACCTATGATAAAATTTACAAACCATTCTTTGTAGGTCTGAAAACTTGCAAAATCAGCAGTGTATCAAATACTCAATTTCCCCACTATACAGAGACACTAAAGGGGGTTTACACGCTACGATATCGTTAATGTTTTATCGTCGGGGTCACATTGTTAGTGACGCACATCCGGCGTCATTAATGATATCGCAGCGTGTGATACTTACCAGCGACCTTAAGCGACCTCAAAAATGGTGAAAATCGTTTACCATGGAGAGGTCGTCCCAAAACTAAAAATCGGTAAGGGTTGATTATCGATGTGGTTCGTCGCTCCTGCGGCAGCACACATCGCTGTGTGTGACACCGCAGGAGCGAGGAACGTCTCCTTACCTGCCGCCGGCCACAATGCGGAAGGAAGAAGGTGGGCGGGATGTTACGTCCCGCTCATCTCCGCCCCTCCGCTTTGATTGGCCGGCCGCATAGTGACGTCGCGGTGACGTCGCTGTGATGCCGAGCGTCCCTCCCCCTTGAGGGAGGGATTGTTCGGCAATCACAGCGACGCCGCCGACCAGGTAAGTGCGTGTGACGCTGCCGTAGCAATAATGTTCGCTGCGGCAGCGATCACACGATATCGCATCAACGACGGGGGCGGGTGCTTACACGCTCGATATCGCTAGCAATTGCTAGCGATGTCGTAGCGTGTAAAGCCCGCTTTACAGTCATGGCTGAAGGTTTTGGCACCTTTGCAATTGTTCCAGAAAATGAACTACTTCTCCCAGAAAATTAATGCAGTTACACATTTTGTTATACACATGTTTATTTCCTATGTGTGCATCAGAACAACACAAAAAAAAGTAAAAAAGGCAAAATGGACGTAATTTCAGAGAAAATTCCAAAAATGGGCGGGACAAAATTATTATTAACCCATTCACCCCCAGCCTGAAAACACCTTCTGACCAGGCCATTTTTTGCAATTCTGACCAGTGTCATTTTGACAGGTTATGACTCTGGAACGCTCTAATACATCCTGGATATTCTGACACTGTTTTTCGTGACATATTGTACTTCATGATAGTTGTAAATTTAGGCTGATATTCTTTGCGTTTATTTGTGAAAAAATTGGAAATTTGGTGGAAATGTTGAAAATTTCGCAATTTTCAAAGTTTGAAATTTTATGCCCATAAATCCGGGAGTTATTTCACACAAAATAATTGCTAAATAACATTTCCTACATGTTAGAAAGTTAGAAGGGTTCAAAGTTTATCAGTAATTTCTCATTTCTCCAACAAAATTTACAAAGTAATTTTTTTAAACCACATCACATTTTAAGTGACTTTGAGAGGCCTAGGTGACAGAAAATACCCAAAAGTGACACCATTCTAAAAACTGCACCCCTCATACTGCTCAAAATTACATCCAGGAAGTTTACCCTTTAGGTGCTCCACAGGAACCAAAGCAATGTGGAAGGAAAAAAATGAAAATTTTACTTTTTCCAACAAAAATGTTACTTTATCCATAAAATTTAGCATCTTCACAACGGTAATAAGAGAACATTTGTTGTGCAATTTCTCCTGAGTAAGCCGATACCTCACATGTGGTGGAAATCATCTGTTGCCCCACAAGTGACCCCATTTTGGACATTAGACCCGTCAAGGAATTTATCTACATGTTTGGTGAGCACCTTGAACCCCCAGGGGCTTCACAGAAGTTTATAATGTTGAGCCATGAAATAAGAAAAATACATTATTACCACAAAAATGTTACTTCAATCAGATAGCTTTTTTTTCCACAAGGGTCTCAGGATAAAATGCATCATAAAAGTTATTGTGCAATTTCTTCTGAGTATGCTGATACCTCATATGTGGTGGAAATAAACTGTTTGGATGCATGGCAGGGCTCGGAAGGGAAGGAGCACCATTTGATGGCAAAATTGGCTGGAAAGATTAGCGGATGCCATGTCGCATTTGGAGAGCCTCTGATGTGCCTTAACAGTGGAGCTCCCCCACAAGTCACCCCATTTTGGAAACTAGACCTTTCAAGAAATTTATCCAGATGGTTTGTGAGCACCTGTATTTCCCAGGGGCTTCACAGAATTTTATAATGTTGAGCCATGAAAATGAAAAAAAAATAATTTTTAACCATAAAAAATGTTGCCTTAACCCCAAATTCTTCAAATTCACTAGGGTAACAGGAGATAATGAGCCAAACAATTTGTTGTGCAATTTCTCCTGAGTACACCAGTACCCCATATGTGGTTGAAAACTACTTTTGAGGCACAGTACAAACTGAAGAAGGGATGGAGCGCCATATTGGAGTGCAGATTTAATTGGAATGATTTCTGGGTGCCATGTAACATTGGCAGAGCACCTGAGACTGCCTGAGCACAACTGCTGGAACAGTAGAAACCCTCCCCCCAAGGGATCCCATTTTACAAACTGCATCCCTCAATGAACTTATCTAGGGGTGCAAAGAGCATATTGACACTGCAGGTGTGTCACAAAATTTTAAATTATTGGGCGGTAAAAAAAAAAATAATTACATTACTACCTCTAAAAAAATGTTTTAACCCCAGATTTCCAATTTTCACAAGGGGAATAGGTAAAAAAAAGACCCCATAATATGTTACACAATTTCTCTTGAATATGGCTATACCCCACATGTGACTGTATAGTACTGTTTGACCGCAACACAGGGCTCGTGAAGGAAGGAGTGCCATTTGATTTTTGGAGCACATATTTTCCTAGAGTAGTTTGTGGACTCCATTTGCAGAGCCCCTAAGTGCCAGAACAGAAGAAATCCCCTTCAAGTGACCAAAATTTGGAAATTAAATCCCTCTGGGAAATCATCTATCTGTGTAGTGACAATTTAGTGTCTGGAAAACACCCATGATGTCAAATGCAGTAAATGTTGCAGAATTAAAAACTGAATAAGTCCTTGTTGTGCCCAGTACATTGTAGTGCCCATACATTGTGGCCAGCTTGTACTTCTGGAAACCTGCACTCTGTACATTTAAACAGGCTCTCATCACTAAAATAATGCCAATCGTGTGGACACAAACTGGTTTAGGCACATTGTGGGGCTCAGAAGAAGGGAGAATTTGGATTTGGGAGAGCAGATATTGCTGGATTTTTTTTAGGGGGTGAGCCATAGCGTTTTTCTAGATCATTTGTGATACTAGTAATGTGGAATCCCCCTATATTTCTGTTAACCGATGATGGACCTCAGTGGGGACTTGTGTTTCTTTGGGTTGAGTTGAATGCTATTTTGTGGTGACTTTGAGACAGATCAGTTCACATTTATCCTGTGGTCTATGCTGACATCAGGGTTTCCATCTACATCTCCGACATATGTGATTCAGGTGAAAGCTGCAATGGATCCATTCACTAATGAGGAAGCAGAGTTCCTCTGGACTCCGTTTGGCCGCTGTTCAGCGGTGTCCGTCTTTTCAAAAGTGAACAAAACTGTTGATGCCCGCACTTTTGTGCACACCTAAAAAGAAGCATAAAAAAGATGGACACTGCTGGACCACAGGGCAGACGTGAGGTCAAAGTGACTCCCTCTGCCTCATTACAGTGAATTTTCTGTTGGGAATTTTGTCTGAATTACGTTTTTCAGAGATTTAGGATATGTGTCCACGCTCTGCACACGCTGCGTCCTGGACGCATTGTGTGTTCTCCTGTGAAGATGCAAGTGTTCTCTGCAGGAGACCGCAGCTGCCTGTGCCCACTACCTTGGTTTTGGGCGCTGTGGACTTTCCCAGCTAAAGACACAACGTCTCCGCAAGCATAAATTGAGAGGATGGGAAGCTGCTCCACATGTCAGTTTACGCTGCGCAGAAAAGAAGCACAGTGGGCATGGAATTTCTACAAATCCCATCCACTGTACTTCTGCTGCACAATGCAGCAGTTTGGATGCAGCGAAAACACGCTGTGTCCAAAACGCTACAAACACTGATTGTGGGTATGCACCCTTACACATAATCCCGGTCCAAGCGCTCAGTGTAGAGCACAGGATAAATATGAGCCACGCTGTACTGTGATCTTTTAGAGGCAGAATTAATAAATCAATAGCGGTTGAAGAATTGGCTTTATTTATTTATTTTTATGCTGTTCACCGTGCGGTATAAGAGATTATACGGCTTTATTCCTCAGGTCAGTACGATTTTAGCGATACCAGATTTATATTGTTTATTTTCAAGTTTGGCGATTACCACACTAAAAATGCTTATTTACAAAATAAAGGTTTTTTGCACCACTGAATTTTGAAGGTTATAGTTTTTTTTTATTTTTCTGCCGAGAAAGTCATTCGACAGCTTAGGGTGTCCACCTCAGTAGTTAGGTACCCTGGCTGAGCTCCTGCTCCAAGCCCCGGGCCTAGTAAAGTCCACGTTTTCCAGAGATGTCTTGCCAGAACTATGGTCTCGATGGATCTGTTTTTGATGTTAGTGTGTTGCGCCTACTTCTACCCCCAGGTGTGAAGGCTCCTAAGCTAAATGTAGTGTGTGAATGTGGAACAACGGTGATTACCCCCCCCCCCCCTTATCTGAGATAGATACCGCACCTTAATTGAGGTGCAGTACCCTGTGGCGACCAGAGCCTTAGGGGTGCCACATTCCCTCATGGCAAATGGCAGCACTCCCGGGATGCAATTTTTATATGCATGTAACAGGTTAACAAGAAAACATCCTTCCCTTTTTGGGAGGCAGCAATAATTTCAAAACTTTTCAAACATTTTCAACAATGCCGGTCACAGGTCATCAAAACATTTCAAGTCAGAAAATATCATCAATGAGAGGACATTCTGCATATGAAAAACATTAACAATTATTCTTGCTTGGTTGCTGGTGTTTCCAGAGGGCCGGTCCCGACCCCCTGGTTTGGCACGATCACTTGACATCCTCTGGCATAATGACCTGACTTGCCGCATCGGTGGCACACGGGGATAAGAAGACTGGCGGGGTCAGCAACAGAGTTCCCCCTCCGGAACGGTGCTCAAGTGACCTCCTGGAACCCCTGGTTTCAAGGGTAGAATCATAACTATTCTACTATTCTGTGTGTGAACATATCATTTGGTTTGGCTCCTTTTGGTGAGTTTTTTTTATATAGTTCTTTGTGGTTTTTCTAACTAATTTAGTGTAGGGACTCGCAAGTGTGAGAATCCTTGACGAACGGATTGCGAGCTTACATATTTTGGGCCAAAATATAAACTAATATCTCACTATTTGAGGTATGGCACATTTTATCCATTTTTGCAGGATGTGTTTGGGCCTTTTGAATTCAGGTGGTTAAATGGTGAGCCTGTCATGTGTTATGTACTCATATAGTGCTAACTGGCGGGTCATTTAGCACTATATGAGTACACTCATATATATACTCATATAGTGCTAACTGACCCGCCTGACCTGGTGTTGTGCGTCATTTATAGGCCATAATTCAGACACTGTGCGTCTTGTGTATCCATGCGAGATGCACCTATATAGTGATGTTTAGCCCGCCTGACCTGGGTTTCTGGCGTCATTTATAGGTTACAGTTCAGACACTGTGCATTTCACTCATTATATGATGGGCTCCCAGTGCAAGCCTTATTAGTGTGCATGTCTTATGCTAAGCAGCCGCCCCCCTCCCCTCTAGTGTGGAGGCTGAGTGGCTGTGACATCTGCATCTTGCACCTTGGCTGCAGCCATCTTGATGAGGAAGGCTCACCACATTCTGTGTGTGCACATATCATTTGGTTTGGCTCCTTTTGGTGAGTTTTTTGATATAGTTCTTTGCGGTTTTTCTAGAATCATAACTATCTCACCAGCAGTCACATCAGGGTGTTCCGAGTGATGAATCTGTCAGCACTGTACCCCACTGGGACTCGGGTAGATAGACCGAGCATGTCAGTGTATAAGTCTCAGCTTGGCGGTGAACACTCGTTGGGTTGCTGGATCTGTCCCGTCAGCACTCGGTGGTTGCAATTTTTCTGCGCATTGCATACCACTCCCAAGGTACAAGGTATTAAGTCCTTTCTTTCCTCTTTCAACTGGTCATCCGAGGTGGTAGACTCCACCTCCGGCAAGGGATCCTCTGTTCGCGTGCTTTTCAGGGAGCCACTTCCCATGGCATGCCCCCTTTTCTTCCTGCGTCGAATGGTGAAGGGTGACTCAAACAGTACTCTGTCGCGCGTTCCTCCTGGATTCCTCCCATGAATGCACGCCCTAGCTTTTTCCTGCGCGGAATTATAAATGGCGACTGTTCTTTTTGCAAATGATTGGTTCAACACCAAATTATCCGGTTTAACACAGTTCTCTAGGTGCACAGTACCCGGTTTAATGGGCACGATATTCTGTTTGTGACACCAAATGTAGCGCCCCACAGGGCAGGTGTATAACCTACTCATTGCCGGGCCATTTTGGGTCAGGTCAGACGATGTCATGGGTGGCCTTGCCCGATTCCGTTGCCCCGAGGCGTATAGTAAATGGTGGGGGAAGCGGGATATTTGGGAAAGTTTGATGTGACGCCAACTGTGGTATGCGGCCAGGAGTAGCCGCCACTGCAGGATTCCTCGCCGGGACAGGTGTTACGACAGCCGGAATGGTGTCGCTCCCCACAGGTGAAGCAGACCCCGGGTGGAGGAAGAGGGGAGGTAATGGCGGTTGGCGCCTAAGCGCTGGGCGTCGCTGCAGGTAAGAACAAGCCAACACAGTCTCTGTGGGTTCAAGGTGTAGTTTACTCACAGCATCGGTCGCCAGCCCAGTAGTACTGGTCACTGCCATGATGGGCTCCGGTCAATCCCAGGCAAGTAAGGGGCCACCACCGGTGTTTTAACCTTTTCCTATCCTGCGTTCCCCCGGGGGGGGACATTCCAAAAATGTATACTTTGTCAGGCCACTGCCTTGTTTTTCAGTCACATGTGAATAAATTGATTTCCTGTTGATTTATTTTACAAAATTCATTCATATTGCAAAATTCTGTTTTGACGTTTTTTCCCAATTATAATAGGATTTCAATGGGCAGAACAGGAAATTTTATTGGATAGGAAAAGGTTAAGAGAGAAGGAGAGAGAGTGTCCTATTTCTAGGGTGTCCCCCTCAGTAGTTCGGTACCCTGGCTGAGCTCCAAGCCCCGGGCCTAGTAAAGTCCAAGTTTTCCAGAGATGTCTTGCCAGAACTATGGTCCTGATGGATCTGTTTTTGATGTGAGTGTGTTGCGCCTATTTCTACCCCCAGGTGGAACCCGCCCCCAGGTGGCTGGCTTCAGTGACTGGTGAAGTGCCATGATCGTGATGGCCACCCCCCTGCCTACCCTGAGCCATCTCACCCTATGTGAAGGCTCCTAAGCTGTATGTAGTGTGTGAATGTGGAACACCGGTGATTAACCCCCCTGAGATAGATACCACACCTTAATTGAGGTGTAGTACCCTGTGGCGACCAGAGCCTCAGGGGTGCCACAGGTACAGTGCAGCAACCCCGTGATCGCCATGATGTAACCGTACGTCATAGGTCGGGAATGTACCAATTTCCATGATGTACAGTTACATCAAGAGTCGTGAAGGGGTTAATATTTAGTTGCACATCCTTGGGAATAGATAACTCCCACCAGTTGCTTCCTATAACCATCAACAAGTGTCTTACACCTTTCAACTGGATTTTTGGACCGATTTTCTTTTGCAAACTGCTCCAGGTCTCTCATAATTAAAGGGTGCCTTCCAGGGTCGGACTGGAGAGTCTGGGGCCCACCAGGGGAATTGACTCCTTGGGCCCACCCTACAGTTATATGCAAATACATGTTTGTTGTTATCCCCGACCCCGTTATACTGTAGCATTGCACATCTCCTGTGCACACACCATAACTGGGATGTACAATTACAGTAGTTTGCAGTAAAGGGCTTGTTTGGTGAAAACAAGTTATCACCGATCCACAGTTAGGTAGGTGATAACTTATTGATTGCTGGAACCAGACCAGTGGAAACAGCACCGATCGGAAGAATGAGGAACTTTTATCCCCATTATAGAATACAGCAGGAGGTCAGATGTGTGACCGCAGCTCCATTCATCCTCTATGGGACGGTCAGAAAAAGCCAAGTACAGAGCTCGCAGTCACTGAGGAATAAAGGGATCACGAGTCGAGTCAGACATGAGCTCCAGTGTAAGGCTACATTCACATGACCATTACATTTTGCGGTCTGCAAAAAATGGTCCGTTTTTTTCATGGATGCATCCGTGTGGCATCTGTGTGACATCCGTTCCGTTCCGTACACGGGTCATGTCTCATCTGTGTGCCTTCTGTTTTTTTGCGGACCACAAAACACGGAAGCAGCTAGATAAATAGTTATAGATAGAGGGATAGATAGAAAGATAGAGGGATAAATAGATGTGATGAATGAATAGAGGGATAGATAGAGAGATAGATCATAGATGAGAAAGACATATATAATGTCCCACTCTCCAGCATTTTGTAATCTTGCACCCTTTAGTGCCTTTCATGTGGCACTAAAGGGTACATAGCCTTGTATTTAGCCAAAAAAATAAATAATTTAAAAACACAACATGGGGTCCTCCCTATTTTGTGTAGCCAGCTCGGGTAAAGCAGATGGCTGCAGCCTGCAGACCACAGCTGGCAGCTTCACCTTGGCTGGTAATCCAAAACAGAGGGTACCCTACGCTGTTATTTTAAATTAAATAAATAATTTAAAACAAAAATATGTGGGGTCCCCGCCAAATTGGATCACTAGCCAAAGTAAAGCGGACAGCTGGGGTCTGGTATTTTCAGACTAGGGAGGTCCGCGGTTCTTGGACCCTCCCCAGCCTAAGAATAGAAGGCCGCAGCCGCCCCAGAAGTAGTGCATCTATTAGATGCGCCAATCCTGGTGCTTTTTCCCAGCTCATCCTGTGGTGGCAAACGGGGGAATATTTGGGGTTGATACCAGATGTGTAATGTCACGTGGCATCAAGCCCACAGCATCTATCAGATACCTGACATCACTAACCCAGTCAGTAATTTAAAAAAAATAGACGACAAACAATTTTTTATTTGCAAAAACACTCATCAACACATTCCCTCTGTCACCAATTTATTGAAAAGAAAAAACAAATCCGATCCGGCGTAATCCAATAAGGGGGTTCCACGACGATCCATACTCACTGCCCCAGTCAATGAAGAACAGAACATTCCCCATTGGCTGGGAGAGCAGTACAGTGACCTGGGCTAACATCATGAGATCAGCACAGTTCACTGCAGGGCATGACCAGCGCTGACTTCAGGAGGTTAGTGAGGTACATTACCTGCGGTGATGGAAGCCACTGCACTCCTGACGTCAGCACTGGCCACTGACTTCTATGCCCGCCGCGTTCTCAGATCACCTCTCGCGAGTGGCCCGTGACGTCACCGCTAGACACAGTGGCTCGGGCCGTCTGCGAGAGGTGATGTGAGAACGTGGCTGCCAGTGATGAGCGCCGATGTCAGGAGTGCAGTACTTCATCCTGCAGGTAATGAACTTTACTAACCTCCTGACGGCAGCGCTCATCAGCCCCGTGGCTGCTCGCACTGAAATGCGGGCATATGCGGACACACTGCAGTGTGGGCATATGCGGACACACTGCAGTGCGGGCATATGCGGACACACTGCAGTGCGGGCAGATGCTGACACACTGCTGTGCGAGAAGCCGCGGGGCTGGAGCAGGAGTGGTACACAGACTGCACGGGCACCAACGGAAGTTACACAGATGTGCTTCTGTGTGGCTTCAAGGGATTTTGCGGGCTCATTGACTTGTATTGAGTCACGGTCTTTTATTACGGAACAGAATAGGACATGTTCCATAATAACGGAACGGACATACGGCATCCAATGTGGTTTTTTGTAGGATCGGATGCACACGGACGTACTTCCATGTGCCATCTGATCCTACACAAAAGACATTGAAAAGATGGTTCTGTCCGTGGGTCCGCAAAAAAACAGGAACTGACCAGGACAGACGGAACAGTCATGTGAATGAGCCTTTATGGAGATAAAAGTTGCACATTTTACAGATTGCTGGGACCGGCACCAATCAGACCCCCACTGATGATTAAGTTATCACTTATCCTTAGGTCATATTCACACTTTTAGTATTTGGTCAGTATCTTACATCAGTATTTGTAGCCAAAACCAGGTGAAAAATGCAGAAGTGGTGCCCATGTTTCTATTATACTTTTCCTCTGATTTTACCACTCCTGGTTTTGGCTACAAATACTGAGGTAAAATTCTGACAAAATACTGAACGTGTGCACGTGGCCTTAGAACAGGTGATTACTTGTTTTCATTGAAGAACCTCTGTAAGTAAATATTTGCTGCAGTGTAATAATCACAGGACAGGGAGGGGTTAAATGTTCAAGTATTTAATCTCTATTGGAAATAATCTTCCCCATATTGATATCAGAGAGAAAATAGGACCTCCATACACAGCACAATCCACTATACCAAGACCAATAATACCACATACAAGAGAGAAAAACCGCCACACTGACCAGACCACATAGGGACTAATTAATACCACATACAAGGGAGAAATACTGCAACACTATGACCAGATCACATATTACCACCGCACAGTGACCAAATACAACCACATACAAGGGAGAAATACCACCACACAGTGACCACACCACAGTGACCAAATAATACCACATACAAGAGAGAAATACCACCATACCATGACCAGATCACATATCCACATGGTGACCGAATACTACCACATACAAGTGTCAAATATCAACACCCCATGACCAGACCAAATAGTACCCGAATTCTACAATAATGATCATGAATAAAAACCACAATACTAATAACACTAATACTACCATCAGTATCATTATACACAGGAGCTCTGTATACAGTGTCAGTGTACATGTAATACAGTGATCACCAGTGACATTATGCACAGGAGCTCTGTATATAGTGTATAGTGTATGTGTGTACATGTAATACACTAGCTTTCCAATGACGTCTCTAGTTGAAATTATTCATATTGGCTTTTTCTCTTCATCCGGCACAGAACGCCATTACTTCTTCCTTCCATGACTCGACTCTGCAAAAAATAAAAACACACAGTCACTTATAGCTGATCATTCCCAGAGAACATTCCATACTTTTTTCCCTAATTTCTAAACTGTCAGGCTTTTGTTCCCCCATGGAAGACAGTATCCTCAAAATTAAATTATATTACAGCAGTAATAATGTCCCCTAATTTGCCCCTACAGTAATTATGTCCATTATTTGCCACCATACACCAATAATGGATGTTCCTTCTTCTGGCCCCATATAGTAATTATGTCCCCCATCCTGGCCATCTTTATTTAATAATCTCTCCCTTCTTGGCACCCTTTATTTAATAATGTCTTCCATCCTGGCCGCATAATGTATACACTATGCTAGTGTATACAGGGATGGTTAGGCAGGGATTAGCAGTATGCACCCAGAACTGCTTGTGGTTCTGGGTGCATATTACACCTGACAGGTGACAGTTGACAATGCACATGCCAGTCTTAAAGATGTTATCCACTACTTTGGCATTGATGGCCTAAGGCGGGCTTTGCACGTTGCGACATCGCAAGCCGATGCTGCGATGTCGCACGCGATAGTCCCCGACCCTGTCGCAGGTACGATATCTTGTGATAGCTGGCGTAGCGATAATTATCGCTACGCCAGCTTCTCATGCACTCACTTGCCCTGCGACCGTCGCTCTGGCCGGCAACCCGCCTTCTTCCTAAGGGGGCGGGTCGTGCGGCGTCACAGCGACGTCACACGGCAGGCGGCCAATGGCGGCGGAGGGGCGGAGATGAACAGAACATAAACATCCCGCCCACCTCCTTCCTTCCGTATAGCCGCTGGCGGCAGGTAAGGAGATGTTCCTCGTTCCTGCGGCTTCACACACAGCGATGTGTGGAATGAGGAACTACATCGTACCTGTCGCGGCACCAGCATTATGGAAATGTCGGAGCCTGCACCGATGATACGATAACGACGCTTTTGTGCTCGTTCATCGTATCATCTAGGATTTACACACTACGACATCGCAAGTGACGCCGGATGTGCGTCACTTTCGATTTGACCCCACCGACATCGCACCTGCGATGTCGTAGTGTGCAAAGCCGCCCTAACTTTAGGAAAGTTCATCAATGTCTTATCAGCGGGGATCCAACACCCTGCACACGGCACTGATCAACTGTTCTCGGTGCCGGCTCAGTTCTGGAGCTGCTCCGTCTTCTGATAGCAGCTGCGGCCGTGTACTGCACTTCTGCCTCCTATTTATTTCAATGGGAGGTGAACGTGCAGTACAGACCTCGGCCACTATAAGTTGACAGGGTATCTCCGAAACTAACTATTTTTCGCTGCCTGATGCTACCACCAGCACCAAGAACAGCTGATCAGCGGGAGTGCCGAGTGTTGGACCCTGGCCAATCAGACATTGATGACCTATCAATGTAAAAGTAGTGGACGACCTCTTTAATAAAGGGCTCGCTCGAGTATGATATGCCTAATTCATTAAGAGACCCATGCCATGATTTTTTGGGCATCTTAATAGTCATAGGGACTGCAGTATCATAGTATCATAGTATCATAGTTTTTAAGGTTGAAGGGAGACTCTAAGGGGTACTTTGCACACAGAGATAAATCTGCGGCAGATCTGTGGTTGCAGTGAAATTGTGGACAATCAGTGCCAGGTTTGTGGCTGTGCACAAATGGAACAATATGTCTATGATTTCACTGCAACCACAGATCTGCCAAAGATTTATCTCTGTGTGCAAAGTACCCCTAAGTCCATTTAGTTCAACCCGTAGCCTAACATGTTGATCCAGAGGAAGGCAAAAAAAAAAAAAACAAAAACCCCAATGTGGCAAACAAGTTCCAATGGGGAAAAAATTTCCTTCCTGACTCCACATCCGGCAATCAGACTAGTTCCCTGGATCAATACCCTGTCATAAAATCTAATATACATAACTGGTAATATTAAATTTTCAAAGAAAGGCATCCAGGCTCTGCTTAAATGTTAGTAGTGAATCACTCATTACAACATCATGCGGCAGAGAGTTCCACAGTCTCACTGCTCGTACAGTAAAGAATCCTCATCTGTGATTATGATTAAACCTTCTTTCCTCAAGACGTAGCGGATGCCCCCGTGTTCCAGTCGCAGGCCTAGGTGTAAAAAGATCTTTGGAAAGGTCTCTGTACTGTCCCTTCATATATTTATACATTGTGATTAGATCCCCCCTAAGCCTTCGTTTTTCCAGACTAAATAACCTCAAGTTTAATAACCTGTCTTGGTATTGCATCCCACCCATTCCTCTAATAATCTTGGTCGCTCTTCTCTGCACCCTTTCCAGTTCAGCTATGTCCTTCTTATATATCGGTGACCAGAATTGTACACAGTATTCTAAGTGCGGTCGCACTAGTGACTTGTACAGAGGTAGAACTATATTTTTTTCATGAACACTTATACCTCTTTTAATACATCCCATTATTTTATTAGCCCTGGCAGCAGCTGCCTGACACTGTCCACTAAAGTGAAGTTTACCATCCACCCATACACCCAAGTCTTTTTCTGTGCCTGTTTTACCCAGTGTTCTACAATTAAGTACATAATCATACATTTTATTTCCTCTACCCAAGTGCATGACCTTACATTTATCTACATTAAACTTCAATTGCCACTTCTCAGCCCAATCCTCCAATTTACATAAATCTCCCTGTAATATAAAATTATCCTCCTCTGTATTGATTACCCTGCAGAGTTTAGTATCATCTGCAAATATTGAAATTCTACTCCGCATGCCCACAACAAGGTCATTAATAAATATGTTGAAAAGAAGCGGGCCCAATACTGACCCCTGTGGTACCCCACTATGAACTGAGACCCAGTCCGAGTAGGTACCATTAATAACCACCCTTTGTTTCCTATCACTGAGCCAGTTTTTAACCCAGTTACACATATTTTCCCCTATCCCCATTATTCTCATTTTATGTACCAACCTTTTGTGTGGCACCGTATCAAAAGCTTTTGAAAAGTCCATATACACAACATCCACTGCATTTCCCTGGTCCAGGCTTGAACTTACCTCTTCATAGAAGCTGATCAAATTAGTTTGACAGGATCGATCCCTCATAAACCCATGTTGATACTCTGTCATAAGGTTATTTTTCTTGAGATACTCCAGTATAGCATCTCTCAAGAAACCCTCAAGGATTTTACCAACCGTAGAGGTTAAACTTACCGGCCTATAATTTCCCGGCTCAGTTTTTGTCCCCTTTTTGAATATTGGCACCACATTTGCTATGCGCCAGTCCTGCGGTACTGACCCTGTTATTAAGGAATCTGTGAAGATTAAAAATAGTGGTCTATCACAGAACTCAATTCCTGTAGTACTCTGGGATGTATGCCATCCGGGCCGGAGATTTGTCAACCTTAGTGATTTCGAGGCGGCGGCGTACTTCCTGCTGGGTTAAGCAGGTAATATTCAAGGGTGAATTTATGGCATCACTGGTCATGTCATCTGCCTTGGCATTTTCTTGTATAAAAACCGTAGAAAAAAATTCATTCAGCAGGTTGGCTTTACCCTCATCCCCTTCCACCATTTCACCAAGACTATTTTTAAGGGGGCCAACACTATCGCTTTTCAGTTTTTTACTGTTTATGTAGTTAAAGAATATTTTAGGATTATTTTTACTTTCTCTTGCAATGAGTCTCTCTGTCTCAAACTTAGCTAACTTAATTTGCTTTTTACATATTTTATTTAATTTTCTATAATTATATAATGCCTCATCACTACCTACCCTCTTTAATTCTTTTAAGGCTTTCTGTTTTTCTTTTATTGCTTCCCTTACAGCTCTATTTAGCCATAGGGGTTTCTTCCTATTTCTAGCATGTTTGTTCCCATAGGGTATATTTTCTGCACAAGCCCTATTCAGGATGCTCATAAAAGTCTCCCATTTGCTTTGTGTACTTTTATTACTTAGTACATCATCCCAGTTTATTGCACTAAGATCATCTCTCAACCGTTTAAAATTTGCTTTCCTGAAGTTTAGTGTCCTTGTAGCCTCTCTACTATACATCTTACTGAAGAATACATGAAAACTTATTATTTTGTGATCACTATTCCCCAAGTAACCCCCAACTTGTATATTTGATATGCGGTCTGGCCTATTGGTTAGTACAAGGTCTAGTAGTGCTCCCCCAGTAACATTTTTGACATTAAAAACACTGTCAGTTTTGCTGAATATGATGGGGCAGGGTGTAGCATCGCCCCACCCCCACAGCTCCATCCATTTTGGCAAAGCTGCTTAAAGCTGGTGTTAAACATGAAAAGTCACAACATTTTCAAAGCATTATATGTCAGTTTTCTGTTTAAAATTTTGGATTAATTGGCCCAAATGTATATGTGCACACAACCTAGTTTTAAATTTGTCATGCCAGGGCGAGATGACGTCCAGCATGTAGCACAAAGGGCAGTGAAACAGGTACAAGGGGGCTCTGGGGATTGGGACAGGTGGTATGGGTGACCTCTATTCACTCACCTGAGGCTGAACCCTGCACTTCCTATTGTCCCTAGATGAGTCTTTCCCCCAATGCGCGATCACATGCTTAAGTGTAGCGTCCTCAGGGCCTTAGGGTACTCGTCACCGGGACAGTGGTTCCTTGGGGTAGCTGTGACTGGCCTGACCCGGTTCCATGACCCCGTCGGCTACATGAAAAACAAAAAACAGCAAACGGACAAGTGTCCAGTACAGATGGGGATGGAAAGAGGGTGATGGGCCCCTGGGAAGTGTTTCACCAGTTGCAGTGGAGACTGGGGTCTCAGCCTCCTCCGCCGCCGACCCTTCCTGCGACTAGTCCTCTCCCAGGGGCAGTACTGGATGGGGAATGGGGATGCTTCGCAGAGCCACCCGTGGTATGCGGCCAGGAATTAGCTGCACAGTCTCTCTCCGGGGCAGGTGTTAGTGTGACGCCCTGGCCGGGCCAGGTAGTCACAAATAGGGCACCGCATTACACCTTCCCTCACAGGTAACACACAGCCAACCACAAAACCCTAGTCACCCCCCTCAGGGCTTGATAGACACACCAGGGGGCGGAACCAGGCGGTTGGAAGACGCCCACCGAGGAGTCCTAGACAGCCTGGGGCGGGGAAAAGTCAGAAAAGTTTGAGAGTTCAAGTTGGAGAGGTGTGTGGGCTGGAGCTGTGTCCAGCTCCAGCACATGCGAGAACCCAAATTGAACAGGTGCCAGGGTTGGAGACCTGGTGCCTTTGGCTAGGAGGCAGACGGTGGTCTCCGTCTGCAGGAGCCGGGAAGACGGCTTGGTGGAACCGAGGTGGACCGGGGCAGGGTAGTGGCCTGCCGGTACTGACCCGGCGAACCGACTCGGAAACCGGAGCACAAAGGGGGGTACTCAGACCCTGAAGCTAGGTCCAGAAGCGACTGGGGGCTAGCTAAGTAACTGATTGCGGCCAGGACTAGAGGTCCTGTCCCACCCAAAGTCCCGACTGAAGGCAACAGCCTGGACTGCGCAGCGCGGTGCCGGACGGCACGGTTGTACTCACTCAGCCACAAATGTACGCAATGTCTCTGGTAAACCAACCGGCTGGATGGACGGGTCCCGCAGCCGGCTGCTGTGACTTCTCCTGGACGGTTGGTGGTGGCTGCCTTTCTCTGCACCTTTGTGTATGTTCGGTCCCGATGGATTCCCACTGGTAACCCGCTCCCCAGCGTATATATGTGCCGGAGGAGCCCTTTTGCCCACAGGCTCTGGCCCTTGGAACTCTAGCTGTGGCGATAGCTGTATTTCCTTTTGCTGGTCGGACGGTTGCCTTCAATCGGGTCTTGGCTGTTAGGAAACCCCTGGGGTTCCGGTCACTGACGGATTTGACCTCTAATGGCAACTCCAAGCCTGGTCGGGATCCGTAGGCCCTGCCTGTGTGTGCTGGCTTCACTTCGCTTCCCGGTTCGGTACCGGCGGGCCACCGCCCGTCCCCGGTCCTACGGTTCCGCGTTGATCGGCCTCTCCTGCAGACGGCCACCACCGTCTGCCAACCTTGCTCTTAGTGCCCGGGCCACACACCCGGACACGGTCAGTTTACTCCTCCGCTACTACTTCACTCCTTCACTTCCCTAACTCCTCTCTGCTCTCCCTGACTTCCTTCTCCCACCTCCAGGACTGTGAACTCCTCGGTGGGTGGGGCCAACCGCCTGGCTCCACCCCACCTGGTGTGGACATCAGCCCCTGGAGGGAGGCAACAAGGATTTTGTGTCTGGCTGATGTGCCTGTCTCAGGGTGGGGGTGTGGGTTGTAGTACCTGTGACGACCTGGCTAGTCCAGGGCGCCATATTCCCCCTTGGTTAAATGCAGACCGTCCGCGGGCTGCCCGTCCATCACCGGTTTTATTTTTCTTTTTTTTTTTTTTTTAACTGTAAAAATATAAAACATCAACAGTTTATACAGTTTAAATCTTCCCTTATGGGAGGCAGGTCACTTGAACGTTGCAAAACACATAGATATACATACACTTTTAATAATAACGGACGGACGGCTTCCGCTCTCCCACCCAAGCAACCTAGCCCTGATGCTGCCCCTAAGAAGTGGGCAGCACCCCTTGACCCCAGTCCAGATCCAGGCTGCCCAAGCGGGAACGGGTACGGTGTCTCGCACCTGGCTGTCACTTCAGGGGACCCCACGTCCATGGGGGACCCATGACCCCCAGAGGATGGCCACCGGTCCTGGTGGTGGCCGGGCCCCAGCCTCCTCTGCTGCGGGCCCTTCCTCCAATCTGCCTCTCTGGAAGCGGCAACGGAAACATGCCCCAACATATTTACAATCCCACAAGTTCGTGGGTGCCCTGCAAGTTCTCAGGCATGTCCATGAAGAGTTCCCTCATGCAAACGGTACAAAGGGTGCCTGCAGGGACAACTTGCCGGCAACGGCCAGGTCAATCACGGTGTCAATCAGGTTACTTTCTCGGTTGATTCATTCATTTACTTAACAGGTTACGGTACTGGTGGTCCCAACGGGGACAAAGGTGCAACAGAGGAACCGCTGTCTTATTTCAAGTCCACACCACAGGCCGGAGGAGGGGACTGGGCCGGTTCTTGGGCCTCCTGGCCTCCTCTCAGCTTGGCATCAAGGGCAAACCAGCCCCTCTCTCCACAGTGCCGCATGTATGTCACTAGATCGCCTGGGAGCAAGTTACGGCCCGGGTGGCCCTCTGGCAAGTGGGCATTGACATCCCGACGGGCCACAAACACCTCGGCTTCCAGGCCCGGCTCGAAAATAAATCCATAACCCCGGCAGGGGTCAAATCTTCGCACCTAACCCTCGTATCTCGGGCCCCATATCCGGAAGGTGGCTCTGCGGAGGTTCTCTTTTTCTTGAATCGTGCGGGCTATCAGCTCAGCCTTCCGCTTCTCCCTCTCCGCAATTTCCCGGCCCAGCTGGCTCGGCTCCCTGTCCCAATAAGGGGCGTCTGTCTGCCCCTGCGCACGGGTCGGGCCCCGCAGGATCTCCTTCACACTGCCCACTACTGGCGTCCACTGTGGAAGGTCCCGCGGTGTCATGGCCTGGGGTGCTGCCTCACAGCAGCGACCCGGCGCAGCCTCAGCCGAGGCGGGGGATAAGGGTACAGGGGTCCTCACCTGCTGAGCCTCCACCTCCTGGACGGAACGGATCACCGGAGACGGAACGGTACTGGGTGCGGTCACTTCCGATGCCACCGGTGTGTCTTCGCAGACCGATGCTGCCCTCGGGAGCTTCCTCGGAAGCGGTGCGGGTCGTCTGCGGACCTCGTCTGCAGGCTGGTCCGCTCGGGCGGACAGGCAGGGTTCCACTACCGGTTGTGGGGGTAGCAGGCCTAGTGGCGGGGCGGCAGCAGCCAACATGGGTAGCGGGGGAGGCAGCAGGGTGAGCGGGCACAGACCGGGCCCCTCAGCCGCGACGACCGATCCTGTAGGAACACAGGGGCGTGGGTCGCTTACCTGCTCCTCCAAGACTTCCTCCACCTCGCGTCTCCGTATGGCCGCCACTACATCCGCCATGTCGGCCTCCCACTCCTCCAGGAGGAGCTGCACTTTCACCTGCAGACGGCTGCTCAGACGGACGTGTCACAAACCACCGGGGGGGTCACTCAGAAATCCCCCGCGCTGGCTACCAGTACGTCACAATCGGGGGGTAACAAGTGGGGGTCACCCCTACTTTATACCTCCCGACCGACAGACAGAGCACGTGACGCGCTCTCTAGCGCCCCTCTTATAGTCAGGCCAATTATGGAATTGCCCGACAATAAGCAAGGAGGCCGCTATACTACTTATGCCGATTATTGAAGGGTCCCCGGTGAGAGTAAGGTATATACTCCCCCGACCTCCGCGGGCGGAATATATAATATCTTCCCGAATCTCACTGGCCTCCCCACAATAATCCTTGGCACAACTCGCTGCCACCAACCGCTTCACGGTAACTATTAGCCGAACACACAGACGTGGGATTCAAGATCGAGATAACAGAACAGCCCAAGATTAATTATATAATTTAATCGCCTAAAGCACACTAGAAACTACAATATATACAATAGGGAATCTACAGAATATACAGTTATGTCAGAGTACAGTTACAATCAAAGCATGGGTTACAAACAGGCATACACAGTTCCAGCAGTTACCTTGTTGCGTCTGGCCACAGGGGGGCGCTGTAGACCAGGTTTCCAGGAACCCCCTCACAGGTCTTTCCCAACCAGGCCCCCGAGCAGAAGAACACTGGAAAATGGCCGAAGTAGGGTTATCAACCTGGGCAGATCCAGGTCCCCTCCTACCTTAGTGACCTCACAGGGAAGCACTGCCACTCCCCCTGCACGGATCAGAATTATCCAGCAAAGGGGATATTGGCCATAACTTTGCCTGGGAGCGTCGTAGGCGGACGCCAATGCTCTCATTGTGACAGTTATGAATTTAGCTACAGAACGAGGGGACTCATGACCTGTCTGCCAGTTCCCCATTGGCTGATATCACGCCTGGGGCATTTCCCAAGCTCCCCCTTCCATAAAAAAGGTGTGCCAGCATCGTCCGCCTGCGCAAACACCATTTTTATGGTTGCCATATTTATCGGAGATATGGCTTGCGAGATATGAACCATTTTTTACTGGAGTCGTTCTGTCTGGCTACTTCCAAGCCTTGCTAATGAGATACAACTCTTGTTACAGGGTGACGGCAGGGAGCCATCCTGTGTCCATTGTCCGCACAACATCTCATCTCCATATCAGAGGAGATGGCTGTTGGAGGTGTAAGTGGGATGTGACACCTTCACAGATGCTGGACATTTGAGAACAAGAATGGAGGGGGGGCACTGCCAGGGAGTGATGAGAGCAATTATGACTTCTAGTCATAATTCCTCTTCATATCCCAGGATTTACCTCACACCTCCCCCCTTTTGAGGGCGCTAGGGGGCAGCACACTCCGGTGTTCCCCCGTGCGCCCGTCCGCGACCTCTCCTTGTCGGGACAGCCCGTCTGCGTTACCGTGGTCACGGCCCCTTTTGTGGCGAATGGTGAAGTCGTATTGCTGGAGCGCAAGGCTCCATCGCAACAATCGCCCATTCGTCCCAGAGACGGTGTGCAACCAGCTGAGGGGATTGTGGTCCGTCTCCACGATGAAGTGGCGCCCGTATAGATAGGGTTGCAGACGCTGCAGGGCCCACACTATGGCCAGGCACTCCTTCTCCATTGTAGAATAGGCCACTTCCCTTGGTAACAGCTTCCTGCTCAGGTACAAGACTGGGTGCTCTTGGCTCGCAGAGTCCACCTGGCTGAGCACCGCACCGAGGCCGAAGTCACTGGCGTCGGTCTGTACTACAAACGGCCGCGTGAAGTCGGCTGCCTGTAGCACGGGCGGGCTGGACAGGGCGTCCTTTAGGGCCCGGAAGGCTGTCTCGCAGTCCATTGTCCAATCGACTGCAGAGGGCAGCTTCTTCTTGGTGAGGTCCGTCAAGGGCTTTGCCAGGCTACTATAGCATGGAACAAACCTCCTATAGTACCCAGCGGTCCCCAAGAAGGACATCACCTGCTTCTTGGTCCTGGGGGTGGGCCAGGATGCGATGGCCTCCACTTTCTCAGGCTCGGGCTTCAGCGTTCCCCCACCTACCCGGTGACCGAGGTACTGGACCTCGCTCATGGCCAGCTGACACTTTCCCGGCTTGATGGTCAAACCTGCCCGGTGGATCCGCCTGAGCACCTGTGCTAGATGCTCTAGGTGGTCCTCCCAGGTGGGACTGAAGACGGCAATGTCATCCAGGTACGCGGCCGCGTACCCTTCAAGTCCCTTGAGCAGGGTGTTGACCATCCGCTGGAAAGTGGCAGGGGCATTCCTCATCCCGAATGGCATCACCGTGGACTCGTACAGTCCAAATGGGGTAATAAAGGCAGAGCGTTCCCTGGCCTTGCGAGTCAGGGGGATCTGCCAATATCCCCGGCTCAGGTCCATGATGGTCAGGTACTGAGCCCCGGCCAACTGATCGAGCAGGTCATCGATGCGTGGCATTGGGTACGCATCGGCGACCGTGACAGCATTGAGCCCCCTGTAGTCCACGCAGAACCGAGTGGTTCGGTCCTTCTTAGGGACGAGGACTACAGGCGAGGCCCAAGCGCTGTTGGAGGCCTGGATCACCCCCAGCTCCAGCATCTCGTCAATCTCCTGGCGCATGTGTTGCTGCACCTCCAGGGAGACCCGATATGCTGAACGCCGGATCGGGGGATGATCCCCAGTGTCCACGTGATGGACAGCCAAGTCAGTCCTTCCGGGCTGGTTGGTAAACAACCCCCGGAAGGGGTGTAGGGTGGCCCACAGCTGGGACCGTTGGTCCTCCAAGAGCTGGTGGCCAACCTCCACATCCTCAATGGATCCGCCTGCCCTAACCTGGGCTAGCATATCCAAGAGGGTTTCCGCTTCTTCCTCCTCGGGCAGGTTGCACACGGGGAGCGCACATGCCTCCCGCTCATGATGTGCCTTCATCATGTTCACATGGAAGGGCTTCCGCCTTCCACGGGCAGGGTCCAGGGTGACCAGGTACGTCACAGGGTTGAGCTGCTGGTACACGAGGTATGGGCCTTCCCAGGCTGCCTGAAGCTTGTCCTGTGGTACGGGGACCAGTACCCACACCTCTTGACCCACTTGGTAGGTCCTCTCACAAGCGTTCTGGTCGTACCAACGCTTCTGATCAGCCTGGGCTTGAGCCATATTGTCGTGTACCAGTTGCGTCAAGGCCTGCATTTTGTCCCGGAAGCGCATGACATACTCGATAACCGACACTCCAGGGGTGGCCAAATCCCCTTCCCAAGCCTCTTTCACCAGAGCCAGGGGGCCCCGCACACGTCGCCCGTACAGGAGCTCAAACGGTGAGAATCCTGTTGAGGCCTGTGGAACCTCCCGGTAAGCAAATAACAGGTGTGGGAGATACCGCTCCCAGTCACGCCCATGGGAGTCGACCAACATCTTAAGCATCTGCTTTAAGGTGCCATTGAACCGCTCGCACAGGCCATTAGTCTGTGGATGGTACGGGCTGGCCACCAGATGTCGCACCTGGACTTGCTTACAGAGGGTCTCCATCAGCTGGGACATGAATTGGGTCCCCCGGTCGGTGAGCATTTCCTGGGGAAAACCCACTCGGGAGAAAATCTCCAGCAATGCGGTGGCCACCTTGTCAGCCCGAATGGACGACAAGGCCACTGCTTCTGGGTACCGGGTGGCATAGTCCACTACCGTCAGTATGAAGCGTTTCCCGGAGCTGCTGGGGATGGCCAGCGGGCCGACCATATCCACAGCCACCCTCCTGAAAGGCTCATCGATGATTGGCAGAGATACCAGTGGGGCTTTGGGGCGTGGCCCCGCCTTCCCCACTCTCTGACAGGTTTCACACGAACGGCAGTAGGCAGCCACATCGGCCCCCATTTTTGGCCAGTAGAAATGCTGGTTTAACCTGGCCTTGGTCTTAGCGATCCCTAGGTGTCCGGCCATCGGAATCTCATGTGCGATCCGCAACAACTCCGTCCGGAACGGATAGGGTACCACCAACTGTCGGTCCCTGGGCCACGCCTCCGGTGAACCCTGCTGGACCGTGGCCCGGTACAGCCGTCCTTGGTCCCAGACCACTCGCTCCGGGTCCGAGTCCGAGGGAGGCTGTGCCGCCTGCTCCTTTAGAGCTTTCAGGCTGTCGTCAGCTTCTAACGCTGCCTGAAACCCCTGACCAGATGTGGCCAGAATCGACGAGACTGTCACATCTTCGATCAGTACCCCGGGACCTGTGTCCTGGCCTCCACCTGACTCGGCTGCCACTTGGTCAGAAGGGGAAGAGCTATCGGACCTCCGGGAGGCCCCTTGGCTTCCAGCACTCCCACTGCGGGTGACAGCGGCCACAGCCGCTGCGACCGTGGGTCGTGCCTGCTCCTCCTCCGTTCCTGACCAAGTCGCCGGTTCAGGCAGACCTACCTGGCTTCCTGACACCCCGGTTGTGGGGGAACCATGCACCGAGATCTTACCTGGGAGCACTTCCGCTCCTGGACCGGCCCCAATCTCACCTGCCTGTTCCCCTCCTGCAGCAACAGAACCCCGGTGTGAAATCTCTGGGGACCCCACATTTGCTGTGGTAGCCCCCACCCCACACACTGGTCCTCCCCCTGCAGCACCCTGCTCTCTGCTTATCCCTGCAGAGGGCAACAGATCCCAGCTCACAGGCTGGTTACTTGTAGAGGCATTGTCACACCTTTCTCTGACCCCCTCCCCTGTCACAGCTGCAGCTGTGTGTGTGTCTATGGTGTCTGTGCAAGCAGAAATATCAGAGTTCACTCCCTCCTCCCTTACATCATTCATAGATAACACATTAACATTGTCAGGAGTCATGTCAGCACTGGCTGAAGGTTCAGCCTTTGGGGCGGGGCCAAACTGGGAGGTTATTTGCCCCAAATCTGTCCCAAGTAGCACGTTTGCAGGGATCCGATCAGTTACCCCCACCTCCCTCACCCCTCGCCCTGCGCCCCAGTCCACATAAATGTCAGCAACAGGCAGCGCCGGGTCAATGCCTCCAATCCCGGAGACAGCGAGGGTTTTTCCAGGGATCAAGTCTTGGGGGGACACCATCTCAGGCCGCACCAGAGTCACCTCCGAGGCGCTGTCTCGCAGTCCTATGGTCACAGACTGGCCGACGGTGACAGGTTGGAAGCTGTCCAGGGACCTACCACCACCCCCACCCACACAATACACCTTGGGCGGCCCTTGGGACGGGGACGGAGCCGGGGCCTTGGGACGCTGAGGGCACATGGCCTTGAAGTGTCCAGGTAGGTTGCACTGGTGGCACCGTCTTGGTTCTGCCACGGGCCTGGAGAGGGGAGTTGAGGGGGACACCCCCTGCAGTCTAGGGGCAGGTGGGGCAGTCGCAGAATTCATCTTACCCCCTCTCCAGGTGCTGCTGGTGGCCGCTCTCCTGGCCTCAGGGGCCCGGTTGTTGGTGTAGTCATCGGCAAGGGCAGCTGTAGCCGTGGATCCCTTTGGCTTCTGGTCTCGGATGAACTGGCGGAGATCCTCAGGGCAGTTCCACAAGAGTTGCTCCGTGATGAACAAGTCCAGGATCTCCGGTCCGGTGGAAAGCTGCAGGCCTTGGGTCCAGTGGTCGGCAGCTCGGGCAAGTGCCCGCCGGTGGTCAGCCCAGGAGTCCTTTGGTCCCTTCTGCAGCGTCCGGAACTTCTTGCGGTAGGACTCCGGGGTGAGGTTGTACTGTTGGATCAGGGCCCGCTTGATGGTGTCGTAGCCCTGATCCGCCTCAGCAGGCAAGTCCCCAAGGATATCCAGGGCCTTACCCCTTAAACGGGGGGTCAGGTATTTGGCCCACTGGTCCTTGTTCAGATGATGCTGCAAGCAAGTCCGTTCAAAAGCAGTCAAGAAAGAGTCCAAGTCTCCATCCTTCTCCAGCACTGGGAAGTCCTCAACACGGACCTTTGGAAGTTTGGTGTCTGGAAGGTCACGGGTGGCTGATGAGGGCCGGAGCTGAGCTAGCTGCAGCTGGTAGTTACGCTCTGCCTGGCGCTCTTCACGCGCTGCTTGCCGCTCACGCTCGGCCATGAGTTCCTTGTAGCCCTCCCGGTCTCCAGCCTGGCGTAGGGCCATAGCCATTTGAAGAAGGCTATCCGAGCCTCCCAGGCTCGGTGGAATGGCACGTGGTGATCTGCGGCCCGCTGCGGAGCCTGGTGATTCACTGTCCATTGCAGAGCGGAGGGCTGGCACCTGGCTCGTTGAGGACCCTTGGGCGAGCTGCTCCTCATCTTGTCCAGCAGTGCCCGGTTGTGCAATGTCCTCTGCAGAGCTGTTTTCTGGCGTCGAGCTCCTGGAGGACTCGTGGACAACCTCCTCATCGTCTCTGGCCTTAGCATCGGCCATTCCTTTGGCTTTGCTCCTGGTGCTCTCAGCCATTCTTGCAGACTTTTGGTCACTGACACAGAACTGACACCTGATGCCTCCACACACCTTACAGTATCTGCACTCTGACACTCTAGTGTTGAGCTAGTCTGAAGACCCCAGCAGCCACAGCTGCTGCAGGCAGTCTTTAGTGTCTGGGAGTATGGGTCTCACACTCACACACACTATTATCTCGATCCCACCGCTTGCCACCAATATGTCACAAACCACCGGGGGGGTCACTCAGAAATCCCCCGCGCTGGCTACCAGTACGTCACAATCGGGGGGTAACAAGTGGGGGTCACCCCTACTTTATACCTCCCGACCGACAGACAGAGCACGTGACGCGCTCTCTAGCGCCCCTCTTATAGTCAGGCCAATTATGGAATTGCCCGACAATAAGCAAGGAGGCCGCTATACTACTTATGCCGATTATTGAAGGGTCCCCGGTGAGAGTAAGGTATATACTCCCCCGACCTCCGCGGGCGGAATATATAATATCTTCCCGAATCTCACTGGCCTCCCCACAATAATCCTTGGCACAACTCGCTGCCACCAACCGCTTCACGGTAACTATTAGCCGAACACACAGACGTGGGATTCAAGATCGAGATAACAGAACAGCCCAAGATTAATTATATAATTTAATCGCCTAAAGCACACTAGAAACTACAATATATACAATAGGGAATCTACAGAATATACAGTTATGTCAGAGTACAGTTACAATCAAAGCATGGGTTACAAACAGGCATACACAGTTCCAGCAGTTACCTTGTTGCGTCTGGCCACAGGGGGGCGCTGTAGACCAGGTTTCCAGGAACCCCCTCACAGGTCTTTCCCAACCAGGCCCCCGAGCAGAAGAACACTGGAAAATGGCCGAAGTAGGGTTATCAACCTGGGCAGATCCAGGTCCCCTCCTACCTTAGTGACCTCACAGGGAAGCACTGCCACTCCCCCTGCATGGATCAGAATTATCCAGCAAAGGGGATATTGGCCATAACTTTGCCTGGGAGCGTCGTAGGCGGACGCCAATGCTCTCATTGTGACAGTTATGAATTTAGCTACAGAACGAGGGGACTCATGACCTGTCTGCCAGTTCCCCATTGGCTGATATCACGCCTGGGGCATTTCCCAAGCTCCCCCTTCCATAAAAAAGGTGTGCCAGCATCGTCCGCCTGCGCAAACACCATTTTTATGGTTGCCATATTTATCGGAGATATGGCTTGCGAGATATGAACCATTTTTTACTGGAGTCGTTCTGTCTGGCTACTTCCAAGCCTTGCTAATGAGATACAACTCTTGTTACAGGGTGACGGCAGGGAGCCATCCTGTGTCCATTGTCCGCACAACATCTCATCTCCATATCAGAGGAGATGGCTGTTGGAGGTGTAAGTGGGATGTGACACCTTCACAGATGCTGGACATTTGAGAACAAGAATGGAGGGGGGGCACTGCCAGGGAGTGATGAGAGCAATTATGACTTCTAGTCATAATTCCTCTTCATATCCCAGGATTTACCTCACAGGACGTTCCGGATTTCTACCCACGCTGCGGTGCCGGACGCGGGCTCGGGGACTGCGGGGCTACTGGACGGACGGTGCATGCTGGCAACGGTATCTTCCAGGAACCAAATGGCGGCAGAGTCCTGGCGTCCCTGCTTTTATGGCCTCGGTTTACATGCGGCCAGACGCCATCCGTCCCCCCTTGGTCTCCTCTCGGCACCTCCTCTTCAGGGGCGGGGCTTCGGCTTTCGCGCCTCCACTGCTCGAGAAGACGCTCGAGTGGGAAAACCTTCGCGCCCAAGATGGCGGATTCTGAAATTTTTCGGCCAGACACCGCCGGCGGGGAACAAGGCACACTTCTACCAGCCGGCAGAACAATAAGATCCTGTTCGTGACGCCAAGTTGTCGCGGGCGAGGGGGAAGACGCCGCTGCGCTGGCTAACGCTCGTGTCCGGCGCTGCTGCGATGGCTGCTTGGTGGCTCGAGCGGTGGGCCGGATCCGGAGACTCGAGCGGCACTCCTCGCCCGTGAGTGAAAGGGGGTAGTTTGGTTTGGGGATTTGGTCCGTGACGCCACCCACGGGTTGTGCTGAGGTTGGACACCACCGCTGCTGGTGACGGGGATCCCGGGAGCGATGGTAGGGAGCAGCTGGGATGTTGTTTCCCCCTTCCGTGGGTAGGGGTTGGTGGTCCCGGGGCCCGGTGAGGTGACGGGGAGGCAGGGTTGGCAAGGTGCAGGGTCTCCTGGACTGCGCAGCGCGGTGCCGGACGGCACGGTTGTACTCACTCAGCCACAAATATACGCAAAGTCTCTGGTAAACCAAACGGCTGGATGGATGGGTCCCGCAGCCGGCTGCTGTGACTTCTCCTGGACAGTTTGTGGTGGCTGCCTTTCCCTGCATCTTTGTGTATGTTCGGTCCCTATGGATTCCCACCGGTAACCCGCTCCCCAGCGTATATATGTTCCGGAGGAGCCCTTTTGCCCGCAGGCTCTGGCCCTTGGAACTCTAGCTGTGGCGGTAGCTGTATTTCCTTTTGCTGGTTGGACGGTTGCCTTCAATCGGGTCTTGGCTGTTAGGAAACCCCTGGGGTTCTGGTCACTGACGGATTTGACCTCTAATGGCGACTCCAAGCCTGGTCGGGGTCCGTAGGCCCTGCTTGAGTGTGCTGGCTTCAATTCGCTTCCCGGTTCAGTACCGGTGGGCCACCGCCCGTCCCTCCGGTTCCGCGTTGATCGGCCTCTCCTGCAGACGGCCACCACCATCTGCCAACCTTGCTCTTAGTGCCCGGGCCACACACCCGGACATGGTCAGGTTACTCCTCCGCTACTACTTCACTTCCCTTACTCCTCTCTGCTCTCCCTGACTTCCTTCTCCCGCCTCCAGGACTGTGAACTCCTCGGTGGGTGGGGCCAACCACCTGGCTCCACCCCACCTGGTGTGGACATCAGCCCCTGGAGGGAGGCAACAAGGATTTTGTGTCTGGCTGATGTGCCTGTCTCAGGGTGGGGGTGTGTGTTGTAGTACCTGTGACGACCTGGCTAGTCCAGGGCACCACACAGGCAGTCCACCATTTTACACAGGTGCAGGAGAAAGACAGAGACCACCAGCCGGGTGGGGGAACCCGAATGCAGCCGGCTGCGGGCACCGACCACCATCACCTTGGTTTACCAGAGACTCGTGTGTGTTTCTAATAGTGAGTACATCAGCACCCTGCGGTCGCCCATCTCCCTGCATCGCCAGCCTCCCCAACGGGTCCCAGGGCCACCGTCCCTGCCTATGGAGGGGTTAACAACTTGCTGCACAACATCTCCCCCGGGTGCCCCGTAACTGCAGCGGTGGTGTCCAATATAACCACACACCGTGGGTGGCGTCACGAACTCCGTACGGCTCAGCCTGTACATATACGTCCTAAATCCACCATCCCATCACTACCCCTTTTCATTTGAAGTGACCGTGAGGCCCCCGGGTCTGGAGACCATCGAGTCACCCACAGAAGGGCCAGATCCGAGCAGCTCGGCTGCTGAGAGCGGGGCGGTACATTAAGTTCAGCTTGGATGGTGTCGCTCCCCACAGGCAGAGCGGGGAACCCCAGGAGGTTGGTGAGAATGGGGGCGGCAGACCACGGGAGCACCGGAGTGCAGGGCGGCGGCACTTACTCACAGAGTCACCAGGTGTGGGTTCCAGTCACTTTATTTACTGGCTCAGGTTGTATTGCACCCAGGGTGCTGGTCCTCGCCGTCAGAGACTCTGGTCGATCCCGGGCCGGTCAGAGGCTGTATCCAGTTTGGTAAACTGTGACTTTTCTCCTCCATACATAACTCTGTACTCTCCCCAGGTCCTGGCTTATACAGGTCGGCAGCCTGGGTGTTGTGAATGCTGTCTGGATGGGTGCTCTTGGGCTCCCTCCGGTGGTCGCTGGTGTTGGTGCATTGAGGTCTGTGACTGGAGAGTTGCACAGCTGATTTTCAGTGCTGGCTTGATTTGGATATAGGTGTGTTTGGACCTCAGACTGGTTCTGCTCTCCTGCGCTCCACTAAGATAAGTCCATAAGTTTTGTTTCATACATTTTGTATGCTTTGTGATTCTTGTTTACAAATTATTTCTGATGGTATTTGTGTTTTACTTAGAAGTGTTTGTACCTTCAGAAAGGGGGAGTTTTCTCCCTGGTAATCCATGTTAGAGATCTTAGTTGCAGGGTTTTTGTTAGTCATTTTTTCTGCAGTGTTACCCGAGCATTGTACGGAATACGTACATATGAGTACTAGGTTACATGCTCCTTTTAAGCACTGATTTGTGTCGCCACAAGGAGATATACACAATTAAACAAAGTTAATAATAGATAATAAATGAATAATCTCCAAAATGGAGTCGAGCTACTGCACCAACAAAACCAATAGAAAATGTAGCCAAAGACAATACAATAGTAAAATATGAAATTTTATTAAAGATCATAATAAAACCAATAAACTACAAGGGATAGTAATGAAAAGTGCCGAGTAGAGTTGAGTGCGGTTCGAGGTTCTCCAGTTCGCGGCTCGAGTGATTTTGGGGGCTGTTCTAGATAGAACTAGAACTCGAGCTTTTTGCTAAAGCTCGATAGTTCTAGATACGTTCGAGAACGGTTCTAGCAGCAAAAAGACCAGCTAATTCCTAGCTGGCTTTCCGCTGTAATAGTGTAAGTCACTCTGTGACTCACATTATTATGAAATTTCAGTGTATAGTGTGCGGGAACAGCGTGTTCAGATCACTGCTGTTTGTATAATGGCGATCACCATTTTTTTTTTTTTTTTTTTCCTTGTCTTCCTTCCCTAAGCGCGCGCGTAGTGGGGCGGGCCAGCATGTCAGCCAATCCCAGACACACACACACAGCTAAGTGGACTTTTGGCCAGAGAAGCAACGGCATGTGTGATAGGATGTCCATGTCACATGTCCCTGCATTATAAAAACAGACATTTTCCTCCAGCACACCATTATCTGCTTTCTGCGTCCTTGGTGTCAGTCACCGCTGGCGCAGCGCCTATCTCTGATACTGCTGTGTACGCTCTATACACAGCGCTGTACAGAATAGGGATAGCACTTTCTATCAGTCCTTTTTAAGGGCTAATACCGGCAGGGTCAGAGCCATAGGTGACAGGTTCGTGAAAACAGAGTTTAACAGCTACACAAGATGACAGCGTCTGTGTAGCTAAGGTCAGGGATTTCCTCGTTGCATTTCCCCATTAGGAGGGATAGAAAGGCAGGCTCCCTTTCCTCTACCCAGAGACCCACAACCCTGCCACTGTACCCTCCTGCCCTTTGCACACTCCAACTCATTGTTACTAAGCCATTATACTAGCAAACACTGAGTGAACTTAGTGGCATCCTAAACGTGGCTGTTGGACTTCTGTATTGTCCCACTAGTGCAAAGATATTTGCAGCACGTCTGCCTGCATTGCACACTCAAACTCATTGTTACTAAGACATTATAATACCAAAAATTGAGTAAACTTAGTGGCATACAAGAAGTGGCTGTTGTACTCCATTAGTGCCCCACTGGTGCAAATCTATGTGCAGCACCTCTGCATGACACCCTCCTGCTCTGTTTTTAATAAGCTATAATGATAGCAAAAAATGCTGCCATTTAGTGGCATACAAGAACTGGCTGTTGGACTTCCATTAGTGTCCCACTGGTGCAAATCTATTTGCAGCACCTCTGCATGACACCCTCATGCACATTTTGCTACGCTAATTTTATAGCAAACTCAGGGAATTCCTTGCTGCATTTGATCATTCGGAGGGATAGAAAGTGAGGCTTCCTTTATCTTTTCCTTCTGTTCATAGACAGCATCTCCAAGTCCACACCCGAAGAGCAATTTCTCCTCCACGTGTAAGTGTGGAGAGGCAGCTAGTACGCATGCGTGTGCCGATTTACCCCAGCTGCAGCCTAACTATAGTGTTTTGCCTAGTGAGTATGCTCAGCCTGACTGTGCCATTCTTGAGGCTAAGTCTTCATTTCGGGATACAGCGCGTGCTCCCACACTTAGTGCGAAAAGCCTATTTGCACAGGTACTTGCATTCCGTGCCGGGTCTAAGTCCTGTTTTGTGCCTAGACACCATGCTAAAGCTGATAGTCTTTTTTCAGAGACTATATTTCATGCTACTGAGCATGCTCAGGCACTTACTGCTTCAGAGACTAGGTCCGGTAATGAACTCTTTGGCACTGCCCCTGATGTGGGGGGCCCATATAGACCACAGGGCATCAGGTGTCCTGACGATGTGGCCAGGCCACTCCCAAATGGCTTGCAGAGACCCGCCCCTATGACTTGTCACCTCATTATTGATGGTCAGACGATGACTGGTGAGGTGTTTGTGTCGTGGCAGCCATGAGGTCATTATTGAAGTTGCGGTTCCAAATAGGACGCTAGTTATGCCACTCATGATGTGTCACTCTGCTTTTGTTTTCAGGAGGTGCATTGTGGTCCACCCTGGTTTGGGGCGGACCCAGGTTATAAAACGGGCTGGAGCCAACAAGGAGGTGCGCAGTCTTCTATTATGCTCCGAAAGAGCACACCTCCATGTGTTGAACCCATTGCGGCTTTAGGCCAGAGGTAGGCAGGGATAGGGCGTCGATGCAGGCCGCCACCACAGTTGGTAACGCAGAACGGTTAAGACCAGCTCCTGTACTACAAGTCCTGCTTGTGCAGCCCAGTGGCATTAACAGGCCTGCTGCTGATGCGCCTGCTGTCCACAGGTGTGGCCCCAATGCACACGGTCAGCGTACTTATGGCCCCTGTGATGTTAACAGGGAGTTCCTGGGCTGGGTGGGCGTGTGGACCCTGTGACGCTAACAGGGCTCCCAGTCTCCAGATCCGAGTGGTGTCTAACTCGGTTCAGGCAACTATTAGTTTCATAGCCACACAGATCTGTATCCTCCACCTAACCTTCCAGTTGCCAACCTCTCCTTTTCCATCTGGGAGCACGGTGGACATTGACTGCTGATGGGGATATATACCTTTCTCTTTCTATTCTTATTAATTTTCGTTATATAGCGGTAACATAGTATATACCACCTTATCCAAATCTGCCAGTCCCACCGTAACAGATGGTGTTTCTTCATCAAATGTTACTTTTGCTTAACCACCAAACCCACGGACAAAAACTTTTTTCCCCTTTCCAACACAACTGTTCCCCTTTCCACCAGCATCTGTCCTTTTTCAACTCATTTGGTATATGACCAAAAGTGCAACTCTGCAGGGCCACCGTACTCAATGCCATCTCAGCACAGCAGCCAGCCCTCGGTCCCTCAGATGTGGACAAGTAAAAGACCATTTCCTCCTATCCATGACAAAGTGTTGAGATTCACTCTGTGCAGCACTGGTGTTTACTGGAAAAGCAGATCTAAGAATCCGTACCACCTTCTGCAGATACTCCTGTATACGTGCGTCCCTTTCTATGGCAGGAATTATTTCGCCAAATTTTGTCTTGTACCAGGGATCTAACAGTGTGGCAACCCAGTAGTTAGCATTACTTCGAATTCGTACAATCCGAGGGTCATGTTGTAGGTAGTGCAACAAGAAGGCGCCCATGTGTCTTGTGCATCCAGGAGGACCAAGTCCTTGGTGTGTTGGTGGCAGAGAGGTGAGAATCGTGCCTCCTTCCTCTGCCCTCTCCCCCCAACCTCGCACAACCGAAATGTGAGCAAGCTCTCACTCATCTGCTGAGTCTTCCATGCCCATCGCCAGTTCGTCCTCCATTTCTTCATGGGCTCCTGCACCTTCCTCAACAATTTTTGCTGATACTATGCGCCCTTGTTAATCCCTCTCCCCCACCATGACTGCCGCCTAGGTGCCGCTCACCGTCTGGACCTTGTAGATCTTATTATCCCTTCTGCATATGACTCCTCCTGTACTTCCTCCCCTTCCTCTTGGACCAACACCTGACTCTGAATAATGCTTACAGTGTGCTCCATCTTGTAGATGACCAGAATTGTCACGCTGAGAATGGCATCGCCAGTGCTAAACATCTTCGTCGACATTTGTAAACTGTGTAGAAGGGTGCATAGGTCCTTGATCTGACACCACTCCAGCAGCGTGATCTGCACCACCTCTGGATCAAGTTAGCCCAGGGTATACGTCAGACCGTATTTCAGCAGGGCTCTGCGGTGCTGCCACAGATGCTGCAACATGTGCAGATTCCAATTCCTGTGTGTCGGAACATCGCATTTCCGGCGTTTAACCGCCAGACCCTAAGACTTCAGGAGCGATGAAAGTTGTTGAGCTGCTGGGTGCGAAGGATGAAAGTGAGCACATAGCAGCGTGCCCGCTGCACAAGGCCATGTAGGTCGGGATGGTATTTTAAAAATTGCTGGAGAATCAGATTCAACACGTGAGCCATACAAGCACGTGTGTCATTTTGCCCTGCCGAAGGGCCGCAGACAGGTTTGCATCATTGCCGCACACGGCTGTTAAGTCACCAACGTAGTCCACTCAATCAATTTGTACTCCGGTCGCCAGGTGACAACGTGTTCCTTTCGTGCATAGTGCTGATGATGGGAATGGAGTCAATGCCAGCGGCGCAGGTGGACGCAGGTTATGGTCACCCACTGGGTTGCGTTACCTTGACAGATACAGAACCACAGGCTGAATGTAGGTGGTGGGTATCTCACAGATGAAGTACCATCATTCAGCTACAACCAATGGGAAGACACCGCACCCTTTTTTAGGCCCCTCCTGTCTGCAGACCACTGCCAGACAAAGCTATGAACCTCTTGTTACTGTTACCCCCAGTTCAGTTTTATGATTTTGTGTGCTTGTTACCTGACTACTTTTCCTGCTTGCTGTTTATGTACCTCGTTGGCCGATCCGCATTTCACCTCTGCTTGTTTTCTGATTAAGTCCTGGCCATCCCATTCTGTTCCTCTTCCTCAATTAATGTTTTTGACCCTGCATGACTACTATTCTCTGGAACTGCAGCCTTCCACAGGTATTGATCAACTTGGGCCCTGTGTAATTCCAAATCACTGTATAGGGGTTAAAGGGTTTCAGGGTTCTGGGTGTCCAGCTTGGTGAGTGGCTTGCCTCTAGCCTATCCTTTACAGCCCATCTGAGTGTGTCGATCCAGGCAGGCGTTACACCGTGCCCTCTGCAGAAGGCCATGTAGGCCGGGATAGTGTTTTAAAAATTGCTGGACAACCAAGTTCAACACGTGAGCCATACAAGGCACGTGTGTCACATTGCCCTGAAGAAGGGTCGCAGACTATTTTGCATCATTGTCGCACCCGACCTTCCCTGGCTGCTGGTTGAGTGGAGACAACCATTGATGAAACTCGGTCTCACTCTCCAGAGCTTACTGTCCACAACTCCTCAGCGGTGTGACTCACATTTCCCAGACATTTCTAAGTAAAGAGTCGACCGCATCCTGCTGTTGAGCTGTGCTGCCAGCATAGTAAGGAGGTGTGTGGGATTCCTTGGGCGCAGTTACAAGGAAGGGTGGCCTGACTACACAGGGTTTGGGCCGAGTTGGAGGACCCACACGAGGTTGAGGAGGCAGAAGCAGTGGAGGAACTTGTACATACAGAGGAAGGATTGACACACAAGTCGTGGGGACGGCAAGACTTTTACAGCAAACCCTTCTCCATCTCTCACCATAGTTACCCAGTTCCCAGTCAGCAACATGTAACTCCCCTGTCCATGGTTACTGGTCCAAGTATCTGTAGTGAAATGCACCCTGTCACACTCAGTTTCTCAACGAATCGGTGAGGTTGTGTGCGACCTGCTGTGGCACGCCTTTCTTGGAGAAGGAGTGACGACTGGCCATCGGCTCTTGGGGCACTGCAATGGGCATAAGGTCTCGAAAATCCTCGGTCTCAAAAGGGTGTAAAGGCAGCCTTTCTGTTGCCAACAAGTTGCAGATGATGAAACTCAACCTCTTAGGCATGTCATGCCCTTCGAAAATCATGTAAAACACAGCGAGGGGACTCCAACCACAGTCTCCCTCGTTTCCACTAATTGGGCCACACACACCCCACTTGACTGGCATCAGTTGACCCCCCTTTTGAAAAAGAAAAAGATGCTTTGCATGAAGCACTCTCAAAAATATGCGTGCCTTTCACCTCCCCTGGATGACCCAGGGGAAGAAAAGTCCTCTGAGAGCCATGACTTGTTCATCTTGGTTCTTTTAGAAACACAGCGAGGGGACTCCAACCACAGTCTCCCTCGTTGCCACTAATTGGGCCACACACACCCCACTTGACTGGCATCAGTTGACCCCCTTTTGAAAAAGAAAAAGATGCTTGGCATGAAGCACTCTCAAAAATACGCGTGCCTTTCACCTCCCCTGGATGAGCCAGGGGAAGAAAAGTCCTCTGAGAGCCATGTCCACATTGTCAGTGGACAGACACGTGTGCTTATCTGCCAGCAGACCCCCAGCAGCACTGAAGACAGGTTCCGAGAGAACGCTGACTGCAGGACACGACAAGATCCCCAAGGTGTACGTGGCAAGCTCAGGCAATTTATCCAGATTGGAAGCCTAAAATGAGCAGGGCTCAAGTTGCACAGTAATGGCATCGACGTTTCCTTGCATATACTCATATATCTGTGTCTCCTCCTCTTTTTTTCCTTGTCCTGCTCTTTTGTTTTCGCATGAGCATATGTCCTTGTCACTTTCCCATGTGTTTGTGTTGTGTTGTGAGTTGTTTGTCACCTTTCGGACACCTTTTGAGGGTGTTTTCTAGGTGTTTTTATGTGTTTGTGATTGCCATTGTTTCCTATGCGGTTCAAGTTCGGTTCATCGAACGTTCGACTAACTGAACTCGAACGAGACCTCCGTTCGACGAACCGAACTCGAGCCGAACCACGACCGGTTCGCTCATCTCTAGTGCCGAGGCACCACAAGACTCAAACAGTGAATTGCAAACAGACAATAAATAGATTATATAAAGATATAAATATGTATCACATTCCAATTATCTGTCCCCATCAAGGGTATAGCAGTAATTGAAAAAGATGTAAAACTTCAAAAAACGTATACTCTAACTGTTTGCATATCGCTAAAGGGAATGTATACAGGCAAAAGGAGCCAAGGACAAATACCCAGGAGATCCCATCATGGGGGTTAATTACCTGTCGCCATTAGCCACTGCTGAGCCATACCAACAAGTGTTTCAGCCGTAGCCTTCGTCAGGGAGGTGTGGTAGCAAGTAGCAGGATGGGGAGGGTATTTATAGTGATATACACCAATGAGACATCCAGGATATCATTACATGGCGCACACAGCAGGGAGGACAAGCGACCAGCTGACATTCCGGGTCGCGTCATCCAGGGGGCGGGGGCGGTGACGAAAGCAGCCAAAAACACATGGGAAACCACATAGTCTCGGCCGGTCACGTGACCGGGCCCGAACCCGGAAATGGACAGCGATCCAAAATATCAACTAGACACATCCACCCCTGTGCGCGCACAACCCGGAGCAATTGTTTGTAAAGTGTAAAATAGCCTAATTATAAGAAGATAGAGGAGTAAATGAACAGTATCGGGGGGCAGGGCCAGTGACGAAAATACCCATAATGCCACTGAAAAGTCACATGGCAATGGGTGGTCACATGACCGGGCCCGAACCCGGAAGTGGGTGATAATGCAGGATTTATACACATAAAACATGAAAAAGTGAAAGGACATGCATATAAATGAAAAAAATGAGAATCTAAGAAGTACCTATAGTGAAGTGCTTCCCCAGGTGATTGTATGTGAATGTCCGTACATAGCACAAACATCTAAAGGACATATGCATATATACATGCGCGCGCACACACACACACACACACACACACACACACACACACATATGTACACAAAAAGAACATGTGTATGAACATGTGTGATAGTGTGAATAATATGAATGTGTAGGAATGTAAGTGTAAAAAGATATGACACAAAAGTGCATATATGATGTAACACACTCATAAGAGTATGAAAAAAAAAATAAAAATATTTTATTTTTAAAGAGAACCAGAACCAGTCTAAGAAATTACAGAGGGATCTATTGGACCTCCAGAACAATAGAGTGTATCGTTGGCACAAAAAGCCCATAAATCCTGCATCTAGAGAGAGATCAATATCTGTATCATCAATTTCATCTGGAGCACAATCGGATGTCTCAGTTCATACTATGACAACTCGGTCTAATAATGGCACCAAAAGGAAGTGGCACAATAAACAACAACCCTCTAGGGTGGGCAATCCTGAAAATTCTACTGATAGTCTTAAGGTAATCAACCTTTCTGATCATATATTGTCTCCCTCAGATGTTTCTGTTCTATCTAAGGGACTTACGTTTGCCCCTTGTAACAAATTTGATTTGTTGATTTGTTCACAGCGTTCAAGGACCTAAATATATTTGCCTGATCCTTGATTTGCAAAAAATGGTTTCACAATGCCGAGACAAGAGAATTATTTCCAACTTCTCAGGAGATGGCGGCTGTTAGAGTGCTGGAGGAACTAGCTGAGGAACACACTTCAGGTAGCCTAGGTAAGATCCCCGACTCTATTTGACCCAGATCCACTAAGTTTCCACCCTTGTCAGTCTGTCCAACTGTTGATATTTTTGTTAAATCTGTGACCAATGAATTGAGGAAAATCCCTAATACCATCTATACGGACAATCTTACATCTTTCGAGAGACAAAGTCTTAATAAACTTAAAAAACTTCCTGATGTAATTATTAAACCAGCTGACAAGGGCGGAAACATAGTGATCTGGCCTAGGTCAATGTATGAAGCTGAAGTCTACAGACAACTGAGAGATTCAGCCTGCTATAAAAAACTCACGTACAATCCATTGTTATCCTTTAGAAAATCTTTGGACACATTATTTAATGAAGCAATGGAAAACGGGATTATTGATAAAAAATTGATCCAGCCCTTGACTGTTGCCGATCCAGTGATCCCCACATTGTACTGACTGCCAAAAGTACCAATGTTTACCGGAAGAAAACTGCTGTAAATGCATTTCTCCATGCTAAGTCCTCACATCCTCCTCAAATGTTTCGGGGAATACTAACGGGCCAATTCCTTCGCATCAAACGTATCTTTTCAACTGACGATTTTGAAATTCAAGCTACAGAGTTGAAGAGGAGGCTTTCTAGCCGGGGTTAGGCTATGTGCGCACACTGCGTCTTTTTGACGCTGCGTTTTTGTGCGTTTTTGGCCACTAAAAACGCACAAACGCACCTGCGACGGAAAAACGCATCAAAAAACGCATGCGTTTTTGCTGCGATTTGGTGCGTTTTTGGCTGCGTTTTGCTGCGTTTTTGACCTCTGCGTTTTGCTGCGTTTTTCAAATGCATTGCATGGGCGGAAAACGCAGAAAAACGCAGGAAAGAACTGACATGTCCATTTTTTTTTTTTTTTTTTTTACTCAAAAACGCAGGTAAAAAAACCAGATGTGTGCGGACAGCAAAAATGAAAACTCATAGACTTTGCTGGGTAAGCATAGTCCTGCAGTTTTGAGGCCAAAAACGCACCCGAAAAACACGCAAAAACGCCACGAAAAACACACTGTGCGCACATAGCCTTATAGTGGGAAGTCAATCAATATGGCCTATGAAAGGGCAAAGACATCTAAAAGGCAGGAATTACTTTATGGGAATCATAGGCGTCAAGAAACTGAACGGGTCAGATTTGTCACCAAATATCATTCTCACTGGGCAAAAATGAGGCAATGTCTTGAAAAATTTTGGCCTCTGCTACTCACAGACCCTGTGATCAAACAATATATTAAACCAACTGTAAGTATCACAGCGAGACGTGGACGGAATATTAATGACTGGTTAGTTTCTAGCCATTATCAATCAATCCCAAAGAACTATTTTTCAGCGACATCACTTCCCAAATGGGGATGTAAGCCATGCGGGAAGTGCGTAGCCTGTCCTAATGTGGGTGTGGCCACTGATTTTGTCAACTCTGATGCCACCAAGACTTTTGTGATTACTCACAGCATTACCTGTACAACACGTGCTGTTACTTACTATGCGACTTGCCCGTGTCCCTTTAATTTATGTTGGTCTAACCAGCAGAGAAATGAAGGTGCGAGTTCGCGAACATGTCCGTGACATCAGACTTGCAAAAACTGAAACTAATCGAAGTCTCTTGAAATCAATCCCAAGACACTTCAAGGAACACCATAATTGTGATGAATCCCTTTTGAGGGTTATAGGCATTGATCATATTATTTCTGATATTCGTGGTGGAAATGGGATGAGGAGACTGGCACGTCAGGAGTACAAGTGGATTTGGACCCTCGATATGGTTCATCCTAAGGGACTCAATGAGAACCTTTGTTTTGCCTCTTTCCTCAACACATTTATTCCTATTATATGGTTCCTCCTGTGCACATGCATTCTGTACATGTTAGTCATTGATCCTAACCGTTTGCATTTTTATATAATTATTTTATTTTCTCACCACATCATCTGAGCTGTGATTGTGATGGGATTTTATTTTGTTGTTTGTATCGTATTTTAACTTTTCCCCTTTCTTGTTTAGTTTCATATGCCTGGGTTATTTTGTACATCTTTGATGGAGGAGGAGATATGAATCATCGCAGTTGTCTTCATCATTCGTCCTTTTCAGACCTTTTCTCGGGGAGAATTCATTTTATACACATTTTTACAATTTTATGCATGTATTCTCCACAAGTGCACCTTGTCTTTATTATCATTGTCACTATTTATGGAGTATTTTTCACAACATTTTTTATGATGCACACAATTACTATATACCGTATATGTGAATTGAGGAAGTATGTTTGTATTTTCTATTTTTACATATTTTTTCATATTTTTCATATTTTTTTATATCCTTATGGGCATGTTGCAATATAAATGCACATTTCCATCACACGCAGATATGTTTACACTTATGTGCTATTGCATGCACTTGTGCACGTGTATTGTGTGTGTGCATGTGGATGTATGGATGCGCACATTTTGTATATATGTATGTGTGTGTGTGTGTGTGTGTGTGTGTGTGTGTGTGTGTGTGTGTGTATATATATATATATATATATATATATATATATATATATATATATATATATATATATATATATATATATATTATATAATTTTTGTTTCATACTCTTATGAGTGTGTTACATCATATATGCACTCTTTTGTGTCTTATATCTTTTTACACTTACATTCCTACACATTTATATTATTCACACTATCACACATGTTCATACACATGTTTTTGTGTGTGTGTGTGTGTGCATGTATATATGCATATGTCCTTTAGCTGTTTGTGCTATGTACGGACATTCACATACAATCACCTGGGGAAGCACTTCACTATATAGGTACTTCTTAGATTCTCATTTTTTCATTTATATGCATGTCCTTTCACTTTTTCATGTTTTATGTGTATAAATCCTGCATTATCACCCACTTCCGGGTTCGGGCCCATTCATGTGACCACCCATTGCCATGTGACTTTTCAGTGGCATTATGGGTATTTTCGTCACCGGCCCTGCCCCCCGATACTGTTCATTTACTCCTCTATCTTCTTATAATTAGGCTATTTTACACTTTACAAACAATTGCTCCGGGTTGTGCGCGCACAGGGGTGGATGTGTCTAGTTGATATTTTGGATTGCTGTCCATTTTCGGGTTCGGGCCCGGTCACATGACCGGCTGAGACCATGTGGTTTCCCATGTGTTTTCGGCTGCTTTCGTCACCGGCCCCGCCCCCTGGATGACGCGACCCGGAATGTCAGCTGGTTGCTTGTTCTCCCTGCTGTGTGCGCCATGTAATGATATCCTGGATGTCTCATTGGTGTATATCACTCCCTCCCCATCCTGCTACTTGCTACCACACCTCCCTGACGAAGGCTACGGCCGAAACACGTGTTGGTGTGGCTCAGCAGTGGCTAATGGCGACAGGTAATTAACCCCTATGATGGGATCTCCTGGGTATTTGTCCTTGGCTCCTTTTGCCTGTATACATGCCCTTTAGCGATATGCAAACAGTTAATTAGAGTATACGTTTTTTGAAGTTTTACATCTATTTCAATTACTGCTATACCCTTGATGGGGACAGATAATTGGAATGTGATACATATTTATATCTTTATATAATCTATTTATTGTCTGTTTGCAATTCACTGTTTGAGTCTTGTGGTGCCTTGGCACTTTTCATTCCTATCCCTTGCAGTTTATTGGTTTTATTATGACCTTTAATAAAATTTCATATTTTACTATTGTATTGTCTTTGGCTACATTTTCTATTGGTTTTGTACATGCTCCTTTTGCATACTCTGTGTAGGATATTAAGATTTTTATGCGGACTGCAGAGTTCACTATCCTGTCATTTTTGTATCCTAGAGATTAGCACATGGCCTCGCTTTGCTCAATCTAGCTCTGTGTGCGTCCTTTCATCTTGCTAACCGTTATTATACGTGGTGGTCTTTCTATCTCCTTTGTGGAAAATCTGCTCTGAGGCAAGTTAGCTTTTCCACTTTCTGCCTTTAGGTTAATGTAGTTCTCTGGCTGGGTTTGAGGTACATAGGGAGCGTTAGGCGTGCCGCCCGGCTGCTTCTAGTTGGCGTTAGGTTCAGGGCTGCAGTCAGCATTAGGGCCCTACGGCTCGGGTAAACTGCTTATGGTAGTTGTTGAACATCATATAACAGTACAACTAGCCTCAAATAGTTTGCTCCACTGAAGCAGGGAAAGAGTGTTTTTGAGATTTTTTTTTCTTCCCTCTTACAATCCGGGTGTTTAATGATTACCACAGGGCCGCCATCAGGACATTACTACTGTGCCTGGTGTAGGGGGCCCGGTGAAGAGAGGGGGCCCGGACAGGCCCGGGGTAAATACTTATCTTTATTAAGCCCCCGACAGGACGAGCCCCTCCTCTTCACCAGGCGCCAGTCACAGTTGCCCGGCGGTGTCGCTTCACCTCCTTACATGACTAATTTGCATGCGATGGGGTGGAGCATGCTAATTAGCCATGTGGTGGAGTGGAGGCAGAGTCATTGGAGCAGAGCAGGGCGGCGGCGCGTCATCGCTGGGCCTTGGAGCAGTGTGGTGAGGTCATCACTCTGCAAACTCATTACACTTCTGCAAGTAACAGTGGCAGAGGTGGCGAGGACGAGGCAGCCAGCGGGACAGGTAAGCGCTGTGAGCTGAAGACATTCGCCGGGGGGTGTGTGAGGTGGCCCGCCCGCTCATCTCAGCCCGGGGGGGCCTGCTTATTTCAGACCGGGGGGTGAGGTGGCCCGCCCGCTCAGCTCAGACCGGGGGGGGGGGGCCGCAGCTCTCGGCCCCGGGAAGGGGCACTGATCCCAGCTAGGTTCAGCCGATCTCAGACTTTTGTCGGGGCCTGCCGACCCCAACCCCTGCCTTACCTCAGCTAGATGCGCGGGAGGGCACTGAATTGCATCACGGGCAGATGAGTATAATGTGCTGCCTGTGTAATGTACTGCCTGTGTAATGTGCTGCCTGTGTTTGCGTAATGTGCTGCCTGTATGTATTATGTATATGTGTGTCCTGTATAGTGTGCAATATGTAGCTGTCTGTCTGTCTAAGCCTACTATCTGTGTATACAGTCTGGCTGTGTATACAGTCTGTCTGTGTAATTCTCTGAGGGGAAACAACTTCAAGGGTGCTAACACTTTTGGCCATGACTGTATGTATGTATATATATGTATATATATATGTATATATATATGTATATATATATATATATATATATATATATATATATATATATATATATATATATATATATATATATATATATATATATATATATATATATATATATATATATATATATATATATATATATATATATATATATATATATATATATATATATATATGTATATGTGTGTGTGTGTGTGTATATATATGTATATATATTTAATATTAGAGAGAGAATTATACTATACATACATGTATGTTTTTGCAAGAGTGGCAGTGAGACTGTAGGAAGTTTGAGTGGTGGAAGCGGAGCTGGGGGTGGAGCCTGGGCGGAGTCCCAAGGGGGCCCGAAAATGTTGCCAGTATGGGGCCCTGAAATTCCTAGTGGCGTCCCTGGATTACCATTTCAGCATGAGTGAACAGGATTTTGGTCCCCGTTTGGACCAATTTACAGACAGGGTTCAGGGTATAGCAGATTATCTCCTTCAGGCTCCAGCAGCGGAACCAAGAATTCCTATTCCTGATTTGTTTTCAGGGGATCGATCAAGATTTCTGAGTTTCAAATATAACTGTAAATTGTATCTAGCTTTGAAACCGCGATCCTCTGGCGATCCCAAGCAGCAGGTTGGTATAATTATTTCCCTGTTGCGGGGTGACCCACAGGACTGGGCTTTTTCTTTGTTACCTGGAGATCCTATTTTGCATAACGTTGATTCCTTTCTTCAGGCTTCGGTTTAATTTGTGATGAACCAGATCCAGTGAGTCAAGCAGAAAAAGTGTTGCTGGCCTTTTGTCAGGGTTCTGATGCAGCTGAAATTTACTGTCAGAAATTCAGAAAATGGGCAGTGCTGACTAAATGGAATGATGATGCATTAGCAGTACTGTTCAGGCAAGGTCTTTCTGAGGCAGTGAAAGATGTAATGGTGGGGTTCCCCACGCCGTCAGGTTTGAATGAATCAATGACTTTAGCTATTCAAATTGACAGGCGTTTGCGGAAGTGTAAATTCGAGCGAACCCGTTTTCAGCTTAGAAATCAGGCCTCTGATTCTGTTGATCACACTCCGGAACCTATGCAATGTGATAGGACTCTGTCTCGTGGTGATCCACAGACTTTCAGACGGAAAAATAGGCTGTGTTTTTATTGCGGCGACCCGTCTTATGTGATTTCAGCTTGTCCGAAGCAGGGTATGAGAATTGCCAGCTTGTTTTCCATCAACACTATTCAGCCAAAATTTCTGTTATCTGTGTCCTTGGTGTTTTCCTTGTCATCCTTTTCTGTAACGGCATTTGTGGACTCGGGTGCTGCATTGAATTTAATGGATTTGAATTTTGCTAGGAATAGTGGTTTTCCGCTGCAACCTTTGCAGGTTCCTGTCCCTTTTGAGAGGAATTGACGCCACTCCGCTGGCAGAGAATAAACCGCAGTTTTGGACATTTTTGACGATGCGTATGGCCCCGGATCATTCTGAGGAGTGTCAGTTTCTTGTTTTGCAAGACTTGCATGATGTGGTTGTATTAGGATATCCATGGTTACAAACTCATAACCCGCTATTGGATTGGCAGAATGTCAGTTGGGGTTGTCAGGGTGTACATAATGCCTTGTCTTTAAAGACTATTTCTACATCTGATTCTGGAATTCCTGATTTCCTGTCTGACTTTCAGGAGGTTTTTGAAGAACCAAAAATCGGTCTGCTTCCTCTGCATAGGGAGTGTGACTGCGCTATTGACTTGATTCCGGGTATTAAGTTCCCTAAGGGAAGATTTTTCAATTTGTCAGAGCCAGAACACGAGGCTATGAGGAGTTATATCAGGGAGGCCATGGCAAAGGGACATATTAGGACTTCCTCCTCACCTTTGCGGGCAGGATTTTTCTTTGTTTCTAAGAAGGACGGTTCTTGAGACCCTGTATCTATTACTGACAGTTGAATAAGAGCACTGTGAAGTTTCAATACCCGTCGTCATTGATTTCTTACTTGTTTGCCAGAGTCAAGGGAGCATGTTGGTTCACCAAGATCGATTTGAGGGGGGGCATATAATCTGGTCCGTATTAAGCAGGGCGATGAATGGAAAACAGCATTCAATTCGCCCGAAGGCCATTTAGAATATACTGTCATGCCGTTCGGGCTTACGAACACCCCATCTGTTTTTCAGGCCTTCATGCATGATATTTTTCACTGTTTTATTGACAAATTTTTGATTGTGTATCTGAATGATATCTTGATATATTTTTTTTTTTTTCCCCAGGACTGGGATTCTCATGTGGATCAGGTTAGGAAGGTTTTTTGGATCCTTCGCGATAATTCCTTGTTTGTCAAGGGGTCCAAGTGTCTTTTTGGAGTTCAGAAGGTTTCCTTTTTGGGTTTCATTTTGTCTCCTTTGACCATTGAGATAGATCAGGCAAAGGTTCAGGCTATTCACAATTGGGTACAGCCCACTTCTGTTATAGGTCTCCAGAAGTTTTTGGGGTTTGACAATTTTTACCGGAAATTTCTTGCAAATTTTTCCAATGTTGCTAAACCGCTGACTGATTTGACTAAAAAGGGGGCCAATGTGGAGAACTGGGCTCCGGAAGCGGTCTCTGCTTTTCAGGAGCTTAAGAGTCGTTTTGTTTCTGCTCCTGTTCTGCGACAACCATATTTGTCTTGCCCCTTTCAAGTTGAGGTGAATGCCTCTGAGATTGGCATTGGGGCTCTTTTGTCCCAGAGAGATCCTAAGGATTCCAAATTAAGAGCGTGCGCCTTTTTCTCTTGAAAATGTTCTTCTGCTGAGCGGAATAATGACGTTGGGATCGGGAATTGCTGGCCATGAAGTGGTCCTTCGACGAGTGGAGACATTGGCTTGAGAGCGCTAGGCATCAGTTTGTCGTCCTGACTGATCATAAGAATTTGATTTACCTTGAGTCAGCAAAAAGGCTGAATTCTAGACAGGCCCGATGGTCTTTGTTTTTTGCCCGCTTTAATTTTGTGGTATCCTATCTTCCGGGATCTAAGAATGTTAAGGCTGATGCTCTCTCTAGGAGTCTGGCCCCTGAGTTTGTCTCCAGATTTTGGAGGACCTTTTGTGGTAAGATGGGGATTGAGTTGTCTTTTTCATCCGCGTTTCATCCCCAGTCTAATGGTCAAACGGAAAGAACTAATCAGACCTTGGAGACCTATTTGAGATGTTTTGTCTCTGCTGACCAGGATGATTGGTTTGAGTTCTTGCCATTGGCCGAGTCTGCCCTGAATAATAGGGCCAGTTCGTCCACTCTGGTTTCTCCGTTCTTTTGTAATTTCGGATTTCATCCTCTCTTCTCCTCGGGGCAGGTTGAACCTTCTGCCTGTCCTGGAGTGGATTCCGTGGTTCAGCGGTTACAGCAGATTTGGGATAGTGTGGTTGAAAATTTGGCTCTGTCTCAGGAGACCGCCCAGCGGTTTGCTAACCGGCATCGGTGTGTTGGCTCTCGGCTTTGTGTGGGTGATTTTGGTCTGGCTGTCCTCCAGATTTATTCCTTTTGAAGGTGTCGTCGCCTAAGTTTAAGCCTTGTTTTATTGGGCCGTACCGTATATTGGAAGTGATTAACCCTGTCTCTTTTCGTTTGGCTCTTCCAAAAACTTTCAGAATTCATAATGTGTTTCATAAATCTTTGTTGAGGAGCCATGTGGACCCTGTGGTTCCTGTTGCGGCTCCTCCCGAGCCCGTGTTGGTCGATGGAGAGTTGGAATATGAGGTGGAAAAGATTTTGGATTCTCGGCTTGTTAGGTGTAAACTACAGTACCTTGTTAAGTGAAAAGGATATGGACAGGAGGATAATTCTTGGTTCTCTGCCTCTGATATTCATGCTGAGGAGCTTGTGCACGTTTTCGATCGTTCGCACATCCCTATAGCCCTGGGGGCCCTGGTGAGGGTTCGGCGACCCCTCCTCAAGGGGGTGTACTATTGTGAATGCTGTCTGGATGGGTTCCGCTCTTGGGCTCCCTCTGGTGGTTGCTGGTGTTGGTGCATTGAGGTCTTTGACTGGAGGGTTGCACAGCTGATTTTCAATGCTGGCTTGATTTGGATATAGGCGTTTGGACCTCATGCTGTTGCCAGTCGCCTGATAGCTTCAGGCCAGAGTGGTTCTGCTCTCCTGCCCTCCACTAAGAGAAGTCCATCAGTTTTTTGTTTCATACATTTTGTATGCTTTGTGATTCTTGTGTTTGCAAATTATTTCTGAAGGTATTTATGTTTTACTTAGAAGTGTTTGTACCTTCAGAAAGGGGGAATTTTATCCCTGGTAATCCATGTTAGAGATCGTACAGTAGTTGCAGGGTTTTTGTTAGTAATTTTTCTGCAATGTTACCCGAGCATTGTACGGAGTACGTACATATGAGTACTAGGTCACTCACCCCTTTTTGCATACTACGTGTAGGATATTAAGATTTTTATGCGGACTGCAGAGTTAACTAACTTGTCCTTTTTGTATCCTAGAAATTAGCATATGGCCTCACTTTGCTCAACCTAGCTCTGACTGTGTGCGTCCTTTCATCTTGCTAAACGTTATATGTGGTGGTCCTCCTATCTCTTAGGAAAAATCTGCTCTGAGGCAAGTTAGCTTTTCCACTTTCTGCCTTTAGGTTTATGTAGTTCTCTGGCTTGGTTTGAGGTACATAGAAAACGTTAGGCGTGCCACCCGGCTGCTTCTGGTTGGCGCTCGGTTCAGGGCTGCAGTCAGCATTAGGGCCCTACGGCTCGGGTAAACTGCTTATGGTAGTTGTTGAACATCGTATCATAACACCTGGGCCTCTCGTGGGTCGAACCTCTGTCCCTTCTCCCAGGCTCCCTCTCTGCTGCCGTGCCGCGGCCACCCGAACTTGGGCTCTGTACCTCTCTTGTGCTCAGTCCCATGCTCTGGCGACTACTGTTTAAGTCCATGATTACAAGTGGTGGGTCCCATCTCTCTAGGTGTTACTGGCCCTGACTTGGATGTGCTGTCTGTTTGGTGTTACATCCAGGTAGCTCTGTTCTGCCTCCCTGAAGGGCCTGGCAGCCCCCCCTTCAGTGAGATACACACTGTTCGTCTGCTCTCTCATGTCCAAGCTGTTCTGCCTGGCTAAAAGTGAAACTGCAATGTTCTCTACTCCTAACTGCCCGTGCCCCCACCTTTGCAAGTTGTTATAGCAACCAGTCTTGTTCTAATTAGTGGAGGCAACCTGGAGTCTTCCAGGAAGTGTGTGCATAGAAACATTGTTAACCCTTTCCTAGTGACTGCTTCTCTCTGCTGTATGGTGGTGTGAGGTGTGTGTAGAACTTACCAGATTAACATCTTCACCTGCCCGGGGAGGATATAATGATATACCCTGTAGCGACCAGTCTCAGGGGCGCTACATAAGCATTGACTTGCCCTGGCTAGTATACAAGCCAGCAAGGCACTAGTGTTACTACTACTATAAAGACAACACCAGGGAAGGGAGACAAACACATGGGGAAAAAACAATGAACGAATTCTGGAGATGCCAGCCATAAAAGTTTTCATTATCTGGGCAAGATAGAAGAGGAAAGAGTAAGTGAGGCACTATAATAAGGAGTATATGTCACACCCCGGGGCAGCCGAACTGCTCGGATCTGGGCGGTCCATGGCTAAAGGGGTCCCAGACCCGCGGGCACCGTTGAACAGTTTTAAATTAAAAATAAAAATAAAGTCCAACTACGCCACTTGCAGTTTGCGGCCAGGGATAGTAGGGCTGCCAGTGCGGGTTCCCATTGGGGATGATGGATGGGGGCAGCGTGGATGGTGGAGCCCTCCGCGAGCAGGGCTTTTCCCCAGGGGTAGTTGAAGGGTTAACGTGGAGGCGCGCTGCAATGAAGCAGTCCAAACAAAGAGGACAGTTTGATGGTTTTTACTCACTAGATTCACGCCCTGGGGACGTCCTGGATCCCAGGTGCGCCCGTGTCCCTGATGGCTGTGCCTGCCAACCTGGTGCCACTGCCCATCTTTGCACTCTGGTGTATGGGGGTCCTTCTTCGCGTGGAGCACTTGGTGACCCTCCTGGTGTCTGGGTCCTGCCGCAGGCAGCTTGGACTATTTAAGGGGATATACTCATAGAAACACAGCAGACTGCAGCACTTATAGTCAATGGCCGCCTGTGTAGCACACAATCCGGCGGCGTTGGGACGCCCGTACAGCATCAAGGGATCACTTGATTCCACATACCATGTAAAAAAACGAATGACAGCGTCCTCCTGAGTGCAAATTCTTTTCTTTGCTTTGCGGTGAATGTTCCATCCTATATTAGTCACCAGTGATTTTCTGAGGAAATTGGAAGGGCTACAGGTGGATGAGCATACTATCCTAGCATCATTTGATGTTGTTTCCCTATATACGTTGATTACTCATGATAGAGGGTTAGATGCTGTCGGTGTGATGCTTGCTGGCTCCGACATGGCCCCGAGGAGTACACTTTTTGTTCTGGCGCTGCTGGAATTCATCCTGAGGAGGAATTTTTTTCTCTTTGGTGTGTTTTTTTTTTTTTTTTTTTCTCCAGCGCCAGGGGACAGCCATGGGGTCCAATGTGGCCCCCACGTATGCAAACATCTAGATGGCTGTCTTCGAGGACAAGTACGTGTACTCCTCCTCTTTTTGGGACCGTGTCGGGGGATGGTGGCGTTACATCGACGACATCTTCCTCCTCTGGCGGGGGACCAGTGAGGACCTCTTGGAATTTAGAGATTACCTCAATGAGGTTTTCCAGGAATTGAAGATTACCTTGACATGGTCAAGAGGAAAAAAATTTAGTTTCTTGACACCTTAGCCTATAAAACAGGTTTGGTCCTACAAACAGATATTTTCACGAAGGAAACTGATAGGAATAGTATCTTACAGTTTAACAGCTGCCACCCCAGAAAAATTATAAATTTACTACCTTAGAGCCAACTGTTGAGGGTTAGGAGAGTGGTCTCCTCAGAAGAGATTGTTGATTAAGTCTAAAGGAGATGTGTAACAAGTTTTTGCAGTGTGGTTATCCACAACAAACGTTGAATATATATATATATATATATATATATATATATATATATATATATATATATATATATATATATATATATATATATATATATATATATATATATATATTATATATAATATATATATATATATATGTCTAGGGCTCTAGACACACGTCTGTTATGATCCGGAACCATGGAAGACCACCATAACTCATTGGTAAAAGGTGACAAGAGCATTGGCAACTAATCTGGCCGCCATCCCCTTAGTAACCATCAACACTAGAAGTAGCCGAGGGGTGAACTAACATCCTGTGCACCGCGAACCCAGCTGGAGTAGCTAGCTATCCTAGAGGAAGGAAAGATGAATAACTCTCTGCCTCAGAAAATAGATAAAGACTAGCAAGCCCCCCATATTCAAAGACTGCAGTGATATAGGAAAACACAATACACAGATGATAGGATTAGCAAAAGGTGAGGCCTGACTAAATAGGACAGGACAGGAAAGGGACTGATGGTGGCCAGAGAAAAATCCTGCAGCAATCCAAATACCTGATGGTACAAAAAGGCCCTCAGATCACTAGATCTGAACTCTGTCCTATACCAGGCGCTCTTGTCATACCAATGAATAGAAAGCAGGAATCATTACAAATTCAAGAAGAAACAAACACATGGACTTATAGGAGCAATACTCCAAACATGGCTGTAGGGAGCTTCCCAGCTAAGCAACTGAGAGGGAAGATACCTGCATGCAAATAAACTGACAACAACCACAGCAAATGACAAACTCCGATAAGAGCCAAAAGAACCAAGCAACAAAATTAAAGAGCAAAGCACTTATCTGAGGTAGATGTGGTCTGGAGCAGGATGAAGCAGGCTGGTGAACAAGGAACAACTGACATCCGGCATAGCCTGCTATCAGATCAGGGTTTAAATAGGCAGAGAGTTGGCAATGGAAACGCCCATTGCTCAACACACCTGGTCTCTGATCAAACCATTCCTGGCCACAAGAGGGAGCCTCACAGCAGCCAAAGCTCAACCGACATTCACAACACACGGCGTACTAGTTTACTCAATATTGTCAGTATCCATGAGAATCATAACCTGATTCCATTTGTTTCCTGTTATAATTATCTCAGTGGGCGATTGGCAGGCACTGTGAGTAAATATTGGCCGTTATTAACCAAGGGACATCCAACAGTTGAAGGATTTCAGTCTCCTCCTTTGTTATCCTATAGATGTGGGACCAATTTTAAGGATACGTTGGTAAGATCGGATGTGGGTTCTCTGAAGAAGGATTTACAGCTAACATTGAGCAGTCCAAAGATGGGAAATTTCCCATGCTTGGGTTGTGCGTGTTGCAATAACATGTTGAAGGGCTTCACGTTCTCTCACCCACGAACTGACAAAGTTTACCGCATCGATGGGAGATACACATACACCACATAAGAGCTGGTGCATGTGTAATGGGATCAACAAGTCCGACTGCATCATTTCTGTGGAAATGGATTTGAATACTGTTCCAGCAATTGCCCACAAGGGGGCAGCGTCAGACTGTGCAGTCACAAACACAGAGCTGGGAAATTCCCCACAGCAGCTAGTGTGTGGGAACCAGGAAGAAAAAACGCGGGAAGGTTGTTCAGCTCCAGAGCTCAGCAAGGAGAGACCTGCGTGTGGTCTCCCTGAACAGAGGGCTCGTTTTGCCACCGAAGTCCGGAAGAAATCACCCGGTGGAAGTGGTTCCTGTCACTCCCGGTCTGCAGGACTTTGTTTTCACCAGGGATCTAACCGGACTGCAGAGCATTGCAACCAGAGTGTAATTGCAGGGGCTGTGACCTTCCTTCTTCTGCTCGGCGTGCCCCGGGACAAAAAGACTGCTTAGAATCCGTTACCAGCGGGGAAAGATCAAAGGGAAAAGACCGAGGAGCTGCATCTCTTCAGCGCTGCACCGGGACCCATCATCGTGAGACCCCAGGCCTGCGACGTGGGAGCGGCATCTTCTTCCGGGATAGACTGGTACGTGTTTGTAGGGAAAGTTAGGGAAAGTTGCCGCCATTTCTTTGTTGTTGTTTTTTTTTTCTTTCTTCTCGCTGCGTACCCGGAAGGAGTGAAAATCCAGAGACTCCACTATACACATGTGTGCAGATAGTTCAGTTGATTGTATTATAAATATGTTTCCTAGTAAAGAAATGTTACTACCGGTAAAATCTGAGTATGGGGATTTTGTTGGAATAGAGCATACACACACACCCGCGGCCCTACCACCGGTCGCTTCATGTGGCGTAGTCGGCAGGATGTGTGACCAACAAAATCATCCCCCGGTAGTAACTTATAACCGAACAGCTCCCCCGCCGTCTATTGTCAATCAGGTGAGGAAGTTTGACGGACGGAACTATCCTGTAACTGAATGGACTGAACAACTTAAGATAGTGGGGGAAATGTATAACACTGATCCTAAGACCTTAGCAGAAATGGCCATGCTAACATTAGAAGGGGAAGCGTGGACGACAGTCAGGCTGGAGACGGTTAGGGGCCAGCGTACGTTGGATGACTTAGTGCGGGTGCTGGAGAACACCTATGGGCCGACCACATATGCGGGAACATATCGCTATATGTTCTTCCGGCGTATTCAACTCGAGTCGGAGGACATCCCTCAATATGCCAATGCCCTCCAAGTGCTACTAGAACAAGTCGGTAGAAACGAAGAACAGATAGCTAGTACTGGAACCCGTGACCTGGTGTTGAGAGATCAGTTTGTGACCGGATTGAGAGACCCGTACCTTAACCGCTCATTGCAAGATCTACTCCGGATAAATCCGGCCTTTACGTTCGCTGAGGCCAAACAAGAAGCTATAGAACGTTCAAGGGGGCCTGTCGTGGAGACACAGACATATACCGCGGCTTGCAGGTCCATATCTGGTATCGGGACTCCGAACAGCAACACGGAAGAACTGAAACAGATGGTGGCAGAGTTACAGAAACAGGTGTTACAGCTCACCTTAGACCAACAGGCGGGCCGGCAAGCGAGACAACAACCCAGCCGGCCGATGGGAAGATGCTGGACATGCGGCGATCCCCGCCATAGAGCCAACCGTTGCCCCCAGAACTTTCAAGCTCCTCCACAGTCCGATCTACCAGAACCAGCAAGTCATGTCCCACAACAGAGGCCGCCTTTAAACTAGACGCCCCTGTCAAAGAGGCTCACTCGACAGGGGATGCCAAAGAGAGGGGTGTAGGAAAACAGAGCCAGCCACGGAACAAACTTGCATCAAATAGCCCCACCCTGGAAGTATTACTGGAAGGGATCGCCGTACAAGGGTTAATGGATACTGGATCTCAGGTATCCACCATCTCCGAGCAGTTTTACGAAGAATGTCTAAAGCCGCGGGTTGCCTATGACCCTGATACCGCCATCAAGATCAAAGCAGCCAATAATCTACCCATTCCGGTGTCGGGAGTTGCCTGGATGAACACCGAAATCTGTGGCCAAGATCTCGGGAAGAGAGGGATAATCGTGGTCAGGGAAGGCTTTGGATCAGAAACGCCCATGATTATTGGGATGAACATCTTGAAAGACCTGAATCTGGTGTTGTTTACCAAGAAGGGGCCCAAGTACTGGCAAGGAGTGACCGCACATAAGGCCACCCGCCGTGCCTTTCAGCAAGTGGTCCGGACCTGCAACCTCCAGCGAATGACCGAAGAACAACTGCCGCTGGCCACGGTCACCGTACCCCGCCATACTAGGATCACCTTACCAGCTGGAAAAGAGACAGTTATCTCACTACCCCTTGGCACCATGAGACAGTTTGAAGGCGTGGAGGTGCTGATTGAGCCGCGCTCCCCGAGGGAGGGGAAGCTGAATCCACTAGTCGCTCGAACTCTAGCAGTGGTGAGAAAGGGAAGAATTCCTGTCAGGCTGGGCAACACGGCTAATGTGAGCGTTGACCTAGAAGCCGGGACACAGCTCGGCCGAGTCTACGCTCTAACCGAAGAGGTGAACCCTATGAGCCCCCTCCAGTTTGTACCGTCTACAGAGGGAGATTGGACAGTGACGGTCTCTACCATGGCCGCTGTCGCAGGTGACACCAACGTGGGGCGAGAACTCCGAGAGAAGTGTCAGTTGGACGTATCCCAATACTCCAAACGGGAGGTGTCTCAGGTGGAAGAGCTACTCCAAGAGCATCAGGCGTCCTTTGCCCGGCACGACACCGACTTTGGGTGCACCACCAGTATCAAGCACGAAATCCCCACAGGTGACACTGCTCCTATCCGTGAAAGGTACCGCCAAATTCCTCCCCAGCAATACCAAGAAGTGAAAAATCTCCTGAATTCCATGTTACACGCGGGAGTGGTACGGGAAAGCCAGAGCCCCTGGGCGGCACCGGTAGTGTTAGTCAAGAAGAAGGACGGATCCCTGAGATTCTGTGTGGACTACCGCCGTTTGAATGCTTGCACCATCCGGGACTCGTACCCTCTGCCAAGGATCGAAGAATCCCTGACAGCCCTGAAGAAAGCCAAATACTTCTCCTCGTTGGATCTGGCCAGCGGATATTGGCAGGTACCTATGCATGAGAAAGATAGAGAGAAGACTGCTTTCATCTTACCCATGGGCCTGTACGAGTTCGACCGGATGCCCTTTGGTCTGAACAACGCGCCGGGGACTTTCCAGCGGCTGATGGAGCGCTGCTTGGGAGACTTCAACTTCGACTTCACCCTCATCTACCTGGACGACATTGTAGTCTATTCGGCCACATTTGAAGAACACCTGCAGCAGCTGGGCCGTGTGTTCAGTAGGTTGAGGGAACATGGCCTGAAGTTGAAACCCAACAAGTGCCGTCTTCTGCAGCCCGAGATCAATTACCTGGGCCACCGGATCTCAGCCGAAGGTGTCCAGCCATCTTCAGAGAAGATAGCCGCCGTACGGGATTGGCCGCAGCCCACAAACGTCAAAGAGGTCAGGGCTTTCCTGGGGTTGGCCGGCTACTACCGCCGGTTCGTCAAAAACTTCGCCCGGCTTGCTGCACCCTTGCATGATCTGCTTCGAGGGACCACCAACAGCCCCAGAGGACGACCCATCAGCTGGGGACCCAGCCAGGAAGACTCCTTCCAAGCCCTAAAGGGTGCCTTAACGTCTCCCCCCATCCTGGCATATGCGGACTACAACCTGCCCTTCCAACTACACACCGATGCCAGTTTACAGGGTCTAGGGGCAGTACTTTCACAGGTCCAAGAAGGCAAGGAACGGGTCATAGCCTATGCCAGTCGGTCCCTACATGAGGGCGAGAAGAACCCCACCAATTATAGCTCGTTCCGGCTGGAGCTGTTGGCCCTAACGTGGGCTATGGCGGAGAAATTTGCAGGGTACCTCACGGGGACCGAAGTACTAGTCCTGACCGATAACAACCCGTTGGCCCATTTAGAAAATGCGAAGCTCGGAGTCATGGAGCAGCGTTGGATGGCTCGGCTCTCTAAGTTCAATTACAAGATCAAATATAGGGCTGGAGCTGAGAATCAAAATGCGGACAGCCTGTCTAGAGTGTCATACCCCTTACTCAACCGAGACCGGGATGAAGAATTAGAAGGGGACGAGACGCCTGACTTTGCAAAGCTCGCCCAACAGATGGTGGATTACCGCCAGTTCGTTGTGGGCGAAGCTGGAACTCCGGTGGGAGTCGCCTTGCCACCCCAGGAGTGGTGCAGGATTCAGGACCAGAACCCTGATTGGGCTCTACTCAAACAATGGGTGAAGCGGCAGCAGAAGCCTCCCGCCGACATACGGGCACGACTGTCTACCGGGACCTTGACCCTGCTCAGCCAGTGGGACCGGCTGATTCTGAGAGAAGGAGTGCTATACCGGAAGGTTCTCTTGTCGCACATGCTGGAGGAATGCACACAAGTTGTAGTGCCTGAACAATTGGCCCGTGAGATGGTGGCCCAAGCCCACAAAAGGAATGGACACTTCGGAATAGACAAGACCTTTCGGTGGATTCAACAGTCCATCTATTGTCCGGGGCTCCGCAAGCTGGTTGAAGACGTCTGCCAGACCTGTCGCACCTGCGAACTACACAAGTCCCCTGAGCAGCGTGCACCTGTTCAGACAATTAAAACGTCCAGACCCCTTGAGCTGTTGATGGTGGATTATCTGCTGATTGGGACGGCGAGCAGTGGCTATCAGTATTGTCTAGTCATGGTGGATCACTTCACAAAATTCGCTGTCGCTGTCGCTACCAAAGACCAGACGGCTGAATCGGCTGCTCGGGCCATCTGTCGACAGTTCATCCATGTCTACGGGTGCCCGGAGAGGTTGCACTCCGACCAGGGGGCTTGTTTCGAGGGCCGAGTCATCGAAGAGCTGCACCAGATGTATGGGATCCAGAAGTCGAGGACCACTCCTTACCACCCACAAGGGAACGGTGCATGTGAACGCTTCAACCGGACCCTACTCCAGCTGATCCGCACCTTGGCCGATGATAAGAAAGACCAATGGCCCCAATTCCTTCCTGATCTAGTCTGGGCCTACAACAACCAGGTCCACTCTGTGACTGGCTACACCCCACACACCCTTCTCTTTGGCCGCCCCGGAAAAGGGGTCCATGACCTGAACCTATTTCGCCCTGGAGATGACGTCTGCCATAACTACCCCTCCTGGCTAAATGCTCACCGACAGAAGATGGAGACTGTACACCGACTGGTGAGCAAACAAATCTGGGGCCAGATACATGCTGATCCACTCCCCGTGCAAGAGCAACCCTTGAAGTTGGGACAGCTAGTCCTGCTCCGTATCAAGAAGCCCCAAGGGAAACTTCGAGCCAAGTGGGAGACTGAGATCTACCGGGTAATCGAACGCCCCTACCCCAACGGGCATGTATACCGAGTGCGGGGTGAAGACAATCACAGCATCCGCACTGTGCACCGAAATATGTTGCGGCCCTGCCGATCCCAGCCTGACTCCCCTACCACAGTACCCGGAGGGGGTGACACTACCAACACGACTGACGTCACGGACGTTTCCCAGCATAGTGATCACATTGACTCTGAAATCAGTGACCCACCTACACAACCCAGTTCTTTCCCCGGAGTGCTGACTGGGGTGGGGCGTAAAGACAGTGACAGGGAGGGGAACAACCGACCCTTGAGACACACTGACCGCACCACTGCTGGGATCCCGCCCGGGCGGTCTTACAGGGACCAGTATGTATGGCCCACTTCTCAACCAACCCCTGTAACATCTGCAGTCATCGCTGCCTGGGAACCGACGGTAGTTGACAGGGACTGCCAACCTTTAAGTGGGGGGGTATGTAATGGGATCAACAAGTCCGACTGCATCATTTCTGTGGAAATGGATTTGAATACTGTTCCAGCAATTGCCCACAAGGGGGCAGCGTCAGACTGTGCAGTCACAAACACAGAGCTGGGAAATTCCCCACAGCAGCTAGTGTGTGGGAACCAGGAAGAAAAAACGCGGGAAGGTTGTTCAGCTCCAGAGCTCAGCAAGGAGAGACCTGCGTGTGGTCTCCCTGAACAGAGGGCTCGTTTTGCCACCGAAGTCCGGAAGAAATCACCCGGTGGAAGTGGTTCCTGTCACTCCCGGTCTGCAGGACTTTGTTTTCACCAGGGATCTAACCGGACTGCAGAGCATTGCAACCAGAGTGTAATTGCAGGGGCTGTGACCTTCCTTCTTCTGCTCGGCGTGCCCCGGGACAAAAAGACTGCTTAGAATCCGTTACCAGCGGGGAAAGATCAAAAGGAAAAGACCGAGGAGCTGCATCTCTTCAGCGCTGCACCGGGACCCATCATCGTGAGACCCCAGGCCTGCGACGTGGGAGCGGCATCTTCTTCCGGGATAGACTGGTACGTGTTTGTAGGGAAAGTTAGGGAAAGTTGCCGCCATTTCTTTGTTGTTGTTTTTTTTTTCTTTCTTCTCGCTGCGTACCCGGAAGGAGTGAAAATCCAGAGACTCCACTATACACATGTGTGCAGATAGTTCAGTTGATTGTATTATAAATATGTTTCCTAGTAAAGAAATGTTACTACCGGTAAAATCTGAGTATGGGGATTTTGTTGGAATAGAGCATACACACACACCCGCGGCCCTACCACCGGTCGCTTCACATGTGTATGTGATCTCCTGTCCTTGCGGTTTGCTGTACATGGGTGAGACAACTATGGAGGTCCGAGCGAGAATTGGGAAGCATAAGAGTACAATTAGAACAGGATTGGTTGAGTTACCTGTTCCCAGACATTTCAAAGAGAAGGGACATTCAGTGAACCAATTAAGTTTTTGTGTAATTGATGGTGTTCCTGTTCTTAAGCTGGTGTCACACATAACGACGACGACAACGACGTCGCTGCTACGTCACCATTTTCTGTGACGTTGCAGCGACGTCCCGTCGCTGTCGCTGTGTGTGACATCCAGCAACGACCTGGCCCCTGCTGTGAGGTCGCCGGTCGTTGCTGAATGTCCAGCTTCATTTTTTGGTCGTCACTCTCCCGCTGTGACACACACATCGCTGTGTGTGACAGCGAGAGAGCGACGAAATGAAGCGATCAGGAGCCGGCACTGGCAGCTGCGGTAAGCTGTAACCAGCGTAAACATCGGGTAACCAAGGGAAGACCTTTCCCTGGTTACCCGATGTTTACGCTGGTTACCAGCCTCCGCTCTTGCTGCCAGTGCCGGCTCCTGCACTGTGACATGTGGCTGCAGTACGCATCGGGTAATTAACCCGATGTATACTGTAGCAAGGAGAGCAAGGAGCCAGCGCTAAGCAGTGCGCGCGGCTCCCTGCTCTCTGCACTGTGACATGTAGCTGCAGCACACATCGGGTTAATTAACCCGATGTGTGCTGCAGGAGAGCAAGGAGCCAGCGCTAAGCGCGGCTCCCTGCTCTCTGAACTGTGACATGTAGCTGCAGCACACATCGGGTTAATTAACCCGATGTGTGCTGCAGGAGAGCAAGGAGCCAGCGCTAAGCGCGGCTCCCTGCTCTCTGAACATGTAGCACAGCGACCTTATGATCGCTGCTTCTGCTGTGTTTGACAGCTAAGCAGCGATCATAACAGCGACTTACAAGGTCGCTGTTACGTCACCGAAAATGGTGACGTAACAGCGACGTCGTTGTCGCTGTCGTTTAGTGTGACACCAGCTTTAGGAGGGGAGGTGATAGGATTAAGCTACTTAAGAAGGAGTTGAGATGGATCTTTGAGTTAGATAGTTTGTCCCCTATGGGTTTAAATATTGAATATGAACAGGGCCTTCTTCTCTCCGACTAGGGTCTCTGACATTTCCGTGTACTTTTGGTCATGACTTATGGATGTTTTTAATTGTTGATTTTTATTCCCACAGCACTGCACAAACCTGGAGACAGAGGATGGTGGCATGGTATGTATTGTCTCTGTCCCCCTCCTCTTTCCCCATGTTCTATTTGTTTATCTCAGATATTTTTGCAGGAAGCTTTTTACAGAAATGTTGTGTGATCTGATGCTATATAGGAACGTGAAATATATAGAATATGCTTTCTACCTCTTTTATCATCTGTGTAGGTTTATGGATACCATATGATGATATAATATTATATAGGTGAGCTGATGATATATGGGGATTTTTTTTTTGAGTGTCTTGTATATCAATATAAATTTGAGGCTATATTTTGTTTCCTCTCTAACCACGACTATGGTATGATCTTTCGTACATTAATGTAGATTTTTGAGGCTATATTCGATTTCCTCTCTATCCACCACTAGATTAAAACAAAATCAATAATATAAAATAGACTGCTGAAGTGATGTAAAAAAAATTGTTTTTTTTTTTAGATAAGTTTCATATTATACGTCTCCTTTTTAACCATGGCTAATGTGGTATTATCGATTCATGGGTAGGCTCTTTAGTGATGTATAACAAATGTATATTGTGATATAGGAATATATTATGGATTTGAGTTTTGTTATGTATATCGATATTCTGTGGGTATGATCTGTTTATACATTATTGGTATGACAGAGCAGGGGTACATGTGCGATTTTAAACAGTAACGATATCTCCGATAACATGGCGTTTGATATGAGGTCTGGATGTCCCTGGAGGGTTACTGTGTCTGCACATGGGAGCTGCCTGGATTACTCTGGGAACAACTATAAAGCCTGAACGATACTATCGGAGGAAGCCTGTGATCTCATCCAGGTAAAGAATAGCTCTGGCACACTTATGGAATGAAGACAAGAAGAAAAGTCTTTTTGCTGCTTAATATTTATTTGTGCATAAAAAATAGATTAAATCTCATCCCAACGTTTCGACCAAATATTAGTGGTCTTTCTCAGGGGTAGGATTTATCTGAGATAATAACGATAAAGAAAAGCATAATTAGTATACAATTTTTCTCTGTGTCACAAAGATTTTTACAAAAGCAGAATCATGACGTTTGGTCTAACATGTATATCTGTTTGACAAAATATAAGCCCAAAATTTGGTAGAATTATGTATTTATATGATACAAAAATATTATCAAAAGTGGGGAACATTAATCACCTCCTATCTGGGGAAGTATAGTTTATCAAGTCATATAGAGGATAGAGTTTGCAAACATACACCCACCTATGGGGAAAACAGGGCTAAAAGGTAGTTTGTGACTGGAGATCGTCACCTTAGGATATTGAATTAGATAATACTGTAATCCTGTATAAGGAATAGAGACAATGAGTACAACATACAAAAATGCAGAAATGTATGTATAGCGAGGGGTATAATCAATGAAAACAATGATTACAATATGCATATATCATAACTACCTTATGCACTGGTGTCACGTGATAACAAATGAAATCCGTGTCCACTAATAGGACGTTGTATGAGTCTGTTAGAGACGTATAAAGGAGGCTAAATGGATACATATATCAAAGTTAGTATGGTTTATATCTTATAACATGAGAGGATATTTTTCAAAAATCAAGGTATCTCTGATAAAATGCATACTGTATCTATTGGTAGTTGGAACCATATGCAAATAGATATCAATATACCGAGAGTGGAGGCAACATACAGCAAGTGTCTACCTGATACGTTCCGCTTACATGAAAAGCAGAAGATGTATAAATAACCAGGAAGAAAGAGTTTTTTTCTTTTTATCTGTGTGGTATTGTCGCGGGCGGAGGAGGGGACGCCGCGCTCTCCCACTGCTGCTCGGGTCCGGCTGCTGCGGCCTGCCGCTGCTCGGTGGCTCGAGCGATGGGCCGGATCCCGGGGACTCTAGCGGCGCTCCTCGCCCGTGAGTGAAAGGGGATTTTGGGTGTGGGGATTGGTTATTGTCCGTGACGCCACCCACGGTTGTGGTGATTTGTTGACACCACCGCTGCTCTGTATAGGGATCCCGGGAAGGATGGTATGGAGCAGCCAGTTGTTGTGTTGCCCCTGCGTGGGTAGGGGTTGGTGATCCCGGGGCCCAGTGATTAGGTGGGTGATGCAGGGCTTGGTGGGGTGCAGGGACGCGGGGGCAGCGCTGTGCCTTGCGGCACTGTGGTACTCACTCAGCCTGAGACGTTGACACAGTTTTTGGTAAAACACACGGCTGGAAAGACGGTTCCCACGGACGGCTGCACTTGCTTTCCCCAGTAGGTGACGGTGACGGTCCCTCTGTCCTGCACCTAAGTTGATGATGGTTGCGATGGGTTCCCACCGGTAACCCGCTCCCCGGCTTGGATATGGGCCGGAGGAGCCCTACTTTGCCCGCAGGCGCTGGCCCTGAGAAACTGGTGCCCTGGCGGTGGCGGTGTCTCTCCGTAACGGTCGGACTGTTGCCTTCAATCTACACTTGGTTGTTTGGAGACAGACGTCCCCTTCACTGACTGATTTGGCAAATTATGGCGACTCCTAGCCTTGCCGGGATCCGAAAGGCCCCTGCCCTGGTGCTGACTGTCCTTCGTATACTGCTCCAGACCGCCGGGCCACTACCCGTCCGCACAGGGCCGGATTAAGGTTGGTGGGGGCCCCTGGGCAGAAAATCTGGTGGGGGCCCCATAAACGTTAACATTTTTAGCCATAACAGTAGAGCGCAAACTGTAGCATTTAGATATAAATTTAATGAACATTTATCTTCTCCTGTTCTGCCACATTCAGATTTACAGGACTACAATACAGATACAGCCGTCACTTATACACACAGTACAATACAGGCACAGTCCAGGATCACTCACAGCCGTCACTTATACACACAGTACAATGCAGACACAGTCCAGGATCACTCACAGCTGTCACTTATACACACAGTACAATACAGATACAGGCCAGGATAACTCACAGCCATCACTTATACACACAGTACAATACAGACACAGTCCAGGATCACTCACAGCAGTCACTTATACACAGAAAGTAGAGTTACTCACATATTTTTTTATTCATCCCAATGTTAAGGCAGCCAGGGCCGGCTCCAGGTTTTTGTGGTCCCCGGTTGAGTCTCAGAGGGCCCCATCCACACACAGACACGCACATACACATACAGGCATACGTACATATACATATTTGAAGACAAATTCACAAAAATACATTTAAACAGACAAATATATGCACAGTCATATACACTGACACACATGCAGACACAGACGCATTACAGGTGTTAATATGGAGAAGTCACAAGCAGCATCACTCACCTCCCCCGCTTGTTTCCGTCCAGCTCCTCCAGGACATGTGGCTGTGTTGCATGATGGCCATCACTAACAGACATGACTGCACACCATGCACACTGACACAGCACTTCTGTATATACATCACAGGAGGGGCTAGGGCCTACAATATATACATTACAGGAGGGGCAGGGGGCATAGACGTTACTGGGGGGGCATAGATGTTGCTGGAGTGGCAAACAGCTCTGGTGGCGTACACATTACTGGGATGGGTGGCTTAGGGCTCTGGGGTGCCGCACAGACTGCTCTGATTCATATATACACACACACAGCTCTGCTTCACACACACACACAGCTCTGCTTCACACACACACACAGCTCTGCTTCACACACACACACACAGCTCTGCTTCACACACACACACACACACACACACACACACACACACACACACACACACACACACACACAGCTGCTTCCCTCACACAGCTGCTTCACACACACAGCTCTGCTTCACACACACAGCTCTGCTTCACACACACACAGCTCTGCTTCACACACACACACACACACACACACACACACACACACAGCTGCTTCACACACACAGCTGCTTCACACACACAGCTCTGCTTCACAAACACAGCTCTGCTTCTCACACACACACACACACACACAGCTCTGCTTCTCACACACACAGCTCTGCTTCTCACACACACACAGCTCTGCTTCACACACACACACACAGCTCTGCTTCACACACACACACACACACACACACACACACACACACACACACACACACACACACACAGCTGCTTCCCTCACACAGCTGCTTCACACACACAGCTCTGCTTCACACACACAGCTCTGCTTCACACACACACAGCTCTGCTTCACACACACACACACACACACACACACACACACACACACACAGCTGCTTCACACACACAGCTGCTTCACACACACAGCTCTGCTTCACAAACACAGCTCTGCTTCTCACACACACACACACACACACACAGCTCTGCTTCTCACACACACAGCTCTGCTTCTCACACACACACACACACACACACACACACACACACACACACACAGCTGCTTCACTCACACAGCTGCTTCACACACAGCTCTGCTTCACACACACACAGCTCTGCTTCACACACACACAGCTGCTTCACACACACAGCTGCTTCACACACACAGCTCTGCTTCTCACACACACACACACAGCTCTGCTTCTCACACACACACACAGCTGCTTCTCACACACACACACAGCTGCTTCACTCACACAGCTGCTTCACTCACACAGCTGCTTCACACACACAGCTGCTTCACACACACAGCTCTGTTTCACACACAGCTCTGCTTCTCACACACACACACACACAGCTCTGCTTCTCACACACACAGCTCTGCTTCTCACACACACACAGCTCTGCTTCACACACAGCTCTGCTTCACACACAGCTCTGCTTCACACACAGCTGTTTCTCACACAGCTCTGCTTCACACACACAGCTCTGCTTCACACACACACAGCTCTGCTTCACACACACACAGCTCTGCTTCACACACACACAGCTCTGCTTCTCATCACACACACACACAGCTCTGCTTCTCATCAGACACACACAGCTCTGCTTCTCAGACACACACAGCTCTGCTTCTCAGACACACACAGCTCTGCTTCTCATCAGACACACACAGCTCTGCTTCTCAGACACACACAGCTCTGCTTCTCAGACACACACAGCTCTGCTTCTCAGACACACACAGCTCTGCTTCTCAGACACACACAGCTCTGCTTCTCAGACACACACAGCTCTGCTTCTCAGACACACACAGCTCTGCTTCTCAGACACACACAGCTCTGCTTCTCAGACACACACAGCTCTGCTTCTCAGATACACACACAGCTCTGCTTCTCAGATACACACACAGCTCTGCTTCTCAGACACACACACAGCTCTGCTTCTCAGACACACACACACACACACACACACACAATCTTTCTTCAGCTCTGCTTCACACACACACACACACACACACACACACACACACACACAGCTCTGATTCACACACACACAGCTCTGTTTCTCACACACACACAGCTCTGTTTCTCTCACACACACACAGCTCTGTTTCTCACACACACACACACAGCTCTGTTTCACACACACACACACACACACACACACACACACAGCTCTGTTTCTCACACACACACACAGCTCTGTTTCTCTCACACACACACAGCTGTTTCTCTCTCACACACACACAACTCTGCTTCACACACCACACATCTCTCTTCAGCTCTGCCCTTACCTGCTCTGATGCCATCTTCCTGCTGCTCCGGTATAGGCCGCCGTCCTCCTGCTGCTGTTCCGGTGCCGCGGCCATCCTCCTGCTCCGGTGAGTCTCCTCTCCTGGCCACGGCGCCGGTCTTCTCATCCGCGGCGGCGTCCTGCTGTGACGGCCGCAGCGGCGGCGTCCTGCTGTGACAGCCGCGGCGGCGTCCTGCTGTGACGGCCGCGGCGGCGGCGTCCTGCTGTGACGGCCGCGGCGGCGTCCTGCTGTGACGGCCACGGCATTGGACCCCGCAGCAGAGCAGGGAGCAGGCATACCTCTGACCCCGGAAGTACAAACTACTTCCGGGGTCAATCAGCGTCCTGCGCCCGCAGTTTGTTTTTGCGTCTTAGAGACGCAGATACAAATAAATGTAGGTGCGCACACCTCTCCCACCCCCCCCCCCCGAAAACACAGCTGATTTATTAGACTGTCTTTACGGAGGGGGAGAGGGTGTGAAGAAAAAAAAAAAAATTGCTGACGGGTGGCAAGTATGGCCCTGGTGGTGGGGGCCCCCTTGGAAGCTCTTATGGTGGGGGCCCCGGGGCTGAAGCCCCGCCTGCCCCGCCTATAATCCGGCCCTGCGTCCGCGGTCCTTCCAGCAACCTCCGAGCAGTCACCCCTGCGGACTATCACCGCCATCTGCTGACCTTGCTAGCACTGTCCGGGGCACACACCCGGACCAACTTCAGGCTTTACTACTGTCACTTCAGCTTCTCTCTTTAGCTTCACTACTACTTCCTTCCACTTCACTTCACTTCCCTCACTCGACTCTACTGTTTACTCCTTCACTTCCCTAACTGAACTGCCTGGTTCCTCCCGCCTCCAGGGCTGTGTACTCCTCGGTGGGCGGAGCCAACCACCTGGCCCACCCCCTGGTGTGAACATCAGCCCCTGGAGGAAGGCAACAAGGATTTTGGTAGCCTTGGTGTTCCTAACTGGGGTGTAGGGTGTGGTGGTGTGATGACCTGTGACCCCTGGCTTGCCCAGGGCATCACAGTATAAACAACTTATATTAGATACATGGTAAAAACTAAGGAACAAATCCTATGTGAATTAACACCAGTATAAGGCACACCCAATAATGAATATACGAGTTAGGTTAATATATATTACCTTTTTGTGGTAACTGGATTTAATAGAATAGAAGAGTTGCCAATGTGGAAAAAACACTCATCAAAGAAAAGGTTATAAGGACCTAGTAAATGCTTAATGAATAAATGGCAATAAATAACAATGGCACTAATTAAGTGATCCATGTAGGCTTTATACAAGAAATGTCTGCACAATCAATTACCTTAGTATGTGTCACGGGGGGCTGTCTGATAATAAGACAGTCAGGGTCCACCGTGCAAAGACTCTGCTGCAGACTATGGCAGAGGATAAGGGGTATATAAGTGTGCCACTGTAAATAGTAATAGCACAAGTGCAGAGTGCAATACCTCTGTTAAACTCAGAGGAATATAATTAGAAAATAAAGCCATTCCTCCCTTACTTGGAGGGTGTGTGGTATGATCTCTGTTAATGGTCACAGAGACAAAAGCAGTGAGTGTGAAATGGCACCTACCTAGGTCCGTTCCTCTAGCGGTGCCAGGAGACGGACAGCAGCGTAAGCCGCACAAAGCTCCTACCTGCGTTCGCTCCACTAGTGTGCGAGGACACGAACCACTAGATATGGCACCTGCCTAGGTCCGCTCCAGTAGTGGTGCAAAAGAGACGGACAGCAGCACAAGCCGCACAAAGCTCCTACCTATGTTTGCTCCCCTAGTGTGCGAGGATACGAACAACTGCCAGACACAGTATAAGGAACGTTACCCTAGCGGCAACGTCCACCTACAAGTAGAATCACAAGGCCCAGCCGGACCATGTGCCTCAGGCACCTGCCTATGTCCGCTCCACTAAGAGGTCAGGATACGGACCGCAGCCGAAGCTGTAAGGTATAAGAACGCTACCCTGCCGGTAGCGCTCACCTAGCATAGACAGAGAGATGCCTAGAGGGACGTGCACAGAGCGTCTACTCTCATGCATGAACCAAGAGGACTGAGCGCCGGGCGGCGTGCGTCAGGGTCTTATATAGACTCTGTGCCTCATCCAAGATGGAGGACACCAGAGCCAATCCGCTGCCAGAATGACAGCAATGATGTCACGCTGGCCTATCACCGAGCAAAGCGTCACAAGCACATGACCAGCGACCAATCGGCATAGAAGGTGTCAGAGACATGTGACCTCGGGTCAGCGATGATGTCACCCGCACATGTGCAATGGCTCCAAGATAGGACTTAGTCTCCTGCGCTTGCACATGTGCAGTAGCAAGAAATCTGAACATAGTCTCCAGTGCCACAGCAACCGTAACAGTATGGCAATATATGTGGATAGTTGGAAGCCGTAAAGGGCTATGCAGATGTAAGTCTAAAGTGGAACATAAATAGGAGTGAGTGACAGTTCACCAAGGACGCAGCACATGGGAGTTACTGGTCCGTTGTAGATAGTACATACCTTTACATAGGTGACACAGGGTATAGGCCCTCAGGAGAGTGTGCATTCTGTATGTGGCCAGAGAGTTATATATACTGCGGCTGGTGATGTGCCCTCCTTCCTGATTCCTGTGCAGTGGAACGCAGCGTGCTGGCCGGTGGAGTGCACGCCGCGCATGCGCGTTGTAGTTATCCCACACCACGCATGCGCAGGGCACGCAGCACGGGCTAGAGTGTGTGAAGGACCGTGGGGCGGTATCCGGAAGTGCTGCACGTGTTGTGCGTGTCCAGTGACTTCACTCGATCCCTCCCTGAATCTTGAGCTATGGTAACTGATCTGTGGGAACAGACCCGTGGAGCGTGCGAGACACATGCGCAGTGCAAATAAATTTGCATGGCGCACTCAAAGGGCACTGAGCATAAGTCTGTGTGTAGGGCAGTGTAGGGCAATTGAACAGTGAGATAGTAAGACAATAATCGTGCAGTAGATTCTGGGTGTAGTGCCAGGTGATGATCCCAGATCGGTGAAGGTGACAGGTTGCTGACACAGGAGACAATTGTGTCAGGTGGTAATGGGAGCCTAAAAAGAATTATTAGAATGTAATAATGGAACTGATGGCTACATTCATTCTAGGTCCTTATACTGGAGTTTTACAGTCAATATCAATACATTTACATCGTATTCTCTGTTAAGGCCTCTGGGTTCTAGTGTATTGAGGGTATATATCCAATACGATTCCCTTTCTTTGAGGGCACATATTCTGTTACCTCCCCTTCTAGAGGGGGGTACGTGATCGATCACTTGATATTTTAATTGAGCTATAGTATGGCCCCGTGTTCTGAAGTGTTGGGGAATGGGCAACAGTACCTGTTTACATCTTATAGTGGACTTGTGCTTACTTATGTGGTCTCGGATATGTTGGGTGGTCTCTCCAACATATCAAACCACAAAAGTGGACTCTCATGTAAAAAACCCATGTATGGGGAAGATCCGGCCGGATAAAGGATGAGTGAAGGTATCGCCTCTGGAGAGGTTATTGCATTGTATGCAATGATGACAGGGAAAATTACCCTTCTTAGGAGTCCCCAGAAAAGTCTGCCTCATTGTGATTTTGTTGGAGCCAATGTCAGCCCTTACCAGATTATCCCTTAAATTTCTGGGTCTCTTGTTACAGAATAACGGAGGTTGATTTAAATTCGCTTCCTTCAGGATATGCCTTACCTAAGAGTGGCCAATGTTTGTAGATAATGTTCTTAATCAATGGGGAGAAAGGATGATACGTATTGATACATGGGATACGGGGATCATTATTATTAGTGACTAATTTCTGTGATGTCTTTCTGTTGGCAATGGATAGGGGATATCCTCTTTGGAGAAATTTTTCACTCATTTCGGAGGATCTGAGGTCCCAGTGTGCTGGGTTTGACACTATCCGTTCTACTCGTTTATGCTGTGAGATTGGTAAGCTTTCTTTTGTGTGTTTGGGGTGACAGCTAGTATAATGGAGCAAGTTGTTGCGATCAGTTGGTTTTACATACAAATCTGTACTTAGGCTATCCTCAGATAAGATAACGATTGTGTCCAAGAAATTAATCTGATGGTTGTCAAATTGTATAGTAAAAGTGAGGCCCTGTCTGAGAGAATTAATGTCTCTATGAAATTCAATCAGGGATTCTAGGTCGCCATGCCAGATCATAAATACATAGTCAATGTATCGTTTCCAAAAAATAGCATGTTCTAACCACATAGGGTGGTTATAGATATAGCTCTCCTCAAAATGTGCCATATATACGTTTGCGTAGGGGGGTGCTAAATTCGAACCCATCGCGGTCCCTCATTTCTGTAGGTAAAATTGGTCCTGGAATAAGAAGAAATTTTATTATCGAGGACCAATTGAAGGAGATCAATACAAAATTTATTCTGCAAATCGGAATATGTGCTATGTCTGGTTAAAAACCAGTTTATGGCCTGTATCCCATGTTGATGTTCGATGCTAGTATACAAGCTGTTAACGTCGAGTGATACTAGAAGGCATTGTGATGGGAGTATTCCAATCCTCTGTATTTGTGTCAAGAAGTCCGAAGTGTCTTTAAGGTATGACCTTATATTTGGGATTAATGGAGTTAAGATTTTCTCAACCGTGATAGCCAGAGGGGATAGAATCGACTCTGTAGAGGCTACTATCGGGCAACCTGGAGGGCTTTGCATGTTTTTGTGGAGTTTTGGAAGGGTATAAAATACTGGGGTAATTGGATGTGTCTTGATGAGATAGTCTGCCAATTTTTGATCTATGGTGCCATTATGCGCATAATAATCAACAACATCTTTAATCCGTCCTTGTATGTGGGATGTGGGGTCCTTTGGGATCGGTTGATATGTGTTTGTATCACTTAATTGGTCTAGAATCTCATCAGTATAATACGGTTTATCCAATACCACAATGGCTCCCCCCGGCAGGTTTGATGATAATACTGGGATTCTTTTTAAGATCTTGTATAGCCCTACCCTCCTCTGGTGTGATGTTATGTCTGATTTTCAACTGTCCTTCATCATTTGATTTAAGTAACTTATTAACATCTCTGGATACAAGGGAAATATATGTCTCTATAGGATGGTGTGTTTTCGGTGGATTGAACGAGCTGGGGACTCTCAGATTCAAATTCTTAAGTTGGAACATATTGTCTGACTGTGTCTGATTAGGGTCAGTGTGTGTGCCCCTATCGGTACTAAAGTGTGCTTTTAGTCTTAGGGTCCTATAAAATCTCCTCATCTCTTGATCCAATTGAAAGGTATTGAAAGATGGGGTGGGACAAAAAGACAACCCCCTTTGGAGAACTTGAGACTCAATAACAGACAAATTGTAAGACGAAATATTGTATACTAAATTAGTACCTGAGATAACGTTTGTATATGGTACGGTGGTGCGGTTCCTGTGGCCCCTCTTGCTGCGCCTCGTTTTCCTAGTTGGTTTTGTCGTGGAGCTAAAAAATGGGCTTGTCGAGAAGCGTATTGTTCAGTATCAGTAGCGACTAGGATATGTAGGCCGTCTAGGGATATCTTCCATAAACTTCCAGCGATATACGCGGTCCTTTGAATAATCCTCTTGATCCCTTACAAATTTGATCCTCTTGCGTTCTTGTAAAGATTTACGGAATTCGGCAATCGTTTCCTTGGTTTTGGAATGAATTTTATCCCATTCAGTAGTGGGAATAGTATTCTGAAGTTGTAGTTCTATAGAATTAATCTTCTGTCCTAAAGTTTCAATTTCTTTCTGCAAAAATTCTATTGTGAGAATAATGATGTCCATAGAACATTTGTTCACTATGCTTTCGAATTTCGTGCAGTAGTCGGAATTATCTGCGAATAAAGTTTGGTCTTAGTGACACCTGTAGTCCTCTGGGGATGCGTTTTACTCTGTGATATTCGGCCAATGTAGCGCAGTGTAGTTCTAATGCAGTATGTCTCCTTAATTCTTTTTCGTAATCTCGGGACCGTATTTCGTCATTAGGAACAGACAGGAATGCATTAGGTATGGTGACCTTGGATAGTATGTTGCTAACTTCTTCCCCATTATAAGAAAAAGTGGTAAAAGACATGGTATATCTGGGTGAAAAACACTGGAGCTCAGGTGAAAAAGCGATAATGAATTGGTTAAACCTGGCTCTCTGTGCAATAAGTAGGTGCTCAGAGAAAAAAAGTCAATCAGGTAAAGAATAGCTCTGGCACACTTATGGAATGAAGACAAGAAGAAAAGTCTTTTTGCTGCTTAATATTTATTTGTGCATAAAAAATAGATTAAATCTCATCCCAACGTTTCGACCAAATATTAGTGGTCTTTCTCAGGGGTAGGATTTATCTGAGATAACGATAAAGAAAAGCATAATTAGTATACAATTTTTCTCTGTATCACAAAGATTTTTACAAAAGCAGGATCATGACGTTTGGTCTAACATGTATATCTGTTTGACAAAATATAAGCCCAAAATTTGGTAGAATTATGTATTTATATAATACAAAAATATTATCAAAAGTGGGGAACATTAATCACCTCCTATCTGGGGAAGTATAGTTTATCAAGTCATATAGAGGATAGAGTTTGCAAACATACACCCACCTATGGGGAAAACAGGGCTAATAGGTAGTTTGTGACTGAAGATCGTCACCTTAGGATATTGAGTTAGATAATCCTGTAATCCTGTATAAGGAATAGAGACAATGAGTACAACATACAAAAATGCAGAAATGTATGTATAGCGAGGGGTATAATCAATGAAAACAATGATTACAATATGCATATATCATAACTACCTTATGCACTGGTGTCACGTGATAACAAATGAAATCCGTGTCCAAGAATAGGACGTTGTATGAGTCTGTTAGAGACGTATAAAGGAGGCTAAATGGATACATATATCAAAGTTAGTATGGTTTATATCTTATAACATGAGAGGATATTTTTCAAAAATCAAGGTATCTCTGATAAAATGCATACTGTATCTATTGGTAGTTGGAACCATATGCAAATAGATATCAATATACCGAGAGTGGAGGCAACATACAGCAAGTGTCTACCTGATATGTTCTGCTTACATGAAAAGCAGAAGATGTATAAATAACCAGGAAGAAAGTTTTTTCTTTTTATCTGTGTGGTATAAACAACTTATATTAGATACATGGTAAAACCAAGGAACAAATCCTATGTGAATTAACACCAGTATAAGTGTTACGGGGGCTCTCGGATTATAAGGGAATGGAAGGCTATCCGACAGTCAGGGTCCACCGTGCAGAGCTCTGCTGCAGAGTATGGCAGAGGATAGGGGAAACCTGTACCACCAAAGCGGTACTGACACTGTTGCGTCACAGTGTCACTAAGACCAATAGCGGCGTATACTGTTTAAGTCACAGCGACTACCTTATTAGAATAACATAGGAGTGGAAATGCAAAAGAGTGAGGAATACAACATAAAAGTGCATAGAAGTCTCACAGTCTGTGAGCGTGAAAGCACCTGTCTCAGTTAACAGTCACAGAGACTAGGTGTAGTGTGTGCAATATGGCACCTACCTATGTCCGCTCCACTTGTGGTGCAAGGATACGGACAGAAGCAAGGCTGCTAGCTTGAAACTCCTGCCTATGACTGCTCCCCTAGTGTGCGAGGATACGGACTGCTGCAGGAGGCAGCGTAGTGGAGCGTTACCCTAGAAGGCAACGACCACCTAACCTACCTATGTCCACTTCACTAAGGTGCGAGGACACGGACAACAGTACGGACCACAGCATAAGCTGCAAGGTACAAGAGCGTTACCCTACCGATAACGCTCACCTAGATAGAATAGGTGCCGCAAGGGACATGCACAGAGCGTCTACTCCTATGCAGGAACCAAGAGGACTGAGCGCCGAGCAGCGTGCGTCAGGGTCTTATATAGACTCTGTGCCTCATCCAAGATGGAGGACACCAGAGCCAATCCGCTGCCAGAATGACAGCAATGATGTCACGCTGGCCTATCACCGAGCAAAGCATCACAAGCACATGATCTGCGACCAATCAGCATAGAAGGTGTCAGAGACATGTGACCACGTGTCACAAGCACATGACCAGCGGCCAATCAGCTTAGAAGTTGTCAGACATGTGACCTCGTGTCAGCGATGATATCACCCGCACATGTGCAATGGCTCCAAGATAGGACTTTGTCTCCAGCACTTGCACATGTGCAGTAGCAAGAAATCCGAACATAGTCTCCAGTGCTTGCACATGTGCAGTAGCAAGAAATCCGAACAAAGTCTCCAGTGCCACAGCAACCGTTACAATAAGGCACACCCAATAATGAATATACGAGTTAGGTTATTATATATTACCTTTTTGTGGTAACTGGATTTAATAAAATAGAAGAGTTGCCAATGTGGAAAAAACATTCATCAAAGAAAAGGTTATAAGGACCTAGTAAATGCATAATGAATAAATGGCAATAAATAACAATGGCACTAAATAAGTGATCCATGTAGGCTTAATACAAGAAATGTCTGCACAATCAATTACCTTAGTATGGCAATATATGTGGATAGTTGGAAGCCATAAAGGGCTATGCAGATGTAAGTCTAAAGTGGAACATAAATAGGAGTGAGTGACAGTTCACCAAGGACGCAGCACATGGGAGTTACTGGTCTGTTGTAGATAGTACATACCTTTTACATTGGTGACACAGGGTATAGGCCCTCAGGAGAGTGTGCATTCTGTATGTGGCCAGAGAGTTATATATACCGCGGCTGGTGATGTGCCCTCCTTCCTGATTCCTGTGCAGTGGAACACAGCGTGCTGGCCGGTGGAGCGCACGCCGCGCATGCGCGGTGTAGGTATCCCACACCACGCATGCGCAGGGCACGCAGCACGGGCCAGAGTGTGGGAAGGTCCGTGGGGCGGTATCCGGAAGTGCTGCACGTGTTGTGCGTGTCCATTGACGTCACTCAATGCCATGTGCTGCGCCCTTGGTGAACTATCACTCACTCCTATTTATGTTCCACTTTAGATTTACATCTGCATAGCCCTTTACGGCTTCCAACTATCCACATATATTGCCATACTAAGGTAATTGATTGTGCAGACATTTCTTGCATAAAGCCTACATGGATCACTTATTTAGTGCCATTGTTATTTATTGCCATTTATTCATTATGCATTTACTAGGTCCTTATAACCTTTTCTTTGAGTGTTTTTTCCACATTGGCAACTCTTCTATTCTATTAAATCGAGTTACCACAAAAAGGTAATATATAATAACCTAACTCATATATTCATTATTGGGTGTGCCTTATACTAGTGTTAATTCACATAGGATTTGTTCCTTGGTTTTTACCATGTATCTAATATAAGTTGTTTATACCACACAGATAAAAAGAAAAAACTCTTTCTTCCTGGTTATTTATACATCTTCTGCTTTTCATGTAAGCGGAACGTATCAGGTAGACACTTGCTGTATGTTGCCTCCACTCTCGGTATATTGATATCTATTTGCATATGGTTCCAACTACCAATAGATACAGTATGCATTTTATCAGAGAGACCTTGATTTTTGAAAAATATCCTTTCTCATGTTATAAGATATAAACCATACTAACTTTGATATATGTATCCATTTAGCCTCCTTTATACGTCTCTAACAGACTCATACAACGTCCTATTCTTGGACACGGATTTCATTTGTTATCACGTGACACCAGTGCATAAGGTAGTTATGATATATGCATATTGTAATCATTGTTTTCATTGATTATACCCCTCGTTATACATACATTTCTGCATTTTTGTATGTTGTACTCATAGTCCTGTAATCCTGTATAAGGAATAGAGACAATCTAACTTAATATCCTAAGGTGACTATCTCCAGTCACAAACTACCTATTAGCCCTGTTTTCCCCATAGGTGGGTGTATGTTTGCAAACTCTATCCTCTATATGACTTGATAAACTATAGTTCCCCAGATAGGAGGTGACTAATGTTCCCCACTTTTGATATCTTTGTATCATATAAATACATAATTCTACCAAATTTTGTGCTTATATTTTGTCAAACAGATATACATGTTAGACCAAACATCATGATCCTGCTTTTGTAAAAATCTTTGTGATACAGAGAAAAATGTTATACTAATTATGCTTTTCTTTATCGTTATTATCTCAGATAAATCCTACCCCTGAGAAAGACCACTAATATTTGGTCGAAACGTTGGGATGAGATTTAATCTATTTTTTATGCACAAATAAATATTAAGCAGCAAAAAGACTTTTCTTCTTGTCTTCATTCCATAAGTGTGCCAGAGCTATTCTTTACCTGATTGACTTTTTTTCTCTGAGCACCTACTTATTGCACAGAGAGCCAGGTTTAACCAATTCATTGTGATCTCATCCAGACATGAATGGGAGTGTGATAATTGGATTGGCATTTGGAAGTCATGTGGTTTGTTTGCAAAGAACTTTGGGTACTGGATCTCCATGACAACGATGCTTTCCAGGAATGGCGCCGCGATTTACATACATGTGCGGCGTTTCTGTGATATCTTTGTAACGGGGGCAGGGGGTGCCTTGGGGGTTGCTGTCATGGCCACTTTATGCATCAGGCTGACCCCCTGCCCGGCTGTCACTATTAAAGTATGGGTTCTGTTTGTGGGGCAGAGTGTGGATGGCAGGGGCTCTTCTTCAGGCTCAGTAAAACGTCGCAGACATTCAGCTGGTAAACCAAAAGACACTTTATTGAACATCTTGCTGTACAGTTTCGGCACACCAACCCTTCAGGTTTAAAGTACAATTCTTGCCGGGGGACTACTTTCCTTTTCTCTTAGCGGGCGTTACCCGTCTACTTCTGTCTCTTCAGCTATACATGTACTTCACTACTATGGGCTTTACCCACACACTTCTGCTTCTCTCAGTCCAGGCTCGTACGGGTCTTACCCGAGTATTTCTGTCTGCGTGTTCGAGGCACTTTCTCTTCCTTTGGCTATCTGCCACGTGTCGCTCCCACACTCTGCCCCATTGTTCCTCTCTGTCTCTACACACACTCCTGTCCTAACTAACTCTCACTCTGCTACAGCGCCCTCTATCCCTCCCCCTAGGCTGTCCTGCCCCTCCTTCTCCTATACTGTTCCCAACGGGACCACTGTTCCACCCTGACACCTAGTGGGGAAACCAGTTACTACCATAAACACAAATAACATCACATCAGCATCACTGGCTACCCCAGCGTGGGGCATCTTCAGGGGGGAAAACTGCTTCTTCGTTACCGGGGGTGCGTCCACCCCTTACATTCCTCCCCTCTTTAACCTCAGCCTCCCGGCAAGGTTCGGACCTGTAAGACAACATCTGACAAAAACACATACACACGGTTGTAAAGCAATCTTCTCACTTTATCGCATAAAACTTTAAAACCAAACTATAGAGCACAATCTTCAAAACACATCGAAAGGCACCCGTGTTTAGTGCCCGGAGTCCCTCCAAGGAAGCTCCCGGTCTTAGTAGCATTTTTGCCCGGAGGCCCTTCGCAGGCACTCCCGGTCTTAGCTGACCTTCTGCCCGGAGGCTATCCCAGCGCTCCCGGTCTTACGTGGGCAGGAAACAACTAGCAACAAGATTTTTCTTAACAGTCACGGAAGGAGTCCCTGCACAGTCCGGCATCAAGCTCCTCCCGGGCTCAGTACCTTAAACATTGCTGCAACTGAAAACATTCACCGGCTTTCAACAGTACCGGTTCTCAAGAACATCCATGTCCGTCACCTCTGGTTACTGTGATCTCACGCGGGGTAGTAGGAGCGCAACCATTCAGCCCGCTGGGCCCTCACATACTCTGAGAGGGATTGGCCTGGTAAGCGGCGCAGCCTTTGGAACGGTTCATAACTTGGCTGCAGCTCTGATTCTCCTGCCTCCGGTTTTGACCCCTCAGCCCCCGGCGGGGGTGATGGCGTAGCTGGACGGGACGGCTGTGGGCTGCCAACAACAACCACCGGATGCGACACCATGCTCTGGCGAATCGCCAAGATCGCCGGTGCTTCCTTCACCTGATCCCCTTCTGCCGGCTCGGCTACCGGCCCAGCAGCCGCTTCTGGCGGTGCCGCCGGAGTGCTTCTTGGCCAACAAACTTCCGCGGTCACCGGTCTCTGCTGCGTACGCCTCCTGTACTGGCAATCCTCCCACTCTATCTCCTGCTGCCACTGCGCGGCCTCCTGGACAGTGGGCATCCGGGTCACTCCCACTGCGAACAGGCCCCGGCAACCCACTTCTCTTCTGAATTTTACCTTCTCACCCGGATACAGGGTATGGAGATGCTGTGGTAACCCCTCAGTGTCCAGATTGACGCGATTATAAAAGAAATGTTCTCCGGTCTCATCATCTTCTATAAACCCGTACCCCTCGGCCTGGTTAAACTTGACCACTGTGCCGATACTACACTGCCGGTCAAATTCTTCACTGCGGGACCCTGCCATCATTTCTCTCGCCACTGTCTCGGCCAGGAGCCTTTCTTGCACCGGATCTATTTCGGGCGGTGGGGACTGTCGCCGGGTTAGGGGCGCCGGCTTCACTGGCTCCCAGATAAACCCCCACTCATCTTCCTCAAACTCTGGGATGTTTTGCCAGCCCGGGGCCTGGACTTCTGTGGGGGGCGGAGGCCCTACCATGACCGACGCAGCCGCCTCCGGACCCTGGAGGGATGCTCCAAGTGTCCCGCTTCCCAGCGTCAGTTGGGTCGTGTAGGTGGCCCGGACTTCTGTGGTCGTCTCCCCGGTAACTGCATCCCACGAGGTAACCCACGTGACCTTTGCGGGCCTCTCCGGTCCTCCGGTCACAGCCGGTAACTTTTTATGGTAGGTGCCTCTTCCACTAAGCTTCCCCTCGAGCGTCCTCTTCCTAGACCTGTTGCCACCAGCACGCCTGCTTCGGCTCGTTTGTCTGTCTGTGCTTCCATTTTGCTTAGCGTAGGCCACTGAGTCGGCGTCTCCTGTTGTTCTAACTGTAATGGCGCCAGGGAAGGTGGAGGCGGTCCTTCTTTTCCCGCTCTTACATGCACTCCACCCCTGGCCTCACCCACCAAGTCGACCCAGCGTAGGCGACGCCTCTTCTTTCCTGCAACGCCGCCCAAGTCTCTAGTCCTCCGCAGCATCTTGGGGCAAGTACCTCCCCTCTTTGGGCGGCACACTCTGCACTTCTTCTTCACCGGCCAGCTCAGTGTTTTGCGTTTGGCGCCAATTTTCCGCGCCTCCACTGCGTCTATGAAGACGGCGGCCATCTTACTGCCATCTTGTGACCGGTCCAACGCCTTAGGCACCACTTGGTCTTCCTCACATTTTTGGGTCGGGGTTCCTTGCAGACAGGCTTCACCCTGCTCGCAGCGCCACTTTGTAACGGGGGCAGGGGCTGCCTTGGGGGTTGCTGTCATGGCCACTTTATGCATCAGGCTGACCCCCGGCCCGGCCGTCACTATTAAAGTATGGGTTCTGTTTGTGGGGCAGAGTGTGGATGGCAGGGGCTCTTCTTCAGGCTCAGTAAAACGTCGCAGACATTCAGCTGGTAAACCAAAAGACACTTTATTGAACATCTTGCTGTACAGTTTCGGCACACCAACCCTTCAGGTTTAAAGTACAATTCTTGCCGGGGGACTACTTTCCTTTTCTCTTAGCGGGCGTTACCCGTCTACTTCTGTCTCTTCAGCTATACATGTACTTCACTACTATGGGCTTTACCCACACACTTCTGCTTCTCTCAGTCCAGGCTCGTACGGGTCTTACCCGAGTATTTCTGTCTGCGTGTTCGAGGCACTTTCTCTTCCTTTGGCTATCTGCCACGTGTCGCTCCCACACTCTGCCCCATTGTTCCTCTCTGTCTCTACACACACTCCTGTCCTAACTAACTCTCACTCTGCTACAGCGCCCTCTATCCCTCCCCCTAGGCTGTCCTGCCCCTCCTTCTCCTATACTGTTCCCAACGGGACCACTGTTCCACCCTGACACCTAGTGGGGAAACCAGTTACTACCATAAACACAAATAACATCACATCAGCATCACTGGCTACCCCAGCGTGGGGCATCTTCAGGGGGGAAAACTGCTTCTTCGTTACCGGGGGTGCGTCCACCCCTTACATTCCTCCCCTCTTTAACCTCAGCCTCCCGGCAAGGTTCGGACCTGTAAGACAACATCTGACAAAAACACATACACACGGTTGTAAAGCAATCTTCTCACTTTATCGCATAAAACTTTAAAACCAAACTATAGAGCACAATCTTCAAAACACATCGAAAGGCACCCGTGTTTAGTGCCCGGAGTCCCTCCAAGGAAGCTCCCGGTCTTAGTAGCATTTTTGCCCGGAGGCCCTTCGCAGGCACTCCCGGTCTTAGCTGACCTTCTGCCCGGAGGCTATCCCAGCGCTCCCGGTCTTACGTGGGCAGGAAACAACTAGCAACAAGATTTTTCTTAACAGTCACGGAAGGAGTCCCTGCACAGTCCGGCATCAAGCTCCTCCCGGGCTCAGTACCTTAAACATTGCTGCAACTGAAAACATTCACCGGCTTTCAACAGTACCGGTTCTCAAGAACATCCATGTCCGTCACCTCTGGTTACTGTGATCTCACGCGGGGTAGTAGGAGCGCAACCATTCAGCCCGCTGGGCCCTCACATACTCGGAGAGGGATTGGCCTGGTAAGCGGCGCAGCCTTTGGAACGGTTCATAACTTGGCTGCAGCTCTGATTCTCCTGCCTCCGGTTTTGACCCCTCAGCCCCCGGCGGGGGTGATGGCGTAGCTGGACGGGACGGCTGTGGGCTGCCAACAACAACCACCGGATGCGACACCATGCTCTGGCGAATCGCCAAGATCACCGGTGCTTCCTTCACCTGATCCCCTTCTGCCGGCTCGGCTACCGGCCCAGCAGCCGCTTCTGGCGGTGCCGCCGGAGTGCTTCTTGGCCAACAAACTTCCGCGGTCACCGGTCTCTGCTGCGTACGCCTCCTGTACTGGCAATCCTCCCACTCTATCTCCTGCTGCCACTGCGCGGCCTCCTGGACAGTGGGCATCCGGGTCACTCCCACTGCGAACAGGCCCCGGCAACCCACTTCTCTTCTGAATTTTACCTTCTCACCCGGATACAGGGTATGGAGATGCTGTGGTAACCCCTCAGTGTCCAGATTGACGCGATTATAAAAGAAATGTTCTCCGGTCTCATCATCTTCTATAAACCCGTACCCCTCGGCCTGGTTAAACTTGACCACTGTGCCGATACTACACTGCCGGTCAAATTCTTCACTGCGGGACCCTGCCATCATTTCTCTCGCCACTGTCTCGGCCAGGAGCCTTTCTTGCACCGGATCTATTTCGGGCGGTGGGGACTGTCACCGGGTTAGGGGCGCCGGCTTCACTGGCTCCCAGATAAACCCCCACTCATCTTCCTCAAACTCTGGGATGTTTTGCCAGCCCGGGGCCTGGACTTCTGTGGGGGGCGGAGGCCCTACCATGACCGACGCAGCCGCCTCCGGACCCTGGAGGGATGCTCCAAGTGTCCCGCTTCCCAGCGTCAGTTGGGTCGTGTAGGTGGCCCGGACTTCTGTGGTCGTCTCCCCGGTAACTGCATCCCACGAGGTAACCCACGTGACCTTTGCGGGCCTCTCCGGTCCTCCGGTCACAGCCGGTAACTTTTTATGGTAGGTGCCTCTTCCACTAAGCTTCCCCTCGAGCGTCCTCTTCCTAGACCTGTTGCCACCAGCACGCCTGCTTCGGCTCGTTTGTCTGTCTGTGCTTCCATTTTGCTTAGCGTAGGCCACTGAGTCGGCGTCTCCTGTTGTTCTAACTGTAATGGCGCCAGGGAAGGTGGAGGCGGTCCTTCTTTTCCCGCTCTTACATGCACTCCACCCCTGGCCTCACCCACCAAGTCGACCCAGCGTAGGCGACGCCTCTTCTTTCCTGCAACGCCGCCCAAGTCTCTAGTCCTCCGCAGCATCTTGGGGCAAGTACCTCCCCTCTTTGGGCGGCACACTCTGCACTTCTTCTTCACCGGCCAGCTCAGTGTTTTGCGTTTGGCGCCAATTTTCCGCGCCTCCACTGCGTCTATGAAGACGGCGGCCATCTTACTGCCATCTTGTGACCGGTCCAATGCCTTAGGCACCACTTGGTCTTCCTCACATTTTTGGGTCGGGGTTCCTTGCAGACAGGCTTCACCCTGCTCGCAGCGCCACTTTGTAACGGGGGCAGGGGCTGCCTTGGGGGTTGCTGTCATGGCCACTTTATGCATCAGGCTGACCCCCGGCCCGGCCGTCACTATTAAAGTATGGGTTCTGTTTGTGGGGCAGAGTGTGGATGGCAGGGGCTCTTCTTCAGGCTCAGTAAAACGTCGCAGACATTCAGCTGGTAAACCAAAAGACACTTTATTGAACATCTTGCTGTACAGTTTCGGCACACCAACCCTTCAGGTTCAAAGTACAATTCTTGCCAGGGGACTACTTTCCTTTTCTCTTAGCGGGCGTTACCAGTCTACTTCTGTCTCTTCAGCTATACACGTACTTCACTACTATGGGCTTTACCCACACACTTCTGCTTCTCTCTGTCCAGGCTCGTACGGGTCTTACCCGAGTATTTCTGTCTGCGTGTTCGAGGCACTTTCTCTTCCTTTGGCTATCTGCCACGTGTTGCTCCCACACTCTGCCCCGTTGTTCCCCTCTGTCTCTACACACACTCCTGTCCTAACTAACTCTCACTCTGCTACAGAGCCCTCTATCCCTCCCCCTAGGCTGTCCTGCCCCTCCTTCTCCTATACTGTTCCCAACGGGACCACTGTTCCACCCTGACACCTAGTGGGGACACCAGTTACTACCATAAACACAAATAACATCACATCAGCATCACTGGCTACCCCAGCATGGGGCATCTTCAGGGGGGAAAACTGCTTCTTCGTTACCAGGGGTCCGTCCACCCCTTACATCTGTATATACTGTAACTCTATTTTGCATTATATTGTTTTGTCTTTAACATCTGATGAGTTGTAGCTATGTCAGATCGCTCTATTGTAACATTTATGTCCAAGATTAATTTGCATATAAGGGTGTGAGGTTGATTTTAATTGGTTTACATGTAATTGACATTTGTGTAAATATTGGACAGCTGAGATCTAATGCTATGCTCGACAAAGACAAACCTACGTCGAAACGTTGCATGTTTACTGCATTTTGATGGAAAAGAAAGAAAGACGTTGGACTCAGGAGGACGCTGTCATTCGTTTTTTAACATGATATTTAAGGGAATATGTCCCGGTCCCCTCTTTACTGCTGATGCCCTGGATGTTAGTGCTGGTGCACTGCCCCGCGGGCTCGGCCGGCTGCCGAGCCGCTCGGATCCGTGCTCGTACGGTGGGTGGCTCGAGCTTCCCATGGAACTGGGGGTCACGTCGCTCTGCAAGGGGGTTGGCGCTACACGCAGGGACTTCAGTGGGGAGTTCCACGGCCAGGGCCGCGGTGGTTTGTAGGGGATTTTAAGTTCGTGACGCCACCCACGGGTTGTGGTGAATGGATGGACACCACCGCTGCCGTTGACTAGGCCTCCCGGGGACAGTGTTGCGCAGCTTGGTGTTGACCCCTCCGTGGGTAGGGGGACTGATGGGCCCGGGGGAGGTGCTGAGGCAGAGGGATGGATGGTGCTGGCATGTCGGTGCAGTGCGGCGCGGAGCGCGGCCCGAAGGCACTGGTGTACTCACTATGATACAACTGGAGTCTCTGGTAAACCAAACGCGATGATGAATGGTGCCCGCAGCCGGCTGCAGCTTCCCCTTAACAGGTTGGTGGTTTCCGGCTTTCTCCTGCACCTCTTTAATGTGAATGTTATGCCTCCTATGCCTAAGCAATGGTAGTCCGCTCCCCAGCTTGCTTGTGTGTCGGGAGAGCCCTGTTTGCTCGCAGACGCTGGCCCCTTGGGTCTCTATGCCTTGGCGGTGGCTTTACCCTAATGGTTGGGCTGTTGTCTTCAGTCGGGTCTTGTGTGGGAAAGGTCCTAAAGTCCAATCCTCAATCAGTTGATTCGACTCAGCCCTGTTGGTTCGGGGCTTCGTACTGGGTCTGAGTACCCCTCCTGGTGCTCCGGTTTCCAATCGGCTCCCCGGTTCGGTACCGGCGGGCCACCACCCGACCCCAGTCCCTACGGTTCCACCGGCTGTAATCCCAGCTCCTGCAGGTGGCCACCACCGTCTGCCTCCTTGCCAGAGGTGACTGGGCTCCAACCCAGACACCTGGTGTAGACTATGGCAGGCCTGGTCACAGGTCTGCCCTGAACTTAACTTCTCTCCTCCACTGTCAAGACTAATCTACTAGAACTGTCTGTTTTTCCTACCTCCCAGGCCTGTGAACTCCTTCGGTGGGCGGAGCCAACCACCTGGCTCCGCGCCTCCCCTGGTGTGGACATCAAACCTGGAGGGTGGTGACAAGGGTTTGTAGGTTGGCTGCTGTCACCTTTCTAAGGGGAGGGGGTGTGTGTGTGCATGGGACTACCTGGGACGACCTGACTAGTCCAGGGCGTCACACTAGCAGATGAGTCCTAAAAACCCACCCACCTGGCAGAGTCAACAGATGGCTAGAAGTCCTGGTCTGTTCTGGGATCTGCAACCCATTCGTGCAAAGTACTGTGAGCCCTGGATGTCCACCCCACAAAATCCCTCTGTCATTGGAGCTTGCTCTCTCGCTCTGCAGCTACTTTCCTCCTGTGAGTGGCTGAACTTTCTCCTCAGGTCTTTGCAGTGTCTTTACTACCACTCCGCCGACTTTCTTACTCCTCACTATCCTTTCTGGTTCCTTCCACTTTCTCTGTATCTCAAGAGTCTCTGGCCTGTCTTGACACCTTTCTTACTACTCCTCAGTCACAACCTACTACTTCTTCCTCCTAAACTTAACTGACTGTCCCACTGTCTACCCACACTCCCCAGGTCACTTTCTCCTCCCCTGGGTCTGGTCTCTTCCTCTCAGTTGTCTGCCTGTTATCTAACAGTGGCCAGCTCTGTCATCTGGCTAGGTGAGGCTCCCAGCCGGGTACAGCGAGTGTGTGTGTGTGTGTGTGTGTGTGTATGTATATATATGTATGTATGTATGTATGTATGTATGTATGTATGTATGTATGTATGTATGTGTGTGTGTATATATATATATATATATATGTATGTATATATATATATATATATATATATATATATATATATATATATATATATATATATATATATATATATATATATATATATGTATGTATGTATGTGTATATATATATATATATATATGTATGTATGTGTATATATATATATATATATGTATGTATGTATGTGTATATATATATATATATGTATATATATATATAATATAATATAATATGTATATGTGTGTGTATATATATATGGTGACTGGCACAGTCATGTTGGACCCGGGCTGTTACCTTATTTTTGTGACACCTGGTTACCACAGAGGCGTCACTGATATGATCTGAAACCATGGAAGATCACCACAAATCATTGGTAAAAGGTGACAAGAGCATTGGCAACTGATCTGGCTGCCATCCCCTTACTAACCATCAACACTAGAAGTAGCCGAGGAATGAACAATGGAGGGAGATGCAATTTAAGCTAGTACACAACGCAATTTACGCCTTTAATATACCACATAGCAGCTCACCAGTGCATTTCTTGGAGCATTGCCCTAAATGTGGACTCCATAAGGCAAAACTGTTTCACTGCATATGGGAATGCCCACGAGTGAGGGGGGTATGGGAGGAAGCGGTGGCGTACATATTGAGGATTTGGAAAGTAGTTATACCCGTCACCCCTCAGGCCTGTTTGTTTCACTGTATAGAAGCCCCTACGGAAACTGACAGAGCAAGTGCTCACATTCCAGGTGTAATACACGTAGTATTGCTTATAGTTAAGAAATGCCTACTTAGGAATTGGCTGATAAGACAGACTCCGAGAAATACAGAAATAGTTGATACCCTAAAAACAATAATGATGTACGACAAACTGGATTCGGAGAAACATCAGGAGAAGTCCACTAAAAGATTCTTCAAAAAGTGGAGAACATTTATTGAGCAAAGCTTCACACAGACGGAAATCACCCAGTTAATTAAAGCATTTGAACACACGTCTTGGTATAGTGTGGAAGACATTGCAGGGACACTAGGGACACTGAAGGCAGGGAGCATCCAAAGGACCAACTGAATTGAACAAATAGGTTAGGTTGTTAAGTTAAAGATAATTATTGTTAAGATAATTCTATGGAGTTGAAATTGTTGTGACAATGAAAAAGAAAATGAACAGAAGCATTGTACAATCCGGAGACATTTTATGGAATGTAACAACATGTTCTCTTGTTGATATGTGCTTGCTGACATCAAATAAAATATGTTTAAAAAAAAAAAGAAGTAGCCGAGGGGTGAACTAGCATCCTGAGCACCTCGAACCCAGCCGGAGAAGCTAGCTATCCTAAAGGAAAGAAAGATGAACAACTCTCTGCCTCAGAAAATAGAAAGAATAGCAAGCCCCCCACATTCAAAGACTGTGGTGATATAGGAAAACACAATACACAGATGATAGGATTAGCACAGGTGAGGCACCACTGACTAAATAGGACAGGATAGGAAAGGGGCTGATGGTGGCCAGAGAAAACCCTACAAAAATCCAAACCTGATAGTACAAAAAGCCCTCAGATCACTAGATCTGAACGCTGTCCTATATCAGGCGCTTTTGTCATACCAATGAACAGAAAGCAGGAACCATACAAATACAAGAAGCAACAAACACATGGACTTATAGGAGCAATGCTCCTAACATAGCAAAAAACAACTCAGATAAGAGCAGAAACCAACAAAACAACAAATAAAGAGCCAAGCACTTATCTGAGGTAGATGTGGTCTGAAGCAGGTTGGTGAAAAAAGAACAACTGACATCCGGCGTAGCCTGCCAGCAGATCAGGGCTTAAATAGGCAGCGAGTTAGCAATGGAAACGCCCATTGCTTAACACAGCTGGTCTTTGTCCAAACCATTCCTGGCCACAAGAGGGAGTCTCACAGCAGGGACAGGGAAGGCCACCAAAAAGAGAGGCTCACAAGATCCCAAGTACCAAAAATGCCAGGATGACCCGCCAAAACAGAGCAATGAACCTCAGAGACGACTCGGTCTCTCCATTGGTCCGGGACAAACAGTTTCCTCGCAGGACATCTCTCAGGTTTATCCCCCTGAAAATCCGCCAGTGCCAAACGCAGATCAGGCGAAATGGCCGAGAAAACTACACCATCATTCAGGATAGTAGACGGCTCGACAACCTCCAAAGAGTCAGCACAGAAACTCCTGGAAAGGGCATCGGCCTTAACATTCCTGGTGCCTGGCAAAAAAGAGACCACAAAATTAAACCGGGTAAAAAACAAAGCCCACCTGGCCTGCCGAGGATTCAACCGCTTGGCAGATTCCAGATAGGTAAGATTCTTGTGGTCCGTAAGCACCACAACTTGATGTCTAGCCCCCTCCAACCAATGTCTCCATTCTTCAAATGCCCACTTCATAGCCAATAATTCCCGGTTCCCCACATCCTAATTCCGTTCAGAAGGAGCAAACTTCCAAGAGAAAAAGGCACAGGGCTTAAATTTACCCGAGGTAGCGTCTCGTTGAGATAGAACAGATTTGCGCCCCAAGTCCTCAGGGAATCCCGTACAACAGGTCAAGATTCTCATCTCCCTGCTGCGTGGTGACCCTCAGGACTGGGCCTTCTCTTTGGCGTCTGATGATCCGATTCTCAGTGATGTGGATTCCTTTTTTCAGGCCTTGGGATTATTATATGACGAACCCAATATTGTGGACCAAGCAGAGAAGGCCTTGTTGGCCTTAACGCAGGGTCTGGATTCTGCAGAAACTTTTTGTCAGAAATTTAGAAAGTGGGCGGTCATTACCAAATGGAATGATGATGCGCTTGCGGCTCTTTTTCAGAAGGGTATTGCTGATACTGTGAAGGATGTGATGGTGGGATTCCCCGTCCCTTCTGGTCTTGATGCTTCTATGACCTTAGCCATTCAGATCGATAGGCGGTTACGTGAGCGCAGTAAGATTCCTGCTGGTTTTGTGCCTGTGGAACAGCCTTTGGAGCCTATGGAATGTGATTGGCTCCTCTCTAATGCTGGTCGGCATGGGTTCAGACGGAAGAATAGACTGTGCTTCTATTGTGGAGACGCTTCTCATACTATCTCTGTCTGCCCTAAATGCAAAAGGAGAGTGCCTAGTTCGGTTACTGTGGGTTTTTTGCAACCAAAGTTTCTTTTGTCTGTCACATTGATTTGCTCATTAATAATAGAATATAACTCCGGCACACTCCAAAGAATTATGTTCAAACAAATATCTTTTTATTAAACAAAAACCTCAGAATTAGAATCAACAGATCCATACCGTTTTTATAACATTACTTTTTTATATACTATGGTCCCCAAACCTTCCAATAATCCTACAAACGACTCATAGTTATATGCAAACAAGAAATATTCTCCAAGTGGATTCAATATATCACTTTATTAAATAAATTATTTTTTGTAATTTTTTTATAATTTTTTTGGATACACAAAGTGCAAAAAGTGCGACATAAAAACAAGATATACGTTTGGGTAAACAGAAAACACAGGACAGTGCGACCCAAAGACAAGGCAATAATCAAAACAGTTTATATAATGAACTATTGTACAGTATTCAGAGGAGCAATATAAATATATATATATGTACACGGAGATATATATCTCCTGATTAAAGTGCTTGTTTATAGTGCTGAATTATCAAATGACATATTCCGTCTTATTGCACATCAATCATATTGCACATATCCCACCACATACAATGTACATATACGTGTATGGAAGAATAGTTTGGATAAAGCGCTTGACTATAGTATATATATAGCTTTTATAAACATATTGCACATATCCCATTAATCAAAAGTGGATCCACATTGGGCTAAACCCATGGTACACAATTAAAAATGTATTAACAAAAAACCATACTCACTATGAATACTGAACAGTGTGGCTAAAAATCAGCAGGATAAAGAGATTATATATAGTTATACAGCAATGTTAGCATTATAGCAGGCCCAACAGTCTAGCCTCAACACCCGCTCTTAATTACAATATAGGGAATACATTCCCTGGAATAGCCACCTAGGGTTACCATGCCCGGTCTCAGGTCACACTGCCCCGCACCCCAACGCGTTTCGCCGGAGCTTCGTCAAAACAAATTAAAAACAGAGATTAAAACAATCGGGATAAGGTATGCAGTACAGTATCAGCCCGCCACACAAAACCACACAGTCGTGAACTACCTATATTTCAAAAAGGGCCTAAAGCTCACCATATCATTAAGCCCCTTTGGTTTGGTGGTATCCAGGATGGTAATCCAGCGGATTTTGATTAATGGGATATGTGCAATATGTTTATAAAAGCTATATATATACTATAGTCAAGCGCTTTATCCAAACTATTCTTCCATACACGTATATGTACATTGTATGTGGTGGGATATGTGCAATATGATTGATGTGCAATAAGACGGAATATGTCATTTGATAATTCAGCACTATAAACAAGCACTTTAATCAGGAGATATATATCTCCGTGTACATATATATATTTATATTGCTCCTCTGAATACTGTACAATAGTTCATTATATAAACTGTTTTGATTATTGCCTTGTCTTTGGGTCGCACTGTCCTGTGTTTTCTGTTTACCCAAACGTATATCTTGTTTTTATGTCGCACTTTTTGCACTTTGTGTATCCAAAAAATTATAAAAAAATTACAAAAAATAATTTATTTAATAAAGTGATATATTGAAATATCTTTTTATTGTAGTATAGTCCGTGGTGAAAACTGGTATTTTACAGAGAGTGTCACAGAACGTTTTCGGCAAGCTATGCCTTTCTCAAAGAACTGTCAGTAGAAACTAATGAAGGGCACAAGGAAAGCAATTAAAGCTAATACCAATGTGTATGTGTGGCGCCCCTGACCTGGTCAGGCACCACTGAGTACTGCACCCATGCTGGGGACAGTACAATACAGGTAATCCAGAAGGCTGACCGGGGTGTGGAACACAGGCGCATAGTGATCAGGTCTCACACATGTACCCATGAGAGGACCCCTGGGGATCCCAGGAGGGGGAAAAGCCTTCACCTCCACTGGAATAGTGGAGGGGGCCAAAAGCCTCCATCTCCTCTCAAGGGGTGTGGTAAGAGAATCTGGTTGCTAGGTGGCGTAGGCAGGCACAAAAGGGAAAAGAGAAGGAGGAGTAAACAGTCGAGAGTCTGCAGCAGAGGGTGGAGGAGTGAGGAGCAGGAAAGTGAAGCTCAGACAGGAGCAGCAGTGAAGGTCCCAGATGTGAGCCGGTTCAGTGCAGAGTCCAGGGAGCTCGAGTGAGGAGCAGATCCCGTGGGCTGCTGTAGTCTGACAGCGTCCGCGCAGTGGCTACCGACGGGGGAGAACGGTCAACTAGGAGTGCTACCCGAAATCCATCTTCAGCTAGAGAGAGAGCAACGGAGTGGGAAGTAAGGAGACTGCTAGAGAGTACCAGGCCCAAACGGGCGGCAGATCCTGAAGCGGAGATAGATCCAGCTTTCTTTTGCTAAACCTGCCGGTGTGGGGCTCTCAAAGCCCATGCCACAACACCACAAAAGCCGCAGCCACGTAGCCACAGTTAGGGCCCATAGGTCACAGGAGGCAAGCAGCTGGAGTGGCCTGGTCCAGGCGACAAGCAAACGGCAAACGAAGGGGAGAGAGGCTGCAGCATCTTCCCTGGGTGACCCCCATAGGGACTCAAAGTCGGGGTTACCCCAAACCACCAAGGGCTAAGGAAGGCGAGTTAGTAGTCACCCTCACAAGTCAGCCTGAAGGACACCTGGTTCCCACTTGGTTCATCCCAGCTACGCCCGGGTCACTCACCCTGCCATCAACTGTGAGTAAAAAACCCTGAAAGACATCCTGCCTGTGTTGAGTCATTCTGCGCCTTGTGGTACTACGCACCTACACAGGGCCCTGGGGCTTGCCTCACTCTCAGGAGGCTATTCCAACTAACTGCACTCACCATCAGCCCCAGGCGTCCCTCAACCTGCAGTGGCGGTCCCCACTGACCGCAATACTGAGAGTGGCGTCACGACAAACTACAAAGAAGGTTTCCTACCTGTGACCAGACAGATCCATCTACGTGGAGTCCCTGAAGGTAATGCACCGACACAGCGTCCCCGGGGCTTCACATCTGGCGTCACGAACAGGATAAGGACTAGACCTGTCCAGACAGGTGACCATGTGCCTGGGCGGTCCGCTTGAAAAATTGGAAGCGCCGCCATATTGCCACCATGAAAAGCGCGCTGAAAAACAACAGCAGCCCGCGCTGGAAGAAGTTACCGCCCACGAAGAGGTGTGGCTACCCAGAGATCCCCTGCAGAGTTCTGACCTCGCTTGTGAAGAGAACGGAAGCGTCCGGAGACGGCGGGAAGGACAGAGAGCCACAAGCCTGCTGCTGCAGAGAGAAGAAATGGAGTCCGGACGTGGATACCCAGAACCAGGCTCTGCTGCCTGGTGGTGCCGGGAGCTTGCTATCTTCTGCGATCAGCTGGAGGCCAGGATTATGCGACAGCTCAGTGAGGGACTCACGGAGCTTCTGGAGATGGCTGCGGCGGTTCGGACCTACGAAGAGGGAGCCGCGCGACGCATGCCAGATCGAGCGGCGACGACTCAGATCCCGATGGTGCCACCGATGGGTGAGTCCAGAGTTGCCCCGGCCAGCGCAAGTGCTCCGACCCCTGCTGCTACGACCGCGGTCCCAGAAGAGGCGCCTGGCGCGGCGACGCTGAGCGAGGCCGCAGCCACGCTAGGTGCGGCCCGCCAAATCCAGGCCGCCGCAGCGACACCCCGCCTGGCCCGCAAAGGTCCGACTGCCACGGCGATACTCATCCGTGCCGCAGGTGTGACGCTGACCCAGGCTGCCACCCTGCTGAGCCCAGTCCGCCAAGACCCCACCACAGCAGCGACGCTCGTCCGAGCCGCAAGTGAGATGCTGAACCAGGCCGCAGCCCCGCCAGGTGCGGCCCGTCAAGCCCCGATCACTGCAGCGACGCCCAGCTCCACCTGCACGGACCCCATTGGGGATGCGACGCCAATTCAGACCGCGGCTGCAATGCCCAGTCCGGCCCGCCAAGAACTGGCCGCAACAGCGACGCAGATCCAGGCCGCCGCCACGCCAGGCTCGGCCCGCACAGACCAGGCCGCCGCCATGCCAGGCGCGGCCCGCCAAGACCAGGCCGCCGCAGCGATGCCCTGCGCGGCCCGCCAAGAAAAGACTACATCACCATTTACCCCGGCCTGCAAGGCCAGAGCAGACACCGCTCCCCAGTCTAAGGAGGTCCCTGCAAGGAAATCCCTGATAGGTGAAGACCCCGCGTACTGGCAGCTGAAGGCTGACATGGAGGCCAAGTTTCCACAGGAGATGGTGGACCAGTACATGCTCCCTCCGCACACCCCTAAGGCAACCCCTGCGGCAACCACGCCGAAGAGTCCACCGCCTGGGCCAGCTGAGGAACACTCATCCCTAGCGCTGCCACGACCAGAGTGCAGCGAAGAACTAAGGGGGAGAGGAGGGCAAGAAGTTGAGGAGTTGCCCCCGGAGTCAGCAGCAGTGCTAGTCCCAGAGCCGGAGATGCTGCCATATTCCCGCTGGGACGAGGAAGACCTGACACCTCCTGCTGAAGACGACCTGCCCAACCGCCCCACCTGGGAGCTTGTAAGCTGCACTTCGCAGAATCCAGCCCGCAAGACACGGCGCCGAGGCGGTAGTACAAAGTATCCTCCAACATCACAATCTCCTGAGCAGAAAGACGAAGTCACCGCCAGAGATCTGGAGGAGAAACGGCTCCTGAGAAGGTTCAAACCCCAGATCAGAGGACCCCTGTGTCGAGGAATTGTCGAAGATTTCAGCCTCAAATCAGGATACGGCTTTATAGTATCACCTGGTGTGAAGGAAGGGATTTTTGTCAATCGAAGGGATGTGAGAGCCCACCTGCCCAGAGGACACCCTGGAAGAAATTTGAAGATAGGAGACTCAGTGGAGTTCACTATGCATCAGGGAGAAAGAGGCTGGTATGCCCTAGATGTTGCACCATGTTCTAGAAGTCCTTGCAGAAGCCCTGCAGTCACAACAGAAGATGAAGACAGAGACACTGAAGAAGAAAGAAAATACAACGAACCCACAGACGAAGAAAGAGATCAAGAAACCAGCAGGTGCCGCAGCCCTACAGGCCCAAGCCCTGGTATGGAAGAGTAGAGGAATCTGCATAAAGTAAAGCATACAGCAAGTTAAAGTTTTGAAAAGTTTGAAGTTTTGCAACGTTTACGTTTAAGTATGTGCCCACATAAACTTGTGTGAGAAAACCATAAACCTTAAGGCTATGAACTGGCTATAGCCACAAACTCTCGCAGTGTAAATAGTTACACCAGAGGGCACCACCACCACCAGAGTCAGCCTGTTTAGGGGCTTGGCTCGTCTGCAACCAGGAGGAGCCCGTCCGTATATAGGGCCTTGGCTCGCCTGCGACCAGAGAGCATGCCTGTTTATGGGGCCTGGCTCTCCACCACAAAGAGGGTACCTGGTCAGCACCAACTGTGGAGGCCGCCTCTACATCCTGCCAGAAGAGGCTGAAGGCGCGGATCCATCAGGCCAGGTATACCCTGAAACCACCAGCCCATGAAAGCCGCCTCTACATCCTGCCAGAAGTGGCTGAAGGCGCGGCCAACGGGAGAGGCAGATTGGAGGAAAGGTCTGGGGAAGTAGATGGCCCAGATCTGGTTACCAAAAGGACCGGTGACCTACCTCCTGAAAGGGTTTGGGTGGGTTAACGGACTTGTGGGTGGAGGGTGGTGATGTATGGTACCTGGTGCTTTTAAAATGTTTTACATGTTTTAATGTTTTATGCATTTTTAAAATGTTGTCTTGCAGCCCGAGGACGTGCTGGTGATAACTAAGGGGGAATGTGGCGCCCCTGACCTGGTCAGGCACCACTGAGTACTGCACCCATGCTGGGGACAGTACAATACAGGTAATCCAGAAGGCTGACCGGGGTGTGGAACACAGGCGCATAGTGATCAGGTCTCACACATGTACCCATGAGAGGACCCCTGGGGATCCCAGGAGGGGGAAAAGCCTTCACCTCCACTGGAATAGTGGAGGGGGCCAAAAGCCTCCATCTCCTCTCAAGGGGTGTGGTAAGAGAATCTGGTTGCTAGGTGGCGTAGGCAGGCACAAAAGGGAAAAGAGAAGGAGGAGTAAACAGTCGAGAGTCTGCAGCAGAGGGTGGAGGAGTGAGGAGCAGGAAAGTGAAGCTCAGACAGGAGCAGCAGTGAAGGTCCCAGATGTGAGCCGGTTCAGTGCAGAGTCCAGGGAGCTCGAGTGAGGAGCAGATCCCGTGGGCTGCTGTAGTCTGACAGCGTCCGCGCAGTGGCTACCGACGGGGGAGAACGGTCAACTAGGAGTGCTACCCGAAATCCATCTTCAGCTAGAGAGAGAGCAACGGAGTGGGAAGTAAGGAGACTGCTAGAGAGTACCAGGCCCAAACGGGCGGCAGATCCTGAAGCGGAGATAGATCCAGCTTTCTTTTGCTAAACCTGCCGGTGTGGGGCTCTCAAAGCCCACGCCACAACACCACAAAAGCCGCAGCCACGTAGCCACAGTTAGGGCCCATAGGTCACAGGAGGCAAGCAGCTGGAGTGGCCTGGTCCAGGCGACAAGCAAACGGCAAACGAAGGGGAGAGAGGCTGCAGCATCTTCCCTGGGTGACCCCCATAGGGACTCAAAGTCGGGGTTACCCCAAACCACCAAGGGCTAAGGAAGGCGAGTTAGTAGTCACCCTCACAAGTCAGCCTGAAGGACACCTGGTTCCCACTTGGTTCATCCCAGCTACGCCCGGGTCACTCACCCTGCCATCAACTGTGAGTAAAAAAACCCTGAAAGACATCCTGCCTGTGTTGAGTCATTCTGCGCCTTGTGGTACTACGCACCTACACAGGGCCCTGGGGCTTGCCTCACTCTCAGGAGGCTATTCCAACTAACTGCACTCACCATCAGCCCCAGGCGTCCCTCAACCTGCAGTGGCGGTCCCCACTGACCGCAATACTGAGAGTGGCGTCACGACAAACTACAAAGAAGGTTTCCTACCTGTGACCAGACAGATCCATCTACGTGGAGTCCCTGAAGGTAATGCACCGACACAGCGTCCCCGGGGCTTCACATATGATCCATAGAAGACGGCCTGAAACTTTAAATATAGGTTTCATAACATGTATAACGATGTTAAAGAAGGGGGACAGGTGGTCAGCGATGATAATGACTATTTTTACTGACTGTTATAGGAAACAAATCTTAAATCTCACGGGTCTATGTCCGCGTTACCGTAGACAAACTGCTTTAAGCTATGAGAAAAAGGAACCTTTGTATATATATGGTAACACTCACTTACTACAGTCCACATTGAAAGAGGGAAAATGTTACATCCCTTTGGTGAAAACCTTATGTGTATGAGGTGAGTCACACAGGCTGCAATTCGCAATGGGCACGGGAAAGAGAAGACAAACTCCTGGAATAAAAGCCTGTGATAAGGACGCTCATTGGGCACCTTTTTTTTTTTTTTTTTTTTTTATTGATTTGCTCATTGTCTTCATTTTCTGCTTTGGCCTTTGTGGACTCAGGGGCAGCGCTCAATTTGATGGATTTTGGGTTTGCTAGGGATTGTGGTTTCCCCATGGTTCCTTTGCAAACTCCTATTCCTTTAAGGGGCATTGATGCTACCCCTTTGGCAGAAAATAACCCCAATTTTGGACCCAGGTGCCTATGAGAGTTGCACCAGCGCATCAGGAAACTTGTGCATTTTTAGTATTGCATGATCTACAGGATACTTTGGTACTAGGATTTCCGTGGTTGCAGACCCATAATCCAGTTCTTGACTGGAGATCCTTGTCGGTAGCTAGTTGGGGTTGTCAAAGTGTGCATCAGGACCTTTCCGTATCGTCCACGTCTGCTCAGGCAGTTGATGTTCCGGCCCTCTTGTCTGACTTCCGTGATGTATTTAATGACCGGGAATCTGATTCTCTGCCCCCACACCGGGACTATGACTGTGCCATTGAGTTGGTTCCTGGTAGTGAATTTCCTAAGGGGCGGATTTTCAACTTGTCTGTGCCCGAACATGATGCCATGCGGTCATACATCAGGGAATCATTGGAGAAGGGGCACATTCGGCCCTCGTCTTCTCCTTTGGGTACTAACTTTTTCTTTGTTGCTGAGAAAGATGGGTCATTGAGACCTTGTATTGATTACCGTCTTCTTAATAAAATTACGATCAAATATCAGTACCCTTTGCCTCTGATGTCTGATCTATTCTCTAGAGTGAAGAGTGCCAAATGGTTTACGAAACTGGATCTTAAGGGTGCGTATAATCTCATCCGTATCAAGGAGGGTGATGAATGGAAGACGGCTTTTGATACTCTTGATGGGCATTTTGAGTACCTAGTGATGCCTTTTGGGCTCACTAATGCCCCCTCCGTCTTCCAGGCTTTCATGAATGATATTTTTCGGGACCTTATTGGTAAATTTTTGATTGTCTATTTGGATGACATCTTGATTTTTTCTGATGATTGGGACTCTCATGTTGGGCAAGTACTGGCTGTTTTCCAGATACTTAAGGATAATGCACTGTACGTTAAGGGGTCAAAGTGCCTCTTTGGGGTGCAAAGGATTTCCTTTTTGGGGTTCATCTTGTCTCCCTCTGCTATCGAAATGGACCCGGTTAAGGTTCAGGCTATTTACGACTGGGTGCAACCGACTTCTCTAAAATCCCTGCAGCAGTTTCTGGGGTTTGCTAATTTTTACCGTAAATTTATAGCCAATTTTTCTGCCATTGTCAAACCTCTGACAGATTTGACCAAGAAGGGAGCTGATGCCGAGCATTGGACCCCAGAGACGATTATGGCCTTCCAGGAGCTTAAAAAGCGATTCCCTTCTGCCCCAGTCCTGCAGCAACCTGATGTGTCTCGCCCATTTCAGGTTGAGATCGATGCCTCAGAGATCGGAGCAGGTGCAGTTCTGTCTCAGCGAGACGCTACTTTGGGTAAACTTAAGCCCTGTGCCTTTTTCTCTCGGAAGTTTGCTCCTTCTGAACGGAATTATGATGTAGGGAACCGGGAATTATTGGCTATGAAGTGGGCATTTGAAGAATGGAGACATTGGTTGGAGGGGGCTAGACATCAAGTTGTGGTGCTTACGGACCACAAGAATCTTACCTATCTGGAATCTGCCAAGCGGTTGAATCCTCGGCAGGCCAGGTGGGCTTTGTTTTTTTTACCCGGTTTAATTTTGTGGTCTCTTTTTTGCCAGGCACCAGGAATGTTAAGGCCGATGCCCTTTCCAGGAGTTTCTGTGCTGACTCTTTGGAGGTTGTCGAGCCGTCTACTATCCTGAATGATGGTGTAGTTTTCTCGACCATTTCACCTGATCTGTGGTTGGCACTGGCGGAATTTCAGGGGGATAAACCTGAGAGATGTCCTACGGGGAAACTGTTTGTCCCGGACCAATGGCGAGACCGAGTCATCTCTGAGGTTCATTGCTCTGTTTTGGTGGGTCATCCTGGCATTTTTGGTACTCGGGATCTTGTGAGATGCTCTTTTTGGTAGCCTTCCCTGTCCCGGAATGTCCATCGTTTTGTGCAGTCATGTGGAGTTTGTTCTAGGTCCAAGCCCTGTTGTTCATGTTCTAGTGGGCTATTATTTCCTTTGCCGGTACCTAAGAAACCTTGGACGCACATCTCTATGGATTTTATATCAGAGCTTCCCGTCTCTCAGAAAAATGACTGTGATTTGGGTGATCTGAGATATGTTCTCCAAGATGGTCCACTTGGTTCCCCTGTCTAAGTTGCCGTCTTCATCAGAGTTGGTGCCTTTTGTTTTTCCAACATGTTTTTCGTTTGCATGGTATCCCTGAAAACATTGTTTCTGACAGAGGGGTGCAGTTTCTGTCTAGGTTTTGGAGGATTTTTTGTTCCACATTGGGTGTTCAGCTGTCTTTCTCTTCAGCGTTTCATCCTCAGACCAACAGTCAGACTGAAAGGACTAACCAGACCCTGGAGACCTATTTACGGTGTTTTGTTTCTGCGGATCAGGATGACTGGGTTTCGTTTTTGCCTTTGGCTGAATTTGCCCTTAACAATAGAGCTAGCTCTACCACATTGGTGTCCCTGTTTTTCTGCAATTTTGGGTATCACCCCAGGTTCCTCTCTGGACAGCTTGAGGCGTCTGACTGTCCAGGGGTGGATTCGGTGGTAAACAGAATGCAGCAGATTTGGGGGCAGGTAGTGAATACATTTTCAATCCCATGTATCTGCCCAGAAATTTGCCAACCGGCGTCGGACTGTTGGTCCCCGGTTTAAAGTAAGGGACATGGTGGGGTTGTCCTCTAAAAATATTCCTATGAGAGTTCCATCTCCTAAATTTAAGCCCAGATTTATTGGACCTTATAAGATTTCAGTGATTATCAACCCTGTATCTTTCCGTTTGACTCTGCCTGTGTCATTTAAGATTCACAATGTCTTCCATAAGTCCTTGTTGAAGAGACATGTGGAGCCAACAGTTCCTGCAGCAGCGCCTCCTGACTCTGTTTTGGTACAAGGGGATCTGGAGTATGAGGTTGAAAAAATTCTGGATTCCCGTCGCAGTATAGGCGACAGCTTCAATACCTTGTGAAATGGAAGGGTTATGGGCAGGAGGATAACTCTTGGGTTGTGGCTTCTGACATTCATGTGGACAGGTTGGTTCGCGCCTTCCATCATGCTCATCCTGAGCGACCTGGTGGTGTTGTTGAGGGTTCGGTGACCCCTATTCAAGGGGGGGGGGGGGTACTGTTGTGAATGTCAGTTGTGCTTTTGCCGCTGTGAGGCTCCCTCTTGTGGCCAGGAATGGTTTGGACAGAGACCAGGTGTGTTGAGCAATGGGCGTTTCCATTGCTAACTCTCTGCCTATTTAAATCCTGGTCTGATAGCAGGCTATGCCGCATGTCAGTTGTTCTTTGTTCACCAGCCTGCTTCTTCCTGCTCCAGACCACATCTACCCCCGATAAGTGCTTTGTTCTTTTGGTTCTTTTTATTCTTATCTGAGTTTGTCATTCACTGTGGTTGTTTTCAGTTTATTTGCATGCAGGGATCTTCCCTATCTGTTGCTTAGCTGGGAAACTCCCTGCAGCTATGTTTGGAGTATTGTTCCTATTAGTCCATGTGTTTGTTGCTTCTTGAATTTGTTATTCTTCCTGCATTCTGTTCATTGGTATGACAAGAGCGCCTGGTATAGGACTGAGTTCAGATCCAGCGATCTGAGAGCTTTTTGTACTATCAGGTTCTTGGATTTTTGTAGGGTTTTTCTCTGGCCACCATCAGTCCCTTTCCTATCCTGTCCTATTTAGTTATTGGGGGCCTCACCTTTGCTCATCCTATCATCTATCTGTGTATTGTGTTTTCCTATATCACCGCAGTCTTTGAATGTGGGGGGCTTGCTATTCTTTATCTATTTTCTGAGGCAGAGAGTTATTCATCTTTCCTTCCTTTAGGATAGCTAGTTCTTTGGCTGGGTTCGCGGAGCACAGGATGTTAGTTCACCCCTCGGCTACTTCTAGTGTTGATGGTTAGTAAGGGGATGGCGGTCAGATTAGTTGCCAATGCTCTTGTCACCTTATACCAATGATTTTTGGTGGTCTTCCATGGTTCTGGATCATAACACTCTGGTGTCTTTTTTTTTTTTTCCTGGATGTGCAACAAGGTAATAAAGTCCTGGGAGAGCGTCACTGGTTCCTGTGGTGACGGGATCCTGGCCTGCTGTGCCATGGACCCTTCCTGCACCTGCCACTCTCCTGGGAACAGTCCTGTACAGCAGGCTGCAGGTTTAACCATGTTTAGCACACAATAGTGCAACTTTTTACATTGAAGGTTTGTGTCACTGCCAGTCCTGTGACTTAGGTCCATGTTTACTGGTTAACTTTTTCAAGGCATTTAAAAAAAACCCTGAAAGTTCAAATCCCCCCCCCCCTTTCACCCCATTGAAAATTAAAGGGTTAAAAAAAAATATACACATATTTGGTATCGTCGCGTTCAGAATTGCCCGATCTATCAAAATGTAAAATTAATTAATCTGATTGGAATTTTTTTTGCCGCTACGCCATTTACCAAACGCCAAAATTACGTTTTTTTGGTCACCGCAAGTTTTGCGCAAAATGCAATAGCAGGCGATCAAAATGTAGTATCTGCGCACAAATGCTACCATTAAAAATGTTAGCTCGAGACGCAAAAAATAAGCAGTCACTGAGCCATAGATCCCCAAAAATGAGCGCTACGGGTTACGGAAAATGGCGAAAAACGTACGCCACTTTTATTGGACAAGCTTCTGAATTTTTTTTAACCCCTTAGATACAAGTAAACCTATACATGTTTAGTGTCTACAAACTCGCACTGATCTCCGACATCACAACACATCAGTTTTACCATATAGTGAACATGGTGAATAAAATATCCCAAAAACTATTGTGCGATCACACTTTTTTTGCAATTTTTGCACACTTGGAATTTTTTTGCTGTTTTCCAGTACACTATATGGTAAAACTTATGGTTTCATTTAAAAGTAAAACTCGTCCCACAAAAAACAAGCCCTCATATGGCAAGATTGCCAGAAAAATAAAGTTACGGCTCTCGGAAGAAGGGGAGCAAAAAAAAAAAACGGAAAGCGCCCGGGGGCTGAAGGGGAAAAATAAAAAGCACTTTGAGATCCTTTTGGTGTCTGGGTCTTGCCGCAGGCAGTTTGGACTATTTAAGGGAATATGTCCCGGTCCCCTCTTTGCTGCCGAGTCAACAGATGGCTAGAAGTCCTGGTCTGTTCTGGGATCTGCAACCCGTGCGTGCAAAGTACTGTGAGCCCTGGATGTCCACCCCACAGGATCCCTCTGTCCTTGGAGCTTTGCTCTCTCGCTCTGCAGCTACTTTCCTCCTCTGAGTGGCTGAACTTTCTCCTCAGGTCTTTGCAGTGTCTTTACTACCACTTCGCCGACTTTCTTACTCCTCACTTTCCTTTCTGGTTCCTTCCACTTTCTGTGTCTCAAGAGTCTCTGGTCTGTCTTGACACCTTTCTTACTACTCCTCTCCTCTCCTCACAACCTACTACTTCCTCCTCCTAAACTCAACTGACTGTCCCACTGTCTACCCACACTCCCCAGGTCACTTTTTCTTCTCCCCCCAGGTCTCATCTCTTCCTCCCAGTTGATTGCCTGTTACTAATGGTTCCCAGCCCTGTCATCTGGCTAGGTGAGGCTCCCCGCCGGGTACAGCGAGTGTAGATGTGTGTGTGTGTGTGTGTAGATGTGTGTGTGTGTGTGTGTGTGTGTGTGTGTGTGGTGACTGGCACAATCATGTTGGACCCGAGCTGTTACCTTATTTTTGTGACACCTGGTTACCGCAGGGGCATCACATATACATCGACTGTGAGTCACAGGATTTATCTGCACATTATTCTTTTACTCTGCAGAGTTTCCGTGGTCATGATCTGGTAGTATTATTTGTTCTTTGTATAGTGGTACAACACTATCAGTAATATTGGCCATGATATACTAGGTTTTGTTTAGTAGCTGTATGGTGATAATCCACATACATAATCAGCAGTTGTGGATGTCCACCTATCCCGGATTGACCCCTCCACTGTCAGTTGCGCATCCGCAGTTCGAACGATGCTCCGGCTTCCAGGTCTTCACTGCGCGCACACACACACACACACACACACACACACACACACACACACACACACACACACACACACACACACACACACACGTGAGCACATATACATGTGAGCACATATACACACATAGCAGACACACATGGATACACCGAGCACGTACACACAAATAGCGCACATGCATGTATACACTGAACACACACACACACACTGCTGTATACTCACCTGTCTGGGGCCGCCGCTTCTGCTGTCAGCGCTTTATTGCAGTCGAATGCTTTGTAGCGCCGTAAATCATTCAGCTGCAGTAAAGCCATAACAACATCCTACAGCGGTGCTCCGTACACCGGACGCTATGACGGAGTGGTCTTTGTGCTGCAGCTGGATGCACTGCGGGCACGGAGGACAGGTGAGACACGGCATAATAGGGGACAGAAGGGAACCAGCAGGAGCACATTACTAAACAATGCGCTCATTACTGTAGGGGACATCAGCCCCCCCCACCAGAACTGTATGGCCCCAGCCCCCCCCACCAGATCTGCATGCCCCCAGCCTCCCCCCACCAGAACTCTATGCCGCCAGCCTCCCCCCACCAGATCTGTATGCCTACAGCCCCCACCAAATCTGTATGACCCCAGCCCCACTCCCCACTTCTCCTGTCAGCACCACTAAGCATAGACAGATGTTCATTTCACTGCACTTCCGATGCGATAGCATTGGGCCTATTTCTAGTACTGCATATAAAGTGCACGATAGTTGTGAATAAGTGTTGTTAAAAATGCTCATGTTAGGAATATATTGTTGTGTAAGTGTAATGTCCCAGAAGGACCCATTACAAAAGTTACTGCATTCATAGGAGTCTGTAGAATCATTTGTATTGCAATGTATTGCCTGGTGTCATTCTGTCAAATTTACTGCAAGTTGTTACTCTGTAATACCACTGGAGACCAGCAGGTGGTGGTATGTGATGGTAAGGGACTATATTGGAGGATGTCTGATCAATATCCTCTATAGACTGGTCACTATGGTAACCAGGTTGAGTTGAGACAAGCCGAGCTTTAGGTGATGAGCAGTTTTCCAAGGCTGCTAATGTCAGGTACCTTTCCAGACAGTCTTATCAGAGCCCATCACAGCAAGGCCAAACCACAGTTACAGATTTTCTATAGCAGAGCACCAGTCCAGTTGCCAACTAACAAAAGCCTTTATGGCGATCCATTGTTGCAACTAAATGCTTCAGATGTGACCCATCAGTATTACCCAGTAAAGCATTTGAACTGTTCGTACCAAGAACTGGTCTGCCTTATTGCTATCTACCTACCTCATATAGATGTACCCCGGGAACGGGTTTGACGCGCCAGGAACCAGGTAGGAGCACAGTGACACCTCAAACTACACAACACCATAGAAACACCACACCCCCACTGGGCACCAACGTCTGGGTCTAATAGTGCCTCTTGCACCTACTACCCAGGTGTGCCGTATGTTACATCTAAAATTTTGGCGTCACGAACAGGATATTTACTTCTGTGCCTTATATTCATTCTGGCCTGAAAATAGCAAGCTGCAGATGCTGAGGCGCTGTGGAAACCAATAGGAGAGAGACTGTCTAAATCTTTAACTGTCCTGTGGTATAGCCCATGTCACCAAAGCAAGTTGCCGCCGCAAATTTTAAAGGGACCACGCTCCCATTTCTCGGCTGTTGCTCATAGCAATGCCTCTCAAAATTTCAAGTTTTCGGAAATTGACCCATCTACTCTGGTGCAGGATATCAAGTGCAATGTCTTGCAGTAAAAATAGCTACACTATGGAGTGAAAAGACTCATCAGCGACCCATGTCCCACAACCACGGAGACGTTTACCCATACCTCCCAACCGTCCCGGATACAGCGGGACTCCCACGCTTTTGAGCCTTTGATCCCGAGTCCCGCCTGTGAGCCTGTGTGAAGCCCCACAGGTGTAGTGTCAGTGTCGGTGCATTACCTTCAGGGACTCCACGTTGCTGGATCTCCGTCACTGGTAGGAAATCTTCTTGTTTGATCGTGACGCCACTCTCAGTATTGCGGTCAGTGGGGACCGCCACTGCAGGTTAGGGGACGCCTGGGGCTGATGGTGGGTGCAGTCGGATGTAGTAGCCTCCTGAGAGTGAGGCAAGCCCCAGGGCCCTGTGTAGGTTTGTAGTACCACAAGTCGCAGAATAACCACACAGGCAGGAATGTCTTTCAAGGGCTTTACTCACATTTGATGGCAGGGTGAGTAGCCCGGGCGTAGCTGGGATGAACCAGATGGGAACCAGGTATCCTTCAGGCTGACTTTATGAGGGTGACTACTGACTCGCCTTCCTTAGCCCTTGGTGGTTTGGGGTGACCCCGACTTTGAGTCCCTATGGGGGTCACCCAGGGAAGATGCTCCAAGCCTCTCTCCCCTTCTTGTTTCGCCGTGTGCTTGTTCCCCGGACCAGGCCACTCCAGCCTCTTGCCTCCTATGACCTATGGGCCCAAACTTGTGGTTACGTGGCTGCGGCTTTTGTAGTGTTGTGGTGTGGGCTTTAAGAGCCCCACACCGGCAGGTTTAGCAGGGAAAGGTGAATCTATCCTCGCTTCGGGATCTGCCGCCCGGTTGGGCCTGGTACTCTCTAGCAGTCTCCTTACTTCCCACTCCGTTGCACTCGCTAGCTGAAGCTGGCTTTCAGGCAGCACTCCTAGTTGACCGTTCTCCCCCGTCTGTAGCCACTGCGCGGGCGCTGTTAGACAGCAACAGCCCCACAGGTCTGCTCCTCACTGAGCCCTATGGAGTTCTCTGCTCTAACCGACTCACTGCTCCTCCTCCCCTGTTCTTGCCTACGCCACCTAGCAACCAGACTCTCCACCACACCCCTTGAGAGGAGATGGAGGCTCTACCCCCTCCACTATTCCAGTGAAAGTGAAGGCTTGCCCCCTCCTGGGATCCCCAGGGGTCCTCTCATGGGTACATGTGTGAGACCTGATCACTATGCGCCTGTGTTCCACACCCCAGTCAGCCTTCTGGATTACCTGTGTTGTACTGTCCCCAGCCTGGGTGCAGTACTCAGTGGTGCCTGACCAGGTCAGGGGCGCCACATTCCCCCTTAGTTATCACCAGCACGTCCTCGGGCTGCAAGACAACATTTTAAAATGCATAAAACATTAAAACATGTAAAACATTTAAAAGCACCAGGTATCAGACATCACCACCCTCCACCCACAAGTCCGTTAACCCACCCAAAACCCTCTCAGGAGGCAGGTCACCGGTTCTTTTGGTAACCAGATCTGGGCCATCTACTTCCCCAGACCTTTCCTCCAATCTTCCTCTCCCGTTGGCCGCGACTTCAGCCACTTCTGGCAGGATGTAGAGGCGGCTTTCATGGGCTGGTGGTTTCAGGGTATACCTGGCCTGGTGGATCCGCGCCGTCAGCCTCTTCTGGCAGGATGCAGAGGCGGCCTCCACAGTTGGTGCTGACCAGGTACCCTCTTTGTGGTGGTGAGCCAAGGCCCCATAAACAGGCGTGCTCTCTGGTCGCAGGTGAGCCAAGGCCCTTTTCTACGGACGGGCCCCCCTGGTTGCAGACGAGCCAAGCCCCTAAACAGGCTGGCCCTGGTGGTGGTGCCACTGGTGTAACTATTTACACTGCGAGAGTTTGTGGCTATAGCAAGTTCATAGCCTTAAAGTTTATTTCTCACAATAGTTTTTGTGGGCGCATTTCTTAAACGTTGCAAACAAAACTTGTCAAAACTGGTCAAAACAGTAACTTCTTACTTTCCTTTACTTTACTCTACTCTACTCCTCCGTTTCACCAGGGCGTGCGCATGTAGGGCACCGGCACCTGTGACTTTCTTGCTCTCTGTCGTCGTCCGTGGTTGTTTCATCTGTAGGATCTTTGTCTGTGGTTGTTTCATCTGTAGGATCTTTATCTTTCTTTTCTTGGTCTTCGTCTGTTTCTACATCTGGTTCTTTATCTCTATCTTGTCTTTCTTGTCTTTCTTGTCTTTCTTGTCTTTCTTGTCTTTCTTGTCTTTCTTGTCTTGGACATGGTGCTACGTCTAAGGCATAGTAGCCCCTTTCTCCTTGATGTAAGGTGAACTGTACTAAGTCCCCAACTTTCAGATTTCTGCCTGAATGTCCTCTGGGCAGGTGGGCTTGAACATCTCTCCGATTTACAAATATGCCCTCTTTTATTCCTTTTACTACAATGAAGCCGTACCCGCTTTTCAGGTTGAAGTCCTCTACTATTCCTCTGTAAAGGGGTCCTCTAGCCTGGGCTTTGGACCTTCTTAGGCACCTTTTCTCCTCCAGGTCTCTGACCGTGACTTCCCTCTGCTCTGGAGACTGCGGTGTTGGAGCAACCTGTGTTCTGCTGCGCCGTGTCTTGCGGGCTGGATTCATGCTTGCAGGCTTCCAGGTGAGGTCTTTAGGTTGATCTTCATCTGCTGACGGTGTCAAGTCTTCCTCCTCCCAGCGGGAATAGGGCAGCATCTCCGGCTCTGGGTAGGGGTCTGCTGCGGTTGGCGTCGGAGTCAGCTCCTCAGCTTCCTGGCCTCCTCTCCCCCTTAGTTCTTCGCTGCACTCCTTTGGTGGCAGTGCTGGGGATGGGCTTGCTTCCGCTGGTCTGGGCGGTGGACTCTCTGGCGCAGCTGCAGGAGTTGTCTGAATCTCCTTGGGGGTATACGGAGGGAGCAGGTACCGATCCACCATCTCTTGTGGGAACTGGGCCTCTAGGTCAGCCTTCAGCTTCCAGTATTCAGGATCCTCTCCTATCAGGGTCTTCCTAGCAGGGACCTCTGTGGACTGGGGAGCGGTGTCTGCTCTGGCCTTGCAGGCCGGGGAAAATGATGAGGTAGTCTTCTCTTCTTGGCGGGCCGCGCCCTGTATGGCGGCGGCCTGGTCTTGGCGGGCCGCGCCTTGTATGGCGGCGGCCTGGTCTTGGCGGGCCGCGCCTGGCATGGCAGCGGCCTGGTCTTGGCGGGCCGCGCCCGGCATGGCGGCGGCCTGGATCAGTGTCGCTGTTGCAGGGGGCTCTGTGCAGGCTGGGCTGGACGTCGCTGCAGCGTTCGGAGCTTGGCGGGCCGCACCCGGCGGGGCTGCGGCCTGGTTCAGCATCTCACTTGCGGCGCGGACGAGCGTCGCTGCTGCGGTGGGGTCTTGGCGGACTGGGCTCAGCAGGGTGGCAGCCTGGGTCAGTGTCACACCTGCGGCACGGATCAGTATCGCAGTGGTAGTCGGACCTTTGCGGGCCAGGCGGGGCATGGCTGCGGCGGCCTGGATTTGGCGGGCCGCATCTAGCGTGGCTGCGGCCTGGTTCGGTGGCGCCGTGCCGGGCGCCTCTTCCGGGACCGCGGGCGTGGCAGCAGGGGTCGGGGCACTTGCGCTGGCCGGGGCATCACTCGACTCACCCATCTGTGGCAGCATCGGGGTCTGCGTCGTCGCCGCTCGGTCTGACATGCGTCGCGCGGCTCCCTCCTCGTAGGTCCGCACCGCCGCAGCCATCTCCAGGAGCTCCGTGCGTTCTTCCCTGAGCTGTCGCACAATCCCGGCCTCCAGCCGGTCGCAGAAGATGGCAAGCTCTCGGCACCACCAGGCAGCAGTGCCTGGCTCTGGGTATCCACGTCTGGACTCCATTTTCTCTAACAAGCTGCTGGCTTCCCTTCCGCTCCGCCGTCTCTGGACGCTTCCGCTCTCATAGCTGGCAAGGTCAGAACTCTGCAGGGGATCTCTGGGTAGCCACACCTCTTCGTGGGCGGTAACTTCTTCCAGCGCGGGCTGCTGTTGTTTTTCGGCGCGCTTTTCATGGTGGCAATATGGCGGCGCTTCCAATTTTTCAAGCGGACCGCCTAGGCACATGGTCACCTGTCTGAACAGGTCTAGTCCTTATCCTGTTCGTGACGCCAGATGTGAAGCCCCACAGGTGTAGTGTCAGTGTCGGTGCATTACCTTCAGGGACTCCACGTTGCTGGATCTCCGTCACTGGTAGGAAATCTTCTTGTTTGATCGTGACGCCACTCTCAGTATTGCGGTCAGTGGGGACCGCCACTGCAGGTTAGGGGACGCCTGGGGCTGATGGTGGGTGCAGTCGGATGTAGTAGCCTCCTGAGAGTGAGGCAAGCCCCAGGGCCCTGTGTAGGTTTGTAGTACCACAAGTCGCAGAATAACCACACAGGCAGGAATGTCTTTCAAGGGCTTTACTCACATTTGATGGCAGGGTGAGTAGCCCGGGCGTAGCTGGGATGAACCAGATGGGAACCAGGTATCCTTCAGGCTGACTTTATGAGGGTGACTACTGACTCGCCTTCCTTAGCCCTTGGTGGTTTGGGGTGACCCCGACTTTGAGTCCCTATGGGGGTCACCCAGGGAAGATGCTCCAAGCCTCTCTCCCCTTCTTGTTTCGCCGTGTGCTTGTTCCCCGGACCAGGCCACTCCAGCCTCTTGCCTCCTATGACCTATGGGCCCAAACTTGTGGTTACGTGGCTGCGGCTTTTGTAGTGTTGTGGTGTGGGCTTTAAGAGCCCCACACCGGCAGGTTTAGCAGGGAAAGGTGAATCTATCCTCGCTTCGGGATCTGCCGCCCGGTTGGGCCTGGTACTCTCTAGCAGTCTCCTTACTTCCCACTCCGTTGCACTCGCTAGCTGAAGCTGGCTTTCAGGCAGCACTCCTAGTTGACCGTTCTCCCCCGTCTGTAGCCACTGCGCGGGCGCTGTTAGACAGCAACAGCCCCACAGGTCTGCTCCTCACTGAGCCCTATGGAGTTCTCTGCTCTAACCGACTCACTGCTCCTCCTCCCCTGTTCTTGCCTACGCCACCTAGCAACCAGACTCTCCACCACACCCCTTGAGAGGAGATGGAGGCTCTACCCCCTCCACTATTCCAGTGAAGGTGAAGGCTTGCCCCCTCCTGGGATCCCCAGGGGTCCTCTCATGGGTACATGTGTGAGACCTGATCACTATGCGCCTGTGTTCCACACCCCAGTCAGCCTTCTGGATTACCTGTGTTGTACTGTCCCCAGCATGGGTGCAGTACTCAGTGGTGCCTGACCAGGTCAGGGGCGCCACACCTGTGTATCCCGTGGCTCCGCCCACCCACTGTAGCCCTGCCTCGCTGTTTCTCCCTTCTATTCATTACAGTCGAGCGCGCACCTTGAAACTCCTGTGACTGCCGCTGAGGTATGAATCGCCCCCTGCCGCAGACCCGACCCCCCCCCCCCCCCCAGCACCAGAGCGGACATCCCCAGCTCCGGAGCCTGCGCTTCTCTGCAGCTGTTCTCTCTGATTCCCCGTGTGTGGCTTCTAACTGCTGGAGACACGCGGGGAATCAGGAAGCTGAGGAGAAGACTGTGCAATCAGCTCTTATGTCTCCTGCAGATGGCACTGGCCAGTAATAACCTATGCAGAGTTACATCTGCCAGTCTTCTATTAGCTTACCAATCACAAGGTCTCCTGCCTGTGGAGCTGCTGGGTCCTAGCTGTCCAACAGCTTCAGCTCTGCTTTATCCTGGCTCCCCTACCAGTTAAAGGGAACCTGTCAGCAGAAATTTCGCAATAAAACTAAAAGTTTCACCTCTGCAGCTCCTGGGCTGCGTTCTGGAAAGGTTCCTGTTGTTATTGTGCCCCTTTTGAAACCTAAAAAATACTTTATAAAGTCTTACCTTTTTGTATGCAAATGTCGTTTTATGGTCGCCGGGGTGGGCTGTCTTGCGTCCATTATTCCCCCTCCTGCCGCTTTACGCAGTCCCCCACTGCTCATTTACATACATGAGGACGCCCTCCTCATGTAACTGTCCTCCCGAAGTTTTGCGCATGCCCAGTGCCACTCTCGCGGGACTGAGCACTGTGCAAAGTGTGAACGCTTTTGAGGTGATTGCGCAGGCGCGAGATTATGGGCGGCGCTGTGATTGTCATCAGCAGTGTCATCCAAGTACTCGCCCATAATCTCATGCCCGCTCTTCTCACTCTGCCTCCACTGTTATGCGCAAGCGCTGGCCATATCATCCACGTTACCTATTACCACGGGCACGAGATTATGGGCGGGTACTTGGATGACTTTGCTGATGACAATCACAGCGCCGCCCATAATCTTGCGCCTGCGGTAATAGGTAACATGGTTCATGCAATGTTGATCATAAACAAATCAAGCAACTGACAATCTATGGATGGTAGGCTGTTGAGGGTCAAAGAAAGGGGGCTATTGGTCACTAATGTTTTTGGGTTTGTTTTTGCATGTCTGAAATGTTTATTTCTAAATTTTGTGCAGTAAGGCTATGTGCGCACGTTGCGTACAAGCCCTGCAGAAATTTCTGCAGCGATCTGAAGAGCACATGTGCGCTTTAGATCGCTGCAGAAATGTCCGTAGTGAGCGCCGATTCCATGCGCTCTGCCTGCAGCTCCTGCCATAGACAGAGCAGGAGCTGCCGGCAAAGCGCAGGAAAGAAGTGACATGTCACTTCTTTTTGCGCAGCGCTTCGGCAGTAGCCGAAGCGCTGCGCTCTTAAACGCCACGTGCGCACGGCCCCTGCACAGTCTCCATAGAGACTTGCTCCATAGAGGCTTGCGCATAACGGTGGAGGCAGAGTGAGAAGCGCTGGCACGAGATTATGGGCGGGTACTTGGATGACGCTGCTGATGACAATCACAGCGCCGCCCATAATCTCGCGCCTGCGCAATCACCTCAAAAGCGTTCACACTTTTCACAGTGCTCAGTCCTGCGAGAGTGGCACTGGGCATGCGCGAAATTTCGTCAGGACAGTTACATGAGGAGGGCGTCCTCATGTACGTAAATGAGCAATGGGGGACGTCGTACAGCGGCAGGAGGGGGAATAACGGACGCCAGACAGCCAGCCCCCGTGACCATAAAAACACATTTGCATACAAAAAGGTAAGACTTCATAAAGTATTTTTTTAGGTCTCACAGGGGGCACAATAACAACAGGAACCTTTCTAGAATGTAGCCCAGGAGCTGCAGAAGGGGAATCTTTTATTTTTATTGCGAAATTTCTGCTGACAGGTTCCCTTTTATAGGGAATCTGTCAGGTGCAATATGCACTCAGCCAGGAGCAGTTCTGGGTACATATTGCTATTCCCTGCCTAACTGTCCCTGTATACACTAGCATAGATAAAGGGGTCTATAGAAAAAGTATTTTTAAAGATCTTATATCTTATGCTAATTAGCACAGGGACTAGTCCCAAGGGCGTTACTTCACTTGGCTATTCGGCTTACATAGCGTGTTAGTACTCAGACAGGGGCGTAATAACATGCTAACATGCTATGTGAGCCGACTAGCCAAGTGAAGGAACGCCGTTGTGACTAGTCCCTGCGCTCATTAGCATAAGATATAAGATCTTTAAAAATATTTTTTCTAATGATCTCTTTATCTATGCTAGTGTATACAATGACAGTTAGGCAGGGATTAGAAATATCCACCGAGAACTGCTCCTGGCTCTGAGTGCATATTGCACCTGACAGGTTCACTTTAAAGGGAACCTGTCACCAGATTTGGGGCCTATAAGCTGCGGCCACCACCAGTGGACTCTTATATAGACATTCTACCATGCTGTATACATACCTCCCAACCGTCCCGAATACAGCGGGACTGTACCGGATTTCAGCGGGTGTCCCGGTGTCGCGATCGTGAGGCTTTTGTCCCATGGCTCCATCCACCCGCTCTCTCCCCGTCTGACTTTCTCCCCCTCCTAATGCACATGAGCAGAGCCGAGCGCTGCTTCACTGCTCTGGCTCTGTGGTGCCGCTGTTATGAGTGGGCGGCAGCAGCATTTTCCTGGCTGTCGGCGCTTTAAAATGGCACCTGCAGCTCAGCGTGCACTCACTGCTGTCAGCTGAGCTGCTTGTCTACGGAAGTTCATCTATGGGCGGAGCTACCGAGCAACATGCTGAGCTTTGTCCACAGATGAAGAGACTAGAGGAAGAGGAGCTGCAGCACCAAGGAACGCTGTATGTGACCCCCCCCCCCCACCTACCCAAAGCTGTATGCCCCAGCCCCCTCCTCACCAGAGCTATATGCCTCAAGCCACCCCCCCCTCACCAGATCTGTGTGCCCCACAGCCCCCATACCAGATTTGTATGCCACCATCCCCCCCAATGGAGCTGTATGTGCCCCTAGAGCTGTATAAGCCCCAACACCAGAGCTATATGCCCTAGTAATATCTATACTACTAGTAATTTGTATGCCCCACAGTAAAGTGTATTTCCCCCAGTAATGTGTTTACCCTTCAGTAACGTGTATGCCCCTCAGTGAAAAACACAGACGCTCTTCACTGATGTGTTAAACACGCATATGTCCCTTCATACTCCGTGATTCATGGTACACAGTGGTTGTGCATGTGCAATCCGTGATACGTCAGCCGTACGCCGTGATTGCACATGGACATATACTCACCTGCCACCGCTCCTGCTCTCCGTGGTGCTGAAGAGTCCCGTGATTCAGCATCCAGCCACCGCTCTCTCACCTCTGCAGCTACTTCCGGGTCGGCTCTGGCTGCATAAATTAATATGCATGCCATAATGTGCCGGTCAGGAAGAAGCAGAGAGCAGCTGCCGAACTCAGCATCGCTGGAGAAGGTGAGTTGAAAAAGCTTTTTATTTTAAATGTCCGGGTTTTTCTGGTACGTGTTTCATGGATCACACCATAGTGTGGTCTGTGGGACATCAGTGATGCCAGAAAAAAACTGGACATGTTTCTGTGCGGCATTCACGGATATGCATGTACGCGGCATGGAGACACGGTCAGTGAAAAATCACTGATGTGTGTGCAGACCCATTGATTAGAATCGGTCTGCATAGGTCAGTGATTTTGGTACGTATAAAAACTAGCACATACATACCAGAATCACTGACATCTGAAACAGGCCTAATATGTATGCCCCTCAAGTACTGTCTATGCCCCCAGCCCCTCCTGGGCTGAATATACTGTAGCCCCCAACCCCTCCTGTGCTGTATATACTGTAGCCCCCAGCCCCTCCTGTGCTGTATATACTGTAGCCCCCAGTCCCTCCTGTGTCCTGTGCTGTATATACTGTAGCCCCAGCCCCTCCTGTGCTGTATATACTGTATATGTATGTATGTGTATATGTATGTATATATATATATATATATATATAAAATATATAATATATGCTGTGTATGTATCACAAGGGAGGATGGGGGTTTTATATATTAGTATATAAACCCCCATCCTCCCTTGTGATACATACACAGCGGTGTCAGTGTGCACTGTGCGTGGCTAGGTCTGTTAAAGGAATTTTGTCTTCAAATATGTACCGTATATGTGCCTATGCCTGTGCCCACGATCAGGACTCACTGTGTCCTGGAGGCAGAGGGTCCTGACCTGTGGGGCTGCACGTCTCCTCCGCAGGAGACCACAGCTGCCTGTGCCCATGATCAGGGCTCGCTGTGTCCTGGAGGCAGCGGGTCCTGACCTGTGGGGCTGCACGTCTCCTCCGCAGGAGACCACAGCTGCCTGTGCCCATGATCAGGACTCGCTGTGTCCTGGAGGCAGCGGGTCCTGACCTGCGGGGCTGCATGTCTCCTCCGCAGGAGACCACAGCTGCCTGTGCCCATGATCAGGACTCACTGTGTCCTGGAGGCAGCAGGTCCTGACCTGCGGGGCTACACGTCTCCTCTGCAGGAGAACACAGCTGCCTGTGCCCACGATCAGGACTCGCTGTGTACTGGAAGCAGTGGGTCCTGACCTGCGGGGCTGCACGTCTCCTCCACAGGAGACCACAGCTGCCTGTGCCCATGATCAGGACTCACTGTGTCCTGGAGGCAGCGGGTCCTGACCTGTGGGGCTACACGTCTCCTCTGCAGGAGAACACAGCTGCCTGTGCCCACGATCAGGACTCGCTGTGTCCTGGAAGCAGTGGGTCCTGACCTGCGGGGCTGCACGTCTCCTCCGCAGGAGAACGCAGCTGCCTGTGCCCACGATCAGGGTTCAGTGCGCTGTGGTCTCCTGCTGTGTTCTCCCTACGGAGGACACATGCAACTGCAGCAAACAATTGATATGCTGCAGTCTGGAAAGACGCTCCGCAGGTCAGTGTTTGCTGCAGAAAAAACAAGCACAATGGGCAGGAGGTTTCTAGAAATCCCTCCATTGTGCTTGTACTGTACAATGCAGCGTTTTAGACACAGCAAAAACACGCTACATCCAAAATGCTGCAAATACTGATCGTGGGCACGCAGCCTTAAACAATGTGATCAGCAGTGCTGAAAAGGATTGGATGTGGGCGTGACAGATTGCAATATGGGTGTGGTCAGGGGGCGTGGCTTAAAATTGCCACATACTTTGTCCCTCTTTCTCATCTTTAAATGTTGGGAGGTATGCGTTTACCTAGTACTTAGATGAATGCTAGTTCATTCTCAGCAGTCATAGCAGCTAGATGTATTATGTCTCTGACCAGGCCATATTACTTCGGGGCCACCTGGCTTCCCTGCTATGGGGGAGCACCTCACACATGAGAGAGAGAATGCAGGCTACCTTCAAACTGCACCCTGTCACTGAGGAGCAGAAAGTGGAAGTCTTAAATGGCCAGCTACAGAGAGCAGCACTCTGTGAAGTTAAGTCCTGACCTCGGCCTCAATGCCAGAATGTAGATCAGATTCTAGAGAAACTAAAGGTCACTTTTAAATCAAGGACCACTTCAGAGTTGAAAAAGCATTTTTTTGAAAAGAGGAAAAAATCCCATGAGTCCCTCAGAGGCTATGCCCTGTTACTCCAGGAAGCCTTGAGTGCCATCATCCATGTGGAACCTTGGGAAGCTGAGGGTCAAGATCAAACTCTTCAAGAACAATTCATAGAAGGTGTGTTGGACAAGATTCTGAAGTGTCAACTAAAGATGTTGTCCATCCAGCATCGGGTACATCTTTCCTGGAATTCAAGGAATTGGCCATAGAAGTCCTAGAGGAGAAACCTCAGTCTGAGACCAAAGAAGCCGTACAGGTTAAGCCTGCCACAGAGTTGTCCCTTTCAAGTCATATTGCTGAGAAAGGAGCTCGGGTCCCACCTTCAGAATATGAAGCCTCCCTGGCTGGTCAAGTCTCTCGTCTCGCCAAAAACCTGGAAAAGGTGACAAAGCTGTTGGAGCTACTGGAGTACCCCTCTAGACAGGGAAAAGAGGATCCTTCAAGATTAGAACATGAATGGCTACCTTCAAGATCAAGAGAGAACAGACGCCAACACCCAGAGAGGTCTTCAGATACCTGGTACAAGAGAATCCGAAGGCCAGAATATGAATTCTGCCATCGACGTGGTCACCGAGAAGAGAATTGCTGGCAGTTTAACGGTTACCCCCTGATACAGCGGGACACGCCCCTCAGGAGGAGAACCTTAAGTTCCGTAGATCTAGCCTGGATGCCAAAGTACAGAAGCTCTCGCCCCACTGTTGAAGTCCAGCATTAATGGAGTGAGTTTCCCTGCCTTGATTGACACCGGGTCTCAAGTGACCACTATCCGGTATACGACATTTGAAGAGTGTCGAAAAGGAGCCCAGCTGACACAGCCTCCAAAGGCTTGGCTCCACATCACATCTACCAATGGAAAGTCAGTAGCCATATAAGGCTACTGGGGACCCACACTTCAGATTGGAGAAACCAAACTCCCACAGCAAGGGGTAGTAGTACTCCAAGTCCCAGAAAATTACAACTTTCCTGTGATTCTCTGAAACGGCTATACTGAAGTGCTGTAAGCCCTACGACAGACCCTGCCAAAGGTACCCAAAGACTCTCAGAAGGCTATCCATGAGACCATGCAGGTGCTGGCAGTTCAATAGACGTTTACCAACAAAAAAGGGGAAATATGCCATGCCCAGATCAAGGATGCCCAACCAGTCTGGTTTCAATCTGGAACAGAGACTTTGGTGTGGTGCAGATCCTACATGGGAGTGCGGGAACAAGACTACCAGGCCCTCGTTGAGCCTCTTGTGATGAGGGATGATCTATCTGTCCTAGCCACAAGAAGCCTAGTTACAGTGTCCAGAGGACAAGTATTTGTTTGATGAATCTAGGGGACCAACTAGTGGACCTGAAGAAATATCATGCTGTAGCCTGTCTGTATAATGTCCACCAAGAGGATCTCCTGGAAACCTCTCATACGGCGTCACAACAAGTGACCTCAACAGAGAATGCAGCTGAAGATCCTGCCTCACCTCCCTGGTGGACCACATTGAATGAATGTTGGCGATGATACCACTCCAGATGAACAGATCCAAGGCGTACTAGAGATAATCAAACAGCACTCACAAGCCTTCAGCTAACACCCCATGGACTATGGGCAAATTAGTGCAATCCAGCATACCATCCCGAAGGGTGACCATCTCCCCATCAAGGAAAAGTACAAGCCAGTGCCTCCTGCTATGTACCAGTAGGTGAAGAAAATGGTCCAGGATATGAAGACAGCAAATGTGATTTGGGATAGCCACAGTCCATGGGCTGCCCCCTTCTCCTCGTGAAGAAGAAAGATGGAACCATACGATTCTGTTTGGACTATCGCAAAATAAAATGCGTAAAGATGCCTATCTCTTGTCTCATGCAGCTTTAGGCCTATTTCTCCACTTTAGACCTGTCTAGTGGCTATTGGCAGGTCCCTATGGCCCCTGAAGACAAAAAACTGCCTTCACAACACCAAAGGACCTCTTCGAATTCAACTATATGCCAAAGTGCCTTTCACCACTGACACCTGGAGAAGCAAGCATGGACCGGGATGTTACATCTCGCTGACTGGGCATTGAGTTACTCTTTTGGCTACGGGGACAGGTGGGGAAGGGGCTGCTTCCCAAGTGTTGAAATCCCTAAGTCTTGTGGGACAAAATTCTCCAGGATAAAATAAAAAGGAAACACAGTAGGTCAGTAGTAAAACAAAAAAGGAGATTAGTCGGCATATTTTAAATATATAAACCAACAAACCAGGAGAACTTCCCAGAACCCATCCACCCCTCCTTCCCCCTCCCCTTCCCTAGGGCACGCACAGAAAAACCTTGTGACAAAACATTACACAAGCCTAACAGGGACTCTGCCAGCAATTTACTCCCTCATGTACCTGTCGCGGGCGGGGAGGACGCCGCCGCTGCTGGTCGCTCGCTAACGCTCGGGTCCAGCGCTGCTGCGGCTGCTGCTGCTCGGTGGCTCGAGCGGTGGGCCGGATCCGGGGACTCGAGTGGCGCCCCTCGCCCGTGAGTGAAAAGGGTGGTTGGTTTTGGGGATTTAGGCGGGCTTTGCACGTTGCGACATCGCAAGCCGATGCTGCGATGTCGCACGCGATAGTCCCCGCCCCCGTCGCAGGTACAATATATTGTGAAAGCTGGCGTAGCGAAAATTATCGCTATGCCGGCTTCACATGCACTCACCTGCCCTGCGACCGTCGCTCTGGCCGGCGACCCGCCTCCTTATTAAGGGGGCGGGTCGTGCGGCGTCACTGCGACGTCACACGGCAGGCAGCCAATAGGAGCGGAGGGGCGGAGATGAGCAGGATGTAAACATCCCGCCCACCTCCTTCCGTCCGCATAACCTACGGAAGCCGCGGTGACGCCGGTAGATGTTCCTCGCTCCTGCGACTTCACACACAGCGATGTGTGCTGCCGCAGGAGCGAGGCACAACATCGGACCGTCGCGTCAGCGTAATTATGGATTACACCGACGCTGCACCGATGATACGATTACGATGCTTTTGCGCTCGTTAATCGTATCATCTAGGCTTTACACACTGCGATGTCGCATGCGATGCCGTATGTGCGTCACTTTCAATTTGACCCCACCGACATCGCACCTGCGATGTCGTAGTGTGCAAAGCCCGCCTTAGTCCGTGACGCCACCCACGGGTCATGGTGAAGATGGGCACCACCGCTGCTGGTGACGGGGATCCCGGGAGCGATGGTAGGGAGCAGCTGGGATGTTTTTTCCCCCTCTGTGGGTAGGGGTCGGTGGTCCCGGGGCCCGGTGATGTGACGGGGAGGCAGGGTTGGTGAGGTGCAGGGTTGCAGGGACAGCGCGGCGCGGTGCTGGATGGCACGGGTGTACTCACTCAGTAAGAGATGCACAAAGTCCTCGGTAAACCAAACGGCTGGATGGACGGGTCCCGCAGCCGGCTGCAGTGTCTCTGCCCGGACAGGTGATGGCGGCTGTCTTTCCCTGCACCTTGATGTTCTTGTTTGACTACTATGGATCCCCAACGGTAGTCCACTCCCCGGTGTATGGATGCCGGAGGAGCCCGTTTGTCCGCAGGCGCTGGCCCTTGGGTCTCTAGCCTTAGGCGGTAGCTGTATACCCTCATGGTGTGGACGGTTGCCTTCTATTGGGTCTTTGGTTGTTCGGAAACCCCTCTGGTTCCGGTCACATTCGGATTTGACTATTGTCGGCGGCTCCAAGCCTGGTCGGAGTCTGTGTGTGCTGGCTTCACTTCGCTCCCCGGTCGGTACCGGCAGGCCAACGCCCGACCCCGGTCCTACGGTTTCACGTTGCTTCACCACTCCTGCAGACGGCCACCACAGTCTGCCAACCTTGCTATCAGTGCCTGGGCCACAAACCCAGACACTCAAGTGCTTGCTCCTCACTCCTCAAACTCCAACTTCTATCTATCACTTTTCCCGCCTCCAGGCCTGTGAACTCCTCGGTGGGTGGGGCCAACCGCTTGGCTCCGCCCCACCTGGTGTGGACATCAGACACTGGAGGGAGGCAACAAGGGTTTAGTGTTTGGCTGGTGTCACTGTCTAATGGGGGTGGGGGTGTTTGAGTGTTATCTGTGATGACCTGGCTAGTCCAGGGCGCCACATACCAATCTGTAAATTGGAAACAACCATGCACCGCTTGCCACGTGGACAATGGTTGGGCATTAATAAAGTCCATGTAAGGCTGCTTTCACACTTCCATCATGTTCCATCAGTCACAATCCATTTTGTGACGGATGCATTGGAGATTGTGGTACAACTGATGGGATAAATCCGTTAAAAAAATGGATCTGTTGTAGCAGTTTGTACCTGGCAAAGAGAAACCAGCTGTGGCCACGGGTAACCTGAGTGATGTCACCGCTGACAGCGCGACTCACTTCAGTTGCTCCGTGGAGCTCACAGTTCGCGGTGGTGCTCTACGGCCACTCTTGTCAACTTCCGATGTAGCAGAGCTGAAAGCGTCGTGGGACATCGTGTGGATTACGTCGGACCTGGAGGGGTATTTGGGGTATTTGTTTATCCCCATTAAATAGGTGCTCCATGGACAATGCTACCAGGTGTGTATCTTGTCAGATGTATGCATGCCTTGAGCAGCCGTTCGAGGGTGAATATGTCTGCGCTCGATGCAAGCATGTTGCATATTTGGAAGCCAAGGTAACTGATCTAAATAAGCAGCTTGCAACACTCAGGGGCATTACAAACCTGGAGAGGAGTTTAGAGCTCACTGAGCTTTCTCTGGCTGGGGCCAGTGATATGGAGAAGGGTGAAGGTGGGGAAGATCAGGACCCAGAGGTAGGTAGCTACCTTAGGTACGTTCCTTAGAAGAAGACGTAGGGGGAAAAGTGTCAGGGAGCCTAGTCCTGACCTGGCACAACCTAGTAAATATGCCTGTTTGGCTGATATTAGGAATGAAGGGCCAGGATTAGGGTCACTACAGCAGAACGTTGCTCCTAGCAACCAGGAAAACGACTGCTGTAGGAAGGAGGGAAATAGGAGTGCAGCAAAGCCCACACAGATGTTGGTGGTAGGGGACTCTATAATTAGGCGGACAGACAGGGTCATCTGTCGCCGAGACCGTGAATGCAGAACAGTGTGTTGTCTGCCGGGTGCTTGGGTTCGGCATATTGCAGTTCGGATTGACAGATTGCTGGGTGGGGCTGGGGAAAACCCAGCGGTCATGGTGCACATTGGCAGCGTTGAGCGTGGTTCGGGGTTCTCCAGTTCTCAGTTCGAGTGATTTTGGGAGGTGTTCTAATTAGAACTCGAGCTTTTTGGTAAAAGTTTGGCAGTTCGAGTTACATTCGAGAACGGTTCTATCAGCAAAAGCAGGGCTTTTTACAGCTACAGTATGCAGGGAGCCATCGCTGGCAGCCTGCGGTAAGCTGGTAACCAAGATAAACATCGGGTATCCAAGCAAAGCACTTTGTTTAGTAACCCGATATTTATCCTAGTTACGTGTGCAGGGAGCTGACACTTCCCCGCTGGGCTCTGCCCCCTCCTGCACTCGGCATGTGTACACACACTCACACTCACACTCACACTCACCTGTCCCTGGGACTGGCGTCCTCAGCGCACATGACCCCGCTAGGCTCCACCCACTTCGCACTCCGCTGCCCGCACACGTGGCCCTGCTAGGCTCCACCCACTTCGCACTCTGCCGCCCGCACACGTGGCCCAGCAAGGCTCCACCCAATTCGCACTCCGCACACACTACCCCGCTTGGCTCCACCCACCTGGGACTGCACAAATTACCCCGCTTGGCTCCCTCCACCTGGCACTCTGCACACATTACCCCGCTTGGCTCCGCCCACCTGGCACTCTGCGCACATGGCCCCGCTTGGCTCCGCCCACCTGGCACTCTGCGCACATGGCCCCGCTTGGCTCCGCCCACCTGGCACTCTGCACACATGGCCCCGCTCGGCTTACCTGCGGTGATGAAGTCCCGCCCTCCGGACCTCAGCTGTCACTGTCCTCCATGGCCGCCGCTTGTCACATCTCCTCCTCTCGCTGCCGACCAGAGACTGTCACTAGCGGTGACGTCACAGGCTCTCGCGATACTTGGCTGTAAAGGTCATTGAAGTCAGTGACAGGTCTGCTGTCAGCAGTGCAGGAGATCGTCACCGCAGGTAATGTACCTCGCTCCTGACAGCAGCACTTGTCATGCCCTGCAGTGACCTGGGCTGACCTATTGATGTTAGCTCAGGTCACTGCATTGCTCGCCCAGCCAATGAGGAACATTCTGTTCTTGATTGACTGGGACATTGACTATGGTATGGATCATCATGGGAACCGCTTGGATTACACCAGACCTGGATTTGTTTTTTCTTTCTAATAAATTGGTGAAAGAGGGAATATTTTGGGCAGTGTTTTTTCAAATAAAAATGTGTCTGTCTATTTTTTTTTTTTATTACTGACTGGGTTGGTGATGTCGGGTATCTGATAGACGCCTGACCTCACGAACCCCAGGGCTTGATGCCAGGTGACATTACACATCTGGTATTACCCCCATATATTACCCCGTTTGCCACCGCACCAGGGCACGGGATGAACTGGGGCGAAGCACCAGGATTGGCGCATCTAATGGATGCGCCACTTCTGGGGCGGCTACGGCCTGCTACTTTTAGGCTGGGGAGAGTCCAATAACCATGGACCTGCCTAGTCTGAGAATATCAGACCCCAGCTGTCAGCTTTACCTTGGCTGGTGATCCAATTTTGGGGGGACCCCCACGTTTTTTTTTTTTTATTTATTTAATTTAAAATAACAGCGTGGGGTGTCCTCAGTTTTGGATTACCAGCAAAGGTGAAGCTGCCAGCTGTGGTTTGCAGGCTGCAGCCGTCTGCTTTACCCTAGCTGGCTACAAAAATAGGTGGAACCCCACGTCCTTTTTATTTTTCATTTTTTGTGGCTAAATACAAGGCTAAGCACCCCTTAGTGCCACATGAAAGGCACCACAGGGTGCAAAATTACAAAATGCAGGAGAGTGGGACATTATGTGTCTTTCTGACACTATAATGACAGAAAAGACTGATATGAAGTGTACAAGCACAGGAAAATCACCAGAGCGCTCTACGCTGTGAAAAGCAGTAGAAAATGGCACTGGAGTGAACATGTGACCGCCTCATGTAGGTTGAAGCTATGGATCTGTACCGCCCTGGGGGCTCGGCTGCTCTCCGCTGAGCCGCTCGGATCCGGGCTCGGGTTGTCGGTGGCTCGAGCGCCTCCGGACCGGGGGCCACGTCGCTCTGGAAAGGGGGGGTTTGGCTGTTTGGTTTGGGATGGACTGGTTTCACGTCCGGAGCCGCGGTGACCGGTAACAGTTCGTGATGCCACCCACGGGTCGTGGTGTGGTAATGGGCACCACCGCTGCGGTGAGGGTGCGGGGGCTCGTCCGGGATCGGTGGTGGGTCGCAGCTAGGTGTTGACCCCTCCGTGGGTAGGGGGTTTGTTGGTCCCGGGGCCAGGTGGCAGGAGCGGGGGGTTGCAGGACGCAGGGGCTCGCTTGCGGCGCGGTGCCTGATGGCACTGTTGTACTCACAATTAAACCACACAGAGTCAATGGTAAACCAAGTTCAGTTTAGATCGGTGCCTGCAACCGGCTGCGTGTGTCCCCACTGAGGTTGGTGATGTCGCCTTTCTCCTGCACCTTTAAATTTGCTACAGTGACTCCTATACTTCAGCAACGGTAGTCCGCTTCCCGGCTTTTGGGTACCGGAGGAGCCCTTTTGCTCGCAGGTGCTGGCCCTTTGGATCTCTGGCCCTTGGCGGTGGCTCTTATCCGGAATCAGTGGGCTGTTGCAGTCTATCGGGACTTTGGGTGGGAATGAACCCCTGAGGTCCAGACCGCAATTAGTAGATTTGTCTGAGCCCGGTTGCTTCTGGGCTAGAATGGGGTCTGAGTACCCTGCCTGGTGCTCCGGTTGACTTGTTAGCTCCCCGGTTCGGGTACGAAGGGTCACCACCCTCTTCTCGATCCCTACGGTTCCGCAGTTAAGTCCCTAACTGGACTCCTGTAGACGGCCACCACCGTCTGCCTGCCTGACCGTTCCAAGGGGTCCTAGGCTCCGTCCTAGGCCCCTGACTCTCAGCTCGCCACTTTTACTCCTCTCATTACTCCTCTCCCCACTCGACTCACTTGTCCTTTCCCTGCCTCAGGCCAGCAGACTCCTCGGAGGGCGTGCCTATCCGCCTGGCTCCGCCCACCTGGTGTGCCTGGCTAGACCTGAGGGAGGCGGTCAGGACTTGTTGGCTGCTGGTGCCTCACTGTGGTGGGGGTGTGTGTGGTGTTGTGTGTTGTTACCTGTGACCCCTGGGGGTCCAGGGCGTCACAGATCCTGGGTAAATTTATGTATTTTCCCTCCTTCTGTTTTTTGCAGTACGCAAACAAACGGAAGACACACGAATGACATACGGACCGTATATGGAACAGAAACGGATGCCACACGGATGCACCCGTGAAAAAAACAAACTGTTTTTTGCGGACCGCAAGAACGGATCGGTCGTGTGACTGAAGCGTTATTCTGGTCTGCCGTTTATAAACAGCAGGGAGAAATAAGTGAATAGCGCCCCCCAGTGTCAGAAAATCTCTGGGGCTTCAGGGGGTAGCTGAGACCCTGGAGATCATGATTTAGGCCGGTTTTTCCGGTCCCCGCTCACGTGATCATCGGTATACACCGGTGATCATGTTACAGTAAATTACAGCGTCTGTAAAAAATTATTTATCTCCCATCTGGCATGAACAAACATGTCAGATGGGAGATAAATATCCTCCCCGGCCCCCTCAGGTCCCCCGCTGTCGCCAAAGTGCCCCCCCTGACCCCCTCCCGGAAATCCAAGATGGCTGCGCGCACAGCAGCGCGCCGGCCGCATTCACCCTACTCCTCTGATTTCTGTCGAATGTGCCATGACACATGCGACAGAAAACTCCTCCCCAGGCCCTGCCAGGTCACCCCCTATAAACCCACCGGTGTTCCCCGGTGTCCCACAGTACCTGTGCAGCGTTGATCCCCCGCGGCCCTCTCCTTCACAATAGACGCTGCCGCATGCAGTCAGCTCAGCTTCCTGTGTTCAGACACAGTGAGTGGTGGTTATGCATCTGTAAGCTAAATGGGTGGCACGGTGGCTCAGTGGTTAGCACTGCAGTCTTGCAGCACTGAGGTCCTGGGTTCAATTCCCACCAAGGACACCATCTGCAAGGAGTTTGTATGTTCTCCCAGTGTTTGCATGGGTTTCCTCCGGGTTCTCCGGTTTCCTCCCACACTCCAAAGACATACAGATAGGGAATTTAGATTGTGAGCCCCAATGGGGACAGTGTTCCCAATGTATGTAAAGCGCTATGGAATTAATAGCGCTATATAAATTAATAAATTATTATTATAATTATTACTGCAATGCCCTGGTCATGAGGTAAGGAACATAGTTGATCAGGAGTGCTATACTACATTTCCAAATGGAGGTATTTGATTTTATAGTTACCTTGCTGAACGACTACCAAACATGAGAGTCCGTTATACGCCACAAGAAAACACATCTAAATAGCGAGCTCTGTTGTTTAGTATTCATTCAGCTGGATAACTGGACTTAAAGGGGTATTCCATCTCCAAGATCCTATCCCCAATATATAGTAGGTGGAATAGCAATAATATCAGCAAATACCAATATTTGGAAATGTAGAATAGTTCTCCTGATTCGGCATGCCCTTACCTCATTAGCAGGGCATTGCAGCTTTGGTAGCAACACTTACGACATGGACTCTGCTGCTGTGGACCCGGGGAGAGTGGGTGCAGATTCATTGCACCCACACTCCTCACATGGAGGGTCTGCACTCCTAGAAAATGGGGGGATACGTTCCCTGAGCGTGTCCCCCCATATTCTAGATGGTCCAGAGTCGTCGTGGGACCCCCTTATTTTTTTTCTTACATATAAATTGGTGAAAGAGGGGATGTTTTGGGGAGTGTTTTTTCAAATACATTTTTTTTTGTCTATTTTTTTGTTAGTACTGACAGTTTGTGATGTCAGGTATCTGACAGATGCCATGACATCACAAACTGCTGGGCTTGATGTCAGGTGACCTTACAGCTAGTATCAACCCCATTTATTACCCCGTTTGCCACTGCACCAGGGCACGGGATGAGCTGAGGTGAAGCGCCAGGATTGGCGCATCTAGTGGACGCGCCTCTTCTGGGGCGCCTGCGGCCAGCTATTTTTAGGCTGTGAAGGGCCAATAACTATGGACCTTCCCACCCTGAGAATACCAGACCACAGCTGTCTGCTTTACCTTGGCTGGTGATCCAATTTGGGGGGGACCCTACTTTTTTTTTGTAATTATTATTATTCATAAAATAATTATAAAAAAAAGCCTGGGGTGACCTCCACATTGGATCCCCAACCACGGTAAAGCTGCCAGCTGTGGTTTTCAAGCTACAGCCTTCTGCTTTACCCTAGCTGGCTATCAAAAATGGGGGGACCCAACGTCATTTTTTTTTTAACTATTTTTTTAAATAAAAAAAATTAATGGGCTTCCCTGTATTTTGATTGCCAGCCAAGGTAACGCCAGGCAGATGGGGGTGGCAACCCGTAGCTGTCTGCTTTAACTGCGCTGAGAATCAAAAATACCGCTGAGCGCTATGTCATTTTTTTTAAATGATTTATTTTTACAGCACTGTGATGTCAGGCAATCAAAATACAGGGAAGCCCTTTTTGTTTTTAGTTATTTAAATAAATAATTAAAAAAAAATATAAAAATATATATATATATATATATATATATATATACATATATATATATATATATATATATATATATATATATATATATATATATATATATAATATATAATATATGGGCTTCCGCTGCATTTTTTTGTATTGCTAGCTAGGGGTAATCCAAGCAGCTACTGGCTGCTAACTAGAGATGAGCGAACTGGTCGTGGTTCGGCTCGAGTTCGGTTCGTCGAACGGAGGTCTCGTTCGAGTTCAGTTCGACGAACCGAACTCGAACCGCATAGGAAACCATGGTAGGCATTCACAAACATATAAAAACACCTAGAAAACACCCTCAAAGGTGTCCAAAAGGTGACAAACAACTCACAACACAACACAAACACATGGGAAAGTGACAAGGACATATACTCATGCGAAAACAAAAGAGCTGGACAAGGAAAAAGAGGAGGAGACACAGATATAGGCATGGCACGCCCTTCTAAAATCATGTAAAACACCGCAAGGTGACTCCAAGCAGAGTATCCCTTTTTTCCAACAATTGGGGCCCACACACACCCACCCATTCATTCAGTGTCAGCACTTGTGCCCTAGTTGTACACTTCACAGTTAGATTTGCATCAAGCACATTCAAAAATACGCCATACTTAACCGTCCCCAGGATGACACCGGGGTAGGTAGCAAAGTCTTTCCTGATCCCAGCTCTGTTCATCTTGGCTCCTTTTCAAAAACACGGCAAGCAAGGGTTACTCCAAGCGGAGTCTCCCTTTTTTCCAAAAATTGGGCCCCACACACACCCACCCCTTCAGTGGCAGCAGTTGTGCCCCAGTTGTACACTTCACAGCTAGATTTGCATCAAGCACATTCAAAAATACGCCATTCTTAACCGTCCCCAGGATGACACCGGGGTAGGTAGCAAAGTCTTTCCTGATCCCAGCTCTGTTCATCTTGGCTCCTTTTCAAAAACACGGCAAGCAAGGGTTACTCCAAGCGGAGTCTCCCTTTTTTCCAAAAATTGGGCCCCACATACACCCACCCCTTCAGTGGCAGCATTTGTGCCCCAGTTGTACACTTCACAGCTAGATTTGCATCAAGCACATTCAAAAATATGCCATCCTTAACCGTCCCCAGGATAACACCGGAGTAGGTAGCAAAGTCTTTGCTGAACCATGACTTGTTCATCTTGGCTCCTTTTAAAAAACACGGCAAGCAAGGGTTACTCCAAGCGGAGTCTCCCTTTTTTCCAAAAATTGGGCCCCACACACACCCACCCCTTCAGTGGCAGCAGTTGTGCCCCAGTTGTACACTTCACAGCTAGATTTGCATCAAGCACATTCAAAAATACGCCATTCTTAACCGTCCCCAGGATGACACCGGGGTAGGTAGCAAAGTCTTTGCTGAATCATGACTTGTTCAACTTGGCTCCTTTTAAAAAACACAGCAAGCAAGGGTTACTCCAAGCGGAGTCTCCCTTTTTTCCAAAAATTGGGCCACACAGACACCCCATCAGTGGCAGCACTTGTGCCCTAGTTGCAAACAGAATGTTTTGATTTGCATCAAGCACATTCCAAATCCACAAGCATTTACTCTCCCCAGGATGACACAGGGGTAGTAACTTCCTTGTGGATCCATGACTTGTTCATTTTGATGAACGTTAGTCTGTCCACATTGTCACTGGACAGACGCGTGCGCTTATCTGTCAGCACACACCCAGCAGCACTGAAGATACGTTCAGAGACAACGCTGGCAGCTGGACCCGATAAAATCTCCAAGGCGTAAGTTGAGAGCTCTGGCCATTTTTCAAGATTTGAAGCCCAAAATGAGCAAGGCTCCATTTGCAAAGTCATGTTATCGATGTTTATTTGGAGATACTCCTGTATCATCCTCTCCAGCCGTTGACTATGTGTCAGACTTGTTGTCTCTGGTGGCCTTGCAAAGGACGGTCTAAAAAAATTATGAAAAGATTCCATAAAATTGCTGTTACCAGCACCAGATACGGTGCTACTGGTACGGGTAGACTGTTGAAGATGACGAGACCGTCCCATGTTTGTCAAGTTACAACTGGGAGATTCACTCCCTGCACCTGCACGGTTGTTTGGTGGAAAAGCCGAGCTAAGATCGAGTAACAGCTTCTGCTGATACTCCTGCATACGTGCGTCCCTTTCTATGGCTGGAATTATGTCACAAAATTTGGACTTGTACCGGGGATCTAATAGTGTGGCAAGCCAGTAGTCATCATCACTTCTAATTTTGACAATACGAGGGTCATGTTGGAGGTAGTGCAGCAAGAAGGCGCTCATGTGTCTTGCGCAGCCATGTGGACCAAGTCCACGCTGTGTTTGTGGCATAGAGGTGCTAACCGTTCTTTCTTCCTCTGACATCTCCCCCCAACCTCTTTCAACTGAAATTTGACCAAGGTCTCCCTCATCCACTGAGTCTTCCATGTCCATGGACAGTTCGTCCTCCATTTCTTCATGTTCTCTTGCACCTTCCTCAACATTTCGCCTGCTACCATGCGCCCTTGTTGATCCCTGTCCCCCATGGTCCCATGCCTGCCGCGTTGGTGATGATGAACGTCTGGACCTTGGTGATGTTGTTGTGTCTTGCGCATATGAATCCTCCTGTAGTTCCTCCCCTTCCTGTTGTCCCACCCCTTGACTCCGAATAGTGTTTAGCGTGTGCTCCAGCATGTAAATGACTGGAATTGTCATGCTGATAATGGCATTGTCAGCGCTAAACATATTTGTCGCCATGTCGAAACTGTGCAGAAGGGTGCATAGGTCCTTGATCTGAGACCACTCCATCAGGGTGATCTGCCCCACCTCTGCATCTCGTTGGCCCAGGCTATACGTCATGACGTATTGCACCAGGGCTCGGCGGTGCTGCCACAGTCGCTGTAACATGTGGAAAGTCGAATTCCAGCGTGTCGCCACATCGCATTTCAGGCGATGAACCGGCAGGCCGAAAAACTTCTGGAGCGATGCAAGTCGCTCAGCTGTGGCGGTTGAATGACGGAAGTGAGCAGACAGTTTTCGTGCCCTGGTCAGAAGGCCATCTAGGCCGGGATAGTGTGTTAAAAATTGCTGGACAACAAGGTTCAACACGTGAGCCATACAAGGCACGTGTGTCACCTTGCCCAGGCGAAGAGCCGCACCCAGGTTTGCAGAATTGTCGCACACGGCCTTACCAGGCTGCAGGTTGAGTGGAGACAACCATTTATTAAACTCGGACCGCAGAGCTGACCACAACTCCTCAGCTGTGTGACTCCTATTCCCAAGACATGTCAAGCTAAAGACCGCCTGATGCCGTTGCGCTCTGCTGCCAGCATAGTAATGAGGGGTGCGTGATTCCTTCTGCGCAGTGCGAACGCTGGTGGCCTGAGCAGGCAGGCTTGGGGCGGAAGTGGAGGACCCAGATGAGGTGGAGGAGGCAGAAGCAGTGGCGGAACTTGGCAGACAGAGGATTGACACACAAGTCGTGGGGACGGCAAGACTTGTGCAGCAGACCCTTCACCATCTATCACCATAGTTACCCAGTGCCCAGTCAGCGACATGTAACGTCCCTGTCCATGCTTACTGGTCCAAGTATCGGTGGTGAAATGCACCCGTTCACACACAGAATTTCTCAAGGAAGCGGTGATGTTGTGTGCGACATGCTGGTGTAGCGCGGGCACACCTTTCTTAGAGAAGTAGTGGCGACTGGGCATCTGGTACTGGGGCACAGCGACAGACATAAGGTCTCTAAAATCCTGTGTGTCCACCAGGCGGAAAGGCAGCATTTCGGTAGCCAAGAGCTTACAGAGGGATAAAGTCAACCTCTTAGCTTTGTCATGGGTCGCAGGAAATGGCCTTTTACTTGTCCACATCTGAGGGACAGAGATCTGGCTGCTGTGTGTAGACTGTGTTGAGTAGGGTGTCCCTGGAAAAATGCAGGTTTGTGAGGAAAGTGCAGGCGTAGACATGATGTCGCCTTCATCCAACGTTGGTGCTATCAATGTCTGAGAGCGCTGCACACACGTACTTGTTTCCCCTTACAAACCAACTGACGACCTACCAAGCAAACTGCCTGTTGCGGTTACAGTGGTGGAAGTTGTGCGTGGAAAACCAGGTGTGACAGCTGTTCCCACAGTCCTAGAAGATGAAGAGCGCGCGGATGCACTAGAAGGGGCAGGCGGTGGATGGTTCGCTCCGCTAGGCCGCATTGCAGCACAGAGAGCTTCCCACTGGGACATATGATATTTATTCATGTGACGATTCATGGAAGAAGTTGTCAAACTGCTGAGGTTTTGCCCTCTACTAACAGAATCACGACAAATTTTACAGATCACATAATTTGGGCGATCTTTTGCGATGTCAAAAAAGGACCAGGCTAGGCAAGGCTTAGAGGGCATGCGACCTGCTGATCCACCCCGACTAGTGCTCAGAGGCACAGTGGTGGCTGAGGATGCAGTTGTAGACGTGCTACCAGTACTCCGACTCTGTCCAGGAAGGCGCAAGGTAAGTTCGTTGTCAGTTGCATCCTTCTCCACCGTCTCTGTTGACCTCCTCGAGGGCCTGACTGTGGGTTGACAGTAGGTGGGATCTAGAACTTCCTCATCAATTGTTGTTGTGTTTGCACTCCCCTCACCCTCAGACCGAGCCTCTTCTTGCCCTGACCGAATATTTAAGTTGTCATCCCAATCTGGTATCTGCGTCTCATTGTCATCAGTATGTGCCTCATTGTCTATAACTACAGGTGTTACAGTTTGTGAAAAAGGGTCAACATTATGCTCAGAAACTTGGTCCTCACGGCCTGAATCAGAGTCACAAAGGTTCTGGGCATCACTGCAGACCATTTCCTGGTCTGTACTCACTGTAGCTTGGGAGCAGACCTCTGATTCCCAGGCTATAGTGTGACTGAACAGCTCTGCAGACTCAGCCATCTCAGTTCCACCATACTGTGCAGGGCGGATGGAGACTTCAGAGCTGGGAGAAAGCAAATTTGATTGGGATGACAACTCAGAGGACTGGTGTTTTTTGGATGCGGTAGTTGAGGTGGCGGAGAGGGCACTTGTTGGACCACTTGAGATCCATTCAAGCATTTTCCTTTTTTGGCCATCATCTACCTTTTGTTCCAGTTGTTCGTGTCCGTAAAAATGGGAGCACATCGGATTGTCCACGGTAAATAGTAGACATCTTACTTTTGCTGGAAGATGGTCTATCTTCAGCAGATGTTAATGGAGCTTTGCCACCTTCCCCACGGACAAACCCTTTTTTTCCTTTTCCAACACGCCTCTTCCCCTTTCCACCAGCATCTGTCATTTTGCCACTCATTTTGATTGCGACAAGATTGTGCACTTAAAATGTGGTAGTAAAAATTGAGAGGTGGTGTAGATTTCAGCAGTGGTCTAGCTTTTTTAACAGCAGAATAAACAACAATAATTATCTCTGACAATGCAACTACGGCCCTTAAACTGGCAGCAGTGTTTGCTAGTATAATGGCTTAGTAACAATGATTTGGAGTGTGCAATGCAGACAGATGTGCTGCAAATATCTTTGCACTAGTGGGACAATACAGAAGTCCAACAGACACTTTTAGGATGCCACTAAGTTCACTCAGTGTTTGCTAGTATAATGGCTTAGTAACAATGAGTTTGAGTGTGCAAAGGGCAGGAGGGGACAGTGGCAGGATTGTGGGTCTCTGGGTAGAGGAAAGGAAGCCTGCCTTTCTATCCCTCCTAATGGGGAAATGCAGCGAGGAAATCCCTGACCTTAGCTACACAGACGCTGTCATCTTGTGTAGCTGTTAAACTCTGTTTTCACGGACCTGTCACCTATGGCTCTGACCCTGCCGGTATTATCCCTTAAAAGGACTGATAGAAAGTGCTATCCCTATTCTGTACAGTGCTGTGTATAGAGCGTACACAGCAGTATCGGAGATAGGCGCTGCGCCAGCGGTGACTGACACCAAGGACGCAGAAGAGATAATGGCGTCCAGACGGGCAGATGCTCGTTTTTATAATGAAGGACAGAAGAAAAAACGACCAAAAAGCCCAAGTAATTGAAGGTGAAAAACTTTTTTATTAAAGTGAAAAGCGGCACAATTACAAGAAGGACTCTGACACCAAGATTCCCTAGCATAATAAAGGTGCATATATAAACACCATAGCACAATATGGACCCATGATTACAATAGATGGGTGACCAAATATGTGTAATAGAATACAAAACCAGGTATGAATTATAACAACCACAGGTTCAGATCAGAGATGGAGAATAAGAGTTGGTAGGAGAGGGCAGAAACATTTGTAAAAGATAGATGTATAATATAGACAGACCGAAGTCTGAGTTATGCCCAGGTAATGCTAATGGTCACAAATTGTGACCAAACAGTGCTAAAAGACCCTACCAAGCATAATGTGGAAAAAACCATGGAAAAATCCAAGGAAAAGAGCAGTATTATTCCATACCTGAAAAAAACGGGAAGAGACCAGTGTCAGCGTCCGCCCGACGGCCGTTTCGGCATAAACTGCCTTCGGCATAAACTCCCCTGACGAAGGCAGTTTATGCCGAAACGGCCGTCGGGCGGACGCTGACACTGGTCTCTTCCCGGTTTTTTCAGGTATGGAATAATACTGCTCTTTTCCTTGGATTTTTCCATGGTTTTTTCCACATTATGCTTGGTAGGGTCTTTTAGCACTGTTTGGTCACAATTTGTGACCATTAGCATTACCTGGGCATAACTCAGACTTCGGTCTGTTTATATTATACATCTATCTTTTACAAATGTTTCTGCCCTCTCCTACCAACTCTTATTCTCCATCTCTGATCTGAACCTGTGGTTGTTATAATTCATACCTGGTTTTGTATTCTATTACACATATTTGGTCACCCATCTATTGTAATCATGGGTCCATATTGTGCTATGGTGTTTATATATGCACCTTTATTATGCTAGGGAATCTTGGTGTCAGAGTCCTTCTTGTAATTGTGCCGCTTTTCACTTTAATAAAAAAGTTTTTCACCTTCAATTACTTGGGCTTTTTGGTCGTTTTTTCTTCTGTCCTTCATGTATGTTTGCGATTGCCCTAGTCCACTCCAAGATTAATTATTATGAATTATCCCAGTACTATACAGTTTACATATTAACCTTGGAGTTATGTATTGGTTGTTAATTTTGTTCGTTTTTATAATGCAGGGACATGTGACATGGACATCCTATCACACATGCCGTTGCTTCTCTGGCTAAAAGTACACTTAGCTGTGTGTGTCTGGGATTGGCTGACATGCTGGCCCGCCCCACTACACGCGCGTGCTTAGGGAAGGAAGACAAGGAAAAAAAAAAAATTATCCATACAGCAGTGATCTGAATGCGCTGTTCCCGCACACTATACACTGAAATTTCATAATAGTGTGAGTCACAGAGTGACTTACACTATTACAGCGGAAAGCCAGCTAGGAATTAGCTGGTCTTATTGCTGCTAGAACCGTTCTCGAACGTATCTAGAACTATCGAGCTTTAGCAAAAAGCTCGAGTTCTAGTTCTATCTAGAACAGCCCCCAAAATCACTCGAGCCGCGAACTGGAGAACCTCGAACCGCGAACCGTGCTCAACTCTACTGCTAACCCCCACTGCTTGGTGTTACCTTCACTGGCAATGGAAAATCCAGGTAAGCATTTTTTATTTTTCTTGCCAAAAAACTACAAAAAAAAAATGACATGGGCTTCGCCATATTTTTGCATGCTAGCCAGGTACAGCAGGCAGCTACGGGCTGCCCCCAACCCCCGGCTGCCTATTTGTACCCGGCTGGGAACTACAAATATAGGGAAGCCCTTTTTTTTTAATTAATTCATGAATTTTATGAAATTAAAAAAATAAAATCGACGTGGGCTTCGCCCCATTTTTGTGTCCAGCCAGGTACAACATGTATAGAGAAACAAGAAGTAGGCAAGGAGCACTCGACTCACCATATAAGAACAATAATAACAAGGATTTTTAATTCAAAAATTTATTTATAAACATATGAGTGCAAAACACCATAAAACCAATTAAAAACAAGGACATCTGTCCCATAGACTCAGTGCATAAATGTAAACGCTAAAGATATAATATTATAAATATAGCAGTACAATAGCAATATATGAAACAAGGATGTTACCCCATGAGCCCAATCTTATAGTGCCAAGACAATCAAACGGCAAAATACAATCATACCAGTACAGAAACAGGGAACAAGGGTATATGAATGAAGATCACAATAGCCCTGAAAGACCAATATTCCCTAATAGCAATACTGCACCCAGAAAAATATCAAAGAGGTTCAGATTGGATAACACCTATCTTTAGAATGAAGCGTAAGTCATGGAAAGTGTGAGAAAGAGGTACCAGCCCAACGCGTGTCGCTCAACAGAGCTTCATCAGGGAAGGACAGGGGAGGACAGCCAGGTACAACTACGCAGCTGGGGATTAGAATCCGCAGCACAGGTTAGCCCGAGGTTTGTGGGCGCCTCTCCTGTGAATTGCAGTACGCAGCCGCCCCAGAAAATTGTGCTTTCATAGAAGCGCCATCATCTGGCGCTGTATCCAACTCTTCCAGCAGCCCTATGCTGGGTGGCTTGCTTGGTAATAAGGGTTAATACTAGCTTTGTTTTACTAGCTAGTATTACGCCAGAGATTATTAATGTCAGGAAGTTTGACCCGGCCATTAAGAATCTCCAATAAAGGGTTAAAAAAAAAACCACCACACAGAAAAAAAATACTTTAATAGAAATAAATACACAGACACACTTACTGAATCCATGTTTATTACCCCCTCTCAGCCCTCCACGATCCATGGTCTTCTGCCTTCTTTCTCAACACATGCAGCTCTGCTACATTAGACAGCATGAGAGAAAGGACGCTGTGCTCTGTGCAGAAATCACTGTGAGAGTCACCACAGGCTCCCGGCTGTAAGCGACGAGTTGCCATAGCAACGCTGCTCCGATCACGTGATTCCGGTGCCGCTGCGTGTGGTAGCGGTGACGTCACCGTCACCGCTACCAAGAGCGTTGCTATGGCAACGGTGATCTCCGTTATTGACCGGCTGTGTCAGCCGGTCAATAAGGGAATGGGAAGCAGAACGGGGAGTCAACCGTGTGCTAGAGCATGTTGCCAGTACACGGCGATACACAAACGTGCACCGTGTACCAGAGAGATGCAATGACCGGTCCTAGCATGACGCATCATAGTCATGTGACCAGTCTATTATCTCATTGGCTACAGACACGTGACTGGCCACATGGCTATTTTGACGTCACGATAGGTCCTGCATCACGGCTGGTTACCGGCAAGACGCAGCGATTACCGATGGAAAAGCGGCGAGAGACAGAGTGCAGGATGCATCCCGGGGACAGGTAAGTGTTATGGCAATGTTTATTAACTGTATGTGTACATTTATAATGTGTTTTTGTGGGTTTGTGATTGCCTCCCATTGTTTCCTATGGGTTTGAGTGGTTCGCCGAACCGAACTCGAACCAGACCTCCGTTCGGCGAACCAAGCTCGAGCCGAACCGCGACCGGTTCGCTCATCTCTACTCATTCGTACTAATGACAAAGTTAAAGGCATGTGGAAGGTCTTTAAAAATGATTATAGGGATCTAGGAGAGAAGCTGAAGTCCAGGACCTCCAAGGTGGTGTTTTTAGAAATACTACCAGTGCCACGAGCGTCACTAGAAAGAAAGCGGGAGCTTAGAGAGATAAATACGTGGCTTAGCAATTGGTGCAGGAAGGAAGGGTTCAGGTTCATGGAGAACTGGGCTGACTTCTCAGTCGGCTACAGGCTCTATGGTAGGGACGGGCTGCACCTCAATGGGGAGGGTGCAGCTGTGCTGGGGGAGAAAATGGTCAGACGGATGGAGGAGCTTTTAAACTAGGATCTGGGGGGAGGGAGGGTAGTGGAGCAAATAAGGGGATAGAGCAGATTGAGACAGTAGGGGGTCAATGAAGGATTAGGGGGGGGATTGGACATGCAAGGAACGTAGGGAGGCTAGTAGTAATAAAAGGTGTTAATAGTATTAAATGTCTACTGGAAAATGCAAGAAGTCTTGCAAACAAAATGAATGAATTAGAGACTCTTATGTCAACCATGGATTATGATGTGGTTGGCATTATGGAAACCTGGCTGGATGAAAGCCATGACTGGGTGACAAACATACAGGGTTATACTACATTTAGGAAGGACAGGAAAGACAAAGGTGGTGGGGTGTGTATATTTATAAAATCTAACCTAAACCTTTTGTTGAATGATGACATTGGGGGTAACTGCAAGAATGTAGAGTCAGTATGGGTAAATGTACATGGGGAGGGGAGTAATGGAAAAATTCTAATTGGAGTTTGCTATAAGCCTCCTAACATACCTGAACGAATAGAGGGTGAAATGCTGGAAAAAATTGAAAAGGCAGCTAATAATAATAATCGGGTTCTTATTATGGGGGATTTCAACTATCCAGACATACAGTGGGACATAGAATCTTCTGGTTGTGCTAAAAGCTGTAAGTTCTTATCTACTATTCAAGACAATTTCCTCTCTCAGATGGTAGATGAACCGACCAGGGGAGATTATTTGCTAGATCTGGTCCTGTCAAATAGACCGGATACAATTTCAGATCTACAGGTCCGGGAGCACTTGGGCACCAGCGATCATAATATGGTAAGCTTCAAAGTAATATTCAATAGAACATTTTAAAGGGGAAATGCTAAAACCTGGAATTTTAGGAAAGCTGATTTCAACAAATTAAGGGAAGAGCTTAGATGTGTAGATTGGGACAAAGTCATGGTAACTGGGGATACCGAACATAAATGGGGTAAGTTTAAGGATATACTTCTAGAGTACTGTAAAAAACATATACCCTCTGGTAATGTCCAGGAATAAAAAGAAACCACTATGGCTAAATAAGACTGTACAAAGTATAATAAAACAAAAACAAAGGGCGTTTCAAATCTTACAGGCTGAGAATACAGAAATAGCATTTCAGAAGTATAAACCTATCAATCGGAAATGTAAAAGAAGAAACCAAGCAAGCAAAATTAGCTACTGAAACAAAAATTGCAAAGGACATTAAAATAAATCCCAAAATCTTTTATAAATACATAAATGCAAAAAGGAAAACAAAGGATAGTTTTGACCCCTTAAAATATAATAACAAGTTAGTTATAGAGGACAAACAAAAGACTGAGACATTAAATAGGCATTTCTCATCTGTGTTCACCAAGGAACTGACTGTACCAGGGATCATTCAACAGGTGAAAAATAAAAGTTCACCACCCGATATAATTAATTTAACACAAGAAGAAGTACGCCTACGTCTGAGTAAATTAAACATGGACAAATCCCCAGGGCCAGATGGCATTCATCCACGAATATTGAGGGAATTGAGCTCCGTAATCAACAGACCACTGTATCTCATCTTTTTAGACTCTTGTAACAGGGTTGGTGCCTCAGGATTGGAGGATTGCTGATGTGGTACCGATATTTAAGAAAGGTAAGAGGGTGGATCCAGGCAACTACCGTCCAGTAAGCCTGACATCAGTAGTATGCAAAGTTTTTGAGGGCATTTTAAGGGATGACATGCAAAAATATATTGCAGAAAATAATATAATAACTGACAGACAGCATGGATTCATGAAAGATAAGTCGTGTCTAACCAATCTGTTGGGGTTCTATGAGTGGGTAAGTGCAAACCTGGATATTTGTAATGCAGCTGATGTGATTTATTTGGACTTTGCAAAGGCATTTGATACTGTACCACATAATAGCCTTAAGGCCCTGTCACACTAAGCAACATCGCTAGCAACATCGCTGCTAACGAACAACTTTTATGATGTTGCTAGCGATGTTGCTGTGTGTGACATCCAGCAACAACCTGGCCCCTGCTGTGAAGTCGTTGGTTATTGCTGAATGTCCTGGGCCATTTTTTAGTTGTTGCTCTCCCGCTGTGAAGCACAGATCGCTGTGTGTGACAGCGAGACAGCAACAACTAAATGTGCAGGCAGCAGGAGCCGGCTTCTGCGGAGGCTGGTAACCACAGTAAACATCGGGTAACCAAGAAGCCCTGTCCTTGGTTACCCGATATTTACCTTTGTTACCAGCCTCCGCCGCTCTCACTGTCAGTGTCGGCTCCTGCTCTGTGCACATGTAGGTGCAGGACACATCGGGTTAATTAACCTGATGTGTGCTGTAACTAGGAGAGCAGGGAGCCAGCGCTAAGCAGTGTGCGCTGCTCCCTGCTCTGTGCACATGTAGCTGCAGTACACATTGGGTAATTAACCCGATGTGTGCTGTAACTAGGAGAGCAGGGAGCCAGCGCTCAGTGTGCGCTGCTCCCTGCTCTCTGCACGTGTACCTCCGTGCGCTGGTAATCAAGGTAAATATCGGGTTGGTTACCCGATATTTACCTTAGTTACCAAGCGCAGCATCTTCCACGCGGCGCTGGGGGCTGGTCAATGGTTGCTGGTGAGCTCACCAGCAACTCGTGTAGCGACGCTCCAGCGATCCCTGCCAGGTCAGGTTGCTGGTGGGATCGCTGGAGCGTCGCAGTGTGACATCTCACCAGCAACCTCCTAGCAACTTACCAGCGATCCCTATCGTTGTTGGGATCGCTGGTAAGTTGCTTAGTGTGACTGGACCTTTATACTAAAGCTCCAGAAGCAAGGACTAGGGGAGACTATATGCAACTGGGTAAGGAATTGGCTAAAAGATAGGAAACAAAGAGTAGTCATAAATGGTACATTCTCTAAATGGGCTGTAATCAACAGTGGGGTGCTGCAGGGATCTGTGCTAGGACGATTCTTTTTAATCTCTTTATTAATGACCTTGTGGATGGGATTGATAGTAAATTGTCAGTCTTTGCTGATGACAGCAAACTATGTAGGATATTAAAAACTGACCTTGATAGTGAAATATTACAAAAAGATCTGAATTAGATTTCAGAATGGGCAGATACTTTTCAAGTGAGATTTAATGTTGATAAATGTAAAGTAATGCACCTAGGATGGAGCAACTACAGATCAGGAGAAGGACTTGGGTATTCTCATTACAAATAAGCTGAGCAACAGTACTCAATGTCAAGCAGCAGCTGCTAAAGCAAACAATATTTTAGGGTGTATAAAAAGAGAGATTAGATCCCGTGATCCCAACGTATTGTTACCCCTCTATGAATCACTTGTAAGGCCACATCTAGACTATGGGATCCAGCTTTGGGCTCCACATTTTAAAAAGGACATTCAGAAGTTAAGGCCCCATAACACGCAACAACATCGCTACCATGATACCATATCTACAGGAGAAGACACAGTATCATCAAAAGAAGTTACAAAAGCAGAAACAAAAGACACTCAAAAGCACTCAGGAGCAACAAGTAGTGCGTCCAGAAAGAAAAGAAGAGTGGTAGTTATGGGCGACTCACTACTAAGAGGCACGGAGGCAACTATCTGCAGGCCGGACATAACCGCACGAGAAGTATGCTGCCTCCCGGGAGCAAAAATCAAGGATGTGGCCAACAGGATACCAACTATCCTCGGATCCAAGGACGAATACCCGTTCCTATTGATACATGTAGGAACAAACGACACGGCAAGAAATGATCTACCAACTATTTGTGAAGACTTTGAAATTCTGGGGAAGAAAATAAAGGAACGAAACGTACAGGTTGTTTTCTCATCAATCCTCCCAGTCGATGGCCATGGTGTCAGAAGATGGAATAGGATATTAGATTTGAACAACTGGCTACGACGATGGTGCAGGCAGAAAGGATTTGGATTCTTGGACCATTGAGGGAATTACCTCTACGATGGACTTCTCGCAAGAGACGGGATACACCTCACAAAACCTGGGAAACACACGTTCGCCAGAAGGCTTGCCACACTCATCAGGAGGGCTTTAAACTAGAAGAAGAGGGGATGGGAGAAAAAACAGCAGACAAGAACATGCAGCAGAAGGACAAACTAATCAAGGATACTAGATGCCGTAAAGAGGACCCAAGACAGGGTACTAAGAAGGAAGCTAAGAAAAGGGGAGCAAAACTTCTTTCCTGCATGCTGACCAATGCAAGAAGCCTGACCAATAAGATGGAAGAATTGGAGCTGGTAATGTATGAGGAAAAATACGACATAGTAGGAATAACTGAGACATGGTTAGATGACAGTTTTGACTGGGCGGCTAACCTGCAAGGATATGAATTGTTTAGGAGGGATCGTAAAAAAAGGAAAGGGGGTGGAGTCTGTCTATATATAAAGTCCAGTTTAAAGCCCAGACTAAGAGAAGATATCCAAGAGGGAAATGAAGAGGTGGAGTCTCTATGGGTGGAGATACAAGGAGGGAAAACTAATAAAATCATCATAGGGGTTTGTTATAAGCCACCAAATATAACAGAAACCACTGAAAATGTATTATTGAAACAAATAGACAAAGCAGCAAATCACAATGAGGTGATTATTATGGGGGACTTCAACTACCCCGATATAGACTGGGAAACTGAAACCTGCGTATCTCAGAAAGGAAACCGGCTTCTGTCAGTAACTAAGGATAATTATCTGTCCCAACTTGTGCCGGGCCCAACTAGAGGGGCAGCCCTTCTCGACTTAATTTTAAGCAACAGGCCAGATAGAATAACAGACGTACGAGTGGATGGGCACCTAGGGAATAGTGACCACAATATAATACAATTCCACTTGTCCTTCAGTAAGGTGCCTTGGAGGGGGGTTACAAAAACGCTGAATTTCAGGAAAGCAAAGTTTGATCAGCTTAGAGAAGACCTTCGCCAAATTGATTGGGACAATGTCCTCAAAAATGGGAGCACAGAAAATAAGTGGGCAATTTTTAAATCGGTATTAAACACCCACTGCGAGCGAGCCATACCATACGGAAATAAAAGGGCTAGGAACAGGAGAAAACCAATGTGGCTAAATAAGGATGTAAAAGGGGCAATGAATAATAAGAAAAAGCCATTTAAAAAGCTAAAACAAGAAGGCAGCGAAGAAGCATTAAAAATTATATAGAGAAAAAAATAAAATGTGTAAAACACAAATACATTTAGCAAAAGTAGAAACTGAGAGACTCATTGCTAAGGAAAGCAAAACAAATCCCAAACTATTCTTTAATTATATAAACAGAAAAAAGATTAAAATTGATGGTGTTGGCCCTTTAAAGAATAATGAGGGTAAAATCATAGAAAGCAATGTGGGAAAAGCAAATGTTTTAAATACTTTTTTCTCAACTGTGTTCACACTGGAAAAGCATATGCCACGGGAAATGCAGAGTGATCATGTAAACGCTTCATTAAGTATGACCTGCCTAACCCAGGAAGAAGTGCAGAACCGACTTAGTAACATTAAAATTGACAAATCACCAGGCCCTGATGGCATTCACCCTCTGGTATTAAGGGAGTTAAGTAATGTGATAGACAGGCCTCTATTCCTTATATTTAAAGACTCTATAGAAACTGGGTCTGTTCCACTGGATTGGCGGCTAGCAAATGTGGTACCAATATTCAAAAAAGGGTGTAAAAGGGAACCTGGAAACTATAGGCCGGTAAGCTTAACATCTGTTGTGGGTAAAATGTTTGAAGGGTTTTTAAGGGATACTATTATGGAATGTCTCAATGTTAATAATTGTTTAACTCCATATCAACATGGATTTATGAAGGATCGCTCCTGTCAAACTAACCTGATCAGCTTCTATGAGGATGTAAGCTCTCACATGGACTGAGGAGAATCATTGGATGTCATTTATCTCGACTTCGGTAAAGCATTTGACACTGTCCCACATAAGACTGCTAAGTAAAATGAGAAAGCTTGGGCTCGGGGAAAATGTGTGTAGATGGGTAGGTAGCTGGCTTAGTGGTAGAAAACAAAGAGTATTTATTAATGGCGCATGCTCAGATTGGGCCAGGGTTACTAGTGGGGTGCCACAGGGGTCTGTATTGGGCCCCCTACTATTTAATATATTTATTAATGATCTGGTGGATGGTTTACAGAGTAAAATATCAGTATTTGCAGATGATACAAAACTATGTAAGGTAGTTAACACAAAGGAGGACAGTTTGCAACTACAGATGGATTTGAGTAAATTGGAGAATTGAGTTGAAAAATGGCAAATGAGGTTTAACACAGATAAGTGTAAGGTTATGCACGTGGGAAGGAGAAACAGATGCTATGATTACTTACTAAATGGGAAACCACTGGGGAAATCAGACATGGAAAAAGACTTAGGTATCTCAGGCAATAAGAATCTAAATTGGAGTGCCCAGTATCAGGCAGCAGCCACCAAAGCAAATAGGGTGATGGGATGCATTAGAAGAGGTCTGGGGGCACGAGATGAAAACATCATTCTCCCTCTGTACAAATCACTCGTCAGACCACACTTGGAGTATTGTGTGCAATTTTGGGCGCCGGTGCTCAAGAAAGACATTACTGAACTTGAAAGGGTTCAGAGGCGGGCTACTAAAATAATAAATGGAGTGGGTGCATTACAATACTCGGAAAGGTTATCAAAATTAGGTCTATTTACTCTAGAAAAGAGAAGACATAGGGGAGACCTAATAAATATCTACAAATATATCAGAGGGCCATATAGAGATCTCTCCCATGATCTGTTTGTACCAAGGACTATGACAAGAACAAGGGGGCATTCTCTTCGATTGGAGGAAAGAAAATTCCTACATCAGCATAGAAGAGGGTTCTTCACGGTAAGAGCAGTGAGGCTCTGGAACTCTCTTCCTGAGGAAGTGGTGATGGCCAACTCACTGAATGAATTTAAGAGAGGAATGGATGCTTTTCTTGATAGCAAAAGTATAGAAGGTTATAAATAGCATAGTCTTACAGGTAGATAGAAGAGCGACCAAGATTATTAGAGGAATGGGTGGGCTGCAACACCAAGACAGGTTATTAAACTTGGGGTTATTTAGTTTGGAAAAACAAAGGCTTAGGGGGATCTAATCACAATGTATAAACATATGAGGGGACAGTACAGAGACCTTTCCAAAGATCTCTTTACACCTAGGCCTGCGACTGGAACACGGGAGCATCCGCTACGTCTCGAGGAAAGAAGGTTTAATCATAACCACAGACGAGGATTCTTTACTGTATGAGCAGTGAGACTATGGAACTCTCTGCCGCATGATGTTGTAATGAGTGATTCACTACTAACATTTAAGCAGAGCCTGGACGCCCTTCTTGAAAAATATAATATTACCAGTTATGTATATTAGATTTTATGACAGGGTGTTGATCCAGGGAACTAGTCTGATTGCCGTATGTGGAGTCAGGAAGGAATTTTTTTCCCCATTGGAGCTTATTTGACACATTGGGGGTTTTTTTGCCTTCCTCTGGATCAACATGTTAGGCTACGGGTTGAACTAGATGGACTTAGAGTCTCCCTTCAACCTTAAAAACTATGAAACTATCGCTAATGAGATGTCGTTGGGGTCACGGAATTCGTGACACACATCCGGCCTCGTTAGCGACGTCGTTGCATGTGACACGTACGAGCAACCTCTAACTATCAGAAATACTCAGCTGATCGTTGACACGTCATTCATTTTCAAAATGTTGTTGCTGTTTCAGGGCACAGGTTGTTCGTCGTTCCTGAGGCAGCACACATCGCTACGTGGTACACCCCAGGAACGATGAACAACACCTTACCTGCGTCCTCCGGCAACAAAGTGGGTGTGACTTCATGCGGCTGCTCTCCCGCCCCTCCGCTTCTATTGGACGCCTGCCGTGTGACGTCGCTGTGATGCTGCACGAACCACCCCCTTAGAAAAGAGGCTGTTCGCCGGCCAAAGCAACGTCGCTAGGAAGGTAAGTATGTGTGACGGCTCCTAGCGATATTGTGCGCCACGGGCAGCGATTTGCCCGTGATGCACAAACGACGGGGATGGGTGCTTTCACATGCCGCATCGCTAGCGATGTCGCTGCGTGTAAAGCCCCCTTTAGAGTCAGTTCAAAGTTGGGCAACCAGACTACTACAAGCTGGCCTTGTTCTCGGCTATACTGGCTTCTAATACTCTGCTGATGGCTTGCTCCTCATCCGTAATTCCGGTCTCTCTGAATTCCCATTGCTCTCTTTAAGTGCATGCTGAAGGACTTGCAGATCATTAATGCCGGTGATCTCCCTCAGCTGATTTATGAAGGTCTGCTGGTGCTTCTGGGAGTTCTGCTGCAGGACATTTTGCTCCACGGTCATGGCCCAGCTCCTCCCCTGCTCCCGCAGCTTCTGCTGAGATCCAGAGCACGGGGCGGCAGCTGCACAGTGACCGGGTGCTCGGGCAGCGGGGCGGGCACATCAGCCGGGCACTGCGGGGGTCCGGGAGCCGGAACAGACGGACGCCCCAACCTGACGGCAACTGCTGCTTCCTGCACTGACACCGCCCGAGCTCCCAGCGGCGGCCGCTTCACCACGCCCACTCCTCACATGTCCAGCCGCTGCTAGGAGCTCGGGCGGAGGGGAGGAGCTGGGCCATGACTGGGCAATGGGAATCTGGAGTTAGCTGTCGCATTTCTCACCGCAAATAATGCTAAGCTCCCTCAGCCAGAAGAAGCGAACTACTACCAGACCGCCATCCCCAACAATAACCGCTACATCAGCGTGGGCAGCCAGGCGGACACCAATGTGATTGACCTTACTGGTGACGATAAGGATGACCTGCAGAGAGCCATCGCCCTGAGTCTGGAGGAGTCAAACCGGACATTCAGAGAGACCGGAATTACGGATGAGGAGCAAGCCATCAGCAGACTACTACAAGGAATGGAAGGCCTCCCATATGATGACAGGTAGCTAACATTTTCAATGTTTAGCTTAGAAAAAAGACGTCTCAGAGGAGATCTCATTTATTTGTATAAGTACATGTGTGATCAATATAAAGGACTGGCACATGATGTATTTCTTCCAAAGATTATACTAAGGACCAGGGGGCATACACTGCGAGTGGAAGAAAAGCGATTTCGGCAGCTAAATAGGAAAGGGTTCTTTACAGTTAGAGCAGTCAGACTGTGAAATGCCCTACCACAAGAGGTAGTAATGGCAAATACTATAACAGCTTTTAAAAAAGGGCTGGATGATTTCCTCAGTACACACAACATTGTTGGTTAGAAATAACTTAGTCACCAAATGTAGAACTTGGTGGAGGAAGGTTGAACTAGATGGACCTAGGTCTTTTTTCAACCTAAGTAACTATGTAACTATGAAAGAGTGTGTTTTTTTGGTCTTTTATTTCAAATAAAGGATTTTTCAGTGTTTGTGTTTACTTACTTTCACTACAGTTTAGTGATGGGGTGTCTCATAGATGCCTGCCATCACTAAGCTAGGACTTAGTGGCAGCCCATAGCTGTGGGCTGCCATGAACTCCTTATTACCCTGATTTCCACCGCACCAGGGCAATTCGGGATGAGCCGGGTAGAGTCCTGGGACTGCCACATCTAATGGATGCGGCAATTCCAGGCAGCTGCTAGCTGATATTTTTAGGCTGGGGGGCTCCCACCGATGGCTGTGATTGGTTGCAGTGAGACAGCGGTCACTCAGCGTGGGGGTTCGTCTGACTGCAACCAATCATAGGTGCGGTGGGCAGGGGAAGCAGTAAATAAGAGATAAGAATAATGAGCTTCCGGCATTTTCAAAAGCAGGAGAAGCCGTCGGACCAGTGTGACAGCTGTGCAGCGCCACTGTTTTGCTAATATTTTTAACACTAAGGTTCAGATACGGCTTTAAAGAAGGCAATTAAGTAATTTTATTATAAAGGTTAATATGAAATACAAACTTAAAGGAAAAGTATGATATTGCGTAGACTTTTGTATATTGAACATACAAAGGTTAAGTACAGTTAAATACTTACAATCACCAAGGAGCTTTGGACATCATCTGTCTGGAAATACAGTCAGAGAAGCATGACATAGACAGAGGACTCCTGGACATCACTGCCCGGATGTCTCACGGAGGCAGGAAACACTAGCTTCTGTCTGTGCTATACTTCAGCTGATCTTATAGAGGCTTGAACAATATTACAAGCCTTAAAGTTAATGTGTTTTAGTCTTATAGCCATTTTTATATTTGCAATACAGCCACACAGCGCAGGTGATCGGTGAGTATGAGAGAGGGGGTGAGAGGGAGAGACCGACATCGACAGAGAGAGACTGACTGACCGTCAGAGACCGACAGAGAGAGTAAGTAGAGAGATTTTCTAACCAGAAAGGAATTTACACATCTGAGCATGCTTGGTTGCTAAAAGACGGAACCGTCACCGGAATACATCATTTGACGGATTCCGCCGCCCATAGGCTTCCATTATAACACACGACAGATACTGACACATCCGTTGCTGTCAGTTTTTTCACCGTACAGAAAAAATGTTACATTCTGCGTTGCTTCCGCCCGACGGTTAGTCGCTAATCGACTGATCCGTTGCACGGCGCATGCAACGCAGGGCCATCAGTTGCAATCTGTTGTTAATAGGAGTCTAAGGGGAAAAAACTAAATCCTGTAAATTATTTTGCAGGAAACCGTATTTACTCAAGACAATGGATTATGACTGAAACAAAAAGACAGAAGTGTGAAAGCAGCCTAAGAAAGAAGCGTTTGTCAGTGTTTCTTTTAAGTAAGGACTCTATCCAGTCCTGTTTGAAGATGTTGGTCACCTTCGTACTAATGAAACTAAGAGTAGGGATTGCGTCTTGCGCCCAAAGGTGTAAGATATTTTTACAAGCTGCTGCCCCCCGGATGAATAAGGTGTGGCGCTGATGGGCAGGAAGCCTACCCAGCTGGTCTTGTGGGATAATATTGAAGATGGACCACACAGGGGACAGAGAAATAGAAAGATCAAAGGTATTAGTAAGGTGTTGTGAGTGCATGCCAGGCCTCCCGTATTCTCGGGCAATCCCAGAGACAGTGGAAAATATCAACCTGGGAATGCATGCATTTAGGGCAAGGATAGTCACCAGGGGACATCCTAAATTTAACTACCGAGGAAATATATGCTCTATGAAAGATCATGAGTGCCATGGTTTTGTAACTATCGTAGGGTAACATGGACATAATACGTAGCTTGGCTTCCAAGAGGTCCTTTACCAAACAGTCAGTTAATTGAAACACCTACTTCCTCGGGCCTGGCGAAGAGTGGTCTCATCTCTTTTGACCGGGGTTGGTGTGAGGAGACGGAGGAGGAGGCAAGCTTGAGTGTTAACCCGCCAACAACTCAACATGGACGTGGACCGCATGGAAGCGTCCGACACATGAGTGCCTTCCTGCTGCACTACTTGCAACATGATGTTTGTATCGTTAAGATTAGAAATAGTGCTCACTACTGGATTGCGGCTCTGTTAGATCCTCATTACAAGAGTCAATTTTGCAAGAAGCTTTCACCCCTGGAAAGGGACGCGCGGATGCTGGAGTATCGAAACAAGCTTGTAGACCATCTTAACAGTACTTTTCCACAAGCCAGCAGGGAGGCACACAGCATGCATGGCAGTTCTATAATTCCAACAACGGGAACGTCGCGTCCTCCATGCAGAAACATTAGCAGCACCAGCAGTTCAAGTGCCAGAACCAATTTATATGCTTGTTGGAACACCTTTTTTTTTTTACAAAAGACCTTAAAGAAAAACCCCTAAAACGTATTTTATTAGATTTTAATTAATCAGATATTCAAAAAACAAACAACAAACAAAATTGGTAAGGTGCTATAGTGCTTTAAGGCAGGGATTTGGCCAATCGCCCTCCTACTTTCCCTACCTAGGCGCGGAGGTTGGCAACCTAAGTGTCACAAAATGGCGCCCCCACTCAACGACAGCTCGCCCTCTTTTCCCTGCACTGTTATAAAAGTGCATCTAATCTTTGAAAATAAGGAGTACTGGGTGTTGCCTCAACTGCACACCAAAATCACCACAAACAAAAAAATTATAAGAATTAAAGCACTAAAAAAAACACAAAAGGATCAAACTATTAGCAGATCCCTATTTGTCTGATTTTAATGAATCTAATAAAATACGTTTTTAGGGGTTTTTCTTTAAGGTCTTGTGTAATAATACCCCTTTTGGGTTTATTTGATACTAGCTGTAATACCCGGCGTTGCACGGGATAGTAACTGTCTCTCTGTCTCTCTCCTAGTCTCTGTCTGTCTATGTCTCTTTCTGTCTGTCTGTCTCTCTGTCTGTCTGTCTGTCTCTATCCATGTGTGTCTCTGTCTCTATCCATGTCTGTCTGTCTGTGTCTATCTCCGTCTGTCTCTGTATCAGTCTCTCTCTATCTCTCTATCTTTGTGTATGTCTTTCTGTCTCTCTCTATCTCTCTCTATTCTCGTTGCCCGGCCTGTCTCGTTGCCCGGCCTGTCTCTTTCCGCCCGTCTCTCTGTCTGTCTCTTTCCCTGGCTCTCTTTTTCTGTCTCTTTATCCATCTCCCCATCGACATCTTATTACCTTACACATAAGCTTCTTATACTAACAGTTTATTTTGTTCCTATAGCAACCACTGACAGTTGCTATTAATACCCTGTAGCTCCCACCTCCATTCAGTTTAATGGATGCAGGATTTTGGAGAGTAATTGTAAAGCGCGGGGTTACATTTTCCCATCAAAACATAATCTATGACGTTCCCTGAGGCACATGGGATGTCTGTGCAAAATTTCGTGATTGTAAATGCGACGATGTGGATTCCTTTAGCGGACATACCTACACACATACACTCGGCTATATATATATTAGACTAGCTGTAGTACCTGGGCGTTGCCCGGGATAGTAACTGTCTCCGTCTCTCTCCCAGTCTCTGTCTGTGTGTCGCTGTCTGTCTGTCTCTCTGTCTGTGTCTTTCTTTGTCTACGTATGTCTCTGTCTGTCTCTCTGTCTGTATTTGTATCAGTCTGTCTCCATCTCTGTGTCTGTCTCTCTCTCTCTGTGTCTGTCTCTGTGTGCGTCTGTCTCTTTCCCAATCTGTCTCTTTCCCCGTCTGTCTTTGTCTGTCTCTTTGCCCCGTCTGTCTCTTTGCCCCGTCTGTCTCTTTGCCCCGTCTGTCTCTTTGCCCCATCTGTCTCTTTGCCCCATCTGTCTCTTTGCCCCGTCTGTCTCTTTGCCCCGTCTGTCTCTTTGCCCCGTCTGTCTCTTTGCCCCGTCTGTCTCTTTCCGCCCGTCTGTCTGTCTTTTTCTGTCTCTTTATCCGTCTCCCCACCGACATCTTATTACGTCACACATAAGCTTCTTATACTAACAGTTTATTTTGTTCCTAACCACTGACAGTTGCTATTAATAGCCTGTAGCTCCCACCTCCATTCAGTTTAATGGATGCAGGATTTCGGAGAGTAACTGTAAAGTGCAGGGTTAAATTTTCCCATCAAAACATAGTCTATGATGTTCCCTGAGTCACATGAGGCGTCTGTGCAAAATTTTGTGATTGTAAATGCGACGGTGCAAATTCCTTTAGCGGACATGCATACATACATACATACACACACACATACATACACTGAGCTTTTATATATTAGATTGGTTTTGCGACACATTTTGTACACCATTGCATGCACAAGCAGAACAGGCTAGAAGTCTGACACATAATCAACGACTAGAGACGATGGTGCAGGATTATCTAGAGCTCTATATGGATGCAATACGGGGGGATTGGACCCTTTTTCACTTTGGTTTTCAAAAATGGAAGAGTGGCCTGAGCTCGCTACTCACGCCTTGAAAGTTTTGGCTTGCCCGGCAGCCACCGCTCTCTCAGAATGTGTCTTCAGCCCTGCTGGCACTGTATTGATGGATAAGCGCAGTCGTGTGTCCCGTAAAAGCGTAGACCACTTGACATTCATAAAGATGAACAAGTCGTGGATGTCCAGTGACTTTTCCACCCCAGTCCCAGACTGTGCAGATTAGGAAATGGTGTAGTGCCAGGTTTCTGTGAGCAAGAGGCCTATGCCTGTCTGTCATCTTCCTTGCTCTGGTGACCCAAAAAATGCTGTTTCAGGCCTTGTTCCAGTGCCGGTCCCTTCCAGCCATGTTGCTTTGTTGGCCTATCGCTATTGTGTGCCAATTGTGGCCACTTTTCTTGTAGACTTACCTTAATTTTTGGAAATGTGGAGGCTCCAAGTAGGGTCTCCAAGTTTGCTTTCGTAAGTAGTGCCAGTCTTCTGGGGGCAATAAGACTACATCTGACACTCAGACATGTCTTAATTTTTAAAACTTAAATACCGGGCCACAGCCTGTGTGTTGCATGGACTGTAACCCCTTGGTGTTTTAAGCCATATGGGGAGGCAGCCATTGATGGTATTACACTGCTGGTTTTGGAGCCAGAGACTAAAAGATATGTCTCCAAATGTTGTATAGTGGTTAATGGCAGTGTTCTGGCCTGCCACTGGCCCACTAATTCTTGTCTTGATTTAAAAAAATAAAAAAATAGCTGCCTACAGCCTGTGTTGTATGGACCGTAACTCCCTGGTGTTTTAAAGCGCTATGGGGAGGGGGCAATTCCCTATGGGTAGGGGGTAGTTGATGATATTAAACAGCTTTTTGTTTGGGTAGGCAGAGACTAAAAAGATGTCTCCAAATTTTGTGGAGAGGTTACTGCTAGTGTTCTGGCCTGGTACTAGACTATTAATGCATGTCTGGATTATTTTTTTTTTTTTTTTAACAAACTGCTGGCTCACAGCCTGTGTTTCGTGAACCGTAGTTCCCTGCTGTTTTAAAGCCCTATGGAGCGCGGGAAATTGATGTTAACGTACACCTGTTTTGGAAGGCAGAGAGACCAAAAGATTTGTCTCCAAATGTTGTGGAGAGGTTACTGCCAGTGTTGTTGGAAACAGAGGCCTACTCCTATCACAGGCCCACTAATGCATGTCTTGATTTAAAAACAACCCCCCCCCAAAAAAAAAATATATATAATATATATGTGACACCCTGGACTAGTCAGGTCGTCCCAGGTAGTTCCATGGACACACACCCCCTCCCCCTTAGTAAGGTGACAGTAGCCAAACTAAAAACCCTTGTCACCACCCTCCGGGTTTGATGTTCACACCAGGAGGGCGGAGCCAGGCAGTTCTCTCCACCCACCGAGGAGTTCACAGTTTCGTAGGCGGGAAAACAGTGAGTGGAGAGTTGAGCTTTGACAGAGGAGTGAAGTGAGTCAAGTTCAAGGGCAGACCTGTGCTCAGGCCTGCCAAAGTCTACACCAGGTGTCTGGGTTGGAGCCCAGTCACCTCTGGCAAGGAGGCAGACGGTGGTGGCCGCCTGCAGGAGCTGGGATTACAGCCGGTGGAACCGTAGGGACTGCGGTCGGGCGGTGGCCCGCCGGTACCGAACCGGGGAGCTGATTGGAAACCGGAGCATGAGGAGGGGTACTCAGACCCAGTACGAAGCCCCGAACCAACAGGGCTGAGTCGAATCAACTGATTGAGGATTGGACTTTAGGACCTTTGCCACACAAGACCCGACTGCAGACAACAGCACAACCATTAGGGTAAAGCCACCGCCAAGGCATAGAGACCCAAGGGGCCAGCGTCTGCGGGCAAACAGGGCTCTCCCTACACAACAAGCCGGGGAGCGGACTACCGTTGCTCAGGCATAGGAGTCGTGATTCTACACAAACTAGGTGCAGGAGAAAGGCGGAAACCACCAACCTGTTAAGGGGAAAACTGCAGCCAGCTGCGGGCACCGTTCACCATCTTGTTTGGTTTACCAGAGACTCCAGCATATTTTCTCATAGTGAGTACAACAGTGCCTTCGGGCCGCGCACCGCACCGACACCCCAGCACGCATCCATCCCCTTGCCTCAGCACCTCCCTCGGGCCCCCGGGACCACCATCCCCCTACCCACGGAGGGGGTCAACACCAAGCTGCACAACACCATCCCCGGGAGCCTAATCAATTTCAGCGGTGGTGTCCATCCATTTACCACAACCCGTGGGTGGCGTCACGAACTTAAATCCCTTACAAACCACCGCGACTCCGGCCGTGGATATCCCCACCGAAGTCCCTACGTGTAGCGCCAACCCCATTTCAGAGTGATGTGACCCCCCGGGACCGTGGAGAGCTCGAGCCACCCACCGACGAGCATGGATCCGAGTGGCTCGGCAGCCGGCCAAGCCCCGGGGTGGTAAACATCGACTCTTCTGGCGTCACGAACAGGGGCAATTTATGGTAGTATACTGCTGTTTGGAAGGCAGAGACTAAAGTGATGTATCTCCAAATGTTGTGGAGAAGTTACTGCCAGTGTTCTTTTTCCATAGCTTTATCCAAATCTATTGTACAAGTTAAATATCATCAGGGATATCCAGCTGCTCCTCTCTTGGGACATCGGTGAGCGAGTTTGATAAATGACTGGCTCCACTCAATCTGGAGCTAGGGAAGGCCAAGTGACACGTCTGTGTGACATAACATATGCACTGCTTGGATCACCCTATTTGTACAGCAATTTCTAGGACAGGATTATGTCCTAGATGCGCTGCTGCAGAAGGCACGGTCGGGATGTGATCACTTTTACAAATTAAAATGCCGGCCAACAGCCTATGTCTTTTGTGGACCGTAACTCCCTGCACTTTTAAAGCCCTATGGGGAGGGGGCAATTGCTGGTATTAAATTGTTTTGGAATGCAGATTCTAAAAGATGTGTCTCCAAATGTTGTGGAGAGGTTACTGCCAGTGTTGTTAGAAACAGATGCCTATGCCTGGCACTGGCCCACTAATGCATGTCTTCATTTAAAAGAACAAAACAAAACAAAAAAAAAAAACATAGCGGCCCACCGCCTGTGTTGCATGGATCATAACTCTCTTGTGTTTTAAAGCCTTATGGGGAGGTGGTGACTCGCCCACCCCAGGGCTATGGGACACCCGGTGCTGGGCAGGACTAGTCCGGGGGTCGTCAGTGGTGGCGGGGCCCGACTCCGTGGCCCTGGTGGGTGTCAGTTAAATATGGCTGGTGAATAAAGTTTATGGTTGTCGTGACGCCACCTGTGGTTTGCGGCTATTAAGCCGCCACTGCTGTATGGGGCCTCCGGGGCTGATGGAATGGCAGCTTCGATGGTCCTGCTCCCCACAGGTGGAGCGGTACCCCGGGGCAACAGTTGGTGTTCGTGAGAGTCTATGGTGTGATGTTGTGTGAATAATACGGTGCAGGGCCGACAGGCAGTGAAAGAAACAGGCACAAACAGTAGTCTCTTTACCTTCTCTTTTACTTGGCAACAGTTTAGTCCAGGGAGACCGTCACAGGTGGTAAAGATGATCCGGCGGGCCTGGAAGTGCCTGGGGGTGATCTCTTTGGCCAGTTGAGTATGAGGCCTACTCCCTGATCTTTCTTTTCTTCTATAGGACCCTGCACTCTGAATTTAGCAATGGCCCTCTTGCTGCTGGGACCGGTGGTTCGTCCCTTTTTCTGTGTGGTAGGCTGCGCAGGCCCTCTCGGGTGCTTCTCTGCTAGAGTCCACACCGGGCCCTTGGGATGCAGCTGTACCTTCAGATTGCTTCTGGGCCAGGGGGCTTGCAGCTCTCCTGCCCTCCGGACTCGGCCACCAGGGAAGGATTTTATACCCTGGCAACCACAGACTCCGATGTCTGAGTCTCTTCTGTGCCTCTCTGCAATTCTTGCTTCACTGGGCCAAGCTATTCCAGCTCTAGGCCCCAGTTCCACAAGACAGTACACTCTGCGTCTGCACTCTCTGCTCTCTCTCTACAGACTGACTCTAACTCCTCCCTCAGGTCAGACTTAAGGAATGCTCCCTGGAACTCCAGGTTCAGAGCTCCCCCTGCTGGCCTGAGGGAGAAACTACGTTGGATGTTAAACTTACTGGCCAATGATTCCCCCAATTACCTCCAGGCTCAGCATGCTGTTGTGGCGACCAGGTCCTGGGGCGCCACACTCCCCCTTAGTTAAACTCAGTACTCCCGGACTGAAGAAAACAAAAAACATAACATGTCAGAACATTTCATCCCATTATGGGAGGCACATTACTTAAACGTTACAACTTAAACAATACTATAAGAGTCCAGTGTGGCTCCCTGCCGGGAGTCCATTACACTGCTCCATGGGGGACCCGCCGCGATAAAACCCCCAACGTAGGCTCTGGGCGTGCATCAGAGCATTGATGACCCCACTCTATGCACGCCGGACGGGTTTTTCTTCAGGGGTGCTGAGCACACTGGTGCTAACTATGTACAGGTAGAGTGTTGGCCACCCATAGTCCAGTGGCCCATTTGTCCATTTACTCAATCATTTAAATAAAAAAAAACATTTTATACACCACATTACAGACATTTTAAATAACTATTTACAATCTAATAGGTACTCTTTCTTTTTACTCTCTATACCTTGGAGGGGGCTGTCCCCGAGTGCTGCTTTGAGACCTGCGTAGCTCTGGTGTTTGTCCCTGACTATTTGGAGCGTCTGCTACCTCAGCACTACGGGTAGGCCTAACCCTGATAGGTATGCGTGATTGCCTACGTGGCCTGAGAGTCACCAAGGGTACGACAGGTTCACCACTGACAGGGGGTTGATTCTCCTGTTCCACTGCTGGCATGTCATCTTGTGTTGGGGCGGACAGTTCCTTAGGTGGATCTGGAACCTCTTCTGTCTCTGGCTCGACCAACTGCGGGAACGTCAAGACTGGTACCACTATGGCATTATTTATTCGGGTCCAAGTTTTGGGGAATTTGCAAGGATTGTTTGTATCATCTCTTCCTCTTTTTCTTGAATTTCTTCCACTTCTTTTTGGATTTTGCACCGCTCAGGGCACGCTTTCAGGCGGTCTCTAGAAACTGTTTGATAGGTCTTGCCTTCATCTTTGCTTATGAGGCATACCTTACTATTGTCAAAGTTGGAGGAAATAATGGTGTAGGGTTCGTTCCCCCACTGATCATCTAATTTATGCGCCCTCCGCTTTTTCTTGAGGACCTGTTCTCCAGGTGCTAAGGGAGTTGCTGGGACTGTTTGATTGTAGTTCTGTTCTTGTCTGGTTCTTGCTTGGGACAGGCTCTTTTCTACGCATTCCTGGACTTTGCGGTACTGCTGTTGTCGCTCTGTATCCCAGTCTTCTATCTCTTGAACCGCTTCAGGTGACACAGTTCCCATCTCAAAGTCTACAGGTAACTTGCCAGGTCTTGGTCGCATCAGGTAAGCAGGGCTGCAGTTGGTCGAATTTACTGGGATATGGTTGTACAGGTCTACCAGATCTGGTAACTTCTCTGGCCATTGGTTTCTTTCTTCCAGAGGTAGAGTCTTGAGCATATCAATAACCACATGGTTCATCTCGCACAATCCATTGGTTTGGGGGTGGTACGGTGTTGTTCTGATTTTCTTACAGCCGTACATGTTACAGAACTCTTGGAACACTTCTGCCTCGAATGCAGGACCTTGATCAGTCAGTACCCTTTCCGGATAACCGTGAGGTCGACAAAAGTATGCCTGAAATGCTCTAGCTGCTGTTCTGGCTGTCTGGTCTTTCACAGTCACTACTACCAGGAAACGAGAGTAATGGTCCACAATGGTAAGGGCGTAAACATAGCCTGACCGGCTTGGTGTCAACTTCACGTGGTCCAGGGCCACCAACTCCAGGGGCTGCTTCGTGACAATTGGCTGTAGGGGAGACCTCTGGCTGGCATCATCCTTCCGCCTCAGGTTACACGGACCACAGTCTCGGCACCACTTCTCGACTGTCTTTCTCATGTGCACCCAGTAGAACCGATCGCGGAGTAGGGTCTCCAACTTCTTCCACCCAAAGTGTCCTGCTTTATCATGGTAAGCTGCTAGGATCATTGGGGCATCCCTCTGTGGGACCACTATCTGCCAGACGAGTTCATTCGTTTGCCAGTTGACATATCTCTTGCATAGCTTGCCTTGGTAGGTGAACAGTCGTCCCCACTCCTTCCACAGCTGCTGGGCTTCTTGTGGAGCGTCTGGACCGAGATGGGTCTCAGCTTGTGCTAGCTTTTCTTTGACCAATCGCACGGCCAGGTCACCGTTCTGTGTCTCTTCCCAATTATGGTGGAGTAATGGGTTGACCGAGACCTCGTGCTGGCTCGAGCGCTTCTCTCCTACAGCATGCTCACACTGGGAAACACCTTGGTGATGGAAAGCCGGTAACTCTATCTCTTCGAGTTCATCCAGGTCTTCTCCAGACTCGGGTAAGTGAGGCATTCTGGACAGCGCATCAGCATTGTTATTCTTCTTGCCAGCCCGGTACTTGATGGTAAAGTCAAACTTAGACAGCCGGGCCATCCATCGCTGCTCCAACGCACCTAGCTTGGCTGTTGCCAGATGTGTCAACGGATTGTTGTCCGTGAAGATGGTGAACTTGGCCGACGCCAGATAGTGCTTGAAGCTTTCAGTCACTGCCCAAACAATAGCGAGGAACTCCAGCTTGAAGGAACTGTAGTTTTCTGGATTCCTTTCTGTGGGACGAAGCTTCCTACTGGTGTAAGCTATCACCTTCTCTCTGCCTCCCTGCACCTGGGACAGAACGGCTATTAATCCCACATTGCTGGCATCTGTGTACAGTACAAACGGCTGGCTGTAGTCAGGGTAGGCCAGAATTTCTTCTCCCGTGAGAGCCCCTTTCAGCCGGACAAAAGATGTTTCTATTTGGCTGTTCCATTCAAATGGAGGGCTTTGCTTCTTAGCCTTCTTTGGCTGGCCCACCAGGAGATCTTGAAGAGGTGCTGCTATCTTTGTGAAACCATCAATGAACCTTCGGTAGTAGCCCACCAGCCCAAGGAACTGCCGCACCTCCTTTACCGTGGTGGGTCTTGGCCAGTCCTTGATTACTGTGACCGGATCAGGTGCCACACCTTCTGCGCTGACCACATGACCCAAGTACTGTACCTTTGGCTTCAAGAGGTGACATTTGGACGGCTTTATCTTCAGGCCATACTCCGACAAGGACTCAAACACTTCTGCTAAGTGCCTCAGGTGGTCTTTGTAGGTCTTGGAGTAGACTATAACGTCATCCAGGTACAATAGCATGGTTTCAAAGTTGTGATGGCCCAAGCAGCACTCCATCAATCTCTGAAATGTCCCTGGGGCGTTGCAGAGCCCGAACGGTATACAATTGAACTCGCAGAGACCCATTAGTGTCGTGAATGCAGTCTTCTCCTTGTCCGCTTCTGCCACGGGAACCTGCCAATACCCACTGGTGAGATCCAGGGTGGAGAAATAATTAGCTGATTTTAAGGCTGTTAGTGACTCTTCTATTCTGGGTAGTGGATAAGCATCTTTATGTGTAATGCGGTTAATTTGTCTGTAATCTACGCACATTCTCATTGTACCATCTTTTTTCTTAGCGAGCACTAGTGGAGCTGCCCAGGGGCTACAACTATCTCTGATAACCCCAGCCTCCTTCATTTCCCGTAATATTTCTTTGCCACGCTGATACTGTGCTTGGGGGTACAGGGCGGTATCTCTCTTAAATGGGATGATGGTCACCCGTGGGGATTTGATGTTTAACCCCTTTTACCTGCCCAAAATCTAGGGAGTGTTTGCTGAAGACCCGCTCGTATTCCTGTACCACCCGGTAAACCCCATGCTTTTGGTGTGAGGGGGTGGAGTCGGTGCCCACATGTAATTTTTGGCACCAGTCCTCCAGCTGTCCCTTGGAGCCATTGTCTTCTGCCTGGTCGGACGGGATCAAGGGTTCCACTGCTTTGATGGTATTGTTACTGACAGTGTACAGTTTTGCTACGGTGGCGTAGCGGGGCAATTTGGCTTCCTCCTCCCCACAGTTCAGGACACGGACGGGCACTCTTCCCTTGCGGACATCTGCTACCCCTCTGGCTATCAGGACTCCAGGCCTGCTGTCTGAATACACCGGTTCTACCAAGGCCTGGTAATCCGGACCCTTGAGGCCTATTCATGCCCGACACCATATCAACATTTCACTTCTTGGGGGTATTGCAATGGGGAGGGGGTCACTTACCCTCACACTGCCAATTTCTCCTCACGCCAGCTCTACCTGCTGCCTCCTCATCAGGGCTCGGATTTCCCTCTGTAGGGCACGCTGCTGCCCGGAGCTGGCAGTTTCAGACGCCTGCTGCAACAAAACTATCACTTCGGCAATACAATTTTCCATCACATTTGTACCAATGGTTAGCAGTGGGTTAGAATCTTTGCGATCAATATCTACAATTATCATCCCCTGACATGGCAATTCTACCCGCCCCACTTTAATGGTTACTTCCTTATACCCAATTTGAGGCAAGGGCTGACCATTACTGGCCACAATTGTTAAATCATCATCTGGGCCATGGTCAATGAATCAGCCCAATATCTTTTGTACAATTTATAAGGGATGGTTGTTACCTGGGACCCTGTATCCAGGAGGGCATTCAAAGGGATCCCATCTAGCACAATAGGAAGGACCGGTCGTCCTCCCACATACTTGCTGCGGCTGGGGTTTGAGCCGGGCTTCCTTACACCTGGGGGTTGGCTCCTGGCCCCAGGCTCGGCCCATTTAAAGGACAGTATCTTGCAATGTGGCCCGCCTGACTGCAGCGGCGGCAGATCGGTTGTCCAGTTGAATCATACCGGTCTGTGTCTTTTCCTCGGGTCGGCGGAATCCTCCTCTGTCGCATCCATGGGACGTCATCTGGACTGGAGGCCAACTCGATTCTTGCAGGCGATGGGGTCACTTGTAGAGACTGCACGGTCTTGGCAAGGGCAGCTACAGTCTTGGTCAGCTCCTGGACCTGCTGTCTGAGCTCTGCAGCGGGATCCTTATCCAGGGACTGTGCCTCAGCCCCCGCAGCGGCTTGTGTTGCAGGCACCACCCCTGGGTACGTGATAGCAAGAGGCCGGAGGGGTACTGGGTCATTCGGTGTAGATTCTCTCAGTACCCGGATGGCCTGGTCCTTAAACTTTGCAAAGTCCAGAGCAGGGTTCTGCAGGACCATGATACGCAGCTGTGCCCTGTGGGCATCTGACAGGAGCCCTTCTATGAGCTGCTCAGTTAGGAGCTTGTCTTCTTCACGTACACTCTCTGGGTCCACCTGTTTAATTGCTCTCAGGGCCTCCTGCAAGTTTAAGGCATAGTCCCGTATGCTGTCTGTGGCCCGTTGTTTGCACCCGAAGAATCTCATTTTTATTTCTGCTGCGGTGCGGGTGTCAAAAGTACTCTTTAACTTGGCCAGTATCTGGGTTGCTGTCCCTTTATCTGTATTAGGCCAGGACTTCACTTCACGCTGGGCCGCGCCGGCTAGCTGCCCCATTAATATGCCCACCTTCTGGCTCTCAGTCAGAGGATACACCCTAAACAAGCTGTGCAGCCTTTCTCTGAAGTCGCTCAGGGTATGTGACTCCCCGGAGTACTGTGGCAGCCATTCTGCTCCCGGGATGTACGGCATTGTGATCGGCATTACCGGCGCTACAGCGGGAGCTGGGGCGACGGCGACTGGGATTGCTTCGGCTGGTGCTGCGGCATCTCGGTCTATGGCAGCCACCTGCTCTCCCTCTCAGACATCTTCCTCCCCCTTAGTGAACCTTACCAGGCTCCGTTCACTTTTCAAAATCTATTCCGAGTAGCGTGGGGTTAACGACCCTCTGCTCTGATGGCGCACTACCTTCGCGCTTTTTCAGGCACACCCCCCTTCTTCCTGCGATCAGCGAGGCTAATGGCGGCGGCAGTTTTCAAACAGTCACACAGTTTCTGCAGGCGGACAGTACCCGGTGGGACCGGGCACGAAATCCTGTTCGTGACGCCAAAATTGACTCGCCCACCCCAGGGCTATGGGACACCCGGTGCCGGACCGGACTAGTCCGGGGGTCGTCACTGGTGGCGGGGCCCGACTCCGTGGCCCTGGTGGGTGTCAGTTAAATATGGCTGGTGAATAAAGTTTATGGTTGTCGTGACGCCACCTGTGGTTTGTGGCTATTAAGCCGCCACTGCTGTATGGGGCCTCCGGGGCTGATGGAATGGCAGCTTCGATGGTCCTGCTCCCCACAGGTGGAGCGGTACCCCGGGGCAACAGTTGGTGTTCGTGAGAGTCTATGGTGTGATGTTGTGTGAATAATACGGTGCAGGGCCGACAGGCAGTGAAAGAAACAGGCACAAACAGTAGTCTCTTTACCTTCTCCTCTTTTACTTGGCAACAGTTTAGTCCAGGGAGACCGTCACAGGTGGTAAAGATGATCCGGCCGGCCTGGAAGTGCCTGGGGGTGATCTCTTTGGCCAGTTGAGTATGAGGCCTACTCCCTGATCTTTCTTTTCTTCTATAGGACCCTGCACTCTGAATTTAGCAATGGTCCTCTTGCTGCTGGGATCGGTGGTTCGTCCCTTTTTCTGTGTGGTAGGCTGCGCAGGCCCTCTCGGGTGCTTCTCTGCTAGAGTCCACACCGGACCCTTGGGATGCAGCTGTACCTTCAGATTGCTTCTGGGCCAGGGGGCTTGCAGCTCTCCTGCCCTCCGGACTCGGCCACCAGGGAAGGATTTTATACCCTGGCAACCACAGACTCCGATGTCTGAGTCTCTTCTGTGCCTCTGTGCAATTCTTGCTTCACTGGGCCAAGCTATTCCAGCTCTAGGCCCCAGTTCCACAAGACAGCACACTCTGCGTCTGCACTCTCTGCTCTCTCTCTACAGACTGACTCTAACTCCTCCCTCAGGTCAGACTTAAGGAATGCTCCCTGGAACTCCAGGTTCAGAGCTCCCCCTGCTGGCCTGAGGGAGAAACTACGTTGGATGTTAAACTTACTGGCCAATGATTCCCCCAATTACCTCCAGGCTCAGCATTAACCCTTTGGAGGGGCAATGCTGTTGTGGCGACCAGGTCCTGGGGCGCCACAGTGGCAATTAATGCTATTAAACTGCTGTTTTGGAAGCCAGAGACTAAAAAGATGTGTTTCCAAATGTTGTGTAGAGTTTAATGCCAGTGTTTTGGCCTGCCAATGGCCCACTGATGCATGTCTTGATTTAAAAAAAAAAAAAAAACAAAACCCAAAAAGGCCCACAGAATGTGTTTGGTGGACCATAACTCCCTGCTGTTTTAATGCCCTATGGGAAGGGGGCAATTCCCTATGAGGATGGGCAATTGATAGTAGTGTATTGCTGTTTTGGAAGGCAGAGACTAAAAAGATGTCTCCAAATGTTGTGGAGAGGTTACTGGCAGTGTTCTTTTTTTTCTACAGTCTTCTCCTCCCTTTCAACATTTACTATAAAATGAATATGTCATCAGGGATATCCAGCTGCTCCTCTCTTGCATACCTCCCAACTTTTAAAGAAGGAAAGGAGGGACAAAGTTTGACAGGCGGCAGGGGGTGAGGGGGGAGGGAGGGAAATCAGCGCTGGGGAGATTAGTTTACTGTACCAGCAGCAGCACAGGCAGCGCTCCTCTCTATGCCACGTCTACTAGGATGGTAGGAGGGAAAAGCAGGGAGGCGGAGAGAGAGTGGGTGGGCGGAGCCCGGGAGCCGGCCGTCCCGCCCGTGGCAACGGGACAAACAACGTAAAGCGTGAAAGTCCCGCTGTATCCGGGACGGTTGGGAGGTATGCAGCATGTTAGAATGTGTACATAAGATCCCGCTGGTGGTGGCCGCAGCTTATAGGCCCCAAATCTGGTGACAGGTTCCCTTTAAAGTGAACCTGTCAGGTGCAATATGCACTCAGAGCCAGGAGCAGTTCTGGGTGTATATTGCTAATCCCTGCCTAACCGTCCCTGTATACACTAGCATAGATAAAGAGATCAAGAACAAATATTTTTAAAGATCTTATATCTTATGCTAATGAGCGCGGGGACTAGTCACAAGGGCGTTACTTCACTTGGCTAGTCGGCTCGCATAGCATGTTAGCATGTTATTACGCCCCTGTGTGAGTACTAACACGCTATATGAGCCGACTAGCCAAGTGAAGTAACGCCCTTGGGACTAGTCCCCGCGCTAATTAGCATAAGATATAAGCTCTTTAAAAATACTTTTTCTATAGATGCCTTTATCTATGCTGGTGTATACAGGGACAGTTAGGGAGGGATTAGCAATATACACCCAGAACTGCTCCTGGCTCTGAGTGCAGATTGCACCTGATAGGTTCCCTTTAAAGGGAACCTGTCACCAGAAATTTAGCAAAAAAAATAAAAGATTCCCCTCTGCAGCTCCTGGGCTGCATTCTGGAAAGGTTCCTGTTGCTATTGTGCCCCCTTTGAGACCTAAAATAATACTTTATGAAGTCTTACCTTTTTGTATGCAAATCTGTTTTTATGGTCACGGGGGCGGGCTGCCTGGCGTCCGTTATTCCCCCTCCTGCCGTTGTACGCCGTCCCCCATTGCTCATTTCCATACATGAGGACGCCTTCCTCATGTAACTGTCCTCCTGAAGTTTTGTGCATGCCCAGTGCCACTCTCGCGGGAGTAAGCACTGTGCAAAGTGTGAACGCTTTTGAGGTGATTGCGCAGGCGCGAGATTATGGGCGGCGCTGTGATTGTCATCAGCAGCGTCATCCAAGTACCTGCCCATAATCTCGTGCCCGCGCTTCTCACTCTGCCTCCACCGTTATGCGCAAGCACTGGCCATATGAACCATGTTACCTATTACCGTGGGCGCGAGATTATGGGCGGCGCTGTGATTGTCATCAGCAAAGTCATCCAAGTACCCGCCCATAATCTCGTGCCCGCGCTTCTCACTCTGCCTCCACCGTTATGCGCAAGCACTGGCCATATGAACCACGTTACCTATTATCATGGGTGCGAGATTATGGGCGGCGCTGTGATTGTCATCAGCAAAGTCATCCAAGTACCCGCCCATAATCTCGTGCCCGCGCTTCTCACTCTGCCTCCACCGTTATGTGCAAGCACTGGCCATATGAACCACGTTACCTATTATCATGGGCGCGAGATTATGGGCGGCGCTGTGATTGTCATCAGCAAAGTCATCCAAGTACCCGCCCATAATCTCGTGCAAGCAGTAATAGGTAACATGGTTCATATGGCCAGCACTTGCGCATAACGGTGGAGTCAGAGGGAAAAGTGCGGGCACGAGATTATGGGCGGGTACTTGGTTAACGCTGCTGATGACAATCACAGCGCCGCCCATAATCTCGTGCCTGCGCAATCACCTGAAAAAGCGTTCACATGCGCAAAACTTCGGGAGGACAGTTACATGAGGAAGGCGTCCTTGTGTATGTAAATGAGCAATGGGGGACTGCGTAAAGCGGCAGGAGGGGGAATAACGGACGCCAGACAGCCCGCCCCTGTGACCATAAAAACACATTTGCATACAAAAAGGTAAGACTTCATAAAGTATTTTTGTAGGTCTCAAAGGGGGCACAATAACAACAGGAACCTTTCTAGAAGCAGCCCAGGAGCTGCAGAGGGGAATCTATTACTTTCATTGTGAAATTTCTGCTGCCATGTTCCCTTTAACTGGTAGAGGAGCCAGGATAAAGCAGAGCTGAAGCTGTTGGGAAGCTAGGACCCAGCAGCTCTGCTCCACAGGCAGGAGACCACTGATCGGTAAGCTAATAGAAGCCTGCAGATGTCACTCTGCATAGGTTATTGTCACTGCTATCTGCAGGAGATAAGTGCTGATTGCACGGTCTCCTCAGCTTCCTGACTCCCCGCGTGTCTGCAGCAGTGAGAAGCCGCACACGGGGAATCAGAGAACAGCTGCAGAGAAACGCAGGCTCCGGGACTGGGGGGGGTCGGCTCTGGTGCAGGGGGGGGGCTCTGCTGCAGGGGGGGGTCGCTCTGCTGCAGGGGGGTCGCTCTGCTGCAGGGGGTGATTCATACCTCAGCAGCAGTCACAGGAGTAGGTGCGCGCTCGCCGCTCGGCTCTGTAATGAATAGTAGAAGGGAGAAACAGCGAGGCGGGGCTACAGTGGGTGGGTGGAGCCGGGACAAACAGCCTCACGGGCGGGATCCGGGATCAAAGGCTCAGAAGAGGGACTGTCCCGCTGTATCCGGGACGGTTGGGAGGTATGCTCTTGGTAGTTTAGTGAGCGAGTTTGATAAATGGCTGGCTCCACTCAACCTGAAGATAGGAAAGGTCATTTGCGATTAGGCTGAAAACCTAGTGGTGGCACAACGGCCGGGGGAACACAACGTCTGGTAAACATCACATATGCACTGCATGGATCAACCTGGTTGTACAGCAATTTGTAGAACAGGATTATGTGCTAGATGCAGTGCTGCAGAAAGCACAGTCGGTATGTGAGCGCTTTTTCAAATTAAAATGCCATTCCACAGCCTATATTGCATGGACCGTAACTCCCTAGTTTTTTAAAGCGCTATGGGGAAGGGTCAATTCCCTATGGGGGTGGGGCAATTAATGGTAGTATACTGTTGTTTTGGAAGGCAGAGACTAAAAGAAGTGTCTTCACATGTTGTGGAGAGTTACTGCCAGTGTTGTTGGAAACTGAGGCCTACTCCTATCCCGGGCCCACTAATGCATGTCTAGATTTTTTTTTTTTTTTTAAGAAAAACTGCCCCACAGCCTGTGTTGCATGGATCGTAACTCCCTTCCCTGGTGTTTTAAAGCTTTATGACAAGGTGGGCAATTGGTGGTACTGTACTGCTGTGTCCCTGGAAGGATTTTTACTGTCCAGACTACTACATAGGTCCCCAAGTTGTCTTGTCTGTACTGGCAGTGGTATGGGAGCATCAGCAGCACAACTGTCTCTCATCCACCTGTTTATTTCTTCTGTCAGTAGCCTAGGAAGCTAATGGTTATGCCAAAATAGTGGTGATCGACTGTAAAACATGTTTTTGCTCTCTTGGAAGCTTTTTCGACCCCCCCCCCCCCAATGAGTTTTCTGTACCTTACGTTTTGGCCCCCCATTGAATCCAATGGAGTTCAGAAAGATTTGATAAAGGTTTGAAGATCCGTTCGATAAAAGGTCTGCGAACGCATCCCTTGTTCGGTTTGGTGAACCGAACCAGAGGGAAATCACTTGTCGCGGGCGGAGGAGGTGACGCTGCGCTCACCCACTGCTCGGGTCCGGCTACTGCTGCTGCTGCTCAGTGGTGACTAGAGCGGTGGGCCGGATCCCGGGGACTCGAGCGGCGTTCCTCGCCCGTGAGTGAAAAGGGGGGTGGTGTGTGGTTTTGGGGATATTGTCCGTGACGCCACCCACGGTTGTGGTGAAGTTGTGACACCACCACTGCTCTGGACGGGGATCCCGGGAGCGATGACAGGGAGCAGCTTGGATGTTGGTTCTCCCCTCCGTGGGTAGGGGGTTGGTTGTCCCGGGGACCCGGTGAAGGTTTTAGGGATTGCAGGCGGGTTACGGGGCCTGGTGGGGTGCAGGGTCGCAGGGGCAACGCTGTGCCGCACGGCACGGTGGTACTCACTCAGCCAGTAATTCACACAGTCTCTGGTTAAACAAACGGCTGGATGGACTGGTCCCACAGGCGGCTGCGGTTGTTCTCCTCCCGGTAGGTTGATGGTGACTGCCTTTCCCTGCACCTGTGTTGTGTTTACGGTTCCAATGGCTTCCCACCGGTAACCCGCTCCCGAGCTTGGATGGATGCTGAGGCAGCCCCTTTTGCCCGCAGGCTCTGGCCCTGGGAACTGTAGCCTTGGCGGTGACTGTGTTTCCCTCTACGGTGTGAGCTGTTGCCTTCAATCGGGTCTTGACTGCTGGGAAACCCCGGAGGTTCCCTTCGCTAACGGATTTGACCGGTTTTACGGCGACTCCTAGCCTGGTCGGGGTCCATAGGCCCTGCCGAATGGTGCTGGCTTCTCTTCACTCCCCGATCCGGTACTGGCGGGCCACCACCCGTCCCCGGTCCTTACGGTTCACTCCAATCAGCCTCTCTTGCAGACTCTCACCACCGTCTGCCAACCTTGCTGTGTGCCCAGGCCACGCACCCGGACACGGTCAGTCTCCTCTCCTACCCCACTTCACTCTCTCTAACTGATCTGACTCCTTTTCCCGCCTCCAGGACTGTGAACTCCTCAGTGGGCGGGACCAACCGCCTGGCCCACCCCCTGGTGTGGACATCAGCCCCTGGAGGAAGGCAACAAGGATTTGTGTTTGAGTTTGGTGTGCCTAGCCAGGGTGTAGGGTGTGATGGTGCAGTACCTGTGACGACCTGTCTTGTCCAGGGCACCACACCCTCATCTCTAGTTGCAAAGGAACTGATCAACACCCACAATTGCAGTTTTTTGTTTGTGGGAAGTAAATTACAATTGAGGTGATGTGGTAGGCACATCTTCTCTGCCTTTGTCATCACAGTACCTTACAGCCATGGCACAGCGTACAAAATATTTCCCATCTCTGCAGTAAATGTATGTAGGATGAAGGCATTTTAAAAAAGAAAATACAGTTGTGACTTCAGGTTATTATACTGCTTAACCTGTGACAGAGCCAATTATGTCCTTTGTGACCAAGCCCCATTTTTCATATCTGAAATTTGATGTGAATTTAGAATTTTAGAATTTAATTTTTATAACATTAAACCAGATAATCATTCCCACCATCACTTTACTAATGTCCTTTTATTTTTTTATAATATTTGAAGACTTAAGGCTCTGTGCACACTAGAAATTGGAATTTTAAGAAAATTCCGCAGGCTGTGAAAGATTCCACACTCGCGGAAAAAAAAACGCAAAAAAACGCAACGAAATCCGCATGCGTCTTGGTGCGGTTTTGGTGCGTTTTTTCCGCGGGTTGGTACAATAAAGCACATTGAAGAAAAAAAAAAGGTAATTTCCTTCTCAGATAGACAGATAATAAATAGATGGAGGCATGGATGGAGGGAGGGAGGAAGGGATAATCAATAGCTCAATCAATAGAGTCCCTGTGAGGATACACTGCAGTTCTCACGAGCGGTAGTGTGTTCACATTACCGACCATGAGAAATGACCTGTGGTTACCTCTGCAGTCTCGTTACGAGGCTGCATTAAGTACAGTGTGTCAGACGCGGCTGCAGCAATCTGCAAGCGTCGTGGGACCTGCGTGGATTACGCCGGAGCTGTGTGTTGGGAGGGGTTAATAAACGAGTGAAAGAGGGGGCCTTTTTGCTATTTTATTTAAAATAAAGGATTTTTCGATGTGTATGTGTGTGTGTGTTTATTCACTTTACTTATGGGTTAATCATGGAAGCTGTCTCATAGACGCTGCCATGATTAAGCCAGGACTTATAATGTCAGCGGATCGCTGCCACTATCATTATTACCTTGACTGCCACCGCATCATGGCAATCTGGAAGAGGCGGGGACACTCCGGGACTGTCGCATAATGGATGCGACAGTCCCGGGGCAGCTGCGGGCTGATATTCTCGGCTGCGGGAGTGGGGGGGCATTAACTCTGGCCCTCGCCCATCCCAGCCTGAGAATACCGGGCCGCCGCTGTGTGTTTACTTCGACTGGACAGTAAAAATACGGCGGAGCTCGCGTTTGTTTTGTTTTTTTTATTTTTATATGTACGTTTGGTTTCTATGTGTATTCTATATGTCTGTGTCTGTGTGTGAGTGTGATCTGTCTGTGTTTACTCTCTGCTCTGCTTCCTCTTCCTGTCATAATGACATCACTTCCCTGCAAAACGCAGGGCAGGGATGAACATTATGTCCCGAAAAACACGAAATGCCGCAGGAAAACGCAATGAACCGCACAGAATTTGCTGCCTGCGTTATTCCCTGCCTGATTTCACGATTACATTAGTCAATGGAGTGAAATCCCGCAGCTATCTGCGGAAAAGAAGTAACTTGCAATAGTTTTTGTTGCGGGAATCCCGCAGCAAAACATGCAGCTGTCAAAATCCGCCTAGTGCGCACAGCATTTTTTTCCCCCCCATAGGATTTGCTGGTAAATCACTGCAAAGATGTTATGAACATTTTCTGCAGCGAAACATGCAGCTAATCCGCAGGAAATTCCATCTAGTGCGCACAAGGCCTAAAAGTTTAGCAGCAATTTTCTAAGTTTTTTTTACATAATTTTTTTACGGAGTAAGGGGATTCACTTACTTTTAAGCAGCTGATAGCATTCACACAGTTGCATAGTTCATTGGTCAAATAGGGAGGTCTATTGAAATGCATAAACTTCCAACGGAACGAACAACAAACAGCATACAGGACTAAAAAAAACATCATACTAAAAGGGGAGATGTGGGGGACATTTCACTGTTTATAGGTGGTTGTGGGGAACATCATACTGTGTGCTGGCCATCATACTGTATGAGGGGCAGTAGAGGGACATTATACTTTGATTGGAAGTCTTTGTGGGACCGTCATACAATTTATGGGGGGCTGTTTGGGCCATTATACTTTATGAAGTCTATGATGACCATGAATCTATAGCAGCTGTGAGGAACATTATACCTTGTATAGCGGCTTTGGGGGCCATCAACCTATATTGGCATCTATGGGTCCTTCATACTTTATATAAGAGACTGTGGAGGACATAATACTTTGTATAGGGAGGCTGTGGAGGACATCATACTGGGTATGGGGGGTTTTGGTGGACATCATACTGTTGTGATCCTATTGTACGGGGGAGGGCACGGAAATTATCATGTTGTATGTGTGTGCGGGAGGGAACAGTGTAAGAAGGGCGCACAGCTTAGAGAGGGCAGCTTGGTGCGCAGTGTGAGGGCATAGTATAAGGAGTAGGCACAGTATACAGTAGCTATGGAGAGGGGCAGCATAAAATGAGGAAACAGTTTGCAGAGGCATTAGCATGGGTAGAAGGGTTGAGTTATAGAGAGAATGAGCAGAAACAGAGGAGGGGGATGGCTATGGTATTGACATGATTCATAAAGGTGGACAATGTGGTAGTTATATCTCATAAGGGTGGACAGTGTAGAGGTGTAATACTATTGTATGTACTGAGGATTTCGATTGCGTTAGGGCAATGACAACCAGAGACGGGTTCTTGGTGCAAAGACGTTTTATAATATGTAACCACAATATGTACACAGAACAGAATATACACAGTAGAACATAAACACAGTAAATACCTGCCGGGTTCGGAGCAAAGGGGAATTCCCGGGACTGCGCACCGGACTCCCCCAGGGAGACCACTAGGAGCGAACCCCTATACAGGGGCTGTCTGGCAATCACCCCAGAAGGCCTAAATGCGCAGCAGCCGGGACACGAAAGGGCAACCGGTATAGTCCAAAAAATGTCCGTACATTATGTGAGTCCTAGGGTGGATATGAAACGTAAGGGACCGGGCAGAAGTGCCGACCAGAGACGGCAGACAGTCCGAGCACAGCTTGATGAGACAGGTGAAGTCCAGAACTGGTGTTGGGTGTTTCAACAGGATCCAAACAGCAATCAGGAGATGAGTGCAGCAGGGCAGGAGTACACAGGAAGCAGTATACTCAAGCAACTAGACTAGGCTTAGTGGCGGGCTTTTAAACAGATGAACAGGAAGTAGAGCAACAGAACAGAAAACTCCATGTTGACAAAGGGCAAGATCCTTCAGAAGAAGACTGGAAATCCCGGAACTCTGACAGTACCCCCCCCCCCCCCCTCCCCACAGAAACTGCCTCAGGACAGACCAGGGCCAGGCTTGTCCGGGTACCTCCGATGAAACTGAGCAACCTTCCGGGGCGCTCGGATGTTACCCACAGGTTCCCAGGAATCGTCCTCGGGGGAGTACCCCTGCCAACGCACCAGATACTGAAGCCGATGCCGATGGAGCCGGGAGTCAATAATGTGCTCAACCACAAACTGCTCCTGGCCATCAACCAGCACCGGCGGAGGAGGAGGCACGATACGACCTTGAAACGTATTAGGGGAAACTGGTTTCAGCAGAGAAACGTGAAAGACGGTGTACCTTTAAATTGTGCGGCAACCTCAGCCGACAGGCCACAGAGCTCACTATCCCGGTGATCTTGAACGGACCAATGAATTTCTGCCCCAGCTTCTGCGAAGGAACACCTAGTTTCAGATTCTTGGTGGATAACCACACCGAGTCCCCTACCTTATACATGGGTGTCTGTTTCCGGTGAGTGTCTGCCGACTTCTTGTAACGCTTCTGAGCTGAAGCCAAAGAGTCCTTTAAAACCTCCAGATTCCGTTGTAGCTCCGTCAATCTGTCCTCCACCGCTGGCACCGAAACCGCCACCGGTGACCTAGGCAAAATATTCAGATGGTAACCCAAGTTAGCGAAAAAGGCCGTTACCTTAGTGGAGCTGCTCTGAGTGTTGTTATACGAGAACTCCGCCAAAGGAAGCAGCTGCAACCAATCGTCCTGCAGATGGCTGACATAACATCGCAGGTACTGCTCCAGGGTTTGATTAGTCCGTTCGGTTTGCCCATTTGTCTGGGGATGGTATGCAGAAGACAAACAGACATCAATATGGAGTGCCGAACAAAACCCTTTCCAGAACTTAGAAGTGAACTGCACGCCCCGGTCAGAGATGATCTCATCTGGTACCCCATGCAACCGAAATATATTCTGGATAACCAAATCCACTGTCTCTGCGGCTGAGGGAAGACCGGTACATGGAATAAAGTGAGCAGCCTTTGTCAACCGATCCACTACCACCAAAATGGTATTGTTACCGCCCGAGACGGGCAACTCCACAATAAAATCCATTGAGATAGATCCCCAAGGGCGAGATGGTACAGGTAACGGTTGAAGGAGTCCCGTAGGAGCCACACGAGGGACCTTGCACCGGGCACAAACCGCACATGAGTGGACATAGTCTTTCACATCCTTTAAACAGGTAGGCCACCAGAAAAAACTACTCAGAAATTCCTGCGTCTTCTGTACCCCCCTATGACCTGCCAACACGGAGTCATGGACCAACTTGAGAACCCGAAGTCTTACAGCCTCCGGGACATAAATACGTCGCTCTCTCAACCACACACCATTCCGAAGGACAAGAGTCACATCATTCGGGGGGGAAGCAAGAAATACGTCATCATCATAGGCCAGCTTGATGTCCTTCCACAAGTCCTGGTCCCGGATTACTCCAACAAAATTGGCATTGATAAAACAGTCTGAGACTGGGTTCCAGGGACGGAGTCCATGGCGTGGATTCGGGACAAGGCATCGGCTTTCCCATTACGTGACCCTGGACGGTATGAAACGATAAAATTGAACTGGTTAAGGAACAGGCTCCAAGGGGCTTGCCGTGCAGACAGGCACCTGGCAGATTTAAGGAATTCTAGGTTACGATGGTCTGTGAGAACTATCACTTGTTGCGCTGCTCCCTGTAAGTGGTGTCTCCATTCCTTAAAAGCAGAAATAATCGCCAACAATTCCTTGTCCGCAATGTCATAGTTCTTTTCTGCAGGGGACAACCGGTGAGAAAAGAAAGCACACGGGTGCAAGAGACTCTTGTCCCCAGTCCTTTGTGAAAGGATAGCCCCTAATGCATAATCGGAAGCATCGACTTCCACAATAAAAGGGAGTGCGGGATTCGGGTGTATTAGTATTGGCGCTGAGGTAAAACAAACCTTGAGACGATTGAAAGCTTCCTGGGCCTGGGCGGACCACACAAACTTCTGCCCCTTTTTGGTTAACAGAGTGATAGGACGGACGATCTCTGAAAAGTTGTGGATAAAGTGTCTGTAAAAGTTAGCAAAACTGACAGTGTTGTACCTCCTTGATGTTTCCCGGTTCCGGCCAGTCTAGAATTGCCCGTATCTTGCCAGACTCCATGTTCAGTCCCTGAGGAGAGATGACATATCCTAAAAATTGTATATTTGAGCAATGGAATTCGCACTTCTCCAGTGTAATATACAGATGGTTATCCCTCAGACGGGTAAGTACTGTCTTAACGTGCTCCTGGTGTTCCTGTAGGGAATCAGAAAAGATCAAGATATCATCCAGGTAAATCACCATGAACTGGTCCATTATATTCCTAAAAATATTGTTGACTAGGTGTTGGAAAGCCGCAGGGGCGTTACAAAGTCCGAAAGGCATCACTAGATACTCAATGTCCATACCGACATCTGAACGCTGTTTTCCACTCGTCCCCGGGACGTATGCGGAGTAGATTATATGCCCCACGGAGATCCAATTTAGTAAATATTTTGGCCTGTTGTACCCTCTCCAATAGTTCGGGAATCAACGGTAACGGATACTGGTTCCGGATGGTTATCTTATTTAGTTCCCGGTAGTCGATACAAGGTCTCAGAGTCCCCTCTTTCTTTTTCACGAAAAAGATGGGTGCCCCTGCTGGTGAGGTAGAAGGTCGAATAAATCCCTTGGCTAGGTTTTCATCGATGTAATCTTTTAGTGCTTGTAACTCAGGTGCCGCCAACGGGTAGACATGACCAAACGGGATCTCTGCCCCTGGAGTAAGTCTATGGGACAATCATACAGTCTATGCGGGGGAAGCCGATCTGCTTTTTTTTTTGTCGCATATATCAACGAAGTCATTATAAACTGGGGGTAGAACAGGTACCTGTACAGTGCCCTCCGCATTCGGTGTTACTGGAACCGGTACAGTTGGACTAATGGTCGGACCACTCTGGGGTGGGAAGGATATTTCTTTAGTCTCCCAATCGATGACTGGATTTGTAGACCGGAGCCAAGGAATTCCTAAAATTATCGGAAAATGGGGAGAAGAAATCAACATGAAAATAAGGGTCTCCTGCTGACCTGGTTTTATCACACATTCAAGGGGTACTGTCTCCCGATCAACTGGTCCGGAAACTAATTGAAAACCGTCTACCGTCTCCATGGTAACCGGTGAGGATCTTTGTTGAGTCTGGATACCGTGTTTCCTGGCAAAAGAAGAGTCCATGAAGTTTCCCCCTGCCCCAGAGTCTATCATAGCAGATGTAGGAATTAACTGTCCCTCCCACCGTATCTGAATGGGAAGCGAGCAATGGGTGTATTTCCCTTCTGGGTCCTTAGGTGAAGTTGACATCAATGTTGAGGGAAATACCGCATCCAGGTGTAAAGTTGCCTCAGAGATATCGGACTCTGCGCCCGTGTTGTCACACTCTGCCATTGCTGCCAGTACCTTATTCGGGCGATTTGGACGTTTTGGGCAGTCAATCAGAAAATGGTCCGATTGACCACAATAGAAACACAAACTCTCACGGAGCCGATGTTCACGACGTTCGTTGGTCTCTCGCCTTTGTAGAGAGTCCACTTGCATAGGAACATCCTCGGCCTCCCGTGGCGTCTTGTGAGCGGGTTCTCTAGAAGGAAACGCAAAGTTGGTTACCCGGTTTACAGCTGCCCATTTTTCCTGTCTGCGTTCCGTCAAGCGGGTATCGATACGCACACAGTGTTGGAGAAACAGTTCAAAATCCTGTGGAGATTCGGCACGAGCTAACTCGTCCTTGATGGTACCGGACAGACCCTTTCTGAAAACTGACAATAGCGCATTGTTTCCCCAGTCGGTGTCTACCACTAACCTTTTGAACTCAGTGGCATATTCGACGACAGACCGCTTTCCCTGATGTAAGGAAAGCAGAGCCGATTCAGCGGTAGCACGGCGATTAGGATCATCAAACATTTGAGCCATTGCTGTTAAAAAGTCAGCCAGGTTATTTAAATGGATATCACGATTCTCAATCATAGGATTAGCCCAAGCCAGTGCTCGTGAGCTTAACAACATGATTATACATAACACTTTTGACCGGTCAGACCGGTAATAATCAGCATGTACATCAAAAAACAGTATACACTGGTTAACAAACCCACGGAACTGACTTCGATCACCACTGAAACGAAATGGAGGTAACCTAGGCATACCGGGAGCTGATACGGATGTAGCGGGGGTGGCTTCCTGAGCCTTCATTCTGGCTTGCAAATCCTGAATAGCCGGACTCAGTACCTGGTGATCATGGCCCAGCTGTACCTCCACATCTCTAAGCTTAGTTTGCACCGCCTCCATCTCCTGCTGCAAGGAGTTAATCATGGAGAAAAGCTGATCTACTCGTGTCTCCGTCATTGCCCCAGCGAAATCCTCTTATTGGCTTGAGTATAATGTAATGTAATGTATGTACTGAGGATTTCGATTGCGTTAGGGCAATGACAACCAGAGACGGGTTCTTGGTGCAAAGACGTTTTATAATATGTAACCACAATATGTACACAGAACAGAATATACACAGTAGAACATAAACACAGTAAATACCTGCCGGGTTCGGAGCAAAGGGGAATTCCCAGGACTGCGCACCGGACTCCCCCAGGGAGACCACCAGGAGCGAACCCCTATACAGGGGCTGTCTGGCAATCACCCCAGAAGGCCTAAATGCGCAGCAGCCGGGACACGAAAGGGCAACAGGTATAGTCCAAAAAATGTCCGTACGTGAGGGGAGTCCTAGGGTGGATATGAAACGTAAGGGACCGGGCAGAAGTGCCGACCAGAGACGGCAGACAGAGTCCGAGCACAGCTTGATGAGACAGGTGAAGTCCAGAACTGGTGTCGGGTGTTTCAACAGGATCCAAACAGCAATCAGGAGATGAGTGCAGCAGGGCAGGAGTACACAGGAAGCAGTATACTCAAGCAACTAGACTAGGCTTAGTGGCGGGCTTTTAAACAGATGAACAGGAAGTAGAGCAACAGAACAGAAAACTCCATGTTGACAAAGGGCAAGATCCTTCAGAAGAAAACTGGAAATCCCAGAACTCTGACAAGAGGCCTTTTACAATGAGTGACAGTGTAAGGTAAGATTTTTTTTGTCAAAAGCACAATAAGGGACAAACGATTTAGAGGCATCGAGTAGGTCTTATTTAGGGCACAGCATGGGAAATATTTTTGTGAAGAGGACAAGATAATTACATAATTTTTAATGGCTCTCTGTTGGAATATTCTACAGGAGGCTGAAAAAGCGGGAAGTCTGCAGCAATGAGTTTTGGCTGTGAGAAGTCATCTTGGTGTCTAGATCAGATGGAGAGGAAAGGGATGAGAATAACTTCAATTAGAGAACATCACCTGTAAAGTATCTGGATGTATACAGTAGGTTTATTTGTGAGTACTGTGGTTACTGTCTAGTCTACAGTCTCATGATGTCTGGTAACAAGAACTCCCAGCTTCTCCTTGGACATAACTGAGTGCTGGGGTCACGTGATATAAATTTATATGGGGCTAAAATAACTTTGCAATTTATTATTATTATTATTATTATTTATTTATAGAGCACCATTAATTCCATGGTGCTGTACATGAGAAGGGGTTACATACAGAATACATACACAAGTTACAGTAGACAGACTAGTACAGAGGGAAGAGGGCCCTACCCTTGCGGGCTTACATTCTATAGGATTGTGGGGAGGAGACAGTAGGTGGGGTGCAATTGATTGCTATGCTAAGCTTTTTCCTTATAGTCAAGTACTGATGGTGGATCAAGGGCAGTACATGTATATCCCTAAATGTATGTCACCAGAACCACCATCAGTACTTAAATACAACATCAGAACCACAATGAGACAATGAATAGATCACCATTAATACATAAATACATCACCAGAACCACCATCAGTTCATGAATACATCATCTAAAATGATATCAGAATGAAGATACAGGCTTAGCTATAGTGTTTCAGCAGATGGTATCACACATGATTGGCTTAGGCATTATTCACATGTGCCATTGAGCCCCAATAATGAAGTCCTTTTGAAAGCTGTCTTTTTCCCATGACGGATGTAAACACTTTCAGACTAAGGCTGTCAAGATGAATATCACCTTGCTATCGTGTAAACGGTCTGCAAATAATGAGTGATTTGCGTGTTTAACCATGAAGTGCACCTTTTCTTTGGCTTTTGTTGGTATTTTTTCGTGAACAAAATAACAATCCTAGTGACAGTGTAAAGTTGGAGGATGTGTTTAAGCGTCCTGTTACCTTACTCTCTGACCAATTTCTTTGCTGGAGGGGAAGGAGCCAATGGCCTCCCCTGCCAAGAGCGCCAAAATGCTTAATTATGGCAGTGTTGGGGACATGATGTTGTTGCAGTTACTATTATATAAGTATTGCAGGTTCTCCTCCTGTAATTTTTAGCCCAGTTTTCCTCAAGAAATGCACAGCTCTCCGGTTCTTAAAAAAATGTTGGTGGAAAAACATGTGAGCAGACCAGTCCATCAGCCTTTTCCTGAAAAAAACGTGCACAAAGGAAAGCGGTTTTTCAATTATCAGAAGCTGCCGGACAGGTCTGCTAACTCACTCCCTGCTCCTTCTGCAGCTATTTTCTGGACAGAAGTGTTGTGTAATCTGGGAGAAAATTTGCACTAATTAGTGCAGGAGTTGAACCTATATTACTTATACACTCCTAATTCAAATTGTAAAATAAGGAAAGAAAAGTCTTGGAATTATAAAAGTCACATGATCGCTAGAGATCTCAAGATATGATAATAAAAACTTAATTTTTAAAACTTCGCAATCCAGTATAGAATAAACTACCTTCCAAGAATGAACACATCTACATGCCTTGGCAAGTTAGGCTACTTTCACACTTGCGTTGGACGGCTTCCGTAGCATTGCGTTGTATGATGGATGCAACGGATGCGTTGCATATAGTGGCACAACGGATGCTACGGATCGTACAAAACAATGGAAAGCTTTTTTTTTTTCTTCTTTATAGTTTACCGGCAGCAGACTATTGTGAACGATCAGCTGATCGCTCTCAATAGCCGGCGGCGAGCGCTCAGCTGCTCGCTCTCACATGCCAGCGGCCGGGGATGCCGGCGGCCGGTCGCTCAGCTGAGCGCTTTCACATGCTGGCGGGCGCTCAGCTGAGCGCTCTCACATGCCGGCAGCCGGTCGCTCAGCAGAGCGCTCTCACATGCCGGCGGGCGGGCGCTCAGCTGAGCGCTCTCACATGCCGGCGGCCGGGCATGCCGGCGGCCGGTCGCTCAGCTGAGTGCTCTCACATGCCGGCGGCCGTTCGCTTAGCTGAACGTTCGGCCACCGAGAGACAAAATAAAGTTTCTGATTTAAAAAAAAACAAACAAAAAAATCAAAGAGCATGCGCAGTGAAATCCTACGGATTGCGCTGCTCAATAAAAGTTACATGCTGTGTTTCTTCCGCCCGATGCAGCGTCAAAATAACGACGCTGCGTCGTCCAGTGGATGCAATGCTGACACTTGCGTTACAGTGCGTTGTCCATACAAGTCTATGGAGAATAGTGCAGTGCGTTAACGGACTGCGCTATTCTCTATAGTGACGGACTCCGCTGAACGCAAGTGTGAAAGTGCTCTTATCAATGCCAATGTCAGGACTTACTTTGTGGCCGGAGTTAGCGTGCTCTGCAGACAACAGCAGTGGAAACCCCAACCTCTCCTGTAATATCTATGCGCCAGCCTTTCCTGTAATGTATGTGCCACAGCGCCTCTTGTGATGTACAGAGCTGGCCAAAAGTATTGGCACCCCTGCAATTCTGTCAGATAATACTCAGTTTCTTCTTGAAAATGATTGCAATTACAAATTCTTTGGTATTATCTTCATTAATTTTGTCTTCAATGAAAAAAAAAAAAAATTGTCATAAAGCCAAATTGGATATAATTCCACACCAAACATAAAAAGGGGGTGGACAAAAGTATTGGCACTGTTTGAAAAATCATGTGATGCTTCTCTAATTTGTGTAATTAACAGCACCTGTAACTTAACCTGTGGCACCTAACAGGTGTTGGCAATAACTAAATCACACTTGCAGCCAGTTGACATGGATTTAAGTTGACTCAACCTCTGTCCTGTGTCCTTCTGTGTACCACATTGAGCATGGAGAAAAGAAAGAAGACCAAAGAACTGTCTGAGGACTTGAGAATCCAAATTGTGAGGAAGCATGAGCAATCTCAAGACTACAAGTCCATCTCCAAAGACCTGAAAGTTCCTGTGTCTACAGTACGAAGTGTCATCAAGAAGTTTAAAGCCCATGGCACTGTGGCTAACCCCCCTAGATGTGGAAGGGAAAGAAAAATTGACAAGAGATTTCAACGCAAGATTGTGCGGATGGTGGATAAAGAACCTCGACTAACATCCAAACAAGTTCAAGCTGCCCTGCAGTCCGAGGGTACAACAGTGTCAACCCGTACTATCCATCGGTGTCTGAATGAAAAGGGACTGTATGGTAGGATACCCAGGAAGACCCCACTTCTTACCCCGAGACATAAAAAAGCCAGGCTGGAAATTGCCAAAACTTACCTGAGAAAGTCTAAAACGTTTTGGAAGAATGTTCTCTGGTCAGATGAGACAAAAATAGAGGTTTTTGGGAAAAGCCATTATAGATTTTACAGGAAAGGAAAAAAAAGAGGCATTCAAAGAAAAGAACACGGTCCCTACAGTCAAACATGGCGTAGGTTCCCTGATGTTTTGGGGTTGCTTTACTGCCTCTGGCACTGGACTGCTTGACCGTGTGCATGGCATTATGAAGTCTGAAGACTACCAACAAATTTTGCAGCATAATATAGGGCCCAGTGTGAGAAAGCTGGGCCTTCCTCAGAGGTCATGGGTCTTCTAGCAGGACAATGACCCAAAACACACTTCAAAATGCACTAGAAAATGGTTTGATAGAAGCACTGGAGACTACTAAAGTAGCCAGCAATGAGTCCAGACCTGAATCCCATAAAACACCTGTGGAGAGATCTCAAAATGGCAGTTTGGAGAAAGCACCCTTCAAATCTCTGGGACCTGGAGCAGTTTGCCAAAGAATGGTCTAAAATTCCAGCAGAGCATTGTAAGAAACTCATTGATGGTTACCGGAAGTGGTTGTTCGCAGTTATTTTGGCTAAAGGTTGTGCAGCCAAGTATTAGTCTAAGGGTGCAAATACTTTTGTCTGGCCCATTTTTGGAGTTTTGTGTGAAATGATCAATGATATGATTTTTGTTACATTCTTTTTGTGTTTTTTCATTGCAAGCAAAATAAATGAAGATAATACCAAAGAATTTGTGATAATACTCAGTTTCTTCTTGAAAATGATTGCAATCTGTCAGAAAATCTTACAGGGGTGCCAATACTTTTGGCCAGCACTGTATATATGCCCCAGTATTTTCTGTGATGTATATGACTCACCCACCCCAGGGCTCTGGGACACTCTGTGCCGGGCTGGACTAGTCTGGGGGCAGTCAGCGGTGGCAGGGCCCGGCTCCGTGACCCTGGCGGGGTCAACTAATATGACGGCTGTGGGGATGGTGATTAATAATAAAGTTTGTGGAAATATATTCGTGACGCCACCTGTGAATTGCGGCTAAGGAGCCGCTGTTGCTGGATAGGGCCTCCGGGGCTGATGTAATGGCAGCTGGGATGGTTCTGCTCCCCACAGGTGGAGCGGTACCCCGGGGCAACCGTTAGTGCTTATGAAAGTCTATGCAATGGTGGTACGGTGTAGAACAAAAGGGAGGCGACACCAGGAGTTGCAGTTTCAAGGTCTTTTACTCACTGTTTCTGAGTCCAGGTGTCGACAAACCAGTTGCCCAATGGTATGCTGGGATCCACTGTCGGGGACCTCCGCCGATCCCAGGTAATTCTTAGGGTTAATACCGGTGCACCACTTTTATATCTCTTTCCTCGACTGACTTCAAAGCCTTGACTTTGATAGATGAACTTGAATTGGCCTCTACCATAGAATCTGGTCAAGGGGGCTTGCTTGACTGGAATCTTACCCTCTTCCCAGGGGATCTACGGCAGGTTGTGGCCCTGGGCGCTTGCAGCCACCCTGGGCCTCGGTGTCACTTTATGAGGAAATGTCTTTCTTCCCTCTGTCTGGGGACCGTCCCCGAATGCAGCCAGATCCCTCCACCCGATCTTCCTGTGGAGCAGGCCACGAGCAGATATGCCCTTCCGTGGCCCTGGGATCCTCTCTTCTGTCTGTGGTGTCACCTGGGCCTAGCTGGGCCCCAGGATCTCCACCAGGAAACTTCTCTCTCTGTCACTTTCTCTTCACTCTCCTGAGGTAACTACCTCCCTCTCCTTCTCCCTCTCACCAACTAGACTGACTGAATTTGAACTTCCTGTTTCTACTCTTACTTTCAGTTGGCTCCTCCCACTTTCCTTGTTGCTAGGCCCCCACCCCATGGGAGGAGAGATGGGTCTTATGGCCCCCCTGACTACAGCATGGGGGTAGCTGCCACTATCTCCGGTCCCAAAATATGCCTGACAAAATAGGTGTAGTGTGAATTTGCCTGTGAACCGGTATGTACCCTTGTCCTTACCCAGGATGGGACATCACACCTCTGGCTGAGGTGCAATATCTCTGTGGCGACGGAAGCCTCAGGGGCGCCACATATAGATGTCCCAGTGTCTCCTGTGATGTATATATGCTCCCAGCCTCTCCTGTGATAGAGATATATATAGATCTCTATATATTATGCACAAGACTCTCCTGTGATATATTCAGTTGAACCCAGAAGTTTACATACACGATCTATAAAGACGCATATGCAGGTTTTTCTCACTGACATGAAATCAGAATAAACCTTTCCCGTTTTTACGTCAATTAGGAAACAAAATTATTTATATTTGATAAATGCCAGAATAATGAGAGAGAGAATGCTTTAAGGCACTCTCAAATTATTATTTGTTTGCACACCTTTTAAAATAAATGCAAATCAAAGAAGCACTTCCGGCGTTAAGTTCTCCATAATAAAAAGTTCACTTCATTGAAAAATTTTAAAAGCAAAAATTGCCATACAAACAATTCAATCAATTGATCAAAAACCAATGCGTTTCAGCAAAGGTGCTTTAGTCATGGTCTAAGTGCAAACAAATAGGGGTGACCTTTGTACGAATATATAAGTAACATACATTGTTATATGGCAACCAAAGAGAAGTGCAATTAAAAACATCTGGGGTTCACATACAAAGGTAAATATTTTTTTTTGTCAGAATAGCAATACAATCATATGAATGAAAATATTTTAACCAAACATAAGATTAATCATCATATCTTTGTCACATTCTAATGTTATACACAAATATGATACATTGATGCATGATTTTACAATCTCATTAATAAACAAGAGGGGAAAAAAGAAAAAACAAAGCTTGCATCTCATATTCGAGATCCACCATATTAATATAATCTAATTCAAAAACTTTTTTTGGTAAAAGTAGAAGTAAATCTGTCTGAGAAAATGGGAGAGAATCTTCAAACCAATTGATTCCTTTTCCTGTTGCTGTAATTCATATGTTGAAAGCGGAACTGCTTTAAGGATAAAATCATAGTTCTTTGAATTGGTACAGTTGGCTATGTAGAAGAAGCGTTCATAATTCCAAAAGGGAGGCTAGGAATACAATATATAACATGGTAAGTATTATGAAAAATATCGTTCTGGGAGTTTGGGAGGAAGAATTCCTCTTCTGTAACAACAATCCATTCCATACCAATATTGTCTGGCATGGATGATTTATCTATAGTTTGCTATTAATCTGGAACTATAGCCCAGAAAAAAAAATCACAAATTTGTTACTTATATTAATAGTAATATATGTTGGTATATACAACAGTTGAAGGACTTTGTTATATGTGTTAAGGAGGACTTTATGCTTATCTAACAATAGATGGCGAGGTTGTGTAAAGTTTCCTTACTCACTGAATTGTAAAAAGTCTCTTTTTTTGTTTCACTTTCTCTTCCTGATGCAATGCTGTATGACTGCACATATTTTATCTTATGCTCCAGAAGTAAAGAACTTGTTATCACATGTAATCTGCTCTGTGAACTTTCTTCTGCAACTGGGAAGCTGGAAGCTGTTCAACAGGTTATGGGCCCAGGCACACACAGATTCCCAGACACCAAAGATCCCAGACTCCCAGCACACCAGAAAGTTCAGCAAGACCCTAGTGAATGCAGAAGAATTCTTTAGAACAATTCTCTCCAAAACAAGGAGGACAAATTAAAGATAATGTGTAGCACAGAGCCAAAACTCACAGTAGCTAAGCTGAATAATGAGAAATATCAGTTATGGAAGTTCAACGTGGAGATGTTATTGTCTAAAGATGATTTATGGGAAGTAATCACTACGGATAGACCCAATGATAACAATCAGACATGAGATAAGAAAAATAGACAAGCAAGAGCTACTATCAGCCTATTAGTGGAAGATTCTCAATTAATCCACATAAGGAATGAGGATACAGCACAGGGAATGTGGAAAGCATTAAGAAAGCTACATGAAAGACCCAGCTTAAATCACAAGTTATTTCTGCTAAGATAGCTTTTCAGTATGAGACTGAGTGCAGACAATGACATGCAGGAGCATATATTCTCTATGATGGAAGTGATATCACAGCTGAGATTAATTGGTGAAGATATTAAGGATAGTCACATAGCAGCAATATTATTGTGCAGTTTACTGGATTCATGTTTCAGATGTAAGAAAAAAGGGACTTTTAAAAGACTGTACTATATGGAAAGCAAAACAACAGAAATTGCACCATAAAAAGAATACACAGAAGGTGAAAAACACAATCTCCGATTCATGTGTAAATAATTGGAATGGCACATTTAAAGTAACTGATAAGAAATCATCATCAGGTTGGTTTATTGACTCAGGAGCAACAAGTCATATGACAAGTAATAAGAATTTCTTTACTGAACTTGATTTAAATAAGAAGGAAGCCATTTATCTTGCAGATGGGAGAAAAATAACTGCGGAAGGTATTGGACAAGGAATGCTAAACTGTTCTAAGTATGGGCATGATTCAAAAATACTTGTACAGGATGTGTTATATGTTCCAGGATTAGAAGAAGGATTATCTGTAAAACGTCTCACAGGTAAAGGACTTACTGTAAAATTCCAAGATAATGAATGTACAATCCTAGCAGGAAATAGGAATCAATGACAAGGCAGATGAACAATTATATCATCTAGACACATTAAAGGAACAGATGAAGTTGTGCACACATGATCACAAGAATTGTATTCACATGTGGCATAGACGTCTAGGACACAGACATTCTGAAAGTATAATGAAGCTACAAAAAGAAAGAATTGACAAAGGATCTATTGATATCTAATTGCTCAATTCCTGTAAGATGTGAATGTTGTATAAAATCTAAAGCTACAAGAATATCTATACCTAAAGAAACTGAGATGAAAAGCACAAGACCATTTGATTTGGTGCATACTGACGTATGTGAACCCATGAAAGGGACTAAATCAGGAGGCAATAGGTATATAGTGACTTTTATAGATGACTATTCAAGATACACAGTTACATACTTATAATAAGAACTGGAGGACAAGGAGTACAGTGCAAATATATTTAATATAGAGCAACTGGCACATGGGAATCAGCGGCAAATCAGGCCGGTATTGTATAAAAGGTACAAATACACATATAAATTAGTATAAAGCACAAGTAAAGAAACTGACAGGCTGGGTCAGTTACACATGAATAAGTCAGGGGGCGGTGGATCGCTATGAAGCAGACATGTGTATTTATACATGGTGCTCGCACGCTCCAGCCACTCCACCCCCACTGTGTCAGCGCGACCGGACCAATCGCGGCTGAGACCCAGCGCTGTCAGCCGTCAACGCCCCTAAAAGGTAGCGCGCATGCGCAGGGGGGACACGTCACCCGGAAACCGCGCATGCGTGCAGACGATAAAGACGCTGACAGAGCCGGGCCAGCAAGCCATTGATGTGGCCACGCCGACAGGGGGAGGAGGGGCGGGAGCGAGCATGATAAACAGGAGGTAGATAGATACAAGCAGTGTGACACAGGTGGATATGATACATCAAAATAACATAACGCAAATTTTTCAATATTGTTTAAGATGTTCCAGCCGTGGCACGCAAAAAGGAGGTAATAAGATATATAATATCTCCATGTCCATCAGTCAATATCACAAGTGTAGTTCCACAGAAGTGCCAGCAGAAAAGGGGATTATAAAAGTGAATCTGAAAAATAAAAATATGCAAAAAAGTGAAATTAAAAACAAGGCACAAAAACCAGAGAGATAAAAGAAGAGGGCAATTATCGCAAGAAAGGCGCAAAACTCAGATGCTCATTGAGCCCCCTTGGGGATAAAGTTCCCAAAGTATAGATCCAGCGTGTTTCACGCTGGGCAAGTATTTTGCATACATTTCCACCCCTTGCTCCCCAGTGTATGACATCAATGCCCCTGATTCTCAGGGACGTTGGGTCACAATCATGAAAAGCATGAAAATGGCGGGGGAGGGTTTTTAGGGTGGAGGTGTCAACCACTGTCCGGGCGGCAGCAATGTCCCTCACATGCTCCCTCATGCGTCTGCGCAGTTCCCTACTAGTAAGGCCCACATATATCCTGTGGCACCCGCACGTGGCATAATATACCACATTGCTGGTGCTACACGATACATAGTGGCGTATATCAAAACTGCGCAGACCGTCAGCAGAGGTGAAGGACATTGCTGCAGGCCAGACAGTGGCCACAAGGGAAACAACCCCTAAGGGGAGTACCAAGGTCCAGAAAGGTAGTGGGTCGGTTTGGAACATAATGGCTCCGTACGAGCATGTCACGTAAATTCCGTGACCTGCGGGGCGTCATCAGGGGGCTTTTGGGTAGAAGGTCACATAAGGTAGAGTCAGAGAGGAGAACATTCCAGTGCCTGCTCAAGATAGAACGCATATTGGACCACTCATGATTGTAAATAGAAATAAAACGGATTTGGCCAGGAACTGAGGAACTACCGGATTTAGCCCCACCATTGTACAATAGTCGATCGAGAGGTATGCTTTGCCCGTAGATAAGCCCACTTAATGCTCCTGTTGCTGTAGCCCCGCTCCTGAAACCGAATTTTTAGATCTGCCGCCTGTTCCTCAAAAGAGGGTCAGATGAGCAGATGCGTTTCATGCGTAGAAATTGACCGGTGGGGATGGCCCGAATAGTGCACTGATCATGGGATGACGAGGCATGAAGGAGGGAGTTCACCGAGGTCACCTTACGGTAGACATTAGTTTGAATCATCCTGCTCTCACTGATTTTAATGTCAATGTCAAGGAAATCCAAACTTTTACTGTCATACCTATGGGTCAACTTGATACCAAAAGAATTCATGCCCAGCCGTTCCATGAACTCATCGAGTTGCTCCGTCTTGCCCGTCCACAAAATAAACAAATCATCAATGTACCGCAGCCAGCACTGCACATGGGCATCGGCCGGCCCGCCCCCCTCGCACAGCAAACCCCTCTCCCAGTAGCCCAGGAAGAGCTTTGCATACGAAGGGGCGCAGGCCGCGCCCATGGCAGTGCCGCGCTGCTGCAAATAATGTACATCTTTAAATAAAAAGAAATTATGGGTAAGGACAAAACGGAGCAACTCAAGGATTAGGTCACACATCGGGGCATCCCGACCGGAACTCAACAAAAAATATTTGGCGGCCTTCAGGCCATCCTCGTGACAGATACAGGTGTAGAGGGACTCAACGTCTGCTGTAACAAGTAAGGTGTTATTATCCACAAAGATGCCATCTATCCCCCTAAGAACGTCCGTCGTGTCACGGACATAAGAGGAGGAGCGTCTCAACCAGAGGTTTCAAATAATAATCTATAAATTGACATATCGGTTGGCACAACCCCTCAATGCCGGACACGATAGGACGACCAGGAAGACAGAGGGCATCTTTGTGGATTTTGGGCAGTAAATAAAAAGTAGGTGTTTTAGGAAAACGTACCGTGAGTCCCTCCACAACCTGTTTACTGATGATGACTTGATCACAGGCCTTACCGAGGATGGCCTGAAGTTGAGCAGAAATAGCAGAAGCGGGGCTACAGGGGAGCCTGCAGTAAGTGGACTTATCACGCAATTGGCGAAGTGCCTCTTTCTCATACATAATAGCTGGCCAGATCACGATGTTTCCCCCTTCGTCCGCAGGCTTGATTATAATGTCATCCAATTTATCCAGGGACTCAATTGCCAATCTCTCAGCAGGAGTTAAATTGTCAAACCGACATCTCCTGGATAAATGTTCAAAACCAGATATCACAAGTTTTGTGAATATCTCAACGGCCGGGCAGACGGACAAAGGGGGAAACCTCGTAGATCTGGGCATAGCACAAGGTGGAAACTCACCTAAGGTGCTTGGTGCGGCTTCATCCAGCAGTTCCTCAAGATCCTGTATGGCCTGTTCCTTCAAATCCAGTGGTCCAAGAGAATGTTGTGTGCGTCTATTATGCAATTTAGTGAGAATGACTTTCCGTGCAAAAATATATAAATCCTTTACTGCTGTAAAACAATGGAAGGCGTTAGATGGTGAAAAGGAAAGTCCCCTTGACAGCACATCAACTTGGGAAATGGAGAGGAGATGTTGAGACAGATTGATTAGCTAAGGTGTTCTGCGCTTATTCGCATTAGGTAGTTGTTGTTTGGACTTTAATCTGGTAATGATGCTACTGGAGTGGCCAGCCTCTGCATCAGATTCATCGGTTTCACTGGGACCATGGAAAGTGCGTCCACCATCAGAACTCGTTCCCCTTGTCCTGGAATAAGATTGTGATCTTGATCGGCGTCCCAGAGTGTTAGAGCGCCATTTGTAAACACTGTTTTGCTGAAAATCATTTTGATCACGTGAGAATTTTTTTATTTTCACGGTTTTAATATCCTTTTCCCAGCGTAGCAAATCAGCTTCATTCTGAGCAGTAAATTTGGCCAGGGCTTTACTTGACATATTCTCCTTAATAGTAATAAGTAATTTTTCCATCTCTGTCTCCATTTCCAAAATTGAGGCCGTGTCAAGCTCACTAAGAAGATTTAAAAACCCTCTTGAGCAGGCAGTGGAAAACTCCTCCCAACGTGTTCTGATGGACTCATTATCTACCTGGAATGATGGACAGACTTGTACCCGCAAGCCCCGTGGAATAAGCCCCTTTTGCAAATACTTGTTGAGGAACACCCTGTTCCACCAGGTCCTGGTAAGTTTCTGAAGTAGGGACCTATAGTTCTGCACACTCTCGGACAATGTGCCCTCTCCTCCCATCTCCGCTGCGGTGCCGCCAACCTCGGCCAGTGCCTTGTCTAACTCAATTCATCATGGGAACGAAAGTCCATTGTAAGACTTGGGACAGCTGTGAAAACCACAGAAAAATTAATTAGTACACAAGATGACCAAAATGTAAAAAGAGAACAGGAAAACCAAAACATGGCACCTGTGAAAGCACACTCAGAGCATTGAATAAGAACTGGAGGACAAGGAGTACAGTGCAAATATATTTAATATAGAGCAACTGGCACATGGGAATCAGCGGCAAATCAGGCCGGTATTGTATAAAAGGTACAAATACACATATAAATTAGTATAAAACACAAGTAAAGAAACTGACAGGCTGGGTCAGGAATCACGGCATAAGAATAGGCACGGGCACCCTATATACAAATAGCATGATACAGATTTTGACAATTGTTACACATAGATGAGTCATAAAAACCAGCACTAATTGTTACACATGAATAAGTCACTACGTAAAGTGAAAAAAAGTGTGTGTACTCTGAAATAGCAGAGAATCTAGTAAACATTGCTTTTACAAAAGTGCTGGTAAAACAGACTCTACAATGGCAGATTAACATGAACAAACAGGATCAATGCTAAATTAAAGAAATTTAGCCAAAATAGTAATGGGTGGATGCCAGTGAGCAGTTAGAGTGAGTAAAAGGACACCAGTACAAGGCGATAGTCCAGCCAGTTAGGTAAACATACCCATAAAAGTGCAAATACAAGCCTGAAAAAGCAGCAGAGAGGACCCCCTGGAGAGAGAGCCCCAACGTATATGTTTCCCGATCGTTAGTGTAGGATCATTTCTCCTCTCTGTAGAATGTTCTCCTCTCTGACTCTACCTTATGTGACCTTCTACCCAAAAGCCCCCTGATGACGCCCCGCAGGTCACGGAATTTACGTGACATGCTCGTACGGAGCCATTATGTTCCAAACCGACCCACTACCTTTCTGGACCTTGGTACTCCCCTTAGGGGTTGTTTCCCTTGTGGCCACTGTCTGGCCGGCAGCAATGTCCTTCGCATTTCCTCCTTCACCTCTGCTGACGGTCTGCGCAGTTTTGATATACGCCACTATGTATCGTGTGGCACCAGAAATGTGGTATATTATGCCACGTGCGGGTGCCACAGGATATATGTGGGCCTTACTAGTAGGGAACTGAGCAGACGCGTGAGGGAGCATGTGAGGGACATTGCTGCCGCCCGGACAGTGGTTGACACTTCCACCCTAAAAACCCTCCCCCGCCATTTTCATGCTTTTCATGATTGTGACCCAACGTCCCTGAGAATCAGGGGCATTGATGTCATAGACGGGGGAGCAAGGGGTGGAAATGTACGCAAAATACTTGCCCAGCGTGAAACACGCTGGATCTATACTTTGGGAACTTTATCCCAGAGGGGGCTCAATGAGCATCTGAGTTTTGCACCTTTCTTGCGATGATTGCCCTCTTCTTTTATCTCTCTGGTTTTTGTGCCTTGTTTTTAATTTCACTTTTTTAGTATATTTTTATTTTTCAGATTCACTTTTATAATCCCCTTTTCTGCTGGCACTTCTGTGGAACTACACTCGTGATATTGACTGATGGACATGGAGATATTATATATCTTATTACCTCCTTTTTGCGTGCCACAGCTGGAACATCTTAAACAATATTGAAAAATTTGCGTTATGTTATTTTGATGTATCATATCCACCTGTGTCACACTGCTTGTATCTATCTACCTCCTGTTTATCATGCTCGCTCCCGCCCCTCCTCCCCCTGTCGGCGTGGCCACATCAATGGCTTGCTGGTCCGGCTCTGTCAGCGTCTTTATCGTCTGCGCGCATGCGCGGTTTCCGGGTGACATGCCCCCGTTTCCCGCGCATGAGCGCTACCTTTTAGGGGCGTTGACGGCTGACAGCGCTGGGTCTCAGCCGCGATTGGTCCGGTCGCGCTGACACAGTGGGGGTAGAGTGGCTGGAGCGTGCGAGCACCATGTATAAATACACATGGCTGCTTCATAGCGTTCCACCTCCCCCTGATGAAATGATCCTACACTAAAGATCGTTAAACGTATACGTTGGGCTCTCTCTCCAGGGGGTCCTCTCTGCTGCTTTTTCAGGCTTGTATTTGCACTTTTATGGGTATGTTTACCTAACTGGCTGGGCTATCGCCTTGTACTGGTGTCCTTTTACTCACTCTAACTGCTCACTGGCATCCACCCATTACTATTTTGGCTAAATTTCTTTAATTTAGCATTGATCCTGTTTGTTCATGTTAATCTGCCATTGTAGAGTCTGTTTTACCAGCACTTTTGTAAAAGCAATGTTTACTAGATTCTCTGCTATTTCAGAGTACACACACTTTTTTTCACTTTACGTAGTGACTTATTCATGTGTAACAATTAGTGCTGGTTTTTATGACTCATCTATGTGTAACAATTGTCAAAATCTGTATCATGCTATTTGTATATAGGGTGCCCGTGCCTATTCTTATGCCGTGATTCCTGACCCAGCCTGTCAGTTTCTTTACTTGTGCTTTATACTAATTTATATGTGTATTTGTACCTTTTATACAATACCGGCCTGATTTGCCGCTGATTCCCATGTGCCAGTTGCTCTATATTAAATATATTTGCACTGTACTCCTTGTCCTCCAGTTCTTATTCAATGCTCTGAGTGTGCTTTCACAGGTGCCATGTTTTGGTTTTCCTGTTCTCTTTTTACATTTTGGTCATCTTGTGTACAGTTACATACTGTCAAGAACAAAAGTGAAGTTTTCAATAAATTTAGTAGACTACGTGACAGTCGAATAACAAGTATCAGATGAAGCCAATTGTCATTAGAAGTGATAATAAAGGTGAATTCACAGGACACGAAATAGAAAACTGCTTAAGACAAAATGGTATCTAGCATCAAAAGACTGTTCCATACACATCTGAACAAAATGGAGTAGCAGAAAGAAAAAAAAAAAGAACTCTGAAATGATTAGATGTATGCTAACAGATTCCAAACTACCAGAGAAATATTGGGGTGAAGCAGCAATGACATCTACTTACCTACAAAACCAACCTTTTTCTAGAAAACTGAAAAAATAACCCATATGAACTGTGGCAGGTTAAGTGTGAATCATTTAAGATTTTTTGGATGTAAAGTTTTTGTATTTATTCCAACAGAAAAACATTCCAAACTTCAAAACAGATCCATAGAAGGAATATTTGTTGAATATAGTGAAACTTTCAAAGGATAAAGAATCCTAGAGCCCAAAACAGACAGAGTTACGGTGAGTAAGAATGTGACATTCATTGAGGATCTAAATGAAGACACTATGATTTCACTGGAAACAAAAAATGAGAAAAACAGCAGTGATATAACTGAAAGAACATCTGATGAAAAAAGTTGAAATTGATGAAAAACAGAATACTGAAAGTGAAGAGATACAACTACAAACAGACACAGAACCAAGACGTTCAATACGAGAAAACAAAGGAAAACCACCAATACATCTTTCATACAAGGCAAGTACAAGCAAAATTTATGAGCCTACCTCTTGGGAAGACATATCTTGACTTCCTGAAGAAGCTAATAAATGGATAAAGGCAACAGACAGAAATAAAATCCATGCATGACTCAAAGACATGGACACTGAAAGAATTACCAGAAGGAAGAATAGCTATAGGGTATAAATGGGTTTTTAAAGTAAAATACCAAACAGATGGCAAAGCTGAATGATACCAAGCCAGACTTGTAGCTAAAGGTTATTCTCAAAAATATGGAGAAGACTATGATGAAACATTTGCTCCAGTTGTCAAACATACTACAATAGGAAGTTTGTTTGTTTGCAGTTGCAGCAACGAAACAAATGGAGTTGAAGCATCTGGATGTAAAGACAGCATTTTTGAATGGAGATTTAACAGAAGATATTTACATGGAACAACCTCCAGGATTCAAAGATAAAAGTAACCTGAACATGGTTTGTAAACTACAGAAAAGTATATATGGTTTAAAACAAGCTGCTAAAGGGTGGAATGATAAAATCACAGAAGTGCTCACAAATGAAAAATTTCAAAGAAGCAAAGCTGATCCTTGCCTATACACAAAAAGACTGATGGACAGATGGATCTATGTACTCATATGTTGATTATATTTTAGTTTGTTTTGAAAAAGAAAGGGATAAAGAGGACATACTAAGAATTCTGACTCAACATTTCGAGATCAAAGACTTGGGAAATGTGAAACCGTACCTAGGAATACAGATAGAAATAAATTTTTTTAAAGAAATCGGGTTAAATGCTGCGCTAAAAACCACAAATCCAAGATATATTGTGAATTCCTTTTCTTTATTTTCACAGGTCAACGCATTTCAAAGACATCTCCGCCTTCTTCTTCAGGACAAAAACCAGAAAGGAACAGCATAACACATGCTGCATACAAGGGATACATATATACAACTGAAGTAGCCACGTTTACAAAGATGACGCCAGCTTTCCGATGACTAAGAGACATGTGGAGAGGGCAGGAACATGTAGAAAAAAAGGGGAGAGAAGGCAAATGGAGAAGTGAAAGAAAGAAAAAAAAAAAAAAGGGGGGGGAGGTTTGGTGAAGAGCTGGAGTGTGAAGAGTTAATGTCACTGTAATAAAAATAAAAAATAAAAATATACAATGTGAAAGAATTGTTATTCTTTTTTCATCTATCAATATAAGCAATGATGAATGATAATAAACACGTATAAAAGCAAATATTATTTTGAAGGTGAAAAAATGTGGTTGAGACATTAACAGCATCACTAAAAAATATTGTGAAGCCAAGGATGTGATATATCCCAAGGGGTATTAAACCAACTAGTGCTAAAAATATTAGGTTAGGAATACAGATAGAAAGAGAAGAAGATGGAAGTTTCCTACTTAATCAAAATCACATGATTCAAGACCTAATCGAAACATTTGGATTGAAGGATGCAAAAACAGTAAAGTCTCGAATGGAAACCAATTATCTTAAAGGGATGAATAGCGAGCAAAATGTGTTACCAATAGAGATGAGCGAACCGGTCGCGGTTCGGCTAGAGTTCGGTTCGCCGAACGGGCGTCTCGTTCGAGTTCGGTTCGGCGAACCGAACTCGAACCGCATAGGAAACAATGGCAGGCAATCACAAACACATAAAAACACCTAGAAAACACCCTCAAAAGGTGTCCAAAAGGTGACAAACAACTCACAACACAAACACATGGGAAAGTGACAAGGACATATACTCATGCGAAAATAAAAGAGCTGGACAAGGAAAAAGAGGAGGAGACACAGATATAGGCATGGCACGCCCTTCTAAAATCATGTAAAACACCGCAAGGTGACTCCAAGCGGAGTCTCCCTTTTTTCCAAAAATTGGGCCACACACACACCCACCCCTTCAGTGGCAGCACTTGTGCCCCAGTTGTACACTTCACAGCTAGATCTGCATCAAGCACATTCAAAAATACGCCATACTTAACCGTCCCGAGGATGACCCCGGGGTAGGTAGCAAAGTCTTTCCTGATCCCAGCTCTGTTCATCTTGGATCATTTTTAAAAGCAATGTAAGCAAGGGTTACTCCAAGCGGAGTCTCCCTTTTTTCCAAAAATTGGGCCACACAGACACTCACCCCTTCAGTGGCCGCACTTGTGCCCTAGTTGCAAACAGGATGTTTTGATTTGCATCAAGCACATTCCAAATCCACAAGCATTTACTCTCCCCAGGATGACACAGGGGTAGTAAATTCCTTGTGGATCCATGACTTGTTCATTTTGATGAACGTTAGTCTGTCCACATTGTCACTGGACAGACGCGTGCGCTTATCTGTCAGCACACACCCAGCAGCACTGAAGACATGTTCAGAGACAACGCTGGCAGCTGGACACGACAAAATCTCCAAGGCGTAAGTGGAGAGCTCTGGCCATTTTTCAAGATTTGAAGCCCAAAATGAGCAAGGCTCCATTTGCAAAGTCATGGCATCGATGTTCATTTGGAGATACTCCTGTATCATCCTCTCCAGCCGTTGACTATGTGTCAGACTTGTTGTCTCTGGTGACCTTGCAAAGGAGGGTCTAAAAAAATTATGAAAATATTCAATAAAATTGCTGTTACCAGCACCAGATACGGTGCTACTGGTACGGGTAGACTGTTGAAGATGACGAGACCGTCCCATGTTTGTCAAGTTACAACTGGGAGATTCACTCCCTGCACCTGCACGGTTGTTTGGTGGAAAAGCCGAGCTAAGATCGAGTAACAGCTTCTGCTGATACTCCTGCATACGTGCGTCCCTTTCTATGGCTGGAATTATGTCACAAAATTTGGACTTGTACCGGGGATCTAATAGTGTGGCAAGCCAGTAGTCATCATCACTTCTAATTTTGACAATACGAGGGTCATGTTGGAGGTAGTGCAGCAAGAAGGCACTCATGTGTCTTGCGCAGCCATGCGGACCAAGTCCACGCTGTGTTTGTGGCATAGAGGTGCTAACCGTTCTTTCTTCCTCTGACATCTCCCCCCAACCTCTTTCAACTGAAATTTGACCAAGGTGTCCCTCATCCGCTGAGTCTTCCATGTCCATGGACAGTTCGTCCTCCATTTCTTCATGTTCTCCTGCACCTTCCTCAACATTTCGCCTGCTACCATGCGCCCTTGTTGATCCCTGTCCCCCATGGTCCCATGCCTGCCGCGTTGGTGATGATGAACGTCTGGACCTTGGTGATGTTGTTGTGTCTTGCGCATATGAATCCTCCTGTAGTTCCTCCCCTTCCTGTTGTCCCACCCCCTGACTCCGAATAGTGTTTAGCGTGTGCTCCAGCATGTAAATGACTGGAATTGTCATGCTGATAATGGCATTGTCAGCGCTAAACATATTCGTCGCCATGTCAAAACTGTGCAGAAGGGTGCATAGGTCCTTGATCTGAGACCAGTCCATCAGGATGATGTGTCCCACCTCTGCATCTCGTTGGCCCAGGCTATACGTCATGACGTATTGCACCAGGGCTCGGCGGTGCTGCCACAGTCGCTGTAACATGTGGAGAGTCGAATTCCAGCGTGTGGGCACATCGCATTTCAGGCGATGAACCGGCAGGCCGAAAGACTTCTGGAGCGATGCAAGTCACTCTGCTGCGGCGGTTGAACGGCGGAAGTGAGCAGACAGTTTTCGTGCCCTGGTCAGAAGGCCATCTAGGCCGGGATAGTGTGTTAAAAATTGCTGGACAACAAGGTTCAACACGTGAGCCATACAAGGCACGTGTGTCACCTTGCCCAGGCGAAGGGCCGCACCCAGGTTTGCAGAATTGTCGCACACAGCCTTAGCAGGCTGCAGGTTGAGTGGAGACAACCATTTATTAAACTCGGACCGCAGAGCTGCCCACAACTCAGCCGCTGTGTGACTCCTATTTCCAAGACATGTCATGCTAAAAACCGCCTGATGCCGTTGCGCTCTGCTGCCAACATAGTAATGAGGGGTGCATGATTCCTTCTGCGCAGTGAGAACGCTGGTGGCCTGACCAGGCAGGCTTGGGGCGGAGGTGGAGGACCCAGATGAGGTGGAGGAGGCAGAAGCAGTGGCGGAACTTGGACAGACAGAGGATTGACACACAAGTCGTGGGGACGGCAATACTTGTGCAGCAGACCCTTCACCATCTATCACCATAGTTACCCAGTGCCCAGTCAGCGACACGTAACGTCCCTGTCCATGCTGACTGGTCCAAGTATCTGTGGTGAAATGCACCCGTTCACACACAGAGTTTCTCAAGGAAGCGGTGATGTTGTGTGCGACATGCTGGTATAGCGCGGGCACACCTTTCTTAGAGAAGTAGTGGCAACTGGGCATCTGGTACTGGGGCACAGCGACAGACATAAGGTCTCTAAAATCCTGTGTGTCCACCAGGTGGAAAAGCAGCATTTTGGTAGCCAAGAGCTTACAGAGGGATAAAGTCAACCTCTTAGCTTTGTCATGGGTCGCAGGAAATTGCCTTTTATTTGTCCACATCTGAGGGACAGAGATCTGGCTGCTGTGTGTAGACGGTGTTGAGTAGGGTGTCCCTGGAAAAATGCAGGTTTGTGAGGAAAGTGCAGGCGTAGACATGATGTTGCCTTCATCCAACGTTGGTGCTATCGATGTCTGAGAGAGCTGTACACACGCACTTGTTTCCCCTTCCAAACCAACTGACGACCTACCTAGCAAACTGCCTGTTGCGGTTACAGTGGTGGAAGTTGTGCGTGGAAAACCAGGTGTGACAGCTGTCCCCACAGTCCTAGAAGATGAAGAGCGCGCGGATGCACTGGAAGGGGCAGGCGGTGCGCTCCGCTAGGCCGCATTGCAGCACGGTGAGCTTCCCACTGGGACATATGATATTTATTCATGTGACGATTCATGGAAGAAGTTGTCAAACTGCTGAGGTTTTGCCCTCTACTAACAGAATCACGACAAATTTTACAGATCACATAATTTGGGCGATCTTTTGCTATGTCAAAAAAGGACCAGGCTAGGCAAGGCTTAGAGGGCATGCAACCTGCTGATCCACCACGACTAGTGCTCAGAGGCACAGTGGTGGCTGAGGATGCAGTTGTAGACAAGGTACCAGTACTCCGACTCTGTCCAGGAAGGCGCAAGGTAACTTCGTTGTCAGTTGCATCCTCCTCCACCGTCTCTGTTGACCTCCTTGAGGGCCTGACTGTGGGTTGACAGTAGGTGGGATCTAGAACTTCCTCATCAATTGTTGTGTTTGCATTCCCCTCACCCTCAGACCGAGCCTCTTCTTGCCCTGACCGAATATTTAAGTTGTCATCCCAATCTGGTATCTGCGTCTCATCGTCATCAGTATGTTCCTCATTGTCTATAACAACAGGTGTTACAGTTTGTGAAAAAGGGTCAACATCATGCTCAGAAACTTGGTCCTCACGGCCTGAATCAGAGTCACAAAGGTTCTGGGCATCACTGTCCAGGACCGTAGTTGCATTGTCAGGGATAGTTATTGTTGTTTATTACACTCAAACTCATTGTTACTAAGCCATTATACTAGCAAACACTGAGTAAACTTAGTGGCATCCTAAAAGTGGCTGTTGGACTTCCATTAGTGTCCCATTGGTGCAAATCTATGTGCAGCATAGTTTGCTAGTATAATGGCTTAGTAACAATGAGTTTGAGTGTGCAATGCAGAGGTGCTGCACATAGATTTGCACCAGTGGGACACTAATGGAAGTCCAACAGCCACTTTTAGGATGCCACTAAGTTTACTCAGTGTTTGCTAGTATAATGGCTTAGTAACAATGAGTTTGAGTGTGCAATGCAGATGTGCTGCACATAGATTTGCACCAGTGGGACTTACACTATTACAGCGGAAAGCCAGCTAGTAATTAGCTTGTCTTTTTGCTGCTAGAACCGTTCTCAAACGTATCTAGAACCATTGAGCTTTAGCAAAAAGCTCGAGTTCTAGTTTGATCTAGAACAGCCCCCAAAATCACTCAAGCCGCGAACTGGAGAACCTCGAACCGCGAACCGCGCTCAACTCTAGTTACCAAATAATGAAGAGTACAGAACGACAATTGAAAAATTACTGTATCTAGTAACTGTTACAAGGCCAGACATTGCAGCAGCATTAGGAATTCTGAGTAGAAAAGTGTCAACCAAACAAAAAGGATTGGAATGCCATGAAGAGAGTAATACATTATTTGAAAGAAACTAGCAACGTTAAACTGAAACTACCTACAAGTGATAAATGCACTTTAACTGGATACGTTGATGCAGATTGGGCTGGAGATCCAACTGAAAGGAAATCTACCAGTTGCTATCTTTTCTTTCTCTCAGGCGGACCAATTAGTTGGACTAGTAAAAAGCAATCTATAGTATCACTGTCGTCAACAGAAGCAGAATATTTTGCAGAAGCACATGCGAGTCAAGAAGTGCTATGGTTAAGACAATTGCTAACAGACCTAGGACAACCACTGTTGGAACCAACAAAATTAAATGAGGACAATCAAGGATGTCTTGTTCTTGCTCAGATGGGAAGAGTTAACCCACTTTCTCTTCCTGATGCAATGCTGTTTGACTGCACATATTTTACCTCATGTTCCAGAAGTAAAGAACTTGTTATCCCATGTAATCTGCTCTGTGAACTTTCTTCTGCAACTGGGAAGCTGGAAGCTGTGCAACAATATACACACATAATCTCAGATTTACGTTTTTTTTTTTTATTATGTGAAAATACATGTTTTAGACACTTCAATAGTAGCTAATCATTGCTCTAGAGTTTCGATTTTACTGTATAGGAATCCCACAGCCACAAATTCTTTTTTTTTGCACATATTCTTGTCATCCTTCTCACGTTATAAAAAATATACCATTAGGTGAACTGATATGCACAAAGTGCAAGTGCTCTAATCAGGAAGATTTTACTGAGGAATCCCAAAAAGTTAGAAACAGACTTTCAAGCAGAGGATATATTCTAACTGGATTCTTAATCGTGCCAGCAATATTGTTAATGATATAGAGAGAAATGATCTTGTAATTGATTCATATAAACTGCACCAGGTTAAACTGTCACAGAAATGTACTGACGGACTAAGGGTTTCTAAAATGGCCCTTAGACTTGAGACCCTGCACAGTCCGACTGTTAGGCCTAAGCCACACGGCATGAAAATCGGAGGAAGTGGAATGCGATGTTTTATCGCATTCCACTCGGACCAATATTAGCCTATGTCCCAACACCCATGAGCAATTATTTTCTCAGCCCTAATCTGATCGAGAAAACAATCGCAGCATGCTGCGATTGTAATGCTAGTCTTGTTTCTCTCGCATTCAAGTCTATGGGGTGAGAAAAATTGCACTGCACGCGCAGTACACCAGTGTAATGCGAGTGCAGAGCGAGAATGGCAATAGCCGGAAATGGAGGAGAGAGGGAGATAAATCCCTCCCTCCCCTCCGCAGCGCCTGCCCGCCCCTCCTCAGAGCCAGCCCACCCCTCCTCAGTGCCGGCCCGCCCCCCCGCAGCTGAGGTCCGATCGCATGACACTCGGCTATTGCTGTGCTGCCAGTGTGAGCCGAGTGTAATGCGAGGATCGCAGTAGATCCCCGTGTGGCCCTGGCCTTATGCTCATAAGGTGAGTAGAGATATAGTGGACCCACTGGGCCACAGCACACAGAGAAACCAGAGGGGCTTGACTACGAACCCACACCTGGTTTTCCCCAGAGCCACTAATGGTAAGAGTGTTACACTGCAGATGTGAGTCCAGGTGCCACTCGGGAAGACTAATGCTGTGACTGCTGGCCCCAGGGGTATGAGACAGACAGTCCCTGGTAGAAAACAGCAGCACCAGCAAGCAGGGGAGAGGATCCGTCCAGGAAGGATGGATGGGTTGATGGAAGGATGGTGTAACACCTGCCTGGATCAACAGACTCAGGTGGGATGTAATGGACAGACTAGGGGGAAGCCCCTCACCAAGCAGGACCCCCCCAGAACCCTGAAACCCTTTAACCCCTATACAGGGATTTGGAATTACACAGGGCACTGGAGATTTCTACCTGTGGAAGGCTGCAGTCTGATGAGAGTAGTCGTCAGGCAGGGTCAAACTAGGAATAGCAGAACAGGGACAGAATCGGCAGGCAAAGACGTAAACCGAAAACGTAGCAGTGGTCAGATCCGGGTCGGGCAGCGAGGTACAAAAGCAGCAGGCAGAAGGGTAGTCAAAAAACACACAGACGTTAGCACACAGGAATCAAAATAGAAACAGCACATGAGCCAGGAGTACAGAACTATCTCTGGCAGTGGTCATGTGACAGGAGGGGGAATAAGAAGGGTGTGGTGTCTTCCCATTGGCTGTAGCTGAACGCTGGCAACTTCAGCTGGAAGACACATGCCACCCACAGTCAGCCAGCGGTACTGCAGATCCCAAGATAACCCAACCCAGTGGATGATCGGAGCCTGCGCCCACCGGTGCCGCTGGCATTGACTCCTCTCCCATCACCAGCACCATCCATGGCAGGAACACTGTGTCGCCTGGCGATCGGAGCAGAGGTCGCTGGAGCAGACTCCGGTGGTGACGTAACCGTACCCCATCCTCCACGAGAGGCCTCTGGACCCTCAAAACCCGGCTTCCCAGGAAATTGGAGGTGAAACCGCCAGACCAGACCCTTAGCATGAATATCGCTCGCAGGGACCCATGACCTCTCCTCAGGGCCGTAACCCCTCCAATGTACCAAATACTGTACCGCCGCTCTGACAATACGGGAATCAAGTATTCTCTGTACCTCATACTCCAAGTTACTTTCAACCAAAACAGGAGGAGGGGGGGCACTGAACGGGTGAACGGGGACACGATATAACTTGAGGAGGGACTTATGGAACACATTCGATATCTTAAAGGATGGGGGGAGTTGCAGGCGGAAAGCTGTGGAATTAATTACCACAATTATCTCGTAAGGTCCAATAAATCTCGGACCCAGCTTAGCAGAAGGGACCTTGAGTTTAATATTCCATGTGGATAACCATACCTTGTCCCCAACTCCAAGGCTAGGGCCCTTGGAACGTCTCTTATTAGCAGAGGAGGCTTGACCAACCTTTGCCTTCTTCAGGTTCTCTTTCACCTCAGACCAGATAGCCTTCAATTTGTCCACAGTTGATTCAGCCTCAGGAGTGCCACCACAGCAGAAGAAAAAGAACCAAAACGTGGATGCAACCCTACATTGCAGAAAAAGGGGGTAGTCTTGATGGATTCCTGATACTGATTATTGATAGCGAACTCAGCTAGCGGCAGATATTCCACCCAGTCAGACTGACGGTCAGACACATAACACCGGAGATATTGTTCAAGGGTTTGATTGGAACGTTCGGTCTGACCATTGGTCTCTGGGTGGTAGGCAGATGAAAAAGATAGCTCTATATTGATCTTTTTACAGATCACCCTCCAGAATTTCGAGACGAACTGTGCTTCTCGGTCAGAAACAATATTTTCCGGAACCCCGTGTAACCGCACAATATGCCTAATAAATAACTTGCTAAGAGTTTCAGAATTGGGTAATCCGGACAGAGGAACAAAATGACACTGTTTGCTGAATCTATCCACTACTACCCAGATACAGGTCTTCCCTTCTGAGGGTGGAAGGTCATTGATGAAGTCCTTGGAGAGATGTGTCCAAGGGCTTACTGGAGTAGGTAGGGACTGGAGAAATACAGCAGGGCGGGTGTGTGGTGCTTTGGCTCGAGCACTAGTTTCACAAGTCAGTACATATTCCTTACAATCTTTCACTACAGTTGGCCACCAAAAATTCCTGGTTACTAATCGGAGGGTATTGCCGATACCAGGGTGACCTGCCAGCACAGAATTGTGGGATTCCTGGAGTACCCGTAGGCGAAGTGAGGGGGCGACAAACAGTTTATGGACAGGAGTGGTTTCAGGAGCTTGTGCTTGGGCATTATGGACCTCTTCTATCAAGTCTAAGGAAACAGATGACATGATAATACCTTTAGCTAAAATATGCACTGGTTCAGAGTCTTCAGACTGAGAGGGACAGAAGCTACAGGAAAGTGCATCAGCTTTTGTGTTCTTGGTACCGGGCCAGAATGTTACCACAAAATCAAATCTGGAGAAGAACAATGCCCACCTAGCTTGCCTAGGATTGAGTCTCTTAGCAGATTCCAGATAAGTGAGGTTCTTATAGTCTGTGATGACTCTGACCTTATGTTTGGTGCCTTCGAGGAAGTGGCGCCATTCCTCAAAGGCCCATTTAATTGCCAACAGCTCACGATTACCAATGTCATAATTTCTCTCAGTGGGAGAAAACCTGTGGGAAAAGAAGGCACAAGGACGAAGCTGAGTGAGAGACGGAGTACCTTGTGATAGCACTGCTCCCACTCCAACCTCTGATGCATCGACTTCTACAATAAACGGACGCATAAGGTCAGGCTGAACCAGAATCGGGTCTGAGGAGAAACATTCTTTTAATTTTGAGAAGGCATGGATAGCCTCTGGCTTCCAATTAACCACATCAGCCCCCTTTTTAGTCAAATCGGTGAGGGGTTTGGCAATTTTGGAAAAATCTCTAATACATTTGCAGTAATAATTAGCAAAGCCAAGGAAACGCTGCAAGGCTTTCAGAGACTTGGGTTGCACCCACTCCTTAATCGGTTGAAGCTTAGAGGGATCCATGCGGAAGCCTTCTGCAGACAATATTTAACCCAGGAAATTAACCTCTGCCTCAAAAAAAAAATCCCATTTCTCATATTTAGCAAATAGGGAGTTCTCCCTGAGTCTCTGGAGTACAGTACATACATGTTGGACATGTGACATAGCATCAGGAGAATAAATCAGGATGTCATCCAGATAGACCACCACATATTGACCACAAATATCTCTGAAAATATCATTAACAAAGTTCTGGAACACAGTCGGCGCATTGCTTAATCCAAAAGGCATTACCAGGTACTCATAGTGTCCCTCTGGAGTATTAAATGCTGTTTTCCACTCATCCCCTTCTCTGATGCGGATTAGGTTATATGCACCCCTGAGATCCAGCTTGGTGAACCACCGGGCTCCTATCAGCTGGTTAAACAGATCGGGGAGGAGTGGCAGAGGGTACTGATTTTTTACAGTAATAACATTAAGTTCACGGTAGTCAATACAAGGTCTGAGGCCACCGTCTTTTTTTTAATCAACAAAAAAGAATCCAGCGCTGACTGGTGACCTGGATGGTCTGATAAACCCTCTCTGCAGACTGTCTGCTATATAATCTATCATGGCCTTACGCTCTGGACCAGAATGATTATACGTTTTACCCTTGGGGAGTCAGGAATTGGGGACCAAATCTATGGGGCAGTCATAATCTCTGTGTGGAGGTAATTTTTCAGATTCAGATACAGAAAAGAGATCAGCAAAATCCCTGAATGCATGAGGTATGAAGATAGGTTCAGCTCTGGTCAGGTTAATAGATAACGACATACACGTCTCCTGACACTTAGGGCTCCAGCGCACAATCTCGCCCTGGTGCCAGTCTATGACTGGGTTATGTTGCGCAGCCATGGCATGCCCAATACCACTGCTGACATCAGGTTCTCAAGAACATAAAATGACACTGATTCTACATGCAGAGCCCCAATCAGCATGGAGATCTCTGGAGTTACAAAAGTAACCACATCCTGTGTGACAGGTGTACTATCTATAGCAGATATTCTAATGGGAGCATTCAATCTTAGCAAAGGCAAACCCAGCTCTTTTGCTACAATAGTGTCTATGAAATTAGCCAGAGATCTACAATCAACAAATGCCTGCAGCCGCAAAGATTTTCCCTGGTGAGACAATGAGACAGGTAACATTAACCTCATAGGATCTGCAGGACGTACCTGGGCACCTGAGTGAGTATCCTGGAGCTCACTCAGACGCGGCTGCTCCTTTGGAAACGATTGCCTCAGAGATCCAGGCTCTCCATTATCGGTTCCACAACGTGATCTGTTCCCATGCAGTCGACGGGACTCTGGACACGATGAGGTAGGTGCCGCAGGGGCTTGAGCCTGAGCAGACCTGAGATCCTGCACTTGCTGTGTAAGTCCATGTACAAGGCCAGAAAGGGTGTGCACCTGATTTAGCACAGCCTGGAGAGAATCCATTTTTTTTTTCTTTTTCTCCTTGTTAGAGGGCCAGAGATAATGTAACGCCTGCCTGGATCAACAGACTCAGGTGGGATGTAATGGACAGACTAGGGGGAAGCCCCTCACCAAGCAGGACCCCCAGAACCCTGAAACCCTTTAACCCCTATACAGGGATTTGGAATTACACGGGGCACTGGAGATTTCTACCTGTGGAAGGCTGCAGTCCGATGAGAGTAGTCGTCAGGCAGGGTCAAACCAGGAATAGCAGAACAGGGACAGAATCGGCAGGCAAAGAAGTAAACAGAAAACGTAGCAGTGGTCAGATCCGGGTCGGGCAGCGAGGTACAAAAGCAGCAGGCAGAAGGGTAGTCAAAAAACACACAGACGTTAGCACACAGGAATCAAAATACAAACATCACATGAGCCAGGAGTACAGAACTATCTCTGGCAGTGGTCATGTGACAGGAGGGGGAATAAGAAGGGTGTGGTGTCTTCCCATTGGCTGTAGCTAAACGCTGGCAACTTCAACTGGAAGACACATGCCACCCACGGTCAGCCAGCGGTACTGCTGATCCCAAGATAACCCAGCCTAGTGGATGATCGGAGCCTGCGCCTACCGGTGCCGCTGGCATTGACTCCTCTCCCATCACCAGCACCATCCACGGAAGGAACACGGCGTCGCCTGGCGATCTGAGCAGAAGTCACTGGAGCAGAATCCGGCGGTGACGTAACAGATGGCAGCAGCAACCAGCAAGGATGCTTGCGGCAGCTAGCATGGTAGTAGACAGCCAGCGTAGATGGTTGCCGCAGCAGATAGGGGCACATTGTAACAGAGGTACAGGTCAGAAACCGCTACAATATCAGTAACAGCAGCAGTACTAACAACTATCACGTTGCCCAGGCACTCCCTAAAGGGAGTAAGGGCCTTAAATAGCTGTAGCCTCTCAGCTGACCTGAAAGATTAAGATTCTGAGGCTGCTGCTTGGCAACTCGGACCTTCAGCTCCCTCCATAAATTTTCTATGGGATTAAGGTCTGGAGACTGGCTACACTGCTTCATGACCTTAATGTGATTCTTTTTGAGCCACTCCTTTGTTCCCTTGGCTATATGTTTTGGGTTATTGTCATGCTGGTAGAAGCAGCGATGACCCATCTTTAATGTTCTGCCAGAGGGAAGTTGGTTGCCACTCAGGATTTTATGGTACATGGCACTTTCCATTGTTCCATTGATACAGGGAAGTAGTCCTGTGCCCTTAGTAGAGAAACACCCCCAAAACATAATGTTTTCACATCCATGCTTGCCAGTGGGGACGGTGTTCTTTGGGTCATAGGCAGCATTTCTCTTCTTCCAAACAAGGCAAGTTGAGTTAAGGCCAAAGAGCTAAATTTTTGTCTCATCTGACCACAGCACTTTCTCTCAATCACTCTCAGAATCATCCAGGTGTTCATCGACAAACTTCAGACGGGCCTGCTCATGTGCCTTCTTGAGCAGTAGGACTTTGCGGGCACTGCAGGATTTTAAGCCATTACGGCGTAATGTGTTACCAATGGTTTTCTTGGTGACAGTGGACCCAGCTGCCTTGAGATCATTAACAAGTTCCCCCCGTGTAGTTTTAGGCTGATCTCTCACCTTCATGATCCTGGATACCCCACGAGGTGAGATTTTGCCTGGTGCCTCTGATCGATGTCAATTGACACCCATTTTGTATTTCTTCCATTTTCTTACTATTGCCCCAACAGTTGTCTCCTTCTCACCCAGCATTATTTATGGCTTTGTAGCTCATTCCAGCCTTGTGTAGGTCTATAATCTTGTCCCTGACATCCATAGAAAGCTCTTTGGTCTTGCCCATGTTGTAGAGGTTAGAGTCTGACTGATTAATTGAGTCTGTGGACAGGACTCTTTTATACAGGTGACAATTTAAGACAGCTGTCTTTAATACAAGTAATGAGTTGATTAGGAGCATCTAAGTGGTCTGTAGGAGCCAGAACTTTTATGGTTGGTAGGTGTCAAATACTTATTTCTATCTCTAAAATCCAAATAAATTTACTGTATTTTTTTGTTTCATAAGACGCACTGGATTATCAGACGTACCTCAACTTTAGAGAAAAAAAATCTAAAAAAAAAATATGGGGTTCATTTTATAATCCGGTGGTGTCTTATTGGGGAGGGGGGGGTAACTGTGGTGGTGGAGTGTGCTGAGGGGGGCCCAGATGCTCATTGGGGGTTCAGCGCTGTGCTGGGGCTCCGGGCGCTACTCTGTCCTAGGGCTGCAGGCGCTGCTCTGTCCTGGGGCAGCGGGTGCTGCTCTTTGCTGGTGCTCGCTGCGGGCAGTGAGGCACGAGCTATTCTGAAGATGTCGGCAGTGCGGGCTTTAAAGAAATGGTGGCCAAAGTCAGCGTGTGAGCAGATTGAGTTATCTGCATTCTCTGACTAAAGCTCACAGCGGGCAGTCATGTTCCATGCCCTCGTGCTGTCACTTCAGATGTAGCAAACCTGGGGGAGCCCCAAGAAGCATGGGCCTCCCCAACTGAGAATGTCAGCTTTATCATGGCTGGGTATCAAAATTGGGGGTGGCCACAAGCAATTTTTTTTAATATTTATTTATTTAAAAAAAAAAAAAGCCACATGTGATTCCCCTTATTGTGATACACAGCCAAGACATGAGCACGGCTGGGGGCTACAGCCTGTAGTCGTATGCTTTATCTGTGCTGGGTATCATAATACGGCGGACCCTACACCAATTTTTGTTATTTATTTTTACATCAATCTAGACACACAGTGGCCTTGATTGGTTGCAGTCAGACACACTGTGACACAGGCTGGGAGGACTGTCTTACTGCTACCAATCAGACGCTGGGACTGCCAGTGGGCGGGGGAAGCAGTGCATATGAATGAAGATAATGAACGACCCCAGAATTAGAGAGAATGGCTTAGAAGCAGTGTACAGCCACCCAGAGACCGGTAAGTATAGCCTACTTGCTCAAATCCCACTATGGGTTTATATGGAGACCGGGGTCCAGCCAGGAAGAAATTCCAGGCTCGAACCAGGTTTTTCTTTAAAGCCAGATGGACTCGCCAATTCTGTTTATCTGCGAGTCCACCCATCATCACTAGTCACTACTGATCACGGAGCGCAGTCTCTGCCTGAAGCTCACAATGGGTGGTCATACATTGTACCCGCATAATGTCACTTCAGATGTAGTAGAGCTGTAATCGTTGTGGTACCTCGTGTAGATTACATTACGTTGGACCTGGGTGTTTTGGGGGTTAATAAACGGGTGAAAGAGGGTGTTTTTTGTATTTTTATATCTTTTTCACTTACAGATTAGTAATGAGGACCCTCCCCATTACTAATCTATGGCTTAGTGGCAGCTATGAGCTGTCATTAACTCCTTATTACCTCGATTGCCACTGCACCACTAATTTGATACAACATTCCTGGGTGGCTGCTATTTTTAGGTGGTGGGCCCAATAAGCATTGGTCTCCCCAGCCTGAGAATACCAGCTTCCAGCTGTCTGGCTTTGTCATGGCTGGGTATGAAAATTGGGGGAACTGCAGGGCGATTTTTAAAATTATTTGTTTAATTTTGTATTTTTTTTTTAAAAAGCCGCATGCGGTTACTCTTATTTTGATACACAGCCAAAATAACGTGCAGGGCTGGTGGCTGCAGCCTGTAGCCTTATGCTTTATCTGTGCTGTGTATCATAATCGGGGAGGACCTACACAGATTTTTTTATTTAGTTTTACACCAATCTACAGTGACCCGCAGACAGAGTCTGTGATTGGAAGCAGTCAGACATGCTGCCAGTCAGGGTGGGGGCGCTGTCTGACTGCAACCAATCACTAGGTCTGCTGGTAGGCAGGGAAAGCAGTACATATGCATGACAATAATGAGCGGGCTTGGAAGTAGAATGAGCAACTTGGAAGTAGTGTTTTTTTTTCATGACCTTAGTTGCCGGATCCAGATCGTTACCTGGAGTTTCTGGAGAACACCGGGCCGACACTCGGGTACTTTTCAACTTGCAGGGATCCGGACTTTTATTGTCCGGGACCACACATCACTAATTGTTACCCTTTTTCTTGTCACTGTATAACACACAAAAATCAGTAATTTCTTGAATACATTTTATACCGGTATGCAGATGACATGTGGATTGCACAAGGATGGAAAACCTGTACCCACTGATAGGCAAAACAGACCGTTTCACACATATATTTTTTGATCCGCATGGGTGGGGGCTTTATCTGCAGATTTTATTAATCTCATTCAGCTTCTGATGTTTTACATATACATTGCAATTCCTTATTATAAGAAACTGTATTTGGTCTTACAAATGATGTCAACTGCTTATATATAAAAACGGATGCCATTGGTCAGTGATGGCGAACCTATGGCACGCGTGCTAGTAGGGCACACAGAGCCCTCCCTGTCAGCACGCACGCTGTCGCCTCATCTAGCCGCTTTGAACTGCTGGCATGATTTGTGCTAGCAGTTCAAAGTTGTGTTAGAGCGGAGGAGACATTTCTCCTCGTTTTGATACTCCTCTCCTAGGCCACAGGCCCGTTGCCTAGGAGACATTGGGAGCGTCAGTTAGCGGCGCCAGCATAATGACGACTTGTGGCCGCGCGGGAACTGAGGGTCAAGCAGCACGCAGCGGTGGAGCAGGTGTTGGAAGGGGAGTTTTTTTTTTTTTCTTTTAAACTGTGTGTGGCTGTGCCAGGATGGGGGGGCCATGCCAGGATTGGGGAACATGCCAGGATGAGGGGACTATGTCAGGACCGTAAGAACATGCCAACATGGGGAGAACATGCCAGGATGGAAGGAACATTTGCTAGAATAGAGGAACATATCAGGATGGGGGAACATGCCAGGATGGGGGTACATGCCTGGATGAGGGAACATAATAAGGATGGGGGTCAGCATGGGGGTACATTTACTATGATGGGGTTGATTTGCCAGGATGGGGGGACATACATTAACTAGGAAGGGGGACATTTACCAGGGTGGGGTACATTTACCAGAATGAGGTACATGCCTGGATGGGGGAACATGGGTACATTTACCAGGAAGGGGTACATTTACCAGGATGGGGGAACATGCTGGGATGGGGTACATTTACCAGGATGGGGCCAAAATGGGGACAAATATACCAGAATGTAGGAAATATATATCAGGATGGGGGACATGTTTACCAGGAAGTGACCCAGGAAGGGGGACATAACTACGTGATGAAGGGGAGCAACTGGTAAGTCTTTATGGGATTTAAAGATGTTCACACTTTGAAATGTAGATGTGGATTTCAGTGTGGAATTCTGCAATTTTTTCCAAAAAGATCAATCCAACTGCTGTGTCTGGAAAGGGGAGTGGGAGTGGCTCAGCTTCAATGTGTGGTAAGCACGTATGAGCTTGATACCCCCCCTGCTGAAGTGAAGACTGCAAAGGTAAGTTTAAAATAAATTATTTCCATAATAAAATTCACTAAATTGCCATTTTGACACTTGGGAAAAAAAAATGGGTTTAGGGCTACAGTTTGGGCACTCGCCCTGTGAAACGTTCACCATGACTGCCATAGGTATTGCATATGGATAACAATTGAGATGAAAAACAAACAATTTTTATGGATGAATCTGGAACAATTTTTTATACGAGCGTAAAATGTAAAATTATTCTCTCCTTATTCAGAAAAAAACTTATATTTCATCCGAATTGTCATCCATAAGCCATCCATATGTCCATTTCTTACATCCATATGACATCTGTGTTTATATACCAGCAGTTAATAAAATTTACAAGACCAGATTTAGTTTCCCAAGTTCATAATTGCAGTGTATCCTTAAAAATCGGACTTATATGGATTATCCATATGGGCTCTGTTTTTGTTTTTTTTTATTTTGCAAACTCAAAGACTTGAATACTCATTCAGACGATTGTTCCGTTTGTCCTGGTCAGTTCCTTTTGTTTTGCGGACATGCTGACAAGACCATGTTTTCAATGTGTTTTGTGTTGGATCGGATGGCACACGTGTGCCATCCGTGTCCGTAAGTCCGTTTTGTTATTATGGAACATATCCTATTCTGTTATGCAAAATGCGGACCGTGACCCGATACAAGTCAAAGGGTCCGCAAAATAGATGGAAGCCAAACAAAAGCACTTCCCTGTGGCTTTCATCTATGGGTGCCCCTGCAGTGTATACAGTGTGTCTGCTACGCAATGAAACCAACTATAGTGCTACCTGGTGGAAAACAACGGAATTAGCATTTTTATCTCAAACGGAACGGGATAGAGGAAAAAAGGGAATTAAAAAATTGTAGATCATCATCATTTCAATACGAATTGACACCTTGCATACAGAAATGCTATGATATGAAACCCATGACCCCCTTCCCCCAAAAACAAAAAACATTGAATCCTGGTCACGCATATGGCGCTCATTTAACTTTGATGCTCAAAGTGGCCATCGTCAGATGCAATGCACATCTGGACTTTGGACAGCATACTGTATCTTGCTGCACGTTGTGCAATATGGTAGGTGACACGTTTGCACAAGCATCTGTGATATGTCGTCGTAGATCCTGCAATGTTAGTGGAGGGGTCGCATACACTTGCTGTTTGATGTAATCTCACAGAAAGAAGTCCAATGGGGTCAGGTCAGGTGAGCGTGGAGGCCACTCTACACAGCCACCATACCCAATGACTTGTTGGAAGGTCTCCATGAGGTATCGCTTCACGTCCGCAGCCTTGTGAGTTTTACAGGTTCTTCTCATAGCATTTCTGTATGCAAGGTGTCGATTCGTACTGAATTGATGATGCCCTACAACTTTGTAATTCACTTTTTTTTTTCTCTATCTCATTCCGTTTTCGAGATAAAAATGCTGCTAACTCAGTTTTCCACCAGGTGGCGCAATAGGTAACCGCATGGTTACCTTACTATACCTAGAACCACTTCTATTCCTATAGCTGCCACCGTTCTCAAGTTAATGGCGGTGGACAGGATATTGGTGGACACACTGTATAATGTCCCACTCTCCTGGCCAGCCCAGCAGCAGCTCATACAGCAGTGTTTGAGCAGCTGCGGGGATGACGAGCGCCGACATCATGAGGTTGGCTGAGTTCATTGATGATCTTGTGATGTCCGCGCTCGTCACTGACTTCCATTACTTCCACGTTTTCACATTAAATATCATGGTAGCCTGAGGCTGTGACCAATAGTGATGTCATGGGCTCCTGTGATACTTCGTGTGAAAACACAGCGGTCATTGAACTCAGTGGAGTTCATCACCACAGGTAATTTATCTAGCTAACTTCATGACGTCGGTGCTCGTCATTCCCTGTGGTGACCTAGCCTGACCTAATGATGTTAGCTCAGGTTACTGCACTGCTCTCCCAGCCAATGGGGAATATTTTGTTCTTCATTAACTATGACAGTGAGTATGAATCATCGTAGGTCCCCCTTATTGGATTACCTAGGACTCTGTTTTGTTTTTTCTTTTCAATAAATTGGTGATAGAGGGAATGTGTTGGGGAGTGTTTTTTCAAATACATTTTTTTTGTCTACTTTTTTTATTACTGACTGTGTTACTGATGTCGGGTATCTGATAGATCACTAATACATCACTAATGTCAGAGCTTGATGCCAGCAGACATCACACAGCTGGTATCAACCCCCCCATATTACCCCGTTTGCCACCACTCCAGGGCAACGGGATTAGCTGGGCATCTAATGGATGAGCCACTTCTGGGGCGGCTGCGGGCTGCTATTTTTAAGCTGGGGAGAGTCCAATAACTGTGGACCTCCCTAGTCTGAGAATACCAGACCACAGCTGTCCGCTTTACCTTGGCTGGTGATGCAATTTGAGGGGGGACCCCACGTTTTTTTGTTTTAAATAACTTATTTAATTTGATTTAAAATAACCGCATGGGGTGCCCTCTGTTTTGGATTACCAGCCAAGGTGAAGTTTCAGCTGCGGTCTGCAGGCTGCCGCTGTCTGCTTCACCTTAGCTGGCAATAAAATATAGGTGGGACCCAGGGCGGGACTGGGACTAAAATTCAGCCCTGGCATTTGGGGTGCACAGGCCCACTGTTCGCGTGTTGAATGTGTAATATCTTTGTGCACTTGTAGGTTGTGTAACACGAGCATATAACATGTAGTCACGGCTGCGTCCAGTATTACAGCTCAGTCATATTTATTGCTCTTAGTAGCAGGACCTGGTGAAGCCGCTATTTTCCCTACAGAGCTGGGTCTCGCAGATAATGAAGAGGATGCTGCTCTCCATATAAAGCTGCGTCGTCGACAAATAGCTGATGGGCAGGGATACAAAATCACATCCCCCTGAACTAATATTGATGACCTATTCTACAGAGAGGTGATCATGGAAGCTGTTGTCACTGGTGATAATTTTGGACACATACCACTTAGGGAATGTGCAATGACATTTTTTGGGGGCAGATCCCACCATGGAAACCACTATGATAAACACTCAAATGACCATCTGCATCTCCTCGCTGTGCACAGGTTCAGGATTTTCAGCATCTTTTACCCCCTTCAGGATTCTAAAACCACCACGTGATTAAAAGAAGTGACCGCTCCATTCTTCTGGTGTTTTTCACTCGGACAATGTTCTGTATTTTAGGCTAGGGCCCCACTTTGCTTTTTACCTGCTTTTTTGCTGCTTTTTCAACTGCAGCGTTTAATGCCAAAATGGATGTGTTCTGCTTTTCAAGCAAAGTCTATGGGAATTTGGTTTTCTTGAACCCACTTTGCAGTTCAAAAAGGTGCCTTTTTGTTGCAGAAATTTGGGCAAAAACTCAGCTTTGCAGTTCAAAACTCAAATGGCAAAAACAACTGACATGTCAATTGTTTTTGCCATTTGGGTTTTGCACTGCAAAGCTGAGTTTTTGACCAAAGTTCTGCAACGAAAAGGCACCTTTTTGAACTGCAAAGTGGGTTCAAGAAAACCAAATTCCCATAGACTTTGCTTGAAAAGCAGAACACATCCATTTTGGCATTAAACGCTGCCTCATGCCGATTACAACTCAAAAATATCTCCCGGATCCGTGCTTTTCTTAACCAAGAATCTGCAAAAACATTAGTGCATGCCCTCATCATCTCCCGCCTCGACTACTGCAACCTCCTGCTCTCTGGCCTCCCTTCCAACACTCTTGCACCCCTCCAATCTATCCTAAACTCTGCAGCCCGCTTAATCCACCTCTCCCCTCGCTACTCCCCAGCCTCGCCACTCTGCCAATCCCTTCACTGGCTTCCCATCGCCCAACGACTCCAGTTCAAAACATTAACCATGACATACAAAGCCATGCACAACCTGTCTCCTCCCTACATCTGTGACCTAGTCTCCCGGTACCTACCTGCACGCAACCTTAGATCCTCACAAGATCTCCTTCTCTGCTCCTCTCTTATCTCCTCTTCCCACAATCGTGTACAAGATTTCTCCCGTGCATCCCCCATACTCTGGAACGCTCTACCTCAGCACATCAGACTCTCCACGACCGTGGAAAGCTTCAAGAGGAACCTCAAGACCCACCTCTTCCAACAAGCCTACAACCTACAATAGCCTTCAGCCCAGTAGACCACTGCGCAACCAGCTCTGTCCTCACCTATTGTACCATCACCCATTCCCTGTAGACTGTGAGCCCTCGCGGGCAGGGTCCTCTCTCCTCCTATACCAGTCTGTCTTGTACTGTTAATGATTGTTGTACGTATACCCTCTTTCACTTGTAAAGCGCCATGGAATAAATGGCGCTATAATAATAAATAATAATAATAATAATAATTAAACGCTGCAGTTGAAAAAGCAGCAAAAAAGCAGGTAAAAAGCAGGTAAAAAGCAAAGTGGGACCCTAGCCTTACAATGCAGATCAATGGGAAGTCTCGGAAGATGCCGGAATCTACAACTCCTTGTCCTTAACAATGGTAAGGAAATGTTGGGAGTTGTTATCAGACTGCAGACCATATGTGGCGCCCTGGCCTAGCCAGGTCGTCACAGATAACATACAAACACCCCCCACCCCTACTAGACAGGGACATCAGCCAAACAAAAACCCTTGTTGCCTCCCTCCAGTATCTGATGTCCACACCAGGTGGGGCGGAGCTAAGCGGTTGGCTCCACCCACCGAGGAGTTCACAGGCCTGGAGGCGGGAAAAGTGATGGAGTTTAGTGTAGGAGTTCAAAGTGAGAGGAGTAAACACTTGGGTGTCTGGGTTTGTGGCCCAGGCACTAACAGCAAGGTTGGCAGACAGTGGTGGCCGTCTGCAGGAGTGATGGAGCAACGCGGAACTGTAGGACCGGGGACGGGCGACGGCCCGCCGGTACCGACCGGGGAGCGAAGTGAATCCAGCACACACAGGCAGGGCCATCGGACCCCGACCAGGCTTGGAGCCGCCGACAATAGTCAGATCCGAATGTGACTGGAACCCCAGGGTTTTCACAACAGCAAAAGTCCCGATTGAAGGCAACAGCCCACACCGTGAGGGTATACAGCTACCGCCTAAGGCTAGAGACCCAAGGGCCAGCGTCTGCGGGCAAACGGGCTCCTCCGGTACCCATACACCGGGGAGCGGACTACCGTTGGGAATCCATAGTAGTCAGAAAGAAGAACATCAAGGTGCAGGGAAAGACAGCCGCCATCACCTGTCCGTGGAGAAGCACTGCAGCCGGCTGCGGGATCCGTCAATCCAGCCGTTTGGTTTACCGAGGACTTTGTACCTTTCTTGCTGAGTGAGTACACCCGTGCCATCCAGCACCGCGCCGCGCCGTCCCTGCAACCCTGCACCTCACCGACCCTGCCTCCCCGTCACAACATCACCGGGCCCCGGGACCACCGACGCCTACCCACGGAGGGGGAAAACAACATCTCAGCTGCTCCCTACCATCGCTCCCGGGATCCCCGTCACCAGCAGCGGTGGTGCTCATCTTCACCACGACCTGTGGGTGGCGTCATGGACTAAATCCCCCAAACCAACCACCCCTTTCACTCACGGGCGAGGAGCGCCGCTTGAGTCCCCGATTCCGGCCCACCGCTCGAGCCACCGAGCAGCAGCAGCAGCGCCGGACCCGAGCGTTAGCGAGAGTCCAGCAGCGACGGTGTCCTCCCCGCCCGCGACACATACAGGAACCACAATACTGATAAGACGCAGGCAATATCACAAATAATCATTTACATCCAGGTACCTTTATAGGTGCCACTTTCTGAGTCGATCCTTTTTCTCTCCACGCAGTACAGACGCCATGATGAGGTTTCATGCCCACCGCTCGTCTCTGAAGCCCTCCATCTTTATTCTTCAGCAGCACTTCCCCACACAGCACCTTTACAAATAAAAGTATCATTATACTGTCCCATAAATACCTTCCATTACCCCTACACACACACACACACACACACACACACAATACAATGCACCCCCATTACCCCTATACGCATACACACACACACACAATAGAATGCACCCTCCATTACCCTTCCCCCTCCCCCCCATACACACACACACAATACACCCTCATTACCCCTATACGCACACACACAATACAATGCACCCTCCATTACCCTTCCACACACACACACAATACACCCCCATTACCCCTATACGCACGCGCACACACACACACACACACAATACAATACACCCTCCATTACCCTTCCCCCCACACACAATACAATACTCCCCCCATTACCCCTATATGCACACACACACACACACACACACAATAGAATGCACCCTCCATTACCCCTCCTCCCCACACATAATACAATGCACCCTCCATTACCCTTCCCCCTCCCACACACACACACAAAAGCACACACTACACCCCCATTACCCCTATACGCACACACACACACTACAATACACCCTCCATTAGCCTCCCCCCCACACACACACAATAAAATGCACCCCCATTGCCCCTATACGCAAACACAATAGAATGCACCCTCCATTACCCCTCTCCCACACACACACACACAATACAATGCACCCCCATTACCCCTACACACACACACACACACTACAATGCACTCCCCCATTATCCCTCTCCCCCACACACACAATACAATGCACCCCCCATTACCCCTCCCCCCACACAATACAATGCACCCCCCATTACCCCTCCCACCACACACAATACAATGCACCCTCCATTACCCTCTCCCCAGACAAAATACAATGCACCCCCATCACCACCTACACACACAAATTACACTGCCCCATCACTATACCCTCCTGCTCCCCCCCTCCCTTGGATTACAGTAACCAACCCTGCCTGTCACAAAGCTGTGTTCCTTCATAAATGCTCCTTGTTATGTGTCCTCATCCCCATTAATTAAAACTGTCTCTTCGGCTCCTCCATGGGGCGTTTACCGCTGCCTGATGCGTCCAGCGTGGCGCCCGCAGCATTGTGATGACGTCAGCAATGTGCTGATCTCATCACGTTGCACGTCGCGGGGGCGGGGTCCAGTCCCGGCGCACTAATCAAATGTATTTACGTCTGAAAGATGCAAATACATTTCAATAGTAACTGGAAGGAGGAAGCTGCGGTCACCGGCGCGCTCCTCTGCAGGGCCGGTGACAGCACAGTGCGCTGCCTCCTCGTCCTGCTGCAGCTAGTGTGCTCGTGCACACAGTGCAGAGGAGCACGGCGGTGACAGCAGAGAGAGGCCCACTACAGGCACTGGCCCACTACAGGGACCGGCTCATCTGGCATTTGCCAGGCTATGTGCGCACGTGTGCGTAATTCATGCAGTTACGCTGCGCTTTGTAGCGCAGCGTAACTGCATGCGTCCTGCGTCCCCTGCACAATCTATGGAGATTGTGCAGGGGCCGTGCGCACGTGGCGTCTTAGAGCACAGCGCTTCGGCTGCTGCCCGAAGCGCTGCGTTCAAGAAGTGACATGTCACTTCTTCTGTGCGCTTTGCCGGCAGCCCCTGCTCTGTCTATGGCAGGAGCTGCAGGCAGAGCGCATGGAATCGGCTTTTTTTTTCTACGGACATTTTCTGCAGCGATTTGAAGCGCACGTGTGCTCTTCAGATCGCTGCAGAAATTTCTGCAGGGCTAGTACGCAACGTGCGCACATAGCCCCAGACTTGCCCTATGGTCAGTCTGGGCTTGGGGGGACCCCACGTCATTTTATGGGTGAAAATAATGAATTTGTGGCTAAAAACAAGGCTAAACAGTGCCTTATGAAAGGCAGTAAAGGGTGCAAGATTACAAAATGCAAGGGAGTGGGACATATATATATCTTTCTTATCTATCTATTTATTCATTCAGCTATCTTTCTAGCTTTTGACTGTATGTAACCCTTCACACGGACGGCACATGGATGGCACATGAACTGTATACAGAACGAAATGGATGTGGTTGTCACACGGATGCATATGTGGAAAAACAGGACCGTTTTTTGTGGACCACAAAAAACGGGACGGTCGTGTGAATGTAGCATGTAGAAGTCTAGTGCATGCTGTGATTTTTTTTTTTTCACACAGACATTTGGTTTCTGTGGAAAAAACAACTTGTCATCTGAACAAACAATAAATAACATTGGTCTTAGTGCTATCTGTATGAGGTCAGTTTTTATCAGGGACAGCACCCTGTCTGAAAATATGGCTGTGTGAACCTATCTAGACGTGGTGATTTTGCTGATATGTTGAGGGAAAATCCACAGCAAATATTCTGTGTGAACATGCACTTAAGAAAATAATGTTTCACCAATATTATTTCACTTTTGTAAATGTTTAACTTATTTCTCGATATGACCTTATTATGCTAGCGAGAAGGGCATTCAGAAACCTGCCAGTCGTCTCATATCGGTGTCCTCCACAAATGAATGTACAGGTGTCTTTGTCTGCACGTATATTTAATTAGCTTTACACAGTTTAAACTCTGACCTTATTGCTATCTGTTCTCTATGAAATGAAGTGATGTCTAAGGAATTTAATGAGTCAGCAGTGCGTACAAATAGAAACAAGGAAGCATTTTATTATTTCTGGAGCAGGATTGCTAAAACACAGCATCTCCAATAAAAAGTGAAGCATACAGGGACAAAAAGTGTAGCATGTAATGATTGGTATAACAAGCAGATGGATATCGTAATGTGAGTTATGTTTTTTGTATGGTTGTGCTTTTTCCATGCAATTACTGTTATAATTTTGGATGCAGTAGTCCAAGCAAGAATGAAGCATAGCAACAGCAAGGCTGTGTGCGCACGTGTGCTTTTTTCATGCTTTTACGATGCGTTCTGCATGGCAGCGTAAAAGCATGCGTCCTGCGTCCCCAGCACAATCTATGAAGATTGTGCAAATTCTATCCGAACGTTGCGTTCTAAAAAGCAACATGTCACTTTTGTGCGTTCCAGATGCTTTCCCCACTCTGTCTATGGTAGAGCAAGCATCCAGAACACCTGAATTCCGCATGCACAATGCTTTCAAAACGCAGCATTTCGGCTGCGTTTTGAAATGCACATGCAGTGACTTAAACGCTGCGGAATTGAACACAGAGACGTGCGCACACACCCTAAGAGTTTTTGCAGAGTTAAAAGGTAAAGAAAGGTCAAATTCTAGAGGTGTTTTTGTTTTTTTCTTAAGTACAGGTGACATGAGCTAGCGAGTGATCATTCCCTAAATGAATGAAAGATTTGAATGAAATAACCCCAAGACAAGAAATGTTCTATTTGGGAGTTATAGTAGAACCACACACAAAAAAATTCACAGCAACAAAAGGGGAACAGCGTTTACCTGCCCAGGCCTCAGAATTAAATGCAGTAACAAGATACAGCAAAACCCCTTAATAAAGATGGAGGCAACAGGTGCAAACTACTGTGCACCTACATGTGTGAACGGCGCCTTATACAAGCCATTTGTGTGCAATTTTAATACTAAGCAATCACCCCTCCATGAATTGGCAGTGTATGAGTGGTTGCTCCATCACTGTTCTTCACCTGTGTATGGTTGCGTAAAACAGCCTGTAATTCGCCAATGGGTGCAAGAAAAAAAAACAGATGTCACACGGACCATTCGTATGCCATACAATTTTATGGATACATTACCATTCTGTAGCAAAGAACACTGTAAATGGTCCTATAAATGATTATTCCCTTATTCAATGTTAGCATTCTAGAGTGCAGCTGTATTTTTGTAGTTATGTGTTTTCAGCTAGCACCTGTTCACATCTGCTGGATGTGCGTCAGTCTTTTTATGTGTAGTGAGTTTCTTTCTGACTGGACATTCCGCCCTATAACCAGGCTGTATCCACCTTCCTTAATAGCTTGATCCTTTCTACCCAGACATGTAGGTTTTTAATCCAGATAGTGGCATGTCAAGTTAGGATCCAAGTATATAAGAGATCACCTTGTGTTTGGTTATTGGGCTCACATGCATTTGTCAATACATATTATTATTATTATTTATAAAGCACCATTAATTCCACGGAGCTGTACATGAGAAGGGGTTACATAAAGAATACATATACAAGTTACAGTAGACAGACTAGTACAGAGGGAAGAGGGCCCTGCCCTTGCAGGCTTACATTCTATAGGATTTTGGGGAGGAGACAGTAGGTGGGGTGTAGATTGGGCGGCAGCTCCGTACGGTGGTCGGGCGGCAGCTCCGCACGGTGGTGAAGCAGTATGGCCATTGTACATTATAGGCATTTCTGAACAGATGAGTTTTCAGGTTCCGTTTAAGCTTGCAAGGATAGCAGATAATCTGACGTGTTGAGGCAGCGAGTTCCAGGGGATGCTCGGGAGAAGTCTTGGAGTTGGTTGCGTGAGGAGCGAATGAGCGAAGAGGAGAGAAGGAGATCTTGGTAGGACCGGAGGTGACGTGTTGGAGTGTAGTGGGAGATTAGTTCAGAGATATACGGAGGAGACAGATTATGCACAGCTTTGTAGGTCAGTGTTAGTAGTTTGAATTGGATACGGTGGAAGACTGGGAGCCAGTGGAGGGACTTGCAGAGAGGAGAAGCGGGGTGGTATTGATGAGAGAGGTGGATCAGACGGGCAGCAGAGTTAAGGATGGACTGGAGGGGGTTGAGCGTGTTAGCAGGGAGGCCACAGAGGAGGATGTTACAGTAATCGAGGCGGGTGATTATAAGGGCATGCACTAGCATTTTTGTGGATTGCGAATTGAGGAAAGGACGGATTCTGGAAATATTTTTGAGTTGAAGATGGCAGGAGGTGGTGAGGGATTGGATGTGTGGTATGAAAGACAAGGAAGAGTCAAAGGTCACTCCGAGGCACCGAACTTTGGGTACTGGCGAGAGCATGGTGTTATTTATTGTAATAGATCAGGTGGAGAGTGTAGGTGAGATTGAGGAAAGATGATTAGTTCAGTTTTGGCCACATTGAGCTTTAGGAAGCGAGAGGAGAAAAAGGAGGATATAGCAGATAGACACTTCGGGATTCTGGACAGCAGAGATGTGATATCTGGGCCAGAGAGGTAGATCTAAGTGTCATCGGCATATAGATGGTACTGGAAGCCATTTGACTTTATGAGTTGTCCCAGGCCAAATATGTAGATAGAAAAAAGTAAGGGTCCCAGTACAGAGCCTTGAGGGACGCCAACAGAGAGATGGCAGGATGAAGAGGTTGTGTGGGAGTGGGAGACACTAAAAGTGCGCTGGAAAGTTATGAAGAGATCCAAGAGAGGACAAGATCTCTGACAGCAAGGGAAGAGAGGATCTGTAATAGGAGGGAGTGGTCGACAGTATCGAAGGCTGAGGACACGTCTAGAAGTAGGAGTATGGAGAAGTGCTTGTTAGCTTTGGCAGTTAATCTTTCGTGATTTTAGTCAGGGCAGTTTCGGTAGAATGATGTGGACGGAAGCCGGACTGTAGGTTGTCAAAGAGAGAGTTAGATGAGAGGTGGGAGGAAAGTTCAGCATGGACATGCTGTTCCAGGAGTTTTGAGGTGAATGGGAGTAGTGATATGGGGCGGTAGCTGTTAGTAGAGGTTGGGTCGAGGGAAGGTTTCCTTAGGATAGGTGTGACTGTTGCATGTTTAAAGACAGAGGGGAAGATACCAGTTGTTAAAGATACGTTGAAAAGATGGGTTAAGGCTGGAATAAGGATAGTGGTGAGGTTGGGGAGGAGGTGGGATGGGATGGGGTCAAGTGCACAGGTAGTGAGGTGCACTTTTGAGAGAAGACGTGAAAGCTCTCCTTCGGTGATGGTGGGGAGGAAGTTTATAGGGGAGAGGCAGTGGTCAGTTAAATGAAGGGGTTGTGGTGACTGAGCAGTGAAGATTTGCCTTATTTGGTCGATTTTTTCTTTGAAATAAGTGGCAAAGTCTTCAGAAATGAGGGAAGTTGGAGGGGGCAGTGTTGGGCGAAGGAGGGAGTTGAAAGTATTGAATAACTGTTTGGGGTGGTGTGTTAAAGAGGATATAAGGTTTCTGAAGTATTCCTGTTTAGCGGAGGTGAGGGCTGAACGAAATGTGTGAATTGCATTTTTGAATGTGGTGAAGTCTTCCTGGGAGTGCGTTTTCTTCCACCGCCGCTCTGCAGCCCTAGACACTTGCCGAAGTTTTTTAGTGAGGCTGTTGTGCCAGAGTCAGAGAGGGTGTGCATGTTGACGTGTGCAAGGTTTCTGCGGGAATGTGCTAGGTGCTGGACATTGGGGGCAGGTGAGAAGGACAGGGCTGAAAAGGTCAGTAGATGGCGGTCAGATAGGGGAGGGAAGAAGTTGTGAAGTCAGAAACGGAACAGAGGTGGGTGAAGATAAGGTCTAGTGTGGGTCCATCTTTATGGGTGGCAGAGGTGGACCACTGAGTTAGACCAAAAGACGAAGCGAGGGGCAGGAGTTTGGAGGCTGCCGACTGGTGGTTGTCAGTGGGGATGTTGAAGTCACCCATGATGATAGTGGGAATGCCAGTGTGTCGCCAGGGGTTAAGGGGATACCCAGAACCGGGCCAAGGGGTCGCTTCTGGAAAGGGGATCACGGTGTCGTGACCCGGTCTGTGCTCCCTGGTTCCACAATAAAAAGGGGGGTTATGTTCGTGACGCCACCCGTGGAATGTGATCAGAGATGACCACCGCTGCTGCAGAACCTCCGGGGTGATGGAAGGCAGCTTGAGATGGGACGGCTCCCCACGGGTAGAGCCTTTTCCCCGGGGCAGTGTGTAAGTCTATGGGGGGAGTGCAGGACACGAGCACAATAAACAGGCAGACTCACGGTTTTGCAGTTTCTTTGTCTTTTACTGATGATGTTATTCAGCAGAGTACTGTCCACGGAGTCTGTGAGGGGTTCAGGGCTTCTCCCACCCAGCCGGGCCGTTTTGGCTTCCTTGCCTGCACTGTGTGTCTGTGGCCCTGCCGCTGTGTGAACTATGCAGCCGGCCCTGTGCTCCTCGGTACCGACATGACAGGCAACTCGAGTCCTTACTAGTATGTTCCTGAACTCTGCGCTTGTTGCTTGTGTCTGTGGTACAGGTGAAAGATCTGGAATCTTCACTTTTCTGGTGTTCACTGTGCAGTATGTAACCTGCAGTCTCGGATCCAGCATCCGTTCTGTGTGCTCCACTGGGGATGAGCTCTGCAATGCTCTGTCTCCCAGGAATGTTCCTCTGTGTACTCTTTCTCCTTTCCTCAGACCCTCAGCTAGGCCTGGAATTGGTCAGTGGATCCTGAGGTGAGCTCAAGCCAGCTCCAACCTGCAGATCCTTTCTCCTCAGTGCTCTGCACTGAACTTCCAAACTGAAACTACTCCTGACCATTTCCTCCCCCCAGCAGAATGTACAGGGAAGCAGCTTGGTCTCCCCCTTCTGGCCAGGAGGTCTTGGTGTTGTGTGTGGGGAGTTAACCCTTTGTGTTGTTACTGTGGCAACCCTGGGGTGCCACATTCCCCCTTAGTGAAGAACAGTACTCCGGGACTGTGAAACAAACAAACAAGTTATCAACAACAAGTGTATATATAAATACAGAGTCTCAAAAGGAAAAAGTACAAAAACCTTAAAGCTCAAAAAGAGTCCAAAATGTTCAAAAATATATAAGTGTTCATACAGTATAGTCTCTGTAGGTACTGGGCTTTTGGTCTTAACGTTGCAATTAAATAAACATTTCAATCAACAAACACTTCTTAAAGGTGTCTCTACTCTGGTCGTAAGTGCAGTAGGCCTCACGGCCCTCGGGCCACCAACAATGTGATCAAGTTGTAACTCTCCGTGCTGCCACCTTACACCACTCTTCTCTCACCTTTTCTGTACACTAAACTGTTACGGTTTTTCATATAAACATTATAACATATGTACATTTTATATGCAATTCCACATTAGTCTTTATATCTTGCTGGTATCTGACCCTGAGTACTACGCTGTGACCTGCGTACTGCTGGTGTACTGGGTGTACTTAGCATAATGGTGTGAGTGGAAGTGTACCTATTTGGTGTTTCTGGTACTTGTGAGGATGGGGGGCTGACTGTAGGACTGGCAAGCTCACTGGGACCAGGAATCTGTTCTTCCTCTACGGTTTCAACTTCCAGTTCTTCTTGTCTTGAGACTTCTTGTGGTATGGGTTCTGATTGTGGTTCCACCACTTGAGGGAAGGCGATCATTGGGACTACTACTGCTCCATAGTAATTTGGCCATGTTTTTGGGAAATCTCCTAAGACTGTATGGAATACATCTTCTTCCTTCTTGACAGGTTGTACCTGTATGGGTAAGGTGACTTCTGGTGTCTTCAGGGTTTCAGGACACGGTTTGAGTTGATCTCTTGACACGACAGCTGATGTCCTTCCTTCATCCTTACTGATGAGACACACTTTGGGATTATCCATACTGGATGGTAAGACTGTATATGGGGTGGTTTCCCACTGATTATCCAATTTGTTTGTGCGCCGTTTCCTCTTGAGAACTTGGTCACCAGGTTGCAATGGGGTTGCTAGAGCATGCTGGTTGAAGGTTCTCTCCTGTCTTCCCCTAGCTTGTTGGAGACTTTTCTCTACGCACTCTTGTACTTGGCGATACTGCTGCTGACGTAGGGTATCCCAATTGGATTCTTGAACTTCCGCATCTGGCTTCAGAATTCCCATATCTAAATCAATTGGCAGTTTACCGGGCCTTGCACGCATGAGGTAAGCGGGGGTGCAGTTTGTAGAACTCACCGGGACATGATTGTACAAGTCCACCAAGTCTGGCAATTTCTCTGGCCATTGATTTCTTTCTGACTCTGGTAAGGTCTTCAACAGGTCAATCACAATATGGTTCATCTTCTCACATAAGCCATTTGTTTGGGGATGGTATGCTGTTGTGCGGATCTTTTTACAGCCATACATGTTGCAGAATTCTTGGAAGATCTGTGATTCGAAAGCTGGACCTTGATCTGCAAGGACTTGTTCTGGGTAACCATGGGGTCTGCAAAAGTACGTCTGGAATGCTTTAGCTGCTGTTCTAGCTGTAAGGTCTTTCACGGGTACCACCACTAAGAAGCGTGAGTAATGGTCCACGATGGTTAAGGCATAGACATAGCCGGACCGGCTTGGTGACAACTTGACGTGGTCTAATGCGACTAGCTCGAGTGGTTGCTTGGTTACTATGGACTGGAGTGGAGCTCTCTGGTTCTGTTGATCCTTTCTTCTGAGGTTGCACGGTCCGCATTTTCTACACCAATCTTCAATTGATTTTCTCATGCCAACCCAGTAGAATCTTTCTCTTAAGAGCACTTCCAACTTTTTCCAACCAAAATGACCAGCACCGTTGTGGTAAGCTTCCAGAACCATCTTGACGTCTCTCTTGGGCACAATGATCTGCCAGACCAACTCATGTGTTTTTGGATTGGTGTGCCTTCTACAGAGCTTCCCTTGGTACAGGAACAATTTACCTCTCTCTTTCCAGAGATGTTGCGTCTCAGCTGGGGCATTCTGATTAGGGTATGCACCTTGTTGTGTAAGCAGTTCTTTCACTAGCTTCACAGCTGGATCACTGTCTTGTGTGTCAGCCCATCCGTGGTGTGCTAATGGGTTGAGAGTTGCCTGCTGTTGTTTTTGGTAGACACTCGGTTGATACTGTCCCATCTTAGGACGGTGAAAGGCCGGCAGCTCAATTTCTTCCAGTCCCTCCGGTTCCTCTTCCACGTCCCCCGAGTGTGGCATCCGGGATAAGGCATCTGCATTCCCATTCTTGTGGCCTGCCCTGTACTTGATGACAAAGTTGTAGTTTGACAGTCGGGCTATCCATCGCTGTTCCAGCGCACCTAGTTTTGCAGAGTCCAGGTGGGTCAACGGATTGTTGTCAGTAAAGATGGTAAATTCTGCAGCTGCCAGGTAGTGTTTGAAACGCTCTGTTACAGCCCAAACTACTGCCAGTAGTTCTAACTTGAAGGAGCTGTAATTCTCTGGGTTTCTTTCTGTAGGCCGGAGCTTCCTGCTTGCAAAAGCAATAACTTTCTCCTTGCCTTCCTGCTTTTGAGACAATACTGCTCCCAGTCCTACGTTGCTGGCATCCGTGTACAAAATGAAGGGTTGATGGTAATCTGGATATGCCAGGATCTCTTCTCCTGTCAGTGCCCACTTCAACTTCTTAAAGGACTCTTCTCTCTCATCACTCCACTGGAAAGGAGGATTTCGGGCTGCAGACTTCTTTGACTGTCCTACCAGGATGTCTTGTAGGGGAGCTGCTAGCTTCGTGAACCCTTTTATAAATCTTCTATAGTAGCCTACCAGTCCCAGGAATTGCCTCACCTCTTTCACGCTGGTGGGTCTCGGCCAATCTCTGATCACGGTAACTTTTTCAGGATCTGGTGCTACCCCTTCTGAGCTCACGACATGTCCCAGGTACTGTACCCTTGGCTTTAGAAGGTGACACTTGGATGGCTTGATTTTCATGCCGTATCCGGATAAGGCTTCAAACACTTCTGCCAGGTCTTGTAGATGCTGTTCATAGGTCTTGGAGTAGACTATGACGTCATCCAGGTACAGGAGGACAGTTTCAAAGTTCTTATGTCCTAGGCAGCACTCCATCATTCGCTGGAAGGTACCAGGCGCGTTGCAGAGTCCAAACGGCATACAATTGAACTCACAGAGGCCCATCGGCGTGGTGAACGCTGTCTTCTCCTTATCAGCCTCTGCCACAGGAACTTGCCAATACCCACTAGTCAGATCTAGGGTGGAAAAGTAAGTAGCGGATTTTAATGCAGCCAATGACTCTTCTATCCTAGGTAATGGGTATGCATCCTTGTGTGTAATGCGGTTGATCTGTCGGTAGTCTACACACATCCTCATGGTCCCATCTTTTTTCTTAACTAGCACTAGTGGGGCTGCCCAGGGGCTACAACTGTCTCTTATTACCCCTGCTTCTTTCATTTCTTTGAGCATGTCTTTGGCGCATTGGTAGTGAGCCGGTGGTACTGGTCTATACCTCTCCTTTATGGGTGGATGGTTACCTGTGGGTATAGTGTGCTCTACCCCTTTGATCTGCCCAAAGTCTAATGGGTGTTTGCTGAATATTTGTTCATATTCTTTCACTACCCTGTATACTCCATGCTTTTGATGGGAGGGTGTAGAATCGGTACCTACATGTAGCTTTTGGCACCAATCCTCCAGCTTTCCCTCTGAGCCATTGTCTTCCGCCTGACTTGACGGCTTCAAGGGCTCAACGGTGGTGATGGCGTTGTTATCAACCGTATATAGCTTAGCCATGGTAGCATACTTTGGTAGGGTGACCTCATCTTCCCCACAATTTAGAAGGCGTATTGGCACTCTTCCCCGATGTACCTCAACTATTCCTCTGGCCGTCAGTACAGTGGGCCTACTGTCTGAGTACACGGGTTCTACCAGGGCCTGATAGTCTCGCCCTCTGATGCCTATTGCAGCTCTACACCAGACCAGCATTTCTGTTTTGGGAGGAATTACAATAGGTATTGGGTCACTTACCCTTGCACTGCCAATTTCACCTCCTGACATTTCTACCTGCTGCTTCAGCATCAAGGCTTTAATTTCCTTCTGCAGGAGTCTCTGTTGCCCAGGTTTGGCAGTCTCGACGATCTGCTGCAAGACAGTAATTACCTCTGCAAAACAATTTTCAATTACATTCATTCCTAGCAGCATAGTTGGTTCACGTTCTCGTCGGTCAACATCAACAATGATAATACCCTGATTCTGCAATTCTACTCTCCCAATCTTAATGGTCATTTCTCTGAAACCAACCTGTGGTACTAATTCACCATTACTAGCCCATATATTCAATGCAACATTAGATGGACCACTGCTAACGTCTGAATCAGCCCAGTACCTCTTATAAAGGACATGCGGAATTGATGATATTTGGGAACCAGTGTCCAGCAAGGCGTTGAGCGGAATGCCATCCAGCACGATGGGGATGACTGGACGTCCCCCCACATACTTGTCGTGCCAGGGTGAAGGACCTTGAGAGTTCATTCCTGAGGAGCGGCCCGCCTCCCCAGGGGATCCCCATTTAAAGCACATTCACGGGCAAAGTGACCTGGTTCATTGCAACGGCGGCAAATGGGCTGTCCATCCGGCTGGTAGCGGTCGCTGGGTCGTCCTCTCGTCGCTTGGTATCTCCTAGGCCTCACCCATGGGACATCCCCCTTGCTGGTCGCCAGCTCAATCTTGGGTGCAGACTTGGATCCACGCAGCTCCTGGACGATTCTAGCCATGGAAGCAACGGTGTCTGTCAGGGCTTCAAGCTTTTGATGGAGAGCCTCATTAGTGATGGGCTCCAGGTGGTTAGCAACAGCCGCTGACATGGCCGATGTCACCGGCACTACTGGCTGCTGGGGTGCCACTGTAAGGTGTTGAACAGAGTCTATATCCTGCGGCTCCTCCACCTGCTGGAGGCGGATGGCTCTATCCTTTAGCTGGGCAAATGTTAGTCCTGGATCCTGGATCACCATCATGCTGAGTTGTCCCCGGTGGGAAGGGGATGAGAGTCCATCCAGGAATTGGTCTATCAGCAGCTTATCTGCTCCAGGGGCTAAGGCAGGTTCTGCTAATTTAAGTGCTCTGAGCGCCTCCTGCAAGTTTAAGGCAAAGTCTCTTGCGCTCTCTCTAGGTTTTTGCTTGCATCCAAAGAACCTCATTTTAGCCCGGCTGCCAGCAGTGGATTCAAAAGCTGCTTTTAGTCCAGCTATTATATGCTCTACAGTGTCCTTTGCATCGTCCAGCCAGGATGTAGCCTCCCGCTGGGCATTGCCAGTTAACTGTCCCATAAGCATACCAACACGCTGAGCTTCTGTCAGGGGGTACATGCTGTAGTAGATTTTTAGCTTTCCGATAAAGTCATTAAGTGTGTTGGGCTCACCTGAGTACTGCGGCAGCCACACTGCACCCGGGGTGTACGGCATCAGGAACGGCATGATAGGTGCCGCTGCACCTCCGGGTACAACAGCGTCTCCCTGCTGCGACATCTTTGCGCCCCCTTAGTTAATTTCACCAGTCTTCTTGACAGTAAGCCTGGGACACTTTTCTGCGTTTTCGTTCGAGTCGCAGCACCGAGCGCACCTCCTCTGCAAGCGGTAGGCGGAGTCTTAGTTTAGGCGCGGTTTTCCCGCGCGTAGCAGGTAATGGCGTGATTAAAGATGGCGCCTGGAAAATGTTACCAATGATGTTTTGGGATTTTTCCAGGTATCTTTGCAAAGTTTAAAGTCCGTTCTTTGTTGCAACAATTCACAGTGCAAGTCTTTTATGCGATGCAATAAGTCTTTACAGGCACACGTCACCCGGGTTGCAGCCGGGTCCAGTCCGCATCCTGTTCGTGACGCCAAAGTTGTGTCGCCAGGGGTTAAGGGGATACCCAGAACCGGGCCAAGGGGTCGCTTCTGGAAAGGGGATCACGGTGTCGTGACCCGGTCTGTGCTCCCTGGTTCCACAATAAAAAGGGGGGTTATGTTCGTGACGCCACCCGTGGAATGTGATCAGAGATGACCACCGCTGCTGCAGAACCTCCGGGGTGATGGAAGGCAGCTTGAGATGGGACGGCTCCCCACGGGTAGAGCCTTTTCCCCGGGGCAGTGTGTAAGTCTATGGGGGGAGTGCAGGACACGAGCACAATAAACAGGCAGACTCACGGTTTTGCAGTTTCTTTGTCTTTTACTGATGATGTTATTCAGCAGAGTACTGTCCACGGAGTCTGTGAGGGGTTCAGGGCTTCTCCCACCCAGCCGGGCCGTTTTGGCTTCCTTGCCTGCACTGTGTGTCTGTGGCCCTGCCGCTGTGTGAACTATGCAGCCGGCCCTGTGCTCCTCGGTACCGACATGACAGGCAACTCGAGTCCTTACTAGTATGTTCCTGAACTCTGCGCTTGTTGCTTGTGTCTGTGGTACAGGTGAAAGATCTGGAATCTTCACTTTTCTGGTGTTCACTGTGCAGTATGTAACCTGCAGTCTCGGATCCAGCATCCGTTCTGTGTGCTCCACTGGGGATGAGCTCTGCAATGCTCTGTCTCCCAGGAATGTTCCTCTGTGTACTCTTTCTCCTTTCCTCAGACCCTCAGCTAGGCCTGGAATTGGTCAGTGGATCCTGAGGTGAGCTCAAGCCAGCTCCAACCTGCAGATCCTTTCTCCTCAGTGCTCTGCACTGAACTTCCAAACTGAAACTACTCCTGACCATTTCCTCCCCCCAGCAGAATGTACAGGGAAGCAGCTTGGTCTCCCCCTTCTGGCCAGGAGGTCTTGGTGTTGTGTGTGGGGAGTTAACCCTTTGTGTTGTTACTGTGGCAACCCTGGGGTGCCACACCAGCAAAGAGAAAGTGTAGAAGCCAGGTAGAGAAGTGGTCGAGGAAGGCAATGGTAGCGCCCGGGGGTCTGTATATGACAACCACTTGGAGGTTAGAGGGAGAATAGATTCGGACAGAGTGCACTTCAAAGGAAGGCAGGACAAGGGAGGGTAGAGGTGGGATTGGGTTCAAGCTGCAGTTGTTTGAAAAAAGACCCACTCCTCCACCCTGTCTATTGCCAGGGTGAGGAGTGTGGGTGAAGTGAAGACCACCGTAGCATAGTGCAGCAGGGGAGGCAGTGTTGGAGGGTGTCAGCCATGTTTCGGTGAGGCCCAGAAAGGATAGATTGCTGGAGGTGAAGAGATCGTGAATGATGTGCAGTTTATTACAGTCAGAACGGGCATTCCAGAGTGCTCCAGAGAAAGGGAGCGCTGTAGTAGGTGAGAGGGGAATGGATTTTATATTGGAGAGATTGCAGTAGTTACTAGTATGTGGGGAGTGATAAGTAGGTAATAAAGAGGGGTGTACCACCTGTGGGGGGGCCAGGATTGGGGGATATGTCACCAGCAGTGAGAAGAAGTAGAGAAAGGGAGAGCAGGTGGGAAAAGGAGAGTGGACGGCATGGTCTGCGTGATATTAGGAGCGATCTAAGATTTAGGAGCAGGTCAGCAGATGAGGACAGATGAGAAGGCAGGAGGGAAGGGGAGATGAATATATGGAAAGTGCTGGGGTGTGGGGATAGCAAAGGAGAGTAAGGAGGAGAGGGGCAAAGACTGAGGGCAAAGGTGAACATGGTGGGAGTTAGGTGTTAAGTATGGGAATTATCAAATAAATTGTGACAGTGGCAGTTAGAAAAAGTTAAATATTACCTTCTGGTCACTTCTGGGACATTTCTGGTATATTTCTGCCACCCCACTTAATAAATCACACATATGAAATCACACCAGACCAGGGTCATAGCAGACCTGCACCATCAAATTTATACATCTCTGAAGGCCTACAGAATGACCCAGGTGTGAGCAGAAGGGAGGGGTCGTACTAAGACAGAGCACAGAATCACACCAGGGGTAAATTAGCAGAAAGAAACTAAGGCCCCACTCACACTTGCGCTATTTTGACGCAAATGGTATTTACATTTATTTACAGTGGAAGCGTGTTAATATGCCGTGTGAGTGTGTCATGCAGTACCCGCTTGTGTCCACATGGTGTCGCGCTTCCACTGTAAATAAATGAACTGTACTACATTACTGACGGATTCCGTTTGCGTCAAAATAGCGCAAGTGTGAGTGGGGCCTAAAAGAAGAATTTGGACTGCTTCACAGCAAGATGGCTACAAACTTAAGATGGAGGGGACATAAACAGGTGTGAACTTGGATCAAAGAGTTAAAAAAAAAAAAAAAATAAAATTATCTAATTCAAAGGGAAGGCAGTTGTTGGAGGGATATGACATACCAGTAGAAATATAGATACAGGAGAGAATAGACTTCAATGAAGAGGGCAGTTGTTGGAGGGATATGACATACCTGTGGATGAAACAGATGAATTGTCAGGTCAAAAGAGGTGGTCGCATTCAGGAGAATATATTATGAATTACACTTCTGGTATATTTCTGATGCCCCACTTATTAAATCCCACTTATGAAATCACACAGACCAGGGTCCTAGCAGACCTGCACCATCAAATTTATACATCTCTGAAAGCCTACAGAATGACACAGGTGTGAGCAGAAGGGAGGGGTCGTACTAAGGCCTCTTTCACACGCCCGTGAAAATCACGCACATGTTTCACGAACGTGTCAAAGATGAGTATTGCCCTCAGTGAGCTGTGTATGGCACACATGTGTTCTCCGTGTGTTATCCGTGATAACACACGGAGAACGGGAACTTTCTTCTCACCTGTCCCTGGCTTCGCTGTCCATGGTGTTGATCTTCGGTCTCCGGTCCTGCAGACTCCCCAATGCTGCTGCTTCCGGCCGCAGTGAAGTGAATATTAAATGAGCATAATGAGCGGCAGTCGGCAGCCGGCAGCAAGTGACAGCAGCGGCAGAGACTGCAGGGCTGGAGAGGTAACGTGTTGTTTTTTTTTTTTTTAATAGACACATGTCTTTTCTCCGGTGTGTGTCACACGGAACACATCCGTGTGTGTTACGTGTGACCTGTTTGCGTTCCGTGTGACACCCGTGATGCCGGAGAAAGACTGACATGTCGGCGTGTGGAGCACACGGGCACACGTAAGTACGGAACGGACACACATTCCGTGCAAAAATACTTATGTGTGCCCGAAACCATAGGAAAACATAGAAATATAGATACAGGACAGAATAGATTTCAATGAAGAGGGCAGTTGTTGGAGGGATATGACATACCTCTGGATGAAACTGATTAATTGTCAGGTCAAAAAAGGTGGTCGCATTCAGGAGAATATATTATGAATTACATTTCTGGTATATTTCTGATATATTTCCACTTAATAAATCCCACTTATGAAATCACACAGACCAATATGTCAGGAAAAGGGGGGAGGAAGTGGAAGTTACACCCCCCCCTTTCCACCCGACAGACAGAGCACGTGACTCGCTCTCTAGCGCCCCTATTATAGTCAGGCCAATTATGGAATTGCCCGACAATAAGCAAGGAGGCTGCTACTCTACTATGCCGATGATTTGAAGGATTCCTGGTGAGAGAAAGGTATATATTCCCCCGACTCCCGTGGGCGGAATCTATCTAAGGCTATGTGCACACGTTGCGTTTTTTTCAGCACGGAAAAAAACGCACCCTCTGGCAGAGGGGAGAATTGTAAACAATGCGTTTTGGAAAAAACGCATCAAAAACGCATGCGTTTATCGTGCGTTTTTCATGCGTTTTCTTCAGGTGCGTTTTCGACCACATGATCCAGTGACAGTGCCACAGTACATCCAGTACACAGTGCCAGCCTTCCTGCAGAGATGTGAGTGTTGTCCACGGGAGAACGCAGCTGCCCATGCCCACGATTTGGGTTCAGGCTGCTGTGGAGCTCTATGCTACCTGCAGAGAACACTCTTGTCTCCGCAGCATAAATTGACATGCTGAGGCTCAAGAAGCTGCACCAGAGGTTGGTTTATGCTGCGGAGAAGAGAAGCACAGTGGGCACGGGATTTCTAAAATTCCTTCCACTGTGCTTCTACTGCACAATGCAGCGTTATGGACACAGGGAAAACACTCTGCGCCCATAACGCTGCAAACCCTGATTGTGGCCACACAGCCTAAAATGTGTCAATGGATGTCAAACATATTATATAACGTCCCACCCCCCCTGCATATTCTAAGCTGGTGCCCTTTAGTGCCTTTAATGTGGCACTAAAGGGTGCCTAGCCTTGTATTTAGCCCCAAAAAAAAATAATTAAAATAAATGACGTGGGGTCCCCCCTATTTTTGATAGCCAGTCAGGGTAAAGCAGACAGCTGTAGCCTGCAAACCACAGCTGACAGCTTCATCTTGTCTGGTGATCAATTTGGAGGGCTCCCCAAGCTGTTTTTTTTTTTTTATTTATAAATAATTAAAAAAAAACAAAAACGTGGGGTCCCCCCCAAATTAGATCACCAGCCAAGGTGAAGCTGACAGCTGGGGTCTGGTATTCTCAGGATGGGAAGAGCCATGGTTATTGGACTCTTCTCAGCCTAAAAATAGCAGGCTACAGCCGCCCCAGAATTGGCGCATCCATTAGATGCGCCAATCCTGGCGCTTCGCCCCAACTCATCCCGCGCCCTGGTGCGGTGGCAAACTGGGTAATATATGGGGTTGATACCAGATATGTAATGTCACCTGGCATCAAGCCCAGCAATTAGTGATGTCACGGCGTCTATTTGATACCAGAAATAACTAATTGACAGTAATAGCAAAAAAAATTGACAACCAAAAAAAAATTTTTTTGAAAAAACACTCCCCAAAAACATATCCTCTTTCACCAATTTATTGAAAAGAAAAAAAATTGGGTCCACAGTATCCATTTTTGACGTCCCACGTCGCCTCTGGACCTTCTAGAATATGGGGGGCACGCTCAGGGAACGTGTCCCCCATTTTCTAGTAGTGCAGACCCTCCATTTGAGGAGAGTGGGTGCAAAGAATCTGCACCCACTCTCCACGGTTCACAGCTGCACAGTGCCGAGCAGCAGCCAGCGCAGCTCACACTGAACACAGGAAGCCATCAGCTGCTCGGAACATGTGACCGGCGCGCACTGTGAAGGAGGAGGAGGCCGCGGGGGATCAGCTCTGTGACAGGTACGGGGGTTACCGGGGGACACCGGAGGACACCGGGGGGAATAGGGGGTGACCTAGCAGGGCCTGGGGAGCAGTTTTCTGTCGCATGTGTTATTGCACATGCAACAGGAGTAGGGCGGCCGGTGTGCTGCTGTGCGCGCAGCCATGTTGGATTTTCGGGAGGGGGGTCGGGGGTCGGGGCAGGCACTTTGGCGACACCGGGGGCTTTCCTGAACTTTGCCAGGAAGTGAGGTCAACAGGAAACCTCTTGACCTCACTTCCAGGTAAATGCCTACGTTCTGTATGTCGACAAAGCCCGCGGACCGCAACAAAAAAGCAGCTCACTGCGTTGTAGCTGCGTTCTGACCCGCATCATTGATTTCAATGGGGGAGAGAACGCAGCCACAACGCACAAAAGAAGTGACATGCTGCTTTTCTTTCTGCACCAATTTTTGGCATCCAAAACGCTGCGTTTAGAAATGCAGCGTGTGCACTGATTTTTCGGCTTTCTCATACACTTTGCTGGGAAAGCTGAATGCATGCAATTTGCCACTGAAACTCTATGGTTCTAAACGCAGCGGTTCCGCGATAAAAAACGCAATGTGTGCACACAGCATAAACCTCCCCTTGTCTCACTGGTTGCCTTACAATGATCCTTGGCATAAGCTCGCTGCCACCAATCGATTACGATAACTATAACAGACGTGGGATTCAGGATCGAGATAACAGAACAGCCCAAGATTAAATTATATATGTTTAATCGCTGTAAGGGCACACTAGATGCTATAATATGGAATTTACAAAATATATATATACATGTCAGAGTACATTTACACATAAGGTAAGTATCTCTTTTTTTTTTTTTTTAAATATTCCTATAGCAGTAATGCAATTCTAAAGTTCCCTTATTCAATGTTAGCATGCTAAAGTGCAGCTGTATGTATTTTTGCTCCAAAGGTCCCACATATTATATGAACAGGAACCTGTGAAGCACATTGTGGCTTATAAGAGCCTGAGGTAACTCCAGACGAAATGCTACTGGGTTAATGACGGTGACTACCTTTTAGGGACCAATAAACCTAGGTCATAGTTTCCAGGAAGGAACTTTCAACTTAATATTCCTGGTAGACAACCACAGAGTCATTAACAATTACTTACCTCCCAACTTTTGAAGAAAGGAAAGAGGGACAAAGTGTGTGGCTCGTACAGCGTGCCGTGGCAAACTTTGACCAGGCCCCTAGCCACACCCCTAGCCACACCCATTTGGCAGTAAGGGTCATTCAGCAGATGCCCTGGACTGTTCATTCATAGTCATAGCAGCCAGAATTTTCTTATATTTATATGTCACTATATGACATGTTGCTTATTTGTGTCTATAAAGCCGTGTTCACACGTTGCATAAATTCTGTTTCTTTTTGTTTCTGCTGTCTATACCAAACTACACAATCCATTTTTGCTGCATTTTTTTGCCTTTTCTCCATTATTTAATGCGTTTTTGATTCAGATGTGAATCTGCATTTTTTAAGTGTTTTTATAGTACAGAGAAGCTTTTTTCTGTGAAACCTCTAGAGAAAAAAAAAGCACCAAAACCGCAGAGTTCAGCAGCGTCTTTTCATAGAATTACATCCACTTTGCTTGGATAATTAAACACAGTAGAATTTATGTGCAAAAAAGCAGCAGAAAAAAAATGCAGCGTTTACACTACATGGCTAATTGTCCAAGTGGAAGAGACGTCATGAAATTTACGCCCCTTTTGCGTCTAAAGACACTGCTGAGCTTTGCGATTTTGGTGTTTTTTTTTCTTTATAAGCTTCAGGATTCACATCTGCACCAAACATGTATCAAATAAAGGGACCAATGCATAAAAAATACCGCAAACACACTGTTAACAATCAGAGAAGAATGTTATTGCGCTCGTGGTTCAGACACCTGCAGAAAAAAACCACAGCATTTATGCTACGTGTGAACACTGCCTCAACAATACATTTTTATTACATTTTTTATGGGATTTAATAAAGAAAAATTATAAATTGCGCCATTTTTTTTTACGCTATTTACCAATCCTTAAAAACTGATCGCTGTGTGGTTCGGGTCGTTACGATTATAGGGACACCAAATATGTCCATGTTATTTGCTGATTTGTGATGTTTATTATTTTATAAAAAAGTGTAATAAAATTACATTCTATTTTTTTTTTTTATAATTTTTAGTAATTTTATTAGAAGATAAAAAAAACCTTTTTTCCTCTCCCTCACACACAGAGATGCTGCTCTGTACAATAGAGCTCTGTGTCCTGTGTAAGCTGCTGTGGAATCAGAGGCGGCATTGTAGGTTTATCTATATAGCGGAAAGTAGTAGAGATGGTTTTCAAAAGCCGCGCCAATGACCAAACGATGATGGAAGTATAAGATTAATGTTGCTTTATTTCATGCTCAGGTCAACGCGTTTCAGGAGACTCGGCTCCCTTCATCAGGACAAACAGGCAAAAGAACATCAAATGTTCTTTTGCCTGTTTGTCCTGATGAAGGGAGCTGATTCTCCTGAAATGCATTGACCTGAGCATGAAATAAATGAAATAAAGCAACATTAATCTTATACTTCTATCATCCTTTGGTCATTGGCGCGGCTTTTGAAAACCCATCTCTACTACTTTCCGCTATCAGCCAATGTGGGGACTGCTGCCGTGACCTGGAGTTACATGCTTATATAGGAGTTGTGACTGTCACAACTTCCATTGGTGAGTTGAACCATGTCATTTAACCCCCCTTTTCCTATTGGGGTAAGACCCTATTGTGCTTCTTTTTCCACAGTTCTCTATTTCCTTAGGTTTATCTATATAAAATCCTCCTTCTGACATCATTAATCCTAGTGGCTCAACAGCTAGAAAAGCTAGGAGGGCTGCTGGACACATGTTTGAAAGTTGCTGGATTGAATCCAAGGTAGTAAAAATAAAAATTTTTTTATAAATATATTTATATTTTTTTCTCATTTCCTTATAGTAGTTTTATGGGAACAAATAAATCTGACTCCTTCACCTACAAAGAGATGCAGTGTCCCTCTGTCCCCCTCTGTCCCCATCCATCCCCCTCTGTCCCCCTCTGTCCCTCTCTGTCCCTCTCTGTCCCTCTCTGTCCCTCTCTGTCCTGCTCTGTCCCGCTCTGTCCCGCTCTGTCCCGCTCTGTCCCGCTCTGTCCCGCTCTGTCCCTGCAGTATCTCAGTGGGTAGAATTGCTGCCTATAGACAATGAGTTCACGAGTTTGAGTCCTAGCCATCTCGGTAAATCAGAGCAGTTGAGAATTTAATTTATTCACTGCTCTGAGGGGAGGAGCCGGGACATCAGATGTGAGCCGCGTGACTGCGGGAGAGACCCCTTAAATTGGGACAGTCCCGCAGAATTCGGAATGGTTGGGAGGTATGCAATTAGGTCTGGACCTGGCGAGCGCTTCTATTCAGCCATATGTTGGTATCTTTTTCCCATCAACTTCAAATTACTCTGAACTCTTGACATACAAAAGTGAGTGATGAGGCAAAAGACTCCTCTTCAGGAACTCCCAAAGCCCCTCTACAACTAAAGGTACCAAATTGCGGATGAAAACTGCATGCAATAAAGAAAGGTGAATTGCAAGTAGATTCCTGGTGACAATTGTTTATAGCAAATTAGGTCAACGATAAGTAAGATGCTTAATCCTCCTGGTTCTCGGAGACAAAACACCTAAAGTAAGTTTCCAAACTTTGATTTATGCGCTTAATCTGACCATTCGACTGAGGATGACAGGCAGAAAAAATAGACAACTGCACCCTCAGTCGAGCACAAAATGCTTTCCAAAATTTGGAAACAAATTGGGTTTCCCGATCTGAGACCACATTGGAAAGAACCCCATGAAGCTTCACAATCTCATTGATGAACACCTGAACTAGAGTCTTGGCATTTGGAAGTGCCGGTAGCACAATGAAATGCACCATTTTACTGAACCTATCCACAACTACTAAAACCACAGTCTTTCCTGCAGACAAAAGGTAGGTAAGTAATGAAATCCATGAATAAATGCGTCCATTATGTACTAGGGAGAGGCAATGGCAGAAGAGATCCAGACAAACTAGTATGCATTATCCTGATGCAACCCCGGCCACCAAAAAGGAAAGAATTAGACCTGAGGCTTTACTGCCTGGATGACCCTTAAGTACAGAGTTGTGATGCTCTCCAATTATTTGACACCACAATTTAGGTGGCACAAATAACCTCCCTGAATGGCAAGAGGCCAGGGCCTGAGCTTCCAACACGTCCCTCTCCAGTTCTGGGCAGAAGGCTGAAATAAGCACCCCCTTTTGCAAAATATCGACAGGGTTCACATGATCACTACTGTGATGACATGGACTCTGTTAGTGCCTAGCAAGGGTTAAAGTTTCTTAACATTCAGCTGGACATGAAGATATTTTGTTTATAAACGGGGACAAGCCTCTCATTGTTTCGTTTCATTGAGTCTAGTGTTAAAGTTCTTGTTGACTCATGTAATTACCTTGACTAGAGAGGATCAGATATCTAGACAAATCAATTGTTTGATCCTTCATTGTATTGTTGGATACGATGTGGCTGGGCTGTCTCCATTGTTACTGTCAGAGACCATTACTAATAGGAATATTTTATATGCGGCTTGAGATCTAGCCAATAAGAGCCCAGTCTTATCCACCAATCGTGAAGACCCCAATGGTCTGTATGGAGAGCTCAGGGGTATAAGAAGGAGGACTGTCCATTGCGCGGGTAGACTCTTGCTACATGATAGCAATATAGGATCTGCGGATCCGATTGGCAAGCCATAGCTGAACCTGGATTATAACACTACATGGACTTCAGCATCGAATGCAAGGACTCAGCTGAGCTATCAAGGACTACCTAAGGAAGGAATCCAGCTTGGGACAATACAGTCACCGGATTACAGACTTTGCGAACCTCAGCCAGCTTCCTAAATCTGGCATTATTCCATTCTCGGTGGGTGCCCGCCGAAAAGTGGGGTGCTGCTGGATTGGAGTAAGTAGCACTGAAAGCTCTGAGGCACGGACATTCTAATCCCTGGTGAGCTAGCGGAAGGGTGAGAAACGGTTTCTGGTTACATTCTGTGGTTTCGCTGGTTATGTGCTATGTGCAATTAATTGTTTGTGGATCCAATAAAGTCTTAATATTGTGATTCCCTCACCCTGTGTTGTCTGAGTAGTGTTCCGCCCACGGTTAAGGAGGTCAGGCATTCAGTTGGGATGAGCCCTGGGCCATGCTGTCTTTCTAAAGGCGGCCGGGCCAGCGGACGAGAGCACCCACTGACCCTTGTGTCTCCACAACTACCACCATGGAAGCTTCAGGATAAAGGATCTGCCGTGGTGTTTTTAACCCCTGGACGGTAAGTGACAGTAAAATTAAACTTGGTAAAAAACAAAGACCATCTAGCCTGGCTAGGATTGAGATGTTTGGCAGACTCGAGATATGACAGGTTTTTATGATCTGTGATTACAGTAATGAGATGGACTGCCCCCCTCCAACCAATGACGCCATTCCTCGAAAGCTAACTTAATCGCCAAAAGTTCTCTATTGCAAACATCATAGTTTTTCTCAGTTTCATAGTTTTTAAGGTTGAAGGGAGACTCTAAGGGCGTCTTTGCACGTTGCGACATTGCACGTGCGATGTCGATGGGGTCAAATCGAAAGTGACGCACATCCGGCGTCGCAGTCGATATCGCAACGTGCAAATCCTTTTTGATACGATGAACGAGCGCAAAAGCGTCGTTATCGTATCATCGCTGCAGCCTCCGACATTTCCATAATGCCGGTGCAGCGACAGGTACGATGTTGTTCCTCGCTCCTGCGGCAGCACACATCGCTGTGTATGAAGCCGCAGGAGCGAGGAACTTCACCTTACCTGCCGCCGGCTGCAATGAGAAGGACGGAGGTGGGCGGGATGTTTACATCCTGCTCATCTCCGCCCCTCCACTTCAATTGGCCGCCTGCCGTGTGACGTCGCTGTGACGCCGCACGACCCGCCCCCTTAGGAAGGTGGCGGGTTGCCGGCCAGAGGGACGTCACACGGCAGGTATGTGCGTGTGAAACTGCCGTAGCGATAGTAATCGCTACGGCAGCTTTCACTAGATATTGCACGTGCGACGGGGGCGGGACTATCGCTGCAGCATCGGTAACACATTGTTACCGATGTCGCAGCGTGCAAAGCCCGCCTAAGTCCATCTAGTTCAACCCGTAGCCTAACATGTTGATCCAGAGGAAGGCAAAAAAACCCAATGTGTCAAACAAGCTCCAATGGGGAAAAAAATTCCTTCCTGACTCCACATACGGCAATCAGACTAGTTCCCTGGATCAACACCCTGTCATAAAATCTAATATACATAACTGGTAATATTAAATTTTTTAAGAAAGGCATCCAGGCTCTGCTTAAATGTTAGTAGTGAATCACTCATTACAACATCATGCGGCAGAGAGTTCCATAGTCTCACTGCTCGTACAGTAAAGAATCCTCGTCTGTGTTTATGATTAAACCTTCTTTCATCGAGACGTAGCATATGCTCCCGTGTTCCAGTCGCAGGCCTAGGTGTAAAGAGATCTTTGGAAAGGTCTCTGTACTGTCCCCTCATATGTTTATACATTGTGATTATATCCCCCCTAAGCCTTTGTTTTTACAAACTAAATAACCCCCAAGTTTAATAACCTGTCTTGGTATTGCAGCCCACCCATTCCTCTAATAATCTTGGTCGCTCTTCTATCTACCTGTTGAAGGCAATTTTTGGAAAAGAAAGCGCCTAGACACCATTTACCAGGAGATGGACCTTGTGACAACACAGCCCCAACCCCCACCTCAGACGCATCAACCTCTACGATAATAGGCTGTGAAATGAATGAATGAGTTGAATGAATATAGGTGCTGTGGAAAAACTTGTCTTTAAAGAGAAAAAAGCCTACTGGGCAGAGTACAACCATTTAGACCCGCAACACACATCCGTTTAATTTGTACGTGTGCGGTACGTATTTGCACGTACCGGAGACATGTAGACACTGAGACCCATGTTATTCAATGGTAGATGGCACACACATGTAAAATCACATGGAACGTGTGTCCGTGTGGTAAGTACGTGTATGCGCTTTTCTATCCGGACGACATGTCCGTTTTTGGCCGGCAGCACGCAGGCACGGACCCGCTTTAGTCTATGGGTCCGTGCCTGCACGGACCGCACACGGAGTATGTCCATGTTCAGCACGTATCGTCCATGTCCATTTTTCATCACCAAATCTGAAACACTTGTTACCAATCTATTAGGTCAATTGTAGGCCGTTAATTCTGGCGCCAAACATACATTTCCTGTCTCATTTGCACGCCAGACAGCAGCTGGGCACCTGTCCTCTCACTGCAGGGGAACTTTGTGCACAGAGAATAACACAGGTACTGAGCATGGCTCCCAGAATCGATACAGAGAGGCTGATTGGAGACGTAGAGAGGCATCCAGAGCTATGAGACACACGTGTTGATGGCTACCATGATAGGTTAATGGTGGAACGAGCATGGATGTCTGTGGCAGAGGTAGTCTACCCTAGGAATGGATTGTCTCAATTTACCCCTGGAAAGAAAAATAGATATGGTGAGTACACATATTTGCATTGCTTCTGTCTTTACCTACATGTGCTCATTCTGTAGGCAGATTATATCTATATTTGTATAGTTTGTTTGGCATCTATTAATGGGCCTGACTCATTTTGAGCTACACTGGAGACTCACAAACAGGATAGTGTAGTTTTTTGGCCTTTTGAACTATTCATTGCAGTTTTTTAGTAATCTCAGCATGTGTATATGTGGCCTGCAAAGCATTTTATGCATGTACAGAAGCCAAAAGTTTTGAGAATGCTACAAATATTAATTTTTACAAAGTCTGCTGCTTAAGTTTTTCTAATGGCAATTTGCATATACTCCAGAATGTCATAAAGAGTGATCAGCTTAACAGCAATTACTTGCAAAGTCAATATTGGCTAAGAAAATGAACTTTAACCCCCAAAACACATTTCAACATAATTGCATTCCTGCCTTAAAAGGAGCAGCTAACATTGTTTTATTGATTGCTCCATTAACACAGGTGTGGGTGTTGATGAGGACAGGGCTGGCAATCAATCAGTCATGATTAAGTAAGAATGACACCACTGGACACTTTAAAAGGAGGCTGGTGTTTGGTATCATTGTTTCTCTTCAGTTAACCATGATTATCTCTAAAGAAACACGTGCAGCCATCATTGCTCTGCACAAAAATGGCCTAACAGGGAAGAGTATCGCAGCTACAAAGATTGCACCTCAGTCAACAATCTATCGCATCATCAAGAACTTCAAGGAGAAAGCTTCCATTGTTGCCAAAAAGGCTCCAGGGCGCCCAAGAAGGACCAGCAAACGCCAGGACCATATCTTAAAACTGTTTCAGCTGCGGGATCGGACTACCAGCAGTGCCGAGCTAGCTCAGCAATGGCAGCAGGCTGGTGTGAGTGCTTCTGCATGCACTGTGAGACGGAGACTGCTTGAGCAAGGCCTGGTTTCAAGGAGGGCAGCAAAGAAGCCACTTCTCTCCAGAAAAAACATCAGGGACCGACTGATATTCTGCAAAAGGTACAGGTAATGGACTGCTGAGGACTGGGGTAAAGTCATTTTCTCAGATGAATCCCCTTTTCGATTCTTTGGGACATCTGGAAAACAGCTTATTAGGAGAAGAAGAGGTGAGCGCTACAACCAGTCTTGTCTCATGCCAACTGTTAAGCATCCTGAAACGATTAATGTGTGGGGTTGCTTCTCAGCCAAGGGAATCGGCTCACTCACAGTCTTGCCTAAAAACACAGCCATGAATAAAGAATGGTACCAGAATGTCCTCCAAGAGCAACTTCTCCCAACTGTCCAAGAGCAGTTTGGCGCCCAACAATGCCTTTTCCAGCATGATGGAGCACCTTGCCATAAAGCAAAGGTGATCACTAAATGGCTCATGGAACAAAACATAGAGATTTTGGATCCATGGCCTGGAAACTCCTCAGATCTTAATCCCATTGAGAACTTGTGGGCAATCATCAAGAGATGGGTGGACAAACAAAAAACAACAAATTCTGGCAAAATGCAAGCATTGTTTATGCAAGAATGGACAGCTATCAGTCAGGATTTGGTCCAGAAGTTGATTGAGAGCATGCCAGGGAGAATTGCAGAGGTCCTGAAGAAGAAGGGTCAACACTGCAAATATTGACTTGCTGCATTAACTCATTCTAACTGCCAATATAACCTTTTAGTACTCATAATATGATTGCAATTATATTTCTGTATGTGATGTAAACATCAGACAAACACAATTAAAAGCCAGAGGGCAACAGATCATGTGAAAATATAATTTTGGTATCATTCTCAAAACGTTTGGCCATGACTGTACAAAAGGCATTTCACAGTGGTCAAGCAACAATTAAACATGTTTGATTTATATTTTTGTGTTCAATTTTTTGCTATTTCTATTGTAAATGTGCTGTGAAATGTCTATACATTTTGAGTTGTATTTTTATGTTTGGTTTATTATGCATGTCCCTTGGTGTCACCATGTCTGGAATGGTAACAGTAATGTGTAGTGTATAATGGAAAATCTTTGAGGAACATATGGCACTTCATGGGTTTATAGACCTTTGGTTTACCATGGCATACTGAAGGTTTATTTTTGTAAGTAAAAAAGGAGCTAAATGATTATACAGTGGTTTAATCTTTTTACTGGAGATCTTGTTTACTTTGTCATGCTTATTGTGTTATTATGTCACTATATGAGTGTCATGGGTTGTTGTTTTCATACACATTGATGTGTGTTCCAATTTATTTAAATTGCTGCAATACAAGAATAATGTTTTTTTTTTATTGTTCAATTGTTATAATTTGTGACCTTAGTATACAATTTTTTTTTTTTTTAAAACAGTGGATCTTGTTAAATGGCGATGGCGCTCAGCACGTGACCAGTTTAGAAGAGAATATAACCCAGTGGCAACCACAGCTGCCGCAGCCAAGAAGAAAAAATATGTCCATTATGAAAGACTCACCTTCCTCATGCCCATTATGGAAGTAACAAAGTAAGTTTAAACCATTACATCACATGGCTTTTTTTTTTTAAATGCACACATTAATTTTTTTTTTTCTTTCTTCAAAGTACAGAGGATAATCTGGAAGATAGTGAGGAAGCCCAGTCAGCAGTATTAACAACGACCTCTGCTTCCGAGTTGGAGCCTACCTCATATCACGCACCAACAATCCCAAACACCAGCCAGCCAGACGCAGAAGAAATGTCCTCTGATTTGGGTTTGGGAACAAGTCAATCCACTAATCTAATTCCAGACCAGTCTACAGGGCAACAAAGTGGCCCTTCACCAGTTCTTGCAGAAAGTAGTCCACAGCAATATGCAGGCACACAGCCAAGAATAACAACTAACACCATGCGCACAGTAGCCCAATCTATCCGTGGTCGCAGACATAGGCGTTATGAAGATTTACGTTCCCTGCCAGATAAAATTGATACCAGAATAATACACATGATGAATTCACTGATACCAGAGAGTGATGGAGAGAGATTTTGACGCTCCCTTTCTCCCTCTCTTGCATTGGTTGCACCTGATAGGCAGGACAGATTGAGGGGGTCCTTAATAACACTAATATCTGCTACCCAACGTGAGCCAGAACCCATTTATTGTTTTGAAGTGATAGAGCAATGGAGAGCTAATCCACGTGGTCCACACACAAACACAACCCAACAAACTGTGAAAACCCAAACTGATGAACATTACTCTAATTTTCAACTAAATCCTGTAGTGCAACAAACACATATACAGTGTCCGTCTTCTTCTATGGGAAGTGATGTACAAATTAGGCCAACAATTGTCCCACACCAAACAGGTATATTAATGACACAAAGGCCATACCAACAGCCAACATTTGTCCCACAAGTACCCCAACAGACACCAATGCAAACCTCTGTTAACTATCCTAGTATTGTTAGTAATGTTCATAGAGTACCTCAAATATTTCAACAAACAACATCCTACCACGTTCCTAATAATCCACAACAACAATACTTTCAACATCAGACTTACCCAACTAACTTCCCATACACACATACTCAGCCTCTTCCAACACATCAATATGTACCACCTACACTTGGTCTTCCATCTGCTCAAACAACTGCATCATTATTTGTTCTGTGAAGCCCCACAGGTGTTGTATCGGTGCATACCTTCAGGGACTCCACGTAGCTGGATCTGGTCACAGGTAGGGAATCTTCAGTGTTTGATCGTGACGCCACTCTCAGTATTTGCGGTCAGAGGGGACCGCCACTGCAGGTTAGAGGACGCCTGGGGCTGATGGTGGGTGCAGTCGGGTGTAGTAGCCTCCTGAGAGTGAGGCAAGCCCCAGGGCCCTTTGTAAAGCTGTAGTACCACAAGTCGCAGAATGACCACACACACAGGCAAAGTGTCTTTCAGGGTTTTTACTCACTTCAGGTGGCAGGGTGAGTAACCCGGGCGTAGCTGGGATGAACCAGGTGGGAACCAGGTATCCTTCCGGCTGACTGTATGAGGGTGACTACAAACTCGCCTTCCTTAGCCCTTGGTGGTTTGGGGTGACCCCGACTTTGAGTCCCTATGGGGGTCACCCAGGGAAGATGCTCCAAGCCTCTCTCCCCTTCTTGTGTTGCCGTGTGCTTGTTCCCCGGGCCAGGCCACTCCAGCCTCTTGCCTCCTGTGACCTATGGGCCCTACTTGCGGTTACGTGGCTGCGGCTTTTGGTTGTTGTGGTGTGGGCTGTAAGAGCCCCACACCGGCAGGTTTAGCAGGGAAAGGTGAATCTATCCTCGCTTCGGGATCTGCCGCCCGGTTGGGCCTGGTGCTCTCTAGAAGTCTCCTTACTTCCCACTCCGTGCACTCTCTAGCTGAAGCTGGCTTTCAGGCAGCACTTCTAGTTGACCGTTCTCCCCCGTCTGTAGTCACTGCGCGGGCGCTGTTAGACAGCATCAGCCCCACAGGTCTGCTCCTCACTGAGCCCTCTGGAGTTCTCTGCTCTAACTGACTCACTGCTCCTCCTCTCCTGTTCTTGCCTACGCCACCTAGCAACCAGACTCTCCACCACACCCCTTGAGAGGAGATGGAGGCTTTTTAACCCCCTGCCACTATTCCAGTGGAGGTATAGGCTTTGCCCCCTCCTGGGATCCCCAGGGGTCCTCTCATGGGTACATGTGTGAGACCTGATCACTATGCGCCTGTGTTCCACACCCCTGTCAGCCATCTGGATTACCTGTATTGTACTGTCCCCAGCATGGGTGCAGTACTCAGTGGTGCCTGACCAGGTCAGGGGCGCCACATTCCCCCTTAGTTATCACCAGCACGTCCTCGGGCTGCAAGACAACATTTTAAAATGCATAAAACATTAAAACATGTAAAACATTTTTAAAACCACCAGGTATCAGACATCACCTCCCTCCACCCACAAGTCCGTTAACCCACCCAAAACCCTCTCAGGAGGCAGGTCACCGGTCCTGTTGGTGACCAGGTCTGGGCCATCCGTTTCCCCAGACCTTTCCTCCAATCTTCCTCTCCCGTTGGCCGCGACTTCAGCCACTTCTGGCAGGATGTAGAGGCGGCTTTCATGGGCTGGTGGTTTCAGGGTATACCTGGCCTGGTGGATCCGCGCCGTCAGCCTCTTCTGGCAGGATGCAGAGGCGGCCTCCACAGTTGGTGCTGACCAGGTACCCTCTTTGTGGTGGTGAGCCAAGGCCCCATAAACAGGCGTGCTCTCTGGTCGCAGGTGAGCCAAGGCCCTTTTCTACGGACGGGCCCCCCTGGTTGCAGACGAGCCAAGCCCCTAAACAGGCTGGCCCTGGTGGTGGTGCCACTGGTGTAACTATTTACACTGCGAGAGTTTGTGGCTATAGCAAGTTCATAGCCTTAAAGTTTATTTCTCACAATAGTTTTTGTGGGCGCATTTCTTTAACGTTGCAAACAAAACTTTCAAAACTTTAACTGGTCAAATCTTCTTACTTTACTTTACTTTTCTTTACTCCTCTTTTTCACTAGGGCGAGGGCACGTTGGGCACTGGCACCTGTGACTTTCCTGCTCTTTGTCTCTTTCTTCATCTGTAGGATCTTTATCTTTCCGTTCTTGGTCTTCATCTGTTTCTACATCTGGTTCTTTATCTCTATCTTGTCTTTCTTGTCTTTCTTGTCTTTCTTGTCTTTCTTGTCTTTCTTGTCTTTCTTGTCTTTCTTGTTGCAGGGGATGGCTATAAGGTTTGTTGGGACATAGCGTTACGCCCAAAGCATACAGTCCTCTTTCGCCTTGATGCAGGGTGAACTGAACGGAATCTCCCATCTTTAGATTTCTGCAAGGGTGTCCTCTTGGCAGATGAGCGTTCACATCTCTGCGGTTTACAAATATCCCTTCTTTTATTCCTGGTGCTACAATGAAGCCATAACCACTTTTCAAGTTGAAATCTTCCACTACGCCATAACACAGGGGTCCTCTAGCCTGGGCTTTGGACTCTCTCAACAAACGCTTCTCCTTTAGGTCTCTGGCGGTGACTGCTCTCTGTTCAGGAGACTGTGGTGCTGGAGCAAACTGTGTTCTTTTGCGCCGTGTCTTGCGGGCTGGATCCATGCCTGTGGGCTCCCAGGTGAAGCTCTTAGGCAGCTCTTCTTCTGCAGAGGGGGTCAGGTCCTCCTCGTCCCAGCGGGAATAGGGCAGCATTTCCGGCTCTGAATATACAACTGCTACTGGTGGCACTGGAGTCGGAGTCAACCCTTCTGCTTCCTGGCCTCCTCTCCCCCTTAGTTCTTCCTGGCACTCCAGCTGTGGCAGTGCCGGGGATGGCTGCTCTTCGGCCGGCCCAGGTGAGGGACTCCTTGGTGTAGCTGCTGCAGGAGTTAGCAGGAGACTCTTTGGGGTATGCGGAGGGGGTATGTACTGGCTCACCAGCCATTGTGGAAATTTGGCCTCCAGGTCAGCCTTCATCTGCCAATATGCAGGGTCTTCACCCACCGTGGGCTGCCTATTAGGGACCTCTGTGGACCGGGGAGCGGTATCTGCTCTGGCCTTACAGGCCGGGGTAAATGCTGAGGTAGTCTTTTCTTGGCGGGCCGCGCCTGGCATGGCGGCGGCCTGGTCTTGGCGGGCCGCGCCCTGGATGGCGGCGGCCTGGTCTTGGCGGGCCGCGCCCTGGATGGCGGCGGCCTGGTCTTGGCGGGCCGCGCCCTGGATGGCGGCGGCCTGGTCTTGGCGGGCCGCGCCTGGCATGGCGGCGGCCTGGATCAGTGTCGCTGTTGCAGGGGGCTCTGTGCAGGCTGGGCTGGACGTCGCTGCAGCAGTCTGGGCTTGGCGGGCCGCGCCCTGTATGGCGGCGGCCTGGTCTTGGCGGGCCGCGCCCAGGATGGCGGCGGCCTGGTCCTGGCGGGCCGGGCAGGGCATCGCTGCAGGGACTGGGTCTTGGTGGGCCGAGCAGGACATCGCTGCAGCCTCTGGGGCTTGGAGGGCCGCACCTGGCGTGGCTGCGGCCTGCTTCAGCGTCGCCGCACCGGACGCCTCTTCAGGGACCGCGGACGTGGCAGCAGGGGTCGGGGCACTTGCGCGGGCCGGGGCATCATTCGACTCACCCGTTGTTGGTAGCACTGGGGTCTGCGTCGTCGCCGTCCCGCCTGACACCCGGCATGCAGCTCTCCCTTCATAGGCCCGAACCGCCGCGGTCAGCTCCTGCAGTTCCATCCGTTCCTCCCGAATCTGCTCCACGACCCGGGTCTCCAGCCGGTTGCAAAACTGGGCCAGCTCTCGGTACCACCAGGCAGCGGAGCCTGGTTCTGGGTTCCTGCGGTCAGACGCCATTTCTTCTGCGCCGTCTTCTGCACGGTCTCCCAGCAGTGGACTCTTCGCTGCCTCCTGTAACAAGCTGTCCAGTTTCTGCTCTGCCTCTTTCAGCAGCTCCTCTCCCAGCAGCAGGCTTGTGGCTTCCTTTCCTTCCCGCCGTCTCTCGACGCTTCCACTCTCATAGCTGGCAAGGTCAGAACTCCCCAGGGGATCTCTGGGTAGCCACGCCTCTTCGTGGGCGGTAACTTCTTCCAGCGCGGGCTGCTGTTGTTTTTCAGCGCGCTTTTCATGGTGGCAATATGGCGGCGCTTCCAATTTTTCAAGCGGACCGCCCAGGCACATGGTCACCTGTCTGAACAGGTCTAGTCCTTATCCTGTTCGTGACGCCAGATGTGAAGCCCCACAGGTGTTGTATCGGTGCATACCTTCAGGGACTCCACGTAGCTGGATCTGGTCACAGGTAGGGAATCTTCAGTGTTTGATCGTGACGCCACTCTCAGTATTTGCGGTCAGAGGGGACCGCCACTGCAGGTTAGAGGACGCCTGGGGCTGATGGTGGGTGCAGTCGGGTGTAGTAGCCTCCTGAGAGTGAGGCAAGCCCCAGGGCCCTTTGTAAAGCTGTAGTACCACAAGTCGCAGAATGACCACACACAGGCAAAGTGTCTTTCAGGGTTTTTACTCACTTCAGGTGGCAGGGTGAGTAACCCGGGCGTAGCTGGGATGAACCAGGTGGGAACCAGGTATCCTTCCGGCTGACTGTATGAGGGTGACTACAAACTCGCCTTCCTTAGCCCTTGGTGGTTTGGGGTGACCCCGACTTTGAGTCCCTATGGGGGTCACCCAGGGAAGATGCTCCAAGCCTCTCTCCCCTTCTTGTGTTGCCGTGTGCTTGTTCCCCGGGCCAGGCCACTCCAGCCTCTTGCCTCCTGTGACCTATGGGCCCTACTTGCGGTTACGTGGCTGCGGCTTTTGGTTGTTGTGGTGTGGGCTGTAAGAGCCCCACACCGGCAGGTTTAGCAGGGAAAGGTGAATCTATCCTCGCTTCGGGATCTGCCGCCCGGTTGGGCCTGGTGCTCTCTAGAAGTCTCCTTACTTCCCACTCCGTGCACTCTCTAGCTGAAGCTGGCTTTCAGGCAGCACTTCTAGTTGACCGTTCTCCCCCGTCTGTAGTCACTGCGCGGGCGCTGTTAGACAGCATCAGCCCCACAGGTCTGCTCCTCACTGAGCCCTCTGGAGTTCTCTGCTCTAACTGACTCACTGCTCCTCCTCTCCTGTTCTTGCCTACGCCACCTAGCAACCAGACTCTCCACCACACCCCTTGAGAGGAGATGGAGGCTTTTTAACCCCCTGCCACTATTCCAGTGGAGGTATAGGCTTTGCCCCCTCCTGGGATCCCCAGGGGTCCTCTCATGGGTACATGTGTGAGACCTGATCACTATGCGCCTGTGTTCCACACCCCTGTCAGCCATCTGGATTACCTGTATTGTACTGTCCCCAGCATGGGTGCAGTACTCAGTGGTGCCTGACCAGGTCAGGGGCGCCACAGTTCCAAGTACAACAACTGTTACTAGTGGAAACACTGATCAGTCACTCACTACAACATCTAGTGTTGTGCAGCAAACATATTCTGTAGATGTCAATGCAATGGAGCCTACACAGGAAAACATCACTAGCCTAGAGGATTTAGTTGAATCATAATGTGATTATTGTATGTATTATTTTACATTTTGGTATGTTTTCTAGGGTATTGCTGATCGGAAAACATTTCAAAATGTAACACACTACTTACTCTATATGCATGGGGTCATATTTGTGTTTTCCTTTCAAAAAATTCAATAGCAATTACTCTATCACTTCAAAAACATTACCTGCCTGTTAGAATGTTGCCTTGCTCTGGACATGTTGTTTGGACCATCCATTAGAAAAAACTGGGTTTAGGGAAAAAATGCACGCACATAAACTACTACACAAACATTCAGACACCTTTATTATTAAAAATCCAGCCACTATGCAGTATCTGCATATGGTCTGGTCCCATACTTGTATTCCAATAGTGTCAAACAAATTATGTTTGCGTGACATTATTGCATAATAAAGTATGGTGTTTTGTATGGGCTAATGTCCCTGACAAAATTCTGTAAAAAAAATAATAGAATACAGGGTGTTTTGCAAAAGAGAATATACATACATAGGTTCAATAAAAAATCCAGACTAATTTTTACAAATCCAATTTGCCATATTTTTATTAGTCATGTACATTCAGTAGTACTGTTACTTGCAAAACAAAAATTCCTGATTTTATAGCAATAAAGTTAAATCACAATAGCTTATTGGGACCACAAACACAACCAACCAACAAAAAACCCCACAAATTATACCTATGTATGGTCATTTTCTCTTTTGTAATACATATGTGTTTGTGCTTATGTAACCAAGTGATAAAAACTATAACCATGTCAAATTTATACATGACTATGGCGTGATTTAAACTAAAATAATCTTTAAACTGATTCCTCACTTGTAGACCAGAAGTGGACACATTGGATCTAACACTACCATTGTCTACAAATGGTGCATTTAAAGCTGGCAACTCCTCAATGTCTTCGTCATTGCTTTCATGTAATCTACAGTAATTATGTAACACTACTGTAGCTTTAATGACAGCCTTGACGGTGGTTGGTTGGAGTTGGATGGTGGTTTGATAAATGCGCCATCTTGAGGCCAAAATGCCAAAGGCACATTCAACATAGCAACGTGCTCTGGCCAATTTGCTATTAAACAGGGCTTTTGATCTGTCCAGCCCCCTTCTGGGATATGGACGCATCAAATACCTAGACAATGCAAACCCCTGATCTGCAACCATTACAAAAGGAACAATAGGGCCATTATTACCAGGCAATGGTCTTGGTGCAGGCAAACTTAAACTATCAGACATTAATCGTCTTACTAAACGTGAGCTTCTGAAAATGCGTGCATCTGAGGCACTGCCATAGGCCCCAATATCAGCAAATAAAAAGCAGTAGTTTGTATCTACCATAGCCAAAATAACTAGAGAAAAAAACGTATAATAATTAAAATATCTTGATGCAGAGTTAGGTGGTTTCTTCACTCTAATGTGCTTTCCGTCAATGGCGCCAATACAGTTAGGGAAAGCTGTTTTCTCCAAAAATTCATCTGAAATGTGCATCCATTCCTGTGTTGAAGGCAGCTGCATGACATGATGCCTAAGGGTCTCCCATAGCACAGTGCAGGTATGCAGGATAATCTAGCCAATTGTAGACCTTCCCAATAAGAATTCGAAATGTAGACTGCTAATTGATTGCCCAGTTGCAAGGTAACTGAAATAGAAAAAAAACATGACATTACTTTGACTATTCATGAAAGTTGTTTTTCAAAACTAATATTTGTGTCATCCAATGACTGGCGAGATACTGTGTATGACTATTATTTTATTGCTTCTGTTGGAAATACATATGTGTTGATATTTACTTTCCATATTGGAAAAATAATTACTTTTCTGTTTAATAAACAAGATTGTTTGATTTATGACTCTTGTTTCTTTAATTTTGGTAGAGTTAGAATGGTAGATGTGAGCTTTCAGATCATATTTTAAGATTACAATGAGGTTATTTGATCTATATAAGTTTTCAACAAATACCTAAATTTAAAATTACATAATTTTTAAAAAATGATGCCTTTGAGATTTAACATGCATTTCAAAATAACAAATAAAGCATGAGTATACATGACAACACCTACCGTAAAGTCACCAACAGTCGTTCCTCAGGGGAGATGCTGAGGCGCATACAGGTTTCCTGATGCTTCAAACGATGGTACACAAGTCCAAGGATGTTGTCAAATGAATTCATGGTGAGATGGCAGTAGGCTTGGAATTTTGGTGGAAATCTCCGCATTTCGCCATAGAGAATATTAAAATGCCCATGTGTTTTCCTGAGCTTCACAAGGGAGTGAATCCACATCCTTCTCTCCAGTGGTGGCTCTTCTTCAATCATATGTCGCCTAACCCCAAATCTCTTGATATCAACCAGAGCAAATACATGGTTGCTTCATTGGAGAGAGACATTTTGGAGTGTGTATAATGTGAGAATGAGCTCAGAAGCCATGTTTTGAAAGTTTTTTTAAGCAAACTAACCAAATTGGGTAGTTAATTGACCAATTTAACACACCAGGAGCACATTAAGATGGGCTAACAAGGTTATTTGTGTGAAAATACGGATCTGAAAAAACGGACGGCACACGGACTGCACATGTACGTATTTTATGTCAATACGGACATTCCACACGCACACACGGCTCGCATACGCCATCACACGGATGCCATACGTACCGGACAAACGCCCCTAAAAAACGGAACATGGACCCGAAAAACGGACCGTAAGACACATACGTTTTTTTTGCGGAAGTGTGTTTTAGGCCTTAAAGAAATCTGACCCCTTTTTTTGTCATTTCAGTGAAAGGTATCACAATTACGAAATAATTCTGAATAAATTTCTGGTAAAAATGTGCAAACCCTAGAAAGCGCTGTAGCTATTTAAGGTTTTCTGGATGATCCCAGTCAAGAACAGCATGGACCTTCTCTGGATCCATCCGAAAACTCGAAGACGACAACAGATACCCCAAAAATTGCTCCTCTTGAACAGCGAAAACACACTTCTCCAGTTTGGCATACAGTTTGTTATCTCTTAAATCTGTAATACCTGTTTAACATGTACCAGATGTGTCTCCATATCAGGTGAGCAGAGCAAGATATTGTCCAAATAAACCACCACAAACCTGCCCACAAATGGTGAAAAATATCATTCACAAAATGCTGAAAAATGGCAGTGGCACTAGTGTGACCAAATGGCATGATCATACTTTCAAAATGCCCCTCAGGTATATTGAAAGTCGTTTTACATTCACCCTGTTCTCTGATTCTAACCAGATTATAACTCCACTTAAGTCCAATTTGAAGATCCATTTAGCTCCCACAATCTGGTTGAATAAATCCGGAAACCATCAAAGAGGATAAGTGTCTTAGTCGGCAATCTGATTTAATTCACATAAATCTAAATAACGGTGGAGACCTCTATCTTTCTTCTTAAAGAAGAACCCTGCCACCGTGGGCAAAGAGGAGTGTCTGACTTGTCCCTTCTCCAGACTCTCAGCAATGTAATCTTTCATGGCCTCTCTCTCTGGACCAGAAAGATTATACAGTTTGGATTTGGGTAGTTTTGTTCCAGGAAGCAGATTAATGGGACATTCATATACACGATGGGGAGGCAAATCTTTACAAACCCTCTCTGAAAATACATCCTCAAAACCAAACAAAAAGGCAGGTAAGGCAGAGGCATATCTAGGGAGGGGGCTGGCGGGGCACGTGCCCTGGGCGCAGTGTCAGGGGGAGCGCTGTCCGGCCGACTGATGCAGCACTCTGTCTCCCCGGCGGCCAGGGCCAGCTTCAGCACCAGTCAGCATGGGCGGTCATGTATACTGCGGCCCCCAGGCCGAGTTTCGGGGACCGCAGCGCTCATGGTGGCAGCCGTAGCCAGGCTCTTAAATCCTCACCTGTCACCTGCACGCAGCTTTCACCGCCGCGTGTAGGATCTAAGTTAATATGTGGGCGGAGCTAACACGCAGCATGCACTGCGCTCCCACAGATGAAGGTAGATGCTAGAATATATGGGTTCCTTCCAGGTATGACTGAATTTGTCATGAAGCTGGTCACACCCACTAACCTGGAAGGAGCCCATACATTCTAGGCTCAACCCACAGATGAAGAGAGGAGCAGAAGTATTAACATCCCGACGAGCTGTATGTCCTGCCCCCCTAGTGCTGTATACCCAGCAGAACTGTCTATCCCCCCACCCCACAGCTGTACACCCTGCAGAACTGTCTATCCCCCCACCCCACAGCTGTATACCCTGCAGAACTGTCTACCCCCACCCCACAGCTGTATACCCTGCAGAACTATCCATCCCCCACCCCAGAGCTGTATACCATGCAGAATTGTCTATCCCCCCCCACCCCAGAGCTGTATACTCTGCAGAATTGTCTATCCCCCCACCCCACAGCTGTATACCCTGCAGATTTGTCTATCCCCCACCCCAGAGCTGTATACCCTGCAGAACTGTCTCTCCCTCCACCCCAAAGCTGTAGACCCTGCAGAACGGTCTATCCCCCACCCCAATGCTGTATACCCTGCAGAACTGCCTATTCCCCCACACCAGTGCTGTATACCCTGCAGAACTGTCAATCCCCCACCCCAGTGCTGTTACCCTGCAGAACTGCCTATCCCCTGACCCCAGTGTTGTATACCCCCAGAATTGTCTATCCCCTGACCCTAGTGCTGTATACCCCCAGAGCTGACTATCCCCCCCACCCCAGTGCTGTATACTCCCAGAACTGTCTATCCCCTAACCCCAGTGTTGTATACCCCCAGAACTGACTACCCCCCCACCCCAGTGCTGTATAACCTAAGAACTGTCTGTCCCCTGACCCCAGTGCTGTATACCTCTAGAATTGTCTATCCTCTGACCCTAGTGCTGTATACCCCCAGAGCTGACTATCCCCACCCCCCCACCCCAGTGCTGTATACGCTAAGAACAGTCTGTCCCCTGACCCCAGTGCTGTATACCCCCAGAGCTGACTATCCCCCCACTCCAGTGCTGTATATCCCCAGAACTGACAATCCCCCCCACCCCAGTGCAGTATACCCCCAGAGCTGACTATCCCCCCCACCCCAGTGCTGTATACTCTAAGAACTGTCTGTCCCCTGACCCCAGTGCTGTATACCTCCAGAACTGTCTATCTGCCCACCATGCCATACGCTAATGTGGCTCCAGCCTTTATTTGTGATACTGACAAATTCTCATCATTAGGCCTCAGCTGCACTTGCGCATTGCTTTCCATGCGAGAGCATCAGATGCGATATGCTAATGACCCTCAGCTCAGGCTCTACTGCGAGCCTGAGCTGAGTGTCATGCGATTGTGATCCAATCTTGTGATCGGACCACAGGTATGGACAAAAGAAACGGAGGGAGTAATTCTCCCCCTTCTCCATGGGCTGTGTACCTCGTACTGCACTCTGATGACATCCAAGTGCAGTGCGATGTTTCACACCTGTATGGGTGTGTGAGCTGAGATTCGCTGCCCAACGCAGCATGCTGCAATTCTATTCTCATGCCAATATATCATGGAAAATCAATCGCAGATGGACACTGCCCCATAGTTTCACCCTGGTGCAAGTGCAATACGATGTTTTATTGGATTGCACTCGTCCGTGCAAGACGCAAGTGGAACTGAGGCCTTAAGCGGGGTTTACACGCTACGATATCGTTAATGAATTATTGTCGAGGTCACGTTGTTTGTGACGCACATCCGGCGTCATTAACGATATTGCAGTGTGTGACACTTATGAGCGACCTAAAACGATAGCAAAAGCAGTCAAAATCGTTTGCCACGGAGAGGTCGTCCTGAAACAAAAATACATTTTCTTTTTATTAGCGATGTTGTTCCTCATTTCTGCGGCACCACACATCGCTGTGTGTGACACTGAAAGGAGCGACGAACATCTCCTTACCTGCCTCCACTGGCAATGCGGAAGGAAGGAGGTGGGCGGGATGTTACGTGTGACGCCGCACGAACCGCCCCCTTAGAAAGGAGGCGGTTCGCCGGCCAGAGCGACGTCACAGAGCAGGTATGTGCGTGTGACGCAGCCGTAGCGATAACGGCAGCGATCACACAATATCCCTCGTACAACAGGGGCGGGTGCTATCGTGCTCAACATCGCTAGCCGATGCTAGCGATGTCGCAGCGTGTAAACCCCGCTTTACTGTAGTTCCTGTATGGTCTGCAATCTGATGATGATTGATAACTCCTAAGTATCTCTTTACCATTGTTAAAAGGAATCTGTCACCAAGTTATTGCTCCCCTATATGAGAGCAGCATTATATAGAGACAGAGACCTTGATTCCAGCGATGTGTCTGTCGCGGGCGGAGGAGGGGACGCTGCGCTCTCCCTCTGCTCGGGTCCGGCTGCCGCTGCTGCTGCGGCCTCTGCTGCTCGGTGGCTCGAGCGATGTGCCGGATCCCGGGGACTCGAGCGGCGCTCCTCGCCCGTGAGTGAAAAGGGGGATTGGTTTTGGGGATTTATTGTCCGTGACACCACCCACGGTTGTGGTGATTGTGTGGACACCACCGCTGCTCTGTATGGGGATCCCGGGAGTGATGGTATGGAGCAGCTAGATGTTGGCCCTCCCCTCCATGGGTAGGGGGTTGGTGGTCCCGGGGCCCGACGATGGAGAGTTAGGATGGTTGACAGGCGGGTTATGGGGCCTGTTGGGGCGCAGGGGCAGCGCTGTGCCGCACGGCACGGAGGTACTCACTCAGCCCAAGGATGATGACACAGTTCACGGTAAACAAGCGGCTGGTTGGACGGCTCCCTCGGACGGCTGCGGTGTTGATGTTCCCTGCAAGTTAGCGGTGACTGTCTCTTTCCTGTACCTAAATACGGTTGTTGGTAGCGATAGATTCCCACCGGTAACCCGCTCCCCAGCTTGGATATGAGCCGGAGGAGCCCCTCTTTTGCCCGCAGGCGCTGGCCCTGAGAAACTGGTGCCTTGGCGGTGGCCGTGTCTCTCCAATATGGTTGGACGGTTGCCTTCAATCGGGACTTTGGCTGTTGGGAGACCCAGGAGGTCCCCTTCACTGACGGATTTGGCAAATTCACGGCGACTCCTAGCCTTGCCGGGATCCGAAAGGTCCCTGCCAATGGTGCTGGCTTCTCTTCGTATACCGCTCCGGTACCACCGGGCCACCACCCGTCCACGGTCCTTTCGGCAACCTCCGATCAGCCTCTCCTGCAAACGGTCACCGCCGTCTGCCAACCTTGCTGTCTCAGTCCGGGGCACACACCCGGACCAACTTCAGGCTCTTAACTGTCACTTTCTCTTCCACCTTAACGCCTCTTTCTTGCTCCTCTACCACTTCACTTCAACTCTAAACCTAATCTCTCACTAATCTGCCTGGTTTTCTCGCCTCCAGGGCTGTGAACTCCTTGGTGGGCGGAGCCAACCGCCTGGCACCGCCTGGTGGTGTGGACATCAGCCCCTGGAGGAAGGCAACAAGGGTTTTGTGTTCTGACCTTGGTGTTCCTGCAGGGAATGTGTGGTGTGTGGTGGTGTCATGGCCTGTGACCCCTGGCTTGCCCAGGGCGTCACATGTCACTTACTGAGCTCTTTGCTGTTATTTTGATAAAATCAATGTTTTCTCTGCTGCAGATCTAGCAGTTATACAGCGCTGATGAATATGCTGGACTACCTGGCAGCATGCCAAGCAGTCCTGTAATGATAATCTACTGCTGATTAAACAGTGATTTTATCAAAACTACATTAAGCAGCACAGTAAGTGACACACCACTGGAATCAGGATCTCTACCCCTACGTTATGCTGCTCCCAGATTAGGTGTTAAAATCCTGGTGACAGATTCCCTTTAACCCCTTAACGACCTTGGACGTACTGAGTACGTCATGGTGACATGGTGCTAAACGACCCATGACGTACTCAGTACGTCCTGGCGAAATCGCGGTCCCGGAGCCCCGGGGAGTGAAATTTATTTACTTAAACGGTAGATTCGGGAAGGAGGGGACCTCTGCCTGAGCTCAGGAGGGGTGGTGCCTCCTCCCCGAACCTACAGAGGCTGTGATTGGCTGACGAACGCCGCTCAGCCAATTACAGCCACTGTAATGTTCCAGCCATTGAAAATGGCTGGAACATTGAAATCCAGCCCTGATCAGTGCTGCTGTAGCACTGGCCATTGGCTGGAGCTGGGTGATCGATGCTTCACCTGCCCCCAGCTCTGATTGGAGAGACCGGTCTTGTGACCGCTCTCTCCAATCAATGTGGATCTGCGGCCTGTGACCGTCCCTGGAAGCCGAGGAGAGCGGTAAGTTGTTGTCCCCGCCGCCCGCCCCTGTCCCCGATCGCCCCGCCGCCCGCCCCTGTCCCCGATCGCCCCGCCGCTGCTCCCGCTTCACCGCTGTTCCCGCCGCTGCTCCCGCTTCATCGCCGCTGTCTCCGATCGCCCCGCCGCTGCTCCCGCTTCACCGCCGCTGTCTCCGATCGCCCCGCCGCTGCTCCCGCTTCATCGCTGTCCCCGCCGCTGTCTCCGATCGCCCCGCCGCTGCTGCCGCTGTCTCCGATCGCCCCGCCGCTGCTGCCGCTTCACCGCTGTCCCCGCCGCCATGCTCCCGCTGCACCGCTGTCTCCGCCGCCATGCTCCCGCTCCACCGCTGTCCCCGCCGCCATGCTCCCGCTGCACCGCTGTCTCCGCCGCCGCTCCCGATCCACCGCCGTCCCCGCCGCCATGCTCCTGCTGCACCGCCGTCCCCGCCGCCATGCTCTCGCTGCACCGCTGTCTCCGCCGCCGCTCCCGATCCACCGCCGTCCCCGCCGCCATGCTCCCGCTCCACCGCTGTCTCCGCCGCCATGCTCCTGCTGCACCGCTGTCTCCGCCGCCGATCCCGATCCACCGCCGTCCCCGCCGCCATGCTCCCGCTGCACCGCTGTCTCCACCGCCATGCTCCCGCTGCACCGCCGTCTCCGCCGCCGCTCCCGATCCACCGCCGTCCCCGCCGCCATGCTCCCGCTCCACCGCTGTCTCCGCCGCCATGCTCCCGCTCCACCGCCGTCTCCGCCGCCATGCTCCCGCTGCACCGCTGTCTCCGCCGCCGCTCCCGATCCACCGCCGTCCTCGCCGCCATGCTCCCGCTGCACCGCTGTCTCCGCCGCCGCTCCCGATCCACCGCCGTCCCCACCGCCATGCTCCCGCTCCACCGCTGTCTCCGCCGCCATGCTCCCGCTGCACCGCTGTCTCCGCCGCCGCTCCCGATCCACCGCCGTCCCCGCCGCCATGCTCCTACTGCACCGCTGTCTCCGCCGCCGCTCCCGATCCACCGCCGTCCCCGCCGCCATGCTCCCGCTGCACCGCTGTCTCCGCCGCCGCTACCGATCCACCGCCGTCCCCACCGCCATGCTCCCGATCCACCGCCGTCCCCGCCGCCGCTCCCGATCCACCGCCGTCCCCGCCGCCGCTCCCGATCCACCGCCGTCCCCGCCGCCATGCTCGCCACTGTCCTCGCCGCCGTCGCACCCACCTTTTTCAGCCGCTGCTGCCCCCGATCGGCGGCGGCCGCCGCCTCCTTCACCGGATGCCCCTTCTCCATCACCACACCACCTATCCCTCCATGTGCTGCAAGCCACCCTCCCCCCACATGTGCTGCAAGCCCCCCTCCCTCCCCCTACATGTGCTGCAAGCCCCCCTCCCTCCCCCTACATGTGCTGCAAGCCCCCCTCCCTTCCCCTACATATGCCATCTCTCTCTCCCATCAGACTCTGCCCCCCGCCCCGATCTGCTGCCTGCTCTCTCCCATTTTCCATCTACTGCCCCCTCTCACCCTCCTCGATCTGTTGCCTCCTTCATCTGCTGCCTCTTCTGTCTGCTGTGATCCTGCTGCCTAGATCCATCCTGTAAGGTAGGTATCCCCATCTCACCCCCCCCATCCTCTGCCGCTCCTCCATCCGCTGCGCCATTTCCCATCCATCCGCTGCGCCATTTCCCATCATCCATCCGCTGCGCCCTTTCCCATCCTCTGCCGCTCCTCCATCCTCTGCGCCCTTTCCCATCCTCTGCCGCTCCTCCATCCGCTGCGCCCTTTCTCATCTGCCGCCCCGCCCTCTCGCATCGCATTATCCAGCGCAGTTGCTCGCTTCCAGACTGCAGTGGATGATGCGATGCGAGACTCGTGCATTGCTCTCACGTTTGGCACTGGTCTTAGTGGCAGGCACTCTTTTTTTTTTTTTTTCTTTTTTTTACTGATGTCTGTATTTTTTATTTCGCCAAACTAATTTTTTTTGTATGGGGGGGGGTCTAGTTTCCAAAATGGGATCACATGTGGGGGAGCTCCATTGTTTAGGCACCTCAGGGGGTCTCCAAATGAAACATGGCGTCTGCTAATAATTCCAATCAATTTTACTGTGAAATGGCGCTCCTTCTCTTCTGAGCCCCGCCGTACGCCCAAACAATTGATTTCCACCACATATGAGGTATCGTCGTACTCAGGAGAAATTTCACAATACATTTTATGGTGCATTTTTTTCTGATACCCTTGTGGAAAAAAAAGCTACCTGTTTGAAAAAACAATTTTGTGGTAAAAAAAAGAATAAAATATTTTCACGGCTGAACATTACAAACGTTTGTGAAGCCTCCAGGGGTTAAAAGTGCTCACTAAACAGCTAGATAAATTCCATGAGGGGTCTAGTTTCCAAAATGGGGTCAATTGTGGGGGAGCTCCATTGTTTAGGCACTTCAGGGGGTCTCCAAATGAAACATGGCGTCTGCTAATAATTCCAACCAATTTTGCTGTGAAATGGCGCTCCTTGCCTTCCGAGTCCTGCCGTGCGCCCAAACATTTGATTTCCACCACATATGTGGTATTTGCGTACTCAGGAGAAAATGCACCATAAATTTTATGGTGCATTTTTTCCTGATACCCTTGTGATAAAAAAAGCTACCTGGTTGAAGCAACAGTTTTGTGGTAAAAAATTTTTTTCTTTTCACGGCTCAACGTTATAAACTTCTGTGAAGCCCCCAGGGGTTCAAAGTGCACATCAAACATCTAGAAAAAATATTTGAGGGCTCTAGTTTCCAAAATGGGGTCATTTGTGGGGGAGCTCCATTGTTTAGGCACCTCGGGGAGTCTTCAAACCCGACATGGCGTCCGCTAATGAGTGCAGCTAATTTTGCACTCAAAAATTCAAATGGCGCTCCTTGCCTTCCGAGTCCTGCTGTGTGCCCAAACATTTGATTACCACCACATATGGGGTATCTGCGTACTCAGGAGAAAATGCACAATACATTTTATGATGCACTTTTCCTGATACCCTTGTGAAAATACTAATTTTTATGGCTAAAGTAACATTTTTGTGTTAAAAAAGTAAAATTTTCATTTTTTCGTCTACATTGCTTTGGTTGCTGTGAAGCTCCTAAAGGGTTAATAAACTTATTGGATGTGGTTTTGAGCAGAGTGAGGGGTGCAGATTTTAGAATTGGGTCACTTTTGGGTATTTTCTGTCGCCTAGGTTTCTCAAATCACTCCAAATGTGATGTGGTACCTAAACAATTTTTTTTTGTAAATTTTGTTGGAAAAATGAGAAATTGGTGATGAACTTTGAACCCTTCTAACTTCCTAACGGAAATTTTTTTTTTTCAAAAATTGCGCTGGTGTAAAGTAGACATGTGGGAAATGTTATTTAGTAACTTTTTTGTGTGACATATCTCTCAGATTTATGGGCATAAAATTTCAAATTTTGAAAATTGCAAAATTTTCAAAATTTTCGCTAAATTTCTGAAATTTTCACAAATAAACGCAAAACATATCGGCCTAAATTTACCACTGACATGAAGTACAATATGTCACGAAAAAACAATCTCAGAATCGCCAGGATCCGTTGAAGTGTTCCAGAGTTATAACCTGTCAAAGTGACACTGGTCAAAATTGCAAAAAATGGCCGGGTCTTTAAGGTGAAAACAGGCTGGGGGCTGAAGGGGTTAAGGATGTACTGGAAGTTGTAGATTCCTGCAATACAAATGTTTATATGTCTGAGCTGATATTACAATTGATGTACCATGTACTGCTTATGGTTCTGATTATGTATTTCTGTACTGGTGAGGGTATTGATGCTGTGTTTTTGAACTGATGGGGTTATATGGATGTATTTCTGTACTGCTGGTGGTTCTGATGATAAAGTTCTGTGCTTCTGGTGGTTGTGATGCTGTGTTTCTGTATTGATGGGGGTTCTAATTATGTATTTCTGTACCTCTGGTGGTTCTGTTGCTGTTACTAGTTCTGATCCTGTACACAAGTAACAATACATAAATTGTGAGATTGAACAACCCCTTTACTTACGGCTGCTTTACATGCTTCAATTAATCGTGCGATCGCATTTGCGATCGCACCCACCTCCATCGTTTGTGCGGCACGGGCAATTTCTTGCCCGTGTCGCACAATGCTGTAACCCTCCGTCACATGTGCTTACCTTCCAAACGACCTCGCTGTGGGCGGCGAACATCCTCTTCCTGAAGGGGGAGGAACATTTGGAGTCACAGCGATGTCACACAGCGGCCGGCCAGTAGAAGCGGAGGGGCGGAGATGAGTGGGACGTAAACATCCCGCCCACCTCCTTCCTTTAGCATTGCCGGCGGCTGCAGGTAAGCTGCAGTTCATTGTTCCCGGGGTGTCACACGGAGCGATTTGTGCTGCCTCGGGAACAATGAACAACTTGACGTTCGATTTTTTGAAAATGAGCGATGTGTCAACGATAGAGTTGAGCGCGGTTCGAGGTTCGAGGTTCTCCAGTTCTAGGCTCGAGTGATTTTGGGGCCTGTTCTAGATCGAACTAGAACTCGAGCTTTTTGCAAAAGCTCGATAGTTCTAGAAACGTTCGAGAACGGTTCTAGCAGCAAAAAAACAGCTAATTCCTAGCTGGCTTTCCGCTGTAATAGTGTAAGTCACTCTGTGACTCACACTATTATGACATTTCAGTGTATAGTGTGAGTGAACAGCGCCTTCAGTTCACTCCTGTCGCCATTTTTTTTTTTTTCTGGTCTTCCTTCCCTAAGCGCGCGCGTGTAGTGGGGAGGGCCATTATGTCAGCCAATCCCAGACACACACACAGCTAAGTGGACTTTTAGCCAGAGAAGCAACGGCATGTGTGATAGGATGTCCATGTCACATGTCCCTGCATTATAAAACCGGACATTTTCCTCCAGCACGCCATTATCTGCCTTCTGCGTCCTTGGTGTCAGACATCACTGGCGCAGCTCCGTCCTGAGTCCTATCGCTGATACAGCTGTATGCGCTCCATACACAGCGCTGGACAGCATAGGGATAGCACTTTCCATCAGTCCTTTTAAGGGCTCGTACCGGCAGGGTCAGAGCCATAGGTGACAGGTCCTGAAAACAGAGACAGCGTCTGTGTAGCTAAGGTCAGGGATTTCATCGCTGCATTTCCCCATTAGGAGGGAATAGAAAGGCAGGCTTCCATTCCTCTACCCAGAGCCCCACAATCCTGGCACTGTACCCTCCTGTCCTCTGCACACTCCAACTCATTATAACTAAGCCATTATACTAGCAAACACTCAGTGTACCTAGTGGCATCCTAAACGTGGCTATTGGACTTTTGTCTAGTCACACTAGTGCAAAGACATTTGCAGCACCTCTACCTGCATTGCACACTCCAACTCATTATAACTAAGCCATTATACTAGCAAACACTCAGTGTACCTAGTGGCATCCTAAACGTGGCTATTGGACTTTGCTATAGTCCCACTAGTGCAAAGATATTTGCAGCACCTCTGCCTGCATTGCACACTCCAACTCATTATAACTAAGCCATTATACTAGCAAACACTCAGTGTACCTAGTGGCATCCTAAACGTGGCTATTGGACTTTTGTCTAGTCACACTAGTGCAAAGACATTTGCAGCACCTCTACCTGCATTGCACACTCCAACTCATTATAACTAAGCCATTATACTAGCAAACACTCAGTGTACCTAGTGGCATCCTAAACGTGGCTATTGGACTTTGCTATAGTCCCACTAGTGCAAAGATATTTGCAGCACCTCTGCCTGCATTGCACACTCCAACTCATTATAACTAAGCCATTATACTAGCAAACACTCAGTGTACCTAGTGGCATCCTAAACGTGGCTATTGGACTTTTGTCTAGTCACACTAGTGCAAAGACATTTGCAGCACCTCTGCCTGCATTGCACACTCCAACTCATTATAACTAAGCCATTATACTAGCAAACACTCAGTGTACCTAGTGGCATCCTAAACGTGGCTATTGGACTTTTGTCTAGTCACACTAGTGCAAAGACATTTGCAGCACCTCTACCTGCATTGCACACTCCAACTCATTATAACTAAGCCATTATACTAGCAAACACTCAGTGTACCTAGTGGCATCCTAAACGTGGCTATTGGACTTTGCTATAGTCCCACTAGTGCAAAGATATTTGCAGCACCTCTGCCTGCATTGCACACTCCAACTCATTATAACTAAGCCATTATACTAGCAAACACTCAGTGTACCTAGTGGCATCCTAAACGTGGCTATTGGACTTTTGTCTAGTCACACTAGTGCAAAGACATTTGCAGCACCTCTGCCTGCATTGCACACTCCAACTCATTATAACTAAGCCATTATACTAGCAAACACTCAGTGTACCTAGTGGCATCCTAAACGTGGCTATTGGACTTTGCTATAGTCCCACTAGTGCAAAGATATTTGCAGCACCTCTGCCTGCATTGCACACTCCAACTCATTATAACTAAGCCATTATACTAGCAAACACTCAGTGTACCTAGTGGCATCCTAAACGTGGCTATTGGACTTTTGTCTAGTCACACTAGTGCAAAGACATTTGCAGCACCTCTGCCTGCATTGCACACTCCAACTCATTATAACTAAGCCATTATACTAGCAATTGATGCTGCCAGTTTAAGGGCCGTAGTTGCATTGTCAGGGATATTTATTCTTTATTATTCTGCTGTTAATAAAGCTAGACCACCGCTGCAATCTACACCCCCTCTCAATTTTTACTACCACATTTTAAGTGCACAATCTTGTCGCAATCAACATGAGTGGCAAAATGACAGATGCTGGTGGAAAGGGGAAGAGGCGTGGTGGAAAAGGAAAAAAAGGGTTTGTCCGTGGGGAAGGTGGCAAAGCTCCATTATCATCTGCTGAAGAGAGACCATCTACCAGCAAAAGTAAGATGTCTACTACTTACCGTGGACAATCCGATGTGCTCCCTTTTTTACGGACACGAACAACAGGAACAAAGGTAGATGATGGCCAAAAAAGGAAAATGCTTGAATGGATCTCAAGTGGTCCAACAAGTGCCCTCTCAGCCACTTCAAATACCGCATCCAAAAAACACCAGTCCTCTGAGTTGTCATCCCAATCAAACTTGCTTTCTCCCAGCTCTGAAGTCTCCATCAGCCCTGCACAGTATGGTGGAACTGAGATGGCTGAGTCTGCAGAGCTGTTCAGTCACACTATAGCCTGGGAATCAGAGGTCTGCTCCCAAGCTACAGTGAGTACAGAACAGGAAATGGTCTGCAGTGATGCCCAGAACCTTTGTGACTCTGATTCAGGCCGTGAGGACCACGTTTCTGAGCATAATGTTGACCCTTTGTCACAAACTGTAACACCTGTGTTTATAGACAATGAGGAACATACTGATGAAGATGAGACGCAGATACCAGATTGGGATGACAACTTAAATATTCGGTCAGGGCAAGAAGAGGCTCGGTCTGAGGGGGAGGGGAGTGCAAACACAACAATTGATGATGAAGTTCTAGATCCCACCTACTGTCAACCCACAGTCAGGCACTCGAGGAGGTCAACAGAGGTGGTGGAGGAGGATGCAACTGATGACGAAGTTACCTTGCGCCTTCCTGGACACAGTCGGAGTACTGGTAGCACGTCTACAACTGCATCCTCAGCCACCACTCTGCCTCTGAGCATTATTCGGGGTGGATCAACAGGTCGCATGGCCTCTAAGCCTTGCCTAGCCTGGTCCTTTTTTGACATAGAAAAAGATCGCCCAAATTATGTGATCTGTAAAATTTGTCATGGTTCTCTTAGTAGAGGTCAAAACCTCAGCAGTTTGACAACTTCTTCCATGAATCGTCACATGAATAAATATCATATGTCCCGGTGGGAAGCTCACCGTGCTGCAATGCGGCCTAGCGGAGCGAACCATCCACCGCCTGCCCCTCCAGTGCATCCGCGCGCTCGTCATCTTCTAGGACTGTGGGGACAGCTGTCACACCTGTTTTTCCACCCACAACTTCCACCACTGTAACCGCAACAGGCAGTTTGCTTGGTAGGTCGTCAGTTGGTTTGGAAGGGGAAACAAGTGAGTGTGTACAGCTCTCTCAGACATCGATAGCACCAACGTTGGATGAAGGCAACATCATGTCTCCGCCTGCACTTTCCTCACAAACCTGCATTTTTCCAGGGACACCCTACTCAACACCGTCTACACACAGCAGCCAGATCTCTGTCCCTCAGATGTGGTCAAATAAAAGGCCACTTCCTGCGACCCATGACAAAGCTAAGAGGTTGACTCTATCCCTCAGTAAGCTGTTGGCTACCGAAATGCTGCCTTTCCGCCTAGTGGACACACAGGATTTTAGAGACCTTATGTCTGTCGCTGTGCCCCAGTACCAGATGCCTAGTCGCCACTACTTCTCTAAGAGAGGTGTGCCCGCGCTACACCAGCATGTCGCACACAACATCACCGCTTCCTTGAGAAACTCTGTGTGTGAACGGGTGCATTTCACCACCGATACTTGGACCAGTAAGCATGGACAGGGACGTTACATGTCGCTGACTGGACACTGGGTAACTATAGTGATAGATGGTGAAGGGTCTGCTGCACAAGTCTTGCCGTCCCCACGACTTGTGTGTCAATCCTCTGTCTGTCCAAGTTCCGCCACTGCTTCTGCATCCTCCACCTCATCTGGGTCCTCCACCTCCGCCCCAAGCCTGCCTGGTCAGGCCACCAGCGTTCTCACTGCGCAGAAGGAATCACGCACCCCTCATTACTATGCTGGCAGCAGAGCGCAACGGCATCAGGCGGTCTTTAGCTTGACATGTCTTGGGAATAAGAGTCACACAGCTGAGGAGTTGTGGTCAGCTCTGCGGTCCGAGTTTAATAAATGGTTGTCTCCACTCAACCTGCCGCCTGGTAAGGCCGTGTGCGACAATGCTGCAAACCTGGGTGCGGCCCTTCGCCTGGGCAAGGTGACACACGTACCTTGTATGGCTCACGTGTTGAACCTTGTCGTCCAGCAATTTTTAACACACTATCCCGGCCTAGATGGCCTTCTGAACAGGGCACGAAAACTGTCTGCTCACTTCCGCCGTTCAAGCGCCGCAGCTGAGCGACTTGCATCGCTCCAGAAGTCTTTCGGCCTGCCGGTTCATCGCCTGAAAAGCGATGTGGCGACACGCTGGAATTCAACTCTCCACATGTTACAGCGACTGTGGCAGCACCGCCGAGCCCTGGTGCAATACGTCATGACGTATAGCCTGGGCCAACGAGATGCAGAGGTGGGTCAGATCACCCTGATGGAGTGGTCTCAGATCAAGGACCTATGCACCCTTCTGCACAGTTTCGACATGGCGACGAATATGTTTAGCGCTGACAATGCCATTATCAGCATGACGATTCCAGTCATTTACATGCTGGAGCACACGCTAAACACTATTCGGAGTCAGTGGGTGGGACAACAGGAAGGGGATGAACTACAGGAGGATTCATATGCGCAAGACACAACAACATCACCAAGGTCCAGACGTTCATCATCACCAAGGCGCCAGGCATGGGACCATGGGGGACAGGGATCAACAAGGGCGCATAGTAGCAGGCTAAATGTTGAGGAAGGTGCATGAGAACATGAAGACATGGAGGACGAACTGTCCATGGACATGGAAGACTCAGCAGATGAGGGAGACCTTGGTCAAATTTCAGTTGAAAGAGGTTGGGGGGAGATGTCAGAGGAAGAAAGAACGGTTAGCACCTCTATGCCACAAACACAGCGTGGACTTGGTCCGCATGGCTGCGCAAGACACATGAGTGCCTTCTTGTTGCACTACCTCCAACATGACCCTCGTATTGTCAAAATTAGAAGTGATGATGACTACTGGCTTGCCACACTATTAGATCCCCGGTACAAGTCCAAATTTTGTGACATAATTCCAGCCATAGAAAGGGACGCACGTATGCAGGAGTATCAGCAGAAGCTGTTACTCGATCTTAGCTCGGCTTTTCCACCAAACAACCGTGCAGGTGCAGGGAGTGATTCTCCCAGTTGTAACTTGCCAAACATGGGACGGTCTCGTCATCTTCAACAGTCTACCCGTACCAGTAGGACCGTATCTGGTGCTGGTAACAGCAATTTTATGGAATCTTTTCATAATTTTTTTAGACCCTCTTTTGCAAGACCACCAGAGACAACAAGTCTGACACATAGTCAACGGCTGGAGAGGATGATACAGGAGTATCTCCAAATGAACATCGATGCCATGACTTTGCAAATGGAGCCTTGCTCCTTTTGGGCTTCAAATCTAGAAAAATGGCCAGAGCTCTCCAGTTACGCCTTGGAGATTTTGTCGTGTCCAGCTGCCAGCGTTGTCTCTGAACGTGTCTTCAGTGCTGCTGGGTGTGTGCTGACAGATAAGCGCACGCGTCTGTCCAGTGACAATGTGGACAGACTGACGTTCATCAAAATGAACAAGTCATGGATCCAGAAGGAATTTACTACCCCTGTGTCATCCTGGGGAGAGTAAATGCTTGTGGATTTGGAATGTGCTTGATGCAAATCAAAACATCCTGTTTGCAACTAGGGCACAACTGCTGCCACTGAAGGGGTGGGTGTGTGTGGGGCCCAATTTTTGGAAAAAAGGGAGACTCCGCTTGGAGTAACCCTTGCTTACATTGTTTTTTAAAAGGAGCCAAGATGAACAGAGCTGGGATCAGGAAAGACTTTGCTACCTACCCTGGTGTCATCCTGGGGACGGTGAATGTGCTTGATGCAAATCTAGCTGTGAAGTGTACAACTGGGGCACAACTGCTGCCACTGAAGGGGTGGGTGTGTGTGGGGCCCAATTTTTGGAAAAAAGGGATACTCCGCTTGGAGTAACCCTTGCTTACTGTGTTTTTTAAAAGGAGCCAAGATGAACAGAGCTGGGATCAGGAAAGACTTTGCTACCGACCCTGGTGTCATCCTGGGGACGGTTAATTATGGCGTATTTTTGAATGTGCTTGATGCAAATCTAGCTGTGAAGTGTACAACTGGGGCACAACTGCTGCCACTGAAGGGGTGGGTGTGTGTGGGGCCCAATTTTTGGAAAAAAGGGAGACTCCGCTTGGAGTAACCCTTGCTTGCTGTGTTTTTTAAAAGGAGCCAAGATGAACAGAGCTGGGATCAGAAAAGACTTTGCTACCTACCCTGGTGTCATCCTGGGGACGGTTAATTATGGCGTATTTTTGAATGTGCTTGATGCAAACCTAGCTGTGAATTGTACAACTGGGGCACAACTGCTGCCACTGAATGGGTGGGTGTGTGTGTGGCCCAATTTTTGGAAAAAAGGAAGACTCCGCTTGGAGTCACCTTGCGGTGTTTTACATGATTTTAGAAGGGCGTGCCATGCCTATATCTGTGTCTCCTCCTCTTTTTCCTTGTCCTGCTCTTTTGTTTTCACATGAGTATATGTCCTTGTCACTTTCTCATGTGTTTGTGTTGTGTTGTGAGTTGTTTGTCACCTTTTGGACACCTTTGAGGGTGTTTTCTATGTGTTTTTATGTGTTTGTGAATGCCTGCCATTGTTTCCTATGCGGTTCGAGTTCGGTTCGTCGAACGTTCGACGAACCGAACTCGAACGGGACCTCTGTTCGGCGAACCGACCTCGAGCCGAACCGGGACCGGTTCGCTCATCTCTAATTGTCAGGGATAATTATTCTTTATTATTCTGCAGTTAATAAAGCTAGACCACCGCTGCAATCTACACCATCTCTCAATTTTTACTACCACATTTTAAGTGCACAATCTTGTCGCAATCAACATGAGTGGCAAAATGACAGATGCTGGTGGAAAGGGGAAGAGGCATGTTGGAAAAGGAAAAAAAGGGTTTGTCCGTGGGGAAGGTGGCAAAGCTCCATTAACATCTGCTGAAGATAGACCATCTACCAGCAAAAGTAAGATGTCTACTACTTACCGTGGACAATCCGATGTGCTCCCTTTTTTACGGACACTAACAACAGGAACAAAGGTAGATGATGGCCAAAAAAGTAAAATGCTTGAATGGATCTCAAGTGGTCCAACAAGTGCCCTCTCAGCCACGTCAACTACCGCATCCAAAAAACACCAGTCCTCTGAGTTGTCATCCCAATCAAACTTGCTTTCTCCCAGCTCTGAAGTCTCCATCAGCCCTGCACAGTATGGTGGAAGTGAGATGGCTGAGTCTGCAGAGCTGTTCAGTCACACTATAGCCTGGGAATCAGAGGTCTTCTCCCAAGCTACAGTGAGTACAGACCAGGAAATGGTCTGCAGTGATGCCCAGAACCTCTGTGACTCTGATTCAGGCCGTGAGGACCAAGTTTCTGAGCATAATGTTGACCCTTTGTCACAAACTGTAACACCTGTGGTTATAGACAATGAGGAACATACTGATGACGATGAGACGCAGATACCAGATTGGGATGACAACTTAAATATTCGGTCAGGGCAAGAAGAGGCTCGGTCTGAGGGTGAGGGGAGTGCAAACACAACAATTGATGAGGAAGTTCTAGATCCCACCTACTGTCAACCCACAGTCAGGCACTCGAGGAGGTCAACAGAGGCGGTGGAGGAGGATGCAACCGCTGACGAAGTTACCTTGCGCCTTCCTGGACAGAGTCGGAGCACTGGTAGCACGTCTACAACTGCATCATCAGCCACCACTGTGCCTCTGAGCACTAGTCGGGGGGCTCAGCAGGTCGCATGCCCTCTAAGCCTTGCCTAGCCTGGTCCTTTTTTGACATAGAAAAAGATCGCCCAAATTATGTGATGTGTAAAATTTGTCGTGATTCTGTTAGTAGAGGTCAAAACCTCAGCAGTTTGACAACTTCTTCCATGAATCGTCACATGAATAAATATCATAGGTCCCAGTGGGAAGGTCACCGTTCTGCAATGCGGCCTAGCGGAGCGAACCATCCACGGCCTGCCCCTCCAGTGCATCCACGCGCTCTTCATCTTCTAGGACTGTGGGGACAGCTGTCACACCTGGTTTTCCACGCACAACTTCCACCACTGTAACCGCAACAGGCAGTTTGCTTGGTAGGTCGTCAGTTGGTTTGGAAGGGGAAACAAGTGCGTGTGTACAACTCTCTCAGACATCGATAGCACCAACGTTGGATGAAGGCAACATCATGTCTCCGACTGCACTTTCCTCACAAACCTGCATTTTTCCAGGGACACCCTACTCAACACCGTCTACACACAGCAGCCAGATCTCTGTCCCTCAGATGTGGACAAATAAAAGGCCATTTCCTGCGACCCATGACAAAGCTAAGAGGTTGACTTTATCCCTCTGTAAGCTCTTGGCTACCGAAATGCTGCCTTTCCGCCTGGTGGACACACAGGATTTTAGAGACCTTATGTCTGTCGCTGTGCTCCAGTACCAGATGCCCAGTCACCACTACTTCTCTAAGAAAGGTGTGCCCGCGCTACACCAGCATGTCGCACACAACATCACCGCTTCCTTGAGAAACTCTGTGTGTGAACGGGTGCATTTTACCACCGATACTTGGACCAGTAAGCATGGACAGGGACGTTACATGTCGCTGACTGGGCACTGGGTAACTATGGTGATAGATGGTGAAGGGTCTGCTGCACAAGTCTTGCCGTCCCCACGACTTGTGTGTCAATCCTCTGTCTGTCCAAGTTCAGCCACTGCTTCTGCCTCCTCCACCTCATCTGTGTCCTCCACCTCCGCCCCAAGCCTGCCTGGTCATGCCACCAGCGTTCTCACTGCGCAGAAGAAATCACGCACCCCTCATTACTATGCTGGCAGCAGAGCGCAACGTCATCAGGCGGTCTTTATTGTGACGCCCTGGGCAAGCCAGGGGTCACAGGTCATCACACCACCACACCCTACACCCCAGTCAGGTACATCAAGCTAACCCAAAAATCCTTGTTGCCTTCCTCCAGGGGCTGATGTGCACACCAGGGGGTGGGCCAGGCGGTTGGCTCCGCCCACCGAGGAGTTCACAGCCCTGGAGGCGGGAAAACCAGGCAGATAGAGTTTGGAGGAGGAAATAGAAGGAAGTGGTAGAGGAGCTTAGGAGAGAAGCTGAAGTAAAGTGAAAAGAAACAGTTTGTAAAGCCTGAAGTTGGTCCGGGTGTGTGTCCCGGACAGTGACAGCAAGGTCAGCAGACGGCGGTGATAGTCTGCAGGGGTGACTGCTCGGAGGTTGCTGGAAGGACCGCGGACGGGTAGTGGCCCGGCGGTCTGGAGCAGTATACGAAGAACAGTCAGCACCAGGGCAGGGGCCTTTCGGATCCCGGCAAGGCTAGGAGTCGCCATAATTTGCCAAATCCGTCAGTGAAGGGGACGTCTGTCTCCAAACAACCAAGTCCCGATTGAAGGCAACAGTCCAACCGTAACGGAGAGACACCGCCACCGCCAGGGCACCAGTTTCTCAGGGCCAGCGCCTGCGGGCAAAGTAGGGCTCCTCTGGCCCATATCCAAGCCGGGGAGCGGGTTACCGGTGGGAACCCATCGCAACCATCATCAACTTAGGTGCAGGACAGAGGGACCGGCACCTACTGGGGAAAGCAAGTGCAGCCGTCCGTGGGAACCGTCTTTCCAGCCGTGTGTTTTACCGAAAACTGTGTCAACGTCTCAGGCTGAGTGAGTACAACAGTGCCGCAAGGCACAGCGCTGCCCCCGCGTCCCTGCGCCCACCAAGCCCTGCATCCCCCACCTCATCACTGGGCCCCGGGATCACCAACCCCTACCCACGGAGGGGCAACACAACAACTAGCTGCTCCATACCACCACTCCCGGGATCCCCATACAGAGCAGCGGTGGTGTCAACAAATCACCACAACCGTGGCTGGCGTCACGGACAATAACCAATCCCCACACCCAAAAACCCCCTTTCACTCACGGGCGAGGAGCGCAGCTAGAGTCCCCGGGATCCGGCCCATCGCTCGCGCCACCGAGCAGCAGCAGGCCGCAGCAGCCGCGGCAGCCGGACCCGAGCAGTGGGAGAGTGCGGCGTCCCCTCCTCCGCCCGCGACATTTAGCTTGACATGTCTTGGGAATAAGAGTCACACAGCTGAGGAGTTGTGGTCAGCTCTGCGGTCCGAGTTTAATAAATGGTTGTCTCCACTCAACCTGCATTGTCTCCGTGTGCGACAATGCTGCAAACCTGGGTGCGGCCCTTCGCCTGGGCAAGGTGACACACGTACTTTGTATGGCTCACGTGTTGAACCTTGTTGTCCAGCAATTTTTAACACACTATCCCGGCCTAGATGGCCTTCTGACCAGGGCACGAAAACTGTCTGCTCACTTCCGCCATTCAAGCGCCGCAGCTGAGCGACTTGCATCGCTCCAGAAGTCTTTCGGCCTGCCGGTTCATCGCCTGAAATGCGATGTGCCGACACGCTGGAATTCGACTCTCCACATTTTTGAATGTGCTTGATGCAAATCTAGCTGTGAAGTGTACAACTAGGGCACAAGTGCTGCCACTGAATGGGTGGGTGTGTGTGGGGCCAAATTTTTGGAAAAAAAGGGAGACTTCGCTTGGAGTAACCCTTGCTTGCTGTGTTTTTTAAAAATGATCCAAGATGAACAGAGCTGGGATCAGGAAAGACTTTGCTACCTACCCTGGAGTCATCCTGGGGACGGTTAAGTATGGCGTATTTTTGAATGTGCTTGATGCAAATCTAGCTGTAAAGTGTACAACTAGGGCACAAGTGCTGCCACTGAATGGGTGGGTGTGTGTGGGGCCCAATTTTTGGAAAAAAGGGAGACTCCGCTTGGAGTCACCTTGCGGTGTTTTACATGATTTTAGAAGGGCGTGCCATGCCTATATCTGTGTCTCGTTCTCTTTTTCCTCGTTACGCTCTTCTGTTTTCGCATGAGAATTTGTTCTTGTCACTTTCCCATGTGTTTGTGTTGTGTTGTGAGTTGTTTGTCACCTTTTGGACACCTTTGAGGGTGTTTTCTAGGTGTTTTTATGTGTTTGTGAATGCCTGCCATTGTTTCCTATGCGGTTCGAGTTCGGTTCGTCGAACGTTCGACGAACCAAACTCGAACGGGACCTCCGTTCAGCGAACCGACCTCGAGCCGAACCGCGACCGGTTCGCTCATCTCTACTGAGCATGCGCAGTGGAAGAAACCGCATGCGGCAGCCGGATGCGTTTTTTTTCCGCATCGCGCCGCATCCGGCGTCCATAGGCATGCATTGAAAAATGCGACGCAGCGGCCGGATGCGGCGCAATGCGTTTTTTTTGCCGGAGCAAAAAACGTTCCAGGCAACGTTCCATCCGGCCGCGGCATTGGCTAAATCTGCCGCATGCGGCAAAAACCGGACTGAACGCAAGCCCATGCGGCACAATACGGCACTAATGTAAGTCTATGCAAAAAAAAACGCAACCGGCGGCAAAAAAAACGGTTGCGGTTTTTCTGCAGAGCGCCGTATTGTGCCGCAGAGCAAAAATCGGATGTGTGAAAGTAGCCTTTGAGCTCACTTGTGCATTATTCCATATGGTCCGTGTGTCCGTGATACGTATGTGTTTCCATTTTGCACGGAAGCATGTCCGTTTTCTGCATGGAACCACTGACCCAATGGAAGTCTATGGGTCCGTGAGCACACGTACGTGACACGGATGCATCTCCGTATGCTCCGTGTATGTTTTGTGCTTTTTTTCTAGCGATGTCGGTCATTCTTTCTTTTTCTGTGTATGTCGGACAATCTCCCTCAGTCCGTTGGTCGGTCTCTCTGTCTGTCTGTCCCTTTCTCTCTCTGTCCATGTCGGTCAGTCTCCCCCCCTCTCTCATACTCACCGTTCCCCGATCACCGGTGCGGCGCTTCACAGCTGTTAAAAAAAGCTGCGGCGGCTTTTACTATTTTGAAAAAGCCGGCCGCTCATTAATCAATTTCGTATTCCCTGCTTTCCCCCGCCCACCGGCGCCTATGATTGGTTGCAGTGAGAAACGCTTCCACGCTGAGTGACCGTTGTCTCACTGCAACCAATCACAGCCGCCGTTGGGCGTGTCAATATCGAGCAGGAAAAAAAAGAAATAATTAATTTAAAAAAACGATGTTCGGCTCCCCTCATTTTGATACCAGCCTGTCTAAAGTCAAACGGCTGAATACTGGTATTCTCAGGATGGGGAGCCCCACATAGCACCCGCCCCCGTCGCAGTAGTGATATCTTGTGATAGCTGCCGTAGCGAACATTATCGCTACGGCAGCTTCACATGCACTCACCTGCCCTGCAACGTCGCTCTGTCTGGCGACCCGCCTCTGTCGCGGGCGCCGGGGCGCTGCGCTCGCTAACGCTCGGGTCCGGCGCTGCTGTTGCTGCTCGGTGGCTCGAGTGGTGGGCCGGATCCGGGGACTCGAGCGGCGCTCCTTGCCCGTGAGTGAAAAGGGGTGGTTTGTTTAGGTATTTAGTCCGTGACACCACCCACGGGTTGTGGTGAAGATGGGCACCACTGCTGCTGGTGACGGGGATCCCGGGAGCGATGGTTGGGAGCAGCTGGGATGTTGTTTTCCCCCTCCGTGGGTAGGGGTTGGTGGTCTCGGGGCCCGGTGGTGTGACGGGGAGTTAGGGTAGGTGAGGTGCAGGGTTGCAGGGGCAGCGCGGCGCGGTGCCGGATGGCACGGGTGTACTCACTCAGCAAGAGATGCACAAAGTCTCCGGTAAACCAAACGGCTGGATGGACAGGTCCCGCAGTCGGCTGCAGTGTCTCTCCCCATGGACAGGTGATGGCGGCTGTCTTTCTCTGCACCTTTGTGTACTTTCTTGACTACGATGGGTCCCCAACGGTAGTCTGCTCCCCGGTGTATGGATGCCGGAAGAGCCCGTTTGCCCGCAGGCGCTGGCCCTTGGGTCTCTAGCCTTTGGCGTTAGCTGTATACCCTCACAGTGCGGACGGTTGCCTTCTAATGGGTCTTTGGTTGTTAGGAAACCCCTGGGCTTCCTCTCACACTTGGATTTGACTATTGACGGCAACTCCAAGCCTAGTCGGGGTCCGATGGCCCTGCCTGTGTGGGCTGGCTTCACTTCGTTCCCCGGTCGGTACCAGCGGGCCACCGCCCAACCCCGGTCCTACGGTTCCGCGTTGATCCACCACTCCTGCAGACGGCCACCACAGTCTGCCAACCTTGTTGTCAGTGCCTGGGCCACAAACCCAGACACTCTCCACTTTACTCCTCTCACTTCAACCTCCTGGACTAAACTGCTCCTTTTCCCGCCTCCAGGCCTGTGAACTCCTCGGTGGGTGGGGCCAACCACTTGGCTCCGCCCCACCTGGTGTGGACATCAGACCCTGGAGGGAGGCAACAAGGGTTTTGTGTTTGGCTAATGTTACTGTCCGGGGGGTGGGGGTGTGTGTGTGTTACCTGTGACGACCTGGCTTGTCCAGGGCGCCACACCCCCTTCCTAAGGGGGCGGGTCATGCGGCGTCATAGCGACGTCGCATGGCAGGCGGCCAATAGAAGCGGAGGGGCGGAGATGAGTGGGACGTAAACATCCCGCCCACCTCTGTCCTTCCGCATAGCCGGCGTGAGCCTCGGTGACGCAGGTAAGCTGATGTTCCTCGCTCCTGCGGCTTCACACACAGCGATGTGTGCTGCCGCAGGGGAATGAGGAACATTATGGAAATGTTGGACCCTACACAGATGAAATGATTACGACGCTTTTGCGTTCGTTAATTGTATCATAAAAGATTTACACACTATGATATCGACAGCGACGCCGGATGTGCGTCACTTTCGATTTGACCCCACCGACATCGCACCTGCGATATTGTAGTGTGCAAAGTACCCCTAAGTCCAAGATTAATCATGTCAGGTGTCTCCCTGAGATACCTTCCATGATTAGTCTGTAAGTTACAGTAAATAAACACATACACCTGAAAAAATCCTTTATTTGGAATAATAAAAACTAACAAATATCCTCGTTCACCACTTTATTAAGCCCGAAAAAGCCATACATGTCCGGCGTACTCCACGGAGGTCCCACGTCGCTTCCAGCAATGCTACATGAAGGTGAGAAGAGATGCAGAAGAACACCGCCGCTCCTGTCAGCTCCACACAGCAACTGAGGTGAGAAGCGCGATCAGCGATGATGTCACTCAGGTTACTCGCGGACACCGCTGGATCCTCCAACTGTGACTACAAGTCGCCAGAGTGACAGCGATGAAGTCACAGGTGAGTTGTGGTCACGAGTTGAGGATCCAGCTAGCCGCGGGTAACCTGAGTGACGGCAGCGCTAATCGCGCTGCTCACTTCAGTGACTCAGGGGATTAGCGGTCACCGGTGAGTCATTCACAGGTGACCGCTAATCAGTACGCGACACAGACAGAGCCGCGGTATGACAATGAAGTCGGATGAAGTTCACCCGCGTTCATTCTCATCGCGTGTCGCTGTCTGCTGTCAGCGGGTATGTATCAATGACATTGTGCATCACACATGGAACATTTCACATGGGCAACACATGGAGATGTCAGTTACGTATCTCACGCATACACGGACATTGAACACGCACACACGGCTAGCATACGCAATTAACACGGATGCCACACGTACCATAAAAACGGACTAAACAACGGAAAACGGACCCGAAAAACGTAACGTAACACACGTGTGTGTTTTTCACGGATGTGTGTTGGAGGCCTGACAGATATGTGAGAGGATGACCCATTCTGTCCATCACCTTGGATCTGCATTGCTGGACACCGGTTCACAGGTAACAACTATCCGATATGTACTGTACAAGAGATTCTGGACCGATGCTGAACACACCCGTCCTGACTCCGACCTCACCATTTATGCCGTAAATGGGTTACCAGTGACTCAAATAGGGTTTGAGAAGGTAACCATAAAGGTGGGGAGGGTAGAGCTAAAGGGTCAAGCATACCTCCCAACCGTCCCGGATACAGCGGGACAGTCCCTCTTCTGAGCCTTTGATCCCGAGTCCCGCCCGTGAGGCTGTTTGTCCCGTGCTCCGCCCACCCACTGTAGCCCCGCCTCGCTGTTTCTCCCTTCTATTCATTACAGAGCCGAGCGCGCACCTTGAAACTCCTGTGACTGCTGCTGAGGTATGAATCACCCCCTGCCGCAGAGCCGCCCCCCCCCCCTGCAGCAGAGCCGAGCCCCCCCCCCTGCAGCAGAGCCGCCCCCCCCCCCTCCCCCAGAGCGGACATCCCCAGCCCGGAGCTTCCCTGCAGCTGTTCTCTCTGGCTCCCCGTGTGCGGCTTCTCACTGCTGCAGACACGCGGGGAATCAGGAAGCTGAGGAGACCGTGCAATCAGCACTTCTCTCTCCTGCAGATAGCACTGGCCAGTAATAACCTATGCAGAGTGACATCTGCAGGCATTTATTAGTTTACCGATCAGTGGTCTCCTGCCTGTGGAGCAGAGCTGCTGGGTCCTAGCTTCCCAACAGCTTCAGCTCTGCTTTATCCTGACTCCCCTACCAGTTAAAGGGAACATGTCAGCAGAAATTTCACAATGAAAGTAATAGATTCCCCTCTGCAGCTCCTGGGCTGCTTCTAGAAAGGTTCCTGTTGCTATTGTGCCCCCTTTGAGACCTACAAAAATACTTTATGAAGTCTTACCTTTTTGTATGCAAATGTGTTTTTATGGTCACGGGGGCGGGCTGTCTGGCGTCCGTTATTCCCCCTCCTGCCGCTTTACGCAGTCCCCCATTGCTCATTTACATACACAAGGACGCCCTCCTCATGTAACTGTCCTCCCGAAGTTTTGCGCATGTGAACGCTTTTTCAGGTGATTGCGCAGAGATTATGGGCTGCGCTGTGATTGTCATCAGCAGCGTTATCCAAGTACCCGCCCATAATCTCGTGCCCGCACTTTTCCCTCTGACTCCACTGTTATGCGCAAGTGCTGGCCATATGAACCATGTTACCTATTACCGCTTGCACGAGATTATGGGCAGGTACTTGGATGACTTTGCTGATGACAATCACAGCGCCGCCCATAATCTCGCACCCACGGTAATAGGTAACATGGTTCATATGGACAGTGCTTGCACATAACGGTGGAGGCAGAGTGAGAAGCGTGGGCACGAGGTTATGGGCGGGTACTTGGATGACTTTGCTGATGACAATCACAGCGCCGCCCATAATCTTGCGCCTGCGGTAATAGGTAACATGGTTCATATGGACAGTGCTTGCACATAACGATGGAGGCAGAGTGAGAAGCGTGGGCACGAGATTATGGGCGGGTACTTGGATGACTTTGCTGATGACAATCACAGCGCCGCCCATAATCTCGCGCCCACGGTAATAGGTAACATGGTTCATATGGACAGTGCTTGCACATAACGGTGGAGGCAGAGTGAGAAGCGTGGGCACGAGGTTATGGGCGGGTAGTTGGATGACTTTGCTGATGACAATCACAGCGCCGCCCATAATCTTGCGCCTGCGCAATCACCTCAAAAGCGTTCACACTTTGCACAGTGCTCAGTCCCGCGAGAGTGGCACTGGGCATGCACAAAACTTCAGGAGGACAGTTACATGAGGAAGGCGTCCTCATGTATGGAAATGAGCAATGGGGGACGGCGTACAGCGGCAGGAGGGGGAATAACGGATGCCAGGCAGCCCGCCCCCGTGACCATAAAAACAGATTTGCATACAAAAAGGTAAGACTTCATAAAGTATTTTTTTAGGTCTCAAAGGGGGCACAATAGCAACAGGAACCTTTCCAGAATTCAGCCCAGGAGCTGCAGAGGGGAATCTTTTATTTTTTTTGCTAAATTTCTGGTGACAGGTTCCCTTTAAAGGGAACCTATCAGGTGCAATATGCACTCAGAGCCAGGAGCAGTTCTGGGTATATATTGCTAATCCCTCCCTAACTGTCCCTGTATACACTAGCATAGATAAAGGCATCTATAGAAAAAGTATTTTTAAAGATCTTATATCTTATGCTAATTAGCGCGGGGACTAGTCCCAAGGGCGTTACTTCACTTGGCTAGTCAGCTCACATAGCGTGTGAGTACTCACACAGGGGCGTAATAACATGCTAACATGCTATGCGAGCCGACTAGCCAAGTGAAGTAACGCCCTTGGGACTAGTCCCCGCGCTCATTAGCATAAGATATAAGATCTTTAAAAATATTTGTTCTTGATCTCTTTATCTATGCTAGTGTATACAGGGACGGTTAGGCAGGGATTAGCAATATGTACCCAGAACTGCTCCTGGCTCTGAGTGCATATTGCATCTGACAGGTTCACTTTAAAGGGAACCTGTCACCAGATTTGGGGCCTATAAGCTGCGGCCACCACCAGTGGGATCTTATATACACATTCTAACATGCTGCATACCTCCCAACCGTCCCGGATACAGCGGGACTTTCACGCTTTACGTTGTTTGTCCCGTTGCAACGGGCGGGACGGCCAGCTACCGGGCTCCGCCCACCCACTCTCTCTCCGCCTCCCTGCTTTTCCCTCCTACCATCCTAGTAGACGTGGCATAGAGAGGAGCGCTGCCTGTGCTGCTGCTGGTACAGTAAACGAATCTCCCCAGCGCTGATTTCCCTCCCTCCCCCCTCACCCTCGGCCGGAGCCTGTCTGTGCGGCCGGCCGGAGCCTGTCTGTGCGGCCGGCCGGAGCCTGTCTGTGCGGTCGGCCGGCCGCCTGTCTGTGCGGTCGGCCGGCCGCCTGTCTGTGCGGTCGGCCGGCCGCCTGTCTGTGCAGGCGACCGGCCGCCTCACTGTGGCTGCCTGCGTGTCCGTGCTGGAGGCCCGCCGGCTGCCTGTGTGTCCGTGCTGGAGGCCCGCCGGCTGCCTGCGTGTCCGTGCTGGAGGCCCGCCGGCTGCCTGCGTGTCCGTGCTGGAGGCCCGCCGGCTGCCTGCGTGTCCGTGCTGGAGGCCCGCCGGCTGCCTGCGTGTCCGTGCTGGAGGCCCGCCGGCTGCCTGCGTGTCCGTGCTGGAGGCCCGCCGGCTGCCTGCGTGTCCGTGCTGGAGGCCCACCGGCTGCCTGCGTGTCCGTGCTGGAGGCCCGCCGGCTGCCTGCGTGTCCGTGCTGGAGGCCCGCCGGCTGCCTGCGTGTCCGTGCTGAATGGGTGTGGATGGGGAGTGGATATGGGCGTGACTGTGAAATGGGTGTGGTTAGGGGGCGTGGCCTAAAAAATTGCCGCGGCGCGCTACGCGCGCCGAAAACTTTATCCCTCTTTTCCTTCTTTAAAAGTTGGGAGGTATGGGTCAAGGATTGATTGTGGTTGAAACTGACATCAATGAGAAAAATCCACAGATGATTTTAGGTACAAATGTCATTGAAAATTGTCTGGGGGAAGTGTTGTTTTTGCTCCAACAGATTGCCAGAACTGCCGGAGCTGGGCAGCAGAGGGCCCTGCAGAAGGAGATCCGAGCCCTCTTGCTAAGGCAACAGGTAAACCTATCTGGTGAGGAGATTGGCAATGTATGAGGGACAGACTCAGTCCCTATTGTGGTACCCCCAAAAAGTGAAATGATGATATGATGTCGGGCAGCAGTGGGCCTTGGTGGGCGGGATTACCAGGCAATGGTGTAACCTGTGTACTCAGAGAGCTGGTCTATGATCCTGACAGCCCGGGGGGTGGTTGATGTACATAGGGGAAAAGTATAATAGCGAATCTGCCAAGCAGAGAGGTATTGCCCAATAGTCCAAAAAAGCAGGTTCAATAATAGCAGGGACTAAAACATAACTTTTAATCTATCAACGGATAACATTAGTAATAAAGTGCTTGTGCATAAATAGTGTAAATAACAACATGCCACATGGCAACAAGTAGGTTGGATCTCACCCAAGCTTCATCCATGGGCTGGACTGCACACCGGTCCAGGAGAAAGAGGTCACAGGCTGGAAGGACAGCGTGGACAAATGTGGTAATATAACCCCTGTCGTGCCCCGTAGATGGACTTCCGCCCTGACAAGGGCAGCACCCAAGTAAGATGTCTGCCCCGCAACCAAAAATACAAAAAAATTGTCCTCCCGACGCGTTTCCCTCTCAATATAGAGTGTTCCTCAGGGGAGACAGAGGAAAAAATGGGGGGATCAACCTGCAGTGGCAGGGACCAACACAGGCTAGTGATGATAAACAACCTATGTGTACCAGGCAAACGGTGGCGCCACTATATTGAGAGGGAAATAAGAGAGAAAAGGTATACCAAAAAGGGGATCACTGCACCAAGAATAAATAGAAAAAGACTTTATTACAACATGAGTACATTAATCACATATTACCACACTTGGGAGTGAGGCACACAGGAGAACAAAATTAAAAACACTTAAAAAGCCGATGGCATAATAAACCAACCCGCCAGGAACAATATCATGAAGTTACAATATGAAATGAAATTGTAATAAAACTCTCTTATGGACAAAATTAATGTCCAGTCAAACACCCAAAATGCCAATAAACAGTGTTAAATAAGGAAGGCAGTAAGCCACGTGGTTTAGAGACCAGTAACCGGATTCAAGCTGGTACTTAATGTTAAAGGGAACAAAATTATATTCCAGTTTGTCTATGATTACATGTATAACACAAATTGTACTAGTCCAATACTAGATATAATTGCACAATGTGTGAGCCAGTAGCAAAAGGTTGGAATTTGCACTTAACGATAGACAGGCAGAAGGTATATATATCCACGATCACAAATAAACCACAATTGGATAGATCAAAAGAGTCACGTTCAGTCATGCCCCCAAGACTGTGCACTATAAACCAGTGATGGATGGTAACGGTGAACAACCCAGGGAAATATCACATAAGCAGCAGGCTGGTAATGGAAAGTAGGCAGCTTTCCATTACCAGCCTAATTCCACTCCTTATTACCAAAAACAGGGAGTCTATCGGGTGGTGCAAGAGTATGAACAAGTTTTCAGTAAACACCCATTAGATTTTGGGAGAATAAAAGGGATATTACATCAAATCCCCACAGGAAATCATTCCCCCATCAAAGAGAGGTACAGACCTATGCTACCAGCTCATTATCAGCGTGTCAAAGAGATGTTACAGGATATGAAGCTGTGCCGCCCCCGTGTCAGCAGCCGATGCTGTGCTCGGGTCCGGACCTTCTGGGGTGGTGGCTCGAGGGTCTCTGGACCCGGGGGTCTCGCGGACATGCCGAATAAAAGGGGGGACGTATATGTATGGACTGGGCTGTATTAAGTTCGTGACGCCACCCACGGTGCATGGTGAATTGGGACACCATCGCTGCAGTTATGGGGCGCCCGGGGGAGATGTTGTGCAGAAAGTTGTTAACCCCTCCGTGGGCAGGGATGGTGGCCCCGGGGCCCGGTGGCTCGGTGCGGAGGATAGCGACCGCAGGGGGTGCTGGTGTACTCACTGTTAGTAAAACACATGAGTCTCTGGTAAACCAAGGTGATGGTGGCCGGTGCCCACTCGGCTGGTGGTCTCTATCTCTGTCCTCTGCACTGTTTTAAGTAGAAATGACTTCCCAGTTTGAAACGTAGGAGTCCGCTCCCGGCTGGATGTGGCCTAATGAGCCGTGCCCGCAGATGCTGGCCCGTGGGATCTATGGGCCCTGGTGGTGACCTCTTATCCCTAATCGGTGGGCTGTTGTCTTCTATGAGGGACTTTGGGTGGGACAGGTCCTTTAGTCCTGGCCTCAATCCGTTAATTAACCAGTCCGCTTGGTTCCGGTTTCTGGCTTCAGGGTCTGAGTACCCCCCTTGTGCTACAGTTTCTGGGTCGGTTCCCCGTGTCGGTACCAGCGGAGTACAACCCTGTCCTGGGCCACCTTGGTTCCACCGAGCCGTCTTCCCGTCTCCTGCTGATGGAGACCACCATCTGCCACCTAGCCAGTGGCACCAGGGCTCCTACCCTGGTACTGTTCAATCTGGACTTCTCCCGCTGGAGCCACACTCCTCTCCAACTTGAACTCTAAAACTTATCTGCTTGCTTTCCCGCCCCGGGCTGTCTGGACCCCTGGGTGAGCGTGTGCCAACCACCTGGTCACGCCCACTGGTGTGTCTATCTTTCCCTAAGGGCGGGTGACTAGTGTACCGCCCCGGGGCTCGGCCGGCTGCCGAGCCGCTCGGATCTGTGCTCGTCGGTGGGTGGCTCGAGCTCCTCCCAGACCCCGAGGTCATGGCGCTCTGAAGGGAAACTGGCGCTACGTGTAGGGATTTCGGTGTGGAAGGTTCACGGCCAAGGCCTGGCGTTTAGGCATGTAAGTTCGTGACGCCACCCACGGGTTGTGGTGAATGTGGACCACCACTGCCGTTAACTAGGCTCCCAGGGACGGTGTTATGCAGCCTGGTGTTGACCCCTCTGTGGGCAGGGGGTGATGGTCCCAGGGCCCAGTGGTTGTGAGGTGTGGGCGGGATGGTGCGGTGCGGTGCGCAGCTCGAGGGCACTGTTGTACTCACTATGACAGATACACTGGAGTCTCTGGTAAACCAAAAGGGATGGTGGTCGGTGCCCGCAGCCGGCTGTGCTTTGCCCCTTACTCAGGTTGGTGGTTCCCGCCTTTCTCCTGCACCTCTGTGGCAGAACTTGTCTGCCTATGCTTCAGCAACGGTAGTCCGCTCCCCGGCTTTATGTGTGTCGGGGAACCCGCTCCCACCAGTGTCACTTGGTAATCCGGAGCCCGTCTTCATGCACAATTTAGTTGTCTGTTTGTGGTCCCTTGGCTTGAAACTGTTGGGGCCTCGCTCACTATGTGTAGTGTAGCTGTGCTCTTGATGGCTGGCACTTGGGATTTCAGTGGGCTGCTTTACTGGAAAACCCTATCCCCCGCGTTGTGCTGATGGCTTCAATCTCTGAGCTCTAAAGGGGGCTTTACACGCTACGACATCGCTAATGTGAACTCCTTGGGGTCAAGAAATTGGTGACGCACATCCGGCCGCATTAGCGATGCCGTTGCGTGTGACACCTATGAGCAATTTTGCATCGTTGCAAAAACGTGCAAAATCGCTCATCGGTGACATGGGGGTCCATTCTCAAAAATCGTTACTGCAGCAGTAACGAGGTTGTTCCTCGTTCCTGCGGCAGCACACATCGCTCCGTGTGACACCGCAGGAATGAGGAACCTCTCTTACCTGCGTCCCGCCCGCAATGAGGAAGGAAGAAGGTGGCCGGGATGTTACGTCCTGCTCATCTCCGCCCCTCCGCTTCTATTGGGAGGCGGTTCAGTGACGCAGCTGTGACGCTGAACGAACCGCCCCCTTAGAAAGGAGGCGGTTCGCCGGTCACAGCGACGTCGCCGGGCAGGTAAGTAGTGTGACAGGTCTGGGCGATGTTGTGCGGCACGGGCAGCGATTTGCCCGTGTCGCACAACAGATGGGGGCGGGTACCCATGCTAGCGATATCTGTACCGATATCGCAGCGTGTAAAGCGGCCTTTAGGGAAGTTCTTGAAGATACTCTCCCTCCCAGGTTAATTATCAGGAAGTTGAATCAGTTCCTGACCTAGGGCTTTTCTGATGCCGACAGTTCTCCTAGACCAGTGATGGCGAACCTATGGCACGCGTGCCAGAGAGGGCACGCAGAGCCCTTTTTGCTGGCACGCGCGTCCTTGCCTCAGGCAGAATCGTACTGCCGCTTTGAATTGGATATGAGGGGACATTGCTCCTCCCGCTGACACCCCCCCTGCAGCGTCATTAAGCCCGACACTGTCTCATACCATGATGTGACGGCGCCGGCATCATCACGTGTTGTGGCCGCGACAGTGCGGGAACAGAGAAGACTTGAGGAGACCAGGAGTGAGCAGTGGTGAAGTGGGAGTAGGAAGGTGAGTAGTAGTACAATTTTTTTATTTTTTACTATCTAGAGGCGACTAAAAAGTAACAAATAAAGAATATGAGGGGGCACAGTATTATATGTATCTGGATGGGGCACAGTATTATATGTATCTGGATGGGGAAGAGTATTATATGTATCTGGATGGGGCACAGTATTATCTGTATCTGGATGGGGCACAGTATTATCTGTATCTGGATGGGGAACAGTATTATATGTATCTGGATGGGGAACAGTATTATATGTATCTGGATGGGGCACAGTATTAAATGTATCTGGATGGGGCACAGTATTAAATGTATCTGGATGGGGCACAGTATTAAATGTATCTGGATGGGGCACAGTATTACATGTATCTGGATGGGGCACAGTATTAAATGTATCTGGATGGGGCCCAGTATTACATGTATCTGGATGGGGCACAGTATTACATGTATCTGGATGGGGCACAGTATTACATGTATCTGGATAGGGCACAGTATTACATGTATCTGGATGGGGCACAGTATTACATGTATCTGGATGGGGCACAGTATTACATGTATCTGGATGGGGCACAGCATTACATGTATCTGGATGGGGCACAGTATTACATGGATCTGGATGGGGCACAGCATTACAAGGATCTGGATGAGGCACAGCATTACAAGGATCTGGATGAGGCACAGTACTAGATGGAGAGTATCAGAATGGGAACATTACATGTGCTGTGGATGTGGAGTGGGGTGGGGCTGTGGAACCAGTCTTATTGGAGAGGTGGTGAACACAGTAATTAAAAGTTAAAGTGCACCTGTCACACGTTTGGCGGCTGCTGGCAATCTTAGCACCCGGACCGCCAGCGAAACGTTTGACATGTCTTTGACAGGTAAAATTTAAGTTATATATATTATTCTTTTGTCAAATGTGGAGCTGCAGCCAATATATATTTTTTCAGTTCACAGTGCAGCTATCCAAGCCAGCCAGCTTTTCCGAGCCAGCCAGCTTTTCCGAGCCAGCCAGCTTCCCGAGCCAGCCCATCCAGCTTTTCCGAGCCAGCCAGCCTGCTTTTCCAAGCCAGACAGCTTTTCCAAGCCAGACAGCTTTTCCAAGCCAGTCCAGCCAGCTTTTCCGAGCCAGCCAGCTTTTCCGAGCCAGCCAGCTTTTTCGAGCCAGCAAGCTTTTCCAAGCCAGCCAGCTTTTCCGAGCCAGCCCATCCAGCTCTTCAGAGCCAGCCAGCCTGCTTTTCCAAGCCAAACAGCTTTTCCAAGCCAGACAGCTTTTCCAAGCCAGCCCAGCCAGCTTTTCCGAGCCAGCCAGCTTTTCCGAGCCAGCCAGCTTTTCTGAGCCAGCCAGCTTCCCGAGCCAGCCAGCTTGCCGAGCCAGCCAGCTTCCCGAGCCAGCTAGCTTCCCGAGCCAGCCAGCTTTTCAAAGCCAGCAAGCTTTTCCAAGCCAGCCAGCTTTTCCGAGCCAGCCCATCCAGCTTTTCCGAGCCAGCCAGCCTGCTTTTCCAAGCCAGACAGCTTTTCCGAGACAGCCAGCTTTTCCGAGCCAGCCAGCTTTTCCGAGACAGACAGCTTTTCTGAGACAGACAGCTTTTCCGAGACAGCCAGCTTCCCAAGCCAACCATCTTTCCTTGCTACTTTCCAAGCTAATCAGGATTCAGAAGTTGGCAGCCACCAGATATGAGTACAGCAAAAAAAAGCAAAAACAGATAGTGGAAGATCATTCCAAGAGGTCTGGATGGAGTCATTTGGAGTTATTGAACGCAGTGGGAAAGCGTTACGTACTCTGTGTAATGAAAGTGTTGTGTGTCGCACATCAAGTGCCAGACGGCACTTTGACACCAACCACAAAAATGTTGCCCAACTAAGTGAAACTGAACGAAAAGAGTTTCTTGAAGGCAAATTGAGAAAATATAATTCCCAGTCTCTTAGTTTTTGCAATTATCTTTCTCTAAGTAGAACAAATCATCTGACAGCTGCCAGTTTTCAAATGTCCCTGGTCATAGCAAAACATGGTAAGCCCCTCTCTGATGGGGAAATTATCAAAGCAGCCATGTTGTCTGGGAGTAATTCTCTTTTTCATGATTTGCCAAATAAAGATAAAATTATTCAATGCATCTCTGAGATGACACTGAGCAGAAATACTGTTAAAGATCGAGTCCAGCGCATGGCAAGTGATGTTAGTCAGCAGCTCACCACTGACCTACAAAAGGCAGCTTATTACTCAATGTGCTTGGATGAAAGCACAGATGTAAAAAATCACGCAAGACTAGCAGTAATTTTGCGGTATGCTGCTGGTGACACTATGAAAGAGGAGCTGGTGAAACTGTTATCCTTGCCTGAAAGAACACAAGGGATAGATATCCACAATGCTGTGATGGAGGCTTTTTTGTCACAAGACATAAGACCAGAAAAAGTTGTTTCAATTACTAGTGATGGGGCACCTTCTATGGTGGGTAAATCATCTGGTTTCATACAGTTCTTTGTTAAAGAAATAAAACATGAAGTCATTCAGTTCCATTGTATTATACATCAAGAAGCTCTCTGTGCCAGTGAAAGTAGCAAAAAATGTGAGGATGTCCTTAAAATGTAACAAAAATGGTTAATTACATCATAGCTCGTGCTCTAAATTCTCGACAATTTCAAGCACTTCTTGAGGAGGTTCAGGTTGCTTACTTATGTACAATAATGTCCGGTGGCTGAGCAGAGGACAAGTCCTGGAGAGATTTGTAGCTTGCTTGGAAGAAATTAGACTGTTTATGAATGAAAAAGGGCAGGAATTTCCACAGCTCACTGATATGGCCTGGCTTACCAACCTCATGTTTTTCACAGATTTTACACTACACTTCAATGTACTGAACAAACAACTACAAGGTGTAGCTGTAGGGAAAACAGCAGAAATAATGTTTTGTGATATTAAAACATTTGAGAGAAAACTTCAGGTTTTTGAAAGAGACATTGAAAGTGGGCAACTGAAATATTTTCCAAATCTAAAAATGCATTTAGAAAATTCTACATTTGTAGACAGTCTTATCAGCCATCAAGAAATCTACAAGGAATTTTCTAGCATTGTACGAGCTGCAAAGGTCAATTTTAGTAACAGATTTTTACAGTTCCGTAAAATGGAGATAACTACAGTGCCTACAAGTAGTATTCAACCCCCTGCAGATTTAGCAGGTTTGATAAGATGCAAATAAGTTAGAGCCTGCAAACTTCAAACAAGAGCAGGATTTATTAACAGATGCATAAATCTTACAAACCAACAAGTTATGTTGCTCAGTTAAATTTTAATAAATTTTCAACATAAAAGTGTGGGTCAATTATTATTCAACCCCTAGGTTTAATATTTTGTGGAATAACCCTTGTTTGCAATTACAGCTAATAATCGTCTTTTATAAGACCTGATCAGGCCGGCACAGGTCTCTGGAGTTATCTTGGCCCACTCCTCCATGCAGATCTTCTCCAAGTTATCTAGGTTCTTTGGGTGTGTCATGTGGACTTTAATCTTGAGCGCCTTCCACAAGTTTTCAATTGGGTTAAGGTCAGGAGACTGACTAGGCCACTGCAACACCTTGATTTTTTCCCTCTTGAACCAGGCCTTGGTTTTCTTGGCTGTGTGCTTTGGGTCGTTGTCTTGTTGGAAGATGAAATGACGACCCATCTTAAGATCCTTGATGGAGGAGCGGAGGTTCTTGGCCAAAATCTCCAGGTAGGCCGTGCTATCCATCTTCCCATGGATGCGGACCAGATGGCCAGGCCCCTTGGCTGAGAAACAGCCCCACAGCATGATGCTGCCACCACCATGCTTGACTGTAGGGATGGTATTCTTGGGGTCGTATGCAGTGCCATCCAGTCTCCAAACGTCACATGTGTGGTTGGCACCAAAGATCTCGATCTTGGTCTCATCGGACCAGAGAACCTTGAACCAGTCTGTCTCAGAGTCCTCCAAGTGATCATGAGCAAACTGTAGACGAGCCTTGACATGACGCTTTGAAAGTAAAGGTACCTTACGGGCTCGTCTGGAATGGAGACCATTGCGGTGGAGTACGTTACTTATGGTATTGACTGAAACCAATGTCCCCACTGTCATGAGATCTTCCCGGAGCTCCTTCCTTGTTGTCCTTGGGTTAGCCTTGACTCTTTGGACAAGCCTGGCCTCGGCACGGGTGGAAACTTTCAAAGGCTGTCCAGGCCGTGGAAGGCTAACAGTAGTTCCATAAGCCTTCCACTTCCGGATGATGCTCCCAACAGTGGAGACAGGTAGGCCCAACTCCTTGGAAAGGGTTTTGTACCCCTTGCCAGCCTTGTGACCCTCCACGATCTTGTCTCTGATGGCCTTGGAATGCTCCTTTGTCTTTCCCATGTTGACCAAGTATGAGTGCTGTTCACAAGTTTGGGGAGGGTCTTAATTAGTCAGAAAAGGCTGGAAAAAGAGATAATTAATCCAAACATGTGAAGCTCATTGTTCTTTGTGCCTGAAATACTTCTTAATACTTTAGGGGAACCAAACAGAATTCTTGTGGTTTGAGGGGTTGAATAATAAATGACCCTCTGAATAAACTTTTCACAATTTAAAAAAAAAATAAAAAAAGAAATAACATTCTTTTTTGCTGCAGTGCATTTCACACTTCCAGGCTGATCTACAGTCCAAATGTTACAATGCCAAGTTAATTCCCAATGTGTAAACCTGCTAAATCTGCAGGGGGTTGAATACTACTTGTAGGCACTATATGTGTTTGCTGACATTTCCAGAGAGAGACAAATTTGAAGATATTGATCTTTCCTTCTTACAATGGTTAGATTTAGGGAATCTTGAAATGGAGCTATTGGAATTTCAAGAAAGCTGTATCTGGAAAAATAAATTCTGTGACCTGCGTGAAACACTTGAGAAGATAGAAGGAATGACAAAGGACAGCACAGTTAGTTCGGAAAATGAAATCCTTAAAGTGTGGAATTCTCTGCCAAATAATTTTAAGTCAATGAAAGCACTTGGGATTGCTTTACTTACCCTGTTTGGGTCGTCATATTCTTGTGAGCAGCTGTTTTCAGCTTTGAATTATATCAAATCTGACATTAGAAACAGACTAACAGATGACTTGAGTGCGGCATGTGTTGCCCTCAAACTTACAAAGTATGAGCCAAGGGTAGAAAAGTTATCAACATGCATGCAACAGCAAAAATCACATTAATTGTTCAAAAGCATGCCAAATGATTGTAAAGTTCTGTTATTCAGATTAAATTGCCCTCGTGGCACTTTACAATAAATAAATGGGTTTTGTGTTGTAGTTTGGGCACTCCGTCTCTGAAAGGTTCGCCATGACTGGTCTAGGGGAACCGGATGCATTCGGATTCCCGCGGCCCCGGCAGCTACCGGGGGGCCATGCTTCAGCAAAACCATGTTAGGTTGACCAAACGGTCACAACTTTTGCCAGTGATGACCTAATGCAGATGGAGTCCCGGTAACCCCCCCTGCTTCCTCAGCTCTAGCGAGATACAGGCACGCGCTGATATCTACACAGAAGCAAGAGCTGTGCACTCCAAAAAGAACTGTATTGATTTTGTTTTGACATACAAGGTTATACAAAATTAACTAGGGTGTAACTATGTAACATGCATATTCATTAGTCTAGATTTATCACAAGCGTGAATTACATGTTCCCATAACATAAATTTTATTCTCACAGCAGCAACAGTCTGTTTCCCACCGAGGTGTTTTTCTCTCTCGTCTGTTACGTAAAAAGTCTGGTTGTGCTCTTTGCAAAAGGAGAATGAATTTCTATGATTTTTCCTAACCAGTGAAAAGTTAACTCTTTCCTCACAATCCCCCCTTTTGGCGTGAGTGATGGTCGGGGGCCCATCGAGAAGCTGTGAAAGCAGGCTAGCCACTAGATACTATCCGAGCCACGGGTTGCTCAGGGAGTATCGTCCACATCCATCCTCCAGAAAACTGCCTGAAAGCCTCCCGACAGGGGTCGCATCATGATACGCCAAGGTGATTTCTAGAGGAAAGAGTAGAAAAGAAAAAAGCATATTAGTGATTTCATAGGGGTGCTGAATAATCATTGTATTTGCATTTCCTCAAGCAGCGGGAAAACAAAGCCATTAGCAACTTAAACACTACATAGGCAACTAATAAACAGAGTAGCACTGATTGCAGTATCCCCATTAACCATCCTCCTATTCCCTTAAGACCCGCAACACACATCCGTTTTTTTTGTACGTGTGCGGTACGTATTTGCACGTACCGGAGACACGTACACACGGAGAACCATGTTAATCAATGGTAGATGGCACACACACGTAAAATCACACGGAACGTGTGTCCGTGTTGTAAGTACGTGTGTGCGCTTTTTTACACGGATGACATGTCCGTTTTTGGCCGGCAGCATGCAGGCACGGACCCGCTTTAGTCTATGGGTCCGTGCCTGCACAGACCGCACATGGAGTATGTCCGTGTTCAGCACGTATCGTCCGTGTCCGTTTTTAATCACGAAATCTGAAACACTTGTTACCAATCTATCAGATCAATTGATGGCAAACAAAAACACCAGGATCTCATGATGAATGATTAACAACGTTAATTGGGTAAGAATGCGGGCCTTTATAAACGGACAGCACACGGCCAGCACACGTACGTATTTTATGTCAATACGGACATTCCACACGCACACACGGCTCACATACACCATCACATGGATGGCATAAGTACCGGAGAAACGCCCCTAAAAAACGGAACACGGACCCGAAAAACGGACCATGAGACACGTACGTTTTTTTTGCGGAAGTGTGTTTTAGGCCTAAACCAGTTTGCAGGGTTGAACATTGAAAAGATATTGCTCCACCAAGCATCTGAGCTTCGGAGTACCTCCTCATCATGTTTTTTCCTCAGCTTTTGTATCTAAGTTAAACTGGCTTGGGTTTTTAAGGTTCCTTTTGGATCTATGTAGTGACAACAGCTGGGGCCTATTATTTGGCACATCCCCCCTTGGGCCGCAGTGAGGTAATCCAGTACCAAAGTATGTTGGTTGGTTACAATGATTAATTGTCTCTGTACGGCAATGGTACTATTTACTGCTTGGAGAACCTCAAAAATTTGATCATCAAGATAGTCGGTGCTGTCCACCAACTTATCATACATCTGCATTATCATGGGATAGAGAAAAAGGGAACTGAAAAATTTGTTGACATGGCTCATTTGAACCACATGGTTGGCCACTAGGCCTGTCTTTGTTGTCTGCCGCTCTCTTTACCAGTAGGTGGAGAGACATTTTCCCTGCCGGTATATCAGCAGTATTGATAATGAAGGTGGCAGGGGTCAAACGGGCCAAGGTGCAGGTGCCATTTACTCCTACTGGTAGCCATTTGTAGGCATTATAACCACAAACTCAGTAGGTTTGCGGCGGGAGATCCCATATGGCAGAATGTTGTAGTATGAGTCTATGTACTATATCTATAAAGGCCGATATGTTTCTGAGCATTCATCATCCGGGGTCTGAATCATTGCACCATAAATTTCCGGGTTGGGAGTAACAAGTATCATTTGTGCCTTCTGGAAACAATGAATTGTATACCCACCCATGGTCATGCAGATGTCTCTCTAACAGCAAGGGTTTAAATGCATCTGTACTGTCAGAGGTTCGCCCAAAACTTATTTTGATTCCTACTGTTGGAATCTTGCCCATCGTAGGTGTTATTGTATAATTACGGGGTACCCAGCTGCTTCCTTCAAAGGCTAAATATTGCTGGGTTCCAGGAAGGTCGGTAGTAAGGTTGCCTTGCCACCAGGGGAAATCTACCAATCCTACTATTGGTATGGGCACACTAGTGTTCCACAGTTTTTGATACTTGGTGTCATTGACTGATAGTCTATTGTAACAGCCTCCCCATTGGAACACTTCGTTTATTGGGACTGGTATGGCTAAGTAAGGCATAGAAGAGGCTGTCACAGGTGCGTGTGTCCAGCAGTCTGTGATCTCAGGTTTTTCAGCTAACACTTCATGGTGGGTCTCAAATGAATTCTGCCGTGGTGTAGAAGGCCCCAAAAAGGAAGTACACATAGAAATACTTATCAGCAGTATTAGGCCTTCTTACAGTGGCTGGCATGCACCCATGTCGATCTCCCCTCAAGTTTGACAGAGGTTGGAGTGGTCAGCTGGACTGTCAAAGGCCCTTCAAATCGTGGCTCAAGGGTCTTTCTCACGTGCTTCTTTAGGTAGACCCGGTCACCAGGCTTTAGGGAGTGGGTTCCTGGAATGACATCAGGGTCAGGTAGAGAAGGATAGACCCTTTGGTGGGTCTCAGTTAGCCTCTTCTGCAGGGAAACAACATAAGACGTTAGGCTATCACATTGCAGGTGTAACTCCTGCAGGAAGTAGCATCCTAATCTGGGTGCACTACCAAAGAGTATTTCAAAGGGTGAGAGCCTGTGCTTTCCCTGCGGGGTGGTCCTTATGGAGTAAAGAGCTATGGGGAGACATTCTGTCCATGGTCTACCAGTCTCCTCCACTGCCTTGGCTAGTTTAAGCTTTACAGTTCCATTTAACCTTTCCACTTTCCCTGATGACTGTGGGTGGTAAGGCGTGTGTAAGGCTGACTGAATGCCTAACAGGGCACAAGTGTTCTGGAAAACTTGTCCAGTGAAATGGGTACCTCGGGCTGACTCTATGATTTCAGGGAGTCCAAACCGGGGCACCAGCTCACAGGCCAGTTTTTTTGCTGTGATTCGGGCCGTGGCTGAGCTGACAGGGTAGGCCTCTGGCCATCCTGAGAAGAGACACCAAAAAAACTGAGCTGTGACAATTGTTCAATAAACATGCAACATTACAAGCATGTGAATTGCAGCCTCAAGACTAGAAAAAAACCAAGGAGAAAATTGTAGAAAAAATACTCTGACTATAAATAAATAAATTGCAAGTGCTTAATAAACAGGGTACTTAGTATATACATTTTTGCAAAAAGGTAAGAAGCTGTCTCACCTCGTCACGGTGTACCCATCTGAGACAGTCCCTAACCTACTAAAGTTAAAAACATATTCTGTACGTGACTTGTGTCATGTCAAAACTTCAATATGGATGGTAAAGTGGTTAGCTGGGTCCCAGATTAAATACACAGCAAAAAGTGAGAAGCAGGTAATTGTTCAGCCTCAGTATCAGGAGGGCTGCACCCCCAACTTGCATTAAAGCAAGATAACAGACAAAAAACACCAAAAAAACTGAGCTGTGACAATTGTTCAATAAACATGCAACATTACAAGCATGTGAATTGCAGCCTCAAGACTAGAAAAAAACCAAGGAGAAAATTGTAGAAAAAATACTCCTTCCTCAAGTCTGACCTGAGGGAGGAAGTAGAGTTCAGTCTGCAGGGAGAAGTGATAGTGAGCAGACGCAGAGTGTGCTGTCCTGTGGATCTGGGGCCTAGAGCTAGAGCAGCTTGGCCCAGGGAAGCAGGAGTAGCAGAGAGGCAGCGAAGAGACTCGGACATCGGAGTCTGTGGCCACCAGGGCTTAAAATACTCCCTGGTAGCCGAATCCGAAGGGCAGGAGAGCTGCAAGCACCTGGCCCATAAACAGCCCGAAGGTACAGCTGCAGCATCAGGGCCCGGTGTGGACTCCAGCAGAGAAGCACCAGAGAGGGCCTGCGCAGCCTACTACAGAGGGAAAGGGACGTACCACCAGTCCCAGCAGCAAGAGGGCCATTGCTAGATTCAGAGAAGCAGGGTCCTATCATAACAAAGAAAAGCACAGGAGTAGGCCTCATACTCAGCTGGCCAGAAAGATCACCCCAAGTACTTCCAGGCCGACCGGATCCCCATCACCACCTGTGACGGTCTCCCAGGACTGGACTGTTCCTAAAGTAAAAGAGGAAAAGGTAAAGAGACTGTTGTTTGTGCCTGATTCTTTCATTGCCTGTCGGCCCTGCACCGTGTTAGCCACACAACACCATAGACTTTCACGAGCACTAACAGTGTTCCCGGGGTTCCGCTCCACCTGTGGGGAGCAGTACCACCATTGCTGCCATAACATCACCCCGGAGGCCTCACACAGCAGCGGCGGCTTAATAGCCGCAGACCACAGGTGGCGTCACGAAACATATACTTTAATTGCTCCCAAGTCACCAGCCCTATTACAACTGACACCCACCAGGGCCACGGAGCCGGGCCCAGCCACCACTGACGATCCCCGGACTAGTCCGGCCCGGCACCGGGTGTCCCATAGCCCTGGGGTGGGCGAGTCAATTTTTGGCGTCACGAACAGGATTTCGTGCCCGGTCCCACCGGGTACTGTGTGCCTGCAGAAACTGTGCTTAAAAGACTGTGTTACTGTCTGCAAATGGCCGCCGCCATTAGCCTCGCCGAGTGCAGGAAGAAGGGGGGCGTGCCCGAAAAAGAGCGCGAAGGGAGCGCGCCATCAGAGCAGAGCGCCGTTAACCCCGCGCTACCCGGAAGAGATTGTAAAAAGAAAGCGGAGCCTCGTAAGGTTCACTAAGGGGGAGGAAGATGTCCGACACCGAGGGAGAGCCGGTGGCTGTAGTAGTTCAAGACGCAGCAGCGCCGGCCAATGTAATCCCAGTCGCCGTCGCCCCAGCCTCCGCTGTAGCGCCGGAAATGCCGATCACAATGCCGTACATCCCGGGAGCAGAATGGCTGCCGCAGTACTCCGGGGAGTCCCATACCCTGAGCGACTTCAGAGAAAGCCTGCACAGCTTGTTCATAGTGTATCCGCTGACTGAGAGCCAGAAGGTGGGCATATTGATGGGGCAGTTAGCCGGCGCGGCCCAGCGTGAAGTGAAGTCCTGGCCTGATACAGATAAAGGGACAGCAACCCAGATACTGGCCAAGTTAAAAAGTACTTTTGACACCCGCACCGCAGCAGAAATAAAGATGAGATTCTTTGGGTGCAAACAACGGGCCACAGACAGCATAAGGGACTATGCCTTAAACTTGCAGGAGGCCCTGAAAGCAGTTAAACAGGTGGACCCAGAGAGTGTACGTGAAGAAGACAAACTCCTAACTGAGCAGTTCATAGAGGGGCTCCTGTCAGACGCCCACAGGACCCAGCTGCGTATTATGGTCCTGCAGAACCCTGCTCTGGACTTTGCAAAGTTTAAGTACCAGGCCATCCGGGTACTGAGAGAATCTACACCGAGTGACCCAGTACCCCTCCGGCCTCTTGCTATCACGTACCCAGGGGTGGTGCCTGCAACACGAGTCGCTGCAGGGGCTGAGGCGCAGTCCCTGGATAAGGATCCCACTGCAGAGCTCAAACAGCAGGTCCAGGAGCTGACCAAGACTGTAGCTGCCCTTGCTAGGACCGTACAGTCTCTACAAGTGACCCCACCGCCTGCAAGAATCGAGTTGGCCTCCAGCCCAGATGACGTCCCATGGATGCGACAGAGGAGGATTCCGCCGACCCGAGGAAAAGACACAGACCGGTATGATTCAACAGGACAACCGATCTGCCGCCGCTGCAGTAAGGCGGGCCATATTGCAAGACACTGTCCTTTAAATGGGCCGAGCCTGGGGCCAGGAGCCAACCCCCAGGTGTAAGGAAGCCCGGCTCAACCCCCAGTCGCAGCAAGTATGTGGGAGGACGCCCGGTCCTTCCTATTGTGCTGGATGGGATCCCGTTGAATGCCCTCCTGGATACGGGGTCCCAGGTAACAACCATCCCTTATAAACTGTACAAAAGATATTGGGGTGATTCAGACATTGACCATGGCCCAGATGATGATTTAACAATTGTGGCCAGTAATGGTCAGCCCTTACCTCAAATTGGGTATAAAGAAGTAACCATTAAAGTGGGGCGGGTAGAATTGCCATGTCAGGGAATGATAATTGTAGATATTGATCGCAAAGAATCTGACCCACTGCTAACCATTGGTACAAATGTGATAGAAAATTGTATTGCCGAGGTGATAATTTTGTTGCAACAGGCGTCTGAAACTGCCAGCTCCGGGCAGCAGCGTGCCCTACAGAGGGAGATCAGAGCCCTGATGAGGAGGCAGCAGGTAGAGCTGGCCGGAGGAGAAATTGGCAGTGTGAGGGTAAGTGACCCCCTCCCCATTGCAATACCCCCAAGAAGTGAAATGTTGATATGGTGTCGGGCAGCAATAGGCCTCAAGGGTCAGGATTACCATGCCTTGGTAGAACCGGTGTATTCAGACAGTAGGCCTGGAGTCCTGATAGCCAGAGGGGTAGCAGACGTTCGCAAGGGAAGAGTGCCCGTCCGTGTCCTGAATTGTGGGGAGGAGGAAGCCAAATTGCCCCGATACGCCACCGTAGCAAAACTGTACACTGTCAGCAACAATACCATCAAAGCAGTGGAACCCTTGATCCCGTCCGACCAGGCGGAAGACAATGGCTCCAAGGGGCAGCTGGAAGACTGGTGCCAAAAATTACATGTGGGCACCGACTCCACCTCCTCACACCAAAAGCATGGGGTTTACCGGGTGGTACAGGAGTACGAGCGGGTCTTCAGCAAACACCCCCTAGATTTTGGACAGGTAAAAGGGGTTAAACATCAAATCCCCACGGGTGATCATCATCCCATTAAAGAGAGATACCGCCCTGTACCCCCAGCACAGTATCAGCGTGCCAAAGAAATGCTACAGGAAATGAAGGAGGCTGGGGTTATCAGAGATAGTTGTAGCCCCTGGGCAGCTCCACTAGTGCTCGTAAAGAAAAAAGATGGTACAATGAGAATGTGCGTAGATTACAGGCAAATTAACCGCATTACACATAAAGATGCTTATCCACTACCCAGAATAGAGGAGTCACTAACAGCCTTAAAGTCAGCTAACTATTTCTCCACTTTGGATCTCACCAGTGGGTATTGGCAGGTTCCCGTGGCAGAGGCGGACAAGGAGAAGACTGCATTCACGACACCAATGGGCCTCTGCGAGTTCAACTGTATGCCATTCGGGCTCTGCAACGCCCCAGGGACATTCCAAAGGTTGATGGAGTGCTGCTTGGGCCACCACAACTTTGAAACCGTGCTGTTGTACCTGGATGACGTCAAAGTCTACTCCAAGACTTATGAAGACCACCTGAGGCACTTAGCAGAAGTGTTTGAGTCCTTGTCGAAATATGGCCTGAAGATAAAGCCGTCCAAATGTCACCTCTTGAAGCCAAAAGGTACAGTACCTGGGTCATGTGGTCAGCGCAGAAGGTGTGGCACCTGATCCGGAGAAAGTCACCGTAATCAAGGACTGGCCAAGACCCACCACGGTAAAGGAGGTGCGGCAGTTCCTTGGGCTGGTGGGCTACTACCGAAGGTTCATTGATGGTTTCACCAAGATAGCAGCGCCCCTTCAAGATCTCTTGGTGGGCCAGCCAAAGCAGGCTAAGAAGCAGAGCCCTCCATTTGAATGGAGCAGCCAACTGGAAACATCCTTTGTCCGGCTGAAAGGGGCTCTCACGGGAGAAGAAATTCTGGCCTACCCTGACTACAGCCAGCCGTTTGTACTGTATACATACACCAGCAACGTGGGACTTGGAGCAGTTCTGTCCCAGGTGCAGGGAGGCAGAGAGAAGGTGATAGCTTACGCCAGTAGGAAGCTTCGGCCCACAGCAAGGAATCCAGAAAACTACAGTTCCTTCAAGCTGGAGTTCCTCGCTATTGTTTGGGCAGTGACTGAACGCTTCAAGCACTATCTGGCGTCGGCCAAGTTCACCATCTTCACGGACAACAATCCGTTGACACATCTGGCAACAGCCAAGCTAGGTGCGTTGGAACAGCGATGGATGGCCCGGCTGACTAACTTTGACTTTACCATCAAGTACCGGGCTGGCAAGAAGAATAACAATGCTGATGCGCTGTCCAGAATGCCTCACTTACCTGAGTCTGGAGAAGACCTGGATGAACTCGAAGAGATAGAGTTACCGGCTTTCCATCACCAAGGTGTTTCCCAGTGTGAGCATGCTGTAGGAGTGAAGCGCTCGAGCCAGCACGAGGTCTCGGTCAACCCGTTACTCCACCATAATTGGGAAGAGACACAGAACGGTGACCCGGCCGTGCGATTGGTCAAAGAAAAGCTAGCACAAGCTGAGACCCACCTTGGCCCAGATGCTCCAGAAGAAGCCCAGCAGCTGTGGAAGGAGCGGGGACGACTGTTCACGTACCAAGGCAAGCTCTGCAAGAGATATGTCAACTGGCGAACGAATGAACTCGTCTGGCAGATAGTGGTCCCACAGAGGGATGCTCCAATGGTCCTAGCCGCTTACCATGTTAACGCAGGACACTTCGGGTGGAAGAAGTTGGAGACCCTACTCCGCGATCGGTTCTACTGGGTGCACATGAGAAAGACAGTCGAGAAGTGGTGCCGAGACTGTGGTCCGTGTAACCTGAGGCGGAAAGATGATGCCAGCCAGAGGTCGTCTCCCCTACAGCCAATTGTCACGAAGCAGCCCCTGGAGTTGGTGGCCCTGGACCACGTGAAGTTAACACCAAGCCGGTCAGGCTATGTGTACGCCCTCAGCATTGTGGACCATTACTCTCGTTTCCTGGTAGTAGTGCCCGTGAAGGACCAGACAGCCAGAACAGCAGCTAGAGCATTTCAGGCATACTTTTGTCGACCTCACGGTTACCCTGGGAGGGTACTGACTGATCAAGGTCCTGCATTCGAGGCAGAAGTGTTCCAAGAGTTCTGTAACATGTATGGTTGTAAGAAAATCAGAACAGCAGCGTACCACCCCCAAACCAATGGATTGTGCGAGAAGATGAACCATGTGGTCATTGATATGCTCAAGACTCTACCTCTGGAAGAAAGAAACCAATGGCCAGAGAAGTTACCAGATCTGGTAGACCTGTACAACCATATCCCAGTAAATTCGACCAACTGCAGCCCTGCTTACCTGATGCGAGCAAGACCTGGCAAGTTACCTGTAGACTTTGAGATGGGGACTGTGTCACCTGAAGCGGTTCAGGAGATAGAAGATTGGGACACAGAGCGACAACAGCAGTACCGCAAGGTCCAGGAATGCGTAGAAAGGAGCCTGTCCCAAGCAAGAACGAGACAAGAGCAGCATTACAATCAAACAGCCCCAGCAACTCCCTTAGCACCTGGAGAACAGGTCCTCAAGAAAAAGCGGAGGGCGCATAAATTAGATGATCAGTGGGAGAATGAACCCTACACCATTATTCCCTAAAACTTTTAAAATAGTAAGGTATGCCTCATAAGCAAAGATGAAGGCAAGACCTATCAAGCAGTTTCTTGAGACCGCCTGAAAGCGTGCCCCGAACGGTGCAGAACCCAAAAAGAAGTAGAAGAAGTACAAGAAAGTCCTCAAAGTCAAGAAAAAGAGGAAGAGATGATCCAAACAATCCTTGGAAAATTCCCCAAAACTTGGACCCGAATAAACAATGCCATAGTGGTACCAGTGTTGACATTCCCGCAGTTGGTCGAGTCAGAAACAGAAGAGGTTCCAGATCCACCTAAAGAACCGTCCGCTCCAACACGAGATGACACGCCAGCAGTGGAACAGGAGAATCAACCCCCTGTCGGTGGTGAACCTGTCATACCCTTGGCGACTCTTAGACCACATAGGCAATCATCACGCATACCTATCGGGGTTAAGCCTACATGTAGTGCTGAGGTAGAAGACACACCAAGTAGTCAGGGACAAACACCAGAGCTACGCAGGTCTCAACGCAGCACTCGGGGACAGCCCCCTCCAACGTATAGAGAGTAAAAAGACAGAGTACTTATTAGAATGTAAATAGTTATGTGAAATGTCTGTAATGTTGTGTATAAAATGTTTTTCTTTTTTGATTGAGAAAATGGACAATTGGGCCACTGGACTATGGGTGGCCAACACCTAGCTGTACATAGTTAGCACCAGTGTGCTCAGCACCCCTGAAGGAAAACCCGTCCGGCGTGCATAGAGTGGGGTCATCAATGCTCTGACGCACGCCCAGAGCCTACGTTGGGGGTTTTATCGTGGCGGGTCCCCCATGGAGCAGTGTAATGGACACCCGGCAGGGAGCCACGCTGGACTCTTATAGTTGTTTAAGGTTGTAACATGTTTTGTTTTGTTTCTACAGTCCGGGAGTACTGAATTTAACTAAGGGGGAGTGTGGCGCCCCAGGACCTGGTCGCCACAACAGCATTGCCCTTCCAAAGGGTTAATGCTGAGCCTGGAGGTAATGGGGAGGTCCATTGGCCAGCAAGTTTAACATCCACCGCGGTTCTCCCTCCGACCAGCAGGGGGAGCTCTGAACCTGGAATTCCAGGGAGCCTTCCTCAAGTCTGACCTGAGGGAGGAAGTAGAGTTCAGTCTTCAGGGAGAAGTGATAGTGAGCAGACGCAGAGTGTGCTGTCCTGTGGATCTGGGGCCTAGAGCTAGAGCAGCTTGGCCCAGGGAAGCAGGAGTAGCAGAGAGGCAGCGAAGAGACTCGGACATCGGAGTCTGTGGCCACCAGGGCTTAAAATACTCCCTGGTAGCCGAATCCGAAGGGCAGGAGAGCTGCAAGCACCTGGCCCATAAACAGCCCGAAGGTACAGCTGCAGCATCAGGGCCCGGTGTGGACTCCAGCAGAGAAGCACCAGAGAGGGCCTGCGCAGCCTACTACAGAGGGAAAGGGACGTACCACCAGTCCCAGCAGCAAGAGGGCCATTGCTAGATTCAGAGAAGCAGGGTCCTATCATAACAAAGAAAAGCACAGGAGTAGGCCTCATACTCAGCTGGCCAGAAAGATCACCCCAAGTACTTCCAGGCCGACCGGATCCCCATCACCACCTGTGACGGTCTCCCAGCACTGGACTGTTCCTAAAGTAAAAGAGGAAAAGGTAAAGAGACTGTTGTTTGTGCCTGATTCTTTCATTGCCTGTCGGCCCTGCACCGTGTTAGCCACACAACACCATAGACTTTCACGAGCACTAACAGTGTTCCCGGGGTTCCGCTCCACTTGTGGGGAGCAGTACCAGCATTGCTGCCATAACATCACCCCGGAGGCCTCACACAGCAGCGGCGGCTTAATAGCCGCAGACCACAGGTGGCGTCACGAAACATATACTTTAATTGCTCCCAAGTCACCAGCCCTATTACAACTGACACCCACCAGGGCCACGGAGCCGGGCCCAGCCACCACTGACGATCCCCGGACTAGTCCGGCCCGGCACCGGGTGTCCCATAGCCCTGGGGTGGGCGAGTCACTACCGTGCGTAGGGTAGTGGAGTATTTGGAAAATGGCAGGGAACCAACTGCGTGGCAGGATGGAAAGTCCGTTTAGGCGCCAAATCCCCTCCACCTTTTCTGCCCCCCTTGGCCCGCCATCCGGCCTTTTCTTCCTCAGAGGCGTTTTCCTGAGTCTCAGAGAGGTTCTGCGTTTCTTCCTCCGTCATTGACACTGTTTCCGTCTCCTTCAAAGGGAGTAAGGCTGCTTGTTTTGCTGTTTAGTCGGCCAAGCGATTTCCCCTTGCCTCTGGTGTTTGAGCCTTGGTGTGGGCAGCAACCTTTATGATTGCTAGCTGCTTTGGTATCAAGGCTACTTCCATTAGTTTCTTCACTGAGGCTCCATGCCTGATGAGATTTCCTGCCGCTGTAAGGAATCCTCTAGTCTGCCAGATAGTGCCAAAATCGTGCACAATGCCGTGTGCATAGGCTGAGTCCATGTAGATGTTCGTTGTTCGTTCTTCCAGAAACTCAATTGCCCAGGTGAGGGCGAGAAGTTCCGCTTCTTGGGCAGATATGCGCGGAGGTAGCGGTTGTTTGGCTAAGACTGCATATAGAGTTACTACCGCAAATCTGGTGTGGAACTTGCCTGAGTCATCGGCATATCTGCTTCCATCCACAAAAAGTTCAAAGTCTGGATTTGTAAGCGGTGTTGCCTGAATATTGTGCAGGGGCTTTGCCTCATGCTCGATGAGTTCCTGACAATCATGATCAAATGATGCGCTCTCTTCCTCTGTCCCCCCTTCTAAACTTGTGAAGATCAGCAGATCACTCGATTTCCCGACCACCATCCTTGCCAGCCATGACATCTATGCTACTTAAAAGAGGAGAAAAGACATTGCATAAAATGCACAGCCCATAATACAATGTGAAAACAACCTTTATTAGCAGTGCACTAATACAGTTTAAAAACAATTAAAACATATAATGTAGACAAGATCCTGTACCCACAAGTTTATAATAATCATAATAATAATTCAACAATTATAACAATACACCCCCGCCACAAGGGGAGAATAGATTGCAGCCTGATAAGACACCTGTAGAGGCAAAAAGTCCAGGAAAAACACATGCAAAGAATGCATAAACAATAATAAATACCTGGAGATAAATAACCAAGTGCCAAACCGGTTAATGGCTCTTATATGAGACTAAACAAGGCCGTAGCACCTCAGAACACGCAGTGTGGATCACTGTATATTCCTAAGGGCATCATAACCCCACTGAACAAGGACACACCATCCACTAGGTCCCTGGCAATCCAGGAAAGTAGCCAATTCCCAGGTGAGGAAGGAGGGCTCACCTGATTCAAGCAAGGGGAATCGGTAGTGAAGCAGCCTGTGCAAACCCCAGGGAGGCAGCAAGGAATATGGAGGGAAAGGGGGATGATACACTGCAAAGTCCGGTGGAAAGCGTATCCACAATGTGGCAGGGGAACACACCAGGGGTACAAGGATCACCCCTTGCACAATTATAGCCTGGAGGAACCAGATGTTACCAACTCCTCTGATCTTGGACGGACAACAAAGGCAAAGCACAGAGAAGCAGATAAACAGACAAGGACACAGAAAACATCTGCTGGCAAAAGTTCTCTCAGAGTTCAGTAGTGACCCGCCAATTACCCAGTGTCTACTCACAGTGTCCCTCTTGCACGTTGAGGAGGGGGGAGAGCAGAGATGGGGAGAAGAGCAAAGAGCAGAAAGCGTTCAACTCTTACCTGGCCAGGTATTTCTGGTCCTCACGTCTGGTCACCTCCTCCTCGGGATGGCAAGATGGTCCACCGGGTCCTGGGAAACGGGTTCCTGCTTTCGGGCACCAGAAATGTTAGGTTGACGAAACGGTCACAACTTTTGCCAGTGATGACCTAATACAGAGGGAGTCCCGGTAACCCCCCCTGCTTCCTCAGCTCTAGCAAGATACAGGCACGCGCTGATATCTACACAGAAGCAAGAGATGTGCGCTCCAAAAAGAACTGTATTGGTTTTGTTTTGACATACAAGGTTATACAAAATTAACTAGGGCGTAACTATGTAACATGCATATTCATTAGTCTAGATTCGTCACAAGCGTGAACTACATGCTCCCATAACATAAATTTTATTCTCACAGCAGCAACAGTCTGTTTCCCACCGAGGTGTTTTTCTCTCTCGTCTTAAGACAAAACATTTTGAGTCCTTGAAGCTTTCCCAAAGTCTGTTACGTAAACAAGTCTGGTTGTGCTCTTTGTAAAAGGAGAATGAATTTCTATGATTTTTCCTAACCAGTGAAAAGTTAACTCTTTCCTCACAACCAGCATGTCGGTGGGTTCCTCCTCTGCAGCGGTGATGAGATGAACCATCTGTTCCACAGGCAAGGTAGCAGTGGCCGGGTGCTCCATACCGAGGTATGGGCCCGGTGATGCGGCCGGGTCTGGTCTGGCTGTGGATGGTACCGGAGGCGTTGCGGCCTAGTCTGGTCTAGCCGGTGGAAGGGCCGGAGGCATTACGGCAAGCTCATCATCTGCGGGGGCTGCAGGCTCCGCTGCCGGTGTCAGGGGCAGCAGCTTGGCTATCACTTCAGCCGAGGGTGGAGGAGGTGGCATGGCTGTCGTGGGGGTTGGGAGCAGAACTGGTTCCGCGGCCGGGTAGGCTGAATCAACCGGAACTGGGCTTCTGCTTATCCACTCCACACGCAGGGCTTCCACTTCACGGGCCCGCACCGCCGCGGCCACACTCCTCATCTCGATCCTTCAGTCGTCCATCAGGAACAGGAAGTGCGTCCGCATCCTCTTGCAGAGCCGCTCTGTCTCCTCTTCGATCCAGGCAGCCATTCCGGGAACGGAATGCTCAGGCGACCAGTCTCTTGGCACCGACATCCTGCTGCTCTCTCTTCCAGGAACTTTTGTGCAGAGTCCTGGTGTCCCTGCGCCAGCTCCTGCTCTCACATCCTGCTCCTCCTTCATTTTCGTCACCAACCTCTCTGGAACAGGAGATCTCTGTGAACTTCTGGGTCCGGCTACTACTGGTTTGCAGCTGCACTTTCTGGACGAGGGGCGGGGCTTCGGCTTCACACCCTTTTCCTGAGGATAATGCGGCAGTTGTTGTTTTTAGGCGCCAAAATGGTGGGCAAGATGGCGGCAAAATAGCGGCAATTCAAATGGACAGTCACAGCCCAGTTTTTGAATAGATCTGGAAGGCGCACGTCACCTGGTTTAATGGGTCCAGTCCTTATCCTGTTCGTGACACCAGGTAAGATTTAAGGTGTACCGCTCCGGTGTTAGTTGGGCTGCTTGGATCTGGGATCTTGGCTCAAGGGGTCGTCCGGACCCAGCTTGGTGGAAACTTTCATTCGTAAAAAGGGAGAAGTTCATGACGCCACCTGCAGGTAAACCAAAGTCTCTGTGTATCACAGTCACTGCGGGGAGCCCGTCCAGGTATCCGCTCCCACCGGTGTCACTTGGTAAACCGGAGCCCGTCTCCATGCACAATTTAGTTTTCTGTTTGTGGTCCCTTGGCTTGAAGCTGTTGGGGCCTCGCTCACTATGTGTAGTGTAGCTGTGCTCTTGATGGCTAGCACTTGGGATTTCAGTGGGCTGCTTTACTGGAAAACCCTATCTCCCACGTTGTGCTGATGCCTTCAATCTCTGAGCTCTTAGAGAAGTTCGTGAAGATACTCTCCCTCCCAGGTTAATTATCAGGACGTTGAATCGGTTCCTGACCTAGGGTCCTGTACCCCATCGTGCTCGGTACCGGTCAGATCTTTTGGCTTTTCTAATGCCGACAGTCCTCCTAGACTACGTCTGTCGCACCCTTTTCCAATGTTACTGCCACTGGTCCCCGACTCCTCTAGTTTCAGACTACCGTCTGTGACCAACCTCGGTTTAGCTCCCCGGGAGCTACCACTCCAGCGCCTCACTCTTTGAGAGCTGCCACTGAACTGCCTACTTCCTCCCTCCCACCAGTCTGCCTGACTCCTAGGTGGGTGGCCCTATTCCAGCTTGACCAACTGTTTTGCTATATTTTTAACACTAAGGTTCAGATACGGTTTTAAAGAAGGCAGTTAAGTAATTTTATTATAAAGGTTAATATGAAATACAAACTTAAAGGAAAGGTATCATATTGCGTACACTTTTGTATATTTAACATACAAAGGTTAAGTACAGTAAAATACTTACATCACCAAGGAGCTTTGAACATCATCTGTCTAGAAGTCAGAGAAGCATGACATAGACAGAGAACTCCTGGACATCACTGCCCGGACGTCACACAGAGCAGGAAATATGAGGTTCTGTCTGTGCTATATTTCATCTGATCTTAAATAGGGGCTTGCACAAAAATTACACACCTTAGAGTTAGTGTGTTGTAGTCTTATTGATTCATGCCCATTGATGGCCAGTCGTTGGGCTTAGATGAATCCGAGATACACGACAAATCAGACAATGGGCAATTAACCCATAGACTTCAAATCTCCCAAGGATAAACATCAGATCATTGTACTAAGTAAGTCATAAAGTTAATGTTTCAATGGATAGCAAACACACAAAACATCAGATATTTGAGGTAAGTAAATCATAAGGTTTCTGCTACAATGGAATATTGTCTGTCTGTATATGCAAGACAAACACACAGAAACCCTTAAGTATACACAAGATTTTGTAACCATGTACACTTTGTCTGTCTGATTCAACAGTATGTATGTTATAGTATAACATAATGTATGTGCTCAAAAATAGCCATTTTTATATTTGCAATACATTCCACCCTTGGCTATTTTGAGCCAAACATTTTTTATACCAGGTACCATACCCTAACGGCATAGTTTTAGCAGATGATACAACAACAAAAAGAAATGCATGCACAAATTATAGCAAATATTACTCCTAATATATAACGAATATATCCAAAAATGAGGGAACTAAGAAAATACCCATTCCCACCATCTACCATCATCTTGTGTAATGTGATTAATCTGGTATACATGTATCTCTACTTGTGGGATTTATAAATTTAGCCACCAAACAAGAGAATCGGCCTACTGCTTTAGCTGCATATGCCACTACAGTGAGTGTTCCTACAATTATTATAGATAATCCTTGTATCTATGATTTCGGTAACAATTTTACATCTTGTGAATATGATGAAAAGGTCATTATATTGTTAATCTCATATTATTTCCTGCCCTCATACGTTTGCATTTTTTATTTGTATGAGAGCCACAAATAATAGCAATCTGTTTATGCCCTGTCTGATTCTGTATTTTTAATTGTTGACATCTGCCTATTTTGCTTTCCTCTGATAAATCAGCTGGTGTAATACTTTGAGTCCTTAGGGTAATCATCTCTTCTGTTAGAGAATGTTCCCCAGTACAGTTCATATAGGCACAATACAGATTGGAGGTGAAGTTTTGGGTCACGTCTTCTTCTTCTAGGTCTTAATTTATGTAAAGGGGTCAATAGTGCCTCCATACAAGTTTCTCATAAATTGTCATCATGGGTAGTCTTTGTCATACAAAAATGGCTCGTGTTCATCAGCTGAGCCAGGTAAACCCATAGATTCTGTTTGGTTTTCAATAAGGCCACATTTTCCATGGTTGGTCTCTCTGTTTTTGGTCTGAAGATAGCTTGGCTTCTGACGGAAGTAGAACCATGCACATGGTGGCGCCAATGATGCAACATTTCCAGATTTTGATCTAAAGTGACAAAAATACACATATTACTCATCTGTCAGTTGGGATGTATTCCCACTTTCCTTGTTTCATAACTGTCAGCACGTTGTCTGCTCCTTGAGCATTGACTTCAGCAGGTTCTGGAATACCTTTGTCACTCAATTGTTTCACCCAAATTTTTGCACAATCATTGATAAGTTATGAAGATCCAAATCATTTATCTTCTCTGCAGAACTCTAGGAGCCCTTCCTCTGACTATCTGCATTTTAGAAATAAACAGTACTAGCAACTGAGCTATTCTATCTCACTTCTGTATTAACATGTCACTGTGTGACGCCCTGGCCGGGCCAGGTAGTCACAAATAGGCCCCTGCACAACACCTTCCCTCACAGGTAACAGCAGCCGACCTTTAAACCCTAGTCACCCTCCTCAGGGCTAGATAGACACACCAGGGGGGCGGAACCAGGCGGTTGGAAGACGCCCACCGAGGAGTCTAGACAGCCCGGGGCGGGAAAGTAAACAGATAAGCTTAGAGTTCAAGTTGGAGAGGAGTGTAGGCTGGAGCTGTGCCCAGCTCCAGCAGATGCGAATACCCCCAAATTGAATGGCGCCAGGGTAGGAGCCCTGGTGCCATTGGCTAGGAGGCAGACGGCGGTCTCCGTCTGCAGGAGCCGGGAAGATGGCTCGGTGGAACCGAGGTGGACCGGGACAGGGTTATAGCCCGCCGCTACCGATTCGGAAACCGGAGCATACAGGGGGGTACTCGGACCCTGAAGACGGGACTAGAAGCAACTGGAACCGGTTAATTAACCAATTGAGGCCAGGACTAGAGGTCCTGTCCCACCCAAAGTCCCTATTAGAAGACAACAGCCCACCGAGGGGAAAAAAAGGTCACCGCAAAGGCTCAGAGATCCCACGGGCCAGCGTCTGCAGGCAAGGGCTCCTTAGGCCACATACAGCCGGGAGCGGACTCCTGAAGTTGCAAGCACAGGCAGTCCACCATTCTAAAAAAGGTGCAGGAGAAAGACAGAGACCACCAGCCAGGTGGGGGAACCAGAACGTAGCCGGCTGTGGGCACAGACCACCATCACCTTGGTTTACCAGAGACTCGTGTGTTTCCTTAATAGTGAGTACACCAGCACCCTGCGGTCGCCCATCTCCCTGCACCAAACCCCAACGGGTCCTGGGGCCACTACCCCTGCCCACAGAGGGGTTAACAACTTGCTGCATAACATCTCCCCCGAGTGCCCCGTAACTGCAGCGGTGGTGTCCAACCTCACCACACACCGTGGGTGGCATTGCAAACTTAATACGGTTCAGCCCATACATATACGTCCTACATCCATCATCCCCCACCCTTTTCATTCGGAGTGTCCGCGGGACCCCCCCCCGGGTCCGGAGACCCTCGAGGAACCCACAGGAAGGTCCAGATCCGAGCAGCGGCAGGCTGCTGGCATGGGGGCGGCACACTACGAAACTTGGCGTCACGAACAGGATAGATACCTGTCCACTTACCTTGTGGAAGTGCGCCTTGTATTGAAGTCCGCGTTGATCCGTTGCAAGATTTCCAGAAACCGCCATCTTGCCGCCATTTTTTGGCGCAAAGATTCCCCGAGAAAAGGGTGCGCGAAAGCCGAAGTCCCACCCCCTGGGAACACGTACGGAAAGCAAGGCCGGAAGTCGCAAAACGAAACTTACAGGCCTAATAGAGGAGTGCTTGCAAAAGACCAAGGGGGGGTAGGTGAAGATTCAGCGACATGTGACCGAGCAGATAAAGGGCAGGGACTCCAGGACCCTGCCACACTTGTTCCTAGACCCTGCAAGAGCAACATGGCCGACCCGTCTGGCAAGCCTGGAGTGCAGGAGCTCGTGCCCGGGACAGCGGCCTGCGTAGAAGCCCAGACTCAGCAAATGTGCTGCCGGATCCAGGCGCAGGCGCGTTTTATCTTGGAGCGGTGGATGGCCAATATGGAGGAGCTGGCTATAGCCGTGAGGGCTCATGAAGTGGAGGCAACCTTGAAGGAGCAGGTAAGCGACCCACGCCCCAATGTCCCACAGGGACCGGCCGATCAGGCTGAGGGACCCGGTCTGCCCCTTCCCGCCATACTGCCTCCCTCGCCACCTGTACCGGTTGCCGCTGATGCCCCGCTCGGTCCACTGCCACTAACACCGGCAGCGGAACCCCTACCACCGGCCCGTGAGGACCAGCCGAAGGAAGCTGCCAGCAACAAGCCCGTCATCGCCAAGGCACCGGCACCCAAACCATGTCAGAACCAGACACCCATCCCGGTCTTGGAGGATGCAGCGCTGGAGATGACAACGGCCCGGAAGTCCGCCCGGCCAAGGCGGAGGCAGTCCCCGAACAGAAGCCGGCGCGATAAGAAACGCTGGCTGCTCCCAGACTCCCGACCTCGGCTGAGGTGCAGGGGAAATGTGCCTGTGGGGCAGCCGTACAAGCCAAGTCACAGCGGGGCCCTCCACTGCAGAAGGTGCCGGTTGTAGCCGGCACGGAGGTACTCCGGCTGGGCTCGGCCCCCGCGCAGGTCACCCCGGAGCGGGCAGTAGATGCTCCATATTGGGAGCGGCAGCAGCGTTGGCTGGGAAAAGAGATTGCCGCCCGGGAGAAGAGGAAGGCGGAGGTCCTGTCCAGGACCTACACGGAGAAGGACAACCTCCGGAACTCAACCTTCCAGATGAGGGGCCCGAACTATGAAAGCTAAGTCCGGCACATTGACCCCCGAAGAGGATGGGGTTTCATCTTTGAGCCAGGCATGGAGGCCGAAATATTCGTCTCCCGAAGAGATGTGTACCCACACCTGCCCGTCGGCCATCCTGACCGGGACTTGGAGCCCGGAGAGCTTGTGACATACACCCGGCACTGTGGAGAGAGGGGGTGATTTGCCCTGGATGTCCGGAGAAGGGTAGCCAAAAGTGCCCTGCAGTGCAGCCACTCCTCTCTGCCTCCCTCCAGTCCCGAAATTCAGAGTATTAAATCGGTAGTGATTCCCGCCTACCAACAAGTTCAGTTCCCATTGGGACCCTTTGATGTTTCCCGTTTAAGTACACTTATAAAGAGACACGGCTCAGAACTTGCAGGCCAACCCATAAACTATTGGGTCTTGTAAATAGCCCCAGACCACCCTTTTCATCATGCCGCAGTCTCCAGAGAGGCTGTTTGGAGGAAGGGCCTGCGGCAGAGTAGGCCGAGGTCCCGTCACCATGGAAACCGGTGACTACCCTCCGGGTCAGGGGTCCCCTGGACATGGGGCCTCTGAGAGAGACTGCCGGGTAAGGAACTTATTACCCGGCCCGAGTGGGCACCACCCGGACCCGAACCTGTTTCCTGGACTGGGGAAAAGGGGTGCTGACCTGGTTTTTACAGGCAGCATCAGGGCGAGGTTTGTTTGGGTGGGCTAAAGTGAAAAGGACATGGTCTCGTCCCGTCCCAGTTAATAAAAATGTTTATATGCAACGTTCAAGTAAAAAATGCCTCCCGCTAAGAGAAGAACAGTATATATTTGTAAAATGTAAATATGTTATTATACTTGTAATGTTTTACCTCTTTTATCCCCTTTTTGCAGTTACAAAATAAATCGGTGGTGGTCGGACAGCCCGCGGACGGTCTGTGTTTAACCAAGTGGGAGTGTGACGCCCTGGCCGGGCCAGGTAATCACTAATAGGCCCCTGCACAACACCTTCCCTCACAGGTAACAGCAGCCGACCTTTAAACCCTAGTCACCCTCCTCAGGGCTAGATAGACACACCAAGGGGGCGGAGCCAGGCAGTTGGAAGACGCCCACCGAGGAGTCTAGACAGCCCGAGGCGGGAAAGTAAACAGATAAGCTTAGAGTTCAAGTTGGAGAGGAGTGTGGGCTGGAGCTGTGCCCAGCTCAAGCAGAGGCGAATACCCCAAAATTGAACGGCGCCAGGGTAGGAGCCCTGGTGCCATTGGCTAGGAGGCAAACGGCGGTCTCCGTCTGCAGGAGCCGGGAAGATGGCTTGGTGGAACCGAGGTGGACCGGGACAGGGTTGTAGCCCGCCGGTACCAACCCGGGGAACCTACTCGGAAACCGGAGCACACAGGGGGGTACTCGGACCCTGAAGCTGGGACCAGAAGCGACTGGAACCAGTTAATTAACCGATTGAGGCCAGGACTAGAGGTCCTGACCCACCCAAAGTCCCTATTAGAAGACAACAGCCCACCGAGGGGGATAAAAGGTCACCGCCAAGGCTCAGAGATCCCACGGGCCAGCGTCTGCGGGCAAGGGCTCCTTAGCGGACTCCTGAAGTTGCAAGCACAGGCAGTCCACCATTCTAAAAAAGGTGCAGGAGAAAGACAGAGACCACCAGCCAGGGTGGGGGAACCAGAACACAGCCAGCTGCGGGCACCGACCACCATTACCTTGGTTTACCAGAGACTCGTGTGTTTCCTTAATAGTGAGTACACCAGCACCCTGCGGTCGCCCATCTCCCTGCACCAAACCCGAACGGGTCCCGGGGCCACCATCCCTGCCCACAGAGGGGTTAACAACTTGCTGCATAACATCTCTCCTGGGTGCCCCGTAACTGCAGCAGTGGTGTCCATCCTCCATACACACCGTGGGTGGCGTCACAAACTTAATACGGCTCAGCCCATACATGTACATCCTACATCCACCATCCCCCACCCTTTTCATTCGGAGTGTCCGCGGGACCCCCCCGGGGCCGGAGACCCTCGAGCCACCCACCGGAAGGTCCAGATCCGAGCAGCGACAGGCTGCTGGCAAGGGGGCAACACAGCTGTCTCCACTATTCATTAGAATTACCTAAATTAATAATCCTGATCTATTCCTTCTCTCATTACCTGAGTTCAGTTTAAGGCCAAATCTGACCTTTGGACTATGGGGTGCTTCACACACAGCGAGATCGCTGCTGAGATCGCTGCTGAGTCACGGTTTTTGTGACGCAGCAGTCACCTCATTAGCGATCTCGCTGTGTGTGACACTGAGCAGCGATCTGGCCCCTGCTGTGAGATCGCTGCTCGTTACACACAGCCCTGGTTCGTTTTTTTATTGTTGCTCTCCCGCTGATAAGCACACATCGCTGTGTGTGACAGCGAGAGAGCAACAATCCTGAATGTGCAGGGAGCAGGAGCCGGCGTCTGACAGCCTGCGGTAAGCTGTAACCAAGGTAAACATCGGGTAACCAAGGTGATTACCCGATATTTACCTTCGTTACCAGCATCTGCAGCTCTCACGCTGCCAGTGCCGGCTCCCTGCTCCCTGCACACGAGCCGGCAGGACACATCGGGTAAATAAGCAAAGGTTTGCTTATTAACCCAATGTGTGCTGTGGCTACGAGTGCGTGCAGGGAGCCAGGGCTAAGCGGTGTGCACTGGTAACTAAGGTAAACATCGGGTAAACATCGGGTAACCATACCCTATTTTTACCTTCGTTACCAGTGTCCGCAGCTTCCAGACGCCGGCTCCGTGCAAGCGCAGCGTCGCTTCCACATCGCTGCTGGCTGGGGGCTGGTCACTGGTCGCTGGTGAGATCTGCCTGTTTGACAGCTCACCAGCGACCATGTAGCGATGCAGCAGCGATCCTGACCAGGTCAGATCGCTGGTGGGATCGCTGCTGCATCGCTAAAGTGTGACAGTACCCTAAGAGACCTACATACCGAGATGGCATTTACAAACCTATTGTGGTCCTGATTGAACATACACATAAAACAAACAACAACCATTAGGTAAATACAATACCCATTCATCACAATGGGATGAATACTTGTTTCATTGTTTTAGTCTGATTGCTCTAATATCATGTAAAACTTTGGTCTCCAATCTAAGGCTCGGTTCGCACACTGTGTCTTTTTGACGCTGCGTTTTTGTGCGTTTTTGGCCACTAAAAACGCACAAAAACGCACCTGCGTCGAAAAAACGCATAAAAAAACGCATGCGTTTTTGCTGTGATTTGATGCGTTTTTGGCTGCGTTTTGCTGCGTTTTTGATCTCTGCGTTTTGCTGCGTTTTTCCAATGCATTGCATGGGGGGAAAACGCAGAAAAACGCAGGAAAGAACTGACATGTCCATTTTTTTTTTTTAACTCAAAAACGCAGGTAAAAAAAACAGATGTGTGCGGACAGCAAAAATGAAAACTCAAAGACTTTGCTGGGGAAGCAAAGTCCTGCAGTTTTGAGGCCAAAAACGCACCCGAAAAACGCGCAAAAACGCCGCGAAAAACGCACTGTGCGCACATAGCCTAAAAGAAAAACACAAACATGATTAGAATACAAGCTCAAATAATGCACAAAACAATATTTTATCCAGTCCATTATCCATATGCTAAAAGATTCACATCTAAAACTTGGCAGCAGCCAAAAAAGCTCACTATTTACCCAACCATATTGGTATATTGTGCTGTATTAATTAGCAGCATGGGTATGTAAATATATGACCAACTAAACAATAGCAAAAATAATTGCCCTTCCAATAGACTGAACACAGGGATCCTGCTGGTTTCCAGTCTCTCCTTTGTGAACATTTGGATGGCTCTGTATTGTTTATGAGCAGGAATGGCTTTTATATTACTTATCTCTTTACATATCTCTGTACATTCTGTATTGGTGGCAATCTCCTCTGTGGTCTCAATATTATCCTTATCATTTTCAATCTCCTCTGTGGTCTCAGTATTACCGTTATCTTTTTCCACCCATCTATCTTCCATTTCAGATGGAGACATCTTGGTGGAAGATGATGATGATAGCCTCTTCTGCTGGGCTTTGATTTTCTGCACCAAACATTTGACTTTAGCACATGGGCGTACCCAGCGAGGGGCGGGGGGGGGGGGGCCCTAGAAGCAGGGGCACGGTGTAGTGGGCCGGTGCCTGTAGTGGACCGCTGTATCTGCAGCCACCGGCGCGCTGCTCAGCACTGTGTGCATGCCGGGCACACTAGCTGCAGCAGGAGGCAGCGCGCTGTTCTGTGCTGGCCCTGCTGTGTGCCCGGCATGCACACAGTGCAGAGGAGTGCGCCAGTGACTGCAGCTTCCTCCTCCTTCCTATTCAAATGTATTTGCGTCTTTCAGATGTAAATGTGGCGCCCCTGAGGCTTCCGTCGCCACAGGTCATTGCACCCCATCCAGCGGTGTGATGCCCATTCTTGGTGAGGAAGGGAGTGAACACCGGTCCCCTGGTAAATCTACACTACACCCATTGCTAGGAACACACTGGGACCAGGGATAGTGGCAGTTACCCTCCCATACTGCATGCTGGGAGGGGCCGTAAGACCCATCCCTGCTCCTATAGGGTAGATCAGAGCAACTGGGGAGGTGGGAGGAGCCACAAGAGTGCAGATACAGAAAGGAAAGTCTAGAGTGAGCAGTTAGAGAGAGGGTGGGAAAGGAGAAGGAGGCCTGCAGGAGGCAGGCAAGGAGGAGAAGTGAAAGCAAAAAGAGCTCCAAGTCAGTCAGGAGCTGAAACGAAGAAAGAGACGCTTCCTGGTGAAGATCCTGGGACTCAGAGGGTCCAGGTGCCACCAAGCAGGGAACAGAAGGGGTCCCAGGGCCACGGGTAGCTGTAGAGCTGCGGTGGCCTATTCCACAGGAACATCGGTGGAGGGATCAAGCTGCAACAGGGGACGGTCCCTAGAAACTGGAGGAGTGCAAAATCATCTCCAAACAGTAAAAAACGAGGCCCAGGGAAAGTTGTAAACTCCCCGGGCCATAGCCCACAGCAGCACTTCTAGAAAAGGGGTAATCAGCCGACAGGTGACCCCCCAGCCTGGAGGCTGTTGTGGAGGCCAAGCCAGGTTTACCCTACAAAAAGGCAAGGCTTAGGAAGACAGCGGAAGACAGAGACACTTAAGAGAAGGGCACCGGGTTTTGCTCCAAGAATCACCCAGAAACGGCGGAGGTCCCTGACAGTGGTCCAAGCAGTCCAAGGGTTCCTGCCGGCCTTGACAAGAATTGTGAGTAAAGAACTTGAACTGCACCCTTGGAGTGGTCTCTGTTATTTTAGCCGCTTGGACTTCCACTACACCATAGACTCTCACGAGCACCAACAGTGCCCCGGGGCATTGCTCCACCTGTGGGAAGCAGTACCACCATTGCTGCCATATCATCACCCCGGAGGCCTCGTACCGCAGCGGCGGCTTAATAGCCGCATACCACAGGTGGCGTCACGAACACAAACTTTAATTCACCCCAAGTCACATCAGCCATATTTAAACTGACACCCACTAGGGCCACGGAGCCGGGCCCCGCCACCACTGACGTCCCCCCGGACTAGTCCGGCCCGGTACCGGGTGTCCCATAGCCCTGGGGTGGGCGAGTCATAAATACATTTGAACAGCGTGCCGGGTCGGGGCCCCGCCCCTGACATGCAGCAACGTGATGAGATCAGCACATTGCTGACGTCATCACAGTGCTGCGGGCGCCAGGACACAGGAGACATTAGGATCAGGAAGCAGTTAGCACTCCATGGAGGAGCCGAAGAGACAGGTGTAATTAATGGAGATGTGGGGGGAGGGGCTGAGGACACATAATGGGGAACATTTGTGAAGGAGACAGCTTTGTGACAGGCAGAGGAGGAGCACTGTATTCCGAGGGAGGGGGGAGGCAGGAGTGTGTAGTGATGGGGTAGTGTAATTTGTGTCTGCAGGGGGTGATGGGGGGGTGCAATGTATTATGTCTGGGGAGGGTGTAATGGAGGGTGCACTGTATTGTGTGTGTGTGTGGGGAGGGGTAATGGGGGTACATTGTAGTGTGTGTGTAGGGGGTGATGGGGGGTGCATTGTGTGTGTGTGTAGGGGGTGATGGGGGGTGCATTGTGTGTGTAGGGGGTGATGGGGGGTGCATTGTGTGTGTGTGTGTGTGTGTGTAGGGGGTGATGGGGGGTGCATTGTGTGTGTGTGTGTGGGGGGGGTGCATTGTGTGTATGTGTGTAGCGGGTGATGGGGGGTGTATTGTATTGTGTGGGTGTGTGTAGTGGGTGAAAGGGGTGCATTGTATTGTGTGTGTGTGTGTAGGGGGTGATGGGGGGTGCATTGTATTGTGTGTGTGTGTGTGTAGGGGGTGATGGGGGGTGCATTGTGTGTGTGTGTGTGTTTGTGTAGGGGGTGATGGGGGTGCATTGTATTGTGTGTGTGTATATGTGTGTGTGTGTGTGTAGTGGGTGATGGGGGGTGCATTGTAGTGTGTGTGTGTGTGTGTAGGGGGTGATGGGGGTGCATTGTATTGTGTGTGTGTAGGGGTGATGTGGAGGTGCATTGTATTGTGTGTGTGTGTGTGTGGGGGGGAAGGAGGTCGGTGATGGGGGGTGCATTGTATTGTGTATGTGTGTGTGTGTGTGTGTGTGTAGGGGGTGATGGGGGTGCATTGTGTGTGTGTAGGGGGTGATGGGGGGTGCATCGTGTGTGTGTGTGTGTGTGTGTGCAGGGGTGATGGGTGTGTGTGTGTGTGTGTGTGTAGGGGGTGATGGGTGTGTGTGTGTGTGTGTGTGTGTGTGTGTAGGGGGTGATGGGGGTGCATTGTGTGTGTGTGTAGGGGGTGAAGGGGGGTGCATTGTGTGTGTGCATGTGTGTGTGTGTAGGGAGTAATGGGGGGTGCATCATATTGTGGGTGTGTGTGTAGGGGGTGATGGGGGGGTGCATTGTATTTGTGTGTAGTGGGTGATGGGGGGGATGTATTGTCTGTGTGTGGGATAATGGAGCGTGCATTGTATTGTGTGTGTGAGGGTAACGGGGGTGCATTGTAGTGTGTGTGTATGTGTGTGTGTAGAGGGTGATGGGGGTGCATTGTATTGTTTGTGTGTGTAGGGGGTGATGGGGGGTGCATTGTGTGTGTGTAGGGGGTGATGGGGGGTGCATTGTGTGTGTGTGTAGGGGGTGATGGGGGGGGTGCATTGTGTGTGTAGGGGGTGATGGGGTGGGTGCATTGTGTGTGTGTAGGGGGTGATGGGGGTGCATTGTATTGTGTGTGTGTGTGTGTGTATGGGGTGATGGGGGGGTGCATTGTGTGTGTGTGTGTGTGTGTGTAGGGGGTGATGGGGGGTGCATTGTGTGTGTGTAAGGGGTGATGGGGGGTGCATTGTATTTTGTGTGTGTGTGTGTGTTTGTGTGTGTAGGGGGTGATGGGGGGTGCATTGTATTTTGTGTGTGTGTGTGTGTGTGTGTGTAGGGGTGATGGGGGGGTGCATTGTATTGTGTGTGTGTGTGTGTGTGTGTTTGGGGAGGGTGATGGGGGGTGCATTGTATTGTGTGCGTGGGGAGATGGTAATGGGGGGTGCATGGTATTTGTGTGTGTGTGTATGTAGTGGGTGATGGGGGATGTATTGTATTGTGTGTGTGTGTGTAGTGGGTGATGGGGGGGATGTATTGTGTGTGTGTGGGATAATGGAGCGTGCATTGTATTGTGTGTGTGAGGGTAACGGGGGTGCATTGTAGTGTGTGTGTGTGTGTGTGTGTGTGTGTGTAGAGGGTGATGGGGGTGCATTGTATTGTTTGTGTGTTTAGGGGGTGATGGGGGGTGCATTGTGTGTGTGTGTGTGGGGGGGGTGCATTGTGTGTATGTGTGTAGCGGGTGATGGGGGGTGTATTGTATTGTGTGGGTGTGTGTAGTGGGTGAAAGGGGTGCATTGTATTGTGTGTGTGTGTGTAGGGGGTGATGGGGGGTGCATTGTATTGTGTGTGTGTGTGTGTAGGGGGTGATGGGGGGTGCATTGTGTGTGTGTGTGTGTTTGTGTAGGGGGTGATGGGGGTGCATTGTATTGTGTGTGTGTATATGTGTGTGTGTGTGTGTAGTGGGTGATGGGGGGTGCATTGTAGTGTGTGTGTGTGTGTGTAGGGGGTGATGGGGGTGCATTGTATTGTGTGTGTGTAGGGGTGATGTGGAGGTGCATTGTATTGTGTGTGTGTGTGTGGGGGGGAAGGAGGTCGGTGATGGGGGGTGCATTGTATTGTGTATGTGTGTGTGTGTGTGTGTGTGTGTAGGGGGTGATGGGGGTGCATTGTGTGTGTGTAGGGGGTGATGGGGGGTGCATCGTGTGTGTGTGTGTGTGTGTGTGCAGGGGTGATGGGTGTGTGTGTGTGTGTGTGTGTGTGTAGGGGGTGATGGGTGTGTGTGTGTGTGTGTGTGTGTGTGTAGGGGGTGATGGGGGTGCATTGTGTGTGTGTGTAGGGGGTGAAGGGGGGTGCATTGTGTGTGTGCATGTGTGTGTGTGTAGGGAGTAATGGGGGGTGCATCATATTGTGGGTGTGTGTGTAGGGGGTGATGGGGGGGTGCATTGTATTTGTGTGTAGTGGGTGATGGGGGGGATGTATTGTCTGTGTGTGTGATAATGGAGCGTGCATTGTATTGTGTGTGTGAGGGTAACGGGGGTGCATTGTAGTGTGTGTGTATGTGTGTGTGTAGAGGGTGATGGGGGTGCATTGTATTGTTTGTGTGTGTAGGGGGTGATGGGGGGTGCATTGTGTGTGTGTAGGGGGTGATGGGGGGTGCATTGTGTGTGTGTGTAGGGGGTGATGGGGGGGGTGCATTGTGTGTGTAGGGGGTGATGGGGTGGGTGCATTGTGTGTGTGTAGGGGGTGATGGGGGTGCATTGTATTGTGTGTGTGTGTGTGTGTAGGGGGTGATGGGGTGGGTGCATTGTGTGTGTGTAGGGGGTGATGGGGGTGCATTGTATTGTGTGTGTGTGTGTGTGTATGGGGTGATGGGGGGGTGCATTGTGTGTGTGTGTGTGTGTGTGTGTAGGGGGTGATGGGGGGTGCATTGTGTGTGTGTAAGGGGTGATGGGGGGTGCATTGTATTTTGTGTGTGTGTGTGTGTTTGTGTGTGTAGGGGGTGATGGGGGGTGCATTGTATTTTGTGTGTGTGTGTGTGTGTGTGTGTAGGGGTGATGGGGGGGTGCATTGTATTGTGTGTGTGTGTGTGTGTGTGTGTTTGGGGAGGGTGATGGGGGGTGCATTGTATTGTGTGCGTGGGGAGATGGTAATGGGGGGTGCATGGTATTTGTGTGTGTGTGTATGTAGTGGGTGATGGGGGATGTATTGTATTGTGTGTGTGTGTAGTGGGTGATGGGGGGGATGTATTGTGTGTGTGTGGGATAATGGAGCGTGCATTGTATTGTGTGTGTGAGGGTAACGGGGGTGCATTGTAGTGTGTGTGTGTGTGTGTGTGTGTGTGTGTAGAGGGTGATGGGGGTGCATTGTATTGTTTGTGTGTGTAGGGGGTGATGGGGGGTGCATTGTGTGTGTGTAGGGGGTGATGGGGGGTGCATTGTGTGTGTGTATAGGGGGTGATGGGGGGGTGCATTGTGTGTGTAGGGGGTGATGGGGTGGGTGCATTGTGTGTGTGTAGGGGGTGATGGGGGTGCATTGTATTGTGTGTGTGTGTGTGTGTGTGTGTGTATGGGGTGATGGGGGGTGCATTGTGTGTGTGTGTGTGTGTGTGTGTAGGGGGTGATGGGGGGTGCATTGTGTGTGTGTAAGGGGTGATGGGGGGTGCATTGTATTTTGTGTGTGTGTGTGTGTTTGTGTGTGTAGGGGGTGATGGGGGGTGCATTGTATTTTGTGTGTGTGTGTGTGTGTAGGGGTGATGGGGGGGTGCATTGTATTGTGTGTGTGTGTGTGTTTGGGGAGGGTGATGGGGGTGCATTGTATTGTGTGCGTGGGGAGATGGTAATGGGGGGTGCATGGTATTTGTGTGTGTGTGTATGTAGTGGGTGATGGGGGATGTATTGTATTGTGTGTGTGTGTGGGGGGGAGGGATAATGGAGCGTTCATTGTATTGTGTGTGTGTGTTTGTGTGTGTGTGTGGAGAGGGGCGCGGAGTCATTAATCGAGCTATAATTACATTTAATTCTCTTAAAATTTTCATTTCATTCACCTTTTCCGTTCTAATATTTTACAACCTGAACGACCATGGCTTGCCCCCCCCCTAGTTTTGATCCTGGGTACGCCCATGCTTCAGCATAAAGATCCTCGAACCCCGATGCTGTGGGCTGTACTGGTGACGATGAGAAAGTGGGCCCTCTTTCTCCCCGTGTCCTGCTGTGTCCTTGCTGTGGAGATTCAGGATCTTTTGCTGCAACCTTTTTATTAAGTGAAACCCCTGACTTTTTATTGAGTCCTCTCCTTTGATACAATTTTCTCTTTTGATACAATTTCCACATCTCGTCCGTACTAATCCCGTCTATTTTATCCCAGGAAACACCATCCTTTACCAGGGGCATAAACATATCTCTCCTGGTAATACGGGATCTATGATTTTTACTACTTTTGAACACACTGTTCTTCAAAATTAAGCTGACCTCTCTGTTTGGGACCCCATTCTCCCAGATCCCCTAACTGTCAGATCGCCTCCAATGTATTGGAGATGGGTTTCCCAGTCTGATTTACCATTAACGCCATCATGACATGTTTATAAGCTGGAGGGGAATTTCTAATGATACAATTTCTAATAGATACACTTACAATAACTTGCATGTAATCGTCATATGTACTTGCTGAAATAGCATTTTTCATAGCCTCCTCCTTCAATCTCCGAGCATAATCTTTCAATGTAAACCATGGTTTTTCATTGGACAGCCAGTCCGCCTCAGATGGGTATTTATGCTTCAATGCCATAGCCACAACATCCAACATACTACACACCACATGTGGTCGCTGAACTATCAAGGAACAAAATGCCTCCTTCACTACATGTTCATGGCTGAGTTGAACAAACTTTGGACAATCCACAGCATCCAGCTGTACTCCATGAGCCCCCATTTCCCATAATCTGACTACCCAAGTTATCAAAGGTTCATTTGGCCTTTGTGAAAAACGATCATGAAGCTGACTGAAATCCTCTACCATATTCCTGTTCTGTTTACCTGTAGCTGTTTCTACAACTTGTCTATGGTATATAGGATGAACTTTTATTGGGTTATGAGGAGGATCAATTTCCTTCTCCCCACTGAAATGTTCATCCTTCTGTTCTGGGTCGGTGATGTTTTCTGAATCAGTTGAGTTCTGTACGTCACCGTTCCACTCATCTGAGTTCCCCTCTGTCCCTGCTTTGGCTATGGCCAAGGCTACTTTCGTTCTATTCTCCTTCCCTCTCTTCTTTCTGTATTTATACTGCTCTATACATACAGCAAACGTATCTGCATCATGCTGATAGCGATCACATTTGTCTACTGACAAGTTATTCTGACACTGTGCTGTTACAAATGCAGTCTGGACCTCACACAACTGTCTCTCTAATTTCTGAACTTTTGTTAACATACGTATCTTTTCCTCATGCTGTTTTCTGTATGCAGACAATAGGATCCATCCATGCCTACCAACAGCACAAATTGTCTCTCCAGTAAAGGAGACAAACTCTAGCACAGCGCCACCTATTGGAAGTAGCGATCCTAAAAGTCACAAGTGGATTTTCGACAATCCTTTGCAATATGACTCAGGATATATAAGCCAGATCAGAATCCCAATTTGCAGACACGGTGTTTCGGGGTGCTTGCCCCTCGTCAGTGCAAAGTATGGGGGTGTCTGATCTGGCTCATGAGAAAGCTATGTGGGGACCACGGGGGAACACTATTCTCCTTAAGGAGACTTTGCAAGCCAGTCTGGCTGCCAGGTAAGGGGACTTATAGCTGCAATGCCCCTAAAATTCCACGGGGGAACACTATTCTCCTTAAGGAGACTTTGCAAGCCAGTCTGGCTGCCAGGTAAGGGGACTTATAGCTGCAATGCCCCTCTGGGAAATATTCAAATTGTCTCTCCAGTAAAGGAGACAAACTCTAGCACAGCGCCACCTATTGGAAGTAGCGATCCTAAAAGTCACAAGTGGATTTTCGACAATCCTTTGCAATATGACTCAGGATATATACCAACAGCACCCAATTCTTTACCTTTTTCCACTTTCACTTTCTGCAAGCATTCAACCACATCTACAGGTTCAGCATTTTTCAGACATTTTTCCCATGGTTCACTCAAACCAACACTGTGCAACTACTTGGTTGCTAATATGCCGCCCCCACGCCTGTAGCAGCAGGGCTGCTCGGATCGGACCCGCTGTGTGGTTCAAGGGATCCTCCGGACCCGGGGGTCACGCGGACACGCCAAATGAAAAGGGGGACGTAGTTGTACGGCCTTGGCCGTATTCAGTTCGTGACGCCACCCACTGTGTGTGGTGAAGTGGGACACCACCACTGCTGTTGTGGGACACCCGGGAGAGATGTAGTGGCAGCTGGATGTTAACCCCTCCATAGGTAGGGATGGTTGCCACGGGACCCAGTGTCTCTGTGCAGGGTATGGCAATGGCAAGGGCTTGCGCGCCCGGACGTACCAGGGAATGTTTGGTTACTCACAATTAAATGAATCACATGAGTCATTTGGTAAATCAAGGTGCTGGTTGCCCGCCGCCGCGGCCGGTTGTACTCTGTGGTCTCCCACCCGGGCTGGTGGTCGCCGTCTTTTCCTCTGCACTAGTTCTGTGGTTTGTTTGGACTTCCTGGGATGGAACACAGGAGTCGGCTCCCGACCTTTTGTGTACCTGAGGAGCCATGCCCGCTGACGCTGACCCGTGGGATCTATGGGCCCTGGCGGTTGCCCTATCCCTCTCTGTGGGTGGTTGTCTGCTTTTGGGACTTTGGTTGGGACAGGACCTATAATCCTGCCCTCAATCGGTTGATTAGCTAGGCCGTTGGTTCCGGTCCTGGCTTCAGGGTCCGAGTACCCCCTCTGTGCACGGTTTCCGGGTCAGGACTCTGGTGTCGGTACGGTGGGCTCCAACCCTGTACCGGTCAACCTCGGATCTACGGCTACTGTCTTTCCATCACCTGCTGACGGAGACCACCGTCTGCCACCTAGCCAAGGTACCAGGGCTCCAACCCTGGCACCGTTCAACTTGAGTTTCACTTCCGCTGGAGCTACACTTATGCCTGCTTTACACGAGTCGACTGATCGTGCGATTTCACGATCGATCGTACCCACCCCCGTCGTTTGTGTGTCACGGGCAAATCGCTGCCCGTGTCGCACAAAGTCGTGAAACCCCCATCACACGTACTTACCTGCTGAGTGACCTTGCTGTAGGCGGCGAACATCCACTTCCTGAAGGGGGAGGGACATTCGGCGTCACAGTGACATCAAACAGCCGCCGGCCAATAGAAGCGGATGGGCGGAGATGAGCGGAAAGTAAACATCCCGCCCACCTCCTTCCTTCTACATAGCCGCCGAGAGCTGCGGGACACAGGTAAGCTGTGTTCATCGTTCCCGGGGTGTCACACGGAGCGATGTGTGCTACCCCGGGTACGATGAACAACCGGCGCCATTTTAATTAAACAATTTTTTAAAACTGAGCGACGAGTACACGACTCACGATTTGTGAGCGATACTGCGTCGCTCGGAGGTGTCACACGAGACGACGTCGTAAACGATGCCGGATGTGCGTCATGAAAACCATGACCCCGACGATGCATCGCACAATATCTCGTCTCGTGTAAAGCCCAGATTAGCCCCAGCCTCCACTCCTCTCAACTTGAACTCTACAGTTGAACTGAACTCAACTGTTTGCTTTCCTGATTCGGGCTGTCTAGACCCCTAGGTGGGCGTTCCCTAACCGCCTGGTCCTGTTCACTGGTGTGCCTGTCTTGCCCTGAGGGGGGTGACTAGGGTTTCAGGTCGGCTGTATGTAACCCTGTGAGGAAAGGTCTTATACGGGGGCCTAATGTGTGACTACCTGGTTTTGCCAGGGCGTCACGCTAAAATATCATAGGGCCTCTGTTCCCAACCTGGAATCTCAATGCATTCACTCACAACCACTTTTTTCTTAAAAAGAGGCATATTTTACGCAATATCACACTGTAACAAAAATAACTTCAGAGCCTTCTGCGTATCCTGCCGACTACGCCAAACGTTTTGCTATATTTTTAACACTAAGGTTCAGATACGGCTTTAAGGAAGGCAATTAAGTAATTTTTTTTATAAAGGTTAATATGAAATACAAACTTAAAGGAAAAGTATGATATTGCGTAAACTTTTGTATATTCAACATACAAAGGTTAAGTACAGTTAAATACTTACATCACCAAGGAGCTTTGAACATCATCTGTCTGGAACTGCAATCAGAGAAGCATGACATAGACAGAGAACTCAGGGACATACCACACGGACCGGCCGTCTCACGGTGCAGGTAACATGAGCTTCTGTATTTGCTATATTTCATCTGATCTTAAATAGAGGCTTGCACAAAAATTACAATGCTTAATTAACGTCAATGTGTTGTAGCCTTATTGATCCATGCCCATTGATGGCCAGTCGTTGGGCTTAGATGAATCAGAGATACACCACACATCAGACAATGGGGCGATAAACACACAGATATTCAAATCTCCCAAAAATACACATCAGGTATTTGAGCTAGGTAAATGGATATATTGTCTGTCCGTGTATATAGCAAACACATAAAATATCAGATTGTTAAGCTAAGTAAATCATAAGGTTTCTGTTACAATGGTATATTGCCTGTCTGTATATATACAACAAACACACAGAAACCCTTAAGCACACACAAGATTTTGTAACCATGTACACTTTTTGTCTGTCTGATTAAACAATATGTTATAGTTTAACATAATGTATAAACTCAAAAATAGCCATTTTTATATTTGCAATACCCACCCACCGGTGTGTCTGACAGGCCATGATGTGAGGTGTTAATTGGGATTTGTGGTGCTGATGGTAGTGACACCGGTTTCTGGGAACCTGAAACCATGCGGGGTAGGTCCTGCACCCTGGGTGAAAGGATGCATTTCCCTGTGGCACTCTGATATATTCAGGGGTGCCACAAAGAAATCTTGGCCTATCCTGACTACGATCTCCCGTTCGTGCTGTACACTGATGCCAGCAATGTGGGAGTAGGAGCCGTACTGTCGTAGGTGCAGAAGGGCAAGGAAAGTGTGATTGCCTATGCAAGCAGGAAGCTCCGTCCTACTGAAAGGAACCCGGATAAGTACAGATCATTCAAGCTGGAGTTCTTGGCCTTAGTCTGGGTGGTAACAGAAAGGTTCAAGCACTACCAAATTCCAAATTCACAGTATTCACGGACAATAATCTTCTGACTCATCTGGATACTGTGAAGCTGGGTGCATTGGAGTAGCGCTGGGTGGCTCAACTAGCAAACTACGACTTTACCATCAAGTATCGAGCTGGTTGTAAGAATGGCAATGCAGATGCCGTGTGTAGGATGCCTCACCTGCCAGATTCTGGAGAAGATGATCTTGAGGAAATTGAGCTGCCAGCCTTTCATCGCCTGAGAGCATCTCAGTGTCAGCAAGTCCATCACAGACGATCAGAAAAGGTTTTGAACCCCTTACCACACCATTAATGGAAGGAAAATCAGGACAGCGATCCGGCTGTTGCATTGGTTAAGAAACTAATAACTCAACCAGATTTTCACCCAGGACCAGATGCATCCCCAGATCCACAACACTTGTGAAAAGAGAGAGGCCGGCTGTTCAGATACCAAGATAAGCTGTGTAGGTGCTTCATCAACCTAAAGATCCAAGAATTGGTGCAGCAGATAGTAGTGCCGAAGAGAGATGTCCCAATGGTATTAGAGGCATACCATAACAGAACAGAACACTTTGGATGGAAAAGGATTGAAGTACTACTGCATGAAAGATTCTATTGGGTTGGCATGAGGAAAAACATTGAAAACTGGTGCAGAAATTGTGGTCCTTGCAGTCTAAGAAGAAGAGACCATGGTAATCAAAAGGCACCGCTGCAACCCATCATCACCAAGCAGCCATTGGAACTCGTAGCAATAGATCATGTCAAACTGACACCCAGCAGGCGTGTCAAGATTTCTCGAGGTAGTCCCAGTAAAGGAGTTAACAGCACAGACAGATGCAAGAACATTCCAAGCCTACTTTTGTAGACCACATGGTTATTCTGACAAGTATTGACGGATCAAGGTACTGCCTTTGAAGCGGAAATCTTCCAAAAATTCTGTAACTTGTATAGTTGCAAGAAAATCCGTACCACACCTTATCATCCACAAACCAACGGCATGTGTGAGAGGATGAATCAAATAGTGATTGAGTTACTAAAAACCTTACCATTGGAAGAAAGGAATCTGTGAACAGAAAAACTACCTGACCTAGTGGACATCTACAACAATATCCCTGTGAGGTCCACAAATTGTACTCAAGCATACCTCATGAGAGCGAGTCCAAGAAGATTACCAATTGATCTTGAAATGGGAATTGAGACTCCAAAAACCAAGTCACCAGATGCTAATTGTGACTTTACTCGCCAAGAACAATACAGAAAAGTACAAGAATGTGTAGAAAAAAGTTTGAACTAAAGCAAAGAAAAACAAGAGAGAGAGTACAACAAAAATGCTCCAGCAGTATCCTTAACCCCTGGAGAAATTGTCTTTAAAAGAAAAAGAAGAACCCATAAACTTGATGATCAGTGGGAAGCTGAAGCTAAAGCAGGCTTTACACGCTACAATAAATCTAACGATGTGTCGGCGGGGTCACGTCGTAAGTGACGCACATCAGACATCGTTAGTGTTGTTGTAGCGTGTTAAACCTACGTGCGATTGCGATTGTACGAAAACACGTTGATCGCATACACGTTGTTCAAAAGCTAAAAATTGAATGTCCGGTTGTTCAATGTTCCCAAGGCAGCACACATCGCAGTGTGTGACACCCCGGGAACAATGAACACATCTTACCTGCGTCCCGCCTGCAATGCGGAAGGAAGGAGGTGGGCGGGATGTTTACGTCCCGCTCATCTCCGCCTCTCCGCTTCTATTGGCCGGCTGCCGTGTGACGTCGCTGTGACGCCGAACGTCCCTCCCACTCCAGGAAGTGGATGTTTGCCGCCCACATCAAGGTCGTATGGAAGGTAAGTACGTGTGATGGGAATTAATCGTTTGTGCGACACGGTCAACAAATTGAACATGCCGCACATACGATGAGGCCGGTCACATCGCATACAACATCGTATGTGAAATTGCAAGGTGTAAAGCAGCCTTTATACTGTGCTATCTTCCAATTTTGATAAATAGAAAATTTGCGTGATCAGCAAAGACAAAGGAAGGACAACAGCGACAGTCTCAAAAGATCACCTAAAGAAATGTCAAGAACAATTGAAGTCCAAGGAAACAATCCCTTGTCAGCCTCAACCACCTGCACAAAAGAAAATGATTCATACTGTACTCTGAGACTTTCCAGAAGACTGGCCTCAGTATAAGGGAGCCATAGTAGTACCAGTAATCATTTTTCCACAACCTGCAAAAACACCAGGAAGACAAGAAGAAAATGTTCCAGTTCCAGAGGAAACTGCAAGCGGTGAATCTACCAATCCTAAGGTAAGACTAAGGCGGGCTTTGCACACTACGACATCGCAGGTGCGATGTCGGTGGGGTCAAATTGAAAATGACGTGCTTCCGGCATCGCGTGCGACATCGTAGTGTGTAAAGGCTCGATGATACGATTAACAAGCGCAAAAGCGTCGTAATCGTATCATCGGTGCAGCGTCGGCGTAATCCATGATTACGCTGACGCGACGGTCCGATGTTGTTCCTCGCTCCTGCGGCAGCACACATCGCTCTGTGTGAAGCCGCAGGAGCGAGGAACATCTCCTACCGGCGTCACTGCGGCTTCCGTAGGATATGCGGAAGGAAGGAGGTGGGCGGGATGTTTACATCCCGCTCATCTCCGCCCCTCGGCTCCTATTGGCCGCCTGCCGTGTGACGTTGCAGTGACGCCATACGACCTGCCCCCTTAATAAGGAGGTGGGTTGCCGGCCAGAGCAACGGTCGCAGGATGGGTGAGTCCATGTGAAGCTGCCGTAGCAATAATGTTCGCTACGGCAGTTATCACAAGGATACCGCAGCTGCGACGGGGACGGGTACTATCGCGCTTGGCATCGCAGCATCGGCTTGCGATGTCATAGTGTGCAAAGTGCCCCTAAAGGCTGCTTTACATGTGTTGATTTCTCGTGCAGTCGCATTTGCGATCGCACCCGCCCCCATCGTTTGTGTGGCACGGGCAATTTCTTGCCCATGTCGCACAATGCTGTAACCCCCCCGTCACTCGTACTTACCTTCCAAATGACCTCGCTGTGGGCGGCGAACATCCACTTCCTGAAGGGGAAGGGACATTCGGCGTCACAGCGACATCACACAGCGGCCGGCCAATAGCAGCGGAGGGGCGTAGATGAGCGGCAAATAAACATCCCGCCCACCTCCTTCCTTCAGCATTGCCGGCGGGACACAGGTAAGCTGTAGTTCATCATTCCCGGGGTGTCACATGGAACGATGTGTGCTGCCTCGGGAACAATAAACAACCGGACATTCGATTTTTAGAAAATGAGCGACGTGTCAACGACGAACGAGGTGTGTATTTCTGCTCGTTCACCATCGCACGTAGCTGTCACACGCTACGATATCACTAACGATGCCGGATGTGCGTCACTTACAACGTGACCCCGCTGACATCTCGTTAGATATATCGTAGTGTGTAAAGCCCGCTTTAGAAGGCACAGACAATTTCCCAGCTCACCAAACACACATAGATCCACTCAGAATACAGACCTTTGGGTGGTGGGTAAAGGGAAGGGTACTCCAGGTTTTGCAACGTTGAAGGAAATGCCTCCCCTGCGTCAGAAGAATGTTGATATATATTTGATGTTCACTGTTTACAAAAACTTTAAAAATGTACCTTGTCATCTTTGAAGCCCACAAATGTGCTGGAATTAACCAAGGGGAAATGTAGCACCCCTGAGGTATCAGGTTCAACAAAATGTGAACGTGGAAACCCAAAGCCTGCAATATCCGTGCCAGTCAACACACCAGCACCCTCAGGCCACATACACAACCCCAATTCCAGACAGGGAGACTGCCTAGCAACAGGTAAAAGGGATGGGCACTTATTGGCTATTTGCCACCCAATATGTAGGAAGAGACCCAGCAAGGGGAGGGGCCAGTGGTCAGTTGGGAAGTTGGTGGCAGGAAGTAGTCAGTTGAGAGTGGAGTAGAGAGTTAAGTTAAGTTGGAAGTGGAGCAATGAAGGAGTTGTGAGGAGAGTTGAGAGAGTGAGGAGTGAAGTAAAGAAAGGAAAAGTGTAAAGACCTGAAGTAACTAGGAACGCTGTAACCGGAGTGAGGGACTGTGGAGTAAGGAACAGGAATCCAGGAACCGTGGGTTACCTGTGGAAGTGTAATACTCCAGGACCACGGGAAGCCTGTGGAAGTCTGGAACCTAGGTTCACAGGACTCAGCACAAGGCGGGGTGCAGACCCTAGGACAGCGGAACCCTTTATGGTCAACTGTTAAATCTGCCAGGTGAGGAGATCTCCAGGGTCCATCACCACTCAAAGAGTCTGAAGCATCAGCAGCAAAGAGGGGACCGGGGATTGAACCCCTTAAATAGTCCAGGCACCAGCGGGTCCAGGTACCAGCCACAAGTAAAAGGCAAGTTGAAACTGCAATACCAGTGTGGACTGTTTCCTTCTCACCTCCGTACGCATACACTGACTGTTTCTTACTATAACCCCCATCATCTACTGCTGGGGCCTAGCCCTGCTTGCGGAGGGCCCAAAACACCTAAGCTGCACTCAGGGGCATACATAGAAATCATGGGGCCCCATAGCAAAAGTCTGAATGGGGCCCCCCCACCAATAAAAACAAACAAACAAAATATTATCATAATAATCATTATACATGTTACTGGGGGCCGGCAAACGTTACTGGGGGAAACTTATAGTCAGAAATAACACATACTACTACATAGTGTTACTGAACAGCACCCTCCATGTAAAGGCCAATAATACATTGCAAAATAACGCCACCATTCCATGACCAAAAATCACCACCGTCCTGTTACTGAGCAAAGGCCACTGCACCAAGACCAGTGGGTTCACACAGCAAATCCCCAAAGAATATGCAATATGTGAACTTGGCCTAAAGTAGCAATTTCCTTCTTCGTGCCCCTCACCACACACAATATACATTTTCACATCTGTCTCCACCATTTAATGGTAATGATTATGACCCTCTTTATAGCCTTATAGAGACAGAGACAGACAGACAGGGAATGAAGGAGACAGAGAAAGACAGACAGGGAATGAGAGAGACAGTCAGGGAATGAGAGAAAGAGACAGCGACAGACAAACAGGGAATGAGAGAGAGTCAGACAGACAGGGAATGAAGGAGACAGAGAAAGACAGACAGGGAATGAGAGAGACAGTCAGGGAATGAGAGAGAGAGACAGTGACAGACAAACAGGGAATGAGAGAGAGAGAGTCAGACAGACAGACAGGGAATGAAGGAGACTGATTAAGACAGGGAATCAGAGAGAAAGAGAAACAGAGACAGTAAGACAGGGAATGAGAGAGAGAGACAGGGAATCAGAGAGACAGAGACAGACAGACAGGGAATGAGAGAGCGACAGGGAATGAGAGAGAGACAGAGACAGACAGAAAGACAGGGAATGAGAGAGAGACAGACAGACAGGGAATGAGAGAGAGACAGACAGGGAATGAGAGACAGACAGACAGAGAATGAGAGACAGACAGACAGGGAATGAGAGGCAGACAGACAGGGAATGAGAGAGAGAGAGACAGTCATGGAATGAGAGAGACAGACAGACAGGGAATGAGAGAGAGAGACAGACAGTGACTTAGAGAGAGACAGACAGGGAATGAGAGACAGACTGAATGAGAGACAAACAGACAGGGAATGAGAGACAGACAGACAGGGCATGAGAGACAGACAGACAGGGCATGAGAGACAGACAGACAGGGAATAAGAGAGAGACAGACAGGGAATGAGAGAGAGACAGGGAATGAGAGACAGACAGACAGGGAATGAGAGAGAGACAGACAGGGAATGAGAGACAGACAGGGAATGAGAGAGAGAGACAGACAGGGAATGAGAGACAGACTGTTACGTTGCCGCCGGAGTCTGCTCCGGCGACTTCTGCTCCGATCGCCCGGTGATGCCGTGTTCCTGCCGTGGATGGTGCTGGTGATGGGAGAGGAGTCGATGCCAGCGGCACCGGTGGGCACAGGCTCTGATCATCCACTGGGCATCTTGGGATCTGCAGTACCGCTGGCTGACTGTGGGTGGCATGTGTCTTCCAGCTGAAGTTGCCAGCGTTCAGCTACAGCCAATGGGAAGACACCACACCCTTCTTATTCCCCCTCCTGTCACATGACCACTGCCAGAGATAGTTCTAATTTTCCTGGCTCCTGTTATGTCCTATTCTGTTTGGTTATTCCTGGGTGCTGACTTCTGCGTGTTTTCTGACTACCCACCTGCCTACTGTTTCTGTACCTCACTGCCCGATACGTATTTGACCTCTGCTACGTTTGCTGACTACGTCATTGTCTGCCGATTCTGTCCCTGTTCCGCAATTCCTGGTTTGACCCTGCCTGACTACTACTCTCATTGGACTGTGGCCTTCCACAGGTAGTGATCACCAGAGCCCTGTGTAACTCCAAATCCCTGTATATGGGTTAAAGGGTTTCAGGGTTCTGGGGGTCCTGCTTGGTGAGTGGCTTCCCTCTAGCCTCCCCATTACAGCCCATCTGAGTCTGTGGATCCCGGCAGGTGTTACATTATCTCTGACCCATCTAACAAGGAGAGAAGAAGAATACAAAAAAAAAAAAAGGATTCTCTCCATGCTGTGCTAAATCAGGTGCACACCCTTTCTTGCCTTGTACATGGACTTACACAGCAAGTGCAGGATCTCAGGTCTGCTCAGGTTCAAGCACCTACCTCATCGTGTCCAGAGTCCTGTCGACTGCAAGGGTGCAGATCACGTTGTGGAGCCAAACATGGAGTGCCTGGATCAGAGAGGCAATCGTTTCCAAGGCAGCAGCACCACCTGACTGGGCCCCAGGATACCCGCTCAGGTGCCCAGGTACTTCCTGCAGATCCTATGAGGTTAATGATACCTGTCTCATTGTCTGACCAGGGAAAATCTGTACGGCTGCAAGCATTTGTTCATTATGGATCTGCTGCTAATTTTATAGATACTATTGTAGCAAAAGAGCTGGGTTTACCTTTGCTAAAATTGAATTCATCTATTACAATATCTGCTACCGATAGTACACCTCTCACGCAGGGTGTGGTTACTTTTATAACTCCAGAGATCTCCATGCTTGTTGGTGGTCTGCATGTAGAATCTGTGTCATTTTTTGTTCTTGAGAATCTATCTGATGTCAGCAGTGGTATTGGGCATGCCATGGCTGCGCATGCACAACCCTGTCATAGACTGGCACCAGGGTGAGATTGTGCGCTGGAGCCCTGAGTGTCAGGAGACGTGTATGTCGTTATCTGTTATCCTGACCAGAGCTGAACCTATCTTCATACCTCATGCATTCAGGGATTTTGCTGATGTCTTTTCTGAATCTGAAAAATTACCTCCGCACAGAGATTATGACTGCCCCATTGATTTAGTCCCCAATTCCCGACTCCCCAAGGGTAAAATGTATAATCTTTCTGGTCCAGAGCATCAGGCCATGAAAGATTATATAGCAGACAGTCTGCAGAGAGGGTTTATCAGACCATCCAGGTCACCAGTCGGCGCTGGATTCTTTTTCATTGATAAGAAAGATGGTGGCCTCAGACCTTGTATTGACTACCGTGAACATAATGCTATTACTGTAAAGAATCAGTAGCCTCTGCCACTCATCCCCGATCTGTTTAACCAGCTCATAGGAGCCCGGTGGTTCACCAAGCTGGATCTCAGGGGAGCATATAACCTAATCCGCATCAGAGAAGGAGATGAGTGGAAAACAGCATTTAATACTCCAGAGGGACACTATGAGTACCTAGTAATGCCTTTTGGATTAAGTAATGCGCCGGATGTTTTTCAGAACTCTGTTAATGACATTTCAGAGATATTTGTGGTCAATATGTGGTGGTCTATCTGGATGACATCCTGATTTATTCTCCTGATGCTACGTCCCATGTCCAACATGTCCACACTGTACTCCAGAGACTCAGGGAGAACTCCCTATTTGCTAAATATGAGAAATGTGTTTTTGAGGCAGAGGTTAATTTCCTGGGTTATATATTGTCTGCAGAAGGCTTCCGCATGGATCCCTTTAAGCTTCAACCGATTAAGGAGTGGGTACAACCCAAGTCTCTGAAAGCCTTGCAGCGTTTCCTTGGGTTTGCTAATTATTACCGCAAATTTATTAGAGATTTTTCCAAAATTGCCAAACCCCTCACAGATTTGACTAAAAAGGGGGCTGATGTGATAAATTGGAAGCCAGAGGTGATCCATGCCTTCTCAAAACTAAAAGAATGTTTCTCCTCAGAACCGATTCTGGTTCAGCCTGACCTTATGCGTCCGTTTATTGTGGAAGTCGATGCATCCAAGGTTGGAGTGGGAGCGGTGCTCTCACAAAGTACTCCGTCTCTCACTCAGCTTCGTCCTTGTGCCTTCTTTTCCCGCAAGTTTTCATCCACAGAGAGAAATTATGACATTGATAATCGTGAGCTGCTGGCAATTAAATGGGCCTTCGAGGAATGGCACCACTTCCTTGAAGGCGCCAAACATAAAGTCACAGTCATCACAGACCATAAGAACCTCACTTATCTGGAATCTGCTAAGAGACTCAATCCTAGGCAAGCTAGGTGGGCATTGTTCTTCTCCAGATTTGATTTTGTGGTAACATTCCAGCCCGTTACCAAGAACACAAAAGCTGATGCACTTTCCCGTAGCTTCTGTCCCTCTCAGTCTGAAAACTCTGAACCAGTGCATATTTTAGCTAAAGGCATTATTATGTCATCTGTTTCCTTACATTTAATAGAAGAGTTCCATAATACCCAAGACCAGCTCCTGACACCACTCCTGTCCATAAACTGTTTGTCGCCCCCTCACTTCGCCTACGGGTACTCCAGGAATCCCACAATTCTGTGCTGGCAGGTCACCCTGGTATCAGCAATACCATTAGTAAGCAGGAACTTTTGGTGGCCAACCGTAGCGAAAGATTGTAAGGAATATGTACTGGCTTGTGAAAATTGTGCGTGAGGCAAGGCACCCCGTACCCGCCCTGCCGGATTTCTCCAGTCCCTACTTACTCCAGTAAGCCCTTGGACACATCTCTCCAAGGACTTCATCACTGACCTTCCACCCTCAGAAGGGAAGACCTGTATCTGGGTAGTAGTGGATAGATTCAACAAACAGTGTCATTTTGTTCCTCTGTCCGGATTACCCAATTCTGAAACTCTTAGCAAGTTGTTTATTAGGCATATTGTGCGGTTACATGGGGTTCTGGAAAATATTGTTTCTGACCGAGGAACACAGTTCGTCTCGAAATTCTGGAGGGCATTTTGTAAAAAGATCAATATAGAGCTATCTTTTTCATCTGCCTACCACCCAGAGACCAATGGTCAGACCGATCATACCAATCAAACCCTTGAACAATATCTCCGGTGTTATATGTCTGACCGTCAGTCTGACTGGGTGGAATATCTGCCACTAGCTGAGTTCGCTATCAATAATCAGTATCAGGAATCCATTAAGACTACCCCCTTTTTCTGCAATGTAGGGTTGCATCCACGTTTTGGTTCTTTTTCTTCCGCTGTGGTGGATACTCCTGAGGCTGAATCAACTGTGGACAAATTGAAGGCTATCTGGTCTGAGGTGAAAGAGAACCTGAAGAAGGCAAAGGTTGGTGAAGCCTCCTCTGCTCATAAGAGACGTTCCAAGGGCCCTAGCCTTGGAGTTGGGGACAAGGTATGGTTATTCACACAGAACATTAAACTCAAGGTCCCTTCTGCTAAGCTGGGTCCGAGATTTATTGGACCTTACGAGATAATCGAGGTAATTAATCCCACAGCTTTCCGCCTGCAACTCCCCCCGTCCTTTAAGATATCGAATGTGTTCCATAAGTCCCTACTCAAGTTATATCGTGTCCCTGTTCACCCGGTCAGTGCTCCCCCTCCTCCTGTTTTGGTTGAAGGTAACTTGGAGTATGAGGTACAGAGAATACTTGATTCCCATATTGTCAGAGGGGCGGTACAGTATTTGGTGCATTGGAGGGGTTACGGCCCTGTGGAGAGGTCATGGGTCCCTGTGAGCGATATTCATGCTAAGGGTCTGGTCCGGTGGTTTCACCTCCAATTTCCTGGTAAGCCGGGTTTTGAGGGTCCGGAGGCCCCTCGTGGAGGTGGGGGTACTGTTACGTCGCCACCGGAGTCTGCTCCACCGACTTCTGCTCCGATCTCCAGGCGACGCCGTGTTCCTGCCGTGGATGGTGCTGGTGATGGGAGAGGAGTCGATGCCAGCGGCACCGGTGGGCGCAGGCTCCGATCATCCACTGGGCTGGGTTATCTTGGGGTCTGCAGTACCGCTGGCTGGCTTTGGGTGGCATGTGTCTTCCAGCTGAAGTTGCCAGCGTTCAGCTACAGCCAATGGAAAGACACCATACCCTTCTTATTCCCCCTCCTGTCACATGACCACTGCCAGAGATAGTTCTGATTTTCCTGGCTCCTGTTACGTCCTATTCTGTTTGGTTATTCCTGTGTGCTGACTTCTGCGTGCTTTCTGACTACCCACCTGCCTACTGTTTCTGTACCTCACTTACCGATCCGGATTTGACCTCTGCTACGTTTGCTGACTACGTCATTGCCTGCCGATTCTATCCCTGTTCCGCAATTCCTGGTTTGACCCTGCCTGACTACTACTCTCATCGGACTGTAGCCTTCCACAGGTAGTGATCACCAGAGCCCTGTGTAATTCCAAATCCCTGTATAGGGGTTAAAGGGTTTCAGGGTTCTGGGGGTCCTGCTTGGTGAGTGGCTTCCCTCTAGCCTCCCCATTACAGCCCATCTGAGTCTGTGGATCCAGGCAGGCGTTACACAGACAGACAGGGAATGAGAGAGAGACAGACAGACAGACAGGGAATGAGAGAGACAGACAGGTAATGAGAGAGAGACAGACAGGGAATGAGAGAGAGACAGACAGGGAATGAGAGAGAGACAGACAGGGAATGAGAGAGAGACAGGGAATGAGAGAGACAGGGAATGAGAGAGACAGGGAATGAGAGACAGACAGACAGGGAATGAGAGAGACAGACAGGGAAAGAGACATTCTGGCAGGGAAAGAGACAGAGAGACATCCAGACAGACTACATGCACAGTTACACACACTATACATTACCTCATCTTGTAGTTCCTGATCGTTGGAGAGCAGGAGAGAAACCACCGGGAGCTACACGGAGGCTGCAGCAGCTGAAGAGCAGGACCTGCACGTTCACTGGTCATGTGATCAGGCACATGATTAGTGATCTGACAGGTCCTTCACCGCAGCCTCCATAGTACATTTCCTGTCCTGCACCGATCACATACATCAGTGCAGAGTAGGAGAGATGGCAGCTTTCTATGAGCGACTCGGGCCCCCTCATAGCCCTGATGGTGGCCCAGCCCCCTGGGGCCCGGTGAGCTGAGGGATGAAAGAGGAGGGGCCTGAGCTGTCAGCGTCCGGGCCCCTCCCTCCTGCCTCCAGCTTACGGGCCCCATAGCAGTGGCGTGGTCTAACTCTATTGACGGTACGCCACTGGCTGCACTACTCCATCAGCCCCAGTAGGACCCTGCAGCGGCGGCTTCAATAATCTGGCCACACACCACAAGTGGCATAGTTGAAAAACACTTTCTTTTCTTTTTCTCTCATTTTTCAACCCCTTTTTATCGGACCGACCCCCAGGGTCACGGAACCGGGCATCGGCCGCAACCACGACTGGTCCGCCTGCGCACCATGCGCCCGTGATCGCACACTCCACAGCCCTGGGGCGTCACAGCGGGAAGCAGTACCTTGTAGTGCCCTGATGGGTTCATGGGAGCTACATTCCCCCTTGGTTAATTCCAGCATATCCGCTTTCTGCAAAGGGTAACACAGGTTAACATTTTTTTTTTAATTTGGCATTTTCAAAACATTAAAACATTAAACATTGTTCCCGCGCAGGGGAGGCACTTTCTGCAATGTTGCAACTGGAGTACACCCCCATCAACCAGCACCCAAAGGTCCTGGTTCCAAAACCCCTAGTAGGAATGTCACTGGTTTCCATGGTGACTGGGTCTTGGCCGCCTCTGCCGCAAACCCTTCTTGCGACCTTTTCCTCTCCTTACTTGTGGTGTCAATGAGGGTCCTTTTTTGGCAAAGTTGTACTCTGGTAATAGGCACAACTGATGCAACTTATATACAGGTAATGTTTTTGACTGCTGCCAGTCCTGCAGTCTGGGTCCATTTTTATTAGCAAACATTATTCAAACCATTGCTGAAAACTGGTTAAAGTCAACGTCACTCAACATTTTTCAGGCATTATAACTGGAACAAAAGCAAACATTTGGTAGCACAACAGGTCGTAGCTACCAGGGAACTGAAAAGGGGCCCTCTGGATCAACAGGCCTCCTGGGATCAGCACTCTGGGTTTGGGTGCACTGGTCCCGCGCACCTCTACTGCCTCCTGGTGGCAGCTGGAGAACTGGTGCTGTTGCAGGAGCGGCCCTCGCTGGTATCTCCGCAGCGGCCCCTGCTGGACACAACGCTACATCAAGGGCGTACCAGCCCCGCTCCCCATAGTGACGGGTGTAGGTGACCTTGTCCCCTGCATGCAGGTCTCGACCAGGGTGTCCTCTAGGGAGATGGGGTCCCACATCCCGGCGGGAGACGAAAACTCTTTCCTTAAAGCCGGGGTCCACAATAAAACCCCATCCCCTTTTCAGGTTGAATTGCTCCACCACCCCCTGGTACAGTAGGCTCCATGCCCGGTAGCTGGCACACCGCAGACGCTGTTTCTCCTGGAGGTCTCTAGCCTCCGCCTGCGCCCATCGGGCCTCCCGCTGCTCCTGCTCCCGGGCCTACTTGGTAATCATGGCCTCACATGACCCACGGGTGTCCTCCTCAACATCAGACTGCTCCCAGGTGGTGATTGTTGCCCCACCCATTGCCCGGTTCAGGGATTTCTATTGCTGCAACCGGGCAGCTCGCTGCTGGATCCCCGACAGCAGCTTGGGACAGTACTTGGGTGTTTTCAGCGGCGATATCCTCCTCTGCGGCTCCCGGTGAAGGCGTGGCTCAATCGGTCACAGCTGGGTCAGAAGACGGGGAGACCTTGCCCTTCTCAACCGGAAAAGGTGATACGGCCTGGTCTGGTCGGGCCAGGGAAGGTGGTATAGCTGGGACCTTCTCATCCGGAGAAGGGGATGCGGTCTTGTCTCATCTGGCCGGGAAGGGCGGCGCAGCCTGTTCCTTCTCGGCTGGGTAAGGAGGTGCAGCCTGGTCTGGTCTGGCCGGGTAGGACGGCGGAACAGTCTGGTTGACGAAGAGCACCAGCATTCGGGTTGCAGCGGTCTGGGAGAGTCCTGATGCCGTCTTTGCCATTGGCGCCTGGAGTTTGTGGGCCTGTATGGCAGCCACCTCTTTCATCATTTCCGTCCGCCATTCCGCAATCTGCCCAAGCTGCTGTGCCCGCATCGTCCAGCACAGCCGCTGGACCTCCGGTTCTAGCCTGTCTGCAGTCCAGGCCCCGGAGCAACCTCGTTTGTTCCCCTGGTCACTTGAAGTCGACATTCTCCTGATGAGTCTGAGAGCATTCTGTCGCAGGGTTCCCAATCTCCATGCTTCCAGTTTCATTTTGCATGTTGCACACTCCCATGGGGCGGAGTATGTGTTCGCACGCTTTTCTCCACAGTGATGGCAGTTATTTTTTCATACAAAATGGCAACAGTTGCACAAGTCACAAAAACAATCAATAAGGCACCCATTTTAACGGGTCCAGTCCATATCCTGTTCGTGACTAGAGATGAGCGAACCTCTAGAGGCTCGAGTTCGGTTCGGTTCGTCGAACGGAGGCGGCGTTCTAGTTCGGTTCGGCGAACCGTTCGACGAACCTCTCGAACCCCATTGAAAACAATGGGAGGCAATCACAAACACCTAAAAACACCTGGAAAACACCCTAAAAGGTGTCCAAAAGGTGACAAACAACTCCCAAGACAACACAAACACGTGGGAAAGTGACAAGGACAAATACCCATGCGCAAAACTAAACAGCTGGAGGAGGAAAAAGAGGAGGAGACCCAGATATAGGCATGGCATGCCATTCTAAAATCGTGTAAAACACTGCAAGGAGACTCCAAGCAGACTCTCCATTTTTTCCAAAAATTGGGCCCCACAGACACCCCTTCAGTGGCATCACTTGTGCCCTAGTTGCAAACTTGACAGGTAGATTTGCATCACGCACTTTAAAAATACGCCAGCCTTAACTGTCCCCAGGATGACACCGGGGTAGGTAGCAAGATCTTTGCTGAACCATGATTTGTTCATCTTGGATCATTTTTAAAAGCACAGCAAAGGGACTCCAAGCAGAGTCTCCCTTTTTTTCAAAAATTGGGCCCCACAGACACGCCTTCAGTGGCAGCACTTGTGCCCCAGTTGCAAACTGGACGTGTTAATTTGCATCAAGCACATTCAAAAATACGCCAGCCTTAACTGTCCCCAGGATGACTCCGGGGTAGGTAGCAAAGTCTTTGCTGAACCATGACTTGTTCATCTTGGCTCATTTTTAAAAACAACGCAAGGGGACTCCAAGCAGAGTCTCCCTTTTTTCCAAAAATTGGGCCCCACAGACACCCCTTCAGTGGCATCACTTGTGCCCTAGTTGCAAACTTGACAGGTAGATTTACATCAAGCACATTTAAAAATACGTCAGCCTTAACTGTCCCCGGGATGACACCAGGGTAGGTAGCAAAGTCTTTGCTGATCCCAGATCTGTTCATCTTGATTCATTTTTAAAAACACTGCAAGGGGGAGTCCAAGCAGAGTCTCCCTTTTTTCCAAAAATTGGAAACTAATGTATCATCCTCTCCAGCCATTGACTATGTGTCAGACTTGTTGTCTCTGGTGGCCTTGCAAAGGATAATCTAAAAAAATTATGAAACGATTCAATAAAATTGCTGTTACCAGCACCAGAAATGGTGCTGCAGGTACGGTTAGACTGTTGATGATGAGACAGTCCCATGTTTGTCAAGTTACAACTGGGAGATTCACTCCGTGCACCACTGGTGTTTGCTGGAAAAGCCGAGCTAAGATCGAGTAACAGCTTCTGCTGATACTCCTGCATACGTGCGTCCCTTTCTATGGCTGGAATTATTTCACAAAATTTGGACTTGTACCGAGGATCTAATAGTGTGGCAAGCCAGTAGTCATCATCACTTCTAATTTTGACAATCCGAGGGTCATGTTGTAGGTAGTGCAGCAAGAAGGCGCTCATGTGTCTTGCGCATCCATGCGGACCAAGTCCTCGCTGTGTTTGTGGCATAGAGGTGCTAACCGTGCTTTCTTCCTCTGACATCTCCCCCCAACCTCGTTCAACCGAAATTTGACCAAAGTCTCCCTCATCTGGTGAGCTTTCCGTGTCCATAGAGAGTTCGTCCTCCCTATCTTCCTGGTCTCCTGCACCTTCCTCAACATTTTGGCTGCTACTATGCGCCCTTGTTAATTCCTCTCCCCCACCGTCCCATGCCTGCCGCCTTGGTGATGATGAACGTCTGGACCTTGTAGATGTTGGTATCCCTTGCGCATATGAATCCTCCTGTACTTCCTCCCCTTCCTCTTGTCCCACCCCCTGACTCCGAATATTGTTTAGAGTGTTCTCCAGCATGTAAATGACTGGAATTGTCATGCTGATAATGGCATTGTCAGCGCTAAACATATTCGTCGCCATCTCGAAACTGTGCAGAAGGATGCATAAGTTCTTGATCTGAGACCACTCCATCAGTGTGATCTGCCCCACCTCTGCATCTCGTTGGCCCAGGCTATACGTCATAACGTATTGCACCAGGGCTCGGCGGTGCTGCCACAGTTGCTGTAACATGTGGAGAGTGGAATTCCAGCGTGTCGCCACATCACATTTCAGGCGATGAACCGGCAAGCCGAAAGACTTCTGGAGCGATGCAAGTCGGTCAGCTGCGGCGGTTGAACGGCGGAAGTGAGCAGAGAGTGACCATGCCCTGTGCAGAAGCCCATCTAGGCCAGGATAGTGGGTTAAAAATTGCTGGACAACAAGGTTCAACACGTGAGCCATACAAGGCACGTGTGTCACGTTGCCCCGGCGAAGGGCCGCACCCAGGTTTGCAGCATTGTCACACACAGCCTTCCCTGGCTGCAGGTTGAGTGGAGACAACCATTTACGAAACTCAGAGCGCAGAGCTGACCACAACTCATCCGCTGTGTGACTCTGATTTCCAAGACATTTCAAGCTAAAGACCGCCTGATGCCGTTGAGCTCTGCTGCCAGCATAGTAAGGAGGTGTGCGGGATTCCTTGTGCGCAGTTACAAACGCGGGTTGCCTGACCAGGCAGGCTTGAGGCGGAAGTGGAGGACCCAGACTAGGTTGAGGAGACAGAAGCAGTGGAGTAACTTCGACATAGAGAGGATTGACGCACAAGTCGTGGGGACGGCAAGACTTGTTCAGCAGACCCTTCTCCATTTATCACCATAGTTACCCAGTGCCCTGTGAGTGACATGTAACGCCTCTGTCCATGCTTTCTTGTCCAAGTATCGGTGGTGAAATGCACCCGGTCAGACACAGAGTTTCTCAAGGAAGCGGTGATGGTGTGTGCGACATGCTGGTGTAGCGCAGGCACACCTCTCTTGGAGAAGTAGTGGCGACTGGGCATCTGGTACTGGAGCACTGCAACGGACATAAGGTCTCGAAAATTCTCTGTGTCCACCAGGTGGAAAGGCATCATTTCCGTAGCCAATAGCTTACAGAGGGATAAAGTCAACCTCTTAGCTTTGTCATGGCTCGGAGGAAATGGCCTTTTATTTGTCCACATCTGAGGGACCGAGATCTGGCTGCTGTGTGGAGACGGTGGTGAGTAGGCTGTCCCTGCAAAACTGCAGGTCTGTGAGGAAAGTGCAGGCGGAGACATGATGTTGCCTTCATCCAAAGTTGGTGCTCTCGATGTCTGAGAGAGCTGTACACCAGCACTTGTTTCCCCTTCCAAACCAACTGACAACCTACCAAGCAAACTGGCTGTTGTGGATAAAGTGGTGGAAGGTCTGCGTAGAAGAACAGGTCTGACAGCTGTCCTCACAGTCATAGAAGATGAAGAGCGCGCGCATGCACTGGAAGGGGCAGGCGGTGGATGGCCCGCTCCGCTAGGCCGCATTGCAGCACGGTGAGCTTCCCACTGGGACTTAAGCTTGTTATTCATGTGACAATTCATGGCAGAAGTTGTCAAACTGGTGAGGTTTTGGCCTCTACTTATAGATTGCTGACAAATTTTACAGATCACATGATTTGGGAGATCCTTTGCAAGGTCAAAAAAGGACCAGGCTAGGCAAGGCTTAGAGGACATGCGACTTGCAGAGCCACCCCGACTTGTGCTCAGAGGCAGAGTGGTGGCTGAGCATGCACTTGTAGATGTGCTTCCAGTACTCCGACTCTGTCCAGGAAGGCGCAAGGTAACTTCGTCGTCAGTTTCATCCTCCTCCACCTCCTCTGGTGACCTCCTCGAGTGCCCGACTGAGGGTTGACAGTATGTGGGATCTAGAACTTCATCATCAAGCATTGTTTTTGCACTCCCCTCGCCCCCAGACCTAACCTCTTCCTGCCCTGACTGAATAGTTAAGTTGACATCCCAATCTAGTATCTGCGTCTCATCGTCATCAGTATGTTCCTCATTGTCTCCACCAACAGGTGTTACAGTTTGTGAATGAGGGTCTACATTATGCTCAGAAACTTGGTCATCAGGGCCTGAATCTGACTCACAAAGCTTATGGGCATCAATGCATTTCCTGGTCTGTACTCACTGTAGCTTGGGAGCAGACCTCTGATTCCCAGCCTATAGTGTAACTGAACAGCTCTGCAGACTCAGCCATCTCTGTTACACCATACTCTGCAGGGTGGGTGGAGACTTGAGAGCTGGGAGAAAGCAAGTGAGATTGGCATGACAACTCAGAGGAATGTTGTTTTTTGGATTTTGAAGTTGAGGTGGAGGAGAGGCCACTTGTTGGAGCACTTGAGATCCATTCAAGCATGTGTTTTTTTTGTGCATCGTCTACCTTTGTTCCAGTTGTTTTGTTCCGTAAAAAAGGGAGCACATCGGATTGTCCACGGAAAGTAGTAGACATCTTACTTTTGCTGGAAGATGGCCTATCTTCAACAGATGTTAATGTACCTTTCCCACCTTCTCCACGGACACAAACTTTTTTCCTTTTCCAACACGCCTGTTCCCCTTTCCACCAGCATCTATCCTTTTGCCACTCATTTTGTTAGCGACAAGATTGGACACTTAAAATGTGGTAGCAAAAATTGAGAGGTGGTGTAGATTGTAGAGGTGGTCTAGCTTTATTGACAGCTGAAGAACCAACACTGACTATCCCTGACAATGCAACTATGGCCCTAAAACTGGCAGCACTGTTTGCTATAAAAATAGCTCAGCAAAATAGGCAGGAGGGTAAAATGCAGAGGTGGTGGAACTTGCTTGGCACCAGTAGGACACTAAGTTACTATAGCAGACACTTTGTGGATGCCACTAAGTTTTAGCACTGTTTGCTATAAAAATAGCGTAGCAAAATGTGCAGGAGGGTAGAAGGCAGAGGTGGTGGAACTTGCTTGGCCCCAGTGGGACACTAAGCTACTATAGCAGACACTTTGTGGATGCCACTAAGTTTCAGCACTGTGTGCTATAAAAATAGTGTAAAAACATTAAAATTAATACATCTAGATATCAAATACTTTATAATAGGACATAGTTAGTGATGAGCGAGTATGCTTGTTACTACTCGGTACTCGCACGAGTATCACTGTACTCGGGCTACTCGGCGGGGACCGAGTAATCTCGCGATACTCGTGCTGTACTCGTGGTCTTCATCCCTGCATGTTGGCGCTCTTTTGAGAGCCAGCCCTCATGCAGGGATTGGCTGGCAGACCACTGCAATGCCACAGCCCTGTTAGTTGTGGAATTGCAGTGATTGGCCGGCCCGCACAGCGTGACCGAGCCTTTATACCGGCGGGCGCGCTGTGCTCTGCTCACAGCCATCCAGACAGTCAGTGCAGGGAGAGGGTTGCTGCTTCAGGGAAAGGTTTGCGGCCCTTTATTGTTAGTTCCGGAGCAGGGCTGCAAACAGTGTGACCAGAAGTCCTTCTCAGGACATACAATAAGTTGTATACAGGCAGGCAGGGAATAGCCAGGTCGGAGTACAGTAGCAGAGTCCTTCTCAGGACTATTGTTGCTATATACAGGCAGGGTATAGCCAGGTCGGAATACAGGCTAGTGACCAGAAGAGTCCTTGTCAGGACTATTGTAGCAGTATACAGGCAGGCAGGCAGGGTATATAGCCATTCCTAGTGGTGACCGTATACCAGCCTTCATTATATCTGGGGCTGGTGAACACAGTCTAAAACAGTTCAGATAGTGTTAGACTTCTCAGTAATTGTCGCTCCTAAAAACCTGTTAGGTTCTTATTGCGTCCGTGCTTGCATTTAAAAACCGCACGTGTGTGCCTGTCGGTGGCAGCGTACAGGTGCACGTTTTGCACAAATTATTACATAACGCACAAGTCTAGTGAATAATACACGTCAGTCAGCAGTGGCTGATAGTGTCAGACTTCTCAGTAATTGTCGCTCCTAAAAACCTGTTAGGTTCTTAGTGCGTCCGTGCTTGCATTTAAAAACCGCACGTGTGTGCCTGTCGGTGGCAGCGTACAGGTGAACTTGTGTGCGTTTTTCACAAACTATTATATAACGCACAAGTGTAGTGTATAATACACGTCAGTCAGCAGTGGCTGATAGTGTCAGACTTCTCAGTAATTGTCGCTCCTAAAAACCTGTTAGGTTCTTAGTGCGTCCGTGCTTGCATTTAAAAACCGCACGTGTGTGCCTGTCGGTGGCAGCGTACAGGTGCACTTGTGTGCGTTTTTCCCAAACTATTATATAACGCACAAGTGTAGTGTATAATACACGTCAGTCAGCAGTGGCTGATAGTGTCAGACTTCTCAGTAATTGTCGCTCCTAAAAACCTGTTAGGTTCTTAGTGCGTCTGTGCTTGCATTTAAAAACCGCACGTGTGTGCCTGTCGGTGGCAGCGTACAGGTGCACAATTTGCACAAACTTGGATATAACGCACAAGTCTAGTGAATACACGTCAGCACAGCATTGCAAAATGCGCAAGGGCGTTGGCAAGGAACAAGGAAGTGGACGTGATGGTGGTGCAGGCAGAGGCCGAGGTCGTGGGCAAGCTCTAATTTCGCCACAACAAAGGGCCACATCTAGTCGCTCGCACGTCCTGTCCCAAATTCTTGGGGACCGCAGCAGTACACCGCTCTTGAACCAAGACCAGTGTCAACAGGTTGTTAGTTGGATAGCGGATAATGCTTCCAGTCAGATTGGCACCACCACAAACACTCTGTCTTCCACACGGTCAAGTGTCAGTAGCCGTGATACTGCACCGCACATTTCAGAACCTGATCCTCCTTCCTACCACAAGGCTGAGTACACGTCCTCGGACATTACTGATCCCACACTTGGACACTCGGAAGAGCTGTTCACGTTTCCATTCGCACGTTCTGGCCTCTCGCCAGCTCATGTTGAAGTGGGTCATGAGGAGATCGTATGTACAGATGCCCAAATATTTGAGCAGCCACGTTCTCACGAAGTTGGCAACGTGTCTCAACAAGGGGTGGACGATGATGAGACAGAATTGTCAGGAAGTCAGGAGGAGGAGCAGGGTGCGGAAGAGGAAGACGACGTGGTGTATGATCCAGTAACTGACCCAACCTGGCAGGAGGATATGCAGAGCGAGGACAGCAGTGCACAGGGGGAGGGAGGCGTAGCATCCCAACAGGCAGTAAGAAGCAGGGTGGTGGCTCCAGGCAGAAGTCAGGCAACCGTTCCCCGGAACAACAACACGACATAAGGTGCCTGTACAAATGTTAGGTCTTCCCGAGTCTGGCAGTTTTTTAAGTTGGCTCCAGATGATTCTAAAAAGGCCATTTGCAACACCTGCCGTGCCAGCATCAGCAGGGGTACCAAAACTAGCAGCCTGACCACCACCAGCATGATCAGGCACATGTCAGCCAAGCACCCGACTTTGTGGGAAGTACAACAGAGTCGAGGAGCAGTGCTTGCTGATGTCACTGCTACGTCTTCGCTTGTTGTGCATGCGAGCCAATCCCCTGTCCATGCTGCCTGCGAACAAGCCTCCTCCGGTCCTGCACCTGCAGTTGCCTACGCAGAAATAACACCATCATCAAGCACGTCCTTGTCCCAGCGCAGCGTTCAGTTATCCATTCAGCAAACCTTTGAACGCAGGCGCAAATACACTGCCAACGCCCCACATGCCACAGTTCTAAATGCTAACATTTCGCGACTGCTTGCGCTGGAAATGTTGCCTTTTAGGCTGGTGGAGACAGAAGCATTCCGCGACCTGATGGCGGCAGCTGTCCCACGTTACTCGGTCCCCAGCCGCCACTATTTCTCCCGGTGTGCCGTCCCCGCGTTGCATAACCACGTGTCACAAAACATCACACGTGCCCTGAACAACGCTGTTTCACCCAAAGTCCACCTAACCACAGACACTTGGACAAGTGCTTGTGGGCAAGGCCGCTACATCTCGTTGACGGCACACTGGGTTAATATTGTGGAAGCTGGGACCCAGTCTGAGCGAGGAACGGAACACGTCCTTCCCACACCAAGGTTTGCAGGCCCTACCTCAGTCAGGGTTTCACCCACACTCTACAGCTCCGGAATGTCATGCTCTTCAGCCTCCTCCTCCTCCTGCGCATCCTCATCCACTTTACCCTCCACACCAGTCCCAAGCTGGAAGCACTGCAGCACTGCCTCGGCGAAGCGGCAACAGGCTGTGCTGAAGCTAATCTGCATAGGTGACAAACCCCACAATGCAGAAGAGGTGTGGACAGCTCTGAAACAGCAGGCAGATCACTGGCTCACACCTCTGAACCTAAAGCCAGGAAAGGTCGTGTGTGACAATGGCCGGAACCTGGTGGCGGCTTTGAGGCGAGGCCAGCTGACACATGTTCCATGCGTGGCCCATGTGCTCAACCTCGTGGTTCAGCGGTTTCTAAAGTCATACCCAGAGCTGTCTGATCTGCTGGTAAAAGTTCGCCGCCTGTCTGCACATTTTCGAAAGTCACCTACTGCTTCAGCCAGCCTTGCCGGCTTTCAGCGCCGTTTGCATCTTCCGGCTCACAGACTGGTGTGTGATGTCCCCACGCGTTGGAATTCAACTCTGCACATGTTGGTCAGGATATGTGAGCAGAAGAGGGCAGTTGTTGAGTACCTGCATCACCTAAGCCGTCGGGAAATGGGTCAAACTCCACAGTCCACACATAACACCTGAGGAGTGGAGATGGATGTCCGACCTATGTACCATCCTCCAAAACTTTGAGGACTCCACCAAGATGGTGAGTGGTGATGACGCCATTATTAGCGTCACCATACCGCTACTCTGCCTTCTAAAACGGTCTCTGCTCAAAAACAAACATGATGCATTGCAGGCGGAGCGCGATGAGTTGCAGCAAGAAACAGTAGTGGGTGTGGGTGATGATAACACACAGCCCAGCCTCGTCTCATCACAACGTGCAGTGGAGGACTATGACGAGGAGGAGGATGAAGACATGGAGCAACTCTCCGGCCAAATTGAGGATATGACATGCACACCAGTCATATCCTCGGTTCAGCGTGGCTGGCCAGAGGACAGGGTAGATGAGGAGGAGGAGGAGGAGGAGGACAGCATGTTCAGTCATCGTGTTGGTCAGGCTATTGAAGTCCTGGCTGTTAAGAGTCTGGCGCACATGGCTGACTTTATGGTAAGCTGCCTGTCTCGTGACCCTCGCGTTAAGAACATCTTGGCCGACAATCATTACTGGTTGGTAACACTGTTAGACCCACGCTACAAGGAGAACTTTATGTCTCTTATTCCCGAGGCGGAGAGGTCAACCAAAATGCAGCAGTTCCGGAAGGCCATAGTCACGGAAGTAGGCAAAGCATTCCCCTCACAAAACGCTAGCGGCATAGGTCAGGAATCAGTGGACAACCAAGGCGTACAGCCGAGAGAGGCACAAGTCCAATCCACCAGAGGTAGGGGAACAGTCTTTAAGATGTGGGACAGTTTTCTCAGCCCCTCACGTACCACAGCCCCTGAGGTGCGGGGTAGTGCCACAAGAAATCCTAAGTTTGCCCAGATGCTCAAGGAGTACCTTGCAGATCGAACAACTGTACTCCGACATTCCTCTGTGCCTTACAATTATTGGGTATCCAAGGTGGACACGTGGCATGAATTGGCTCTCTACGCCTTGGAAGTCCTGGCCTGCCCTGCCGCTAGCGTTTTGTCAGAGCGTGTTTTTAGTGCCGCAGGTGGAATCATTACAGATTGCTGAAAATGCTATGTATGTGTAATGTGGAATCATTACACATACTGAAAATGCTGACAGGCTGACTCTGATCAAGATGAACAAGGGTTGGATTGGGCCAGACTTCACCACACCACCAGCAAATGAGAGCGGAATTTAAAGTTTGTAACGGGAATTTGCCATGTACCTCCACTCACCCATGGGTACACACTTCTGGACTTTGGATAATCGCTGGACTGCTCCTCCTTCTCCTCATGCGCCACCATGATGACCGTTACAATAGTTAGGTCTTTGTTTCAGGTATACCCCCAGTGGTAAATTTTTTCGCCCATTCTTTGCAGAATGGACATTACAACGACAGGAGACCCGCTCCTTTGCAATGGGAACAATGTTTTGAGGCCCTGCCTAAGAGCTATACTATAATACACCCACTTCCTGACAATGGACACTTAATGTTTTGAGGCCCTCATGCACGTCTCTATCCAGGGACAACGTGGAGCCTCCCAATTTTTGGCTGCCCTGCCTAAGGGCTATACTATAATACACCCACTTCCTGACAATGGACACTTAATGTTTTGAGGCCCTCATGCACGTCTCTATCCAGGGACAACGTGGAGCCTCCCAATTTTTGGCTGCCCTGCCTAAGGGCTATACTATAATACACCCACTTCCTGACAATGGACACTTAATGTTTTGAGGCCCTCATGCACGTCTCTATCCAGGGACAACGTGGAGCCTCCCAATTTTTGGCTGCCCTGCCTAAGGGCTATACTATAATACACCCACTTCCTGACAATGGACACTTAATGTTTTGAGGCCCTCATGCACGTCTCTATCCAGGGACAACGTGGAGCCTCCCAATTTTTGGCTGCCCTGCCTAAGGGCTATACTATAATACACCCACTTCCTGACAATGGACACTTAATGTTTTGAGGCCCTCATGCACGTCTCTATCCAGGGACAACGTGGAGCCTCCCAATTTTTGGCTGCCCTGCCTAAGGGCTATACTATAATACACCCACCTCCTGACAATGGACACTTAATGTTTTGAGGCCCTCATGCACGTCTCTATCCAGGGACAACGTGGAGCCTCCCAATTTTTGTCTGCCCTGCCTAAGGGCTATACTATAATACACCCACTTCCTTACAATGGGCCCTTCAGGTTTACAGGCCCTCATGCACGTCTGCATGCAGGGGCATTGGTGAACCTCACAATTTTGGACTGCCCTGGCAAAGGAAAATACTACAAAGACTCACTTCCTCAAAATGGGCACATTAGACTCAAGAGGCCTTTATGTACGTCTCTTCTCAGGGACATCGGAGTGCCACACAATGTTTTACGTTAAATCTTTCATGTATTAATCTCAAAAAGTAACATACATTAGCTCTATCTCACTATTGGGTATGTGCCCTTAACATTTCCGCCATGAAAATTCATTTTGGTGTCATTTTTGAAGGTTTTCTGGTGAGTCCGTAAAAATGGCGTAAAACGCGGACAAAATTGTTCACACCTGTGACTTTTGAGTGATAAATGCTTCAAGGGATCTTCCCCATGCTGTTGCCATGTCATTTGAGCACTCTTCTGAGACTTTTGTGCCATTTTTAGGGTTTCTACATGCTGCCGGGGGTCATTTCACAAAAATACTCGGGTCTCCCATAGGATAACATTGGACTCGGTGCTCGGGCCGAGTACACGAGTATCTTGGGATGCTCGGCCCAAGCCTCGAGCACCCGAGCTTTTTAGTACTCGCTCATCACTAGACATAGTATATATGTTCACAGTTCTGTTTATATTGGAGGGCATAGCTTATTGATAACAGTTCTTATAAGGAATAAATATTAAGGTATCTGTATTAAACCTAAATAAATGCTGATATAGTATGATATATATATTCTATCTGGATTTTTCCAGATAGAGGATTACATCATGTGTAACTGTGCTCAACAGAATTAAAACAACACATATGGGAGGGCACTAAGGGTATATATGTAGATGAATAAGAATGGGATCAAAAACCACTAGCACATAGTGAAGGACAAATTGAAGTAGAGAGAGAAAGAAAATGCGCATATAGTGGGATCACCAGAAATAGTAGCAAATATCATTTATTTATATGAAAAAAGACATACCAAAACACAGATATGAGATAAAAACAATTAAAAAGCAACAGCTTGTACACACATTTAGTACCAATGGTATATGGCACCAAACAGCACCCCACCCCCTCAACAGGCCAAAGAACCCAAAATACGAGACTCCAATAAATATGTACAATAAAGCAGGACCCAAATTGGTTCAATAATGTACAATGCAGCCAGACCCTAATAGGTTCAATAACAAAAAGAGATTTACCCAGTAATTGATATAATGTAGGTACCAGATAATGCAAGTATAACAAGAGACAAAAATGCATACACTAAATGACGCAAAGAGAACTGCACTAGTATACACAACCAGTAACCTGCCTTAGAGAGATGAATGGAGCCACATGCGTAGCAGGACACATGCCTGCATGCAGATAACACAGGGTAAAAGGCCAAGGGGATGCGTGAGATGGGTAGGGTGGTAGCCCCACGCGTATCGCTACACAAGGTTGTAGCTTCCTCAGGGGAAAGTGAGGTATATCGTGGCTGGTGTGTCTTAAATACATCATTTGATTTGAGGAAATTGCTTACCAGCATGGACGGGGTGGAGAGAGAGAGGTCGCCGTGCAACCAGAGAACGCCGATATGCACCGACATATTTTGCCACATGACCCGATCACGTGGCCTGATGACGAGGGTATCCCAGCCATAGCGCATGCGCCAAAGTTGTGACGCTGTGCATAGATTTAAGCATTGGATGCACCAGAGATAAACCAGCTACAGCACACGCGCCAGACTGATGACAGGGTGGAAGGGGAGAGGTTGCCATGCAACCAGAGGACGCTGATATGCGCAGCCATATTTTGCCACATGACCCAATCACGCAACCTAATGACGGAGGTGTCCCAGCCATAACGCATGCGCCAACATAGTGACGCTGCGTATAGATTTAAGCATAGCAAAGGTAACCCAGCCATAGCGCATGCGCCAAACTGATGATGCTGTGCCTGGATTTGATCTGCCTATAGGATAGCAGCGCATACGCGGCGCCATCCATATTAAAGGGACCCACAACCAACCAGTGTAGGTACATCATTAAATAACATAGACTAGCAGATGTGCATGCGCAGAAGTAATATCACACTAAATAAATTAATTCACCATTACAATATTTATCCGATCTAGATAAACACATGCTCATATGCCATTACTAACTCTAGAATACACATAAAGCAGCGCATAGAAAATTGCATAAAGTTTGCCAGAGCAACATGATACATATATGGTACGCATGCGCAGAACGAATGGCAAACATCCAATTTCAGAATGTGAAGTTACATAATTGTACATATACAGGGCGCATGCGCAAAGACGTCAGACAACTGCCTTCACAGTATAGATAAATACAAGAAAACACTCGATCAAAGCTGGAAAAGAAAAAGCCCAAAGACACCAAGGCATACGTCAGGTCATGTGGCAACAGATTTGGCAGCATAAAGGGTGTATACACCACATATTCAGTCCTTCATAGTATCCATCAGTCATGAGGAATAAAGTAAAACTCAGGCAAGTTCCTTCTTCAAAAAGCGAAGACTTGTGTTAAGTTTTAGTCGAACAAAAGATGTCCACGTCGAGTCGACGGTCCAAAGTTACAGGGGTGGAAAGAATAGGCAGGATCCTGGAGAGAAGGCAAATTCTGTCATGGGTCCGGAACACTAGCATCAAACGAACATCTCCCCGAAGAAGGCACAACTGGTCATGTTCAAAAAGGAGAAGACCCCTCTGCAGGAAATAAAGACCTAAAATCTAGAACTTAGAAAAATATACAGTCAATCCTACAGAATAAGCGCAGGTAGGGTCCACCAAGAGTAAAGAAACAAGCCAGAGACAGGCCTCATATAGAACTTCAAAAAAATGAGATCAGTTACACTGGTCTCCACAATCAAGGGAAAAACAGCCTCCCACACAGAAGGGATATGCTACTTGAAAAGCAGTTTCGATCCCTTATTTTTTGTAGAAACCAGTAAATAAAAGTTCCTCATTAAGCCCATTAGGGGAAAGGCTCCAGAGTTGGTATATCCACCTCGCTTCCCTCCTCAACAGTTCATCAGAGATTTTACCCCCCCGAATACTAGCATGGACAGAGTCAAGCACCATAATTCGGACCCCGCGAACCGAGTTGTGGTGTACATCAGAAAAATGTTTAGCCACAGATGTGATGGGCTTACCTTGAGCTTGATCTTTTTCTGCTTTACCGATATCAGAAAAATGGTGCTGAACTCTGCGCCGAAGCTCCTGTGTGGTCTGTCCAACATACAGTTTTGGACAGTCACAAACCAGAAGATACACGACGTTTCTGCTTCGACAGTTGGCAAAGATCTTGGTTGTGATAATCTCTGAGAAAACAGAAATTCGCATGCAACTGTTGGCAATGAGAAAAGGGCAAATAGTGCAGCCCCCACATGGAAAGGAGCCAACCAGTGTATGTCCCCGACCCAAAGAGCCAGTAGGTCTCTTAAAATGGCTGGAAGAAAGAAGATCCTTCAAATTCTTCGCACGTATAGCAGTCAATTTTGGACAGATACTTATGAAGGGGACTAACCTGGGTTCACTAAGGAGAATGCTCCAATTCTTTGCCAAAACCTGCCGCACCTTGTCCCATTGGTTATTGAACGTTGTCACAAGGTTAATAGTGCCCATCTCAGTTCTTTGTCTGCCACGAAAGGTATCAGACCGCGGGGTATTAGCTGAATGTTGGAAGGCTCTTGAAACCACCTTCCGTGGGTATCCTCTCCTGAGGAACCGTGAGGTCAGCTCTTGTGCTTCGCTCCTAAAAGTGGTAACATTAGTACAGTTACGGCGTACCCGCAGGAACTGGCCCTTGGGTATCCCGTCCCGTACATGTTTAGGATGGAAAGAGGAATAATGTAACACACTATTAGTTGCGGTCTGTTTCCGAGACAATGACGTAGTAATCCGACCATTCTCCAATATGATCTTCAAGTCAAGGAAATCCACCATAGTGGTTGAGATGTTGGAGGAGAGTCTGATGTGCCTAAAAAAAGGTTGGCGTACGAGGGGGCACAGCGGGCACCCATCGCAGTCCCAGACGCCTGCTTATAGAAAACACGATCAAACACAAAAAAACTGTTCTGTAAAACAAATTGTAACAGATCTAAGAGGAAAGAATCATGTTTCCTATCACCTGTCGAACGACGATTCAGGAAATAGGTGACCGCTTGGATTCCCAGGTCGTGTTCAATGCACGTGTAAAGCGACTCGATATCCATGGTAACCAGAAGGGTGCCAGCCTGCAATTCCAATTGTTCCAATTGAGTGATTAGATGCGACGAATCCCTGATATAAGAGTCGAGAGTAAAGACATAGGGCTAAAGGTAAAAATCCAGATACACACACGAACGTTCATATAGGCCCCCAATGCCTGATATTATGGGCCTCCCTGGTGGGTCCACCAACGATTTGTGGACCTTCGGGAGCATATAGAACGTAGGAGTTGTAGGGTAGCGTGTGGTGAGGAAATCCCTTTCCCTCTTAGAGATAATGCCCAGATCAAAGGCCCGTCCAAGAAGTCTATCCAATTTCCCCTTATAGGCAGCAGTAGGATCCGAAGGAAGAACTGTATAGGAGACCCGATTGCCAAGCTGTCTATGAGCCTCCTTTAAATACAGTTCAACAGGCCATAGCACCACATTCCCACCCTTATCTGCCTCACGAATGATAAATGAGGTGTTCTTTTTAAGTTTGGAAAGCGCTCTTTTTTCCACAGCACTAAGGTTGTTTTGCTGAAACGGCACAACCTTGAGACCCTGTATATCATGACACATGGTCTCAAAGAAAATTTGAACTGCCAGAAACAAAGAAAAGGAAGGTGTAGCTTGGGAGGGAAGTCTTGATGTAAATGGCAACTTCTTACCTCCAGATGCATCACTCTCTTCCAGAAGTTCCAACAGGTCTCGAAATGCTTGCCTATCCTCCATGGGTAAGGTATCAATGACACCGGGCTGATGATACAACAATTTGAAGACCAGTTGTCTGCAGAATAAGTATACGTCCTTGGTGAGTTCAAATTTATCGAGAGTCTTGGTGGGGGAGAAAGAGAGACCTTTAGAGAGAAGACTTATTTCATCTTTCGACAAGGGATAATCGGTTAAATTGATTATCTGCAGATTACCTTGAGCGTTGCTTGCCGGATTGACGGGGCCGGGGACATCCTCCCTCACCACTTCTTCCTCTTCCTCGTTGTTCTGTTGGAAGTTGGGGGCACTGGCCTGCGTCGTGTCTGATATAGTGCACCCCCCGATGTATTTGGAGGATTTGCGTCTCCCTCGTCTGGTGGGCCTTCTCTGTCGCTGCTGTCCGAGGACAAAAAATCACCCGAGGATAACTCCCTAGTCATGACATTGGCTGTATTATGTCCCATTGTGACAGCCTTGCGAAACCTCTGGTTGCCATGATGTGTCCATCGGAAAGCTACGCCATTCTCGAAATCTTTCTTATCCCTGAAAAACTTTTGCTTTTTACCCCTGATAATATCCCTCTCATATCTGTCAATAGACTCTTTCAGTTTTTGTTGGAAGGGAAGAACCTGGTCATTCAAGTCAAAGGTTTTCAGTTTAGACTCACAAGTTCTAATCTTATCCTTAATATCATTAAGCAGAGTTTTGTCATGTTCAATCAGCATGTTCAAAATAATATCCGAGCACTTTAAAAGACCTGCTTCCCATGTACTTTTGTCTGTCATCAGTCTGGCGCGTGCGCTGTAGCTGGTTTATCTCTGGTGCATCCAATGCTTAAATCTATGCACAGCGTCACGACTTTGGCGCATGCGCTATGGCTGGGATACCCTCGTCATCAGGCCACGTGATCGGGTCATGTGGCAAAATATGGCGGTGCATATCGGCGTTCTCTGGTTGCACGGCGACCTCTCTCTCTCCACTCCGTCCATGCTGGTAAGCAATTTCCTCAAATCAAATGATGTATTTAAGACACACCAGCCACGATATACCTCACTTTCCCCTGAGGAAGCTACAACCTTGTGTAGCGATACGCGTGGGGCTACCACCCTACCCATCTCACGCATCCCCTTGGCCTTTTACCCTGTGTTATCTGCATGCAGGCATGTGTCCTGCTACGCATGTGGCTCCATTCATCTCTCTAAGGCAGGTTACTGGTTGTGTATACTAGTGCAGTTCTCTTTGCGTCATTTAGTGTATGCATTTTTGTCTGTTGTTATACTTGCATTATCTGGTACCTACATTATATCAATTACTGGGTAAATCTCTTTTTGTTATTGAACCTATTAAGGTCTGGCTGCATTGTACATTATTGAACCAATTTGGGTCCTGCTTTATTGTACATATTTATTGGAGTCTCGTATTTTGGGTTCTTTGGCCTGTTGAGGGGGTGGGGTGCTGTTTGGTGCCATATACCATTGGTACTAAATGTGTGTACAAGCTATTGCTTTTTAATTGTTTTTATCTCATATCTGTGTTTTGGTATGTCTTTTTTCATATAAATAAATGATATTTGCTACTATTTCTGGTGATCCCACTATATGCGCATTTTCTTTCTCTCTCTACTTCAATGTGCTCAACAGAATAACCCTATATGGGTTTGGACAGCTGTATAAATATGACACTGAGGGAGCGGCGCTCGCTCTCTCACACAAGCACATGTCAGGCTACTGAGAGCCTGTTCAACGGATCCATCCAGCCCTCCACGAAGTAACATGCTGTCAGGCCAACAGCATATCAACTTTGCCTTACCATTCAGGAACCAAGGAAAGATGGATGAATATTTCTATTGATTAGTATGGACTAATTGAACTCTTTTATGTAAGCTAACGAAGAATATTATTTTTCCTATCTGTAACTGAATTGCAACTTTATAATTTGGCAACCATTTTTATCAGATATAAAATACATTTATTTTTACATTTTGTGAAGTTCTTTCTTTCATGCGCTTATCACGTATTTGAAGGAAAATCTATTTAAGAGTATATTTTTTACATTTTGGTGAACCAGCTATTCGTGTTTTTTTAGTTTTTGTACTTATTCCTTCACTTTGCACAATGGGGGACACAAGTAATGAATATCTCTTGCAAAGTGTCAGGGAATTGACAATTTATAAATCACGCGGGACCTAGAAAATACGGATAAGTCAAGTTGCATGAATGTTTTTAAATGAACTTTAAAGAGGTTGCAAAACCACAGAAGACCATCGTTTGAAGTGTCTTTGGAGAAGAAAGAATAAGTCAGTCCATAAGAAGTTCTACAAGTGCTGATTATAATTCCAGGTAAGAAAATGGATTTTATCTCTTCTTATGCTAAACAAAGTAAAATACAGTTCACGTATTCAGATATTTCTAATGTAGAGATGCTCTGGTTAAGCCTTTATTGGGAATGTGAACTTGAGAATTCACGTGTAGAATGTGCAATGTCTTTTAATAGAGAGAAACAGAAAATCAGGAATGTCTGTCATTTAGTCTATGAATTTCACAAGTTAGTGTTAGAAAAATGTAAAAATGGTGGAAATGGACAACCTGAAATGTCAGAAAGTGAGATTGTGAATTCTGACTGTAATGTTGCTAATGAAGATGGCCGCAGACATGTGCTGTCTATTGAAGGTGACCTTCAGGACACCGGAAAAGAAGCAGGAAATGACATAAAGAAGCCAGAAGGGGGAGGAGCCAGAGTAGGAGACGTGCAAAAAGTTGTCAGAGAGCATGGCAACGATCAGTTTCTAAAAATAGAACAGACTAAGTTAGAACTTAAACTTAGGAAGAATCTTTTGGACTTATGCAAATTAATTCCCGCATATAATTCCAAAATACATGTATGCAGAAATTCAGAAATATTTGAAAGTTCTGTTGAAAAGCTAAATTTCACCAATAGTGAGAAGACTCAGGGATTCCATATGTGGATACCCCAGCAATTTTTCAGACAGTTGGCATTAAAAAAGTCTTCTGACAATGAGACATTTGATTGTTCAAATGATGATGACATCACAAGGCTGAGAAATCTTATTTTTTTGTGAAAGGAATGAATCTAATCCAAATTATGAGATGTTGAAGGAATTACAAATTGAACAGAATGAAAGTACGTTCTCATTTATGTCTGTTTTTGAACGTTTATATAGGGCGGTCATTCCAAATGTCAGATTACAGTCTTTAATTTACACATTCATAAGGAAATTTAATTTCCTTGATGATACAACCTATACTATGGCATTAAAGAAAAAGTCCCTATTCGAATGTACGACATTTATCGATTTTGTTAGAAATCACCAAATTCAATCAAAACAGAAATTAATTAATTCTATAAAACCAAAAAAGGTGGCATTTTATGACAAACCAACTGGTTTGGAACCATGGAAGACCACCACAAATCATTGGCAAAAGGTGACAAGAGCATTGGCAACTAATCTGGCCGCCATCCCCTTACTAACCATCACAACTACAAGTAGCCGAGGGGTGAACTAACATCCTGTGCACCGCGAACCCAGCCGGAGAACTAACTATCCTAAAGGTAGGAAAGATGAATAACTCTCTGCCTCAGAAAATAGACAAGAATAGCAAGCCCCCCACAGTAAAAGACTGCGGTGATATAGGAAAAACACAATACACAGATAGATGACAGGATTAGCAAAAGGTGAGGCCCCCGCTGACTAAAATAGGAAAGGACAGGACAGGGACTGATGGTGGCCAGAGAAAAACCCTGCAAAATACCAACTTCCTGATAGTACAAAAAGGACCTCAGATCGCACGATCTGAACTTCGTCCTATACCAGGTGCCCTTGTCATACCAATGAACAGAAAACAAGAATCATAACAAATTCAACAAGCCACAAACACATGGACTCAAAGGAGAACACAGAACTGCAGGGAGTTCTCCAACAAACCACTGAGGGGGAAAATCCCTGCATGCAAATAAACTGAAAACAACCACAGCAAAAGACAAACCCAGATAAGCAAAAGAACCAGACAATAAATAAAGAGCAAGCACTTATCTGGAATAGATGTGGTGTAGAGCAGGATGAAGCAGGCTGGAGATACAAAGAACAACTGACATCCGGCAACAGCCTGCAATCAGACCAGGATTTAAATAAGCAGAGAGTTAGCAAAGGAAACACCCATTGCACAACACACCTGGTCCAAGTCCAAACCATTCCTGGCCACCAGAGGGAGCCTCCCAGCAGCCAAAACATAACTAACATTCACAACACCAACATTGTCTCCCAGATCCAAATATTCCTGTAACAAAATGTATGAAATTCGTAGGAAATTGCATGTACCGTATTTTTCGGACCATAAGACGCACTTTTCCACCCCCAAATGTTGGGGGGAAGTGGGGGGTGCGTCTTATGGTCTGAATATAGGGCTGCGGCCGGGAATGAGGGTGCTGCGGTGGAGCGGGTCATCGGGGGCACGAGCAGGCTACAGCAGCGCCTGCCGTGACCACGTGGGCCCGCTCATTACATATGCACGCCCATCCTCCCGCCCATCATCTTGCAGCAAAACTGGCACTGACAGGGGGGCGGGGTGATGGGCGAGGGGGTGTGCGCATAATTAACAGCCGGCTGTGATCACTCCTGGCAACTACAGCCTGGAGTGATCATGTGCGGCTGTATTCACTGCCCCCCGTGCATCATTATCAGCGCGGGGTGCAGTGAATCAGTACACTCACCCGTCACTGTGTGTGGAGCCATCCCCCTGCAGCATCGCGCGATGTCTTCCTGTCTGTGCCGGTCAGCTGATCTGGACACTAGCGGCGCGAACAGCGATGACTTCATCGCTGTGCGCGCTGCTAGTGTCCACCAGATCAGCTGACCGGGCTCAGACAGGAAGACATCGATTTGCGATGCTGCAGACAACGGTGACAGCTCCACACACGGTGACGGCTCCACACAGCGGCGCTACAGCTGAGACATAGATCGGTGCTTCAGTGAGTGAGGAAAGGTAAGTATAAACGTTTGTTTTTTTTCTGTGCCACAGGATACAGGCCATATACCAGGATGGGGGTATTTCATGAGCAGGATGGATGGGGGTATATCATGAGCAGGATGGATGGGGGTATATCATGAGCAGGATGGATGGGGGTATATCATGAGCAGGATGGATGGGGGTATATCATGAGCAGGATGGATGGGGGTATATCATGAGCAGGATGGATGGGGGTATATCATGAGCAGGATGGATGGGGGTATATCATGAGCAGGATGGATGGGGGTATATCATGAGCAGGATGGATGGGGTATATCATGAGCAGGATGGATGGGGGTATATCATGAGCAGGATGGATGGGGGGTATATTATGAGCAGGATGGATGGGGGGTATATTATAAGCAGGATGGATGGGGGGTATATGAGCAGGATCATATACAAGGCAGGAGGATCCTTACCAGAATGGGGTACCTTAGTAGAGAATTTGGGGACATTACCCCCATAACAGTGTAAGCAGCAGATCCTCGCCCCATAACAGTGTGTCATGACGATATTTTTTTGGTTAAAATTTTATTTTCCTATTTTCCTCCTCTAAAACCAGGGTGCGTCTTATGGTCAGGTGCGTCTTATAGTCCAAAAAATACGGTAAATTACAAATCATACAATCGCTCTGATACTGATGTCACAGACAATTTATTTTTTAAAAGCTTTGAAAGACAGAAACACGTGGACTCTCCTGAAATGTCTTGTACAAATCCCCTCCCCTTGTCACTATTGAGGAAAATGTCGTCCAGGGAACTGGACATCCAGAGACAGCTGGGTGGTCCTTCAGAGAGAGACATTCTTTCTCATATAAGGAAAAAAATTGAGTTACAGAATATTTTCAGAGATTCCAGCAGGTTGAAAATGACCTTAATAGATCGAATCTTTGAAGAAAAAATTAGGTTTGGTTTAGTTGGATAAAGGGGATGGGATTTCTGGATAAATTAATTTTGATATTTGATATTTATTATTATTCATATACAGTGTATCCATGTAATACATACCTTCTATAGTTTTATGTATATAGCATATTATATATTTAAAATTAGTGAGCATAAAATCAAAGTTATATTTTCATTTAGTTATATGATAGTTTAATTTTATAAATTAATAGTTTGATCTCTGTATATGAATAATAATATTTAAAATTTAATAATAAGAAAGTATAACTTATTTTAAGTTTTCATTTTTTATCATAAATATGATAATAATTTTATTTTATTTCGCTCAGAATTTCTCAGTAAAGCAGATTAATGAAGTATTAAATTTTTATTTATAAATTTATTCTTATCCATAAACAGGTAACATATATCTTATAATGTGTAAGGCAAAGTGTGAAAGCATGCTAAATAATAAATAATAATTATTATTTTCTCAGGAGGAAGATCAGTTGTGTTTAACATCTTCTTTTAGAAATATGAATACATATCTTCCCTAATGCTATTTGAAGTGTAATCTGAGTTTTTGGAGTGGAATGCTTAAACTTGCTTGCCTTGTTGGAATGTTTTTGTATTTAACCAAAAAGCATGTGATTTTGAATACTGAGCTAATAAAAAAAATGGCCAAACATACAGTATGTGACTATCAAAGGTACCTGTTACTCATGAGGATATGTGATATTTAATTGATATATTTCAAGAAGTGCTTCAAATTAATCATATCTTTGAAATGCGCATAGAAAAAATTGAAAAAAAAGGGGATATGCGTTGTCAATGTTTGTCTGTATGTGGATAGTTTTCTATATACAGTGAGGCAGTCTAATTGACTGAACAGCTGTTGACTGAAATTATATCCAGAGGTCTTTGAAGCTTCAAAAGAAAAAAAAAATAAACCTTTTTTTTTAATAACTTCAAAGTTATGTATATATATATATATATATATATATATATATATATATATATATATATATATATTTTATTTAGAATAAATAAGTTATAGTACATAAATATTAATAATGAAGGAATTTATACAGAATCTATTTTATTCGTAGACATATTTCTTTAGTTCTGTGTCAGGATCCATATCAAAGGTTTACTCTGAAGAATCACATTCTAGAATAAGTATTTTTAATGTCTTGATTTTACACAGTTTTGTGTTACTTATTTTATTAATACACAGATTGGTAATAATTTTCTTTTCAAATATGGAAGTAATATTTAAATATGGTTTTGAAGATATATAACAAATTTTAACTTAATTTAATCTTGACATATTAATTTTTTATAACATCATATTTCATGATATTAAAAGGAAAAGGTTGGGTTTGAATTACATATTTATATTTGATTAATATATGTGTCTACACAATACTTTAATAGTCAATATTAATCAAGTACAAAGAAAAAATTGGGAATAAAAAAAAAATAAAAAAATATTTGAAGTATGGTAATCACAATGCATTTATATACTAAAGAAGAGTATTACCAGCAAGGTTAAATGACTTAATTATTTTTATAGGTTAATGATATGACAGGTATGGAAATCATACAAGATATTGGTAATATTAAGGGTATGTGTTATTAAGGACATAAGTGTCATATACATAGATGGTCTTATTTTTATTCTAACTTTTATCTTTTATTTTTTCCGATTTTTCATTTTCCTTTTTATTCTTATTTTTTATTTTGACTATTTTCATTCAATATTTAAATTTTTAATCAAAATTTTAATTCTACAATTTTTATTTTTCCTTCTAATTTTTAATATCTCAATTGAGGAAACACTTCAATATTTAGTTAAGTAATATCTAATATAAGAATATTACTTTATTAAATATGAATCATATTAAAAGGGAAAGTTCCAATTTTTGGAAGAAAATAACACTTCATTAATATATTCAATTATTTACTTCCTAGTAATACATTATTCTTACATTAGTATGTTAACACAATAAGGATGAAATATTGGTTATAGTTACACATTTTCTTATATAGTAGGTTATTTAATAAATAATAGACAAATCAAATAAATTAAATTAGAGTAATAAAGATGGAAGATCGAGGTACATCTAGGTTTACCTTCATATATATTATATATATTATACTTTTTAATCAATAAGAATCATTTATGATGAGTAATATTGTGTTTTGATGGAATCATCCAGTCTTTTCTAAAAGGTTATTTGCTTTGGTTTATAATTTACAAATGATTTAACTAAATAAGCCACATTGTTGCCTTTCATATTTATAATATGGTACATATCATAGGTACATATTATATTATTTCATATTGAGTATTACATTTTGGTTACATTCAACACATTGCCACCTATGGGTTTGGAAAGGACACCAATGACAAATAAGGTTATTACATGAAATACTATTTGTCACGCTCCCCGGGTCCCGACGTCGTTTCTCACTCACCGCTCCTGTCCCCGGGTCTCCTGCCTCCAGCCACACGTCCTCCTCGGCACCGCTCCCTGCTCTGGCCTCCGGCACCTGGGCGTCACGCATGTGCATTAGGGCGCGCGCGCGGTCACTGACTTCCTCTTAAAGGCCCTGCACTCCCTAACAGGATATTGCATCAGTCAGGGTCAGGTATATTAGGAGCTCCCTGCCTGGAGGGCGTCGCCTGTTTGTCAAGTTCTGCAAGCTATGAGTCCAGGTCCCCATGTGCCTTGCCTGTGCTAACTCTGTCTCTTTCGTAGAGTCTGCTCTGCCTCCGTAACCGGCTCCTGAATCCGGGTTTGCCAAGAGGTCCTCCGGTGTCCGTCAGCGGGGAATCCCACCACCGTTACGTCTGCCTGTGCCGGTCTGTGATCCCCGGCTTCACCCGGCTGCCTCCCCGTCACATCCAGCTAACCCGGATCCCGTCTGAGCTTCCTAACCAGCACCCGTACCGGACTCCCTTAATTGTCTCCAAGAACTCTGTGGCTCTAAAGACTCCGTTCTACCCGTTCCCTGAGGGACGCTATCCCGGTCCCGCTAGTACTCCGGCTACCGTGTACCTAGGCCCTCTGGTGGGGTGACCGGACAGTCCCTGTATAGATTTTAGCTCCAGGTTGCCTCACTGGGGGAGTCTGGTGCACGGCCCAGAGGATCCACCATCACCCGGACCTAACACTATTGTCTATACCATTATGCAGTATTCATCATTTTAAGTATCAATTATATTAATACTTCTACGATAATAATAATAACATGGTATTATAGTATTAGAGTTATGATACACTGTGACATTTATTAGTGGTAATATCATTACCATATTTGGTATCTAGATTAGGGAATGAAGTCTTCAATCGAGATTACAGAAAGATAAAAGACTTTTATTTATTCTTCTAAAGTAAAAAGGGATTCCACAAAAAAGTTGCAAAAGCTGATACTCAAAGGTCCAAAAGGTAACGTCTCAAATAAGACTGAGTTAAATACAAAACACTTACCGCTTCTGGACCTCAGCAAAGATGGTGATCTTATGGTGCCAGGATGGACAATGTTGTAACCCTGACACATGGTCTGTGCATTAAGACTTCACCACAGTTACCAAGGAGAGCAATAAAGTGTTAAAATTAACCCCTGTAATGCTGACCAAGAACGTCTCAACACCTGTTCCAGGAATGACAAAAGGAAGCACGGAGGATAAAGGATCTATTTCAAAAGACTGTGTTTATGCCAGATTACATCGGAGAGAAGAAGACATCATCCCAGAGGACATCAGATGGTGACCGGATCTGTTTTGCATCTTTTTAATTTTAGGAAAGTATAATTATGTATTTCATATGATTATCAGTCACGGCCTACCATAACATGAATCCACTTTATTATATTGTTGAACATACAACATGAATAATGCAAATTGATTATTATTCATCATTATTATTGACATTCATCCACTATCGCCAAAGAAGGAAAGAAGGTTTGTTATTTTAATGATGTATTAATTTAGTTTGGTAGTTTCATTAATAAAAATTTACCCGCCTCAAGGGGGAATTGTAAAAACATTAAAAATAATATATCTAGTTATCAAATACTTTATAATAGGACATAGTATATATGTTCACAATTCTGTTTATATTGGAGGGCATAGCTTATTGATAACAGTTCTTATAAGGAATAAATATTAAGGTATCTGTATTGAACATAAATAAATGCTGATATAGTATGGTATATATATTCTATCTGGATTTTTCCAGATAGAGGATTACATCATGTGTAACTGTGCTCAACAGAATAACCCTATATGGGTTTGGACAGCTGTATAAATATGACACGGAGAGAGGGGCGCTCTCTCTCTCACACAAGCACATGTCAGGCTACTGAGAGCCTGTTCAACGGATCCATCCGGCCCTCCACGAAGTAACATGCTGTCAGGCCTACAGCATATCATCTTTGCCTTACCATTCAGGAACCAAGGAAAGATGGATGAATATTTCTATTGATTAGTATGGACTAATTGAACTCTTTTACGTAAGCTAACGAAGAATATTATTTTTCCTTTCTTTAACTGAACTGCAACTTTATAATTTGGCAATCATTTTTCAGATATAAAATACATTTATTTTTACATTTTTTGAAGTTCTTTCTTTCATGCGCTTATCACGTATTTTAAGAAAAATATATTTAAGAGTAGATTTTTAACAAATAGCGTAGCAAAATGGGCAGGCGGGTAGAATGCAGAGGTGGTGGAACTTGCTTGGCACCAGTAGGACACTAAGTTAGTATAGCAGACACTTTGTGGATGCCACTAAGTTTCAGCACTGTTTGCTATAAAAATATTGTAGCAAAATGGGCAGGAGGTTAGAAGGCAGAGGTGGTGGAACTTGCTTGGCACCAGTGGGACACTAAGTTACTATAGCAGACACTTTGTGAATGCCACTAAGTTTCAGCACTGTTTGCTATAAAAATAGCGTAGCAAAATGGGCAGGAGGGTAGAAGGCAGAGGTGGTGGAACTTGACTGGCACCAGTGGGACACTAAGTTAGTATAGCAGACACTTTGTGGATGCCACTAAGTTTCATCACTGTTTGCTATCAAAATAGCGTGGAAAGGAACACTAAAGTAGTATTCCAGACATTTTTAGGATGGCAGAAAGTGTCAGCTCTTTGAGCAAAAAAAATATGGTTCCAAAAAAGGCAGGTGGGTACAGTGCCCTGGTTCTGTGGGTCAGTGGACAGGAAAGGAACAGTAACTTAGTATTCCAGACACTTTTAGGATGGCAGCAAAAGTGTCAGCTCTTTGGGCAAATAAAATTGCATGGCAAAAGTGGGCAGCTGGGTACAGTGCCCGGGTTCTGTGGGTCAGTGGACAGGAAAGGAACAGTAACTTAGTATTCCAGACACTTTTAGGATGGCAGCAAAAGTGTCAGCTCTTTGGGCAAATAAAATTGTGTGGCAAAAGTGGGCAGGTGGATACAGTGGCCGGGTTCTGTGGGTCAGTGGACAGGAAAGGAACACTAAATTAGTATTCCAGACACTTTTAGGATGGCAGAAAAAGTGTCAGCTCTTTGGGCAAATAAAATAGCGTTCCAAAAAAGGCAGGTGGGTACAGTGGCCGGGTTCTGTAGGTCAGTGGACAGGAAAGGAACACTAAATTAGTATTCCAGACACTTTTAGGATTGCAGCAAAAGTGTCAGCTCTTTGGGCAAATAAAATTACGTGGCAAAAGTGGGCAGGTGGGTACAGTGCCCGGCTTCTGTGGGTACCAGGACAGGAAAGGAAGCCTCACTTTCTATCCCTACTAATGATGAAATGCAGACAAGAAATCTGTGGAGAGAAAAGCGCATATAGGGTCTTACCCCAGTATATAAGGGGTGGGAGGAGGGTGAAACTACTCACCAGATGTCGTTGTGAGAGTCACAACAACTGTATTCGCATGTAGAATCTGATCCAAGGCTGCAGCCACCCAAATGGCAGATAACCGAGAGCAAAAGAGAAGGGTGTTTGATACTGCGCCAAAGGATCACAGGAACAGATGTTTAGATTCCTCAGGACCGTCAGGAAAGACAAAAACAGACAGATTTGATGTTTTGTCTTTCCTGACGGTCCTGAGGAAGGGGGCAGTGGCTCCGGAAACGCGTAGACCTGGATGAAATAAAGATGCATTAATCTAAACATCTGTTCCTGTGATCCTTTGGCGCAGTATCAAACACCCTTCTCTTTTGCTCTCTGTAATGATGAAATGCAGCAAGGAATTCCCTGAGCTTAGGTACACAGACGCTGTTATCTGAAGCTGTATACAGCGTTTCCACGGACCTGCTTGTCAGCTATTGCTCTGTGCGCCTGGAAATCAGCCCTGAAAAGGGCTGAAAAAAACTGCAGTCCCTAATTTGTACAGCGCTGTGTGTATAGCGTACACAGCAGGAGTGGCGGCAGGAGCAGCGTGAGCGGTGACTGTCACCCACACGCAGAAAGCAGATAATGGCGGCGTGAGGGAAAATGGCCGTATTTATAAGGCAAGGACATGTGACATTCACAGTCTATAACACATGCCCTTGCTTGTCTGGCAAAAAGTACACTTAGCTGTGTGTGTGAGTCTGTGATTGGCTGACATCCTGGCCTGCCCCGCTGCACGCGCGCTTAGGAAAAAAAAAAAAAAAGTCGATCGGCATTATCTTGGCACTCAGCTGCAGCACAGATCTAAACTGCGTCCATCCCGCACACTATACGCTGAAATTTGATAATAGTGTGAATCACAGTGAGTCACACTATTACAGTGAAAAGCCAGCTAGTAAATAGCTAGGCTTTTTGCTGATCAAACCGTTCTCGAATGTAACTCGAGCTATCGAGCTGTTAGCAAAAAGCTCGAGTTCGAGTTCGATCTCGAGCACCCCCAAAATCACTCGAACATGAAATTGGCGAACCTCAAACATCGTTCATCTCTATTCGTGATGCCAAATAAAGCTGTGCCTGGTTCCATGACCCTGGGGGTTGCTTTAAAAAGAGATTTATATACAGGGGAATGTTCAATAGAGTTTAAGTCGTGACGCCACTTGCGGTTTGTGGTTATGGTGATGGAACCGCAGCTGCACGTCTCTCCGCTGGGGCTGATGTGATGGCAGCCTGCATGTTGGGCCCTCTGCAAGTAGGGCCGGGGCCCAAGGGGGTTAGGTAATGGAGTTAGACATGGAAAGAAGGGTAGGCCACACGAGAGGTTACTGTTTAACTGGTTCTCTTTACTCACAGTAGATGGTAACTGGTACCCGGAGGAAGGCTGGTATTCACCTCTGGTTCCTTTAGTCCCAGTGCTCGTTGGTGACCTGGTGGCTTCTTTGCCCTGCAACTTTCTCAAGTTGGTGAGTCCCTGTGGCTTGGAGTGTCTTGGAGTCCCCTCCTGTTTGTCTCTCAGTCTCTGGTCCGTACGGCGGGCAGTGTGAACCCTGTAGGGTCGGCATTCCGTTCCGGTCCCTGGTTCTCCCATTACTGCTGGTGCCCCCGGACTTCTAAGGTGAGTGATGTCCTGGATGGTCCCTTCACTATGCAGATTTTTATCAGGTTTGCCTGCAGCATTTGCCTGACCTAGGGCTCTGTGCCCCATCGGTGCTATGGTTCCGGGAGTACTTTGCCATACTCCTCCGGCAACCACACGCCTGGGACCTCAGGTCTCCGTTACACTCCCGTGTCAGAGCAGTTACGTCCGTCTCCTTTCACTTCCACTTACTAACTCTCACTGTCTGTCATTGTCTAGTGGACTGGATCGGCTCCACCCCTGGTGGCCATCCATTGGGTCCATGTCTAGTCTGTCACCAGTCTGTGTGGATGGGGGAAAACTGGGATTACAATGTGTTTTGCTGTTACCGGCACTGGTCTTCTAGGTCCCTGGGTGTAGGCCCTGCATCTTTGGTGGGATGCAGTACCTTGTAGTGCCCTGATGGGTTCAGGGGCGCTACACTGGCAAAACAGAAAGAAACCTATATAAAAATTATTGGCTTGATCATTTCAATCCTTGGAATAAGATAACCTGACTATTGAACAGAAATAAATTCAGAATTAAATTTTATTCATTTTGCCTCCCAAAGAGTGTAATAAAAAGTGGATAAAAAGTTGCTTGTGCCATATAATAGTACCAATAAAAACTACAGATTATCATGCAAAAAATAAGCCTTTATATAGCTCCACTACGAGAAAATTATATAAGATATGGCTCTTAGAATAAAGAGACATATTTTTTCAAGTCTGTACTTTTGTTCAAAGTAATAAAATCTAAATAAAACCATATAAATTTGATATGAACATATCCATAGTGACCCACAGAATAAAGTCAGTTGTGCAGCATGGCAAACAGTGTAAGGCTGGAGTTACACGAGCGTATGAAAAAACAGTCCCATTCTCATGCAGGAGAGTAGGACTATTTTTTTCTCTCTTGTCAGTGTGCTCTCCGCATGCAATCTGTTTTTTTTCTCAGCAGCTATTATTCATTTACAATCATTTACAGGACCATTTACAGTGTTCTGTGCTACATGATAGTAATCTATATATATAATTGCCCTATTCTGTCTCTCTGTCTGTCTGTCCAAGAAATCACGTCATACGCTGAAACCGCCTAAACTACGCCCACACAGCTCCAACAGGCCGAACACCCCCCCCCACACCCACCCCTCACTCCACCCCTCACTCCACCCTCACTCAATCAGCAGCGGCCCTGCATCACACCCCCCACACACCCATACCTTACTCTACCCACACGCAATCAGCAGCGACGACCACTCAGTTAGGACACGCGCACTCGCCGAAACCCTGACAACGCCATGACGCAGCCGGCGGACAGGTACAAGGGATACCGCCATGGAAGATCTATACACCCAGGGACAGATTAAGGTTGGTGGGGGCCCTTGGGCAGAAAATCTGGTGGGGGCTCAATAACGGCAACATTTTCAGCCATAACAGTAGAGCACGAACTGTAGCATTTAGATATAATTCCAATGAGCATGGATCTTATCCTGTTCTGCCACATTCAGATTTACAGTACTACTGTGCCGCCCCCACGCCTGTAGCAGCCAGGCTGCTCGGATCCGGACCCGCTGTGTGGCTCGAGGGATCCTCCGGACTCGGGGGTCACGTGGACACTCCAAATGAAAAGGGGGACGTAGTTGTACGGCCCTGGCCGTATTCAGTTCGTGACGCCATCTATGGTGTGTGGTGAAGTGGGACACCACCGCCGCTGTTGTGGGACACCCGGGGGAGATGTAGTGGCAGCTGGATGTTAACCCCTCCGTGGGTAGGGATGGTTGCCCCGGGACCCAGTGTCTCTGTGCAGGGTATGGCGATGGCAGGGACTTGCGCACCCATATGTACCAGGGGATGTTTGGTTACTCACAATTAAATGAATCACACGATTCTTTTGGTAAACCAAGGTGCTGGTGGCCGGCGGCTGCGGCCGGTTGTACTCTGGTCCCCCACCCGGGCTGGTGGTCGCCGTCTTTTCCCTCTGCACTGTGTTTGCTTGTGTTGGACTTCCCGGTATGGAACACGGGAGTCCGCTCCCGGCTTGCTGTGTACCTGAGGAGCCATGCCCGCTGACACTGACCCGTGCTATCTATGGGCCCTGGTGGTTGCCCTATCCCTCTCTGTGGGTGGTTGTCTGCTTTTGGGACTTTGGTTTGGACAGGACATATAATCCTGCCCTCAATCAGTTGATTAGCTAGGCCATTGGTTCTGGTCCTGGCTTCAGGGTCCGAGTACCCCCTCTGTGCATGGTTTCCGGGTCGGGTCTCTGGTGTCGGTACGGCGGGCTCCAACCCTGTCCCGGTCCACCTCGGATCTCCGGCTGCCGTCTTCCCGTCGCCTGCCGACGGAGACCACCGTCTGCCACCTAGCCAAGGTACCAGGGCTCCAACCCTGGCACCGTTCAACTTGAGCTTCTCCTCTGCTAGAGCTACACCTAGCCCCAGCCTCCACTCCTCTCAACTTGAACTTCCACTTCAACTACTAGACTTGAACTGCTTGTTTTCCCGCCCCGGGCTGTCTAGACCCCTAGGGCATTTCCTAGGGCATTTCCTAACCGCCTGGTCCCACCCACTGGTGTGCCTGTCTTGCCCTGAGGGGGGTGACTAGGGTTTCAGGTCAGCTGTATTTAACCCTGTGAGGGAAGGTGTTATGTGGGGGCCTGATGTGTGACTACCTGGTTTTGCCAGGGCGTCACACTACAATACAGATACAGTCCAGGATAACTCACAGCCCTCACTTATGCACAGAAAGTAGAGTTACTCACTTTTTTATTGATCCCAATGTTAAGAATAGTAAAAGTGGAGAAAGGGAAAGTTTTCACTGGCAGCAATGGTTGCTAAAAATAACAATATGCTCTCTATTGTATTATCTCTGGAGTAGTACATAACAGCTGATGTCTGTACATAGTATACCATATACAGTATCAGAGGTGGATCGTTCAGTTTGGCGCCCCCTCCTATACACGGCTTATGCGGTTTGAGTAGTCGTCATGTGACCACTCATACACCATTTTCACACTAGCCAAGTGCCGATGAGGTGCTCTTCCTAATTCTCTCAATGTTCAGTGAAATACTACAGCCCATAAAGAGTAGCAGAAAGAGAAGCTTGTGGAGACATGGGGGTCAGTGGGTCCTCTCGTCCGCTGGCCCGGCCGCCTTTAGGAAAAGACAGCATGGCCCAGGGCTCATCCCAACTGAACGCCCGACCTCCTTAAGCGTGGGCGGAACACTACTCAGACAACACAGGGTGAGGGAATCACAATATTAAGACTTTATTGGATCCCCAAACAATTAATGGCACATAGCACATAACCAGCAAAACACACAAATGTAACAGGCAACAGAGTCTCACCCTTCCGCTGGCTCACCAGGGATTAGAATGTCCGTGCCTCAGAGCTTCCAGGGCTACTTACTCCAATCCAGCAGCATCCCGCTTTCGGCGGGTACCCACCAAGAATGGAATAACGCCAGATTTAGGAAGCTGGCTGAGGTCTGCAAAGTCTGTAGCCAGGTGACCAAATTGTCCCAACCTTGGTTTCTTCCTTAAGTAGTCTCTGGTATCACAGCTGAATCGTTGCATTCAATGCTGAAGTCCATGTAGTGTTATAATCCAGGTTCAGCTATGGCTTGCCAATCAGATCCGCAGGTCCTAGATTGGTAGCATGTAGCAAGAGTCTCCCTGGGCAATAGACAGTCCGCCTTCTTATACCCCTGAGCTCTCCATTCAGACCATTGGGTTCTTCACGATTAGTGGATAGACTGGGCTTTTATTGGCTAGATTTCAAGCCGTATACAGAATATCCCAGTAATAATGGTCAATGGCAGAGACGAGGGAGAGACAGCTAAGTTAAATCGCATCCAGCAAACATGTCGTAATACAATGGTTGTCTGCCCTTCAGTGGCCAAAACAATTACATGAGTCAACAAAAACTTCAATACTAAACTCCCAAGAGTCTTTTAGAACAATGAGGGATTATCCCCCATCTATAATCAAACTGTCTTCATGTCTGGCTGAATTTTAAGAAAGTTAACCCATGCTAGACACTGAATGTCCATGTCGTTACAAAGCTAATTGTGACTGGAAGTATGAAAATTACCTGCAAGTGGTCATGTAACCACTTCTGGAATTCGCAAGCAGAGCTGAATCCTTACATTGAGTATATTACAGGTTGTTAGGATTGGGCATGCTACAGAGCTTAATTTTATTACTAAAAGGGTTGTCCAGGTCCACAATGAAAATTTGTAGTTATTCTATATGACTGCAGACTTCTGAATTCTCACAGCTTGGTGACTGCACGCTGTCATGGTTTACCCATGCATGAACAAGTAGTCAGAGGACCGCAAGTATGCGATTTGCCTACATCCGGCCACATTCAAATTAGACGTGTTCAGCCTCACTTAATATAAGTGAATTGTGATTATACTTGTGGTTAGTGCCTTCAAGCTCTCACTGTTGGCATCTGAGAGTCCTGACAGTGTGCACACTGAGGATTCAGAAGTCTGCAGTCACAGAGACTTTCATCACAAACCTGGACAATCCCTTTAATGCTATTAACATAAATACTGATATAGAAACCCTTGTGGTCATGTAATTTTACAAATTATGGCTTGCTACATGTGTACAGGATCAGAAGCAGTAAAAGGTATATAAATACATCATCAGAACCACCAGCAGTACAGTAATACATCACTAGCACCCTCATCAGTAAAGGAATAGATCACCAGAACCCCCAATACATGACTACAGCACCAAGTTTACTACAACAATATATTGTAATGTCATATCCCCATATACATTTGTATCACATGAATTAACAACTCCCAGTATGTCCTTAATAATTGTAAGAAGATGCTGGGAGTTGTTATCAGTATTTATCAGACTTTGGACCATACAGGAACCACAGTCCTGATGAGAAACATTGAGCATCACAAACATACATTTACATCCAGGTACCTTGTAGGTGACATCTTCTCTGATCGGAGTCATCTTATTCTTTCTTCTCCATCTTGTCCAGACGTCATGATGACTTTTCACTTCCACAGCTCATCTCTGCAGACTTCCCAGGTCTTCTGCAGCACATCTCGACATTATGCACTTAAAAATAAAAAGCAGAATGATTATATTGTTCCTAAATACAAATATATGACCTACGCTGTGCGCCTGAATAAATAATTGCCCCTCACTGTGCTCCCTGCACAAAATGACCCACACAATGTAACTCTTATGGTACATGGCCTCTTCTTTCAGTTCTGGGCCCCCTCTTCAAACTATCCCCTACATTGTGTCCCCACTATACTGTACTTCCAAATGTCTATACTGTGCCCCCTCCTCACACTTCCCCTCCTGAGCTGTACCCTCACAATGTCATCATCCTACCCCCTCTCTATACTGCCCTCACCCTCAGTACCAAAATCCCTATACTGCACCTCAGTCTCACATTCCCCCTCCTCAGCATACTGTGCCCTCCATAATGTGCCCTCACACTAGCCACCATGCTGCCCCTTCTCTATACTGCCTGTTTCTTTCACTATCCAGTCACTATACTGCACCTCAGTCTCACATTCCCCCTCCTCAGCATACTGTGTCCTCACACTGGCCACCATGCTGCCCCTTCTCTATACTGCCTACCTGCTTCACTATCCAGTCACTATACTGTACCTCATTCTCACATTCCCCCTCCTCAGCATACTGTGTCCTCCATACTGTGCCCTCACACTGGCCACCATACTGCTCATTCTCTATACTGCCTACCTCCTTCATTATCCAGTCACTATACTGTACCTCCATCTCACATTCCCCCTCCTCAGCATACTGTACCCTTCATACTGTGCCCTCACACTGGCCACCATACTGCCCCTTCTCTACACTGCACCTCAGTCTCACATTCCCCCTCCTCAGCATACCGCGCCCTCCATACTGTGCCCTCACACTAGCCACCATGCTGCTACTTCTTTACACTGCCTACCTCCATCACTATTCAGTCATTATACTGTACCTCCATCTCACATTCCCGCTCCTCAGCATACTGTGCCCTCACACTGGCCACCACGCTGCCCCTTCTCTATATTGCTTATCCTCCCCCACTACCCAGTCTCTATGCTATGCCCCTCACACTTTTCTTTCCCAATACTGTCCACTTACAATTTTCTCCCACCATACTGCTGCCTCACACTTTCCAAATGCGCCACCCTGATTGCTGTGCAGGGGCAAATATCCCGCATGTCCCCAACGATACGCCCCTGTACAGTGTACAGGAGAATACATGACTTGTACACACAGGGCCGGCTCCAGGTTTTTGTGGGCCCCATCCACACATAGACATGCACAGATACATACACCTACAGGCATACGTACACGTATATATCTAAAGAGAAATTAACAAAAACACATAAATATTCATAAATCTAGACACAGTCATATACACTGACATGCATAGATACACATCATACATGCACACACAGATACATTTTTATATTTTTATATATTTATATATATTTCTAATATTGTGTGTAAAAACATTAAAATTAATACATCTAGTTATCAAACACTTTATAATAGGACATATTATATATGTTCACAGTTCTGTTTATGTTGGAGGGCATAGCTTATTGATAAAAGTTCTTATAAGGAATAAATATTAAGGTATCTGTATTGAATATAGATAAATGCTGACATAGTATGGTATATATATCCATCTGGATCTTTCCAGCAAAAGGATTACATCATGTGTAACTGCGTTCAGAGAATTTCCCTATATGGTTTGGACAGCTGCCATATATAACATGACACAGAGGGAGGGAGGCTGCTCTCTCTGGCACATGTTGTCAGTCTGCTGAGGCGGATCCATCGAGCCCCTCCACGAAGCAAGACATGCCTGTCAGGTCTCCAGCATGACATTCAGGAACCAAGGAAAGATGGATGAATATTGCTATTGATTAGAATGGACTATTATTAACTTTTTACGTAAGCTAATGCAGAATATTATTTTTCCTTTCTGTAACTGCACTTTGGCAACCAATTTATTAGATATAAAAATACATCTATTTATTTTTCTACATATTTTGAAGTTTCGTCTTTCATGCGCTTATCACGTATTTGAAGAAAAATATATTTAGGGGTATATTTTTAACATTTGGCGGACCAACTATTCGTGTTTTTTTTTAATTTTTGTACTTATTCCTTCACTTTGCACAACGGGGGACAGCAGTAATAAATATCTCTTGCAAAGTGTCAGGGAATTGACGATTTATAAATCACGCGGGACCTAGAAAATACGGATAAGTCAAGTCGCATGAATGTTTTTATAAATGAACTTTAAAGAGTTTGCAAAACCAAAGAAGATTATCCTTTGACGTTTTTTTGGAGGAGAAAGAATAAGTTAGTCCATAAGACGTACTACAAGTGCTGATTATAAGTCAAGGTAAGAGAATGAATTTAAATTATTTTTCTGAACAAAGTATGCATTTAGAGAAATCTAGTTTAGCGAATTTATGGTTAGACTTGTATGCTGAGTATGAAATGGCAAATTCACGAATAAATTCTAAGGTATTTTTTAACAAAGAGAAAGAGAAGCTTAGAAATTTATTGCATCTAGTTCAGGGATTCCATAAGTCAGTGTTAGAGAAATTCAAAGACTGCTTACAACCTGAAATGTCAGTAAGTGATATTGTGAATTCTGACTGTAATATTGCTAATGAAGATGGCCGCAGACATGTGCTGTCTATTGAAGGTGACCTTCAGGACACCGGAAAAGAAGCAGGAAATTACATAGAGAAGTCAGAAGGGGGAGGAGTCAGAGAAGGAAATGACATAGAGAAGCCAGTAGGGGGAGGAGCCAGAGTAGGAGACATGCAAAAATTTGTTAGAGAGCATGGCAACGATCAGTTTCTAAAAATAGAACAAACTAAGTTAGAACTTAAACTTAGGAAGAATCTTTTGGACTTATGCAAATTAATTCCAGTGTATGATTCTAAGATACATGTATGCAGAAATTCAGACATATTTGAATGTTTTGTTGAAAAGTTAAATTTAACCAACAGTGAGAAAACGCAGATATTCCATATGTGGATACCCCAACACTTTTTCAGACAGCTGGTATTAAAAAAGTCTTCTGACAATGAGACATTTGATTGTTCAAATGATGATGACATCACAAGGCTGAGAAATCTCATCTTCTGTGAAAGGAATGAAGCGAGTCCAGATTATGAGATGTTGAAGGAATTACAAATTGAACAGAATGATAGTACGTTCTCATTTATGTCCGTTTTTGAATGTTTATATAGGATGGTCATTCCAAATGTCAGACCAAATAAAATGGTACATTTGTTCGTCAAGAAATTTAATAAAATTCTTGATACTAAAACCTGTGCTATCGCTTTAAAGAAACGGAATCTATTCGCAAGTACCTAACTTACCGATTTTGTTAGAAATCACCAAACTCAATTAAAACAGAAATTAATTAATTCCGTAAAACCAAAAAAGGTGATATTTTATGACAAACCAACAGTGTCTCCCAGATCCAAATATTCCTGTGACAAAATGTATGAAATTCGTAGGAAGTTGCATGTACAGTCAGGGCCAGAAATATTTGGACAGTGACACAAGTTTTGTTATTTTAGCTGTTTACAAAAACATGTTCAGAAATACAATTATATATATATAATATGGGCTGAAAGTGCACACTCCTAGCTGCAATATGAGAGTTTTCACATCCAAATCGGAGAAAGGGTTTAGGAATCATAGCTCTGTAATGCATAGCCTACTCTTTTTCAAGGGACCAAAAGTAATTGGACAAGGGACTCTAAGGGCTGCAATTAACTCTGAAGGCGTCTCCCTCGTTAACCTGTAATCAATGAAGTAGTTAAAAGGTCTGGGGTTGATTACAGGTGTGTGGTTTTGCATTTGGAAGCTGTTGCTGTGACCAGACAACATGCGGTCTAAGGAACTCTCAATTGAGGTGAAGCAGAACATCCTGAGGCTGAAAAAAAAGAAAAAATCCATCAGAGAGATAGCAGACATGCTTGGAGTAGCAAAATCAACAGTTGGTTACATTCTGAGAAAAAAGGAATTGACTGGTGAGCTTGGGAACTCAAAAAGGCCTGGGCGTCCACGGATGACAACAGTGGTGGATGATCGCCGCATACTTTCTTTGGTGAAGAAGAACCTGTTCACAACATCAACTGAAGTCCAGAACACTCTCAGTGAAGTAGGTGTATCTGTCTCTAAGTCAACAGTAAAGAGAAGACTCCATGAAAGTAAATACAAAGGGTTCACATCTAGATGCAAACCATTCATCAATTCCAAAAATAGACAGGCCAGAGTTAAATTTGCTGAAAAACACCTCATGAAGCCAGTTCAGTTCTGGAAAAGTATTCTATGGACAGATGAGACAAAGATCAACCTGTACCAGAATGATGGGAAGAAAAAAGTTTGGAGAAGAAAGGGAATGGCACATGATCCAAGGCACACCACATCCTCTGTAAAACATGGTGGAGGCAACGTGATGGCATGGGCATGCATGGCTTTCAATGGCACTGGGTCACTTGTGTTTATTGATGACATAACAGCAGACAAGAGTAGCCGGATGAATTCTGAAGTATACCGGGATATACTTTCAGCCTAGATTCAGCCAAATGCCGCAAAGTTGATCGGACGGCGCTTCATAGTACAGATGGACAATGACCCCAAGCATACAGCCAAAGCTACCCAGGAGTTCATGAGTGCAAAAAAGTGGAACATTCTGCAATGGCCAAGTCAATCACCAGATCTTAACCCAATTGAGCATGCATTTCACTTGCTCAAATCCAGACTTAAGACGGAAAGACCCACAAACAAGCAAGACCTGAAGGCTGCGGCTGTAAAGGCCTGGCAAAGCATTAAGAAGGAGGAAACCCAGCATTTGGTGATGTCCATGGGTTCCAGACTTAAGGCAGTGATTGCCTCCAAAGGATTCGCAACAAAATATTGAAAATAAAAATATTTTGTTTGGGTTTGGTTTATTTGTCCAATTACTTTTGACCTCCTAAAATGTGGAGTGTTTGTAAAGAAATGTGTACAATTCCTACAATTTCTATCAGATATTTTTGCTCAAACCTTCAAATTAAACATTACAATCTGCACTTGAATTCTGTTGTAGAGGTTTCATTTCAAATCCAATGTGGTGGCATGCAGAGCCCAACTCGCGAAAATTGTGTCACTGTCCAAATATTTCTGGACCTAACTGTATATTACAAATCATACAATCAATCTGATACTGATGATCTCAGACAATTTTTTAAAAGCTTTGAAAGACAGAAACAGCTGGATTCTCCTGAAATGTCATGTACAAATCCCTTCCCCTTGTCACTATTGAGGAAAATGTCATCCAGAGAATTTGACATCCAGCGACAGCTGGGTGGTCCTTCGGAGAGAGACATTCTTTCTTATTTAAGGAAAAAAATTGAGTTACAAAATAATTTCAGAGATTCCAAAAGTTTAAAATGACTATAATAGATCGAATCTTTGAAGAAAAATTGAGGTTTGGTTTGCAGCTGGATAAAGGGGATTTCTGGATAAATTTAATTTTGTTATTTGATATTTATTATTATTCATATACAGTGTATCCATATAATACATACCTTTTATAGATTTATCTATATAGTATATTGTATACTTAAAAGTAGTGATAGTAAAATCAAAGTTATATTTTCATTTAGTTAAATGATAGTTTAATTTTATAAATTAATAATTTGATCTCTGTATATGAATAATAATATTTAAAATTTAATAATAAGAGAAAGTAACTTATTCTAAGTGTTTATTTTTTTATTTTTTATCATATTTATGATAATTTTATTCTTTTATTTCCCTCGGAATTTCTCAGTAAAGCAGATTAATGAAGTATTACATTTTTATTTATAAATTTATTCTTATCCACAAACAGGTAACATATATCTTATAATGTGTAAAGCAAATTGTGAACGCATGCTAAATAATAAATGATAATTATTATTTTCTCAGGTAGCAATCATCAGGAGGAAGATCAGTTGTTTTTAACATCTTTCTTTTAGGAATATGAATACATATCTTCCTTAGTGCTATTTTGGGAATGTAACTAATATGTGTAATCTGAGTTTTTGGAGTGGAATGCTTACACTTGCTCGCCTTGTGGGAATGTTTTTGTCCTTAATCAAAAGCATGTGATTTTGAATTATTGAGCTAATAATAAATGAATGTATTGTCCTATGGCCAAACGTACAGTATGTGACTATCAAAGGTACCTGTTACTCATGAGTATATGTGATATTTAATTCGTATATTTCATGAAGTACTTCAAATTAATATCATATTTTTGAAATGCGCATAGAAAAATTGGAAATCAAAAAGGGATATGTGTCTGTCAATGTTTTCTATGTGGATGTATATGTTAAAGAACCGTGACAGTCTTGTGTACATAGATGTGTCTATGAATGGTTGGCTGTCTGAGCAGCTGCTGACGTCAATTACTTGTCCAAAGTCTTTGAAGCTTCCAAAGGAAAAAAAGGAAACATTTTTTTTTTCTTCAAGGTTATAATATATATATTATTTAGAATAAATAAGTTATAGTACATAAGTATAAATAATGAAGGAATTTATACAGAATATATTTTATTCATAGACATATTTCTTTAGTATAATGTGTCAGGACCCATATCAAAGGTTTACTCTGAAGAATCATATTCTAGAATAAGTATTTTTAATGTTTTGACTTTTATATAGTTTTGTGTTACTTATTTTATTGATACACAGATTGGTAATCATTTTCTTTTCAAATATGGAAGTAATATTTATAATATGGACTTGAAGAGATACAACATAAATTTTAATTTAGTCTTGACATATTAATTTTTATAACATCATATTTGATGATATTAAAATAAAAAGGTTTGGTCTTAATTACATATTTATATTTGTCTACACAAAGTTTTAATAATTAATATTAATTCAAGTACAAAGGAAATTATTGGGAATAAAATAAAAAAAATTGAAGTACGGTAATCACAATGCATTTATATACTAAAGAAGAGTATTGTCAGCAAGGTTACGTGATTTAGGTTAATGATATGACAGGTATGGAAATCATATAAGATATTGGTAATATTAAGGTTATGTGTTATTAAGGACATAAGTGTCATATACATAGAGGGCCTTATTTTTATTCCAATTTTTTATTTTTTATGTTTATTCCGATTTTCATTTTTTTCCTTTTTATTCCTATTTTTTATTTTGATTATTTTTATTCAATATTCAAATTTTTAATAAAAAAAATTAATTCTATAATTTTATTTTCCTAATTTTTAATATCTCAATTGAGAAAATATTTAGTTAAGTAATATCTAATATAAGAATATTACTTTATTAAATATGAATCATATTAAAAGGGAAAGTTCCAATTTTTGGAAGAAAAGAACACTTCATTCATTAATCAATTATTTACTTCCTAGTAATACATTTTTCTTACATTAGTATGTTAACGCAATAAGGATGAAATATTGGTTATAGTTACACAGTTTCTTATACAGTAGATTATTTAATAAATAATAGACAAATCAAATAAATTAAATTAGAGTAATAAAGATGGAAGATCGAGGTACATCTAGGTTTACCTTTATATATAATATATATTATATTTTTTAATCAATAAGAATCTTTTATGATGAATAATATTGTGTTTTGATGGAATCAAACCAGTCTTTTCTAAAAGGTTATTTGCTTTGGTTTAGCATTTTAAAAATGATCTAACTAAATAAGCCACATTGTTGCCTTTCATATTTATAGTATGGTACATGTTATAGGTACATATTATATTATTTTATATTACATTTTGGTTACATTCAACACATTGCCACTTATGGGTTTGGAAAGGTAATTACACCAATGACAAAAAAGGTTATTACATGAAATACTATCGTCTATACCATTATGCAGTATTATTTCATCATTCTAAGTATCAATTATATTAATACTTCTACGATAATAATGACATGGTATTATAGTATTAGAGCTATGATACGCTGTGACATTTATTAGTGGTAGTATCATTACCATATTTGGTATCTAGATTAGGGAATGAAGTCTTCAATCAAGATTACAGAAAGATAAAAGACTTTTATTAATTCTTTTAAAGTTAAAAGGGTTTCCACAAAAAGTTGCAAAAGCTGAAACTCAAAGGTCCAAAAGGTAATGTCTCAAATAAGACTGTGTTAAATACAATACACTTACTGCTTCTGAGCCTCAGCAAAGATGGTGATCTTATGGTGCCAGGATGGACAATGTTACAACACATGTTCTGTGCATTAAGACTTCACCACAGTTACCAAGGAGAGCAATAAAGTGTTAAAGTTAACCCCTATCGTGCTGACCAAGAACGTCTCAACACCTGTTCCAGGAATGACAACAGGCAGCACTGAGGATCCAAGGTGACTAATGTACATTACACTGCACAGATATCATATTCTTCTACACTTATGAACTGTGGTTTATCAACATTGATTATGGACATTGAATAAATGGACTTTGCAATAAAGAATAAAGTTTATGGATCTGATCTAACAATGATAAACAATATGAGACTGTATCAAATTGATAACCAATCATCTTTTATCAAAGGATCTATTTCAAAAGACTGTGTTTATGCCAGATTACATCGGAGAGAAGAAGACATCATCCCAGAGGACATCAGATGGTGACCGGATCTGTTTTGCATTTTTTTTTAGGTTTAGGAAAGTATAATTATGTATTTTATATGATTATCAGTCACGGCCTACCATAACATGAATCCACATTATTATATTGTTGAACATACAACATGAATAATGCAAATTGATTATTATTCATCATTATTATTGACATTAATTCACTATCGCCAAAGAAGGAAAGAATGTTCGTTATTTTAATGATGCATTAATTTAGTTTGTCGGTTTCATTAATAATGATTTACCCGCCTCAAGTGGGAATTGTGAAAACATTCAAATTAATACATCTAGTTATCAAACACTTTATAATAGGACATATTATATATGTTCACAGTTCTGTTTATGTTGGAGGGCATAGCTTATTGATAAAAGTTCTTATAAGGAATAAATATTAAGGTATCTGTACTGAATATAGATAAATGCTGACATAGTATGGTATATATATCGATCTGGATCTTTCCAGCAAAAGGATTACCTCATGTGTAACTGCGTTCAGAGAATTTCCCTATATGGTTTGGACAGCTGCCATATATAACATGACATGGAGGGAGGGGGGCTGCTCTCTCTGGCACATGTTGTCAGTCTGCTGAGGCGGATCCATCGAGCCCCTCTACGAAGCAAGACATGCCTGTCAGGTCTCCAGCATGACATTCAGGAACCAAGGAAAGATGGATGAATATTTCTATTGATTAGAATGGACTATTATTAACTTTTTACATAAGCTGACGAAGAATATTATTTTTCCTTTCTGTAACTGAACTTTGGCAACCAATTTATTAGATATAAAAACACATCTATTCATTTTTCTACATTATTTTAAGTTTCGTCTTTCATACGCTTATCACGTATTTGAAGAAAAATATATTTAAGGGTATATTTTTAACATTGTGAAGCCGGCAACAGTCTCATTCACCTCCCCACTTCTCTCCATCCAGCTCCTCCTGGGCATGTGTCTGTGCCATGCTGATTGGTGGCAGTCACTAACAGACCACATGGCCACACATAGTGTACACTAACACTGCTGTATATACATCACAAGAGAGGCTGGGGACATACACATTACTGGGGGGCATACATATTACTGAAGAAAGGGGTATACAGCAATGGGGGACATATAGCTCTAGAGGGGTGCAGTGGCTCTGAGGTGGGGGGACAAACAGCTCTGAGGTGGGAGATGACATGCAGCTCTGGGGGTATACAGCTCTGGGGTGGGGGGACATACAGCTAAGGGGGGTATACAGCACAGTGGTGGAGGGGGCATACAACTCTGGGGGTATAGTAGTATGCAGCCCTCTTATTCCTCCATATAGTGTTATGAAGCTCCTATAGTCCTTCATATAGTATTATGTAGCCCCATGTAGCATTATGCAGCTGCCATATTCCACTATGCAGCCCCCATATGGCATTATGCAGCCCCCATATGGCACTATGCTGCCCCCATATGGCACTTTGCAGCCCCCATATGGCACTATGCAGCCCCCATATAACATTAAGCAGCCCCCATATAGCACAATGCAGACCCATATAGCATTAGGCACCCTCATGTAGTACACAGCCCCTATATAACACAGTGCAGACCCAGATAGCATTAGGCATCCTCATGTGGTACACAGCCCCTATATAGCACAGTGCAGAGCCAGATAGCATTAGGCATCCTCACGTAGTACACAGCCCTTATATAGCACAGTGCATAGCCAGATAGCATTAGGCATCTTCCTGTAGTACACAACCCGTATATTGCACAATGCAGAGCCAGATAGCATTAGGCACACTCATGTAGTATACAGCCCCTATATAGCACAGTGCAGACCCAGATAGCATTAGGCACCCTCATGTAGTACAGCCGCCATATCATTTAATGCACCCCCATAGTCGTCTGGCCACAGTGATTGTACATACTCACTTCTCCTCGTTCCCCCGCTGCTCTGGTCTCCTCGGCGTGTCAATTACTGTTGCTCGCTCTGACTTCTCAGCAGGAGCGCAGTGATGATCTCACCGCGCTCCGCTGCTGAGCTGTCAGAGTGCTGACAGACACAGCGGGGACAATAATGAGAGGGAGCGTGCCGCCCCATCTTGTCATTGCTCTCAATTGTATCGGCAACTGCGATACCGATACAATTGAAAGTGCGATCCTCGGCGGGGGGAGGCCGGTGACAGTGCGGGCACCGGACCCCCCTAACTAGCGGTACACCACTCCTGCCACCACGAGTGGGCCCCCTGGCAGCCCAGGGCCCCCAGCATTTGACTGGGTTTACTGTGATACAGACACCAGATGTTATACAATATACACATTAATATATGCCATCTGATGTGTGCACACAGTATATCACACTACTCTGTACACTGGATGTGAAATAACCATATACACAGATATACAATGTCCTGCACTGATCACACCTGGACCAAAGGACCTCACATATTCTTTATGTAATATGGGCAATATACTGTAGTATAATCTGTCCTGCAGGCTCAGATGTGATCAGTGCAGGATTCTGTGTAGTGATGTCTGTGCTCTCTGCTGGAGCTCAGTGTGAGTTATTGCAGGGGAGGGATGAGGCTGCAGCCGATGACCCGGCACTGACAGCCCGACCTGATCTGCAGCAGTTCACACTCCTGCAATAACTCACACTGATCTCCGGCAGAGTGGCCACTGACATTATGGACTCCCGTCCTGCTCCCTCCTCACTGCAGCCTCCTGCCCAGCACCATGATGGATGATGTCATACTTACCGTGATCTACTGAGGCCTCCGCTCCGGTTCTCCCACAAGCTGCACAACAGCAGGAAGAAGGAGCATCAGGCGCGCGGTGACGTCATCCTTGCTGATGCAGCCCACACAGCGTGCAGTGGGCGTGGCTGCAGCACAGTGACGGCCGGAATTGAAATTCTTTAAAGGTACAGTGCAGTCCTGAACTACTGCGGCGTTAATAAAATGGCAGCCACACAGATGGTGGTGGGGGCCCCCTCAGAAGCTCTTGTGGTGGGGTATCCAGGGCTTGAGCCCCACCTGCTCCCCCTATAATCCAGCCCTGCCTACACCCGAAGCGACGGAGAACAGTAAGGGCCCTTTCGCCCCCATCATCATCACACACACCCCGCCACTACCGCTCCCATTATCACCGCACACACCCCGACACTACCACCCCCATCATTCCCGCACACACCCCGGCACTACCGCACCCATCATCCCTGCACACACCCAGGCACTACCGCCCACATCATCCCTGCACACACACAGGCACTACCGCCCCATCATCCCCGCACACACCCCGGCACTACCGCCCCATCATCCCCACACACACCCCGGCACTACCGCCCCCATCATCCCCGCACACACCCAGGCACTACCGCTCCCATCATCCCCGCACACACCCAGGCACTACTGCCCCCATCATCTCCGCACACACCCCGGCACTACCGCACCCATCATCCCCGCACACACCCAGGCACTACTGCCCCCATCATCTCCGCACACACCCCGGCACTACCGCACCCATCATCCCTGCACACACCCAGGCACTACTGCCCCCATTATCCCTGCACACACCCCGGCACTACCGCCCCCATCATCCCCGCACATACCCCGGCACTACCGCCCCATCATCCCCGCACAGACCCAGGCACTACCGCACCCATCATCCCTGCACGCATCGGCACTACTGCCCCCATCATCACTGCACACACCCAGGCACTACCGCCCCCATCATCCTCGCACACACCCAGGCACTACTGCCCCCATTATCCCTGCACACACCCTGGCACTACCGCCCCCATCATCCCCGCACATACCCCGGCACTACCGCCCCATCATCCCCGCACAGACCCAGGCACTACCGCACCCATCATCCCTGCACACACCGGCACTACTGCTTCCATCATCACCACACACACCCCGGCACTACCGCTCCCATCATCACCGCACACACGCCGGCACTACCGCCCCATCATCACCGCACACACCCCGCCACTACCGTCCCCATCATCCCCGCACACACCGGCACTACTACCCCCATCATCACCACACACACCCCGTCACTACCGCACCCATCATCCCCGCACACATACTGGCACTACTGCCCCCATCATCATCGCACACACTCCAGCACTACCGCCCCATCATCCCCGCACACACCCAGGCACTACCGCCCCCATAATCCCCACACACACTCCGGCACTACCGCACCCATCATCACTGCACACACCCCGGCACTACCGCACCCATCATCACCGCACACACCTCGGAACTACCGCACCCATCTTCACCGCACACACACCGGGACTACCGCCCCCATCATCACCGCACACACCCCGGCACTACCGCACCCATCATCCCCGCACACACACCGGCACTACCGCCCACATCATCACCGCACACACCCCGGCACTACCGCACCCATCATCCCCGCACACACACAGGCACAACCGCCCCCATCACCACTGCACACACCCCAGCACTACCGCCCCAATCATCACTGCATACACCGGCACTACCGCTCCCATCATCACCGCACACACCGCCACACTACCGCACTCATCATCACTGCACACGCAGGCACTACTGCCGCCATCATCCCCGCACACATACCGGAACTACCGCACCCATCATCACCGCACACAACCCGAAACTACTGCACCCATCATCACCGCACACACCCGGGCATTACTGCACCCATCATCATCATCACCGCACACACCCCGGCACTATCACACCCATCATCACCGCACACACCCCGGCACTACCGCACCCATCATCACCACACACACCGGCACTACCGTACTCATCATCACCGCACACAAGCAGGCACTACCACACACATCAGGCATTACCTCAGTGACGTTCCTGCTGACAGCCCGACTCCCTTCAGTTTCTGCATGGAGCTCGCAGGAGCGGCGGTGTTCTACGGCCGCTCCTGTCAGCTTCCGATGTAGCAGAGCTGGATGCGTCGCGGGACCTCGTAGATTACGCCGGACCTTGAGGGGTATTTGGGGATTTTAATAAAGTGGTGAAAGAGGGTGTTTTTTGTCTTTTATTCCAAATAAAGTATTTTTTCGGGTGTATGGGTTTATTTACTTTCACTTACAGGTTAATCATGGACTGTGTCTCAAAGACGCCTGCCATGATTAACCTAGGACTTAGTGGCAGCTATGGGCTGTCATTAACTCCTTATTACCCAGATTGCCACCGCACCAGGGCAAATTTGGGATGAGCCGGGTAGAGTCCCGGGACTGTCGCATCTAATGGATGCGGCAATTCCGGGTGGCTGCTGGCTGATATTTTTAGGCTGGGGCGCTTCGCATAACGTGGCGCTCCCCATCCTGAGAATACCAGCCTTCTGTCGTGTGGCTTTATCTTGGCTGTTATCAAAATTAGGGGGGACCGCATGCCGTTTTTTTCAATTATTTATTTATTTATTGTACTGCACGATATAGACCCGCCCACCGGCGGCTGTGATTGGTTGCAGTGAGACAGCTGTCACTTAGCGTGAGGGCAGGTCTGACTGCAACCAATCATAGGCGCCGGTGAGTGGGGGAAGGGGAATACTAGATAGAGTAATGTGCGGCCTGCATTTTCAAAAGTAGGAGAAACTGCCAGAGCAGTGTGACAGCTGTGCAGCGCCACGCCAGTGATCGGTGAGTATGAGAGAGAGGGTGAGAGGGGGGAGAGAGACCAAGAGTGATTTTAAACAATTTAGATCATTCTACTGGAAATGCTAAGCATGCGCAGTAGAACGTGATGGAATCCATCAGCGGATTCCGCCGCTTAGTGGATTACGGCGGAATCTGCCCCCATAGACAATCATTAGACACCTTGGCAGATTCTAATGGAATCCGTCAAGGAGCATTTTTTTAACGACCCAAAAAACGCTACATGCAGCGTTTCCTCCGCCCGACGCTGTATCAAAATAACGACTCAGCGTCGTCCAGCGGATGGAACGCAGACACTTGCGTTACAGTGCGTCGTCAATACAAGTCTATGGAGAATAGCACAGTGCGTTAACGGACTGCGCTATTCTCCATAGCGGCGGATTGCGCTGAACGCAAGTGTGAAAGCTCCCTAAGCCCCAACCCACAGGATACCCCAAAGTGCAAGTCAGTGACCCAACTACGCCACAGAGACACAGAGGGACGGGGACCGGAGGAGACGCAGCTGCGGCATCGCAGGGCTTCCCCGCACCACAGAAACACAGAGGATGGATGGGGACCGGAGGAGATGCAACTGCGGCATCGCAGGGCTTCCCCGCGCCACAAAGACACAGAGGATGGACGAGGACCAGAGGAGATGCAGCTACAGCATCGCAGGGCTTCCCCACGCCACAGAGACACATAGAGGGACTGGGACTGGAGGAGACGCAGCTGCGGCATCGCAGGGCTTCCCCACACCACAGAGACACATAGAGGGACGGGGACAGGAGGAGTCTCAGCTGCGGCGCACTAGGAACCCAGCACCCAGCACGCAGCTCTCCCACTAACCAACGATAAATGCAGGGGAAGCACATGGCTACTTAAATATTAACAGTAGAGTTGAGCGCGGTTCGTGGTTCGTGGTTCTCCAGTTCGCGGCTCGAGTGATTTTGGGGCATGTTCTAGATCGAACTAGAACTCGAGCTTTTTGCAAAAGCTCGGTAGTTCTAGAAACGTTCGAGAACGGTTCTAGCAGCCAAAAAACAGCTAAATCATAGCTTGGTTTCTGCTGTAATAGTGTAAGTCACTCTGTGAATCAAACTATTATCACATTTCAGTGTATAGTGTGCGTGAACAGCGCCTTCAGATCACTGCTGTTTCTATAATGGCGATCGCCATTTTTTTTTTTTTTTTTTCTTGTCTTCCTTCCCTAAGCGCGCGCGTCTTGTGGGGCGGGCCAGCATGTCAGCCAATCCCAGACACACACACAGCTAAGTGGACTTTGAGCCAGAGAAGCAACGGCATGTGTGATAGGATCTGCATGTCACATGTCCCTGCATTATAAAACCGGACATTTTCTTCACGGACGCCATTATCTGCCTTCTGCGTCTTTGGTGTCAGACATCACTGTCGCAGCTCCGTCTTCCTGAGTCCTATAGCCGATACAGCTGTATGCGCTGCATACACAGCGTTAGACAGCTTAGGGAGAGCACTTTATAGCAGTCCTTTTAAGGGCTCCAACCGGCAGGGTCAGAGAGCCATAGGTGACAGGTCCTGCAAACAGCAACAGCGTCTGTGTAGCCCAGGTCAGGGATTTCCTACCTGCATTTCACCATTAGGAGGGAATAGAAAGGCAGGCTTCCATTCCTCTACCCAGAGCACCACAATCCTGCCACTGTACCCTCTTGTCCTCTGCACACTCCAACTGATAACTAAGCCATTATACTAGCAAACACTCAGTGTACCTAGTGGCATCCTATACGTGGCTATTGGACTTTGCTATAGTCCCACTAGTGCAAAGACATTTGCAGAGCGCGTCTGCCTGCATTGCACACTACAACTCATTCTAACCAAGCCATTATACTAGCAAACACTCAGTGTACCTAGTGGCATCCTATACGTGGCTATTGGACTTTGCTATAGTCCCACTAGTGCAAAGACATTTGCAGAGCGCGTCTGCCTGCATTGCACACTACAACTCATTCTAACCAAGCCATTATACTAGCAAACACTCAGTGTACCTAGTGGCATCCTATACGTGGCTATTGGACTTTGCTATAGTCCCACTAGTGCAAAGACATTTGCAGAGCGCGTCTGCCTGCATTGCACACTACAACTCATTCTAACCAAGCCATTATACTAGCAAACACTCAGTGTACCTAGTGGCATCCTATACGTGGCTATTGGACTTTGCTATAGTCCCACTAGTGCAAAGACATTTGCAGAGCGCGTCTGCCTGCATTGCACACTACAACTCATTCTAACCAAGCCATTATACTAGCAAACACTCAGTGTACCTAGTGGCATCCTATACGTGGCTATTGGACTTTGCTATAGTCCCACTAGTGCAAAGACATTTGCAGAGCGCGTCTGCCTGCATTGCACACTCCAACTCATTAAAACCAAGCCATTATACTAGCAAACACTCAGTGTACCTAGTGGCATCCTATACGTGGCTATTGGACTTTGCTATAGTCCCACTAGTGCAAAGACATTTGCATAGCGCGTCTGCCGGCATTGCACACTCAAACTCATTTTAACTAAGCCATTATACTAGCAAACACTCAGTGTACCTAGTGGCATCCTATACGTGGCTATTGGACTTTGCTATAGTCCCACTAGTGCAAAGACATTAGCAGAGCACATCTGCCTGCATTGCACACTACAACTCATTCTAACCAAGCCATTATACTAGCAAACACTCAGTGTACCTAGTGGCATCCTATACGTGGCTATTGGACTTTGCTATAGTCCCACTAGTGCAAAGACATTTGCATAGCGCGTCTGCCTGCATTGCACACTCAAACTCATTTTAACTAAGCCATTATACTAGCAAACACTCAGTGTACCTAGTGGCATCCTATACGTGGCTATTGGACTTTGCTATAGTCCCACTAGTGCAAAGACATTAGCAGAGCACATCTGCCTGCATTGCACACTACAACTCATTCTAACCAAGCCATTATACTAGCAAACACTCAGTGTACCTAGTGGCATCCTATACGTGGCTATTGGACTTTGCTATAGTCCCACTAGTGCAAAGACATTTGCAGAGCACGTCTGCCTGCATTGCACACTACAACTCATTGTTACTAAGCCATTATACTAGCAAACACTCAGTGTACCTAGTTGTATCCTAAACGTGGCTATTGTACTTTTGTCTATTCACAGTATTGGAACGATATTTGCAGCACGTCTGCCTGCATTGCACACTCTAACTTTTTTAAACTCAGCCATTTATAGTAGCAAACACTCAGTGTACCTAGTTGTATCCTAAACGTGGCTATTGTACTTTTGTCAATTCACAGTATTGGAACGTTATTTGCAGCACGTCTGCCTGCATTGCACACTCAAACTTTTTTAAACTCAGCCATTTATAGTAGCAAACACTCAGTGTACCTAGTTGTATCCTAAACGTGGCTATTGTACTTTTGTCTATTCACAGTATTGGAACGATATTTGCAGCACGTCTGCCTGCATTGCACACTCTAACTTTTTTAAACTCAGCCATTATACTAGCAAACACTCAGTGTACCTAGTTGTATCCTAAACGTGGCTATTGTACTTTTGTCAATTCACAGTATTGGAACGTTATTTGCAGCACGTCTGCCTGCATTGCACACTCAAACTTTTTTAAACTCAGCCATTTATAGTAGCAAACACTCAGTGTACCTAGTTGTATCCTAAACGTGGCTATTGTACTTTTGTCTATTCACAGTATTGGAACGATATTTGCAGCACGTCTGCCTGCATTGCACACTCTAACTTTTTTAAACTCAGCCATTATACTAGCAAACACTCAGTGTACCTAGTGGCATCCTATACGTGGCTATTGGACTTTGCTATAGTCCCACTAGTGCAAAGACATTAGCAGAGCACATCTGCCTGCATTGCACACTACAACTCATTCTAACCAAGCCATTATACTAGCAAACACTCAGTGTACCTAGTGGCATCCTATACGTGGCTATTGGACTTTGCTATAGTCCCACTAGTGCAAAGACATTTGCATAGCGCGTCTGCCTGCATTGCACACTCAAACTCATTTTAACTAAGCCATTATACTAGCAAACACTCAGTGTACCTAGTGGCATCCTATACGTGGCTATTGGACTTTGCTATAGTCCCACTAGTGCAAAGACATTAGCAGAGCACATCTGCCTGCATTGCACACTACAACTCATTCTAACCAAGCCATTATACTAGCAAACACTCAGTGTACCTAGTGGCATCCTATACGTGGCTATTGGACTTTGCTATAGTCCCACTAGTGCAAAGACATTTGCAGAGCACGTCTGCCTGCATTGCACACTACAACTCATTGTTACTAAGCCATTATACTAGCAAACACTCAGTGTACCTAGTTGTATCCTAAACGTGGCTATTGTACTTTTGTCTATTCACAGTATTGGAACGATATTTGCAGCACGTCTGCCTGCATTGCACACTCTAACTTTTTTAAACTCAGCCATTTATAGTAGCAAACACTCAGTGTACCTAGTTGTATCCTAAACGTGGCTATTGTACTTTTGTCAATTCACAGTATTGGAACGTTATTTGCAGCACGTCTGCCTGCATTGCACACTCAAACTTTTTTAAACTCAGCCATTTATAGTAGCAAACACTCAGTGTACCTAGTTGTATCCTAAACGTGGCTATTGTACTTTTGTCTATTCACAGTATTGGAACGATATTTGCAGCACGTCTGCCTGCATTGCACACTCTAACTTTTTTAAACTCAGCCATTATACTAGCAAACACTCAGTGTACCTAGTTGTATCCTAAACGTGGCTATTGTACTTTTGTCAATTCACAGTATTGGAACGTTATTTGCAGCACGTCTGCCTGCATTGCACACTCAAACTTTTTTAAACTCAGCCATTTATAGTAGCAAACACTCAGTGTACCTAGTTGTATCCTAAACGTGGCTATTGTACTTTTGTCTATTCACAGTATTGGAACGATATTTGCAGCACGTCTGCCTGCATTGCACACTCTAACTTTTTTAAACTCAGCCATTATACTAGCAAACACTCAGTGTACCTAGTGGCATCCTATACGTGGCTATTGGACTTTGCTATAGTCCCACTAGTGCAAAGACATTTGCATAGCGCGTCTGCCGGCATTGCACACTCAAACTCATTTTAACTAAGCCATTATACTAGCAAACACTCAGTGTACCTAGTGGCATCCTATACGTGGCTATTGGACTTTGCTATAGTCCCACTAGTGCAAAGACATTAGCAGAGCACATCTGCCTGCATTGCACACTACAACTCATTCTAACCAAGCCATTATACTAGCAAACACTCAGTGTACCTAGTGGCATCCTATACGTGTCTATTGGACTTTGCTATAGTCCCACTAGTGCAAAGACATTTGCATAGCGCGTCTGCCTGCATTGCACACTCAAACTCATTTTAACTAAGCCATTATACTAGCAAACACTCAGTGTACCTAGTGGCATCCTATACGTGGCTATTGGACTTTGCTATAGTCCCACTAGTGCAAAGACATTAGCAGAGCACATCTGCCTGCATTGCACACTACAACTCATTCTAACCAAGCCATTATACTAGCAAACACTCAGTGTACCTAGTGGCATCCTATACGTGGCTATTGGACTTTGCTATAGTCCCACTAGTGCAAAGACATTTGCAGAGCACGTCTGCCTGCATTGCACACTACAACTCATTGTTACTAAGCCATTATACTAGCAAACACTCAGTGTACCTAGTTGTATCCTAAACGTGGCTATTGTACTTTTGTCTATTCACAGTATTGGAACGATATTTGCAGCACGTCTGCCTGCATTGCACACTCTAACTTTTTTAAACTCAGCCATTTATAGTAGCAAACACTCAGTGTACCTAGTTGTATCCTAAACGTGGCTATTGTACTTTTGTCAATTCACAGTATTGGAACGTTATTTGCAGCACGTCTGCCTGCATTGCACACTCAAACTTTTTTAAACTCAGCCATTTATAGTAGCAAACACTCAGTGTACCTAGTTGTATCCTAAACGTGGCTATTGTACTTTTGTCTATTCACAGTATTGGAACGATATTTGCAGCACGTCTGCCTGCATTGCACACTCTAACTTTTTTAAACTCAGCCATTATACTAGCAAACACTCAGTGTACCTAGTTGTATCCTAAACGTGGCTATTGTACTTTTGTCAATTCACAGTATTGGAACGTTATTTGCAGCACGTCTGCCTGCATTGCACACTCAAACTTTTTTAAACTCAGCCATTTATAGTAGCAAACACTCAGTGTACCTAGTTGTATCCTAAACGTGGCTATTGTACTTTTGTCAATTCACAGTATTGGAACGTTATTTGCAGCACGTCTGCCTGCATTGCACACTCAAACTTTTTTAAACTCAGCCATTTATAGTAGCAAACACTCAGTGTACCTAGTTGTATCCTAAACGTGGCTATTGTACTTTTGTCTATTCACAGTATTGGAACGTTATTTGCAGCACGTCTGCCTGCATTGCACACTCTAACTTTTTTAAACTCAGCCATTATACTAGCAAACACTCACTGTACCTAGTTGTATCCTAAACGTGGCTATTGTACTTTTGTCAATTCACAGTATTGGAACGTTATTTGCAGCACGTCTGCCTGCATTGCACACTCAAACTTTTTTAAACTCAGCCATTTATAGTAGCAAACACTCAGTGTACCTAGTTGTATCCTAAACGTGGCTATTGTACTTTTGTCTATTCACAGTATTGGAACGTTATTTGCAGCACGTCTGCCTGCATTGCACACTCAAACTTTTTTAAACTCAGCCATTATACTAGCAAACACTCACTGTACCTAGTTGTATCCTAAACGTGGCTATTGGACTTTTGTCAATTCACAGTATTGGAACGTTATTTGCAGCACGTCTGCCTGCATTGCACACTCTAACTTTTTTAAACTCAGCCATTATACTAGCAAACACTCACTGTACCAAGTTGTATCCTAAACGTGGCTATTGTACTTTTGTCAATTCACAGTATTGGAACGTTATTTGCAGCACGTCTGCCTGCATTGCACACTCTAACTTTTTTAAACTCAGCCATTATACTAGCAAACACTCACTGTACCTAGTTGTATCCTAAACGTGGCTATTGTACTTTTGTCAATTCACAGTATTGGAACGTTATTTGCAGCACGTCTGCCTGCATTGCACACTCAAACTTTTTTAAACTCAGCCATTTATAGTAGCAAACACTCAGTGTACCTAGTTGTATCCTAAACGTGGCTATTGTACTTTTGTCTATTCACAGTATTGGAACGTTATTTGCAGCACGTCTGCCTGCATTGCACACTCAAACTTTTTTAAACTCAGCCATTATACTAGCAAACACTCACTGTACCTAGTTGTATCCTAAACGTGGCTATTGTACTTTTGTCTATTCACACTACTGCAAATCTATGTGCAGCACCTCTGCATGACAACCTCGTGCTCTGTTTTTAATAAGCTATAATGATAGCACAAAATACTGCCATTTTGTGGCATCATAGAACTGGCTGTTGTATTCCATTAGTGCCCCACTGGTGACAAGCTATTTCTAGCACCTCTACATCACACCCTCATGCACATTTAGCTACGCTAATGTTATAGCAAACTCATGGAATTCATTGCTGCATTTCATAATTCGGAGGGATAGAAAGTCAGGCTTCCTTTAGCTTTTCCTTCTGTTCATAGACAGCATCTCCAAGACAAATTTCCCCTCCACGTCTAAGTGTGGAGAGGCAGCTAGTGCGCATGCGTGTGCCGATGTACCCCAGCTGCAGCATAATTACAGTGTTTCGCCTAGTGAGTATGCTCAGCCTGACTGTGCCATTCCTGACGCTAAGTCTTCATTTCGGGATACAGCGCATGCTCCCACACTAAGTGTGAAAAGCCTCTTTGCACAGGTGCTTGCATTCTGTGCCGGGTCTAAGTCCTGTTTTGTGCCTAGACACCATGCTAAAGCTGATAGTCTTTTTTCAGAGACTGTATTTCATGCTACTGAGCATGCTCAGGCACTTCCTGCATCAGAGACTAGGTCCGGTAATGAACTCTTTGGCCCTGGCCCTGATGTGGGGGTCCCATATAGACCACAGGGCATCAGGTGTCCTCCCAAATGGCTTGCAGAGGCCCACACCTATGACTTGTCACCGCATTATTGATGGTCAGACGATGACTGGTGAGGTGTTTGGGTCATGGCAGCCATGAGGTCATCATTGAAGTTGCGTTTCCAAATAGGACGCTAGTTATGCCACTCATGACGTGTCACTCTGCTTTTGTCTCCAGGAGGTGCATTGTGGTTCACCCTGGTTTGGGGCGGACCCAGGTTATAAAAGGGGCTGGAGCCAACAAGGAGGTGCGCAGTCTTCTATTATGCTCCGAAAGAGCACACCTCCATGTGTTGAACCCATTGCGGCTTTAGGCCAGAGGTAGGCAGGGATAGGGTGGTGGATGCAGGCCACCACCACAGTTGGTAACGCAGAACGGTTAAGACCAGCTCCTGTCCTAACAGTCCTGCTTGTGCAGCCCAGTGGCATTAACAGGCCTGCTGCTGCTGATGCGCCTGCTGTCCACAGGTGTGGCCCCTACGCACACGGTCAGCGTACTCAATGGCCCCTGTGTTGTTAACAGGGAGTTCCTGGGCTGGGTGGGCATGTGGACCCTGTGACGCTAACAGGGCTCACAGTCTCCAGATCCGAATGGCGTCTAACTCGGTTCAGGCTACTATTAGTTTCATAGCCACACAGCTCTGTATCCTCCACCAAACCTTCAAGTTGCCAACCTCTCCTTTTCCAACTGGGAGCACGGTGGACACTGACTGCTGAAGGTGATATATACCTTTCTCTTTCTTTTCTTATTAATTTTTGTTATATAGCGGTCACAGATTATATACCACTTTATCCAAATCTGCCAGTCCCACTGTAACAGATGTTGTTTCTTCAGCAAATGTTACAGTTGTTTAACCACCAAATCCACGGACCAAAATTTTTTTCCCCTTTCCAACACACCTGTTCCCCTTTCCAACAGCATCTGTCCTTTTTCAACTCATTTTGGGATATGACCAAAAGTGCAACTGTGCAGGGACACCGTACTCAACGCCATCTCAGCACAGCAGCCATCCCTCGGTCCCTCCGATGTGGACAAGTAAAAGACCATTTCCTCCTATCCATGACAAAGTGTTGAGATTCACTCTGTGCAGCACTGGTGTTTAGTGGAAAAGTAGATCTAAGATTGCGTACCACATTCTGCAGATACTCCTGTATACGTGCGTCTATTTCTATGGCAGGAATTAGTTCGCCAAATTTTGTCTTGTACCGGGGATCTAACAGTGTGGCAACCCAGTATTCAGGATTACTTCAAATTCATACAATCCGAGGGTCATGTAGGTAGTGCAGCAAGAAGGCGCTCATGTGTCTTGTGCATCCAGGAGGACCAAGTCCTTGGTGTGTTGGTGGCAGAGAGGTGAGAATCGTGCATCCTTCCTCTGCCCTCTACCCACAACCTCGCACAACCGAAATGTGAGCAAGCTCTCACTCATCTGCTGAGTCTTCCATGCCCATCGCCAGTTCGTCCTCCATTTCTTCATGGGCTCCTGCACTTTCATCAACACTTTTTGCTGATACTATGCGCCCTTGTTAATCCCTCTCCCTCACCATGACTGCCGCATAGGTGCCGCTGACCATCTGGACCTCGTAGATCTTGTTATCCCTTCCGCATATGACTCCTCCTGTACTTCCTCCCCTTCCTCTTGTCCCAACACCTGACTCCGAATAATAATTACAGTGTGCTCCATCATGTAGATGACCAGAATTGTCACGCTGAGAATGACATTGCCAGTGCTAAACATCTTCGTCGACATTTCAAAACTGTGTAGCAGGGTGCATAGGTCCTTGATCTGACACCACTCCAGCAGCGTGATCTGCACCACCTCTGGATCAACTTATCCCAGGCTATATGTCTTACCGTATTTCAGCAGGGCTCTGCGGTGCTGCCACACACGCTGCAACATGTGCAGATTCCAATTCCTGCGTGTCGGAACATCGCATTTCCGGCGTTTAACTGCCAGACCCTAAGACTTCCGGAGTGATGAAAGTTGTTGAGCTGCTGTGTGCGCACGATGGAAGTGAGCACATAGCGAGCGTGCCCGCTGCACAAGGCCATGTAGGCCGTGATGGTGTTTTAAAAATTGCTGGAGAATTCGGATCAACACGTGAGCCATAAAAGGCACGTGTGTCACATTGCCCTGAGGATGGCCCGCAGCCAGGTTTGCATCATTGCCGCACACGGCTGTTAAGTCACCAACGGAGTCCGCTCCGTCAATTTGTACTCCGGTCGCCAGGTGACAACGTGTTCCTTTCATGAATAGTGCTGATGATGGGAGAGTAGTCGATGCCAGCGGCGCAGGTGGACGCAGGTTATGCTCACCCACTGGGCTGCATTACCTTGACAGATGCAGAATCTCTGGCTGAATGTAGCTGGTGGGTATCTCACAGATGAAATACCATCATTCAGCTACAACCAATGGGAAGACACCACACCCTTTTTTATGCCCATCCTGTCTGCAGACCACTGCCAGACATAGCTATGAACCTCTGGTTAATTTTACCCCCAGTTCAGTTTTATGATTTTGTGTGCTTGTTACCTGACTACTTTTCCTGCTTGCTGTTTATGTACCTTGTTGGCCGATACGCATTTCACCTCTGCTTGTTTTCTGATTAAGTCCTGGCCGTCCCATTCTGTTCCTGTTCCTCAATTAATGTTTTGACCCTGCCTGACTACTATTCTCTGTAATAGCGGTGTGACTCACATTTCCCATACATTTCAAAGTAAAACTTTGACCGCCTGATGGCATTGAGCTCTGCTGCCAGCATAGTAAGGAGGTGTGTGGTAGTCCTTGTGCGCAGTTGCAAGGAAGGGTGGCCTGACCACACAGGGTTTGCGCAAAGGTAGAGGACCCACACGAGGTTGAAGAGGCAGAAGCAGTGTATTAACTTCTACATACAGAACAAGGATTGAAACAACTCGTGGGGACGGCAAGACTTGTACAGCAGACCCTTCTCCATCTCTCACCATAGTTTGCCAGTGCCCAGTCAGTGACATGTAATGACCCTGTCTATGCTTACTGGTCCAAGTATCTGTGTTGAAATGCACCCTGTCGCACACAGATTTTCTCAAGGAAGTGGTGATGTTGTGTGCGACATGCCGGTGTAGCGCGGGCATGCTTTTCTTGGAGAAGCAGTGGTGATTGGGCATCTGGTACTGGGGCACAGCGACAGACATAAGGTCTGTAAAATCCTGTGTGTCCACTACGCGTAAAGGCAGCATTTCGGTAGCCAACAGCTTACAGAGGGATAGAGTCAACCACTTAGCTTTGTCATGGGTCGCAGTAAGTGGCCTTTTATTTGACCACATCTGAGGGACAGAGATCTGGCTGCTGTCTGTAGACGGTGTTGAGTAGGGTGTCCCTGGAAAAATGCAGGTTTGTGAGAAAAGTGCAGGCGGAGACATGATGTTGGCTTCATCTTGCCTTCAGATCTGTTCATCTTGTATCATTTTTAAAAAACACAGCAAGCAAGGGTTACTCCAAGCGGAGTCTCCCTTTTTTTCCAAAAATTGGGCCCCACACAGACACCTTATCAGTGGCAGCACTTGTGCCCTAGTTGCAAACAGGATGTTTTGATTTGCATCAAGCACATTCCAAATCCACAAGCATTTACTCTCCCCAGGATGACACAGGGGTAGTAAATTCCTTCTGGATCCATGACTTGTTCATTTTGATGAACGTCAGTCTGTCCACATTGTCACTGGACAGACGCGTGCGCTTATCTGTCAGCACACACCCAGCAGCACTGAAGACACGTTCAGAGACAACGCTGGCAGCTGGACACGACAAAATCTTCGAGGCGTAACTGGAGAGCTCTTGACATTTTTCTAGATTTGAAGCACAAAAGGAGCAAGGCTCCATTTGCAAAGTCATTGCATCGATGTTCATTTGGAGATACTCCTGTATCATCCTCTCCATCCGTTGACTATGTGTCAGACTTGTTGTCTCTGGTGGCCTTGCAAAGGAGGGTCTAAAAAAATTATGAAAAGATTCCATAAAATTGCTGTTACCAGCACCAGATACGGTCCTACTGGTACGGGTAGACTGTTGAAGATGACGAGGCCGTCCCATGTTTGTCAAGTTACAACTGGGAGAATCACTCCCTTCACCTGCACGGTTGTTTGGTGGAAAAGCCGAGCTAAGATCGAGTAACAGCTTCTGCTGATACTCCTGCATACGTGCGTCCCTTTCTATGGGTGGAATTATGTCACAAAATTTGGACTTGTCCCGGGGATCTAATAGTGTGGCAAGCCAGTAGTCATCATCACTTCTAATTTTGACAATACGAGGGTCATGTTGGAGGTAGTGCAACAAGAAGGCACTCATGTGTCTTGCGCAGCCATGCGCACCAAGTCCACGCTGTGTTTGTGGCATAGAGGTGCTAACCGTTCTTTCTTCCTCTGTCATCTCCCCCCAACCTCTTTCAACTGAAATTTGACCAAGGTCCCCCTCATCTGCTGAGTCTTCCATGTCCATGGACAGTTCGTCCTCCATATCTTCATGTCCTCCTGCACCTTCCTCAACATCTCACCTGCTACCATGCGCCCTTGTTGATCCCTGTCCCCCATGGTCCCATGCCTGCCGCGTTGGTGATGATGAACGTCTGGACCTTGGTGATGTTGTTGTGTCTTGCGCATATGAATCCTCCTGTAGTTCCTCCCCTTCCTGTTGTCCCACCCCCTGACTACGAATAGTGTTTAGCGTGTGCTCCAGCATGTAAATGACTGTAATCGTCATGCTGATAATGGCATTGTCAGCGCTAAACATATTCGTCGCCATGTCGAAACTGTGCAGAAGGGTGCATAGGTCCTTGATCTGAGATCACTCCATCAGGGTGATCTGCCCCACTTCTGCATCTCGTTGGCCCAGGCTATACATCATGACGTATTGCACCAGGGCTCGCCGGTGCTGCCACAGTCGCTGTAACATGTGGAGAGTTGAATTCCAGCGTGTCGCCACATCGCATTTCAGGCGATGAACCGGCAGGCCGAAAGACTTCTGGAGCGATGCAAGTCGCTCAGGTGCGGCGGTTGAACGGCGGAAGTGAGCACTGCAGACAGTTTCCGTGCCCTGGTCAGAAGGCCATCTAGGCCGGGATAGTGTGTTAAAAATTGCTGGACAACAAGGTTAAACACGTGAGCCATACAAGGCACGTGTGTCACCTTGCCCAGGCGAAGGGCCGCACCCAGGTTTGCAGCATTGTCGCACACGGCCTTACCAGGCTGCAGGTTGAGTGGAGACAACCATTTATCAAAATCAGTCTCCAGAGCTGCCCACAACTCAGTCGCTGTGTGACTCCTATTTCAAAGACATGTCAAGCTAAAGACCGCCTGATGCCGTTGCGCTCTGCTACCAGCATAGTAATGAGGGGTGCGTGATTCCTTCTGCGCAGTGAGAACGCTGGTGGCCTGACCAGGCAGGCTTGGGGCGGAGGTGGAGGACCCAGATGAGGTGGAGGATGCAGAAGCAGTGGCGGAACTTGGACAGACAGAGGATTGACACACAAGTCGTGGGGACGGCAAGACTTGTGCAGCAGACCCTTCACCATCTATCACCATAGTTACCCAGTGGCCAGTCAGCGACATGTAACGTCCCTGTCCATGCTTACTGGTCCAAGTATCGGTGGTGAAATGCACCCGTTCACACACAGAGTTTCTCAAGGAAGCGGTGATGTTGTGTGCGACATGCTGGTGTAGCGCGGGCACACCTTTCTTAGAGAAGTAGTGGCGACTAGGCATCTGGTACTGGGGCACAGCGACAGACATAAGGTCTCTAAAATCCTGTGTGTCCACTAGGCGGAAAGGCAGCATTTCTGTAGTCAACAGCTTACAGAGGGATAGAGTCAACCTCTTCGCTTTGTCATGGGTTGCAGGAAGTGGCCTTTTATTTGACCACATCTGAGGGACAGAGATCTGGCTGCTGTGTGTAGACGGTGTTGAGTCGGGTGTCCCTGGAAAAATGCAGCTTTGTGAGGAAAGTGCAGGCGGAGACATGATGTTGCCTTCATCCAAAGTTGGTGCTATCGATGTCTGAGAGAGCTGTACACACTCACTTGTTTCCCCTTCCAAACCAACTGACGACCTACCAAGCAAACTGCCTGTTGCGGTTACAGTGGTGGAAGTTGTGGGTGGAAAAACAGGTGTGACAGCTGTCCCCACAGTCCTAGAAGATGACGAGCGCGCGGATGCACTGGAAGGGGCAGGCGGTGGATGGTTCGCTCCGCTAGGCCGCATTGCAGCACGGTGAGCTTCCCATCGGGCCATATGATATTTATTCATGTGACGATTCATGGAAGAAGTTGTCAAACTGCTGAGGTTTTGACCTCTACTAAGAGAACCATGACAAATTTTACAGATCACATAATTTGGGCGATCTTTTTCTATGTCAAAAAAGGACCTGGCTAGGCAAGGCTTAGAGGCCATGCGACCTGTTGATCCACCCCGAATAATGCTCAGAGGCAGAGTGGTGGCTGAGGATGCAGTTGTAGACGTGCTACCAGTGCTCCGACTGTGTCCAGGAAGGCGCCAGGTTACTTCGACGTCGGTTGCATCCTCCTCCACCGCCTCTGTTGACCTCCTCGAGTGTCTGACTGTGGGTTGACAGTAGGTGTGATCTAGAACTTAATCATCAATTGTTGTGTTTGCACTCCCCTACCCCTCAGACCGAGTTTCTTCTTGCCCTGACCGAATATTTAAGTTGTCATCCCAATCGGGTATCTGCGTCTCATCTTCATCAGTATGTTCCTCATTGCCTATAACCACAGTTGTTGGAAAGGCAGCATTTTGGTAGCCAACAGTTTGCATATGATGAAAGTCAACCTCCAAGCCATTTCATGCCCTTCTAAAAGCATGTAAAACACAGCGAGGGGACTCCAACCACAGTCTCCCTCGTTGCCACTAACTGGGCCACACACACCCCACTTGACTGGCATCGGTTGAGCCCCCTTTTGAAAAAGAAAAAGATGCTTTGCATGAAGCACTCTCAAAAATACGCGTGCCTTTCCCGTCCCCTGGCTGACCCAGGGGAAGAAAAGTCCTCTGAGAGCCATGACTTGTTCATCTTGGTTCTTTTAGAGACACAGCGAGGGGACTCCAACCACAGTCTCCCTCGTTGCCACTAACTGGGCCACACACACCCCACTTGACTGGCATCGGTTGAGCCCCCTTTTGAAAAAGAAAAAGATGCTTTGCATGAAGCACTCTCAAAAATACGCGTGCCTTTCCCGTCCCCTGGCTGACCCAGGGGAAGAAAAGTCCTCTGAGAGCCATGACTTGTTCATCTTGGTTCTTTTAGAGACACAGCGAGGGGACTCCAACCACAGTCTCCCTCGTTGCCACTAACTGGGCCACACACACCCCACTTGACTGGCATCGGTTGAGCCCCCTTTTGAAAAAGAAAAAGATGCTTTGCATGAAGCACTCTCAAAAATACGCGTGCCTTTCCCGTCCCCTGGCTGACCCAGGGGAAGAAAAGTCCTCTGAGAGCCATGACTTGTTCATCTTGGTTCTTTTAGAGACACAGCGAGGGGACTCCAACCACAGTCTCCCTCGTTGCCACTAACTGGGCCACACACACCCCACTTGACTGGCATCGGTTGAGCCCCCTTTTGAAAAAGAAAAAGATGCTTTGCATGAAGCACTCTCAAAAATACGCGTGCCTTTCCCGTCCCCTGGCTGACCCAGGGGAAGAAAAGTCCTCTGAGAGCCATGACTTGTTCATCTTGGTTCTTTTAGAGACACAGCGAGGGGACTCCAACCACAGTCTCCCTCGTTGCCACTAACTGGGCCACACACACCCCACTTGACTGGCATCGGTTGACCCCCCCTTTTGACAAAGAAAAAGATGCTTTGCATGAAGCACTCTCAAAAATACGCGTGCCTTTCCCGTCCCCTGGCTGACCCAGGGGAAGAAAAGTCCTCTGAGAGCCATGACTTGTTCATCTTGGTTCTTTTAGAGACACAGCGAGGGGACTCCAACCACAGTCTCCCTCGTTGCCACTAACTGGGCCACACACACCCCACTTGACTGGCATCGGTTGACCCCCCCTTTTGACAAAGAAAAAGATGCTTTGCATGAAGCACTCTCAAAAATACGCGTGCCTTTCCCGTCCCCTGGCTGACCCAGGGGAAGAAAAGTCCTCTGAGAGCCATGACTTGTTCATCTTGGTTCTTTTAGAGACACAGCGAGGGGACTCCAACCACAGTCTCCCTCGTTGCCACTAACTGGGCCACACACACCCCACTTGACTGGCATCGGTTGAGCCCCCTTTTGAAAAAGAAAAAGATGCTTTGCATGAAGCACTCTCAAAAATACGCGTGCCTTTCCCGTCCCCTGGCTGACCCAGGGGAAGAAAAGTCCTCTGAGAGCCATGACTTGTTCATCTTGGTTCTTTTAGAGACACAGCGAGGGGACTCCAACCACAGTCTCCCTCGTTGCCACTAACTGGGCCACACACACCCCACTTGACTGGCATCGGTTGAGCCCCCTTTTGAAAAAGAAAAAGATGCTTTGCATGAAGCACTCTCAAAAATACGCGTGCCTTTCCCGTCCCCTGGCTGACCCAGGGGAAGAAAAGTCCTCTGAGAGCCATGACTTGTTCATCTTGGTTCTTTTAGAGACACAGCGAGGGGACTCCAACCACAGTCTCCCTCGTTGCCACTAACTGGGCCACACACACCCCACTTGACTGGCATCGGTTGACCCCCCCTTTTGACAAAGAAAAAGATGCTTTGCATGAAGCACTCTCAAAAATACGCGTGCCTTTCCCGTCCCCTGGCTGACCCAGGGGAAGAAAAGTCCTCTGAGAGCCATGACTTGTTCATCTTGGTTCTTTTAGAGACACAGCGAGGGGACTCCAACCACAGTCTCCCTCGTTGCCACTAACTGGGCCACACACACCCCACTTGACTGGCATCGGTTGACCCCCCCTTTTGACAAAGAAAAAGATGCTTTGCATGAAGCACTCTCAAAAATACGCGTGCCTTTCCCGTCCCCTGGCTGACCCAGGGGAAGAAAAGTCCTCTGAGAGCCATGACTTGTTCATCTTGGTTCTTTTAGAGACACAGCGAGGGGACTCCAACCACAGTCTCCCTCGTTGCCACTAACTGGGCCACACACACCCCACTTGACTGGCATCGGTTGACCCCCCCTTTTGACAAAGAAAAAGATGCTTTGCATGAAGCACTCTCAAAAATACGCGTGCCTTTCCCGTCCCCTGGCTGACCCAGGGGAAGAAAAGTCCTCTGAGAGCCATGACTTGTTCATCTTGGTTCTTTTAGAGACACAGCGAGGGGACTCCAACCACAGTCTCCCTCGTTGCCACTAACTGGGCCACACACACCCCACTTGACTGGCATCGGTTGACCCCCCCTTTTGACAAAGAAAAAGATGCTTTGCATGAAGCACTCTCAAAAATACGCGTGCCTTTCCCGTCCCCTGGCTGACCCAGGGGAAGAAAAGTCCTCTGAGAGCCATGACTTGTTCATCTTGGTTCTTTTAGAGACACAGCGAGGGGACTCCAACCACAGTCTCCCTCGTTGCCACTAACTGGGCCACACACACCCCACTTGACTGGCATCGGTTGACCCCCCCTTTTGACAAAGAAAAAGATGCTTTGCATGAAGCACTCTCAAAAATACGCGTGCCTTTCCCGTCCCCTGGCTGACCCAGGGGAAGAAAAGTCCTCTGAGAGCCATGACTTGTTCATCTTGGTTCTTTTAGAGACACAGCGAGGGGACTCCAACCACAGTCTCCCTCGTTGCCACTAACTGGGCCACACACACCCCACTTGACTGGCATCGGTTGACCCCCCCTTTTGACAAAGAAAAAGATGCTTTGCATGAAGCACTCTCAAAAATACGCGTGCCTTTCCCGTCCCCTGGCTGACCCAGGGGAAGAAAAGTCCTCTGAGAGCCATGACTTGTTCATCTTGGTTCTTTTAGAGACACAGCGAGGGGACTCCAACCACAGTCTCCCTCGTTGCCACTAACTGGGCCACACACACCCCACTTGACTGGCATCGGTTGAGCCCCCTTTTGAAAAAGAAAAAGATGCTTTGCATGAAGCACTCTCAAAAATACGCGTGCCTTTCCCGTCCCCTGGCTGACCCAGGGGAAGAAAAGTCCTCTGAGAGCCATGACTTGTTCATCTTGGTTCTTTTAGAGACACAGCGAGGGGACTCCAACCACAGTCTCCCTCGTTGCCACTAACTGGGCCACACACACCCCACTTGACTGGCATCGGTTGAGCCCCCTTTTGAAAAAGAAAAAGATGCTTTGCATGAAGCACTCTCAAAAATACGCGTGCCTTTCCCGTCCCCTGGCTGACCCAGGGGAAGAAAAGTCCTCTGAGAGCCATGACTTGTTCATCTTGGTTCTTTTAGAGACACAGCGAGGGGACTCCAACCACAGTCTCCCTCGTTGCCACTAACTGGGCCACACACACCCCACTTGACTGGCATCGGTTGACCCCCCCTTTTGACAAAGAAAAAGATGCTTTGCATGAAGCACTCTCAAAAATACGCGTGCCTTTCCCGTCCCCTGGCTGACCCAGGGGAAGAAAAGTCCTCTGAGAGCCATGACTTGTTCATCTTGGTTCTTTTAGAGACACAGCGAGGGGACTCCAACCACAGTCTCCCTCGTTGCCACTAACTGGGCCACACACACCCCACTTGACTGGCATCGGTTGAGCCCCCTTTTGAAAAAGAAAAAGATGCTTTGCATGAAGCACTCTCAAAAATACGCGTGCCTTTCCCGTCCCCTGGCTGACCCAGGGGAAGAAAAGTCCTCTGAGAGCCATGACTTGTTCATCTTGGTTCTTTTAGAGACACAGCGAGGGGACTCCAACCACAGTCTCCCTCGTTGCCACTAACTGGGCCACACACACCCCACTTGACTGGCATCGGTTGAGCCCCCTTTTGAAAAAGAAAAAGATGCTTTGCATGAAGCACTCTCAAAAATACGCGTGCCTTTCCCGTCCCCTGGCTGACCCAGGGGAAGAAAAGTCCTCTGAGAGCCATGACTTGTTCATCTTGGTTCTTTTAGAGACACAGCGAGGGGACTCCAACCACAGTCTCCCTCGTTGCCACTAACTGGGCCACACACACCCCACTTGACTGGCATCGGTTGAGCCCCCTTTTGAAAAAGAAAAAGATGCTTTGCATGAAGCACTCTCAAAAATACGCGTGCCTTTCCCGTCCCCTGGCTGACCCAGGGGAAGAAAAGTCCTCTGAGAGCCATGACTTGTTCATCTTGGTTCTTTTAGAGACACAGCGAGGGGACTCCAACCACAGTCTCCCTCGTTGCCACTAACTGGGCCACACACACCCCACTTGACTGGCATCGGTTGACCCCCCCTTTTGACAAAGAAAAAGATGCTTTGCATGAAGCACTCTCAAAAATACGCGTGCCTTTCCCGTCCCCTGGCTGACCCAGGGGAAGAAAAGTCCTCTGAGAGCCATGACTTGTTCATCTTGGTTCTTTTAGAGACACAGCGAGGGGACTCCAACCACAGTCTCCCTCGTTGCCACTAACTGGGCCACACACACCCCACTTGACTGGCATCGGTTGAGCCCCCTTTTGAAAAAGAAAAAGATGCTTTGCATGAAGCACTCTCAAAAATACGCGTGCCTTTCCCGTCCCCTGGCTGACCCAGGGGAAGAAAAGTCCTCTGAGAGCCATGACTTGTTCATCTTGGTTCTTTTAGAGACACAGCGAGGGGACTCCAACCACAGTCTCCCTCGTTGCCACTAACTGGGCCACACACACCCCACTTGACTGGCATCGGTTGACCCCCCCTTTTGACAAAGAAAAAGATGCTTTGCATGAAGCACTCTCAAAAATACGCGTGCCTTTCCCGTCCCCTGGCTGACCCAGGGGAAGAAAAGTCCTCTGAGAGCCATGACTTGTTCATCTTGGTTCTTTTAGAGACACAGCGAGGGGACTCCAACCACAGTCTCCCTCGTTGCCACTAACTGGGCCACACACACCCCACTTGACTGGCATCGGTTGACCCCCCCTTTTGACAAAGAAAAAGATGCTTTGCATGAAGCACTCTCAAAAATACGCGTGCCTTTCCCGTCCCCTGGCTGACCCAGGGGAAGAAAAGTCCTCTGAGAGCCATGACTTGTTCATCTTGGTTCTTTTAGAGACACAGCGAGGGGACTCCAACCACAGTCTCCCTCGTTGCCACTAACTGGGCCACACACACCCCACTTGACTGGCATCGGTTGAGCCCCCTTTTGAAAAAGAAAAAGATGCTTTGCATGAAGCACTCTCAAAAATACGCGTGCCTTTCCCGTCCCCTGGCTGACCCAGGGGAAGAAAAGTCCTCTGAGAGCCATGACTTGTTCATCTTGGTTCTTTTAGAGACACAGCGAGGGGACTCCAACCACAGTCTCCCTCGTTGCCACTAACTGGGCCACACACACCCCACTTGACTGGCATCGGTTGAGCCCCCTTTTGAAAAAGAAAAAGATGCTTTGCATGAAGCACTCTCAAAAATACGCGTGCCTTTCCCGTCCCCTGGCTGACCCAGGGGAAGAAAAGTCCTCTGAGAGCCATGACTTGTTCATCTTGGTTCTTTTAGAGACACAGCGAGGGGACTCCAACCACAGTCTCCCTCGTTGCCACTAACTGGGCCACACACACCCCACTTGACTGGCATCGGTTGAGCCCCCCTTTTGACAAAGAAAAAGATGCTTTGCATGAAGCACTCTCAAAAATACGCGTGCCTTTCCCGTCCCCTGGCTGACCCAGGGGAAGAAAAGTCCTCTGAGAGCCAGGTCCACATTGTCAGTGGACAGACACGTGTGCTTATCTGCCAGCAGACCCCCAGCAGCACTGAAGACAGGTTCCGAGAGAACGCTGGCTGCAGGACACGACAAGATCCTCAAGGCGTACGTGGCGAGCTCAGGCAATTTATCCAGATTGGAAGCCTAAAATGAGCAGGGCTCAAGTTGCACAATAATGGAATCGATGTTTCTTTGCATATACTCATATATCTGTGTGTCTCCCTCTTTTTCCTTGTCCAGCTGTTTTGTTTTCACATGAGTATATGTCCTTGTCACTTTCCCATGTGTTTGTGTTATGTTGTGAGTTGTTTGTCACCTTTTGGACACCTTTCAGGGTGTTTTCTAGGTGTTTTACTGTGTTTGTGATTGCCTGCCATTGTTTCCTATGGGCTCGAGTTCGGTTCGTCGAACGTTCGACGAGCCGAACTCGAGCCAGACCCCCGTTCGGCGAACCGCCTCGAGCCGAACCGGGACCGGTTCGCTCATCTCTAATTAACAGTGCTGTGAATGTTAAGGAGCCGCTCATTACTATTCATGAGCGGCTACTTAACATTCACTGCAGTGTTAATATTTAAGTAGCCAGCATTCATCGGTGGTTAGTGGGAGAACAGCGTCCCGGAGTGCTCATGAGCCAATCATTACTATTCATGACCAGCGGGAAATGAAGCCACACACACACACACCACGACTCCCACACAGCCTAACATAAACACACATACACCGGCACACACAAACCACCACGCACACACACTGCCGTGCACACACACACACACAACAACCCCGCTCATATCAAACGCGCACCCCACACACCCACAACCACCTACACATGGGCGCACACACACAGCCGGACACAAACACCCCCACACACACACATCACCCCACAATCACACACCCCCACTCACACATCGCGGCACACAGACAAATACACACACCGCACAAAACACCCAACCCACAACACACACACATCGCCCCACATACGCACCGCAACACCCACACAACGCAATACACACACACTGTGCAACACAAACACCGCCCTACACAGACACCCACATACCAGGATTGGTGCCATACAAAAATGGAGAGAATACCAGGATGGGACACAGACCAGGATGCTGCATACACAAGGATCCTGCCTATACCGCGATGGGACCACATACCAGGATGGGGCCACATAATAGCATCAACCCACAAACCATAATGGGGTCCATACAAGGATGGAGACTATACCCGGATGGGTATTTACATCTTCATGTTAAACATTCACAATTTGTAAACAATACAATTTATCTTTGACAAAAAATATATTGTGTCTTCCTTCCATTATTAGAAATATCAAATATTTGATATTTCTAGTGAGTCTTTTTCTAACTGAGCACTCCGCCCTAAGACCTGGCTGTGTTCATAACCATTGTAGCAGGAGCCTAGCTGCCCATATATGGAGGTTTGTAGTCCAAATAGTGGCATTTTGCCCAGATATGGATGTTTTTAACCTAGATAGTGGCATTTAAGTTAGGTACCCGGATTACAGAGATATACCTTGCCATTGGTTTCCGGGCTTACATGCATTGGCCAATACATAAACTAAATATCTCTCTTTTGCAGTAATGCAGTGCCATATTTTCCCTTGTACATTTTTGGCTTTTTCAGTGTGCGACTGTATGCATTCCTTCCATTATTAGTCAAAAATCATACATTAACTACACAATAAATTCTAGAATACCCGATGCGTTAGAATCAGGCCACCATCTAGTGTATCCATAAAAATGGACGTCACTAGGATGGTATACGAATGTCCGTGTGACGTCTGTGTTTTTCCTCATACCCATTGACTTGTATTGGCAAGATTTGTACGATTTCGGCAACAAATCGCAGCATGTTGCGACTTTTCGCTCATCCAGAATCTGAATGAGAAAAAAGCTGACCAACTGCTCTGCCTCATTGTCTAACAGTAGTCCGAGTGCAATGCAAGATTTTCTCACATTGCACTCGTGCAAGTCATAGGGGCATGTGAGCGTAGCCTAAGGCTAAGATTATGTACCGCCCTGGGGCTCGGCCGGCTGCCGAGCCGCTCGGATCCGTGCTCATCGGTGGGTGGCTCGAGCTCCTCACGGACCCGGGGGTCATGTCACTCTGAAAGGGGGTTTGGCGCTACACGTAGGGGCTTCGGTGGGGAGGTCCACGGCTGGAGCCGCGAATGTTTGTAGGGGATTTGAGTTTGTGACGCCACCCATGGGTTGTGGTGAATGGATGGACATTACCGCTGCTGTTGACTAGGCTCCCGGGGACGGTGTTGCGTAGCTTGGTGTTGACCCCTCCGTGGGTAAGGGGATGATGGTCCCAGGGGCCAGAGGGAGGTGCTGAGGCGGGGGATTGGATGCGTGCTGGCGTGTCGGTGCGGTGCGCGGCCCGAAGGCACTGTTGTACTCACTATTACAAACACACTGGAGTCTCTGGTAAACCAAACAAGATGGTGGACAGTGCCCGCAGCCGGCTGCGCTTTTCCCCTTTTCAGGTTGATGATGTCCGCCTTTCTCCTGCACCTCACTTTTGTACAAATGATGACTCCTATGCCTGAGCAACGGTAGTCCGCTCCCCAGCCTGGTGTCTGCCGGTAGAGCCCTTTTGCCCACAGACGCTGGCCCGTCTGGTCTCGATGCCTGGGGGGTGGCTTTCTACCCCTATGGTTTGGCTGTTGTCTTCAGTCGGGTCTTAGGTGGGAATGGGCCTAAATTCCAGTCCTCAATCAGTTGATTTGACTCGGCCCGGTTGTTTCTGGGCCTCGTACTGGGTCTGAGTATCCCTCCTGGTGCTTCGGTTTCCAATCGGTTCCCTGGTTCGGTACCGGCGGGCCACCACCCATCCCCGGTCCTTACGGTTCCACCGGCTGTAATCTCAGCTTCTGCAGGCGGCCACCACCATCTGCCTCCTTGCCAGAGGTGACTGGGCTCCAACCCAGACATCTGGTGTTAGACTATAGCAGACCTGGGCACAGGTCTGCACTTGAACTCCACTCCACTTCACTGTCAAATCTAATCTCTCATGTTCTCCTGCCTCAGGGCCTGTGAACTCCTTGGTGGGCGAAGCCAACCGCCTGGCTCCGCCTCCTAGTGTGAACATCAAACCCGGAGGGAGGTGACAAGGTTTTGGAGTTTGGCTGCTGTCACCTTATTATGGGGGGGAGGTGTTTAAGTAAGGGCCTATCTGTGACAACCTGGCTAGTCCAGGGCGTCACATTCACATGTCCAGTAATCATCTGTTAAGCTACGGTCACACGACCGTATGACTCGCACGTGCAACGTGAGAAAATCTCGCATTGCACTCAGACTAATGTTAGTCATTGAGGCAGAGCAGTTGGTCAGCTTTTTTCTCATTCAGATTATGAATGAGCGAAAAGTCACAACATGCTGCAATTTGTTGCCGAAATCGTACAAATCTCGCCAATACAAGTCAATGGAAAAAAACGGACGTCACGTGGATAGCACATGGACCATCCTAGTGACTACTGTTTTTATGGATACATTACTATCATGTAGCACAGAACACAGTAAATGGTCCTGTAAGAGACTATAAATGAATAATAGCTGCTTAGAAAAAAATGAATTGCATTCTGACAACACACTAACAGCACACTGACAGCACACAGATGACAAGTGAGAAAAAATCGTCCTACTCTCCTGGATGAGAATGGGACTGTTTTTTCATACGCTCCTCTGACTCCAGCCTTAGGGCCCTTCTCCACTAGCGTTTTTGTCCTGCAAATTCCCTCGCATTGAGAAACGGATTGCAATCTTACAAATGGTTTCTAATGAGGCTGTCTCCATTTCCCCGTTTTGTTCTGACGATACACGGGCTCTCCATGAAATCGCAGCATGCTGCGATTTGATGCAATTCTCAGCTCTCTCACCCCCATGCAAGTCAGAATCCGGGTGGCATGCGCATGTCACACGGATCCTGACATTTGCATAACGCGTGAGACTGGCTACCGGAGAAATCTCCTGTAAAACCAGTCCTGACCGCTGTTGCCTGCACTGAACCCCGGAGCTGTCCCCTGAGCTCCAGAGTGCAGCCTGAACAGCGAGCGCCGAGTGCTTGATTCCCCGGCGACTGCTGTTCAGGTCAGCACAGCTGCAGACAGATCAGGCAGACGCTGGGGCTCAGATTACAGCTCTGGAGCTGAGTGCAGGTAACCCCGGCCAGGACTGGTTTTACAGGAGATTTCTCCCGTAGCCAGCCCTACACTGCTTACCTAAAAACTCACATAGCACCCGCATGACGCTCACATGTCATACGGATGCTATGTGAGGAAAAAAACACACACTGTACGCAGGACACACGCAGATCACACGCAGGATACTCGACTCACATTTTGAGCTGAGTATCGCTGTGATTTAAAAAACGCTAGTGGAGAAGGGGCCTAAGGCCTCTTCTCCACTGGCGTGTAAAAAAACACAGCGATACTCGGCTCAAAATGTGAGTCAAGTATCCTGCATGTGATCTGCGTGTGATATGCGTACAGTGTGTGTTTTTTTCCTCACATAGCATCCGTATGACATGTGAGCGTCATGCGAGTGCTATGTGAGTTTTTAGGTAAGCAGTGTAGGGCTAGCTACGGGAGAAATCTCCTGTAAAACCAGTCCTGGCCGGGGTTACCTGCACTCAGCTCCAGAGCTGTAACCTGAGCTCCAGCATCTGCCTGATCTGTTTGCAGCTGTGCTGACCTGAACAGCAATCGCCGGGGAATCAATCACTCGGCACTCGCTGTTCAGGCTGCACTCTGGAGCTCAGGTGACAGCTCCGGGGTTCAGTGCATGTAACCGCGGCCAGGACTGGTTTTACAGGAGATTCCTCCGGTAGCCAGTCTGATGCGGTATGCAAGTGTCAGGATCCGTGTGACATGCGTATGCCACCCGGATTCTGACTTGCATGGGGGTGAGAGAGCTGAGAATCGCATCAAATCGCAGCTGCGATTTCAAGGAGAGCCCGAGTATCGTCTGAGAAACACAGGGAAATGGAGACAGCATCATTAGAAACCATTTGCAAGATTGCAATCCGTTTCTCAATGCGATGGAATTTGGAGAAAAAAAAACGCTAGTGGAGAAGAGCCCTTAGGCCTCTTCTCCACTAGAGTTTTTTAAATCACAGCGATACTCGGCTCAAAATGTGAGTCGAGTATCCTGCGTGTGATCTGCGTGTGATATGCGTACAGTGTGTGTTTTTTTCCTCACATAGCATCCGTATGACATGTGAGCGTCATGCGAGTGCTAAGTGAGTTTTTAGGCAAGCAGCGTAGGGCTGGCTATGGGAGAAATCTCCTGTAAAACCAGTCCTGGCCGGGGTCACCTGCAGTCAGCTCCAGAGCTGTAACCTGAGCTCCAGCGTCTGCCTGATCTGTTTGCAGCTGTGCTGACCTGACCAGCAATCGCCGGGGAATCAATCACATGGCGCTCGCTGTTCAGGCTGCAATCTGGAGCTCAGGGGAAAGCTCCGGGGTTGAGTGCATGTAACCGCGGCCAGGACTGGTTTTACAGGAGATTTCTCCGGTAGCCAGTCTGACCCGGTATGCAAGTGTCAGGATCCGTGTGACATGCGCATGCCACCCGGATTCTGACTTGCGTGGGGGTGAGAGAGAGCTGAGAATCGCATCAAATCGCAGCATGCTGCGATTTCAAGGAGAGCCCGTGTATCGTCTGAGAAAAACAGGGAATTGGAGACAGCATCATTAGAAACCGTTTGCAAGATTGCAATCCGTTTCTCAATGCGATGGAATTAGTAGAAAAAAAACGCTAGTGGAGAAGAGGCCTTAGGCTGGAATCACACTTTCGAGTGTAAAATCTGACCGAGTCTCATGCTAGAAAGTAGCATGAGCTCTGTCCGAGTGTTGATCCGTGATTTTTCTCATGATTGTAGTCCATGTGAAATCTGTATGTGATCCTTTTTTATTCTCAGCAGCTATGTCATCTGCCATTCAGCTCTGCTACATGGCCGCTGACAGCAGACACAGACAGAGCCAAACGATCAGAATGAAGAATTTGAAGGAGAAAAGACATTGCATATATCGCACAACCCATAATATCATGTGAAAAAAGAACCTTTATTAACAGTGCACAATAATATTTAAAACCAATTAAAACATGCGATATAAACCGGATCCTGTACCCACAGGTAAAAAGTAATAGGTAATGGTACAATATTACAATAATACAATCACATAGCCCTGTCACAAGGGGAAATCTAATACAGCCTAGTATACCCTAACCAGGACACAAAAAGGATGTCACATATATAAAGGGTACACAGCCAATGGCAATAATGAAGTCTAAAGGATAGTGACCAGGCATGAAATCATGAAAAAGGCTCTATAGAGGGACCAACAACCACATGGTAATCACCCCAAACATGTGATGTAAATTGTTATATGCCCCTAAGGACATCATCACCCTGCTGGACAACAAGGAATGAAACCTCCATTAGATACCTGACAATCCAGGAGTATGATCAATTCAGAGTAAGGGGCAGCACACCTAAAATAGGGTGCAAAAGAGCGGTTATAGAAAGGCAGTGTAAGTCCTATAAGGCGATAAAAATATATCAAGAGGACAACGCTGCAAGGTCCATAGGAGAGCCAGTACCCAATGTGGGGGGGCGCATACCCGGGGTACAAAGGATCACCCCACGCGTATCGCCGCCGCTGCGGCTTCGTCAGGGAAAGTACAGTGCACTGTAAAAACAGGCTCCTATATAAGGAGACCGGTGAGGATTACTCACGATCAGCTGGGTCGTCGCTGGCGCGCGGTCCGGACCATAATTAGGAAGGCGCAGGTGCGTACGCAAGCGCAAAGCATACAAGCCGAGCCTCAGCATGGAAATATTCCCCCTGGGCTTGTGCGCAGGCGCTAAGGCCAGTACGGAGCGGCGAGAGGCTCAAAATAGTGCAGCAGATACACAAACAGTGTTATAGCTCGAAATGAGCATGCGCAAGAAGCAATATTATTTGAATGTGCCTAAATGGTGATCGGAGCAAAAAGGAGATCAAGAGGCCCCCGCTACCAAAAGGGCAGCCACATGTATGTATATCAGCAACGGAGAATAAAGAAGTCAAAAAAGCCCAACATGGATGCAAGCCCGAAATTATTATTATAATATACGGTGTAAAGAGTATATCATATTGCATTCCCAGTTTAACACAACCACATGGAGCAGAGCAGTATATACTGAATAATGGAATATAGTTTATCCACCAAACGCATAGCCTGATATATGTGGAATATATACAGATAAACACACCCAAGCTGACCATGAAGTGACATTAATGAGTCACAACAGTATGTCATACACATATATATAAGCCACATATGTGTACATACGTATAGCATGATGAAAAAACCTGCCCAAAAGAGACCCATACCACATGCCAACATATATGTATATGTGGATGGAAGGTGTGTTTGTGGAATAGGGGGCCAATTTGTAACTAAGAACACGGCCGAATGTTATCTGCCCGTCCCCAAGGGGAGGGGGTGGCTACAGGGCCATGTGCCAGGAACGCCCAGGGCGGGGGGGGGGGGGAGGGGGGGGGGGAAAGGGAAGGAGGGAGGGAGGGAGGGGGGGGGAAGGGGAAAGGGGGGGAGGAGGGAGGGGGGGGGGGAGGGGGGAGGGGGGGGAAGGGGGGAGGGGGGGGGAAAGGGACCACACGAATAATAATGTGGAAGTGGAACCTAGGAAAGAGGACATCTACAATGCAATACAGAGCTTAAAAGAGATCATAAGGCCAAGGTAATAGCAAGAGCCTATCATAATAATATATCAGTAATTCAATGGAGCATCACCAGGCAACACGATGCAAGGATAGACCCAACTGGAATTCACAAAAGACAAAATGGACACATGGAATTAAAATTTGAGTCAGTCTAGAATCCAAAAGATGAATGGTCAAAGACCCATGGTGTTCAACCAAATCGTGGTACCAAAATTACAGTGGTAGTACAGTCCACTCATCCGTGATGTTCGGAAAGGATGGTCCGAGGGAAACCACCATCATCCAAGGAATCCTGTGAACAGCAGCTCCTCATTGAGCCCGAATGGTGAAACGCTGTTCAAATTAAAGATCCATCTTGACTCCTGCTGCAATAACCATTTGGAACAGGAACCACCTCTGCCATGACCAACAAATTTCTGGAGACCCAGTACACGTGTATTCGTTGTCCGTCCACGATGATGCTTCAAGTAGTGGGTGGCAACAGGGGTGATGGATCTACCCTTCTCAAGGTCTGTGGAAGCAAGATTAATAGTTGAGAAATGCTTTTGGACTCTTTTACGAAGTTCCTGTGTAGTTTGTCCCACATACACAAGATTACAGGGACATATCAGGCAGTACACAACATTTCTAGTTTTGCAGTTTATATAACTGGAGAGAGTATAGTTCTTATCATCCTGCGGATTAATAAAATAGTTGGACATGGGATGCATAAAACTGCAAATATTACACTCACCACAGGGGAATGAACCTCTCAAGGTTGTACCCCTGTTGAGCCTAGTTGTGGGCCTTACAAAATGGCTCCTAGTAATAAGATCCCTTAGATTTGGAGCCCGTCGTGCTGTGATCTGCGGAGTTGGATGCACCATATCCATAGTTTGCAAATCCAGGGTTAGAGTCGACCAGCGATTCTGTAGTATCTCCATGATCCTACCCCATTGGTCATTAAAAGTGGTAATAAATCTCACCTTACTGTCAGTACGCTTTGGGGATGGTTGGATCAAAGAGGCCTGTGACTCAGATCGCGCTCTCTGGTAAGCCCTGGACAGCACCTTCCCAGGATAGCCACGTGCACGGAACCTGTTAGTGAGTGATTTGGCCTGTTGTTGGAAGTCCTGGTCATCCGAACAATTTCGCCTGACCCGGAGAAACTGGCCCATAGGCACTCCGTTCTTTATATGTTGTGGGTGGAAACTCTGGTATTCCAAGAGGCTGTTGGTAGCCGTATGCTTCCGGAAAAGTGTCGTCGTCAGATGGTCCCCTTTAATAGAGACAAGAAGGTCCAAGAAGGGCAAGGTAATGGATGAAATATTATGGGTCAAGAGGATGTTAAAAGAATTCATGTTAAGAGAAGCAATGAACTCATCACATTCATCTTTGGGTCCCGCCCATATGAAAAAAACGTCATCAATATAACGATACCAGTAGCGGACCCTGTCTCTGAAGATAGCTAAGGGAAAAACCTGGGTGGCCTCCCACCAACCTAGAAATAGGTTAGCGAAGGCCGGCGCACAACGTGCACCCATGGCAACGCCCGACACCTGCCTGTAAAATTTCCTATCAAAGAGGAAATAGTTATGCCGGAGCAAAAAGTCCAAAAGATCTATAAGAAAAGAGTCATGCATACGATCTGACTTGCCCTGCTTGTCCAGAAAATACTCCACTGCGTGCATCCCATCCTCATGTCGGATGTTGGAGTACAATGACTCCACATCGCAAGTAACCAGGAGTGCCCCTGGTGGAAGCTTGACACTTCTACAGATATTAATGAAATTTGAGGTGTCCTGCACAAAGGAGGGTAATCTAGTAACCATAGGCTGGAGGAAGAAATCTACATAGATGTTAGCCTTCTCACATAAGCTCCCAATACTTGCCACAATAGGTCTTCCGGGCGGTTGGATGGTAGATTTGTGAACTTTGGGTAGCATGTAGAAGGTAGGGATAATCGGGTGTTCAACCCACATAAATTTCTTCTCTTCCATAGAGATGACACCAACCTGATGTGCAGAATCCAGAAGGCGACGGAGTCTGGTCATAAAGATGGAGGTAGGGTCCGATGGCAACCTGCTATAATAAACAGAATTGTTGAGTTGCCTATAGGCCTCTTCCAAATACATATTGGTAGGCCAGACAACCACATTGCCGCCTTTATCGGCCTCTTTGATAACCAGGTTACCATTAGATTTAAGATTGCTTATGGCTTTTTTCTCCTGGATAGTGAGGTTAGGGGCTCTAGGATTACCCCTCGACAATTTCACAAAGTCAGCCTTAACCTGTTCAAAAAACAGTCTAATGGCTGGTACAATGGAGAAGGAGGGAGCCACAGAAGATTTGTTCTTATGGGGAAACTTACCCCTGGTGGTCTCCGTTTCATTTTCTTGTAGTAAATCCAATAAATCACGGAAGACCTGCTGTTCAACTGGTTCCAGTGTGTCGATGACCTCAGGTCTTCTGTATAGAACTTGAAGGGTGAGCCGTCTGCAAAAGAGGTAAAGATCCTTAATCAGGGTAAACTTGTCCAACCCATGTGAGGGTGAGAAGGTAAGTCCCCTCCTTAAAACAGAGATCTCATGGGCGGACAGGGTATAGTCAGACAGGTTGATTACCTGTAATGCATCGTCGCTCACCTGGGTCAATTGGGCAGGAGGGGCACCTAGTTCCGTTGTTTCGGCCTCGCACCGTGCCTGTAATAGTTCGTCTGCTTGCGGGCTCTGGTGGTTCTTCTTACGAAGGCTCCTGTTGCGGCCCCCTCGTCTCGTCCTATGTCTGTGTCGCTTCCGGTGGTAGATAAAAAATCACTCGAGCTAGCCTCCCTGAAGTTGGTATGGCCTTCCAGGCTAATAGGGGGTGGCCTGTTAGGCTTGGCATAACGACTGTTGCCTCTATGTTTCCATTTAAAAATGGTTTTGTTGTCAAAATCCGTACGGTCTCTCTGGAATTTTTTACGTTTTTTGTCAATTATTTCCTGTTCGTACCGATCAATGGAGTCCTTGAGTTTACTCTGGAATGTAGCGACATCCGCAGAGATATCCAATTTACTGAGTTTGGACTCAAGGTCTTTAATATTAGTTTTGGTAGTAGCCAAAAGGGTCCTATCATGCTCTAAGAGCATGTTTATCAAAATGTTGGAGCACTTAAGCAACCCTTGTTCCCAGGTGTCCTGGAATGCTAGGGACGGTTCCCAAGCGGGAAAAATAGAGACGCGTAGCCCACGGGGAACAATGCCGGCCCTGAGGTATTCCTCTAGGCTGCGTATGTTCCACCATAGTCTCACGCCAGTCCTGTGAGCAGATGTCAAATCGGAGGTGAGTAAGGAGAATTCATCCGTTAGTGGAGTGGATGGACCACCTGACAAAAATACACTGCCCGAACGGGCCTGCCATGTGGCTTCACGAGAGTCCCAATCCATGGGGCTACCAACGGCGACACAGCTGGTATAGTCACAATCAATAAATAAATGAATACGGCCACCACAATCGGCGGTGTGCAAACTCAGAATTATTGCCAAGAGGCAATGAGGAACAAAATGACCAAGGGGGGAGGAGGATGCACCACAAAAGCCAATTATATTAATCAAAAGGGGTGCTGGATGCAATGGAGTACATGGGGAATTTGAAGGAGAAAAGACATTGCATATATCGCACAACCCATAATATCATGTGAAAAAAGAACCTTTATTAACAGTGCACAATAATATTTAAAACCAATTAAAACATGCGATATAAACCGGATCCTGTACCCACAGGTAAAAAGTAATAGGTAATGGTACAATATTACAATAATACAATCACATAGCCCTGCCACAAGGGGAAATCTAATACAGCCTAGTATACCCTAACCAGGACACAAAAAGGATGTCACATATATAAAGGGTACACAGCCAATGGCAATAATGAAGGCTAAAGGATAGTGACCAGGCATGAAATCATGAAAAAGGCTCTATAGAGGGACCAACAACCACATGGTAATCACCCCAAACATGTGATGTAAATTGTTATATGCCCCTAAGGACATCATCACCCTGCTGGACAACAAGGAATGAAACCTCCATTAGATACCTGACAATCCAGGAGTATGATCAATTCAGAGTAAGGGGCAGCACACCTAAAATAGGGTGCAAAAGAGCGGTTATAGAAAGGCAGTGTAAGTCCTATAAGGCGATAAAAATATATCAAGAGGACAACGCTGCAAGGTCCATAGGAGAGCCAGTACCCAATGTGGGGGGGCGCATACCCGGGGTACAAAGGATCACCCCACGCGTATCGCCGCCGCTGCGGCTTCGTCAGGGAAAGTACAGTGCACTGTAAAAACAGGCTCCTATATAAGGAGACCGGTGAGGATTACTCACGATCAGCTGGGTCGTCGCTGGCACGCGGTCCGGACCATAATTAGGAAGGCGCAGGTGCGTACGCAAGCGCAAAGCATACAAGCCGAGCCTCAGCATGGAAATATATGTGGTCCCTTTCCCCCCCCCCCCCCCCCCTCCCTCCTCCCCCCCTTTCCCCTTCCCCCCCCCCCCTCCCTCCCTCCTTCCCTTTCCCCCCCTTTTCCTCCTCCCCTTCCCCCCCCCCTCCCCCCCGCCCCGCCCTGGGCGTTCCTGGCACATGGCCCTGTAGCCACCCCCTCCCCTTGGGGACGGGCAGATAACATTCGGCCGTGTTCTTAGTTACAAATTGGCCCCCTATTCCACAAACACACCTTCCATCCACATATACATATGTTGGCATGTGGTATGGGTCTCTTTTGGGCAGGTTTTTTCATCATGCTATACGTATGTACACATATGTGGCTTATATATATGTGTATGACATACTGTTGTGACTCATTAATGTCACTTCATGGTCAGCTTGGGTGTGTTTATCTGTATATATTCCACATATATCAGGCTATGCGTTTGGTGGATAAACTATATTCCATTATTCAGTATATACTGCTCTGCTCCATGTGGTTGTGTTAAACTGGGAATGCAATATGATATACTCTTTACACCGTATATTATAATAATAATTTCGGGCTTGCATCCATGTTGGGCTTTTTTGACTTCTTTATTCTCCGTTGCTGATATACATACATGTGGCTGCCCTTTTGGTAGCGGGGGCCTCTTGATCTCCTTTTTGCTCCGATCACCATTTAGGCACATTCAAATAATATTGCTTCTTGCGCATGCTCATTTCGAGCTATAACACTGTTTGTGTATCTGCTGCACTATTTTGAGCCTCTCGCCGCTCCGTACTGGCCTTAGCGCCTGCGCACAAGCCCAGGGGGAATATTTCCATGCTGAGGCTCGGCTTGTATGCTTTGCGCTTGCGTACGCACCTGCGCCTTCCTAATTATGGTCCGGACCGCGCGCCAGCGACGACCCAGCTGATCGTGAGTAATCCTCACCGGTCTCCTTATATAGGAGCCTGTTTTTACAGTGCACTGTACTTTCCCTGACGAAGCCGCAGCGGCGGCGATACGCGTGGGGTGATCCTTTGTACCCCGGGTATGCGCCCCCCCACATTGGGTACTGGCTCTCCTATGGACCTTGCAGCGTTGTCCTCTTGATATATTTTTATCGCCTTATAGGACTTACACTGCCTTTCTATAACCGCTCTTTTGCACCCTATTTTAGGTGTGCTGCCCCTTACTCTGAATTGATCATACTCCTGGATTGTCAGGTATCTAATGGAGGTTTCATTCCTTGTTGTCCAGCAGGGTGATGATGTCCTTAGGGGCATATAACAATTTACATCACATGTTTGGGGTGATTACCATGTGGTTGTTGGTCCCTCTATAGAGCCTTTTTCATGATTTCATGCCTGGTCACTATCCTTTAGCCTTCATTATTGCCATTGGCTGTGTACCCTTTATATATGTAACATCCTTTTTGTGTCCTGGTTATGGTATACTAGGCTGTATTAGATTTCCCCTTGTGGCAGGGCTATGTGATTGTATTATTGTAATATTGTACCATTACCTATTACTTTTTACCTGTGGGTACAGGATCCGGTTTATATCGCATGTTTTAATTGGTTTTAAATATTATTGTGCACTGTTAATAAAGGTTCTTTTTTCACATGATATTATGGGTTGTGCGATATATGCAATGTCTTTTCTCCTTCAAATTCCCCATGTACTCCATTGCATCCAGCACCCCTTTTGATTAATATAATTGGCTTTTGTGGTGCATCCTCCTCCCCCCTTGGTCAAACGATCAGAATGAAGTCAGATGAACTTCACCCGACTTCATTGTCATCCCGCGGTTCTGTCTGTGTGTCATGGCATGATTTTCGGTCACCGGTGAAGGTCTCCCCGGTGACCGCAAATCCCCTGAGTGACTGAAATGATCTGCGCTATCAGCGGTGCCGTCACTGAGGTTACCGGCGGCTACAGCAGAAGTCCTCCCGCTGAGATCTGTAGCTGCGGGTAACCTGAGTGACGTCATCGCTGATAGCGCAACCCACTTCAGTCGCTGCGGGGAGCTCACAGAGGGCTTTACCCTGTCTGGTATGAAAATGGGTGGGAACCGCACGCCGTTTTTTAAATTATTTATTTATTTAATTTACTGCACAATATAGACCCGCCCACCGGCAGCTGTGATTGGTTTCAGATAGACAGCTGTCACTCATCGTGGGGGCGTGTCTGACTGCAACCAATCATAGACGCCGGTGGGCGGGGGAAGCAGTGAATACTAGATGGAATAATGAGCGGCCGACTTTTTCGAAAGATGAAAAGCCGCCGGAGCTTTGTGACAGCCGTGCAGCACGCGCCGGTGATCGGTGAGTATGAGAGAGGGGGAGAGATCGACAGAGAGAGAATAGAGACTGAACGACAGGGAAACAGAGAGACCGACAGAGAGAGACCGACCGACTGACAGAGAAAGAGATTGACCGACATCATAGTATCATCATAGTATCATAGTTTTTAAGGTTGAAGGGAGACTCTAAGGCGGGCTTTGCACACTACGACATCGCAGCCCGATGCTGCGATGCCGAGTGCGATAGTGCCCGCCCCCGTCGCAGCAGCGATATGTGGTGATAGCTGGCGTAGCGAAAGTTATCGCTACGCCAGCTTCACACACACACTCACCTGCCGTGCGACGTCCCTGTGGCCGGCGACCCGCCTCCTTGTTAAGGGGGCGGGTCGTGCGGCGTCACTGCGACGTCACACGGCAGGCGGCCAATCAGAGCGGAGGGGCGGAGATGAGCAGGATGTAAACATCCTGCCCACCTCCTTCCTTCCGCATATCCTACGGAAGCCGCAGTGAGGCCGGTAGGAGACGTTCCTCGCTCCTGCGACTTCACACACAGCGATGTGTGCAGCCGCAGGAGCGAGGAACAACATCGGACCGTCGCGTCAGCGTAATCATGGATTACGCCGACGCTGCACCGATGATACGATTACGACGCTTTTGCGCTCGTTAATCGTATCATCCAGCCTTTACACACTGCGATGTCGCATGCGATGCCGGAAGTGTGTCATTTTCAATTTGACCCCACCGACATCGCACCTGCGATGTCGCAGTGTGCAAAGTGCCCCTTAGTCCATCTAGTTCAACCCGTAGCCTAACATGTTGATCCAGAGGAAGGCAAAAAAAACCCTAATGTGGCAAACAAGTTCCAATGGGTAAAAAATGTCCTTCCTGACTCCACATCCGGCAATCAGACTAGTTCCCTGGATCAATACCCTGTCATAAAATCTAATATACATAACTGGTAATATTAAATTTTTCAAGAAAGGCGTCCAGGCTCTGCTTAAATGTTAGTAGTGAATCACTCATTACAACATCATGCGGCAGAGAGTTCCATAGTCTCACTGCTCGTACAGTAAAGAATCCTCGTCTGTGATTATGATTAAACCTTCTTTCCTCAAGACGTAGCGGATGCCCCCGTGTTCCAGTCGCAGGCCTAGGTGTAAAAAGATCTTTGGAAAGGTCTCTGTACTGTCCCCTCATATATTTATACATTGTGATTAGATCCCCCCTAAGCCTTCGTTTTTCCAAACTAAATAACCCCAAGTTTAATAACCTGTCTTGGTATTGCAGCCCACCCATTCCTCTAATAATCTTGGTGGCTCTTCTCTGCACCCTCTCCAGTTCAGCTATGTCCTTCTTATATATCGGTGACCAGAATTGTACACAGTATTCTAAGTGCGGTCGCACTAGTGACTTGTACAGAGGTAGAACTATATTTTTTTCATGAACACTTATACCTCTTTTAATACATCCCATTATTTTATTAGCCCTGGCAGCAGCTGCCTGACACTGTCCACTAAAGTGAAGTTTACCATCCAGCCATACACCCAAGTCTTTTTCTGTGTCTGTTTTACCCAGTGTTCTACAATTAAGTACATAATCATAAATGTTATTTCCTCTACCCAAGTGCATGACCTTACATTTATCTACATTAAACTTCAATTGCCACTTCTCAGCCCAATCCTCCAATTTACATAAATCTCCCTGTAATATAAAATTATCCTCCTCTGTATTGATTACCCTGCAGAGTTTAGTATCATCTGCAAATATTGAAATTCTTCTCCGCATGCCCCCAACAAGGTCATTTATAAATATGTTGAAAAGAAGCGGGCCCAATACTGACCCCTGTGGTACCCCACTATGAACTGAGACCCAGTCCGAGTACGTACCATTAATAACCACCCTTTGTTTCCTATCACTGAGCCAGTTTTTAACCCAGTTACACATATTTTCCCCTATCCCCATTATTCTCATTTTATGTACCAACCTTTTGTGTGGCACCGTATCAAAAGCTTTTGAAAAGTCCATATACACAACATCCACTGCATTTCCCTGGTCCAGGCTTGAACTTACCTCTTCATAGAAGCTGATCAAATTAGTTTGACAGGATCGATCCCTCATAAACCCATGTTGATACTCTGTCATAAGGTTATTTTTCTTGAGATACTCCAGTATAGCATCTCTCAAGAAACCCTCAAGGATTTTACCAACTGTAGAGGTTAAACTTACCGGCCTATAATTTCCCGGCTCAGTTTTTGTCCCCTTTTTGAATATTGGCACCACATTTGCTATGCGCCAGTCCTGCGGTACCGACCCTGTTATTAAGGAATCTGAGAAGATTAAAAATAATGGTCTATCTATCACAGAACTCAATTCCTGTAGTACTCTGGGGTGTATGCCATCCGGGCCCGGAGATTTGTCAACCTTAGTGATTTCGAGGCGGCGGCGTACTTCCTGCTGGGTTAAGCAGGTAATATACAAGGGTGAATTTATGGTATCACTGGTCATGTCATCTGCCATGGCATTTTCTTGTATAAAAACCGTAGAAAAAAAGTCATTCAGCAGGTTGGCTTTACCCTCATCCCCTTCCACCATTTCACCAAGACTATTTTTAAGGGGGCCAACACTATCGCTTTTCAGTTTTTTACTGTTTATGTAGTTAAAGAATATTTTAGGATTATTTTTACTTTCTCTCGCAATGAGTCTCTCTGTCTCAAACTTAGCTAACTTAATTTTCTTTTTACATATTTTATTTAATTTTCTATAATTATATAATGCCTCATCACTACCTACCCTCTTTAATTCTTTTAAGGCTTTCTGTTTTTCTTTTATTGCTTCCCTTACAGCTCTATTTAGCCATAGGGGTTTCCTCCTATTTCTAGCATGTTTGTTCCCATAGGGTATATTTTCTGCACAAGCCCTATTCAGGATGCTCATAAAAGTCTCCCATTTGCTTTGTGTACTTTTATTACTTAGTACATCATCCCAGTTTATTGCACTAAGATCATCTCTCAATCGTTTAAAATTTGCTTTCCTGAAGTTTAGTGTCCTTGTAGCCCCTCTACTAGACATCTTACTAAAGAATACATGAAAACTTATTATTTTGTGATCACTATTCCCCAAGTAACCCCCAACTTGTATATTTAATATGCGGTCTGGCCTATTGGTTAGTACAAGGTTTAGTAGTGCTCCCCCTCTTGTGGGGTCCTGTACCATTTGTGACAGGTAATTATCTTTCATTGTTATCAAAAATCTATTTCCTTTGCTAGAACTGCAAGTTTCTGTTCCCCAATTTATATCAGGATAGTTAAAGTCCCCCATAATAATTACCTCTCCGAGACTCGCTGCTTTATCAATTTGCTTTATGAGGAGATTCTCTACCTCTTCCATAATATTCGGCGTCTTATAACACACCCCTATCAGTATTTTATTATTCATTCTCCCCCCCCTTATCTCCACCCATAGGGACTCTACATTCTCAGTACCCTCACATATGTTGTCACGCAGGATGGGTTTTAAGGATGATTTTACATATAGACACACACCTCCCCCTCGCTTATTTGTACGGTCATTCCTGAATAGGCTATAACCCTGTAAATTAACAGCCCAGTCATAGCTCTCATCCAGCCATGTCTCTGATATCCCCACTATATCATAATTTTCTTCCAACAATATTAATTCTAATTCCTCCACCTTATTTGTGAGGCTTCGGGCATTAGTGTACATGCACGTTACGTATGACTCTGTACCTGTATTCCTGCTTACTGCATTAACTGTTCTAACCCTTCCCCCCGTACCACCCCCAATTTCATTACTTGTGCCCTGGTCACTATCTGCACTACATTCCCCTTCTATCAAGTGAATCGACATCGACAGACCTCACTCATTTCCAGTGTTTTCTGCAACATGCGATAAATGTATTTATAAAAACGCATGTCACTAGGATGGTGTGTGTGTTGTCCGTGTGACATCCGTTTATTTTCACGCACCCATAGACTTGCATTGGAGTGACTCGCGCGAGATACTCACATAGGCCCCTTCTCCATTAGCGTGTAAAAAATCGCAGCGATACTCGGCTCAAAGTGTGAGTCGAGTGTCCTGCGTGTGATCTGCGTGTGGTGTGTTTTTTTTTTCCTCACATAGCATCCGTATGACATGTGAGCGTCATGCGGGTGCTATGTGAGTTTTTAGGTAAGCAGCGTCAGACTGGCTACAGGAGAAATCTCCTGTAAAACCAGTCCTGGCCGCGGTTACCTGCACAGAGCTCCAGAGCTGTAATCTGAGCTCCAGCGTCTGCCTGATCTGTTTGCAGCTGTGCTGACCTGACCAGCAGTCGCCGGGGAATCCATCACTCGGCGCTCGCTGTTCAGGCTGCAGTCTGGAGCTCAGGGGACAGCTCGGGGTTCAGTGCAGGTAACAGCGGCCAGGACTGGTTTTACAGGAGATTTCTCCGGTAGCCAGTCTCACGCGTTATGCTAGTGTCAGGATCCGTGTGACATGCGCATGCCACCCGGATTCTGACTTGCATGGGGGGGAGAGAGCTGAGAATCGCATCAAATCGCAGCATGCTGCGATTTCATGGAGAGCCCGTGTATCGTCAGAACAAAACGGGGAAATGGAGACAGCCTCATTAGAAACCATTTGCGAGATTGCAATCCGTTTCTCAATGCGAGGAAATTTGCAGGACAAAAACGCTAGTGGAGAAGGGGCCTAAAACGCAGCATGCTGCGATTTTTTTCTCAGTCCGATTGAGACTGAGAAAAAAAAGCAAATCTGAGCTGACTCATTGCTTAACATTGGTCCGAGTGCAATGTGAGATTTTCTCGCATTGCATTCGTGCGAGTTAATCGCAAGTGTGACTCCAGCCTAAGAATGGATCATGCAGAGATCGTTGGCAAAAAGGTTGAACAAACCCACCTTTTTTGTCCCTTGTTAAAAAAATTGCTTTCTGCCCGATCCGTTTTTTAAACATGTGAGTCTATGGTGAACAGATTCGTTAATGGAATGATATTTATCCTTCTGTTTTAATTGTATTTGTAACTGATCTGTTGTTTTCTTACAGAATCTGTGACAAATGGAAGATAAATTGCAATCCGTTAACAGATCCGTTCTGCATAGATTCCAATGTAAAAAAAAAATGGATCCAGCAGGAATCAGTAATTTAATAATTGTCAAAAAAGTTATGTTTGCAGAGCTTTTTTGCCAACATATCTCTGCAGGATCCGATTTAACTGATGATTACTCTACATGTGAACTCAGCCTAAAATATAAAATGCAAAGAACAGTGGTAGAACTGATGTCATGTTTACATCCCTTACCATAAACAGATAATACAATTTTAAATTGTATGTATCCCAATATAATGCCAATGACAAGTGCAACTAAGGGGTACTTTGCACACTACGACATCGCAAGCCGATGCTGCGATGCCGAGCGCGATAGTCCCCGGCCCCGTTGCAGCAGCGATATCTTGTGATTGCTGCCGTAGCGAATATTATTAGTGATGAGCGAGTACTAAAAAGCTCGGGTGCTCGAAGCTCGGGCCGAGCCTCCCAAGATACTCGTGTACTCGGCCCGAGCAACGAGCCCAATGTTATCCTATGGGAGACCCGAGTATTTTTGTGAAATGACCCCCCGGCAGCATGGAGAAACCCTAAAAATGTCACAAAAGTCTCAGAAGAGTGCTCAAATGACATGGCAACAGCATGGGGAAGACCCCTTGAAGCATTTATCACTGAAAAGTCACAGCTGTGAACAATTTTGTCCGCGTTTTACGCCATTTTTACGGACACACCAGAAAACCTTCCAAAATGACCCCAAAATGATTTTTCATGGCGGAAATGTTAAGGGCACATACCCAATAGTGAGATAGAGCTGGTGTATGTTACTTTTTGAGATTAATACATGAAAGATTTTACGTGAAAACATTGTGTGGCACTCCGATGTCCCTGAGAAGAGACGTACATGAAGGCCTCTTGAGTCTAATGTGCCCATTTTGAGGAAGTGAGTCTTTGTAGTATTTTCCTTTGCCAGGGCAGTCCAAAATTGTGAGGTTCACCAATGCCCCTGCATAAAGACGTGCATGAGGGCCTCAAAACATTAAGTGTCCATTGTCAGGAAGTGGGTGTATTATAGTATAGCCCTTAGGCAGGGCAGCCAAAAATTGGGAGGCTCCACGTTGTCCCTGGATAGAGACGTGCATGATGGCCTGTAAACCTGAAGTGCCCATTGTAAGGAAGTGGGTCTATTGTAGTATAGCCCTTAGGCAGGGCAGCCAAAAATTGGGAGGCTCCACGTTGTCCCTGGATAGAGACGTGCATGAGGGCCTGTAAACCTGAAGTGCCCATTGTAAGGAAGTGGGTGTATTATAGTATAGCCCTTAGGCAGGGCAGCCAAAAATTGGGAGGCTCCACATTGTCCCTGGATAGAGACGTGCATGAGGGCCTGTAAACCTGAAGTGCCCATTGTAAGGAAGTGGGTGTATTATAGTATAGCCCTTAGGCAGGGCAGCCAAAAATTGGGAGGCTCCACGTTGTCCCTGGATAGAGACGTGCATGAGGGCCTGTAAACCTGAAGTGCCCATTGTAAGGAAGTGGGTGTATTATAGTATAGCCCTTAGGCAGGGCAGCCAAAATTTGGGAGGCTCCACATTGTCCCTGGATAGAGACGTGCATGATGGCCTGTAAACCTGAAGTGCCCATTGTAAGGAAGTGGGTCTATTGTAGTATAGCCCTTAGGCAGGGCAGCCAAAAATTGGGAGGCTCCACGTTGTCCCTGGATAGAGACGTGCATGAGGGCCTGTAAACCTGAAGTGCCCATTGTAAGGAAGTGGGTCTATTGTAGTATAGCCCTTAGGCAGGGCAGCCAAAAATTGGGAGGCTCCACATTGTCCCTGGATAGAGACGTGCATGAGGGCCTGTAAACCTGAAGTGCCCATTGTAAGGAAGTGGGTGTATTATAGTATAGCCCTTAGGCAGGGCAGCCAAAAATTGGGAGGCTCCACATTGTCCCTGGATAGAGACGTGCATGAGGGCCTGTAAACCTGAAGTGCCCATTGTAAGGAAGTGGGTGTATTATAGTATAGCCCTTAGGCAGGGCAGCCAAAAATTGGGAGGCTCCACGTTGTCCCTGGATAGAGACGTGCATGAGGGCCTGTAAACCTGAAGTGCCCATTGTAAGGAAGTGGGTGTATTATAGTATAGCCCTTAGGCAGGGCAGCCAAAAATTGGGAGGCTCCACATTGTCCCTGGATAGAGACGTGCATGAGGGCCTGTAAACCTGAAGTGCCCATTGTAAGGAAGTGGGTGTATTATAGTATAGCCCTTAGGCAGGGCAGCCAAAAATTGGGAGGCTCCACATTGTCCCTGGATAGAGACGTGCATGAGGGCCTGTAAACCTGAAGTGCCCATTGTAAGGAAGTGGGTGTATTATAGTATAGCCCTTAGGCAGGGCAGCCAAAAATTGGGAGGCTCCACGTTGTCCCTGGATAGAGACGTGCATGAGGGCCTGTAAACCTGAAGTGCCCATTGTAAGGAAGTGGGTGTATTATAGTATAGCCCTTAGGCAGGGCAGCCAAAAATTGGGAGGCTCCACATTGTCCCTGGATAGAGACGTGCATGAGGGCCTGTAAACCTGAAGTGCCCATTGTAAGGAAGTGGGTGTAATATAATATAGCCCTTAGGCAGGGCAGCCAAAAATTGGGAGGCTCCACGTTGTCCCTGGATAGAGACGTGCATGAGGGCCTGTAAACCTGAAGTGCCCATTGTAAGGAAGTGGGTGTATTATAGTATAGCCCTTAGGCAGGGCAGCCAAAAATTGGGAGGCTCCACATTGTCCCTGGATAGAGACGTGCATGAGGGCCTGTAAACCTGAAGTGCCCATTGTAAGGAAGTGGGTGTATTATAGTATAGCCCTTAGGCAGGGCAGCCAAAAATTGGGAGGCTCCACGTTGTCCCTGGATAGAGACCTGTTAGGTTCTTAGTGCCTCCGTGCTTGCATTTAAAAACCGCACGTGTGTGCCTGTTGGTGGCAGCTTTCCGCTGCATTTGTGTGAGTTTTGCAAAAACTTGGATATAACGCACAAGTCTAGTGAACTGAATACACATCAGCACAGCATTGCAAAATGCGCAAGGGCGTTGTCAACGAACAAGGAAGTGGACGTGATGGTGGTGCAGGCAGAGACCGAGGTTGTGTGCAAGCTCTAATTTCGCCACAACAAAGGGCCACATCTAGTCGCTCGCACGTCCTGTCCCAAATTCTTGGGGACCGCAGCAGTACACCGCTCTTGAACCAAGACCAGTGTCAACAGGTTGTTAGTTGGATAGCGGATAATGCTTCCAGTCAGATTGGCACCACCACAAACACTCTGTCTTCCACACGGTCAAGTGTCAGTAGCCGTGATACTGCACCGCACATTTCAGAACCTGATCCTCCTTCCTACCACCAGGCCGAGTACACGTCCACGGACATTACTGATCCCACACTTGGACACTCGGAAGAGCTGTTCGTTCACGTTTCCATTCACAAATTCTGGCCTCTCGCCAGCTCCTGTTGAAGTGGGCCATGACGAGATTGTATGTACAGATGCCCAAATATTTGAGCAGCCACGTTCTCACGAAGTTGGCAACGTGTCTCAACAATGGGTGGACGATGATGAGACACAATTGTCAGGAAGTCAGGAGGAGGAGCAGGGTGCGGAAGAGGAAGACGACGTGGTGGATGATCCAGTAACTGACCCAACCTGGCAGGAGGATATGCAGAGCGAGGACAGCAGTGCACAGGGGGAGGGAGGCGTAGCATCACAACAGGCAGTAAGAAGCAGAGTGGTGGCCCCAGGCAGACGTCAGGCAACTGTTCCCCGGAACAATACGACACAAGGTGCCTGTACAAATGTTAGGTCTTCCCGAGTCTGGCTGTAATACTATTGTATGTATTGAGGATTTCGATTGCGTTAGGGCAATGACAACCAGAGACGAGTTCTTGGTGCAAGACGTTTATAATATGCAACCAGCAAATATGTACATAAACGGAACAAAAACACAGTAGAACATAAATACAGGAAATACCTTCCAGGGACGGAGCGAAAGGGAATTCCCGGGACCGCGCACCGGACTCCCCCAGGGAGACCACCAAGAGCGAACCCCTATACAGGGACTGTCTGGCAATCACCCCAGAAGCCCTAAATGCGCAGCAGCCGGGACACAAAAGGGCAATAGGTAAGTCCAAAAATGTCCGTACGTGATGTGAGTCCAGAGTGGTATTAAACGGAAGGAACCGGGCAGAAGTGCCGACCAAAGACGGCAAACGGAGTCCGGGCACAGCTAGATGATACCAGATGAAGTCCAGAGTCGGTGTCGGTTGTTTTCCAAGAGGATCCGAATAACAATCAGGAACCAAAAGCAGCAGGGCAGGAGCACACAGGAAGCAGTATACTCAGGCACTGGACTAAGCTTTAGGGGCGGCTTTTAAACAGATGGACAGGAAGTAGGGCAACAGAACAGAAAACTCCTTGTTAACAAAGGGCAAGCTCTTTCAAAAGAAAACTGGAAAACCCGGAACTCTGACACTGGCAGTTTTTTAAGTTGGCTCCAGATGATTCTAAAAAGGCCATTTGCAACACCTGCCATGCCAGCATCAGCAGGGGTACCAAAACTAGCAGCCTGACCACCACCAGCATGATCAGGCACATGTCAGCCAAGCACCCGACTTTGTGGGAAGTACAACAGAGTCGAGGAGCAGTGCTTGCTGATGTCACTGCTACGTCTTCGCTGGTTGTGCATGCGAGCCAATCCCCTGTCCATGCTGCCTGCGAACAAGCCTCCTCCACTCCTGCACCTGCAGTTGCCTACGCAGAAAGAACACCATCATCAAGCACGTCCTTGTCCCAGCGCAACGTTCAGTTATCCATTCAGCAAACCTTTGAACGCAGGCGCAAATACACTGCCAACACCCCACATGCCACAGTTCTAAATGCTAACATTTCGCGACTGCTTGCGCTGGAAATGTTGCCTTTTAGGCTGGTTGAGACAGAAGCATTCCGCGACCTGATGGTGGCAGCTGTCCCACGTTACTCGGTCCACAGCCGCCACTATTTCTCCCGGTGTGCCGTCCCCGCATTGCATAACCACGTGTCACAAAACATCACACGTGCCCTGAACAACGCTGTTTCAGCCAAAGTCCACCTAACCACAGACACGTGGACAAGTGCATGTGGGCAAGGCCGCTACATCTCGTTGACGTCACACTGGGTTAATATTGTGCAAGCTGGGACCCAGTCTGAGCGAGGGACGGAACACGTCCTTCACACACCAAGTTTTGCAGGCCCTACCTCAGTCAGGGTTTCACACACACTCTACAGCTCCGGAATGTCATGCTCCTCAGCCTCCTCCTCCTCCTGCGCATCCTGATCCACTTTACCCTCCACACCAGTCCCAAGCTGGAAGTGTCGCGGGCGGAGGAGGGGACGGTGCGCTCTCCCACTGCTCGGGTCCGGCTGACGCTGCTCTACGGCTGCTGCTGCTCGTTGGCTCGAGCGATGGCCGGATCCCGGGGACTCGAGCGGCGCTACTCGCCCGTGAGTGAAAAGGGGTGGTTTGGGTTTTGGGGATATTGTCCGTGACGCCACCCACGGTTGTGGTGATTGTGTGGACACCACCGCTGCTCTGGACGGGGATCCCGGGAGCCTGTGACAGGGAGCAGCTTTGTTGTTATTTCTCCCCTCCGTGGGTAGGGGGGTTGGTTGTCCCGGGGCCTGGTGATGGGGTAGACATGGATGACAGGCGGGTTGCGGGGCCTGATGAGGTGCAGGGTCGCAGGGGCAGCGCTGTGCCGCACGGCACGGAGGTACTCACTCAGCCCAATGATGATGACACAGTTCACGGTAAAACAAGTGGCTGGATGGACGGGTCACTCGGACGGCTGCGGTTGTTCCTCCCTGCAGGTTAGTGATGACTGTCTCTCCCTGCACCTAAGTTAAGTGTTGGTAGTGATGGTTTCCCAACGGTAACCCGCTCCCCGACCTGGATATGGGCCGGAGGAGCCCCTTTTGCCCACAGGCGCTGGCCCTGGGAGACGGTTGCCCTTGGCGGTGGCTGTGTCTCCCCTTCACGGTTGTACGGTTGCCTTCTATCTGGACTTGGCTGTTTGGAAACCCTGAGGTTCCCTTCACTAACGGATTTGTCAAATTCACGGCGACACCAAGCCTTGCCGGGATCCGAAAGTCCTCTGCCAATGGTGCTGGCTTCTCTTTGTATACCGGTCCGGTACGGCCGGGTCACCACCCGTCCACGGTCCTTACGGCAGACTCCAATCGGCCTCCACTGCAGACGGTCACCACATCCTGCCAACCTTGCTGTCCTGTCCGGGCCACACACCCGGACCAACTTCAGGCTCTTTGCTGTCACTTTTCTCCTCTCTACTACTTTCCTCCTTCCACTTCCTTAGCTTAACTCTCACTGCCTGTGTTTTCCCTCCTCCTCGGTGGGTGGAGACCAACCGCCTGGCTCCACACCCTGGTGTGGACAACAGCCCCTGGGGAAGGCAACAAGGATTTTGTGTTTTGACTATGATATGCCTGCAGGGAGTGTGGGGTGTTTAAGTGTTGTGCTCTGTGGCCCCTGGCTTGTCCAGGGCGACACAGAAGCACTGCAGCACTGCCTCGGCGAAGCGGCAACAGGCAGTGCTGAAGCTAATCTGCATAGGTGACAAACCCCACAATGCAGAAGAGGTGTGGAGAGCTCTGAAACAGCAGGCAGATCACTGGCTCACAACTCTGAACCTAAAGCCAGAAAAGGTCGTGTGTGACAATGGCCGGAACCTGGTGGCGGCTTTGAGGCGAGGCCAGCTGACACATGTTCCATGCGTGGCCCATGTGCTCAACCTCGTGGTTCAGCGGTTTCTAAAGTCATACTCAGAGCTGTCTGATCTGCTGGTAAAAGTTCGCCGCCTGTCTGCACATTTTCGAAAGTCACCTACTGCTTCAGCCGGCCTTGCCGGCTTAAGACGCCGTTTGCATCTTCCGGCACACAGACTGGTGTGTGATGTCCCCACGCATTGGAATTCAACTCTGCACAAGTTGGTCAGGATATGTGAGCAGAAGAGGGCAGTTGTTGAGTACCTGCATCACCTAAGCCGTCGGGAAATGGGTCAAACTCCACACATAACACCTGAGGAGTGGAGATGGATGTCCGACCTATGCACCATCCGCCAAAACTTTGAGGACTCCACCAAGATGGTGAGCGGCGATGACGACATTATTAGCGTCACCATACCGCTTCTCTGCCTTCTAAAATGGTCTCTGCTCAAAAAACAACCATGATGCATTGCAGGCGGAGCGCGATGAGTTTGAGCAAGAAACAGTAGTGGGTGTGGGTGATGATAACACACAGCCCAGCCTCGTCTCATCACAACGTGCAGTGGAGGACTATGACGAGGAGGAGGATGAAGACATGGAGCAACTCTCTGGCCAAATTGAGGATATGACATGCAGTCATATCCTCGGTTCAGCGTGGCTGGCCAGAGGACAGGGTAGATGATGAGGAGGAGGAGGAGGAGGACAGCATGTTCAGTCATCGTGTTGGTCAGGATACTGAAGTGATGGCTGTTAAGAGTCTGGCACACATGGCTGACTTTATGGTAAGCTGCCTGTCTCGTGACCCTCGCGTTAAGAACATCTTGGCCGACAATCATTACTGGTTGGTAACACTGTTAGACCCACGCTAAAAGGAGAACTTTATGTCTCTTATTCCCAAGGCGGAGAGGTCAGGCAAAATGCAGCAGTTCCAGAAGGCCATAGTCACGGAAGTAGGCAAAGCATTCCCCTCACAAAACGCTAGCGGCATAGGTCAGGAATCAGTGGACAACCAAGGCGTACAGCCGAGAGGGGCACAAGTCCAATCCGCCAGAGGTAGGGGAACAGTCTTTAAGATGTGGGACAGTTTTCTCAGCCCCTCACATACCACAGCCCCTGAGGTGAGGGGTAGTGCCACAAGAAATCCTAAGTTTGCCCAGATGCTCAAGGAGTACCTTGCAGATCAAACAACTGTACTCCGACATTCCTCTGTGCCTTACAATTAATGTGTATCCAAGCTGGACACGTGGCATGAATTGGCTCTCTACGCCTTGGAAGTCCTGGCCTGCCCTGCCGCTAGCGTTTTGTCAGAGCGTGTTTTTAGTGCCGCAGGTGGAATCATTACAGATAAACGCACCCGCCTGTCAACTGTAAATGCTGACAGGCTGACTCTGATCAAGATGAACAAGGGTTGGATTTGGCCAGACTTCACCACACACACCAACAGCAAATTACAGCGGAATTTAAAGTTTGTAACGGGAATTTGCCATGTACCTCCACTCACCCATGGTAACACACTTCTGGACTTTGGCTACTCGCTGGACTGCTCCTCCTTCTCCTCATGCGCCATCATGGTGACCGTTACAATAGTTAAGCCGTTGTTTCAGGTATACCCCCAGTGGTAAATTTTTTCGCCCATTCTTTCTGAATGGGCATTACAACGACAGGAGACCCGCTCCTTTGCAATGGGAACAATGTTTTGAGGCCCTCATGCACATCTCTATCCAGGGACAATGTGGAGCCTCCCAATTTTTGGCTGCCCTGCCTAAGGGCTATACTACAATAGACCCACTTCCTTACAATGGGCACTTCATGTTTACAGGCCATCATGCACGTCTGTATCCAGGGACAATATGGAGCCTGACGCTGCCACCGACTGCCACACACATGCTGTTTTTAAATGCAAGCACGGACGCAATAAGAACCTAACTGGTTTTTAGGAGCGACAATTACTGAGAAGTCTGACACTATCAGACACTGCTGACTGACGTGTATTATTATACACTAGACTTGTGCGTTATATAATAGTTTGTGCAAAACGCGCACCTGTACGCTGCCACCGACTGCCACACACGTGCTGTTTTTAAATGCAACCACGGACGCAATAAGAACCTAACTGGTTTTTAGGAGCGACAATTACTGAGAAGTCTGACACTATCAGACACTGCTGACTGACGTGTATTATTATACACTAGACTTGTGCGTTATATAATAGTTTGTGCAAAACGCGCACCTGTACCCTGCCACCGACTGTCACACACGTGCTGTTTTTAAATGCAACCACGGACGCAATAAGAACCTAACTGGTTTTTAGGAGCGACAATTACTGAGAAGTCTGACACTATCAGACACTGCTGACTGACGTGTATTATTATACACTAGACTTGTGCGTTATATAATAGTTTGTGCAAAACGCGCACCTGTACCCTGCCACCGACTGCCACACACGTGCTGTTTTTAAATGCAACCACGGACGCAATAAGAACCTAACTGGTTTTTAGGAGCGACAATTACTGAGAAGTCTGACACTATCAGCCACTGCTGACTGACGTGTATTATACAATAGACTTGTGCGTTATATAATAGTTTGTGCAAAACGCGCACCTGTACCCTGCCACCGACTGCCACACACGTGCTGTTTTTAAATGCAAGCACGGACGCAATAAGAACCTAACTGGTTTTTAGGAGCGACAATTACTGAGAAGTCTGACACTATCAGACACTGCTGACTGACGTGTATTATACACTAGACTTGTGCGTTATATAATAGTTTGTGCAAAACGCGCACCTGTACCCTGCCACCGACTGCCACACACGTGCTGTTTTTAAATGCAACCACGGACGCAATAAGAACCTAACTGGTTTTTCGGAGCGACAATTACTGAGAAGTCTGACACTATCAGACACTGCTGACTGATGTGTATTATACACTAGACTTGTGCGTTATATAATAGTTTGTGCAAAACGCGCACCTGTACCCTGCCACCGACTGCCACACACGTGCTGTTTTTAAATGCAAGCACGGACGCAATAAGAACCTAACTGGTTTTTAGGAGCGACAATTACTGAGAAGTCTGACACTATCAGACACTGCTGACTGACGTGTATTATTATACACTAGACTTGTGCGTTATATAATAGTTTGTGCAAAACGCGCACCTGTACCCTGCCACCGACTGCCACACACGTGCTGTTTTTAAATGCAACCACGGACGCAATAAGAACCTAACTGGTTTTTAGGAGCGACAATTACTGAGAAGTCTGACACTATCAGACACTGCTGACTGACGTGTATTATTATACACTAGACTTGTGCGTTATATAATAGTTTGTGCAAAACGCGCACCTGTACGCTGCCACCGACTGCCACACACGTGCTGTTTTTAAATGCAACCACGGACGCAATAAGAACCTAACTGGTTTTTAGGAGCGACAATTACTGAGAAGTCTGACACTATCAGACACTGCTGACTGACGTGTATTATTATACACTAGACTTGTGCGTTATATAATAGTTTGTGCAAAACGCGCACCTGTACGCTGCCACCGACTGCCACACACGTGCTGTTTTTAAATGCAACCACGGACGCAATAAGAACCTAACTGGTTTTTAGGAGCGACAATTACTGAGAAGTCTGACACTATCAGACACTGCTGACTGACGTGTATTATTATACACTAGACTTGTGCGTTATATAATAGTTTGTGCAAAACGCGCACCTGTACCCTGCCACCGACTGCCACACACGTGCTGTTTTTAAATGCAAGCACGGACGCAATAAGAACCTAACTGGTTTTTAGGAGCGACAATTACTGAGAAGTCTGACACTATCAGACACTGCTGACTGACGTGTATTATACACTAGACTTGTGCGTTATATAATAGTTTGTGCAAAACGCGCACCTGTACCCTGCCACCGACTGCCACACACGTGCTGTTTTTAAATGCAACCACGGACGCAATAAGAACCTAACTGGTTTTTCGGAGCGACAATTACTGAGAAGTCTGACACTATCAGACACTGCTGACTGATGTGTATTATACACTAGACTTGTGCATTATATAATAGTTTGTGCAAAACGCGCACCTGTACCCTGCCACCGACTGCCACACACGTGCTGTTTTTAAATGCAAGCACGGACGCAATAAGAACCTAACTGGTTTTTAGGAGCGACAATTACTGAGAAGTCTGACACTATCAGACACTGCTGACTGACGTGTATTATACACTAGACTTGTGCGTTATATAATAGTTTGTGCAAAACGCGCACCTGTACCCTGCCACCGACTGCCACACACGTGCTGTTTTTAAATGCAACCACGGACGCAATAAGAACCTAACTGGTTTTTAGGAGCGACAATTACTGAGAAGTCTGACACTATCAGACACTGCTGACTGACGTGTATTATTATACACTAGACTTGTGCGTTATATAATAGTTTGTGCAAAATGCGCACCTGTACCCTGCCACCGACTGCCACACACGTGCTGTTTTTAAATGCAAGCACAGACGCAATAAGAACCTAACTGGTTTTTCGGAGCGACAATTACTGAGAAGTCTGACACTATCAGACACTGCTGACTGACGTGTATTATACACTAGACTTGTGCGTTATATAATAGTTTGTGCAAAACGCGCACCTGTACGCTGCCACTGACTGTCACACACGTGCTGTTTTTAAATGCAAGCACGGACGCAATAAGAACCTAACTGGTTTTTAGGAGCGACAATTACTGAGAAGTCTGACACTATCTGGACTGTTTTACACTGTGTACACCAGCCCCAGATATGATGAAGGCTGGTATACGGTCACCACTACCCTGCCTGCCTGCCTGCCTGTATACTGCTACAATAGTCCTGACAAGGACTCTTCTGGTCACTAGCCTGTATTCCAACCTGGCTATACCCTGCCTGTATATAGCAACAATAGTCCTGAGAAGGACTCTGCTACTGTACTCCGACCTGGCTATACCCTGCCTGCCTGTATACAACTAGAATAGTCCTGAGAAGGACTTCTGGTCACACTGTTTGCAGCCCTGCTCCGGAACTAACTATAAAGGGCCGCAAAGCTTTCCCTGAATCAGCGACACTCTCCCTGCACTGACTGTCTGGATAGTTGTGAGCAGAGCACAGCGCGCCGGCCGGTATAAAGGCTCGGTCACGCTGTGCAGGCCGGCCAATCACTGCAATTCCACAACTAACAGGGCTGTGGCATTGCAGTGGTCTGCCAGCCAATCCCTGCATGAGGGCTGGCTCTCAAAAGAGCGCCAACATGCAGAAATGAAGACCACGAGTACAGCACGAGTATCGCGAGATTACTCGGTCGCCGCCGAGCAGCCCGAGTACAGCGATACTCGTGCGAGTACCGAGTAGTTACAAGCATGCTCGCTCATCACTAAATATTATCGCTACAGCAGCTTCACATGCACTTACCTGCCCTGCGACGTCGCTCTGGCCGGCGACCCACCTCCTTCCTAAGGGGACAGGTCGTGCGGCGTCTCAGCGACGTCACACAGCAGGCGGCCAATAGAAGTGGAGGGGCGGAGATGAGCGGGACGTAAACATCCGGCCCACCTCCTTCCTTCCTCATTGCAGCCGGGACGCAGGTAAGGTGATGTTTCTCACTCCTACGGCTTCTCACACAGCGATGTGTGCTACCTGCTGGAACGAGGAACAACTTCGTACCGTCGCTGCTGCAAAATTATGGAAATGTCGGACCCTACACCGATCATACGATAACGATGCTTTTGCGCTCCTTAATCGTATGTAAAAGGATTCACATACTGCGATGTTGACAGCAACGCCGGATGTGCGTCACTTTCGATTTGACCCCACCGACATCGCACCTGCGATGTCGCAACGTGCAAAGTAACCATTATAGTCAATGACAAGTCCTTATATGACTAAGATGTTGAAAGATAATAACCAATGTTATGACTGTCAGGGTATATTATTATTTTTGTGGGGGGGGGTTTCCTTTCTTCTTTTAATCAATTAAAGCGAGGAAAAAGCAAAGGCTATGAGAATCCCGACTTGCTGTGCCCACGTTGCTTCTTTTTTCCTTGCAGCATGACAATTGTTTCTGCGTTTATTTCCTGCATTTCTATAATCCACTGCAATGCTTTATCACTGCAGTGAATTATATCGCAGAACTTCACCTCACACACCGTGCCTACAGTAGTTCAGTAACCCAGGGTCATCATGGTGACGACTCAGGGTTACCATGGCAGCGATCGGGTCCCTGTGATCGCATTACAGGGACTCGATAGCCAGTGAGAGGTAAGCGATTCCTCTCCCTGCCTCCTGAATGCTGTGATAACACTGATTTCAGCATTTAGAGGGTTAAACTGCCTGGAGTGGCGCGGGCACCGCTCCTGGCAGTGAGAGTTGGGTACTGGCTGTAACATCAGCCGAAGACCTGACGTTGATTGTGAGATGCCTCAGGGACATCGACCCAGCTTCAGGGATGCCACATGGTCTTCTTTTAATATGGCAAAACAGGTAATGTCAGATTTTTTTTTATGTGTCGTGACGCCACTCACGGCTTGCGTTCAGGGATATGGATGATCCCCACTGCAGATTTTGAGCGTCTGGGGCTGATGGGGTCTGCAGTCAGATGGTGTGGCCCTCCGTGAGTGTGGAAGGCCCCAGGGGCTCAGGTGTGTAAGGTAGCGGGTCCCGGAATAATTCAGTCTCAGTCCAGAAAGTCTTTCAACTCATTTTTACTCACTTTGGTGTTGTTGTGAGCTGACCCGGGCGATGCTGTGATTAACCAGGTAAGAACCAGGAGCTCCTTCAGGCCAGTCTGAGGGTAACAGGTTAGGTCGCCTTCCTAGCACTTCTGTGTTCGGATAACCCCCTGACCTGAAGTACCGTGGGGGTCTATGCAGGGAGTCGCACCTGCCTTTTCTCCCCTTTTGGGACCGTTTGCCGGCTGCGTGGATCAGGTTAGATGGCTTCTGGCTCTGTCTCCTTATGGGTCCCTGCGTTGCTGCTGAGGCTTGGACTCTGTGTGGGTGATGAGGTACTTGTAGTTACCCTCACCGGCAGGTTTAGCAGATCGTTAAAACGGGATCTGCTCTAGGGACCTGTTCCCCATACATGCCTAGTCACCACGGACACTTCTCTCTGACTGAACAGGTGACCGTTCTCCCCCGCCAACTGTCACAACACCGCGCAGGGTCTGACTAGTGTGAGTGCGCGTATCCCTTAGCAACCGCTGCTCACCACTACCAGACTGGCTCGCTCCACTCCTTTCCTGACAGCCTCTGCACTTTAGCTCCCAGCCCCTGAGCTACACCTCTTGAAAATAATTGAAGGCTAGCCCTCTCTGGAGACTACGCAAGGGTCCCCTCTAAAGGTATGGGAGACCTGGTTGCTATGTGTCTGTGCGTACACACCTCATTCTGGCCTTTAGGATTACCTGGAAGTACTGCCTCAGCATGGGTGCAGTACTCAGTGGTGCCTGACCATGTCAGCGGTGCCACAATTACAGAGGTACAGTGCCTGAACCCCCGCGATCGCCATGACTTAAAAAAAGCACAAAAAGAAGCCGGAAAAAAACATGCAAACGCAATAAAAAATGCAAGTTTTTTTATGCGCTTTTCCTGCCAAAACATGCTTTATTATGTGCAGAAAAGATGATCCTGGCTCTACTTCATACTGACTCACAGCATGTGGGCACTTTAGAAAACATGACAGCATGCTGTGGCTTCAGGCAGAGACTGAGAATAACAACCCCGAACTGTCAGCTTTATCATGGTTAGGTATCAAAATTGAGGGGGAACCGCACGTTGGTTTTTAAGGTTATTTATTTAAATCATTGTTAAAAAACTGCATGGGGTCCCTCTTCTTTTGATACACAGCCAAGATAAGCATACGGCTGGGGGCTGCAGCCTGTAGCCATATGCTTTATCTGTGCTCGGTATCACAATATAGGGTGCCCCCATGTCAGTTTACTTATTTTTACACTACTATAGAGACGAACACAGCGTGTGTGATTCCAAGCAGTCAGATATGCTGTCACACATGGCGAGAGTGTGGTCTGATTACAACTAATCAGAGACGGTGGGATTGCTGGTGAGTGAGGGAAGTGGTAAATATGTATGAGTGTAATAAGCGGACCCAGAAGTACTGTTACATAGTAAGTATAGCGCTCCTGCTCTAATTCCCCCAGCTCTTTCTACCACCATTTTAACCCCTTCACGACCTTGGACGGATCTATCCGTCCAGGATCGTGTCCCGTTAAGCCCCGCCCCCTGCCGCGGGCAGGCGGCGTGGATCGGCACACATATCAGCTGTTTTCAACAGCTGACATGTGTGCCTGCTAGCCGCGGGTGGAATCGCTTCCACCCGCGGCCATTAACCCCTTAAATCTTGCTGCCAAAGTCTGGCAGCAAGATTTAAATGCGCGCGGCCATGTTTGTTACTCACCGCCGCCCCCACCGGAAGTCACGTGTGTTATCACGTGACTATCGGTGGTTGCCATCGTAGCACAGGGTTATGTGATGACGCCTGCTGCTACGATGTTTCACTTTCATTTTCCCTCGGCCGAGAGCAGAGGGAAAACCAAAGTGACTGAATCTGCTGATTACAGCGGTATTGCTGTGATCAGCAGATAGCGATCAGCAATCGGATTGCTGATCGCTATAGCCCCCTAGGGGGACTAGTAAAATAAAAAAAAAAGTAAAAAAAAAAGTTTTAAAAAATAAAAAAAAAAACAAAAAACCTAAAAGTTCAAATCACCCCCCTTTCCCCCCATTGAAAATTAAAGGGTTAAAAAATAAATAAATATACACATATTTGGTATCGCCGCGTTCAGAAATGCCCGATCTATCAAAATATAAAATCAATTAATCTGATTGGTAAACGGCGTAGTCGCAAAAAAATTCCAAACGCCAAAATTACGTTTTTTGGTCGCCGCAAGTTTTACGCAAAATGCAATAACAGGCGATCAAAACGTAGCATCTGCGCAAAAATGGTACCATTATAAACGTCAGCTCGAGACGCAAAAAATAAGCCATCACTGAGGCATAGATCCTTAAAAATAAGAACGCTACGTGTTTCGGAAAATGGCGCAAAACGTGCGCCACTTTTATTGGACAAACTTGTGAATTTTTTTTAACCCCTTAGATACAAGTAAACCTATACATGTTTAGTGTCTACAAACTCGCACCGACCTGAGGCATCACATAGATACCTCAGTTTTACCATATAGTGAACATGGTGAATAAAATATCCCAAAAACTATTGTACGATCACACTTTTTTTGCAATTTTTCCGCACTTGGAATTTTTTTGCCGTTTTCCAGTACACTATATGGTAAAACTTATGGTTTCATTTAAAAGTACAACTCGTCCCGCAAAAAACAAGCCCTCATATGGCAAGATTGATGGAAAAATAAAAATGTTACGCCTCTCAGAAGAAGGGGAGCAAAAAACAAAAACGCAAAAACGGAAAGTGCCCGGGGGCTGAAGGGGTTAAAGTACAATGTTTGGGTCCCCATAGACTTATATGGGGATCGGTGTACGACCAGAATTAATTCCGGTCCCGAACCGGGTTTTTTGTTAAAAAAAAATCCAGTTATACCCACCCATTCCAGTTATCTGTGGGTTCACCCATCACTAGTTATGGCTCCTGGAACGCAACTGTGATGCCCTGGACTAGCCAGGTAGTCACAAATAGTGCCCCGCACAACACCAGTCCCACGCAGGTAACACCAGCCAAACACATAAACCCTAGTCACCTCTCTCAGTGCTTAATAGATACACCAGGGGGGTGGAGCCAGGAGGTTGGCACGCCCACCGAGGAATTCAGAGGGCCTGAGGCAGGAAGTCAAGTGAGTTGTCAGTCAAGTTCAGTCAGTGGTCAGTCAAGTTTGAGAAGTAGTGGAAGCAGGCTTGTGTGACAGGTCTGCAACTGACAGGTGCCAGGGTCGTAGCCCTGGTGCCTCAGCTAGGAGGTATACGGTGGCCTTAGCCTGCAGGAGCCGGGAAGACGGCCAGGTGGAACCGTGCTGGACCAGGACAGGGTAGTGGCACGCCGGTACCGACCCGGGGAACCGACTGGAAACCGGAGCACACAGGGGGGTACTCAGACCCTGAAACGAGGTCCAGAAGCCACCGGACTGAGTTAATTTACTGATTGAGGTCTGGACTATAGGTCCTTTCCCACCCAAGTCCCGACTGAAGACAACAGCCCACTAAGAATAATAGAAAGCCACCGCACAGGCAGAGAGATCCCACGGGCCAGCATCTGCGGGCAAACGGGCTTTCCCGACACACATACTGCCAGGGAGCGGACTCCCGTCGCTGAAGCGAATACAGTCTACATACACACTACACGGTGCAGGAGAAAGGCAAGGATCACCGAACCGTGTGGGGGACAAGACGCAGCCGGATGCGGGCACCGACCACCATCAACTTTGTTTACCAGAGACTTGTGTGTGTCAATAACAGTGAGTACCCCAGTGCCCTCCGGCCGCGCTTCGCCCTACACCGCCCTACTTCTCCCCAACGGGTCCCGGGGCCATCATCCCTGCCCACGGAGGGGTTAACATCTTGCTGCATAACCATCTCCCCCGGGTGCCCCGTAACTGCAGCGGTGGTGTCTACACCTTCACCACATCCCATGGGTAGCGTCACGAACTCAAACACGGCTCCGGCCGTACACCTACCTACCAACCCCCTACGTAGCGCCAGCATCCTTTCAGAGCGAAGTGACCCCAAGTCCGGAGGTGCTCGAGCCACCCACCAACGAGCCCGGATCCGAGCGGCTCGGCTGCAGCCGAGCGTGGGGTGGTACACAACAATAGAAAAACATAGCTTCCAACAGATCCAGCAGGACTGTCCTAATTAGAGCTTAGAGCTGTGTCAGAAATTCCAGTGGTCCTTACGATAGCTTCTCTCCGCCTTGTTAATTGCTCTGTATCATCTTTTAATAATTTAAATGAACAATTCTCATTTCTTGAGGTTTGGATCTCACCTAAATTCGAATACCAAACCTGTATCATTGTAGGCTGTAGGAAAAGCTGTGAGCCACAGGCTATGCTGACGTGGCGGAGAATTTTTTATCCTTGAATGTGCACAGTAGTCTCCAAACTTACAAGCAGACTGTACTGCTATATAAAAATCATCTCTGTATACCAGTGCATTTCAATCTACCTGTATTCCAGATGAAAAATAAATCAGATTTTATTTTCCTATAAAAGTATGAAAAAATAATTAAAAGCTATTACAGAAATGTTATGTTGACTTTGGTGGGATTCAAACCTAGTGCTGTAAGGCTACACTGTTAACCACTGAGCCATCATGCTGCCAAGTATATTTTTATATCATCAGAGGTAAATCATGTCTAGTACTTAGTTGGTCATCTTTATAATGCTAGCTTATTGCTCTGAAGTGTGCAACTAGATATTGAGAAAAAATTTAGTTTTCAAGTAGCTGCATATAACAACAGTGACATCTGCTGTCCATACAAATGTATGACATGTAAAAAAATCAATCTTTGACAAACATAAAGCAAGACTGAACTGGTAGTTATGAATAGCATTGCTCCTTTTCTGACTGGTATGTTCTTAAAATAGAAACAGAATGTGAAGCTGTCAGGTGAATGGCCACCAGGCAGCAACGTGGTTCAGTGACTGCTTTACTGACACCCCATTGGATTAGAAAGAATGAAATACAAGGAAGGGGAGAGAGTATAAATAGGGCAGGATACAGAATGAGGGGAGTAGACTCCCCAGTGAGGAGAAGAAGATAAGAAGCCCAAACTTTGATTATAAAAGATCCTAAGGATCGACCATTGACACTGGACTCGTGGGGTTCCGCTTGCTAGAAGACTGGTGATAACTGCGTCCCTGTAAAAGGGTTGAGTCCGGATATTCAGGGTGGCATCCGTTTTCCTGAAAGGAATACCCAAGGATTCCCCTTGCAAAACAGAAGGTCAGTGGGCTCTTAAAGGTGAAGAGTAGGTCCTGGCCAGAAGCACGGGCGAAGAAGTGTTGTCGTCAGATGCCCCTTCTATAGCGCTAGTTAAATCCCTGTGGGTGGGACAGAGAGGGCTGAAAGGACTTTTTGAATCCGCCAGTGAAGTATGACATCAGACAAGAGTTTGAGGGACCTAGCAGCATTCAAAGAAGCTCAGGTGCCAGGAAAGCGGTCAGCTGGTAAATTGAATGGTGCAACAGAGTGTGTAAAGGGGCCAGAATCGGTGCCTGTATGATGCGACTTGACGATGTCTATAAATTGGTTACAAGTAAAGTTCCACTGGTTGAAAGAAGCATATTGATGTCGGATTTATTGTCTCAGTGGATAAATGAACTGTTGTGAAAGCATCCCTGCAGTGGAGTGGCAACCGGGAAGCAATTGGTTACCGAGTGGCTGCGCTGCGGCCTGAAAGCCCCTGTAAGCCCGACTACTACTGCCTCCCCTAGTCGCTCTATAGAAATAACACTGCAATGTAACATCTTGACCTATAATTAGTGCCACTAGTCATTCAAATTAAACTAAAAATAATCTGCAACTTGATATCATTGAGCTCTCTACTAGTGTCATTACCAGGTACTCCCTGTGTCTCACAGTGTTTTGTTTCTATTTTGACTACCTGCTTTGTATAGACTGCCCGTATACAACACTGTATATACTTGTCCCCTTGGAGGAGGAAAGAATATTGGTTGATGCTTTATTGTATGTAACCCTGGTTATTTTGTCCACTTTATGGAGTGTGTTTTTAAATGGTGTTAATTTGTGCTTTAGTGTCATTTTGCTGTTTTCATTTATTACACTAGGCAACAAAATTTCAAAATTTGTCGGATTCAGAAGTCAAATTAGCCATGTCTTAATGATTTTAATGTGCTGAATTCAAATATGACAAGGAAAACTGTTATTTGGCTCTAGTTTCCATGGAATCGAAGAGTTTGCGTTTTACTGTTACGTAAATTAATAATTATAACATGTAGTTATTACTTCTACAAATATAAAACTGCACATGTATTGTCAAAAACATTTCATTAGATGTATTCAGTGGAAACTCAAGTGTATTTAAATCTAATATATAAAGCTAAGTGTACGTGTGTATGTCCGCTTAAGGAATCCGCACCGTTGCATTTACAATCACGAAATTTTGCATAGACGCCTCATGTGACTCAGGAAACATTGTGGACTATGTTTTGAGGGGAAAATTTAACCCCACGCTTTACAGTCACTCTCCAAAACAACCTGCTTACATTAAAGTGCATAGAGCTGGGAGATACAGGTCATTAATAGGAGCTGTGATTGGTTGCTATAGGCAACGAAGAACATTCTTAGTGTAAGAAGATTATGTGGGAGGTAATATGATATCGGTAGAGACAGGCAGAGACAGGCAGAGGCAGAGACAGACTGAAAGACCGACAGACAGACACGGACAGACAGGGAAAGAGATAGAGGCAAACAGGGAGAGAGAGACAGGGAAAATAGGCAGACAGACAGAGACAGACAGACAGAAAAAGGCAGACAGGGAACGAGACAGAGACAAACAGACAAGGAAAGAGGCAGACAGAGAAAGAAACAGACAGGGAAAGAGACAGACAGGGAAAGAGACAGACAGGGAAAGAGACAGATGGCAAAAGAGATAGACAGGGAAAGAGACAGTCAGGGAGACAGGGAAAGAGATAGTCAGGGAGACAGGGAAAGAGACAGACGAGACCAGGGAAAAAGACAGACAGAGAGACAGGGAAAAAAACAGCCAGAGACAGGGAAAGAGACAGAAAGAGACAGACAGGGAAAGAGACAGACAGACAGGGAAAGAGACAGACAGGGAAAGAGGCAGAAAGAGACAGACAGGGAAAGAGACAGACGGGGAAAGACAGACAGAGGCAGACAGAGACAGACAGACATAGGCACAGACAGACAGGCAGACAGAGACTAGCAGAAAGGGAAAGAGACAGACAGGGAAAGAGACAGACCGACACAGACAGACAGGGAAAGAAACAAACAAAGAAAGAGACAGACAAAGGCAGACTGGGAAAGAGACAGACAGAGAGACAGGGAAAGAGACAGACAGGGAAAGAGACAGACAAGGAAAGAGACAGACAGGTAAAGAATCAGACAGACAGGGAAAGAGGCAGACAGAGGCAGACAAGGAGAGAGACAGACAGGGAAAGAGACAGACACAGACAGGGAAAGAAACAGACAGACAGGGAAATATACAGATAGAGACAGATGGACAGAGGTAGACAGGGAAAGAGACAGATAGAGACAGACAGAGAGACAGACAGAGAGACAAACTTAGATAGACAAAGAGATACAGAAATTGTTACGTCACCACTGGAGTCCGCTCCAGCGACTTCTGCTCTGATCGCCAGGCAACGCCGTGTTCCTGCCGTGGATGGTAATGGTGATGGGAGAGGAGTCGATGCCAACGGCACCGGTGGGCGCAGGCTCCGATCATCCACTGGGCTGGGTTATCTTGAGATCTGCAGTACCACTGGCTGACTGTGGGTGGCGTGTGTCTTCCAGCTGAAGTTTCCAGCGTTCAGCTACAGCCAATGAGAAGACACCACACCCTTCTTAGCTCCCCTCCTGTCTGCTCACCTCTACCAGAGATAGTTCTGATTTCCTGGCTCCTGGTCTGCCCTATTCTGTTTTGTGATTCCTGTGTGCTGACTTCTGCGTGTTTTCTGACTACCCTTCTGCCTGCTGTTTTTGTACCTCGCTGCCTGATCCGGATTTGACCTCTGCTACGTTTTCTGATTACGTCCTTGTCTGCTGATTCTGTCCCTGTTCTGCTATTCCTGGTTTAACCCTGTCTGACGACTACTCTCATCGGACTGCAGCCTTCCACAGGTAGTGATCTCCAAGGCCCTGTGTAATTCCAAATCCCTGTAATGGGGTTAAAGGGTTTCAGGGTTCTGGGGGTCCTGCTTGGTGAGTGGCTTCCCTCTAGTCGGTCCATTACATCCCACCTGAGTCTGTTGATCCAGGCAGGCATTACAGAAATAGACAGACAGGCAGGAAAGACAGACAGAAACAGACAGGGAAAGAGACAGAGAGACACAAAGAGACAAACACACAAGGTCAGACACACAGAGACAGACACGGATAGAGACAGAGACCGACAAAGCGATAGAGAGACTGATACAGAGACAGACAGACAAGAGAGACAGAGACAGACACGGATGAAGACAGAGACATACAAACACAAACACCTAGATAGACATACAGACAGACAGGGAAAGAGACAGAGAGAGAGACGGACAGATGGAGAGAGACAGACAAACAAAGAGATACAGAGACAGACAGGGAAAGAGACAAACACAGAGCGACAGACAGACAGTGAAAGAGATAGATAGACAGAGAGACAGACACACAGAGACAGACAGAAAGAGACAGGCAGACACAGAGAGAGAAACAGAGACAGGGAGAGCGACAGAGACACAGTTATTATCCTGGGCAATGCCAGATACTACAGCTAGTCTAATATATAAAGCTGAGTGTATGATGTATGTGTGTATGTGTGTGTGTATGTATATCCGCTAAAGGAATCCACACCGTCACATTTACAATCACAAAATTTTGCACAGACACCCAATGTGACTCAGGGAACGTCATAGACTATGTTTTAACGGGAAAATGTAATCCCGCGCTTTACAGTTACTCTCAAAAAAACCTGCCTCCATTACAGTCAATGGAGCTGGGAACTACAGATCATTAGGTTACATTAATAGCAGCTTTGATTGGTTGCTATAGGAACAAAGGACATCCTTAGTATAATAAGCTTATGTGTGAGGTCATATGATTTCTGTGGAGAGATGGGTAGAGACAGACAGGGAAAGAAAAAGACAGGGAAAGAAAAAGACAGGGAAAGAGAAAGACAGGGAAAGAAAAAGACAGGGAAAGAGACAGACAAGTAAAGACACAGAGAGATAGAGACAGCCAGGGAAAGAGGCAGCCAGGGAAAGAGGCAGCCAGGGAAAGAGGTAGCCAGACAGGGAAGAAGGCAGACAGACAGACAGAAAAGGAAAGAGACAGACAGCCTTAAGACAGAGGCACACAGCAAAAGAGACAGATAGTGAAAGATACAGACAGACAGGGAAAGAGACAGATAGGAAAAGGGACAGACAGGGAAAGATAGAGACAAAGATAGAGACAGACAGAGGTTGAGAAATAGACAGACAGACAAACAGGGAAAGACACAGACAGATAGGGAAAGACACAGACAGACAGGGAAAGAGACAGACAGATACACAGAGACAAAGACACACAGACAGAGACAGACAAAGAGGCAGACAGAGATAGACAGATAGGGAGATACAGACAGACAAAAAAAAAATACAGAGACAGACAGGGAAACAGAGAGACAGACAGAGACAGACAGACAAAGAGACAAAGAGATACAAAGACAGGCAAAGAGACAGACAGAGAGAGACAGACAGACAACTAGAGATAATCAAAAAGACTGCTGGAACACCATTGTAAATGTGAACAGGGTGCTAGCTAAAAATTATACAATCTATATAAAGTGAAAGCTGCACACCAAATTCAGAGAAATATGAACAAGCAGAACTGCTTTATAAGACATAAAGTAATGAAAAACACAATTAGCCATATGAAAAATTGAAAAATGTGACTGCTAAGGATTATTTGAAAAAAAGAGATATTTAGCTAATGTATTGATCAATTCATTACTGCCCGATTACCACTTCACAGTCATCTCTTATTTATCGGGTCCCTAACCAAATGTTACCTCTATACGCAATTAAAACCTACTTGTGTGTATGGGTCCCTAACCAAATGTTACCTCTATGTGCGGTTGAAACCTGCTTGTGTATGGGAAGCAAGGGACCTGATTATATAGGAAATTGAATAAACATGGTTAAAGGGCGGGACTGGGTTCTCAGACAGAAAAAACTGCATAACAATCAAAAAGACTGCTGGAACACCATTATAAATGTGAACAGGGTGCTAGCTAAAAAAATATACAATCTATATAAAGTGAAAGCTGCACACCAAATTCAGAGAAATATGAACAAGCAGAACTAAGTAATGAAAAACACAATTAGCCATATGAAAAATTGAAAAATGTGACATTGCATGACTGCTAAGGATTATTTGAAAAAAAGAGATATTTAGCTAATGTATTGATCAATTCATTACTGGGTCATTCCACATCAAGTGGACCAGTTTTAAAAATCGTCCCCACTCGATCTTCTCCGATTTTGTTGAAAATTTATAAGGATGTACATGTATGTTTGAAAAGAGGTTCTGTACATTTTTAGGGCCAGATCTCAAATACATTGGGCACTGTTGACCTTTCACTGGAGGGTCCACCAAGCCTGCGGCTTCAGCTAAGAGGATTTTGCAAACTTTGGCACATAGCCATTAGAGTTCTATACTGGCTATGATGCTGAAATTTGGCATACTAGCTCAACTTTTGCTGCTAAACATGATAAAATTATTACCGGCTATGACAAAACAATATTTCGGCCGCAATTTAGTGTCAAAGTGGCTTTTAAACGCCTCGCGTAAAATTTATGCCTAACTTTGCCCATATATAACTCAAGACCAAAAACCAATAGTAACTGGTGCTTTGCCCTGTACACCAAACATCTACATGACTTTGCATTGCTGCAATATCACGGTCAAAGCATATGTATTTGTGGAAATATTCACACCCACATATGATGAAAAACTTAAAAAACCCGAATTTTACCTATTTTTAGGTAAAATTTCTCAAAAAGGGTACCCCTAAAATATATTAATTCTGATATCATTAGAAGGAGCACATTTTTCTCTACAAGGATCATTGTTTTGTTTTTTTGGAGTCTCTCAGTTTAAGAAATTAAGAAAAGAAAAATGCCACTAAACATGGTGTTATTTATTAATACGCAATGAATGGTAACTGCACTACTCAAACCCTTGCGTTGGTCCATGGTGGTTATACCACAACCAATTCACTAAAAATTGGTCTTATAATCCTATTAAGAATTGTAATAATGCTGTCTTTTGAGAATTAGCAGCCCCATCGCCTAGGAGCCATGGCCGATAGCCGTGCAAGGCCAGCCGCGGGCGGTCTCTTTATCGCAGGTTCCGAAGCCTGAGGGTGGGTGTCTTTGCCTAGGATCCCAAGCCTAATATTGGGTATCTTTTATTGGTTCCCAAGCCATAATTTTCAGTCTAAGGCTATGTGCGCACTTACCGGATTTTGCCGCGGATTTTTCGCGGATTTGCTGCATGTTTCGCTGCAGAAAATGTTCATAACATCTCTGCAGTGAATCGCCAGCAAATCCTATGGAGAAAAAAAATCCTGTGCGCACTGGGCGGAATTTGACAGCTGCATGTTTTGCTGCGGGAATCCCGCAGCAAAAACAATTGCATGTCACTTCTTTTCCGCACATCGCTGCGGGATTTCACTCCATTGACTCAATGTTAATCATGAAATCCCGCAGGGAATAACGCAGGCAGCAAATTCTGTGCGGTTCACTGCGTTTTCCTGCGTTATTCCCTGCGGTATTTCGCGGTTTACCTCCGGTAATGTGCATCGCTTGTCTGCGGTTTTGCAGGGAAGTGATGTCATTACAGGAAGAGGAAGCCGTGCAGAGTAAACACACATCACAGACACACACACATCACAGACACAGAACACATAGACACAGACACATAGAACACACATAGAAAGAAAACGGAAATATAGGAAAAAAAGAACGTGGGCTCCGCTGCATATTCACCTTCCAGCCGAGGTAAGCACACAGCGGCGCTGTTATCCTCAGGCTGGGGAGGGAGAGGGGCAGGGGTAATGTCCCCCGCCTCACTCCCCCTCCGGCAGCCGAGAATATCAGCCGCAGCTGCCCCGGCACTGTCGCATGCAATATGCGGCAGCATCGGCGTGTCCTCGGCTCTTCTTGCCACCGTGTAGCAGTGGTGGCAAGGTAATACAAGGGGTTAATGTTGGTGGGGGACCACCGCCATTAACCCCAGGCTTGATCATGGCAGCGTCTATGTGACAGCTGACATGATCAACCCGTAAGTAAAGTGAAAAAACACAGACACCAAAAATCCTTTATTTTAAATAAAACCAACAAGCCTCGTTCACCATTTTATTAACCCCCCCAAACAAAGCTCCGGCGTAATCCACACAGCTCCGGCTCCTGCGTCCTGCACTGCTGACATCCAGCCGCGACTGTCACAGACACAGGCTGAATGCAGCAGACAGCAGAGGTAATTACCGGTCATTTCCCACGGCCGGTAATGTGAACTCACTGCCGACCGTGGGAAATGCAGCGATCTGTCCTCTATCTATCCCTCTATCTATCTATCTATCTATCTATCTATCTATCCCTCTATCTATTCTTCTGTCTATCTACTATCAGAATTAAATGTATTTTTTTTTTTTTTTTCTTCAATGTGCTTTATTGCATTGAATGCAATAAAGCACATCCCAACCCGCACGCGGCAAAACCGCGGCAATACCGCGAATAATACCGCGGTAAAACCGCGGCAAACCGCATGCGGTTTTCGGGTGCGGTTTCCCGCGGTTTTTTACCGCGGGTGCGGTAATCTTTGAGAGCATGCGGAATTCTCTCAAGGAAATTTCATTTCCCAGTGCGCACGGAGCCTAAGTGGTCTGGAATTGTTGCTGAATTTGCAACATAATGGGTTCAGAGAAGCTGTATTGTCGGCCCATTGCTGTTGCTGGAATTATTGCAATGATTGACTGCTCGGGAATCCAGCATGTATCATTTCTCACAGGCCAGTGAAAGAAGCTAGCTGGTCCATGAGGATGCATAAAATTTATTAATGCATCATGGTCATCGACTGAAATTTCAGAAATATTTCCAATCCACCACTTCCTATCGTAAATGCAGGCAATGTATTGCCCTGGCTCGAGGTTTGCAATTGGCACAAAAGGCATTTCTGATCTGACAGATCTATCTACATGGGCAATGAAAGATGATGGCTCATTTCACACCCTTGAAATGCCAATCTTTTTGTCATCAATTGGCACAAACTGGTGATTTTCTCTTGTTCCAGCAATTGTATGTCCATCTTTGAACCTTTCCTCTTGAACTACCAGTATTTCGTCAATTTTTTCTTTTGGAACAAAAAAAAACTTGATTCCATGCAGTTGCTCATTGCAAAAGTTGAATAAATCCACCTGGGTCAGTATTTGGTTTTCAGTTGGGCGTTGAAGACTGGCACGAGCTGCCAACCTCTTTGCTGTCCCTCCAATCCCATCACAGGGCGACTTTCCATGACTGGTACCAAAAAAATTCCATTCAGCGCTGATATTGAAATCAGCATTGTGGTGGCACAAGTTGAGAAAATTTTTGAAATTTTTGTACTGGGCTGCAGATCCATCGCTGAAGTAGTGGATATGACGAATCCCATAGAGGGGAGACTTGAGATACTCCACAATTACTGTTAAGAAAGTGTGGACTGCAACTGTGTCATGTCGTGAGCAATCACTGATTAGTAATTATTAGTTATTATTATTAGTCAATAACTTTTCATAAAAAGGTTTATAGGTTTTTGATTATAATAGACATTGCTAGCAACAATACAACTCTGTAATATGTGATAAGAATCTGAAAATCAAACACAAAATCAATGCATTACGTGCATACATAACACCATGTTCAGTGGCATTTTTCTTTTCTTAAACTGAGAGACTCCAAAAAAAACCCCAATGATCCTTGTAGAGAAAAATGTGCTCCTTCTAATGATATCAGAATTAATATATTTTAGGGGTACCCTTTTTGAGAAATTTGACCTAAAAATAGGTAAAATTCGGGTTTTTTAAGTTTTTCATCATATGTGGGTGTGAATATTTCCACAAATACATATGCTTTGACCGTGATATTGCAGCAATGCAAAGTCATGTAGATGTTTGGTGTACAGGGCAAAGCACCAGTTACTATTGGTTTTTGGTCTTAAGTTATATATTTATGGGCAAAGTTAGGCATAAATTTTATGCGAGGCGTTTTACAAGCTACTTTGACACAAAATTGCGGCCGAAATATTGTTTTGTCATAGCCGGTAATAATTTTATCGTGTTTAGCAGCAAAAGTTGAGCTAGTATGCCAAACTTCAGCATCATAGCCAGTATAGAACTCTAATGGCTATGTGCCAAAGTTTGCAAAATCCTCTTAGCTGAAGCCGCAGGCTTGGTGGGACCTCCAGTGAAAGGTCAACAGTGCCCAATGTATTTGAGATCTGGCCCTAAAAATTTACAGAACCTCTTTTCAAAGATACATGTACAGCCTTATAAATTTTCAGCAAAATCGGAGAAGGTCGAGTGGGGACCACTGGTCCACTTGACATGGAATGACCCTACTGCCCGATTACCACTTCACAGTAATCTCTTATTTATCGGGTCCCTAACCAAATGTTACCTCTATATGCAATTAAAACCTACTTGTGTGTATGGGTCCCTAACCAAATGTTACCTCTATGTGCGGTTGAAACCTGCTTGTGAATGGGAAGCAGGGGACCTGACTATATAGGAAATTGAATAAACATGGTTAAAGGGCGGGACTGGGTTCTCAGACAGAAAAAACTGCATAACAATCAAAAAGACTGCTGGAACACCATTATAAATGTGAACAGGGTGCTAGCTAAAAAATATACAATCTAAATAAAGTGAAAGCTGCACACCACATTCAGAGAAATCCTTAGCAGTCATGCAATGTCACATTTTTCAATTTTTCCAATTTTTCATATGGCTAATTGTGGTCATATTTCTCTGAATTTGGTGTGCAGCTTTCACTTCATATAGATTGTAGATTTTTTAGCTAGCACACTGTTCACATTTACAATGGTGTTCCAGCAGTCTTTTTGATTATTATGCAACTTTTTCTCTCTGAGAACCCAGTCCCGCCCTTTAACCATGTTTATTCAATTTCCTATATACTGTAGCCAGGTCCCTGGCTTCCCAAACAAAAGCAGGTTTCAACCGCACATAGAGGTAACATTTGGTTAGGGACTGTTGGAAGCCAACATGGACAATGTATGTATCATAAGGAATTACTAGACTCCATATTGTACCTATGAGCTACCAACATTACCAGGACTGTACATCAAAGGAATCGGCCATGTACAGTGAAGAGTTTCATAACCTGTGAGGCAAGAAGATCATTGTGTGTTCTGTGATGAACTGACCTTTGTCCTATCAACATGATAAAGGTTGCATCTTCACATGAATTGAACATGGTGCCTTTAGCCTCTTGGAAGATACACAACTCCTGTGGTGTTCATGAATTGAATGTCCTGTTCACAGCCTATTAAAACGGATATTGGTAAACAATCCCTTGTTCAAGTGGAATACAAGCCATTGTACTGGAGATGGGCATCAAGTCTCCAGTCTGAATGGAGTGTAAATCTGTCTTCAGGCTTTCTGATAAGAAAAGACCTTTGCTATGTACCAGGACATTATCCACAGGATCCACAGGTTTGTCAAGACTCGTCTTAATCCTTTAACAAATTGACCTCGGAGAGCCACCTTCAGGAGAGCGTTGACATCAGCAGCCATATGCACGTTCCTGGACAACTCAAAAGACTGTGACCTGATTGGATGCTACTAATATGTGGAGGTGTTACAGGGATGGGCACTGTATGGGCCATGTTTGATTGTGTGTTTGATATAAAGGTAGCCTACCAAGCTAGTCAGTCTATCCACTTCCCATCTTCCACCACCCTCTCCCAATACCTTTCCCCTTTCATTGTACCCTTTTCCCTTAGTTAGGTTTACCTTATGTATGTCATTGTAAATTCCCTATTTGTAATAAATCCCCTTTTAAAGATCCAGTAGTTCTTGTTAATTACGATTAACTGGCACCCCAAAACTCAGCAGATTTCTACAGGGACCCATACACACAAGCAGGTTTTAACCGCATATAGAGGTAACATTTGGTTAAGGACCCAATAAATAAGAGATTACCGTGAAGTGGTTATAAGGCAGTAAAGAATTGATCAATACATTAACTAAATATCTCTATTTTTTCAAATAATCCTTAGCAGTCATGCAATGTCACATTTTTCCAATTTTTCATATGGCTAATTGTGTTTTTCCATTAATTTATGTATTATAGAGCAGTTATGCTTATTCATATTTCTGAGTGTATGTGTGTGTGTATGTCCGCTAAAGTAATCCGCACCGTTGAATTCACAATCATAAAATTTTCCACAGATACCTAATGTGACTCAGGGAACTTCATAGACTATGTTTTGACGGGAAAAGTTAACCCCACACATTACAGTTACTCTGCAAACAACCTGTCTCCATAAGGGTATGTGCGCACGTTGCTTTTTACCTGCTTTTTACCTGCTTTTTTGCTGCTTTTTCTTCTGCACTGTTTAATGCCAAAATGGATGTGTTCTTCTATTCAAGCAAAGTCTATGGGAATTTGGGTTTCTTGTTCACACTATGTTGTTCAAAATGCTGCCATTTTGTGGCAGAACTTTGGTCAAAAACTCAGCTTTGCAGTGCAAAACCCAAATGGCAAAAACAATTGACATGTTGCTTCTTTGAAAAGCTGAGTTTTTGACCAAAGTTCTGCCTCAAAAAGGCAGCATTTTGAACAACATAGTGTGAACAAGAAACCCAAATTCCCATAGACTTTGCTTGAATAGAAGAACACATCCATTTTGGCATTAAACAGCGCAGAAGAAAAAGCAGCAAAAAAGCAGGTAAAAAGCAGGTAAAAAGCAACGTGCGCACATACCCTTACAGTGAATGGAACTGGGAGCTACAGGTCCTTAATAGTAGCTGTGATTGGTTGCTATAGGCAAGTATAGTATAAGAAGCTTATGTGTGAGGTAATATGATGTCGGTAGGGAGACGGATAGAGAGAGACAGACAGATAAGGAAAGAGACAGAGAGAGACAGACAGGGAAAGAGACAGAGAGATAGAGACAGAGAGGGAAACAGACAGAGGCAGACAGATACAGACAGGCACAGACAGACAGGGAATGACACAGGCAGACAGGGAAAGAGACAGACAGACAAGGAAAGAGATAGACAGATAGCAAAGGAGACTGACAGAGAGACAGGCAAAGGCAGACTGGGAAAGAGACAGACAGACAGGGAAAGAGACAGACAGACAGGGAAAGAGACAGACAGATAGGGAAAGAGACAGACAGGGAAAGAGACAGAGAAAAAGACAGACAGGGAAAGAGACAGACAGACAGGGAAAGAGACAAAGAGAGAAAGAAAGAGATAGAGACAGGGAAAGAGACAGAGGCAAGGGAAGAGACAGGGAAAGAGACAGAGACAAGGAAAGAGACAGACAGACAGGGAAAGAGACACACAGGGAAAGAGATAGAGACAGAGAGGGAAACAGACAGACAGAGGCAGACAGACACAGACAGGCACAGACAGACAGGGAAAGAGACAGGCAGACAGGGAAAGAGACAGACAGACCGGGAAAGAGACAGACAGGAAAAGAGACAGACAGGGAAAGAGACAGACAGGCAGACAGTGAAAGACACAGACAGACAGGGAAAGAGCCACACAGGGAAAGAGACAAAGAAAGTTACAAAGAAAGAGATAGAGACAGGGAAAGAGACAGACAGGGAAAGAGACAAATAAAAAGACATAGAAAGACACAAAGAAAGAAATAGGGAAGGAGGCAGACAGGCAAAGAGTCAGACAGGGAAAGAGAGACAAAGAGACAGACAGGGAAAGAGACAGACAGGGAAAGAGACAGGAAAAGAGACAGACAGGAAAAGAGACAGACATGGAAAAAGACAGACAGACAGGGAAAGAGACAGGAAAAGAGACAAAGAAAGAGATAGAGACAGGGAAAGAGACAGAGACAAGGAAAGAGATGTAAAGAGACAGAGACAATGAAAGAGACAGACAGGAAAAGAGACAGACAGGGAAAAAGACAGAGAGGTCAAGAAACAGAGAGACAGATAGAGACAGACAGACAGAGAGAGACAGACAGAGACAAACCGAGACAGACAGAGAGATAGAGAAATAGACAGACAGGCAGGGAAAGAGACAGACAGAAACACAGAGACAGAAAGGGAAAGAGACAGACAGACACTCAAGGACAAACACACAGGGACAAACACACAGGGACAAACAAACAGGGACAGACACACAGGGACAGACATACAGAGACATATAGACAAAGAGATAGAGAGAGACTGATTCAGAGACAGACAGAGAGATAATCAGACAGAGACAGACACAGATAGAGACAGAGACAGACATACAGGGACAGAGAGACAGAGACAGACAAACACACAGATAGACAGACAGAGATAGACAGGGAAAGAGACAGACAGATAAAGAGAGACAGACAGACAGACAAAGAGATACAGAGACAGACAGGGAAAGAGACAAACACACAGACAGACAGAGACAGACAGGGAAAGAGATAGAGAGACAGACACACAGAGACAGACAGACACAGACACAGAGCAAGAGAGAGACAGAGACAGGGAGAGGGACAGAGAGACAGTTACTATCCGGGCAACGCCGGGTACTACAGCTAGTCTAATATATAATTAGCTAGATGTTAGCCCGATTCTAGCATATCGGTTATTCTAGAATATGTATGTATTTTATTTATGAAGATTTAAGAATAATGCAATGAATATACAGGGTAAAATATATACATTATCATTAAATGTTATTGTTCATAGAACTTAATTCAAATGAACGAAATTATTAAACTGATCATCAAAATATATAAACTATTACATGAATAATTAGCTGTATTTAAATAAATCATTGGACGGAAGAAGTACATCGACACTATAATATATTAGTTAACAATATCAACCTAAAATATTTTTATACACCACATTTCTTGTGAATACACGGCAGCTCAGTGGCTCAGTGGTTAGCACTGCAGTCTTGCAACACTGGGGTCCAGGGTTCAAATCCCACCAAGGACACCATCTGCAAGGAGTTTGTATGTTCTCCCTATGTTTGCATGGGTTTCCTCCAGGTACTCTGGTTTCCTCCCACACTCCAAAGACATACAGATAGGGACTTTAGATTGTGAGCCCCAATGGGGACAGTGTTCCTGATGTATGTAAAGCGCTGTGGAATATGTTAGCGCTATATAAAAATAAAAATAAAGATTTGAATACCTTTTGACTATCTACAAGAAACTTTCCTTGTAAAGGGGTATCAAAAACTTGAACCTTGACATTGGATCTCATTTTAACTCTTGAATATGCAATGTAGAGATGACCATGACCAAAAACGGGCTCTGGTAGATATATGCCAACTTGGTGTAGAGTTTGACCTTGTGACTTGTTTATTATCATGGCAAATGCTAGTTTTACTGGAAACGGTCAATGCCGAAGCCAGCATCAGTACCCACCGCTGCCGACACACATCGTGCCATAACGTCGCAATCATTATTTTCCCCTGCATTTGCTAATTTTTCCCAATCCCCTCCATTTGCTCTCTAACACAGGTTCTGTGACAGTTTGTGTCACGTTGCTAAGGCTGCAGTCGGGTATCTAAGGGGCCTGCCCGCACCACTCCCTCAGCAACACCCACATCCAATCTGGAGGCAATTGAGCAGAGAAGTGGGCGGGACATGCCAAGGAGGAAATAGGAAGCAGCCGCATCTCCCAGCCTGCAGGGCCAGCGAGGGGAGGGAGAAAGTACTACAGAGTATGAAAAGAGAAGAAAGTGCAAGGTGAGTATAATCGTTCTTTTTTTTTTACTGTGTGCTGGAGGCTGCTGCTGTGGTGTATATAGAGGCTTTGGCTTGTGGGGTGTATATAAAGGCTGCTGGTGTGTATATGCAGAGGGTGTAAATAAAGGCTGCTGGGCAGTATATAGAGGCTGCTGGGGTGTATATAGAAGCTTCTGAGTGCGGTGGTGTCTGTGTGTGGCGGTAACTGTGTGCGGCGGTGTCTGTGTGCGATGAATCAGCAAAGCGTGGTTCAAATCCCGCGCCAATTCGTGGCCGGACTGCGCCTGTTGCTGATTGGTCGTGGGTGGCTGGCGCGACCAATCAGCGACGCGGGATTTCCTTTACAGACAGACAGAATTATAAGTATAGATTAATACACGTCTAAGCACTTTGAACAATTGTAATTTTAACTACTGTATTAATATACGTTATTGCACAGTACAAAATATATCCTTAGTCACTGGATACTCGGCTCGTTTTTACTTGTCTTTTGTATTCAAGCATTAGATTATATCTCTGGTGATTGTCCAATAGTCGTCTGCAAGCATTGAAGAGTTCCAACTACCCTGATATCTTTTTTCCATAGTCGCAATTTCCTGGTGAAATTGCTCACTGTGCTCGTCACTCACTGCTCCACAGTTTGGTGCAAAGAAGTCTACATGCGAATGCAAGAGATGAATCGTTAATGACATGTTGCAGCCAAGATTATGATACGCCTGAGGAAGATTTTCCATCAGCTCTTTATAGTTGTCTGACTTCGTGTTTCCAAGGAAATTTGTTACCACTACAGTCCGACAAAAGTTCTGTCGCTTATCCATGTTTCTTTATATACACACCCACTAATTAACCAATCACTTAGTGAGCACAGGTGAGGATGTAAACTAGGATTGGGTGCATTATATGACAAGGCGACAAAACTTATGACTTGCCAAAATCTGACCTTTCATGATGATCAATATTTCAGCTTAGTAGCAATGTTATTTTCATAACTTAAACCAAATTTGGGAGGATTTCAGCTTTCAAAAGCGTAATTTATGAAACCAATGGATGAATTTAAAGTCAGGTTATAAGCTTTCATATACATGTGCCGCCCCCACGTCAGCAGCCGGGCTGCTCGGATCCGGATCTGGAGTGGCTCAAGGGGTCTCCGGACCCGGGGGTCGTGCGGACACTCATTAAAAAGGGGATGTAATATATACAAGGGATTGTCGTAGATACTTCGTGATGCCACCCACGGTATGTGGTAAGGTGGAGTACCACCGCTGCTGTTGGGGAGCACCCGGGGCGATGGAGCGGCAGCTAGGTGTTTGACCCCTCCGTGCGTAGGGGTGGAGGCCCTGGGGCTCAGTGTCCAGAACTCGGGAAGTGATGGCTGCCGGTGGTGGTGCGCCGGGCCGGACCGGAGGGTGTTGGTATACTCACGATTAAATGATTGCACACAAGTCCGAAGGTAAACCAAGGTGTCAGTGGCCGGCTGCCGCCTCCGGGTGTATACGGTTCCCACACCCGGCTGGTGTACCAATGTCCCTTCCTCCGGCACTATGTACTTTTCTCCTCTTTTGGACAACCTCGTGTGGAACGGGGAAGTCCACTCCTGGTTCTGTTTTTGTTGGGAGATGTGCCCGCGAAAACTGACCCGTGGGATCTCAGTGGGTTGCTGCGGATACCCTATCCCCCGCGGTGGGCTGCCGTTTCGCTCTACCTGGGCTAACACACTGGAACAACGTCTGGAACCTTGTCCCTGGCCTGGTTAATTAGAGATGGGGCTTGCAACCGTCTTCTAACTAGGGTCCAGGTACCCCGACTGTGCATGGTTTCCGGACCGGATCTCCGCTGTCGGTACCAGCGGGCTCCAACCCTGCCCACTTTGCATTTCCCGCGACCGGACTCCCGTCGCCTTTGGACACAGTCCACTGCCTGCCACCTAGCCAGCAGACCAGGGCCACTACCCTGGCTACCCTTCACTAGGCTCAGACTTCACTTCAACTCTGACTTGAACCTCCATTTGAACTGAACTCTGACACTTTCACTCTCTGACTGGTTCCCTCCCTCGGATCCTCAAGACCCCTAGGTGGGCGCTCCCAATCCGCCTGGTCTCGCCCACTGGTGTGTCCTTCCTACCCTGAGGGGGGTGGCTAGGGTTTTGAGGAAGATGGTATCTGATGTGGGATGGTGTTGTGTGGGGTGTACTGTTTCTCTGTGACCACCTGGCGGCGCCAGGGCGTCACATACATAACATGGATAAGCGACAGAACTTTTGTCAGGGACTGTATATTATATGCCATTATGGTTCGATAAATGATGTCGGGATTCTTCAAGCAATAATAGACTAAAGACCGCTTTACACGCAATGACGTATCTAACGATATGTCGTCGGGGTAATGGAATTCATGACGCACATCCAGCATTGTTAGCGACGTTGTTGCGTGTGACACCTACGAGCGACCACTAGTGATCACAAATATTCACCAAATCGTGGATCGTTGACACGTCATTCATTTTTTAAATATCATTGCTCGTGCTGGATGCAGGTTGTTCGTCGTTCCTGAGGCAGCACACATCGCTACGTGTGACACCCCGGGAACGACGAACAACAATGTACCTGCGTTCTCCGGCAAAGAGTTGGGAGTGACGTGAATGCGGCTGCTCTCCGCCCCTCCGCTTCTATTGGTGGCCCGCTGAGTGAAGTCACTGTGACGCCGAACGAACCGCCCCTTTAAAAAAGAGGTTGTTTGGTGGCCACAGCGACGTTGTTAGGAAGGTAACTATGTGTGACGCGTACCGGCAATGTTGTTCGCCACGGGCAGCGATTTGCCCGTGACGCACAAACGACGGGGGCGGGTGCGATCACTAGCGACATTGCTAGCGATGTCGCAGCGTGTAAAGCAGCCTTTATGCTGAAAATGTTTTAATAGAATCCAGTGAACCCTGTACTGTTATGATACGTAAATGCTATTCTGCTGTTTTTTAATTGTGTTTCATCTTTATTATAAAAAATAAAAAGAATATTGAAAGAAAGACATTTGTTACCATTAACTGGAATACTACCCATGCAGCCTTTTCCTTGCCATGCAGTAAACGGTGAATCTCCTCATCTTGCAGGAGCACACAAATCTGAGGCCCAATGAAGACTCCTTCCTTTATCTTTGCTTCACTCAACCTTGGAAATTTACAAATGAGATACTTGAATGCTTCTGCATTTTTGTCCATTGCCTTTACGAAGTTCTTCATGAGACCCAACTTGACATGCAATGGAGGTAATAGAATTTTTTGTGGTTTGACAAGTGCTGGATGAAGAACATTTTTAGTCCCTGGATGCAGTGCATTTCTGAGGAGCCAGTCTCTTTTCTTGTAGTGTTTTGACTTGCTCGACTATCCCATTCACATAGGAAACAACAGTACTTTGTGTAACCAACCTGGAGACCAAGCACGAGGGCACAGAGGCACTGATCCTGATCCTTGTCCTGATCTCCTATTTTGCAACCAAAATACAGGTTGTAGGCTTTCTAACCATATGAGTCAAGTTTCTCTTTTATGACTCAAAATTCACCTCACAACAGATATAGCAGAAATTATCTGCTTTATTAATGCAAGTCTGAGGCATCACTGAATTGATGAACGATTATATCAGTCGACCTCTGAAAATACTGTGTGACTGATAGAGGGAGAACATGTGCCTTTTATAGAGTTGTGTGCTGCAAGTTTAATTAGGATTGCATCATCTTTCTTTCTTTGACATCTACCATTGGTCATTTAGAGATGATGAAATACTGATGAAGCAATCCATTAGTCAGTTGGATGGTGCAAAACTAATGACGCAAGGCTGATGATGTACTCCTTGTAACGCCCCTGAGACCATCAGGGTGCTACAAGGTTCTGCATCCCCACCAGGATGCAGGGCCTACCCCCTTAGGGACCCAGAACCCCAGTACCGGTAACACCAAAAACCTAGGTAATCCCAGTTTTCCCCAACAATCCCTCATACAATGGTACTTAGCTAGGGTGGGACCATGGATAGCCACCTAGAGGTGGAGCCCCTCCAGTCCACTAGTTGGCCAGGTGGGAGGGGCAGACTGTGGACAGAGAGAACACAGGAAGTCAATAGTCAGAGCAGTAGTGACTGTTGAGAGTAGAGGAGAGAACTGCAGTGACTGTAGAGGTGTAAAGGTGGAAGTGAAATGACTCCCTGACTGAGGTTAACGGTGACCTGGTACCCAGGAGAGGTGGTTGCCGGTGGAGTACGGAGGAGTACTCCCGGAACTACGCAACAACGGGTTACAGGACCCTAGGACAGGAAAGAGCTTTAATCCGACCTGTTAACACATGCACAGCAAAGGGGACCATCAAGGACCTTGCTCACCCAAAGAATCCGAAGACTCAGTAGGAAAGGGAGAACCGGAGACAGGATCAGAGACTCCAACCCCACAGGGTTCACGCTACTTTCAGGCAGACAGAAGTGGACAAACCACAGACCGCGGACCCGCAGTGTTCCATACCACGGGAACCCGCTTACTAGAGACAGATGCAGGGGCAGAAGGTACCAGAACACCACACTGGCACTGGGATGAAGGGGACCTGGAGGTGAAACCAACCGGCCTCAGGCAACCAGTTAACAACCAAGTGACTAAACCAGTTGCACTGAATACCTGTCTGGACTCCCACTACACCATATACCCGCTGGGGCAATACCCTCCTTGCGGAGGGACTACCATACTAGCTGCTAATACCATCAGCTCCAGTAGAGACATTTTGCAGCGGCGGCTCCCTATACTTAGCCGCAATACTGCAAGCTGCGTCACGTATAAACTTTATTCACCAATCCCCTGTAAATATCCTCATTATAAAAAGGCTCAGGGCACATAATTGGGTAACGGCCACCACTGTGACATTCCCAATAAAGACACTGCCCGGAACCGAGTACCCCATATCCCTGGGTGCTACACTCCTTTCGTTGTATCAAAGGCTGTGAGAAATATCGACGCACCCCTGTAACTAGAGCCAATTTAAAAATGTAAGCAACATTTTCATTTCAGCACCCCAAAATTAGTTAAGTCCAACTGTTTTCATGTCTGAACCAATTTTGCTGTTTACTAGTGTTATCAATAAAATTATTGTTTGCTTGATGATACCTCTTCAGTGATCCCAAAAAATTTTTGCTCACTGTCTTTTCTTTTCACTTGTGACTGGGGTCTTTGTCACTCCTCCACTCGCCCCTTGGGACCTTGGACTCCCAACTCTTGTGGCTCTTGTACCCTTCTTTTGGGTGTCACTTGACAATTGAACCCCCCAGTAGGGAAATAGTAAGTCCCGTGGCTTCCCTTGAGAACTTCCTAGTTCCACCTGGTCATCGGCATTCCAGGGGTCTCCCTGGGCAACCCAAGTCTATTCCGGCTTTGGAAGGGTGTGAACGAACCTGTCCATTACCACCCGCTCCAATTTCTGCGCTGAGGTGGAGGACTCTGGCTGCAACCATTTTTGTACCAGATACAGCAAATTAAACATTTGCGAGCGATGGGGTTTGTCGCCATATGCCCACTGGTGGACCCATTGTGCTCTGACAGTCATAGTTACACCCAGGTGCGCCAAAATTTCAGTTTTTAACTTATCATACTATTTAGCGTTCTGTACGGTCAGATCATAGTAGGCCCTTTGTTGCTCTCCACATAAATATGGCGCCAGCACCTCTGCCCACTGCTCCAGCGGGAGTTTCTCCCGTACATTGACTCACTCAAACACCATCAGGAAGGCCTCAACATCATTCCCTGGGTTCATCTATTACACAGCTTACCTTACTGCATTCCGGACATTGGAGTCATCATCTGGACTTGGGGGTGGGGTGGTCGTCCTGGATTGCCTCAGCTAGGAGATCTATCTGCTGCTGCTGATGTTCCATCGCCTGCTGCCGCTGCTGTTGCTACCGCTGCTGTTGCTCCCGCTGGTGCTCAAAAACCTAATGCTGTAGATGCTGCTGCTCCTGCTGCAACTGTTGTATCAACAGATTGTTTGTCTGCTGCAGAGCTAGCTGCTGCTGCTGCGCTTGCACCAGGTTCTTGATCAGGTCCTCCATGTTGTCAAACCGTGCTTCCTGGCTTATAGCTGCATTCACAAAGGACATTTGTGACGCCCCTGCACTAGTCAGGGTGTCACAGGGAACTACACTCCCGTCCTTATAGTGCAGAACCCACCCTCCTTGGTTCCAGGTTCCACCCAATGGTATTGCTACCAACCGCATTCAAACACCCAATCCACACTCACACCAGTACAGGACAGACAAGTCAATGGGTAGGTCTAGAGAGGAAAGGGCCGCCCACCTGTGCCGCCTCCGTGTCAGCAGCAGAGCTGCTCAGATCTGGATTCGCAGTGGCTCGTGCGGCCACTCAAATGAAAGGGGTATTTACAGGGGATTGTGTTAGAGTTTGTGACGCCACCCATGGTATGTGGTAATTTGGAGTACCACCGCTGCAGTTGGGAGTACCCAGGGGTGATGGAATGGGGCAGCCAGGTGTTAGAACCCTCCACGGGTAGGGGGGAATACCCTGGTCCTTGGTGATGGGGACCGGGGAGTGCCGTTGGGTGTGAAGTGGTCACTTGCGTACTCACTCAGTCCATTAAGCTGACATCAACAACTGGATAAAAGAAAAAGTTCTGGATACCGCTGCCGCTGAGGGGAGCTAGTTCAGGTCCCGTCCCTAATGGTGCTTCCTGGTGATCCGTGACCTGCCTCCTGACACTAAGTTTACTTCTCTGTTGGTCCCGGTAGTATGGAACTTGCCGGGTCTCGCTCCCCACTATGTGTGGGAGCTTGCTCTCAGAGTTCACGCTTGGGATTTTCTGGACCGTTTGAGAGGAAAGTCCTATCCCCCTCGTTGCGCTAGTACCCCGATTTTGGAGCGGGTAGAGAGCGGATCTTGAAGGCTCTATTCTCGTCGGGTAAATTGTCAGGTTGCCTGAAGCTACTCCCTGACCTAGGGTCTACGTACCCAGTCATGCCCTGGTCCCAGCCCGGTGATGGTGCAAGGCTGCCGGCTGTCCTCCTCGACAGTTCCGTGCCTTTTGCCATGATCCCCTGCGAGCGGGGGTCCAGCTCCTCTAGACCCAGATCACCATCTGCTACCTAGATAGCTTCCTAGGAGCCATGCTCCTGACCTCCTCTCTCGTTTGCTTCCAACACAACACTCTCCACTCCTGACATTCCTGACCTCCCCTAGCCAACCCCCCAAGTGGGTGACCCTATTCCAATCAGGCCGTCCACTGGTGTGCTTGGTGGGTGTGGTGCAGAGTGTACCTAGGATTTAATTAGCTGATGTAGGCAACACCATGTAGTTGGGGACTCATAACCAAGAAGGAGGTGGATACTGCTCGGGAGGGCAGATTTGCGCAATACCCTGTGAAAACCTGATAGTCCAGGAGCGTCCCACACCGAAAGGTTAAGCAGACTGGTGGGAGGTGACAAGTCAGTGAGCTCCAGGGGAACAAAGGGAGAGGAAACCGGGGGTTGGAGCTCCCAGGAAAAGTGAAGTAGTGGCCCTCATAGTGTGAGGGGCCGAGGAGTCGAAGCTTCAGAGAGGTCGGACTAAATTGGGACATAGCAAAAGCAATACTATTGGGAGCGGATACCTGGATGTGCTCTCCATCCTAAGCAGCAGTGGTACACTGGGACTTTTGGTACAACTGCAGCACGTGTGTAATGACTTTAGAAAACATCATCGAGCACCACGATAACCGGCCTGAGTGAATACCTGGTTATCCCCTGCTTCTAGCAGCCCTGCGCTCCCCTGCAATCCATTCCACCATCCAGAGTCCCGGGGCCTTCCTTACCCGTGGAGGGTAACGTCATCTGGCTGCCCCTGTTCCATCCCCCCGGGTACTCCCAATGGCAGCAGCGGTACTCCCTTATACCTCACACCACGAGTGGCGTCACGAACTATCTAATCCCCTTGTAAATAACCCCCATCACGTTTTAGAGTGACCCTGAGCCCCCGGGTCCGAAGACCCTAGAGCCACGAGCAGTGACACCTGGATCCAAGTGGTTCAACCACTGCTGGGGCCATACACCTCTGAAACGTCTGGCATCACTAACAGGATTCGGACAGGACCCACTAACCTGGGTGACGTGCGCCTTGAAAATCCAAGCTGCGGTGTCAAGATCCTGTTCCTGCCATTTTCCGCCATCTTTGGCGCTAAAACGCCATCTTCCAGACCAAAAGCGCGCAAAGCTGAAGCCCCGCCCTTCGTCCTGATAGTGTGGCCGGAACCGGAAGTTCCCAGGGCTCCCCAGCGTGAAAGTGAGTGGCTGGTGAAAAACAAAGGGGGCGTGACGGGATGTAGCAGCGGAAGTGGAGCAGGGACACCAGGACTCTGCCATAAAGTTCCTGGACACCGCAGAGGCAAGATGGCGGCAGCAAGGGACTGGTCACCAGAGCGCGCTGCTCCTGGGACCACGGCCTGGATAGAGCAGGAGACCGAGCAGCTCTGCAGGAGGATGCGTATGCAGTTCCTCTTCATTCTGGATCATGAAGAGGGCCCGGAGCGGTGTGCCACGAGGAGATGGTACCAGAGGCCCTTGGTGGGGGATGGTGCAAAGGGCAACAGCTGTACGGGGTTACCCGGTTCATCTGAAGGACTGAAAGCAGTTGCACCCATCACCACGGACAACTACAAGGAACTCAGAACAGTGCAGCACCGTGAGTGAAGGTGGCACTGGGGATCCAGGTGGTTGGGGTGGCGGGTTGAGGGAAGGAAAACTGCAAGAGGAGGTTGCCCCAGCAGCTGTTGCTTAATGTTGTTGACTGTTGTTGTTTTGCCCGGAATTCAACTCCATCACGGATCCCAAGTAGGAAGCAGCGGGTTTAGGTTGTTTGGGTGGTGGGTTGAAGGGATCCGGGACACGGGGAATCTGGACTCCGTGAGTTTTCTTTTGCAACGTTTAAGAATATGCCTACCCTGTGTGGAATGAGAAACTGTCATTAAAATGTTACCCCTTTTTCTACTTACAGGAGCACTTTTAATAAACCTCAGTGTGTCCTGTATCTCGGTGACGAGCTACGTTTAACCAAGGGGGAATGTGACGCCCCTGCACTAGTCAGGGTGTCACAGGGAACTGCACTCCTGTCCTTATAATGCAGAACCCACCCTCATTGGTTCCAGATTCCACCCAGTGGTATTTCTACCAACCGCATTCAAACCCCCAATCCACACTCACACCAGTACAGGACAGACAAGCCAGTGGGTAGGTCTAGAGAGGAAAGGGACGCCCAACGAAGGGTTAAGCAGACTGATGGGAGGTGACAAGTCAGTGAGCTCCAGGGGAGCAAAGGGAGAGGAAGTGTAGTAGAAACTCTCAAAGGGAGAGGGAACCAGGGGTTGGAGCCCCCAGGAAAAGTGAAGTAGTGGCCCTCATAGTATGAGGGTCCGAGGAGTCAAAGCTCCGGAGAGGTCGGACTAAATTGGGAAATAGCAAAAGCAATACTATTGGGAGCGGATACCTGGACATGCCTGCAGCATGTGTGTGTAATTACTTTACAAAACATCATCCAGCACCACGATAACCGGCCTGAGTGAGTACCTGGTCATCCCCTGCTTCCAGCAGCCCTGCGCTGCCCTGCAATCCATCCCACCATCCAGAGTCCCAGGGCCTTCCATACTTGTGGAGGGTAACGTCATCTGGCTGCCACTGTTCCATCACCCCGGGTACTCCCAATGGCAGTGTCGGTACTCCCACCACAGGTGGCATCACAAACTATCTAATCCCCCTGAAAATAACCACCCATCACATTTTAGAGTGACCCTGAGCCCCCAGGTCCGGAGACCCTTGAGCCACGAGCAGTGACACCCGAATCAGAGCGGTTCGACCGCTGCTGGGGCGGTACACATGCAGCTCCTCTGTAGCAGTCAGAGATGTTCTCTGGCATTCTAGCCACCAACTGTGGTAGATTCACTCACTCAGCTGCAGTTTGAGGTAGACAGAAAAAGACTTTCAACTTGAATTTCAGCTGGTTTATTGACTTCATAAACCAGCCTGAACCAAAAACAAAACAGCCTTTCGTATAAAAGAAAGTAAAAACAGATGTACGAAGTCCATACACTGCGGGTTCCGCCCGCTGAGGTTTGGAGTTTCACACTGTTCACAAAGAACAACACAGAGATGAGGAACTGCTTCCTCCAAAACACAGACCAGAAGCCTGAGTGTTTCCAGAGGCCTGACTTTTACTTGCTGGACCACACCCCAAGGTGGACATATGGTGAACAGCTGTCCCACCCATCTCTTTAGATGTTCACCAAAAACCCAGCCCTGTTAAAAGCCATTTAACTCTCTTAGCACCTAGTACACTGGAGCAATACATCCAGGTTCACATCACTGAATTTCATAATCTCAGCGACACATACCTCCCCTCTTGCACTTTACCAGTGATCATATCACACTAAGGACACATGAAGTCACTGCTATGTGCTCCTGATCATGGGCACACAGATGTTAGCTGCTGGCTGTTATGCTTGCCGGGCGAGAAGGGATGTTTAGCGAACATACCAGTTGCCACTCGGGAAGACTGGTGCTGCGTCAGCTGGCCCCAGGAGTATGGGAGTGACAGTCTCTAGCAGTAGGTTACAGGAGCAGCAAGTGTAGAGATTCCGTCCGGGATGGATGGATGGATGGATGATACAGCAGCAGCGACCGGTGTGGATACTTGCTATAATGTTCCTCTCACAGAGGAGTGAGAGATGCAGTAATTAGACAGTACACTAGGTGGCCCTGGGAATACCTAGTGGCTGAGGGAAGTTAGGCAGGCTGGGGTCCGAACCGAAAGTTCACGAACAGACACAGGGAGCACACAGGAGAGTTGTCGTCAGGTTGGGTACTAGGACAGTAAGTATAAACAAAAGGGGCAGGCAAAAGAGTAGTCAGAGAAGAAAGCCATGGTCAGGAGCCAGACTGGAACGGAGAAGTCAGAGGGGAGTAGACAGAGGCAAGTCAGGAGTCATTCCGGGGTCAAGTACCAAGATCAGTCACTATAACCAGGAGACAAACACTTAAGGGGGCTTTACACGCTACGATATCGTTAATGATTTATCGTCGGGGTCACGTTGTTTGTGACGCACATCCGGCGTCATTAACGATATCGCAGTGTGTGACACTTATGTGCGACCTAAAACGATCGCAAAAGCGGCCAAAATCGTTTGCTGCGCTGAGGTCGTCCTAAAACAAAAAATCGTTCTCTTCTAATTAGCGATATTGTTCGTCGTTCCTGCGGCAGCACACATCACTATGTGTGACACTGCAGGAGCGAGGAACATCTCCTTACCTTCCTCCACCGCCAATGCGGAAGGAAGGAGGTGGGTGCGATGTTTACGTCCCGCTCAACTCCACCCCCTCCGCTTCTATTGGACGGCTGCCGTGTAACGTCGCTGTGATGCCGCACAACCCGCCCCCTTAGAAAGGAGGCGGATCGCTGGCCAGAGTAACGTCGCAGGACAGGTAAGTCCGTGTGATGGGGTAAGCGAGGTTGTGCGCGACGGGCAGCGATTTGCCCGTAATGCACAACCGACGGGGGCGGGTACGATCGCAGCGTGTAAAGCCCGCTTTACTGTAACCTAGCCAGAGAATACGACTGGCGTTGCTCCGGGAATGAACTCCCCCAGATAAAGGAGAGCAACTGCCCAGAATTGGCGCATGTGAGTTAAGCCCCTCCCACAGCCAGCAAGTAACCCAATGCCTGTCAAAGGGCAGAGAATAACATGTGACTGCATGCAGAAGAATCTAACAGAAAGTCCCAGCGCAGGAGCCACACCGCAAGTCAGGGCCATAACAGTACCCAGTCTTCAAGGGAGAGCCACAGGACCCCCAGGTTTTCCAGGAAACCTTCGATGAAAGGCCCTGGGGCTAATCGGTGGGCACTAACTGAACGTGCCGGAACTCATTCTCTCTCTTCAGGTCCGTAACCCCGCCAATGGACCAAGTACTGAAGGGAGTTCTGGACTTTAGGAGAATCAACAATCCTTTGCACTTCATATTCAAGACCTCCATTGACTAAGACAGGAGGAGGCGGAACAGGAGTCAAGGCAGAGAGGACAAAGGGATTTGTGAAAAACATAGGGAATACAAAAATTTTGAGGGAATCGTAAACAGAAAGCCACAGGGTTGACAACCTCAATAATTTCATATGGCCCAATAAACCTAGGACCCAACTTGGCCAAAGGCACTTTAAGTTTGATGTTTTTCGTGGACAGTCACACCTTATCTCCTACCTGCAAACGGGACCTGAAGAACGTCTCTTATCCGCATTCCACTTTTGATGACGCTGATGTGACGCCAGGTGGTCACAGAAGTACACAACACCCCACATAACACCTTCCCACACAAGATTCCATCAGCCACAAAATCCTAGCCACCCCCCCCAGGTTAAGAAGGACACACCAGTGGGCAGGACCAGGTGGATTGGGAGCGCCCACCGAGGGGTCTTGAGGATCCGGGGGCGGGAACACAATAGATTAAGTTTGGAGTTGAAAGTTGGAGGTTAAGTGGAGAGGAGTGACAGTGACAGACTGTCAATAGAAAGCTGAGCCTAGTGGAGAGTAGACAGGGTAGTGGCCCTGGTCTACTGGCTAGGTGGCCAAGCAGTGGACCGTGTCCAAAGTCGACGGGAATACGGTCACAGGAGATCCGGAGTGGACCGGGACAGGGTTGGAACCCACCGGTACCGACAGCGGAGATCCGGTCCGGAAACCGTGCACAGGTGGGGTACCTGGACCCTAGTTAGAAGACGGTTGCAAGCCCCTTCTCTAATTCACCAGGCTGGGAGCAGGTTTCAGGCCTAGCTCCAGAAGTGTTAGTCAAGATAGAGCGAAACGGTAGCCCACTGCGGGGATAGGGTATCCGCAAACACTTACTGAAATCCCAAGGGTCAGTTTTCGCGGGCACGTCTCCCAACCAGAATATACCGGGAGTGGACTTCCCCGTTCCAGATGGAGTCGTCCAAAAGTGAGGAAAACTACAGAGTGCCGGAGGAAGGGACATCGGTACACCAGCCGGGTGTGGGACCCGAGTACACCCGGACGCGGCAGCCGGCCACTGACACCTTGGTTTATCAACGGATTTGTGTGCAATTATTCCACAGTGAGTACACCAACATTCCCCGGTCCGGCCCGGCGCGCCACCTCTAGCCTACATCACTCCCTGTGTTCTGGACACTGAGCCCCGGGGCAACCATCCCTACCCACGGAGGGGTTAACATCCAGCTGCTATCCCATCACCCCCGGGTGCTCCCCAATAGCAGCGGTGGTACCACATCTTGCCACATACCGTGGGTGGTGTCACAAAGTATCTACAGCAATCCCCGTATATATACGTCCCCTTTTTATTTGCGTGTCCGCGCGACCCCTGGGTCCGGAAATCCCTCGAGCCACTGCGGATCCGGATCCAAGCAGCCCAACTGCTGACGTGGGGGCGGCACACTGAGCCACCCCAATATTTCTCTAACCCTCCTTCCAGACCTCCCCAAGCTGCAGTATAGCCAATTCCACACCTGGACACCCCGAGGTCAATCCAGAAAACTCTCCAAAATGAGGGTGGGAACCATAATTGCAGAAAAAAGGCGGGGTCCTAGTGGATTGATTAACTCGACTGTTAAAAGCAAATTCAGCAAGAGGCAAGGAAGAGCACTTTGTCCTCAAACACCGTAGAATCTGTTCCAGAGATTGGTTAGTTATCTCGGTCTATCCATTGGTCTCAGGGTGATAGGCCGATGAGAACGATAACTCAATCCCTAGCTTCCGGCAGAATGCCTTCCAAAATCTGGAAACAAACTGTACCTCCCTGTCAGATACAATATTTAGAGGAATACCATGCAACCGAACCACATGAGTAATAAATAACTTAGACAGAGTCTCGGCATTCAGTAATCCCACTAGCGGGACAAAATGTTCTTGTTTACTAAAACGGTCTACCACCACCCAGACCAGTCTTCCCATCAGATACAGGTAGGTCCTTAATGAAATCCTTGGAAAGGTGCGCCCATAGTCTTTCAGGAATAGGCAGTCAGCGGAGCCAATTCCCTGGCAGGCTGGTTACGACACACTTTAGCCTGAGCACATGTTTCTTAGGCAGAAACAAAATCAGAGACATCCGAGCATATGGAAGCCCACCAAAAAAGCCATGAAATAGCCCTCAATGTGGCCGTGGGTGACCACTTAAAACAGAGTCATGAAATTCCCATAATACACGTAACTTTAAGTGTACTGGAACAAACAACGTGGACACAGGCAAGGAAGACAGAGTCGAAGACTGAGCATCCTGAATTTCTCCTCCAGCTTTGAAGAAATTGTGGCAATAATGAAACCCTGTGGAAGAATGGAGGATGGAGGGTCAGGGAAAGATACAGGATCAAGGCTGTGTGATAAGGCATCTGCCTTCACGTTTTTCGACCCAGGCCAGAATGTAATACAAAATTAAATCGTGAAAAGATTGGCCTGCCTAGGGATCAACTGTTTAGCCAACTCAATGTCTGCTAAATTTTTGTGATCTGTGATAACCATTATTTGATGCACAACACCCTCCAAAAAATGCCTCCATTTCTCAAATGCCAATTTAACTGCCAGTGTGACGCCCTGGCAAAACTAGGTAGTCACACAGTCTTAGGTCCCCGCATAACACCGCTCCCACACAGGGTTAAACCAGCCGACAAAATGCTAGTCACACCCCCCTAGGTAAGGTCAGACACACCAGTGGGCGGGACCAGGTGGAAGGAGAACGCCCACCTAGGGGTCTGGAGAGCCCGGGGCGGGAAAATAGTCAGATAAGTCTGGAGTTAGGTTGAGTAGTTGAGTGAAGTTGGAGGTTGGAGGTGAAGCTGACAGGTGCCAGGGTCGGAGCCCTGATACCTTGGCTAGGTGGCAGACAGTGGTCAGCGCCAGCTGGAGACGGGGATACGGCTGCCGTGGATCCAAGGTGGACTGGGGCAGGGTTGTAGCCCGCCGGTACCGACACGGAAACTGTGCACAAACAGGGTACTTGGACCCTGAAGCCAGGACCGGCACCAACGGCCTAGCTAATTAACCAATTGAGAGCAGGATTTCAGGTCCTGTCCCAACCTACAGGTTGCTTTACACGTGTCGATTTCATGTGCGATCGCACCCGCCCCCATCGTTTGTGCGGCACGGGCAATTTGTTGCCCGTGTCGCACAAAGTTAGTAACCTCCGTCACACGTACTTACCTACCGAACAACCTCACTGTGGGTGGCGAACATCCTCTTCCTGAAGGGGGAGGGACGATCGGCGTCACAGCGACGTCTCACAGCGGACGGGAATGTAAACATCCCGCCCACCTCCTTCTTTCCGCATTGCCGGCGGGACGCAGGTAAGCTGCAGTTCATCGTTCCGGAGTGTCACAAGGAGTGATGTGTGCTGCCTCGGGAACGATGAAAAACCGGACGTTCGATTTTTTGAAAATGAGCGACGTGTCAATGAGCAACGATAACGTGAGTATTTTTGCTCGTTAACAGTCGCTCATTTGTGTTACACGCTACGTATGTCAAACGAGGCCGGATATGCGTCACTAACAAAGTGACCCCGGCGACATATCGTAGATATATCGTAGCGTGTAAAGCGGCCTTTAGTCCCGAAAAGTAGACAACCACCCACAGAGAGGGATAGGGCATCCGCCAGGGCCCAGTAAATCCCATGGGTCAGCGTCTTATGGGCACGGCTCCCAATCAAAGGACCGGGAGCGGACTCCTATGTTACACACCGGGAAGTCCACCACAGAAAACACAAAGTGCAGAGGAAAGGGGCATTGATCTCCGGCCCGGGTGGGGGACCAGATACACCTGTCTACGGCAATCGGCCACCATTACCTTGGTTTACCAAAGGACTTGTGTGATTTATTCAACTGTGAGTAACATCCCCGGTCTGACCGAGTGCGCCGGCCCCTGCCATTATCATCCCCTGCACAGAGACATTGGGCCCCGGGGCATCCATCCGTGCCCACGGAGGGGTTAAGATCTAGCTGCCAGCCCATCGTCCCCGGGAGTCCCACAGCAGCAGCGGTGGTGCTACATCTCACCACACACCATGGGTGGCGTCACAGACAGTTTTCAACGAAACCCGTACAAATACGTCCCCCTTTTATTCTAAGTGTCCGCGTGACCCTCGGGTCCAGTAGAGTCCCTTGGGCCATACTGCAGATCCGGATCCGAGCAGCACGGCTGCTGGCACGGGGGCCGCACACCAGCAGCTCATGATTACCAATATCATAATTTTTCTCTGCGGGGGAAAACTTCTTGGAAAAGAAGGCACATTGCTGCAGATTGGTCAGAGGCTTCAGTTCCTGATACAGTGTGTCACCCACCTGCAGCGGTCACCCCAGGGACACCACTCCACCTTCGGGGATGCCACAGGGTCTTCACCTTGGTATTTCTGGCAACAGATATGTCAGGTTTATTTACATGGGAGTCGTGACGCCACTCACGGTTTGCGGTCAGGGTTATGGGTGACCGCCACTGCAGGTTTAACGAGCGTCTGGGGCTGATGGAGTCTGCAGTCTGTTGGTGTGGCCTCCCGTGAGTGAGGCTGGCCCCAGGGGCTCAGGTGCGTGGAATAACTCAGTCTCAGTCTAAGATATCTTTCAACTGTTCTTTACTCACTTTCAGATGTTCTGTGAAGAACCCAAGCGATGCTGAGATAAACCAGGAGGAACCAGGTATTCTTTAGGCCGGTCTAAGGGTAACCGTTAACTCGCCTTCCTAGCACTTCTTGTTTTGGATAACCCCTGACTTGAAGTACCATGGGATTCATCCAGGGAAGTCGCTACTGCCTTTTCTCCCTTTTTGGCCCGTTTGCTGGCAGCGTGGACCAAGGGAGATAGCTCAGGCTCGATCGCCCTTATGGGCCCCCTCATTGCTGCTGAGGCTTGGACTCTAGTTGGTTGGTGTGGGACTTGTGGTTCCCCCCACCGGCAGGTTTAGCAGATCAGTAAATGGACGTCTACTCTAGGGACCTGTTCCCCGTGCGTGCCTAGTCACCAGGAGTCTCCGTACTTGACCAGCTGACTTCCTCAGCGTCTTTCTGAAAGACTTGCTGGTAACCGTTCTGCCCCGCTAACGGCTACTACACGTGCAGGGTCTGACTAACGTGTCAGCGCGTGTCTCTCCTTCAGCAACCCTCTTTTCGCGCCCACAACTCTCAGACTGACTAGCTCCTCCTACTTTCCTTACAGCCGCTGCCACTTTAGCTTCCAGACCCTCCCCTACACCCCTAGGTGAGATGTGGAGGAAAGCCCCCTCTTGGGTCTGCCCAAGGGTCCCCTCTAAGGTGTGGAAGATCTGGTTGCTATGTGTCTGCGCGTACACACCCCTGTCCGGCCTTTGGAATTACCTGAAAGTACTGTCCCAGCATGGGTGCAGTACTCAGTGGCGCATGACCATGTCAGGGGCGCCACATTAGCACCGCCCCCACCCCAACCTTTGATGCGTCTACCTCAACAATGAATGGTTTTGTGAGATCAGGCTGAATAAGCACCGGTGCGGACATAAAACACCCCTTCAAATACTGAAAAGCCTGAGTAGCCTTCAGCGACCAAACCTTCAAATTCGCCCCCTTGAGTGTGAGATCTGTCAAGGGTTTGACAATCTGCGAAAACCACTGACTGAATTTCCTATAGTAGTTGGCAGAACCCAAGAACCTTTGCAGTGTTTTAAAGGGAATCTGTCACCAGTTTTTTGCCCTATAAGCTGCAGCCACCACCAATATATACAGTATTCTAACATGCTGTATATAAGAGCCCAGGCTGCTGGGTATAACATAAAAAACACTTTATAATACTCACCTAGAAGGTCGCTCGTTCTCCGTTCAAGCCACAGTGTATGACACATCTACGTTATACACACGAGCCGCCATTGAGGTCCTGTGCAGGCGCACTACAATACTTTAATCTGCTCTGAGCAGGGCAGATGAAAGTGCGCCTGTGCAGTACCTCAATGCCGGCGCGTGTGTATGACGTAGACGCGTCATGCACCGCGGCTTCAGAATAAGGAAAACTAGGATGGCCGAAAGGGGAGGTGCCGGTCCCGGAGAACGGCGCCACCCATCTGACCGTTGTGCACCGGAGTAACCTTCTAGGTGAGTATTATAAAGTGTTTTTTTATGTTATACCCAGCGGCCTGGGCTCTTATATACAGCATGTTAGAATACTGTATATATTGGTGGTGGCCGCAGCTTAAAGGGCAAAAAACTGGTGACAGGTTCCCTTTTAAGGTCTCTAGGCTGAACCCAATCCACTATGGCCTGCACTTTCCCAGGGTCAATCTTGAAATCGGCTGTAGACACAATAAACCCCAGGAACGAGATTTCCTGTACCGCAAATGTACATTTCTCCAATTTGGTAAACAGAGAGTTTTCCGTAAGCTGAAGCAACACCAATCGGATATGTTCATAGTGGAATATTAAATCAGGGGAAAATATCAAGATATCATCAAGATATACCACAATAAACCTTCCAATAAGATCAGAAAAGACTTAATTCATAAAATTTTGGAACACAGTGGGTGCATAACCAGATTTTTGAACAGACCCTCAGAGGTCAAAAATGCCGTCTTCCACTCATTTCCCTCCCGGATACGTATAAGATTGTAGGCCCCCCTGAGATCCAGCTTAGAAAACTATTTGGCCCCAGGTATACAGGTTGGGGATAAGTGGAAGAGGATAAGTATTTTTCACAGTAATTTTATTTAGTTCTTGGAAGTCAATGCAGAGACGGAGGCTACCATCCTTTTTACTAACAAAAAAGGACGTAAACTGCGTAAACTCTTGCTAATATACTCCTTCATGGTAGTCTGCTCCGGACCAGACAAATTGTACAAATGGGCTTTGGGCAATTTAGCACCAGGAATAAAATTGATTCCAAATTCATATGGATGATGGTGGGGTAATATCTCTGCCCACTTTCCCGAGAACACGTGTCTGAAGTCAGTCAGGTATTCCGGAAGACCCTCAAGATTAGTAGAGAACACTTGAATCAACTTTAAACAAGTCTTATAACATTTGGGACCCCATTTAACAATATCTTTTTTACACCAGTCAATTACAGGATTATGCAATTGCAATCAAGGTAATCCCAAAACCAGCCCCGCTGGCAAATTATTCAGCACAAAACAGGCTATAACTTCAGTATGGAGAAATCCTCACTTTGAGTCTGAAATCCCTTGTAACAAATCGGACCGAATTTTGGAATAGCATAGTCTTGTCAATTGCGATTACATGGATGGGTTTCACCAACCTAACTGTCCCTAAGGTGGGCTTTACACGCTGCAATTGCTAGCGATGTCGAGCGCGATAGCACCCGCCCCTGTCGTACATGCGATATCTGGTGCTTGCTGCCGTAGCAAACATTATCGCTACGGCAGCTTCACACGCACATACCTGGTCGGCGACGTCGCTGTGACCGCCGAACAATCCCTCCTTCAAGGGGGAGGTGCGTTTGGCGTCACAGCAACGTCACTAAGCGGCCGGCCAATAGAAGCGGAGGGGCGGAGATGAGCGGGACATAACATTCCGCCCACCTCCTTTCTTCCGCATTGGCGGTGGACGCAGGTAAGGAGATGTTTGTCGTTCCTGCGGTTTCACACACAGCGATGTGTGGTGCTGCAGGAACGACAAACAACATCGTATCTGCAGCAGTAACGACATTATGGAAATGAACGAAGTGACACAGATCAGCGATTTTTTTATGCTTTTGCGCTCGTTCATCGTCGCACCTAGGATTTACACATTGTGATGTCGCTACCGGCGCCGGATGTGCGTTACTAACGATGTGACCCCGACGATATATTGGTAGCGATGTCACAACGTGTAAAGCCTGCCAAACGCTAAACTCTGAACCAGTTCAGCATCAATAAAATTAACTGCAGACCCACAGTCAATGAAAGTAAGTGTAGATATGGACTGGTTCCACACTCAACAAGAACTTATTAGAGGAGAATAAAGGTACCTCGAAGTCTGGGTTACCTCCTCGACAATTACCCACCCAGACTTAGGCGTTTCCCGACGGCTTGCTTGTAACAGGGCGTGCCGGGCAGTCCTTCCTCCAGTGTCCTGTGTGACCGCAGTAAAATCAGAATCCTAAGTGGCGACGTCATCTTCTTTCTTTATCTCTCAGGCTGGCAGCACTGATTTTCATAGTCTCCGGATTGGGTTGGCAGCTGATCTTGGTGAACAGCGTCTCTGGTCGGACTACACGTTTTTCCCAGATTCTACGATCCATACAGATGGCCTGAGTCATGGCCTCTTCAAGGGAACTAGGAGGAGCATGGAGGGCCAAAGCATATTTTAAGGGCTCCGACAGGCCTCTTAGGAATTGACAGTGGAGGGCGACATCATTCCAAAAGACCTCGGAAGACCACTGATGGAACTCGGAGCAATATTGTTCAGCTGCGCTCTCACCCTGAGTCAAGCTTATGATCTTGGCCTCAGCTACATGGGCTTTGTCAGGTTCATCATAAATGAGGCCTAAAGCCTCGAAAAACAGGTCCACGGATGACCATTCTGAGGCCGAAGGGGGCAACAAAAATTCCCAAGTCTGGGACCGCCTAAGCAGGGACATAACAATTCTCACCCTTTGGGACTCACTAGCAGAAGACCGGAGTTGTAGGGTGAACAACAGTTTACAGCTTTCCCTAAACATCCTAAGATGATCCTTCTCTCCAGCCAATTTATCTGGAAGGACTATCACAGGTTCGGGAAAGCTAGAGACAACATCAGTGGTTTCAGAAGACCCATCAGCAGCCTGAAGTGAGGTGCTCTAAGAGAGTCATAATACCGAGGAAACCTGTCCCTGTAACTGTGTCTTAGAGGAGACCAATTTTTGGTGCTCCTCTGCCAGATCCTGAACCATCTGGGTTAGGTTTGCTACCTGGTCGCAGAGTGTGGTCAGAGGATGCATAGGTGGTAAAAATGTATGGCCAGTCATAATATAACGTTCCTCTCACAGAGGAGTGAGAGATGCAGTAATCAGACAGTACACTAGGTGGCCCTGGGGATACCTAGAGGCTGAAGGAAGTCAGGCAGACCAGGGTCAGAATCGAGAGGGCATGAAGAAACACAGAGAGCAGACAGGAGAGCAGTTGTCAGGCAAGCCGGAGTTCAGGTACCACAAAAGCAGATACCAGAGCAACCACCCGGAAGCAGCACGTGTAAATAAGCCCTTCCCATAGCCGGGGAGCAACAAGGTGCAGGGAACAGCCCGTCAAAGGGCAGAGAATAACATGTGACCGCATGCAGGAGAACCTAACAGAAGATCCCGGCGCAGGAACAACACCGCAAGTCAGGGCTGTGACACTTGCAGAGATGGGTATCGTGTAAGATGGTCGGCATTGATAGTAACGGCAGCAGAAGCAGACAGCACTATAACAGCAGCAGCATTAAGAGACATCTAGCAATGACTCTAACTCATTGCCCAGGCACCTTCCATAAGGCAGATGTGTAGCGCCCCTGAGCTACTCAGGGCACTACTAGGAACTGCATCTTCACAAGGATGCAGGGCCTACCCCCTGGGACCTGGAACACCAGTGCCAGAAACACCCACACACACCAAAATCCTAGTTACCACTCCACACCAGGGGTAATTGGGTAGTCGGACACAAGGGTATGGCCACCTAGATGGCGGAGCCAAACCAGAGGGACTAGACAACCTGGTGGGAGGGGACAACAGGCAGAGAAGCAGTAGAAGTGAAAGTGGAGAGGGGTGCCTGAGAGTTGGGTCGTGTAACGGTGACACAGGAGAGTGGTCGCCAGGGCAGGTACACCGAGTACCGCTGGGACCAGAGCATACTCGGGGCACAGGGCCCTACGTCAGGCGACAGTTTCATATGGACTGGCAAATACCTGCACAGTGAGGGGACCTACACAGACCTCACTGACCCACAGATCCAGGGGTATCAGCAGTAAAGCAAGGATCAGGGTTTGGGACACAGACCAGCCCCACACTGCTCGCTGTACGGACAAGGAGGTTGCCACCACAAAGGGACAGTTGGGCCCCAAACGCCCCAAACGCTCGACGCTACGGGGACCCAACCACACTGAGAGTGTCGGGGACAGAGCAACCGAGTCATCAACTGGCACTGGAAATACAGGGACCTGAACCAGCCGTCCAAGGGTCCAGAGTGAGTAGAGACTGTTAATTACAACCCACGGTGTGGCCTCCCTTATTGCTCCTTCACACATCTCCTGGGCTCAGCCCTACCTGCGGAGGGCCTACCACCACAGCTGCCATTACCACCAGCCCTAGAGATAATCAACTCAGCAGCGGCGGTTCCCCCATATTAACTGCAACCTGCAGTTGGCGTCACACAAATTACTTTATTCTCCCCAGTAAATACTCCCCATTATAAAGCACCCAGGGCACGGGACTGGGCAACGGCCACCAAAGTGACATTCCCCAGTAGTAAACCGCCCGGGACCGAGTACCCCATTCCCTGGGCGACACAGTTTTTTCCTGGCGTCATGAACAGGATATGAGACTAGGCCCGTTAACCCGGGTGACATGCGCCTTATGGACTGTTTTGTGCAAAAACTACCGCCATCTTTATTTTTGTGTAAAACGGGCTGCGCCATCATTCTGCCAAAAGCGCGCAAACAGAAATCCCGCCCACTAGTCATGTAAGTACGGACGGAAGCTGGCAGTAACCTGACCCGGAAGCTCCCAGAGTGCCCAGTCCCCGCGAGAGTGGTGAAAATAACCAAGAGGGAATGAAAAGATGCAGGCACCGGACAATGGGAGCGTCGCGGAGCCTTCCCTGGCCGCGCAAGGTGACGAGAACGCAGCGGGACCTGCTCCGGTGGCGCGAGCGGCAGCACCAGTAGCTGAAGTGGCAGTTCCAATCATGCCGATCACCTTTCGATATGTACCAGGCGCAGCCTGGCTGCCCCAGTATGCCGGCAAACCAGATGCCTTGCCCGGATTTAAAAAGAAAATTTGCCCTGTGCAGGACATGTACGCGATAATGGTAGACAAAGAGCGTCTGTGGTACTGGGACAGTTAACGGGTGCAGCAGAACTAGAGGTAGAGACCTGGTCGGATGAAGATCGGGCCTCAGTGAACACTGTATTTGAGAAACTCGAGGTTGTTTTTGAAACCCGCACCGAGGTAGAGCTCAGAATGGGGTTTTATAACTGTAAGCAGCGGTCCCAGGACAGTATCAGAGACTACGCCGTGAGATTACAGGCAGCACTGCAGACCCTAAGGGGTACTTCACATGCTGCCACATCGCTGCCGATATTTCAGGGGTTACTTCGTTGGTCACGCACATCCGGCACCGGTAGCGACATCGCAGTGTGTGACACAAATGAGCGACGATCAACGAGTGCAAAAACATGCAAAATCGTTGGTCGTTGACATGTCGTTTATGTCCATAATATCGGTGCTGCTGCAGGTACGATGTTGTTTTTCGTTCCTGTGGCAGCACACATCACTGTGTGTGACGCCGCTGGAACGACAAACATCTCCTTACCTGCGTCCACCGGAAAAGGAGGAAGGAAGGAGGTGGGCGGGATGTCCCGGCTGCTCATCTCCGCCCCTCCTTTTCTATTGGGCGGCGATTCAGTGACGTTGCTGTGACGTCGCTGTGACGCTGAACGAACCGCCCCCTTAAAAAGGAGGCGGTTCGGCGGTCACAGCAGAGCAGGTATGTGCGAGTGACGCTGCCGTAGTGATAATGTTCGCTACGGCAGCGATCACCACATATCGGCCGTGCAACGGGGGCGAGTGCAATCGCGCTCGACATTGCTAGCAAATGCTATGGATGTTGCAGCGTATAAAGTACCCCTAAAACTTGTGGACTCCATCAACGACCAGGAAGGGAACAAAATGATGGTGGAGCACTTCCTGCAGGGTTTACAGTCAACTGAGGACCACAAGCAGCTGCGGCTGTGGGCTCTGGAGCACCCGAATGTGGACTTTTCTATCCTTTAAGATCGGGCTTTCAAGGCCTTGCAACCCCCTAAGACCACTGACTCTATCCCCCAGTCCTGGCAAGCCAGCACCTCCCCTCTGCGGGTGGAGCCTCTTTCCTTAACAGTGGCAGAGACTAGAACTTAGGTCGCGCCCCCTGGTTCTCCCAGTGATTTGTGTTCCCAGGTGAAGCAGCTGAGCAAAGACGTGGCCAGGATCCTAGAGGTGATGCAGCTCCAGCCAGAGATCAAGCCGGCAGAGAAGATCCAGCTAGCCAACTGCCCTGAGGATGTTCCTTGGATGCGAGGAGGAAGGACCCCATCACTTAGAGGGAGGAGCAGCGACCGCTACAACTCATCTAGACAACCCATCTGCCATAGGTGCCAGTGTGACGCCCTGGGCAAGCCAGGGGTCACAGGTAATGACATCACCACACCCTACACCCCGGTTAGGTACACCTAAGCTAGACCAGAAATCCTTGTTGCCTTCCCCAGGGGCTGATGTCCACACCAGGGTGTGGAGCCAGGCGGTTGGTCTATATCCACCAAGGAGTTCACAGTCCTGGAGGAGAGAAAACTGGCAGATTAGTTGTGGAGGTTGAAGTAGTAGGAGGAAAAGTAGTAAAAGAGGAGCCTGAAGTTAGTCCGGGTGTGTGCCCCGGACTGAGACAGCAAGGTTAGCAGACGGCGGTGACCGTCTGCAGGAGTGGCCTATCGGAGTTGCCGTGAGGACCGTGGACGGGTGGTGGCCCGGCGGTACCGGACCGGTACACAAGGAGAAGCCAGCACCATTGGCAGGGGCCTTTCAGATCCCGGCAAGGCTAGGAGTCGCCGTGAATTTGCCAAATCCGTCAGTGAAGGGGACCCCCGGGTCTCCAAACAACTAAGTCCCGATTGAAGGCAACAGTCCAACCGTATGAGAGAGACACCGCCACCGCCAAGGCACCAGTTTCTCAGGGCCAGCGCCTGCGGGCAAAAGGGGCTCCTCCGGCCCATATCCAAGTCGGGGAGCGGGTTACCGGTGGGAATCCGTCGCTACCAACATTGAACATAGGTACAGGGAAAGAGACAGTCACCGTTAACTACCGGGGAAAAGCAACAGCAGCCGTCCGTGGGAATTGTCTTTCCAGCCGTGTGTTTTACCGAGAACTGTGTCAACGTCTCAGGCTGAGTGAGTACCACCGTGCCGTACGGCACAGCGCTGCCCCCGCGACCCTGCACCTCACCAGGCCCCGCACCGGCCTGCCATCCAGCCCTACCCCATCACCGGGCCCCGGGACAATCAACCCCCTACCCACGGAGGGGAGAAATAACAACAAAGCTGCTCCCTGTCACCGCTCCCGGGATCCCCATACAGAGCAGCGGTGGTGTCCACACAATCACCACAACCGTGGGTGGCGTCACGGACAACAAATCCCCAAAACCAATCCCCCTTTTTCACTCACGGGCGAGGAGCGGATCCGGCCCATCGCTCGAGCCACCGAGCAGCAGAGGCCGCAGCAGCAACGGCAGCCGAACCCGAGCAGTGGGAGAGCGCAGCGTCCCCTCCTCCGCCCGCGACACCAGAAGATGTCCTTTAGACTGGCAACCCCAGGGTCCGAAGGCCCGTCCCCAGGAATAAGACAAGGCCCAGCTGATTGGCGTGACTGGTATGTAGGAGGACGACCCATAATATCCATCACCTTGGATGGAATTCCTACTTCTGCATTGTTGGACACCGGCTCGCAGGTAACAACCATCCTGTATATACTGTATAAAAAGGTTCTGGTCAGCTGCTGAACTCACCCGGCCCCATGCAGGCCTTACTATCTATGCTGTCAATGGTTCTCCAGAAGAAACAATAGTTAAAAAATTATATATAGATTTATTTCTAAGTAATAAATTAAAATATAAAGGCAAACTTGGCCGTGTTACTTTTAAACTAGAATATTTTAAACCACAAAATTCTGTTTTAAAGCAGATCTGTCCCCTAAATCTGCCCCATGTACAAAACTGCAGACTTCATGACAGATCCGCTCTATTAGATAAAATATCTGTAATAATACTGTGCTTTTGGTTAATGGGAGGAATTAGTGAATACAGGCAACTTACTGTTCTGATTGTTCCAATTGTGGAGACACGGGGGTCAGTGGGTGCTCTCCTCCGCTGATCCGGCCGCCTTTAGAAAGACAGCAAGGCCCAGGGCTCATCCCAACTGAACGCCTCACCTCCTTAATCCCTCCCTCTCCTCCTCAGCTGTGATCCGACGGCAGGATCAGATCACAGTGTAACGGCTCACGCTCACAGCATAGCAGGAGCTGAGGGTCAATAGCATATCGCATCACATGTGATATGCCAGTGTGACCTCAGCTTGGTATGTGCGCACGTTGCGTTCTGTGCAGTGCGGAAAAAAACACACCCTCTGGCAGACTAGACAAATGTAAACACTGCGTTTGTAAAAAAAAAAAAAAAATGCACCCAAAACTCATGCATTTTGGATGCATTTTCCATGCGTTTTGCATGTGTTTTGGATGCATTTTTGACAGTGCGTTCCCCCGTCAATTCAGCTCTGCTACATGCCCGCTGACAGCAGACTCATCATTCTCATCGCACAGAGTTGTGCGATGAGAATGAACTCAGATGAATTTCACCCGACTTCATTGTCATCCCGCGGCTCTGTCTGTGTGCGCGTCCTGGTTAGCGGTCACCCTTGAAGGACGCACCAGTGACCGCAAATCCCCTGAGTGACTGAAGTGAGCAGCGCCATCAGCGGTGCCATCACTCAGGTTACCCGCGGCTAGCTGGAGTCCTCCACCTGAGACCGCAACTCGCCTGTGATGTCATCGCTGATCGCGCAGCTCACTTCAGTCACTCGGGCAACTTGCTGTCACAATTGGAGGATCCAGCAGTGGGCGCGGGTAACCTGAGAGATGTCATCGCTGATCGTGCGGCTCACTTCAGTTGCTGCGTGGAGCTCACAGAGCAATCGTGGTCTGTGGCCGCTTCTGTCAGCTTCATGTAGCAGAGCTGGATGCGTCGCGGGACCTCATGTGGATTACGTCGGACCTGGAGGGGTATTTGGGGGTTTAATAAAATGGTGAAAGAGGTTTTTTTTTTTTGTCTTTTATTCCAAATAAAGGATTTTTGGGTGTATGTGTTTATTTTCTTTAACTTACAGGTTAATCATGGAAGGTATCTCGGGGACATGCCTGCCATGATTAACCTAGGACTTAGTGGCAGCTATGGGCTGCCATTAACTCCTTATTACCCCGACTGGCACCACACCAGGGCAATTTGGGATGAGCCGGGTAGAGTCCCAGGACTGTCGCATCTAATGGCTGCGGCAATTCCGGGCAGCTGCTGGCTGATATTGTTAGGATGGGGGGCTCCCCATAACATGGAGCTCCTCATCCTGAGAATACCAGCTTTCAGCCGTGTGGCTTTACCCTGGCTGGTATCAAAATTGGGGGGGACCGTTTTTTTTAAATTATTTATTTATTTTACTGCACGATATAGACCTGCCCACCGGCGGCTGTGATTGGTTGCAGTGAGACAGCTATCACTCAGCGAGGGGGTGTGTCTGACTGCAACCAATCTTAGGCGCCGGTGGGCGGGGAAAGCAGGGAATATGAGATGGAATAATGAGCGGCTGGCATTTTCAAAAGAGGAATAGCCGCCGGAGCAGTGTGACAGCCGTGCAGCGCCGCGCCGGTGATCGGTGAGTATGAGAGAGGGAGAGAGACTGACATACGGACAGAAAGACAGAGAGAGAGACAGAGAGAGACTGACCGACGGACAGAGAGTGACAGACAGAGCGACCAACTGACAAAGAAAGAGACCGACCGACAGACAGAGGGAGACTGACCGACATCGACAGAGAGAGACTGAAAAGACCTGCGTTTTGCTTGTCAAAAAAGCATGCGGAACGCAACAAAAATGCAGTCCAAGTGCATTTTGGTTGCGTTTTGACCCACATCATTGGTTTCAATGGGTGGAGAATGCAGCTACAATGCACAAAAGAAGTGACATGCTGCTTTATTTTCCGCAGCGATTATTGGCATCCAAAACGCTGCATTTACAAATGCAGAGTGCGTATTGAATTTTTGCACTTCTCATAGACTTTGCTGGGAAAGCAGAACACATGCAATTTGGCACTGAAAACGCTGCAGTTCAAAACGCAGCGTTAACACGGGGAAAAAACGCAACGTGCGCACATAGTTGTAGGTCGCCGATGCATCGCGACGAGGAAGGAATCCTCGCGGCGAACTACAAGACCCAGGAGTCCGGCGATAGAACGGAAGATAAGGTGAGTATAATATGTGTACCTTCCGTTCCATCGCCGGCCTCCTGGGTCCTGTAGTTTGCCGCTCCAGGCTGTGTATCAGTAACCATCGGCGACGAAGCAGGAACTTCTGCTGTCAGACACTACTCAAAGGCAGCGCGCGCTGACCAATCAGAGGCTCCTGCCTTTGACGTCAGCGCTCTGGGTGCAGAAGTTCCTCCCTCGTCGTCATGGTTACCCGATACACAGCCTATGTTAGCGGAACAGCAAGTCCCAGCAGGCCGGCGATGGAACGGAAGGTAATGTGAGCATATAATATGTGCGTGTGCTTGTTTGTGTGTGTTTGTGTGTGTTTGTGCGAGTTTGTGCGAGTTTGTGCATGTGTGGAATGGCACAACAGAGGACCAGGATGGGACATTTAACAAGTTGTGGAACGAATTGTCTGCATTGCAATGATTTCCTATACATACACAGTACTGGGGCCTGTGGAGCTTACATACTGACAGTGGTGGTCTGTAGGGCATACATACTGGCCCTAGGGATGTGTGTCGCCCTGGGCAAGCCAGGGGACACAGGTCACAACACCACCACACCCCACACTCCTTGTTACCGCCGGAGGTATCCGGCAGAAAAATTTCAGAAGCCGCCATCTTTGGCGCGAAAAGTTCCCGCTCGAGCGTCTTCTCGAGCAGTAGAGGCGCGAAGGCCAAAACCCTGCCCCGAGAGAGGAGGGGCCGGAAAGAGCTAAGGGGGACGGAAACAAGATGTCTGCGCCCGACGGAGCCGCTGGAGGAGCGGTGGTCGCAGCCGCAGCGGCACCCGCGGATGGGAATGGGCCTGCCCAGGTCCCGGCCGTACCGGCGGGAGGTGCCGCGGCCCCCACGCTGGCTCAGGTCATGCCGTTTTCCTTGCCCTATGCGCCTGGAGCTGCCTGGCTACCGCGGTATGATGGGAAACCGGATGCCCTACAGGCCTTCCGGAAAAAGCTTAACCCGTTGCTAGAGCTGTACCCCCTGACTGATAAGCAATGTGCAGCGATAGTGCTAGGCCAGTTAACCGGTGCGGCGGAGCAGGAAGCGGAGACCTGGGCCGAGGGGGACCGGCTCTCTGTAGCCACCATCTTCGAGAAGCTACAGACTGCCTTCGAGACCCGGACTGAAGCTGAGCTGAGGATGCAGTTTTACCAGTGCCGGCAACGAGCTGGGGATAGCATTCGGGACTATGCTCTACGTCTGCAGACCGCCCTCCGCACGCTGAAGCGGGTGAACTCTATTAATGAGGCGGATAGCAACAAGATGTTAGTGGAGCAATTTGCGCAGGGGATGAGGTCCCCTGAGGATCGTAAACAACTCCGGCTGTGGGCCTTGGAACACCCTGATGTGGACTTTGCTGTGTTAAAGGAGCGGGCTATCAAGGCACTACAGCCCCCAGCTGCTGAAGTTCTGGAACCCGTCCCGTGGCCCGTCGAGACAGCTCCCGTTTTGGCGGCCCCAGCCAAACCAACCTCCTTAATACCTGCAGCCCCGAGCAGCACAGTGCAAGAACTGGCAGCCCAGGTCCGTCGCATGGACGGAGACCTTGCCAAGATCCTTGCTGCGCTACAACCTCTGACCAGATCTCAGCCTCCAGCGCAGATACAGCTTGCTGACAGTCCCGAAGATGTTCCCTGGATGCAGCGGAGAAGCGCTAACAACCCGCGGAGCAGACCCCCAATCTGCTACAAGTGCCGTAAGCCGGGCCATTATTACCGACAGTGCCCGTTAAACGAGCAACCCCTGGGGCCCCGGGCCAATCCTCAGGAGTAGAACACCGTGGCCCCCCGGACTGGCGAGACCGATATATCGGGGCCCGCCCTATCATCCCCGTGGCTGTGGACGGCATACCAGTGATGGCTCTCTTGGACACTGGATCACAGGTAACTACCATACCGTACACATTGTATCAGCAGTATTGGGCCACAGACGAGCTGGCGCCTCCAGACAATAGTATAAATTTGATTGCCGCTAATGGACTTCCATTGACCCAGGTGGGGTATAAACAAGTGGCTATGTCAGTGGGGCAAGCTGAACTGCAGCACCAGGGTATGATTGTGATCATGAATGAACCCAGTGATCATAACCCGAAAATAGTGCTGGGAACCAATGTGATGGAACACTGCATGGTTGATGTGTTGAACCTATTGCAACAGCTAGCCGCCACAGCGGCGGGGAGCCGGCAGAGGGCTGTGCAGCGGGAGATCCGCGCCCTGATGTACCGCCAGCATGTAAGCTCAACCGGAGGGGAGATTGGTGGAGTGAGAGTGATGGATGTTGCTCCATTGACTGTGCCCCCTAGGAGTGAGATGATGATTTGGTGTAGGGCAGCAGTAGGGCCTCAGGGGCGTGACTACCCTGCGATGATGGAGCCCATGCCTTCCGAGCACTGGCCCACTGTAGAAGCCGCCCGAGGGCTGGTAGATGTGAAGAAAGGGAGAGTGCCCGTGAGAGTGTTGAACTGTGGGGAGGAAGAAGTCAGGCTCCCCCGGTATGCCACCATTGCCAAGCTGCTCACCCTGGACCCTCACACTATCCATGAAGCCAGTCCATCCACACTCCCACCTACCGTCAGCACTCCCCCACCCCAGGGGGACCCAAAGGAGTGGCACCAACAGTTACATGTAGGCACTGATGATACCCCTACACATCACAAGGCAGGGGTACACAGGGTGGTGCAGGAGTACGAGCAGGTTTTCAGTAAGCACCCCCTAGACTTTGGGCAGATCAAGGGGGTCCAACACCACATTCCCACGGGTGAACATCCCCCTATCAAAGAGAGGTATAGACCTATTCCCCCTGCACATTACCAGTGTGCCAAAGATATGTTGAGGAATATGAAGGAGGCAGGGGTTATTCGGGACAGCTGTAGTCCCTGGGCCGCTCCGTTGGTACTGGTCAAGAAGAAGGATGGTACCATGCGGATGTGTGTGGACTACCGGAAGATCAACCAGATAACCCATAAAGATGCCTATCCATTACCTCGTATTGAAGAGTCTTTGGCTGCACTAAGAACTGCAAACTACTTCTCGACCCTTGACCTCACCAGCGGATACTGGCAAGTGGCCGTGGCCCCAGAGGACCGGGAGAAGACCGCCTTCACCACCCCGATGGGGCTCTGCGAATTCAATAGCATGCCGTTTGGGCTGTGCAATGCCCCCGGGACCTTCCAACGGTTGATGGAGTGCTGTCTGGGACATTTAAACTTCGAGACCGTCCTGCTGTATTTGGATGATGTGATTGTTTATTCCCAGACGTATGAAGCCCATCTGGAACACCTGGCCGAGGTGTTCGCGTCCCTTGCCAAATACGGGATGAAGTTGAAGCCCTCAAAATGCCACCTGCTGAAACCCAGGGTGCAATATCTAGGGCATGTGGTGAGTGCGGATGGTGTCGCCCCCGACCCTGAGAAGATTACTGCCATCCAGAGCTGGCCGAGACCAACTACAGTGAGGGAAGTAAGGCAGTTTCTGGGTCTGGTAGGGTACTATCGGCGCTTTATAAAAGCGTACACGAAGATGGCTGCCCCCATGCAAGATCTCCTCGTGGGACAGACCAAAGGTGGTAGACCCATTGGAGCCCCACTGTCGTGGGAGGACAAGCATGAGGAGTCCTTTTGCCAGTTGAAGGCGGCCTTGACCGGAGAAGAGGTCCTGGCGTTCCCTGACTATGGGCGCCCGTTTATCCTCCACACGGACGCCAGTAACGTGGGGCTAGGAGCGGTCCTATCCCAGGTCCAAGATGGAAAGGAGAAGGTGATTGCCTATGCTAGCCGAAAACTCCGGCCGACCGAAAGGAACCCCGAGAATTATAGCTCCTTCAAGCTTGAGCTATTAGCGTTGGTATGGGCTATCACGGAGCGGTTCCGCCACTACTTGGCGGCAGCAACCTTCACTGCGTTTACGGACAACAATCCACTGACCCACCTGAACACGGCCAAGTTGGGCGCGCTGGAGCAGCGGTGGGTAGCTCGGCTAGCCAACTATGATTTCACCATAAAGTACCGAGCTGGTCGTGTCAACATAAATGCTGATGCCCTCTCCCGGATGCCCCATTTGTCGGAAGAGGGGTGCGAGGATGACGACCTCGAGGAGATCGAGTTGCCTGCGTTTCACCAGCCGCCTACTGAGAGGGTACAAGTATGCCAGCAGAGGGTAGATCTGGACCCGCGGCCCAGTCAAGAGTGGCAGGACGCCCAGGACCAAGCGCCGGCTGTCCGCCTTGTCAAGACTCTGGTGGAACAAGGCGCCATGGGAATAGACCCTGGCGCTCCAGCCGAAGCCCAACGCTTGTGGAAAGAACGAAAACGGCTCTACCTACACCAAGGGAGGCTGTACCGTGAGCTGATCAACCCAAAGACCCATGAGAAAATATGCCAGTTGATCGTTCCTCAAGCCGAGGTCGCTACTGTCCTGCGGGCATACCATGATGGTGCTGGCCACTTCGGGTGGAAAAAGCTGGATATGCTGTTGACGGAGCGGTTCTATTGGAGTGGGATGCGTGAATCGGTGGAAGCCTGGTGCCGAGAGTGCGGTCCTTGTACACTGAGGAGAAAGGACGAGACTAGCCAGAGGGCACCGTTACATCCCATCGTTACCCATCAGCCGTTGGAGCTGGTCGCCCTGGACCATGTCAAGCTCACCCCTAGCCGAAGCGGGTACACCTACGCATTGACCATGGTAGACCACTACTCAAGATTTATGGTGGTAGTCCCCGTTAAGGACCTAACTGGTCGAACCGCTGCTCGAGCGTTCCAGGCTTATTTCTGCTGACCCCATGGGTACCCCGAGAAGGTGCTGACTGACCAAGGCCCGGCTTTTGAAGCAGAGGTGTTTCACGAATTCTGCCAGTTGTACGGCTGCAAGAAGATCCGGACCACTCCGTACCACGCCCAAACCAACGGCATGTGCGAGAAAATGAACCACTTGGTCCTGGGGCTTCTCAAGACGTTACCGCTGGAAGAACGGAACATGTGGCCGGAAAAGCTACCTGACTTGGTCGACATGTACAATAATATCCCGTCCAGCTCGACGAAATGCACCCCAGCGTATTTGATGAGGGCTCGGCCTGGCCGCCTGCCGGTGGATCTGGAGATGGGGTTGGAAGCTCCGGAAGCACTCCCTTCAACGGCGGAGTGGGAAAGTCGGAGGAGGGCACAGTACCGGCAAATCCAGGAGTATGTGGAGAAAAACCTCAGTCGAAGTCGAGAGCAGCAAGAGCACCGGTTCAACCAGAAGGCGCCCGCAGGTCCTTTCCAGCCAGGAGATGTGGTGCTGAAACGGAAGAGAAAAGCCCACAAGCTGGATGATCAGTGGGAGCAAGTCCCTTATGTCATACAACCCACAGAATGGGGAGATGGGAAAACCTACCAGATCAGTCGTGACCAAGGGGGCACCCTAGCCACAGTTTCCCGGGACCATCTAAAAAAATGCCCCCCAGCGCTGAAGGCAGAGGCTGAAGTACCGGTCCCTCCACCAGTGGAGAAGGCAGCAGAGGTAATCCACACTGTAATGGGTGACTTCCCAGCAAACTGGCCTACACAGAACGGCGCGGTGATTCTTCCAGTGATACTGTTCCCACAACCCGTGGATGAAGAAGTAGTGGAAGCGGTTAACCGTGAGCCAGAACCAGTGCCAGTGCCCAGGGATGAACCTGTACCCAGCCCCCCTGCACCTCCGCCTGCTCCACACTATAGCAGGGAGGAGGAACCGATTGTTCCCTCTACCCCACTGTCTAGCACCACTGACACCGGGCCCCGAAGGTCCACCCGTTCCAACCTAGGTAGACCCCCACTTAGGTACAGGGAGACCGTTCTATGAGTAAAAGGGGTCCGCAAATGTAAAAGAGTGTTGTTGTTTGTTTGAAAGTTTGCAAAAGAATGATAAGGAAAATGAAAATTACCGAGTTTTTCATCTGATTTGCTTGTGATTGAACCGGCAGGAGCCGGCACCGTTGTCCCCGTGGGGACCGTTTAAAGTTTGATTTGCATGGGAACTATTCATGGACAAGCCCGTGAACTTGCAGGGCACCACAAACGTTAAGTGGCTTGTAAATATGTTGGTTACCGTTACCGTTTCCGCAATACCGTCTCCGGAGAGGCAGGTTGGAGGGAGGGCCCTGAGCAGAGCAGGCCAGGGCCCAGCCACCAAAGGAACCGGTGGCCACCCTCTGGAGGGGAAGGACAGATCCCGCTCGGGTAACTTGTGCTGGACTGTGGGTCAAGGGGTGCTGCCTGGGTTTTAGTGGCAGCATCAGGGCCAGGTTGCTTGGGTGGGAGAGAGCGGAAACCGTGACCGTATACCGTTGCAACGTTAAAAGTAAATGTGCCTCCCGTCTTGGGAAGAGTTATGATTAAAAATGTTATTTATGTTTTCTTAACCCTGTTACCCCCTTTTTCAGAAAAATAAAACCGGTGTAGGACGGCAGCCCGCGGACGGTCTGCATTTTGCTAAGGGGGAATGTGTCGCCCTGGGCAAGCCAGGGGACACAGGTCACAACACCACCACACCCCACACTCCAGGTAGGCACATCACAGCTAACCTACAAATCCTTGTTGCCTTCCTCCAGGAGTCTGATGATGCACACCAGGGGGTGGGCCAGGCGGTTGGCTCCGCCCACCGAGGAGCTCACAACTCTGGAGGCAGGAAGAAACCAGGCAGTCTAGTCAGGGAGGAGGAAGTGGAAGGAGTGGAGGAGTAGTCTAGACAGGGCAAAAGTAAACAGCAAAGTGAGAGTGAAAGTAGAAAAGTAGAAAAGGAGGAAAGCAAGTGAAGTGACAGAAGAGAAAGACAGCCTGAAGGGTCCAGCTTTGTGGAGGGCCAGAACAGCAAGGTCAGCAACGGCGGTGACTGTCTGGAGGGGGACAGTTTGGAAGTTCCTGGAAGGACCCCGTTGGCTGTGTGCCCGGTGGTCTGGAGCAGTGTTCCGAAGGACAGTCAGCACCAGGGCAGGGGCCTCTCGGACCCCGGCAAGGCTAGGAGTCGCCAGATTTGCCAAATCCGTCAGTGACGGGGACGCAGATCCCCCAACAACCAAGTCCCGAGTGAAGGCAACAGCTCAACCTGAAGCAGAGAGACACCGCCACCGCCACGGCACCAGTTTCTCAGGGCCAGCGCCTGCGGGCAAAGTGTAGAGCTCCTCCGGCCCAGATTGCAGCCGGGGAGCGGGTAACCGGAGGGAATCCACCGCTACCACAAGTCAACCATAGGTGCAAGGAAGAGGGACATCACCGTCACCTACTGGGAGTGCAGGTGCAGCCGTCTGTGGGACCGTCCTACCAGCCGTTTGGTTTACCGTACAAACTGTGTCCGTGTGTCAGGCTGAGTGAGTACCACAGTGCCGCAAGGCACAGCGCTGCCCCCGCGTCCCTGCGCCCATCAGGCCCCGCACCCACTTCTCCACCACAGGGCCCCGGGATCACCACCCCTACCCACGGAGGGGCAACACAACATCTGGCTGCTCCGCATCACCATCCCCGGGAGCCCCGTACAGAGCAGCGGTGGTGAAATCACCACAACCGTGGGTGGCGTCACGAACTATAACAATCCCCACACCCAACAAACACCCCCCTTTCACTCACGGGCGAGGAGTGTCGCTCGAGAAACCCCGGGATCCGGCCTACAGCTCGAGCCACCAGGAGCAGCTGCCGGACCCGAGCAGAAGGGGTGAGCGCGGTGTGCTGACACCCTCCTCCCCGCCCGCGACAGATGCTTAGCACACAGGCTGGCAGCGGTGGAAGACGCGGAGGGACCAAGCTGGCAGCACTGGAGGGTGCTTAAGGTATAAGCTGGCAGCACTGCGGGGGAGCGCCGAGGGCACAGGCTGGCAGCACTGCGGGGGGCACTAAGGGCACAGGCTGGCAGCACTGCGGGGGGCACTTAGGGCACAGGCTGGCAGCACTGCGGGGTGCACTGAGGGCACAGACTGGCAGCACTGCAGGGGACACTGAGGGCACAGGCTGGCATGGTGCTGGGTGGCGCTGAGGGCACAGGCTGGCAGGGCACTGAGGGCACAGGCTAGAGCACTGGGGGGCACTGAGGGCACAAGCTGGCAGCACTGGGGGGCACTGAGGACACAGGCTGATGGGGCGCTGAGGGCACAGGTTGACAGCACTGGGGGGGGCACTGAGGGCACAGGCTGGCGGGGCGCTGAGGGCACAGGCTGGCATGGTGCTGGGGGGCGCTGAGGGCATAGGCTGGCGTGGTGCTGAGGGCGCAGGCTGGCATGGTGCTGAGGGCACAGGCTGGCGTGGTGCTGGGGGGCGCTGAGGGGACAGGCTGGCATGGTGCTGGGGGGTGCTGAGGGCACAGGTTGGCAGCATTGCAGCACCAGAGCCTGAGAGCTCCTCTGGCTGCTTTCTCTGAGTCCCCTGTTTGTCTGCTTTTTCTATTGCAGGCACAGGGGGGACCTGAGAAGACAAGTGCTGGACTTTCCCCTGCTCTCCCCTCCTGCAGGCACACTGCTACCCCCTCCTGCAAGCACACTGCTCTCCCCTCCTGCAGGCACACTGCTCTCCCCTCCTGCAGGCACACTGCTCTTCCCTCCTGCAGGCACACTGCTCTCCCCTCCTACAGGCACACTGCTCTCCCTTTCTGCAGGTACACTGCTCTCCCCTCTTGCAGGCACACTGCTACCCCCCTCCTGCAAGCACACTGCTCTTCGCTCTCCTCTCCTGCAAGCACACTGCTCTCCCCTCCTGCAGGCACACTGCTCTCCCCTCCTGCAGGCACACTGCTCCCCCTCCTGCAAGCACACTGCTACCCCCTCCTGCAAGCACACTGCTCACCCCTCCTGCAGGCACACTGCTCTCCCCTCCTGCAGGCACACTGCTCTCCCCTCCTGCAGGCACACTGCTCTCCCCTCCTGCAGGCACACTGCTCCCCCCTCCTGCAAGCACACTGCTACCCCCTCCTGCAAGCACACTGCTCACCCCTCCTGCAGGCACACTGCTACCCCCTCCTGCAGGCACACTGCTACCCCCTCCTGCAAGCACACTGCTACCCCCTCCTGCAAGCACACTGCTCCCCCCTCCTACAGGCACACTGCTACCCCCCTCCTGCAAGCACACTGCTCTCCCCTCCTGCAAGCACACTGCTCTCCCCTCCTGCAAGCACACTGCTCCCCCCTCCTGCAAGCACACTGCTCTCCCCTCCTGCAAGCACACTGCTACCCCCTCCTGCAAGCACACTGCTCCCCCCTCCTACAAGCACACTGCTCCCCCCTCCTGCAAGCACACTGCTTCCCCCTCCTGCAGGCACACTGCTACCCCCTCCTGCAAGCACACTGCTCCCCCCTCCTGCAAGCACACTACTTTCCCCTCATGCAGGCACACTGCTCCCCCCTCCTGCAGGCACACTGCTACCCCCTCCTGCAAGCACACTGCTCCCCCCTCCTGCAAGCACACTACTCTCCCCTCATGCAGGCACACTGCTTTATTCCTGCTACTGTTGCACTTACCACAGTTGTAGAACAAACGCTTTTGATGCAGCCGCTGTGTGTAGATGAGCTGGTCACACGTGAGGTTCCTGGGTAGAAGGGGCAGACAAAGGGGGCGTGGCCAGCATCGGGAGAGCAGCAGGAGGGGACAAGGAGGCATCCGAGGAGTGTGTCCAGCATTCAGAGGGGGCATGGACGACCGCAAAGGGGTGTGGCCAGCAGCATAGATGCCATGGAAGGCATCCAGAGAGTGTGGCCAGCATCCGGAGGGGGCGTGGCCGGTAGAGTGCGGGGGCAAGGCAGCTGCTTCTCACTGCACTGCGGGACACATAGCTTCCCGGGCGTGAGAACGGGACTGAAGTATAAAATCGGGGCTGTCCCGCTATATCCGGGACGGTTGGGTGGTATGCTCAACAGTCTGAGCACTGGCTCACAGTTTTGACAGCCAGAAGAATAGTTCATGTCCGCAAGGGAAGAGTGCCCGTGCGAGTGCTAAATTACGTGGAGGAGGAGACCAGATTGCCCAAATATGCCACCATTGCCAAACTATTCACTGTCACTGAAGGGTCTATCCAGGCAGTGGAATCCTTAACCCCACCAGGGCAGGCAGACAGTTCTACCCAATACTGTATATAGTATATATCCTATCCCTTCATAAACAAACAGTAAGTTAAATAATACAAAGATTCAATGAAAATATGGAGGTCAGTGGGGAGCATAGACATTACTGGGGTCAGTAGGGGGCATACACATTACTAGGATCAGTGGGGGGCATACACATTACTGGGGTCAGTGGGGGGGCATAGACATTACTGGGGTCAGTGGGGGGCATAGACATTACTGAGGTCAGTAGGGGGGCATACACATTGCTGCGGTCAGTGGGGGGGGCATACACATTACTGGGGTCAGTGGGGGCATACACATTACTGGGGGCATACACATTACTGGGGTCAGTGGGGGACATACACATTACTGAAGTCAGAGGGGGAAATACGGACATACACATTACTGAGGTCAGTAAGTGGCATAGACATTACTGGGGTCAGTAGGGGGCATACACATTATTGGGGCCTGTGGAGCCTACATACTGGCCCTGGTGGCTTGTGGACCATACATAGTGGCCCTAGTGGCCTGTGGACCATACATACTGGCCCTGGTGGCCTGTGGACCATACATACTGGCCCTGCTGACCAGTGGAGCATACATACTGGCCCTGGTGGCCAGTGGAGCATACATACTAGCCCTGGTGGCCAGTGGAGCATACATGCTGGCCCTGGTGGCCAGTAGAGCATACATACTGGCCCTGGTGGCCAGTGGAGCATACATACTGACAGTGGTGGCCAGTGGAGCATACATACTGACAGTGGTGGCCAGTGGAGCTTACATACTGACAGTGGTGGCCAGTGAAGCTTACATACGGACAGTGGTGGCAAGTGGAACATACATACTGACAGTGGTGGCCAGTGGAGCATACATACTGACAGTGGTGGCCAGTGGAGCATACATACTGACAGTGATGGCCAGTGGGGCATACATACTGGCCCTGGGGGCGCTGAGGGCTCGCTCCTCTGGCTGCCTTCTCTGAGTCCACTGTGTGTCTGCTTCTTATATTGCAGGCACAGGGGGACCTGAGAAGACACAAGTGATGCTCCCCTGCTCTCCCCTCCTGCAGGCCCACTGCACTCACCCTGCTGCTACTGGTTCATATTACCTCAGTTGCAGAACAGATGTTTATGAAGTGGCCACTGTGGAGATAAGCCGGTCACATGTGAGGATCCTGGGTATAATGGGTAGGCAAAGGGGCATGGCCAGCATTGAGAGAGCAGCAAGAGGGGACAAGTAAGGCTGGTTTCACATCAGCGTTTTTTTGCGTAGCGGCAAAAAAATGCAGAGCGCATATCACCGGATCCTGCAGATGGAATGTCGAACGCATTCAACCACAATTGTTATTTACCGAATCCTGGATGAAGCGGGACACAGAATTTATTGGCCGGTACTGCAGTCAGCTGATCGGGAGTCAGCTGAACTCCTGATGTGACAGCTCGCACACGCTGTGGATGCACTGCTGCCTATCACGTTTGAGGGCTGTGTGGTCAGGAGTTCAGCTGAGTTCAGATCAGCTGACTCCATCGTCGGCCTTTACTTGTTCTGTGTACCCCTGCATCCATTGCAGAGTGTGCGGGCTGTGAGGTCAGCTGAGTTCAGCCGACACTGGAGTCAGCTGATCTGAACTCCTGATCTCATAGCCAGCTGAGAGATCAGCTGATCGCTCTTAAAAGCCAGTCGCCGACTGATCAGCTGATCACTTATATAAGCTGGCCGACGACTGATCAGCTGATCGCTCATAAAAGCCGGCCGCCATCTTATCACCTTATCGCTCATCAAAGCCGGCTGCCGGCTTATCAGGTGATCGCTCATCAAGGCCGCCCGCCGGCTGATCAGCTGCTTGCTCATCAAAGCCGGCCGCCGGCTGATCAGCTGGCGGACGGCTTTTATGAGCGATCAGCTGATCAGCCGGCAGTTGGCTTTTATGAGTGATCAGCTGAGACTCTGTTCACGCTAGGCAGCTTCAGAGCATGCTCTGTAGGGCAAACTGGATCCGTTCCGAGCAGTGTGTGTGTCCAGCATTGAGGGGGCATGGACGACAGCAAAAGGGGCATGGCCAGCAAGATAGATGTCATGGAAGGCATCCAAAGACTGTGACCAGCATCCAGAGGGGGCATGTGTGCAGCAGAGCTGCGTGTATATACAGTATACTGTATATATATATATATATATATATATATATATATATATATATATATGCAGCAGAGCTGTGTATGTTTGTGTCTGTACATATGCAGCAGAGATGTGTGCAACAGTACTATCAGTGTGTGTGTGTGTGTGTAGCAGAGCTGTATGAGTGTGTATGTATGGATCAGAGCTGTGAGTATGGCCCCCCCCATAGCCATCTGTGTGGCCCTCCAGAGCCATATGTGCAGCCTCCCAGAGCACTATTCAACCCACCCCAGTAATGTGTACACTCCCAGATGTTTTCTACTCCAGCAACATCTATGCCCACCAGTAATGTCTATGTCACCTCCTGTGATGTATATATTGTAGCCCCCAGCCCCACCTGTGATGTATATACATCAGTGTCAGTGTGCACTGTGCATGGCCATGTCTGTAAAGGGCACTTTACACGCTGCGATATCGGTATCGCTATCGCTAGCGAGCGTACCCGCCCCATCGGTTGTGCGTCACGGGCAAATCGCTGCCCGTGGCGCACAACATCGCTTACACCCGTCACACGGACTTACCTTCCCTGCGACGTCACTCTGGCAGGCGATCCGCCTCCTTTCTAAGGGGGCGGTTCGTGCGGCGTCACAGCGACGTCACACAGCAGCCGTCCAATAGAAGCGGAGGGGCGGAGATGAGCAGGTGGAATATCCCGCCCACCTCCTTCCTTCCTCATTGCCGGTGGACGCAGGTAAGGAGATGTTTGACTTTCCTGCGGTGTCACACATAGCGATGTGTGATGCCGCAGGAACGACGAACAACCAGTGGCATGCACCACCAACGATATTATGAAAAGGAGCGACGTGTCAGCGATCAACGATTTTTGACATTTTGATGTCACAGCGTGTAAAGCACCCATTAGTGACGGCCATCATGCAGCACAGCCACATGCCCAGGAGGAGCTGGATGGAGAAGAGCGGGAATGTGTCTGTATGCATGTATGATGTGTATCTACAGTATGTATGTCACTGTATATGACTGTATAGATTTGTCTGTTTATAAGTATTTTTGTGAGTTTGTCTTCAAATATGTATATGTGTGTATGGCTGTATGTGCACGTATCTGTGTATGTGCGTGCCTGCGTGTGGATGGGGCCCACTGAGACTCTTCCGCCCGGGGCCCACAAAAACCTGGAGCCGGCTGTTGTGAATGTCAGTTATGCTTTTGCTGCTGTGAGGCTCCCTCTTGTGGCCAGGAATGGTTTGGACAGAGACCAGGTGTGTTGAGCAATGGGCGTTTCCATTGCTAACTCTCTGCCTATTTAAACCCTGGTCTGCTGGCAGGCTATGCCGGATGTCAGTTGTTCTTTGTTCACCAGCCTGCTTTATCCTGCTCCAGACCACATCTACCCCAGATAAGTGCTTGGCTCTTTATTTGTTGTTTGGTTCTTTTTGCTCTTATCTGAGTATGTCATTTGCTGTGGTTATTGTCAGTTTATTTGCATGCAGGGATCTTCCCTCTCAGTTGCTTAGCTGGGAAGCTCCCTGCAGCTTTGTTTGGAGTATTGCTCCTATAAGTCCATGTGTTTGTTGCTTCTTGAATTTGTATGGTTCCTGCTTTCTGTTCATTGGTATGACAAGAGCGCCTGGTATAGGACGGAGTTCAGATCTAGTAATCTGAGAGCTTTTTTTACTATCAGGTTTTTGGATTTTTGTAGGGTTTTTCTCTGGCCCCCATCAGTCCCTTTCCTATCCTGTCCTATTTAGTCAGTAGGGCCTCACCTTTTGCTAATCCTATCATCTATCTGTGTATTGTGTTTTCCTATATTACCGCAGTCTTTGAATCTGGGGGGCTTGCTACTCTTTGGCAATCTATTTTCTGAGGCAGAGAGTTATTCATCTTTCCTTCCTTTAGGATAGCTAGTTCTCCGGCTGGGTTCGCGGTGCACAGGATGTTAGTTCACCCCTCGGCTACTTCTAGTGTTGATGGTTAGTAAGGGGATGGCAGCCAGATTAGTTGCCAATGCTCTTGTCACCTTTTTACCAATGATTTATGGTGGTCTTCCATGGTTCCGGATCATAACAGCCGGCCCTGCCTATAAGGACAAGATCAGACGTGGTGACATTAATGTGGCTTTGAGTTGCAGATTCTCCAGCACATATCTTGAGGAGTTTATTGTACATTTGAAGAGATCACTTTTCTTAGGATATAAAAAAATGACTTCCTGTCTTCGTTTGTTTCCTGGGTAAAAAAAATTAGTAGTGTGCGGGGACCAAAGGGCAGTTTTGCACAGGGAACCATTCAGGCTAAGGCCGGCCCTGCTCAGATGGAACCTGTATACAGGCACAAGGAGCCCCTACACCTACATACCTGGATTGCTAATGTCCATTAACATAGGCCCTTCTTTGCTCCATCCATATGTGACGCCCTGGCAAAACCAAGTAGTCAAAGTGTCCACCCTCCTTGTTACCACCAAAAACCCACACCCAGGTACAACACACAGCCATTGAAGCCTAGCCACCCCCTCATGATAATAAGGACACACCAGTGGACGGGATTAGGCAGATGAGAACGCCCACCTAGGGGTCCTGAGGTGGGAACACGAAAGAACAGAATTGACAGTTGAGGTTGGAGAGTTCAAGTTGACAGGAGTGAAGTACAGACTAAGAAGTGTAGTCAGGGGTAGGGGCCCTTGGACTACCCGGCTAGGTGGCAGACAGTGAACAGCGCCACAGGCGACGGAGATCCGGTCGCGGGAAACCTTAAGTGGATCGGGGCAGGGTTGGAGCCCGCCGGTGCCGACAGCGGGAATCCGGTCCGGAGGCCATGCACAGACAGGGTGCCAGGACCTTAGAACGAGGAAGGTTGCATGCCCCTTGTTTATCAAACAGCAGAGGATGAGGTTTCAGACCTTGTTCGTCAGAAGCCCAGAGAGCGAAACGGAAGCCCCACGTGGGGGATAGAGTGCCCGTCAGAACCCACAGAAATCCCAAGGGTCAGATTTCGCGGGTCACAGCTCCCAAAAATACACAGTACCGGGAGTGGACTTCCCCGTTTCATGTGGAGTTGTCCCACAGAAGAGACAAACACAGAGTGCAGGATGAAGGCACACCTGTTTACTACACCCGGGTGTGGGACCCGAATACATCCCCCAACGGCGACCAGTCACTGGCAACTTGGTTTACCACTGGACTTGTGTGAGATTACTGAACTGTGAGTACACCATTGATCCACGGTCCAAACCGGCATGCCACCTCCAGCAGCCATTACTCCCGTGTACTGACACTGGGCCCCGGGACTACACCTCCCCTACCCGTGGAGGGGATCCCACCTTGCTGCCCCGCTCCATCAGCCCTGGGCGCCCCCTCACCAGGCAGCGGCGGTGTCACCATCACTCACCGCAACCCACGGGTGGCGTCACAGACACATCAAAACTCCCCTGTAAATATCCCCTTCCGACGGTTGTGAGGACGGACGGCCGTGCGAGCCTGGGTCTGGTCACCACTCGAGCCGCAGCAGTGAACCCGGATCCGAGCGGCCCCAGAAGCAGCAGCGGCCTCCGCCCGCAACAACCCGAACCTGGCGTCACGAACAGGATTCCTACCCCATCTATAAGCTTGGATGACGTGCGCCTTCTTACGAACTGTAGACTGTGAACTGTTGCAAAATTTTGAACTGTCGCCATCTTTCCCGCCATCTTTAGCGCCAAAAACAACAATGCCATCATCTTCTTCCCCGAAAAAGGCGCAAGGTTGAAGCCCCGCCCCCTAAGAACGCAAGCGGAACTCGGTGATTCCCAAAGCAGGATATTGAAAATGACAGTGGGTCCCGCGAGACTACTGACGAAAACCAAGGGAGAAAGACGGGAAGGATGTTCGCACCTGATAGCGATGGTGGAGCGGTGGCTCCCGCAGTGGTGCAGGATGACAGAGAAGCAGCAGGTGGAGCCTGCGGTCCCGGCGGTTACACAAGTTATGCCGATCACTTTACCTTACGTGCCCGGCGCTGCCTGGCTGCCACAGTATGATGGCCGACCCGATGCCCTGCAGGTATTTAAGAAGAAGATAAGCACTGTTCTTGATATGTATGCCATGACCGGCAAGCAGCGCGCGTCAGTGGTGCTTGGACAGCTGACCGGCGCCACTGAGCAGGAGGTAGAAACTTGGACTCACGAGGATCGGGCCTCAGTAGCCGCCATCTTTGACAAGTTGCAAGTAGCCTTGCATGGAGGCAGAATTAAGGATGCAGTTTTATAATTGCTGGCAGCGTCCACAGGACAGCATCAGAGACTACGCCTTGAAGCTACAAACCGCTTTGCGCATTCTGAGGCAGGTAGACTCTATTAACGAGCCCGAGAGTAATAAAATGCTGGTGAGCAGTTCCTGCAGGGGCTGGGGTCAGCGCAGGACCGTAAGCAGCTGCGGCTATGGGCCCTAGAGCATCCGGACTTAAACTTCGCAGTCCTAAAGGACCGGGCTATTAAGGCCTTACAAACCCCGGAAGCTAGTGACTCTGTACCATCGCCCTGGCCAGCTGACACTTCTCACTTACTGGTGAAGCCTCCTCTATTAGCCCTGCCAGTACCTGCAGTGACAACAGCACCCCCTGGAGCCCCCGGTGATCTGTCATCCCAAGTTCAGCAGCTGAGCAAGGACGTCGCCAGGATCCTCGAGGCCATGCAGCTCCAGACAAAGACCAAGCCGGCGGAGAAGAGCCAGCTCGCCAACAGCCCTGAGGACGTCCCCTGGATGAAGTGAAGGAGCAACAACCGCTATGGACAGCCCGGTTGTTACAGGTGAAGGCCCAGCTGATTGGCGTGAGCGGTATGTCGGAGGCCGCCCCATCATCTCCCTCACCGTAGACGGGATCCCGACGTTCGCACTCCTTGACACTGCCTCGCAGGTAACGACTATACCCTATGTACTATATAAGCGTTACTGGTCTGATGATGATCTCACCCCACCAGACTCTGCAGCCTTACTATTATTGCGGTCAATGGACTCCCCATGACCCAAGTGGGGTTTAAGAAGGTGACTCTTAAGGTGGGGCCAGTGCAGCTAGAGCATCAAGGACTTATAGTGGTGCAGAATGACCCTAGGGACCGTAACCCGAAAATGCTCCTAGCAACTAATGTTATTGAAAATTGTATGGGGGGAAGTTTTGCACCTATTGCAACAGCTGTTTGCCACGGCAGAAGGGGGTCGGCAGAGGGCTCTGCAACGTGAAATTCGGGCCCTCCTACAGCGGCAACAGGTGAATCTGTCTGTCTGGTGGAGAAATTGATGGTGTGCTTGTGATGGATGTGGCGCCTCTGGTGGTGCCTCCGCGAAGTGAGATGATGATTTGGTGTAAGGCAGCAGTAGGTACCCGTGGACAGGATTAGCAGGCAGTGGTGGAGCCCCTGCCTTCAGAACACTGGCCCACAGTCAGGTAGCCAGAGGAGTAATTGATGTCCGAAAGGGGAGAGTGCCCGTGAGAGTGATGAATTGCGGAGAAGAGGAGGTTAAGCTACCCAGATACGCCACCATTGCTAAGCTATTCACCAAAGATGCACATGCCATTCAAGCCACTGCACCCCCCATCACTGCACCTCAACCAGCCAGTGACAGTCCATCAAGTCAGGAGGAGTGGTGTCGAGAATTACACATAGGCACTGACTCCACATCTTCACATAACAAGGAGGGGGTTTACAGGGTAGTGCAATAGTACAAGCAAGTCTTCAGTAAACACCCGTTAGACTTTGGGAGTATCAAAGGGATCCAACACTACATCCCCACAGGTGCACACTAGTGTTGAGCCAGCCCCCTAGTGTTCAAGTTCCGTTCGGTTCATCGAACGGCTGGTGTGTTCGGCGAACGTTCGACGAACAACTGCGAACCCCATTGAAAACAATGGCAGGCAAACACAAACACATACAAACACATAGAAAACACGTTCAAAGGTGTCCAAAAGGTGACAAACAACTCACAAGACACCACAAACACATGGAAAAGTGACAAGTACATATACTCATGCTGAAATTAAACAGCTGGACCAGTAAAAGGAGGAGAAGACACAGATATAGGCATGTCATGCCCTTCTAAAATCATGTAAAACACAGCAAGGGGACACCAAACCAGAGTTTCCATTTTTTCCAAAAATTGGGCCACAGACACCACTTAAGTGGCATCAATTGTCCCACAGTTGCAAACTTGACATGTTGATTTGCATGAAGCACAATCAAAATCCACAAGCCTTTACTCCCCCCAGGATGACAAAGGGGTAGAAAAGTCCTTGCGGATCCATGACTTCTTCATCTTAGATCATTTAAAACATAGCAAGGGGACTCCAACCAGAGTCTCCATTTTGTCCAAAAATTGGGCCACAGACACCACTTAAGTGGCATCAATTGTCCCACAGTTTCAAACTTGACATGATGATTTGCATGAAGCATAATCAAAATCCACAAGCCTTTACTCTCCCCAGGATGACACAGGGGTAGAAAAGTCCTTGCGGATCCATGACTTCTTCATCTTGGATCATTTAAAACATAGCAAGGGGATTCCAACCAGAGTCTCCATTTTGTCCAAAAATTGGGCCACAGACACCACTTAAGTGTCATCAATTGTCTAACAGTTGCAAACTTGACATGTTGATTTGCATGAAGCACAATCAAAATCCACAAGCCTTTACTCTCCCCAGGATGACACAGGGGTAGAAAAGTCCTTGCGGAACCATGACTTGTTCATCTTGATGAACGTTAGTTTGTCCACATTGTCACTGAAGAGACGCGTGAGCTTATCTGTCAGCACACACCCAGCAGCACTGAAGACACGTTCCGAGAGAACGCTGGCTGAGGGACACGACAAGATCTCCAAGGCGAGAGTGGCGAGCTCAGGCCATTTTTCCAGATTGGAAGCCCAAAATGGCATAAATATTCACTTGGAGATACTCCTGTATCATCCTCTCCAGTCGTTGACAATGTGTCAGACATCTTGTGTCTTGTGGCCTTGCAAAGGATGGTCTAAAAAATTCATGAAACAATTCCATAAAATTGCTGTTACCACCAGATATGGTGTTGCTGGTACGGTTTGAGTGATGATGACTCGACAGTCACATGGTTGGCAAGTTAGAACTGTGAGATTCACTCTGTGCAGCACTGGTGTTTAGTGGAAAAGCCGAGCTAAGATTGCGTAACAGCTTCTGATGATACTCCTGCATACGTGCGTACCTTTCTATGGCAGGAATTATTTCGCCAAATTTTGACTTGTACCAGGGATCTAAGAGTGTGGCAACCCAGTAGTCAATATTACTTCTAATTCTGACAATCCGAGGGTCATGTTGTAGGTAGTGCAGCAAGAAGGCACTCATGTGTCTTGCGCATGCAGGAGGACCAAGTCCTTGCTGTATGGGTGGCGGCGAGGTGAGAATCATGCTTCCTTCCTCTGCCCTCTCCCCCCAACCTCAAACAACAGAAATGTGATCAATGTCTCCCTCATCTGCTGAGTCTTCCATGCCCATCGCCAGTTCGTCCTCCATTTCTTCCTGGGCTCCTGCACCTTCCTCAACAGTTTGGCTGCTACCATGCACCCTTGTTAATCCCTCTCCACCAGCGTCCCATGCCTGCCTCCTTGGTGATGCTGAACGTCTGGACCTTGTAGATCTTGGTATCCCTTCCGCATATGAATCCTCCTGTACTTCCTCCCCTTCCTCTTGTCCCACCACCTGACTCCGAATACTGTTTAGAGTGTGCTCCAACATGTAAATGACTGGAATTGTCATGCTGATAATGGCATTGTCAGCACTAAAAATCTTCGTCGCCATGTCGAAACTGTGCAGAAGGGTGAATAGGTCCTTGATCTGAGACTACTCCAGCAGTGTGACCTGCCCCACCTCTGGATCTCATTGGCCCAGGCTATACGTCATAATGTATTGCACCAGGGCTCGGCGGTGCTGCCACAGTCGCTACAACATGTGGAGAGTCGAATTCCAGCATGTCGAAACATTGCATTTCAGGCGGTGAACGGCAGGCCGAAAGACTTCTGGAGCGATGCAAGTCGTTCACCTGCGGCGTGTGAACAGCAGAAGTGAGCACATAGTGACCGTGCCCTGTGCAGAAGCCCATCTAGGCTGGGATAGTGGGTTAAAAATTGCTGGACAACAAGGTTCAACACGTGAGCCATACAAGGCACGTGTGTCACCTTGCCCCGGAGAAGTGCCACACCCAGGTTTGTGGCATTGTCGCACACGGCCTTCCCTAGCTGCAGGTTGAGTAGAGACAACCATTGACGAAACTCATTCTCCAGAGCTGACCACAACTGGTCAGCTGTGTGACTCACATTTCCCAGACATTTCAACTTAAAGACCGCCTGATGCCATTGAGCTCTGCTGCCAGCATAGTAAGGATGTGTGCGGGATTCCTTGTGCGCAGTTACAACGCGAGTGGCCTGACCAGACAGGCTTTGGGCAGAGGTCAAGGACACAGACGAGATAGAAGAGGCAGAAGCAGTTGAGGAACTTCTACATACAGAGGATTGACACACAACTCGTGGGGACAGCAAGACTTGTGCAGCAGACCCTTCTCCATCTCTCACCATAGTTACCCAGTGCCCAGTCAGCGACATGTAACGCCCCTGTCCATGCTTACTGGTCCAAGTATCTGTGGTGAAATGCACCCTGTCACACACAGAGTTTCTCAAGGAAGCGATGATGTTGTGTGGACATGCTGGTGTAGCGAAGGCACTCCTTTCTTGGAGAAGTAGTGGCGACTGGGTATCTGGTACTGGGGCACTGCAACGGACATAAGGTTTCGAAAATCCTCTGTGTCCACCAGGCGGAAAGGCAGCTTGCAGATGGTGAAAGTCAACCTCTTAGCTTTGTCATGGCTAGGAGGAAATGGTCTTTTACTTGTCCACATCTGAGGGACCGATGGCTGGCTGCTCTGCTGAGACGGCATTCAGTAGGGTGTCCCTGGAAAACTGCTGGTCTGTGAGGAAAGTGCAGGCGAAGACATAATGTTGATTTCATCCAAAGGCGGTGCTCTCGATGTCTGAGAGAGCTCAACACCAGCAGCTGTTTCCATTTCAAAAACAACTGATGACCTGCCAATCACACTGCCTGTTGCGGTTAAAGAGGTGAAAGGTCTGCGTCGAAAAGCATGTGTGACTGCTGTCCCCACAGTCATAGAGGATGAAGAGCACGCGGATGCACTTGAAGGGTGCATCCGCTCCGCTAGGCTGCATTGTAGCACAGTGAGCTTCGCACTGCGAATTATGCTTCATATCCATGTGACGGTTCATGGACGTAGTCAAACTAGTGAGTTTTTGGCCTCTACTTAGAGATTGGCGACAAATCTTACAGATGACATGAGTTGGGAGACCCTTTGCGATGTCAAAAAAGGACCAGGCTAGGCAAGACTTAGAGCCCATGCGACCTGCAGAACCACCCCGACATGTGCTCAGAGGCAGAGTTGTGGCTGAGGATGCAGTTGTTGACGTGCTACCAGTACTCTGTCTCTGTCCAGGAAGGCGCAAGCTAACCTCATCATCAGTCGCATCCTCCTCCACCGCCTCTGCTGACCTCATCGAGTGCCTGACTGTGGGTTGACAGTAAGTGGGATCCACAACCTCATCATCACCCTGTGTGTTTGCACTCCCCTCGTCCTCAGAACTAACCTCTTCCTGCCCTGACCGAATAGTTAAGTTGTCATTCCAATCAGGTATCTGAGTCTCATCGTCATCAGCATGTTCCTCATTGTCTCCAGCAAGAGGAGTTACAGTTTGGGAATGAGGGTCTACATTATGCTCAGAACCTTCTTCATCTGGGCCTGAATCTGACTCACAAAGCTTCTGGGCATCACTGCAGATCATTTCCTTGTCTGGACTCACTATAGCTTTGGAGCAGACCTCTGATTCCTAGGCTAGAGTGTGACTGAACAGCTCTGCAGACTCAACCATCTCGGTTACCCATCTGCGGGCCAGGTGGAGACTTGAGAGCTGTTGGAAAGCGAGTGCAATTGGGGTGACAACTCAGAGGACTGGAGTCTTTGGGATGTTGAAGTTGAGGTGGAGAGGCCACTTGATGGAGCACTTGAGATCCATTCAAGCATCTGCTGTTTTTGTGCCTCATCTACCTTTGGTAGAAATGGTCGTTTCCATAACAAAGGGATCATATCAGATTGTCCATGGAAAGTAGTAGACTTAGCAGATGTTACTGTTGCTTTACCACCTACCCCACGGACACAAACATTTTTCCCTTTCCAACACGCCTGTTCCCCTTTACACCAGAATCTGTCCTTTTTGCCACTCATTTTGTTTGTGAACAAATTAGACACTGTTTGTTGCACTTAAAATTGTGTAGCAAAAATGGAGAGGTGGTGTAGAATGCAGAGGTGGTATAGCTTTCTTGTCAGCAGAGAAACCCTCACTGACTATCCCAGACAATGAAACTATGCCGCTAAAACTGCCTGCACTTTTTGCACTTAAAATTGCGTAGCAAAAATGGAGAGGTGGTGTAGTATGCAGAGGTGGTCTAGCTTTCTTGTCAGCAGAGGAACCCTCACTGATTATCACAGACAATGAAATTATGCCCCTAAAACTGCCTGCACTTTTTGCACTTAAAATTGCGTAGCAAAAATGGAGAGGTGGTGTAGAACGCAGAGGTGGTCTAGCTTTCTTGTCAACAGAGGAACCCTCACTGACTATCCCAGACAATGAAACTATAGGGGGTGATACATGAAGCGATATCGCTAGCGATATCACTGGTGAAAGCACCCGCCCCCGTCGTTTGTCCATCACAGGCAAATCGCTGCCCGTGGCGCACAAAATCATTTAAGCCGTCACACGTACTTACCTGCCTAGCAACATCGCTGTTGCCGGCGAACCGCCTCCTTTCTAAGGGGGGCGGTTCTTGCGGCGTCACAGCGGCGTCACTAAGCGGCCGCCCAATAGAAGCGGAGGGGTGGAGATGAGTGGGACGTAACATCCTGCCCATCTCCTTCCTTCCGCATTGCCGGAGGCCGCAGGTAAGCTGCAGTTCGTCGTTCCTGAGGTGTCACACATAGCGATGTGTGCTGCCTCGCGAACGACGAACAACCTGCGCGCTCAACAATCAATGATTTTTTAAAAAGGAACGACGTGTCAACGATGGACGATAAGGTGAGTATTTTCCATCGTTAATGGTCGTTCCTTGCTGTCACACGCAACGACGTCGCTAACGATGCCGGATGTGCGTCACGGAATCCGTGACCCCGGCGATATATCGTTAGATACGTTGCTGCGAGTGACGGGGCCTTATGCCGCTAAAACTGTCTGCAGTTTTTGCACTTAAAATTACGTAGCAAAAATGGAGAGGTGGTGTAGAATGCAGAGGTGGTCTAGCTTTCTTGTCAGCAGAGGAACGTCACTGACTTTCACAGACAATGAAACTATGCCCCTAAAACTTCCTGCACTTTTTGTACTTAAAATTGCGTAGCAAAAATGGAGAGGTAGTGTAGAATGCAGAGGTGGTGTAGCTTTCTTGTCTGGAGAGGAGCCAACACTGACTATCCCAGACAATGAAACTATGCCACTAAAACTGCCTGCACTTTTTGCAATTAAAATTGCGTAGCAAAAATGTAGAGGTGGTGTAGAATTCAGAGGTGGTCTTGCTTTCTAAACAACAGAGGAACCCTCACTGACTATCCCAGACAATGAAACTATGCCCCTAAAACTGCCTGCACTTTTTGCAATTAAAATTGCATAGGAAAAATGGAGAGGTGGTGTAGAATGCAGAGGTGGTCTAGCTTTCTTGCCAGCAGAGGAACCATCACTGACTATCACAGACAATGAAACTATGCCCCTAAAACTGCCTGCACTTTTTGCACTTAAAATTGCGTCATAAAAATGGAGAGGTGGTGTAGAATGCAGAGGTGGTCTAGCTTTCTTATCAACAGAGGAACCCTCACTGACTATCCCCGACAATGAAACTATGCCCCAAGGAACTGCCTGAGCTGATTTAGACAGACGCTGTGATAAACCCTTGCTCAGCGCTGGCACAGACATGCCTAGCAAAAATGGCTATGAACTGCTCTAATGTAGCCCTGAAAAGGGCAGAAGTTACAAGTAGTCCCTAATCCCTAAACCGATGTGTAGATTGCACTGTATAAGTCTATAGTGCACGCAGCAGCGGGAGCGGTGACTGTCACACACCCGCAGCAGAGAGATAATGGCGGCGATGGGGAAAATGGCCGGGTCTTATAGGGCAAGGACATGTGACATGCACAGCCAATTACACATGCCCTTGCTTGTTTGGCAAAAATCCACTTTGCTGTGTGTGTGTCTGTGAATGACGACAGCCTGGCCCGCCCCACTGTACACGCGGTTAGGAAAAAAAAATGGCGATCGCCATTCTTTCAGCACTCAGCAGCACTGATCTAAACCCCGTCCCCCCGCACTCTATACACTTACTTTTGATAATATCATTAGTAACAGTGACTGACATGTATTACAGTGAAAAGACAGCAAGTAACTAGCTACGCTTTTGGTGATCGAACCATTATCAAATGGTAACTCGAAAGGTCAAACATGAAGCAAATCGTTCGAGTTCGTCAAACGACTCAAACACTGACCAAAACCACTCGAATTTGAAATTGGCGAACGGTTCGATTCGAACATCGCTCATCTCTAGTGCACAGCCACCCATATAGGCCAATACCGCCTGCACATTACCAGTGTGCCAAAGACATGTTGAGGAACATGAGGGAGGCAAGGGTTATCCGTGATAGTTGTAGCCCCTAGGCAGCTCCGTTGGATCTGGTCAAGAAAAAGGACGGCACCATGAGGATGTGTGTGGATTACCGGAAGATTAATCAGATCACCCATAAGGATGCATACCCTCTTCCCCATATTGAGGAATTGCTGGCTGCATTAAGAACTGCGAATTACTTTTCCATTCTTGATCTAACTAGTGGCTACTGGCAGGTGTCCGTTGCAGAGGAAGACCGAGAGAAGACCGCCTTTGCTACCCCGATGGGCCTCTGCGAGTTCAACAGCATGCCCTTTGGGTTGTGCAACGCACCAGGAACCTTCCAGAGGATGATGGAGTGCTGCTTGGGACATCGCAACTTTGAAACGGTCCTGCTATACTTGGATGACGTCATTGTCTATTCGAAGACGTATGAAGAGCATTTGGAACATCTTGCAGAAGTCATTGAAGCCCTCTCCAAGTACGGGATGAAGTTGAAACCGTCTAAGTGCCACCTGCTGAAGCCCAAGGTCCAATACCTCGGTCATGTGGTAAGCGCAGAAAGTGTAGCTCCGGATCCGGAGAAGGTAACCGCCATCCAGAACTGGCCAACCCCCACAACCATCAAGGAGGTATGGCAATACCTGGGCCTGATGGGCTATTACCACCGCTTCGTCAAGGGTTACACTAAAATGGCAGCCCCTATGCAAGACCTCCTGGTTGGACAAACCAAACATGGTAAAGTTTCCGGTCCTCCATTTGCCTGGGGCAAGGAGCAGGAAGCATCCTTCCAGCAGATGAAGTCAGCCCTGACCGGAGAAGAGATCTTGGCATCCCCCGACTACGGCCTCCCGTTCATACTATATATGGATGCCAGTAACATGGGATTGGGAGCTGTCCTGTCCCAGATGCAGAATGGCAAGGAGAAGGTAATAGCTTACGCGAGCAGGAAGCTCCGCCCAACAGAGAGAAACCCTGAAAATTACAGTTCTTTCAAGTTGGAATTCCTGGCACTCATCTGGGCTGTGACAAAGAGATTTAAGCATTACCTGGCTTCTGCAAAGTTCACTGCGTCTACGGACAACAACCCTTTGACCCATCTGGACACAGCGAAGCTGGGGGCCTTGGAACAGCGCTGGGTTGCCTGGTTGGCGAACTATGATTTCACCATAAAGTACAGAGCTGGTCGGAAGAACATCAACACCGACGCGTTGTCCAGAATGCCACATATGCCTGATGGTGGAGTGGATGAAGATGAGTTGGAAGAAATTGAACTGACTGCATTCCATCAACCTGCCGGTCTGGAGAATACCCAACCTTACAGCGGTCAGCAGGAGGCAGCATTCAAGTCGCTAGCCCATCATGGTTGGCAGGAAGACCAAGATAGAGATCCTGCAGTCCGACTGATCAAGACGCTGATTTCCCAGGCTGATTCCAAGATGGAGCCTACTGCAGCGGCAGAGGCACAGAGGCTGTGGAAGGAGAGGGGCCGGTTATACTTGCAGAGAGGCAAGCTGTGCAGAGGACTGATTAATCCTAAGACACATGAGAGGATCTGCCAGATCGTAGTACCTCAAGCATATGTACCGGTGGTCCTGGAAGCTTACCATGATGGAGCTGGACACTTTGGCTGGAAGAAATTGGAGATGCTGCTATGAGAACGCTTCTACTGGGCTGGAATGAGAGAATCCATCGAAGCATGGTGTCGGGATTGTGGTCCCTGTGTGCTAAGAAGATGGGATGGTACCAGTCAGAAGGCCCCGTTGCAGCCGATCGTTACCAACCAGCTGTTGGAACTTGTCGCTTTAGACCACATCAAGCTCACACCAAGTAGAAGTGGGTATACGTATGCTCTCACAATAGTGGACCACTAATCAAGATTTATGGTCGTGGTACCCGTCAAGGATCTAACAGCTCGCACGGCAGCGAGGGTTTTTGCAGGCACATTTCTGCCGGCCGCATGGCTACCCAGAGAAGGTACTTACAGATTACAGATTAAGGCCCTACTTTTGAAGCGGAGATCTTCAAGGAGTTCTGCAGTCTATCCGGATGCAGAAAGATCCATACCATGCCCAAACCAATGGGATGTGTGAGAAGATGAACCACTTGGTTATCCACCTGCTTAAGACTCTGCCCATTGAAGAGCGGAACCAGTGGCCTGAGAGACTGCCTGATCTAGTGGATATGTATAATAACATCCCTGTCAGTTCTACTAAGTGTAAACCTGCTTATCTTATGAGGGTGAGGCTTGGGAGATTGCCGGTGGACCTGGACATGGATATTGAGGTGCCCAAGACTATCTCGCCAACTACGGACTGGAATTCCAAACGCCAGATGCAGTACAGACAAATCCATGAATATGTGGAGTAGAACCTGAACCAGAGCAGGGAAAAGCAAGAGCAGCACTTTAACAGGCGGGAGAAAGCTGCCCCCTTTGCACCAGGAGACGTGGTGCTGAAGAGAAAAAGAAGACTGCATAAATTGGACGACCAGTAGGAGAGGGCCCCCTATGTTGTCCAACCCTCTGACTTGGGTAATCAGAAAACTTACCTTGTCAACAGAGATCAAGGGAAAATCACAACTACCGTCTCCAGGGACCACTTGAAGAAGTGTCCGGAAACCCTGAAAATCGTGGAAGAAGTTCCCACTCCAGCCCCGGGCGTGGAAAGAAGAAAAGAAGTGATCCACACCATCCTAGGTGCTTTCCCGGCGAATTGGCCTATGCAAAATGGAGCAGTGATTGTTCCCGTTCTAACGTTCTGACAACCTGTGGAAGACCCAGAACCAGAGAGGCCCATTGACATTCAACTGGTACATACACCTAGGGATGCACCTGCACCTATGTCATGCCCCCATAGGTCTCTATCTACTGTACCCATCACTAGGAGGGAGGAACTTGTAGATAATTCAACCCCACCGAGCCTAGGAGAAATTGTTGGGTTGAGGAGGGCCACACTCCCTAATCTAGCTCAGCCACCGCTCAGATGTAGGGAGTGAGTGGTGTCTGTATGTTCTTGTATATAGCAATGCATTTGTATAAGTAAATGCCAATCAACTGTGTATTTTACCTGATTTGTTTGATAGAATAAGGAGTAGGTAGCGGATTCCGGTTACCCTTCTTCAGTTCACTGATATTTATCCCCGGTTAAAGTTAATGATGGACCATGGCTTCAGGATTGGCGAAGCCACCCAAAAACTTTCTTGGGCCTTGTAAATAACCTCCATCTACATTCTTGTTACCCCACCACCAGGACTGTAATGCCTCTGGAGAGGTTGGTTGGAGGAAGGGCCGAGGCCCAGTCACCAGCAAAACCGGTGGCTAACCTCCAGGCCAAGGGTTCCGGACCAAAGAACTCTTAGGGTGGACTGGCGGGTAAGGGACTCTTACCCGGACAATCTGGACACTCACAGGAACTCGGGACGGTGTGCACCGAGGGTGGGTTCAGGTGTTTTGGGTGGCGGGTGAAAGCGAAGAAGAAGATGTTTGTTCATTGCAACACCCAGGTACAACACACAGCCATTAAAGCCTAGCCACCCCCTTATGATAATAAGGACACACCAGTGGACGGGATTAGGCGGATGAGAACGCCCACCTAGGGGTCTTGAGGTGGGAACACGAAAGAACAGAGTTGACAGTTGAGGTTGGAGAGTTCAAGTTGACAGGAGTGAAGTACAGACTAAGAAATGTAGTCAGGGGTAGGGACCTTTGGACTACCCGGCTAGGTGGAGACAGTGAACAGGGCCACAGGCGACGGAGATCCGGTCACGGGAAACATTAAGTGGACCGGGGCAGGGTTGTAGCCCGCCGGTGCCGACAGCGGGAATCTGGTCCGGATGCTGTGCACAGATGGGGTGCCTAGACCCTAGGACGAGGAAGGTTGCATGCCCCTTGTTAATCAACCAGCAGAGGACGAGGTTTCAGGGGTTCTTCTCCAGAAGCCCAGAGAGTGAAACGGAAGCCCAACACGGGGGATAGGAGGTCTGTCAGAACCCACAGAAATCCCAAGGGTCATATTTCGCGGGCCACAGCTCCCAAACATGCACAGTACCGGGAGAGGACTTGCCCGTTCCATGCGGAGTTGTCCCACGGAAGAGACAAACACAGTGCAGGAGGAAGGGACACCTGTTTACTACACCCGGGTGTGGGACCCGAATACACCCCCCCAACGGCGACTGGTCACTTGCAACTTGGTTTACCACTGGACTTGTGTGAGATTACTGAACTGTGAGTACACCATTGATCCCCGGTCCAACCCGGCACGCCACCTCCAGCAGCCATTACTCCCGTGTACTGACACCGGGCCCCGGGACTACACCTCCCCTACCCATGGAGGGGATCCCACCTTGCTGCCCCGCTCCAACAGCCCTGGGCGCCCCATCACCAGGTAGCGGCGGTGTCACCATCCCTCACCGCAACCCACAGGTGGCGTCACAGCCACATCGAAACTCCCCTGTAAATATCCCCTTCTGACTGTTGTGAGGACGGACGACCGTGCGAGCCCGGGTCTGGTCATCACTCAAGCCGCAGCAGCTAACCCGGATCCGTGCGGCCTTAGAAGCGGCAGCGGCCCCCGCCCGCAACACATACACATTTATTAAGGTGTTTTTTTAATGTTGACTTGTATACAGATTATTTTGGCTTTAATTTTCATCATTTTACAGTTTACAGTGAATGCAGCTAACGTCTTTCTATGAGAATTATGGGCTGGAGACATGTATCACCTATAATCATTATGATTTATTCTATTTTTCCAATATGTCTTTAAAATATATGGTTGTCCGTGTTTTTCGATAAGCTTTTCAGAAAAAATAGACAAGTTTGGCAACCCTGCTTCATACTGAATAGGAATATGGGTTCTGTGTGCTGTGTAGTGCCAATAAATCCATTATGGCATCTGAGGGAGCATGACACAATTTTATTTTTAGTATAAAAACCCATATACATTGCGGCTTCATGAACTTCCTTGTGCATGAGGCCACACTGCGTTTTTACCCACTTTTTTTGTATTTTTGCTGCAGAAATTTCTTGAGAAAATGGTTGTAACCTTTCTGCAGACATTCCCCATCAAAACCTATGGGAAAAAAAAATAGCTATGCGCTCACTGCGTTTTTTTCTGAAGAACATTCATTCTGCAGAATTTCTTGACAAAAAGAATGTGCATGTCACTTCTTTTCTGCAGGTACCTGCGTTTTTTGCCATAGATAATGGTAAAAAAACGCAGAAACCAACCTGCGGAAAAAACGCACCAAAAACGCATCAAAAATGCACAATAACGCTGTAAAAACGCATGCGTTTTTCGATGCGTTATTGGTGCGTTTTTTTACCACAAGTGCGCTAATCTTTCAGACTCTCAATAAATTTCTTGAGAAAAATCCTTTTTCTAGTGTGAACAGAAAACCTTAACATTTATATCCTGCACGTAATTGTGACGGCCCTGAACTAGTCAGGGTGTCACAGGGTACTGCACTTCTTTCCCTTTTGGTGCAGAGCTCAACCCCCCATGGTTCTGGGATCCTAGCCTTTGGTATTGCTCAATCAGCATTCAAATCCTAGCCACACCTCGCACCACGCCCTGTCAGGCACACCAGTGGGTGGTCTAGCTGGAACAGGGCCACCCGCCTAGGGGGTCAGGCAGACTGGTGGCAGGGGCTGAGTCAGTTGAGTGGTAGCCCTCAGAGAGTGAGGAGCTGGAGGGAGCTCTCTGGAAGACGTTGGCTAGGTCGGAGACGGTGGTCTGGGACCGGAGGAGTCGAAAACCCGGTTGCAGGGTATTAGAGACGGGTGCCAGACTTAGTTTGGAGAACGGTCGGCACCGAAAAATCTAGTAAGCACAGCGGGGTACTGGACCCTAGATCAGGGAGTAGCTTCACGCAACCTGTTAATTAAACTGTGTAGGATAGTCTCTTTATGAACTTTCCCCAAGAGCTCAGAAGATCGAAGGCATCAACAGAACGAGGGGGATAGGGCTTTCCAGCTTATGCGGCCCACTGAGATCCCAAGTGTCAGCCATTGAGAGCACAGCTCCTCTATCTAACCGTAGGGAGTGGGACCCCGAAAGCTTCAAGCTGAGTGGCAGGGCCAGATTAAGGTTGGTGGGGGCCCCTGGGCAGAAAATCTGGTGGGGGCCCCATAACGTTAACATTTTTAGCCATAACAGTAGAGCGTGAACCGAGGCATTTACAAATAAATCCACTGAGCATGGATCTTATCCTGTTATGCCACATTCACATTTACACTTATAAACAGAAAGTTACTCACATTTTTTTTATTGATCCCAATGTTAAGACAGCCATGGAATAGTAAAAATACAGAAAGGGAAAGTTCTCACTGGCAGCAATGGTTGCTAAAAATACTAATGTGCTCTCTATTGTATTATCTCCGGAGTAGTACATAGCAGCTGGTGTCTGTACACGGTATGCCATACACTGTATCAGAGGTGGATCTAGGTTTTCCTGTCCATGGAGTAGGAGGTCAGTTTGGCGCCCCCTTTCTATACACGGCTTATGCGGTTTGAGTAGTTGTCAGGTGACCGCTCATACGCTATTTTCACACTTGCGACGTGCCGATGAGCTGCTCATCCTAATTCTCTCAATGTTAAGTGAAATACTACAGCCCATAAAGGGAAGCAGGAAGAGAAGCTAATTTTGACTCAAAGTATTAAAATGACCTGCAAGTGGTCATGTGACCACTTCTGGAATTAGCAAGCAGAGCTAAATCCTTACATTGAGTATATTACAGGTTGTTGGATTGGGCATGCTACGGGGCTTACTTTTATTATTAAAGGGGTTGTCCAGGTCGACAAGGAAAATTTGTTGTTATCCTATATGACTGCAGACTTCTGAATTCTCACAGCTTGCGGACTGCACACTGTCATGATTTTCCCGTGCCATGAGCAAGTAGTCATGGGACTGCAAGTATGCGATTTGCTTACTTCCGGCCACATTCAAATTAGACGTCTGCAGCCTCACTCAATAGTTACATGCCCTCAAGCTCTCACTGCTGGCATCGGAGAGTCCTGATAGTGTGCAGTGTGCACACTGAGGATTCAGAAGTCTGCAGTCACATAGAAACTTTCATCACAAACCTGGACAACCCCTTTAATGCTACTAACATAATGTAGAAACCCTTGCGGTCATGTAATTTTACAAATTATGGCTTGCTACATGTGTACAGGATCAGAATCAGTAAAATGTACATAAATACACTGTGAGCAGAATTATTGGGCAAATGAGTATTTTGATCACATGATGCTTTTTATACATGTCGTCCTACTCCAAGCTGTATAGGCTGAGAGCCAACTACCAATTAAGTAAATCCGGTGATGTGCATCTCTGTAATGAGGAGGGGTGCGGTGTAATGACATCAACACCCTATATAACGTGTGCTTAATTATTAGGCAACTTCCTTTCCTTTGGCAAAATGGGTCAGAAGAGAGATTTGACGGGCTCTGAAAAGTCCAAAATTGTGAGATGTCTTGCAGAGGGATGCAGCAGTCTTGAAATTACCAAACTTTTGAAGCGTGATCACCGAACAATCAAGCGTTTCATGGCAAATAGCCAACAGGGTCGCAAGAAGCGTGCTGGGCAAAAAAGGCGCAAAATAACTGCCCATGAATTGAGGAAAATCAAGCGTGAAGCTGCCAAGATGCCATTTGCCTCCAGTTTGGCCATATTTCAGAGCTGCAACGTTACTGGAGTATCAAAAAGCACAAGGTGGGCCATACTCAGGGACATGGCCAAGGTAAGGAAGGCCGAAAACCACCACCTCTGACCAAGAAACATAAGATAAAACATCAAGACTGGGCCAAGAAATATCTTAAGACTGACTTTTCAAAGGTTTTATGGACTGATGAAATGAGAGTGACTCTTGATGGGCAGATGGATGGGCCAGAGGCTGGATCAGTAAAGGGCAGAGAGCTCCACTCCGACTCAGACGCCAGCAAGGTGCAGGTGGGCACTGGTATGGGCTGGGATCAGCAAAGATGAACTTGTGGGACCTTTTCGCGTTGAGGATGGAGTGAAGCTCAACTCCCAGACCTACTGCCAGTTTCTGGAAGACAACTTCTTCAAGCAGTGGTACAGGAAGAAGTCGGTATCGTTCAAGAAAAACATGATTTTCATGCAGGACAATGCTTCATCACATGCATCCAACTACTCCACAGCGTGGCTGGCCAGTAAAGGGCTAAAAGATGAAAAAATAATGACATGGCCCCCTTGTTCACCTGATCTGAACCCCATAGAGAACCTGTGGTCCCTCATAAAATGTGAGATCTACAGGGAGGGAAAACAGTCCACCTCTGGGAGCAGTGTCTGGAGGCTGTGGTGGCTGCTGCACGCAATGTTGATCGTAAACAGATCAAGCAATGACAGAATCTATGGATGGTCGCTGCTGAGTGTCATCAGAAAGAAAGGGGGCTATATTGGTCACTAATTTTTTGGGTTTTGTGTTTGCATGTCAGAAATGTTTATTTCTAAATTTTGTGCAGTTATATTGGTTTACCTGGTGACAATAAACAAGTGAGATGGGAATAGATTTGCTTTTTATTAAGTTGCCTAATAATTCTGCACAGTAATAGTTACCTGCACAAACAGATATCCTCCTAAGATAGCCAAATCTAAAAAACCCCACTCCAACTGCCAAAAATATTAAGATTTGATATTTATGAGTCTTTTGGGCTAATTGAGAACATTGCTGTTGATCAATAATAAAAAAAAAATCCTCTAAAATACAACTTGCCTAATAATTCTGCACACGGTGTACAGCACCAGAACCAAAAGCAATACCAAAATACATCACTAGCACCCTCATCACTAAACGAATATATCACCAGAACCACCAATACATGACTACAGTACCAAATTTACAACAATATATTGTAATGTCACATCCCCATATACATTTGTATCACATGAATTAACAACTCCCAGTATGTCCTTAACAATTGTAAGAAAATGCTGGGAGTTGTTATCAGTATTTATCAGACTTTGGACCATAGAGGAACCACAGTCCTGATGAGAAGCATTGAGTATTAGGCCCCTTTCACACGTCAGTGATTCTGGTACGTTTGTGCTTTTTTTTAAACGTACCAGAATCACTGACATACGCAGACGCATTATAATGAATGGGTCTGCTCACACGTCAGTGATTTATCACTGCACGTGTCTCCGTGCTGCGTACCCGCATGTGCGTGATTGCCGCACGGAGACATGTCCATTTTTTTCTGGCATCACTGATGTCCCACGGATTACGCAGTGGTGTGATCTGTGAAACACGTGCCAGAAAAAAACGTGCTTTTAAAATAATAAACATTTTAACTCACCCGGCGTCCAGCGATGTCCTCTGCAGCCCGTTCTCCCTGCTGCTTCTGAGCCGGCTGATTACTGTCACGCATATTCATTATGCGCGACACAGCCGACCCGGAAGCAGCTGCTGCGGGGGTCACCGCCGGCCGGATGCTGCGTCGCGGGAGGATTCAGCACCACGGAGAGCGGGAGCGGGCGCAGGTGAGTTGATTTCTAAGTGCAATCACAGGCCACGGAGAACGGAGCCCGGATTGCACTTAGACAACCCACGTGTGCCGAGATTCACGACACACAGAGGGACATGTGTGTGTTTTACACGCCAGTAAAAAACGTCTGTGTTTTTCACTGACGTGTGAAACGGGCCTCACACACATACAGTTACATCCGGGTACCTTGTAGGTGACATCTTCTCTGATCGGAGTCATCTTATTCTTTCTTCTCCATCTTGTCCAGACGTCATGAAGACTTTTCACATCTACAGCTCCCCTCTGCAGACCTCCCGGGTCTTCTGCAGCACATCTCGACATTATGCCCTTAAAATAAATAGCAGAATGATTATAATGCTCCTAAATATAAATATATGACCTACGCTGTGCGCCTGAATAAATAATTGCCCTTCACTGTGCTCCCTGCACAAAATGACCCACACAATGTCATTCTTATGGTACATGGCCTATTCGTTCAGTTCTGGGCCCCCTCTTCACACAGGCCTCTACATTGTGTACCCACTATACCTCCAAATGTCTATACTGTGCCCCCTCCTCACACTCCCCCTCCTGAGCTGTGCCCTCACACTGTTCCCCATGCAATCCCCTCTCTATACTGCCCTCACCCTCAGTACCAAAATCACTATACTGCACCTCAGTCTCACATTCCCTCTCCTCAGCATACTGTGCCCTCACACTGCCCACCATGCTGCCCCTTCTCTATAATGTCTACCTCCTTCACTATACAGTCAATATACCGCACCTCAGTCTCACATTCCCCCTCCTCAGCATACTGTGCCCTCACACTGGCCACCATGCTGCCCCTTCTCTATACTGTCTACCTCCTTCACTATCCAGTCACTATACTGCACCTCAGTCTCACATTCCCCCTCCTCAGCATACTGTGCCCTCACACTGCCCACCATGCTGCCCCTTCTCTATACTGCCTACCTGCTTCATTATCCAGTCACTATACTGCACCTCAGTCTCACATTCCCCCTCCTCAGCATACTGTGCCCTCCATACTGTGCCCTCACACTGGCCACCATGCTGCCCCTTCTCTATACTGTCTATCTCCTTCACTATCCAGTCACTATACTGCACCTCAGTCTCACATTCCCCCTCCTCAGCATACTGTGCCCTCACACTGGCCACCATGCTGCCCCTTCTCTATACTGTCTACCTCCTTCACTATCCAGTCACTATACCGCACCTCAGTCTCACATTCCCCCTCCTCAGCATACTGTGCCCTCCATACTGTGCTCTCACACTGACCACCATGCTGCCCCTTCTCTATACTGCCTACCTCCTTCACTATACAGTCACTATACTGCACCTCAGTCTCACATTCCCCCTCCTCAGCATACTGTGCCCTCCATACTGTGCTCTCACACTGACCACCATGCTGCCCCTTCTCTATACTGTCTACCTCCTTCACTATCCAGTCACTATACTGCACCTCAGTCTCACATTCCCCCTCCTCAGCATACTGTGCCCTCCATACTGTGCTCTCACACTGACCACCATGCTGCCCCTTCTCTATACTGTCTACCTCCTTCACTATCCAGTCACTATACCGCACCTCAGTCTCACATTCCCCCTCCTCAGCATACTGTGCCCTCCATACTGTGCCCTCACACTGCCCACCATGCTGCCCCTTCTCTATACTGCCTACCTGCTTCATTATCCAGTCACTATACTGCACCTCAGTCTCACATTCCCCCTCCTCAGCATACTGTGCCCTCCATACTGTGCCCTCACACTGCCCACCATGCTGCCCCTTCTCTATACTGTCTACCTCCTTCACTATACAGTCACTATACTGCACCTCAGTCTCACATTCCCCCTCCTCAGCATACTGTGCCCTCCATACTGTGCCCTCACACTGCCCACCATGCTGCCCCTTCTCTATACTGCCGATCTCCTTCACTACCCAGTCACTATACCGCACCTCAGTCTCACATTCCCCCTCCTCAGCATACTGTGCCCTCCATACTGTGCCCTCACAAAGCCCACCATGCTGCCCCTTCTCTATACTGCCTACCTCCTTCACTATACAGTCACTATACCACACCTCAGTCTCACATTCCCCCTCCTCAGCATACTGTGCCCTCCATACTGTGCTCTCACACTGACCACCATGCTGCCCCTTCTCTATACTGTCTACCTCCTTCACTATACAGTCACTATACTGCACCTCAGTCTCACATTCCCCCTCCTCAGCATACTGTGCCCTCCATACTGTGCCCTCACACTGCCCACCATGCTGCCCCTTCTCTATACTGCCGATCTCCTTCACTACCCAGTCACTATACCGCACCTCAGTCTCACATTCCCCCTCCTCAGCATACTGTGCCCTCCATACTGTGCCCTCACAAAGCCCACCATGCTGCCCCTTCTCTATACTGCCTACCTCCTTCACTATACAGTCACTATACCACACCTCAGTCTCACATTCCCCCTCCTCAGCATACTGTGCCCTCCATACTGTGCTCTCACACTGGCCACCATGCTGCCCCTTCTCTATACTGCCTGTCTCCTTCACTATACAGTCACTATACTGCACCTCAGTCTCACATTCCCCCTCCTCAGCATACTGTGCCCTCCATACTGTGCCCTCACACTGCCCACCATGCTGCCCCTTCTCTATACTGTCTACCTCCTTCACTATACAGTCACTATACTGTACCTCCGTCTCACATTCCCCCTCCTCAGCATACTGTGCCCTCCATACTGTGCTCTCACACTGGCCACCATGCTGCCCCTTCTCTATACTGTCTACCTCCTTCACTATACAGTCACTATACTGCACCTCAGTCTCACATTCCCCCTCCTCAGCATACTGTGCCCTCCATACTGTGCCCTCACACTGCCCACCATGCTGCCCCTTCTCTATACTGCCGATCTCCTTCACTACCCAGTCACTATACCGCACCTCAGTCTCACATTCCCCCTCCTCAGCATACTGTGCCCTCCATACTGTGCCCTCACAAAGCCCACCATGCTGCCCCTTCTCTATACTGCCTACCTCCTTCACTATACAGTCACTATACCACACCTCAGTCTCACATTCCCCCTCCTCAGCATACTGTGCCCTCCATACTGTGCCCTCACAAAGCCCACCATGCTGCCCCTTCTCTATACTGCCGATCTCCTTCACTACCCAGTCACTATACCACACCTCAGTCTCACATTCCCCCTCCTCAGCATACTGTGCCCTCCATACTGTGCCCTCACACTGGCCACCATGCTGCCCCTTCTCTATACTGTCTACCTCCTTCACTATACAGTCACTATACCGCACCTCAGTCTCACATTCCCCCTCCTCAGCATACTGTGCCCTCCATACTGTGCCCTCACACTGGCCACCATGCTGCCCCTTCTCTATACTGTCTACCTCCTTCACTATACAGTCACTATACTGCACCTCAGTCTCACATTCCCCCTCCTCAGCATACTGTGCCCTCCATACTGTGCCCTCACACTGGCCACCATGCTGCCCCTTCTCTATACTGTCTACCTCCTTCACTATCCAGTCACTATACTGTACCACCATCTCACATTCCCCCTCCTCAGCATAATGTGCCCTCACACTGGCCACCATGCTGCCCCTTCTCTATACTTCTTATCCCCCCCCCCCCCCCCACTACCCAGGCTCTATACTATGTCCCTCACACTTTTTTCCACCAATACTCTCCACTTACAATTTTCTCCCACCATACTGCTGCCTCACACTTTTTAATGGTGCCCCCCTGATTGCTGTGCAGGGACAAATATGACGCATGCCCCCCAAAGGTACGCCCCTGTACAGTGTACAGGAGAATACATGACTGTTACACAATATACTGTGATACAGACACCAGATGTTATACAATATACACATTATTATATACCATCTGATGTGTGTACACAGTGTATCACACTACTCTCTCTGTACACTGGATGTGGTATACCATGTGCACAGTATATCACACTACTCTGTACACTGGATGTGGTATACCATGTGCACAGTATATCACACTACTCTGTACACTGGATGTGGTATACCATGTGCACAGTATATCACACTACTCTGTACACTGGATGTGGTATACCATGTGCACAGTATATCACACTACTCTGTACACTGGATGTGGTATACCATGTGCACAGTATATCACACTACTCTGTACACTGGATGTGGTATACCATGTGCACAGTATATCACACTAATCTGTACACTGGATGTGGTATACCATGTGCACAGATATACAATCCCCTGCACTGATCACACCTGGACCTACAGGATATAACATATTCTATATGTAATATGGGCCATATAGTGTAATGTGTGCTGCAGGCTCAGATGTGATCAGTGCAGGATTCTGTGTAGTGATGTCTCTGCTGGAGATCAGTGTGTGTTATTGCAGGGGAGGGATGAGGCCGATGACCCGGCACTGACAGCCCGACCTGATCTGCAGCAGTTCAGACTCCGGCGACCGGCAATAACTCACACTGATAGCAGAGTGGCCGCTGACACTATGGAATCCCGTCTGGAGTTATCAGCGGCGTCCTGCTCCCTCCTCACTGCAGTCTCCTGCCCGGCCGGCACCATGATTAATGACCTCATACTTACCGGGATAAACTGAGACCTCCGGTCCTCCCACAAGCTCCTCTACGGCAGGAAGAAACAGCAGCGCGGTGACGTCATCCTGGCAGACGCAGCCCACACAGCGTGCAGTGGGCGTGTCTACAGTATAGTGATGGCCGGGATTGAAATACCTTAAAGGTACAGTGCAGTCTTGAACCACTGCAACATTAATAAAATGGCGGACACACAGATGGTGGTGGGGGCCCCCTCAGAGGCTCTTGTGGTGGGGGCCCCTGGGCTGAAGCCCCGTCTGCCCCGCCTATAATCCGGCCCTGCTGAGTGGTACTCAGAACTCTCTAAATTAGTGCATGGAGGCAGGTCCAAAACCATCAGGAAAACCCACGGGGAAGGATTCCCAGACGAGCTCTCCCTGAAGCGGCAGCGGCACCCAGAGACTTGGTTTACTCCTGTGTCAGAGTCTGCTTAATGGTCGCACCAACATCCATACGGCCTGAATGAGTACGCTGTCCCTGCCTGGCCTGCACCACGCTCCCCTACGCCTCCACCATCCAGAGTCCCAGGATCTCCCCTACCCATGGAGGGAACGTCATCTGGCTGCCCACTCCATCTTCCCTGGGTACTCCCATCTGCAGCAGCGGTACTCCCCTTACCGCGAACCACGGGTGGCGTCACGAACATTAATCCCCTGAAAATAGCCCCTTTCATTTTCGGGTGACACCGAGCCCCCGGGTCCGGAGACCCTCGAGCCATGGCAATCCCAGATCCGAGCAGTCTGACTGCTGCAGGGGCGGTACATAATCATCTGGTACAGAACGGGTTATTACTTAACTTGGATATCATTTCACTCATTCACATAAACTATAAAAAGCAAATATCAAATGGCTTTAATGTCAGTCATCCTCTCCTCCCCCGCTCTTTGTTTCTTTCTGATAGGTAGCGAATTGAGAAAGTGCTGGACAGTCCTTGAACCACCCGAAAGAGTCTCTGCTGCCTAGCAAAACAGAACATCTAGGGAAGCATTTTTGTTTCCGTGACAACCATGCAGTCTTGCAAGACAATTCAGCTCCACTTCTACCGCATCTCTCCCCTGTTGGAAACCGATGAACGTCCTCTAAGTCCCATGGTGATACCATGAAGTCATTGAGGAGGATTTTGCCTGAAAAGTCCATCTGCGTTGCCATGGGAACTCACTTTTCTGTCTTGCACAGTGAAGCGAATTTGTTGCAAAGACAGATTCAACCTCAGTTTTTTACCGTTGTTTTCAGCTCTCCCTGCAGAAAAAGCTTGATGTCTGTCATAGTATAAAGTTACAAGCACGTGAGGATTAATTTGTACAGATGTATTCATAGCACAGAATAAAATCAAATATGTAGCCATTCAGTGCAATGTCAGGATACATAGCTCTGTGCAAATGGCTAAGCAATATGACTGACACTGATTAGAGCTGCTTAATCATAAAAAATGATTATCACTGTGATTGTACTGTATAAATGGCAGAGCCATGATACTATAGGATCTATAAATAACTTTGTAGACAAGTCCCTGTAAAAAATTGGTTTGAGGCTATGTTACATTTGATGAGCATTTGATGTTGCAGATTTTCTGCAGGATTTCTGCACGCAGGACTGGAACAAAGTATTTTGGCCCCCTAGGCCGACAAAGCCAATGGTACTCCCTGCTCCAATGAACCTAAGGTGCAATGCCCTGAACAAGAGGTAAGAGACATGGCTATATCAGGAGAACTATACTACATTTCTAATTGGAAGTATCTGCTAATATTATTATTATTATTATTACACCTATTACATATTGTGATAGGATCCTGGAGATCTGAACACCCCTTTAACTATAATGGGGGCCAATTGGTTTCAATTAAGGTGTCCAACATTTGGTCAATACCTTAATGGAAACTAAACAGACCCCATTATAGATAAAGGGTGTGAACGAAAATATAATTGTAGGGAAATATATAAGCAGCAGTAAAGTTACATTTAGTGACTAAAGGACAAACAGGGTTTACCAGTATTGCAAAAACAAAGGGGCTTTTGCTGCAGGTGACATGTACGGCACATCAGCTCCAGGACTCTGAGCTTCAGGCCTCTTTCACACATCCGTGCAAAACACACACGTTTTGCACGGTCCATGGTGTATGTGCGTATGTGTGAACTTGCATGCTTGAACTTCTATACTTACCTGTCCATGGTACTGTTGTGTCCGGCGCTGCTGCTATTTCCGATCCGATGTGCAGTGAATATGCAATGAGCATAATGAGTGGGGGTCGGAAGCAAGTGACAGCAGCGCTGGAGAACGTGTGTATAGAAAATCATTTTATTTCACAGACACAGTGTTTTCTCCAGTATGTGCCACACTGATGTCACACAGAGCACATCAGTGTGCCATCCGTGCGGACTCTGTGACCCCTGTGCTGCCATTGAAAAATGGACATGTCGCCGTAGGGATCACACGAACACACGTATGCTCCACACAGACTCAAGATCCATGGGAAAACACACACATGTGGCAAACCCATTGATTTTAATGGGTTCACGTGTTCCCGTGTCTCCAGTACATGTGAAAACGAACATCACACGTACCGGAGAAACGGACATGTGAAGGAGGCCTCAAACGTTTTTCAAATAGTCTGTAGCAAGCAGAATACACTGACGAGCAAAGGGGTAACAAATAATGTCTTGAACTTTTGACTGTAAGGCTCCATATCTCACTATCCACTAAAGCTATATACTGTATGTATGTATAAAGTACAAAAAAGTGGGGTTTTACATACATTCATTGTAAATTATATTGGAAATAGTAATTGAAAATAGTTTTTTATTTTACTAATTTTATCCCAAAAGAATAAAATTAATTGCGGACATGTTTAGATTTATTGGTAGATGCTGGAGCATAGAAGTGTTAAGCGGGCTTTACACACTACGATATCGTTAATGTTCTAACGTCGGGATCACGTCGTTAGTGATGCACATCCGGCGTCATTAACGGTATTGCAGCGTGTAACACTTACCAGCGACCTTAAACATCTTCCAAACATCTTCCAAAGTGGTGAAAATCGTTCACCATGGAGAGGTAAAATTGTTAATGGTTGTTTATAGATTTTGTTCCTCGTTCCTGCGGCAGCACACATCGCTGTATGTGACACCGCAGGAGCGAGGAATCTCACCTTACCTGCGTCCCGCCCGCAATGAGGAAGGAGGAAGGTGGGCGGGATGTTCGTCCTGCTCATCTCCGCCCCTCCACTTTGATTGACCGGCCGCTTAGTGACGTCGCAGTGACGTCGCCGTGACGCCAAACGCATCTCCCCCTTGAAGGAGGGATTGTTCGGCAGTCACAGCGACGCCGCTGACCAGGTAAGTGCGTGTGACGCTGCCGTAGCGATAATGTTCGCTGCGGCAGCGATAACACAATATCGCATGCACGACGGTGGCGGGTGCTTTTGCGTAAAATATCGCTAGCAATTGCTAGAAATATCGTAGCGTGTAAAGCCCGCTTTAGAATTTTCTATGGCAAATCAGCATTTTATGGTGATTTACTTGGAAAATTAATTTTTATTTCATACATCTTTTCCAAGATGGCCAGTATTTATTTATTCTAGATTTTTCTGCCTCCATGTACATAGAAAAGTTATAGTATACATGGACAGAATTATCACAGAGATGCCGACAATGTCTTCAATTTTACAAATATAAATGCCTCTATATCCAGAGGTTGTGTTAATTATAATAATCTTTGTTAATAATCTAATTTATTAAAAATTACAATAATTTGGTTTAAGATGATTTATGGCATTCTGAGTTTGATATTTAATGTATTGAAATGTAGCGCCCCTGAGCCACTGAGGGCACTACTAGGTACTGCATCCTCACCAGGATGCAGGGCCTACCCCCAGGGACCTGGAACACCAGTGCCAGTAACACCTGCACACACCATAATCCCAGTTCCCACTCCACACAAGGGGTAATTGGATAGTCACATACCAGAGAGATGGCCACCTAGAGGGCAGAGCCAGTCCAAGGGACTCGACAGCCTGGTGGGAGGGGACAAGCAGTCAAGAGTAGAGGAGTCAAGTAGTAGAGAGGGAAGTGAAAAGATGTGTCCAGAGCTGTGTCGTGTAACAGTGACCCAGGGGCACAGAAGAGTGGTCGCAAGGGTAGATACACCCAAGTACCACTGGAACCAGAGCACCAACTGGGCACAGGGCCCTAGGTCAGGCGCCAGCTTCACGTGGCCTGGAAATTACCTGCCCAGTGAGGGGACCTTCACAGACCTCACTGACCCACAAATCCGGGGGCACCAGCAGTAACGCAAGGATCAGGGTTCGGGACACAGTCCAGCCCTACAGGGTCCACACTTCCCACCGTACGGACAAGGAGACTGCCAAAAAGGACAGTTGTACCCCAAATCAGCTCCAGCTATGGGGACCCAACCACACTGAGGGTGCCGGGAACAGAGCAACCGAGTCATCAACTGGTACTGGAAGTATAGGGACCTGAACCAACCGTCTAAGGGTCCACAGTGAGTAAAGAACTGTTAAACTGCAACCCCTGGTATGGCCTCCCTTCTTCGGCGAAACTATCCACCATACATCTACTGGGCTCAGCCCTACCTGCAGAGGGCTTACCACCATAGCTGCCATTATCACTAGCCCTAGGGGTAATCAACTCAGCAGCAGTGGTTCCATCATCTTAACTGCAACCTGCAGGTGTCGTCACACTAATGACTTTCATCTCGCCTGTAAATACTCCCCATTAAAAAAGTGTCCCCAGGGTCACGGAACCGGGCAATGGCCAGCATTCACCACCCATGACACAGCATCCCCGTAAATAAACGGCGTGGGACCAAGTACCCCATAGTCCTGGGCGACACAGCTTTTTGCTGGCATCATGAACAGGATATGGACTAGGCCCGTTAAGTGGACCTAGTCCATTCATTAATTGAAAACTACTTGGGGGAAGTGTTATTTTTGCTCCAACAGATTGCTGAAACTGCAGGTGCTGGGCAACAGAGGGTCCTGCAACGAGAAATCCAAGCCCTCCTGCAGAGACAACAGGTAAACTTGTCTGGTGGAGAAATTGGCAGTATACAGGTAATTGATGCTGGTCCTATTGTGGTACCCCCGCAAAGTGAAATGATGATATGGTGCCGTGCGGCCATAGGCCTTACCAGGCAGTGGTAGAACCCCTACATTCTGAGCACTGGCTCACAGTTTTAACAGCCAAAGGGGTAGTTGATGTCCGCAAGGGAAGAGTACCTGTGTGAGTGTTAAATCACGGGGAGGAGGAGACCAAATTGCCCAAGTATGCCACTATTGCCAAACTATTCACTGTCACTGAAAAGTCTATCCAGGCAGTGGAATCTCTAACCCCACCAGGGCAGGCAGAATGCGACAGTCCACAAGATCAGTTGGAAGGTTGGTGTCAAGAATTGCATGTAGGTACTGATTCCACACCTTCACACCAGAAACATGGGGTCTATTGGGTAGTACAAGTGTCGCGGGTGGAGGAGGGGACGCTGCGCTCTCCCACTGCTCGGGTCCGGCTGCTGCTGGTGCTGCTGCTCGGTGGTGGCTCGAGCGGTGGGCCGGATCCCGGGGACTCGAGCAGCGTTCCTCACCCGTGAGTGAAAAGGGGATTTTGATTGTGGGGGTTTTGGTTATTGTCCGTGACGCCACCCACGGTTGTGGTGATATTGGTGACACCACCGCTGCACTAGACGGGAGCGGTGACACCGAGCAGCTTGGTTGTTATTTCTCCCGTCCGTGGGTAGGGGGTTGGTTGTCCCGGGGCCCGGTGATGGGGTAGGGATGGATGGCAGGCAGGTTACGGGGCCTGGCGAGGTGCAGGGTTGTGGGGGCAGCGCTGTGCCGCACGGCACGGTGGTACTCACTCAGCCAATGATGAGGACACAGTTCTCGGTAAAACACACGGCTGGATGGATGGGTCCCACAGATGGCTGCGGTGTTGTTTCTCCCGGCAGGTTGATGGTGACTGCCTTTCCCTGCACCTATGTACGGTAGATGGTTCCAATGGGTTCCCACCGGTAACCCGCTCCCCAGCTTGGATATGGGCTGGAGGAGCCCATTTTGCCCGCAGGCGCTGGCCCTGAGAAACGGTTGCCTTGGCGGTGGCGATGTCTCCCTCACTTGGTTGGACTGTTGCCTTCTGTCGGGACTTGGCTGTTGGGAAACCCAGGAGGTTCCCTTCACTAACGAATTTGGCAAATTCACGGCGACTCCTAGCCTTGCCAGGGTCCGTAAGCCCCTGCAAGATAGTGCTGGCTTCTCTTTGCGTACCGGTTCGGTACCGCCGAGCCACCGCTCGTCCACGGTCCTTACGGTAGACTCCAATCAGCCACTCCTGCAGACGGTCACCACCGTCTGCCAACCTTGCTGTCTCGCCTGGGCCACACACCCGGACGCTGTCAATTAGTTGCTCCACTACCACTTCTCCTCCTTCCACTTTCACCTCCAAAACTAATCTGTCTGTTTTCCCGCCTCCAAGACTGTGAACTCCTTGGTGGGCGGGACCAACCTCCTGGCCCACCCCCTGGTGTGGACATCAGCCCCTGGAGGAAGGCAACAAGGGTTTGTGTTTGACCTCGGTGTGCCTGCTGGGAGTGTAGGGTGTGTTGATGTTGTTCTCTGTGGCCCCTGGCTTGTCCAGGGTGCCACATTCCCCCTTAGTTAAATGCAGACCGTCCGCGGGCTTCCCGTCCATCACCGGTTTTATTTTCACAAACTGAAAAATATGAAACGGTTAAACGGTAAAACAGATTACATTTATAATAACATCTTCCCACATCGGGAGGTACTCTTACTTAAACGTTGCGTAACGGTTACGGCTTCCGTTCTCTCCCACCCAAGCAACCTGGCCCTGATGCTGCCCCTAAGCAGACAGGCAGCACCCCTTGACCCCAGTCCAGCTCAAGTTGCCCGAGCGGGTTCTGTTCTTTCCAGGGGACCCACGTCTGTGGGGAACCCCTGAAACCCCCAGAGGATCACCACCGGTTCCGGTGGTGGCTGGGCCCCAGCCTGTTCCACTGCGGGCCCTTCCTCCAATCTGCCTCACCGGAGGCGGTCACGGTGAAAGCCACAACAACATTATTTACATGCCACTAGTTTGTGGTTGCCCTGCTAGTTCTCGGGCCTGTTCATAAGGAGTTCCTTATGCAAAAAATGGTAAAGGGGGTCCCAGCGGGGACCAGTTGCCGGCAACGACCGGTTCAAATCAGCAGCAAATCAGATGACTTCATCGGTAGATTATTTACTTATCATTCATCTAACTTTCAAACGGTACTTTTAACACACACAGCTGGTGGTCCCAACGGGGACGAGGACAACGGTACTCCGCTGCCATCACTCTGATTCTTTCGATGAGGCAGCCCCATCTTCCGCCATCAGCATATCAAACATGCAGTGACATGCCTACTGTGACAGGGGTGCCCGGTATCCGTTCCCACCACTGCGCTCGGTGTAATAAACTACCGGTTCTCCGACGTAGCGGAGACGCTCACTTGCCTCCTCACTTTCAAGGGTGGGCTCAGCACCGGAGCTGGAGTCACTGGAGTCACTATCACTTGTCTCTGCGTCAGGCGGGTTGCCGCCAGCTGTCGCAGCCTCCTGGCTCCCAGTATACAGCACATCAGACCCCTCTACAGTAGCATGGGGCAGCAGGCCAGGTGGGTTCACGCTGAGGCGCCCCATAAGTAACGGTAACGGCGATGCGTGGGTCGAGACTAGGCCGGGCCCCTCAGCCGCAGTGGCCGGTCCTGGTAGGACATAGGGACGTGGGTCACCAGTCGGCTCCGTCACATCTGTTCCCATCCCGTAAATCGGGGTAGTTGCAATCAGCATCTCCACCTCATTGGTCCACTGCTCCATCATGAGCATGAATAGAGTAGAAATCCAGCAATCTGGTCCAAAATAGGTTAAAAATAGGTTCTTTCTTTATTTCATGTTCAAGTTAAAAAATTTTTCCATCATGAATTCATAGGAATAAACGTGAGAGGACGCGTTTCGAACAGAGTTTGTTCGTAGTCTGTCTCTAGTAAATGGACACTGACAGAGTGATTAAAAAGACATGAAACCGGACATAGAATCTGAAAAGACTGCACAGGTTCAAGGTGATTAATTGGAGTAGTTCGACTCCCATGGGAAATAAGTGGTCATATCAATACACATACAACATATCTTTCTTTAACCCCTTCACGACCGCGGGCCGTAAAATTACGTCCTATTTTAACGTGACTTAACGACCAGGGACGTAATTTTACGGCCTAAACTTCATTTGATTGCCGTGGCCATAGCAACGGCTTTCAAATGATGTCCCCTGCTGTTTCTTACAGCAGGGGACCTTTGCTTGACCCCAGGGGGGGCGGCATCGCCACCCCCTATCGACGATCGATGTGATTGGCTGTTCAAATCTGAACCGCCAACCACATCGATCGCACTAATTTCGGCAAAAATAATGCCCGAATTAGTGCGATCCTGTGAGATCCAGCTATGAGATGCCGCAGCTGCTGCAGCATATCATAGGTGAACCTCAAACATGCCGCCCCCAGCCCCTGCAGCACTGATTGGAGCGATCGTGCTATGACGCGCAATCGCTCCAATCAGTGTGCAGTGGGGCGGTCTGATCTGGAGGTGGCCGCCCTCCCCAGGCCTGTGTTGGTTTGGGAAGCCCTCCCCCAGCATGTTTGCGGCGTGCACTGGCTGGTACTTGTAGTACCACACAACGCTGCTGCCGCCGCCCGATCGCCGCTCCTGCCCCACTTGAGTATTGCGCGCCTGATAGCCCCTGCGCGCTCCTGTGATGGCCCTGCCCGCTGCCGATGTGTCCCCCCGATCTGCTCCCCGCCACGATCTGCCCCTCTGCTGCGATCTGCCCCCCTGCCACAATGTGCCCCCCTGCTGCAATCTGCTTCCTGCTGCGATCTGTCCTCTGCCATGATGTGCCCCACTGCTGCGATCTGCCTCCTGCCGCAATCTGCCCCCTGCTGCCATCTGCCTCCCTGCTGCGATATGCCCCCTGCCGCTGCGAGCCCTCCCCCAACATGTCTGCAGCGTGCAGTGGCTGGTACTTGTGGTACCACGCCACCGCCGCCGCTGCTGCTGCCGCCGCCGCTGCTGCACGTGAGTACTGTGCTCACTTTGCAGCCTGTGCGCGCTCCCGTGGTGCCCCTGCGCGCTGCCGTGATAGCCCCTGCCGTGCCCCCCCCGCGATCTGCTCCCCCCAACCCCCCCCCCTCCCCCATTATCTCTGTTCTGCTTCTGCAGCTCCCTCTCCGGTCTCCCCCTCTGCTCTACCCCCTCCCCCTCTGCTCCCCCCCCTCTGCTCTCAGCCCCCCCTCTGCTCTCACCCCCCCCCTCTCCCCCTCTGCTCTCCCCCGACGTCCTCTTACCTGTCTTCACCGGCCTGATCACATCTGCGTCCATCGCTGGGTCCTTCCTGGGCATTCTGCTGATCTGCCTGCTGCTCCTGTAAAGCTGTCCATCTCTCTGCCATCTGTTCCTCTGCAGCTCTTCTGGTCAGTGATCCTCCTGCTAGTCCTGTGGGTACTGTGAGTATAACTTTTTTTTTTTTTTCCGTATCCCCTGTCCATTTTTACACCTCATCCGTCCGTGCGTCCCGCCAAGCGCTGATCAGGGATGCAGATAACGGATCGGCATCCCTGCTCAATTTTTGGCGTGACTTTTTTTTCCGTATCCCCGACGCTTTTTGTATCGCATCCGTCCGTGCGTCCCGCCAAGCGCTGATCAGGGATGCAGATAACGGATCGGCATCCATGGTCAATTTTTGGCGTGACTTTTTTCCGTATCCCCGACGCTTTTTGTATCGCATCCGTCCGTGCGTCCCGCCAAGCGCTGATCAGGGATGCACATAACGGATCGGCATCCATGGTCAATTTTTGGCGTGACTTTTTTCCGTATTCACGACGCTTTTTGTATCGCATCCGTCCGTGCGTCCCGCCGAGCGCTGATTAGGGATGCAGATAACGGATCGGCATCCCTGCTCAATTTTTGGCGTGACTTTTTTCCGTATTTGCGACGCTTTTTGTATCACATCCGTCCGTGCATCCCGCCAAGCGCTGATCAGGGATGCACATAACGTATCTGCATCCATGGTCAATTTTTGGCGTGACTTTTTTTTTTTTACGTATCCCCGACGCTTTTTTTATCGCATCCGACCGTGCGTCCTGCAGCGACCGATCAGTGCACTGCGTCTGTGCGTTTGAAAAGTCAAATGGCGCTCCTTCTCTTCTGAGCCCCGCCATGCGCTCAAACAATTACTTTCCACCACATATGAGGTATCTGCGTACTCAGGAGAAAATGCACAATACATTTTATGGTGCATTTTTTCCTGTTACCCTTGTGAAAAAAAAAGCTACCTAGTTGAAGCAACCGTTTTGTGGTAAAAAAAAAAAAATTCTTTTCACGGCTCAACGCTATAAACTTCTGTGAAGCCCCCAGGTGTTCAAAGTGCTCACCAAACATCTAGAAAAATTATTTGAGGGCTCTAGTTTCCAAAATGGTGTCACTTGTGGGGGAGCTCCACTGTTTAGGCACCATAGGGGGTCTCCAAACGTGACATGGCGTCCGCTAATGATTGCAACCAATTTTGCTGTCAAATGGCGCTCCTTCTCTTCTGAACCCCGCCATGCGCCCAAACAATTACTTTCCACCACATATGAGGTATCTGCGTACTCAGGAGAAAATGCACAATACATTTTATGGTGCATTTTTTCCTGATAGCCTTGTGAAAAAAAAAGCTACCTAGTTGAAGCAACCGTTTTGTGGTAAAAAAAAAAAAATTTCTTTTCACGGCTCAACGCTATAAACTTCTGTGAAGCCCCCAGGTGTTCAAAGTGCTCACCAAACATCTAGAAAAATTATTTGAGGGCTCTAGTTTCCAAAATGGGGTGACTTGTGGGGGAGCTCCATTGTTTAGGCACCTCAGGGGGTCTTCATACCCCACATGGCGTCCGCTAATGAGTGCAGCTAATTTTGCACTCAAAAATTCAAATGGCGCTCCTTGCCTTCCGAGCACTGCCGTGTGTCCAAAGATTTGATTTCCACCACATATGAGGTATCTGCGTATTCAGGAGAAAATGCACAATACATTTTATGGTGCATTTTTTCCTGTTACCCTTGTGAAAAAAAAAGCTACCTAGTTGAAGCAACCGTTTTGTTGTAAAAAAAATTTTTTTTCTTTTCACGGCTCAACGCTATAAACTTCTGTGAAGCCCCCAGGTGTTCAAAGTGCTCACCAAACATCTAGAAAAATTATTTGAGGGCTCTAGTTTCCAAAATGGGGTCACTTGTGGGGGAGCTCCATTGTTTAGGCACCTCAGGGGGTCTTCAAACCCGACATGGCGTCCGCTAACAGGTGCAGCTAATTTTGCACTCAAAAATTCAAATGGCGCTCCTTGCCTTCCGAGCACTGCTGTGTGTCCAAACATTTGATTTCCACCACATATGAGGTATCTGCGTACTCAGGAGAAAATGCACAATACATTTTATGGTGCATTTTTTCCTGTTACCCTTGTGAAAAAAAAAGCTACCTAGTTGAAGCAACCGTTTTGTTGTAAAAAAATTTTTTTTTCTTTTCACGGCTCAACGCTATAAACTTCTGTGAAGCCCCCAGGTGTTCAAAGTGCTCACCAAACATCTAGAACAATTATTTGAGGGCTCTAGTTTCCAAAATGGGGTCACTTGTGGGGGAGCTCCATTGTTTAGGCACCTCAGGGGGTCTTCAAACCCGACATGGCGTCCGCTAATGAGTGCAGCTAATTTTGCGTTCAAAAATTCAAATGGCGCTCCTTCCCTTCCGAGCTCTGCCGTGCGCCCAAACAATTGATTTTTACCACATATGGGGTATCAGCGTACTCAGGAGAACATGCACAATAAATTGTATTGTGTACTTTCTCTTTTCTCCCTTGTAAAAATGAAAATTTTATGGCTAAAGTAACATTTTTGTGTTAAAAAGTAAAATTTTCATTTTTTCCTTCCACATTGCTTTGGTTCCTGTGAAGCACCTAAAGGGTTAATAAACTTATTGGATGTGGTTTTGAGCAGTGTGAGGGGTGTAGTTTTTAGAATGGGGTCACTTTTGGGTATTTTCTGTCACCTAGGCCTCTCAAAGTCACCTCAAATGTAATGTGGTCCCTAAAAAAAATTATTTTGTAAATTTTGTTGGAAAAATGAGAAATTGCTGATGACCTTTGACCCCTTCTAACTTCCTAACGGAAAAAAAATTTGTTTCGAAAATTGCGCTGATGTAAAGTACACAAGTGGGAAATGTTATTTAGTAACTATTTTGTGTGACATATCTCTCAGATTTATGGGCATAAATTTTCAAAGTTTGAAAATTGCGAAATTTTCAAAATTTTTGCCAAATTTCCTAAATTTTCACAAATAAACGCAAAAAATATCGGCCTAAATTTACAACTGACATGAAGTACAATATGTCACGAAAAAACAATCTCAGAATCGCCAGGATCCGTTGAAGCGTTCCAGAGTTATAACCTGTCAAAGTGACACTGGTCAGAATTGCAAAAAATGGCCCGGTCATTAGGGTGTTTTAGTGGCCGGGGGTGAAGGGGTTAAATTCATACCCAGGGGAGTTCTAGTGTCCATTATAAAAATCCACTTGATTTCCTTGCGACAAAGAATATCTTTAAGATTACCACCTCTTTTTGGTAGACACACTTTCTCAATTGCATTAACCTGCAGTGAATCCATGTTGCCCGCATGCACATTGAGAAAGTGCTGCGATGCTCCAGATAATCCTCTAGTAGTTGCATTATTTGCATCATATATATGTTCAGACAGCCTCTTTCTCAATGTGCGTGTCGTGCTACCTATATACTGCAGATGACATTTAACGCATGAAATCAAATAAATAACATTGCTATTACCACAATTAATCATTGAATTTATAAAAAAAAAATTTCCATTAGAAAATGATGTGAAATTATTGGTGCTAACCATGTATTTACAAAGCCCACAGGTTTTATGGCCACATTTATAAGATCCCACTGTTGACAGCCAATTGCCCGCAGTACATACATCTGTTTTTTTCGCAAATTTTTTATTTTTATTTTGGGACATTTTATTTTTATGGTCACTTGGTGAAATTAAAGCCCCCAGTGTTGTATTTCTTTTTGATACAAATTTAACCCCTACATCAAGGATTTTAAATAGTCTCATCTGCTGTCAAAATAGGAAGGTATTTTTTTATTATTCCTACTATTTGATGGTAATTTTTGCTATATCTGGTGGAAAACACTAGGGGCAAAAGGCTGTCAGATCCAGAATGGAGATTATTTGTGTTTTTATTTTTATTTTTAAATTGGAGATAATCCGAACGTTCCCTCTGGTGAGTTTTGATCTTTGCTCTTTCTAGAGTGTTTTTTGAATAACCCCGTGCTAAAAATCTTTTGTCAACCAACTCAAATTCTTTTTCCAAGGTTTCCTGGTTACTGCAACACCTTTTGGCTCTGATATATTCGCCAGTGGGTATATTCTCTATTACATGCCTGGGGTGGCAACTGTTGGCATGCAATAGAGAATTGCCCGCAGACGGTTTGCGATATAATCTGAAATCAACAGACCCCCTATTGCTATTGCCTGTGAGGGTCATGTCCAGGAAATTAATTTCGCTTTTTTCATGTGAGTGGGTGAAGGATAAATTATAAGGATTATTGGCGATATACAAGAAGAAATCTGTGGCCATATCATCAGTGCCCCGCCAGATCATGAGTATATCGTCAATAAATCTCAGATAGATAACAATATCTGAAAAAAATGGATTTGAAAAATTAAAAATAAACTCCTCCTCCCACCAAAACATGAAAATATTTGCGAGCGAAGGTGAAAACCTAGCGCCCATAGAGCATCCTTGTTGCTGCAGATAATAATCGCCCAGGAAAGAAAAATAGTTGTTGTTTAATAGGAAAGTGGTGACTTCAAGAATATAATTTTGTAAGTCAGGGGCATATTCAGAATATCTCTCCATTTGTTTTTTCAAAGCCAATATGGCCAAATAGTGGGGAATGGATGTATATAATGTTTGCACATCACAAGAAATCCAACTACAATCACTCCGCCACTGTATATGGGAGAGAATATTCAGGACATGCTTACTGTCCTGGATATAGCTTGGGGACGCTTTGGCTAAAAACTGCAGATGATCGTCAAGCCACTCAGAGAGGTGTTCGGTTATAGATCCAGTACCTGAAATAATCGGTCTAAATTTAGGTGGAAATGAGTCTTTATGGGACTTAGGTAAGGCATGCAATAAGGGTGTGAGTGGACATGTGGGATAGAAAAATTCTTTCTGTTTGCTTGTAATTAACCCTAAATGGGCCCCCTCATCTAGCAATTTTTCTAAGGATTTTTTTACATCATTGATAGGATCCGATTTCAATTTCCTGTAGATATTACTATCATTAAGCATACATAACAATTCTTTTTCATAGAGTCCCACATCAAGGATCACCACCGATCCCCCCTTGTCAGAGTTTCTGACAACAATGTTCTCATTGTCCATTAACGATTTCAATGCGTTTTTTTCTTGTTTATTCAGATTTTGAGGGATAGGTTTATTGTTGTTATATAATTTAGTGAGATCCTTTTCAACAAAATTCTGAAAATCGTCCATCTGAGTACATCTAGATTGGACCAGGTAAAATTTAGGATTTGGAATTTTTTTCACAATAGTATCATATGGATTTGTAAGTTTGCAGGCTTCATCAGATAAATCTCTTAGATTTTGCAAAGTCATTTGTTCTTGAAAAGAGGACAAGATGGAAATGTCCTGAGTGACAGGTTGAGACAAATGTTGTTGTTCTTGGTGAAAAAAATGTTTTTTCACTGTAAGCTTACGTATAAATTTATTCACATCCAAGATTGTGTCAAATAAATTAAACTTCGCGTTTGGAACAAAATTGAGCCCTTTTTCTAATAGCCTAATTTCTGGACTGGTAAGGATGCATGCAGACATATTAATGACTGAGGAAAAACCGCATTTCTCTAGATCCTCTTGCCCCTGGTATAATGACCGTGCTGATACTTGCTTGTTCCTGGCGTGTTTACGCCCTGCTCTCCTGGTTTTTTTCGGGAGTTTTTTGGAACAGCAGTATAGTTTTTTGCACCTCCTGTTGAGAGGGGTTCAGAATCAATATCAGAAAAGTTCGTGTTACCATCTGTCGATTCAGGTTCTGTAGATGAAAAGTTTACTTTGTTGGAGTTATGTTTTTTATTTTTTAAAATAGACTTTGGACCATGTTCATAGAATTTTCTAAAGTGGTGCCAATTGTACACCCTATTGCTTTCATAGTCCTTGGTATCACGTTTAAACTTTCCTTCTTTGAATACAGTAATAGAATCCTCCAATTTCATAAGATTGTCATTAATCTGCTCCTTAAGAGTTCTATATGAGTCCAAACTTGAATATTTTGCCAATGAAGCTTCCATATCTCTGACTTTTTTTTCTAGATCACTGAGTTTAGTATCTTCCTGTTCAATGATAAGACGTATTAATTTAGCGGAACATTCAGACAAAATCAGATCCCATTGTATAATAAATTCTGGGTTGAAATCAGTGGTGGGTCTTTTCTTGAGGCGTAGACCCCGAGGTATCATTTGTTTATCCAAGTATGCTTGCAAAGTTTTTTTGTCCCACCAGGTGCGAATATGCGCTGAAAGGATTTTTTCCAAGTCCCACATTAATTTATTCAATTCCACCTGGTCTTCAGTAAGGGTGGCAATGTTATTACATGAAAAAATCCTAGCTGCTTTGTCCAGTCTTCTCTGATCATTCACATTAAAAAATTCATCCATTGGTGATTTATCGTTAATGATCTCCATAAAAAATAATTCACTTTACAGTATGAAAGTCCACACAATTTTGATACCCAAGGAGACACGGGGAATATATACTAATTCCTTCGCATATTATATGGGCAGGGAGCTGGGGTACTAAGCCAGACTAATAAGTACCAAAACAGAGGAAGGGGGTGACCCCGCTCACCTGTACCCGAGATCAAATCCAGACCGTGCACGGAAAGAAAGAGGTAGGCAGACCTCAGCATCAGCATGAATAGAGTAGAAATCCAGCAATCTGATCCAAAATAGGTTAAAAATAGGTTCTTTCTTTATTTCATGTTCAAGTTAAAAAAAATTTCCATCATGAATTCATAGGAATAAACGTGAGAGGACGCGTTTCGAACAGAGTTTGTTCTTAGTCTGTCTCTAGTAAATGGACACTGACAGAGTGATTAAAAAGACATGAAACCGGACATAGAATCTGAAAAGACTGCACAGGTCTTCAAGGTGATTAATTGGAGTAGTTCGACTCCCATGGGAAATAAGTGGGCTAATGTATGTTACTTTTTGAGATTAATACATGAAAGATTTTACGTAAAACATTGTGTGGCACTCCGATGTCCCTGAGAAGAGACGTACATAAAGGCCTCTGAGTCTAATGTGCCCATTTTGAGGAAGTGAGTCTTTGTAGTATTTTCCTTTGCCAGGGCAGTCCAAAATTGTGAGGTTCACCAATGCCCCTGCATACAGACGTGCATGAGGGCCTGTAAACCTGAAGTGCCCATTGTAAGGAAGTGGGTCTATTGTAGTATAGCCCTTAGGCAGGGCAGCCAAAAATTGGGAGGCTCCACGTTGTCCCTGGATAGAGACGTGCATGAGGGCCTGTAAACCTGAAGTGCCTATTGTAAGGAAGTGGGTCTATTGTAGTATAGCCCTTTGGCAGGGCAGCCAAAAATTGGGAGGCTCCACGTTGTCCCTGGATAGAGACGTGCATGAGGGCCTGTAAACCTGAAGTGCCTATTGTAAGGAAGTGGGTCTATTGTAGTATAGCCCTTTGGCAGGGCAGCCAAAAATTGGGAGGCTCCACGTTGTCCCTGGATAGAGACGTGCATGAGGGCCTCAAAACATTAAGTGTCCATTGTCAGGAAGTGGGTGTATTATAGTATAACCCTTAGGCAGAGCAGCCAAAAATTGGGAGGCTCCACGTTGTCCCTGGATAGAGACGTGCATGAGGGCCTCAAAACATTAAGTGTCCATTGTCAGGAAGTGGGTGTATTATAGTATAGCCCTTAGGCAGGGCAGCCAAAAATTGGGAGGCTCCACGTTGTCCCTGGATAGAGACGTGCATGAGGGCCTCAAAACATTAAGTGTCCATTGTCAGGAAGTGGGTGTATTATAGTATAGCCCTCAGGCAGGGCAGCCAAAAATTGGGAGGCTCCACGTTGTCCCTGGATAGAGACGTGCATGAGGGCCTCAAAACATTGTTCCCATTGCAAAGGAGCGGGTCTCCTGTCGTTGTAATGCCCATTCTGCAAAGAATGGGCGAAAAAATTTACCACTGGGGGTATACCTGAAACAAAGGCCTAACTATTGTAACGGTCATCATGGTGGCGCATGAGGAGAAGGAGGAGCAGTCCAGCGATTATCCAAAGTCCAGAAGTGTGTACCCATGGGTGAGTGGAGGTACATGGCAAATTCCCGTTACAAACTTTAAATTCCGCTCTCATTTGCTGGTGGTGTGGTGAAGTCTGGCACAATCCAACCCTTGTTCATCTTGATCAGAGTCAGCCTGTCAACCGCTGAACCACGAGGTTGAGCACATGGGCCACGCATGGAACATGTGTCAGCTGGCCTCGCCTCAAAGCCGCCACCAGGTTCCGGCCATTGTCACACACGACCTTTCCTGGCTTTAGGTTCAGAGGTGTGAGCCAGTGATCTGCCTGCTGTTTCAGAGCTGTCCACACCTCTTCTGCATTGTGGGGTTTGTCACCTATGCAGATTAGCTTCAGCACAGCCTGTTGCCGCTTCGCCGAGGCAGTGCTGCAGTGCTTCCAGCTTGGGACTGGTGTGGAGGGTAAAGTGGATGAGGATGCGCAGGAGGAGGAGGAGGCTGAAGAGCATGACATTCCGGAGCTGTAGAGTGTGGGTGAAACCTTGACTGAGGTAGGGCCTGCAAACCTTGGTGTGGGAAGGACGTGTTCCGTCCCTCGCTCAGACTGGGTCCCAGCTTCCACAATATTAACCCAGTGTTCCGTCAACGAGATGTAGCGGCCTTGCCCACAAGCACTTGTCCACGTGTCTGTGGTTAGGTGGACTTTGGGTGAAACAGCGTTGTTCAGGGCACGTGTGATGTTTTGTGACACGTGGTTATGCAACGCGGGGACGGCACACCGGGAGAAATAGTGGCGGCTGGGGACCGAGTAACGTGGGACAGCTGCCGCCATCAGGTCGCGGAATGCTTCTGTCTCCACCAGCCTAAAAGGCAACATTTCCAGCGCAAGCAGTCGCGAAATGTTAGCATTTAGAACTGTGGCATGTGGGGCGTTGGCAGTGTATTTGCGCCTGCGTTCAAAGGTTTGCTGAATGGATAACTGAACGCTGCGCTAGGACAAGGACGTGCTTGATGATGGTGTTATTTCTGCGTAGGCAACTGCAGGTGCAGGACCGGAGGAGGCTTGTTCGCAGGCAGCATGGACAGGGGATTGGCTCGCATGCACAACCAGCGAAGACGTAGCAGTGACATCAGCAAGCACTGCTCCTCGACTCTGTTGTACTTCCCACAAAGTCGGGTGCTTGGCTGACATGTGCCTGATCATGCTGGTGGTGGTCAGGCTGCTAGTTTTGGTACCCCTGCTGATGCTGGCACGGCAGGTGTTGCAAATGGCCTTTTTAGAATCATCTGGAGCCAACTTAAAAAACTGCCAGACTCGGGAAGACCTAACATTTGTACAGGCACCTTGTGTCGTGTTGTTGTTCCGGGGAACGGTTGCCTGACTTCTGCCTGGAGCCACCACCCTGCTTCTTACTGCCTGTTGGGATGCTACGCCTCCCTCCCCCTGTGCACTGCTGTCCTCGCTCTGCATATCCTCCTGCCAGGTTGGGTCAGTTACTGGATCATCCACCACGTCGTCTTCCTCTTCCGCACCCTGCTCTCCTCCTGACTTCCTGACAATTGTGTCTCATCATCGTCCACCCCTTGTTGAGACACGTTGCCAACTTGGTGAGAACGTGGCTGCTCAAATATTTGGGCATCTGTACATACGATCTCCTCATGACCCACTTCAACATGAGCTGGCGAGAGGCCAGAATGTGCGAATGGAAACGTGAACAGCTCTTCCGAGTGTCCAAGTGTGGGATCAGTAATGTCCGAGGACGTGTACTCAGCCTTGTGGTAGGAAGGAGGATCAGGTTCTGAAATGTGCGGTGCAGTATCACGGCTACTGACACTTGACCGTGTGGAAGACAGAGTGTTTGTGGTGGTGCCAATCTGACTGGAAGCATTATCCGCTATCCAACTAACAACCTGTTGACACTGGTCTTGGTTCAAGAGCGGTGTACTGCTGCGGTCCCCAAGAATTTGGGACAGGACGTGCGAGCGACTAGATGTGGCCCTTTGTTGTGGCGAAATTAGAGCTTGCCCACGACCTCGGCCTCTGCCTGCTCCACCATCACGTCCACTTCCTTGTTCCTTGCCAACGCCCTTGCGCATTTTGCAATGCTGTGCTGACGTGTATTCACTAGACTTGTGCGTTATATCCAAGTTTGTGCAAATCGTGCACCTGTACGCTGCCACCGACAGGCACACACGTGCGGTTTTTAAATGCAAGCACGGATGCACTAAGAACCTAACAGGTTTTTAGGAGCGACAATTACTGAGAAGTCTGACACTATCAGCCACTGCTGACTGACGTGTATTATACACTACACTTGTGCGTTATATAATAGTTTGTGAAAAACGTACACAAGTGCACCTGCACGCTGCCACCGACAGGCACACACGTGCGGTTTTTAAATGCAAGCACGGACGCACTAAGAACCTAACAGGTTTTTAGGAGCGACAATTACTGAGAAGTCTGACACTATCTGGACTGTTTTAGACTGTGTACACCAGCCCCAGATATGATGAAGGCTGGTATACGGTCACCACTAGGAATGGCTATATACCCTGCCTGCCTGCCTGCCTGCCTGCCTGTATACTGCTACAATAGTCCTGACAAGGACTCTTCTGGTCACTAGCCTGTATTCCGACCTGGCTATACCCTGCCTGTATATAGCAACAATAGTCCTGAGAAGGACTCTGCTCCTGTACTCCGACCTGGCTTTACCCTGCCTGCCTGTATAGAACTACAATAGTCCTGAGAAGGACTTCTGGTCACACTGTTTGCAGCCCTGCTACGGAAATAACTATAAAGGGCCGCAAACCTTTCCCTGAAGCAGCAACCCTCTCCCTGCACTGACTGTCTGGATGGCTGTGAGCAGAGCATAGCGCGCCCGCCGGTATAAAGGCTCGGTCACGCTGTGCGGGCCGGCCAATCACTGCAATTCCACAACTAACAGGGTTGTGGCATTGCAGTGGTCTGCCAGCCAATCCCTGCATGAGGGCTGGCTCTCAAAAGAGCGCCAACATGCAGGGATGAAGACCACGAGTACAGCACGAGTATCGCGAGATTACTCGGTCCCCGCCGAGTAGCCCGAGTACAGTGATACTCGTGCGAGTACCGAGTAGTAACAAGCATACTCGCTCATCACTAATCCTTACTAGTGATGAGCGAGTACTAAAAAGCTCGGGTGCTCGAAGCTCGGGCCGAGCCTCCCAAGATACTCGTGTACTCGGGCCGAGCAACGAGCCCAATGTTATCCTATGGGAGACCCGAGTATTTTTGTGAAATGACCCCCCGGCAGCATGGAGAAACCCTAAAAATGTCACAAAAGTCTCAGAAGAGTGCTCAAATGACATGGCAACAGCATGGGGTAGACCCCTTGAAGCATTTATCACTGAAAAGTCACAGCTGTGAACAATTTTGTCCGCGTTTTACGCCATTTTTACGGACTCACCAGAAAACCTTCCAAAATGACCCCAAAATGATTTTTCATGGCGGAAATGTTAAGGGCACATACCCAATAGTGAGATAGAGCTGGTGTATGTTACTTTTTGAGATTAATACATGAAAGATTTTACGTGAAAACATTGTGTGGCACTCCGATGTCCCTGAGAAGAGACGTACATGAAGGCCTCTTGAGTCTAATGTGCCCATTTTGAGGAAGTGAGTCTTTGTAGTATTTTCCTTTGCCAGGGCAGTCCAAAATTGTGAGGTTCACCAATGCCCCTGCATACAGACGTGCATGAGGGCCTCAAAACATTAAGTGTCCATTGTCAGGAAGTGGGTGTATTATAGTATAGCCCTTAGGCAGGGCAGCCAAAAATTGGGAGGCTCCACGTTGTCCCTGGATAGAGACGTGCATGATGGCCTGTAAACCTGAAGTGCCCATTGTAAGGAAGTGGGTCTATTGTAGTATAGCCCTTAGGCAGGGCAGCCAAAAATTGGGAGGCTCCACGTTGTCCCTGGATAGAGACGTGCATGAGGGCCTGTAAACCTGAAGTGCCCATTGTAAGGAAGTGGGTGTATTATAGTATAGCCCTTAGGCAGGGCAGCCAAAAATTGGGAGGCTCCACATTGTCCCTGGATAGAGACGTGCATGAGGGCCTGTAAACCTGAAGTGCCCATTGTAAGGAAGTGGGTGTATTATAGTATAGCCCTTAGGCAGGGCAGCCAAAAATTGGGAGGCTCCACGTTGTCCCTGGATAGAGACGTGCATGAGGGCCTGTAAACCTGAAGTGCCCATTGTAAGGAAGTGGGTGTATTATAGTATAGCCCTTAGGCAGGGCAGCCAAAAATTGGGAGGCTCCACATTGTCCCTGGATAGAGACGTGCATGATGGCCTGTAAACCTGAAGTGCCCATTGTAAGGAAGTGGGTCTATTGTAGTATAGACCTTAGGCAGGGCAGCCAAAAATTGGGAGGCTCCACGTTGTCCCTGGATAGAGACGTGCATGAGGGCCTGTAAACCTGAAGTGCCCATTGTAAGGAAGTGGGTCTATTGTAGTATAGCCCTTAGGCAGGGCAGCCAAAAATTGGGAGGCTCCACGTTGTCCCTGGATAGAGACGTGCATGAGGGCCTGTAAACCTGAAGTGCCCATTGTAAGGAAGTGGGTGTATTATAGTATAGCCCTTAGGCAGGGCAGCCAAAAATTGGGAGGCTCCACGTTGTCCCTGGATAGAGACGTGCATGAGGGCCTGTAAACCTGAAGTGCCCATTGTAAGGAAGTGGGTGTATTATAGTATAGCCCTTAGGCAGGGCAGCCAAAAATTGGGAGGCTCCACATTGTCCCTGGATAGAGACGTGCATGATGGCCTGTAAACCTGAAGTGCCCATTGTAAGGAAGTGGGTCTATTGTAGTATAGCCCTTAGGCAGGGCAGCCAAAAATTGGGAGGCTCCACGTTGTCCCTGGATAGAGACGTGCATGAGGGCCTGTAAACCTGAAGTGCCCATTGTAAGGAAGTGGGTCTATTGTAGTATAGCCCTTAGGCAGGGCAGCCAAAAATTGGGAGGCTCCACGTTGTCCCTGGATAGAGACGTGCATGAGGGCCTGTAAACCTGAAGTGCCCATTGTAAGGAAGTGGGTGTATTATAGTATAGCCCTTAGGCAGGGCAGCCAAAAATTGGGAGGCTCCACATTGTCCCTGGATAGAGACGTGCATGATGGTCTGTAAACCTGAAGTGCCCATTGTAAGGAAGTGGGTCTATTGTAGTATAGCCCTTAGGCAGGGCAGCCAAAAATTGGGAGGCTCCACGTTGTCCCTGGATAGAGACGTGCATGAGGGCCTGTAAACCTGAAGTGCCCATTGTAAGGAAGTGGGTCTATTGTAGTATAGCCCTTAGGCAGGGCAGCCAAAAATTGGGAGGCTCCACGTTGTCCCTGGATAGAGACGTGCATGAGGGCCTGTAAACCTGAAGTGCCCATTGTAAGGAAGTGGGTGTATTATAGTATAGCCCTTAGGCAGGGCAGCCAAAAATTGGGAGGCTCCACATTGTCCCTGGATAGAGACGTGCATGAGGGCCTGTAAACCTGAAGTGCCCATTGTAAGGAAGTGGGTGTATTATAGTATAGCCCTTAGGCAGGGCAGCCAAAAATTGGGAGGCTCCACGTTGTCCCTGGATAGAGACGTGCATGAGGGCCTGTAAACCTGAAGTGCCCATTGTAAGGAAGTGGGTGTGTTATAGTATAGCCCTTAGGCAGGGCAGCCAAAAATTGGGAGGCTCCACGTTGTCCCTGGATAGAGACCTGTTAGGTTCTTAGTGCCTCCGTGCTTGCATTTAAAAACCGCACGTGTGTGCCTGTTGGTGGCAGCTTTCCGCTGCATTTGTGTGAGTTTTGCAAAAACTTGGATATAACGCACAAGTCTAGTGAATACACATCAGCACAGCATTGCAAAATGCGCAAGGGCGTTGTCAACGAACAAGGAAGTGGACGTGATGGTGGTGCAGGCAGAGACCGAGGTTGTGTGCAAGCTCTAATTTCGCCACAACAAAGGGCCACATCTAGTCGCTCGCACGTCCTGTCCCAAATTCTTGGGGACCGCAGCAGTACACCGCTCTTGAACCAAGACCAGTGTCAACAGGTTGTTAGTTGGATAGCGGATAATGCTTCCAGTCAGATTGGCACCACCACAAACACTCTGTCTTCCACACGGTCAAGTGTCAGTAGCCGTGATACTGCACCGCACATTTCAGAACCTGATCCTCCTTCCTACCACCAGGCCGAGTACACGTCCACGGACATTACTGATCCCACACTTGGACACTCGGAAGAGCTGTTCGTTCACGTTTCCATTCACAAATTCTGGCCTCTCGCCAGCTCCTGTTGAAGTGGGCCATGACGAGATTGTATGTACAGATGCCCAAATATTTGAGCAGCCACGTTCTCACGAAGTTGGCAACGTGTCTCAACAAGGGGTGGACGATGATGAGACACAATTGTCAGGAAGTCAGGAGGAGGAGCAGGGTGCGGAAGAGGAAGACGACGTGGTGGATGATCCAGTAACTGACCCAACCTGGCAGGAGGATATGCAGAGCGAGGACAGCAGTGCACAGGGGGAGGGAGGCGTAGCATCACAACAGGCAGTAAGAAGCAGAGTGGTGGCCCCAGGCAGACGTCAGGCAACTGTTCCCCGGAACAACACGACACAAGGTGCCTGTACAAATGTTAGGTCTTCCCGAGTCTGGCTGTAATACTATTGTATGTATTGAGGATTTCGATTGCGTTAGGGCAATGACAACCAGAGACGAGTTCTTGGTGCAAGACGTTTATAATATGCAACCAGCAAATATGTACATAAACGGAACAAAAACACAGTAGAACATAAATACAGGAAATACCTTCCAGGGACGGAGCGAAAGGGAATTCCCGGGACCGCGCACCGGACTCCCCCAGGGAGACCACCAAGAGCGAACCCCTATACAGGGACTGTCTGGCAATCACCCCAGAAGCCCTAAATGCGCAGCAGCCGGGACACAAAAGGGCAATAGGTAAGTCCAAAAATGTCCGTACGTGATGTGAGTCCAGAGTGGTATTAAACGGAAGGAACCGGGCAGAAGTGCCGACCAAAGACGGCAAACGGAGTCCGGGCACAGCTAGATGATACCAGATGAAGTCCAGAGTCGGTGTCGGTTGTTTTCCAAGAGGATCCGAATAACAATCAGGAACCAAAAGCAGCAGGGCAGGAGCACACAGGAAGCAGTATACTCAGGCACTGGACTAAGCCTTAGGGGCGGCTTTTAAACAGATGGACAGGAAGTAGGGCAACAGAACAGAAAACTCCATGTTAACAAAGGGCAAGCTCTTTCAAAAGAAAACTGGAAAACCCGGAACTCTGACACTGGCAGTTTTTTAAGTTGGCTCCAGATGATTCTAAAAAGGCCATTTGCAACACCTGCCATGCCAGCATCAGCAGGGGTACCAAAACTAGCAGCCTGACCACCACCAGCATGATCAGGCACATGTCAGCCAAGCACCCGACTTTGTGGGAAGTACAACAGAGTCGAGGAGCAGTGCTTGCTGATGTCACTGCTACGTCTTCGCTGGTTGTGCATGCGAGCCAATCCCCTGTCCATGCTGCCTGCGAACAAGCCTCCTCCACTCCTGCACCTGCAGTTGCCTACGCAGAAAGAACACCATCATCAAGCACGTCCTTGTCCCAGCGCAACGTTCAGTTATCCATTCAGCAAACCTTTGAACGCAGGCGCAAATACACTGCCAACACCCCACATGCCACAGTTCTAAATGCTAACATTTCGCGACTGCTTGCTCTGGAAATGTTGCCTTTTAGGCTGGTTGAGACAGAAGCATTCCGCGACCTGATGGTGGCAGCTGTCCTACGTTACTCGGTCCACAGCCGCCACTATTTCTCCCGGTGTGCCGTCCCCGCATTGCATAACCACGTGTCACAAAACATCACACGTGCCCTGAACAACGCTGTTTCAGCCAAAGTCCACCTAACCACAGACACGTGGACAAGTGCATGTGGGCAAGGCCGCTACATCTCGTTGACGTCACACTGGGTTAATATTGTGCAAGCTGGGACCCAGTCTGAGCGAGGGACGGAACACGTCCTTCACACACCAAGTTTTGCAGGCCCTACCTCAGTCAGGGTTTCACACACACTCTACAGCTCCGGAATGTCATGCTCCTCAGCCTCCTCCTCCTCCTGCGCATCCTCATCCACTTTACCCTCCACACCAGTCCCAAGCTGGAAGTGTCGCGGGCGGAGGAGGGGACGGTGCGCTCTCCCACTGCTCGGGTCCGGCTGACGCTGCTCTACGGCTGCTGCTGCTCGTTGGCTCGAGCGATGGCTGGATCCCGGGGACTCGAGCGGCGCTACTCGCCCGTGAGTAAAAAGGGGTGGTTTGGGTTTTGGGGATATTGTCCGTGACGCCACCCACGGTTGTGGTGATTGTGTGGACACCACCGCTGCTCTGGACGGGGATCCCGGGAGCCTGTGACAGGGAGCAACTTTGTTGTTATTTCTCCCCTCCGTGGGTAGGGGGGTTGGTTGTCCCGGGGCCTGGTGATGGAGTAGACATGGATGACAGGCGAGTTGCGGGGCCTGATGAGGTGCAGGGTCGCAGGGGCAGCGCTGTGCCGCACGGCACGGAGGTACTCACTCAGCCCAATGATGATGACACAGTTCACGGTAAAACAAGTGGCTGGATGGACGGGTCACTCGGACGGCTGCGGTTGTTCCTCCCTGCAGGTTAGTGATGACTGTCTCTCCCTGCACCTAAGTTAAGTGTTGGTAGTGATGGTTTCCCAACGGTAACCCGCTCCCCGACCTGGATATGGGCCGGAGGAGCCCCTTTTGCCCACAGGCGCTGGCCCTGGGAGACGGTTGCCCTTGGGGGTGGCTGTGTCTCCCCTTCACGGTTGTACGGTTGCCTTCTATCTGGACTTGGCTGTTTGGAAACCCTGAGGTTCCCTTCACTAACGGATTTGTCAAATTCACGGCGACACCAAGCCTTGCCGGGATCCGAAAGTCCTCTGCCAATGGTGCTGGCTTCTCTTTGTATACCGGTCCGGTACGGCCGGGTCACCACCCGTCCACGGTCCTTACGGCAGACTCCAATCGGCCTCCACTGCAGACGGTCACCACATCCTGCCAACCTTGCTGTCCTGTCCGGGCCACACACCCGGACCAACTTCAGGCTCTTTGCTGTCACTTTTCTCCTCTCTACTACTTTCCTCCTTCCACTTCCTTAGCTTAACTCTCACTGCCTGTGTTTTCCCTCCTCCTCGGTGGGTGGAGACCAACCGCCTGGCTCCACACCCTGGTGTGGACAACAGCCCCTGGGGAAGGCAACAAGGATTTTGTGTTTTGACTATGATATGCCTGCAGGGAGTGTGGGGTGTTTAAGTGTTGTGCTCTGTGGCCCCTGGCTTGTCCAGGGCGACACAGAAGCACTGCAGCACTGCCTCGGCGAAGCGGCAACAGGCAGTGCTGAAGCTAATCTGCATAGGTGACAAACCCCACAATGCAGAAGAGGTGTGGACAGCTCTGAAACAGCAGGCAGATCACTGGCTCACAACTCTGAACCTAAAGCCAGGAAAGGTCGTGTGTGACAATGGCCGGAACCTGGTGGCGGCTTTGAGGCGAGGCCAGCTGACACATGTTCCATGCGTGGCCCATGTGCTCAACCTCGTGGTTCAGCGGTTTCTAAAGTCATACTCAGAGCTGTCTGATCTGCTGGTAAAAGTTCGCCGCCTGTCTGCACATTTTCGAAAGTCACCTACTGCTTCAGCCGGCCTTGCCGGCTTAAGACGCCGTTTGCATCTTCCGGCACACAGACTGGTGTGTGATGTCCCCACGCGTTGGAATTCAACTCTGCACAAGTTGGTCAGGATATGTGAGCAGAAGAGGGCAGTTGTTGAGTACCTGCATCACCTAAGCCGTCGGGAAATGGGTCAAACTCCACACATAACACCTGAGGAGTGGAGATGGATGTCCGACCTATGCACCATCCGCCAAAACTTTGAGGACTCCACCAAGATGGTGAGCGGCGATGACGACATTATTAGCGTCACCATACCGCTTCTCTGCCTTCTAAAATGGTCTCTGCTCAAAAAACAACCATGATGCATTGCAGGCGGAGCGCGATGAGTTTGAGCAAGAAACAGTAGTGGGTGTGGGTGATGATAACACACAGCCCAGCCTCGTCTCATCACAACGTGCAGTGGAGGACTATGACGAGGAGGAGGATGAAGACATGGAGCAACTCTCTGGCCAAATTGAGGATATGACATGCAGTCATATCCTCGGTTCAGCGTGGCTGGCCAGAGGACAGGGTAGATGATGATGAGGAGGAGGAGGACAGCATGTTCAGTCATCGTGTTGGTCAGGATACTGAAGTGATGGCTGTTAAGAGTCTGGCACACATGGCTGACTTTATGGTAAGCTGCCTGTCTCGTGACCCTCGCGTTAAGAACATCTTGGCCGACAATCATTACTGGTTGGTAACACTGTTAGACCCACGCTACAAGGAGAACTTTATGTCTCTTATTCCCGAGGCGGAGAGGTCAGGCAAAATGCAGCAGTTCCAGAAGGCCATAGTCACGGAAGTAGGCAAAGCATTCCCCTCACAAAACGTTAGCGGCATAGGTCAGGAATCAGTGGACAACCAAGGCGTACAGCCGAGAGGGGCACAAGTCCAATCCGCCAGAGGTAGGGGAACAGTCTTTAAGATGTGGGACAGTTTTCTCAGCCCCTCACATACCACAGCCCCTGAGGTGAGGGGTAGTGCCACAAGAAATCCTAAGTTTGCCCAGATGCTCAAGGAGTACCTTGCAGATCAAACAACTGTACTCCGACATTCCTCTGTGCCTTACAATTAATGTGTATCCAAGCTGGACACGTGGCATGAATTGGCTCTCTACGCCTTGGAAGTCCTGGCCTGCCCTGCCGCTAGCGTTTTGTCAGAGCGTGTTTTTAGTGCCGCAGGTGGAATCATTACAGATAAACGCACCCGCCTGTCAACTGTAAATGCTGACAGGCTGACTCTGATCAAGATGAACAAGGGTTGGATTTGGCCAGACTTCACCACACACACCAACAGCAAATTACAGCGGAATTTAAAGTTTGTAACGGGAATTTGCCATGTACCTCCACTCACCCATGGTAACACACTTCTGGACTTTGGCTACTCGCTGGACTGCTCCTCCTTCTCCTCATGCGCCATCATGGTGACCGTTACAATAGTTAAGCCGTTGTTTCAGGTATACCCCCAGTGGTAAATTTTTTCGCCCATTCTTTCTGAATGGGCATTACAACGACAGGAGACCCGCTCCTTTGCAATGGGAACAATGTTTTGAGGCCCTCATGCACATCTCTATCCAGGGACAATGTGGAGCCTCCCAATTTTTGGCTGCCCTGCCTAAGGGCTATACTACAATAGACCCACTTCCTTACAATGGGCACTTCATGTTTACAGGCCATCATGCACGTCTGTATCCAGGGACAATATGGAGCCTGACGCTGCCACCGACTGCCACACACATGCTGTTTTTAAATGCAAGCACGGACGCAATAAGAACCTAACTGGTTTTTAGGAGCGACAATTACTGAGAAGTCTGACACTATCAGACACTGCTGACTGACGTGTATTATTATACACTAGACTTGTGCGTTATATAATAGTTTGTGCAAAACGTGCACCTGTACCCTGCCACCGACTGCCACACACGTGCTGTTTTTAAATGCAAGCACGGACGCAATAAGAACCTAACTGGTTTTTAGGAGCGACAATTACTGAGAAGTCTGACACTATCAGACACTGCTGACTGACGTGTATTATACACTAGACTTGTGCGTTATATAATAGTTTGTGCAAAACGCGCACCTGTACCCTGCCACCGACTGCCACACACGTGCTGTTTTTAAATGCAAGCACGGACGCAATAAGAACCTAACTGGTTTTTAGGAGCGACAATTACTGAGAAGTCTGACACTATCAGACACTGCTGATGTGGCGCCCCTGACCTGGTCAGGCACCACTGAGTACTGCACCCATGCTGGGGACAGTACAATACAGGTAATCCAGAAGGCTGACCGAGGTGTGACTACACAGGCGCATAGTGATCAGGTCTCACACATTTACCTTTGAGAGGACCCCTGGGGATCCCAGGAGGGGGCAAAGCCTTCACCTCCACTGGAATAGTGGAGGGGGCCAAAAGCCTCCATCTCCACTCAAGGGGTGTGGTAAGAGAGCCTGGTTGCTAGGTGGCGTAGGCAAGAACAGGAGAGGAGGAGCAGTGAGCCGGTTTAGTGCAGAGTCCAGGGAGCTCCGAGGAGAGCAGACCCCTGGGGCTGTTGCAGTCTAACAGCGCCCGCGCAGTGGCTACCGACGGGGGAGAACGGTCACCTAGGAGTGCTACCCGAAATCCATCTTCAGCTAAAGAGAGAGCACGGAGTGGGAAGTAAGGAGACTGCTAGGGAGTACCAGGCCCAAACGGGCGGCAGATCCCGGAGCGGGGATAGATCTACCTTTCCTCGCTAAACCTGCCGGTGTGGGGCCCTCAAAGCCCACACCACAACACCCAAAAGCCGCAGCCACGTAGCCACAGTTAGGGCCCATAGTTCACAGGAGGCAAGCAGCTGGAGTGATCTGGTCCAGGCGACAAGCAAACGGCAATCAAACGAAGGGGAGAGAGGCTTCAGCAACTTCCCTGGGTGACCCCCATAGGGACTAAAAGTCGGGGTTACCCCAAACCACCAAGGGCTAAGGAAGGCGAGTCGGTAGTCACCATCATCAGTCAGCCTGAAGGATACCTGGTTCCAGCCTGGTTCATCCCAGCTACGCCCGGGTTACTCACCCTGCCATCAACTGTGAGTAAAACCCCTGAAAGACATCCTGCTTGTGTGGAGTTATTCTGCGCCTTGTGGTTCTACACACCTACACAGGGCCCTGGGGCTTGCCTCACTCTCAGGAGGCTATTACAACTAACTGCACCCACCATCAGCCCCAGGCGTCCCTTAACCTGCAGTGGCGGTCCGCACTGACCGCAATTCTGAGAGTGGCGTCACGACAATCCTACAAGAAGGTTTCCTACCTGTGACCAGACTGAGCCAGTGAAGTCCCTGAAGGTAATGCACCGACACAGCGTTCTCGGGGCTTCACACTGACTGACGTGTATTATTATACACTAGACTTGTGCGTTATATAATAGTTTGTGCAAAACGCGCACCTGTACCCTGCCACCGACTGCCACACACGTGCTGTTTTTAAATGCAACCACGGACGCAATAAGAACCTAACTGGTTTTTAGGAGCGACAATTACTGAGAAGTCTGACACTATCAGACACTGCTGACTGACGTGTATTATTATACACTAGACTTGTGCGTTATATAATAGTTTGTGCAAAACGCGCACCTGTACCCTGCCACCGACTGCCACACACGTGCTGTTTTTAAATGCAAGCACGGACGCAATAAGAACCTAACTGGTTTTTCGGAGCGACAATTACTGAGAAGTCTGACACTATCAGACACTGCTGACTGACGTGTATTATACACTAGACTTGTGCGTTATATAATAGTTTGTGCAAAACGCGCACCTGTACCCTGCCACCGACTGCCACACACGTGCTGTTTTTAAATGCAAGCACGGACGCAATAAGAACCTAACTGTTTTTTAGGAGCGACAATTACTGAGAAGTCTGACACTATCAGACACTGCTGACTGACGTGTATTATTATACACTAGACTTGTGCGTTATATAATAGTTTGTGCAAAACGCGCACCTGTACCCTGCCACCGACTGCCACACACGTGCTGTTTTTAAATGCAACCACGGACGCAATAAGAACCTAACTGGTTTTTAGAAGCGACAATTACTGAGAAGTCTGACACTATCAGACACTGCTGACTGACGTGTATTATTATACACTAGACTTGTGCGTTATATAATAGTTTGTGCAAAACGCGCACCTGTACCCTGCCACCGACTGCCACACACGTGCTGTTTTTAAATGCAAGCACGGACGCAATAAGAACCTAACTGGTTTTTCGGAGCGACAATTACTGAGAAGTCTGACACTATCAGACACTGCTGACTGACGTGTATTATTATACACTAGACTTGTGCGTTATATAATAGTTTGTGCAAAACGCGCACCTGTACCCTGCCACCGACTGCCACACACGTGCTGTTTTTAAATGCAAGCACGGACGCAATAAGAACCTAACTGGTTTTTCGGAGCGACAATTACTGAGAAGTCTGACACTATCAGACACTGCTGACTGACGTGTATTATACACTAGACTTGTGCGTTATATAATAGTTTGTGCAAAACGCGCACCTGTACCCTGCCACCGACTGCCACACACGTGCTGTTTTTAAATGCAAGCACGGACGCAATAAGAACCTAACTGTTTTTTAGGAGCGACAATTACTGAGAAGTCTGACACTATCAGACACTGCTGACTGACGTGTATTATTATACACTAGACTTGTGCGTTATATAATAGTTTGTGCAAAACGCGCACCTGTACCCTGCCACCGACTGCCACACACGTGCTGTTTTTAAATGCAACCACGGACGCAATAAGAACCTAACTGGTTTTTAGAAGCGACAATTACTGAGAAGTCTGACACTATCAGACACTGCTGACTGACGTGTATTATTATACACTAGACTTGTGCGTTATATAATAGTTTGTGCAAAACGCGCACCTGTACCCTGCCACCGACTGCCACACACGTGCTGTTTTTAAATGCAAGCACGGACGCAATAAGAACCTAACTGGTTTTTCGGAGCGACAATTACTGAGAAGTCTGACACTATCTGGACTGTTTTACACTGTGTACACCAGCCCCAGATATGATGAAGGCTGGTATACGGTCACCACTACCCTGCCTGCCTGCCTGCCTGTATACTGCTACAATAGTCCTGACAAGGACTCTTCTGGTCACTAGCCTGTATTCCGACCTGGCTATACCCTGCCTGTATATAGCAACAATAGTCCTGAGAAGGACTCTGCTACTGTACTCCGACCTGGCTATACCCTGCCTGCCTGTATACAACTAGAATAGTCCTGAGAAGGACTTCTGGTCACACTGTTTGCAGCCCTGCTCCGGAACTAACTATAAAGGGCCGCAAAGCTTTCCCTGAATCAGCGACACTCTCCCTGCACTGACTGTCTGGATAGTTGTGAGCAGAGCACAGCGCGCCGGCCGGTATAAAGGCTCGGTCACGCTGTGCAGGCCGGCCAATCACTGCAATTCCACAACTAACAGGGCTGTGGCATTGCAGTGGTCTGCCAGCCAATCCCTGCATGAGGGCTGGCTCTCAAAAGAGCGCCAACATGCAGAAATGAAGACCACGAGTACAGCACGAGTATCGCGAGATTACTCGGTCCCCGCCGAGCAGCCCGAGTACAGCGATACTCGTGCGAGTACCGAGTAGTTACAAGCATGCTCGCTCATCACTAATCCTTACCAGTCCAGAAATTAGGCTATTAGAAAAAGGGCTCAATTTTGTTCCAAACGCGAAGTTTAATTTATTTGACACAATCTGGGATGTGAATACATTTATACGTAAGCTTACAGTGAAAAAACATTTTTTTCACCAAGAACAACAACATTTGTCTCAGCCTGTCACTCAGGACATTTCCATCTTGTCCTCTTTTCAAAAACAAATGACTTTGCAAAATCAGTTGCTGATTTATTGTAATCCGTTTTTGGTGGGAGCGGGCTGATGCAAGGCTTATTAGAGCCGCCCGCTTACATTATGTTTCGGTGGCGATCTGCCTAATACTGTAAACATTAGTCCATTCATATGCCATGATTAAGTGTACAGGACAATTGGTATCTGTGTAAAAGGCTCCTTGTGTTACATCTATACTGCTGCACTGTGTCCTCTGAAAAACTTCCTTTCGAGGTGTTTTGTACTTATTTCTAAGCATCTTATAGGATATAGCCGGTCTTGATAGTATTCCTGTAGAGTTACACCCACATGTGTGTCAGATGTCAATAGGGTTACCCCCCGACATTACATTATTTGCATTTCTGTTAATTTTTTGGCAGTGCAGTAATATTCATCTTGAGCACTCCCATACTCCCAGACTAGTTGCACCTCCAATTTTAGTGCAGGGAGAGGAGGGCTAGCCGACGGTGAGCGGGGGCACCATTGCGTAATTTCGGGTGCCGACCTCCGCAGACTAGGTAGGGAGAAGTGAAAGGGTGTCGACCACTCCCATTCTGCACTGCAGCACTTTTTTCCTGTTTTTGTATATATACATGTGTGTGTATTTTCATGTTGGGATATCTATTTTAATCTTAATTAATAAAAATTGAAATTTTAAGGGTTTTTTTCCACGATCTTATAAATGTGGCCATAAAACCTGTGGGCTTTGTAAATACATGGTTAGCACCAATAATTTCACATCATTTTCTAATGGAAATTTTTTTTTTATAAATTCAATGATTAATTGTGGTACTAGCAATGTTATTTATTTGATTTCATGCGTTAAATGTCATCTGCAGTATATAGGTAGCACGACACGCACATTGAGAAAGAGGCTGTCTGAACATATATATGATGCAAATAATGCAACTACTAGAGGATTATCTGGAGCATCGCAGCACTTTCTCAATGTGCATGCGGGCAACATGGATTCACTGCAGGTTAATGCAATTGAGAAAGTGTGTCTACCAAAAAGAGGCGGTAATCTTAAAGATATTCTTTGTCGCAAGGAAATCAAGTGGATTTTTATAATGGACACTAGAACTCCCCTGGGTATGAATTTAAAGAAAGATATGTTGTATGTGTATTGATATGACCACTTATTTCCCATGGGAGTCGAACTACTCCAATTAATCACCTTGAACCTGTGCAGTCTTTTCAGATTCTATGTCCGGTTTCATGTCTTTTTAATCACTCTGTCAGTGTCCATTTACTAGAGACAGACTAAGAACAAACTCTGTTCGAAACGCGTCCTCTCACGTTTATTCCTATGAATTCATGATGGAAAATTTTTTAACTTGAACATGAAATAAAGAAAGAACCTATTTTTAACCTATTTTGGATCAGATTGCTGGATTTCTACTCTATTCATGCTGATGCTGAGGTCTGCCTACCTCTTTCTTTCCGTGCACGGTCTGGATTTGATCTCGGGTACAGGTGAGCGGGGTTACCCCCTTCCTCTGTTTTGGTACTTATTGCTCCATCATGAGGTATATCTGACTTTGCTGACGTTGGTGGAACTCAACCACTCGGGCCTTCATCCATGCCACGGTCCCGGGCTCGGGGTCTGGCGCAATCACTGCCGGGGCTTCTGGCACATTTTCATTAAGGGGCCGCGGTCCCAGCGGCTCTCACGGGAGCGATTCAGGGGAGTCCTGAGCGTTTGCAGCCGGTTGGTCCGCCGTGGCGGGTTGGCAGGGTATCGCTACCGGTTGGATAGGTAGCGGGCCTAGTGGTGGGGCGGCAGCAGCTAACACGGGTAGCGGGGAGGGAGGCAGGGTGAGCGGGTGCAGGCCAGGCTCCTCAGCCGCAGTGGCTGATCCCTCGGGAATACAGGGGCGTGGGTCTCTTACCTGCTCCTCCAAATCCTCTTCCACCTCACGTCTCCGCATAGCAGCCACCACGTCCGCCATGTCGGTCTCCCATTCCTCCAGGAGGAGCTGCATGTGGGCTTGCACATGGTTATTCAGCGGGGCAGTCCGGTCTCTCAGCCACATCGCCGTGCCGGGTGCGAGAGCATCCTCGTTGGTAGTCGGACTGTGCATCTTTGCAATGAAGTCCTCCAGGAACCCGGTATCGCTGCAGAGTCCTGGCGTCTCTGCTTTTACAGCCGCACTCACATGCGACCAGCCGCCATTTTGTCCCCCTTAGCCTCTTTCCGGCTCCTCCTCTACAGGGGCGGGGTTTTGGCCCTCGCGCCTCCACTACTCGAGGAGACGCTCGAGCGGGAATTCTTCACGCCCAAGATGGCGGCTTCACAAATTTTCCGGCCGGACACCTCCGGCGGTAACAAGGCGCACCTCTACCAGACGGCAGAGCGGTAGGATCCTGTTCGTGACGCCAAGTTGTCGCGGGCAGAGGAGGGGACGCTGCGCTCTCCCACTGCTCGGGTCCGGCTGCTGCTGGTGCTGCTGCTCGGTGGTGGCTCGAGCGGTGGGCCGGATCCCGGGGACTCGAGCGGCGTTCCTCGCCCGTGAGTGAAAAGGGGATTTTGATTGTGGGGGTTTTGGTTATTGTCCGTGACGCCACCCACGGTTGTGGTGATATTGGTGACACCACCGCTGCTCTAGACGGGAGCGGTGACACCGAGCAGCTTGGTTGTTATTTCTCCCGTCCGTGGGTAGGGGGTTGGTTGTCCCGGGGCCCGGTGATGGGGTAGGGATGGATGGCAGGCAGGTTACGGGGCCTGGCGAGGTGCAGGGTCGCCTGGGCAGCGCTGTGCCGCACGGCAAAGTGGTACTCACTCAGCCAATGATGAGGACACAGTTCTCGGTAAAACACACGGCTGGATGGACGGGTCCCACAGACGGCTGCGTTGTTGTTTCTCCCGGCAGGTTGATGGTGACTGCCTTTCCCTGCACCTATGTACGGTAGATGGTTCCAATGGGTTCCCACCGGTAACCCGCTCCCCAGATTGGATATGGGCTGGAGGAGCCCCTTTTGCCCGCAGGCGCTGGCCCTGAGAAATAGTTGCCTTGGCGGTGGCGGTGTCTCCCTCACTTGGTTGGACTGTTGCCTTCTGTCGGGACTTGGCTGTTGGGAAACCCAGGAGGTTCCCTTCACTAACGAATTTGGCAAATTCACGGCGACTCCTAGCCTTGCCGGGGTCCGTAAGCCCCTGCCAGATGGTGCTGGCTTCTCTTTGCGTACCGGATCGGTACCGCCGGGCCACCGCCCGTCCACGGTCCTTACGGTAGACTCCAATCAGCCACTCCTGCAGACGGTCACCACCGTCTGCCAACCTTGCTGTCTCGCCCGGGCCACACACCCGGACGCTGTCAGTTAGTTGCTCCACTACCACTTCTCCTCCTTCCACTTTCACCTTCAAAACTAATCTGTTTTCCCGCCTCCAGGACTGTGAACTCCTCGGTGGGCGGGACCAACCTCCTGGCCCACCCCCTGGTGTGGACATCAGCCCCTGGAGGAAGGCAACAAGGGTTTGTGTTTGACCTCGGTGTGCCTGCTGGGAGTGTGGGGTGTGTTGATGTTGTTCTCTGTGGCCCCTGGCTTGTCCAGGGCGCCACACAAGAATATGAGCAGGTCTTCAGCAAACATCCACTAGACTTTCGGAGGGTGAAAGGGGTACAACATCACATACCCACCCGTAATCATCCACCCATTAAGGAGAGATATAGGCCTATACCAGCCATACACTATCAATGTGCCAAAGAGATGTTGAGGAATATGAAGGAGGCAGGGGTCATTCGGTATAGTTGTAGCCCCTGGGCAGCTCCACTGGTTCTGGTTAAGAAGAAAGACGGCACCATGAGGATGTGGGTGGACTATAGACAGATCAACAATCATCACTCACAAAGACGCCTACCCATTACCCCGAATTGAAGAGTCACTGACTGCATTGAAGGCTGCTAATTACTTTTCTACCCTAGATCTTTCCAGTGGCTACTGGCAGGTCTCAGTTGCCGAAGAGGATCGGGAGAAGACCATTTTGCCACCCCCATGGGTCTGTGTGAATTCAACAGCATACCGTTTGGACTGTCAACGCACCAGGAACATTCCAGAGGCTAATGGAATGCTTCGAGACCCTAGTGCTATACCTGGATGATGTGATCGTATACACAAAGACCTACGAAGATCATCTAGAACACCTAGCAGAGGTATTCGAAGCCTTTCGAAGTATGGAATGAAGTTGAAGCTGTCCAAGTGTCATCTGCTGAAACCCAAGGTTCAGTACCTGGGGCATGTGGTCAGTGCCGAAGGAGTGGTCCTCGACCCGGAAAAGATAACAGCTATCAAGAACTGGCCTAGGCCAACTACTATCAAGGAGGTACGTCAGTTCCTGGGCCTGGTGGGATACCGGAGGTTCGTGAAGGGCTACACGAAGATGGCTGCACCCTTGCAAGAGCTCCTGGTGGGCCAGTCCAAGAAGGGCAAAACTTCTGGTCCTCCATTCACATGGGGTGAAGGAGAAGAAAATTCCTTCAGACAGATGAAGTTGGCCCTGAGAGCAGATGAGATTCTGGCGTATCCCGACTATCACCTTCCCTTTGTGTTGTACACAGACGCCAGTGATGTGGGATTGGGAGCTGTACTGTCCCAAGTGCTGAATGGCAAGGAAAGAGTGATTGCCTACGCAGGCAGGAAACCCCGCCCCACTGAGAGGAATCCCAAAAACTACAGCTCCTTCAAGATGGAGTTCCTGGCTTTGGTCTGGGTGGTGACTGAAAGGTTCAAGCATTACCTGGCAGCTGCAAAGTTCACCGTGTACACGGATAACAATCCCCTGACTCATCTGGACATGGCAAACCTTGGTGCGCTGGAGCAACGTTTGGTGGCACAACTGGCGAACTATGACTTCACCATCAAATATCGAGCTGGTCGCAAGAATGCCAACGCGGATGCGTTATCCAGGATGCCTCACCTATCTGATGAAGGGAGAGATGAAGACGAACTAGAGGAAATCGAGCTGCCAGCTTTCCATCGCCCTGGTGATTTGAAAAGCCATCAGCCTTATAGCATGCGGCAAGAAACCACATTAGACCCCCTTACTTCACCACGGGTGGAAGGAAGTACAAGACAATGATCCTGCATTCAAGCTGATCAAGGAGTTGATAGCCCAACCAGACTCGCATCTGGACCCAGAAGCTCCATTGGAGGCTCAGAAGTTGTGGAAGGAAAGAAGCCGACTATATCTCCATCGAGGGAAATTGTGCCGAAGCCTCACTAACCCTAAGACACATGAAAGGGTACGCCAAATAGTAGTACCCGGAGCCCATGTTCAGCTAGTCCTAGAGGCATATCATGATCGAGCGGGACATTTTGGTTGGAAGAAACTGGAAGCACTGCTATGAGATTGATTCTACTGGGTTGAAATGAGAACCACAATCGAGGAATGGTGCACAAATTGCGGTACTTGTGCGTTGGGAAGAAAAGAAAGCGCCAGCCAGAAAACACCACTACAACCCATTGTCTCTAAGCAGCCCTTAGAGATTGTCGCCTTGGATCATGTCAAGTTGACACTCAGCCGAACAGGTTACACCTATGCTCTCACAATGGTAGATCACTACTCCAGATTCCTGGGGGTTTTATCTGTCAAAGATCTGATGGCGAGCACCGCAGCCAAAGCCTTTCAAGTTCACTTCTGCAAACCTGCCCAGAGCAGGTATTGACAGACAGAGGCCCCACCTTTGAATCCGAAATCTTCCGAGAATTTTGTAACTTATATGGATGTAAGAAGATACATACTATGCCTTACCATGCACAAGCAACTGGAATGTGTGAGAAGATGAACCACCTAGTCATCAATTTGTTAAAAACTTTACCACTTGAAGAGAGAAACCTGTGGCCAGAGAAGTTACCTGACTTGGTGAATATGAATAATAACATTCCAGTAAGCTCTACAAAATGCACCCCCGCCTATCTCATGCGAGCAAGACCTGGAAGACTACCAGTGGATTTTGAAATGGAAGTAGAAATGCCGGAAAACAGCTCATCAGATGAAGACTGGGACTCCAAACCATCAAACCCAATATAGAAGGATACAAGACTATGTTGAACAGAACTTGAATCACAGTCGAGAAAAACAAGAAAAAGACTACAACAGAAAAGCGTGTGCTATCCCTCTTACACCTGGAGAAACAGTTCTCAAAAGAAAAAGAAAACTTCACAAACTCGATGACCAATGGGAAAAGGAACCCTATGTAGTACTACCTTCTAACTTTGATAATCGGAAAACCTGTCTAATCAGTAAAGACCAAGGAAAAACTACATCTACTGTTTCACGTGATCACTTAAAAAAATGCCCAGAACCATTGAAACCAACAACAGAAGTGTGAAACCAACCTCAAGTCACGGAGAAGAAATAAAAAGTGATCCATACCATCTTGGGAGACTTTCCAGAGAATTGGGCATGGTACAATGGAGCAGTCATCGTACCAGTCATCACATTCCCACAACCTGTGGAAGAACCAAAGGTACAGAGACAATTGCCAAGCCCACTGTTACGGAGGGGACAATTGAAATAAAAAATAAAAAATAATATAATATCAATCGTTGCCCCACGTCCGCTGGGCAGGTGTTAAATCCACTAAGGACAGAAGAACGGAGTACAGCAACTCAAGAGATCAAAACAGAAATGAAGGAGATGTTGTAAAGGCACACTCCTACGTGTAGCGTGTCCCTGTTAACCTCACAGGTGCACAAGTCATAGTCACGTGTGTAAGGACACATCTAAACCAAAGGAAAACACAGCAGAGAACAGTCATGTGTGTAGGAACACGTCGAAACCGAAAGGTAATCCAGTTAGTATTACTGGGAAACCTGGAACGTAACCACTGAGCCGGTCACGTGCGTGCAGGGGCACGTCAGACCGTGAGGGTCACCCAGTTAGTGTAGATACAAGTACCTGGTACCAGCGCCTGCCCTAAATTCAGAATCACACTGCACATATACAGGGGTCTGCCACAAGCTCTGCAGACTTACAATGGCGCTGGAACCCACTCACTCTGACAGCCGGGAATACAGCCTTTGCTGTCAGCATGGATAATGACGCTCGCAGGCTGATGGGCGGAGCTACAGACCTTTTATAGCCGCCACCCTGGCCCAGACCACATGGCATGTGGTAATGGCATCAGCTGCAGCCATACAGGGGCTGCCACGTCATTGCTGAAGTCATGATGATCAATCAGTGGCTGCCACTTCATCGCTGATGTCACTGATGACCAATCAGTAGCCGCGTTGTCATCAATGACATCACGCATCAATCAATGACATCAGTGTGGCTGCATGAGCACTTAGGCTCAGGATGGTACAAAACTCTAGCCACCTGATGCCTCAAGCAATGGCCAGGTGGTGCTGCAGAGTTAACTGACCCCAATGTGGGAGTCAATGACGGGACTAGGCCAGTTTGAGGCATAACCGTAAAAGCCACCTACCAAGGGAGATGATCTGTCCTTTGAATGTTTTATATATTGCTTCTCCACATATACCTAATTGAAATATTAACGGAATGTATAACCAAAACAAATTATGCTTAGGGCTGAGTAGAATACGTTTTAGTTCATGAATAAGTAACTGACGTTCATGAATAGAAGAGATACTTATCTGTAGTTTCAAATAGGTAACAAACATTCTTGAATAGAAGAGATGCTTATCTATAGTTTCAAATAAGTAAATGACATTCATGAATAGAAGAGATACTCATCTGTAATTTCAAATAAGTAACTGACATTGTTCTATTCATAGACTCTCGTCTATGTCTAAACACACTTGAATGTTTTGCTAACGAATGTTGCTAAGACTGTTCAAACAAGGAATGAACTATGCCCAAGCTAACTTGTTGGTTAATAGATAACATGGATGTACTGAGTAAGCTGTATATTTATTCTATGTTTTGAATACAAGGGTTAGAAGAGCACTGTGCATCTCCCAAATAGAGATACGTCTCTGTGTGGTCATTTTCCTGATTTATATAAATCTGCGCAGTTCAAATTCGAAATCCTTCTCTGAGACCCTGAGAGAGACCCGGCGGTCTCCCCTAACAGTCTGGCGCCCAAATCGTGGGGCCACCATAAGGAGCACCCCGAAAACCTGGACACCCCGATACCCGGATTACTGGGACCAGGACCTCCCTCCGTTCCAATCGGACTGATCATCCCACAACCTCAGTAAGTGTTACATACTGTGTATTCACTGCCAACAAGGTTGTTCTTGGAGAGGAGGGGGTGACAGGCCTTGTGTCACCATCGGAGTTAAAGGTACCCGATAGTGACTCGTAGGTGGTGCCCACTTGAGGCCCAGTAGCTTGAATCATACCCTGTGGTGTGGATTTCAATTGTCACAAGGGATCCGGAGGATCGATAGTAGTGAGTAAGACGGCAGCGGTTGGATATAGCTGGCTAGACTGACCCGATCCATAGTTTGAGGATGCAGGGGGATACCCGTGATTGAAGATAGGGATTAGGACAATAAATTGGTATAGCTGACCAAGTCCAGAGGACAGGACATTCTTGTATGTGACATTTTTGTGCGTCCTTCTCTTTTCACGGGACACCTTTTGTTTTTACTTAGCTGAGGGAGCTAGAGTAAGGGTGGAACGCCCCAGTGCCGGCCGGACTGTAGCATGCACCATATAGTCTTGGATTAGTGTAACCCAACTACCGCCAAGACAGCAACAATGTTTAAGTGGAGAAAGAAGAAAGTTGAGAAGCCGGAAGGTTCGCAGAATGTTATAGAATTAATGACAGACAGAGAGGGAAAGAAAGTTGTGCGCAATGCCTCAGAGATTTTTTAACGTGTTAGGTTTGCCTGGGAGCGGACGACTACAGCTGTCACAATGGAATGCAACACTGAAGGGAAAGAAAGGAAAGTTGAAAGATAAAGCATTGTGTGAAGATGCAGAGGTGTTTGGTAAAGTAGCACAGATTTTGCAGTCAGAAGGATATGTTGAAATAGGAAAAGAAGGTGCAGGAGGAGATGCTGTGTTTTATTATATGTTGCCTAAATCCGAGAGCAGTGCAAATGAACATGTAGGGTGTTTTGTTGCTACTACTGCCCCGCTACCCCAGTCAATCTCAAGGTTGTTATTGGATACGGCAGTACCCCAAACAGGTCAAGACCCCATGAAACATGCCACATCAACACCCCCCATCCCAGCTCCCACATCTCCAGTAGCGCCCTCTGTAGCTGGCCTTGCCTCCCAGTTAGAGTCACTGCCTCATGCCTCTCCACCGGTAAACCCTCCCCCTGTCCCACCTCCCACAATAACCCCGACACCAGCACCCACATATCCATCAGTCTCAGTCGAAAAACCGCCCCCATATGACCCGGCTGGTTGGACATGTTTTCGATGTGGCTGTCGGAACCCAGGTTGGAGAGACATTTGTTATTATTGTGGGGCACACCGTCCACACCCTGGCTATAAACAGGTTCCTACTTTCCCGGTGTTAATAGCAGAAAGCGGATATTATGTGCCCACCCAGAACAGAGGATGATCAAGCAGGCTCAGGAGTTGCCGCCTCCCGTACCTGTAATGCTGCCCCTCCACCGGCCAGTTTGACGCCACGCTCCCCGCCCCCGGCTCCTTCCTCCTCGGCCACCATATACCTCCCCCCAGGTGCCCCCTCTTCCCCCAGGACACATAGTGAACCCTACTCTGAGCGATCCCAAACCCGTCCAGACGTCTTCAATTCACGAATGCCCAGATACTCACTATGCCCTCGGGGGCTCAGGTTTTGTTCAGGATAGGCATGGGAGATTTATTGACGCAGGAGACAGGGGTGTATGTTAACCCGGCTATTTCAAATTTGCATCATGCTGGGGAATTGGCCCGGCAAATGGTTTTACAAGGTGGTCAGACGATTCAGGAGGAATCAGAGAATTATGTCAGACAATATGGTCGTGTTGAGCCTGGCCACATTAGTGTAACTCAAGGAGGTGCCCTCCTGGCAGATTATATTATTCATGCTGTAGGCTCCCAATTTGATCCTTTGCACCCCAAGAATTCTGAAGGTATTCTCAGGGATTGTATATACCGTTCAATTGTTTATGCCTCTGAAATGAGTCTGACCATCTTGTTCAGATGCAGTGTCTCCTTCCCTTTGATATCTGCTGGTTTGTTTGGGTTTCCTGTGGAAAGAGCTGTGAGGACTATTGTTGAAAGTATAATGTTCACGGTCAAAAGCTCAAATGTACACCTTGAGTTAATAAGGTTGGTTTTGGATGGTGAACTTGCGGCACATCATGTGGTGGCAGCTGCCCAGTGGGAACGCCCTGTATTCTTGCCCGCTGCTCCCCAACTCCCAGTCACAACAGAATCAGAAGTTCGCTCTGAGTTTGATCCCGATCATGAATCAGATGATGAGTAGCCCTCCCCACTCCCTAAGTATGTTCCCTTCAACCCCACCCAGTCAGCAGCATTGGTCCATCGTCTGTCCGACCCGGAGATTAACCCAATGCATTTCTATAGGGAAATGCTCCAAATCTTCCAACTATACTCTGCGGCCCAGAAAGATCTAGTCAATCTTACTAAAGTTAAGGCGGGAGACAGCTTCTGGCCGTTTATGGAACTCCACCTAGTGCTGCCCCCGGGAACTGATGATACCACATACCAGAGTGGCCAGCAATACTATGCCACGCTTAAAAGGTGGGCCCAGGATCAACTTGCAGATCAGGCCACCAGTTTGAAAGATGTAGTGCAAGAAAAAGGTGAATCTGCAGAAAAATATTATGCTATACTGCAGCGTGTCTTTCAAGACCTGGGGTTCACGGCCACTAATACGTCCCAGGCCTCCCTCCTCGCTAATGCATTTATAGAGGGTCTCCAGATAGATCTCAGAGACACTGTTATGACCACTAGACCAGAAATAGTGAACCTTCCTGCAAAGGATGCTATGTTGGTGGTAAAAAAGTTTCCAAAAAAGTCTGGCCAAACAGGCCCCCGCCCCAAAGTCAAAACGTAATGCCCCGGCTCTGGTGTACACGAACCCACCGGCCCAGACCATGCCACCACAGCAATATCAATCAGCCCTGCCCTGATTTTGGGTGGCAACCCGAATATTATCCGCCAGGTCAGTATCCACACCAACAGCCCTACCCCCAAAACAGCCAGACCCAGTATAACCATAGACCAAATCCACGCCAGAACAGAGGTCAGCAGTGACGGGCGAACCAACAATTGATCTGATGGAGTTGTGGTCGGACCGGTCATTTCCAACGGGAATGTCATACCCCGCAGCCACAATATCTAACCAGAAACCCCAGAATCAGTGCCAAACTCCTGAAAATCCCCGATGAAGGCATGGTCAACCAGACTCCACCGCAATGGTCAGTACAAACCAGGGATACTCTACGTCTGTAATTTTAGAAGTAGCAGGGAACCCGGTCAAATTTATGGTGGACACTGGGGCGGCCAACTCTATTGTCAAAATCTCTGATATCCCTGCAGACCATGCCCTACCACTTTCAGAAGACACCCTCACCCTGGTAGGGGTAGATGGGGCTCCCACCACCCATACCCTCACAATTCCCTTTCCAGTAGGCCCCTTTCCAGAAATATATAATCAGTTTGTCCTTTCAAACACTTGTCCGGTTAATCTCCTGGGGTCAGATCTTCTTAATAGGATGAGAACTGCCATTAACTATGATGAGGAAGGAGGAATTACCCTTACCCTAAATAAACCACATTCTCCCGAAAGTTGTGAAGAAGTCTGTCTACTGCGGGCACTACCCACACTAATGCTTTCACCTCCTTGTAACGTTAAAACTAAATACCCCGAACTCTCATCAGTCCCTGGCATACTATGGTCAAAATGACCGGATAATGTAGGTAAACTCCCGGTTGATCCGGTTATTGGTTTATTTAAAATCAGGAGTCCCCCTCGTCCCACAATATCCCCTTAAATTAGCCCAAGAAGCTGGACTACAGGACCAGATTGATAGTTTATTACACAGTGTGTCTCCCCTTGTAATCTCCCCTGTACCCAGTTAAAAGGAAAGCAGTCCCAGATGAACCCCAAAAATATCGATTGGTACAGGACCTTAGAGCAGTCAATGTGGCCATGGACCTGGAAACTCCTGTTGTTCCAAACCCTCAGACTTTGTAATCAAATATCCCCAGTGATTCTGAATGGTTCCCTGTGATTGATCTAGCAAAAGCCTTTTTCAGTGTTCCCTTGCACCCAGATTGTCAGTATCTGTTTTCACGTTCAGGGGTACGCAGTATGTCTGGACTGTTATGCCCCAGGGTGCCCAGAACAGCCCCAACCAGTTTACTCGTTGTTTGACGCAATGGTTGTTACCTTGGATTGTTGCAAATCCTGAAATTGCTCTACTCCAATATGTTGATGACCTGTTGGTATGTGCCGCTACTCAGGATTTGTGCCGTTCTCACTCAGTGTCGCTCCTCAAGCATCTTGCAGAATTGGACTGTAGAGTTTCATGCTCTAAATTACAATTCTGCTAGTTTCAGGTCATATTTCTTGGCCACTGTATCTCTAGGGGTGCCAAACATCTCACAGAAGACAGGAAGACCACAATACAGCAATTACCGTTCCTCCGGACGTTCACGGATCTCCCGATGTTTCTTAGATTAATCACTTACAGAAAGCCATGGAACCCATAGGGTGGAGGGGCGACATGACTAGAGGGAAGGGAAGGAGTGATGGGGTTAATAGGAACAGGAATGGTCGTGTATAGGGCAGAGAAAGGGATTGGTGGGTAGGAGGAGTTTCTCTGGAGGAAGAGGTGGGACAGATGAGGGGTGTAAGTATAGGAAATCTGGCTTACCCCCTCTCTTGATTTCCGGACATGGAGCGATCCGGACGTCCGACGGGATGGCTGCGATGCAGGACCAGCAGCGAATATCACATGGCAGTGCACGGGCCCCTGGCAGCGCGGTCCCATGTCAGGGCTGCCGGGGGTTAACCTGTCGGCACTTTCCCCTCGCTCCCCGGTCTGCAGCGGGCGGCGGTATCCCCCCCCTCCCCTCTCCTTCAGGTACTTGCAGTGTATGGGGGGAGCGAGGAGGATTTGTGAGAGCCCCTTCAGGGACCCTCCACGGCAGCGACGTGGGCAGCGGCGGTACCTAGCAGCTCCTCCGGTCGTGGGAGGAATCTCCGTCCGGGCCGCGGCAGCCGGGAAGGGGGCGTGGCTAGTCTACGGCCTACTTCCGGTTTTGAGCCGCAGCCTGGATTGCTAGATGCGGCGGCTCCTGGACAGGAGAGCGCTCGGCGGTGGACGGAGGCCAGCGCTACCCCCCCCGGACGGTGGGGGGGCCGCGGGGCTGCTGCCAGCGGGGTATCCGGCATCAGGGCAGGCAAGCCTGGTGCGACTGGTGCCTGGGAGGCGTTAGTAAGTGGGGGCTGACGGCGGGGGCCCTGCGGTTCCTGCCCGGTCACCCCGATCTGGCGTGCAGCTCCCGGCAGCGGCGGTCTCCCCCAGGAGGGGGAGGGCCCGGCAGTCGGATGCTTTCTGGGCCCAGGAGGGCAGGATGCGACGGCGGCTCTAGATGGGAGTCTGCTGGCAGCGGGTCGGGCCGCAGGTACCCCCCTTCCCTTGCAGGCGGCGGGGGGGGGGATCTGGCCAGAAGATGATGAGGCCCGCGGTGGCAGCCCATGGGACGGTGTGGTGTCCAGGGTTGTTGCCGCAGGGCAGAAGATGGAGCCTGGAGGACAGTGCCCACGCGGCGTACCAGGAGGACGGCCGTGGTGGTGGCGGCGCTTCGGCAGCGCCTGCATTACCTGAGCCAGAGGCAGTCGGCTCCAGCGAGGAGGATTGAGCAGCGTCGTTGGAAGATTCAGATGTCCAGATGGCTTGACTTCTACTCCAGTATCCGCCGGGTCGCGGTCGGGTGAGACAGCCGTGAATTTGGTGGGATTTTGGGGAGCACCTGGGGGTGCAAAAAAGGGTAGTGTGGGGGGGGAGGCTGCGGATACGGCAGCGCCAAGGGGGTCCGTGATATTGCACCAGGAAGGAGGTCTTCCTGCAAGGGTTTGTTGTATGATACGGTTGCCGGGAGTGCGCGTGTGCCGGCGGCGGCATGGACGGGAGCGGCGGTGGTAGGCGCAGGTACGGCAGGCAGAGTGAGGGTGCGTGAGGCGGCGGGGGAGATTGTTCTGGCAGAGTCGACGGGGGGGCTGTGACAGAGGAAGAGATGTGGAAAGAAGAGGGGGAGGAGTTGGTGCATCTGGATGACAGAGGCAATTGTGAGAGGTATATATGTGCGTTGAAAGCCCGCTGGGGGCTTACCTATTGGCGGATGTGAGGGATAAGAATTGCAAGGGGTGATGGTTGAAATATTCTCCCTGCTGCCCCTGGAACAGTTTCACTTGGATGAGGCAAGCTAGGTGACTCCAGGAAGGAGGGGGAGGGGATGTGCCGTTATAGGTCATCTCTCGTATATTTGCAACTTGGCGGCGGGCGTTTTGCGTTCTTTTGGTGAGTGTATTGGGGAGCAGGAATTGGGAAATTGTTTGGCGTTGTTTGGTTATATGGTTGCATTTGGGGGTGCTTGTAGGTCAGTTGGCGGTGTAGCCTGGCTTCTGTACGCCAAGCGATTTTTTTGGCAGGGGACGGTGCTGGGTACAAGTATGCGGTAAGATCATAAGGGCATATCCTTCTGGATGCGGTGATGGCGGCCCCTGGTCAACCCCCCCCTTTCCCAGGGTGCAGCCGGGTGCTTGAGACTTGGAACCCCGGCGAACCGGATGACGGGGGGGGGTTTGTGGGCAGTATAGTGATGGGCAGTGCAAATTTGGCACCGCCTGTCATCTTATGCACAAGTGTTCGGGCTGTGGAAGGGGACATAGCACTTCCCACATTTTTGCATTCTGTCGGTGTTGGGGATCTTTGCTCCTTATTGGAATTGGCGCTTTGCTAAGGGAGGCCCGGATGTGGTCAGTGGGCAGTTGGGTAAGGAGGTGGCTTTGGGCAGGTTGGGGGGGCTATTCGAGGCCCTCCTTGTCATGATTGGGCTTCTCCGTTGGGGGTGGTGCAAAAAGGTGCCAAACTTATTTCGGCTTATTCAATTTTATCTTATACAGAGGAGTCATCGGTGTGTGCCTGCATTGCTCCAGATTTGTCGACGGTTTATTATTGTGTCGTGGGACGGAGTGTGGGATTTGGTAAAGGCGGTGAGCCGTGGACCATTGATGGCAAAGGCGGCTGTGGAGGCGGCATTTAGGTTGTCATTGGTCCACTCCTGCTAGCCAACATTTCTGGTGTTGCTGTGGGGATGGGAATTATTACGTTGTTCGCTGTTGGGTGGTTCCATTTCGTGTTACTATTTGAGGCGGTTATTTCTTTGTTGAGTGGGTTGTGCATGGTGTGTCCAGGATTACATTGCTCATTCATTATTGGATGATTTGCTTTTGCGTCAGGTCGGCGGGTCCGATGTTTTGTGTGGGGTTTTTTGTCTCATTGCCGAAGGTGGCGGTTACTCTTTTGGCGTCCCGTGGGCGCAGGAGAAGACTGAAGGTCCAGCGTCAGTGATGCGGTTTATGGGGGATAAAGATTGATGTTCTGGCTATGGAGCGTAGGCTCCGTGGGTAATAGTGTGGTCCTTCGGGCTGCGCTAGAGGCAGTAGATCAGCTAAGGCAGTGCGGTTTAAGGTGGTGCGGTCTTCGCTGGGGCAGTGGAACTGCGGGTGCAGATATACGGCATTGTGGAGTGCGTTTGCTGGACGGCTGTCGTCGGCTACGCCAAGGGTGCAGCCATTGGCTCATTTTGTGGGGGGTCACGAGGGAAATCATGGACAATCTAATGGTAGGATGTTTTCTTGCGGCGATTTCAATAGCTGCGGGTGGTGGCTGGGTAAGGTGGTACCTGATGGAATGTTGCAGCGGTCCTCGGATGCGGCAGGACCGGCTGTTTTGGTTTGGCATGGTGGGGTATTGCTTCCAATTTGTGGTGGTGGTCGAATCGTGGGGGGTTAGCAGTTTTTGCGAGAGGAAGGTGTGCTGTCAGGGTGTTTATTAGTCGCTGGAGGATTTGATTATTGGTTTGTTGGCTAATTCTAGGCCAAGGGTGGTGTACTTGCAGCATTTCATTCTCAAATGTATGTGGTATAATCATATAAAAAAAAAAAAAAAAAAAAAAATTTAGGTGTGGCACAACCCGTGTCGGGGGTCAACAAAGGGGTAGCTGCTGCTTTGTTTCGTTTCAGTTCCGCAGGTTTCGGGAGTTGAAGCCGGGGACGGAAGAGGTTGGAACGGTGTTTCCGGGGGGCTTGTGGAGTCAGGAGCGGCTGTGTTTCGGAGCTGGTCAGGAACTCGGTGACTGTGGTTATTTGGTGCTGATATATAGAACTGTGGGCGGCATGGATAACGTTGTTTGGGGCCAGGTTTAGGGGGGGCCCGGTGGTGTATTTGGTGGTCTTGTTGACAGTGGTGAGTAACAGATTTTTCGGGTTGGTAGGTCGGCATCGGCAGTGGTCCATGGGATGGCGGCTGTGGTTTTGAGTTGAAGTTTAGGGGTGAGAGGGATGTTTTCGGAGGATTTTCGGGTGCGGCAAGGCCTTGAAGGGTTTTTCGCAAGGGTGTGAAGGAGCCGGACGCAAGGGTCCGATCTCCTTTGTGGTGTTAAAGCGTTTTAGAAGTGATTTGTGGTTGATATGTTCATCTGATTGTGAGCGGGTCTGTGTTTTCTTTGGCCCAAAACAGTTGGTGTTATCCTTGTATGGGGCGCTGCAAATCAGGGGTTTGCCGGCCCATCTACGGTTAGGGGCGGTGGTTTGATGTTGGCAGTTGGGTCTGCGGTGGGGCAGGGGGTTGAGCGCTGACTTCGTCGCGCACAAACAACGGATCAGGCAGGTTGTGAAGGTTGGGGGTGTTATACGCGGTCCTGGGTGTGGAATCATGTCGGGAGGACGCCCAGGACTGTTGTTGTGTCGTGTGGATGGTCACCCCCCCCCCCTCGTTTTGTTAAGGTACCAGTTTTGGCAGTGCTGGAAACTTGCTTGCAAGGGGCGGGGGTGGGCGCCCGGATTATTACGTGTCGCATTCCTTCTGGATTGGGGCTGCCACGGAGGCCCCTTGGTGTGGTCTCGGGAAAGTGTTTGTGAGCTGTATTGGGAGGGAGGACCCCTCTTGTTTTCGTCGTTACGTTCGGCCTCCGTTGTTATCGTGTTAAGGCCAACGGGGGGGTTTTTTGAGTCTTTTTGGAAGTGGAACATGTTTGGTTAGCATAACCGGTTGTTGTTTTATCTGTGGGGTTTATAACCTGTGGGTTTGTGGTGCGTGTATGCCTCATTTGGTTATTCGGGCACTAGTTTGTAGGGGGGTTCGGCGGGCTGAGGCTCGCCCAAATTTTCGCCAGCTGGGTCTAGACGGGCCTAATGGTGCTGGTTCTATATGTGGGAGGCAGCGATTTGGTGGCCCGGGCATCTAGGGAGTTAATTATAAAAAAAAAAAAAAAAAAGTAATTATACTTATATTGGTTTGTTGCATCTGTGGAAGATATACACCGTGGGTGGTTGATTGTGTGGCCAGGTGGAGTGGAGAGGGCTCGTTCGGTAGCTAGTATCACTTGAGCCTATTGGGTTGCGGCACTGAGAGTTGGTGTCGCTGATCTGGTAGTTTCGGAGATGCAATGGGGGTGCATTTTAATGATATTGGTGCTGTTTGTGGCACTGGGATTGCGTGGAGGTGTGGCACAAGCTTTTGGTGTGTGGCAGGTCCAGGCCACGTAAGGAGTCACGTGCCCTGTCCTGTGGCGGGTGGTAGGTCTGGTCCAGAGGCGGTTGAAGGCAATGGTAACTGGACTGAGGGACACCATCTTGGTATGGTGGCTCCGGGTTCCGGGATGTTGCAGACACGGGGTTCTGCAAAGTTGGGGGTATTAATCCGTTGGTGATTAATACCTCATCTCTGGGTCGGTGTGTTGCGGCCAGGGATATTGGTGTGAGAAGTTGTTCCTGGACTGGGCCTACTCAGGGTTATATATTTAATGTATTGATTACTGTGTTACCTGTTATTTGTTGGGGTCGCCCGTTGGACGGCGCCCCCTTGTGTATAAAATGTAAATAATAGGTAATTGTCACGCTCCCCGGGTCCTCTGCTCCGCTCCCCGGCTCACCTGCCACGCTCCCCGCTCCCCAGCCTCCAGTGCCCGCGCTTCCCAGGCCTCCTGGTCCCCGCTCCCGGCGCCCGTCGGCTTCCCAGTCCCTGGCCGGCTCTGCTGCGTCCTCCTCTCAGCTTCCTGCCCTGGCTTCTGGCACCCGGGCTGCGCGCATGCGCATTAGGGCGCGCGCGCGGTCACTGACCCTTTCTTAAAGGGCCAGTGTCCACTGACAGGAAATGATGCATACAGGTACAGGGTATAAAGGGGGTTAATGTCCAAGGGAGCGGGGCCTGTTCTTCGTGTTTTCCCAAGCTAGGAGTCAGGTCTCCTTGTGTTCTGTGAGATACTTACCTCTCTGTCTTCTAGAGCCGATCCTGCATCGCCATCCGGTCCTGCTGTATCTCGAACCCCGAACGCTGCCCATCTGCCATCCTGACAGTCCGTACCATCTCGGTTCCCTGCGGTGACCCGTCATCTCGCTCCAACGGTTCCGGACCCCGCCTGACATCATCACGGCTTCCGAACCTGAGCTCCGTCACCCGGACCACCATCAGTGACCTCGTGGTCCCAGGGACGTCTCCATTGTGTTCCAGTGCACGGACTGTCCTGCTACCTAAAGTGCTCCGGCTACCGGACTCCTTTCCATCATCGGGGAGTTCGGCCCAGTGGATCCACCTCCCGGGTCTGCCCATCCATCTGGCCCTAACAGTAATAAAGGCTGCTGTGGCCAATTTGAACCAAGTCACATGCAGTCCGTGTATTATTTACAGATGGTATTGGTGGGTAACACATACACACAGCACGACTGGAGAATCCTTCCTCAATGGTCAAGAAAGCCATGGAACCCATAGGGTGGAGGGGCGACATGACTAGAGGGAAGGGAAGGAGTGATGGGGTTAATAGGAACAGGAATGGTCGTGTATAGGGCAGAGAAAGGGATTGGTGGGTAGGAGGAGTTTCTCTGGAGGAAGAGGTGGGACAGATGAGGGGTGTAAGTATAGGAAATCTGGCTTAGCCCCTCTCTTGATTTCCGGACATGGAGCGATCCCCGCCCACCCTCCCTTGTGTTTAGTACGGTGGAAAATATTTGCCTGGATTATTTTCTTTGTCACTGCAGCGGGGGGTAGGTCTGGTCCAGAAGCGGTTGAAGGCAATGGTAACTGGACTGAGGGACACCATCTTGGTATGGTGGCTCCGGGTTCCGGGATGTTGCAGACACGGGGTTCTGCAAAGTTGGGGGTATTAATCCGTTGGTGATTAATACCTCATCTCTGGGTCGGTGTGTTGCGGCCAGGGATATTGGTGTGAGAAGTTGTTCCTGGACTGGGCCTACTCAGGGTTATATATTTAATGTATTGATTACTGTGTTACCTATTATTTGTTGGGGTCGCCCGTTGGACGGCGCCCCCTTGTGTTTAGAATGTAAATAATAGGTAATAAAGGCTGCTGTGGCCAATTTGAACCAAGTCACATGCAGTCCGTGTATTATTTACAGATGGTATTGGTGGGTAACACATACACACAGCACGACTGGAGAATCCTTCCTCAATGGTCATGCTACTCTACTGGCTAACATGGTACAAAGATATATTTTACCTGTATCAAAATGGAGGATACCAGAATGTACCGCATCTTTATGGAACTAAAGACACTTCTGAAGAAACGTGTGTGTCGCCCAGGGATAGAGGGTACTCAGAGCTGGGCCAATGGGGTCGCTTCTAGAGGTATCACAGTGGCGTGACCCGGTCTGTAATCCCAGGCTCCACAAGAAAGAAAAAGAGGAATATGTACAGGGGAGATTGTCTGTGACACCATCCGTGGGTTGCGGTGATGAGATGGTGGCACCGCCGCTGCCTCTGGGGACCATGCCCGGGACTGATGGTGTCTGGTGGCAAGGTGGGATCCCCATCCACGGGTAGGGGAGTTGTAGTCCCGGGGCCCAATTGGGAGTTGTGGTGGTGGCAGGGATTGCAGGGAGCAGGAAACTCACAGTTCGGTTATCCTGGTGTTGGATGAGGCTGTTTTCATGTGTAGGGTCAGGAAGCACAGAGACCAGTACTTAACCAGAAATTCCCGGTGTCCGTAGTAGAGATGAGGGAACTGGTCCCGGTTCGGCTCGAGCTTGGTTCGCCGAACGGAGGTCGCGAACGAGTTCGGTTCGGCGAACCGGTTCGGCGAACCACTCGAACCCCATAGGAAACAATGGGAGGCAATCACAAACACATAAAAACACATTATAAATGTACACATACAGTTAATAAACATTGCCATAACACTTACCGGTGCCCGCGATGCGTCCTGCCCTCTGTCTCCCGCCGCTTTTCCATCGGTAATCACTGCGTACGCTCGGTAACCAGCAGTGATGCAGGACCTATTGTGATGTCAAAATAGCCATGTGACTAGTCACGTATCTATTATCTCATTGGCTACAGACTGGTCACATGGCTTTGACGTCATGTCCTGTCCTAGGTCCTGTCATTGCACTCTCCGGTAAAAAAATAGTTAAAAAAAAAATGACGGTGCTTGTTTGTGTATCGCCGTGTATCGTCTAGATGCTCTGGCACACGGTTGACTACCCGTTCTGCTTCCCCATTCCGTTAGGGGACAGCCGGTCAATAATGGAGATCACCGTTGCCATAGCAACGCGCATGTTAACGGTGACGTCACCGCTAACAGCGTCACCGGGAATCACATGATCGGAGCACTGTTGCTATGGCAACCCGTCTGTCAGCGGTAACGTTACCGCTAACATCCTGCAGCACTGATCACTCACGGAGTAAAGACTGCACGGGGAGCAGCAGCGTCTTTCTCCCATGCTGTGCTGCTCATGTAGCAGAGCTGCATGGGCTGAAGGAGAAAGACAGAAGAGCATGGATCGTGGAGGTATGCGAGGGAGTAATAAACATGGAGTCTCTAAGTGTGTCTGTGTATTTGTTTCTATTAAAGTATTTTTTCTCTGTGTGGTGTCTTTTTTTAACCCTATATTGGAGATTCTTAATGGCTGGGTCAAACTTGCCTGACATTAAGAATCTCTGACTTAATACTAGCTAGTAAAACAAAGCTGGTATTAACTCATGATTACCCAGCAAGCCACCTGGCTTCAGAGCTGCTGGAAGAGTTGGATACAGTGCCAGATGATGGCGCTTCTATGAGAGCGCCATTTTCTGGGGTGGCTGTGGACTGCAATTCGCAGCAGAGGCGCCCAGAAACCTCAGGCTAACCTGTGCTGCGGATCAAATTCCCAGCTGCCTAGTTGTAACTGGCTGGACACAAAAATGGGGCGAAGCCTACGACGTTTTTTTTTTTTTTAATTATTTCCCTATATTTTTAGTTCCCAGCCGGGTACAAATAGGCAGCTGGGGGATGGGGGCAGCCGTACCTGCCTGCTGTACCTGGCTAGCATACAAAAATATGGTGAAGCTCACATCATTTTTTTTGTAGTTTTTTGGCAAAAAAAATAAAAATGCTTCCCTGGATTTTCCATTGCCAGTGAAGGTAACACCAAGCAGTGGCAGTTAGCAGCCAGTAGCTGCTTGGATTACCCTTATCTAGCAATACAAAAAATGCAGCGGGAGCCCATATATATTTTTTTTATTATTTATTTAAATAACTAAAAACAAAAAGGGCTTCCCTGTATTTTGATTCCCTGACATCACAGTGCTGTAAAAATAAATCTTTAAAAAAAATGACATAGCGCTCCACGGTATTTTTGATTCTCAGCACAGATAAAGCAGACAGCTACGGGTTGCCACCCCCATCTGCCTGGTGTTACCTTGGCTGTCAATCAAAATACAGGGAAGCCCATTAATTTTTTTTATTTAAAAAAATAGTTAAAAAAAAAATGACGTTGGGTCCCACCATTTTTGATAGCCAGCTAGGGTAAAGCAGAAGGCTGTAGCCTGAAAACCACAGCTGGCAGCTTTACCGTGGTTGGGGATCCAATGTGGAGGTCACCCCAGGCTCTTTTTTTATAATTATTTTATAAATATTAATAATTACAAATAAAAAGTAGGGTCCCCCCAAATTGGATCACTAGCCAAGGTAAAGCGGACAGCTGTGGTCTGGTATTCTCAGGGTGGGAAGGTCCATAGTTATTGGCCCTTCACAGCCTAAAAATAGCAGGCCGCAGGTGCCCCAGAAGTGGCGCATACACTAGATGCGCCAATCCTGGCGCTTCACCCCAGCTCATCCCGTGCCCTGGTGCAGTGGCAAACGGGGTAATAAATGGGGTTGATACTAGTTGTAAAGTCACCTGACATGAAGCCCAGCAGTTTGTGATGTCATGGCGTCTATCAGATACCCGACATCACATACTGTCAGTACTAACAAAAAAAATAGACAAAAAAAATGTATTTGAAAAAACACTCCCCAAAACATTCCCTCTTTCACCAATTTATATGTAAGAAAAAAAATAAGGGGGTCCCACGACGACTCTGGACCGTCTAGAATATGGGGGGACAAGCTCAGGGAACGTATCCCCCATTTTCTAGGAGTGCAGACCCTCCATGTGAGGAGTGTGGGTGCAATGAATCTGCACCCACTCTCCCCGGATCCACAGCAGTAGAGTCCATGTCGTAAGTGTTGCTACCAAAGCTGCAATGCCCTGCTCATGAGGTAAGGGCATGCCTAATCAGGAGAACTATTCTACATTTCCAAATATTGGTATTTGCTGATATTATTGCTATTCCACCTACTATATATTGGGGATAGGATCTTGGAGATGGAATACCCCTTTAAGTCCAGTTATCCAGCTGAATGAATACTAAACAACAGAGCTCGCTATTTAGACATGTTTTTTGTGGCGTATAATGGACTCTCATGTTTGGTAGTCGTTCAGCAGGGCAATTATAAAATCAAATACCTCCATTTGGAAATGTAGTATAGCTCTCCTGATCAACTATGTTCCTTACCTCATGAGCAGGGCATTGCAGTAGCTTACAGATGCATGGTTACCACCACTCACTGTGTCTGAACACAGGAAGCTGAGCTGACAGCCACTCTGTGCATGCGGCAGGGTCTATTGTGAAGGAGGGGGCCACGGGGGATCAACGCTGCACAGGTACCGTGGGACACCGGGGAACACCGTTGGGGATATAGGGGGTGACCTGGCAGAGCACATGCAACAGAAATCAGAGGAGTAGGGAGAATGCGGCTGTGCGCGTGGCCATCTTGGATTTCCGGGAGGGGGTCAGGGGGGGCACTTTGGCGACAGCGGGGGACCGGAGGGGACTGGGGATGAGATTTATCTCCCATCTGACATGTTTGTTCATGCCAGATGGGAGATAAATAATTTTTTACCGGCGCTGTCATTTACTGTAACGTGATCATCGGTATACGGTGTATACCGGTGATCACAAGAGCGGGGACCGGAAAAACCGGCCTGAATCATGATCTCCAGGGTCTCAGCTACACCCTGAAACCCCGGAGATTTTCTGACACTGGGGGGCGCTATTCACTTATTTCTGCCTGCTGTTTATAAACGGCAGATCAGAATAAGGCTACATTCACACGACCGATCCGTTTTTGCGGTCCGCAAAAAGCGTTCCTTTTTTTCACGGTTGCATCCGTTTCCGTTCCGTATGTCATCCGTTTTTCATCCGTGCGCCTTCGGTTTTTTTTGCGTACTGCAAAAAAACTGAAGGAGGCAAAATACATCAATTTACCCAGGATCCATAGCTTCAACCTACATGAGGCGGTCACATGTTCACTCCAGTGCCATTTTCTACTGCTTTTCACAGCGTAGAGCGCTCTGGTGGTTTTCCTGTGCTTATACACTTCATATCAGTCTTTTCTGTCATTATAATGGCAGAAAGACACATCATGTCCCACTCTCCTGCATTTTGTAATTTTGCACCCTTTGGTGCCTTTCATGTGGCACTAAGGGGTGCTTAGCCTTGTATTTACCAAAAAAAACAAATACATTTTAAAAAAAAATGACATGGGGTTCTCCCTATTTTTGTAGCCAGCTAGGGTAAAGCAAACAGCTGCAGCCTGCAGACCACAGCTTTCAGCTTCTCCTTGGCTGGTAATCCAAAAGTGAGGGCACCCCACGCTGTTATTTTAAATTAAATAAGTAATTAAAAAAAAAATACGTGGGGGTCCCCCCAAAATTGGATTACCAGCCAAGGTAAAGCGGACAGCTGGGGTCTGATATTCTCAGACTAGGGAGGACCATGGTTATTGGACTCTCCCCGGCCTAAAAATAGCAGGCCGCAGCCGCCTCAGAAGTGGCGCATCCATTAGATGCGCCAATCCTGGTGCTTCGCCCCAGCTCATCCCGTGCCCTGGTGCGGTGGCAAACGGGGTAATATATGGAGTTAATACCAGATGTGTAATGTCACCTGGCATCAAGCCCTGGGGTTCATGAGGTCAGGCGTCTATCAGATACCCAACATCACCAACCCAGTCAGTAATAAAAAAAAATAGACGACAAACACATTTTTATTTGAAAAAACACTCCCCAAAGCATTCCCTCTTTCACCAATTTATTAGAAAGAAAAACAAATCCAGGTCTGGTGTAATCCAAGCGGTTCCCATGACGATCCATACCATAGTCAATGTCCCAGTCAATGAAGAACAGAATGTTCCCCATTGGCTGGGCGAGCAATGCAGTGACCTGAGCTAACATCAATAGGTCAGCCCAGGTCATTGCAGGGCATGACAAGTGCTGCTGTCAGGAGCGAGGTACATTACCTGCGGTGACGATCTCCTGCACTGCTGACAGCAGACCTGTCACTGACTTCAATGACCGCCGCCATCACAGCCAAGTATTGCGGGAGCCTGTGACGTCACCGCTAGTCATAGTCTCGGGTCGGAAGCGAGAGGAGGAGATGTGACAAGCAGCGGCCATGGAGGACAGTGACAGCGCTGAGGTTGGGAGGGCGGGACTTCATCACCGCAGGTAAGCCGAGCGGGGCCATGTGTGCCGAGTGTGAGGTGGGTGGAGCCAAGCGGGGTAATGTGTGCGGAGTGCCAGGTGGGTGGAGCCAAGCGGGGTAATGTGTGCAGAGTGCCAGGTGGGTGGAGCTAAGGGGGTAATGTGTGCAGAGTGCCAGGTGGGTGGAGCCAAGCGGGGGAATGTGTGCAGAGTGCCAGGTGGTGGAGCCAAGCGGGGTAATGTGTGCAGAGTGCCAGGTGGGTAGAGCCAAGAGGGGTAATGTGTGCAGAGTGCCGAGTGGGTGGAGCCAAGCGGGGTAATGTATGTGGAGTGCTAAGTGGGTGGAGCCAAGCGGGGTAATGTGTGCAGAGTGCTAGGTGGGTGGAGCCAAGCAGGGTAATGTGTGCAGAGTGCCAGGTGGGTAGAGCCAAGCGAGGTAATGTGTGCAGAGTGCCAGCTGGGTGGAGCCAAGCGGGGTAATGTGTGCAGAGTGCCGGGTGGGTGGAGCCAAGCGGGGTAATGTATGTGGAGTACTAAGTGGGTGGAGCCAAGCGGGGTCATGTGTGCAGAGTGCTAGGTGGGTGGAGCCAAGCGGGGTAATGTGTGCAGAGTGCCAGGTGGGTGGATCCAAGCGAGGTAATGTGTGCAGAGTGCCAGGTGGGTGGAGCCAAGCGGGGTAATGTGTGCAGAGTGTCAGGTGGGTGGAACCAAGCGGGGTAATGTGTACAGAGTGCCAGGTGGGTGGAGCCAAGCGGGGTAATGTGTGCGGAGTGCTAGGTGGGTGGAGCTAAGCGGGGTAATGTGTGCGGAGTGCCAGGTGGGTGGAGCCAAGCGGGGCAATGTGTGCAGAGTGTGAGGTGGGTGGAGCTAAGCGGGGCCATGTGGCGCTGAGGACTTCAGTGCCGGGGTCTGCATGGCTGGGGACAGGTGAGTGTGAGTGTGTGTGTGTGTGTGTGTGTACATGCCGAGTGCAGGAGGGGGCCCATATATATTTTTTTTATTATTTATTTAAATAACTAAAAACAAAAAGGGCTTCCCTGTATTTTGATTCCCTGACATCACAGTGCTGTAAAAATAAATCTTTAAAAAAAATGACATAGCGCTCCACGGTATTTTTGATTCTCAGCACAGATAAAGCAGACAGCTACGGGTTGCCACCCCCATCTGCCTGGTGTTACCTTGGCTGTCAATCAAAATACAGGGAAGCCCATTAATTTTTTTTATTTAAAAAAATAGTTAAAAAAAAAATGACGTTGGGTCCCACCATTTTTGATAGCCAGCTAGGGTAAAGCAGAAGGCTGTAGCCTGAAAACCACAGCTGGCAGCTTTACCGTGGTTGGGGATCCAATGTGGAGGTCACCCCAGGCTCTTTTTTTATAATTATTTTATAAATATTAATAATTACAAATAAAAAGTAGGGTCCCCCCAAATTGGATCACTAGCCAAGGTAAAGCGGACAGCTGTGGTCTGGTATTCTCAGGGTGGGAAGGTCCATAGTTATTGGCCCTTCACAGCCTAAAAATAGCAGGCCGCAGGTGCCCCAGAAGTGGCGCATACACTAGATGCGCCAATCCTGGCGCTTCACCCCAGCTCATCCCGTGCCCTGGTGCAGTGGCAAACGGGGTAATAAATGGGGTTGATACTAGTTGTAAAGTCACCTGACATGAAGCCCAGCAGTTTGTGATGTCATGGCGTCTATCAGATACCCGACATCACATACTGTCAGTACTAACAAAAAAAATAGACAAAAAAAATGTATTTGAAAAAACACTCCCCAAAACATTCCCTCTTTCACCAATTTATATGTAAGAAAAAAAATAAGGGGGTCCCACGACGACTCTGGACCGTCTAGAATATGGGGGGACACGCTCAGGGAACGTATCCCCCATTTTCTAGGAGTGCAGACCCTCCATGTGAGGAGTGTGGGTGCAATGAATCTGCACCCACTCTCCCCGGATCCACAGCAGTAGAGTCCATGTCGTAAGTGTTGCTACCAAAGCTGCAATGCCCTGCTCATGAGGTAAGGGCATGCCTAATCAGGAGAACTATTCTACATTTCCAAATATTGGTATTTGCTGATATTATTGCTATTCCACCTACTATATATTGGGGATAGGATCTTGGAGATGGAATACCCCTTTAAGTCCAGTTATCCAGCTGAATGAATACTAAACAACAGAGCTCGCTATTTAGACATGTTTTTTGTGGCGTATAATGGACTCTCATGTTTGGTAGTCGTTCAGCAGGGCAATTATAAAATCAAATACCTCCATTTGGAAATGTAGTATAGCTCTCCTGATCAACTATGTTCCTTACCTCATGAGCAGGGCATTGCAGTAGCTTACAGATGCATGGTTACCACCACTCACTGTGTCTGAACACAGGAAGCTGAGCTGACAGCCACTCTGTGCATGCGGCAGGGTCTATTGTGAAGGAGGGGGCCACGGGGGATCAACGCTGCACAGGTACCGTGGGACACCGGGGAACACCGTTGGGGATATAGGGGGTGACCTGGCAGAGCACATGCAACAGAAATCAGAGGAGTAGGGAGAATGCGGCTGTGCGCGTGGCCATCTTGGATTTCCGGGAGGGGGTCAGGGGGGGCACTTTGGCGACAGCGGGGGACCGGAGGGGACTGGGGATGAGATTTATCTCCCATCTGACATGTTTGTTCATGCCAGATGGGAGATAAATAATTTTTTACCGGCGCTGTCATTTACTGTAACGTGATCATCGGTATACGGTGTATACCGGTGATCACAAGAGCGGGGACCGGAAAAACCGGCCTGAATCATGATCTCCAGGGTCTCAGCTACACCCTGAAACCCCGGAGATTTTCTGACACTGGGGGGCGCTATTCACTTATTTCTGCCTGCTGTTTATAAACGGCAGATCAGAATAAGGCTACATTCACACGACCGATCCGTTTTTGCGGTCCGCAAAAAGCGTTCCTTTTTTTCACGGTTGCATCCGTTTCCGTTCCGTATGTCATCCGTTTTTCATCCGTGCGCCTTCGGTTTTTTTTTGCGTACTGCAAAAAAACTGAAGGAGGCAAAATACATCAATTTACCCAGGATCCATAGCTTCAACCTACATGAGGCGGTCACATGTTCACTCCAGTGCCATTTTCTACTGCTTTTCACAGCGTAGAGCGCTCTGGTGGTTTTCCTGTGCTTATACACTTCATATCAGTCTTTTCTGTCATTATAATGGCAGAAAGACACATCATGTCCCACTCTCCTGCATTTTGTAATTTTGCACCCTTTGGTGCCTTTCATGTGGCACTAAGGGGTGCTTAGCCTTGTATTTACCAAAAAAAACAAATACATTTTAAAAAAAAATGACATGGGGTTCTCCCTATTTTTGTAGCCAGCTAGGGTAAAGCAAACAGCTGCAGCCTGCAGACCACAGCTTTCAGCTTCTCCTTGGCTGGTAATCCAAAAGTGAGGGCACCCCACGCTGTTATTTTAAATTAAATAAGTAATTAAAAAAAAAATACGTGGGGGTCCCCCCAAAATTGGATTACCAGCCAAGGTAAAGCGGACAGCTGGGGTCTGATATTCTCAGACTAGGGAGGACCATGGTTATTGGACTCTCCCCGGCCTAAAAATAGCAGGCCGCAGCCGCCTCAGAAGTGGCGCATCCATTAGATGCGCCAATCCTGGTGCTTCGCCCCAGCTCATCCCGTGCCCTGGTGCGGTGGCAAACGGGGTAATATATGGAGTTAATACCAGATGTGTAATGTCACCTGGCATCAAGCCCTGGGGTTCATGAGGTCAGGCGTCTATCAGATACCCAACATCACCAACCCAGTCAGTAATAAAAAAAAATAGACGACAAACACATTTTTATTTGAAAAAACACTCCCCAAAGCATTCCCTCTTTCACCAATTTATTAGAAAGAAAAACAAATCCAGGTCTGGTGTAATCCAAGCGGTTCCCATGACGATCCATACCATAGTCAATGTCCCAGTCAATGAAGAACAGAATGTTCCCCATTGGCTGGGCGAGCAATGCAGTGACCTGAGCTAACATCAATAGGTCAGCCCAGGTCATTGCAGGGCATGACAAGTGCTGCTGTCAGGAGCGAGGTACATTACCTGCGGTGACGATCTCCTGCACTGCTGACAGCAGACCTGTCACTGACTTCAATGACCGCCGCCATCACAGCCAAGTATTGCGGGAGCCTGTGACGTCACCGCTAGTCATAGTCTCGGGTCGGAAGCGAGAGGAGGAGATGTGACAAGCAGCGGCCATGGAGGACAGTGACAGCGCTGAGGTTGGGAGGGCGGGACTTCATCACCGCAGGTAAGCCGAGCGGGGCCATGTGTGCCGAGTGTGAGGTGGGTGGAGCCAAGCGGGGTAATGTGTGCGGAGTGCCAGGTGGGTGGAGCCAAGCGGGGTAATGTGTGCAGAGTGCCAGGTGGGTGGAGCTAAGGGGGTAATGTGTGCAGAGTGCCAGGTGGGTGGAGCCAAGCGGGGGAATGTGTGCAGAGTGCCAGGTGGTGGAGCCAAGCGGGGTAATGTGTGCAGAGTGCCAGGTGGGTAGAGCCAAGAGGGGTAATGTGTGCAGAGTGCCGAGTGGGTGGAGCCAAGCGGGGTAATGTATGTGGAGTGCTAAGTGGGTGGAGCCAAGCGGGGTAATGTGTGCAGAGTGCTAGGTGGGTGGAGCCAAGCAGGGTAATGTGTGCAGAGTGCCAGGTGGGTAGAGCCAAGCGAGGTAATGTGTGCAGAGTGCCAGCTGGGTGGAGCCAAGCGGGGTAATGTGTGCAGAGTGCCGGGTGGGTGGAGCCAAGCGGGGTAATGTATGTGGAGTACTAAGTGGGTGGAGCCAAGCGGGGTCATGTGTGCAGAGTGCTAGGTGGGTGGAGCCAAGCGGGGTAATGTGTGCAGAGTGCCAGGTGGGTGGATCCAAGCGAGGTAATGTGTGCAGAGTGCCAGGTGGGTGGAGCCAAGCGGGGTAATGTGTGCAGAGTGTCAGGTGGGTGGAACCAAGCGGGGTAATGTGTACAGAGTGCCAGGTGGGTGGAGCCAAGCGGGGTAATGTGTGCGGAGTGCTAGGTGGGTGGAGCTAAGCGGGGTAATGTGTGCGGAGTGCCAGGTGGGTGGAGCCAAGCGGGGCAATGTGTGCAGAGTGTGAGGTGGGTGGAGCTAAGCGGGGCCATGTGGCGCTGAGGACTTCAGTGCCGGGGTCTGCATGGCTGGGGACAGGTGAGTGTGAGTGTGTGTGTGTGTGTGTGTGTACATGCCGAGTGCAGGAGGGGGCAGAGCGAGCTGAGCGGGGAAGTGTCGGCTCCCTGCACATATAACTAGGGTAAATATCGGGTTACCAAGCAAAGCGCTTTGCTTGGATACCCGATATTTATCTTGGTTACCAGCTTACCACAGGCTGCCAGCGATGGCTCCCTGCACACTGTAGCTGTAAAAAGCCCTGCTTTTGGTGATAGAACCGTTCTCAAACGTAACTCAAAAACTGTCGAGCTTTTAGCAAAAAGCTCGAGTTCTAGTTCGATCTAGAACACCCCCCAAAATCACTCGAACCGCGAACTGGCAAACCTCAAACCACGAACCACGCTCAACTCTAGTCCGTAGGCCTTTGGTATGGTGGTGTTCGGATTCCACACCCGGTACACGAAGCAGGGCCCTCTCTCCTCTGCACTCCAGCTAAGAGTCACCTTCTCTGTTTCGGATGGGGGAAGTCCTCTCTTTGCACAAGTCCGGGGTCCCGTGCACACTACCGGCGGGCTACTACCCTGCCCCGGTCCACTACAGGTGCCCCTGAGCCTACTCTCTACTTCTGCTCCAAGACTCGGCTTTCTCCTTTCTCCACTTCCCCAGCAGCCCAGGAGCCACAACCCCCTCCTGCTCTCCTCTCCTCTCTCCTTCCACTGACTGACTCAACACCTCCCCTTCTGCTCTTTTTGTTACACTGGGGGAGGGGGCGGCTGCCACACTGTACCAGTGTGGGATCAGGTGGTACCAAGAAGGTTTAACTCTTTCTGTGACTACCTGGCTGGCCAGGGCGTCACACATGCACAACTGGACAGCGACATATTTTTGTTATCCAAATGCAAATCCAAAATCCAAAGGAGAATCTGATCCCCAAAGAACTCTGGATTACAAACCCAATTCTACATATCTACAATACCCATTATGCACAAAACCTTTGTCACAGGACTTCTGAGAGACTAAGGAACCACCTTTTGCATGTCTTCTACAGCATCAAGAGTAAAATCCAGAGGGAATTTGAAACACAAAGGAAGACACTTCCAGAAAGCACAGAGCAAAAACTACAACAATCATCTCGGGGCATCACAGCCCTGGACCAGACCCTAATCAAAGAACAATAAAACTTTCACACTGAACTGCAGCAATATTTATGGCCACAACAGTTTTTCCTCTTGCCATAGTGATAGTTCTGCTTCACATACCGTATTTTTCGCTTTATAAGACGCACCTGATTATAAGACGCACCCCCAAATTTGGTGAAGGAAAAGAGAATTTTTTTTTAATGTTAAATGGGGTCCATCTTATAATGCCAGTGTCCCTCTAACAAATTATATAGGGTATATGTCCCTCATAGCCCCCCATCCTAAAATTAGCCCCCTTAATCTGGATATGGCCCCCTTATATTGAATATAGCCCCCTTGTGATGGCACACGTTCCCCTGTGCTGCCTATGGCCCCCTATGGATTGCATACATTCCCCTGTGCTGCCTATGGCCCCCTATGGATTGCATACATTCCCCTGTGCTGTCTATGGTCCCCTATGGATTGCACACGTTCCCCTGTGTTGCCTATGGTCCCCTATGGATTGCATATGTTCCCCTGTGCTGCCTATGGCCCCCTATGGATTGCAAATATTCCCCTGTGTTAGATAGTGCCCCCATGCTGCTGCCCATGGCCCCTATAGATTGCACAAGTCCCCCGGTGTTAGATATCGCCCCCATGGTGCTGCCCATGGCCCCTATATAGATCGCACAAGTCCCCCTGTGTTAAATATCGCCCCCATAGTGCTGCCCATGGCCCCTATATAGATCGCACAAGTCCCCCTGTGTTAGATATCGCCCCCATGGTGCTGCCCATGGCACCTATGAGAAAAAGGAGCCAGCACGATCTGAATTTGGCATGCATCATATAAAAAGTGAAAATTCACAGATTTATTCCAACTGTACTATAATAAAAAAAAAAATGAGATTTTTAGCAAATAATTGATCAATTTTTTGAGCCACTCCTGCCAACGTCACGGCAAATCTCAATAGGGGGGTCCTACTCTATATTCTGTATTTCATGTGCCATGCAGCCTCCTAGATAAAGTTAAAAGCAGAACCATAATGGAGCACACATACCTGTAACCTGTATATAGCCGCTTCCATGTTGCAAAAAAGGCAATTGAGGATAGAGACCAGCCCAGGTCCCAGCATGTGGAGCAAGCTCTACACATACCAGGACTATATCAGAACTGACCCTCCCAGTGCCAGACTGCAACCATTGATAAAGGCGGACCAGATCCAAGAATGGTGCTTAATTAGCATTGCCTGTGGAAGGGGTGAGGTAACTGAATCTGAACAGCTACCAACAGGAGGAATACATTGCAAACCAAAATCAGGCGTGCATGGTATGGTGATGGTCAGTCACTAGAAATTGTAGCATAACTACAATCATAACAGAGAAAAAGGAGCCAGCACGATCTGAAATTGGCATGCATCATATAAAAAGTGAAAATTCACAGATTTATTCCAACTGTACTATAATAAAAAAAAAAAATGAGATTTTTAGCAAATAATTGATCAATTTTTTGAGCCACCCCTGCCAACGTCACGGCAAATCTCAATAGGGGGGTCCTACTCTATATTCTGTAATTCATGTGCCATGCGGCCTCCTAGATAAAGTTAAAAGCAGAACCATAATGGAGCACACATACCTGTAACCTGTATATAGCCGCTTCGATGTTGCAAAAAAGGCAATTGTGGATAGAGACCAGCCCAGGTCCCAGCATGTGGAGCAAGCTCTACACATACCAGGACTATATCAGAACTGACCCTCCCAGTGCCAGACTGCAACCATTGATAAAGGCGGACCAGATCCAAGAATGGTGCTTAATTAGCATTGCCTGTGGAAGGGGCGAGGTAACTGAATCTGAACAGCTACCAACAGGAGGAATACATTGCAAACCAAAATCAGGCGTGCATGGTATGGTGATGGTCAGTCACCAGAAATTGTAGCATAACTACAGTCATAACAGAGAATTAATATATTCCTCCTGTTGGTAGCTGTACACATTCAGTTGCCTCACCCTTTCCACAGGCATTGCTAATTAAGCACCATACTTGGATCTGGTCCGCCTTTATCAATGGTTGCTGTCTGGCACTGGGAGGGTCAGTTCTGATATAGTCCTGGTATGTGTAGAGCTTACTCCACATGCTGGGACCTGGGCTGGCCTCTATCCACAATTGCCTCTTTTGCAACATAGAAGCGGTTATATATACAGGTTACAGGTATGTGTGCTCCATTATGGTTCTGCTTTTAACTTTATCTAGGAGGCCGCATGGCACATGAAATACAGAATATAGAGTAGGACCCCCCTATTGAGATTTGCCGTGACGTTGGCAGGGGTGGCTCAAAGAATTGATCAATTATTTGCTAAAAATCTCATTTATATTACAGTACAGTTGGAATAAATCTGTGAATTTGCACCTTTTATATGATGCATGCCATTTTCAGATCGTGCTGGCTCCCCTCTCTCTCTGTTTGGTTGTAGTTATGCTACAAATGTCTGGTGGCTGGTCACCACCATGCTATGCACGCCTGATCTTGGTTTGCAATATATTCCATCTATTGGTAGCTGTACACATTCAGTTGCCTCACCCTTTCCACAGGCATTGCTAATTAAGCACCATACTTGGATCTGGTCCGCCTTTATCAATGGTTGCTGTCTGGCACTGGGAGGGTCAGTTCTGATATAGTCCTGGTATGTGTAGAGCTTGCTCCACATGCTGGGACCTGGGCTGGCCTCTATCCACAATTGCCTCTTTTGCAACATAGAAGCGGTTATATATACAGGTTACAGGTATGTGTGCTCCATTATGGTTCTGCTTTTAACTTTATCTAGGAGGCCGCATGGCACATGAAATACAGAATATAGAGTAGGACCCCCCTATTGAGATTTGCCGTGACGTTGGCAGGGGTGGCTCAAAGAATTGATCAATTATTTGCTAAAAATCTCATTTATATTACAGTACAGTTGGAATAAATCTGTGAATTTGCACCTTTTATATGATGCATGCCATTTTCAGATCGTGCTGGCTCCCCTCTCTCTCTGTTTGGTTGTAGTTATGCTACAAATGTCTGGTGGCTGGTCCCCACCATGCTATGCACGCCTGATCTTGGTTTGCAATATATTCCTCCTGTTGGTAGCTGTACACATTCAGTTGCCTCACCCTTTCCACAGGCATTGCTAATTAAGCACCATACTTGGATCTGGTCTGCCTTTATATATGGTTGCTGTCTGGCACTGGGAGGGTCAGTTCTGATATAGTCCTGGTATGTGTAGAGCTTGCTCCACATGCTGGGACCTGGGCTGGCCTCTATCCACAATTGCCTCTTTTGCAACATAGAAGCGGTTATATATACAGGTTACAGGTATGTGTGCTCCATTATGGTTCTGCTTTTAACTTTATCTAGGAGGCCGCATGGCACATGAAATACAGAATATAGAGTAGGACCCCCCTATTGAGATTTGCCGTGACGTTGGCAGGGGTGGCTCAAAGAATTGATCAATTATTTGCTAAAAATCTCATTTATATTACAGTACAGTTGGAATAAATCTGTGAATTTGCACCTTTTATATGATGCATGCCATTTTCAGATCGTGCTGGCTCCCCTCTCCCCCCATGGCACCTATATAGATCGCACAAGTCCCCCTGTGTTAGATATCGCCCCCATGGTGCTGCCCATGGCCCCTATAGATCGCACAAGTCCCCCTCTGTTAGATATCGTCCCCAGGCTGATGCCCATAGTAAAATAAAACACTCTTTCCTTACCTCCTCCAGCGTTGAGCTCCCTTCGTGCTTCTGTTCTTCCACTTCCTGGTTCTTGGTGCCGGTCATGTGATCGGCACAGCAGACTGAGATCTCTGCGTGCCTGATCACAGTAGAAGCAGGGACACCGGGGAGAAACGCTGGAGGGGGTAAGTAAAGCTTTTTTATTTTAGAATGAGCAGCAGCCTGGGGGCCAAATCTAACACAGGGGGGCATGTGCCATCACAGGGGAATGCAGAGACATATAATATGCACCGCTGCCCCAGTCCCTCACTGTGGTGTGATTTCAGCACCACCGGAGATGGACAGCGGCTGTGCATATTATATGAGCGGGAGCAGGAGATCAAACGCTGCCGCCGCAGTGTTCACCTGCCCCCAGCAGCGCCCCCACCTCCCCTGGACCTTGCAGTGTATATATATATATATATATATACAGTGCCTACAAGCAGTATTCAACCCCCTGCAGATTTAGCTGGTTTACACATTCGGAATTAACTTGGCATTGTGACATTTGGACTGTAGATCAGCCTGGAAGTGTGAAATGCACTGCAGCAAAAAAGAATGTTATTTCTTTTTTTATTTTTTTTTTTTAAATTGTGAAAAGTTTATTCAGAGGGTCATTTATTATTCAACCCCTCAAACCACAAGAATTCTGTTTGGTTCCCCTAAAGTATTAAGAAGTATTTCAGGCACAAAGAACAATGAGCTTCACATGTTTGGATTAATTATCTCTTTTTCCAGCCTCTTCTGACTAATTAAGACCCTCCCCAAACTTGTGAGCCGCACTCATACTTGGTCAACATGGGAAAGACAAAGGAGCATTCCAAGGCCATCAGAGACAAGATCGTGGAGGGTCACAAGGCTGGCAAGGGGTACAAAACCCTTTCCAAGGAGTTGGGCCTACCTGTCTCCACTGTTGGGAGCATCATCCGGAAGTGGAAGGCTTATGGAACTACTGTTAGCCTTCCACGGCCTGGACAGCCTTTGAAAGTTTCCACCCGTGCCGAGGCCAGGCTTGTCCGAAGAGTCAAGGCTAACCCAAGGACAACAAGGAAGAAGCTCCGGGAAGATCTCATGGCAGTGGGGACATTGGTTTAAGTCAATACCATAAATAACGTACTCCACCGCAATGGTCTCCGTTCCAGACGAGCCCGTAAGGTACCTTTACTTTCAAAGCGTCATGTCAAGGATCGTCTACAGTTTGCTCATGATCACTTGGAGAACTCTGAGACAGACTGGTTCAAGGTTCTCTGGTCTGATGAGACCAAGATTGAGATGCTTGGTGCCAACCACACACGTGACGTTTGGAGACTGGATGGCACTGCATACGACCCCAAGAATACCATCCCTACAGTCAAGCATGGTGGTGGCAGCATCATGCTGTGGGGCTGTTTCTCAGCCAAGGGGCCTGGCCATCTGGTCCACATCCATGGGAAGATGGATAGCATGGCCTACCTGGAGATTTTGGCCAAGAACCTGCGCTCCTCCATCAAGGATCTTAAGATGGGTCGTCATTTCATCTTCCAACAAGACAACGACCCAAAGCACACAGCCAAGAAAACCAAGGCCTGGTTCAAGAGGGAAAAAATCAAGGTGTTGCAGTGGCCTAGTCAGTCTCCTGACCTTAACCCAATTGAAAACTTGTGGAAGGAGCTCAAGATTAAAGTCCACATGAGACACCCAAAGAACCTAGATAACTTGGAGAAGATCTGCATGGAGGAGTGGGCCAAGATAACTCCAGAGACCTGTGCCGGCCTGATCAGGTCTTATAAAAGATGATTATTAGCTGTAATAGCAAACAAGGGTTATTCCACAAAATATTAAACCTAGGGGTTGAATAATAATTGACCCACACTTTTATGTTGAAAATTTATTAAAATTTAACTGAGCAACATAACTTGTTGGTTTGTAAGATTTATGCATGTGTTAATAAATCCTGCTCTTGTTTGAAGTTTGCAGGCTCTAACTTATTTTCATCTTATCAAACCAGCTAAATCTGCAGGGGGTTGAATACTACTTGTAGGCACTGTATATATATATATATATATATATATACACCCCCCCCCGTATATTCGGCTTATAAGACGCACCCCCTACTTTCCCCCAAAATGTGGGGGAACAAAAGTGCGTCTTATAAAGCGAAAAATACGGTAACTTGTTTTATTTACTGCCCCATTCTATGTCCTCTTGTGTATAAATATATGACTCTTCAGATTTTGTGTTATATTGAGCCTGAAGAAGAGACCTGGGTAGTCTCAAAAGCTTGCTATTATTACCATCTTTTCAGTTAGCCATTAAAAGGTATCAACCACTGAGGACTTCAGTTCTTTTAAACAATGTTTTATCTCTACTGGCTAACATGGTACAAAGATATATTTTACCTGTATCAAAATGGAGGATACCAGAATGTACCGCTGCATCTTTATGGAACTAAAGACACTTCTGAAGAAACGTGCACAACTGGACAGCGACATATTTTTCTTATCTGGATTACAAACCCAATTCTACATACCTACAATACCCATTATGCAGAAAACCTTTGTCACAGGACTTCTGAGAGACTAAGGAACCACCTTTTGCATGTCTTTTACAGCATCAAGAGTAAAATCCAGAGGGAATTTGAAACACAAAGGCCACACCCTAATCAGAGGACAATAAAACTTTCACACTGAACTGCAGCAATATTTATGGCCCCTACAGTATGTCCTCTTGCCATAGTGATAGTTCTGCTTCACAAAACTTGTTTTATTTACTGCCCCATTCTATGTCCTGTTGTGTATAAATATAAGTATGCACCATATAGGTATGATGCATTGAATTAGGCCAGAATTGGGCCAGAAGTGACCGGAAGGTAACTGGATACATAGTCACTGTAAACAATGTTTGTGTTTACCTTCACTTTCACTCCTATAATACTTCACTTTCTACTGCCCCCTCTAATCCCTAAACCCATTAATGAACTTTGCATCTCTCCCTCCATCCTCCCCACCCATCTCACCTTTCCCTCAGATATTTTCCTCCACATTTCACCCAGTGTCTCCAGACACACAGAACCATCTCATGGCCTCTCCTGCTCCCCCCTACTAACACTCTCACTGCTTCTCCTCACTGCTGGTGATATCTCTCCTAATCCTGGTCCTCCTTACCACATCCCTATTGTCACTTCAAACCCTCATCCACAACCTATCACAAATTTCCGCAACCTCTCTAACCTCATACCCATCCACCCAGCCCCCGCTCCCCCAGTCCCACTAACAGGAGCTCTATGGAACGCTTGCTCTGTCTGCAACAAACTATCCTACATTCATGATCTTTTCATCACTAATAAACTTTCCTTCCTCGCCATCACTGAAACCTGGCTCACCCCATCTGACACAGCCTCTCCTGCTGCACTTTCTTATGGCGGTCTCCAACTCTCTCACACCCCCCGCCCCAGCAACAAGCATGGTGGAGGAGTTGTTTGCTCCTGTCCGACCAATGCTCCTTTACACCAATTCCACTACCACCCTCTGTTACTCTCCCATCTTTTGAGGTGCACTCCGTACGCATCTACACCCCCTCCAACCTTCAACTGGCTGTCATTTACCGCCCTCCAGGGCCAGCCACTGCCTTTTTTGACCATTTCACAACCTGGCTACTACACTTCTTTTCCATCGACATCCCCACCATCATCATGGGTGATTTCAATATCCCCATTGACACTTCCCACTCATCTGTCTCCAAACGTCTAACACTCACTTCCTCCTTCGGCCTCACCCAATGGTCTTCTGCAGCTACTCACAAAGATGGCCACACGCTGGACCTCATCTTCACTCGCCTCTGTTCTTTATCTACCTCTCCCCCTGTCTGACCACAACCTACTCACATTCTCTTACCTCTCTTCTCCAAGTACGCAACCCCCCCTCCACAAACTTTCACACCCACGCAGAAATATCAAACACTTTGATTTACACGCACTTTCTCAGTCCCTTCTCCCTCTCACAGACTTTGCATTTTTACATGATGCAGATGCTGCTGCAACTTTATACAACACTACAATCTCTGCAGCTCTTGAGTCAGCTGCCCCCCTCACACAAACCAAAACCCGCACAATCAACAGGCAACCCTGGCACACGAGACAGACTAAAGAACTGAGACGGGCTTCCAGAATTGCTGAGCGCAGATGGAATAAGTCTCATTCCACTGAGCCCTTCATTGCATATAAAGAGTCCCTCACCACTTTCAAGTCCACACTCACTGCTGCAAAACAAACCTACTTCTCATCTCTCATATCCTCTCTCTCTCTCTCTCTCTCTCTCTCTCACAACCCTAAACAGCTATTCAACACTTTCAATTCTCTTCTCCGTCCCCAGCACCACCTCCCTCTCCTCTCATCTCAGCTAAAGACTTTGCCTCTTTCTTTAAGCAGAAGATTGACAACGTCAGAGCAAGCTTTGGCCCACAATCACCACAGCCCCTCATCATACCTACTCAGCCCTCTTCCTCCAAATCCAGCTTCTCCACCATGACAGAAAACAATCTTTCCACTCTACTCTCAAGATCACATCTACCCACCTATGCACTGGACCCGCTCCCATTGCACAACATCCCCAACATCAGCGAAGTCCTCATCCCAGCCCTAAAACATCTCTTCAACATATCACCTACAACTGGTGTATTCCCCTCATGCTTTAAACATGCCTCCATTACACCCATCCTCAAAAAGGTCTCCCTTGAACCATCCTCTGTGTCAAACTATCGCCCCATATCCCTTCTCCCCTATGCCTCAAAACTACTGGAACAGCATGTCCATCTTGAACTGTCCTCATACCTCTCCTCCTCCTCCCTCTTTGACCAGCTACAATCTGGCTTCCGACCACATCACTCTACTAAAACTGCCCTAACCAAAGTCACTAATGATCTACTAACCGCCAAAGTCAAGTGACACTACTCCATCCTCCTCCTCCTGGACCTGTCCTCTGCCTTCGACACAGTAGACCATTCCCTCCTAATACAGATTCTCTCATCTCTGGGCATCACAGACTTGGCCCTATCTTGGATCTCCTCATACCTAACCGACCGAACTTTCAGCGTCCCCCATTTTCACACCACTTCCTCATCTCTCCCCCTATCTGTCAGTGTCCCCCAAGACTCAGTTCTTGGACCCCTGCTGTTCTCCATCTACACCTGCGGCCTGGGACAGCTCATAGAGTCCCACGGCTTTCAGTATCATCTCTATGCGGATGACACACAGATCTACCTCTCTGGACCTGACATTACCTCTCTACTAACCAAAATTCCACAATGTCTGTCTGCCATTCCATCCTTCTTCTCTGCGCGATTCCTAAAACTTAACATGGACAAAACAGAGTACATTGTCTTTCCTCACCCTCACTCATCTCCTCCAACAAGCCTTTCCATCAAACTTAATGGTTGCTTACTCTCCCCAGTCTCACGAGCTCGTTGCCTTGGAGTAACCCTCGACTCTGCTCTATCCTTCAAGCCACACATCCAAGCCCTCTTCACCTCATGCAGACTACAACTCAAAAATATCTCCCGGATCCTTGCTTTCCTTAACCAAGAATCAGCAAAAACATTAGTGCATGTCCTCATCATCTCCTGCCTCGACTACTGCTACATCCTGCTCTCTGGTCTCCCTTCCAACACTCTTGCACCCCTCCAATCTATCCTAAACTCTACGGCCCACTTAATCCACCTCTCCCCTCACTATTCCCCAGCCTCGCCACTCTGCCAATCCCTTCACTGGCTTCCCATCGCCCAATGACTCCAGTTCCAAACATTAACCATGACATACAAAGCCATCCACAACCTGTCTCCTCCCTACATCTGTGACCTAGTCTCCCGGTACTTACCTGCACGCAACCTCAGATCCTCACAAGATCTCCTTCTCTACTTCTCTCTTATCTCCTCTTCCCACAATCGCGTACGAGATTTCTCCCGTGCCTCCCCCATATTCTGAAACGCTCTACCTCAGCATATCAGACTCTCCCCTACCATGGAAAGCTTCAAGAGGAACCTCAAGACCCACCTCTTCCAAAAAGCCTACAACCTACAATAACCCTCAGTCCAGTACACCACTGCGCAACCAGCTCTGTCCTCACCTATTGTACCATCACCCATTCCCTGTAGACTGTGAGCGGCCAGGGTCCTCTTTCCTTTTATACCAGTCTGTTTTGTACTGTTAATGATTGTTGAACGTATATCCTCTTTCACTTGTAAAGCACCATGGAATAAATGGCGCTATAATAATAAATAATAATAATAATAATATGACTCTTCAGATTTTGTGTTATATTGAGCCTGAAGAAGAGACATGAGTAGTCTCGAAAGCTTGCTATTATTACCATCTTTTTAGTTAGCCATTAAAAGGCATCAACCACTGAGGACTTCAGTTCTTTTAAACAATTTTTTATCTCTACTGGCTAACACGGTACAAAGATATATTTTACCTGTATCACTTACTGCAGACAGTGGATTCCAGATACCTCAAGAACAATGCAACCTCTTTATGATGGACTCAAGAGTGGTACTTCTTTCTACCAGTGTAACAACCCTGACCAGTATAAAGCTATTAGACTTTCTTTCCAGATGTTGAAGCATCAGATTGCCTCCGCCCCAGCTCTCGGATTACCGGATTATTATCATTATTTTTATAATTATAGCGCCATTAATTCCATGACGCTTTACAAGTGAAAAAGGGTATACATAAAAACTAGTACAACAATCATTAACAATACAAAACAGACTGGTACAGGAGGAGAGAGAACCCTGCCCGTGAGGGCTCACAGTCTACAGGGAATGGGTGAGGGTACAACAGGTGAGGACAGAGCCGTTTATGCAGTGGTGTACTGGACTGAGGGTTATTGTAGGTTGTAGGCTTGTCGGAAGAGGTGGGTCTTCAGGTTCCTCTTGAAGCTTTTCATGATTACCAATTACCATTCCACCTATATGTCTCTGAAAAGGTCGGACATGCAGCAGGTGTTCATACTCAATGTCATGGCACCAGACAGCGCCTGGTTGGCTATTACTCTGCAAAGCTGGATCTTGTCCCCTGAGCCTCACCCACATGCCTCAGAGCCGTGCATGCCACCCAACTTCTTCTTGACAAGACAGCAGATATTGTCCTGGGACATGAAACCAAAGTCTATGCTCCCCATGATATAGCAGCTATTCTCAAGCTTACCCAACCAAAACACCTGTCACATTAACGCCATCTTCGTCTACAGTGTTCCCTATTGATGCCTGACAATGTATCTCTTCACCGCTGCATTACCCTGAATTCAGCCACGCTTCTTCCACTTTCAAGGGGGGGATAGTAGTGAGGAAAATGAAGCTGAACATCATGATTGCTTCCAGGAGATGGAGAAAGAAGCTGTCACGCTGTCTCTGAACACACACTTGAAAATCCAGACTACACCCTGTTGACAGACAGCTCAAGATTTGCTGATGAAAAGGGCACCTTTCCTACAGGCTATGCTGTAACCACCTCAGTGTCAGTGATCAAAGCTACAGCACTCCCAGCGCCGAATGTCCACCCAAGAAGCAGAACTTGTAGCCCTGGCTGAAGCCTGTACCTATGCTGAAGATGCTACTGCCAATATTTATACAGAATCTCGATATGCTTTCAGCATAGTGCATGATTTTGGTGTCATATGGGCAAACAGAGGGTTTATCACCGCAGCAGGAACTCCAATCAAAAATGCAGAATGTGTCCACAGACTGATGTTTGCCTTGTCCAGGCCAAGACAAGTTGCCATCTTGAAGGTCCAAGCCCATGGACCCCAGAACACAGAAGTTGCCAGAGGAAATGCCTACACTGAAAAGAAAGCTAAAGAAGCTGCTTTAATGAAAGTGGAAGAATCTGAATCCTATATGGCCATGGTTACAACCAGAGCACAGAAGAAGAGGATTCTACAAGACCTATCTTTAGCTGAACCAGAAGATCCCAGAGACCGCATAAATGTTGGTAGAACACCAATGGATAGGCTCAAGGCAGAACAAAGACTAATCACAAGAGAAGAACTGCATACATGGAAGAAAGAAGGAGCCAAGCTAGAAGGTGACATATGGAAGGTCAACAGTCTACCCTGAGTTCCTAGAAGAATGTATGCCACCATAGCTGCCTGGGGAAATGGCCTTACAGACAGAGGGAAAAACCAGAGCCTAGAAGTGATGCGCAAGTTCTTCTATGCCCCTGGGATATCTACCATGCTTGCTACCTATAATAAGAGCTTCCATATTTGTCAAACTTGTAACACCGGAAGGACAGAAGAAGTCCCACCCAAACACCTAGCAAAGCCCCGTTCCAGAGGAGGATCCAAGTCCACCACATCCAGTTGCTCAAGTGTGGGAGATACGAATACTGCCTAGTAGTAGTGGATGTTTTCTCCAGTTGGCCTAAAGCCTTCCCAGTGCCCAATATGATGGCCAGAACAACAGTAAAGAAATTAATCAGTGAAGTTGTATGCAGATATGGAGTACCTGAAGTAATTGAAAGCGACCAAGGACCTGCCTTCATAGCAACTGTCTATCAAGAACTATTGACCATGGTTGGATCACAAGTTGCCCTGCATACCTCGTATCATCCTCAATCCAATGCAAAGGTGGAAAGAATGAATGGCACTGGGGAATACTGGGGAAGATTGGAGATATAGATTGCCTGAGGCTTTGTCTTGTAAAAATAAAAGCATAAGTCAGAGGGCCCGAATGACGATAACAAACCCCAAGATGCCTCAGACAAAGTATTTATGTTATCAATCTAATCAAAATAATAGATGTTCCTCTTTAATCCTGAACCTGGAGTACCCTACAACCTGCGATCTTACCTAATATGTATTGGGTTTGTGACAAAGTGAAAATAGTAGTAATTTATATTTGGGTCATATAGAACTTAAAGATACAGCCATCCGCCTGGGAGGGCCAGCTGTAAACCCTCTAATCCCGGAACATTTTTTGGGAAAACCCGCCTTACCGGGTACAGCAGTCCAGTTATCCACCACAGAGTCCTTTATAGTAGAAACGAGTTTCACTGACACTAATGTATGGCTACAGTGGACTCAGTATACTGCCAGAACTAATAATATGTCAGATTGTTATGTATGTGCATCTGCCCGGCCTCACCTTGGTTCAATACCTTTGTATATTAAGGATGAGGTGTTAAATTATTTCCTTAGCCTATAGCGGGAAAACGATGAGGAAGGTTCAGAATGTCAGGATTGGAAAAATAAGTACCCTATAGTAACCAAAACGCTCCAACCTGCACAAGGAATCACAATATACCCCGGTAATTATACCTGCATTTCTTTGAATAATACGCAAGCCCAAAGAAATTATGGGCTATTCCCACCCGGTTACTGTTCCCATTATATCACTGAAAAGGATGATGGAAATATAACCCAGTTGACCAATAACCATGCTCATTCGGTAGCAGATATATAATGGTTATGTGGGGACCTGAAAGTGAGGTCTAGGCTAGAACTCCCCTGGAAAGGTCAGTGTGCCCTGATGAAAGTATTAATGCCCATCCTTATAGCACCAATAAATCATGAAGTTACCCCTGAGCAGATAAAAATCAGTGTACAAGGTATGGCTAGGGCCCGTAGAGCTGTGTCGACTAGTGATCTGCTGGAGGCTCCGCATGTATATATAGATGTTATTGGAGTCCCAAGGGGGGTTCCCAAATGAGTATAAAGCAAGAGATGAAGTAGCAGCGGGGTTTGAGTCTCCGATTCAAATCACCATGGTTAATAAAAATGTTTAAATAGCAAGATGTGTGGACATTGTGCAAACGCACACTAATTATAAAATCTAACTTTTAATGGTGCTCTTTAAAATGAGTAAACCTCATAAAAACGTGAGTATAAAATAAGAATACCCAAAACAGTGGTCACCAAGCTCAAATGGACCATGGTTGGGTACAGCACACAAAACACTATCTGGACTGGGTCACCGATATGTCACCACAGAACTATACTGGAGGTCACACGCACAGGGACCCACCTTCCACTCTGTACCTCCAATATTATCTAATGTGTAGACATCTGGTGTAAATGGGTAGCCCTCACGGAGTAAGTAGACAGATAATCTTATTAAGAGGGGACTGTGAAGGCCTAGGCTATGAATCGTTTGTCCAGTATAATAATAAGATGATCTATCCTTTGAATGTTTTATGTATTGCTTCTCCACATATACCTAATTGAAATATTAACGGAATGTATAACCAAAACAAATTATGCTTAGGGCTAAGTAGAATAAGTTTTAGTTCATGAATAAGTAACTGACATTCAAGAATAGAAGAGATACTTTTCTGTAGTTTCAAATAGGTAACTAACATTCTTGAATAGAAGAGATGCTTATCTGTAGTTTCAAATAAGTAACGGACATTCATGAATAGAAGAGATACTCATCTGTAATTTCAAATAAGTAACTGACATTGTTCTATTCATAGACTCTCGTCTATGTGTAGACACACTTGAATGTTTTGCTAACGAATGTTGCCAAGACTGTTCAAACAAGGAATGAACTATGCCCAAGCTAGCTGGTTGGTTAATAGATAACGTGGATGTACTGAGTAAGCTGTATATATATGCTATGATTTGAATACAAGGGTTAGAGGAGCACTGTGCGTCTCCCAAATAGAGATACGTCTCTGTGTGGTCATTTTCCTGATTTCTATACATCTGCGCAGTTCGGATTCGGAATCCTCCTCTGAGACCCTGAGAGAGACCCAGAGGTCTCCCCTAACACCAACAGTAGTGAGACACTTGTAATAGACACCAGAACACAACAGGGGTTAACTGAAAGACCAGAGTTACATAGATCAACCCTTAGCAATCTAGGTCAGCCCCCACTTAGATATAGGGAATAGAGCCTTAAGGGTAATGTACAATCATTAATGTAAATAATGTTGAAAATGTTGAAAAAATTTCATGACCCTGCATAATAACAAAAAAGTTAATATATAAAAATGGAGTACTGGTCATTGGACTGGGAATGACCCGAACTTTCGCAGTGTAAATATGTCACACCAATTGTGCCTCCCAGAGTATACCTTGCCATCAGGACACTGATACCGCCACCAAGGAGAGGAAGATTGGAGAAAAGATCTGGGACAGAGGTGGCTCAGACCTGGTCACCAAAGGAACCGGTGAGCTGCCTCCTTAGAGGGATCTGGGTTCAGGGCCTTTGGGTGGGTTGATGGGGGAAAATGCTCATTGCAACGTTCAAGAAACGCCTCCCCTGCGAGGGAACAATGTTATGTTGTGCTTTTCCATGTTATTAATGTTTAATAAAAACTTTATTCTCATTCAAAGCCCGAGGACGTGCTGTGTTTCACCAAGGGGGAATATAGCGCCGCTGAGTCACTCAGGGCAGTAATAGGTACTGCATTCTCACCAGGATGCAAGGCCTACCCCCAGGGACCTGGAACACCAGTGCCAGTAACACCTGCACACACCAAAAACCCAGTTCCCACTCCACACCAGGGGTAATTAGATAGTCACATACCAGAGGTATGGCCACCTAGAGGGCAGAGCCAGTCCAGGGGACTAGACAGCCTGGTGGGAGGGGACAAGCAGCCAAGACTAGAGGAGTCAAGTAGTAGAGAGGGAAGTGGAAAGACGTGCCTAGAGCTGTGTCGTGTAACAGTGACCCAGGGGCACAGGAGAGTGGTCGCAAGGGTAGGTACACCGAGTACCACTGGGACCAGAGCACCAACGGGGCACAGGGTGCTAGGTCAGGCATCAGCTTCACACGGCTTGGCAATTACTTGCCCAGAGTGGGGACCTTCACGGACCTTACTGGCCCACAGATCCGGGGGCACCAGCAGTAAAGTAAGGATCAGGGTTCGGGACACAGACCAGCCCTACAGGGTCCACACTGCCCGCTGTACGGATAACAAGACTGCCAAAAAGGACAGTCGGGCCCCAAATCAGCTCCAAACTATGAGGACCCAACCACACTGAGCGTGACGTGGACTAGAGATGAGCCAGCCTCTAGAGGCTCGAGTTCGGTTCGTCAAACAGAGGCCGCGTCCGAGTTCGGTTCGGCGAGCCATTCGACGAGCCTCTCGAACCCCATAGAAAACAATGTGAGGCAATAACAAACACATAAAAGCACATAGAAAACACCTTCAAAGGTGTCCAAAAGGTGACAAACAACTCACAAGACAACACAAACACATGGGAAAGTGACAAGGACAAATACTCATGCAAAAACAAAACAGCTGTACGAGGAAAAAGAGGAGGAGACACAGATATAGGCATGGCATGCCCTTCTAAAATCATGTAAAGCCCAGCAATGGGACTCCAAGCGGAGTCTCCCTTTTTTCCAAAAATTGGGCCCCACAGACACTACTTCAGTGGCAGCACTTGTGCCCCAGTTGCAAACTGGACAGGTTGATTTGCATCAAGCACATTCAAAAATACGCCAGCCTTAACTGTCCCCAGGATGACACCGGGGTAGGTAGCAAAGTCTTTGCTGAACCATGACTTGTTCATCTTGGCTCGTTTTTAAAAACACAGCAAGGAGACTCCAAGCGGAGTCTCCCTTTTTTCCAAAAATTGGGCCCCACAGACACCACTTCAGTGGCAGCACTTGTGCCCCAGTTGTACACTTCAAAGGTTGATTTGCATCAAGCACATTCAAAAATACGCCAGCCTTAACTGTCCCCAGGATGACACCGGGGTAGGTAGCAAAGTCTTTGCTGAACCATGACTTGTTCATCTTGGCTCGTTTTTAAAAACACAGCAAGGAGACTCCAAGCGGAGTCTCCCTTAGCGGAGTCTACCTTTTTTCCAAAAATTGGGCCCCACAGGCACCACTTCAGTGGCAGCACTTGTGCCCCAGTTGTACACTTCACAGGTACATTTGCATCAAGCACATTCAAAAATATGCCAGCCTTAACTGTCCTCAGGATGACACCGGGGTAGGTAGCAAAGTCTTTGCTGAACCATGACTTGTTCATCTTGGCTCGTTTTTAAAAACACAGCAAGGGGACTCCAAGCGGAGTCTCCCTTTTTTCCAAAAATTGGGCCCCACAGACACCACTTCAGTGGCAGCACTTGTGCCCCAGTTGTACACTTCACAAGTACATTTGCATCAAGCACATTCAAAAATATGCCAGCCTTAGGGTGGCTTTACATGCTGCGTAATCCGGCCTGATATCACTAGCATGAGACCCGCCCCCATCGTTTGTGTGCGACGGGCATATCGCTGCCCGTCGCGCACAAAATCGCACACCCCCGTCACACGTACTTACCTGCCCTTCGACGTTGCTGTGACCAGCGAACCGCCTCCTTTCTAAGGGGGCGGTCCGTTCGGCGTCACAGTGACATCAATAAGCGGCCGCCCAATAAAAGCGGAGGGGCGGAGATGAGCGGGACGTAACATCCCGCCCACCTCCTTCCTTAAGCATTGTGGCCGGAGGCAGGTAAGGAGATGATCCTAGTTCCTGCGGCGTCACGCGTAGCGATGCGTGCTGCCACAGGGACGAGGATCAACTTCGCCCCAGCGACAGCAGCGATAACTGGCAGCGGACCCCCATGTCAGCGAGGAGCGATTTTGGACGTTTTTGCAACGATCCAAAATCGCTCCTAGAAGTCACACGCTACGACATCGCTACAGTGGCCGGATGTGCGTCACAAAATCTGTGACCCCAACGAGATCGCTGTAGCGAAATCGTAGCATGTAAAGCCCTCTTTAACTGTCCCCAGGATGACACCGGGGTAGGTAGCAAAGTCTTTGCTGAACCATGACTTCTTCATCTTGGCTCGTTTTTAAAAACACAGCAAGGAGACTCTAAGCGGAGTCTCCCTTTTTTCCAAAAATTGGGCCCCACAGACACCACTTCAGTGGCAGCACTTGTGCCCCAGTTGTGCACTTCACAGCTACATTTGCATCAAGCACATTCAAAAATATGCCAGCCTTAACTGTCCCCAGGATGACACCGGGGTAGGTAGCAAATTCTTTGCTGAACCATGACTTGATCATCTTGGCTCGTTTTTAAAAACAAAGCAAGGGGATTCAAGCGGAGTCTCTCTTTTTTCCAAAAATTGGGCCCCCAGACACCATTTCAGTGGCAGCACTTGTGCCCCAGTTGTACACTTCACAGGTACATTTGCATCAAGCACATTCAAAAATACGCCAGCCTTTACTCTCCCCAGGATGACACCGGGGTAGGTAGCAAAGTCTTTGCTGAACCATGACTTGTTCATCTTGGCTCGTTTTTAAAAACACATCAAGGGGACTCCAAGCGGAGTCTCCCTTATTTCCAAAAATTGGACCCCACAGACACCATTTCAGTGGCAGCACTTGTGCCCCAGTTGTACACTTCACAAGTACATTTGCATCAAGCACATTCAAAAATATGCCAGCCTTAACTGTCCCCAGGATGACACCGGGGTAGGTAGCAAAGTCTTTGCTCAACCATGACTTGTTCATCTTGGCTCATTTTTAAAAACACAGCAAGGGGACTCCGAGCGGAGTCTGCCTTTTTTCCAAAAATTGGGCCCCACAGACACCAATTCAGTGGCAGCACTTGTGCTCCAGTTGTACACTTCACAGGTAAATTTGCATCAAGCACATTCAAAAATACGCCAACCTTTACTCTCCCCAGGATGACACAGGGGTAGTAAAGTCCTTGCGGATCCATGACTTGTTCATCTTGATGAACGTTAGTCTGTCCACATTGTCACTGGACAGACGCGTGCGCTTGTTTGTCAGCACACACCCAGCAGCACTGAAGACACGTTCAGAGACAACGCCGGCTGCGGGACACGACAAGATCTCCAAGGCGTAAGTGGCGAGCTGAGGCCATTTTTCAAGATTTGAAGCCCAAAATGAGCAAGGTTCCAGTTGCAAAGTCATGGCATCGATGTTCATTTGGAGATACTCCTGTATCATCCTCTCCAGCCGTTGACAATGTGTAAGACTTCTTGTCTCTTGTGGCCTTGCATTGGATGGTCTAAAAAAATTATGAAACGATTCCATAAAATTGCTGGTACCAGCACCAGATACGGTGTTGCTTGTACGGTTTGACTGATAATGACGAGACAGTCCCATGCTTGGCAAGTGACAACTGGGAGATTCACTCCGTGCACCACTGGTGTTTGGTGGAAAAGCCAAGCTAAGATTGAGTAACAGCTTCTGCTGATACTCCTGCATATGTGCGTCCCTTTCTATGGCTGGAATTATTTCACCAAATTTGGACTTGTACCGAGGATCTAATAGTGTGGCAACCCAGTAGTCATCATCACTTCTAATTTTGACAATACAAGGTCATGTTGTAGGTAGTGCAGCAAGAAGGCGCTCATGTCTCTTGCGCATCCATGCGGACCAAGTCCTCACTGTGTTTGTGGCGTAGAGGTGTTAACTGTGCTTTCTTCCTCTGACATCTCCCCCCAACCTCGTTCAACCAAAATTTGACCAAGGTCTCCCTCATCTGCTGAGTCTTCCATGTCCATCGAGAGTTCGTCCTCCATTTCTTCATAGTCTCCTGCACCTTCCTCAATATTTTGGCTGCTACCATGCGCCCTTGTTAATCCCTCTTCCCCACCGTCCCATGTCTGCCGCCTTGGTGATGATGAACATCTGGACCTTGTAGATGTTGGTATCCCTTGCGCATATGAATCCTCCTGTACTTCCTCCCCTCCCTCTTGTCCCACCCCCTGACAACGAATAGTGTTTAGCATGTGCTCCAGCATGTAAATGACTGGAATTGTCATGGTGATAATGGCATTGTCAGCGCTAAACATATTCGTCGCCATCTCGAAACTGTACAGAAGGGTGCATAGGTCCTTGATCTGAGACCACTCTAGCAGCGTCATCTGCGCCACCTTTGCATCTCGTTGGCCCAGGCTATACGTCATAACGTATTGCACCAGGGCTCGATGGTGCTGCCACAGTCGCTGTAACGTGTGGAGAGTCGAATTCCAGCGTGTCGATACATTGCATTTCAGGCGATGAACCGGCAGGCCGAAAGACTTCTGGAGCGATGCAAGTCGGTCAGCTGCGGCGGTTGAATGGCAGAAGTGAGCAGAGAGTGACCGTGCCCTGTGCAGAAGCCCATATAGGCCGGGATAGTGGGTTAAAAATTGCTGGACAACAAGGTTCAACACGTGAGCCATATAAGGCACGTGTGTCACCTTGCCCCGGCGAAGGGTCGCACCCCGGTTTGCAGCATTGTTGCACATGGACTTCCCTGGCTGCAGGTTGAGTGGAGACAACCATTTACGAAACTCGCTCGCAAGAGCTGACCACAATTCCTCCGCTGTGTGACTCTTATTTCCAAGACATTTCAAGGTAAAGACCGCCTGATGCCATTGAGCTCTGCTGCTAGCATAGTAAGGAGGTGTGCGGGATTCCTTGTGCGCAGTTACAACGCGGGTGGCCTGGCCAGGCAGGCTTAGGGCGGAGGTGGAGGACCCAACGAGGTTGAGGAGGCAGAAGCAGTGGAGGAACTTCTACATAAAGAGGATTGACGCACAAGTCGTGGGGATGGCAAGACTTGTTCAGCAGACCCTTCTCCATCTCTCACCATAGTTACCCAGTGCTCAGTCAGTGACATTTAATGCCCCTGTCCATGCTTACTGGTCCAAGTATTGGTGGTGAAATGGACCCGGTCACATACAGAGTTTCTCAAGGAAGCGGTGATGTTGTGTGCGACATGCTGGTGTAGCGCAGGCAGACCTTTCTTGGAGAAGTAGTGGCGAGTGGGCATCTGATACTGGGGCACTGCGACGGACATAAGGTCTCGAAAATCCTCTGTGTCCACCAGGCGGAAAGGCAGCATTTCTGTAGCCAAGAGCTTACAGAGGGATAAAGTCAACCTCTTAGCTTTGTCATGGCTCGGAGGAAATGGCCTTTTATTTGTCCACATCTGAGGGACAGAGATCTGGCTGGTGTGTAAAGACAGTGGTGAGTAGGGCGTCCCTGGAAAAATGCAGGTCTGTGAGGAGTGTGCAGGCGGAGACATGATGTTGCCTTCATCCAAAGTTGGTGCTCTCGATGTCTGAGAGAGTTGTACACCAGCACTTGTTTCCCCTTCCAAACCAACTGACGACCTACCAAGCAAACTGCCTGTTGTGGTTAAAGTGGTGGAAGGTCTGCGTGGAAAACCAGTTGTGACAGCTGTCCCCACAGTCATAGAAGATGAATAGCACGCGGAGGAACTTGAAGGGGCAGACAGTGTTTAGCCAGCTCCACCAGGCTGCATTGCAGCACGGTGAGCTTCCGACTCTGACTTATGCTTGTTATTCATGTGACGATTCATGGAAGAAGTTGTCAAACTGGTGAGTTGTTGGCCTCTACTTATAGATTGCCGACAAATCTTACAGATCACATGATTTGGGGGATCCTTTGCAAGGTCAAAAAAGGACCAGGCTAGGCAAGGCTTAGAGGCCATGCGACCTGCATAGCCACCCCGACTTGTGCTCAGAGGCAGAGTTGTGGCTGAGGATGCAGTTGTAGATGTGATTCCAGTACTCCGACTCTGTCCAGGAAGGCGCAAGGTAACTTCGTCGTCAGTCGCATCCTCCTCCACTGCATCTGCTGACCTCCTTGAGTGCGTGAATGTGGGTTGACAGTAAGTGGGATCTAGAACTTCATCATCAAGCGTTGTGTTTGCACTCCCTTCGCCTTCAGACCTAACCTCTTCCTGCCCTGACTGAATAGTTAAGTTGTCATCCCAATCAGCTATCTGCATCTCATCGTCATCAGTATGTTCCTCATTGTCTCCACCAACAGGTGTTACAGTTTGTGAATGAGAGTCTACATTATGCTCAGAAACTTGGTCATCAGGGCCTGAATCTGAGTCACAAAGCTTCTGGGCATCACTGCAGACCATTTCCTGGTCTGTACTCACTGTAGCTTGGGAGCAGACCTCTGATTCCCAGGCTATAGTGTGACTGAACAGCTCTGCAGACTTAGCCATCTCTGTTACACCATACTGTGCAGAGCAGGTGGAGACTTGAGAGCTCGGAGAAGGCAAGTGTAATTCGGATGACAACTCAGAGGACTGTTGTTTTTTGGATGTTGAAGTTGAGGTGGAGGAGAGGGCACTTGTTGGAGCAGTTGAGATCCATTCAAGCATGTTCTTTTTTTTGTGCATCATCTACCTTTGTTACAGTTATTCGGGTCCGTAAATAAGGGAGCACATCGGATTGTCCACGGAAAGTAGGAGACATCTTACTTTTGCTGGAAGATGGCCTATCTTCAGCAGATGTTAATGTAGCTTCCCCACGTTCCACACGGACACAAACTTTTTTTCCTTTTCCAACACGCCTGTTCCCCTTTCCACCAGCATCTGTCCTTTTGCCACTCATTTTGTTAGAGACGAGATTGGCCACTTAAAATGTGGATGCAAAAATTGAGAGGTGGTGTAGATTGCAGAGGTGGTCTAGCTTTATAGACAGCTAAAGAACCAACACTGACTATCACAGACAATTTTTGTATGCCCCTAACAGTGGCAGCACAGTTTGCAAATAAAATAGCGTGGCAAAAGTGTGCAGGTGGGTACAGTGCCCGGGTCCTGTGGGTTAGTGGACAGGAAAGGAACACTAAGTTAGTATTCCAGACAATTTTAGGATGGCAGAAAAAGTGTCAGCTCTTTGGCCAAATAAAAAAGCGTGGCAAAAATGTGCAGGTGGGTACAGTGCCTGGGTTCTGTGGGTCAGTGGACAGGAAAGGAACACTAACTTAGAATTCCAGACACTTTTAGGATGGCAGAAAAAGTGTCAGCTCTTTGGGCAAATAAAATAGCGTGGAAAAACTGGGCAAGTGGGTACAGTACCCGGGTTCTGTGGGTACCAGGACAGTAAAGGAAAACTAAGTTAGTATTCCAGACACTTTTAGGATGGCAGAAAAAGTGTCAGCTCTTTGGGCAAATAAAATAGCGTGGCAAAACTGGGCAGGTGGGTACAGTGCCCGGGTCCTGTGGGTCAGTGGACAGGAAAGGAACACTAACTTAGTATTCCAGACACTTTTAGGATGGCAGCAAAAGTGTCAGCTCTTTGGGAAAATAAAATAGCGTGGCAAAAATGGCCAGCACAGTTTGCAATTAGAATTGTGTATCAAAAATGGACAGGTGTGTACAATGCAGAGGGGGTCTAGCTTTATAGATAGCTGAAGAACCAATACTGACTATCACAGACAATTTTTGTATGCCCCTAACAGTGGCAGCACAGTTTGCAAATAAAATAGCGTGGCAAAAGTGTGCAGGTGGGTACAGTGCCCAGGTCCTGTGGGTCAGTGGACAGGAAAGGAACACTAACTTAGTATTCCAGACACTTTTAGGATGGCAGAAAAAGTGTCAGCTCTTTGGGCAAATAAAATAGTGTGGCAAAACTGGGCAAGTGGGTACAGTACCCGGGTTCTGTGGGTACCAGGACAGTAAAGGAAAACTAAGTTAGTATTCCAGACACTTTTAGGATGGCAGAAAAAGTGTCAGCTCTTTGGGTGTGATACCAATGTGATATGACTGAAAGAATGTGTGATTAGATAGGAATCATAATCAAAAGATAGGAGTGATCCCAGATATTATTTGACCTATCAATAATTCAGTATCAGTGTAAAGCTGTGGAAAAAGAAGCGCAAATAGGGTATTACCCCAATAATATGGGGTGAGGGAGGGGGAGTGAATACTCACCAGATGGAGTTGTGCAAGTCACAACCCCTTTAACAGCATGTGAATTATTGATCCAGGCAGCAGCCACCCGATGGCAGATAACAGAGAATAGTAGAGATAGGTGATAATGCCGCGCCACAGATCACTTCTGGAACAGTAAGATTAACGTATCTTTATTGGCATAGGTCTACGCGTTTCAGGAGCACCGCTCCCTTCCTCAAGACCGTGAAGAACCAAGAGACATCAAATCACTGATGTCTCTTGGTTCTTCACGGTCCTGAGGAAGGGAGCGGTGCTCCTGAAACGCGTAGACCTATGCCAATAAAGATACGTTAATCTTACTGTTCCAGAAGTGATCTGTGGCGCGGCATTATCACCTATCTCTACTATTCTCTGTAATAATTCAGTATCAAAGAGATGTCCTTTGGATGGCCAATATGATGACCAAAGAATACATGTCAAACAGGTTTTGAAGCAGTTTCAAGATAATGAGGAAGTCACATTTACAGTTCCACTTACCGGAAACTTGTGGTTGGCTTAAAGACAGGTTTAAGGAAGCTTGCATATGAAATTTACGGCTCATTGCAATATTTCACTAACACTATGGTCAAACTGTGGTCGGCCAGTTGACAACTGGCTAAATGTGCAGGAAATGTGCAGGAAGCTGCTGGTGCCCACAGCAGTTTGTGGTCAAATTACATGAACATGACTCAGCTGTCACATGCTGGTGACCATTTAAACACAACCTACAAAGTTTTCCTATAAAAATACACCGGACTCGCTTAATGTTAGGGAAACCTTCCAGGACATTGAAGTGTACGTACGCACTGTTCCTGTGATGCAAGATGCCATGTTGATTCCTTATCATTAACTCGAGTTCCCTCCGATGTGAAAGGATTGCTACAACAAACGGTAATGTTGATGCATATTTCTGTTATTGTATAAGATTATAGTTCTAAATGCCTATGTACCATTGATTATATTCATGTGCTATTAAAATAAATAGTATCTTGCTATAAAGAATATTAGTATTCGTGCCTGATTAGGATATCAGTGAGCGCTTCGTAAGTACGGGTTTTCAGCCCCCTTTTTAGTAGAATTTAGCAAGACATAAATTGGCGTAGTCGGCAGGATTACTTCTATAAGAAGTAATTAACGAATTTTTGTAATTTAGAAGTTAAAAACATATATTTGGCAAATTTCCAGATATTTTTCAATCTTTTTGCATAGTGTCAAAATGTTCAGAAAACGTAAGGATAATGTTAAGGAGGTTGTTGTGGAGATCCCCGGCTGGACTGAGGCTCCCTACAATCTTATAGCACATGAATTGGTCAATTGTGGATTGGCAGAACAATGGCAGAATAAGCTCAAGGGTAGTGAGATTACTGATGTTGTTAATGTACTCAGTAGTGTCCCTGTGAAAGCAGGTGATGTAGTGTCTTTAGGACGGCGCATCTGGATTTTGGCAAGTGCATATCGCGAGATGCATGAGCGTAATCTAAAGATGCAGAAGAAATGTTCCCAAATGGAACAAAAGATGATAGAATTAGGTGGCCAGAAAACAGTTCTGGAATGTAATACCAGACTGTTGAAGGATAAATTGGAACATTATCAGAATGTGGCAGAAAAAGCTGCCGTAAAAATTGCTCAAAATAAGTACAAGAAAAGAAGAGGAAAAGTAAATAAAACCAAAGTACATAAAAGTATCGCCTCAGCTTCTGTAAACTGGGATCCCGATACTTGGGATGGGGATGTGTGGGATTCATCTTCATCATCTGATGAGGAGGATTACCATAAAGGGAAGATTCAGGCTAATCCCGTGAGGAGGCGCTTAGAGAGGACAGAGAATGAGATCATCCGGGAACATGTCCGGGATGGTCAGGGGAATCTGCAATATAACGAAGATGGTAATGCCATCACAAATGAGAGAACGATCCCTCATGTAAAAAATCGAGTAACCATTGAAGATTACTCTCAGGGAGAAGTTGATAGCATTTTAACACAGTTTAGACAAAAACCAGGAGAAGGAGAAATTCCCTGGTTGGTCAGGGTGCACGATCTCGGAGGAGGTGGAGTGCACTTTGACGCCGGAGACGTGGCAAAATTTGTCACCATGTCTCGGGACCCAGTAATTCAGAGATCAATAAAAAATTATTTTGTTGATCATAATGAGCATGGTACTCAAAACTTAATCATGATCTTAGCCCATGCTTTTCTGGACAAATACCCATCAGAAGCAGACTTTCCTATCAATGATAAACCTTGGCATACCTTAAAAGATGGTATGGAAAGGCTGAAGGAAGAAGCAATGAGGAATGCTCTTCCTCTTTTGGGAATGGATGATGATTATCTCCAGTACCCATTAACAGCCAGCATAAGAAATAGGCTGGTTAAACATGCTCCTCCAGCATACAAAACAGTTATTTTAACCTTAACTGTAGCGCTGACTGGAGAATCAATCGGTGTAGTTCTAGGGAGGATGAGGGAGTTACAGGATATGGGACAGTGGGATAAATCATCCCCTGGAGGCCATGTTGGTAACAGTAAGCCAAACAATCCTGATTGGAAAAAGAAATCAGTAGGGGAGGCCCCACGGGTGTCTCGCAAAGACATGTTCCAGGCTTTGCTTAAAGCCGGGATCAATAAGGAAAGGATTGATGGAAAGGAGACAGGAGAATTATGGAAGTTGTACAAACAGAAAGTTCTATCTGCAAAGAAAGTGACCACTGCAAATATGGAAGGGGGTTCAAAAACCCCCAAGGTAAAGAAATTAGAGGGAAAAGGGGAAAAAAACCCAAAGAAAGTGTCTTGGGAAGATTTTCAGTCAGTTTATCCATGGGAAGAACTGGCTGCAGCCGTGGCCACAAAGGTCACGGAAGGAAGGGCTAATGCACAGACTGAAGTCTGTGTAAATGAAAGTTCAGAAGGAAGTGATTTACTATAGGTAGCCAGCCAAGCCCCCCTATTGATAAAAAGGGACGAACGTCCCTACGTCAATCTTAGCATACATTGGAAAGGGGGAAATGTTCAAAGAGTCCCAGCTTTGATTGACACAGGGGCAGAGGCTACTTTAATTCATGGAAACCCAGAAAAAATAAAAGGACCTAGAGTAAAAATTGCTGGACTAGGTGGTCAAGTGATCACCGGGGTTCAGACACAGGTAGCTTTGAAGATAGGTAATTTACCTATCAAGAAGTATACGGTGCTGGTAGTTCCTATACCAGAATATATTTTGGGAATTGATGTCCTAAAAGGGATGACTCTTAATCTAACAGAAGGAAAATTCTCCTTTGGGATTAAGTCTTGTCATAAGGAAATGTGACCAGTGGTGGTGGGCAAAGTCAAAATGCCCCCTGTACATGTGCCTCCAGCTACAAAAATGGTAGCTATGAAACAATATCGAATACCAGGAGGTCACAGAGAGATAGGAGAAACCATTAAAGAATTGGTAGAAACTGGGGTAATGCGCCCTACTACTACCGCATGGAATAATCCTGTCTGGCCAGTTAAAAAGAGTGATGGCTCCTGGCGCATGACAGTTGATTATAGGGAGTTAAACAAGAATACTCCTCCCTTGACAGCTGCAGTTCCGGATACAATAACGATTGTGGAAAATATTCAGACTCACTCTGGAACTTGGTATGCAGTAATTGATTTGGCAAATGCTTTCTTTACTATACCTATAGAAGAGAAGGCTCAAGATCAATTTGCATTCACTTGGTTAGGAAGACAATATACCTTTACCAGGTTACCCCAAGGATGGCTACATAGCCCCACAATCTGTCACCGGACGGTGGCAGAGCATTTGGATGGATTTGATCTACCATCAGAAATGCAGATCTCACATTATATCGATGATATAATGATACAAGGACAAGATGAGCAAAGTGTGAAAGATCAATTGACAAAACTGATTGCTCATATGAGAAGTAAAGGATGGGAAATCAATGATGCCAAGGTTCAAGGACCGTCTCAGGTGGTAACATTTCTAGGGATTCAGTGGAACAAGGTGCACAGAGAGATCTTGCCCAATGCCAAACAGAAAATTATTAATTTTCCGGTCCCTAAATCCAAACAGGAGACTCAGTCTTATATTGGATTGTTTGATTTTTGGAGACAACATATCCCTCATTTGGGACAAATGTTGGCTCATTTGTACAAAGTAACGAGGAAAAAATATGAGTTCCACTGGGGAGAGGAACAGCAAAATGTGTTTGAGATGGTCAGGGAAGTGTGGCAAGACATTGAAGGGATTATTCAATCTACCAAGACCACTGTATTTCATGTTGATGCTCATGTCCCTACTAACTCACTTGAACATTTGTTTAATTCAAAAGCAGATAAAGCAGCAACCATCAGACAAGTCAGTCCAACAGTTGACAAGGCAAGGTACAGCTGTTTGGGCACACCAGAAAGAGCGACACCTTATTCCGCAGGTTTAGACCTCAGTACATTGGAAACTGTCGTGGTACCCCCAGGTAAGGTAAAACCAATTTCAACAGGATTGGGTTGCCAGATACCAAAGGATCATTATGGTCAAATAGCCACTCCTAGTTTAGTGTTAAAAGGAGCCATAGTGGTGGGAGGGGTAATAGATGCAGATTATCAGGGAGAAATCAAGGTACTGATGCTAAATTTTGAAAATGAACCTTTGATTTTGGTGAAACACCAGAGGGTTGCTCAGATGTTGATAATCCCAATAAACGTGTCTGAAATAAGAGAAGGAACTGCCCCGGCAGAATTAACAATATGGGGTACTAAAGGTTTTGGATCCTCTAATATTACAAATGTAGGAGCAAAAATATTGATTCAAAACCTCCAAGGACCGCCCTCAGAGTCAGCGGTAATAGCGGTCGGAAAAGATCGTACTTTCCTGATGAGACCAGGAGTGGGGAAGTGGGAATATGTCCCAGAAAAATGTTATTTACGAGAATAATAGTGTATCTTTATTTGCAGAGGGTGTTGTAAATAACCGGAATCCATGGTATCGGTTACTGGGAAGAGCTCGATAGTGATGAGATGGAGAAATTCCTGTGTTTGATGTTTGCCTCTTTGGTCGTTGGATGGACAAGTCTACATCAGGAGGAACCTATAGCGAATAAATTTCTGATGCACCATCACATTTTCAACACACAGATTGCTGGATTTGTACACATTCTTCGGTTAGAGCCACCAGTATCCCTTATCTGGATGTCCTGGTATCGATGGAGGAAATCTTAAAGTAGAAAAGTTGTTCTGATCATCTTGCTGATAAAGACACTCGAAGTGTTCGTCTATAGAATACTACAGTACCCTTTTCCATAGTGGGATGGATCAATCTTCCATGGTGGCAAGGCAATTTGAATGCAACAGTCACCAATTTGCAATATCTGGCTTTTAAGGGAGGAATTTGGGTACCAAGAAATAAGACTGGACTGACTAACCTGGGATTCATCCCTATGGGGAATATAAAAATAAGTTTTGGGACAGCTATAAATACTGTAGATCAGGGGTCGGGAACCTATGGCTCGCGAGCCAGATATGGCTCTTTTGATGGCCGTATCTGGCTCGCAGACAGGGCTCCTACCTGTCTATGGGAAGGATGCATGCACCGCGCTCCATCAGGCCGCAGTGCACGCTGATATTGGTAGTTCTTTGATGGCCTGATAAGCATTGGCGGCAGTGGTGAGCGGCAGGGAGCATGGACTACATTTCCCATAACTCCCTGCATAGCCGCGCCGTCTGCAAGCACGCACCTGCGTCCAGGGCCGGCGTCAGCACCCGGCAAACCCGGGCAAATGCCGGGGCCCTGGAGAGCCAGGGGGGCCCACTCGGCCTCGTCAGTTCTCCTGTCCCTTGGCCGGGGCCCACTCGCCTTTATAGTTCTGCTGCCCCCGGCCGAGTTTTGGGGACCGCAGTCCTCGGCAGCAATCTGCGGCGCCGTTACTTTAAGGCGCGCAGACATCCTGTTTTGAACTTCATCTGTGGGCGGAGCTACCGCCTTCTCAGTCCCACAGATGAAGGAGGCGAGCTTCTGTCCGGCGCTGTGTGGGCCCCCTCTCCACCGTGACCTAATTGGGTAAATGCCCTCCCCGCCTCCCCATTATGGGCCCCGGTGAGCTGCTTCTAACCCCCCAGATGTATGCCCTGCCAATCCCCCCCCGCCGATTCCGCGGGTGCTGGCCCCACCGATTCCGCGGGTGCTGGCCCCGCCGATGCCGCGGGTGCTGGCCCCGCCGATGCCGCGGGTGCTGTACCCGCCGAGCCGTGGGTGCAGGCCCCACAGAGCAGCAGAGTTGTGTGTATTTGTCTGTATGTAGCAGAGTTGTATGTGTTTGTCTGTATGTAGCAGAGTTGTATGTGTTTGTCTGTATGTAGCAGAGTTGTATGTGTTTTTCTGTATGTAGCAGAGTTGTATGTGTTTGTCTGTATGTAGCAGAGTTGTGTGTGTTTGTCTGTATGTAGCAGAGTTGTGTGTGTTTGTATGTAGCAGAGTTGTGTGTGTTTGTCTGTATGTAGCAGAGTTGTGTGTGTTTGTCTGTATGTAGCAGAGTTGTATGTGTTTGTCTGTATGTAGCAGAGTTGTATGTGTTTGTCTGTATGTAGCAGAGTTGTATGTGTTTGTCTGTATGTAGCAGAGTTGTATGTGTTTGTCTGTATGTAGCAGAGTTGTATGTGTTTGTATGTAGCAGAGTTGTATGTGTTTGTCTGTATGTAGCAGAGTTGTATGTGTTTGTCTGTATGTAGGAGAGTTGTATGTGTTTGTCTGTATGTAGCAGAGTTGTATGTGTTTGTCTGTATGTAGCAGAGTTGTATGTGTTTGTCTGTATGTAGCAGAGTTGTGTGTGTTTGTCTGTATGTAACAGAGTTATGTGTGTTTGTCTGTATGTAGCAGAGTTGTGTGTGTTTGTATGTAGCAGAGTTGTGTGTGTTTGTCTGTATGTAGCAGAGTTGTGTGTGCTTGTCTGTATGTAGCAGAGTTGTGTGTGTTTGTCTGTATGTAGCAGAGTTGTGTGTGTTTGTCTGTTTGTAGCAGAGTTGTGTGTGTTTGTCTGATTGTAGCAGAGTTGTGTGTGTCTGTTTGTAGCAGAGTTGTGTGTGTTTGTCTGTATGTAGCAGAGTTGTGTGTGTTTGTCACTTAGTACACAAAGGAGTGTTCCTCTCTGCTGCACTAAGCAACCGCTGGACCTAAACAATAATTCGCTGTGAAATAATAAAATAGATAATTGACATAACTGACAATGCGTTGTGTGACATGTCCAATATTCCAGCTTCTTTCTTCTGCGAATGCCTCAAAGCTGGCATTCTCTCAACATCAGGTGGGAAGAATGCCAGCTTCCAGTCATGCGCAGGAAAAAGAAGAAGCCAGACTGCTAGACTGATGTCATGCATCGCAAGTTCACAATGTAAGTTATTTATTTGATTTTTTTACTGCTAATTACCATTGTTTCAGTCCAGTTGTGGCTTTATACAGCAGGGAGGAGCATTCCTTGCTGTACTAAGTGAACATTGGAGCGATTGATCTGTCAATGGCCCTTTAAACATATTGTACGGCTCTCGCGGAATTATATTTCAAAATATGTGGCGTTTACGGCTCTCTTAGCCAAAAAGGTTCCTGACCCCTGCTGTAGATGCTTTTAAACCCAGCTTAGTGGAAAGGACAATTCATGATATGTTATGGCCTTATGCCAATATGTTCATAAATGGGTCTAGTGAAACTTGTAGTAACATATCGGGAAATGTAATGTGTAATGATTCCTTTGAATATCGAGCAAATGCCAAAACACATGATATTCAAGGGAGCTTTTCAGATAATATTGCTTTTAGTTTTAATATACTGTACAAAAGTAGTGAAAGTGATTATATTTGTGATTCAACGTTTATCTAAACAAACCAAGAAAACAAAATTTGTGGCAAACAATATTTCTTGGTCATGGTATGGTATATTCCGAGTGATCTTCTTCTAGTGAAATACTGATGATGGAAAATAATCCCTGGGATCAAGGACCGATTGTGATACCAATGTGATATGACTGAAAGAATGTGTGATTAGATAGGAATCATAATCAAAAGATAGGAGTGACCCCAGATATTATTTGACCTATCAATAATTCAGTATCAAAGAGATGTCCTTTGGATGGCCAATATGATGACCAAAGAATACATGTCAAACAGGTTTTGAAGCAGTTTCAAGATAATGAGGAAGTCACATTTACAGTTCCACTTACCAGAAACTTGTGGTTGGCTTAAAGACAGGTTTAAGGAAGCTTGCATATGAAATTTACGGCTCATTGCAATATTTCACTAACACTATGGTCAAACTGTGGTCCAGTTGACAACTGGCTAAATGTGCAGGAAATGTGCAGGAAGCTGCTGGTGCCCACAGCAGTTTGTGGTCAAGTTACATGAACATGACTCAGCTGTCACATGCTGGTGACCATTTAAACACAACCTACAAAGTTTTCCTATAAAAATACACCGGACTCGCTTAATGTTAGGGAAACCTTCCAGGACATTGAAGTGTACGTACGCACTGTTCCTGTGATGCAAGAGGCCGAGATGTTGTTTCCTTATCATTAACTCGAGTTCCCTCCGATGTGAAAGGATTGCTACAACAAACGGTAATGTTGATGCATATTTCTGTTATTGAAGAAAAAACAAAAAGCCAGCACCAAATGTGCACTGCGGCACTAAACATTCCAAACTGTACTTATTTTAAAAATTTTGAGATTTTTGGCAAAAAATTGCAATTTCTTGAGCTGCTTCGCCACGTCACGGCAAATCTCATTTGAAGCAGTCCTACACTAAAATATTTTTATAAAATGTGCCATACGGCCTCACATATGAATAGTAGAACTGCTCTTAGCAGCACTCACCTGGTCTATTTCAATCCCGTACCCATGACTGAGTCATGGCTGTGGGCGGGACAGGTCCAAGCAAATGCTGCATGAAGTAAATAGCCTGTGGACAAAGCCTGATGACTTAATGTGAACAGTCACCAACCGCCAAAATCCAGACAGATGGAATACATCCCAAATTGGGGTGCATAGCAAGGTGGAGGTCAACCACCGACCAATTCAATGAAGAAAAAACAAAAAGCCAGCACCAAATGTGCACTGCGGCATTAAGTCATCAGGCTTTGTCCACAGGCTATTTACTTCATGCAGCATTTGCTTGGACCTGTCCCGCCCACAGCCATGACTCAGTCATGGGTACGGGATTGAAATAGACCAGGTGAGTGCTGCTAAGAGCAGTTCTACTATTCATATGTGAGGCCGTATGGCACATTTTATAAAAATATTTTAGTGTAGGACTGCTTCAAATGAGATTTGCCGTGACGTGGCGAAGCAGCTCAAGAAATTGCAATTTTTTGCCAAAAATCTCAAAATTTTTAAAATAAGTACAGTTTGGAATGTTTAGTGCCGCAGTGCACATTTGGTGCTGGCTTTTTGTTTTTTCTTCATTGAATTGGTCGGTGGTTGACCTCCACCTTGCTATGCACCCCAATTTGGGATGTATTCCATCTGTCTGGATTTTGGCGGTTGGTGACTGTTCACATTAAGTCATCAGGCTTTGTCCACAGGCTATTTACTTCATGCAGCATTTGCTTGGACCTGTCCCGCCCACAGCCATGACTCAGTCATGGGTACGGGATTGAAATAGACCAGGTGAGTGCTGCTAAGAGCAGTTCTACTATTCATATGTGAGGCCGTATGGCACATTTTATAAAAATATTTTAGTGTAGGACTGCTTCAAATGAGATTTGCCGTGACGTGGCGAAGCAGCTCAAGAAATTGCAATTTTTTGCCAAAAATCTCAAAATTTTTAAAATAAGTACAGTTTGGAATGTTTAGTGCCGCAGTGCACATTTGGTGCTGGCTTTTTGTTTTTTCTTCATTGAATTGGTCGGTGGTTGACCTCCACCTTGCTATGCACCCCAATTTGGGATGTATTCCATCTGTCTGGATTTTGGCGGTTGGTGACTGTTCACATTAAGTCATCAGGCTTTGTCCACAGGCTATTTACTTCATGCAGCATTTGCTTGGACCTGTCCCGCCCACAGCCATGACTCAGTCATGGGTACGGGATTGAAATAGACCAGGTGAGTGCTGCTAAGAGCAGTTCTACTATTCATATGTGAGGCCGTATGGCACATTTTATAAAAATATTTTAGTGTAGGACTGCTTCAAATGAGATTTGCCGTGACGTGGCGAAGCAGCTCAAGAAATTGCAATTTTTTGCCAAAAATCTCAAAATTTTTAAAATAAGTACAGTTTGGAATGTTTAGTGCCGCAGTGCACATTTGGTGCTGGCTTTTTGTTTTTTCTTCATTGAATTGGTCGGTGGTTGACCTCCACCTTGCTATGCACCCCAATTTGGGATGTATTCCATCTGTCTGGATTTTGGCGGTTGGTGACTGTTCACATTAAGTCATCAGGCTTTGTCCACAGGCTATTTACTTCATGCAGCATTTGCTTGGACCTGTCCCGCCCACAGCCATGACTCAGTCATGGGTACGGGATTGAAATAGACCAGGTGAGTGCTGCTAAGAGCAGTTCTACTATTCATATGTGAGGCCGTATGGCACATTTTATAAAAATATTTTAGTGTAGGACTGCTTCAAATGAGATTTGCCGTGACGTGGCGAAGCAGCTCAAGAAATTGCAATTTTTTGCCAAAAATCTCAAAATTTTTAAAATAAGTACAGTTTGGAATGTTTAGTGCCGTAGTGCACATTTGGTGCTGGCTTTTTGTTTTTTCTTCATTGAATTGGTCGGTGGTTGACCTCCACCTTGCTATGCACCCCAATTTGGGATGTATTCCATCTGTCTGGATTTTGGCGGTTGGTGACTGTTCACATTAAGTCATCAGGCTTTGTCCACAGGCTATTTACTTCATGCAGCATTTGCTTGGACCTGTCCCGCCCACAGCCATGACTCAGTCATGGGTACGGGATTGAAATAGACCAGGTGAGTGCTGCTAAGAGCAGTTCTACTATTCATATGTGAGGCCGTATGGCACATTTTATAAAAATATTTTAGTGTAGGACTGCTTCAAATGAGATTTGCCGTGACGTGGCGAAGCAGCTCAAGAAATTGCAATTTTTTGCCAAAAATCTCAAAATTTTTAAAATAAGTACAGTTTGGAATGTTTAGTGCCGCAGTGCACATTTGGTGCTGGCTTTTTGTTTTTTCTTCATTGAATTGGTCGGTGGTTGACCTCCACCTTGCTATGCACCCCAATTTGGGATGTATTCCATCTGTCTGGATTTTGGCGGTTGGTGACTGTTCACATTAAGTCATCAGGCTTTGTCCACAGGCTATTTACTTCATGCAGCATTTGCTTGGACCTGTCCCGCCCACAGCCATGACTCAGTCATGGGTACGGGATTGAAATAGACCAGGTGAGTGCTGCTAAGAGCAGTTCTACTATTCATATGTGAGGCCGTATGGCACATTTTATAAAAATATTTTAGTGTAGGACTGCTTCAAATGAGATTTGCCGTGACGTGGCGAAGCAGCTCAAGAAATTGCAATTTTTTGCCAAAAATCTCAAAATTTTTAAAATAAGTACAGTTTGGAATGTTTAGTGCCGCAGTGCACATTTGGTGCTGGCTTTTTGTTTTTTCTATATTTCTGTTATTGTATAAGTTTCTATGACTATATTTCTAAATGCCTATGTACCATTGATTATATTCATGTGCTATTAAAATAAATAGTATCTTGCTATAAAGAATATTAGTATTCATGCCTGATTAGGATATCAGTGAGCGCTTCGTAAGTACGGGCTTTCAGCCCCTTTTTAGTAGAATTTAGCAAGACATTGGGCAAATAAAATAGCGTGGCAAAACTGGGCAGGTGGGTACAGTGCCCGGGTTCTGTGGGTTAGTGGACAGGAAAGGAAAACTAAGTTAGTATTCCAGACACTTTTAGGAAGGCAGAAAAAGTGTCAGCTCTTTGGGCAAATAAAATAGCGTGGCAATAGTGTGCAGGTGGGTACAGTGCCCGGGTTCTGTGGGTCAGTGGACAGGAAAGGAAAACTAAGTTAGTATTCCAGACACTTTTAGGATGGCAGAAAAAGTGTCAGCTCTTTGGGCAAATAAAATAGCGTGGCAAAAGTGTGCAGGTGGGTACAGTGCCCGGGTTCTGTGGGTCAGTGGACAGGAAAGGAACACTAACTTAGTATTCCAGACACTTTTAGGATGGCAGAAAAAGTGTCAGCTCTTTGGGCAAATAAAATAGCGTTTTTAAAACTGGGCAAGTGGGTACAGTACCCAGGTTCTGTGGGTTAGTGGACAGGAAAGGAAAACTAAGTTAGTATTCCAGACACTTTTAGGATGGCAGAAAAAGTGTCAGCTCTTTGGGCAAATAAAATAGCGTGGCAAAAGTGTGCAGGTGGGTACAGTGCCCGGGTTCTGTGGGTCAGTGGACAGGAAAGGAACACTAACTTAGTATTCCAGACACTTTTAGGATGGCAGAAAAAGTGTCAGCTCTTTGGGCAAATAAAATAGCGTGTCAAAACTGGGCAGGTGGGTACAGTGGCCGGGTTCTGTGGGCACCAGGACAGGAAAGGAAAACTAAGTTAGTATTCCAGACACTTTTAGAATGGCAGAAAAAGTGTCAGCTCTTTGGACAAATAAAATAGCGTGGCAAAACTGGGCAAGTGGGTACAGTGCCCGGGTTCTGTGGGCACCAGGACAGGAAAGGAAAACTAAGTTAGTATTCCAGACACTTTTAGGATGGCAGAAAAAGTGTCAGCTCTTTGGGCAAATAAAATAGCATGGCAATAGTGTGCAGGTGGGTACAGTGCCCGGGTTCTGTGGGTCAGTGGACAGGAAAGGAAAACTAAGTTAGTATTCCAGACACTTTTAGGATGGCAGAAAAAGTGTCAGCTCTTTGGGCAAATAAAATAGCGTGGCAAAACTGGGCAGGTGGGTACAGTGCCCGGGTTCTGTGGGTCAGTGGACAGGAAAGGAAAACTAATTTAGTATTCCAGACACTTTTAGGATGGCAGCAAAAGTGTCAGCTCTTTGGGCAAATAAAAGAGCTTGGCAAAAGTTTGCAGGTGGGTACAGTGCCCGGGTTCTGTGGGCACCAGGACAGGAAAGGAAAACTAAGTTAGTATTCCAGACACTTTTAGGATGGCAGAAAAAGTTTCAGCTCTTGGGCAAATAAAATAGCGTGGCAAAACTGGGCAGGTGGGTACAGTGCCCGAGTTCTGCGGGTCAGTGGACAGGAAAGGAAAACTAAGTTAGTATCCAGACACTTTTAGGATGGCAGCAAAATGTCAGCTCTTTGGGCAAATACAATAGCGTGGAAAAACTAGGCAGGTGGGTAGAATGATGGGTGCTGTGGGTCAGTGGACAGGAAAGGAAAACTAAGTTAGTATTCCAGACACTTTTAGGATGGCAGAAAAAGTGTCAGCTCTTTGGGCAAATAAAATAGCGTGGCAAAACTGGGCAGGTGGGTACAGTGCCCGGGTTCTGTGGGCACCAGGACAGGAAAGGAAAACTAAGTTAGTATTCCAGACACTTTTAGGTTGGCAGAAAAAGTGTCAGCTCTTTGGGCAAATAAAATAGCGTGGAAAAACTGGGCAAGTGGGTACAGTACCCGGGTTCTGTGGGTTAGTGGACAGGAAAGGAAAACTAAGTTAGTATTCCAGACACTTTTAGGATGGCAGAAAAAGTGTCAGCTCTTTGGGCAAATAAAATAGTGTGGCAAAAGTGTGCACGTGGGTACAGTGCCCGGGTTCTGTGGGTCAGTGGACAGGAAAGGAACACTAACTTAGTATTCCAGACACTTTTAGGATGGCAGCAAAAGTGTCAGTTCTTTGGGCAAATAAAATAGCGTGGCAAAACTGGGCAGGTGGGTACAGTGCCCGGGTGCTGTGGGTCAGTGGACAGGAAAGGAAAACTAAGTTACTATTCCAGGCACTTTTAGGATGGCAGAAAAAGTTTCAGTTCTTGGGCAAATAAAATAGCGTGTCAAAACTGGGCAGGTGGGTACAGTGCCCGAGTTCTGCGGGTCAGTGGACAGGAAAGGAAAACTAAGTTAGTATTCCAGACACTTTTAGGATGGCAGCAAAATGTCAGCTCTTTGGGCAAATACAATAGCGTGGAAAAACTAGGCAGGTGGGTAGAATGATGGGTGCTGTGGGCACCAGGACAGGAAAGGAAAACTAAGTTAGTATTCCAGACACTTTTAGGTTGGCAGAAAAAGTGTCAGCTCTTTGGGCAAATAAAATAGCGTGGAAAAACTGGGCAAGTGGGTACAGTACCCGGGTTCTGTGGGTTAGTGGACAGGAAAGGAAAACTAAGTTAGTATTCCAGACACTTTTAGGATGGCAGAAAAAGTGTCAGCTCTTTGGGCAAATAAAATAGCATGGCAATAGTGTGCAGGTGGGTACAGTGCCCGGGTTCTGTGGGTCAGTGGACAGGAAAGGAAAACTAAGTTAGTATTCCAGACACTTTTAGGATGGCAGAAAAAGTGTCAGCTCTTTGGGCAAATAAAATAGCGTGGCAAAACTGGGCAGGTGGGTACAGTGCCCGGGTTCTGTGGGTCAGTGGACAGGAAAGGAAAACTAATTTAGTATTCCAGACACTTTTAGGATGGCAGCAAAAGTGTCAGCTCTTTGGGCAAATAAAAGAGCTTGGCAAAAGTTTGCAGGTGGGTACAGTGCCCGGGTTCTGTGGGCACCAGGACAGGAAAGGAAAACTAAGTTAGTATTCCAGACACTTTTAGGATGGCAGAAAAAGTTTCAGCTCTTGGGCAAATAAAATAGCGTGGCAAAACTGGGCAGGTGGGTACAGTGCCCGAGTTCTGCGGGTCAGTGGACAGGAAAGGAAAACTAAGTTAGTATCCAGACACTTTTAGGATGGCAGCAAAATGTCAGCTCTTTGGGCAAATACAATAGCGTGGAAAAACTAGGCAGGTGGGTAGAATGATGGGTGCTGTGGGTCAGTGGACAGGAAAGGAAAACTAAGTTAGTATTCCAGACACTTTTAGGATGGCAGAAAAAGTGTCAGCTCTTTGGGCAAATAAAATAGCGTGGCAAAACTGGGCAGGTGGGTACAGTGCCCGGGTTCTGTGGGCACCAGGACAGGAAAGGAAAACTAAGTTAGTATTCCAGACACTTTTAGGTTGGCAGAAAAAGTGTCAGCTCTTTGGGCAAATAAAATAGCGTGGAAAAACTGGGCAAGTGGGTACAGTACCCGGGTTCTGTGGGTTAGTGGACAGGAAAGGAAAACTAAGTTAGTATTCCAGACACTTTTAGGATGGCAGAAAAAGTGTCAGCTCTTTGGGCAAATAAAATAGTGTGGCAAAAGTGTGCACGTGGGTACAGTGCCCGGGTTCTGTGGGTCAGTGGACAGGAAAGGAACACTAACTTAGTATTCCAGACACTTTTAGGATGGCAGCAAAAGTGTCAGTTCTTTGGGCAAATAAAATAGCGTGGCAAAACTGGGCAGGTGGGTACAGTGCCCGGGTGCTGTGGGTCAGTGGACAGGAAAGGAAAACTAAGTTACTATTCCAGGCACTTTTAGGATGGCAGAAAAAGTTTCAGTTCTTGGGCAAATAAAATAGCGTGTCAAAACTGGGCAGGTGGGTACAGTGCCCGAGTTCTGCGGGTCAGTGGACAGGAAAGGAAAACTAAGTTAGTATTCCAGACACTTTTAGGATGGCAGCAAAATGTCAGCTCTTTGGGCAAATACAATAGCGTGGAAAAACTAGGCAGGTGGGTAGAATGATGGGTGCTGTGGGCACCAGGACAGGAAAGGAAAACTAAGTTAGTATTCCAGACACTTTTAGGTTGGCAGAAAAAGTGTCAGCTCTTTGGGCAAATAAAATAGCGTGGAAAAACTGGGCAAGTGGGTACAGTACCCGGGTTCTGTGGGTTAGTGGACAGGAAAGGAAAACTAAGTTAGTATTCCAGACACTTTTAGGATGGCAGAAAAAGTGTCAGCTCTTTGGGCAAATAAAATAGCGTGGCAAAACTGGGCAGGTGGGTACAGTGCCCGGGTTCTGTGGGCACCAGGACAGGAAAGGAAAACTAAGTTAGTATTCCAGACACTTTTAGGTTGGCAGAAAAAGTGTCAGCTCTTTGGGCAAATAAAATAGCGTGGAAAAACTGGGCAAGTGGGTACAGTGCCCGGGTTCTGTGGGTTAGTGGACAGGAAAGGAAAACTAAGTTAGTATTCCAGACACTTTTAGGATGGCAGAAAAAGTGTCAGCTATTTGGGCAAATAAAATAGCGTGGCAAAACTGGGCAGGTGGGTACAGTGCCCGGGTTCTGTGGGCACCAGGACAGGAAAGGAAAACTAAGTTAGTATTCCAGACACTTTTAGGTTGGCAGAAAAAGTGTCAGCTCTTTGGGCAAATAAAATAGCGTGGAAAAACTGGGCAAGTGGGTACAGTACCCGGGTTCTGTGGGTTAGTGGACAGGAAAGGAAAACTAAGTTAGTATTCCAGACACTTTTAGGATGGCAGAAAAAGTGTCAGCTCTTTGGGCAAATAAAATAGTGTGGCAAAAGTGTGCACGTGGGTACAGTGCCCGGGTTCTGTGGGTCAGTGGACAGGAAAGGAACACTAACTTAGTATTCCAGACACTTTTAGGATGGCAGCAAAAGTGTCAGTTCTTTGGGCAAATAAAATAGCGTGGCAAAACTGGGCAGGTGGGTACAGTGCCCGGGTGCTGTGGGTCAGTGGACAGGAAAGGAAAACTAAGTTACTATTCCAGACACTTTTAGGATGGCAGAAAAAGTTTCAGCTCTTGGGCAAATAAAATAGCGTGTCAAAACTGGGCAGGTGGGTACAGTGCCCGAGTTCTGCGGGTCAGTGGACAGGAAAGGAAAACTAAGTTAGTATTCCAGACACTTTTAGGATGGCAGCAAAATGTCAGCTCTTTGGGCAAATACAATAGCGTGGAAAAACTAGGCAGGTGGGTAGAATGATGGGTGCTGTGGGCACCAGGACAGGAAAGGAAAACTAAGTTAGTATTCCAGACACTTTTAGGTTGGCAGAAAAAGTGTCAGCTCTTTGGGCAAATAAAATAGCGTGGAAAAACTGGGCAAGTGGGTACAGTACCCGGGTTCTGTGGGTTAGTGGACAGGAAAGGAAAACTAAGTTAGTATTCCAGACACTTTTAGAATGGCAGAAAAAGTGTCAGCTCTTTGGGCAAATAAAATAGTGTGGCAAAAGTGTGCACGTGGGTACAGTGCCCGGGTTCTGTGGGTCAGTGGACAGGAAAGGAACACTAACTTAGTATTCCAGACACTTTTAGGATGGCAGCAAAAGTGTCAGTTCTTTGGGCAAATAAAATAGCGTGGCAAAACTGGGCAGGTGGGTACAGTGCCCGGGTGCTGTGGGTCAGTGGACAGGAAAGGAAAACTAAGTTACTATTCCAGACACTTTTAGGATGGCAGAAAAAGTTTCAGCTCTTGGGCAAATAAAATAGCGTGTCAAAACTGGGCAGGTGGGTACAGTGCCCGAGTTCTGCGGGTCAGTGGACAGGAAAGGAAAACTAAGTTAGTATTCCAGACACTTTTAGGATGGCAGCAAAATGTCAGCTCTTTGGGCAAATACAATAGCGTGGAAAAACTAGGCAGGTGGGTAGAATGATGGGTGCTGTGGGCACCAGGACAGGAAAGGAAAACTAAGTTAGTATTCCAGACACTTTTAGGTTGGCAGAAAAAGTGTCAGCTCTTTGGGCAAATAAAATAGCGTGGAAAAACTGGGCAAGTGGGTACAGTACCCGGGTTCTGTGGGTTAGTGGACAGGAAAGGAAAACTAAGTTAGTATTCCAGACACTTTTAGAATGGCAGAAAAAGTGTCAGCTCTTTGGGCAAATAAAATAGTGTGGCAAAAGTGTGCACGTGGGTACAGTGCCCGGGTTCTGTGGGTCAGTGGACAGGAAAGGAACACTAACTTAGTATTCCAGACACTTTTAGGATGGCAGCAAAAGTGTCAGTTCTTTGGGCAAATAAAATAGCGTGGCAAAACTGGGCAGGTGGGTACAGTGCCCGGGTGCTGTGGGTCAGTGGACAGGAAAGGAAAACTAAGTTACTATTCCAGACACTTTTAGGATGGCAGAAAAAGTGTCAGCTCTTTGGGCAAATAAAATAGCGTGGCAAAAGTTTGCAGGTGGGTACAGTGCCCGGGTTCTGTGGGTCAGTGGACAGGAAAGGAACACTAACTTAGTATTTCAGACACTTTTAGGATGGCAGCAAAAGTGTCAGCTCTTTGGGCAAATAAAATAGCGTGGCAAAACTGGGCAGGTGGGTACAGTGCCTGGGTTCTGTGGGCACCAGGACAGGAAAGGAAAACTAAGTTAGTATTCCAGACACTTTTAGGATGGCAGCAAAAGTGTCAGCTCTTGGGCAAATAAAATAGCATGGCAAAACTGGGCAGGTGGGTACAGTGCCCAGGTTCTGTGGGTCAGTGGACAGGAAAGGAAAACTAAGTTAGTATTCCAGACACTTTTAGTATGGCAGCAAAAGTGTCAGCTCTTTGGGCAAATAAAATAGCGTGGAAAAACTGGGCAGGTGGGTACAGTGCCCGGGTTCTGTGGGTCAGTGGACAGGAAAGGAAAACTAAGTTAGTATTCCAGACACTTTTAGGATGGCAGAAAACGTGGCAGCTCTTTGGGCAAATAAAATAGCGTGGCAAAAGTGTGCACGTGGGTACAGTGCCCGGGTTCTGTGGGTCAGTGGACAGGAAAGGAACACTAACTTAGTATTTCAGACACTTTTAGGATGGCAGCAAAAGTGTCAGCTCTTTGGGCAAATAAAATAGCGTGGCAAAACTGGGCAGGTGGGTACAGTGCCTGGGTTCTGTGGGCACCAGGACAGGAAAGGAAAACTAAGTTAGTATTCCAGACACTTTTAGGATGGCAGCAAAAGTGTCAGCTCTTGGGCAAATAAAATAGCGTGGCAAAACTGGGCAGGTGGGTACAGTGCCCAGGTTCTGTGGGTCAGTGGACAGGAAAGGAAAACTAAGTTAGTATTCCAGACACTTTTAGTATGGCAGCAAAAGTGTCAGCTCTTTGGGCAAATAAAATAGCGTGGAAAAACTGGGCAGGTGGGTACAGTGCCCGGGTTCTGTGGGTCAGTGGACAGGAAAGGAAAACTAAGTTAGTATTCCAGACACTTTTAGGATGGCAGAAAACGTGGCAGCTCTTTGGGCAAATAAAATAGCGTGGCAAAAGTGTGCACGTGGGTACAGTGCCCGGGTTCTGTGGGTCAGTGGACAGGAAAGGAACACTAACTTAGTATTCCAGACACTTTTAGGATGGCAGCAAAAGTGTCAGCTCTTTGGGCAAATAAAATAGCGTGGCAAAACTGGGCAGGTGGGTACAGTGCCCAGGTTCTGTGGGTCAGTGTACAGGAAAGGAAAACCAAGTTAGTATTCCAGACACTTTTAGGATGGCAGAAAAAGTGTCAGCTCTTTGGGCAAATAAAATAGCGTTTTTAAAAGTGGGCAGGTGGGTACAGTGCCTGGGTTTTGTGGGTACCAGGACAGGAAAGGAAGCCTCACTTTCTATCCCTCCTAATGATGAAATGCAGCAAGAAATTCCCTGAGCTGAGGTACACAGACGCTGTTATCTAAAGCTGTACACAGCGTTTGCATGGACCTGCCTAGCAGCTATGGCTATGAACGCCTGGAAATCAGCCCTGAAAAGGGCTGAAATAAATAGCAGTCCCTAATCCCTACAGCGCTGTGTAGCTTGCACTATGTCTATAGCACACACAGCAGGATCGGCGGCAGCAGCGTGAGCGGTGACTGTCACCCACACGCAGAAGGCAGATAATGGCGGCGACAAGGAAAATGGCCATATTTTATAAGGCAAGGACATGTGACATTCACAGCCTATGACACATGCCTTTGGTTGTCTGGCAAAAATCCACTTAGCTGTGTGTGTGTCTTTGATCGGCTGACATCCTGTCCCGCCCCACTGCACGCGCGCTTAAGAGAAAAAAAAAATGGCAATCGGCATTCTCTCAGCACTACTCCCCATTGAAAATGCATCCCCAGGGTCATGGAACCAAGCATAGGCCAGCATTCACCCATGACACAGCATACCCATAAATATACGGTCCTGGACCGAGTACCCCATAGCCCTGGGCGACACAGAATAATCTGTTTTTTTTTTTATAGAAAGAAAGATTGTAATGAAGATTTCTGTGGTCCAAGCGAAGGTTAAAATGTCATTGAAATGGTTTTCCACTATAAAGTTACACATAACACAATATTTATGGTGTTCCCGGTTAGGTACAATCTAGACAAAATGTGACTTTTATGGCTAAATGTAGAACTCTGGTGCCACACACTTTTTGTTATGCTTTGGATAATGGATTCAAAAATTGTAGAAAGATGATATGAAAAGTCAGTCACCTATTTTTAAGTCTTTAATTTGTTCATCAATTGAGTTTTTATATTAAGTTTTCTTTATATTTTTATCTGTAAGGAGAATACAGCAGATATACATATATTTCATGATTGCTCTGATGTAACAAGAATTGTCAGGTTTTGTCTCAGATGAGCCCATTGCTAATGCAGATTTTGAGTTTTTCCGCAGATGGATCCAGATACCAAAATGCTGGTTGATTCTACACTGGATATGCTGAGGTTACGCAACATGAGGTAATAAAAATCGAACCACTCTCTCCTCTCTCATCGGAATAGGAGAATGAGATGAAGATTTGCAATCGCTGTGGTTCGTAGAGCGGAGGGGGGTAAGATAGTCAAATGTCTATATAGGCAGGAGATCTTTTCTAGTGTGACATGATAAACCTATAAAAGACCGTAGAGTGCATATGAGCCCGGACGGACTCTCTCCTCTTATCAAATGAGCCAGTGGAGATGGAGCCGGAGGAGATGCTTGCACAGGTGCAGACAACTAAGAAGCAGTGAACGGGCCTAAAATTGAGAGTATTTTACCAATGCAGACCAATACCATACTTCCGTGACATTTGTCGCTCCTTGTGTTCTTAAATCCCTACAGGAACAAGTGATTCAAGAAGGAACGGAGTGTAAGGTGCAGGGAGCCAGCCGAATGAGGAAGTTCAGTGGATAACGAGCGGTAAGCTTTCTCTACTCAGTGATGGACCAGGTAACCCATGAACACATGTGACAAAGACCGTTATAAGTGTGGTGGTGGACAAGATATGTGTGACACCAATGCTCAGTACCCAGGTGGCCAGACACACCCAGTCTTGTAAGACCTGTGCTTTATACAAGGTAGAAAAACTAAAAAGACCTCGTAGAAACAAAGCCCTCATCCACTCTACTGCTCCAGAGATTGAAGATTAGACATGTGGTTTATATGAGTTTGTGTTTGTTGTGTGAACTTCTTTTCATGCTTCCTCTGAAACATATCCAGTACCGAAAAAGTTACTACTGAAAAACTTATGATATTGGTGGTATGTAAAAAAAAATGGAGTTACTAAAAAGTTGTAAAAGTACATATTTTACAGCAGAGGTCATTATAGAGATCTTACAGTATCCGGGGATTAGTAGCTTTCCAGACTCCTCACTGTCCACAAAACCGTGGGAATGTGGAAAGACTGAATGAACAGCAAAATGTAACAATCCACAAGATAGTGGTGGACTCTGGCTAATCATGTAATAAATGCTTGTTTTCTTTTTTCTTAATAAGTAGATCTTTATATAAAATACTTTTAATTTAGCACCTAGATCATGATTATATTTCTCACAGATACAGCATGATATCCTGACCAGTTATGTATGAGCCTTATACAACTGCCTATACACAGGGCCGTATTTACCATTAGGCACCCGTGGTCCGGTGCCTAGGGCGGCAGATTGTGAGGGGCGGCACCTTCTGGCACCAAAAAAAAAAATAAAATTTTTTTTTTTTTTACATTTTTTTTTTGTGGCCGCCGAGCACAGGGAGCTGATTGACCCCGGAACTGCCGGCGCCTGCACTTCCGGGGTCACAGGCACGCGCCAATCAGCTCCTTCCTCTCTGCTGCGTCCACTGCTGTGTGGACGTCACATGCAGAGCTCACAGCAGGACGCCGCGGAGGACGCCGTGATGGAAGCCGGTGTCAGAAGAGGATACGCACGTGAGCCAGGAAGATGGCGGCGGGCACTGGAGCAGGTAAGTGGATTCATAAGGAGCGTGGGAGTGTCTCTAATGCAGACCGGAGATCTGCGCATGCGGGGGGGGAGGCGGCTAAGGCAGATACTGAAGGGAGGCAGAGGCTGAGACTGGGGGGAGGCTGGAGGGAGGCAGAGGCTGAGACTGGGGGGGGGCTGGAGGGAGGCAGAGGCTGAGACTGGGGGGAGGCTGGAGGGAGGCAGAGGCTGAGACTGGAGGGAGGCAGTGGCTGAGACTGGGGGGAGGCTGGAGGGAGGCAGAGGCTGAGACTGGAGAGAGGCAGAGGCTGAGACTGGGGGGAGGCTGGAGGGAGGCAGAGGCTGAGACTGGAGGGAGGCAGAGGCTGAGACTGTGGGGAGGCTGGAGGGAGGCAGAGGCTGAGACTGGGGGAGGCTGGAGGGAGGCAGAGGCAGAGACTGGGGGGAGGCTGGAGGGAGGCAAAGGCAGAGACTGGGGGGAGGCTGGAGGGAGGCAGAGGCAGAGACTGGGGGGAGGCTGGAGGGAGGCAAAGGCAGAGACTGGGGGGAGGCTGGAGGGAGGCAGAGGCTGAGACTGGGGGGAGGCTGGAGAGAGGCAGAGGCTGAGACTGGGGGGAGGCTGGAGGGAGGCAGAGGCAGAGACTGGGGGGAGGCTGGAGGGAGGCAAAGGCAGAGACTGTGGGGAGGCTGTGGGGAGGCAGAGGCAGAGACTGGGGGGAGGCTGGAGGGAGGCAGAGACTGGGGGGAGGCTGGAGGGAGGCAGAGGCTGAGACTGGGGGGAGGCTGGAGGGAGGCAGAGGCAGAGACTGGGGGGAGGCTGGAGGGAGGCAGAGGCAGAGACTGGAGGGAGGCAGAGGCTGAGACTGGAGGGAGGCAGAGGCTGAGACTGGGGGGAGGCTGGAGGGAGGCAGAGGCTGAGACTGGAGAGAGGCAGAGGCTGAGACTGGGGGGAGGTTGGAGGGAGGCAGAGGCTGAGACTGGAGGGAGGCAGAGGCTGAGACTGGGGGAGGCTGGAGGGAGGCAGAGGCAGAGACTGGGGGGAGGCTGGAGGGAGGCAGAGGCAGAGACTGGGGGGAGGCTGGAGGGAGGCAGAGGCTGAGACTGGGGGGAGGCTGGAGAGAGGCAGAGGCTGAGACTGGGGGGAGGCTGGAGGGAGGCAGAGGCTGAGACTGGAGGGAGGCTGAGGCTGAGACTGGGGGGAGGCTGGAGGGAGGCAGAGGCAGAGACTGGGGGGAGGCTGGAGGGAGGCAGAGGCAGAGACTGGGGGGAGGCTGGAGGGAGGCTGAGGCTGAGACTGGAGGGAGGCTGAGGCTGAGACTGGTGGGAGGCTGAGGCTGAGACTGGAGGGAGGCTGAGGCTGAGACTTGAGGGAGGCTGAGGCTGAGACTGGAGGGAGGCTGAGGCGGAGACTGGAGGGAGGCTGAGGCTGAGACTGGGGGGAGGCTGGAGGGAGGCAGAGGCAGAGACTGGGGGGAGGCTGGAGGGAGGCAGAGGCAGAGACTGGGGGGAGGCTGGAGGGAGGCTGAGGCTGAGACTGGAGGGAGGCTGAGGCTGAGACTGGAGGGAGGCTGAGGCTGAGACTGAAGGGAGGCTGAGGCTGAGACTTGAGGGAGGCTGAGGCTGAGACTGGAGGGAGGCTGGAGGGAGGCTGAGGCGGAGACTGGGGCAGGCTGAGGCTGGGGGGAGGCAAAGGCTGAGACTGGGGAAGAGAGGCCGATGCTGAGGGAAGATAGAGGCTGATGCTGGGGGAGAGAGGCTGATGCTGGGGGAGTGGGAGAGAGGGGCTAATGCTAGAGACAGAGGACAAGGGATGAGGGATAGTGCAATGACAAAATCGATTGGGTGGGGGGAGTGTAAGGACTCAGAATAAGAGGGGGCAGCATTGGGAGCTCATTGTGAAGAAGGGGCAGCATGTGTGGGATCAGTATGGAGTGGAGCAATGTAGGGGGGTCAATATCAAGAGTGGGGTAGTGTGTGTGTGGGGGGGTCTCAGCATAAGCGTTAGTGTGGTGGTCTTAGCATGAGTGGGGCAACATGAAGGTCTCATTATGGAAAAGAGGAAGGCAGCATTAGGAGCTCATGGAGAGGGACAGCATGCATGGGACATTGTGAGGAGGGGGCAGCATGCATGGGACATTGTGAGAAGGGGGCAACATGCATGGGACACTGAGGAGGGGGCAGCATGCATGAGACATTGTGAGGAGGGGGCAGCATGCATGGGACATTGTGAGAAGGGGGCAGCATTCATGGGACACTAAGGAGGGGGCAGCATGCATGAGACATTGTGAGGAGGGAGCAGCATGCATGGGACATTGTGAGGAAGGAGCAGCATGCATGGGACATTGTGAGGAGGGAACATCAAGCATGAGACATTGTGCGGAGGGAGCAGCATGCATGGGACATTGTGAGGAGGGAGCAGCATGCATGGGACATTGTCAGGCGGGAGCAGCATACATGAGACATTGTGAGGAGGGGGCAGCATGCATGAGACATTGTGAGGAGGGAGCAGCATTCATGGGACATTGTGAGGAGGAAGCAGCATGCATGGGACATTGTGAGGAGGGGCAGCATGCATGGGACATTGTGAGGAGGGAGCAGCATGCATAGGACATTGTGAAGAGGGGGCAGCATGCATGGGACATTGTGAGGAGAGAGCAGCATGCATGGGACATTGTGAGGAGGGGGCAGCATGCATGGGACATTGTGAGGAGGAGGCAGCAAGCATGGGACATTGTGAGGAGGGGGCAGCATGCAAGGGACATTGTGAGGAGGGGGCAGCATGCAAGGGACATTGTGAGGAGGGGGCAGCATGCAAGTGACATTGTGAGGAGGGAGCAGCATGCATGGGACATTGTGAGGAGGGGGCAGCATGCATGGGACATTGTGAGGAGGGGGCAGCATTCATGGGACATTGTGAGGAGGGGGCAGCATTCATGGGACATTGTGAGGAGGGGGCAGCATGCATGGGACATTGTGAGGAGGGGGCAGCATGCATGGGACATTGTGAGGAGGGGGCAGCATTCATGGGACATTGTGAGGAGGGGGCAGCATTCATGGGACATTGTGAGGAGGGGGCAGCATGCATGGGACATTGTGAGGAGGGGGCAGCAAGCATGGGACATTGTGACGAGGGAGCAGCATGCATGGGACATTGTGAGGAGGGGGCAGCATGCATGGGACATTGTGAGGAGGGGGCAGCATGCATGGGACATTGTCCTCACATCATGCTGCTCCCTCCTCACAATGTACAGATGATATTTCATAATCGAGGAAGGTGTGGTGCATATACAGTAGTTTATAAGGGAGGGCAGTGTGGTGTTTATTAGGGGCAGTGTCACAGTCACAGTATATAAGTGGGGACGGTGTGGTGGGAATATTTTATACTCATGCTATGTTTTGATGTGCCTGTGGTGATTCCCATTGGGGGGGGGGGGGTCGTTTCTTATTGATACTTTTTAAAGTGTGCTACAGAGTAGATCTGCCTTAAACAGATGTTGTGTGCGAAAACTCAGTTTTACGTTGTCACTAAGGGGCGCGACCACTTAAAGTGCCTAGGGCAGCATGAAGGCAAAATACAGCCCTGCCTATACAGTATGATAGACATGTGTATTATCCAATTCTAGATCCTAAATCAGTGTCAGGAGCACGTGGTCTCAAGCCGGGAGACTGGGTGATCTTCAAAAGACAAGTGAGAAAGAGCCATGAGTCAAAATCAGATGGGCCAGCTACTCCTAGCCACAGAAAGTTCCATGAAGCTTGAAGGAAAACCCATCTGGAGACAACAGCTGCTGGAAAGAGTCATCATACCAGCAGAATGAGGGTCAAAACACACATAGTGTTGGATTATCTCACATAGGTTCTTATGGAGAATTTCAGGATTGGGGATGATGCATGGGAAATAACCATGATAAAAGAACAATGGGTACAAGAACATTACACAAATAAGGGCTCATGGTGGGAAAAAACATTATCTCACCTGAACAAGCTCATTAGTTTAAGCGTTTAAGTGACTGTTACGGATAACACACACCTGTAGGTAAAGCTGGGTTCACACATAGCAACAGTGACAACGACGTCGCTGTTACGTCACCATTTTCTGACATAACAGCGACCTTGTAAGTCGCTGTTATGATCGCTGCTTAGCTGTCAAACACAGCAGAAGCAGCAGCGATCATAACGACGCTGTGCTACATGTACAGAGAGCAGGGAGCTGCGCTTAGAGCTGGCTCCCTGCACTCCTAGCTACAGTACAAATCGGGTTAATTACCCGATGTGTACTGCAGCTACATGTGCACAGAGCAGGGAGCCGCGCACACTGCTTAGCGCTTGCTCCCTGCTCTCCTAGCTAGAGTACACATTGGGTTAATTACCCGATGTGTACTGCAGCTACATGTGCACAGAGCAGGAGCCGGCACTGGCAGCGAGGGCGGACGCTGGTAACGAAGGTAAATATCGGGTAACCAGGGAAAGGTCTTCCCTTGGTTACCCGATGTTTACCCTGGTTACAGCTTACCGCAGCTGCCAGACGCCGGCTCCTGCTCCCTGCTCGCTTCATTTCGTCGCTCTCTCGCTGTCACACACAGTGATGTGTATGTCACAGTGGGAGAGCGACGACCAAAAAATGAAGCTGGACATTCAGCAACGACCGGCGACCTCACAGCAGGGGCCAGGTCGTTGCTGGATGTCACACACAGCGAGAGCGACGGGACATCGCTGCAACGTCACAGAAAATGGTGACGTAGCAGCGACGTTGCTGTCGTTGTCGCTGTGTGTGACACCACCTTAACTGGCATTGTCTTATTTGTTGATATATGAAGCCATAAAAGTGCTACTGAAAGTAATCAAATCTATGTGTAAGGGAAAATCCTGACAAAGAACTCCTGGTCATGGAATATGGAACCGAGTCAAGAAGAGACTCATTAGTGCTGTGATACTATCAGGTGTATTCAGGTAAGGAATTGTGGTGAAGTCCCGAGGTTGCGGGTATAGCGTTCCTATATACCTCCTGATATATCCAGAATTGGTCATGGAAGAGGGCGAAGGCTTGGCATTGTTTATCTAACTGACAGCTTAAAAAGTGGGAGATACGCATTTAGGCTGATGTGTTAGAGGACCACAGTAGGGTAAGAAAGTTAATAAAGTATTTAGGGGGGACTGTTGAGGAGAGCCATTGGATCAAATACTTAATTAACCTCTGGACTTAGGGGATTGTGAGAAGTGTTACGATTTGCCTTACATAAGTCAGTCATCAGAGATATCCAATATGGTCCCGATGACGTCATAGACCCTCCCATCAGCATCACTGTAGATCTGCCCTGATGATGTCACAGACCCTCCCATCAGCATCACCATGGATCCGCCCAATGACGTCATAGACCCGCCCATCAGCATCACCGCAGATCCGCCCAGATGACATCATAGACCTGCCCGTCAGCATCACCGCAGATCCACCCAGATGACATCATAGATGACATCTCCCAGTACCTTCCTGCACGCAACCTCAGATCCTCACAAGATCTCCTTCTCTACTTCCCTCTTATCTCCTCTTCACACAATCGCGTACAAGATTTCTCCCGTGCCTCCCCCATACTCTGGAATGCTCTACCTCAGCATATCAGACTCTCCCCTACCGTGGAAAGCTTCAAGAGGAACCTCAAGACCCACCTCTTCCAGCAAGCCTACAACCTACAATAGCCCTTTGTCCAGTACATCACTGCGCAACCAGCTCTGTCCTCACCTATTGTACCATCACCCATTCCCTATAGACTGTGAGCCCTCGCGGGCAGGGTCCTCTCTCCTCCTATACCAGTCTGTTTTGTACTGTTAATGATTGTTGTACGTATACCCTTTTTAACTTGTAAAGCGCCATGGAATAAATGGCGCTATAATAATAAATAATAATAATAATAATAGACCTGCCCATCAGCATCACCATGGATGTGCCATTTTTCTAACCCATGAACTGTCCCACTAAATGGGCATATCCAAACATGTCTACTCCCCTAGCCTATATAAGATGCACTTATAAAGCACTTTGTCTCTCTTGGGCCATTTTGCTCTGATCAAGAAGAGAGTTCACATCTGACCCTTTTTCCAGCGTAAATTCTTTTAAGCATGCACTTGATCCACACCAATTAGGTCAGGCAGTAGGCAACGTGTGAACTCTGGCAATACAGCATTTGCAAAAATTTCACATAACATTTTTTTGCATGATATGTATATTTTTATTTCACAACTTTTGTATGTCATTGTGTGAGAATACAATATATATTTTTCTATATATACAATATATATCTATATATATATACATACACTGTACATTTATATATATATACACATATATATATTTATATATATGTATATGTATATATATATATATATATGTACAGTATATATATATATATATACATATATATATATATATATATATATATATATACTGTATATATTGTGACGTATCAACCGACTGTATTACAAAGGCCCGGTATGTTTTGCAGAAGCATGGGTGCTCTGCAATGTGACGTTGGCTGGGACCTGTGGTTCCATAGGATTGCATTACATGCAGAGCCATGGAAGGGTGTGTGATGCTGATTACACACTCCTTACCACCTGTGGGTGTGGCTCCAGGGGTTACAGCAATCCTGTCTCTGACCCTAGGTGGAGTGTGTCTAGGGCAGTCTAGATAGAGACTAGCTCCAGACGTCCAGTGTGTGGACTGGAAACAAGTGAGAGCAGAGCCGGGAGCTCTGGGTGTATCAGCCTGTGTGGAGGCTGAACACAAGCCTCTGATATTGAGGAGTCTGAGGTGAGTGCAGCCAAGCCAGGCCAGGGCTGTAGGGCCGAATCTCTCCAGGAGGAGAGACAGACAGGGGTCTGCAGAGGGCCCTGGGTGCTGGAAGGAACCTTGGCTAGAGTTGTACGCTGGCAGGAGCCAGAGAGAGGGGAAGTTGCTAAAACTTCCATTATGGACTTATTGTTTATGTTTGAGGGCAGTTTATGCTGAGTGTTTTTAAATAAACTGCTGGATTTTCTATGAAGAGACTGTGTACGTGTGTTGGTGAAGCTACCTCACATCGCTGCAAGCGAGTGGAACCCCCACGTTGCAGGGTGCAACGTTACATATGGTGGAGAATGCGTGCATGCGGTCTGGTTGCTAGGGGCAACGCAGCCTGGTTGCTGAGAGTAACGGTCTAGGACGTATTCCTCTGGATACAAGTGGTTTCCGGTGGATCGGCGGGTCCACGAAAACGTTTGTCTGCGCATTCAAGCAGCTGGCGGTGGATCGGCGGGTCCACGAACAGTGACAGCGCTCTCAAGCACCTGGCGGTGAATCAGTGGGTCTGCAGGGTTCTGTACTGCAGTGGCGAGAGACCAGTGACTGGAGGTTCCAGACCAGCCGGAATTGTGAGGCCCTGCTTGGTGAGCAGTGATACACCACAGGCTAGAGATCCTGGTTGTACGGGCTGTACAACCCGGAAAGGTTAGTGGTTCTCTAACCCCCCCTGTCTTTGACCACCGGGTATTACCCATTGGAGCACCCCTCCTGTTCCTCTTCTCGTTGCAGCATGGAGGGGCTCCTGAACCAGCTGCTGCAGAGCCAGCAGCACCAACAGCATGTGCCAGGAGGTCCAGTGACAGCAGTGGGGGCTGAATGCCAAAAAGAGGGAATGGTCCCTGCGGACGTTGTGGAGGAGCTGTACCAGTCCCTGGTCCAGGGACAGCAGGAGCTGTCAGTGTGTAGCGATGTCGCAGCCATGGACCAGTTTGAGCGTTCCCTTCGGGGCCCAGTATGGACACTAGGTGCCCAGGGAGATAAGGGCGAACGGTGTGAACTGGGGGCTAAGGACATTGCATGGAGACACCAAAAGGGGGCGGAGTCCCAAAAAGGGGTGGTTGCCCAAAAGGGGGCGGAGTCCCAAAAAGGGGTGGTTGCCCAAAAGGGGGGTGGAGCATTCACAAGCCGAACAGGCGGACTATAGCAAGGGGCAATGGGATTCGCCTTACCTATGTCCTACCTGCAGTATAGGCTATCCATCCGATGTGAGGCCACAGAAGTGCTCTGTGGACCTGAATGGGCTACGTGTGTCTGGTCTGTTAGAACCGGGGAGCCGGCTGACCTTAGTGAGACCCATGCCCAATCTTCATTTTATGGATGGTAGGACAATAGAAGGAAGCTATGTGCATGGGACCACTAAAGAATATCCTCTGGCCAGAGTGATGATTCAGACGCCCGACCGTATGGGGCGCCCAGACGTGGGTGTGGTTCGGGATTTGATCTATCCCATTATCATAGGACAGGACTTTGAGTTGTTTAAGGACTTATGGAAGACAGAGGCCGGGACCGATTACACCGGAATGAGTCGGCCCCCGCCTAAGACAGCCTGTTTACCGTATGAGGTTAAAAGGGGTCCTTGTTGTGCAGTTATGTGTGGTAAGGAGGCGATAGCACCTCCTACAATTGACTGTCCTAAGTTAGGGGTGACCAAAGAAAATGATGGACGGACCCAAGTTAGTGACGTGACGTCTCCAAAGGGAAGTGACAGTCTGATCACTAAAACCCAAGTAGTTTCAGGGGAGGAGACTGACACCTGGTTAAGCGGGGACGTGTTAGTCCAGGACACCAGGGGGAGTGATGATGACTCCAATAAAGACACTGACTCTAGAAAGGGGACAAACGAGTACAGTGAGGTACAGATGAGCGAGAAGGGTAAAACATCCTCTCGACGCCGAAGACGTAATAAGCGCCGAGAGGGGGCACAGTGTATGCCGTCTGAGGGTGCAGAGAAAGTGACATGCCTGGGTAATGAAGACATGGTGCCAGGAACAACTGCTATGGTAGAGTCAGACGGTGATATCCTACAAAAGAAAGAGGAATCAGAAACTGACCTGACACATTGTGACTTCAGAAATCAGCAGGCTGCAATTGCAGGGAAGGGGCCCACCAAGGCCGTAATGGTGGTGGTCTCTATGATTTCCAAGTGTGAAGCTGATTGTTTGTCACGTGAGAGTGGTATAGGAAATGGAATCCTAGAGAGTGAGGGAGGAGGAATAATCCACAACAGTCACAGTGAGCAGACTGATGAACTACCTGGTGCTGGGGAGGATGACAGCGAATTCAGCCCCAAATCTCCAGAAGGAACAGAGTGACATGTTGAAGGGTGTGACACCAAGGCTGAGGGTGACACGGCAGAGACCCCAGAGGAAGTTGAAGGTAATGCAGTGAAAACCCAAGAAACAGCTGGCGCTGAAGTGAAGAGAGCCTCTGAGGAGGTGAAGTCTGGACCAGAGGTCTCATCCAGGACTGAGAGCTTGCCAGACCTGCTTGGTAAAACCAAGATGGAGGATATAGAGAAGGTCGTGGGTAAGAAGAGTAAGAAACCCAAAGGTTCTGAAGCTGAGGCGGGTACACTGGCAAGCGGTGACGTGCTGCCAGACAAACCGATAAATCGGGACAACAGTGGTCCGTGCGATGAAGCCATGGAGAAGGAGCCGACCCCAGAGTTGAAAGCTGAATTCTCTCCCACTTCTGAGCAAGCTGACGAGCCACCTATCTGTGAGGCGGCTGAAGGTGAAGCAGCTGAGACCCAAGAGAGGGGTGACTATGACTAAGTTGCACCCCATGGAACGGCCGGAGGTGTAGAGGTGAAAGAGGCCTCGGAAATAGTGTGTCGTAAACCAGAGAGGTCCGCAGGTGAAGACTCATTCAAGAGGATGAGCAACGGCTATCTGAAACACGAAACACTTCTTAGCCAGGCTACTGAGAGTCGAGTAAGGGAGTTGGAGAAAGAAGTGGCTGAGCTCCGACGTCACTTGGCAGAGTACCAGTCCAGGTCCCAGGTAGCCTTGGAGCAGATGGAGCAGCGAGTGTCAATCTTAACCAAACTTGTTGAAGCAGGGGAGGCCCAAAGAGAGCTGTCTCTGGAAGCTAAACTGGACAAGCATGTGGAAGCGGCAGGGATGAATGAGACTTCTGTAGTCAAGTGTGTGGAGACACGGGGCTCAGTGGGCGCTCTCGTCCACTAAAACCCGCCGCCTTTAGAAAGACAGCGTGACTCAGGGCTCATCCCAACTGAACACCGGCCTCCTTAACCGTGGGCGTAACACTACTCAGACAACACAGGGTTAGGGAACCACAATAATTAGACTTTATTGGATCCCCAAACAATTAACGGCACATAACGCATAACCAGCAAAACACACAAATGTAACAGGCAACAGAGTCTCACCCTTCCGCTGGCTCACCAGGGATTTAGAATGTCCATGCCTCACAGGTTCCAAGCTGTCTGAGGTCTGCAAAGTCTGTAACAGGTGACTGAACTGTCCCAACCTGAGTGTCCTCCTTAGGTAGTCCTGGTTTGATGATAAAATCCTGGCAGCCGGAGTCGAAATCCCTAGGCTGTGGATATGGTCTCCAACCGGGTCCGGAGTCCCTAGATTGAAGCCATAAGATATCCTGATCCTCTAGTCAGCTCCAAAGAGCTTAGACTGGATCCATCAGCATCCGTCAACAACACCTGGTGGCTTAAAGAAGTCCTTTTTATAGCCACAACCTTCCACTTGGATACACTGCGTCCTCATCGATTGGTTGGACAAGATCGCTTCTCCCATTGGAGGAATTTCAAGCTGCATGGACAATGTTCATTTAAATGATGTGCATAGAAAGACTGAGGGTGTACATGTAAACTGGGAGTCACCGACTAGACAATGGCTACTAAGGTAATTACATTATCAATACACAACTACAATACAATGGTTACTGGAAATGTCTGGAGAACAATCAATGAGGGACTTCTTCCCCCCCCCCTCTATAGACAATCTATCATGCTGTCTGGCTGGATTTTAAGAAACTTTAACCCATGAGAGTCCATGTCGTCACAAAGTGCATGGTGGATATACCTGAGGACTTAAGAGAAGCGTGTGCCATCGAGTGCATGCATGACGACTTTAAGAGAGCTGTGGAAGCGTGTGAGGTTTACTGTACCCCAGAGGCTGAACAGTTAGTGATATTGTCCACCAGTAAAATTACTGGGCAGCGGGTGGCTATTCTAAAGGACATGCACTTCAGATGTGTTCGTATGAAGTGGCAGGTCCAGCTGCAAAATGAGGAAGCCACTAGACAGCTAGAGTATAAAAGGAAAGCGCAGAGTCTGGCGGAAAATATCGTCCAAGTACCCTGGGCTCTGGTGGGGAGAGTCATTGGAAGAACCGGACGAGTCATGCAAGACATGGTGAATAAGTCGGGATTGGTGAGATTAAGAATCCCTGCTGTTAATGAGAGCAAGAAACCCAGGGAAGCTGGTATGGTTCCGATCGTCTGTGTCGGGACTGTAGAGAGTCTTGGAAACATTCGAAGCCTTCTTGGATATCGGGTACACCATGTACGTGACATGGAGCGGTTGAGGCAAGAAAACCTGAAAATTGAGGAGCAGCTTCGCCAACTGTGTGGGGGACAGCAGCCGTCTTCTCCCCATTGTTCAGAGGAAAGAAGTGGAAGATGGCGTGTCGGTCCAGTAGTTAAGACACGCGATAAAAGGAATCGCCGACAGAGAAGTACCCTGCGATGTACTGTAGATATTGGCCGCTATGAGCTTAGCGTTCCCGACAGTAGCCCTGAGGGTACACGAGTAAGCCTAGGTTCGGACAAGACTGTAGGTTTGACTGAGGACGTGTCTCTCTACTACTGTGACCCTGGGAGGGGGTCAGGGAGAGAACGGTCCAGAAAGGGGACGTCCTTTAACTCTAGGTTGATACGACAGGGTTTGGTGACAGTGTCGGGCGATGTCTCAGGGACTTCTGCTCTTGGGCACCTTGGACGGCCCTCTCGACTGGTGGGGCATGGCGGCGGGGATACCCTGTCTCGCGGTCCCAGGTCGTTGGCAAGTGTTCTCCCCTACGGGTTTGAACAGAGGGGGAGGGTATTTGACGTATCAACCGGCTGTATTACAAAGGGCTGGTATGTTTTGCAGAAGCATGGGTGCTCTGCAATGTGACGTTGGCTGGGACCTGTGGTTCCATAGGATTGCATTACATGCAGAGCCATGGAAGGGTGTGTGATGCTGATTACACACTCCTTACCACCTGTGGGTGTGGCTCCAGGGGTTACAGCAATCCTGTCTCTGACCCTAGGTGGAGTGTGTCTAGGGCAGTCTAGATAGAGACTAGCTCCAGACGTCCAGTGTGTGGACTGGAAACAAGTGAGAGCAGAGCCGGGAGCTCTGGGTGTATCAGCCTGTGTGGAGGCTGAACACAAGCCTCTGATATTGAGGAGTCTGAGGTGAGTGCAGCCAAGCCAGGCCAGGGCTGTAGGGCCGAATCTCTCCAGGAGGAGAGACAGACAGGGGTCTGCAGAGGGCCCTGGGTGCTGGAAGGAACCTTGGCTAGAGTTGTACGCTGGCAGGAGCCAGAGAGAGGGGAAGTTGCTAAAACTTCCATTATGGACTTATTGTTTATGTTTGAGGGCAGTTTATGCTGAGTGTTTTTAAATAAACTGCTGGATTTTCTATGAAGAGACTGTGTACGTGTGTTGGTGAAGCTACCTCACATCGCTGCAAGCGAGTGGAACCCCCACGTTGCAGGGTGCAACGTTACATATGGTGGAGAATGCGTGCATGCGGTCTGGTTGCTAGGGGCAACGCAGCCTGGTTGCTGAGAGTAACGGTCTAGGACGTATTCCTCTGGATACAAGTGGTTTCCGGTGGATCGGCGGGTCCACGAAAACGTTTGTCTGCGCATTCAAGCAGCTGGCGGTGGATCGGCGGGTCCACGAACAGTGACAGCGCTCTCAAGCACCTGGCGGTGAATCAGTGGGTCTGCAGGGTTCTGTACTGCAGTGGCGAGAGACCAGTGACTGGAGGTTCCAGACCAGCCGGAATTGTGAGGCCCTGCTTGGTGAGCAGTGATACACCACAGGCTAGAGATCCTGGTTGTACGGGCTGTACAACCCGGAAAGGTTAGTGGTTCTCTAACCCCCCCTGTCTTTGACCACCGGGTATTACCCATTGGAGCACCCCTCCTGTTCCTCTTCTCGTTGCAGCATGGAGGGGCTCCTGAACCAGCTGCTGCAGAGCCAGCAGCACCAACAGCATGTGCCAGGAGGTCCAGTGACAGCAGTGGGGGCTGAATGCCAAAAAGAGGGAATGGTCCCTGCGGACGTTGTGGAGGAGCTGTACCAGTCCCTGGTCCAGGGACAGCAGGAGCTGTCAGTGTGTAGCGATGTCGCAGCCATGGACCAGTTTGAGCGTTCCCTTCGGGGCCCAGTATGGACACTAGGTGCCCAGGGAGATAAGGGCGAACGGTGTGAACTGGGGGCTAAGGACATTGCATGGAGACACCAAAAGGGGGCGGAGTCCCAAAAAGGGGTGGTTGCCCAAAAGGGGGCGGAGTCCCAAAAAGGGGTGGTTGCCCAAAAGGGGGGTGGAGCATTCACAAGCCGAACAGGCGGACTATAGCAAGGGGCAATGGGATTCGCCTTACCTATGTCCTACCTGCAGTATAGGCTATCCATCCGATGTGAGGCCACAGAAGTGCTCTGTGGACCTGAATGGGCTACGTGTGTCTGGTCTGTTAGAACCGGGGAGCCGGCTGACCTTAGTGAGACCCATGCCCAATCTTCATTTTATGGATGGTAGGACAATAGAAGGAAGCTATGTGCATGGGACCACTAAAGAATATCCTCTGGCCAGAGTGATGATTCAGACGCCCGACCGTATGGGGCGCCCAGACGTGGGTGTGGTTCGGGATTTGATCTATCCCATTATCATAGGACAGGACTTTGAGTTGTTTAAGGACTTATGGAAGACAGAGGCCGGGACCGATTACACCGGAATGAGTCGGCCCCCGCCTAAGACAGCCTGTTTACCGTATGAGGTTAAAAGGGGTCCTTGTTGTGCAGTTATGTGTGGTAAGGAGGCGATAGCACCTCCTACAATTGACTGTCCTAAGTTAGGGGTGACCAAAGAAAATGATGGACGGACCCAAGTTAGTGACGTGACGTCTCCAAAGGGAAGTGACAGTCTGATCACTAAAACCCAAGTAGTTTCAGGGGAGGAGACTGACACCTGGTTAAGCGGGGACGTGTTAGTCCAGGACACCAGGGGGAGTGATGATGACTCCAATAAAGACACTGACTCTAGAAAGGGGACAAACGAGTACAGTGAGGTACAGATGAGCGAGAAGGGTAAAACATCCTCTCGACGCCGAAGACGTAATAAGCGCCGAGAGGGGGCACAGTGTATGCCGTCTGAGGGTGCAGAGAAAGTGACATGCCTGGGTAATGAAGACATGGTGCCAGGAACAACTGCTATGGTAGAGTCAGACGGTGATATCCTACAAAAGAAAGAGGAATCAGAAACTGACCTGACACATTGTGACTTCAGAAATCAGCAGGCTGCAATTGCAGGGAAGGGGCCCACCAAGGCCGTAATGGTGGTGGTCTCTATGATTTCCAAGTGTGAAGCTGATTGTTTGTCACGTGAGAGTGGTATAGGAAATGGAATCCTAGAGAGTGAGGGAGGAGGAATAATCCACAACAGTCACAGTGAGCAGACTGATGAACTACCTGGTGCTGGGGAGGATGACAGCGAATTCAGCCCCAAATCTCCAGAAGGAACAGAGTGACATGTTGAAGGGTGTGACACCAAGGCTGAGGGTGACACGGCAGAGACCCCAGAGGAAGTTGAAGGTAATGCAGTGAAAACCCAAGAAACAGCTGGCGCTGAAGTGAAGAGAGCCTCTGAGGAGGTGAAGTCTGGACCAGAGGTCTCATCCAGGACTGAGAGCTTGCCAGACCTGCTTGGTAAAACCAAGATGGAGGATATAGAGAAGGTCGTGGGTAAGAAGAGTAAGAAACCCAAAGGTTCTGAAGCTGAGGCGGGTACACTGGCAAGCGGTGACGTGCTGCCAGACAAACCGATAAATCGGGACAACAGTGGTCCGTGCGATGAAGCCATGGAGAAGGAGCCGACCCCAGAGTTGAAAGCTGAATTCTCTCCCACTTCTGAGCAAGCTGACGAGCCACCTATCTGTGAGGCGGCTGAAGGTGAAGCAGCTGAGACCCAAGAGAGGGGTGACTATGACTAAGTTGCACCCCATGGAACGGCCGGAGGTGTAGAGGTGAAAGAGGCCTCGGAAATAGTGTGTCGTAAACCAGAGAGGTCCGCAGGTGAAGACTCATTCAAGAGGATGAGCAACGGCTATCTGAAACACGAAACACTTCTTAGCCAGGCTACTGAGAGTCGAGTAAGGGAGTTGGAGAAAGAAGTGGCTGAGCTCCGACGTCACTTGGCAGAGTACCAGTCCAGGTCCCAGGTAGCCTTGGAGCAGATGGAGCAGCGAGTGTCAATCTTAACCAAACTTGTTGAAGCAGGGGAGGCCCAAAGAGAGCTGTCTCTGGAAGCTAAACTGGACAAGCATGTGGAAGCGGCAGGGATGAATGAGACTTCTGTAGTCAAGTGTGTGGAGACACGGGGCTCAGTGGGCGCTCTCGTCCACTAAAACCCGCCGCCTTTAGAAAGACAGCGTGACTCAGGGCTCATCCCAACTGAACACCGGCCTCCTTAACCGTGGGCGTAACACTACTCAGACAACACAGGGTTAGGGAACCACAATAATTAGACTTTATTGGATCCCCAAACAATTAACGGCACATAACGCATAACCAGCAAAACACACAAATGTAACAGGCAACAGAGTCTCACCCTTCCGCTGGCTCACCAGGGATTTAGAATGTCCATGCCTCACAGGTTCCAAGCTGTCTGAGGTCTGCAAAGTCTGTAACAGGTGACTGAACTGTCCCAACCTGAGTGTCCTCCTTAGGTAGTCCTGGTTTGATGATAAAATCCTGGCAGCCGGAGTCGAAATCCCTAGGCTGTGGATATGGTCTCCAACCGGGTCCGGAGTCCCTAGATTGAAGCCATAAGATATCCTGATCCTCTAGTCAGCTCCAAAGAGCTTAGACTGGATCCATCAGCATCCGTCAACAACACCTGGTGGCTTAAAGAAGTCCTTTTTATAGCCACAACCTTCCACTTGGATACACTGCGTCCTCATCGATTGGTTGGACAAGATCGCTTCTCCCATTGGAGGAATTTCAAGCTGCATGGACAATGTTCATTTAAATGATGTGCATAGAAAGACTGAGGGTGTACATGTAAACTGGGAGTCACCGACTAGACAATGGCTACTAAGGTAATTACATTATCAATACACAACTACAATACAATGGTTACTGGAAATGTCTGGAGAACAATCAATGAGGGACTTCTTCCCCCCCCCCTCTATAGACAATCTATCATGCTGTCTGGCTGGATTTTAAGAAACTTTAACCCATGAGAGTCCATGTCGTCACAAAGTGCATGGTGGATATACCTGAGGACTTAAGAGAAGCGTGTGCCATCGAGTGCATGCATGACGACTTTAAGAGAGCTGTGGAAGCGTGTGAGGTTTACTGTACCCCAGAGGCTGAACAGTTAGTGATATTGTCCACCAGTAAAATTACTGGGCAGCGGGTGGCTATTCTAAAGGACATGCACTTCAGATGTGTTCGTATGAAGTGGCAGGTCCAGCTGCAAAATGAGGAAGCCACTAGACAGCTAGAGTATAAAAGGAAAGCGCAGAGTCTGGCGGAAAATATCGTCCAAGTACCCTGGGCTCTGGTGGGGAGAGTCATTGGAAGAACCGGACGAGTCATGCAAGACATGGTGAATAAGTCGGGATTGGTGAGATTAAGAATCCCTGCTGTTAATGAGAGCAAGAAACCCAGGGAAGCTGGTATGGTTCCGATCGTCTGTGTCGGGACTGTAGAGAGTCTTGGAAACATTCGAAGCCTTCTTGGATATCGGGTACACCATGTACGTGACATGGAGCGGTTGAGGCAAGAAAACCTGAAAATTGAGGAGCAGCTTCGCCAACTGTGTGGGGGACAGCAGCCGTCTTCTCCCCATTGTTCAGAGGAAAGAAGTGGAAGATGGCGTGTCGGTCCAGTAGTTAAGACACGCGATAAAAGGAATCGCCGACAGAGAAGTACCCTGCGATGTACTGTAGATATTGGCCGCTATGAGCTTAGAGTTCCCGACAGTAGCCCTGAGGGTACACGAGTAAGCCTAGGTTCGGACAAGACTGTAGGTTTGACTGAGGACGTGTCTCTCTACTACTGTGACCCTGGGAGGGGGTCAGGGAGAGAACGGTCCAGAAAGGGGACGTCCTTTAACTCTAGGTTGATACGACAGGGTTTGGTGACAGTGTCGGGCGATGTCTCAGGGACTTCTGCTCTTGGGCACCTTGGACGGCCCTCTCGACTGGTGGGGCATGGCGGCGGGGATACCCTGTCTCGCGGTCCCAGGTCGTTGGCAAGTGTTCTCCCCTACGGGTTTGAACAGAGGGGGAGGGTATTTGACGTATCAACCGGCTGTATTACAAAGGGCTGGTATGTTTTGCAGAAGCATGGGTGCTCTGCAATGTGAAGTTGGCTGGGACCTGTGGTTCCACAGGATTGCATTACATGCAGAGCCATGGAAGGGTGTGTGATGCTGATTACACACTCCTTACCACCTGTGGGTGTGGCTCCAGGGGTTAAAGCAATCCTGTCTCAGACCCTAGGTGGAGTGTGTCTAGGGCAGTCTAGAGAGAGACTAGCTCCAGACGTCCAGTGTGTGGACTGGAAACAAGTGAGAGCAGAGCCGGGAGCTCTGGGTGTATCAGCCTGTGTGGAGGCTGAACACAAGCCTCTGATATTGAGTCTGAGGTGAGTGCAGCCAGGCCAGGGCTGTAGGGCCGAATCTCTCCAGGAGGAGAGACAGACAGGGGTCTGCAGAGGGCCCTGAGTGCTGGAAGGAACCTTGGCTAGAGTTGTACGCTGGCAGGAGCCAGAGAGAGGGGAAGTTGCTAAAACTTCCATTATGGACTTATTGTTTATGTTTGAGGGTAGTTTATGCTGAGTGTTTTTAAATAAACTGCCGGAATTTCTATGAAGAGACTGTGTACGTGTGTTGCCGAAGCTACCTCACACCGCTGCGAGTGGAACCCCCACGTTGCAGGGCGCAACGTTACAATATATATACTGTATATATTGTATTCTCACATTAGAAAAGTATATATATATATATATATATATATATATATATATACACAGTGGAACCTCAGTTTACAAGTAACTTGGTAGGCGAGTATTTCGCTATACGAGCAAAGCTTGCTGTAAATTTGAAACTCAGTTTACGAACAAGCTTTGCGGTACGAGCAAATACTCACCGCACCCACTTCCGGTTCCGTACTTTAACTGCGCTCTGACCCGCTTTTGCAGTCCACACAAACTGCACAAATCCAGACAAACACGCACGCACATACACATATTATGCTCACCTTACCTTCCGTCCCATCGCCGGTCTCATGGTGTGTATTGGGTAACCATCGCGACGATGGAGGAACTTCCGCTGTCAGCTGCTACTCAAAGGCAGCACGCTGGCCAATCAGAGGCAAGCGGCTCCTGCCTTTGATGTTAGTGCTCTGGCAGCGGAAGCTCCAGCATCGGTCACGATGGTTACCAGATACGCATCCTGTACCGGCAAACTACAAGAACCAGGAGTCCGGCGATGGAACGGAAGGTAAGGTGAGCATAATATGTGTGTCTGCGTCTGTTTGCGTGTGTTTATGCATGTGTGGAATGACAAAATAGGGGACCGGGATGGGATATTGAACAAGTTGTGAAATGAATTGTCTGAGCTTGCATTATTTCCTATGGGAAATTATGCTTTGCTAGACGAGTAACTTGGTTTACAAGCACACTCCCAGAACAGATTGTTCTTGTAAACAAAGGTTCCACTATATATATATATATTTCTATATGCTTTTCTATAACTAAGCTTTCTTTTGTATATGAGTAACAAGATAGAACCAGTTTCCTGATTATTGTTGCATATCAGGGAGCAAGTATGTGTACAGCAAGGTCTGCAGCTGATGTCTAATACAAGGGAACAGAATGAAGATGTTGATGATGATGACTTGCTGCATCTACGTAATTTCGGATCCATGACTGGTGAGCTACGTGACAAGGACCCTGCGAGTAATGGTGGGTTGAAGATAGCGGCCCCATGGTGCTATGTGACAAGAACCCTGCGAGTTATGGTGGGTTGAAGATAGGGCCTCGCAGCAATGGAAGGGCTGAAGAGGAAATCCCAAATATGGACATAAACATTCCATGCTTTCTGCATATACTTCTAGTATAACCAATGGCATACTGGTAGGAATTTTGCTTAGAGATTAACCCACTATTTCTCTATAAAAAGGCTAGTAACAATAAAGCACGTGTGGTGTGCACCTCGTTTTTACTGAGAGAGGAGTTTATAGCAGAAATCTTTGTGTGGTCTGAATTCCTCCTGCTAGCACTCAGTTACTTTCTGTTTGAGATTCAGCAGACATTCACTGGAAGGAGATTTCCTGAAATTTTGTGATTACCTTATCAATTGTACTTAAAGTAAACCTGTCATGTAAAAACAACTGCCAGACGCAGTATAAGGAACGTTACCCTAGCGGCAACGTCCACCTACGAGTAGAATCACAAGGCCCAGCCGGACCATGTGCCTCAGGCACCTGCCTATGTCCGCTCCACTAAGAGGTAAGGATACAGACTGCAGCCGAAGCTGTAAGGTATAAGAATGCTACCCTGCCGGTAGCGCTCACCTAACATAGACAGAGAGATGCCTAGAGGGACGTGCACAGGGCGTCTACCCTCATGCATGAACCAAGAGGACTGAGCGCCGAGCGGCGTGCATCAGGGTCTTATATAGACTCTGTGCCTCATCCAAGATGGAGGACACCAGAGCCAATTCGCTGCCAGAATGACAGTAATGACGTCAAGCTGGCCTATCACCGAGCAAAGCATCACAAGCACATGACCAGCGACCAATCGGCATAGAAGGTGTCAGAGACATGTGACCACGTGTCACAAGCACATGACCAGTGGCCAATAAGCTTAGAAGGTGTCAGAGACATGTGACCTCGTGTCAGCGATGATGTTACCCGCACATGTGCAATGGCTCCAAGATAGGACTTAGTCTCCAGCGCTTGCACATGTGCAGTAGCAAGAAATCCGGACATAGTCTCCAGAGCCACAGCAACCGTAACAGTACCTCCCCCTCAAGGGCCCCCCTCCCGGCAACGCAGGTAATCGGCAACTAAGTCGGGAGCATGGACAGCCTCCTCAGGCTCCCAAGAGCAATGTTCCGGGCCATAGCCCTCCCAATCTATCAAGAAGAACCTGCGCCTTCTAACCATCTTAGAACCAGCTATGGCTCGTACCTCATAGCTAGAGCGAGAGGAATCAGAGGCAGGAGAGTGCACTTCACGAGCATGAGGTAAAATAGCCGGCTTTAGCAGTGAAACATGGAATTTGTCATGGATCCTAAGATGGACGGGTAACTTCAATTGGTAGACTACAGGATTTACCTGTCGAAGAACCTCATAAGGACCCAGGAAGCGAGGAGCAAATTTGACAGAGCTCACTCTAAGTCTCACGTGTTTTGCAGAGAGCCACACAAAATCCCCTGGAGAAAAGACAGGAGCCGGGCGACGAAACCGATCGGACACCGTCTTCATACGGTCCTTAGCTGCTTGGATCGACTCTTGAGTCCGATCCCAAACCTCTCTGACATTAGTTGCCCAGTCGGCCACAAGAGGAGAAGGTGCAGCAGCGGGAAACGGTACAGGTACCCTAGGGTGTTGCCCATTATTGAGTACGAATGGTGTCTGCCCAGTGACCTCAGCCAGCGAATTGTTAAAGGCAAATTCTGCCCAGGGTAGGAGGGAGGACCAGTTAATGTAGTTCTCAGCAACAAAGTGTCGAAGGTATATAATCATGGATTGATTGGTACGCTCAACCAAACCATTGGTCTCCGGATGGTATGCCGAAGAGAGATTCAACTTAATTTGCAGAAGGCTACAAAGATCTCGCCAGAAACGGGAAGCAAATTGCAGGTCTCTATCACAAATGATACGATCTGGCATCCCGTGAAGCCTAAAGACATGCTTGAGGAATAGTTTGGCTAGTACCCTGGAAGATGGGATTCTTGCTAACGGTACGAGATGAACCATCCGGGAGAAATGGTCCATAATGACCCACACAAATCGATGTCCCTGTGAACACGGAAGATCACCCACAAAGTCCATGCCTACCATCTCCCATGGTCTATCTGGCACTGGTAAAGGATGCAAGAGCCCAGCCGGTCTCTGCCGTAATGGACGGTTGCGAGCACACGAGTAGCAGGAACCGACATATCTTTTGACGTGGCTGGCTAAGTGTGGCAACCAATACCACCTCTCCAGTAACTCTAGTGTCCGCCTAATACCAAAATGCCCACCCACCTTTGAGGTGTGGGCCCATGACAGTATATCATTCTGTCGATCAGGTGGCACAAAGGTCTTGCCCGGTGGGATTTGGTCTAACGTCACAGGGGAGAGCGTATGAAAAACCCTGGAGGGAAGGATAAGACGAGGTTTGTCAATCTCTTCCTGGGTAGAAACCATAGAGCAAGACAGAGCGTCTGCCTTGTTATTCTTATTCTTACTCCCAGACAGATAGTTGATGGAGAAGTGAAAGCGGGAGAAAAACAAGGACCAGCGGGCTTGGCGAGGATTCAGACGCTGAGCGGTTTGTAAGTACGTCAGATTCTTATGGTCTGTATAGACCTGGAAAGGATGTTTCGCTCCTTCCTGCAAGTGACGCCACTCCTCCAAGGCTAATCTCAGGGCGAGCAGTTCCCTATCCCCAATGGTATAGTTTCTCTCTGCCGGTGAAAAGGTTTTAGCAAAGAAGAAACACGGCCTTTTTCTACCTGCACCGTTCTTTTGATACAAGACCGCACCAGCACCCACTGAAGAGGCATCAACCTCCAAGAGGAAGGGCTTATTCTCATCGGGTCTTGGAAGAACGGGAGCAGTTGAAAAGTGTCTTTTTACTGCCTCAAAAGCCTGGGATGTCTCAGTAGACCAGGCTTTTGGATTAGCACCTTTCTTAGTCAAGGCCACCAAAGAGGCCACCAAAGTAGAGAAATGGGGTATGAACTGCCTGTAATAATTTATGAACCCTAAGAAGCGTTGCACCGCCTTCAAGGAATGAGGTTCGGACCATTCCAGGACAGCAGAGAGCTTTGCAGGATCCATAGCTAGACCCTCTTGTGAGATAATGTAGCCCCAAAAAAGGCAAGGATGACTGCTCGAATACACATTTTTCGAGTTTAGCAAACAAAGAGTGCTCCCTTAAAAGGGAAAGGACACGAACGACATCCTGACAATGAGTCTCCAGATCAGGAGAAAAAATCAGGATGTCGTCCAGATACACCACGACGGAGGATAACAGTAAATCCCAGAACACATCGTTTACGAAGTCCTGAAATACTGCGGGTGCATTACATAAACCAAAAGGCATGATGAGGTACTCATAGTGACCGTCTCGGGTGTTAAAAGCGGTCTTCCATTCGTCACCCTCTCGAATTCGTACCAAGTTATACGCACCCCGCAGATCCAACTTCGTAAAAACCTGAGCTCCCCTCAGTCTGTCAAAGAGCTCCGAAATTAAAGGTAACGGGTATTTGTTCTTTATTGTGATTGCGTTGAGACCCCTGTAATCTATGCAGGGACGCAAATCACCCTCTTTCTTCCGAACAAAGAAAAACCCAGCTCCCGTGGGAGAGACAGACTTACGAATGAACCCCTTCTCTAAACTCTCTCTTATATAAGTCGACATGGCCTCCAACTCAGGTATCGACAGGTGGTAAACCCTGCCCTTAGGTGGAACCGAACCTGGGATAAGGTCTATGGCACAGTCATACGGCCTATGGGGTGGAAGAACCTCAGCACCCTGTTTGGAGAACACGTCAGCGAAATCCAAATAGGGTGTAGGTATGGGAGAGAGATCAGTTGATGCAACTGCAACGACCTTAGGTGGTAAGAGAAAACATCGGGACTGACATTTCGAACCCCAACTAAAAATGCTGTCGGACTCCCAGTCAATGTGAGGAGCATGAGTCCGAAGCCATGGGAGACCCAGAAGGACGTCGTCTATACCCTCAGGCAAAACAAGAAAAGAAATCTCCTCTATGTGACCCTGAGGCAGGGAAAGGCGCAAGGGAACTGTCCTCAATGTAATGGAGTCAGACAACATAGTCCCATTAACAACACGGACAGGAATAGGCGCGTCTAACATGATAGAGGGAATATTATGTCTTTTTACAAATCCTGAGGACACAAAAGTCCCGTCAGCTCTGGAATCCACAAAAGCCATAATAGGCCATGTATTCTCAGAGAATGAGAGCTGACCTGGAATACTACACTTAGAGGGTGCAGAAGACGTCTCTAGTAACCCCCCCCTCTAATGGTTACTAGGCCTGGGAGTTTCCCTGACGACTAGAATACTTGTTGGCATAGTGCCCAGCCTGACGACATACGTAACATATAGGAGGACCAGACTTGCGTAGTCTGGAGGACGTATGACCTAACTCCATAGGAGTGGGAGATGTTTCAGATGCTGAGGAAGATGGTAGTGGACCCTCAACAACTGGAATAGCCCGATGCTTAGGGCGTGAGGAAGAGACCTCGAGTCTACGTTCCCTATGGCGTACGTCGATCCTCGTTGCTACTGTGATCAAGTCCTCCAGAGAAGCAGGGATCTCACGAGTAGCAAGGGCATCCTTGACATAGCCTGCCAACCCTCTCCAGAAGATAGGAATCAACACCTTCTCTGGCCAATCTAGTTCTTCCACCAGAGTTCTAAAAGCAATGGCATAAGAACTAGTGGATAACGAACCCTGAGATAGATATAAGAGTCTCAGGGCCGCATCATGGGTAACCTGCGGACCCATGAATACCGCTTTAAGAGCATCAAGAAAGTCTTGATGTCTCCGAGTAACCACATCAGAGCGCTCCCATAAGGGAGTCGCCCATTCTAAGGCTTTGCCCTGAAGTAAGGAGATGATAAAGCCTACTCTGGACCTCTCCGTAGAGAAGCGAGAAGAGTTGACCTCTAGGTGTATCTGACACTGACTAATGAAACCACGACATGATCTGGCATCGCCAGAATATCTGTTTGGCAGAGCAAGTCGAGGATCATGTGCAGATGTCACCATGGTCTGAGGTTTATCCTCTATACTCTTGAGCCGCGATTCAAGTACTTGTATGTAACGGTGTAACTGCTGATATTCTGCCATAACTGCCAGACCCTTGGCTCAGTCCTAATGTTACGGGGGGCTGTCTGATAATAAAACCTAAAGGAATGTCAGACAGTCAGGGTCCACCGTGCAAAGACTCTGCTGCAGACTATGGCAGAGGATAAGGGGTATATAAGTGTGCCACTGTAAAAAATAATAGCACAAGTGCAGAGTGCAATACCTCTGTTAAACTCACAGAGGAATATAATTAGAAAATAAAGCAATTCCTCCCTTACTTGGAGGGTGTGTGGAATGGTCTCTGTTAAAGATCACAGAGACAAAAGCAGTGAGTGGGAAATGGCACCTACCTAGGTCCGTTCCTCTAGTGGTGCCATGAGACGGACAGCAGCGTAAGCCGCACAAAGCTCCTACCTGCGTTCGCTCCACTAGTGTGCGAGGACACGAACCACTAGATATGGCACCTGCCTAGGTCCGCTCTTCTAGTGGTGCAAAAGAGACGGACAGCAGCGTAAGCCGCACAAAGCTCCTACCTGCGCTCGCTCCACTAGTGTGCGAAGACATGAACCACTAGATATGGCACCTGCCTAGGTCCGCTCTTCTAGTGGTGCAAAAGAGATGGACAGCAGCATAAGCCGCACAAAGCTCCTACCTCTGTTCGCTCCCCTAGTGTGCGAGGATACGAACAACTGCCAGACGCAGTATAAGGAACATTACCCTACCACAGGGCGTCTACCCTCATGCATGAACCAAGAGGACTGAGCGCCGGGCGGCGTGCGTCAGGGTCTTATATAGACTCTGTGCCTCATCCAAGATGGAGGACACCAGAGCCAATCCGTTGCCAGAATGACAGCAATGACGTCACGCTGGCCTATCACCGAGCAAAGCATCACAAGCACATGATCAGCGACCAATCGGCATAGAAGGTGTCAGAGACATGTGACCACGTGTCACAAGCACATGACCAGTGGCCAATCAACTTAGAAGGTGTCAGAGAAATGTGACCTCGTGTCAGCGATGATGTCACCCGCACATGTGCAATGGCTCCAAGATAGGACTTAGTCTCCAGCGCTTGCACATGTGCAGTAGCAAGAAATCCGGACATAGTCTCCAGAGCCACAGCAACTGTAACAAGGACAGTGTGAAGAGGGGGTCCAGTACTGATAGAAGAGGCCTTGTACCATAAGAGGGACATTGTGTGGGTCATTTTGTGCAGGGAGCACAGTGAGGGACAATTATTTATTCAGGCGCACAGCGTAGGTCATATATTTATATTTAGGAGCATTATAATCATTCTGCTATTTATTTTTAAGGGCATAATGTCAAGATGTGCTGCAGAAGACCCAGGAGGTCTGCGGAGATGAGCTGTGGAAGTGAAAAGTCATCATGACGTCAGGACAAGATGGAGAAGAAAGAATAAGGGCCGCTTTACTTGCTACGACATCGCTAAAGCGATGTCGTTGGGGTCACGGAATTTGTGACGCACATACGGCCGCGTTAGCGATGTCGTTGCGTGTAACACCTATGAGCGATTTTGAATCAAAAACGTTCAAAATCGCTAATCGGTGACATGGGGGTCCATTCCCAATTATTGTTGCAGCTGCAGGTACGATGTTGTTCGTCGTTCCTACGGCAGCACACATCGCTATGTGTGACACCGCAGGAACGAGGAACCTCACCTTACCTGCATCCACCAGCAATGAGGAAGGAAGGAGGTGGGCGGGATGTTACGTCCCGCTTATCTCAGCCCCTCCTCTTCTATTGGCCGGCCGCTTAGTGACGTTGCGGTGACGTCGCAGTGACGCTGAACGCATCTCCCCCTTGAGGGAGGGATTGTTCATCAGTCACAGCGACGTCACAGCGCTAATGTTCGCTACGGCAGCGATCACCACATATCGGACGTACGACGAGGGCGGGTGCTATCGCGCTCGACATCGCTAGCAATTGCTAGCGATGTCGTAGTGTGGAAAGCGGCTCTAAGATGACTCAGGTCAGAGAAGATGTCACCTACAAGGTACCTAGATGTAAATATATGTTTGTGATACTCAATGCTTCTCATCAGGACTGTTGTTCCTGTATGGTCCAAAGTCTGATAAATACTAATAACAACTCCAAGCATTTTCTTACAATTGTTAAGGACATACTGGGAGTTGTTAATTCATGTGATACAAATGTGTATGGGGATATGACATTGACTCGCCCACCCCAGGGCTATGGGACACCCGGTGCCGGGCCGGTCTAGTCCGGGGGACATCAGTGGTGGCTGGGCCCGACTCCGTACCCTGGTGGGGTCAATTAATATGGCTGGTGACTTGGGGGGTGATTAAAGTTTGTATTAGTCGTGACGCCATCTGTGGTTTGCGGCTATTAAGCCGCCGCTGCTGTATGAGGCCTGCGGGGCTGATGGAGTGGCAGCTTGGATGGTCCTGCTCCCCATAGGTGGAGCAGTGCCCCGGGGACACTGTTGGTGCTTGTAAGTGTCTATGCAGTGATGGAAGTCTATGCAGATGAAATAACAGAGGCAACACCAAGGGTGCAGTTTCAAGTTGTTTACTCACAGTTCCTGGTAGGTGCACACTGGTGCCTCTGGACTGCTGAGACCCACTTTCAGGGACCTCCGCCGATCCTGGGTAGATCTGGGGTTAAAAGCCGGTACACCCCTCTATGTGTTCCTTTCTTCAGCTGTCTGCTTAAGCCTAGCCCTTGTTGGCTGAACCTGGCTCGGCCTCCACTACAGCCTCCGGGCCAGGGGCTTGCCTGTCGGAAATTTACCCCCTTTCTAGAGGTTCTGCTGTGGGCTGTGGCCCGGGGAGCTTGCAGCTTTCCCTGGGCCTCGGTTTTTACTTTTGGAGATGACTTTTCCTCCTCCTAGTTTCTAGGGCCCGCCCCCTGTGTGCAGCTTGATCCCTCCACCGAATCTTCTTATTGTGGAACAGGCCACGAGCCTGAAAGCTATCTGTGGCCCTGGAATCCCTTCTTTTCTCTACTTGGTGTCACCTGGACCCTCTGAGTCCCAGGGTCTTCACCAGGAAGAGTCACTTTCTTCTCTTGCTCCTGACTGACTAGAGCACTTCTTCTTTCAGCTCTCTCTGCAGACTCTCACTTCTCACTTCTCTGCCTCCCGCAGACTTCCTCACTCCCCTCCTCCCTGAGGTAAACTGAAACTCTCTCTTTCTTGACCTTCCTTTCTACTCTTCACTTGGCTGGCTCCTCCCACCCACCCAGTTGCTAAGCTACCACCCTATGGGAGCAGGGATGGGTCTTACGGCCCCTCCCAGCATACAGCATGGGAGGGTTGCTGCCACTGTCCCTGGTCCCTGTGTGTACCTAACAATGGGTGTAGTGTGAATTTGCCTGTGGACCGGCGTTCACTCCTTTCCTTACCCAGGCTGGGACATCACACCTCTGGCTGGTGTGCAATGTCTCTGTGGCGACGGAAGCCTCAGGGGCGCCACACTCCCCCACAGTGAATCCCAGCACGTCCTTGGGCTGAAAAACAAGAACAGTGGAAAGAAACTGCAAAATTTTTGTTATGCATGCATAAACAGTAAAACTTTTTCTTCCCTTTATGGGAGGCACATTTTCTTGAACGTTGCAGAAATTAAAACTAATAAAACTTTAGAGTCTTTTTAAGCTAGAACAGACCAGCCACATTACATCCAGTGGCCTGGTTACACATCAACATAACTCACATATAGACACATGTAACTGCGGCCCACTTTCAAGTCCAGTGGCCCGGTAACACATTACCAGTGGGGGGGTGGTGACATCTTCAAAAAGCACAAAGGGGCAGGACTTCAGGGATAGGGTGTCATCTTCGAAAAGAACAATGGACAGACATACAGGGGCTATTTACAGTTCAGCATCTTCTTCTTTCTTCTAATTAGTTGCGGGGGTCCCGCTGCGGCAGGGCCCTGGGCAGCAGGCATGCCGTGCTCAGACTGGTCTGAGTCCCTTGGTCTTGTTCTCCAGCTGTTGTGGGGCTGTTGCGGCGTGATGGTATCGGAGCTGCGTCCTTGTCTAGGCGGGCCGCGCCCTGCATGGCGGCGGCCTGGATTGGAGTTGCTGCTGTGACCGGTTCTTGCTTGGCCGAGCGGGGTATCGCTGCTGGGGCCATAGCTGGACGGGCCGGGCTGGACGTCGCTGCTGCGGTGTGGATGGGCGTCGCTCCGGAGGCAAAATTTTGGCGGACCGCACCTGGCGTGGCTGCGGCCTGGATAGCGTCGCCGTGCCGGGCGTCTCTCCAGGGACCGCGGGCATGGCAGCGGGGGTTGGGGCACTCGCGCCGGCAGGGGCATTAAATGACTCACCCCTCAGTAGCATCTCCGATGCTCTGGCAGTCGCTGCTCTGCGCGTCGCGGGCTCCTTCATCCTGTCAGCCATCCTCCCGACCTCAGCCTTCAGCTCAGCGGCGGTCACAGGCCTGATCCAGGTGAGCTCTTCCTGGCCTCCGCTTGCAGGAGCCATCTTCTCTCTTCCTCTAGGCAGCATTCTTAGCGCGCCATTTTGCCTCCTCCGCTCACCATAGCGGGCACTGCTTCGCTCTTCTTCTTGCAGACCAATGGGGCGGGGCTTACTTTCGCGCTCTTTCTGCAGGCACGCCCCTCTTCTTCCCGCGCTCAGTGGCTTCAATGGCGGCAGTTTCTCACAGTAAAACAGTCTTTCAACACAGTTTTGTCACACAGTTCTTCAGGCGCACAGTACCCGGTGGGTCCGGGCACGTTATCCTGTTCGTGACGCCAAAGTTGACTCGCCCACCCCAGGGCTATGGGACACCCGGTGCCGGGCCGGACTAGTCCGGGGGACGTCAGTGGTGGCTGGGCCCGACTCCGTACCCTGGTGGGGTCAATTAATATGGCTGGTGACTTGGGGGGTGATTAAAGTTTGTATTAGTCGTGACGCCACCTGTGGTTTGCGGCTATTAAGCCGCCGCCGCTGTATGAGGCCTCCAGGGCTGATGGAATGGCAGCTTGGATGGTCCTGCTCCCCACAGGTGGAGCGGTGCCCCGGGGACACTGTTGGTGCTTGTAAGTGTCTATGCAGTGATGGAAGTCTATGCAGATGAAATAACAGAGGCAACACCAAGGGTGCAGTTTCAAGTTGTTTACTCACAGTTCCTGGTAGGTGCACACTGGTGCCTCTGGACTGCTGAGACCCACTGTCAGGGACCTCCACCGATCCTGGGTAGATCTGGGGGTAAAAGCCGGTACACTCCTCTGTGTTCCTTTCTTCAGCTGTCTGCTTAAGCCTAGCCCTTGTTGGCTGAACCTGGCTCGGCCTCCACTACAGCCTCCGGGCCAGGGGCTTGCCTGTCGGAAATTTACCCCCTTTCTAGAGGTTCTGCTGTGGGCTGTGGCCCGAGGAGCTTGCAGCTTTCCCTGGGCCTCGGTTTTTACTTTTGGAGATGACTTTTCCTCCTCCAGTTTCTACGGACCATCCCCTGTGTGCAGCTTGATCCCTCCACCGAATCTTCTTATTGTGGAACAGGCCACGAGCCTGAAAGCTATCTGTGGCCCTGGAATCCCTTCTTTTCTCTACTTGGTGTCACCTGGACCCTCTGAGTCCCAGGGTCTTCACTAGGAAGCGTCACTTTCTTCTCTTGCTCCTGACTGACTAGAGCACTTCATCTTTCAGCTCTCTCTGCAGACTCTCACTTCTCACTTCTCTGCCTCCTGCAGACTTCCTCACTCCCCTCCTCCCTGAGGTAAACTGAAACTCTCTCTCTCTTGACCTTCCTTTCTACTCTTCACTCGGCTGGCTCCTCCCACCCACCCAGTTGCTAAGCTACCACCCTATGGGAGCAGGGATGGGTCTTATGGCTCCTCCAAGCATGTAGCATGGGAGGGTTGCTGCCACTGTCCCTGGTCCCTGTGTGTACCAAACAATGGGTGTAGTGTGAATTTGCCTGTGGACCGGCGTTCACTCCTTTCCTTACCCAGGATGGGACATCACACCTCTGGCTGGGGTGCAATGTCTCTGTGGCGACGCAAGCCTCAGAGGCGCCACAACATTACAATATATTGTTGTAGAAAACTTGGTGCTTTAGTCATGTATTGGTGGTTCTGGTAATATATTCCTTTACTGATGAGGGTGCTAGCGATGTATTACTGTACTGCTGGTGGTTCTGGTGATGTATTTATATACCATTTTACTGGTTCTGATCCTGTACACATGTAGGAAGCCATAATTTGTAAATATTACATGACCACAAGGGTTTCTACATTAGTATTTATGTTAATAGCATTAAAGGGGTTGTCCAGGTTTGTGATGAAAGTCTCTGTGACTGCAGACTTCTGAATCCTCAGTGTGCACACTGTCAGGACTCTCAGATGCCAGCAGTGACAGCTTGAAGGCACTAACCACAAGTATAATCACAATTCACTTATATTGAGTGAGGCTGCACACGTCTAATTTGAATGTGGCCAGAGGTAGATAAATCGCATACTTGTGGTACTCTGACTACTTGCTCATGGCATGGGAAAATCATGACAGCGTATAGTCCGCAAGCTGTGAGAATTCAGAAGTCTGCAGTCATATAGAATATCTACAAATTTTCATTGTGGACCTGGACAACCCTTTTAATAATAAAATTAAGCTCTGTAGCATGCCCAATCCTAACAACCTGTAATATACTCAATGTAAGGATTCAGCTCTGCTTGCGAATTCCAGAAGAGGTTACATGACCACTTGCAGGTAATTTTCATACTTCCAGTCACAATTAGCTTCTCTTCCTGCTTCTCTTTATGGGCTGTAGTATTTCACTGAACATTGAGAGAATTAGGAAGAGCAGCTCATCAGCACGTGGCAAGTGTGAAAATGGCGTATGAGCAGTCACATATCGACCACTCAAACTGCATAAGCTGTGTATAGGAGGGACCGCCAAACTGAACGATCCACCTCTGATACTGTATATGGTATACTGTGTACAGACATCAGCTGTTATGTACTACTCCAGAGATAATACAATAGAGAATACATTGTTATTTTTAGCAACCATTGCTGCCAGTGAAAACTTTCCCTTTCTGCATATTTACTGTTCCTTTGCTGTCTTAACATTGGGATCAATAAAAAAATGTGAGTAACTCTACTTTCTATATACTTGTATAAGTGACGGCTGTGATTTATCCTGGACTGTATCTGTATTGTAGTACTGTAAATCTGAATGTGGCAAAACGACAGGTTAAGACACATGCTCATTGGATTTATATCTAAATGCTACAGTTCGCGCTTTACTGTTATGGCTAAAAATGTTAACGTTATTGGGCCCCCACCGGATTTTCTGCCCAGGGGCCCCCACCAAGCTTAATCTGGCCCTGGCTGTCAGTGTGCTCTCCGTGTGCAATCCATACTTTTCTCAGCAGCTATTATTCATTTACAGTCACTTACAGGACCATTTACAGTGTTCTGTGCTACATGATAGTAATGTATCCATAAAAACAGACGTCTCTAGGATGGTCCGTGTGTCGTCCGCATAGCGTCCTTTTATTCTCGCACCCATTGACTTTGTACTGGTGAGTCTCGCACGACTTCGGCACCAAATCGCAGCGTGTTGTGACTTTTCACTCATTCAAAATCTTGATGAGAAAAAAGCTGACCAACTGCTCTGCCTCATTGACTAACATTGGTCCAAGTGCAATGCGAGATTTTATCACATTGCACTCATACAAGTCATAAGGCCCAGTCACACACAACGACTTACCAGCGATCCCGAAAACGATGCGACTTGATAGGGATCGCAGGTAAGTCGCTGGGAGGTCGCTGGTGAGATGTCACACAGTCAGACCTTACCAGCGATGCAGGAACGATACAGGTCACAGTAGTGACCTGTATAACGATCTCAGCAGTCACTGTGAACCTGTCACACAGTGTCAAACACAGCGATGTGTTCTGCCCAGCAGGACATCGCCTTTGAAGAAAATGGCCTGGACCATTCTCCAATGACTAGCGATCTCACAGCAGGGGCCTGATCGCTGGTAGATGTCACACATAACGAGATCGCTAACGGGATTGCTACTGCGTCACAGAAACCATGACTCAGCAGCGATCTCGCTAGCGATCTCGTTATGTGTGACGGTACCTATAGGCTTGTGTGAGCTTAACCTTAGACTGCCACTTGAGATTTTTATCAACGAGCCTGACAATATAAATAACAGTAAGTGACAATTGTGATCACCGAAACAACACTATTAGAAACATGATATGATCAGTGCCACATTGTGGGAAAAATGTGCATAGGTGACCATAGTACATCCACCCATATTTCACAAACATATTACACCAATTTATACTTCAGTTAATGTATAGGACTGGAGAATGCATAGTGCAGTTTCTAAATGTTTAACTTCCTTTTATAATATTAAAGAGGAACCTTAGAAAGGGGGAAGTTTCCGAGAAAGACTCAGCGTGTGAAATAGACAGGCCAATATTTGGAGACAGATGTAAAAGTAGTTTCATAGAAAAGTAGGAGCCTTAAAAGGGAAAGGAAGATCAAATATAAGAGAAGAGAGGGAAGACCATCCGATGAAAACCATCACACCATAGCAGGTAAGCTTCAATTTGTCATAAGTGTAAATGTACCGTACATCGTGTGACATGTTGAAGGGGTTATCCGGGACTTTTTAAGTTTATAATATACCTAAGCACTAACAGGTAGTCGCTAACTATGTGTCTTTTGTGCCCGGTGCCAATCTCTACCAAAACAGAGCAGCCACAGACTACTCTTGATAGCGATTCATCATGCTGACAAAGTGCCAACTTCTTTTCTGCTTTGTTCTGTTGACGGGATATGACTGCTGACATCATGCTGATTGACAGCTTGCTCCCTACTGCCTAAATGCGGGAAGTCAATAGAAAAATACAAGGCACTCCCAAGATTGGCTGCAACGTGTGATTTATTTAAAGTGCACCCCTACATCTATTACCATCAGCACAGAGGAAGTGCCATTTACTTCTTGTTGTAAATGCGGGAAGTCTGCTGTCAATAAGGATGAAGCCAACAGTCAAAACCTGTGGATAGAGCAGCCCAGAAGCCCAGAAGAGATGCTCAATGGCCGGCAGAAGCAGTCAGTGACTGCTCTGAGCCAGTGATGGGTACAACAAGCAGGTAGTTGCATCTGTTACCAAGTATCTGCTTATTAGTTTTTAGGCACATAATGAAAAAAATATGGTTAACTTCTTTAAAAGAGATGCTGTTCCAGTGTTCAAAAGGGATTGGAAAACTTCTCTCATAATAAATAAGAGATAAGAAAAACATTGTTTTCAACAGAAAGGTGAATTGTTCTTTATATGTCATGGGAAGAAAGTTATCTTAAACTCCATAATATAATGAATGGGCTTCACTTTAATTTCTTGACCAGCTGATAAAAAAGTGGTATGGCCACCACTCTATGAAAGTGTATTAACCTCTTAATTAACTTATGCCCAAACAGTGAAACCCAAATATGTTTGCCGTATTAGGCGAATAAATGCCATAGAGGGGAGCACCGCTTAGGACCCACCTCTAATGTGCCAAAAGGTGTCTCAGTAATGCTTGTTTACAATACAAGGATGGCAATCCATGTTTCCATATGTGCAAGAATTTTCAAGCCATAAGTCATGGTTATATTTTTATAACGATTTTAATGCTCATAGTGCTGTGAGCTCATTAGTAAATGTATAAAGGTGAAATCAGGAGGAAAAAATCTGCAACAAATGTAGGACATTATTGACATGCTGAACAATTGAAAATCTGTTGTACGTTCGATTTTATTTTATTTTCTATCCTGCTATGTATGGATGACGTTTCAGAAGCCCATCCACATTTATTATACTTAAGCATAGGTCTACACACCGACTTTGGCCATGACACCTGTCATGTGAGCAAGGTTAACTCAATGCCATTGCTACATCACTGAGCAATATGAGTGAATGGGTTGCATTCCGACACCGAGTGTACTGCGACAAGCAAGTCACAAGAAGTCCAATCTCTTTGGATTTTCTGTAACTTGCAGGTCACGGTTGCAGTACCTTCACTCACAATGCAACCCACTTTTACTTGTATTGTGCTGTGATGTACAGCGGTACAAAGCAAAGCTTAGTCACAAGATAGCTGTTGCAGCAAAAGACACAATGTAGCTTTAGCCTTAAACTCAGCAAATCCATTTGAACTGACCCTAAAGGGTGCTTTAGGGTGCGATAGCTAGCGATGTCGTGCTCGATAGCACCCGCCCCGTCGTTCGTGCGACATTTGGTGATTACTGCCGTAGCGAACATTATCACTACGGCAGCGTCACACGCGCATACCTTTTCAGTAATGTCGCTGTGACCGCCGAACAATCCCTCCTTCAAGGGGAAGGTGCGTTCAGTGTCATAGTCACGTCACTGCAGCGTCACTAAGCAGCCGCCCAATAGCAGAGGAGGGGCTGAGATGAGCGGCTAGAATATCCTGCCCACCTCCTTCCTTCCTCATTGCCGGTGGACGCAGGTAAGGAGATGTTCGTCGTTCCTGCGGTGTCACACAAAGCGATGTTTGATGCCGCAGGAACGACGAATAACATCGTACCTGCAGCAGCAACGATCTTATGAAAAGGAGCGAGTTGTCAACGATTAATGATTTTTGATGCTTTTGCGATCGTTGATTGTCGCTCCTTGGTGTCACACGCTGCTATGTCGCTAACAGCGCCGGATGTACGCCACTTACGACATGACCCCAACGATATATCGTTAGCGATGTCGCAGCGTGTAAAGCACCCTTAAAGCTGCAATTACATAGGATACTTTCATAAGTTCATAGTTTCATAGCTTTTAAGGTTGAAAGTAGACAACCTATAGCTTAACATATTGATTCAGAGGAAGGCAAAAATCCATGTGAGACAGATGCTAATAGCCCCACATTGGGGGAAAAATTCCTTCTTGACTCCATAGATGGTAACTTAACTTTTGTAGTGCATTAGCCAATAAAACATTATGTGGCAGAGAATCATAGAATGGTAGAGTTGGAAGGGACCTCCTGGGTCATTTGGTCCAATTTCCTACTCAAAGCAGGAATCACTAAATCATCCCACACAGATGTCCGTCTAGTCTCTGTTTAAAGACTTCCATTGAAGGGGAATGCACTGCTTCTTGTGGGAGACTATTCCACTCACTGATCATCCTCACTGTCAAAAAGTTTTTTCAAATATCTAATCTGTGTCTCCTCCCAATCAGTTTCATCCCATTGCTTCGAGTGTTTCCTTGTGCAAATGAGAATAATTCAGAGCCTTGTACAGTATGACAGCCCTTGAGATATTTGTAGGCAGCTATTAAGTCTCCTCTCAGTCTTCTTTTTTTGCAAGCTAAACATTCCCAAATCCTGTAACTGTTCCTCATAGGAGATGGTTTGCTGACCATTTTGGTAACTCTTCTCTAAACTTGCTCCAGTTTGTTGATGTGTTTGTTAAAATGTGCTGCCGAGAACTGGACACAGTGTTCCAAATGAGGTCTGACCAAAGAGGAGTAAAGGGCAATAATTACTTCATGTGATCTAGACTGTATGCTTCTATTAATACATCCTAGAATTGTGTTTGCCTTTTTTGCTCCTGCATCACACTGTTGACTCATGTTCAGTCTGTGGTCTATAGTATACCCAAGTCTTTTGCATATGTGCTGTTGCTCAGTTCTTTTCCTCCCATTCTGTGCATGTTATTTTCATTTTTCTTGCCCAGATGTAGGATTTTGTTCTAAAGTCTCATTGCTATTACACTAAAGAAACACCATCAGTGATTATGATTATCAATCTTTCCTCTAGACATAGAAGTTGCTGTTGCAGCAGTGTAAAAAGATCATTAGTAGGAATGATCGAATACCCTATTGTTCGATTCGACAAATATCCGACGAATACCTTGCCGCTATTCGAGTATTCGCGAATATTCGACCCCCAATGTAAATCTATGGAAAACCAGAATGATTTTACGTAGACCTGTCAGTGACCTTTGGTGACTGAGGAAAAGGCTGAAATGGATGGGAAAAGGCTGAAACAGTATGGGCACAGCCTGTAGAAGGTGCCTCACTGCATTTCTGGTGTATTTGAATAATGTGGTCAGAGCTGCACGCAGTGTTTACGCAGTCGCCAGACCAGCTCTCAAACCAAAGTAAAAGAAAGGAAATTGCTAAGGGGGGCTTTGCACATTGCGACATAGCTAGCCAATTGTAGCGATGCTGAGCGTGATTGTCCCCGCCCCCGTCGCAGATGCGACCTCTTGTGATAGCTGCCGTAGCGAACATTATCGCTACGGCAGCTTGACACGCACTAACCTGCCCTGCGACGTCGCTCTGGCCGGCGACCCGCCTCCTTCCTAAGGGGGCAGGTCGTGCGGCGTCACATCGACGTCACACAGCAGCCGTCCAATAGAAGCGGAGGGGCGGAGATGAGCGGGACGTAAACATCCCACCCACCTCCTTCCTTCCGCATAGCTTCTGGAGGCAGGTTAGGAGATGTTCCTTGCTCCTGCGGCATCATACACAGCGATGTGTGCTGCCGCAGGAACGAGGAACAACATCGTACCTGTCGCTGCAGCGAAATTATGAAAATGACCGACACTACACAGATCACCGATTTGCGACACTTTTGCGATCGTTTATCGGTGCATCAAGGCTTTACACGTTGCGACGTCGTTACTGGCACTGGATGTGCATCACTTTCAATTTGACCCCGACGATATCGCAGTAGCGATGTCGCACCGTGCAAAGCTCCCCTAAGAAACAGTTTCTAGTGCCTAATCACTGTAATAAAATGTCAAATCAAGCCCCGACCTCCCAAAAAAACACACTTTAGCATATGTTCACACGTTTCCTTTTTTACATTTTTCCTTCTTTTTCGATTAGAAAGGGCTGTAACTTATATATTATATTGGTGTCTGTCTCACACCTCCTTTTTTGGGACATATTTTACAGCACTTTAAAAGGTCAGCTACAATGTGCCTGTTGGGATGTTGACCTTGCCCTCCTCCTCCTCCACCAGCACCACTGGCTCCAGTGGCCCTCAACTCAAATGTAGGAAGGGCCAATGGCTGTTCTCAAATCTCAAACTTCTTAGGGCTCTCAGGTAGGCCCTGTAACATACATTGGGGAGGGATGGCAGTCATTTGTAGTTTTCTGCGTCCCCTATATCATTAGTGTGAAAGTTGGAATACGTACTCTATAACACTTTACAGTGCTATTGCCAATGTGGCCGTTTGGGTGTTAGCCTTGCCCTCCCCCTCCTCCTCCACCAACCCACCGGCTCCAGTGGCCCTCTATTCAAATTCTATTCAAATGATTCAGAAATATATGTTTTATGGACAAACGAACGTCACGCTGGGACATCGAAGCTGATGTCGTTGATGATGATTGCATCTGACCAACAGCAGGTTGGGAGCAGCAGGCATCATCGCCTGCTTCCTAGACTGCAGTTTGTGAAGCATGCAGCACCGTGGAAGTGGCAGTTGTTTCACTCTGGAACTCAGGCTCTATTCCACTAGCTAACACAGAGGATTTAAAAAAAATTCAGTTTCCCCAGGGGGGAATGGTTCAAACACCATATAGCACAGAATCAGAAGGTACCCCAATAGCTTTTTTTTAAAAAAATAGGTAGGATAAGCAACATAACATGCCAAGGAGTTTAATACTTTCAGTTCCCTTAGGGTGTGATGGTTCAGACACCATGGAGCACAGCATCACAAGGTACTCCAACCAGCTTTTTTTTTTAAAAAAAATTGGTAGGATAAGCAACAGGGCATAACATGCCAAGGATTTTAATAAATTCAGTTTCCCCAGGGGATAATGGTTCAGACACCATGGAGCACAGCATCACAAGGTACTCCCAACAGCTCCCAATAGCTTTTTTTAAAAAAATTGGTAGGATTTGCAACAGGGCATAACATGCCAAGAAGTTTAATAAATTCAGTTTCCAATACCGCCATGTGACCACCTCATGTAGGTTGAAGCTATGGATCCTGGGTAAATTTATGTATTTTCCCTCCTTCAGTTTTTTTGCAGTATGCAAAAAAAACGGAAGGCACACGGATGACAAACGGATGACATACGGACCGTATACGGAATGGAGACGGATGCCACACGGATGCACCCGTGAAAAAACGGACCTTTTATGCGGACCGCAAAAATGGATCGGTCATGTGAACGTAGCCTTATTCTGATCTGCCGTTTATAAACAGCATAAGCAAGCATTGTTGACCTTAGGGAGATCAACATATCCACTGCGGAGACACCATCACGTGTTTCTCAACGCAGTGATTCTAGAGCATTGCCCCCTGGGAAGTATGCAAATAAGAAAGCCGCGGAGACACCATCACGTGTTTCTCAACGCTGGCAGGAAACTAGCCAGGTCTTTCACCGGGAAGGAACAACCACGGGAAGGGCAGTCTCCAGTCAAGGAGACCACCTATACCAAACATGGTATCCATCCACAGACAGCCATTTCGGGGTATTTGCCCCTCATCAGTGTGGAGTAGGAATCTGGCTAGTGGAGGCAATGCCTAGTAAAAGACTACTTAAGCAAGCATTGTTGACCTTAGGGAGATCAACATATCCACTGCGGAGACACCATCACGTGTTTCTCAACGCAGTGATTCTAGAGCATTGCCCCCTGGGAAGTATGAAAATAAGAAAGCCGCGGAGACACCATCACGTGTTTCTCAACGCTGGCAGAAAACTAGCCAGGTCTTTCACCGGGAAGGAACAACCACGGGAAGGGCAGTCTCCAGTCAAGGAGACCACCTATACCAAACATGGTATCCATCCACAGACAGCCGTTTCGGGGTATTTGCCCTTCATCAGTGTGGAGTAGGAATCTGGCTAATCTAGATTCCTACTCCACACTGATGAGGGGCAAATACCCCGAAATGGCTGTCTGTGGATGGATACCATGTTTGGTATAGGTGGTCTCCTTGACTGGAGACTGCCCTTCCCGTGGTTGTTCCTTCCTGGTGAAAGACCTGGCTAGTTTCCTGCCAGCGTTGAGAAACACGTGATGGTGTCTCCGCGGCTTTCTTATTTGCATACTTCCCAGGGGGCAATGCTCTAGAATCACTGCGTTGAGAAACACGTGATGGTGTCTCCGCAGTGGATATGTTGATCTCCCTAAGGTCAACAATGCTTGCTTAATTAGTCTTTTACTAGGCATTGCCCCCACTAGCCAGATTCCTACTCCACACTGATGAGGGGCAAATACCCCGAAACGGCTGTCTGTGGATGGATACCATGTTTGGTATAGGTGGTCTCCTTGACTGGAGACTGCCCTTCCTGTGGTTGTTCCTTCCCGGTGAAAGACCTGGCTAGTTTCCTGCCAGCGTTGAGAAACACGTGATGGTGTCTCCGTGGCTTTTTTATTTGCATACTTCCCAGGGGGCAATGCTCTAGAATCACTGCGTTGAGAAACACGTGATGGTGTCTCCGCAGTGGATATGTTGATCTCCCTAAGGTCAACAATGCTTGCTTAAGTAGTCTTTTACTAGGCATTGCCCCCACTAGCCAGATTCCTACTCCACACTGATGAGGGGCAAATACCCCGAAACGGCTGTCTGTGGATGGATACCATGTTTGGTATAGGTGGTCTCCTTGACTGGAGACTGCCCTTCCCGTGGTTGTTCCTTCCCGGTGAAAGACCTGGCTAGTTTCCTGCCAGCGTTGAGAAACACGTGATGGTGTCTCCGCGGCTTTCTTATTTTCATACTTCCCAGGGGGCAATGCTCTAGAATCACTGCGTTGAGAAACACGTGATGGTGTCTCCGCAGTGGATATGTTGATCTCCCTAAGGTCAACAATGCTTGCTTAAGTAGTCTTTTACTAGGCATTGCCCCCACTAGCCAGATTCCTACTCCACACTGATGAGGGGCAAATACCCCGAAACGGCTGTCTGTGGATGGATACCATGTTTGGTATAGGTGGTCTCCTTGACTGGAGACTGCCCTTCCCGTGGTTGTTCCTTCCCGGTGAAAGACCTGGCTAGTTTCCTGCCAGCGTTGAGAAACACGTGATGGTGTCTCCGTGGCTTTCTTATTTGCATACTTCCCAGGGGGCAATGCTCTAGAATCACTGCGTTGAGAAACACGTGATGGTGTCTCCGCAGTGGATATGTTGATCTCCCTAAGGTCAACAATGCTTGCTTAAGTAGTCTTTTACTAGGCATTGCCCCCACTAGCCAGATTCCTACTCCACACTGATGAGGGGCAAATACCCCGAAACGGCTGTCTGTGGATGGATACCATGTTTGCTATAGGTGGTCTCCTTGACTGGAGACTGCCCTTCCCGTGGTTGTTCCTTCCCGGTGAAAGACCTGGCTAGTTTCCTGCCAGCGTTGAGAAACACGTGATGGTGTCTCCGCGGCTTTCTTATTTGTTTATAAACAGCAGGCAGAAATAAGTGAACAGTGCCCCTCAACATCAGAAAATCTCCCAGGTTTCAGGGGGTAGCTGAGACCCTGGAGATCATGATTCAGGCCGTTTTTTCCGGTGCCCGCTCACGTGATCACCGGTATACACCGTATACCGATGATCACGTTACAGTAAATGACAGCGCCGGTAAAAAATTATTTATTTCCCATCTGGCATGAACAAACATGTCAGATGGGAGATAAATCTCCTCCCCGGTCCCCCGCTGTCACCAAAGTTCCCCCCCAACCCCCTCTCGGAAATCAAAGATGGCCGCGCGCACAGCAGCGTGCCGGCCGCATTCACCCTACTCCTCTGATTTCTGTTGCATGTGACAGAAAACTTCTCCCCAGGCCGTGCCAGGTCACCCCCTATAACTCCACCGGTGTTCCCCGGTGTCTCACGGTACCTGTGCAGCATCGATCCCCCTCGGCCCCCTCCTTCACAATAGACGCTGCCGCATGCACAGAGTGGCTGTCAGCTCAGCTTCCTGTGTTCAGTCACAGTTAGTGGCAGTAACCATGCATCTGTAAGCTATTGCAATGCCCTAGTCATGAGGTAAGGAACATAGTTGATCAGGAGAGCTATATTACATTTCCAAATGGAGGTATATGATTTTATAGTTGCACTGCTGAACAACTACCAAACATGAGAGTCCGTTATACGCCACAAGAAAACACATCTAAATAGCGAGCTCTGTTGTTTAGTATTCATTCAGCTGGATAGCTGGACTTAAAGGGGTATTAAATCTCCAAGATCCTATCCCCAATATATAGTAGGTGGAATAGCAATAATATCAGTGTGGCGCCCTGGACAAGCCAGGGGCCACAGAGAACAACACCAACACACCCCACACTCCCGGTCAGGCACACCGAAGTCAGACACAAACCCTTGTTGCCTCCCTCCAGGGGCTGATGTCCACACCAGGGGGTGGGCCAGGTGGTTGGCCCCGCCCACCGAGGATTTCACAGTCCCGGAGGAGGGAAAAGTAGAAGAGTTCAGTTTTGACGTGAAAGTGGAAGGAAGGAAAGTGGTAGTGGAGCAACTAACTGACAGCGTCCGGGTGTGTGGCCCAGGCGGTACAGCAAGGTTGGCAGACGGTGGTGACCGTCTGCAGGAGTGGCCTATCGGAGTCTACCATAAAGACCGTGGACGGGCGGTGGCCCGGCGGTACCGGACCGGTACGCAAAGAGAAGCCAGCACCATCTGGCAGGGGCTTACGGACCCCGGCAAGGCTAGGAGTCGCCGTGAATTTGCCAAATCCGTCAGTGAAGGGAACCTCCTGGGTTTCCCAGCAGCCAAGTCCCGACAGAAGGCAACAGTCCAACCGTGAGAGGGAAACACAGCCACCGCCAAGGCTACCGTTCCCAGGGCCAGAGCCTGCGGGCAAATGGGGCTCCTCTGGCCCATATCCAAGCTGGGGAGCGGGTTACCGGTGGGAACCCATTGGAACCGTTTACAGTACATAGGTGCAGGGAAATGCAATCACCATCAACCTGCCAGGAGAAACAACACCGCAGCCGTCTGTGGGACCCGTCCATCCAGCCGTGTGTTTTACCGAGAACTGTGTCCTTATCATTGGCTGAGTGAGTACCACCGTGCCGTGCGGCACAGCGCTGCCCCCGCGACCCTGCACCTCACCAGGCCCCGTAACCCGCCTGCCATCCATCCCTATCCCCTCGCCCCGGGACAACCAACCCCCCTACCCACGGAGGGGAGAACTAATAACAAAGCTGCTCCCTGTCACCGCTCCCGGGATCCCCGTCTAGAGCAGCGGTGGTGTCACCAATATCACCACAACCGTGGGTGGCATCACAGACAATCACCAAATCCCCCACCATCCAATCAATCTCCCTTTTCACTCACGGGCGAGGAACGCCGCTCGAGTCCCCGGGATCCGGCCCACCGCTCGAGCCACCACCGAGCAGTAGCGGCAGCCGCAGCAGCAGCAGTGGCCGGACCCGAGCAGTGGGAGAGCGCAGCGTCCCCTCCTCCGCCCGCGACATCAGCAAAATTTTAATATTTGGAAATGTTGAATAGTTCTCCTGATTAGGCATACCCTTACCTCATGAGCAGGGCATTGCAGCTTTGGTAGCAACAGTTACGACATGGACTCTGCTGCTGTGGACCCGGAGAGAGTGAGTGCAGATTCATTGCACCCACACTCCTCACATGGAGGGTCTGCACTCCTAGAAAATGAGGGATACGTTCCCTGAGCGTGTCCCCCCATATTCTAGACGGTCCAGAGTCGTCGTGGGACCCCTTATTTTTTTTCCTTACAATAAATTGGTGAAAGAGGGAATGTTTTGGGGAGTGATTTTTCAAATACATTTTTTTTTTGTCACTTTGTTTTGTTAGTACTGACAGTTTGTGATGTCAGGTATCTGATAGACGCCATGACATCAAAAACTGCTGGGCTTGATGTCAGGTGACCTTACAGCTAGTATCAACCCCATTTATTACCCTGTTTGCCACTGCACCAGGGCACGGGATGAGCTGGGGTGAAGCGCATGGATTGGCGCATCTAGTGGATGCGCCATTTCTCGGGCACCTGCGGCCTGCTATTTTTAGGATGTGAAGTGCCTATAACTATGGACCTTCCCACCCTGAGAATACCAGACCACAGCTGTTCACTTTACCTTGGCTGGTGATCCAATTTGGGGGGGACCCTACTTTTTTTTGTAATTAATATGTATAAAATAATTATAAAAAAAAGAGTATAGGGTGACCTCCATATTGGATCACCAACCACGGTAAAGCTGCCAGCTGTGGTTTTCAGGCTATAGCCGTCTGCTTTACCCTAGCTGGCTATCAAAAATGGGGGGACCCCATGTCATGTTTTTTTAACTATTTTTTTAAATAAAAAAAATTAATGGGCTTCCATGTATTTTGATTGCCAGCCAAGGTAACACCTGCTTTATCTGCGCTGAGAATCAAAAATACCGTGGAGCGCTAAGTCATTTTTTTTAATAATTTATTTTTACAGCACTGTGATGTCAGGCAATCATAATACAGGGAAGCCCATTTTTTTTTTTAGTTATTGAAATAAATAATTAAAAAAAATATATATGGGCTCCCGCTGCATTTTTTGTATTGCTAGCTAAGGATAATCCAATTAGCTACTGGCTGCTAACCCCCACTGCTTGGTGTTACCTTCACTGGCAATGGAAAATCCAGGGAAGCATTTTTTATTTTTTTTGCCAAAAAACTACAAAAAAAATGACGTGAGCTTCGCCATATTTTTGTATGCTAGCCAGGTACAGCAGGCAGGTACAGCTGTCCCCAACCCCCAGCTGCCTATTTGTACCCTGCTGGGAACTAAAAATATAGGGAAGCCCTTTTTTTAATTATTTCATGAATTTCATGAAATAATTAAAAAATAAAAACCACGTAGGCTTCGCCCCATTTTTGTGTCCAGCCAGGTACATCTAGGCAGCTGGGGATTGGAATCCGTAGCACAGGTTAGCCCGAGGTTTCTGGGCCCCTCTGCTGTGAATTGCAGTCCGCAGCCGCCCCAGAAAATGGCGCTTTCATAGAAGCGCCATCATCTGGCGCTGTATCCAACTCTTCCAACAGCCCTGGAGCCGGGTGGCTTGTTGGGTAATCATGAGTTAATACTGGCTTTGTTTTACTAGCCAGTATTAAGCCAGAGAATCTTAATGTCAGGCAAGTTTGACCCGGCCATTAAGAATCTCCAATAAAGGGTTAAAAAAAGACACGACACAGAGAAAAAATACTTTAATAGAAATAAATACACAGACACACTTAGAGACTCCATGTTTATTAATCCCTCTCATCCCTCCATGATCCTGGTCTTCTGTCTTCTTTGTGCTTCAACCCATGCAGCTCTGCTACATCAGACAGCACTGCATGGGAGGAAGACGCTGCTGCTCCGTGCAGTAATCACTCTGTATGTGACAAGAGGCTGCCGGCTGTAAGCGGTGACGTCACCGCTGACAGACGGGTTACCATAGCAACAGTGCTCCGATCACGTGATTCCCGGTGCCGCTGCGTGCTGTAAGCGGTGACGTCACCGCTGACAGACGGGTTACCATAGCAACGGTGCTCCGATCACGTGATTACCGATGCCGCTATTTACCGGCTGTGACAGCTAGTCCCTGCATGTGGCTGACTCTGTAAAGAGCGTCCACATGCAGGAACGGGGAGTCGACCATGTACCAGAGCATTTCGCCGGTACACGGAAATGCTCAAACGAGCACCGCGTACCGCGGGAGGATGCAGCGATTATCGGAAGAAAAAGCGGCGGGAGACAGAGTGCAGGACGCGTCGCGGGGACCTGTAAGTGTTATGGCAATGTTTATTAACTGTATGTGTACATTTATAATGTGTTTTTATGTGTTTGTGATTGCCTCCCATTGTTTTCAATGGGTTCGAGAGGTTCGCCGAACCGAACTCGAATGCGAGCCTCTAGAGGCTCGCTCATCTCTACTCCCAACAGCTTTTATTAAAAAAATTGGTAGGATTTGCAACAAGGATTTTAATAAATTCAGTTTCCCCAGAGGATAATGGTTCATACACCATGGAGCACAGAATCACAAGGTACTCCCAACAGCTCCCAACAGCTTTTTTAAAAAAAATTGGTAGGATTTGCAACAGGGCATAACATGCCAAGAAGTTTAATAAATTCAGTTTCTAACACCGCCAAAAGGTCGCGGAAAGCCTCTGTTCCCACAAGCCGATACAGCAACATCTCAAGGGCTATCAATCGTGCAATGTGTGTAGTTATGGTTTCTGCCCTTGGGTGCGTAACGGGGTATTTTCGCTTCTTTTCGAAGGTCTGTGGTATGGACAACGGAACGGAACGCTGAGACATCGAATCTGATGTCGTTGATGATGATTGTATCCGACCAAAAGCAGGTTGGGAGCAGGAGGCATCATCGCCTTCTTGCTAGACCGCAGTTTGTGAAGCATGCTGTTACGGTTGCTGTGGCACTGGAGACTATGTTCAGATTTCTTGCTACTGCACATGTGCGAGTACTGGAGACTATGTTCGGATTTCTTGCTACTGCACATGTGCAAGCGCTGGAGACTAAGGCGGGCTTTGCACACTACGACATCGCAGGTGCGATGTCGGTGGGGTCAAATTGAAAATGACGTACTTCCGGCATCGCATGCGACATTGTAGTGTGTAAAGGCTTGATGATACGATTAACGAGCGCAAAAGCGTCGTAATCGTATCATCGGTGCAGCGTCGGCGGAATCCATAATTACGCTGACGCGACGGTCCGATGTTGTTCCTCGCTCCTGCGGCAGCACACATCGCTGTGTGTGAAGCCGCAGGAGCGAGAAACATCTCCTACCGGCGTCACCGCAGCTTCCGTAGAATATGCGGAAGGAAGGAGGTGGGCGGGATGTTTACATCCCACTCATCTCCGCCTCTCCGCTCCGATTGGCCGCCTGCCGTGTGACGTTGCAGTGACGCCGCACGACCCGCCCCCTTAATAAGGAGGCGGGTCGCCGGCCAGAGCGACGGTCGCAGGGCAGGTGAGTGCATGTGAAGCTGGCGTAGCGATAATTTTCGCTACGCCAGCTTTCACAAGATATCGTACCTGCGACAGGGGCGGGGACTATCGCGTGCGACATCGCAGCATCAGCTTGCGATGTCGCAAAGTGCAAAGCCCGCCTAAGTCCTATCTTGGAGCCATTGCACATGTGCGGGTGACATCATCGCTGACACGAGGTCACATGTCTCTGACACCTTCTATGCCGATTGGTCACTGGTCATGTGCTTGTGACGCTTTGCTCAGTGATAGGCCAGCGTGACGTCATTCCTGTCATTCTGGCAGCGGATTGGCTCAGTCCTCTTGGTTCATGCATGAGAGTAGACGCTCTGTGCACGTCCCTCTAGGCATCTCTCTGTCTATGCTAGGTGAGCGGCAGGGTAGCGTTCTTATACCTTACAGCTTCGGCTTCAGTCCGTATCCTTACCTCTTAGTGGAGCGGACATAGGCAGGTGCCTGAGGCACATGGTCCTGCTGGGCCTTGTGATTCTACTCGTAGGTGGACGTTGCCGCTAGGGTAACGTTCCTTATACTGCGTCTGGCAGTTGTTCGTATCCTCACACACTAGGGGAGTGAACATAGGTAGGAGCTTTGTGCGGCTTATGCTGCTGTCCGTCTCTTTTGCACCACTAGTGGAGCGGACCTAGGCAGGTGCCATATCTAGTGGTTCGTGTCCTCGCACACTAGTGGAGCGAACGCAGGTAGGAGCTTTGTGCGGCTTACGCTGCTGTCCGTCTCCTGGCACCGCTAGAGGAACGGACCTAGGTAGGTGCCCTTTCACACTCACTGCTTTTGTCTCTGTGACCATTAACAGAGATCATACCACACACCCTCCAAGTAAGGGAGGAATTGCTTTATTTTCTAATTATATTCCTCTGTGAGTTTAACAGAGGTATTGCACTCTGCACTTGTGCTTGTAATACTACTGTATGTTCTGAGGATTTCGATAGCGTTAGGGCAATGACAGAGACGAGTTCTTGGTACAAGATGTTATATAATATGTAACCACGTAGATACACAACGGGAATAAACACAGTAAAACAACACACAAAACACTTTCACGAAACGGAGCGAAGGGGATTCCCGGGGCCACGCACCGGACTCCCCCAGGGAGACCACCAGAGCGAACCCCTATACAGGGACTGTCCGGCAATCAACCCCGGAAGGCCTAAATGCGCAGCAGCCGGTACACAAGGGGCAAGTGGTATAGTCCAGGAGTGTCCGTACGGGATGATTGTCCAGAGTGGTTACGAACCGGGCAGAGTGCTGATCAAAGACGGCAGACGGAGTCCGGGCACAGCTTGAAGAAAACCGGGTATGGTCCAGAGTCGGTCGGTAGAGTTTCAGGAAAATCCAAGGCAATCAGGAAGTAGAAACAGCAAAGCAGGAGCACACAGCAAGCAGTATACTCAGGCACTGGACTAGGCTTAGAGGCGGCCTTTTAAGCAGCTGGACAGGAAGTAGGGCAACAGAACAGTAAACTCCATGTTAACCGAGGGCAAGCTTCTTCAACAGAGAACTGAAAAACCCGGAAACCTGACATTACTCCCCCCCCCAGAAACGGCCTCAGGACGGATCAGGGCCTGGCTTGTCCGGGTACCGTCGATGAAACTGAGCGATCTTCCGGGGTGCCCGAATGTTACCCACTGGTTCCCAGGAATCGTCCTCGGGGGCGTACCCCTGCCAACGTACCAGATACTGAAGCCTACGACGATGGAGCCGGGAGTCAATAATGTCCTCAACCACGAACTGCTCCTCGCCGTCGACCATCACAGGCGGAGGAGGAGGCACGACACGACCAGGAAACGTATTAGGAGAGACGGGTTTGAGGAGAGAAACATGAAAGACCGGGTGTACCTTCAGATGGTGCGGTAACCGCAGCCGACAGGCCACAGGGCTCACGATCCCGGTGATCTTAAACGGACCGATGAATTTTTGTCCCAGCTTCTGCGAAGGGACACCCAATCTCAGGTTTTTGGTGGACAACCATACAGAGTCCCCTACCTTATACATGGGTGCCGGTTTCCGGTGAGTGTCCGCCGACCTCTTGTAACGCTCCTGAGCCGCAGCCACAGTGTCCTTTAGAACCTCCAGATTTTGTCGTAGCTCTGTCACTCTGTCCTCCACGGCAGGCACTGAAACCGCAACCGGTGACCTAGGCAAAATAGCCGGATGGTAACCCAAGTTAGCAAAAAAGGGCGTTACCTTAGTGGAGCTGCTCTGAGTGTTGTTATACGAGAACTCCGCCAACGGAAGCATCTTCAACCAATCGTCCTGCAGATGGCTGACATAACATCGAAGGTATTGTTCCAGGGTTTGATTGGTCCGTTCGGTTTGCCCATTTGTCTGAGGATGGTATGCAGAAGACAAACAGACATCAATCTGGAGTGCCGTACAAAACCCCTTCCAGAACCTAGACGTGAACTGCACGCCCCGGTCAGATATGATCTCGTCTGGTATCCCATGCAATCGGAATACGTTCTGGATAACCAAATCCACTGTCTCTGCGGCTGAGGGAAGACCGGTACACGGAATAAAGTGAGCAGCTTTAGTCAACCGATCCACCACCACTAAAACGGTATTGTGACCACCTGAGACTGGCAACTCCACAATAAAATCCATTGAGATGGACCCCCAAGGGCGAGATGGAACGGGTAACGGTTGGAGGAGTCCCGTAGGAGCCACACGAGGAACCTTGCACCGGGCACAAACCACACATGAGTGGACATAGTCCTTCACATCCTTTAAACAGGTAGGCCACCAGAAAAAACGGCTCAGAAATTCCTGCGTCTTCAGTACCCCCCTATGACCAGCCAACACGGAGTCATGGACAAACTTGAGAACCCGAAGTCTTACGGCCTCCGGGACATAAATGCGTCGTTCTCTTAACCACACACCATTCCGAAGAACAAGAGTTACATCATTCGGGGGGGCAGCAAGAAATACGTCACCATCATAGGCCAGCTTGATGTCCTTCCACAAGTCCTGGTCCTGGATTACTCCAACGAAATTGGCATCCGATAACACGGTCTGAGACGGGGTTCCAGGCACGGAGTCCACGGCGTGGATTCGGGACAAGGCATCGGCTTTCCCATTACGTGAACCTGGACGGTATGTAACGACAAAATTGAACTGGTTAAGGAATAGGCTCCAACGGGCTTGCCGTGGAGACAGGCACCTGGCAGACTTAAGAAATTCCAAGTTACGATGATCTGTGAGTACTATCACTTGCTGCGCGGCTCCCTGTAAGTGGTGTCTCCATTCCTTGAAAGCTGAAATAATCGCTAACAATTCCTTGTCCGCAATGTCATAGTTCCTTTCTGCAGGGGACAACCGGCGGGAAAAGAAAGCACACGGATGTAAGAGACTCTTGTCCCCAGTCCTTTGAGAAAGGATGGCCCCTAATGCGTAGTCGGAAGCGTCGACTTCCACGATAAAGGGAAGTGCGGGATTCGGATGTACCAATATAGGCGCTGAGGTAAAACAAACCTTGAGACGATGGAAGGCTTCCTGGGCCTGGGCGGACCACACAAACTTCTGTCCTTTCTTGGTTAACAGAGTGATGGGACGAACGATCTCTGAAAAATTACGGATAAAACGTCGGTAAAAGTTGGCAAAACCGACAAAGCGTTGTACCTCTTTGACGTTACCCGGTTCCGGCCAGTCCAGAATTGCTTGTATCTTGCCAGACTCCATGTTCAGTCCCTGAGGAGAGATGACATACCCTAAGAATTGTATCTGTGAGCAATGGAATTCGCATTTCTCCAGTTTAATGTACAGGTGATTTTCCCTCAGCCGGGTAAGTACGGTCTTGACGTGCTCCTGGTGTTCCTGTAGGGAATCAGAAAAGATTAGGATATCGTCCAGATAAATCACCATGAATTGGTCCATGATATCCCTAAAAATATCGTTAACTAGATGTTGGAAAGCCGCGGGAGCGTTACAAAGTCCAAAAGGCATCACTAGGTACTCAAAATGTCCATACCGACATCGGAACGCGGTCTTCCACTCGTCTCCGGGACGTATGCGAAGTAGATTATATGCCCCACGGAGATCCAATTTGGTGAATATTTTTGCCTGTTGGACCCTCTCCAATAGCTCAGGAATCAACGGTAACGGATACCGGTTCCGGATGGTTATTTTATTCAGTTCCCGGTAGTCAATACAGGGTCTCAGAGTCCCCTCTTTCTTTTTCACGAAAAAGATGGGTGCCCCTGCTGGTGAGGTAGACGGGCGAATAAATCCCTTGGCTAGGCTCTCATCAATGTATTCTTTTAGTGCTTCTAGCTCAGGTGCCGCCAACGGGTAGACATGGCCAAACGGAATCTCCGCCCCTGGGAGTAAGTCTATGGGGCAATCATACGGTCTATGCGGGGGAAGCCGATCGGCTTTTCTTTTGTCGCATATGTCAGCAAAGTCATCATAAACCGGGGGTAGAACAGGTACCTGTACAGTGCCCTCCGCATTCGGTGTTACTGGAACCGGAACAGTTGGACTAATGGTCGGACCACTCTGCGGTGGGAAGGATATTTCCTTAGTTTCCCAATCGATGACCGGATTCGTAGACCGTAGCCACGGAATACCTAAAATAATCGGAAAATGAGGAGAAGAAATTATCATGAAAACAAGGGTCTCCTGCTGACCTGGCTTCATCACGCATTCTAGCGGTACTGTTTCCCGATCCACTGGTCCAGAGCTTAACGGAGATCCGTCTACCGTCTCCATGGTAACCGGTGAGGATCTTTGCTGAGTCCGGATACCGTGTTTCCTGGCAAAAGAGGAGTCCATGAAATTTCCCCCTGCCCCAGAATCTATCATTGCAGAGGTAGGTATTAGATGCCCCTCCCACCGGATCTGAATGGGGAGCGAGCAATGGGTATATTTCCCTTCTGAGTCCTTCGGTGAGGTTGACATTACAGTCAAGGGAAATACCGCATCCAAGTGCCCACTTGCCTCAGAGATATCGGACTCTGCGTCCGTGTTGTCACACTCTGCCATGGCTGCCAATACCTTATTTGGGCAATTCGGACGTTTCGGGCAGTCGATCAAGAAATGATCCGATTGACTGCAATAGAAACACAAACGCTCACGGAGCCGGTGTTCGCGACGTTCGTTGGTCTCTCGCTTTTGCAGAGAGTCCACTTGCATAGGAACGTCCTCGGCCTCCCGTGGTGTCCTGAGAGCGGGTTCTCTAGAAGGAAACGCAAAGTTGTTTACACGGTTTACAGCTGCCCATTTTTCCTGTCTACGCTCCGTCAAGCGGGTATCAATACGCACACAGTGCTGGAGAAACAGTTCAAAATCCCCTGGAGATTCGGAACGAGCTAACTCGTCCTTGATGGTACCGGACAAACCTTTTCTGAAAACAGACAATAATGCATTGTTTCCCCAGTCGGTGTCTACCACTAACCTCTGGAACTCAGTGGCGTATTCAACGACAGAACGCTTTCCCTGACGTAAGGAAAGGAGAGCCGATTCAGCGGTAGCACGGCGATTCGGATCATCAAACATTTGCGCCATTGCGTTCAGAAAGTCATCCAGGTGATTTAAACGGATGTCCCGATTCTCTATCATAGGATTAGCCCAAGCCAGTGCTCGTGAGGTTAATAACATGATTATACATAACACTTTGGACCGGTCAGAACGGTAATAATCAGCATGTACATCAAAAAACAGTATACATTGGTTCACAAATCCACGAAACTGACTACGATCACCATTGAAACGGAATGGGGGTAACCTAGGCATACCGGCAGCTGATACGGACGTAGTGGGGACGGCTTCCTGAGCCTCCACTCTGACTTGCAAATCCTGAATAGCCGGACCCAGTACCTGGTGATCATGGCCCAGCTGTGCCTCCACATCTCTGAGTTTAGTTTGCACCGCCTCCATCTCCTGCTGCAAGGAGTTGATCATGGAAAAGAGCTGATCTACTCGTGTCTCAGTCATTGCCCCAGCGAAATCCTCTTATGGCCTGAGTATAATGTAATACTACTGTATGTTCTGAGGATTTCGATAGCGTTAGGGCAATGACAGAGACGAGTTCTTGGTACAAGATGTTATATAATATGTAACCACGTAGATACACAACGGGAATAAACACAGTAAAACAACACACAAAACACTTTCACGAAACGGAGCGAAGGGGATTCCCGGGGCCACGCACCGGACTCCCCCAGGGAGACCACCAGAGCGAACCCCTATACAGGGACTGTCCGGCAATCAACCCCGGAAGGCCTAAATGCGCAGCAGCCGGTACACAAGGGGCAAGTGGTATAGTCCAGGAGTGTCCGTACGGGATGATTGTCCAGAGTGGTTACGAACCGGGCAGAGTGCTGATCAAAGACGGCAGACGGAGTCCGGGCACAGCTTGAAGAAAACCGGGTATGGTCCAGAGTCGGTCGGTAGAGTTTCAGGAAAATCCAAGGCAATCAGGAAGTAGAAACAGCAAAGCAGGAGCACACAGCAAGCAGTATACTCAGGCACTGGACTAGGCTTAGAGGCGGCCTTTTAAGCAGCTGGACAGGAAGTAGGGCAACAGAACAGTAAACTCCATGTTAACCGAGGGCAAGCTTCTTCAACAGAGAACTGGAAAACCCGGAAACCTGACAGTGCTATTACTATTTGCAGTGGTACACTTATATACCCCTTATCCTCTGCCATAGTCTGCAGCAGAGTCTTTGCACGGTGGACCCTGACTGTCTGATATTCCTTTGGGTTTTATTATCAGACAGCCCCCCGTAACACATGCAGCACCGTGAAAGTGGCAGTTGTTTCACTCTGGAACTCAGGCTTTATTCCACTAGCTAACACGGAGGTTTAAAAAAATTCAATTTCTCCAGGGATAATGGTTAGACACCATGGAGCACAGCATCACAAGGTACTCCCAACAGCTCACAACAGCTTATTTTAAAAAATTGGCAGGATAAGCAACAGGGCATAACATGCCAAAGAGCTAAAAAAAATCTGATTTTGCAGAAGGCCATGTGCAACACACCGCAGAGCACAGCATCAATAAAGAACACAAATAGAGACTGCCTGACCAATTGTTCTAGACAGTGTAGCCTTGTTAGTGCTTGTGCCAGTGCATAATGTAAAAAGGCTTGAAAGATATTGCCCTGGGTCATTGGGCCAAACAATTACATTGCAGCAGAATAACAAGTTAGATTAGTCATGCGGTGTCATTAGATGATAGAAGACAAAATAGTCTTGAATGAGAAACAATGGAACTTATTTGAACTTAAGAAATCCAAATTTTGGGGCCACACTTATTATTGGGTATTGTTAACAGGCGGCCTGAGATACTCTAGGTAAATCCATCTATGGTTCATTTTGATCACCGTCAAACTGTCTGCACTTTCCGTGGATAGTCGTGTGCGACTATCTGTTATTATTGACCCGCTGAGCTGAAAACACGTTCAGACAACACACTCGCAGCAGGGCAAGCTAGGACTTCAAAAGCGTATAAGGCGAGGTCTGGCCAAGTGTTGAGCTTGGAAACCCAATAGTTAAAGGGAACAGTAGACTCTGAAAGCACGCTGATACGGTCACCCACATAGTCCCTCATCATCTTACTTACTTATTTCCTCCTTGTCCCCCAACCTTTATCTGATTTACAGTTGACGGTTTGTGGAAAATGGACCAGTTTTGGCACATTAGTCCCCTGCCTGTGTTGCTCCTACTATGCGTAGCCCTCTCTTGTAATCCTGTAGCGTAAGATGACATGCTATCTCTGACACCAGCATGATCTGAGGGTAATCGTTTCATCAACTGCTCCACTACAGCCCTCTTGAATGTTTCCATAGTACAATACTTATTTGCCTCGAAAAGTAGCGAAGCAAATTTGTCATAGTAGCATGGGTCAAGGAAGGTACATAACCAGTATTTGTTGTCTGCCAAAATGTGGATTAGCCGACAGTCATGAGAAAGGCAGTGTGACATGAACTGTGCCATGTGTCCCAGACTCCGAACTGGAAACCTTTGTGTGTCACTGCTAAGAATAGATTCTGTCTCCCTAAACCTCCTCTCCTCCTCAGTCTCCCTCTCCTCCTCCTGCTCCTCCTCAGGCCATCAATGCTAGACAGCCCTGAAGCTTGGGTTGTCAATCCATTGGTTACCAACTTCAAAGCATTCCTGTTCTTCATCATCCTCCTCATCCTCATCCTCATGATGCAGAGCTTGTTGCCCGAGATTGTGCGTATTACTAGCAACCATTGTGAAGTCTGGATCCACAGACAACACGGGTGCATGAACACTTTGGTCAGCAAGACCATCCAGATAGCGTTTCAATAAACAAATCAGTGGAATGGTAATGCTGATAACAGCATCCTCACAGCTCACAATGTTGGTACAGTAATCAAAATTCTCCAAGACCTGACAAATGTCTGCAATCCACACCCACTAGGCAGTACTTATGTCTGGCAGCTGCATTTGACGGGCATGTTCCAGCTGGAATTGGGATACTGCCCTCTGCTGCTCATGGATCCTGGCCAACATATGATAGGTTGAATTCCATCTTGTAGGGAGGTTACATATTAGTCTGTGACGAGGCAAGTGTAAGCGCTGCTGCAGCACTGCCAGGCCAGCAAAAGAGGGAGATGACTTGCGGAAATGTGTGCTAATATGTCGTAACTTGGTAAGTAGGTCTGGTATCCCAGGCTATTTCTTCAGAAAGCGCTGAACTACTAAATTTACAACGTGGGCCATACATGGAATGTGTACAAGCTTTCCAAGCTTTAAAGCCGCCACCAGATTACAACCATTATCGCACACTACCATCCCCAGACATGTGATTGTGGAACACTGGGACGGCACAACGTGAAAAATAGTGGCGGCTAGGCACAGAGTACCGATGTTCTAACACCGCCAAAAGGTTGCGGAAAGCCTCTTTTCCCAAAAGCCGATACAGCAACATCTCAAGGGATGTCAATCGTGCAATGTGTGCAGTTATGGTTTCTGCCCTTGGGTGCGTAACGGGGTATGTTCGCTTCTTTTCAAAGGTCTGTGGTATGGACAACTCAACGGAACGCTGGGACACCAAAGCAGATGTGGTCGTTGATGATTGAGTTTGGCCAACATCAGGTTGGGAGAAGGAGGCATCAGCGCCACCTTCTTGCACACCAGTTTGGGAAGCAGACAGCCCAGGGAAAGTGGCAGAGTTTTGAGTCTGGAAATCGTGTTTTTCACCTAGAGCTGACAACCACCTAGTGGCGTGCTTGGCTAACATATGGTTTCTCATGGTTGAGGTGCCCAAGCTGGAAGTATTTCTGCCTCTGCTAAGCTTGGTCTGACAGATTTGACAAATGGCAACCGTTTGGTCTGAAGGACTCTTGGAAAAAAAACTCCGAAACAATCGCACTACAGACCCTTGGACTCTGAGATGGTTGAGGTGGTGCACGGACCCTTGGACTCTGAGATGCCACAGGTGGTGGTGTCATGTGCACAGTTGATTGACTTCTGGCAGTGAACGAAACCCTATGCCTTAGGGTATGACCGCACTTTGCGTTTCCACCTGCGTTTCAGCTGCTTTTTAGGTCCGTTTTGAACTGCACCTTTTTCATGCCAAAAGGCATGCGTTTTGATTTTCCAGCAAAGTCTATGGAAAATGGGGATTTCCTGACCGCACTTTGTGTTTTAAAACGCTGCGTTTAATTTGCATAATTTGTGGCAAAAACCATGCGTTCAAAAAAGCAGCATGTCAATTGTGTTTGCCATTTCTGCAGCGTTTTGCTAACATTGAAGTCAATGAGAAGTGTCAAAAAGCAACAAACATCAAAATTCCAGCGTTTTACATGCTTTTTAGGTGCAGAAACACTGCGTTTTTGACTGCAAAACTTTTCAGACATTAAAATAATGGAATAAAATGTCCCTTTACACACACACATAATACGACAATTAAATTAGTGAAAATTATGATTTTATTGCTATTTTAGCAACAAATATTATAAAAGCACTATATTTTCATGAAATATAACTATTTTCTTCATTAATCCAAAAATTATATATGTTTTGCTTTTTTTCTCTTTTTTTCATTCTGTTTGACTATTCAAGCTTTATTTAGCAGTGTCTTGATGTTCAAAACGCATCTGTCAAAACGCAGGTGAAAAAGCATGTAAAAAGCACTGAAAACTCATCTAAAACGCGGTAAATACGCATGCGTTTTTAGCGCTAAATTTCTGGAAAAGGCAACTTTGGCTAAATCAATTAAGGCAAAAACGCGCGTTCTGAACTGCAAGTAGCGCAACGCAAAGTGCGGTCATAGCCTTACAGCCTTTTTGCAGACTATGGGCACATGCTCCTCTACACTGCTGCTCTCGCAATCCATGCCACCCGTCCATGTTGTATCAGTCACCTCATCATCGACCTGGTAGTCTTCAAATTCCTGAAGGTCAACATCTTCGGGAATGCCGCTGTGTATCACTGCACACCACGGCCTCACCTGCGTTGGTGAGAGGCAAGAAAGGTCAAAGGGTCCCATAAACAGTTCCTCAGAGTAACCTGCTATGATGTCATATGTTTCCTTAGAATATTGATGCTGTGAGGAAGAAGGACCAGGGTGAGGATTCGATGGGCCAGCCTCTGGGCTACTCAAGTCTGTCTGTGTGGACGCTTGGGATTTGCCACTCGACAAGTAACTGGAGGCATTTTCTGCTAGCCAACTCGTTACCTGTTCGTCCTGTTCGGGGCGCAGGAGTGCTTTCCCACGTGAACAAGAAAATTGGGATAGGAAGGCAGAGGTAGATAAAGCAGTAACCTTTTTCTTTGGCTCGATCACACTGCTTGGCCGACCACCACTGTCACTACCACCTCTTCCACGGCACTTACCGCCTCTTTTTCCCATTTTTTTGGTTTGATTATTTGAAAGTGAATGCTGTAACGTGACCTTTTCTACAGGCAGTGGAACAACACTTATGCCGGGTTGTTAAACTTGTGTTAATAGTTTCTCACGATAGCTGTTTCTGTAAGTCTGAAAACCAAAAGGTACCTTTATTGGACAAACTACCACTTGGAGGAGTCGACAAAGATGTTGTGAATGTCTTTCAGTCCCAAAAGAAAACAGGGTTTGACAACACTTTTATTTTAGTATTGGTTTTTGGCACTCAGACTGTGTTTTAGTAAGAGCAAGCAACTATGTAGGTTCTGTAAGATATGAAGCCCCTTAAATTACACTAGGTTGCTGATAGGAAGGTACTGGCCTTGAGGCACAAGTAGTGCCGCTGACAACAAGTATTAATAAAAATTGGGTAACACTGAGACTGTGTTAAGGCCGCTTTACATGCCGTAACCGATATTGCTAGCATGTGTACCCGCCCCCATCGGTTGTGCGACACGGTCAAATCGCTGCCCGTGGCGCACAACATCGCGCGGACCCACCACACTACTTACCTGCCTACCGACGTCGCTGTGACCGGTGAACCACCTCCTTTCTAAGGGGGCGGTTTGTTCAGCGTCACAGCAGCATCACTGAACCGCCGCCCAATAGAAGCGGAGGGGCGGAGATGAGCGGGACGTAACATCCCGCCCACCTCCTTCCTTCCTCGTTGCCGGCGGATGCAGGTAAGATGAGGTTCCTCGTTCCTGCGGTGTCACACATAGCGATGTGTGCTGCCGCAGGAGCGACGAACTACTTCGTACACCGATCAGCAGCGATATTTGAGAATGGACCCCCATGTCACCAATGAGCGATTTTGAACGTTTTTGTGACGCTCATAGGTGTCACACGCAAAGACATCGCTAAAGCGACCAGATGTGCGTCACAAATACCGTGACCCCAACGAGATCGCTTGGGCGATGTTGCAGTATGTAAAGCCCGCTTTAGTTGCAGCAAGCCACTATCTAAGTTCTGTAAGATATGAAGCCCCCAAAATTACACTAGGTTGCTGATAGGAAGGTTCTGGCCTTGAGGCACAAGTAGTGCCACTGACACCAAGTATTAATAAAAATTGTGTAACACTGAAATTGTGTTTTAATAACAAGCCACTATGTAGGTTCTGTAAGATAGGAAGATGCCACCACCAGGAAGAAGGGCAGTGAGCCCCATAGGGGTGAATGGACCCCATGACGATCGGGAGGGTGCAAGGTTAGGAAAGAGTTAATAGGTTTGCATGGGATGGGGGATGTGTGGGAGTACAGGATTGGTAGTAGGGAGCTGTAAGGGGATTGGGGGGGAGCAAGGAAGGGGTGGGGTGTTGGGAGAGGTATAAGAGAGGGGGGTGTGCTGTTTACCTCCCCTTTCGTCGATTGATCTTTGTGTCCCAGGACGTAGTGCTGCTGCTGCTTCCTGCCATGGCTGCCCTTGCTGAACTCCTGGAGATGGTGCGGGGGGCATCCGAGGTCATGGGAGTGGATGCCCTGAGGCAGCAGCTGGCAGCGGTCTGTGGGGCTGGAGCGGCGCCGCCTGCTGTTCCAGCGCCCGGGCCGTGGCTACGTGCTCGGCGGGCGCGACCGCCGGAGCGCTACTCCCCCAGCTGGAGGGGGAGAATCAGATCAAGGAGCCCCTGCGGGGACCCTCCGGAGCAGCGGCGGAGCCCTCCAACTAACCTAGGGGAGCAGCCGGCCACCGGGAGGAATCCGCGACGGAGATCCCGTGGGTCGGGGGTGGGCGGAGCCTCTGCGAGGCCCACTTCCGGTCCGCGGCCTGCGCAGCACCAGACCGGAGCATGGATGACGGCAGCCCCCAGTGATGTGCCGGCTGGGGGTGGCGCTCGGCGTGCCGGATTGCCGGAGGAGACTCCCTGCAGGCCGCAGGGGAGAGCAACAGGACGGGGGACGGGAGCGGATGTGAGCGGCGAGGTCAGGAGATCGGAGGAGGGGTACGGTGGCCCGCAGGCACAGAGGAGATCGGTAGTCACGGTCCCCCCCGGCGAGGAGCGTGCTGGGGGTGGGTCCCGGCGAGGAGCAAGCTCGGCACGGCCTTCCGGCAGTCGGCAGGGAGGGAGCCCACTGAGGACGACAGGAGAAGGGGCGGCGCAGCAGGATATCACGATTACAGCGGGAAGAGACGGCGGCAGGGCGCCACGGCGGGAGAAAAGGAAGAGGTCAAGCGGGAGTCGCCCGGACGAGCGGGGTGCGGTGACCGTGGGGGTCGACGGCCGCCAGGTGCGGGCTGTCCCCTCGCTGGTCCCCCCTGAGGATTTCGGCAGCGCATCAGACTCCAGCGAGGAAGAAGGAGCAGCGGCAGGTTGGACGGAGCGGCAGCTGGAAGATCGTGGCACGGCTGTTCCGGCGTCGGCTCAACGGCAGCCTGGTGAGCAGACAACAGAAATGTTACATGCTGTGGGTAGCGCGGGCGAGGGCGGGGGTTCCGTCGCGGGACGCGTTGTGCTGGGGGCGAGTGCGGTCGGGCAGTCTGGTTTACCGGGTCCAGAGTTTTGGGGGCAGCTTTTGGGGGTGTTGCAGGGGTTGTCTGCGGAACGGGGTAGTCGGACTGGGCCTGGGGCTCCGGTGGGGGCGTGGGTGGGCCCCACGGAGGTGGTGCGGACAGAAGCGCCGGTGCGCGATGTTGCTGCGGGGGACACGACCTCGGCGGCAGGTACGGGACAGGAGGCTGGTGGGGCGGCTTTCGTGGGTGCGAGTAAGGAGGCGGAAAAGGAAAAAGAAAAGGAGGATGAGGTAGTGCGTTTGGATGATAGGGCACGGAGTGAAATTTATGTGTGCTTTGAAGGGCAGTTAGGGGTTCATTTGAAAAAGGAGGTGAGGGAAAAGATTTGGAAGGGGGAGTATGTGGAAATTTTTTCCCTGCTTCCCTTGGAAAAGTTTAATTTGGATAAGGTGAAACCTAGTGATACAAAAAAGGAGAAGGAGGATGAGGAAAAACGGCGGTATAGGTTGATCCCGAGGACGTTTACCAATTGGTTGCAGGCCTTTGCTATCTTAGCCAGTGTGATCGGGGAAAAGGAGCCGGAGCATTGTTCCGCCCTATTTGGATATATGGACGCGATAGGGGAAGCGTATAGAGTATACGGCGGTTTGGGGTGGTTGAGATATGATGAGCAGTTCCGGCAGCGGAAGGCTCTGCGGCCGGGAGTCCAGTGGGGCCACAAGGATATTTCTTTGTGGATGCGGTTAATGACGGCGCCGGCTCAGCCCTTTCGAGGGGGTGCCGGGAGCCCGGGTGCGAGTGGCGGGTCCTCGGCTGGACAGAAAAAGGGAGCTTGTTGGCAGTATAACGAGGGACAGTGTAAGTTCGGGGCCTCTTGTCGGTTCAGACACGAGTGTTCCGGATGTGGAGGGTCCCACCCTCTGGCCAGGTGCTTCAAGAAAGGCAAAGGAAAGGCGGGGGAGGGGTCTGGAAAAAGGGAGGACGCCAGTGAGGGTAGAGGCGATGCTTCCCTATTTAAGTAGATACCCGGATGTGCGGGCGGCGGAGTTGTTGGAACGTGGTTTTACAGAGGGCTTTCGGATTCCGTTTGAATCTGAGGCGCCGGTGTTTCGCCCGGGAAACTTGCGGTCCGCAAAAGAACATCCGGCGGTGGTGAAGGAAAAGCTGCAGAAGGAGGTGGAGTTGGGGAGGATGGCGGGCCCATTCCAGGACCCGCCATTCTCTAATTTACGGATTTCCCCCCTTGGGGTGGTACCTAAGAAGGAGCCGAACAAATTTCGGCTCATTCATCATTTATCTTATCCGGCGGGATTGTCGGTGAATGATGGGATATCACCGGAATTGTCGGCGGTATGTTATGTATCGTTCGATAGGGCCTTGGAGCTGGTAAGGGTAGCGGGGCGGGGGGCCCTGATGGCAAAGGCGGATGTGGAAGCAGCTTTTCGTTTACTCCCGGTGCATCCAGAGAGCTTTCATCTCTTAGGGTGTATGTGGGATGGTGAATACTATGTGGATCGTTGCCTGCCGATGGGCTGTTCCATTTCGTGTGCTTATTTTGAGGCATTCAGTACGTTTGTGGAATGGGTAGTCAAGGAGGTGGCAGGAGTCCATTCGGTGATTCACTATTTGGATGACTTCTTTTGCATGGGTCCGGCGGGCTCTTCGGTTTGCTCCTTGTTGTTGTTTACGTTAGAGCGGATCGCGCGGAGCCTGGGTATTCCGTTGGCAAAAGACAAAACAGAAGGGCTGGTGACGGTATTATGTTTCTTAGGTATCGAAATTGATACACTGGCAATGGAATGCCGGTTGCCGGAGGGAAAGCTGTTGGATTTGAAGGCGTCGGTGCGGTTTTTGTCTCAGGCCAAGAAGGTGCGGTTGCGCGAGTTGCAGTCAGTGCTCGGAAAATTGAATTTCGCTTGTCGCATTATGCCGATGGGGCGGATATTTAATAGGAGACTGGCGAGCGCAACCGCAGGGGTAAAAGCTCCAAATCACTTTGTCAGAGTGACAAAAATGATGAAAGGGGATTTGTTGGTGTGGGAGGAGTTCTTGGACCGGTACAACGGTCGGACCCTTTGGATGAGCGAGGCGGTGTCCAATAGCCAGCTGGAATTGTACACGGATGCGGCTGGGGCGACAGGTTTTGGAGCAATTTTTCAAACGCGCTGGTGCGTGGGAAAGTGGCCACGGCGGTGGGTGGAAGCAGGTTTGGTGAGGAATTTGGCGCTGTTGGAATTGTTTCCCATTATTGTGGCGGTGGAGTTGTGGGGCCCTGTTTTTGCTGGAAGAAGGGTTTGCATGCATTGTGACAACATGGCGGTGGTGCATTCCATCAACGCACTGTCGGCAAAATCCCCGCCGGTTGTGGGGTATTTAAGGCATCTAGTGTTGCGTTGTTTGGAGTTAAACATTTGCGTGGTGGCTCGGCATGTGCCTGGGATTCGCAACGAGGTGGCTGATGCGCTATCACGGTTTCAGTTTTGCAGGTTCAGGAAGCTGGTGCCGGAAGCGGACGCGGAGGGGGAACCTTGCCCGAACTGGCTGTGGGACCTGGCATCGGTGTAGCTTTTGAGGGAATTCGGAGATCGGTGTCTGAGGCTACTTAGTGCCGATATCAGGCGGTGTGGCAGGAATGGGCAAAGTTGGAAAGTAGGGAGTTCATGGAGTCGGGTTACCAGGGTCGAGTGTTGGGGTACTGATGTTAATAAGTGGGGATTTTTCGGAAGGCAGGTCTGTTTCGGTGATTGGTTGCAAGTTGGCGGCGTTGGCCTTTTTGTTCCAGATGCAAGGGGTTCGGGACGCGACTAAGGATTTTCTGGTGCGACAGGCGATGAAGGGTTTTCGAAAAGGGGCTCAGTCGCGTGACTGTAGGCGGCCGGTGTCATTGCCATTGTTGGTGCGTTTGGTGGGGTGTTTAGGGGAGTTGTGTTCGTCTCCTTATGAGCGGGTGTTGTTCTCGGTAGCTTTTGTACTGGCGTTTTTTGGGGCCTTTCGTATTGGCGAATTGGTCAGCCCGACTAAGCAAGCGATGGGTGGTTTGCTGTTGGGTGATGTGATGCTGGGGGAGGATAGAGTGGAATGTCGGCTTCGTTTTTCTAAGACGGATCAGAGGGGCCGGGGGCGCTTAGTAGTGTTGTACGCTTTACCGGGGCACCAGTTGTGCCCAGTGTTACATGTGTCAGAGTTTTTAAAGGTGCGCGGCGGTTACCCTGGTGTTTTTCTTAGACATACGGACGGATTGGCTTTGTCGCGGTATCAATTCAATGCGGTGCTGAAGATGGCTCTAGCAAGGGTGGGGGAGGAGCCACGTGAGTACGGGTCTCACTCCTTCCGGATTGGGGCGGCAACGGAGGCCGCCAGGTGGGGCTTGAGTGAGGATTGTATCCGGCGGATTGGGAGGTGGGAGTCTTCCAGGTTCCGTTTGTACATTAGGCCTCACTTGGTCAGGTGATGGTCAGGGGTGGGGGATTCAAGGTTGGTGTTAGATGCCGGTTTGTGGGCAATTTCTTGTGCTGTTGCTGTTTTTATTCGTGGTCTTTGTATTTTATAGGTCCATGCCTTGTGTGGATCCTCGGGCACTCCTATGTGTATTGGGGAGCGTTGCGGGCGGATGTGCGGCGTGACGGTCGGCAGCTCGGAGTGTCGGTGTCGGAAGCTCGAGTAAAGTGGCTCGGAATTCGGGGCATGACCTGGGGTAGGGTGCGCCCTGAGGTGGCTTATTATAGCCGTATGGATCGTGTCCCTGATGTGTTAATTTTGCATGTGGGAGGGAACGATTTGGGAGTAAGGTCGGCGAGGGAATTGAAAAGGGATATAAAGCTGGACCTGTTACATTTGTGGAGGGCGTTCCCGGGCATAGTTATCGTTTGGTCGGACATTATAGCTCGGACGCAGTGGCGTTTTGGGAGGTCGGTGGACCGTATTAATAGGGCTCGGAGCAAGCTGAACCGGGCTATTGGCAGGTTTGTGGCGAGAAATGGTGGGTTGGTGGTGCGGCATAGAGAATTGGAGGAGTCCACGGAGCAGTATCTAAGGAGAGATGGGGTTCACCTGACTGATGTGGGTCTGGATTTATGGATGTTGGGTTTGAGGGATGGCCTAGAGCAAGCACTGGGGGTGTGGGGGGCCCGGGCCAAGTAAGGGTGTCACTTGGCCGGCCTGTGGCGGGGTGATAGGTCCGTCTGAGAGGTTGGGAGTACCGACAGTCGGCTTGTTGGTACGAAGTCGCTCAAGGGGAGTGGCTTCGGACTGGATGGGAACTTGTGGGCGGAGGTCCCGCAGGTTCTGGGTAGGGGTAATTAACGATGGAACGTTGTTACCCCTCACCTCGGGCCGGGTGGTCACGGCCGAGGTGGTCCTCTGGGCCGGTTTGGAGGTTACGGCCGGGGGGTTAGGAATGATGGTTTGCCTCTCGGACGGATCTATCGGTGTTTCTGGTTATACGGGTATATATGTATAAGGTTAAGTTTAACAATTGAGTGGCATGTTGGGCCACAAGTTTGGTATACATATATACGGTAAAATAAAACTGTGGCCATTCCTGCAATAAAGTCGTGGTTCTCGTCTTCATTTAGGTAGATATGGTACGGGGGGTGTGTTTTACAGGATAACCTGCTTATCCCTTATAGATGCCTCAAGAAGGGCAGTGAGCCCCATAGGGGTGAATGGACCCCATGACGATCGGGAGGGTGCAAGGTTAGGAAAGGGTTAATAGGTTTGCATGGGATGGGGGATGTGTGGGAGTACAGGATTGGTAGTAGGGAGCTGTAAGGGGATTGGGGGGGAGCAAGGAAGGGGTGGGGTGTTGGGAGAGGTATAAGAGAGGGGGGTGTGCTGTTTACCTCCCCTTTCGTCGATTGATCTTTGTGTCCCACCCGCCCGCCCTGATATATAATTATATGTATATGTTCAAAAAAAAAAAAAAGATAAAAAAAAAAAATAAAATAAAAAGGTGAAAAGGTGATGGTTTTTCAAAAAAAAAAAAAAAAAAAAAAAAAGAACTTTAAAAAAAAAAAAAAAAATAAAAAAAAAAAAAGAGGAATAAAGGAGAATATAAGGTTGAGTTGCTAATTTATTGTTGTCACAGCGGGGTGATAGGTCCGTCTGAGAGGTTGGGAGTACCGACAGTCGGCTTGTTGGTACGAAGTCGCTCAAGGGGAGTGGCTTCGGAGTGGATGGGAACTTGTGGGCGGAGGTCCCGCAGGTTCTGGGTAGGGGTAATTAACGATGGAACGTTGTTACCCCTCACCTCGGGCCGGGTGGTCACGGCCGAGGTGGTCCTCTGGGCCGGTTTGGAGGTTACGGCCGGGGGGTTAGGAATGATGGTTTGCCTCTCGGACGGATCTATCGGTGTTTCTGGTTATACGGGTATATATATGTATAAGGTTAAGTTTAACAATTGAGTGGCATGTTGGGCCACAAGTTTGGTATACATATATACGGTAAAATAAAACTGTGGCCATTCCTGCAATAAAGTCGTGGTTCTCGTCTTCATTTAGGTAGATATGGTACGGGGGGTGTGTTTTACAGGATAACCTGCTTATCCCTTATAGATGCGTCATGCTAGTAAGGTGCTATGAAGGTATTTTGCTTTACACAGAAGTAGAGCCACTGACACTGAGTATTAATACAAATTTGGTAACACTGAGACTGTGTGTTAGTTGCAGCAGGCCACTATCTACGTTCTGTAAGATATGAAGCCACCACCAAGATGCTTTATATTATGGCATTTGGCTTCAGGCAGGACTGCAGGCTGTGAAAGCAATTTTATTTTTATTCATTTTTTTTTAAAACTTACACTATTTTTTTTAGCAGTCGGGTACTATCGAGTTTATGTACGCTATGAAGCCAACACAAGGACGCAACTGAGCTGGTATGAATTGAGATGGTGGCTGACAGGCACTACACTACACCTGAGCCCGTTGTTTTGACAATTTTGGGACCTTTTTTGCAACTTGTAATACCTATACGTAGTATAACAGACACAAGGGATGTAGTAGTGTTGAGATTGTTGATTACTAGTGTGGTGCCCTGGCCTAGCCAGGTCGTCACAGATAACATACAAACACCCCCACCCCCATTAGACAGGGACACCAGCCAAACAAAAACCCTTGTTGCCTCCCTCCAGTGTCTGATGTCCACACCAGGTGGGGCGGAGCTAAGCGGTTGGCCCCACCTACCCTTGAGTTCACAGGCCTGGAGGCGGGAAAAGTGACAGTTCAGTGTTGGAGTTTGAAGTGAGAGGAGCAAGCACTTAGGTGTCTGGGTTTTTGGCCCAGGCACTAACAGCAAGGTTGGCAGACGGTGGTGGCCGTCTGAAGGAGTGGTGGAGCAACACGGAACCGTAGGACCGGGGTCGGGCGATGGCCCGCCGGTACCGACTGGGGAGCGAAGTGAAGCCAGCACACACAGGCAGGGCCATCGGACCCCGACCAGGCTTGGAGCCGCCGTCAATAGTCAGATCCGAATGTGACTGGAACCCCAGGGGTTTCATAACAGCAAAAATCCCGATTGAAGGCAACCGCCCACACCGTGAGGGTATACAGCTACCGCCTAAGGCTAGAGACCCAAGGGCCAGCGCCTGCAGGCAAACGGGCTCCTCCAGTACCCATACACCGGGGAGCGGACTACCATTGGGAATCCATAGTAGTCAGAAGGAGAATATCAAGGTGCAGGGAAAGACAGCCACCATCACCTGTCCGGGGAGAGACACTGCAGCCGGCTGCGGGACCCATCCATCCAGCTGTTTGGTTTACCGAGGACTTTGTACCTTTCTTGCTGAATGAGTACACCCGTGCCATCCGGCACCGCGCCGCGCTGTCCCTGCAACCCTACACCTCGCCAGCCCTGCCTCCCCGTTACACATCACCGGGCCCCGGGACCACCAACCCCTACCCACGGAGGGGGAAAACAACATCCCAGCTGCTCCTTACCATCGCTCCCGGGATCCCCACTATCAGCAGCGGTGGTGCCTATCATCACCATGACCCGTGGGTGGCGTCACGGACTAAATCCTCCAAACCAACCACCCCTTTCACTAACGGGCGAGGAGCGCCGCTCGAGTCCCCGGATCCGGCCCACTGCTCGAGCCATCGCAGCAGAACTGGACCCGAGCGTTAGCAAGAGGGCAGCAGCAACGGCGTCCTCCCCGCCTGCGACAACTTGGCGTCACGAACAGGATTGAACCCATCTACTTACCAGTAGAAGTGCGCCTTGTAATCTCCGCCGGCGGCGTCCGGCCGAAAATTTTGAAGCACCGCCATCTTGGCGCGAAAATCTCCCGCTCGAGCATCTTCTCCGAGCAGGGAAGGCGCGAAAGCGAAGCCCCGCCCCCAACAAACGGAAGTGCTGAAGAGTACCAAGGGGGCGCGAGAGTGTGTCTGCCTGATGTAGCCGAGGCTATAAAAGCAGGGACGCCAGGACTCTGCCAGCATTTGGTTCCTAGAACACGGCCACGCATGATGCCCTGTTCGTCCGGCACCGCGGAAATCCCCGAGCCCACGCCAGGAACAGCGGCGTGGGTGGAAGCCCGGACCGCACAGATGTGCTGCCACCTTCAAGCCCAGGTCCGGTTCTTGATGGAGCGCTGGGTGGCTGAGATGAAGGAAGTAGCGGCGGCCGTGCGGAGACACGAGGTGGAGACAGAGTTGGAGAAGCGGGTAAGAGACCCACGCCCCTATATCCGAGAAGGACCGGTCGCTGCGGCTGAAGGGCCCGGCCTGCGCCCGCTCACCCTCCTGCTTCCCCAGCCATCCGTACCGGCTGCTGTTGCCCCTCCGCTCGGTCCGCTACCCCCAACACTGGTAGCGGAAGCCAACCCGTCCGCCCTAGAGGACCGGCCTGGGGGCGTTGTTTGGGAACGGCCTGTGTCCCTTGCGCTACCGTGGAAGGCCCCGCGGGAAGTAGCCGTCCGCGACAAGAAGCCATCGGCCCCAGAAGTGGCCGCACCTGAAGCTGTCCCGGCGTTAGCGAGAGCGCAGCAGCGACGGCGTCCTCCCCGCCCGCGACACTAGTAGCAGATGTCAGGACAGCTTTAAGTCTCTCCCTGCCTGTGAATAAGCTCTCCTTATATCACACACTGCAGTAACAGACCGTATGCAGCACTAATAAGAGGATTTTTTTTTTTTGGCTGGTTTAAAACAGGAACAGCTCTCACCTAACCAAGCAATGCACTAACACTGTCCCTGTACCTGGTTCTACGATTTACACAGCTGTTAGCAGCTAGTGGACACTGTGCTCAGCCCTTACAAGGACTATTATTAGTTTGCTGTATAAACGCTGTCCCGCACACAGTACAGTCTAGCTACACCGGCAGCTCAGGAATTAATGCGTGTTCACAAAATGGCCGCAGCCTTATATAGCTCCTATGACGCTGTGCGGCCAAGCCAATCACAGGAACAGCACAACAAAGATGGCTGTGGCGTCACTGTGAGGGCAAGCAACGTCAGATGTGTTCATTGGCTGGAAAAAGGCGCCAGGAAGTCCAGAAATTAAAATGAAAGTATCGGAGTGAATACCATATTAGCCGTCGGATACCAAATACCTCGAATACCCCATTATCCACCGGATACCGAATAGTGGCCAATATATTCGCTCATCCCTAATCATTAGAAATATCTCTGTACTATCCCCTCATATACTTTTACATTGCAATAAGATTGTCCCTAAGCCTTTATTGTTACAAACCGAAAAACTCCAAGATGGATAATCTCTGTTGGTATTGTAGTCCAACAAATTCCCTTAACCCCTTAACGACCGCGGGCCGTAAAATTACGTCCTAAATGACATAATCTTACTGCCCGCGGTCCTCCGGAGGCAGCATGCCGCGATCGGCACACATCTCAGCTGATTTTCACAGCTGAGATGTGTGCCTGCTAGGCACGAGCAGAATCGTTATCTGCTCGTGCCGATTAACCCCTTATATGGCGCTGTCAATACATGACAGCGCCATTATAAGCGCGATCGCGGTAAAGTTTTACTTACCGCCGAAACCGGAAGTCACGTGACGCGATCACGTGACTCACGATAGTTGTCATGGTAGCACAGGGTCATGTGATGACTCCTGTACTACACATGAATTGGTTTCACTTTCGCTGTGCCCGGGGCACAGCAAAAGAGAAAGACAGCGTATCTGCTGTTTACAGCCTTCCAGCTGTGATCAGCAGATACTGCAGAGCGATCGGAATGCTGATCGCAATAGCCCCCTAGGGGGACTAGTAAAATAAAAAAAAAAGTAAAAAAATAAGTTTTAAAAAATTAAAAAAAAACAAAAAAACCTAAAAGTTCAAATCACCCCCCATTCGCCCCATTGAAAATTAAAGGGTTAAAAAAATAAAAAATATACACACATTTGGTATCGCCGCGTTCAGAAACGCCCGATCTATCAAAATATAAAATCAATTAATCTGATCAGTAAACGGCGTAGCGGCAAAAAAATTCCAAACGCCAAAACGACGTTTTTTTGTCGCCACAACTTTTGCGCAAAATGCAATAAGAGGTGATCAAAACGTAGCATCTGCGCAAAAATGGTACCGTTAAAAACGTCAGCTCGAGACGCAAAAAATAAGCCGTCATTGAGCCTAAGATCCCGAAAAATGAGAACGCTACGGGTCACGGAATATGGCGTAAAACGTGCGCCACTTTTTTCGGACAAACTTCCGATTTTTTTTTAACCCCTTATATAAAAGTAAACCTATACATGTTTGGTGTCTACGAACTCGCACTGATCTGAGGCATCACACCCACACATCAGTTTTACCATATAGTGAACACAGTGAATAAAATATCTCAAAAACCATAGTGCTATAGCACTTTTTTTGCAATTTTTCAGCATTTGGAATTTTTTTGCCATTTTCTAGTACACAATATGGTAAAACTGATGGTTTCATTTAAAAGTACAGCTCGTTCCGCAAAAAATGAGCCCTCACATGACCATATTGACTGAAAAATAAAAAAGTTACGTCTCTCAGAAAAAGAATGGCGAAAAAAAAAAACGGAAAGCGAAAAATCGGCCGGTCGTGAAAGGGTTAATAACCCTGATTGCAATCGATCTTACCCGCCCCCGTCGGTTGTGCGACACGGGCAAATCACTGCCCGTCGCACACAACCTCGCTTACCCCGTCACACTACTTACCTGTCCTGCGACGTCGCTCTGGCCGGCGAACCGCCTCCTTTCTAAGGGGGCAGGTCGTGCGGCGTCACAGCGACGTCACACGGCAGCCATCCAATAGAAGCGGAGGGGCAGAGATGAGCGGGACGTAAACATTCCGCCCACCTCCTTCTTTCCGCATAGCCAGTGGAGGCAGGTAAGGAGATGTTCAACGTTCCTGCGGTGTCACACATAGCGATGTGTGCTGCCACAGGAACGAGGAACAACATCGCTAATTAGAAGAAAACGATTTTTTGTTTTGTGATCGTTTTAGATCGCACATAAGTGTCACACAAACAACGTGACCCCGACAATAATTCATTAACGATATCGTAGCGTGTAAAGCCCGCTTAAGTGTGGTCGCACTAGTGACTTCTATAGAGGAAAAACTATGTACTTGTCATGCCTCTCCTAATGCATCCCATTATTTTATTAGCCTTGGCAGCAGCTGTGTGACACTGGTCAATAAGGTTAAGAGTTTGCCGTCCACTCATACACCCAAATCTTTTTCAATTTGACAGTTTTGCATAGAGTTTAACCAACTATTACACTTTTCACTTCCTCTGGCAACTGTATGTACATTAAACTTAAATTAACATGACGTATCTATAAGGGATAAGCAGGTTACATGCTAAACACCCCCATACCAATCTACCTAAATAAAGACGAGAACCATGACTTTATTGCAGGAATGGCCACAGTTTTATTTAACCGTATATATGTATACCAAAACTCGTGGCCCAAACATGCCACTCAATTGTTAACTTAACCTTATACATATATACCCGTATAACCAGAAACACCGATAGATCCGTCCGAGAGGCCAACCATCATTCCTAACCCCCCGGCCGTAACCTCCAAAACCGGCCCAGAGGACCACCTCGGCCGTGACCACCCGGCCCAAGGTGAGGGGTAACAACGTTCCATCGTTGATTACCCCTACCCAGAACCTGCGGGACCTCCGCCCACAAGCTCCCATCCAGTCCGAAGCCACTCCCCTTGAGCGACTTCGTACCAACAAACCGACTGTCGGTACTCCCAACCTCTCAGACGGACCTATCACCCCGCTGTGACAACAACAAAATTGGCAAATCACCTTGCATTCACCTTTTCCTCTTTTCTTTGTTTTTTTTTTTTTATTTTTTTTTGCATTTTCTTTTCTTTTTTTTTTTTTTGAAAACCATCACTTTTCATTATGTTTTTTTTTTTTTTTTTTTTTTTTTATAAACATACACATATACATATATCAGGGCGGGCGGGTGGGACACAACTTTCCGGCGACAAAAGGGGAGGTAATCAGTACACCCCCTCTCTTATACCTCCCACCAACTCCCACCCCTTCCTTGCTCCCCTCCCAATCCCCTTACAGCTCCCTTCTACCAATCCCATAGCCCCACATATCCCCTATCCATGTAATCCAAATTAACCCCTTCCTAACCTGGCACCCTCCCGATCGTCATGGGGTCCATTCACCCCTATGGGGCTCACTGCCCTTCTTGACGTATCTATAAGGGATAAGCAGGTTACATGCTAAACACCCCCATACCAATCTACCTAAATAAAGACGAGAACCACGACTTTATTGCAGGAATGGCCACAGTTTTATTTAACCGTATATATGTATACCAAAACTCGTGGCCCAAACATGCCACTCAATTGTTAACTTAACCTTATACATATATACCCGTATAACCAGAAACACCGATAGATCCGTCCGAGAGGCCAACCATCATTCCTAACCCCCCGGCCGTAACCTCCAAAACCGGCCCAGAGGACCACCTCGGCCGTGACCACCTGGCCCAAGGTGAGGGGTAACAACGTTCCATCGTTGATTACCCCTACCCAGAACCTGCGGGACCTCCGCCCACAAGTTCCCATCCAGTCCGAAGCCACTCCCCTTGAGCGACTTCGTACCAACAAACCGACTGTCGGTACTCCCAACCTCTCAGACGGACCTATCACCCCGCCACAGACCGGCCAAGTGACCCCTTACTTGGCCCGGGCCCCCCACACCCCTAGTGCTTGCTCCAGGCCATCCCTCAAACCCAACATCCATAAATCCAGACCCACATCGGTCAGGTGAACCCCATCTCTCCTCAGATACTGCTCCGTGGACTCCTCCAATTCTCTATGCCGCACCACCAACCCACCATTCCTCGCCACAAACCTACCAATCGCCCGGTTCAGCTTGCTCCGAGCCCTATTAATACGGTCCACCGACCTACCAAAACGCCACTGCGTCCGAGCTATGATGTCCGACCACACAATAACTATGCCCGGGAACGCCCTCCACAAATGTAACAGGTCCAGCTTTATGTCCCTTTTCAATTCCCTTGCCGACCTTACTCCCAGATCGTTCCCACCCACGTGCAAAATTAACACATCAGGGTCACGATCCATACGGCTATAATAAGCCACCTCTGGGCGCACTCTACCCCAGGTCATGCCCCGAATTCCGAGCCACTTTACTCGGGCTTCCGACACCGACACTCCAAGCTGCCGACCGTCACGACGCACATCCGCTCGCAACGCTCCCCAATACACATAGGAGTGCCCGAGGATCCACACAAGGCATGGACCTACAAAATACAAAAACCACGAATAAAAACAGCAACAGAACAAGAAAATCACAACAAACCAGCATCAACACAAACCCGTAATCTCCCCACCCCTGACCATCACCTGACTAAGTGAGGCCTAACGTACAAGCAAAACCTGGAAGACTCCCACCTCCCAATCCGCCGGATACAATCCTCACTCAAACCCCACCTGGCGGCCTCCGTCGCCGCCCCAATCCGGAAGGAGTGAGACCCGTACTCACGTGGCTCCTCCCCCACCCTTGCTAAAGCCATCTTCAGCACCGCATTGAATTGGTACCGCGACAAAGCCAATCCATCCGCATGTCTAAGAAAAACGCCAGGGAAACCGCCGCGCACCTTTAAAAACTCTGACACTTGTACCACTGGGCACAACTGGTGCCCCGGTAAAGCAAACAATACTACTAAGCGCCCCCGGCCCCTCTGTTCCGTCTTCGAAAAGTGAAGGCGACATTCCACTCTATCCTCCCCCAGCATGACATCCTCCAACAGCAACCCACCCATCGCTTGCTTGGTCGGGCTGACCAATTCACCAATGCGAAAGGCCCCAAAAAACGCCAATACAAAAGCTACCGAAAACAACACCCGCTCATAAGGAGACGAACACAATTCCCCCAAACACCCCACTAACCGACCCAACAATGGCAATGACACCGGCCGCCTCATGTCACGCGACTGGGCCCCTTTCTGAAAACCCTTCATTGCCTGCCGCACCAGAAAATCCTTAGTCGCGTCCCGAACCCCTTGCATCTGAAACAAGAAGGCCAATGCCGCCAACTTGCAACCAATCACCGAAACGGACCAACCTGCCGAAAAATCCCCACTAATTAACATCAGGACCCCCAACACTCGGCCTTTGTAACCCGACTCCATAAAGTCCCCTCTTTCCAACTCTGCCCATGCCTTCCACACCGCCTGATATCGGCACCAAGTAGCCTCAGACACCGATCTCCTAATTCCCTCAAATGCTATACCGATGCCAGGTCCCACAGCCATTCCGGGCAAGGTTCTCCATCCGCGTCCGCTCCCGGCACCAGCTTCCTGAACCTGCAAAACTGAAACCGTGACAGCGCGTCAGCCACCTCGTTTCGAATCCCTGGCACGTGTCGAGCCACCACGCAAATGTTCAACTCCAAGCAACGCAACACCAGGTGCCTTAAATACCCCACAACCGGTGGGGATTTTGCTGACAGTGCATTGATGGAATGCACCACCGCCATGTTGTCACAATGCATGCAAACCCTTCTTCCGGAAAAAACGGGGCCCCACAACTCCACTGCCACAATGATGGGAAACAATTCCAGTAGCGCCAAATTCCTCACCAAACCTGCTTCCACCCAACGCCGTGGCCACTGTCCCACACACCAGCGCGTCTGAAAAATTGCCCCAAAACCTGTCGCTCCAGCCGCATCAGTATACAATTCCAACTGGCTATTGGACAATGCCTCGCTCATCCAAAGGGTCCGACCGTTGTACCGGTCCAAGAACTCCTCCCAAACCAACAAATCCCCCTTCATCACTTTTGTCACTCTGACAAAGTGATTTGGAGCTTTTACCCCCGCGGTTGCGCTCGCCAATCTCCTATTAAATATCCGCCCCATCGGCATAATGCGACAAGCGAAATTCAATGTTCCGAGCACTGACTGCAAATCCCGCAACCGCACCTTCTTGGCCTGAGACAAAAACCGCACCGACGCCTTCAAATCCAGAATCTTCCCCTCCGGCAACCGGCATTCCATCGCCAGTGTATCAATTTCGATACCTAAGAAACATAGAGCCGTCACCGGCCCTTCTGTTTTTTCTGTTGCCAACGGAATACCTAGGCTCCGCGCGATCCGCTCTAACGTAAATAACAACAAGGAGCAAACTGAAGAGCCCGCCGGACCCACGCAAAAGAAGTCATCCAAATAGTGAATCACTGAATGGACTCCTGCCACCTCTTTAACTACCCATTCCACAAAAGTACTAAATGCCTCAAAATGAGCACACGAAATGGAACAGCCCATCGGCAGGCAGCGATCCACATAGTATTCACCATCCCACATACACCCTAAGAGATGAAGGCTCTCTGGATGCACCGGGAGTAAACGAAAAGCTGCTTCCACATCCGCCTTTGCCATCAGGGCCCCCCGCCCCGCAACCCTTACCAGCTCCAACGCCTTATCAAACGATACATAACATACCGCCGACAACTCTGGTGATATCCCATCATTCACCGACAATCCCGCCGGATACGATAAATGATGAATGAGCCGAAATTTGTTCGGCTCCTTCTTGGGTACCACCCCCAAGGGGGAAATCCGTAAATTGGAGAATGGCGGGTCCTGGAACGGGCCCGCCATCCTCCCCAACTCCACCTCCTTTTGCAGCTTTTCCTTCATCACCGCCGGATGTTCTTTTGCGGACCTCAAATTACCCGGGCGAAACACCGGCGCCTCAGATTCAAACGGAATCCGAAAACCCTCCGTAAAACCCTGTGCCAACAACTCCGCCGCCCGAACATCCGGGTATCTATTTAAATAGGGAAGCATCGCCTCTACCCTCACTAGCGTCCTCCCTTTTTCCAGACCCCTCCCCTGCCTTACCTTTTCCTTTTTTGAAGCACCTGGCCAAGGAGTGGGACCCTCCACATCCGGAACACTCGTGTTTAAACCGACACGAGGCCCCGAACTTACACTGTCCCTCGTTATATTGCCAACAAGCCCCCTTTTTCTGTCCGGCCGGGGACCCGCCGCTCGCACCCGGGCTCCCGGCACCCCCTCGAAAGGGCTGAGCCGGAGCCGTCATTAACCGCATCCACAAAGAAATATCCTTGTGGCCCCACTGGACACCCGGCCGCAGAGCCTTCCGTTGCCGGAATTGCTCATCATATCTTAGCCACCCTAAACCGCCGTACACCCTATACGCCTCCCCTATCGCGTCCATATAACCAAATAGGGCGGAACAATGCTCCGGCTCCTTTTCCCCGATCACGCTGGCTAAGATCGCAAAGGCCTGTAGCCAGTTAGTGAACGTCCTCGGGATCAATCTATACCTTCATTTCTCTTCGTCCTCTTTCTCCTTTTTTGTATCACTGGGTTTCACTTTATCCAAATTAAACTTCTCCAAGGGAAGCAGGGAAAAAATTTCCACATACTCCCCTTTCCAAATCTTTTCCCTCACCTCCTTCTTCAAATGAACCCCTAACTGACCTTCAAAACACACGTAAATTTCACTCCGTGCCCTATCATCCAAACGCACAACCTCATCCTTCTTTTCTTTTTCCTTTTCCGCCTCCTTATTCACACCCACGTCAGCCGCCCCGCCGGCCGCCGGTCCCGTACCTATCGCCGAGGTAGGGTCCCGCACTGTCACCCCGCTCACCGTCGCCTCAGTCTGCACCACCTCCGTGGGGCCCACCCACGCCCCTACCGGAGCCCCCGGCCCAATCCGACTAACCCGCTCCGCAGACAACCCTTGCAACACCCCCAAAAGTTGCCCCCAAAACTCCGGGCCCGGAAAACCAGACTGTCCGACCGCACTCGCCCCTTGCGCCACACTTCCCTCGACGGAACCCCCGCCCCCGCCCGCACTACACACAGCATTAAACATTTCAGTCGTCCGCTCACCAGGCTGCCGTTGAACCGATGCCGGAACAGCCGTGCCCCGATCTTCCTGCTGCCGCTCCGTCCGACCTGCCGCTGCCATTTCTCCGTCATCACCGCCGGATTCTGACGTGCTGCCGAAGTCTTCAGGGGGGACCAGCGAGGGGACAGCCCGCACCTGGCGGCCGTCAACCCCCACGGTCACCGCACCCTGCTCCTCCGGGCGACTCCTGCTCGACCTTTTTCTTTTTCCACGCCGTGGCGCCCTGCCGCCGTCCTTCCGAGCCGTATTCACGACCACCTGCTGCGCCGCCGTTGCTCCCGCCGCTCTCAGTGGGCTCCCTCCCTGCCGACTGCAGGAAGACCGTGCTGCATTTGCCCCTCGCTGGGAACACCCCCCAGCCCGATCCTCGCCGGGGGGGACCGTAATAGTGGATCTCAGCCGTGCCTGCGGGCCACCGTACCCCTCCTCCACACTCCTCACGTCCCCGCTCCCATCCGCATCCATCCTCCGACCTGCAGCTCTCCCCTGCGGCCTGCAGGGAGTCTCCGTCCGTGATCTGGAATGCTGAGCGCCACCCCCGGCCGGCACTTCACCGGGGGCTGCCGTGATCGCTGCTCCGGTCCGTGACTGCGCAGGCCGCGGACCGGAAGTGGGCCTCGCCGAGGCTCCGCCCACCCCCGACCCGCGGGATCTCCGTCGAGGATTCCTCCCGGCGGCCGGGAGCTCCCCCTGGTAAGATGGAGGGCTCCGCTGTCCCGGAGGGTCCCCGTAGGGGCTCCTAGATCTCTCCCTCCCCCTCCAGCTGGGGGAGTAGCGCTCCGGCGGTCGCGCCCGCCAAGCACGTAGCAGCGGCCCGGGCGCAGGAGCAGCAGGCAGCACCGCTCCAGCCCCACAGACCGCCACTAGCTGCTGCCGCAGAGCGTCCACGCCGAGGACCTCGGAGGCCCCCCTCACCATCTCCAGCAGCTCATTGATGTCAGCCATGGCAGCACGCAGCCCAAACGTCCTGGGGCCACAACTTTCCGGCGACAAAAGGGGAGGTAATCAGTACACCCCCTCTTATACCTCCCACCAACTCCCACCCCTTCCTTGCTCCCCTCCCAATCCCCTTACAGCTCCCTTCTACCAATCCCATAGCCCCACATATCCCCTATCCATGTAATCCAAATTAACCCCTTCCTAACCTGGCACCCTCCCGATCGTCATGGGGTCCATTCACCCCTATGGGGCTCACTGCCCTTCTTTTCTCAGCTCAAACTCCCACCTTATATAAATCCCTATATAACTTCAAAGTAGAGACAAACCCCTGCTGCCTTCTATGTCTATATAGACAATGGTATTTGAATGCCAATGTAACCATCTAAAAACTTTATTATCTATACACAACCATGTGCACAATTTTGTTATAATAAAAAATTTGTGACTGCAAAATCTCATATCACATGGTGCTTTGTCATTGATTGTTAAAGCCACAGGTACACAGCAGTGAAGTAAAAGCTGACATGCTTGTCTTCACTGATATATGAAATTTAATGTTTATCAAAAGCTCAACTTTGTCTTAAATGAGCATTGAACAGTGAAATACTTCTTGTTAATGGGAATCTGTCACCAGGTTTTTGCCATCTATTCTGAGAGTAGCATAATGTAGGAGCAAAGATCCTGATTCCAGCCATGTGTCACTTACTGGGCTGCTTAGAAGTTTTGATAACATCACTGATTAATCAGTAGTAGATTATCATTAGAGGACTACTTAATCTGCTGCCAGGTAGCCCAGCATATTTATGAGTTCTGTATAACTGCTAGATCTGCAGCTGAGAAAACATTGATTTTATCAAAATGACAGCAAACAGCTCAGTAAGTGACACATCGCTTGAATCAGGGTTTCTGTCTCTACATTATGCTGCTCTCAGATGGGGGAGCAAAAACCTGGTGACAGATTCCCTTTAAATTTTATTTTACATGTAAAATTAATACTTATAAATTCTATAAATCTTTTATTACTTTGGTGAAACTAAAATGAATGATCATAGCTGACAGAATTGTACATTACATACAGGAATCATACAACATTATTCCATTAATAAAATTGCTATGTCTTCTCAGTCTTCTTTTTTGCAAGCTAAATGACTCGCCCACCCCAGGGCTATGGGACACCCGGTGCCGGGCCGGACTAGTCCGAGGGTTGTCAGTGGTGGCGGGGCCCGACTCCGTGGCCCTGGTGGGTGTCAGTTAAATATGGCTGGTAACTTGGGGTTTGAATAAAGTTTGTGTTCGTGACGCCACCTGTGGTTTGCGGCTATTAAGCCGCCGCTGCTGTGTGAGGCCACCAGGGTGATGATACGGCAGCAATGGTGGTACTGCTCCCCACAGGTGGAGCGGTACCCCGGGGCACAGTTGGTGCTTGTGAGTGTCTATGCAGATGAAAGTCTAGGCAGACGGAATAACAACAGAGGCCACACCAAGGGTGCAGTTTCAAGTTCTTTACTCACACATCCTGGTAGGAGCTCACTGGTGCCCTCAGACGACTGGAACTCACTGTCAGGGACCTCCGCTGTTTCTGGGTGATTCCTGGAATGAAAACCGGTACCCTTCTCTCTAAGGTGTCTCTGTCTTCAGCTGTCTTCATAAGCCTAGCTCTTTTAGGATGAACCTGCTCGGCCTCCACTACAGCCTCCAGGCTGGGGGGTCACCTGTCGGATGATTGTCCCCTTTCTAGAGGTTCTGCGGTGGGCTGTGGCCCGGGGAGTTTACAACCTTCCCTGGGCCTCGGTTTTTACTGTCTGGAGATGATTTTGCACTCCTCCGGTTTCTAGGGACCGTCCCCTGTTGCAGCTTGATCCCTCCACCGATGTTCCTGTGGAGCAGGCCACCACAGCTCTACAGCTATCCGTGGCCCTGAAATCCCTTCTTCTCTCTGCTTGGTGTCACCTGGACCCTCTGAGTGCCAGGATCTTCACCAGGAAACGTCTCTTTCTTCTTCTTAGCTCCTGACTGACTAGAGCTGTCTTTCCTTCTCTCCTTCTCGTCTGCCTCCTGCAGCCCTCCTCCTCCTTCCCCACTCTCTCTCAGACTCCCAAACTTGACCTTCCTTTCTCTGACTGCTCTCTGATGGCTCCTCCCACCTCCCCAGTTGCTAAGCTGTACCCTATAGGAGCAGGGATGGGTCTTACGGCCCGTCCCAGCATGCAGCATGGGAGAGATACTGCCACTGTCCCTGGTCCCAGTGTGTACCTAACAATGGGTGTTGTGTAGATTTACCAGGGGACCGGTGTTCACTCCTTTCCTCACCCAGAATGGGGCATCACACCGCTGGATGGGGTGCAATGTCCTGTGGCGACGGAAGCCTCAGGGGCGCCACATAAACATTCCCAAATTCTGTAACTGTTCCTCATAAGACATGGTTTGCTGACCATTCTGGTAACTCTTCTCTAAACTTGCTCCAGTTTGTTAATGTCTTTATTAAAATGTGGTGCCCAGAACTGGATAAAGTATTCCAGACAAGGTCTGTCCAAAGAGGAGTAGAGGGGGATAATTACTTCATGTGATCTAGACTGTATGCTTCTGTTAATACATCCCAGAATTGTGTTTGCCTTTTTTGTTGCTGCATCACACTGTTGACTCATGTTCAGTCTGTGGTCTATTAGTATATCCAAGTCTTTTGCATACGTGCTTGTTGCTTAGTTCTTTTCGTCCCATTCTGTATATGTTATATACCTTTTAATGGCTTGAGAAAGGCCCTGCATTGGCCGCAACATTGCTTTTATATATTTTTTTCTTGATGTATGCTGGGACCAATAAAATGTTTTTGCTTAAATAGAGTTTCAGTGCCTTGGATACTTTCATAATTGTTACAGGTTTGCAGCTTATGGAGGGCTGTACCAAGTAGCACGAACGGTGGAGTGGTGCATGGAGCAAAGCATAATTTTTGTGATAACCTAGTCATATGACGTGATGTCACAAAGGTAATGAAGCAGTCATATCATCAAGCTATAAACACTGTGGCCCCTAGGAGAATAGGGTCCTGTGAAGTTGCCCAGTTTGTTCTCTCATTTCCCCTAATGCCAGTCCTGTATACCAGCCTTTCTCCTGTTCAATTCTGTTCGACTCCTGCAATTAAGAGACCTTTGATTACATCATGTCACATGACTGTGAAGTCATCAGAGGTCCTTAACCCCTTAACGACCGCGGGCCGTAAAATTACGTCCTTGCGGTCATAATGTTACTGCCCGCGGTCTGCCGGCAGCATCATGCTGCGATCGGCACACATCTCAGCTGATTTTCACAGCTGAGATGTGTGCCTGCTAGGCACGAGCAGAATCGTTATCTGTTCGTGTCGTTTAACCCCTTATATGGCACTGTCAATATATGACAGCGCCATTATAAGCGCGATCGCGGTAAACATTTACTTACCGCCCGATACCGGAAGTCACGTGACGCAGTTGTCGCGGGCGGGGAGGAGGGTGTCAGCACTGCGCTCACCCCTCTGCTCGGATCCGGCTGCTGCTGCTCAGTGGTGGCTCGAGCGGTGGGCCGGATCCCGGGGGTTCTCGAGCGGCGCTCCTCGCCCGTGAGTGAAATTGGATTGGGTTTTGGGATATAGTCTATTGTCCGTGACGCCACCCACGGTTGTGGTGATTTGTTAGCACCACCGCTGCTCGGTGTGGGGATCCCGGGAGTGATGGTGTGAAGCAGCAAGTTGTTGTGTTGCCCCTCCGTGGGTAGGGGTTGGTGATCCCGGGGCCCAGTGATGAGGTGGGAGGTGCAGGGCCTGGTGGGCGCAGGGACGCGGGGGCAGCGCTGTGCCTTGCGGCACTGTGGTACTCACTCAGCCTGAGACGATGACACAGTTCTCGGTAAAACACACGGCTGGAAAGACGGTTCCCACGGACGGCTGCACTTGCTTTCCCCAGTAGGTGACGGTGATGTCCCTCTGTCCTGCACCTATGTTCTTGATGGTTGCGATGGGTTCCCACCGGTAACCCGCTCCCCGGCTTCAAGCTGGACCGGAGGAGCTCTACTCTTTGCCCGCAGGCGCTGGCCCCCAGAAACTGGTGCCCTGGCGGTGGCGGTGTCTCTGCTTTAATGGTTGGGTTGTTGCCTTCAATCGAGACTTGGTTGTTGGGAGACAGACGTCCCCTTCACTGACGGATTTGGCAAATTATGGCGACTCCTAGCCTTGCCGGGGTCCGAGAGGCCCCTGCCCTGGTGCTGACTGTCCTTCGTATACTGCTCCAGACCGCCGGGCCACTACCCGTCCGCGGTCCTTCCAGCATCCTCCGAGCAGTCACCCCTCCAGACAATCACCGCCGTCTGCTGACCTTGCTGTCTCAGTCCGGGGCACACACCCGGACCAGCTTCAGGCTTTCTTACTGTCACTTTTACTCCTTTACTCCAGCTTTCTCCTTTGCTCCTCTACCACTTCACTTCCTTCTACTTTCACCTGACTACTTGTTTACTCCTCACTCAAGCTCCCCCTGAGCTGACTGCCTGGTTCTTCGCGCCTCCAGAGCTGTGAACTCCTCGATGGGCGGAGCCAACCGCCTGGCCCACCCCCTGGTGTGAACATCAGCCTCTGGAGGAAGGCAACAAGGATTTTTGGGTTAGCTGATGTGCCTAACTGGGGTGTAGGGTATGGTGGTGTGATGACCTGTGACCCCTGGCTTGCCCAGGGCGTCACATTCCCCCTTAGGAAAATGCAGACCGTCCGCGGGCTGCCCGTCCAACACCGGTTTTATTTTTCTGAAAATATATAAAAGTAAAACGGTAACATATATACATTTTTATTACTTCTTCCCATAACGGGAGGCACTTTTACTTAAACGTTGCAAAACGGTTCACGGTTACGGTTTCCGCTCTCTCCCACCCAAGCAACCTGGCCCTGATGCTGCCCCTAAAACCCAGGCAGCACCCCTTGTCCCCAAGTCCAGCACAAGTTACCCGAGCGGGATCTGTCCTTCCCCTCCAGAGGGTAGCCACCGGTTCCTTTGGTGGCTGGGCCCCAGCCTGCTCTGCTGAGGGCCCTCCCTCCAACCTGCCTCTCCGGAGGCGGCAATGCGGAAACGGTAACGGCAAACAACTTATTTACAAGCCACTTAACGTTTGTGGTTGCCCTGCAAGTTCACGGGCTTGTCCATGAGCAGTTCCTCATGCAAACTTTTTAAACGGTCCCCACGGGGACAACGGTGCCGGCAACGGCCGGTTTTCCAAATCACGGTCAATCAGGTTACTTCTTCGGTTATCATTGCTTCCATCATTTTTCAAAACTTTCAAACATAAATTCACACAAACTCAGTGGTGGTCCCAACGGGGACTGTTGTAACGGTGCTCCGCTGCCATTACTCAGATTCTTCTGCTGAGGCGGACCCATCCTCTGCCGCCAGCATATCAAACATGCACTGACATGCCTGCTGTGACAGGGGTACCCGGTACCCATTTCCACCGGTATGCGGGGTATGGACAACCACGGGGTCTCCTACATAGCGGGAACGCTCACTTGCCTCTTCAAACTCAACAGCAGACCCGGGGCTGGGGCAGGAGTCGTCATCTCTTGTTCCTGCGTCGGGCGGGTTGCCGCCAGCTGTCGCAGCCTCCTGGCCTCCAGCATCCAGCATTTCAGACCCTTCTGCAGTAGCACGGAGCAGCAGATTAGGCGAGCTTACACTGAGGCGCCCCATAAGTAATGGCAAGGGTGATGCATAGGCCGAGACTAGGCCGGGCCCCTCAGCCGCAGCGGCCGGTCCTGGTAGGACATAGGGACGTGGGTCACCAGTCGACTCTGCTACATCCATTTCCCCTCCGTACATCGGGGCAGTTGTAATCAGCTCCTCCACCTCGTTGGTCCACTGCTCCATCATCCGGAAGATCTGATCCTGCTGACGCTGGTGGAATTGCATCACCCGGGCCTTCATCCAGGCCACGGTTCCAGGCTCAGGGTCTGGCACGGTCACTGCCGGGACTTCTGGCACCATGCTGTTAAGGGGCCGCGGTCCTAGCGGTTCCCCTTGATGCACTTCAGGGCCGTCCTGGACGTCTGCAGCCGGCTGGTCCGCCAGAGCGGCTGGGCAGGGTATCGCTACCGGTTGGGCGGGTAGCGGGCCTAATGGCGGAGCGGCAGCAGCTATCACGGGTAGCGAGGAGAAAGGCAGGGTGAGCGGAAGCCGGCCGGGCCCCTCAGCTTCAATGGCCGATCCCTCAGGAATACAGGGGCGTGGGTCGCTTACCCGCTCCTCCAAATCCTCTTCTATCTCGCGTCTCCACATAGCAGCCACCACGTCCGCCATGTCGGTCTCCCACTCCTCCAAGAGGAGTTGCATATGGGCCTGCAGACGGTTACTCAGCGGAATGGTCCGGTCCCTCAACCACGTCGCCGTGCCGGGCGCGGGGGCTTCCTCGTTGGGAGTTGGGTGGTACATCTTGGCAATCGTGCCTTCCAGGAACCCAGTATTGCCGCAGAGTCCTGGCGTCCCTGCTTTTATAGCTGCGTCTACATGCAGCCAGCCGCCATCGCATCCCCCTTAGCTTCTCTTCAGCCCCTTCTCTATCGGGGCGGGGTTTTGGCCTTCGCGCCTCTGCTACTCGAGAAGACGCTCGAGCGGGGACTTTTCGCGCCAAAGATGGCGGCTTCTGAAATTTTTTTGCCGGACACCTCCGGCGGTAACAAGGCGCACCTCTACCAGACGGCAGAGCGGTAAGATCCTGTTCGTGACGCCAAGTTGTCGCGGGTGGGGAGGAGGGTGTCAGCACTGCGCTCACCCCTCTGCTCGGGTCCGGCTGCTGCTGCTCAGTGGTGGTTCGAGCGGTGGGCCGGATCCCGGGGGTTCTCGAGCGGCGCTCCTCGCCCGTGAGTGAAATTGGATTGGGTTTTGGGATATAGTCTATTGTCCGTGACGCCACCCACGGTTGTGGTGATTTGTTAGCACCACCGCTGCTTGGTGTGGGGATCCCGGGAGTGATGGTGTGAAGCAGCAAGTTGTTGTGTTGCCCCTCCGTGGGTAGGGGTTGGTGATCCCTGGGCCCAGTGATGAGGTGGGAGGTGCAGGGCCTGGTGGGCGCAGGGACGCGGGGGCAGCGCTGTGCCTTGCGGCACTGTGGTACTCACTCAGCCTGAGACGATGACACAGTTCTCGGTAAAACAAACGGCTGGAAAGACGGTTCCCACGGACGGCTGCACTTGCTTTCCCCAGTAGGTGACGGTGATGTCCATCTGTCCTGCACCTATGTTCTTGATGGTTGCGATGGGTTCCCACCGGTAACCCGCTCCCCAGCTTCAAGCTGGACCGGAGGAGCTCTACTCTTTGCCCGCAGGCGCTGGCCCCCAGAAACTGGTGCCCTGGCGGTGGCGGTGTCTCTGCTTTAATGGTTGGGCTGTTGCCTTCAATCGAGACTTGGTTGTTGGGAGACAGACGTCCCCTTCACTGACGGATTTGGCAAATTATGGCGACTCCTAGCCTTGCCGGGGTCCGAGAGGCCCCTGCCCTGGTGCTGACTGTCCTTCGTATACTGCTCCAGACCGCCGGGCCACTACCCGTCCGCGGTCCTTCCAGCAACCTCCGAGCAGTCACCCCTCCAGACAATCACCGCCGTCTGCTGACCTTGCTGTCTCAGTCCGGGGCACACACCCGGACCAGCTTCAGGCTTTCTTACTGTCACTTTTACTCCTTTACTCCAGCTTTCTCCTTTGCTCCTCTACCACTTCACTTCCTTCTACTTTCACCTGACTACTTGTTTACTCCTCACTCAAGCTCCCCCTGAGCTGACTGCCTGGTTCTTCCCGCCTCCAGAGCTGTGAACTCCTCGGTGGGCGGAGCCAACCGCCTGGCCCACCCCCTGGTGTGAACATCAGCCTCTGGAGGAAGGCAACAAGGATTTTTGGGTTAGCTGATGTGCCTAACTGGGGTGTAGGGTGTGGTGGTGTGATGACCTGTGACCCCTGGCTTGCCCAGGGCGTCACACGATCACGTGACTCCCGATAGTTGTCATGGTAGCACAGGGTCATGTGATGACTCCTGTACTACACCTGACTTGCTTTCACATTCGCTGTGCCAGCGGCACAGCAAAAGAGAAAGTGAGCGTAGCTGCTGTTTACAGCCTTGTAGCTGTGATCAGCAGATACTGCAGAGCGATCGGAATGCTGATTGCAATAGCCCCCTAGGGGGACTAGTAAAATAAAAAAAAAGTAAAAAAAAAAGTCTTAAAAAATTAAAAAAAAAACCTAAAAGTTCAAATCACCCCCCATTCGCCCCATTGAAAATTAAAGGGTTAAAAAAATAAAAAATATACACACATTTGGTATCGCCGCATTCAGAAATGCCCGATCTATCAAAATATAAAATCAATTAATCTGATCAGTATACGGCGTAGCGGCAAAAAAATTCCAAATGCCAAAACGATGTTTTTTTGTCGCCACAACTTTTGCGCAAAATGCAATAAGAGGAGATCAAAACATAGCATCTGCGCAAAAATGGTACCGTTAAAAACATCAGCTTGAGACGCAAAAAATAAGCAGTCATTGAGCCATAGATCCCGAAAAATGAGAACGCTACGGGTCACGGAATATGGCGTAAAACGTGCGACACTTTTTTCGGACAAACTTCCGATTTTTTTTTAACCCCTTATATAAAAGTAAACCTATACATGTTTGGTGTCTACGAACTCGCACTGACCTGAGGCATCACAACCATACATCAGTTTAACCATATAGTGAACACAGTGAATAAAATATCTCAAAAACCATAGTGCTATCGCACTTTTTTTGCAATTTTTTTGCATTTGGAATTTTGTTTGCCGTTTTCTAGTACACTATATGGTGAAACTGATGGTTTCATTTAAAAGTACAGCTCGTTCTGCAAAAAATGAGCCCTCAAATGACCATATTGACTGAAAAATAAAAAAGTTACGTCTCTCAGAAAAAGAATGGCGAAAAAAAAAACGGAAAGCGAAAAATCGGCCGGTCGTGAAGGGGTTAAACAATCTTAACCTCGGAATAAAACTGCTGGAGTCCTTAAGAGAGTGGGGCCCTGAGAAATTGCATAGTTTGACTCCCCCTAACGCTGGCCCTGACTGTAACTAGGGCTTATTTTTGCAGTAGGGCTTTTATTTCTAGCATACTACAAAAATCCTGTATAATCATGTGAGGGCTTATTTTCGGGGAAGGTCTTATTTTCAGGGAAACACAGTAGTTATGTTCAAAAGTCAAAAAGGAAAGAGATCGCAAAGAGGTTTTCTGACTCCTAAAAGAAAAAAACAGTTTTAAACGTAATATCAAGGATATTGTAATTAATGAAAGGTAGTCCCTTTTCAAAACTTTATCAACCAGAGTGAAGAGCGACAAGTGACTGTAGGTATCTTGAACCCATCATGTGCATCCATTTTATAGACAACCAGGGGCGTAACGACCGCGGTCGCAGGGGTCGCCATTGCGACCGGGCCTGGCACCTTAGGGGCCCACTCTGCAGATCAGCAGCCAGCTCCTTTCTGTGAGATAGGAGCTGCGCTGTTCTGCTGCAGACCACGCGGCTGCTATATGACCCTGTGCCGCCGCCACTTACACCGGGCCCCTCTGCCCGGTGTCATCGGTGGGGGCACCGAGCCCCCTCCACCGTGATCACGCAAGGCAATGATGAAGCATAGAGCAGCGCTCCATGCTTCATCATTCTCCCCCTGTGCCCGTGCGGTGACGTCACTCCTGTGCGACTGCTGTGCTGAGGCATGCAGAGCGCAGGACGGGAGGACGCAGACTGGAGCAGCGGGGGAATGGATGAGAGGTGAGGACGGAGCAGTGGTGAAATGAGGAGAGAGGCGAGTATTTTTTTTTTTTTAGTTTTTTCAGTGAGTACACGGTGGCCAGAGGCCTGGGGGTGCTGCATTATACACAGGGAGGCCTGCTGTGGGCTGCATTATACACAGGGAGGCCTGGTGGGGGCTGCATTATACACAGGAAGGCCTGATGGGGGCTGCATTATACACAGGGAGGCCTGGTGGTGGCTGCATTATACACAGGGAAGCCTGGTGGGGGCTACATTATACACAGGGAGGCCTGGTGGGGGCTGTATTATACAAAATGAAGGACACCTTATGCATGGACTATAGGGGTGCGTTATACATGGAGGAGTATGGGGTTGCATAATACAATATGAAGGTTTATGTGACTGCTGTTAGGGCCAGGTGGACGGGCAGACCCAGGAGGTGGATCCACTGGGCTGAACACCTCACCGAGGGCAAGGTGCCCGGTAGCCGGAGCACTACAGGTAGCAGGACAGTCCGTTCAGAGGAGTGTAGAAGTCCCTGGGACCACGGAGTCACTGAAGGTAGTCCGGGTGACGGAGCTCAGGTTCGGAGGCCGAGATGACGTCAACCGACGGAGCGAGAAGACGGGTCACCACAGGGATCGGAGATGGTATGAACTTGACGGGATGGCAGACCGTCACCGTTCGGGGTTCGGGTATCGTCAGAACCGGTTGGCGAGGCAGGAGCGGCTCTAGGAGAGAACTAAGTAAGTATACCACAAAACACAAGGAGACCTGACTCCTAGCTTAGCAAAACACGAAGAACAGGCCCCGCCCACTTGGAAAGGATCTCCCTATATACCCTGTACCTGATTCTTCAATATCCTGTTGGAGGACACTGGCCCTTTAAGAGAGGGTCAATGACCGCGCGCGCGCCCTAATGCGCATGCACGAGGCCCGGGTGCCAGAAGCCAGAGCAGGGAGCGGTGAACAGGAGGCAGGAGAGCCGGGCTGGAGCAGAGTTGCCGACGGGCGTCGGGAGCGGGGACCAGGCTGCCTGGGGACCGCAGGTGATGGGGCATGGAGGCTGTGGAGCAGGGGACGCCTGGCAGAGGAGCCAGGAAGCGAGGCAGGGGAGCCGGGGAGCGTGGCAGGGGAGCCGGGAAGCGAGGCAGGGGAGCCGGAGAGCGTGGCCGGGGAGCCGGGGAGCGTGACAACTGCATTATAATACATATAGGACTATGGGGGCTGCATTATAATATTTGAAGAAATATGTAGGCTACCTTATACATGGACTATGGGGGTGCATTATAAAACATTGAGGACTATGTGGTGCAGTATAATATACAGTTAGGTCCAGAAATATTTGGACAGTGACACAATTTTCGCGAGTTGGGCTCTGCATGCCACCACATTTGATTTGAAATGAAACCTCTACAACAGAATTCAAGTGCAGATTGTAACGTTTAATTTGAAGGTTTGAACAAAAATATCTGATAGAAATTGTAGGAATTGTACACATTTCTTTACAAACACTCCACATTTTAGGAGGTCAAAAGTAATTGGACAAATAAACCAAACCCAAACAAAATATTTTTATTTTCAATATTTTGTTGCGAATCCTTTGGAGGCAATCACTGCCTTAAGTCTGGAACCCATGGACATCACCAAACGCTGGGTTTCCTCCTTCTTAATGCCTTTACAGCCGCAGCCTTCAGGTCTTGCTTGTTTGTGGGTCTTTCCGTCTTAAGTCTGGATTTGAGCAAGTGAAATGCATGCTCAATTGGGTTAAGATCTGGTGATTGACTTGGCCATTGCAGAATGTTCCACTTTTTTGCACTCATGAACTCCTGGGTAGCTTTGGCTGTATGCTTGGGGTCATTGTCCATCTGTACTATGAAGCGCCGTCCGATCAACTTTGCGGCATTTGGCTGAATCTGGGCTGAAAGTATATCCCGGTACACTTCAGAATACATCCGGCTACTCTTGTCTGCTGTTATGTCATCAATAAACACAAGTGACCCAGTGCCATTGAAAGCCATGCATGCCCATGCCATCACGTTGTCTCCACCATGTTTTACAGAGGATGTGGTGTGCCTTGGATCATGTGCCGTTCCCTTTCTTCTCCAAACTTTTTTCTTCCCATCATTCTGGTACAGGTTGATCTTTGTCTCATCTGTCCATAGAATACTTTTCCAGAACTGAGCTGGCTTTATGAGGTGTTTTTCAGCAAATTTAACTCTGGCCTGTCTATTTTTGGAATTGATGAATGGTTTGCATCTAGATGTGAACCCTTTGTATTTACTTTCATGGAGTCTTCTCTTTACTGTTGACTTAGAGACAGATACACCTACTTCACTGAGAGTGTTCTGGACTTCAGTTGATGTTGTGAACGGGTTCTTCTTCACCAAAGAAAGTATGCGGCGATCATCCACCACTGTTTTCATCCGTGGACGCCCAGGCCTTTTTGAGTTCCGAAGCTCACCAGTCAATTCCTTTTTTCTCAGAATGTACCCGACTGTTGATTTTGCTACTCCAAGCATGTCTGCTATCTCGCTGATGGATTTTTTTCTTTTTTTTCAGCCTCAGGATGTTCTGCTTCACCTCAATTGAGAGTTCCTTAGACCGCATGTTGTCTGGTCACAGCAACAGCTTCCAAATGCAAAACCACACACCTGTAATCAACCCCAGACCTTTTAACTACTTCATTGATTACAGGTTAACGAGGGAGACGCCTTCAGAGTTAATTGCAGCCCTTAGAGTCCCTTGTCCAATTACTTTTGGTCCCTTGAAAAAGAGGAGGCTATGCATTACAGAGCTATGATTCCTAAACCCTTTCTCCGATTTGGATGTGAAAACTCTCATATTGCAGCTGGGAGTGTGCACTTTCAGCCCATATTATATATAGAATTGTATTTCTGAACATGTTTTTGTAAACAGCTAAAATAACAAAACTTGTGTCACTGTCCAAATATTTCTGGACCTAACTGTATGGAGTACTATGGGGTGAATTATAATACATGGAGAACTATGGAAAATAAATTAAAATACATGGAGGACTATGGGGGTGCCTTCTATTATATGAAGGGTTATGTGAGACCCTTTATACTATATGGAAGGCTATGTGGGGGCCATTACAGTATTTGGAGTACTATATACGAGGGGGGGACAAAGATACAAGCATGGGATGCCAATGTTTTGTGCTGAGGGAAAAAGGCACCTCAGCACCCAGCTTTCCCATAACTCTAGTTACGCCACTGTAGACAATCTGTTGATTTCAATTTACACTGGACTAGGGGAAGGATACGAGGGGATGCTGATAAGTATTTGGCTTTAACCAGAAAGAAACGAGATATGATGATAAAACTTTACATTTATTCCACATACTCTACTGATGTCAACACACTTCTTACATTAAGGATTTCAGTTGTGCCTCAAACCAGGCATCCGCAGCAGCCATGGCATCAGAAGTGGTGTGAAATTTGGTACCCTTGAGGTGTTTCTTCAGGTTTGGAAACAGATGATAGTAGGATGGAGCTAGATCTGGTGAATAAGGAGGGTGGTCAACCAGCTGGAAGCCCAGCTCTGCCGTTTTGCCGTGGTCGCTTGTGCTGTGTGAGTGGAGGTGTTGTCATGCAGGAACAAGATTCCTTTGGACAGCTTGCCGTGCTTTTTGGCCTTCAGAGCTGCCTTCAATTGGTCCAAAAGTTCAATGTAATACCTTGCATTGATGGTGGAACCCTTTTGAAGGTAGTCCACTAACAGCACGCCGTCCTTATCCCAGAACACAGACAACATCACCTTAGTAGCTCATTTTTGCACCCTGAACTTCTTTGTTTGTTTTAATGTTTTGTTTATTGAAGCAAAAAATAAGAATACACAGTCAACAGAAAGCACAGTCTTAACTAGTATTATTGCAATAGTATCGGATGCTTCCCATTTTATCTCTATGACTCAGATTACTTGTGTAGTGTCTGAACTTATCCAAATAATAAACTTATCCATCAGGCTGTGGGGAAGTCCGATCTAGATTATTAGCCTGGTTTCTGGATTAATATGAAACAATTTTTAACAGTAAGTACCATAGGAACTAGGGGTAGGTGGGGTAGCTAGAATATAGGAGAGCGAGTTTATATCGCATGAAATTCAGTTAAGGGATTAGAGTTAGCGGGTTCAAGAGGCGAAGAGAGAGGGGGAAGGGATAGAAGAGAAAGGAGAGGATTTTGGTCTTGGGTCCATTCAATCCGTGGCAAGGATGGTCAGCCAGCTGTCAGTCATCTCATTGGTGAGGGGTAGGGTGACTTACAGTCCACTATGTTGCCTTCTGCGAAGTAACTACTGAAAATTGAGGTTTAGACTTATAGGCCTGCCAAGCCTTCTAAACCTGGAGGAAAGAGAGCATATTCTGACGTGAAAGGGCTGAGAGTTCCTCAACATGATATAATTGATCAATTTTCAGCAAGAGCTGCGTGAAGGTAGGAATTGTCGTTGTACGCCACAACTGAGCAATGAGACGTTTACAGGCTGAACCCACAAATGACACTAGTTTCGAAGTAGCTTTCTCTTTAGGCCACATTGGGAAGTTCAGGAGCAATTGCCTATTGTCCAGGACCACCGTTTTGCCTGTGAGGTCAAATATTAGCTGTGATGCTGTCTTCCAGAAGGTCTGGATGATCGGACATGTCCACCACATATGAAGATATGTTCCTTTGTCCCTCTCGCATCTCCAGCACTGATCTGAGGAGGAGGAACTCCAAGTACTAGATGAGGTGGGGACAATGTACCATCTCGCAACCACTTTGAGAGAATTCTCTTGGACTCTCACACAGCATGACGGTCCGTGTGAGGCATTATAAATTTGGCTCGTCTGTGCATCGGTGAATGTGGTATTTTGATCCCTTTCGCATGTCAGTATATATGCTCTCTTCACCACCAGTCTTTTTGTAAGCAAGGTACGGTATAAATTAGAAAGTATTTTTCTGGGGGCCCGGGTTTGCGTGCAGAATGATTCAAAGGTAGTTAGAGGTCTATCGAGATGGGTATGTGGTAATAATGGTTGGATCACATGTTTTAGTTTCATATAATGGAGAAATGTAAGCTTAAAGAGGAGGGGGTTCATACACATTTCCTGTTGAGATATCAAAGAGCCATCTACCAGAAGGTCTGCCACCGGAACCTTTGCATTGGTTAAGTATGTAGATTTCGTGGACGCGTCTTGGTTTACATCGGCGTCTAAAATATCTGAAACTTGAGTTAGAGGGGAGAGAGGTGGGGTCAATATCTCTCTATTTTCCTTCCAGTTCTGTAGAAGTGTTCTCGTTAGTTCATTAGCATAGATTCTTTTATCTCCCTGGCTGGGAGAGGAAAGTAGCAGGGCTCGTAGAGGGGCTGGAGCTAGGTATTCCTCTATCGTCGTCCATAGTTTACTCGGTGGACGTCTGATCCAGTCCACCGTTCTGGAGAGAACAGCGGCTTGGTAATATAATGATATATTGTGTAGTCCCATGCCCCCTTTGTCTTTTGGGAGGCTCAATGTTTGGAAGTTGATTCTCGGTTTGTGTTTGTTCCAGACATAGTTGGAGATTAAAGAATTACATTGGGAGAGAAATGCTTTGGGAATTGGTATGGGTAACATTTGGAAAAGGTAAATAAATTTTGGGAGTATGATGCTTTTAATTAAGTTTTTCCGGCCCATCCACGAAAGAAACGGAGCCTTCCACGAGGATATTTGTGCGGTGAGTTTAGGGAGAAGGGGGCTTGTAATTGAGATCAAACAAGGATTTGAAAGTTTTCCCTAGTTTGATGCCTAGATATGTAATGTGACTGTTTGGCCATCGAAAAGGAAACGATTTTTGGAGGGACTTGGTAACGTTACCGGCGATATTAATGCTTAGTGCTTCTGATTTGGATAGATTAATTTTGAAGTTAGACCAGTGGCCGTAATCCTCTAATATTTTCATGAAGGCAGGGAAACCCCTTTCCGGCCTGGACATTACCACCAACAGGTCATCGGCAAAGGCGGCGGACTTGTGGTGAATTCCTTGCAGGCTGAACCCCTCGATTTCCCGGTCTCGCTGGATGGAATTTATCAATGGCTCCATGACCAAGACAAAGAGTAGGGGGGATAAAGGGCATCCCTGCCTTGTACCATTTTTTATGTCAAAGGGGTCGGTGAGAGTATTATTTATCTTAATCCTGGCTGTGGGGGATGAGTGCATCTGTAGAATTGTGCGTATGACATCCGGGGGAAATGAAAGGCCTCCAACATTCCCTGCAAAAAAGTCCAGTCCACCCTGTCAAACGCCTTCTCGGCGTCCGTTCCCAGCAGCACAAGAGGCAAGTTATGGGTCCTGGCGTGTTGCATTAAATTTATCAATCTTAGCGCATTATCCTTCCCCTCTCTACCTCTAACGAATCCAGATTGCTCCGGGGAGATGAGGTCGGGAAGGATGGTCGCCACTCGGTTGGCAATTAAACTAGCATATATCTTTAGGTCCACATTCAGAAGTGAGATGGGTCTATAGTTTCCACAACACTACGGATCTTTCCTTTCTTTGTGTGTTAATGATATGTGGGCCTCTAATGCTTGCTTGGGCATAGGATCGCCGAGTAGTAGAGCATTGCACGTTGCTAGGAGGTGATCTCCCAGGATATCAAAGAATTTTTTATAATAGATAATGGGAAGGCCATCTGGACCTGGTGCCTTCCCCAAGGGGCTCTTGGACAGGATGGACTGAACCTCAGCACGAGAGAACGTTTTTTCCAGGGATGCTTGTTGTGTTTTGGAGAGTTTTGGGAGATTTAGTTTAGCTAGTTTTGTATGCCGCATTTCCTCTTGTCCCTTTCCGTTGCCGTCTCTTCTGGTCGAATTTGATATAAGTCTTTATAAAATCGTAGGAATTCTTTTGAGATTTGGGAATAGTCCTGTGTGCGTTGGCCCTGGGGGTTTTTGATTACATGTATAAAAGTGCGAGCCTGTCTTTTTTTTATCACGGACATCATAAGTTTAGATGCTTTATCCCCGTGGAGGAACATGCGATTTCTCCAACCAAGGTATAGTTTAGCCGACTGTTTATTGAGTATGTCTCTAAGTGCCACACGTTTCGCGGTCAGTTGTTCCAATATCTGTTGGGATAGGGATTTTTTATGTTGGGTTTCCAATGTGGCTATCTCTTCATACAAAGTCTATAAATACATTTTCCTCTGCTTATTAAGGTGTGAGGAAATGGAGATCAATTGTCCCCTAATGACCGCTTTGTGTGCTTCCCACAAAATTGGGGCCGTGATGTCTTGTGTCTTATTCACCGCAAAGTAATTACGGAGGCATTTGCGGTGTGGCAGCGCTCTACACATTCAGAGATGCGTTTCCTATTATCTTCCGAGGAGAGAATTGATTCATTTAATCTCCATGTACGGTGGAGCCAATACGGCCTCAGGAGTGAGAAACTGGCCGAAACATAAGCATGATCAGAGTAGGGTGTTGACTGGATCGCCGTGTCAGTGACGTTAGGAAGTATATGCCTAGGTAGAAAAATGTAGTCTAGTCTATGGTATGATTTATGAGGATGAGAGAAAAAGGTAAAGTCTTTAGTAGGATGTTGATAGCGCCAGATGTCGATCAGCAAGAGGGAGAGGAGAGAGCTTTTAATCCGAGAGAGGTCTCTAAAAGAGATGTGGCTTTTTTTTGCAGTGGAGTCTAATTTAGGTTCCAAAGCCATGTTAAAATCGCCACAAAGTATTGGAGTACCTTCTGAGAAAGCACGAAATTTTTTGGAAATCAGCCAACGGATCTGTTTGACATTCGGGGCGTATATATTCCCTAGGGTTACCATTGAGCCGGCCAAAATACCCTTGACGAATATGAACCGGCCCTCTGGGTCAAAAACGACATCTCGGGCTAGAAAGGTTATATCTTTAGCGAGGGCTATAGAAACCCCCCTAGAACCTTTGTTTGGGGAGGGGGCATGGAACCAGGTGTTGTAATGTGCTTTGTTGAAGCTTGGGATTTTGCCCTCACGAAAATGTTTCCTGAAAGAAGATTTTATCTGCGTGCTTCTTATGTAGGCTAGATAAAGTCTGTGACCTTTGTATGGGGGAGTTCAGCCCGTGTGCATTAAGACTTATCACCGTAAATACCTTATGATGTGTTGCCATGATGACGCATGTGGGAGGACGATCTTTTCTATTTCCATCGGGATGAATGGACCAGACCTGTGACCAATGCAGGAGAAGAAGGATTAGAGAAAATAGAGAGTAGAGGGGGGTTCGGAGGAGAACAGGGTATTAGTATCAACATTTTCAACTATTTGAAATTCAAGACAAGTATGAATGTGCGTCAGAAGGGAGCAGTAAGTGCAAAACCCCTATAATGACTTCATGTTTTAGCTAGCATAAACAGAAATAAGCAACAATAGACCAGATCTTAGGCCCCCTTCAGTGGGGCTCGCCTTCAGGGTTCATCTGGAGTTTCTTTGCCGCTTTGTGTCTGGATCTGTGGGTCTTTGGGGTGAGGCTGTGCCATGGTGTCGGTTCTGGGAGCGGTTGTAGTGTAGATGTCGAGTGATGAGTTTCCAGCTCTGGATATTTCTCCAGAGTGATCCCCAGATCTTCGCAAATCCGTCTTATTTCAGCCGATGTTTTGCCTTGATAGTATTTCCCCTTTGCTGTTACAGCAATGCCAAATGGGAATAACCAGCGGTATGGAAATTGGCGTTGGCGTAACACTTCTGTGAAAGGTTTTAACAATCTCCTCTTGGTCAGGGTGGTGGAGGCAAGGTCTTGGAATATCAGTATTTTGGAGCCTTCGTGACTTATGGACTCAGCTTCTCTTGCTTTTTTAAGAATGAGTTCTTTAATTCGGTAATCCAGGAAGCGGCAGATGACATCTCTTGGTGGTTCCCCTTGTTTGGGTCGGGGTCTCAGCGATCTATGAGCTCTGATCAGCTCTATTGTTGGTGCAGGGTCAGAGTCCATCAGGTCAGTGAAAATGCCTTGTAAAGTCGAGATCAGAGCTTCATTTGCCACCGATTCCGGAAGACCCTTTAATCTGAGGTTGTTTCGCCTTTCTCTGTTTTCATGGTCCTCCAGAATGGCATGTATTTGATTGACACTATCCTCCTGATGGCGAAGGCAAGAGATGATAGCATTGGAGGTGGAGGTTAAGGTGACTTGAGAAGCTTCCAAGGTCTCCACTCTATGTCCTATTTGGCCAATATCTTGTTTAATGTCTGATAACTCCCTTACTACCGGCTCCAGTGCATTTTTGAAAATCCGTTTTATAAAAGATCTTGAGATGGGGAGACTCTTGCTATTATCAGCACCCTCAGTGTCACTTTCGTCATCTTCCATATCTTGTACATCATTAGTAGATATGCTTTGAAGGCTGTCTGTTTCAGCATCAGCTGTATGTAAGTGTTTTTTGAGAAACTTATCGACATCAGCCTGGGTAGTGGACGTAGCTGGTCTAGGCAAAGAACTGGCACGTTTGTTGCCGATTTTGACCATATTGAAGTCAGTCACTTATGGTATTATGTTTAAATGGAAATAGTGGGGGTTAGGCCTCTTTACTCCCTCTGGTCAGCTCGGAGTCTAAAACATTGTGCGCCCCTAGAAAGGGGGAAGTGGGTGAGAAGAGAGTGTCTCTATGTTAGAGGTATATCTGTGTGACAACTCTCTACATCAGCTCCACTGTATAGCCCCACTGGTGGCCTCGGGGCCCTGAAAGATGTATGGAGCTGGATCTTGAGGGGTCTGCTTGCCGCTGCTCCAGTTATGGGGATCCTATCGCAGGCCGTCAGAGCACCCTGCAGTGTGAGGGGGTAAGGATCAGCCCCCTTTGAATCTTAACTTCTTTACGCTGACTGAAAAGGGGGTCCCCTTTAACGGGGTTCCGTTCCTCCTTCTTCTCCCTCCACCAGTCAGGCTTCCAATGTGGGGATTTCACTCGGCGTCTCCCACTCAGCACCGGTCCCTGCTCTCCTCGCGGACAAATGCTCAGCAGCGTGACAGGCCGCTGATCCACGTAGGAGAGCTGTGGATGGGGGACGCTGAGGTGCCGGAGGCCTACGCTTAAGCCCGTACGGTGCTGCAGACTGGGCTCGGGGCTCGCCGAGGGTCCCCGGGGCGGGTGCGGAGCGGGTATGGGGCTGGGCGTCAGGGGAGCTCTCACTCACCGCCAGGTCTCCCCTCTGGACACACCAGGATCTCCCCAAGTGCCGCTCATAGCTGCCGCGAGACATTCCGCCGGGTCCCAGGAACTCCAAGCAGCCTCCCGAGGATCCCACGCGGCTCGCAGTCTCCTCCACTCCGGACCCGCTGTCTTCCGGATCAGGTGAGTGTCGGCGCTCTCCTTCCCCGCAGGTCGTCTGGCGTGCTCCCGTGTCCTGTGGGTTCACCGCACTGTCCACCGTCCTCAGGACCGGGCAGCCGACTACCCAAGATGGCGGCGGTTCTTCTCCTTCTGTTGTCGCGGAACGCCGGGCTCAACCCCTAGCTCGGTCCAGGTCAGGAGGGGAGAGGGCAGCAAGGTCTCCGGACCCCGGTCCGATCCCTCTGAGCCCGCTGGTGTTCTTTAGGTGACCTCCGGCGGGTGCCTGCAGTTCTCAGAGGTCGCGGTGCTCGGGCCTCGCCGCCTCTAGTGCCCTGCCCGGTCTCAGTCCCCTGAACTTCTTTGGAAGAGGAGAACCACTGTGTCTCCACTCTTTTGACTACTCCTTGTTTTCCGGGTCATACAAACAAATACAGGTCTCAACCAGTCAATCCAGGAAGTTCTTATCAGTCCGGAAACGCTGACAAAAGTACTGGGAAGTATTCACTCGCATGCTTCTCTGATCTGTCGTCAAACATTTGGGGACTCACTTTGCAGATAGCTTCCTCATGTCCAAATGTTCATGGATAATGATACAAACATGTTCAAGGGAAATCCCCATGATGATAAGCAACAAACACAAAATTTGGAAAACATATATTAGATACATAAGGCTTTCATGTGATGTAACATTCGTTACCATAGAAACAAAATAAAGATCACAAAGCCAAAGACTTATCAGCAGCCCCTCGTAGCACTGGTTTTCATGAAAGAAATCCTACCAGTGTGCAGCTGTGACGCCCTGGGCAAGCCAGGGGTCACAGGTCACAACACACACACACCCCACATTCCCTGCAGGTACACCAGCTAACCAGAAATCCTTGTTGCCTTCCTCCAGGGGCTAGTGTCCACACCAGGGGGTGGAGCCAGGCGGTTGGTGTCCACCCACCAAGGAGTTCATAGCCCTGGAGGCAGGAAGGAGCAGGCAGTTCAGCCAGGGAGGAGGAAGTGGAAGGAAGTGAAGTGTAGTGGAGCTGAAGAAGAAAGCTGAAGTGACAGATAAGTGAAAGTAGAGAAAGTGCAAAGTGGCAGTTTAGTACAGCCTGAAGTGGTCTGAGGCTGTGTGCCTGGACAGAGACAGCAAGGTCAGCAGACAGTGGAGATTGTCTGGAGTGGGACTGTTTGGAGGTTCCTGGAAGGACCGCGGACGGGTGGTGACCCGGCGGTCTGGAGCAGCGTGCAAAGGACAGTCAGTACCAGGGCAGGGGCCTCTCGGACCCCGGCAAGGCTAGGAGTCGCCATAATTTGCCGAATCCGTCAGAGAAGGGGACGTAGATCCCCCAACAACCAAGTCCCGATTGAAGGCAACAGCTCAACCATTACAGGGGAGACACCGCCACCGCCAGGGCACCAGTTTCCTCAGGGCCAGCGCCTGCGGGCAAAGTGTGGAGCTCCTCCGGCCCAGATTGTAGTCGGGGAGCGGGTAACCGGTGGGAACCCATCGCTACCAATAGATGTAACATAGGTGCAGGGAAGAGTGACCATCACCGCCAACTGCAGGGAACCGCAGCACCGTGAACCGTCCGAGGGACCCGTCCAACCAGCCGTTTGTTTACCAAAAACTGTGTCAACGTCTCAGGCTGAGTGAGTACCACAGTGCCGCAAGGCACAGCGCTGCCCCCGCGTCCCTGCGCCCACCAGGCCCTGCATCTCCCATCTCATCACCGGGCCCCGGGATCACCAAACCCTACCCATGGAGGGGCAACACAACACCTGGCTGCTCCGCATCACCATCCCCGGGATCCCCATATTGAGCAGCGGTGGTGAAATCACCACAACCGTGGGTGGCGTCACGGACAATAAACAATCCCCACACCCAACAACCCCCTTTCACTCACGGGCGAGGAGTGCCGCTCGAGAAACCCCCGGGATCCGGCCCACAGCTCGAGCCACCACTGAGCAGCAACCGCCGGACCCGAGCAGAAGGGGTGAGCGTAGTGTGCTGACACCCTCCTCCCCGCCCGCGACAACTTGGCGTCACGAACAGGATCTTACCACTCTGCCGTTTGGTAGAGGTGCGCCTTGTTACCGCCGGAGGTATCCGGCTGAAAAATTTCAGAAGTCGCCATCTTTGGCGCGAAAAGTTCCCGCTCGAGCGTCTTCTCGAGTAGCAGAGGCGCGAAGGCCAAAGCCCCGCCCCGAGAGTGGAGTGGCCGGAAAGAGCTAAGGGGGACGCGATGGCGGCTAGCTGCATGTAACTGCAGCTATAAAAGCAGGGACGCCAGGACTCTGCAGACATACTGGGTTCCTGGAAGGCACGATTGCCAAGATGTACAACCCAACTCCCAATGAGGAAGCCCCCGCGCCCGGCACGGCGACGTGGTTGAGGGACCGGACCGTCCCGCTGAGAGTAACCATCTGCAGGCTCATATGCAACTCCTCTTGGAGGAGTGGGAGACCGACATGGCGGACGTGGTGGCTGCTATGTGGAGACGTGAGGTTGAAGAGGAGTTGGAGGAGCGGATAAGCGACCCACGCCCCTGTATTCCTGAGGGATCGGCCGTTGGAGCTGAGGGGCCCAGCCGGCTTCCGCTCACCCTGCCTCTCTCCCCGCTACCCGTGATAGTTGCTGCCGCCCCGCCATTAGGCCCGCTACCTGCCCAACCGGTAGCGATACCCTGCCCAGCCACTCCGGCGGACCAGCCGGCTGCAGACGTCCAAGACGGTCCTGAAGTGCACCAAGGGGAACCGCTAGAACCGCGGCCCCTTAACAGCGTGGTGCCCGAAGTCCCAGTAGAGACTGTGCCAGACCCTGAGCCCGGGACCGTGGCCTGGATGAGGGCCCGGGTGATTCAGTTCCACCAGCGTCAGCAGGAACAAATCCTCCAGATGATGGAGCAGTGGACCAGCGAAGTGGAGATGCTGACTACGACTGCCCCGAGGTACGGAGGGGGAATGGATGTAGTAGAACCGACTGGTGACCCACGTCCCTATGTCCTGCCTGGACCGGCCGCTGCGGCTGAGGGGCCCGGCCTAGTCTCGGCCTATGCATCACCCTTGCCGCTACTTATGGGGCGCCTCAGTGTAAGCTCGCCTGATCTGCTGCTCCGTGCTACCGCAGAAGAGGCTGAAGTGTTGGATGCTGGAGGCCAGGAGGCTGCTGTAGCTGGCGGCAACCCACCTGATGCAGGAACAAGAGATGACGACTCCTGCCCCAGCTCCGGGTCCGCTATTGCGGTTGAAGGAGCAAGCGAGCGTTCCCGCTATGTAGGAGACCCCGTGGTTGTCCGTACCCCGCGTACCGGTGGAAATGGGTACCGGGTGCCCCTGTCGCCGCAGGCATGTCAGTGTATGTTTGATGTGCTGGTGGCAGAGGATGGGTCCGCCTCGGCAGAAAAGTACGAGTAGGGCAGCGGATGCCCGTTGCACCGTCCCCGTTGGGACCACCAGAGTGTTGTTTAAAAGTTGAAAAGTTGAAAATGATAAGTGAAATGATACCGAGTACTTCACCAGATTATCTTTGTGATTGAACCGGCCGGAGCCGGCACCGTTGTCCCTGTGGGGACCGTTAAAAAATTTTGCATGGGAACTATCCATGGACAAGCCCGTGAACTTGCAAGGCACCCACAAACGTTAAGTGGCTTGTAAATAAGTTGTTTGCCGTTACCGATTTCCGCAATGACGCCTCCGGAGAGGCAGGTTGGAGGGAGGGCCCTCAGCAAAGCAGGCTGGGGCCCAGCCACCAAAGGAACCGGTGGCTACCCTCTGGAAAGAAAGGACAGATCCCGCTCGGGTACCGTGTGCTGGACTGTGGGTCAAGGGGTGCTGCCTGGGTTTTAGGGGCAGCATCAGGGCCAGGTTGCTTGGGTGGGAGAGAGCGAAAACCGTAACCGTAAACCGTTAGTAACGTTTAAGAAATGTGCCTCCCGTTGTGGGAAGATGTTATGAATCATATGTTATCTTTTTACATTTTGCAGAAAAATAAAACCGGTGTTGGACGGGCAGCCCGCGGACGGTCTGCATTTTGCTAAGGGGGAATGTGACGCCCTGGGCAAGCCAGGGGTCACAGGTCACAACACACACACACCCCACATTCCCTGCAGGTACACCAGCTAACCAGAAATCCTTGCTGCCTTCCTCCAGGGGCTAGTGTCCACACCAGGGGGTGGAGCCAGGCGTTGGTGTCCACCCACCAAGGAGTTCATAGCCCTGGAGGCAGGAAGGAGCAGGCAGTTCAGCCAGGGAGGAGGAAGTGGAAGGAAGTGAAGTGTAGTGGAGCTGAAGAAGAAAGCTGACGTGACAGAGAAGTGAAAGTAGAGAAAGTGCAAAGTGGCAGTTTAGTACAGCCTGAAGTGGTCTGAGGTTGTGTGCCTGGACAGAGACAGCAAGGTCAGCAGACGGCGGAGATTGTCTGGAGTGGGACTGTTTGGAGGTTCCTGGAAGGACCGCGGACGGGTGGTGACCCGGCGGTCTGGAGCAGCGTGCAAAGGACAGTCAGTACCAGGGCAGGGGCCTCTCGGACCCCGGCAAGGCTAGGAGTCGCCATAATTTGCCGAATCCGTCAGTGAAGGGGACGTAGATCCCCCAACAACCAAGTCCCGATTGAAGGCAACAGCTCAACCATTACAGGGGAGACACCGCCACCGCCAGGGCACCAGTTTCCCCAGGGCCAGCGCCTGCGGGCAAAGTGTGGAGCTCCTCCGGCCCAGATTGTAGTCGGGGAGCGGGTAACCGGTGGGAACCCATCGCTACCAATAGATGTAACATAGGTGCAGGGAAGAGTGATCATCACCGCCAACTGCAGGGAACCGCAGCACCGTGAACCGTCCGAGGGACCCGTCCAACCAGCCGTTTGTTTACCAAAAACTGTGTCAACGTCTCAGGCTGAGTGAGTACCACAGTGCCGCAAGGCACAGCGCTGCCCCCGCGTCCCTGCGCCCACCAGGCCCTGCATCTCCCATCTCATCACCGGGCCCCGGGATCACCAACCCCTACCCACGGAGGGGCAACACAACACCTGGCTGCTCCGCATCACCATCCCCGGGATCCCCATATTGAGCAGCGGTGGTGAAATCACCACAACCGTGGGTGGCGTCACGGACAATAAACAATCCCCACACCCAACAACCCCCTTTCACTCACGGGCGAGGAGTGCCGCTCGAGAAACCCCCGGGATCCGGCCCACAGCTCGAGCCACCACTGAGCAGCAACCGCCGGACCCGAGCAGAAGGGGTGAGCGTAGTGTGCTGACACCCTCCTCCCCGCCCGCGACACAGCCAATGCTCCATGGAAAACAGTTATGAAAATTAGAACTAGTACCCACACCTCCTAGAATTATTTCAAATGTATCTCTTTGCTTTAGGCTATGTGTGCATGCTGCGTTTTTTGCCGAATTTTTGTGCGTTTTTGGGTGCAGTTTTGGTCTCAACACTACATGAATTTCCTTCCCCAGTAAGGTCTATGAGATTTTATTTTTGCTGTCTGCACAGTGCAGTTTTTTTGGCTCCGTCTTTGTGGTGACCACAAAGATGCAGCATGTCAATTCTTTTTGCGTTTTTCACTACGTTTTTCACCCATTGAATGCATTGGACAAAAACGCAGCAAAAAACGCATCCAAACGCATAAAAAATGCACAAAAACGCATGCTTTTTTTATGCGTTTTTACTGCGGGTGCATTTTTGTGCGTTTTTTGGGGGCCAACATGCTGCATCTTTGTGGTCAGAAAAAAAACGCAGTGTGCGCACATAGCCTTAGCCAGTACCTTGCTCTGTGCTGAAATGAACCCAAAAACAGCTGTTTACAGATGAGTGTCCTGTTTGTGCTTTTTATGGCATAGTTTTCTTCCTTCTGGAGGAGAGTTGATTTGCACAATTGACACTATGTAATGCAATTCTCTTCAGTGGTCCTGCAATGGAATTGAAGCTGGTCTCTGCCACAGATCTTTGGTTCTCAGAAGAAGTATACAAGTAATCAATCAGATGTCTGAAAACAACTCTTTTGGCATACCTCCCAACTTTTAAAGAAGGAAAAGAGGGACAAAGTTTGTGGCGCGCGTAGCGCGCCGCGGCAAATTTTTAGGCCACGCCCCCTAACCACACCCATTTCACAGTCACGCCCATATCCACTCCCCATCCACACCCATTCAGCATGGACACGCAGGCAGCCGGCGGGCCTCCAGCACGGACACGCAGGCAGCCGGCGGGCCTCCAGCACGGACACGCAGGCAGCCGGCGGGCCTCCAGCACGGACACGCAGGCAGCCGGCGGGCCTCCAGCACGGACACGCAGGCAGCCGGCGGGCCTCCAGCACGGACACGCAGGCAGCCACAGTGAGGCGGCCGGTCGCCCGCACAGTGAGGCGGCCGGTCGCCTTCACAGACAGGCGGCCGGCCGCCCGCCTTCACAGACAGGCGGTGGGCCGCCCGCACAGAGAGGCGGCCAGCCGCCCGCACAGAGAGGCGGCCGGCCGCCCGCACAGAGAGGCGGCCGGCCGCCCGCACAATGAGGCGGCGGGCCGCCCGCACAGACAGGCGGCGGGGGGCGCCCGCACAGACAGGTGGCGGGGGGCGCCCGCACACACAGGCGGCGGGGGGCGCTGGCACAGACAGGCGGCAGGGGGGCGCCCGCACAGACAGGTGGCCGGCCGACCGCACAGACAGGCGGCCGGCCGACCGCACAGACAAGCTCCGGCCGGGGGTGAGGGGGGAGGGAGGGAAATCAGCGCTGGGGAGATTCGTTTACTGTACCAGCAGCAGCACAGGCAGCGCTCCTCTCTATGCCACGTCTACTAGGATGGTAGGAGGGAAAAGCAGGGAGGCGGAGAGAGAGTGGGTGGGCGGAGCCCGGGAGCCGGCCGTCCCGCCCGTGGCAACGGGACAAACAACGTAAAGCGTGAAAGTCCCGCTGTATCCGGGACGGTTGGGAGGTATACAGCATGTTAGAATGTGTATATAAGATCCCACTGGTGGTGGCCGCAGCTTATAGGCCCCAAATCTGGTGACAGGTTCCCTTTAAAGTGAACCTGTCAGGTGCAATAAGAAAGCCACGGACCCACTTGGGGGGAGGGGCGACATGACCAAGGGGGAGGTAGGGAGTGATGGGTTAATAGGGACAGTGGTATATGCCTAATATGGATTTGGGGGATGGTTTTAGCCGGGGAGGAAGAGGAGGAGCAGGGAAAGGGTTAGCTGGGAGAGGAAGGAGTTACCTCCTCTTCTGTTTCCGGACGCCGAACGATCTGCACGTGCACCTCCATGGCAGATCTTCAGGAGCTCCAGCGTCTGATTCAGGCAGCGGTCGCAGCGCACGGGCCCCTGGCAGTGCAGACCCACATCAGGGCTGCCGGGGTTAACCCGTCGGCGCTTGCCCCTCGTCCCCCCAGCAGCGGCGGGCGCCAGTCGCGGCCCCCCCGCAGGTATTCCCCGGGCGCGGGGGGGGCGAGGAGGAGATGTAAGAGCCCCTCCAGGGACCCTCCGCAGAGTGCAGCGCAGCAGCAGCGTCTGGCTGCTGCAGAGGCCGGCGGGAGGAATCTTCGTTCCAGCCGCGGCGGTCGGGAGGTGGGAGTGGCCAGCACGGGGCCTGCTTCCGGTCCCGGCCTCCGGGCTGGAGTTACTGAGACTGCAGCGGCTCCAGGCCGGGAGCGCGCTCGGCGCAGGAGAGAGGCCAGCAGATCCCCCTGCAGTCGGCGGGGGGACCGCGGGGCTGCACGTGGCGGTAGGTCCGGCGCCGGGGGGGGGTCTGCGGTGCCTGACCCCGGTGCGGCTGAGAGAAGGAGTGACGGCGGGAGCCCTGCGGCAACCGCCGGGTCACTCAGTACCGCTGTGCAGCCCCCGGATGTGGCAGTCTCCCGTGGGAGCGGGAGGACTCGGCGGATGGAGGCCTGCAATAGCCCAGGAGGGCCAGAGGCGACGACGGCTGAGATCCGGAGCCGGGCGTCTGGTCGTCCGCGCCCAGAGGCCCCTTGCAGTCGGCAGGGGGGCGGGCGCAAGAGGTCGAGGCCCGGGGTGCCGGCGCGGGGGACAGGACGGTCTCCTGGGTTGTCACCCCGGGGCAAGAGATGGAGCGGGGATGACTCTGCCCACGCGGCGGCCCTGTCTGGCGGCCGTGGTGGGGGGGGTGCTGCGGCGGCGCCCCCCGGATGTCGGATGGAAGATGAGGCCAGCGGCGAGGAGGGGGAAGAGGCTTTCGGTTCGGAGGAGTCGGATGGACGACAGACGGAGGACAGCGAGGCGGCGGTCTCGGGAGACGCCGAGCGGCGGTCGGGTGAGACGGCCGCGGAGGCGGCAGGGGCTGCGCTGGCGGGGGGCTTCGGGGGGGGGGGCGGCTGCGGCTACGGCAGCGCCCGCTGGTTTCGCAGTGTGGAGTCAATTGTTGGGGCTGTTGCAGGGGCTGGCGGCGGCTTCGGGAGCGGGGGGGGGAGGGGGCCCAGGCGCCGGTGGCGGCGTGGGTGGGTGCAGCCGGTTTAGGGGCCTCGGCGGCGACGGGGGGTGACGGAGCGGGTGCGAGTAGAGGGGGGGGCGAAGGGGGGAGTGAGACGGGGGGGGGAAGGAGAAGGAAAAGGAGAAGGAAAAGGAGAAGGAAAAGGAGAAGGAGGATGAGGTGGTGCGCTTAGATGATAGGGCTAAAAGCGAAGTTTATGTTTGTTTTGAGGGCCCGCTGGGGGCCCATTTAAAGAAGGAGGTGCGGGAAAAAATTTGGAAAGGGGAATATGTGGAGATATTTTCTCTGCTTCCCCTGGAGAAATTTAATTTGGATAGGGTTAAGCCGAGTGATTCCAAAAAGGAGAAGGACGAGGAGGAAAAGCGCCGTTATAGGCTTATTCCTCGGACTTTTGCCAACTGGCTACAGGCATTTGCGATTTTGGCGAGCGTGGTCGGGGAGAAGGAGCCGGAGCATTGTTCGGCTTTGTTCGGCTACATGGATGCGATAGGGGAGGCTTATCGAGTTTATGGCGGACTGGCGTGGCTGCGCTACGACGAGCAATTTAGGCAGCGGAAGGCATTGCGGCCAGATATGCGTTGGGACCATAAGGATATTTCCTTATGGATGCGATTGATGTCGGCACCGGCTCAGCCCTTTCGGGGGGGCGCCGGGGGTTCGGGGGGGGCCGGGTCCCCGGCAAGTTTCAAGAAAGGTTTGTGTTGGCAGTACAATGAAGGGCAGTGCAGGTTTGGAGCGGCGTGCCGTTTTAAGCATGAATGCTCCGGATGTGGGGGGGGACATAGCTTGTCCAAATGTTTTAAAAAAGGAAAAGGAAAGGCTGGTGATGGGGCTGGTAAGAGGGACGACGCCGGTGAAGGTAGAAGTGATGGTTCCGTTTTTAAATAGGTATCCGGACAAGGAGGCGGCGGCGTTGTTAAGTTCTGGTTTTTCGGATGGTTTTCATATTCCGTCGGTTGTTAATGCATCGGTTCCGCCGTATCGTAATTTGCGTTCCGCTCGGGATCACCCGGAAGTGGTGGATGAGAAGCTGGAAAGGGAGGTGGCTTTGGGCAGGATGGGCGGCCCTTATGTCGCCCCGCCGTGCGGGAATTTGGTGGTGTCACCGTTGGGGGTGGTACCAAAGAAGGAGCGGAATAAATTTCGGCTGATTCATCATTTGTCTTACCCGGAAGGGTTATCGGTGAATGATGGCATTGCGCCGGAGTTGTCGGCGGTATATTATGTGTCGTTCGATAAGGCGTTGGACCTGGTTAGGGCGGCGGGGCGGGGTGCATTGATGGCAAAGGCGGATGTGGAAGCAGCGTTTCGGTTGTTACCGGTTCATCCAGATAGTCAGCATTTGTTGGGTTGCTGGTGGGATGGCAGTTATTATGTTGATCGTTGTTTGCCAATGGGCTGTTCCATTTCGTGTTCGTACTTTGAGGCATTTAGTTCGTTTGTTGAGTGGGTGGTTCGGGACGTGTCCGGGCTTACGTCCATCATTCATTACTTGGATGATTTCCTGTGTGTCGGGCCGGCGGGTTCGATGGTTTGTGCGGGTTTGCTATTTGCGTTGCAAAAAGTTGCGGCCAGTTTCGGGATTCCTTTGGCGCCGGATAGGACGGAAGGCCCGGCGCCGGTGATGTGTTTTCTGGGAATTGAAATTGACACCATTGCTATGGAATGCAGGTTGCCGGCGGAGAAGGTCCGTGATTTGAGGTCCGCAGTGTCAGGGGTAAAAGCGGCGAAGAAGGTGCGGCTTAAGGCGGTGCAGTCTTTGCTTGGAAAATTGAATTTTGCTTGCAGAATTGTGCCAATGGGGAGAGTGTTTGCGAGGCGTTTGGCGACGGCGACGGCCGGGGTACGGTTGCCGGCGCATTTTGTGCGGATCACAAAGGCGATCAGGGACGATTTGGAAGTATGGGATCAATTTTTGCAGCATTTCAACGGCCGGACGCTGGTGATGGAGAGGGTGGCGTCTAACGGGGCGTTGCAGCTGTTTACGGATGCGGCGGGGTCGGCCGGGTTTGGGGCTGTCTTCAGAGGTCATTGGTGTGTCGGGCAGTGGCCACAGGCGTGGCGGGAGAGCGGCTTGGTTAGGAATTTGGCTCTGTTAGAGCTATTCCCCATTGTAGTGGCAGTGGAGCTATGGGGGTCGCACTTTGCCGGAAGGAAAGTGTGTTTTCATTGTGATAACCAGGCGGTGGTGCACGCGATTAACAACTTGTCTGCTAAGTCGGAGCCGGTGGTGGTGTATTTGCGGCATTTAGTGTTGAGATGTCTGCAGTTGAATGTGCAGGTAGTGGCAAGGCACGTTCCGGGTGTTGACAACGAGGTGGCTGATGCTTTGTCTCGTTTTCAGTTCAGCAGGTTTCGGGCGCTGTTGCCGTGGGCGGACGAAGTTGGAGTGGAGTGCCCCGAGGATTTGTGGCATCTGGTGAGGCGGTGATCTCAGACTTGATTCGGAACTCGGTGACCGAGGTGACTTGGTGCCGGTATGCTAAGGTGTGGGCTGAATGGGAGGAGTTGTTGCGTCTGATGTTTGGTGGGGAAAGCGTGGATTACTTGGTGGCTTTGTTGTCATTGGTGAGTACGGATTTTTCAGCCGGGCGATCGGCATCGGCTGTGGCACATCGGGTGTCGGCAGTGGCATTTTGGTTAAAAATGAGAGGGGAGCGTGATGTTTCACAGGATTTTCGGGTTCGTCAGGCTTTGCGGGGCTTTCGCCGTGGCGTACGGGAGAGGGACAAGAGGCGCCCTGTATCGTTTGGTTTGTTGAGACGGATGGTGGGTGGCCTGAGCGGCATTTGTGAGTCTGTGTACGAGACGGTTCTATTTACAACGGCTTTCGGTCTCGCTTTTTATGGGGCGTTCCGGATAGGCGAGCTGGTGAGCCCGTCCAGGGTGACGGGTGGTGGTTTGATGTTTGAGGACGTGCAAGTGAGCAGTAGTCAGGTGGAGTGCCGGATTCGCCGGTCAAAAATGGATCAGCTGGGCCGTGGTAGATTGGTGGTGTTATATGCGGTTCCAGGAGAGGAATTGTGCCCTGTGCGTGTAGTCGAGAGATTTATGGCCGTGAGGGGCGGCTTACCTGGCCCGTTGTTGCGGCATTTGAATGGGTCGTTTTTGTCGAGGTTTCAGTTTGTGGCGGTGCTGCGGCTAAGTCTACGTAACGCGGGGGAGCGCCCGGAGGAATTCGGGTCGCATTCATTCCGAATTGGTGCAGCAACGGAGGCAGCCCGTTGGGGGCTTGGAGATGAGGTGGTAAAGCGTATTGGTAGATGGGAATCTTCTTGTTTTCGGCGGTATGTGAGACCGCAGTTGTTGTAGCATCATGGGACTTTGGTTACGTGCGGAAGGTTTGAGGAAAGGGGTGTTTTTTGATGTGTTGGTGGTTGTGCTGTTATTGGTTTTGATATTTTCGTTTTGTTTTATTTGTTATAGGGAAGTGCCTGATCTGGATCTTGGGGCACTCCTTCGTATTTTGGGGTGCCCGTCGGGCGGAGGTCCGCCCGAATGGTCGACAGCTGGGTTTGGATCGTGCGCAGGCGACTGTTTGATGGATCGGAGTTCGGGGCATGGAGTGGGGCAGGGTGGTCCCGGAATTTCGTTTCCATTGTAAAGTTGAGCGGCCCCCGGATGTGCTGGTATTGCATGTGGGGGGTAATGATCTTGGTGCCAGGGCGTCGCGGGATTTGATCCGAGACATAAAGATTGATTTACTGCAGTTGTGGAAGCGGTATCCTGGTTTGCTGGTCGTATGGTCTGACATAGTGACCAGGTTGGCATGGAGAGGGGCTCGGTCGGTGGAGAAGGTTAATAAGGCCAGGGCCCAGGTGAATAGGGTAGTGGCTAGGTTTGTGACCAGGAATGGTGGGATTGTGGTACGGCACAGGGATTTGGAGCCGGCTGATTGGCGATTTCGGAGGGGTGATGGTGTGCACCTCAACGAGGTCGGTCTGGATTTATGGGCGTTGGGTCTGCAGGATGGTGTGGAGCGTGCTTTTGGTGTGTGGCGGGTCCAGGCCACGTAAGGTGTCACGTGGTCTGTCCTATGGCGGTGGGGGTAGGTCTGGTCCAGAGGTTTGGAAGTGATTGGTGGCTGGACCGGGAGTCATTGTCTTGGTATGGTGGCTCTCGGTTTCCGGGATGTGGCAGGCACGGGGTTCTGCCAAAGTGTGGGGGTCAATCCGTGGGTGATTGGCACCTCGTCTCTGGGTCGGTGTGTTGCGGCCGGGGACAGGGGGAGTAGTAGTAGTGGACTGGGCCTACCCCGGGGGGTATTGTAAATGTTATTGTCTATTGTTACCGTTATGTGGTTGTTTTGGGTCGCCCGTTGGACGGCGTCCCTAAGGTACTAGTCTGTAAAACAATAGGCAATAAAAAGGCTGCTGTGGCCATTTGAACCAAGTCGCATGCAGTCCGTGTGTTTAATTTTAGAGGATAAGGGGGTTTGGTTACACAGACATCATGACCGGAGAATCCTCCCTCAGCTGGTCAAGAAAGCCACGGACCCACTTGGGGGGAGGGGCGACATGACCAAGGGGGAGGTAGGGAGTGATGGGTTAATAGGGACAGTGGTATATGCCTAATATGGATTTGGGGGATGGTTTTAGCCGGGGAGGAAGAGGAGGAGCAGGGAAAGGGTTAGCTGGGAGAGGAAGGAGTTACCTCCTCTTCTGTTTCCGGACGCCGAACGATCCCCGCCCACCCTCCCTTTGTGTTGTCATGTGGGAGATGTTTTTGGGTAGTTGGGATACCTTTTGTCACAGTAGCGGTGGGGGTAGGTCTGGTCCAGAGGTTTGGAAGTGATTGGTGGCTGGACCGGGAGTCATTGTCTTGGTATGGTGGCTCTCGGTTTCCGGGATGTGGCAGGCACGGGGTTCTGCCAAAGTGTGGGGGTCAATCCGTGGGTGATTGGCACCTCGTCTCTGGGTCGGTGTGTTGCGGCCGGGGACAGGGGGAGTAGTAGTAGTGGACTGGGCCTACCCCGGGGGGTATTGTAAATGTTATTGTCTATTGTTACCGTTATGTGGTTGTTTTGGGTCGCCCGTTGGACGGCGTCCCTAAGGTACTAGTCTGTAAAACAATAGGCAATAAAAAGGCTGCTGTGGCCATTTGAACCAAGTCGCATGCAGTCCGTGTGTTTAATTTTAGAGGATAAGGGGGTTTGGTTACACAGACATCATGACCGGAGAATCCTCCCTCAGCTGGTCATGCACTCAGAGCCAGGAGCAGTTCTGGGTACATATTGCTAATCCCTGCCTAACCGTCCCTGTATACACTAGCATAGATAAAGAGATCATTAGAACAAATATTTTTAAAGATCTTATATCTTATGCTAATGAGCGCGGGGACTAGTCACAAGGGCGTTACTTCACTTGGCTAGTCGGCTCGCATAGCATGTTAGCATGTTATTACGCCCCTGTGTGAGTACTAACACGCTATGTGAGCCGACTAGCCAAGTGAAGTAACGCCCTTGGGACTAGTCCCCGCGCTAATTAGCATAAGATATGAGCTCTTTAAAAATACTTTTTCTATAGATGCCTTTATCTATGCTAGTGTATACAGGGACAGTTAGGGAGGGATTAGCAATATACACCCAGAAATGCTCCTGGCTCTGAGTGCAGATTGCACCTGATAGGTTCCCTTTAAAGGGAACCTGTCACCAGAAATTTAGCAAAAAAAATAAAAGATTCCCCTCTGCAGCTCCTGGGCTGCAATCTGGAAAGGTTCCTGTTGCTATTGTGCCCCCTTTGAGACCTAAAAAAATACTTTATGAAGTCTTACCTTTTTGTATGCAAATCTGTTTTGTATGGTCACGGGGGCGGGCTGCCTGGCGTCCGTTATTCCCCCTCCTGCCGCTGTACGCCGTCCCCCATTGCTCATTTCCATACATGAGGACGCCTTCCTCATGTAACTGTCCTCCTGAAGTTTTGTGCATGCCCAGTGCCACTCTCGCGGGAGTGAGCACTGTGCAAAGTGTGAACGCTTTTGAGGTGATTGCGCAGGCGCGAGATTATGGGCGGCGCTGTGATTGTCATCAGAAAAGTCATCCAAGTACCCGCCCATAATCTCGTGCCCACGCTTCTCACTCTGCCTCCACTGTTATGCGCAAGCACTGTCCATATGAACCATGTTACCTATTACCGTTGGCGCGAGATTATGGGCGGCGCTGTGATTGTCATCAGCAAAGTCATCCAAGTACCCGCCCATAATCTCGTGCAAGCAGTAATAGGTAACATGGTTCATATGGCCAGCACTTGCGCATAACGGTGGAGTCAGAGGGAAAAGTGCGGGCACGAGATTATGGACGGGTACTTGGTTAACGCTGCTGATGACAATCACAGCGCCGCCCATAATCTCGCGCCTGCGCAATCACCTGAAAAAGCGTTCACATGCGCAAAACTTCGGGAGGACAGTTACATGAGGAAGGCGTCCTTGTGTATGTAAATAAGCAATGGGGGACTGCGTAAAGCGGCAGGAGGGGGAATAACGGACGCCAGACAGCCCGCCCCCGTGACCATAAAAACACATTTGCATACAAAAAGGTAAGACTTCATAAAGTATTTTTGTAGGTCTCAAAGGGGGCACAATAACAATAGGAACTTTTCTAGAATGCAGCCCAGGAGCTGCAGAGGGGAATCTTTTATTTTTTTTGCTAAATTTCTGCTGACATGTTCCCTTTAACTGGTAGGGGAGCCAGGATAAAGCAGAGCTGAAGCTGTTGGGCAGCTAGGACCCAGCAGCTCCACAGGCAGGAGACCACTGATCGGTAAGCTAATAGAAGTCTGCAGATGCCACTCTGCATAGGTTATTGCCAGTGCTATCTGCAGGAGAGAGAAGCGCTGATTGCACGGTCTCCTCAGCTTCCTGATTCCCCGTGTGTCTGCAGCAGTGAGAAGCCGCACACGGGGAGTCAGAGAACAGCTGCAGAGAAAGCCAGGCTTCGGGACTGGGGATGTCCGCTCTGGGGGAGGGGGGGTCGGCTCTGGTGCAGGGGATCCACTCCGGGCTGGGGATGTCCACTCTGGGGGAGGGGGGGGGGGCGGCTCTGGTGCAGGGGGGTCGCTCTGCTGCAGGGGGTGATTCATACTTCAGCAGCAGTCACAGGAGTTTCAAGGTGCGCGCTCGGCTCTGTAATGAATAGAAGGGAGAAACAGCGAGGCGGGGCTACAGTGGGTGGGTGGAGCCATGGGACAAAACAGCCTCACGGGCGGGACTCGGGATCAAAGGCTCAAAAGAGGGACTGTCCCGCCGTATCCGGGACGGTTGGGAGGTATGCTTTTGGGTATGATCAGTGGAATCAGATACCATATGCTGGGGAGTTTCCTTAATGGGAACATGCATATTACATGCAGAAAAAACAAAAAGCCAACACTAAATGTGCACTTCAGCACTAAAAATTCCAAACTGTACTTATTATAAAAATTTTTGAGATTTTTGGCAAAAAATTGCAATTTCTTGAGCTACCCCGCCACGTCACGGCAAATTTCATTTGGGGCAGTCCTACACTAAAATATTTTTATAAAATGTGCCATACGGCCTCACATATGAATAGTAGAACTGCTCTTAGCAGCACTCACCTGGTGTATTTCAATCCCGTATCCATGACTGAGTCATGGCTGTGGGCAGGACAGGTCCAAGCCAATGCTGCATGAAGTAAATAGCCTGTGGACAAGGCCTGATGACTGAATGTGAACAGTCACCAACCGCCAAAATCTAGACAGGTGGAATACATCCCAAATTGGGGTGCATAGCAAGGTGGGGGTCAGCCACCGACCAATTCAATGAAGAAAAAACAAAAAGCCAGCACTAAATGTGCACTTACATGCATATTACTGCACTGTGAATGAGATTTTATGAAATCTCATCTATACATTGCATTAAAAAAACACTTTGTCAACTGATCTGTGTGATAAATTTGACATCCATAGCCTATCATTTACCACATTTATCTGCATTTCTGCAATTTATTTTTGTGGACTGCTGTGCTGAGTATCTGCTGTTAAAATTTCAGAGCAGTTTTACCGTTTGTGGACATGCCCTTAAAGAGATTGCCCATTATAACATTGATGGCCTATCCTTAGGCGGGCTTTGCACACTACGATATCGCAGTTGCGATGCCGGTGGGGGTCAAATTGAAAATGACACACTTCCGGCATCGCATGCGACATCGTAGTGTGTAAAGGCTTGATGATACGATTAACGAGCGCAAAAGCGTCGTAATCGTATCATCGGTGCAGCGTCGGCGTAATCCATAATTACGCTGACGCGACAGTCCGATGTTGTTCCTCGCTCCTGTGGCACCACACATCGCTGTGTGTGAAGCCGCAGGAGCGAGGAACATCTCCTACCGGCGTCACTGCGGCTTCCGTAGAATATGCGGAAGGAAGGAGGTGGGCGGGATGTTTACATCCCACTCATCTCCGCCCCTCCGCTCCGATTGGCCGCCTGCCGTGTGACGTCGCAGTGATGCCGCACGACCCGCCCCCTTAATAAGGTTAAGGGGGCGGGTCGCCGGCCAGAGCGACGGTCGCAGGGCAGGTGAGTCCATGTGAAGCTGCCGTAGCGATAATGGCAGCTATCACAAGGATATCACCGCTGCGACGGGGGCGGGGACTATCGCCCTCGGCATCGCAGCATCGGCCTGCGATGTCGCAGTGTGCAAAGTACCCCTTAGGATAGGTGTTCAATGTCTGATCGACCGGGGTCCAACACCCTGCATCCCTGCCGATCCACTGTTCTTTGTGCTGGTGGTGTCAACAGACATCTGGAAATGCTCAGTTCTGGAGTTGCTCCATCTTCTAATAGTGGCTGCATCCAAATCAATAGGATAATAAGTAGGAAAATAATTAAGTCTATACTCACCTAAGGTACAGTCGCAGTTCCAGCAATATCTGAAGCCACATTCCCAGGGCCCATGTGACATTGTTATGACACGCAGGCCCCACGACCAATCAGTGCCCGGCGTCTGTTTCCCTGCCTATGGACATTTGAGCAGGATGTGACCGCTGCACTGACTTCCTGCTTAGACCACCAAAGGCAGGGGGAAGGAAGCCGGTGCTGATTGGTGGCGGAGCCTGCGTGTCATAACAATGTCACATGGGCACTTGGAAAGCGACTTCAGACATCGCTGGAACCATGACTGCACCTTAGGTGAGTATAAACTTATTTATTGTTACGGGGGCAACCAAGGGGCATGAGTAGGGGGTTGTCCAAGTATTGAACAACTTAACATTTTTAACCTGTAGATTAACCCAAGCATGAGAACAGCTCTATAGATTATAATGGGTACAGGTTCTATCTGTAAAAAAAAAAAACCTCCAAATAGAACACTTACCTCTGAAGGAGGCCTAAACCACATGCCATGTAGCATGTGCTATGTGCACCAGAATTTTGCCTGCATTTCAGATAGAATTTTAACATATTTTGAAAAGTAAATCTGTTCCACCGTGTTAGTGTCAGGAAAATTGCTATGACTAGATAGCAGGGTGTGTCTGCTATGCAATGATGAGTACTTACCAAAAGTGGTGCAAGGCAAAACAGTCAGTGAACTGGCAATAGTGCCATGGCCACCCAAGTCTCATTGATGTGTGGAGAATACAAGTTTGCTTGTGTGACGCCCCTGGACTAGTCCAGGGTGTCACAGGGAACTGCACTAACTATTCTCTATCTTTGGTGCAGGGCCCACCCTCCTTGGTTCCGGGGTCCGCAACAGAGATTCTGTACCAACAGCACAAATCCTAGTCACCCAAACACTACACTTGTCAGGCACACCGGGGGCGTAGTTCGAGCTGGGGAAGGAACCGTCCACCTATGAGTCAGACAGGCTGGTGGGAGGAGTCAGTTAGACAGTTGGTAGTAACTGAAAAAGAGAGAGGACCTGGGGATTAAGAGCTCCCTGAGGAGAGTCTAGCTGGGTCGCAGACAGTGGCCTGTGCCTGAGGAGATGGAAACCCAGTCGCGGGAAACTGGAGGACAGGGCTGGACGGGGCAAGAGGACCGTCAGCCATCAGATCCACAGTAACCGGTCTGGGGGCCGAGCACACAGCGGGGGACAGGCCCCTAAGTCGGGAGGTAGCTTCACACAACCCGGCAATTAACCTGCAGCGGGAAGTAGCTTCACATGCTATCTGCAACGGCTCAGAGATTAGAGGCGTCAGCACAACGGAGGGATAGGACTTCCCACACAGAGCAGTCACAAAATCCCACGTGCCAGCTGCTAAGAGCAGGTCCCCAGTAAAAAGAGGGACGGGACCCGAAGGTTTCAAGCCAACAGGGCCAGGGACACACACAGTACACAGTGTATGGAGGAAGGCTCCCGTCCACCACAGAATCACTGAAAGGGACCACCGGACGTGCTGTCACCGAATGTAGCAGTACCAATAGACTTTGTTTACCTCAGAGTATGTGTCCACTGAATGCGTCATCACACCTGAGTGAGTACCCTGGCTCCCCAGCGCCTTGCCGGCCCTATATCAATATAGACTTCCTACCTATTCCCTACCCTGAGTCCCGGGGCCCCTACCTGCGGAGGGAATCACCACCAGGCTGCCCCAATACCATCAGCCCCGGCACTCCCATAAGGCAGCGGCGGTATTCCTTATTACCGCACACCGCAGGTGGCGTCACAAATATTCTCCCCTGTAAATAACCCTTTTTTTTCATCAAAGTGTCTGCCGAGCAGTCCGACTGCTGCTAGGGCGTCACACATTGATTTTTGCTGTCACGAACAGGATCGGACTGGACCCACTAACCTGGGTGACGTGCGCCTTCTGCAAAACTGTTGAGCCCGAAGTGAATAAAATAATTCAGTTGCCGCCATCTTGCCGCTGAAAATCAAGGGGGCATAGAAAGATGTCGGCGCCGGGTGAAGCGAGAGCAGCGGCGGTTCCCCCTCAAGATCAAGGTCACATGGACGCACGAGCGACCGCGCCGGTAATGCCAATGACTTTACCGTATGTGCCAGGTGCTACCTGGCTACCACAATATGATGGTTCCCCTGACACACTGCAAGGATTCAAAAGAAAAATCTGCACACTCCTGGATATGTATGGGATAAATGACCGGCAGCAAGCGTCTGTACTACTCGGTCAGTTATCAGGCGCTGCAGAGCTGGAGGCGGAAACCTGGATAGATCAGGACCGGGCCTCGGTAACTGCCATTTTTGAACGTCTGCGACTTTCCTTTGAAAACCGCACTGAGGCAGAACTCAGGATAAAGTTTTACAACTGCAAGCAGCGCCCACAAGAAAGCATTAGAGACTATGCCCTGAGGCTGCAATCAGCGCTACGGACTCTCAAACTAACCATCCCCATCAGTGAAGCTGAAGGAAACAAGATGCTTGTTGAACAGTTTCTGCAAGGCCTGGGGTTAGTGGAGGACCACAAGCAGCTACGGCTGTGGACTCTGGAATATCCTGCAATGGACTTTGCTGTTTTAAAAGACCGAGCCATCAAGGCTTTGCAAACCCCAGAGCCAGCTGATTCTCCTGCTACGTCCTGGCAAGCCGGCACTTCTCCTCTACATGTGCCGCCTCCTGTTAGAGCACTGCCAGAGCCAAAGACCCCAGCAGCGCCTGCAGGCGGTACCAGTGATTTGTCTTTACAGGTGCAGCAGCTGAGCAGTGATGTTGCAAGGATCCTAGAGGCAATGCAGCTCCAGCCCAAGACCAAGCCGTCGGAGAAGCTTGCTGACCGCCCAGATGACGTCCCTTGGATGAGAGGGAGGACCTCGACATACAGAGGAAGGAACCGTGACCGGTATGAAAACCTTGTTTGTTATAGGTGCAACAAGACTGGTCACTACGCCCGTTATTGTCCTTTAAACGGGCCACCCCTAGGGCCAAGGGCCACTCCCCAGGACTAAATCAACAAGGCCCAGCAGACTGGCGGGAGCGGTATGTTGGAGGAAGGACCATCGTTTCCATCACCTTGGATGGGAATCCGATTTCAGCACTTCTTGATACCGGCTCCCAGGTAACAACTATACCCCAAGTACTGTATACCAAATTCTGGTCAACTGAGGAACTCGCCCCACCGGACAATGATCTCACCATTTACGCTGTTAATGGTTTACCAGTAATACAACTCGGGTTCAAGGAGGTGACCATCAAGGTGGGCAGGGTGGAGTTAGCACGCCAAGGACTCATAGTAGTGCAGAATGACCCTAGTGACCGGAACCCTAAGATGATTTTGGGGACTAATGTTATTGAGAATTGTATGGGGGAAGTATTGTTTCTGCTCCAACAGCTCTCTGAAATTGCAGGAGCGGGACGCCAGAGGGTCCTGCAAAGAGAGATTCGAGCCCTCCAGCAGATGCAACAGGTAAATTTGTCTGGTGGGGAAATTGGCGGTGTACGGGTAATGGATGCAGCTCCTGTGGTAGTGCCCCCACGGAGTGAGATGATGATATGGTGCAGGGTAGCTGTAGGCTCCCGTGGACAGAATTACCAGGCAGTGGTAGAGGCCCTACCTTCAGAGCACTGGTCTACAGTACTGACAGCCAGAGGGGTAGTCGATGTCCGTAAGGGGAGAGTGCCCGTGCGAGTGATGAATTGCGGGGAGGAAGAGGTTAGAATGCCCAGGTATGCTACCATAGCCAAATTGTACACTGTGAGTGAGAATTCCATCCAGACAGTAAAGTCCTCAGCCACACCAGATCAGTCAGCCACAGACAGTTCCCAGATTCAGCAAGAACAGTGGTGTCAAGAGTTACATGTAGGTACTGACTCCACTCCACTACATCAAAAACAAGGGGTCTACAGGGTGGTTCAGGAGTATGAGCAAGTGTTTAGTAAACACCCATTAGACTTTGGGAGGGTGAAAGGGGTTCAGCATCATATACCCACAGGCATTCATCCACCTATAAAGGAAAGGTATAGGCCCATACCACCTGCTCACTACCAGTGTGCCAAAGACATGCTGAGAAGTATGAAGGAGGCTGGGGTCATCCGTGATAGTTGCAGCCCCTGGGCAGCCCCGCTAGTCCTAGTGAAGAAGAAAGATGGCACTATGAGGATGTGCGTGGACTATAGGCGAATTAACAACATCACACATAAGGATGCCTATCCACTGCCCAGAATTGAAGAGTCCCTGACTGCATTAAGATTTGCAAATTACTTCTCTACCCTTGACCTCACTAGTGGTTACTGGCAAGTGTCCGTTGCTGAGGAGGATCGCGAGAAGACCGCTTTTGCCACCCCGATGGGATTATGTGAATTTAACAGCATGCCATTCGGGCTGTGCAATGCACCTGGTACGTTTCAACGACTCATGGAGAACTGTTTGGGCCATTGCAACTTCGAGACTGTCCTGCTGTACCTGGACGACGTAATTGTATATTCCAGGACCTATGAGGAGCATCTGGGACATTTGGCAGAAGTATTTGAAGCCCTTTCCAGGTACGGGATGAAACTAAAACCCTCCAAATGTCACCTGCTGAAGCCCAAAGTCCAATATCTAGGGCATGTAGTGAGTGCCGAAGGTGTGGCTCTGGACCCTGAGAAAATCACGGCTATCCAGAACTGGCCCAGGCCTCAGAACATCAAAGAGGTGCGTCAGTTCCTGGGATTGTTGGGGTACTACCGTAGGTTCGTGAAAGGCTATACCAAGATGGCATCCCCCTTGCAAGATCTCCTAGTTGGACAAACAAAGCACGGCAAGACTCCTGGCTCTCCATTCACATGGGGTGAGGAGCAGGAGAAGTCCTTAAAGTGGATGAAGTCAGCTTTGACAGGAGATGAGATTCTGGCATATCCTGACTATAACCTCCCATTTGTGCTGTACACTGATGCCAGCAATGTGGGACTGGGAGCTGTTCTATCCCAGGTACAGGATGGCAAGGAAAAGGTGATTGCATACGCCAGCAGGAAACTCCGTCCAACAGAAAGAAATCCTGAGAACTATAGTTCTTTCAAACTGGAGTTCTTAGCACTTGTTTGGGCCGTGACAGAGAAGTTTAAGCATTACCTGGCTTCTGCAAAATTCACCGTGTATACAGACAACAACCCGTTGACACACCTGGACACGGCGAAGCTTGGAGCTTTGGAGCAGCGGTGGGTAGCACGACTGGCAAATTACGATTTTACTATAAAGTACAGGGCTGGTCGCAAGAACGCTAACGCTGATGCGTTGTCCAGGATGCCCCAGTTGTGTGATGATAGGAGGGATGAAGATGACCTGGAGGAGATTGAGCTACCTGCTTTCCATCGCCCTACTGATAGAGTGAAACCCCGATATTATAGTGATCAGCAAGAGGCGACCTTCAACCCATTGCCCCACCATGGTTGGCAAGAAGGCCAAGATAATGACCCTGCAATCAGATTGATAAAGGCATTGATATCCCAGGCTGATTCACACCTTGAACCAGATGCTCCAGAAGAAGCTTTAACAAGCAAGCCCAAGCCCCTCCATTTTCACCAGGAGAAGTGGCCTTAAAAAGAAAAAGAAAGATGCATAAACTGGACGACCAGTGGAAAAGAAAGCCATATGTGGTCCAGCCTTCCAATTTCAACAACCAGAAGACCTGTCTTGTCAGCAAGGACCATGGAGGAACCACAGCTGTCATTTCCCGTGATCACTTGAAAAAGTGCCCTGAACCCCTGAACATCCAGAAGGAAGAACAGCCCCAACCTCAAGTGACTGAGAAAAAGAAGAGAGTAATCCACACCATCCTAGGTGACTTCCCGGAAGATTGGCCTATGTACAATGGAGCAGTGATTGTGCCTGTACTCACATTTCCGCAACCCGCGGAAGAACCAGAACCAAGGAGGCCTGAAATCATTGCACCTAGAGAAGTAGTATAACAGCAGGTCTGCTAAGCAGAAAATGTAATGCCCTATAGTCCAAAAAGTAACAGAAATACAGCAGGGACTAAAACTTAGCTTTTACTAGTACATAGATAAAATCAGTAATAACAATAATAATAAGGTGCTTGTGCATAAATTGTGCAAACAACAGCAAAATGCCACATGGCAGCGCATAGGCTTGATCTCACCCAAGCGTCATCCATGGGCTGGACTGCACATCGGTCCCAAGGTGAGAGGTCACAGGCCGGAAGGATCAGGTAGACAGGTATACTACAAACCCTGTTGTGCCCCGTGAATGAACTTCCGCCCTGACAAGGGCAGCACCCAAGTAGAATGTCTGCCCCACAACCAAAAAACAAACAATTCCTCCCGACGCGTTTCCCTCTCAGTAATGAGAGTTCCTCAGGGGAGACGGAGGAAAAAATTGGGAGAGATCAACCTGCAGTGGCAGGGATCAGCGCAGGCCAACAAGGTGATGGACCTATGTGTGCTAGGCAAATGGTGGCGCCACATTCTACTTGGGTGCTGCCCTTGTCAGGGCGGAAGTTCATTCACGGGGCACAACAGGGTTTGTTATTACTGATTTTATCTATGTACTAGTAAAAGCTAAGTTTTAGTCCCTGCTGTATTTCTGCACCTAGAGAAGTACCCATACCAGCACCACGAACACGTAGATTACCACCTACATCACCTAACACCGGTAGTGGGGAACAGGTAGTAGCAAACACCACAGTACAAGGGCTAGAGGGAAGCCAGGAGCTGAGAAGGTCCAACCGTGTGAACTTTGGTCAGCCCTCACATAGGTTCAGAGATGAGGAATGGTAGTGGAACCCGGCTACTCTACCCTAATGTAAATAGTCTGAATATAGAGTAAAGTTAAAAATGTTTAGTATGTTCCATGCTTTTAATTCTACTATTTTCCATGCTAATGATAAGTCATGTAAGACATGTTGATATAGAGTGTTGATAAGAAGAATGTTGATTTTATTTTAATTACCTGGATTCATGACCTGATTGACGACCAATGATAAGTTTTATTAAAAATGGACCTTTGGCTACAGGACTGGTGGTAGCCAGCACGAACTGGTGCTATTGTAAATGGTTATTTCCCATTCATACCCACGGACTGCATCCCCACCTACAGGAGAAGACACAGGTGGAGGAGATACCTGGGAGACATATGGCCCAGGTCTGGCCACCAACAGGAGCGGTGACTTGCCTCCATTTGGAACTTTGGAGGTGGGATGAAGGACTGGGAAAGCAAAACGTTGGGTTCAAGCAAAGTGCCTCCCCTGCGTGGGATGGATAGATGTTTTTCTTATTAAAATGTTCACTTTTTGCAGATAAAAATAAACACTCTGGGTGCACTGTAGCTCGGGGACGAGCTACGTTTAACCAAGGGGGAATGTGACGCCCCTGGACTAGTCCAGGGTGTCACAGGGAACTGCACTATTCTCTATCCTTGGTGCAGGGCCCACCCTCCTTGGTTCCGGGGTCCGCAACAGTGATTCTGTACCAACAGCACAAATCCTAGTCACCCAAACACTACACTTGTCAGGCACACCGGGGCGTGGTTCCAGCTGGGAAAGGAACAGCCCACCTATGAGTCAGACAGGCTGGTGGGAGGAGTCAGTTAGACAGTTGGTAGTAACTGAAAAAGAGAGAGGACCTGGGGATTAAGAGCTCCCTGAGGAGAGTCTGGCTGGGTCGCAGACAGTGGCCTGTGCCTGAGGAGACGGAAACCCAGTCGCGGGAAACTTGAGGACAGGGCTGGACGGGGCAAGAGGACCGTCAGCCATCGGATCCACACTAACCGGTCTGGGGGTCGAGCACACAGCGGGGGACAGGCCCCTAAGTCGGGAGGTAGCTTCACACAACCCGGCAATTAACCTGCAGCGGGAAGTAGCTTCACGTGCTATCTGCAACGGCTCAGAGATTAGCGGTGTCAGCACAACGGAGGGATAGGACTTCCCACACAGAGCAGTCACAAAATCCCACGTGCCAGCTGCTAAGAGCAGGTCCCCAGTAAAAAGAGGGACGGGACTCGAAGGTTTCAAGCCATCAGGGCCAGGGACACACACAGTACACAGTGTATGGAGGAAGGCTCCAGTCCACCACAGAATCACTGAAAGGGACCACCGGACGTGCTGTCACCGAATGCAGCAGTACCAAGAGACTTTGTTTACCTCAGGGTCTGTGTCCACTGAATGCGTCATCACACCTGAGTGAGTACCCTGGCTCCCCAGCGCCTTGCCGGCCCTATATCAATATAGACTTCCTACCTATTCCCTACCCTGAGTCCCGGGGCCCCTACCTGCGGAGGGAATCACCACCAGGCTGCCCCAATACCATCAGCCCTGGCACTCCCATAAGGCAGCGGCGGTATTCCTTATTACCGCACACCGCAGGTGGCGTCACAAATATTCTCCCCTGTAAATAACCCTTTTTTTTCATCAAAGTGTCTACCGAGCCCGACTGCTGCTAGGGCGTCACACTTGTCCATTCGAATCCCACAGAAAAGTTGCAGTAGCACAAATTGATACAAAATAGTTAACGGGGTTGTCCAGTACTTTTACATTGATGACGTATCCTTAGGATACGTCATCAATGTCTGATTGGCCGGGGTTTAACACCCCTGATTAACTGATCTTGGCCCCGGTGGCCGCAGCAGGCCGCCGGAAATGTTGAGCTCTGGCTTCTGATAGTGGCCATGGCCAGGTACTGCACATCTGCCTCCTGTTGATCTGAATGCTCCTGTTGATCTGAATGGGAGGCGGATGTGCAGTAACCAGCTGCTGCCTATCAGAAGACAGAGCAGCTCCGAAACTGATCATTTCCGGCTGCCGCCGCTGGGACCGATAACAGTTGATTGGCAGGGATGCGGGATGTCGGACCCTGGCCGATCAAACATTGATGACCTATCCTGAGGATAGGCCATCAATGTAAAAGTAGTGGACAACCCCTGTAATACTGACTATGGTAGAAAAGTGTCTTAATACATAATGCATTCATAAATTGCTTAGCTCCAGACTGGTAAGAGAGTTTTAGGCTGACCTCTGTCCACTGACAAAACTGTCTACAATTGGCATGTGATATTTAGAACTGAACTATGGAAAAATGGGCGGAGGTGGCCTTGCTTTATGAATCACATTTCCTTTTTCATAATATGGACAGCTGAGTGCTTCTGTGTCGTTTACTAAGGGAAAGAAATGTGACGAAGGTACACTAACAGTGTTCCTGAACTGTAGTCCCTGTGTAATTGTGCCGCCCCCACGTCAGCAGTCGGGCTGCTCGGATCCGGATCCGCAGTGGCTCGAGGGATTTCCGGACCCGGGGGTCGCGCGGACACTCAAATAAAAAGGGGACGGGTTTGCTGTAAGTACTTTATGACGCCACCCACGGTGTGTGGTGAGATGTAGCACCACTGCTGCGGTTGGGGAGCACCCGGGGGCGATGGGATGGCAGCTGGATGTTAACCCCTCCGTGGGTAGGGATGGTTGCCCCAGGGCTCAGTGTCCAGAACACGGGGAATGATGTGGGATGGAGGTGGTATGCTGGGCCGGACCGGGGAGTGTTGGTGTACTCACTGTGGAATAATTGCACACAAGTCCGTTGGTAAACCAAGGTGTCAGTGGCCGGCTTCCGCGTCCGGGTGTACTCGGGTCCCACACCCGGGCTGGTGTACCGATGTCCCTTCCTCCGGCACTCTGTAGTTTTCTTGTGTTGATTTAAGCCGTGTGGAACGGGAGAAATCCGCTCCCGGTGTCTTGTATACCTGAGGAGCCGTTGCCCGCGAACACTGACCCTTGGGATTTCAGTGGGTGATTTCGGATACCCTATCCCCTGCGGTGGGCTGCCGCTTCGCTCTATCTGGGCTAAACTTCTGGAGCTAGGCTTGAAACCTGCTCCTGTAGAGATAAAAATATAGCGCATATGAGAAGCACCCGTGGAGTGATTTCTGTATATATATATTATAGAATTGCTCACCTGGTTAGGTTGTGCGCCCTCGCACAACCCCGGTGTTAGATGTATAATTCCTCTGGGGGATGAGGGACTGTCTCAGCTGGCGATATCCGTTGTTTTGCTGGGTGGATCCAGGTTTGTTGCCGCTGCTGGCTTCAGATTCACCGACTTTTTGAATCCTGGAGCTCTGTGCGGACCTGTGTCCTCCCGCTGTTAGTTCAAATGATCTGATGGATTCTATTACTCACAGCAGCTCTACCCGGATTCCCTTATGGGAGTAGGCATGTAGAAAAAAGATTCCGGTCTTTGTGAGCGCTAGTAATAGATCTTTGGTCTTTGATCTTTTAAGAAATTTGGCTTTATTATTAATAACATAAAGCTCTTGTATTAACACAACGCGTTTCAGCAAGATACACTTGCCATCCTCAGGTGTTTATGTTATTAATAATAAAGCCAAATTTCTTAAAAGATCAAAGATCTATTACTAGCGCTCACAAAGACCGGAATCTTTTTTCTGAAACCTGCTCCTGGCCTGGTGAGTTAGAGAAGGGGCTTGCAACCATCTTCTAACTAGGGTCCAGGTACCCCGCCTGTGCACGGTTTTTGGACCGGATCTCCGTTGTTGGTACAGGTGGGCTCCAACCCTGTCCAGGTCCACTCTGGATCTGCCGTTACCGTATTCCCGTTGCCTTTGGACACGGTCCACTGCCTGCCACCTAGCCAGTAGACCAGGGCCACTACCCTGTCTACCATCACTAGGCTCAGCTTTCCTCCTGACAGTCTGTCACTGTCACTCCTCTCCACTTGACCTCCAACTTCAAACTCAAAACTCCTCTCCCTTGTTCCTGCCCCCGAATCCTCATACCCCTAGGTGGGTGCTCCCAATCCGACTGGTCCTGCCCACTGGTGTGTCCTTCTTAACCTGGGGGGGGTGGCTAGGATTTTGTGGCTGATGGGACCCTCGTGTGGGAAGGTGTTATGTAGGGTGTTATTTACCTCTGTGACCACCTAATACTAAGGAAAGGCTATAAACATGATCAGTTGGTGGGCCTGAAAAGGGTTGTCAAGTCCAAATCCACAATTCTGCAGCTGCAGACTTGTGAATCCTTGCCAGTTTCAGAGCCGGGAATGGCGATCACGTGGTTGCTAGTATGTAATATGCATATGTGAAGCCCCACAGGTGTTGTGTCGGTGCATTACCTTCAGGGACTCCACGTAGCTGGATCTGGTCACAGGTAGGAGATCTTCTTCTTGTCGTGACGCCACTCTCAGTATTGCGGCCAGTAGGGACCGCCACTGCAGGTTGAGGGACGCCTGGGACTGATGGTGAGTGCAGTTAGTTGGAATAGCCTCCTGAGAGTGAGGCAAGCCCCAGGGCCCTGTGTAGGTGCGTAGAACCACAAGGCGCAGAATAACTCCACACAGGCAGAATGTCTTTCAGGGTTTTTACTCACTTCAGGTGGCAGGGTGAGTAACCCGGGCGTAGCTGGGATGAACCAGGCGGGAACCAGGTATCCTTCAGGCTGACTTCTGATGGTGACTACCAACTCGCCTTCCTTAGCCCTTGGTGGTTTGGGGTGACCCCGACTTTTAGTCCCTATGGGGGTCACCCAGGGAAGTTGCTGAAGCCTCACTCCCCTTCGTTTGCCGTTTGCTTGTGGCCTGGACCAGCTCACTCCAGCTGCTTGCCTCCTGTGAGCTATGGGCCCTAACTGTGGCTACGTGGCTGTGGCTTTTGTGGTGTTGTGGCGTGGGCTTTGAGAGCCCCACACCGGCAGGTTTAGCAAAAGAAAGCTAGATCTATCTCCGCTTCGGGATCTGCCGCCCGTTTGGGCCTGGTACTCTCCAGCAGTCTCCTTACTTCCCACTCCGTGCTCTTCTCTCTAGCTGAGATGGGTTTCGGGTAGCACTCCTAGTTGACCGTTCTCCCCCGTCGGTAGCCACTGCGCGGACGCTGTCAGACTACAGCAGCCCAGGGGAAGGGGTCAGCTCTCCTCGGAGCTCCCTGGACTCTGCTCTGAACCGGCTCACATCTGGGACCTTCACTGCTGCTCCTGTCTGAGCTTCACTTTCCTGCTCCTCACTCCTCCACACTCTGCTGCAGACTCTAGACTGTTTACTCCTCCTTCTCTTTTCCCTTTTGTGCCTGCCTACGCCACCTAGCAACCAGACTCTCTTACCACACCCCTTGAGAGGAGATGGAGGCTTTTGGCCCCCTCCACTATTCCAGTGGAGGTGAAGGCTTTTCCCCCTCCTGGGATCCCCAGGGGTCCTCTCATAGGTACATGTGTGAGACCTGATCACTATGCGCCTGTGTAGTCACACCTCGGTCAGCCTTCTGGATTACCTGTATTGTACTGTCCCCAGCATGGGTGCAGTACTCAGTGGTGCCTGACCAGGTCAGGGGTGCCACATTCCCCCTTAGTTATCACCAGCACGTCCTCGGGCTGCAAGACAACATTTTAAAATGCATAAAACATTAAAACATGGTAAAACATTTAAAAGCACCAGGTACCATACATCACCACCCTCCACCCACAAGTCCGTTAACCCACCCAAAACCCTTTCACGTTGGCCGCGCCTTCAGCCACTTCTGGCAGGATGTAGAGGCGGCTTTCTTGGGCTGGTGGTTTTTCAGGGTATACCTGGCCTGGTGGAGCCGCGCCTTCAGCCTCTTCTGGCAGGATGTAGAGGCGGCCTCCACAGTTGGTGCTGACCAGGTACCCTTTTTGTGGTGGAGAGCCAGGCCCCATAAACAGGCATGCTCTCTGGTTGCAGGTAAGCCAAGGCCCTATATACGGACGTGCTCCCTGGTTGCAGACGAGCCAAGCCCCTAAACAGGCTGACTCTGGTGGTGGTGGTGCCCTCTGGTGTAACTATTTACACTGCGAGAGTTTGTGGCTATAGCCAGTTCATAGCCTTAAGGTTCATTTCTCACATTAGTTTATGTGGGCACATTCTTAAACTTGTAAAACGTTGCAAAACAAACTTTTTTCAAACTGGTAACTTCTTTGCTTCTCTGTACTTTATGTGGATTCCTCCATACCAGGGCTTGGGCCTGTAGGGCTGCGGCACCTGTTGCTTCCTTGATCTCTTTCTTCATCTGTGGTTGTCTCATCAGTAGGTCCTTTGTCTTTTCTTTCTTTGTCGCTGTCTTTCCTTTCTTCTTCCTTAGGACATGGTGCTACATCTAGCGCATACCACCCTCTTTCGCCTTGATGCATGGTAAACTGCACTGTGTCTCCCATTTTCAGGTTCCTTCCAGGATGTCCTCTGGGCAAGTGGGCTCTGACGTCTCGTCTATTGACAAAAATGCCTTCTTTCATACCAGGTGCTACGATGAAGCCGTATCCTGATTTTAGGCTAAAATCTTCGACTACTCCTCGACAAAGGGGTCCACTGACCTGTGCTTTGGCTCTTCTCAGGAACCGTTTTTCTTCTAAGTCTCGGGCCGTGACTTCTCTCTGCTCTGGGGATGGCGGTGCAGGGAAAGACTGGGTTCTGCTACGGCGCCGTGTCTTGCGGGCTGGATTCTGCGAGGTACAGCTTACAAGCTCCCAGGTGAGGCTTTTAGGCAAATCTTCTTCAGCAGACGGTGTCAGGTCTTCCTCATCCCAGCGGGAATATGGCAACATCTCCGGCTCTGGGTATGGATCCACTGCTGGTGGCTCCTGAGTCAGCTCCTCAGCTTCCTGGCCTCCCCTCCCCCTTAGTTCTTCTGAGCACTCCTTTGGTGGCAGTGCTGGGGATGGACTTTCATCAGCAGGCCCAGGCGGGGGACTCTTTGGCGTGGTTGCTGCAGGAGTCGTCTTGGGGGTATGCGGAGGGAGTATGTACTGGTCCACCAACCATTGTGGAAACTTGGCCTCCATGTCAGCCTTCAGCTGCCAGTATGCGGGGTCCTCCCCCAGCGTGGGCTTTCTAGCAGGGACCTCTTTGGACTGGGGAGCGGTGTCTGCTCTGGCCTTGCAGGCCGGGGTAAATGGCGAGGCAATCTTATCTTGGCGGGCCGCGCCCGACATGGCGGCGGCCTGGTCTTGGCGGGCCGCGCCCTGTATGGCGGCGGCCTGGTCTTGGCGGGCCGCGCCCTGTATGGCGGCGGCCTGGATCGGCGTCGCAGCTGCGATGGGATCTGTGCAGGCTGGGCTGGGCGTCGCTGCAGCGATCGGAGCTTGGCGGGCCGCACCTGGCGTGGCTGCGGCCTGGTTCAGCACCTCACTTGCGGCGCGGACGAGCGTTGCGGCTGCGGTAGGGTCTCGGCGGGCCGGGCCTAGCATGGCGGCGGCCTGGGTCAGCGTCACACCCGCGGCATGGATGAGGGTCGCGGTGGCAGCCGGTTCTTTACGGGCCGGGCAGGGCATCGCTGCAGGGACCGGGTCTTGGTGGGCCGAGCAGGGCATCGCTGCGGCGGCCTGAGCTTGGCGGGCTGCACCGGGCGTGGCTGCGGCCTGCTTCAGCGTCGCCGCGCCGGACGCCTCTTCAGGGACCGCGGGCGTGGCAGCAGGGGTCGGGGCATCCGGGCCGGCAGGGGTAATACTGGACTCACCCATCGGTGGCAGCATCGGGGTCTGAGTCGTCGCCATCCGGTCTGGCACTCGTCGTGCGGTTCCCCTCTCATAGGCCTGAACCGCGGCAGCCATCTCCAGAAGTTCCATGCGTTCTTCCCTGATCTGCTCCACGACCCGGGTCTCCAGTCGGTCGCAGAACTGGGCCAGCTCCCGATACCACCAGGCAGCGGAGCCCGGTTCTGGGTTTCTGCGGTCAGACGCCATTTCTTCTGCGCCCTCTTCTGCACGATTTCCCAGCAGTGGACTCGCCGTTGCCTCTAGTAGCAAGCTGTTCAGTTTCCGCTCTGCCTCTTTCAGCAGCTCCTCTCCCAGCAGCAGGCTTCTGGCTCCCTTTCTGTCCCGACGTCTCTGGACGCTTCCGCTCTCTTCACAAGCGAGGTCAGGACTCTGCAGGGGATCTCTGGGTAGCCACACCTCTTCGTGGGCGGTAACTTCTCCCAGCGCGGGCTGCTGTTGTTTTTCAGCGCGCTTTTCATGGTGGCAATATGGCGGCGCTTCCAATTTTTCAAGAGGACCGCCCAGGCACATGGTCACCTGTCTGGACAGGTCTAGTCCTTATCCTGTTCGTGACGCCAGATGTGAAGCCCCACAGGTGTAGTGTCGGTGCATTACCTTCAGGGACTCCACTCGGCTGGATCTGGTCACAGGTAGGAGATCTTCTTCTTGTCGTGACGCCACTCTCAGTATTGCGGCCAGTAGGGACCGCCACTGCAGGTTGAGGGACGCCTGGGACTGATGGTGAGTGCAGTTAGTTGGAATAGCCTCCTGAGAGTGAGGCAAGCCCCAGGGCCCTGTGTAGGTGCGTAGAACCACAAGGCGCAGAATAACTCCACACAGGCAGAATGTCTTTCAGGGTTTTTACTCACTTCAGGTGGCAGGGTGAGTAACCCGGGCGTAGCTGGGATGAACCAGGCGGGAACCAGGTATCCTTCAGGCTGACTTCTGATGGTGACTACCAACTCGCCTTCCTTAGCCCTTGGTGGTTTGGGGTGACCCCGACTTTTAGTCCCTATGGGGGTCACCCAGGGAAGTTGCTGAAGCCTCACTCCCCTTCGTTTGCCGTTTGCTTGTGGCCTGGACCAGCTCACTCCAGCTGCTTGCCTCCTGTGAGCTATGGGCCCTAACTGTGGCTACGTGGCTGCGGTTTTTGTGGTGTTGTGGCGTGGGCTTTGAGAGCCCCACACCGGCAGGTTTAGCAAAAGAAAGCTAGATCTATCTCCGCTTCGGGATCTGCCGCCCGTTTGGGCCTGGTACTCTCCAGCAGTCTCCTTACTTCCCACTCCGTGCTCTTCTCTCTAGCTGAGATGGGTTTCGGGTAGCACTCCTAGTTGACCGTTCTCCCCGTCGGTAGCCACTGCGCGGACGCTGTCAGACTACAGCAGCCCAGGGGAAGGGGTCAGCTCTCCTCGGAGCTCCCTGGACTCTGCTCTGAACCGGCTCACATCTGGGACCTTCACTGCTGCTCCTGTCTGAGCTTCACTTTCCTGCTCCTCACTCCTCCACACTCTGCTGCAGACTCTAGACTGTTTACTCCTCCTTCTCTTTTCCCTTTTGTGCCTGCCTACGCCACCTAGCAACCAGACTCTCTTACCACACCCCTTGAGAGGAGATGGAGGCTTTTGGCCCCCTCCACTATTCCAGTGGAGGTGAAGGCTTTTCCCCCTCCTGGGATCCCCAGGGGTCCTCTCATAGGTACATGTGTGAGACCTGATCACTATGCGCCTGTGTAGTCACACCTCGGTCAGCCTTCTGGATTACCTGTATTGTACTGTCCCCAGCATGGGTGCAGTACTCAGTGGTGCCTGACCAGGTCAGGGGCGCCACATTCCCCCTTAGTTATCACCAGCACGTCCTCGGGCTGCAAGACAACATTTTAAAATGCATAAAACATTAAAACATGGTAAAACATTTAAAAGCACCAGGTACCATACATCACCACCCTCCACCCACAAGTCCGTTAACCCACCCAAAACCCTTTCACGTTGGCCGCGCCTTCAGCCACTTCTGGCAGGATGTAGAGGCGGCTTTCTTGGGCTGGTGGTTTTTCAGGGTATACCTGGCCTGGTGGAGCCGCGCCTTCAGCCTCTTCTGGCAGGATGTAGAGGCGGCCTCCACAGTTGGTGCTGACCAGGTACCCTTTTTGTGGTGGAGAGCCAGGCCCCATAAACAGGCATGCTCTCTGGTTGCAGGTAAGCCAAGGCCCTATATACGGACGTGCTCCCTGGTTGCAGACGAGCCAAGCCCCTAAACAGGCTGACTCTGGTGGTGGTGGTGCCCTCTGGTGTAACTATTTACACTGCGAGAGTTTGTGGCTATAGCCAGTTCATAGCCTTAAGGTTCATTTCTCACATTAGTTTATGTGGGCACATTCTTAAACTTGTAAAACGTTGCAAAACAAACTTTTTTCAAACTGGTAACTTCTTTGCTTCTCTGTACTTTATGTGGATTCCTCCATACCAGGGCTTGGGCCTGTAGGGCTGCGGCACCTGTTGCTTCCTTGATCTCTTTCTTCATCTGTGGTTGTCTCATCAGTAGGTCCTTTGTCTTTTCTTTCTTTGTCGCTGTCTTTCCTTTCTTCTTCCTTAGGACATGGTGCTACATCTAGCGCATACCACCCTCTTTCGCCTTGATGCATGGTAAACTGCACTGTGTCTCCCATTTTCAGGTTCCTTCCAGGATGTCCTCTGGGCAAGTGGGCTCTGACGTCTCGTCTATTGACAAAAATGCCTTCTTTCATACCAGGTGCTACGATGAAGCCGTATCCTGATTTTAGGCTAAAATCTTCGACTACTCCTCGACAAAGGGGTCCACTGACCTGTGCTTTGGCTCTTCTCAGGAACCGTTTTTCTTCTAAGTCTCGGGCCGTGACTTCTCTCTGCTCTGGGGATGGCGGTGCAGGGAAAGACTGGGTTCTGCTACGGCGCCGTGTCTTGCGGGCTGGATTCTGCGAGGTACAGCTTACAAGCTCCCAGGTGAGGCTTTTAGGCAAATCTTCTTCAGCAGACGGTGTCAGGTCTTCCTCATCCCAGCGGGAATATGGCAACATCTCCGGCTCTGGGTATGGATCCACTGCTGGTGGCTCCTGAGTCAGCTCCTCAGCTTCCTGGCCTCCCCTCCCCCTTAGTTCTTCTGAGCACTCCTTTGGTGGCAGTGCTGGGGATGGACTTTCATCAGCAGGCCCAGGCGGGGGACTCTTTGGCGTGGTTGCTGCAGGAGTCGTCTTGGGGGTATGCGGAGGGAGTATGTACTGGTCCACCAACCATTGTGGAAACTTGGCCTCCATGTCAGCCTTCAGCTGCCAGTATGCGGGGTCCTCCCCCAGCGTGGGCTTTCCAGCAGGGACCTCTTTGGACTGGGGAGCGGTGTCTGCTCTGGCCTTGCAGGCCGGGGTAAATGGCGAGGCAATCTTATCTTGGCGGGCCGCGCCCGACATGGCGGCGGCCTGGTCTTGGCGGGCCGCGCCCTGTATGGCGGCGGCCTGGTCTTGGCGGGCCGCGCCCTGTATGGCGGCGGCCTGGATCGGCGTCGCAGCTGCGATGGGATCTGTGCAGGCTGGGCTGGGCGTCGCTGCAGCGATCGGAGCTTGGCGGGCCGCACCTGGCGTGGCTGCGGCCTGGTTCAGCACCTCACTTGCGGCGCGGACGAGCGTTGCGGCTGCGGTAGGGTCTCGGCGGGCCGGGCCTAGCATGGCGGCGGCCTGGGTCAGCGTCACACCCGCGGCATGGATGAGGGTCGCGGTGGCAGCCGGTTCTTTACGGGCCGGGCAGGGCATCGCTGCAGGGACCGGGTCTTGGTGGGCCGAGCAGGGCATCGCTGCGGCGGCCTGAGCTTGGCGGGCTGCACCGGGCGTGGCTGCGGCCTGCTTCAGCGTCGCCGCGCCGGACGCCTCTTCAGGGACCGCGGGCGTGGCAGCAGGGGTCGGGGCATCCGGGCCGGCAGGGGTAATACTGGACTCACCCATCGGTGGCAGCATCGGGGTCTGAGTCGTCGCCGTCCGGTCTGGCACTCGTCGTGCGGTTCCCCTCTCATAGGCCTGAACCGCGGCAGCCATCTCCAGAAGTTCCATGCGTTCTTCCCTGATCTGCTCCACGACCCGGGTCTCCAGTCGGTCGCAGAACTGGGCCAGCTCCCGATACCACCAGGCAGCGGAGCCCGGTTCTGGGTTTCTGCGGTCAGACGCCATTTCTTCTGCGCCCTCTTCTGCACGATTTCCCAGCAGTGGACTCGCCGTTGCCTCTAGTAGCAAGCTGTTCAGTTTCCGCTCTGCCTCTTTCAGCAGCTCCTCTCCCAGCAGCAGGCTTCTGGCTCCCTTTCTGTCCCGACGTCTCTGGACGCTTCCGCTCTCTTCACAAGCGAGGTCAGGACTCTGCAGGGGATCTCTGGGTAGCCACACCTCTTCGTGGGCGGTAACTTCTCAACTTCTCCCAGCGCGGGCTGCTGTTATTTTTCAGCGCGCTTTTCATGGTGGCAATATGGCGGCGCTTCCAATTTTTCAAGCGGACCGCCCAGGCACATGGTCACCTGTCTGGACAGGTCTAGTCCTTATCCTGTTCGTGACGCCAGATGTGAAGCCCCACAGGTGTAGTGTCGGTGCATTACCTTCAGGGACTCCACTCGGCTGGATCTGGTCACAGGTAGGAGATCTTCTTCTTGTCGTGACGCCACTCTCAGTATTGCGGCCAGTAGGGACCGCCACTGCAGGTTGAGGGACGCCTGGGACTGATGGTGAGTGCAGTTAGTTGGAATAGCCTCCTGAGAGTGAGGCAAGCCCCAGGGCCCTGTGTAGGTGCGTAGAACCACAAGGCGCAGAATAACTCCACACAGGCAGAATGTCTTTCAGGGTTTTTACTCACTTCAGGTGGCAGGGTGAGTAACCCGGGCGTAGCTGGGATGAACCAGGCGGGAACCAGGTATCCTTCAGGCTGACTTCTGATGGTGACTACCAACTCGCCTTCCTTAGCCCTTGGTGGTTTGGGGTGACCCCGACTTTTAGTCCCTATGGGGGTCACCCAGGGAAGTTGCTGAAGCCTCACTCCCCTTCGTTTGCCGTTTGCTTGTGGCCTGGACCAGCTCACTCCAGCTGCTTGCCTCCTGTGAGCTATGGGCCCTAACTGTGGCTACGTGGCTGCGGCTTTTGTGGTGTTGTGGCGTGGGCTTTGAGAGCCCCACACCGGCAGGTTTAGCAAAAGAAAGCTAGATCTATCTCCGCTTCGGGATCTGCCGCCCGTTTGGGCCTGGTACTCTCCAGCAGTCTCCTTACTTCCCACTCCGTGCTCTTCTCTCTAGCTGAGATGGGTTTCGGGTAGCACTCCTAGTTGACCGTTCTCCCCGTCGGTAGCCACTGCGCGGACGCTGTCAGACTACAGCAGCCCAGGGGAAGGGGTCAGCTCTCCTCGGAGCTCCCTGGACTCTGCTCTGAACCGGCTCACATCTGGGACCTTCACTGCTGCTCCTGTCTGAGCTTCACTTTCCTGCTCCTCACTCCTCCACACTCTGCTGCAGACTCTAGACTGTTTACTCCTCCTTCTCTTTTCCCTTTTGTGCCTGCCTACGCCACCTAGCAACCAGACTCTCTTACCACACCCCTTGAGAGGAGATGGAGGCTTTTGGCCCCCTCCACTATTCCAGTGGAGGTGAAGGCTTTTCCCCCTCCTGGGATCCCCAGGGGTCCTCTCATAGGTACATGTGTGAGACCTGATCACTATGCGCCTGTGTAGTCACACCTCGGTCAGCCTTCTGGATTACCTGTATTGTACTGTCCCCAGCATGGGTGCAGTACTCAGTGGTGCCTGACCAGGTCAGGGGCGCCACACATACTCCTTGCCACATTAAGACTAGATGGGTGTGAACCTCTCTCAATGCAAGTGTAATGCCATTACTATGTAGCAGAGCTAACAGCTCCCTTATTATGTTTGCAATATGTTAACATTTCCCTTTGCAGGTATTGCACATGAGGCTTCAGCACACAGATGTGGTTTATATATGCACCAATTGATGCATCTGTTATGTTATGTTATGTTCTGCAATTATGAGATTATTAAGGGTTAATGAAGAAGCCTGCTTTCCATAAGCGGCATGCAGGTCACCTAGTAGTATCACATGACTGTGTGTCTGGTCTCAGCAGGGAAAAAGAGGAGACATTTTGTCTCTGTGTGAGATGATATAGAGATGCTGAGAGGGGAAGGTAGGAGAGCAGCCATAGCTCCTGTGTATGTATATATATATATATATATATATATATATATATACCGCCCCCACGTCAGCTGCCGGGCTGCTCGGATCCGGATCTGCAGTGTGACTCGAGGGGTCTCCGGACCCGGCGGCTCGCGGACACTTCAAAGTAAAAAGGGGAATAATGGTATGTGGGGATATTGTATACAGTCCGGGACGCCACCCACGGTGAGTGGTAAAATGGGGTACCACCGCTGCTATTGGGGAGCACCCGGGGCGTTGGGATGGCAGCTAGCTGTTGTTAACCCTCCGTGGGTAGGGATGAATGCCCCAGGGCCCAGTGTCTCTGTGCTGAGGATGGTGATTGCAGGGGCCGGCCAAGGTGCCAGTGGCTGTCACTTTCCTCTGCACTACTTTTGTTTCTTGTGGACTTCCCGGTATGGAACTCGGGAGCCCGCTCCCGGTACTTCTATTGGGAGCCTTGCCCGCTGACACTGGCCCTTGGGATCTACCGGGCCCTGGCGGATGCCCTATCCCCCGTGGTGGGCTGTTGTCTGCATTTGTGACTTTGGTTGGGACAGGAACTATAATCCTGTCCTCAATTGGTTAATTAGCGAGGCCGTTGGTTCCTGTCCTGGCTTCAGGGTTCAAGTACCCCCTCTGTGCACGGTTTCTGGGTCGGTTCTCCGGTGTCGGTAACGGCGGGCTCCTACCCTGTCCCGGTCCACGTCGGATCTCCAGCAGCCGTCTTTCCATTTCCTGACAGACATGGACCACCATCTGCCACCCAGCCAGAACGCCGGGGCTCCAACCCCCATGCCTTTGCTCTCTGACTTCACTTGCACTTTCTCCTCTCTCACTCCTACTCCTCTCCACTCCAACTTCAAAACTGAACCGAACCGAACTGACTCTTTTCCCACCCCCCGGATTCTCTAGACCCCTAGGTGGGCGTTGTACTTCCGCCTGGTCCCGCCCACTGGTGTGCCTGTCCTACCCTGGGGGGGTGACTAGGATTTTGTTAGCTTGGTGTAACCCTGTGAGGGAAGGTGTTATGTTGGGGCCTATTTTATGTGTGACCACCTGGGGCGCCAGGGCGTCACATATATATATCAGAACCCACAGCCTCAGCTGCAGATAATTGAGTGGTTAGCATTGTGCATATTAGCAGAAAGGGAAGCTAAGGAATTCCTGCATTTGATATACTGCCACATGACTACCCTGGAAAGTAAGTGTGATTTCTGAATAGGAATTTAGCCTGTGTGCAAGTGTGACGCCCTGGCAAAACCAGGTAGTCACAGAGGACTGTACCCCCCCCCCAAGGGTACAGGAATCGCCTTGTCCTTGGAATTCAACACCACATCCCACACACAGGAACACCAGCCACAAAGCCTAGTCACCCTCCCCCATGACAACCAGGACACACCAGTGGGCGGGACCAGGCGGATGGGAACGCCCACCTAGGGGTCTTGAGGTGTCAGGGGAGGGAACACAAGAGAACAGTTTTGGAGTGAGTGGAGGGGAAAGGGGCTGAAGTGGCAGAGTGGTCAAGGGTCAGAGCCCTTGGACCACGGGAGAACAGACTAGGTGGCAGATGTCAGTGTAGGGCCACAGGCGACAGAGATCCGGTCGCGGGAGACCTGAAGTGGACCGGGGCAGGGTTGTAGCCCGCCGGTACCGACAACAGGAATCCGGTCCGGAGGCCGTGCACAGGCAGGGTACCTGGACCCTAGGACGAGGAAGGTTGCAAGCCCATTGTTAAGTCACCAGTTAGGAGCAAGGTTCCAGGCCTTGTTCTAAAGAAGCCCAGAGAGCAAAACGGAAGCCCAACGCGGTGGATAGGCTGTCTGCCAGAACCCACTGAAATCCCAAGGGTCAGATTTTGAGGGCAACGGCTCCTTATGTATACAAAGCCACAGGGTAGCGGATTTCTCCCGTTCCAAGTGGGTTAAATCAACACACAGCAAGACACAAGTGCCGGAGGAAGGGTCCCTACCTTGCTAACCCGTGTGCGGGACCAGCACACCTCACCAACGGCAACCGGCATCCGGCATTGGTTTACAGTACAGACTCTGTGTGGATTATTCTCAATTGTAAGTACACCGGTGTCATCCGGTCTAACCTGCCGATGGCGCCCCAGCACTGCTCCTCACCTACACCTGGGCCCCGGGACTACACCTCCCCTACCCGTGGAAGGGATACCATCTTGCTGCCCCACACCATCGGTCCCGGGCACTTGTACAAGAGGGAGCGGCGGTGCCACCATTCCATCACCGCAACCCACGGGTGGCGTCAAAGACAAAAACTATCTCCCCTGTAAATACCCTCTTTTCACTGTTGCGTGGACGGGCGGTTGCACGAGCCCCGGGTCCGGTCACCACTCGAGCCCCAGACACGATCCCGGATCCGAGCACCCCGAGCAGCACCTGTGCCGTAGTGTGGCACCTGTCCGCGACACAAGCATCATTCATTTGGATGTACCAATGTAAACTTTCAAAAAATACTGGCTTCTGTGTTTTCTGGACTAGTCGGAGTGCACCATATAACTCCAAACTGCAAGTAAAGAGAGGTTAGTTAAGTGCATGTAGGCAACTCTCAGCACTGGAACAAAACACTGCCCAACAGTCTGTCAAAGGCCCTGAGCCCTGCCCTGGATTGGAACTCTGGACCACTTGCACCATAAGCAACAATCATACCACTAAACCAATGAGGGCAAGTTTAAAGATGACACCTGGGCTCGGCCTTCAAAGAACTCATGTAGGCATCTCCCAGCATTGGAACAAACCATTGGTCATTGCAAAACAGCCTTTCAGAAGCCATGAGCTCTGCCCTGGATTGGAACCCAGGACCTCTTGCACCCCAAGCAAAAATCATACCACTAGACCAATGAGGACAAGTTAGTTAAGTGCACCCTGTCATCAACAACTCGTTTTTCTTTTTATTTGTTTTCTTCTTTTTGTCACAGTGGAGTGATAACTATAGCACACCACATAGTCCATTGTATGCAGCACAAGTGTAATGAGCAAGGCCACACATATCTAGTCGGAATGTGGCTGGGAGTATGCTTATTCCATATTCGCACCACATGACCGCCGCTTTGACAACGGCAAATCTAGGCTACCCCTTTAAAGACTGGAGTTAGGGAAAACTGCACTATAGGAAGAAAGCCAGGTAATATGGTGGCTGCCAGTGAGAATAGTCTTCCCCGTGGTCCCCACTGGTCCCATAAGCCAGATCAGATACCCATACTTTGCACTGACAAGGGTCAATCACCCCAAAACACCGTGTCTGCAAATTGGGATCCTGATCTGGCATTATATCCTAAGTCTTATGAAAAGGCTTGTTTAAAAAGCTACTTTTGACTATTAGGATTGCTACTTCCAATAGGTGGCGCTAGAGTTTGTCTCCTTTCTCACTGGAGGGACAATTTGAATAATTCCCAGAGGGGCATTTCAGCTATAAGTCCCCTTACTGGCAGCCAGACTGGTTTGTCAGGTCTCCATAAGGAGAATAGTCTTCCCCGTGGTCCCCACATAGCTTCTCATCAGCCAGAGCAGATACCCATACTTTGCATTGATGAGGGGCAATCACCCCGAAACACCATGTCTGCAAATTGGGATTCTGATCTGGCATTATATCCTAAGGGCGGCTTTGCACGTTGCGACATTGCACGTGCGATGTCGATGGGGTCAAATCGAAAGTGACGCACATCCGGCGTCGCAGTCGATATCGCAACGTGTAAAACCTTTTTGATATGATGAAGGAGCGCAAAAGCGTCGTTATCGTATCATCGCTGCTGCCTCCGACATTTCCATAATGCCGGTGCAGCGACAGGTGCGATGTTGTTCCTCGCTCCTGCGGCAGCACACATCGCTGTGTATGAAGCTACAGGAGCGAAGAACTTCACCTTACCTGCCGCCGGCTGCAATGAGAAGGACGGAGGTGGGCGGGATGTTTACATCCTGCTCATCTCCGCCCCTCCACTTCAATTGGCCGCCTGCCGTGTGACGTCGCTGTGACGCCGCACGACCCGCCCCCTTAGGAAGGAGGCGGGTCGCCAGCCAGAGGGACGTCGCACGGCAGGTATGTGCGTATAAAGCTGCCGTAGCGATAATAATCGCTACGGCAGCTTTCACTAGATATTGCACGTGCGACTGGGGCGGGACTATCGCTGCAGCATCGGTAACACATTGTTACCGATGTCGCAGCGTGCAAAGCCCGCTTAAGTCTTATGAAAAGGCTTGTTTAAAAAGCCTCTTTTGACAATTAGGATTGCTACTTCCAATAGGTGGCACTAGAGTTTGTCTCCTTCCTCACTGCAGGGACAAGTTGAATAATTCCCAGAGGGGCATTTCAGCTATAAGTCCGCTTACTGGCAGCCAGACTGGTTTGTCAGGTCTCCATAAGGAGAATAGTCTTCCCCGTGGTCCCCACATAGCTTCTCATCAGCCAGATCAGATACCCATACTTTGCATTGACGAGGGGCAATCACCCCGAAACACCGTGTCTGCAAATTGGGATTCTGATCTGGCATTATATCCTAAGTCTTATGAAAAGGCTTGTTTAAAAATCCACTTTTGACTTTTAGGATTTCTACTTCCAATAAGTGGTGCTAGAGTTTGTCTCTTTCCTCACTGGAGGGACAATTTGAATAATTGTCAGAGGGGCATTGCAGCTATACTCCCCTCACTAGCAGCCAGACTGGTTTGTCAGGTCTCCGTAAGGAGAATAGTCTTCCTCGTAGAGTACTGTAAGAAACAGATGCAGCAGAGTGGAACAGTGTGGTATGGAGGAGAACAGGCAAGATTGTGCAGGAGAGGAGTCAAGGTGATTGGAGCAGACTTCAATCCCAAGCTACACTGAAGAAAGCAAAGTAAACGTGGAGAGCGCCCCCTTAGTAGGCAGGCTGCTGTTAATAGTGCGGACAGATGGTGGATCCAGTGTTGACTGACAGGGCCACTGGCACGGAGGGAATTAAGGCTTTAGGAGTCTTCTCGTTTTTACAGAGTCAGGTCATTAGCCTAACCATGGTGTTGGATGGTAGGAACGTCAGGGGACAGACGAAGCGTCCACCCCCACCCTCAATGTTAGCTGTGACGGAAAATCCGGGTTGTAATGTGAAGTTAATACTTGTTGAAAACTGCAGTAACAGCAAATGGAAACAATGTTTTAAACAAGTGTGCAGTAAAACCGTTAAAGTTTTAACTAGTGGACTCATCTCTAATAATATATATACCACAAAAAATGACTTGGGATGGTGCATTTCCTCAATATCAATATTTTATTCATTTCAAAATTTTAAAATTATTTTCCATAGACATACATATGTGCAAAATTGTTTTGCACATATGTATGTCTATGGAAAATAATTTTAAAATTTTGAAATTAATAAAATATTGATATTGAGGAAATGCACCATCCCAAGTCATTTTTTGTGGTATATATATGTATCAGGTGTGGCTCCTACGCAGTTCAGGCGTAAAGATAAGGACAAATGATGCAATTCATCTCTAATAATGCTGCATGTGGTGTCGCACAGTGTGAATGGGATCCACAAGGCTGGCTGAATTCTGCAAATAGGTACTACCTTCACACCCACGCCACACACCACTCTGCCCCCTGTGTCTATAGTGTGCTGCAGCCCTCACCAATGATTACTGCCCCTGTCTACGTTACAAAACTATGATTCTTAGCATGCTCTTACAGTCTGCTACTGTAAGGGCATGTGGGGAATTTATCTACATTTATTGGGGAAGTAAAAGAGACACCTAATAACTTGAAGAATAAGCTCATACATCCTGTGTAATGTGGTCCATACTCAATGTGCTCTTACAGGAAATGATCACTTCCTGTGGACGTTAAATCTCACCATTTCCCACAATGTATAGATAATGTCTATGTAAGGTGTCCTTTGTGTGTGAAAAACCTCCTAGACTATAATGTCACTGACAGCACCAGTACATGAAAAACTGAGGTGTGATTAAGGCTGCTTTCACACATTCGGTTTTTGCCATCAGGCACAATCTGGCGAATACCGGATAAAACGGATTTTTATACTCATTGAATTGTATTAGCTCCGGATTGTGCCTGATGGTTCACTGGTTCACTGGAAATGTCAGCTTTTAAGGCATCCAGGCTCCGGAAGTGAGGCCCGGGAGAAGGCTCCGCCCCCTAGCCATGTGGACGGAGAGGCGAACCATGACACGGATCTGTCGCATTAGTTTTACCACAATCTGCGCCGGATACGTTGCATTAGGCACACACCGGATTGTGCCTCATGGCAAAAACCGGATGTGTGAAAGTAGCCTAAGCCCTTATAGGTATCCACCTTTTTTGTTTGTTTTTTTCTCCCCTTTTTTCCAAGAGCCATAAGTTTTACATTTTTTCATTCACATAGATGTATGAGGGCACTTTTTGCAGGACACCATTCATTTAATACTTTAATGTACAATAAAGCAAGAAATAAATTCCAGGTGAAGCGAAATTGCGAAAAAGTATAGTTTTACATAGTTTTTTGTTTTTGACAACATGGTTCTCCAGGTCAGTATGACTACAGTGATACAATTCAATTGGTAAAGTGTGTACAGGGAGTAAAGGAGGATGATTTGAACTTTTATATTTAAAAAAAAAGTAAATATTTTTTTAAAAACCTTTTTTTTTGCTTTTTACTGTATTCTGAAATACCCTGAGAGAACTCGAACCTACGATCATCTGATCACTTGTACTATATACAGCAGAAGCAAAGCATTGCTGTATATAGCAAAAATGAGGGTCTCCTATTAAAGAAGCATTTCAATTAATCTTTTGTTTTAAAAAAAAAAAAAATTCTAATTAATGTTTTCATTAAATCTGCGCATATTTGCCTATAGTGTAGTGTGACTGTTTTAATATATTAACCTACTACCAGCTTTATCCGGGATCCAGTGCCATTCTGGTCTTCTTCTCAGTGACGGCACTGATGGATCCCGGAGAGAGCAGCGATAAGTGAGTATATGAATTAAAACATATCATTTTACAATTTTCTATAGTGAGAGAGTACATTTAATGCTCACCATAAAGGCCCCTTTACACACTGAGACTTTCTAGCGATCCCACCCTGGCCGGGATCGCTACAAAGTCTCTTGTGAGTCGCTGGTGAGCTGTCAAACAGGCAAACCTGAAAAAGGACGGAACAGCGATACGGACCTGCAGAATGACCTAGCTAGTCATTGGGGACGTTGTAAAGCAGCTTTTTGAAAGGGAAGTCGCTAACGAAGTCGCTGTAAAGTCCCCTTTACACACTGAGACTTTCTAGCGATCATTCAGCACAGCGGGAAACAAAGGACCAAAGAATGGTCCTGAGAGATGTGTAGTGATCAGCAACTTCACAGCAGGGGCCAGGTCGCTGATGTGTTTCACACACTGCAATGTCACTGGGGAGGTCGCTATTACGTCACAAAACCGGTGATGTTACAGCGATGACGTTTGCTGTGTTGCAGTGTGTAAAGGGACCTTAAGACTTTACGCACATATCAGTATTTGTCAAACGTATGCTGTCACTTTATTCACTCACAGAACATTATATTCTATTATGTTATTTACAAGTCAAATTTTTCTGTTGACGAAGGAACACATTAAAAAATATAGAAATGGCCGACTTTGGTCCGACTTGCAGACCAAACATGCCCAATCAAGCCAATGGATCTGCAAATAAAAAAGACAGCACATGCATGTTATCTGTGTTGCAGCAGTGTGATTTACGCTTTTTTCAGGGAGTGCTGAGAATAACAGATGCCATATGAATAAGACTTTACGCCGCTGTCACCCAAATGGTTTTTCGTGCAGATTTCTTTTAATAGTAGAGAAAAGTGAACTGACAGACCCTTATGATTGGGCATGATATATTCAAACATGCTCATGTTTTGTTTCTGCCAATGACAGACATTAGTGCGGACAATCCTGCTCTGCTATGGACTGGCTCAACAGAGTAATAGAAGATCTATCTATGGGTCAAGGCTCTCATACAAGCTGCTTAATACAACATGGCTAAGGCTGAACTTGTAGCTCCTAATTCTTCCTCTTCTATCAAATATATGTCATTTTTTATAATCTCTTTTGAGGCATAGAGCCCTTTCGCCCTCTTCGAGCACCAGGGCTTAGGTGTGACTGCTCCCCCTATAGATATGCCCATGCCGCAGGGGGAGAAGATTTCAACAAATATAAACCTCAGTTTGGTGCTAGGTTTGCAGGGAAACACTTCTATTAAGGCCTCTGCCACACTTCCGCAAAAAACACGTACGTGTCTCACGTTCCGTTTTTCGGGTCTGTATTCCGTTTTTTATGGCCGTTTCTCCGGTACGTGTGACATCCATGTGATGGCGTATGCTCGCCGTGTGTGCGTGTGGAATGTCTGTGTATGCGTGAGATACGTACGTGTAATGTCCGTGTGGTGTCCGTTTGAAATGATCCATGTGTGTGGCAAAATGTCGTTGTTACATACCCGCTGACAGCAGATACAGACAGAGACGCGCGATGAGAATAAACTCGGATGAACTTCACCCGACTTCATTGTCATACCATGGTTCTGTCTGTGTGTGGCGTCCTGATTAGCGGTCACCCGTGAAGGACTCACCAGTGACCGATAATCCCCTGAGTGACTGAAGTTAGCGGCGTGATTATCGCTGCCGTCACTCAGGCTACCCGCTGCTAGCTGGAGTCCTCCACCTGAGACCGCAACTCACCTGTGACTTTTTGCAGATTGCTCAGCTCACTTCAGTCACTTGGGCGACTTGCTGTCACAGTTGGAGGATCCAGCGGTGGCCACGAGTAACCTGAGTGACGTCATCGCTGATTGCGCGGCTCACCTCAGTTGCTGCGTGGAGCTGACAGAGAGCAGTCATGGTATGTGGCCTCTCCTGTCACCTTTATGTAGCAGAGCTGAGAGCGTTGTGGGACCTCCGTGGATTACGCCAGACCTGGATGGTATTTATGGCTTAATAAAGTGGTGAAAGAGGGTGTTTGTTTTTGTGTATTATTCCAAATAAATGATTTTTTTGGATGTGTGTGTTTATTTTCTTTAACTTACAGGTTAATCATGGAAGGTATCTCGAGGAGACGCCTGTCATGATTAACCCCTTATTACCTCAATTGCCACTGCACCAGGGCAATTCGGGATGAGCTGGGTAGAGTCCTGGAAATGTCGCATCTAATGGATGCGGAAATTCTGGGGGCTGCTGGCTGATATTGTTAGGCTGGGTGGCTCCTCATAACGTGGAGCCCCTCATCCTGAGAATATCAGCCTTAAGCTGTGTGGCTTTACCCTGGCTGGTATCAAATTTGGGGGGGGCGCATGTCGTTTTTGTTTATTTATTTATTTATTTATTTTACTGCATGATATAGACCCGCCCACTGGTGTCTGTGATTGGTTGCAGTGAAACAGCTGTCACTCAGCGTGGGGGCGTGTCTGACTACAGCCAATCATAGGCGCCGGTGGGCGGAGGAAGCAGTGAATACGAGATTGAATAATGAGCGGCCGGCATTTTCAAAAAAGTAAAACCCGCCGGAGGTTTTTGAAAGCTGTGCAGCGCCGCACCAGTGATCGGGGATCGGTGAGTATGCGAGAGAGGGAGAGACCGACCAACGGACAGAGAGAGGGACAGACAGAGAGAGGGACAGACAGAGAGAGAGACAGACAGACAGAGTGACCATCTGACAGCGAAAGATACCGACCGACCGACAGAGGGAGACTGACCGACATCGCATCCAGAATTCACCAAAAAAACGCACACGAACGGTACAGGTAGAACACGGGCATGCTACGTGTCACATACGTGCAGACACGGACCCATTGACTTTAGCGGGTCCGTGCCTGCGTGATGCTGGAGAAAAACGGAAATGTTAAGCGTGTGGAAAAATGCACACACGTACAAACGACAGGGACACACGTTCCGTGTGGTTTTACGTGTGTGTGCCTGTTACCATAGGGTAATATTGGTGTACGTGTCTCCGTGCCGCCGGTATGTGCAAAAAGGTACCAAACAAGTATCGGCGGCAGGGATGTGTGTTGGAGGCCTAAAATCAATCTTTTCTGAATGATTTCTGAAAAACCTATTATACCTTAGTAATAATATATGTGACACACCCGCATCGGGGCCGTGGGGTTACTCGTTACCGTGCCGCTGTTTCTGGAGCTCCGCGGTAACAAGGCTCAGTTCCGTGACCCCGGCGGTGTCAGTTAAAGCGAAGATGATGAGGATGGTAATTCGTGACACCAAATGTGGTATGCGGCGAGTTAGGTGCCGCCGCTGCGGGATGGGGACCTCTGGGGCAGATGGTGACACAGCTTGGTTGGTATAGCTCTCCACAGGTAGAGCTGGGCCCCAGGGCAGATGGGGGTAGTAGTAGGTGATGGTGGGAGTGCAGGGCCGGACGGAGGCGCGGGCGAATAATGGAGCAACACAGGGATGCAGTCTCAAGGTCTTTACTCACTGTAGCAGGTTCCAAGGTAACACGACTAGTCAGTGACCGCCTTTGCAGTGCTGGGTTCCACTGTGATGGGCTCCAGTCGATCCCAGGTAGTTCGGAGGTCAAGTCCGGTGCACCTTTCTTATGTTCCTTCCCTGGTCATCTTCCTGCACTAATGTAGCGCCCTGAAAAACCAGGTAGTTGAACATGTAGGCCCCCGCATAACACCCATCACACGAAGGGTTAAATCAGCCAACCTGAGACCCTAGTCACCCCCCTCAGGGAAGGATGGACACACCAGTGGGCGGGACCAGGAGGATAGGGAATGCCCACCTAGGGGTCTGGAGAGCCCGGGGCGGGAAAACAGAAGAGATCAGTTAAGGTAGAGTTCAAGTGAGGAGTGAAGTCTGACAGGTGCAGGGTCGGAGCCCTGACACCTTAGCTAAGTGGCAGACGGTAGCCAGAGTCTGCAGGAGACGGAAAGACAACTGCAGAGATCCGAGGTGGATCGGGACAGGGTTGGAGCCTGCTGGTACCGACACCGGAGAATCGACCCAGAAACCGTGTGCACAGAGGGGATACTTGGACCCTGAAGCCAGGACCGGCACCAACGGCCTAGCTAATTAACCAATTGAGGGCAGGATTTTCGGTCCTGTCCCAACCTAAGTCCCGAAAAGTAGACAACCACCCACAGAGAGGGAAAGGGCCACCGCCAGGGTCCGTAGATCCCATGGGTCAGCCTCAGACGGGCACGGCTCCCAACAAAGGACCGGGAGCGGACTCCCGTGTTTCAAACCGGGAAGTCCTATCTACAAAACACTGAGTGCAGAGGAGAGAGACTTTGACTACCAACCCGGGTGTGGGATCAGATACACCCATCTGCGGCAGCCGGCCACCATCACCTTGGCTTACCACAGGACTTGTGTGCTTTTTTCGACCGTGAGTAACATCCCCGGCCTGGCCAGGTGCGCCTGTCCCTGCACTCACCATCCTCAACATAGAGACACTGGGCCCCGGGACATACAGTTAGGTCCAGAAATATTTGGACAGTGACACAATTTTCGCGAGTTGGGCTCTGCATGCCACCACATTGGATTTGAAATGAAACCTCTACAACAGAATTCAAGTGCAGATTGTAACGTTTAATTTGAAGGTTTGAACAAAAATATCTGATAGAAATTGTAGGAATTGTACACATTTCTTTACAAACACTCCACATTTTAGGAGGTCAAAAGTAATTGGACAAATAAACCAAACCCAAACAAAATATTTTTATTTCCAATATTTTGTTGCGAATCCTTTGGAGGCAATCACTGCCTTAAGTCTGGAACCCATGGACATCACCAAACGCTGGGTTTCCTCCTTCTTAATGCTTTGCCAGGCCTTTACAGCCGCAGCCTTCAGGTCTTGCTTGTTTGTGGGTCTTTCCGTCTTAAGTCTGGATTTGAGCAAGTGAAATGCATGCTCAATTGGCTTAAGATCTGGTGATTGACTTGGCCATTGCAGAATGTTCCACTTTTTTGCACTCATGAACTCCTGGGTAGCTTTGGCTGTATGCTTGGGGTCATTGTCCATCTGTACTATGAAGCGCCGTCCGATCAACTTTGCGGCATTTGGCTGAATCTGGGCTGAAAGTATATCCCGGTACACTTCAGAATTCATCCGGCTACTCTTGTCTGCTGTTATGTCATCAATAAACACAAGTGACCCAGTGCCATTGAAAGCCATGCATGCCCATGCCATCACGTTGCCTCCACCATGTTTTACAGAGGATGTGGTGTGCCTTGGATCATGTGCCGTTCCCTTTCTTCTCCAAACTTTTTTCTTCCCATCATTCTGGTACAGGTTGATCTTTGTCTCATCTGTCCATAGAATACGTTTCCAGAACTGAGCTGGCTTCATGAGGTGTTTTTCAGCAAATTTAACTCTGGCCTGTCTATTTTTGGAATTGATGAATGGTTTGCATCTAGATGTGAACCCTTTGTATTTAATTTCATGGAGTCTTCTCTTTACTGTTGACTTAGAGACAGATACACCTACTTCACTGAGAGTGTTCTGGACTTCAGTTCATGTTATGAACGGGTTCTTCTTCACCAAAGAAAGTATGCAGCGATCATCCACCACTGTTGTCATCCGTGGACGCCCAGGCCTTTTTGAGTTCCCAAGCTCACCAGTCAATTCCTTTTTTCTCAGAATGTACCCGACTGTTGATTTTGCTACTCCAAGCATGTCTGCTATCTCTCTGATGGATTTTTTCTTTTTTTTCAGCCTCAGGATGTTCTGCTTCACCTCAATTGAGAGTTCCTTAGACCGCATGTTGTCTGGTCACAGCAACAGCTTCCAAATGCAAAACCACACACCTGTAATCAACCCCAGACCTTTTAACTACTTCATTGATTACAGGTTAACGAGGGAGACGCCTTCAGAGTTAATTGCAGCCCTAAGAGTCCCTTGTCCAATTACTTTTGGTCCCTTGAAAAAGAGGAGGCTATGCATTACAGGGCTATGATTCCTAAACCCTTTCTCCGATTTGGATGTGAAAACTCTCATATTGCAGCTGGGAGTGTGCACTTTCAGCCCATATTATATATATAATTGTATTTCTGAACATGTTTTTGTAAACAGCTAAAATAACAAAACTTGTGTCACTGTCCAAATATTTCTGGACCTAACTGTATATCCCTACCTACGGAGGGGTTAACATCCAGCTGCCAGCCCAACGTCCCCGGCAGCCCCGCAACGGCAGCGGTGGTGCTACATCTGACCACACACCGTGGGTGGCGTCACAGACATTTTACAACCAATCCCGTATAAATACATCCCCCTTTTATTCGGAGTGTCCGCGCGAGAACCCCTCGAGCCGCACCGTAGATCCAGATCCGAGCAGCTCTGGCTGCTGGTACGGGGGCGGCACACTATCTTCTCTCCCGCCTGGAGAGTGTGTGTTTTGGAGTAGTGTATGAGAAGCACTGCATGAGGAGCAGTCTCTGAGGGAAAAGAGGCTGTTTATCTCAGAGAGTTCTGAAACCTCTGGAAGGAACCCACCTGAAGGAGCAGAGGGTTGGCTTTACATGTGAGTGAGTGAAGGCTGAGGGAGCTCCATTCAGGATACTAGGAAGTATCCAACCTGAGCGGGTGGACCACAACCAGAAATCGTGTTCCCGGTGAAACGGCCAGCGAGAGGTAACACGGCTGTTGGACTCAGTGAGAGAGGCACAGAAACCTCTATGGTATTAAAGGACTGGAAATGACTGAGTGGAGGCTGAGAGAGCTCCATTCATATAAAGTGTATCTGAACTGTGCGGGTCTACTGTGACTATAACAGACCTGAAATCCGTCTGTATTTATGTTATGTTTTGCAGAGCGGTTTATGGTGTTGTTTTTTAATAAACCACTGGAATTTTAACCCCTTCACGACCATAGATGGATATATCCATCATGGAGCGTGTCACGTTAAGCCCCGCCCCCTGCCACGGGCAGGCGGCGTGGATCGGCACACATATCAGCTGTTTTCAACAGCTGACATGTGTGCCTATACGTTATGAGTGGAATCGCATTCCACCCGTAACATTAACCCCTTTCATCTCACTGCCAAAGTCTGGCAGGGAGATGTATATACGCGCCGTGAAGATTATCACTTACCGTGATCACGTGACTTTCAGTGGTTGCTATCGTAGCACAGGGTCATGTGATGACGCCTGCAGCTATGACGTTTCACTTTCGTTTTCCCTCGGCCCAGAGCAGAGGGAAACAGGAAGTGCACGTATCTGCTGTTTACAGCTGTATAGCTGTGATCAGCAGATAGAAAAGAGCGATCGGATTGCTGATCGCTATAGCCCCCTAAGGGGACTAGTAAAATAAAAAAAAAAAAAAAAAAAGACCTAAAAGTTCAAATCACCCCCCTTTCCCCCCACTGAAAATGAAAGGGTTAAAAAATAAATAAATATACACATATTTGGTATCGCCGCGTTCAGAAATGCCCGATCTATCAAAATATAAAATCAATTAATCTGATTGGTAAACGGCTGATTGGTATTACGTTTTTTGGTCGCCGCAAGTTTTACGCAAAATGCAATAACAGGCGATCAAAACGTAGCATCTGCGCAAAAATACCATTAGAAACTTCAGCTCGAGACGCAAAAAATAAGCCATCACTGAGCCATAGATCCCAAAAAATGAGAACTCTACGGGTTTCGGAAATGGCGCAAAACGTACGCCACTTTTATTGGACAAGCTTGTGAATTTCTTTTAACCCCTTAGATACAAGTAAAAATGACTCGCCCACCCCAGGGCTTTGGGACACCCGGTGCCGGGCCGGACTAGTCCGTTGGTAGTCAGTGGTGGCTGGGCCCGGCTCCGTGGCCCTGGTGGGTGTCAGTAGAATATGTGGCTTGGTGAATAAAGTTTGTGTTTTGCCACCTGTGGTATGCGGCTAATAGGCCGCCGCTGCTGTATGAGGCCTCCGGGGGATGATATGGCAGCAATGGTGGTACTACTCCCCACAGGTGGAGCAATGCCCCGGGGCACAGTTGGTGCTTGTGAGTGTCTATGCAGCTGAAATAACAGAGGCGACTGACTTGGATGGGGTGCAATGACCTGTGGCGACGGAAGCCTCAGGGGCGCCACACTCCCCCACAGCAAATCCCAGCACGTCCTTGGGCTGAAAAACAACAGAAAATTGTGGAGAAACTGCAAAAAACATTTTTGTTATGCATAACATAAAACAATAAAACATTTCTTCCCTTTATGGGAGGCACATATAGGTAAACATTGCGAACTTCTTATAAAGAAAACTCTAAGTGTGCACTTCCAGTCCATTGCACGGTTCGGGCACATCCCCCATAATTCTGGTAGGGGGCACAACGGGTGCAACTATTTACATTGTTGGCTACAACAAGTCCAGTAGCCTGGCAGTTCGTTTCTCTCAATCGACGAAGTGGAAAACAAAACCAGCCACTAAGTCCAGTGGCCTGGTTACACAGGATACTTTACACATCACATTTACCAGGGACCACATTCCAGTCTAGTGGCCCGGTACACATACACACGGGGGGTGACGTCTTCAAAAAGTACAAGGGGCAGTAAGGCAGGAAAGGGTGTCATCTTCAAAAAGAACATTAGGGCAGCACAAAAGGGACATCTTCACAAAGCATAAGGGGCAGACAGGGGCTATTTACAGTTCGGCTTCTTCTTTTCTTTGCTTCAATGGCTGGAATCCCGCTTCGGCAGGGCCCTGGGTAGCAGGTAGGCCATGGAGATCTGGGTCTGCGTCTCATGTGTGCTGGTCCCTGACCTACTGCGACGCGCTGCAGCCTGGGCAGGAATGGGGCTTCTTGCATGCTCAGCTCGGCGTTCTTGCAAAGGGCTGCTGGTTTGCAGAGGGCTGTTGCTGTGATCTTTGGGGTCTTGCTTTGGCCGTGCACCTTGCATCAACAAGCCATGGAGATCCGGGTCTGTGTCTCCTGCGTGGCTGTTGCAGGTCCGCTGCTCAGTTCTGCGGCTTGGGCCTGCTTCGCGGTAGAGCTGCGGCTGCTGCTGACAGGGGAGACGCTGCACGCTGGCATAGTGCGGCGCCACTCCGGTTCTTCGGAGGCCATCTCCTCCCGCAGGATGTGGACGTGCAGGGCGTACCAGCCCCGGCTTCCCATCAGCCGTGTGTATTCCACAGCGTCACCCGGCTTAGCATCTCGCCCTGGGTGGCCTTTGGGCAGGTGTTCCTCAATATCTCGTTGGGCCACAAAGACATCTTTACCCAGTCCGGGCTCTCTGATGAAGCCCCAGCCTCCTTTCTGCCGGGAATCTACCACTAGGCCCCGTCTTACTGGGCCCTGTGACCCCTTAAGGGCCTTACGGATTTCATCCTTGGAGGCCAGGTTGGATGCCTCCGCGGCCCTCCGCTTCTTCTCCCGGGCCTCCCGCTCCCGCTGGTACTCCTCCACTAATCTCTGGCAGGTCAGCTCATTTGCCAGGGGGGTCTCCTTGGGCCGCAGGGGCTGCTGCAGTCTCCCACTCTCAATGGGCGCTGCGTCCCAGTTCACTCCCGGGGATGTTGTTCCCAGGAGGCTCACAGGGGGACTCGGTAGGGGGCCCACTAGCTGCTCGGCGTCCACCCCTCCCCAGGCGCCATCTTCGGGGGTTGCCGGCAGGCCTCCGGTGCCCCAACGGGCGTCAGCGAGGCTGGCTGGGAAAGCTCCGGTGCCCCACAGGGCGTCAGCGGGGCTGGCGGGGAAAGTTAGCTAGACGGTGGAGGGACTGGGCGGTGGTGCTTGGTAGGGCCTTGGGTCCGGACGGGTCGGGATTTCATTTAGCTCACCCGGTCGCTGCTCCGCGGCCTCCATCCAGTGGCCCACGCTCTCCGGCACCATCGGGCTTCCACTCCGCCGGTCCACCTCCGCTTGCATGTTGTTCAGCCTCCGAGCCAGGATTCTCATTTCCTCCCGGAGCAGGTCCAGCTCTGGATCCATCTTCCCGGTCCCTGGTGCGCACTTCTGCAGCCTCTCTGCCATGCTGCCGACCTGGGGAACGCTTGCTGGAACACTGCTCGGGAGCTCGACCACGCCACTCGGCTGCACCCTTTCCCTTCTCGGAGGCGGGGCCGGAGGCTGCACTAGCATCTGGCGCCAGACTGGCGCCCAGCCCATCACGGCCGGCACCGCTCCGCTCGCTTTTCTTGGACAAGGGGGCGGGGCTTCTCTTCGCGCCCTTTCTTCTTGCACGCCCCCCTTCTTCCCGCACTCTGTGGCTTCAATGGCGGCAGTTTCTCACAGTAAAACACAGGCTATTTCACGATTCTTCAGGCGCACAGTACCCGGAATGACCGGGCACGAAATCCTGTTCGTGACGCCAAAGTTGACTCGCCCACCCCAGGGCTATGGGACACCCGGTGCCGGGCCGGACTAGTCCGGTGGTAGTCAGTGGTGGCAGGGCCCGGCTCCGTGGCCCTGGTGGGTGTCAGTAGAATATGTGGCTTGGTGAATAAAGTTTGTGTTCATGACGCCACCTGTGGTATGCGGCTAATAGGCCGCCGCTGCTGTATGAGGCCTCCGGGGGATGATATGGCAGCAATGGTGGTACTACTCCCCACAGGTGGAGCAATGCCCCGGGGCACAGTTGGTGCTTGTGAGTGTCTATGCAGCTGAAATAACAGAGGCGACTTCAAGGGTACAGTTTCAAGTTCTTTACTCACAATTCTTGTCACAGTCTTGCAGGGACCCTTGGACTGCTGGGACCACCGTCAGGGACCTCCGCCGTTTCTGGGTGATTCAGAGAGTAAAAGCCGGTACCCTTCCCTTAAGTGTCTCTATCTTCTGCTGTCTTCCTTAGCCTTGCCTTGGTAGGTTGAACCTGGCTTGGCCTCCACAACAGCCTCCAGGCTGGGGAGTCACCTGTCGGCTGATTATCCCTTTTCTGGGGGTACTGCTGTGGGCTGTGGCCCGGGGAGTTTACAACATTCCCTGGGCCTCGGTTTTTACTGTTTGGAGATGATTTTGCACTCCTCCGGTTTCTAGGGACCGTCCCCTGTTGCAGCTTGATCCCTCCACCGATGTTCTTGTGGAGCAGGCCACCGCAGCTCTACAACTACCCGTGGTACCTCTAGGACTACCCGTAGCCCTGGGACGCTTTCAGTTCTCTGCGTGGTGTCACCTGGACCCTCTGAGTCCCAGGATCTTCACCAGGAAGCGTCTCTTTCTTTCCTTTCAGCTCCTGACTGACTTGGAGCTTTCTTTCCGTTACTTCTTCTCCTCCTTGCCTGCCTCCAGCAGGCCTCCTCCTCCTTCCCCACTTTCTCTCGTTCTCCTTCTTCAACTACATGCTGGCTCCTCACTCTCTCACTCCCTGAGGTAGACTGACTAAACTTGACCTTCCTCTCTGTGTCTGCTCTCAGATGGCTCCTCCCACCTCCCCAATTGCCCTGTTCTACCCTATAGGAGCAGGGATGGGTCTTACGACCCCTCCCAGCATGCAGCATGGGAGGGTTGTCTGCCACTTTCCCTGGTCCCAGTGTGTTCCTAGCAATGGGTGTAGTGTGGATTTACCAGGGAACCGGAGTTCACTCTCTTCCTCTCCCAGAATGGGGCATCACACCACTGGATGGGGTGCAATGACCTGTGGCGACGGAAGCCTCAGGGGCGCCACATAATCCTATACATGTCTGGTGTCTACAAACTTGCACCAACCTCAGGCATCATACCCACACATTAGTTTTACCATATAGTGAACACCGTGAATAAAACATCCCAAAAACTATTGTGCCATCACACTTTTTTTGCAGTTTTTCCACACTTGGAATTTTTTGCTGTTTTCCAGTACACCATATGGTAAAACTTATGGTTTCATGTAAAAGTACAACTCGTCCCGCAAAAAACAAGCCCTCATATGGCAATATTGACTTAAAAATAAAAAAGTTACGGCTCTCGGAAGAAAGGGAGCAAAAAACTAAAACGCAAAAACGGAAAGTGCCCCGGGGCTGAAGGGGTTAAAGGGATTTGTATTCCTGTGCTACCTCTGAGACGCAGCAGACGGCGTGACCCCATCACGTGAGCAGACGAGTTCTTACAGTGCATACCGGTAGATGACCTCTTCCGTACCCAGGATGGGATACCACACCTCTGGCTGAGGTGCACTACCTCTGTGGCGACTAAAGCCTCAGGGGCGCCACACTCCTCCACAGCAAATCCCAGCACGTCCTCGGGCTGGAACAAAAAAAAAATACAGTGGTGTTATGACATGCAAATTTTTGTATGCTCTAAACAGAGTAAACATTTTCTTCCCTTTATGGGAGGCATATCACTTGAACATTACCAACATGATAAACTTTTTCAATACAATATTTAGTATTATACTCTGCAGTATAAAATATTACTTTAACACTATTAACTTAGCTTAGGAGCCCATGATGCTGAAGTCCTTTGCACCGCTCGTTATATGTGCAACATCAGCAACCACAGATAGAACAATGTGGGGGACCCGCCACAAACAAACCCCCAATGTAGGCTCTGGGTGTGCTGCAGAGCGTTCCTGACCACGCTTCATTACTTCTGCACACCAGACGGGTTTTAACTCCTGTGGCCTGTGAATTCTGCTAGAGTGCACTGTAATCAGTGCAATTATATACAAGGGCAGTCCTGGTTACCCATACTCCAGTGACTCAGTTGTCCATTTTAACACAGACATAAAGAAAAACATTAACAGTAAGCATATTGACGTTATCAAAACCATCGAAACCAATTAACGTTTTACAGTACTTCAAAACTTGGTTACAGCTTATTTCTTGTCTTCTTTCTGAGGGCTGGCTCCTGGCCCCAGATTATTCTGCCCGCTCAATGGACAGCGTCGGGCATAATGCCCAGGTTTGTCACAGTGTCGGCAAATTGGTTGCCCATTGGAATCATAGCGATCAGAAACTTGACTTTGGGATGACAAGGTCCCCCTTCGCTGTCACCACGGAACATCATCTGGGCTGAAAGCCAGCTCGATAGCTGCTGGCTGCGGGGCCAGTTGGGATTTCTGCACAATCTTGGCTAGGGCGGCCATACCTTTGGTCAGCTCCTGCACTTGGAGCCGGAGGTCAGCCAGGGGGGTCACCACCCAGGGTCTGCTTGCTGGCTCCCACCGTCGTCCGGGTGGAGGACATCACCTCCATTCACAGGACTACAAGGGGTCGAAGGTGGGCAGGGTTGCTTGGAGTTGGGTCTCGCAACACCCAGATAGCCCAATCCTTGAATTGTGCAAAGTCGAGGTCAGGGTTGGGCCATTATACGTAGCTGTGTTCAGTGAGTGTCAGACAGGAGCCCCTCGATAAACTGATCAGTTAACAGCCTGTCCTTGTCATGCACACCGTCGGGATCCAACTGTTTAAAAGCCCGCATTGCCTCCTGGAGGTTCAGATCATAGTCCCATACACTATCTAGCACCCTCTGCTTGCATCCAAAGAACCTCATCTTTATCTCGGCTGCCGTATGGGTGTCGAAGGTGGCCTTTAGCTTGGTCAGGATCTGCCTCACCGTTCTCTTGTCAGCCTCTGACCAGGATTTTACCTCCCGCTGGGCTACACCTGTTAGCTGACCGATTAGGATGTTCACTTTTTGATTTTCAGTCAGGGGGTACACCCTGAACAAACTATTTAATCTCTCCTTGAAGTCACCCAAGGTGTGTGACTCTCCCGAGTACTGTGGTAGGCATGCTGCTCCAGGGATATACGGCATTGAGAACGGCATTACCGACATCGCGGCTGTGACTGCGACAGCAGCCAGGTTTTCCTCCTCGTTCAGCATCTTTGTGCTTCCCTAATGAACCTCAACCAGGCGCCACGTCTTTCTTGGGGAATCTAGGGTTAACTTTTCAGCCACTCCAGCGGCGGGGCTTCCCTTCACGTCCTATTCTGGGTTCTGCGCACGATAGCACGCCCCCTTTCTTCCCGCACTGCGCAGTTAATGGCGGTCATCGTTTTTAGTAAACGCTTTTCATACAGTCTTTTAGGTGCACAATACCCGTGGTAACGGGCATGAAATGCTGTTTGTGATGCCAAAATGACACGCCTACTCCGGGGCTGTTTGGTTACTCATTACTGGACCGTGGTTCTGTTTCTGGGATGCCGCGGTGGCAAGGCCTGGTTCCGTGACCCCGGCGGTGTCAGTTAAAGGAACGATGATGGGGATGGTAGTTTGTGACGCCACCTGTGGTATGCGTCGAGTTAGGCGCAGCCGCTGCGGGATAAGGACTTCAGGGGCAGATGTTGATGCAGCTTGGTTGGTATAGCTCTCCACAGGTAGAGCTGGGCACCAGGGTGGATGGAAGTAGTTGTAGGCGATGGCAGGGGTGCAGGGCCGGAGGCGCAGGTGAATAATGGAGCGACACAGGGATGCAGTCTTGAGGTCTTTACTCACTGTAGCAGGTTCCAAGGTAACATGACTAGTCAGTGACCACCTTTGGAGTGCTGGTTTCCACTGTGATGGGCTCCAGTCGATCCCAGGTAGTTCGGAGGTCAAGTCCGGTGCACCTTTCTTATGTTTCTTCCCTGGTCGTCTTCCTACGCTAACTTCTCTCCCGCCTGTCCCACGCCTATGCACACAGTGCCCTTAGCCGGTGTCCGTGGGCCCTGTCAGGTGGCTTGAAGCTCTATCCCTTTGCTCTATGTGGCCAACTTCGAGCAGATTCATGTGCGGAGTTGGCCTTGTTACTAAATGTGTCCTCAGCCTCTGGTTTTACTAGCGGAGCACGTTGATTCTTCTCCTCTAGTCTAGGGACTAGAACCCGTTCTGCGGCCAAGTCCTTCCACTCCGATATGTCGTATGTGGAATGAGTTCACGGGAGTATGGAGTATCCTCTAGGACCCCTTCTGTCGTTTGCCTGAGTCGAGCTGCACCAGCTCCAGACCCCAGGTCTTCACTCCTCCAATGCTCCTTCTTGACTTCTTTTTGTCACAGGCTGCTCTCACTAGCTAGATTCCACCCCCCAGGTGTCGGATTAGGGGAAGGGAGCTACCATCACCAGTGGTGGCAATACATAGCATTAATGGAACCAAACCCCAACCCTGACCCGGTGGTGAGATGTTAACTAGAGTGTTGCGTGATTTATGTGCATACCGGTGGATGACCAAGATGGGATACCACACCTCTGGCTGAGGTGCAGTACCTCTGCAGCAAGTGAAGCCTCAGGGGTGCCACATATGCTATCTAATGATAATAGCAGAGATTATACAAAATTAAAAGTGAATGTGAACCCTGAAAGTAATTTCCTGGTCTAAAGCCTGCTTTACACGTTGCAATTTCGCATACGATATCATATGCGATTTGCAACGCCCCCATCGTATGTGAGGCACGTTCAATTTCTTGAACGTGCCACACAAACGATTAACCCCCGTCACACGTATTTACCTTCCATATGACCTCGATGTGGGCGGCGAACGTCCACTTCCTGGAGTGGGAGGGACGTTCGGCGTCACAGCGACGTCACGCGGCAGCCGGCCAATAGAAGCGGAGGGGCGGAGCTGAGCGGGACGTAAACATCCCGCCCACCTCCTTCCTTCCGCATTGTGGGCTGGGAGCCACAGGACGCTGGTAAGGTCTGTAAGGTCTAAGGTTCCCGGGGTGTCACACGCTGCGATGTGTGCTACCCCAGATACGATGAACAATCTGACGTGCAATTCTAGAGAAAGGTACGATGTGTATGCGATGAACGTTTTACCGTTCAATCGCAATCGCACATATCTGTCACACACTGCAATGTACCTTATGATGCCGGATATGCGTCACTTACGACGTGACCCCGCCGACACATTGTAAGATACATTGCAGCGTGTAAAGCAGGCTTAAGGATAAGTTCCCATGAGTTTTAAGTGAGTTTTTTATTCATCAAATTTTTGCTTTGATTTCTATAAATCCCATCCACTTTACTGGAACTGTAAAATGCTGCATTATTTGCAAAGTGAAAGAAAGCCATGGAACCCATAGGGTGTAAGGGCGACATGACAGTCTGGAGGGTAGGGAGATGATGGGGTTAAATAGTGATATTATTATAGGCAGGTGGAAGAAGTTGATGATTGGTTAGGGAGGGGAGTATGGTGGAGGAAAAGGAGGAGCTGCATGGGTATATAGGAGGAGGTGGGGGCCAGTTACCTCCTCTTGTACTTCCTGGACGACAGCCTGGGGAACCTCCATCATGATGACATCCAGCCTGATGGATCCGGACATCGTAGATCTGCAGCTTGGACAGCTTGAACGGGACGGGGATTGCAGAGAGGATCTCCAGGTGATCAGCGGTAGCTGCGCACAGGCCCCTGGCAGTGCAGTCCCACATCAGGGCTGCCGGGGTTACCCGTTGGTGCCTTTCCCTCGCTCCCCCAGTAGCAGCGGGCGGCGGTCACGGCCCCCCCCGCAGGTATTCCCTGGGCGTGGGGGGGGCGAGGAGGTGAGGTTAGAGCCCCTCCGGGGACCCTCCGTAGCGGGCCGAGCAGCAGCAGCGTCTGGTGGCTGCTCTGGCTGGCGGGAGGAATCTGTGTTCTGGCCGCGAGGGCCGCGAGGTGGGAGTGGCCAACACGGGGGCCCACTTACGGTCCTGGGCCTCCGGCTGGAGTAGGAGTGACTGCGGCGGCTCCTGGCTGGGAGCGCGTCCGGCGGCAGAGTGGGGTTAGCAGAATCCCTCGCAGTCGGCGGGTGGACCGCGGGGCTGCGGACGGCAGGAGATCGGGTGCCAGGAGAAGGTCGGGTGTGCCGGTCCCTTGGTGGCGGTGAGTGAGCCTGATGGCAGGAGGTCGAAGGGACCGCCCGGTCACTTACATTGATTGTGCAGCCCCCTGGTAGTAGCGGTCTCCTTTGGGGGAGGGAGGACCCGGCAACAGGAGACCTGCGGTGGCCCTGGAGGGCTGGGGACGGCGACGGCTGCGGTCCAGAGCCGGGTGTCAGTGAGTTCGGGTGTGGAGCCCCCTGGCACTCGGCGAGGGGGAGGAGCGCAGTAAGAAGAAGTCGAGACCCGGGGTGGCGGCACAGGGGACAGGACGGTCTCCTGGGGCTGTCACCACGGGTCAAGTGACGGAGCGGAGGACGACTTTGCCCACGCGGCAGCTCGCAGGGGTGGCCGTGGTGGGGGAGGCACGGCGGAGCTGCCTCCCGGATCCAAGATGGAAGAGGACGATGAGGAGAAGGAGGAGGACATCGGGATGTCAGTAGTTTCGGACAGATGGATGGCAGAGGACAATGGGGCGGCGGTTCCGGGGGGTCACTGAGAGACGGGGTCCCCGGGGGGTTTGGGTCATGTAGTGGACGCCGGGCTAGAGTAGAGACAAGGTAGTGCCATGGCGGTATAGCCATGTGGATGCAGGTGGCGTCAAGACGGTGGTCACAGTTTCAGGGTGGGGGATGCACTTTTAGGTCATTGAGGCTCACGGGATGATCGCGGGTTGCGCAAGCAGGGGAGACGGAGCATTTAGTTCAAGGTTCATTGGTCGGGTTTTATGAGGAATCTTCTTCTGCATGGTAGTTCATATTGGTTGGATTACGCTGGGCGAGGCAAATGGGTAAGGTGGTCCCGCAGTACGGAGTGTGCGGGGAGTTTTCGGGGGATTTCGTGAGTGATGAGTGTGAGGGCAGGGCTCCGGTATAGTGTGACGCCCTGGGCAAGCCAGGGGTCACAGGTCATCACACCACCACACCCTACACCCCAGTTAGGAACACCAAAGCAACCAAAATCCTTGTTGCCTTCCTCCAGGGGCTGGTGTTCGCACCGGGGGGTGGGCCAGGTGGTTGGCTCCACCCACCGAGGAGTTCACAGCCCTGGAGGCGGGAAGAACCAGGCAGATGAGTCTAGGAGGAGGAAGTAGAAGGAGTAAACAGTGAAGTTAAGTGAGGGAAATGAAGTAGTAGAGGAGCAGAAGAAAAGAGTAAAAGTGTCAGTAAGAAAGCCTGAAGTTGGTCCGGCAGTGTCAGCAAGGTCAGCAAACGGCGGTGACAGTCTGGAGAGGGACTGCTCGGAGGTTGCTGGAAGGACCGCGGACGGATAGTGACCCGGCGGTCTGGAGCAGTATACGAAGAACAGTTAGCACCAGGGCAGGGGCCTCTCTGACCCCGGCAAGGCTAGGAGTCGCCGTAAATTTGCCAAATCCGTCAGTGAAGGGGACGTCTGTCTCCAAACAACCAAGTCCCGATTGAAGGCAACAGTCCAACCATTGAGGAGAGACACCGCCACCGCCAGGGCACCAGTTCCTCAGGGCCAGCGCCTGCGGGCAAAGTAGGGCTCCTCCGGCCCATATCCAAGCCGGGGAGCGGGTTACCAGTGGGAACCCATCGCAACCATTATCAACATAGGTGCAGGACAGAGGGACCGTCACCGTCACCTACTGGGGAAAGCAAGTGCAGCCGTCCATGGGAACCGTCTTTCCAGCCGTGTGTTTTACCGAGAACTGTGTCATCGTCTCAGGCTGAGTGAGTACCACAGTGCCGCAAGGCACAGCGCTGCCCCCGCGTCCCTGCGCCCACCAAGCCCTGCATCTCCCACCTCATCACTGGGCCCGAAGGGGGTTGTGTGTACAAGGTTTCCTTTAAGAACAATATGTCCGGACATGGTGTTTGGAAAGTTTGTGGCTTCTGATGCCTGTAGTTGCATATGGAGTCAATCTGGCTAGTGGTGTGGGGGGCAATTTTACGGTGTACTTTGTAGTGCAGGCGACTTGTTGTTGGTGTGGTTTGCTGAAGGAAGTGGGACATGAATTATTATTTGGTGAGGTGTTGTTGGGGACCTTGTGGATCGAAAGTAATGCTCCGGCACCTTTGCCTCAGCCATAGGTGCAGTGCGAGGGTTGTGATTGCGTTGTGGTTTTGTGGGTGTGTTAACTTTGGTGGACATGGTTCCGTTAGGTCGGGTGGGCTTCCTGGTAAGTGAAAGGGTCCCACATTCGGATGACGGTTGTCCGATAGTGTGGTGGTTGAGTACGTGGGAAGGTCTTGACCTTTTCTGGGTAAGGCAGATTGTGTCTTGTTGTTTTTAGAGAGTTTTGATGACGGACAGCATCGGTCGGGGGAGACCGGTAGTGATTTATTGCTCTTGGGGAGCGACATGTTAATGCATGTGTTCTGAGTCTGGGGGAAGGCCGAGGGCAGTTTTTCCCTCGCCTATTGGTTAGGCTGCAGGGGACGGCTTTAAAGGAAGTTAGGAGGTTATGGATCGCAATTATTGCCAAGTGGGGTCACTTTAACCATTTCCCGCGGGGGGGGACTTGGTTTCAGGGTACGAGTTGACCCAGTCAAGTGGGCAGTGTACGTGTGATCCTGTTTGTAATATATCAACCCCAGTTGCAGTTGAATCCAGCTGGAGACAGGAGGAGGGGCATGGTGATGGTACAGCAGTTTACTTGGTCAGTAATGGGTAGCTGTCAGTATTGCAGTTTATTGGTCTAAATGATGCCGGTGGGGCATGGCGGTGATCCAGGAATGGTTTGGGAGCTCGTGGCACGGTGTGTCGGGGTGCTTCAGTGGTCGTCAGAGGGAGCCAGTGATGTACTGGGTCCCTGTTGAGGAGTAGACCGGGTTACCTAAAAGTTGTTTTAGTAATATGGGGTGGTACTTGCTTCTATGTAGGATGGTGTGGATAGGAATGAGGTGGATTCCTGTACGTTGTTTTGGGAACCGAGTCGTGGTATCAAGGGTGTTTGATACGTGGTGGTGGCCTTGTTATGGGGTGGCCACGGTCTTGAAGGACAATTAAAAAAAAAAAAATATGAATAAATTGGGATACGGGTTGGTTTGAATTGATTTGAGGTGCCATGTGCGTTCCCAAATGATGATGGGAGCGCGGTGTAGTAAGGTGAGTTGGTAACGTTGGCTGGTGCATATATGGGATGCTCAGAGTTTGAGTTGATGGATGGACGGGTTTAACGGTTGGTTTTCGGCTTGCAGGTTGGAGAAGCAAGCGTTGGGTGTGTGGGGGTCCAGGCCACGCAAGGTGTCACGTGGCCTGTCCTGTGGCGGGGGTAGGTCTGGTCCAGAGGTGGTTTAACGGATAATGTTATTTGATTGGAGAGTCACTGATAAGATATAGTGACTCCGGTTACAGGGATCTTGCAGGCATGGGGTCCTGCAAGGTGGGGGGATTGATCCGTAGGTGATTAATACCTCATTTCCGGCCCGGTGTGTGTGTCGTGGCCAGGGATCATGTCTTGGTGGTGGAAGATGGTTTCTTGACCGGGCGTACCCAGGGTTACGTATTGTATTACGTACTGTATTATTATGGTATTACCTATTGTTAAATGTTGGGGACGCCCGTTGGACGGCGCCTCCTTGTGTTAGTGTGTAAACAATAGGCAATAAAGGGCTGGTGTGGCCAATTTTAATCAAAGTCATAAGCAGTGTCCGTGTATTATTTATACAGGGTAGGGGTAATTAGGAGTAATACAGGAATCAACGACCGGACAAATCCCTCCTGGAACTGTCAAGAAAGCCATGGAACCCATAGGGTGTAAGGGCGACATGACAGTCTGGAGGGTAGGGAGATGATGGGGTTAAATAGTGATATTATTATAGGCAGGTGGAAGAAGTTGATGATTGGTTAGGGTGGGGAGTATGGTGGAGGAAAAGGAGGAGCTGCATGGGTATATAGGAGGAGGTGGGGGCCAGTTACCTCCTCTTGTACTTCCTGGACAACAGCTTCCCACCCACCCTCCCTTCTGCTTTGTACTGTGATTGTTGTTGGGTTTTTTATGCATGTATAATTCTTACATTTTAAAGGAGCTATTTGTAAAAAAAAAATAAATCTTGCTTTGTGGGTTATGTTGTTATATTGTCATTTTGGGTTTTGTCAGTGGATGAACAAAATGGGAGATCACGTGGGAGTATCTGTGTATGTATATGTTATATATGTGTACGGTCAACATTAATAATGGGGTTTATCCCCCCCTCCTCTTTTTTGTCACAGTGTGTCGTCCCAGGTAGACACAACAACACTACACACCCCCTTCCCAGTTAGGTAACAGCAGCCAACCTAAAAGCCTTGTCACCACCCTCCAGGTTTGATGTCCACACCAGGGGGGGTGGAGCCAGGTGGTTGGCTCCACCCACCGAGGAGTTCACAGGCCTGGAGGCGGGAGAAACAGAGTAGTTGTGTGGAGAGAGAGTTAGAGTCTAGCTCGGGCCCTGGAAGGGTCAAGTTCAAGTCCAGAAGCAGACTTGTGCTCAAGGCCTGCCAAAGACTACTCTGGTGGCTGGGTTGGAGCCCAGTCACCATTGGCAAGGAGGCAGACGGTAGTGGCCGCCTGCAGGAGACTGGTAATACGACCGGTGGAACCGTAAGGGACCGCGACAGGGTAGTGGCCCGCCGGAACCGAACCGGGGAGCCAACTGGATACCGGAGCACCAGGCAGGGTACTCAGACCCCAAACTAGGCTAGAAGCCACCACCATAGTCAAATTAACTGATTGCGGTCTGGACCTCAGGGGTTCATTCCCACCTAAGTCCCGATTGAAGGCAACAGCCCAACCATTCCGGATAAGTGCCACCACCAAGGGCCAGAGATCCAAAGGGCCAGTGTGACGCCCTGGACCCCAGGGGTCACAGTACACTAACATCACACACACACCCCCCCCTCTCCTTGGTAGGTGACACCAGTCAAACAGAAACCCTCGTTGCCACCCTCCAGGCTTGATGTCCACACCAGGTGGGGCAGAGCCAGGTGGTTGACCCCACCCACCTAGGAGTTCAAAGGCCTGGAAGCGGGAAAAGTAGTCAGTTCATAGTAGGCAGTGAAAGTGAGAGGAGTAAAAACTGTGCGTGTCTGGGTTGGAGCCCAGTCACGATCAGCAAGGTCGGCAGATGGTGGTGGCTGTCTGCAGGAGTTGGTGGAGGTCAGCGGAACCGTAGGACCGGGGTCAGGCGGTGGCCTGCCGGTACCGAACCGGGGAGCAGATTGAAGCCAAGCGCCAAGGCAGGGTACTCAGACCCCGACCAGGCTCTAAGCCACTCGTGGGCGAGGAGGCGCTGCTCGAGCCCCGGGTCCGGCCCCGCGCTCGAGCCACCGAGGAGCAGAAGCACCAGACCCGAGCGCCAGCGATCACAGATGGGCGGTGTTCCCACCCCTCCGCTCGCGACAACTTGGCGTCACAAACAGGATCCTACCCATCTACTTACCAGTAGAGGTGCGCCTTGCAGTCCCCGCCAGCGGTGTCCGGCCGAAAAATGTGAAAATCCGCCATCTTGGGCGCGAAAGTTCCCGCTCGAGTCGTCTCCCCGAGCAGGGAAGGCGCAAAAGTGAAGCCCTGCCCCCAGAGGAAGGAGGTGCCAGAGAGAACCAAGGGGGGAAGCAAATGGAAAAATGTCGGCTTTCCCGGACGGGAGTGCAGGGGCACCCACCGCTGGAGCGGCGGGGCTTGGAAGAAGCAGAGGAGGAGTAGCCTTTGAAGACTGCGGCCCGGGCGAGCTCCCCGTCGGGACTGCTGCTTGGTTGGAGCGGGAGCTGGGCCGGTTCTGTATGAAGGTGAGGGCGCAGAGCCTGCAGCAAGTGCTGGATTGGAAGGCGGAGGTACGCAGGATGGTTGCCGTGGTGTGGGCCCATGAGCAAGGGGCCGCCCCGCCCCGGCCGGAAAAGTAGTCAGTTTGTAGTAGGCAGGGAAAGTGAGAGGAGTAAAAACTGTGCGTGTCTGGATTGGAGCCCAGGCACAATCAGCAAGGTCGGCAGATGGTGGTGGCCGTCTGCAGGAGTTGGTGGAGGTCAGCGGAACCGTAGGACCGGGGTCGGACGGTGGCCCGCCGGTACCGAACCGGGGAGCAGATTGAAGCCAAGCACCAAGGCAGGGTACTCAGACCCCGACCAGGCTCGGAGCCGCCGTAAAGGTCAAATTATCTGATTGCGGTCTGGACCTCAGGGGTTCATTCCCACCTAAGTCCCGTCAGAAGGCAACAGCCCAACCTGTCTGGATAAGAGCCACCGCCAAGGGCCAGAGATGCAAGGGCCAGCGCCTGCGGGCAAAACGGGCTCTCCCGACACGTACACGCCAGGGAGCGCACTACTCGTGGGAAGCCATAGGAGTCAAATACACTTACACAGGTGCAGGAAAATGACAGCCACCATCCACCCGTCCGGGGAGAGTGAGAACACCGCAGCCGGCTGTGGGATCCATCCATCCAGCCGTTTGGTTTACCAGAGACTCTGTCTTTCTGTGTCTGAGTGAGTACAACAGTGCCATCCGGCACCACGCTGCACCGCAACGTTGCACCCGCGCCCACGCTGCCTCCCTGCATCGCCACCTGCACCTATATCTCCCTACCTACTCACCAACCGGGGCCCCAGGCCCAACAGCCCCTACCCACGGAGGGGTCAACACCTCAGCTGCTCTCCGCCATCGCTCCCGGGAACCCCCGTCACCAGCAGTGGTGGTGCCCACTATCACCACAACCCGTGGGTGGCGTCACGACCGACATCCCCAAACATCCCACCACTAACCTCCCCCTTTTCACTCGTGGGCGAGGAGGCGCTGCTCGAGCCCCGGGTCCGGCCCCGTGCTCGAGCCACCGAGGAGCAGAAGCACCGGACTCGAGCGCCAGCGATCCCAGATGAGCAGAGTTCCCACCACTCCGCCCGCGACACCAGCGTCTGCGGGCAAACGGGCTCCTACGGCAGATACACGCCGGGGAGCGGACTACCGGTGCCTAGGCACAGGAGTCGAGATTCACATATAAAGGGTGCAGGAGAAAGGCGGACATTACCAACCTAACCTGGGAAAAGCTGCAGCCGGCTGCGAGTCCCGTTCATCACTCCGTTTGGTTTACCAGCGACTCCCATGTCTTGTGTCAGAGTGAGTACACCAGTGCCATCAGGCACTGCGCCGCGCTGCACTGCAACACTACGCCCTGCACCCGGGCCCCAGCCCACCGGACCCCGGGACCAACAACCCCTACCCACGGAGGGGTCAACACCTAGCTGCGCCACTACACCGCTCCTGGGGGCCCCCACACCTTCACTGCAGCGGTGGTGTCTACAATCACCACAACCCGTGGGTTGCGTCACGAACTATCACCCCAAATCCCCGCGTGTAGTGCCAACTCCCTTGCAGAGCGACGTGACTCCCGGGTCCGTGAGAAGCTCGAGCCACCACCCGCAGTACGAGCACGGATCCGAGCGGCTCGGCGGTCGCAGCTGAGCCCGCGGGGCGGTACAACAGTAGCGGGGGTAGGTGTGGTGCTTAAGGAGCTCTAATGGTTACTGGTGGTTGGTTGGCGTGCCACTGGGTAAGTTCAGTGATTGTGGTTACTCGTAGCTTGCAGGGACAAGGTCTCTGCATGGTGGAAGATTGCTCTTTGGTGTTCAATGCCTCTTGGATGGGTCAGTGTTGTGGCCAAAAGTTTAGATTACAGTGTTGGTGGTTGCTGAGAGTCACAGGTTGGGTATAGTGGCTCTTGTGACAGGTAATGGTGAGCAGGCTTGGAGCTATGCATGGTATGGAGGGTTTGGTCCGAGGGTGATCAATACCTCTAATATCCGGGCTGGTGGTTGCAGCCAGGGGAGGCTGTTAGTCGGTAATGAGCTTTACGGTTTTGAGTCTCATTTATTGTTAGGCTCTTGGGTTTTAATCTGTAGGAGATTAATGCCTCTTATCTCTGGGTCGATGTGTTGCGGCCGGGGATTGTGTTTATGGTGGTGGAATATGGCTCTGGACTGGACCTATAGTAGGGTGGGTCTGGTTCAGAAGCTGTTTGACGAACAAGGTAATTTGATTGGAGAGTCACTTGTAGGTTATGGTGGCTCTGGTTACAGGGGATCTTGCAGGCATGGGGTCCTGCAAGGTTGGGGTATTGATCCGTAGGTGATTAATGCCTCGTATCTCCGGGTCGGTGTGTTGTGGCCAGGGATTGTGTTCCGATGGTGGTGTATGGCTTCTGGACCGGACTTGTGGTGGGGGTAGGTCTGGTCCAGAGGCGGTTTAACGGATAATGTTATTTGATTGGAGAGTCACTGGTAGGATATAGTGACTCCGGTTACAGGGATCTTGCAGGCATGGGGTCCTGCAAGGTTGGGGTATTGATCCGTAAGTGATTAATACCTCATTTCCGGCCCAGTGTCTGTGTCGCGGCCAGGGATCATGTCTTGGTGGTGGAAGGTGGTTTCTGGACCGGGCCTACCCAGGGTCACGTATTGTATTACGTACTGTATTATTATGGTATTACCTATTGTTAAATGTTGGAGACGCCCGTTGGACAGCGCCCCCTTGTGTTAGTGTGTAAACAATAGGCAATAAAGGGCTGCTGTGGCCAATTTTAACCAAAGTCATAAGCAGTGTCCGTGTATTATTTATACAGAGTAGGGGTAATGAGGAGTAATACAGGAATCAATGACCGGACAAATCCCTCCTGGAACTGTCATGTACACAGCATCAAAAACTCACCTTGAGAATATACTCTTAGATATAGCTTTTTAACGCTATCTGAAAATGTTTAAATTTTAAAAAATGGTGCAAAACCAATTTTTTAGGCATGAATTCAGTTTGAACGTGGCTGTAAGAAGCCCATATTACAGAAACCCCATAAATCATCCAATTTTAATCCAAAGACAACTTGAATCATTCTAAACAGCATTTAACCAGTTTAACTCTCTGGGTCCTAGAGTGCAAATAATGCAAAGTGAGTTGAAATTTAACTCCATCACCACTGGGCAATTTTCCTTTTTTCGTTTTTTTTTCCCTTTCTTCCAAGAGCCATAACGTTTTTATTTTTCTGTCCTTATAGCAATCAGTTAAATCCCACTGTAAATCTCTGGCCGAAGGATTTAACACATGGCAGCAAGGTGACGTGTCATTTCCCGTTCCAATGAAGATGCTCCTGGGAATGATGGCTACAAACCAGCATTCATTGGAGATCATGATTTGTGCTATAGAGAGCACTGCTCATGCACTGCTCTATAAAGCAGAAGTGTATAATGTGTAAAATGTACAAAAAAAGCTTTTAAAAATCTAAAAAAAATAAAAAAAAAAACATAATACAGTTAGGTCCAGAAATATTTGGACAGTGACACAAATTTGGACATTTTTCCGGTTTACCAAACCATATTCAATATACAGTTGTGTAGTCAATATGTGTTGTTAAGTGCATATTCTCAGCTTTAATTTAAGGGAATTCACATCCTAACTGGAGTAAGGGTTTGGGAATTACAGCTGTAGTTGCCCGTTTTTCAAGGGGCCAAAAATAATTGGATAATTATCTCAAAAGCTCTTTAATGGACTGCATGGCTATTTCCTCATTAATCCATCATCAATTAAGCAGGTAAAAGGTCTGGGGCTAATTCCATGGGCGACATTTGGAAGTTGTTATGAACCCACAACATGCAATGAAAGGAGCGCTCAATGGAGGAAAAACAAACCATCATTGGGCTGGATAAATAAAGAAAAAAATCCATCAGAGAGATAGCAGTAATGTTAGGGGTGGTGAAATCAAGAGTTTTGTTTATTCTGGTGAAAAAAGCACTCTGGAGAGCAAGGGAACTCAAAGGGGCATGGGTGTCCAAGAAGATAACAGTGGTAGACAATCACAGACATCCACCGAAGTGAATAACACTTTCCAGAAAGCGGGTGTTTCAGTATCTAAGACTACCATAAAGAGAAGACTTCATGAGAGAAAATAGAAAGGATTTACAACAAGGCGCAAACCATTAATCAGCCTTAAAAATAGAAATGCCAGATTAGACTTGTCATAGAGCAGCTAAAAAAGTCAGCTCAGATAGAGAGAGAGAGATGGAGAGAGAGAAAGAGATCTGTGATTGTTCCTGGCTGGTTTCTGGACATGCTCAGTAAAGGAAATGTGGCGCCCTGGACGAGCCGAGTCGTCACAGGTACTACATCAACACACCCTAAACCCCGGCTAGGCACACCGAAGCCAAACACAAATCCTTGTTGCCTTCCTACAGGGGCTGATGTCCACACCAGGGGGTGGGCCAGGCGGTTGGTCCCGCCCACCGAGGAGTTCACAGTCCTGGAGGCGGGAAGAATTTAGTGAACAGTTTTGGAGCGGAAAGTAGCAGAAGAGGAAACTGACCGTGTCCGGGTGTGTGGCCCGGGCACTCAGCAAGGTTGGCAGACGGTGGTGACCGTCTGCAGGAGAGGCTGATTGGAGTGAACCGTAAGGACCGGGGACGGGTGGTGGCCCGCCGGTACCGGATCGTGGAGTGAAGAGAAGCCAGCACCATCCGGCAGGGCCTATGGACCCCAACCAGGCTAGGAGTCACCGAAAAACTGGTCAAATCCGTTAGCGAAGGGAACCTCCGGGGTTTCCCAGCAGCCAAGACCCGATTGAAGGCAACAGCTCACACCGTAGAGGGAAACACAGTCACCGCCAAGGCTACAGTTCCCAGGGCCAGAGCCTGCGGGCAAAAGGGGCTCCCTCAGCATCCATCCAAGCTGGGGAGCGGGTTACCGGTGTGAAGCCATTGGAACCGTAAACACAACACAGGTGCAGGGAAAGACAGTCACCATCAACCTACCGGGAGGAGAACAACCGCAGCCGCCTGTGGGACCCGTCCATCCAGCCGTTTGTTTGACCAGAGACTCTGTGTGAATTACTGGCTGAGTGAGTACCACCGTGCCGTGCGGCACAGCGTTGTCCCCGCGACCCTGCACCTCATCAGGCCCCGTAACCCGCCTGCCATCCCTAAAACCCTCACCGGGGCCCCGGGACCACCAACCCCCTACCCACGGAGGGGAGAACCAACATTCAAGTTGCTCCCTGTCATCGCTCCCGGGATCCCCGTCCAGAGCAGCGGTGGTGTCACAACTTGACCACAACCGTGGGTGGCATCACGGACAATATTCCCTAAACCACACACCAAACCGCCCCCTTTCACTCACGGGCGAGAAACGCCGCTCGAGTCCCCGGGATCCGGCCCACCGCTCGAGCCACCACCGAGCAGCAGCAGCAGCAGCAGTAGCCGGACCCGAGTAGTGGGTGAGCGCAGTGTCCCCTCCTCCGCCCGCGACAGAAACAGGATACTTTCTGTCAGCATTCCACCGTTCACATGCGGTTCCTTGCAGTACAGTCAGGATCCAGTGACATGCAGTATTTGGACGCAGGGCAAAAACGCTACAAGTAGCGTTTTTCAAGAAAGGTAAAAAACCACAGGATAACGGATCCAGTATATGACGCATGCAAATGCATGCAAAAGCACCTTACCGTGATTCTATTGAAAATGCATTGAAATGTCAACGCATTTGTCAAGGATCTAGTCACAGGTGTTTTGCTTTTTTTTTTTTGCAGTCAGTCAAAAAAATGCTGATGTGAAAACAGCCTGAGAAGTAATGGCAACTGGTACTAGGGCACTCCCACGGCCATCAGATTTTGGAAACCGTCTGTATCCACCAGGCAGAAAGACATTTCCATGGCCAACAGTTTAGATATAGTGAAGTTCAAGCTCTTAGTTTTGGCATGTGTAGGAGGAAATAATTTTACGTGACCACAGAGTTGGGTGTACATGACAAACTGGTGGACCGTGCGGGAGGTGTAGGTGAAGATGTTATGGTGGATTGAGAAAGATGTGGTGTGCTCGGTGTCTGACATTGGTGAAAAACACCTGACATGTCCCCTTCCGTAGCAGCTGACAGGCTCTCACTCACCCCAACTGTAGCGGTTAAACAAGTGTTTAGGTGTCATGGCGGCGTCTTACTCTGTTCACACTGCAGACTCCAACAAGCTGCCTGGGATCTTTAGTTGCACAGCCTGCCATGGGAATCAGCTGATTCTAACTTCACTGCTCTCCAGAGTTAATTTCTGGTGGTCTGTGATCAGCTGCTGGCAGTTCGAGCTGCTAATCATCATCTCCAGCCTTTATAAGCTTCTGTAGACTAGGGCTCTATGCTGGATATAGCTCTTTGCTTCCTGGTTCCTGTTGCTATCCAGTTGCATGGTGATCATCAGCTTGCGGTTCAGCGTCGTGTGAGAGTCCTCCAGTTGTGAAGTTATTTCCTACCCCTTTTGTGTTACCCCCCAGTTCACATATTGTCCCTTTTTTGTGTTTGAGTGCAGTGTGCATGAATTTTTGTTTAAACTTGCCTGTAACTATTTGTGGGGTGTTGGTATCTGGGTCTCCGGCCTGCTCACTGGGTGGAGGAAAGTAGTATCAGGGCTTGGACAGGGTGACATTGGAGGCTCAACCTTGACTACCATCAAGTCTACTGTCAGGATAAGGGGCATCACAGTATTAGAACCAGCCTAGGAGCCACTGTTCCATCTGTGACGCCCTGGTGCCCCCAGGTGGTCACACACAGAATAGGCCCCCGCATAACACCTTCCCTCACAGGGCTACACCAAGCCAACAAAACCCTAGTCACCCCCCCAGGGTAGGACAGGTACACCAGTGGGCGGGACCAGGCGGAAGGACAACGCCCACCTAGGGATCTAGAGAACCCGGGGGCGGGAAAAGAGTGAGTTTTGAGGTTGGAGTTTGAAGTTGGAGTTTGGAGGAGTAGGAGTAGGAGTGAGAGAGAAGGTCAAGTGCAAGTGAAGTCAGAGAGCAAAGGTGTCGGGGTTGGAGCCCCGGCGTTCTGGCTAGGTGGCAGACGGTGGTCAGTGTCTGACAGGAGACGGGAAGACGGCTGCTGGAGATCCGAGGTGGACCAGGAAAGGGTAGGAGCCCGCCGGTACTGATACCGGAGAACCGACCCGGAAACCGTGCACAGAGGGGGTACCTGGACCCTGAAGCAGAGACCGGAACCACCGACTTTGTTAATTAACCAGTTGAGGATAGGATTACAGTTCCTGTCCCACCCAAAGTCCCGAAAGAAGACCAGCAGCCCACCGAGAGGGATAGGGCATCCGCCAGGGCCCCTTTAGATCCCACGGGTCAGAGTCTGCGGGCAAGGCTCCCACCTGAAGTTTTGGGAGCGGACTCCCAAGTTCCGTACCGAGAACTCCAAAAGAGAACTAAAGTAGTGCAGAGGAAAGTGACACAGACCATCACCCCAGGTGAGGGACCAGAATACACCCAACCATGGAGCTCCGGCCAGTGGCACCTTGGTTTACCACGGACTTGTGTGATTTCATTGACTGTGAGTACACTAACATCCCCCGGTCCGACCGGGCGCGCCGGCCCCTGCAGTCACCATCCTCTGTACAGAGACACTGGGCCCCGGGGCAACCATCCCTACCCACGGAGGGTTAACAACAGCTAGTTGCCATCCCATCGCCCCGGGTACTCCCCAATAGCAGCGGTGGTACCCCATTTTACCACACACCGTGGATGGCATCACGGACTGTATACAATATCCCCACATACCATTATCCCCCTTTTATTTCGAAGTGTCCGAGACCCCCGGGTCCGGAGACCCCTCGAGCCACACTGCAGATCCATATCCAAGCAGCCCGGCTGCTGACGTGGGGGCGGTACACCTCCATACACACCAGTGTCAACAAGTGGAGTTTTTGTGGCTGGAGACCTGTGTGAGAACACTTTCGATGGTAATGGAGGAAGAAGCAACTGACACGGTTGACAGGTTGGCTGGTGGTTGGCGAGGCCCGCTAGGACGCGTTTTAGTGCAGTAAGACTCCCAGACTAACCCATGTTAGGTTGCACATGTGTGTCGCCCTGGGATAGGGGGTACTCAGAACCGGGCCAATGGGGTCTCTTCTGGAGGTATCATGGTGGCGTAACCTGGTCTGTGATCCCAGGCTCCACAACAAAAGGGGAATATGTAAAGGAAGATTGTCTGTGACGCCACCCGTGGGTTGCGGTGATGAGATGGTGGCACCGCCTGTTACGAGGGGGACCCGGGGAAGCGTGCCAAGATGGTATATGGACAGCTTCCGCCGGTCAAGGTCCACTGTGCGGTGTAAGGGACCGCTGCTATGGTGGGAGAAGAGTGAGCGGGTTGCTGCTAGCGATCGTCTGGAATGTCACAGACGATCTGCGTACACCTGTCCGCCCTAACCCGTGAGGGTTGTATGGCACGGGGCTCACAACTCGGTGTACCTGTTGCACGGGGACGCACAGAGGTGCCTACGCACGTGTGCCAGCGGGAGTCACAGGAATATGGCACGAGGGTAGCACAGAGGTGCCCACACACGTGTGCTTCAGAAACCAGGTGAGTCCGACAGAGATTCAAGGAGCTCACCTGGGACAGGAACACAGCCTGTTCAACGGAATACTGCCGGAGCAGCAAGGCAGGGGCGAGACCTGCAAAATACAATGACGTCTGTACAGTGGCGTGGCAGCACGCTGCCAGACATCCAAACATAGAAGGACGGTCGAGCGCCGTCATGATGGCAGGAGGGATTTTTAAGGAGATGTAGCTCCAGCCAAGGGCGGGCGCGAGACGGATGTGACCCAATCATGATCTGTGACGTCCTGGCCCGGCCAGTCAGGATTCAGCACATCACCAGCCTCGTTATCTGGCCGTGTGATACCAGTGAGCGAATCAGAAGACGTCACGTGGGGCACATGCTCAACCTCCTGCCTCTGGGTCATAAAGGTGGGATCTTCGGTTTCACAATGTGCAGAGCTAAGGGAAGTCTTGCTGCTTCCCTGAGCATCTATCCTTTGCACACTGTGCAACCACTCCGACCCTCTGCGATGCCGAACAGGAGGGCACGTGGCAGGCAAGGGATGGGAGACCACTCCATTCCTTACAAGGAGTAAACCACTAGGTGTCACCCTACTGCTGCATCTAGGAGGAGGAAACTCCTGCAGTCTCCCAGACCTTTGGCGCTGCTGAGCAGGAGGGCTCGCGGCAGACAAGGAATGGGGGACCACCTCATTCCTTGCAAGAGGAGAGCCACGAGATGTAACAACTGCCGCTGCCTCTGGGGACCGTGCCCAGGACTGATAGTGTGGGGGCAGCAAGGTGGGATCCCCTCCACAGGTAGGGGGGTTGTAGTCCTGGGGCCCAATTGGGAGTTGTGGTGGTGGCAGGGCTCGCAGGGATCAGCACACTTACAGTTCGGTTGTCCTGGTGTTGGATGAGGCTGCTTTCATGTGTAGGGTCAGGAAACACAGTCTGTTTTGTCAACCAACTTGCCAAATGGCCGGTCACCTTTGGCGGGTGTCTTCAGGTCCCACACCCAGATATACAGCCAGGGCCCTTCTTTCCACACTCTGTCTGTCTCTTTCTTGTCTGGACTAGTCCATTTGAACGGCCTCCGGATCGGGTCGCTCTCCCAGCACCGGCGGGCTACAACCTGTCCCGGTCGCCTCAGGATCCCCGCAACCGGATCTCCGTCGCCTGTGGCCCTCACAGCCACCTAGTCCGGAAGTCCAGGGCTCCAACCCCAGCTACCACCTTCTTCCGGGGAGCTCCAAGCTTCCCCTGTCAACACTTCACTGACTACTGCACAACTGAAACTAAAACTCTCTCCACTTCCTTAGCTCCTCTCACCCCCCTCCCTTTTTCCTGGGGAGGGGGTGAGTAGGGCCTGATTGGCTGGTGTACATCTGTGTGGGGATTGTGTAGCTGCCAAGGAGGATTAACTCTTTCTGTGACTACCTGGTTGTGCCAGGGCGTCCCACATGTGTCGGTTCATACATGTAGTAGTTAAATTATTAGAATTTCTGCCTCTTCTGAGTCATTTACAAAGTTGCCAGATAACGTAAGTAGGGTCATCCTTTGCAATCTCAAAAAAGGCCCAGATTAGGCAACCCTTCCCACCCATGCAAACAAAAACCTGCGACTGCTGCTGGTCCCATCCAGAGTTGTGGATAAGGACGCAGTGCATGCCGTGGTTGCATCACTCTGTGTTTGTACGGGAAGCGGCAACGTAACCTCCGCAACTTTGTGCCGCCCCCGCGTCAGCAGCCGGGCTGCTCGGATCTGGATCCGCGGTGGCTTGAGGGGCGTCCGGACCCAGGGGTCGTGCGGCCACTCAAATAAAGGGTGTATCTACAGCGGGTTGTATAGTTAACATTCGTGATGCCACCCGTGGTGTGTAGTGAGGTGGAGTACCACCGCTGCCATTGGGGAGTACCCGGGGTGATGACGGGGGCAGCCAGGTGTTGCGACCCTCCACGGGTAGGGGGAATGCCCCGGGACTCGGTGAGAGAGCTGGGAAGTGCCGTTGGGGGTGAAAGGGTCAATTGCGTACTCACTCAGTCCATAAAGCTGGCACCAACAACTTGGTAAACCTAAGTTCTGGACACCGCTGCTGGTGAGGGGAGCTAGTTTGGGTCCCGTTCTCACTGGTGTTGCCTGATGATCTGTGACCTTTCCCTTGGCACTCAGTTTTCTTGCTAGTTGGCCCCTATAGTATAAAACTAGTCGGGTCCTGCTCCCCAGTGTGGCTAACTGTGGGAGCTTGCTCTCAGGGTTCACGCTTTGAATTTTCTGGACCATTTTTGTGGAAAGTCCTATCCCCCTCGTTGCGCTAGTACTCCGATTTTGGAGCGGGTGGATCTTGAAGGCTCTGTTCTCGTCGGGTGAATTGTCAGGTTGCCTGAAGCTACTCCCTGACCTGGGATCCACGTACCCCGTCATGCCCTGGTCCCAGCCCGGGGGAGGTACAAGGCCACCGGCTGTCTTCCTCGACAGTTCTGTGCCCCTTGTCACGATCCCCTGCGACCGGGGGTCCAGCTCCTACCAGGCCCAGACCACCGTCTGCCACCTAGTTACTTCCAAAGAGCCCATCTCCTGACCTCATCTCTCCTTCACTTCCTACGCTTCACTGACCTACTCCTGACACTCCTGACCTCCCCTTACCAACCCCCCAAGTGGGCCACCCTATTCCACTCAGGCCGTCCACTGGTGTCTGGTGGGAGTGGTGCAGAGTGTTCCAAGGATTTTGATTGGCTGGTATTGGCAACACCATAAGTTGGGGACCTGTAACCAAGGAGGAGGTGGATATTGCACAGAAGGGTAGATTGCACAATACCCTGTGATGACCTGATAGGCCAGGGCGTCATAACTTCATCCTCCTCCTCCACCTCCTCTGCTGAGCTTCTCAGCTGCGTGCCTCTGGGTTCACACCAAGTGGATCTACAACCTCATTGTCATCATCTCTGTTATCCCACGCCTTGCCCTGAGAGTCACTTTCCTCCTCTTCCTGCCCTGACTGCACAGTACAGTTTGTGTGCACCTCAGGTATCTGAGTCTCCTCATCATCACCTCCACTCCCAAGGGTTAACATTTGATCATGAGGGTCTGGATTCTGCTCTACTTCTACATCGTCCGGCCTCAGATCCAACTGTCAAAGATTTTGGGCATCAGTGCAGATGCTTTGCTCCTCTTGAGCCTGAGAATCTTTGGAGCATAAATCTGATGTCCACAGAATAGAATATGTGAAAAGCTCTGCAGACTCACCCATCTGGGGTTCTCTGCAGTCAGATGGCAGTTGGAGAGTTGTGATGCTGGGGGAAACAAGGGTAATTGGGGTGCCATCTCTGAGGACATGTGTGTGATGTTGAGGTGGAGGAAGTGGAGCATAGTCCACTTAATGCAGTTCTTGCCATCCACATGCTGTTTCTGGCCCTCATCTACAAGTTGTACCGCTGTGCAGCTGGCAAAGAAAGGGAGTCGAGTAGCCAGCCCAGTAACAGAAGTCAGTTGTCTTTGGATAGGATGAGTTATTTAGATGATTAAATAACAATTTTGAGCTGAACCACAGATTTTGAACTATTTAGATGATGAAAGAGCAATTTTGGGCTGGATCACACAATTACCACTAATTAGATGCTGAAATAACAATTTTGAGCTGGACCACAAATTTTGCACTATTTAGATGATGAAATAGCAATTTTTAACTGGAGCACACAATTACCATTATTTACATGATTAAATGGCAATTTTTGCTGGACTACAGATTTTGCAGCATTTAGATGATGAAATAGCAATTTTGGGCTGGACCACACAATTATCACAGTTTAGATGATTAAATGGCAATTTTAGCTGGATCACAGATTTTGCAATTTCCATTTAGATGATGAAATAGCAATTTTTGGAAGGACAACACAATTAGCAATCACTAGATGATGAAATGCTGATTTTTGGCACACAACTTTCACTAGACTGCACACCCCTGCACTTCCCTATTGTACACTATTGCCCTCCTAACTATCTTAATTATCTAAAATTAAACCCACAAGCTGAGCTAACTGTCTGTCTAGCAGAAGTAGCAGCGTTAGCACCGCCCCTAAGCTGTAGCAATCACAAAACGGCGCTAACGCAACACATCCGCATTTTATATGCAGAGGGACATGTGACTTAGGCAGCCAATGACAGAAGCCCTTGTGTATGAACGTTGTGGATGTTTTCTGCGCTATGATTTCCTGTTGGAACATCCACATATAAAGTAAAATAAAAACAACAGTCCGTCCCTCCTCTCACCTCTCCCTACCCACTCCCCTCATAAAACACATCCCTCCACTCATCATACAGCACCACTATCCTAACCAAAGTGATAAGGTAGAAGAAGAATATTATTTCACCCGCGAACAGTTCCCAAACAAACCCGGGCTTTGCCGGGTGATTCTCACTTGAGTTCCACGCAAGTGTGTCTCCAGCCTTAAGCGGGCTTTACACGTTGCGACATCAGCAACGAGATATCGTCGGGGTCACGTCGTTAGTGACGCACATCCGGCGCCGTTACCGACATCGCAGCGTGTAACGCAAATGAGCGTCGATCAACTAGCACAAAAATGTAAAAATCGTTGCTCGTTGTGACATCACTCATTTCCATAATATCGCTGCAGCGACAGGTACGATGTTGTTTGTCGTTCCTGCGGCAGCACACATCGTTGTGTGTGACACCGCAGGAGCGACAAACATCTCCTTACCTGCTTCCACCGGAAAAGGAGGAATGAAGGAGGTGGGCGGCATGTTCCGGTCGCTCATCTCCGCCCCTCCTTTTCTATTGGGCGGTGGTTCAGTGACGCTGCTGTGATGTCGTTGTGACGCTGAACGAACCGCCCCCTTAGAAAAGAGGCGGATCGTCGGTCACAGCGACGTCGCAGGGCAGGTAAGTGCGTGTGACGCTGCCATTGCAATAATGTTTGCTACGACAGCTATCACCACATATCAGCCGTACAACGGTAGCGGGTGCTATCGCGCTTGACATCGCTAGCATCGGCTAGCGATGTCGCAACGTGTAAAGCCCGCTTTAGTGTGCAGCTGACACCACAGTGACTGATACCAACAAGTATTACAGCAGATTTTTAGCAGTTACTCTAAAGTTTTTGACCACATGGCCCATCACGAATCTGGAAGTAGCCAGTTATAGCTTCCTCTTTCTGCCAAGTCTAGGTAGTGTAGCAAGTGATCTTTTAACTTTGATCTTGCAAACTATGTGACCAAATGTACAGTATCTCTAAGAACATGCATTGCCTTGACTATTTTTTGTATCCTTTTGCATGTTTATGGAAAGCAATTCTCTTTTAACCACCTTTTTGACAACTCAAGATTATTAGTGATTTGGATGCCATTTTATGTGCTAAGATCCCTTATTAACATTGACATAGGCTAATGTCTGGCTATGCATCATGTTTGTATCGTAACAAACAAAGTGGCTCTACTAAGAACTGAAGACACTTGTCAAATAGGGGTTGAATAATTACTAAGACTACAGTAACCATAAAAAGTTGCATTTTCTATTGAATTTGGATAAACCATTTGTTATATTAATTATGTTGCACTATAAAAAATGGTTTGTGTTTCATTGGTTTATTGCAAACTGGAGAAAGTTTGTACATTTTGCTAATAAAAATAGTTTGCAATCAGGGTGAATCATTTTGATTACAACTGTATATGTTTTTAGTTTGTTTACTTTTATTTATTTGCAAAATAATGCATTCTAATTTGGACAATAGGTTTTTAACTTTTTTTTAATTTTTTCAAACATTTTATTTAACTTTTATGTTTACGTTTTTTGTAACACTGGGCTAGTTTAATTACTTTCATAGTATATTGCATTATATTGGGGAATCAAGAAGGCGCTGGGGCACTAGTATGCATTAGAAACAGAAGATGCAATTGACAGCACAGGGAAGGTAGGGAATGAAGGGCAAGTATCAGAGTGTTGGAAGAGGAAGAAGGGAGGCATTTGCATGAATGAGAATGTGGCACCCCTGACCCGGTCAGGCACCACTGAGTACTGCACCCATGCTGGGACAGTACTTCCAGGTAATTCTAAAGGCCAGAATGAGGTGTGTACACACAGACACATAGCAACCAGGTCTCCCACACCTTTAGAGCGGACCCTTGGGTAGTCTCCAGAGGGGGGCTAGCCTTCAATTCTTTTCAGGAGGTGTAGCAGAGAGTCTGGGAGCTATAGTGCAGAGGCTGTCAGGAAAGGAGTGGATCGAGCCAGTCTGGTAGTGGTGAGCGGCGGATGCTAAGGAATACGCGTGCGGCCACTAGTCAGACCCTGCGCGGTGTAGTGACAGTTAGTGGGGGAGAACGGTCATCGAGTGAGGACACTGAAAAGGTGCCCTGATGACTAGGCACGTACGGGGAACAGGTCCCTAGAGTAGACTCAAGTTTAACTATCTGCTAAACCTGCCGGTGAGGGGAACTACAAGTACCTTACCAACCACACAGAGTCTGAGCCTCAGCAGCAACACAGGGACCCATAAGGAGACAGAGCGAGAAGCCATCTCACCTGATCCACGCTGCCGGCAAACGGACCAAAAAAGGCGAAAAGGCAGTAGCGACTCCCTGGATAGACCCCACGGTAATTCAGGTCAGGGGGGTATACGAAAACAGAAGTGCTAGGAAGGCGAGCTAAGTGTCACCCTCAGACTGGCATGAAGGATACCTGGTTTCACCTGGTTTATTGAAACATCGCCTGGGTCATCTCACAGCAACATCAAAGTGAGTAAAAAGCATTTGAAAGACTTTTGGACTGAGCCTGAGTTATTCCTGACCCACTATCTTACACACACCCGAGTCCCAGGGGCCAGCCTCACTCATGGGAGGCCACACCATCCGACTGCAGACCCCATCAGCCCCAGACGCTCGTTAAATTTGCTGTGGCGGTCACCCATATCCCTGACCGCAAGCCGTGAGTGGCGTCACGACACATATATACAAAACCGACATACCTGTTGCCATATACAGAAGAAGACCCTGTGACGTCCCAGAAGCTGAAGCGACATCCCTGGGGTGACACAAGAAGAAGCAGTGAACAGCACTGGTGTGGAGGGGTAAGTACTGAAGCACTTGAGAGGCAAGAAAGGAGGTACTATCTTGCCTGCCATGGTGAGTACAAGTCAAATAACCAAGAAAATCAACTTTATTATTCATGAAAGTCGAAATTGATGTGCACTCACTGCGCATTTGGAAGAAGTGAGAAGTTAAATTGCTGTCATACTTGCCTGGGAAGAGGAAGGGCTGCCATTGCTTGTGCCTGTTAGCCTGATTGTCCCCAGGGGTATTGACACAGACAGTCTCTGAAGAACAGCAGCAGTAGTCGGAGTCATAGATGCATCTGGTATGGATGGATGGATGCGGTAGCAGTGGCTGAAGAGAATACTTGCAGCAGGTACCATAGCAGGCAGCCGGGGTGGATACTTGCAGCCGTGGATATCATAGTAGCCAGCTGGCTTGAATGATTGCAGCAGTAGACTGGCAATGCACTGAAATGCAGATACGAATCAACAGCAGAATACAGCACAATGACAGCAGCAACACAATGGGACCTGAGAACTAGCAACGTTAGGAACTCATTGCCCAGGCACCTATCTAAAATGGAAGGTGCCTTAAATACCTGAAGGCTCTCAGCTAACCTGGGAGGCATATCTGGGTCAGGGAGCACTGGTCCTTTAAAAAAAAGGGTGTTGCCACGCGCGCACCCTATGGGCATTCCCAGGAGGCCTGTGTGATGCGTGCAGGCCCCGGAAGACATCAGCATTAACCGCAGATGGGCAGTCATGGCACAACGGCCGGGGGAGGTGGGCAGCACAGAGCGGGTACGGCGGTATCGGCGTTACACTGATATATAGAATAAAGATAAAACTTTTTTTAGTGAGTGCCATATCAGTTTCTAATTTTATGGATATTATTTGGTGGACTGCACTTTGGATTATCTGATATTGAGTACCACCGAATTGAATTAAATCCATTGCAGTATCCAAGATGTATAAGATTGGAGCTAAAATGTAGTGCTGGTCATTTCAGCATGTCTTACTGTCTCAGTATCAACTTGGTCTGGCAGGTGTCAGCAGAGACATTAGAGATGCTCTGCCTTTGATACAGGGAGCTCCAATAATGCTAACCTGGAGGAAATCACATGCCTTTTGACATGAATTGGTGACTATATGTGTTGAGTATTTCTGGACAAAGCTTTTTCATGTAGGTAAAAAATGACAAATTTTCTAGTGGAAGCAGCTTCAGGAAGTGCTCCTTTGAGGAGCTTGAGGAGGAGTTATTAGCTTCTTGAAGCAATTTTTAAGTGTTTTTCAGGCATTTTTTAAGAGATTTTTCCTGAAGCAGTTTTTGCAGCCTTCTGATCGGACAATGCTTAGTCTGAAGCATTTAACATCAAGCAACACATCAAAGAAGAGAGCTGGACTTTTTGTTTTCCCACCAGTTGTTTTTTAAAACCTGAAATAGCAGGAAAATGCTCATAAGACATAAAGGGACTCTGTCAGCACAAAATGATTGTTTCTACCAAACAGAGGTGGTCGGTGCATCATGGAGGGAACAAACATTTAAATACACCTTCCCACCAGCTTGTTTTCTATCCATATCCGCCCTTTTGAAGTTGACCCTCTTTATAAGACAACTCAAAAAGCTTAGTGGGCACATACCCTTAAGGGGGCTTGTTTGTGCGTCACGGGCAAGTCGCTGCCCGTGGCGCACAATATCATTAGTCCCCGTGACACGGACTTACCTGCCTAGCGACGTCTTTGTGGTCGGCGAACCGCCTCCTTTCTAATGGGGCGGTTCGTGCGGCGTCACAGCGACGTCACACGGCAGAAGGTGACGCCCACCTCGTTGCCGGAGGAAGCAGGTAAGGTGTTGTTCGTCATTCCTGGGGTGTCACACGCAGCGGCGGACTGGAGTACCTGGGGCCCACCAGGAAAAATCAATCTTGGGGCCCACCAGCACCATGCAGTTACCGTACTGTATATAGCAGGGGTGGGATTGAAATGTTTAACAGGTTCTCTGTAAACACCGCCCATTTGAAAACCACACCCATTCTGTAGCCACACCCATTTTCACGCAATTTCCTCAACCAAAAAATACAAGTAATTTAAAGTAAAATCTCCTTCCCCTTCCTCTCCTGTCGAGCACCAGTTATTCCAGTCACTGTCAGTATTATTGTATTAAATGATTTTTCTATAGTTTTTAAAATTATTACTAAAGGAGCCTTGCTAAAATTGGAATGGACAACCTTCCCCATACAGATCTCATTCCATTATGGCCTCTTTCCCCTGCAGATCCCATCCCATTATGGCCTCTTTCCCCTGCAGATACCATCCCATTATGGCTCTTTTCCCCTGCAGATCTCATCCCATTATGGCCTCTTTCCCCTGCAGATCCCATCCCATTATGGCCTCTTTCCCCCTGCAGATCCCATCCCATTATGGCCTCTTTCCCCTGCAGATCCCATCCCATTATGGCCTCTTTCCCCAGCAGATCACATCCCATGTGCTCCTTTTCCCATATAGCTCCCATCTTATGTGGCCCCTCTCCCCATATAGCTGCCATCTTAATGCGGCTCCTCTCCCCATATAGCCACATATAGCTGCCATCTTAATGCGGCCCCTCTCCTCATATAGCCACATATAGCTGCCATCTTAATGTGGCCCCTCTCCCCATATAGCCACATATAGCTGCCATCTTAATGTGGCCCCTCTCCCCATATAGCCACATATAGCTGCCATCTTCATGTGGCCCCTCTCCCCATATAGCCACATATAGCTCCCATCTTATGTGGCCTTTCCCCATATAGCCACATATAGCTGCCATCTTAATGTGGCCCCTCTCCCCATATAGCCACATATAGCTCCCATCTTATATGGCCTCTCCCCATATAGCCACACATAGCTGCCATCTAAATGTGGCCCCTCTCCCCATATAGCCACATATAGTTGCCATCTTAATGTGGCCCCTCTCCCCATATAGCCACATATAGCTGCCATCTTAATGTGGCCCCTCTCACCATATAGCCACATATAGCTGCCATCTTATGTGGCCCCTCTCCCTGCATCTTCAGCTCACTGAGCACTTACCTGCTACAAGCACCGGTGGCCTCTCCTCTGTCTTCCGTCCTCCGTGGCTCTCTGCACACTAAGGGTATGTGCGCACTAGGTGTTTTTTTTCACACTGCGTTTTTGGCTGCGTTTTTGCTCACTGCTTTTTTATGTGTTTTTTTTATCAGTGAACAATGCCATTAAAGATTATTGAAAAAAAAGGTCTGATTTCCTTCTTCAATATGTTCTTCATTCTCCACTAGTGTATGCAGGAGAGCAGACAGCAGCTGCAGAACCACAAGGCTCAGCATGCTCCATCCAGGACTGTATGCAGGAGTTTTTTGCCCTCCAAAAAAATGACGTGGGCTTTGCCATATTTTTGTATGCTAGCCAGGTACAGCAGGCAGCTATGGGCTGCCCCAAACCCCAAGCTGCCTATTTGTACTCTGCTGGGAACCAAAAATATAGAGAAGCCCTTTTTTTTTTTTTATTTCATGAATTTCATGAAATAATTAAAAAAAAAAATGACGTGAGCTTCGCCCAATTTTTGAGTCCAGCCAGGTACAACTAGGCGGCTGGGGATTGGAATCCGCAGTGCAGGGTGCCCAAGCTTTCTGGGCACCCCCTCTGTGAATTGCAGTCCGCAGCCACACCAGAAAATGGCGCTTATAGAAGCACCATCTTCTGGCGCTATATCCAACTCTTCCAGCTGCCCTAATGTCGGGTGGCTCGCTGGGAAATAATGGGGTTAGGGCTAGCTGTATATTATCAAGTGGCCCTAAGCCCAAAATTCATGATGTCACGCCAATATTAGACATGGCCACCATGAATTTCTAGTAAAGATAAAAAAAAACACAACACACAGAAAAATATTTTTATTAGAAATAAAATACAACACAATTAGTGACTCCATCTTTATTGAAATAAAGAACCCCCCTCCTCCGCAGTAATCCTGGGTCAGGGGTCCCGCGCCGTCCAATCCGGATCCAATATCTTCTGATCGGTTTGCTGTAAAAAGGCTGTAATGGGATGGGAGCTGTAGGGGAAAGAGGCCATAATGGGAGGGGATCTGCTGGGGAAAGAGGCCATAATGGGATGGAATCTGCAGGGGAAAGAGATAACATGAGATGGGATCTGTAGGGGGAAAGGAGCCACATGGGATGGGTTCTGCATGTAAAAGAGACCACATGGGATGGGATCTGTAAGGGTAAAGGAGCCACATGGGATGGGATCTGCACTGGAAAAGCAGCCACATGCGATGAGATCTGTATGGGGAAGGTCATCCATTCCAATTTTAGCAGCTCCTTTAGTAATAATTTTTAAAAATTGTAGAAAAAACGTTTAATACAATATGACTGACAGTAACGGGAACAACTGGTACTGGACAGGAGAGTGAATGTATAGACGGGTAAGAAGGGGAAAGAGATTTTACTTTAAATTGTATTTTTTGGTTGAGGAAAGTGCATGCAAATGGGTGTGGCTAGCAAAATGGGTGTGGTTACAGAATATGTGTGGTTTTGAAATGGGCGGGGTTTACAGATAACCTGATGTTAAAAATTTGAATCCCACCCCTACCCGTATTCTAAAAGTCCAGCATTGACTTCAAAGTTAAAGTGAACGTGCTGCCAGAGTGCGGGTTGTGGATATGCCCTGCACTTTGGTAGTGACTTTCGCTTTCAGTGTATGTGCACACCTTCGGGACACACTGCGTCCTGGATGCAGCATGTCCTTTCCTGCAGGGGCACGAGTGTCCTCCACAGAAGACCACAGCTGCCTGTGCAAATGATCAGGCTTAAGGGCGCTGTAGTCTTTCAGTCTGTTCTCCCTGAGGAGAACACTTGCTTCTGCGCAGCATAAATAGACATGCTGTAACTCTGAGAGCTGCGCTGTTTGTTAGTGTAGCGCCCCTGAACCCATCAGGGCACTACAAAGTACTGAATCTGTGTCGCCCAGGGATATGGGGTACTCTGTCCCGGGTGGTGTATGTCTGGGGAATGTCACTCTGGTGGCCGTTGCCCGGTTCCGGGCCCTGGGCCCTTTTTGTAAAGGGGGTATATTTACAGGGGATTGTAATGTTCACATGTGACACCACTTGCGGTATTGCGGCTATGTGTATGGAGCCGCCGCTGCACAATGTCCACCGCTAGGGCTGGTGTCAATGGCAGCCTGGATGGTAGGCCCTCCGCAGGCAGGGTTGGGTCCCAAAGGGGAAGTGTTGTGACAGATGCTGGAAGAAGGGAGTCCACACAAAAGTTCAGTGCATCTGGTTTTACTCACTGTCCGGAGATGGTAACTGGTTACCCGAGGCCGGCTGGTTTCACCTCTAGGTTCCCTTGTACCCAGTGCCAGTTAGTAATTTGGTGCCTTCTTCCCTTGCACTTGTCTCTGGTTAGTGGGTTCCCGTGGCTTAGAGCAACTGGGGGTCCCCGTCTGGTGGTGTTGTTCCACTGCTGTTCACCTGAAGGTAGTGTGAACCCTGTGGGGTTGGAGTCTATGGTCCTGTCCCCGGTTCTCCCTTTGCTACTGAGTCTTCGGATTCTTAGGGTCAGCGAGGTTCTTAATGGTCCCCTTGCTGTGCAGGCGTTAACAAGCCTGCCTGGAGCTTTTGCTTGTCCTAGGGTCCTGTACCCAACGGTACGTAGTTCAGGGAGTACTCCACCGTACTCCACCGGCAACCACTCTCCTGAGCACCAGGTTACTGCTCACTACAGGACAGTATATCTCCACACCTTCCTTCCTTCACCTTCAATCTCTTACTACTGTCTCCTCTCTCTGTCCACAGTCCGCCTCTCCCACCTGGTGGACTGGACTGGCTCCACCTCTAGATGGCCATCAATTGGTCCGACCCTAGCTGGGTACCATTGTATGGGGAACTGTTGGGGAAAAAATGGGATTGTTTTAGTGTTTGTATGGTACCGGCACTGGGTTTCCGGGTTCCTAAGGGGGTAGGCTCTGCATCCCAGTGAGGTTGCAGAACCTTGTAGCTCCCTGATGGCTTCAGGGGCGCTACACATCCTGTCAAAGATGCCGGGCCTACCCCCAGGGACCTGGAAGACCAGTGGCGGTAACATCAAAACACATAAACATCCCCAGTTTCCCTCTCCCAATCATTGGTGACTGACTAATTTGGGACCCAATGGATGGACACCCAGGGGTGGAGCCGATCCAGTCCACTTGACGACAACCAGGGGGGAGGAGTAAGACAGAAGGAAAATCTGTAGTGATGGTTGTAGGAGATGGACGTGTCTTCAGATGGGGTCGTGTAGCAGTGACCTAGCTGGTGAAGGAGAGTGGTTGCCAGGGAGGGTATTACCAGGTACCCCTGGAACCAGAGCACCGAAAGGGCGCAGGCCCTAGGTCAGGCGAACGTTTCAGGCTACTTGACAAATACCTACACAGTGAGTGGACCATCCAGGACCTCACTGACCCAAGAATCCGGGGGCACCATCAGTAACGAGAGAACCAGGGACCGGAACAGACCACCGACCCTACAGGGTTCACACTGCCCGCCGTAACGACCAGAGACTGAACGACAAATAGGAGGGGACCCCCAGGTTCCACCAACCAGTGAGAAGTGCAGGGGAAAGAAGCCACCAGGTTACCACACCGGCACTGGGACGAAAGGGACCAGAGGTCAACACAAGCCATCCTCAGTGAACCAGCATTACCACCGCTGTGAGTAAACACGAGTTGCAATGCATCCCCATCGTGTGGTTTCCCTTCTTTCCGCGCCGAACTCCATCATCCACCCCCTGGGGCTCGGCCCTACTTGCGGAAGGCCTAACATCCAGGCTGCCATCACCATCAACCCCAGAGGCAAAAGACTGTGCAGCGGCGGCTCCATCTACCTAGTCACAACCCGCAAGTGGCGTCAAAACATAAACTCTCTACTCTTCCCTGTATATAACCCCTTTTCAAGTGACCCCCAGGGTCACGGAACTGGGCATTGGCCATCAAACACCCGTGACACAGAATCCCCGTACATATACGGTCCGGGACCGAGTACCCCATAGCCCTGGGGCGGCTCATTAGTTTATGCTGTGGCGAAAAGAAGCGTAGTCTGCATGGAATTTCAATAAATCCCATCTACTGTTCTTCTACTGAACAATTCAGCGTTTTGGATACAGTAAAAACACACTGCATCCAAAATGCTGCTATTAATGATCGTGGATATGTGCCGCCCCCACGTCACCAGCCGGGCTGCCCGGATCCAGATCCGCGGTGGCTCGAGAGGCGTCCGGACCCGGGGGTCGCGCGGCCACTCAAATTAAGGGGGTATTTACAGGGGATGGTGTATCTAAAGTTCGTGACACCACCCGTGGTGTGTGGTAAGGTGGAGTACCACCGCTACAGCTGGGAGTACCCGATGGTGATGGAGTGGGCAGTCAGGTGTTTAACCCCTCAACGGGTAGGGGCAATGCCCCGGGACTCGGTGATGGTGGTGGGATGTACCGTTGGGGAGATAGGGGTCACTTGCGTACTCACTCAGTCCATAAAGCTGACACCGACAACTTAGCAAACCAAAGTTCTGGACACCGCTGCTGCTTGGGGGGAAGCACGTCTGGGTTCCGTTTCTGCTGGTGTTGCCTGATGATCTGTGACCTTTCCCTTGGCACCTTGTTTTCTTCTAGTTGGCCCCTATAGCTTGAAACTAGTCGGGTCCCGCTCCCTAGTGTAGCTAACTGAAGGAACTTGCTCTCAGGGTTCACGCTTGGGAATTTCTGGACCGTTTTAGTGGAAAGTCCTATCCTCCTTGTTGCGCTAGTACCCCGATTTTGGAGCAAAAGGAGAGCGGATCTTGAAGGCTCCATTCTCGTCGAATAAATTGTCAAGTTGCCTGAAGCTACTCCCTGACCTAGGGTCCACGTACCCCATCGTGCCCTGGTCCCAGCCCGGTGATGGTACAAGGCCGCCGGCTGTCCTCCATAACAATACCGTGCCCCTTGTCACGATCCCCTGCAACCGGGGGTCCAGCTCCTACCAGGCCCAGACCAACGTCTGCTACCTAGTACTTTCAAGGAGCGCAGCTCCAGTCCTGACCTCCTCTCTCCTTCACTTCCAACACTCCACTGGCCTACTCCTGACACTCCTGACCTCCCCTTAACTAACCCCCCAAGTAGGCGACCCTATTCCACTCAGGCCGTCCACTGGTGTGTCTGGTGGGTGTGGTGCAGAGTGTTCCTAGGATTTTGATTAGCTGGTTTTGGCAACACCATAGGTTAGGGACCCGTAACCAAGGATGAGGTGGATATTGCACAGAAGGGCAGATTTCACAATACCCTGTGATGACCTGATAGGCCAGGGCGTCACAGATACATAACCTAAAAGTGTGGGCCACGGCTGTGACATGCACTTCGCCTGCACTTTGAAAGTGACAGTGATTGCCAGAATGTAACATTCCCAGGCCCGGCATACAAATAAAATTATGTGAAGCACCTGTGGGTTCAAGGTACTCACTACACATCTACATAAATTCCTTGAGAGGTCTGGTTTCTAAAATGGAGTCAATTGTGGGAGGTTTCCACTGTTTAGGCACATCATGGTCTCTCCAAACACGACATGGAGTCCGCTAATGTCGCGGGCGGAGGAGGGGACGCTGCGCTCTCCCACTGCTCGGGTCCGGCTGCCGCTGCTGCTGCGGCCTGCTGCTGCTCGGTGGCTCGAGCGATGGGCCGGATCCCGGGGACTCGAGCGGCGCTCCTCGCCCGTGAGTGAAAAGGGATTGGTTTTTGGGATTGTTTATTGTCCGTGACGCCACCCACGGTTGTGGTGATTGTGTTGACACCACCGCTGCTCTGTATGGGGATCCCGGGAGCGGTGACAGGGAGCAGCAAAGTTGTTGGTTCTCCCCTCCGTGGGTAGGGGGTAGTTGTCCCGGGGCCCAGTGATGAGGTGGGTGATGAGGGATGGTGGGGCCGGTGCAGGGCTTGACGGGGTGCAGGGACGCGGGGGCAGCGCTGTGCCTCACGGCACTGTGGTACTCACTCAGCCCGAGACGGCGACACAGTTCTCGGCAAAACACACGGCTGGAAAGACGGTTCCCACGGACGGCTGCAGTTGCCTTTCCCCAGTAGTTGACGGTGACGATCCCTTTTCCTGCACCTGAGATGATGATGGTAGCGATGGGTTCCCACCGGTAACCCGCTCCCCGACTTGGTTATGGGCCGGAGGAGCCCTACTTTGCCCGAAGGCGCTGGCCCTGAGAAACTGGTGCCTTGGCGGTGGCGGTGTCTCTCTCTAACGGTTGGACTGTTGCCTTCAATCGGGACTTGGTTGTTGGGAGACCCAGAGGTCCCCTTCACTGACGGATTTGGCAAATTCACGGCAACTCCTAGCCTTGCCGGGATCCGAAAGGCCCCTGCCAATGGTGCTGACTGCTCTTCGTATACCGCTCCGGTACCGCCGGGCCACCACCCGTCCACGGTCCTTTCGGCAACCTCCAAGCAGCCTCTCCTGCAGACAGTCACCACCGTCTGCTAACTTTGCTGTTCTCAGTCCGGGGCACACACCCGGACCAACTTCAGGCTTTCAACTGTCACTTTCCCTTCCACCTTAACTCCTCTCTCTTGCTCCTCTACCACTTTCCTCTTAACTCTCACTGTCCTCCTCTACCACTTCCTTCTACTTCACTCCCTAGACTGAACTGCCTGGTTTTCCCCGCCTCCAGGGCTGTGAACTCCTCGGTGGGCGGAGCCAACCGCCTGGCCCACCCCCTGGTGTGGACATCAGCCCCTGGAGGAAGGCAACAAGGATTTTTGTGTAGCTTTGGTGTACCTATCTGGGGTGTAGGGTGTGGTGGTGTCATGACCTGTGACCCCTGGCTTGCCCAGGGCGTCACATTCCCCCTTAGCAAAATGCAGACCGTCCGCGGGCTGCCCGTCCAACACCGGTTTTATTTTCTGAAAAGATATAAAAACATGACATACAAATAAAATAACTTCATCCCACATCGGGAGGTTCATTTCTTAACGTTACTAACATTTTAAACGGTTGCGGCTGCCGCTCTCTCCCACCCAAGTAACCTGGCCCTGATGCTGCCCCAAAAACCCAGGCAGCACCCCTTGACCCCAGTCCTGAACCAGTTACCCGAGCGGGATCTGTCCTTCCCCTCCAGAGGGTAGCCACCGGTTCCTGTGGTGGCTGGGCCCCAGCCTGCTCCACTGCGGGCCCTCCCTCCAACCTGCCTCTCCGGAGGCGGTGACGGTAGCTGCAACAAAAGATTTTATTTACAAGCCACTAAAGTTTGTGGTTGCCCTGCAAGTTCTCGGGCTTGTCCATAGAAGTTTCTATGCAGCTAGATGGTCCACGGGGACAACGGTGCCGGCAACGACCGGTTTCAATCACATGACTAATCAGGTTACTGTTCGGTAATTATTCTCATTTTCTTTAAAAATTTTCAATTTCAAAACACACATACTTTCTCCCCCCCCCCAGTGGGGCAGAGGGAACAATCAGTTCCTCCTCCCTGCTATCGTGTGGGGCAGGCTGAGCAGGCAGGGGAGCTGGGCGCAGGTTCATCCCTGGGCACTGGCACTAGTTCTGGCTCACGGTTGACCGCCTCCATCACTTCTTCATCCACAGGTTGTGGGAACAGTATCACTGGAAGAATCACTGCGCCGTTCTGTGTAGGCCAATCTGCTGGGAAGTCACCCATTACAGTGTGGATCACCTCTTTTGCCTTCTCTGCTGGTGGAGGAACCGGTACTTCAGGCATTGCCCTCAATGCTGGTGGGCACCTTTTCAGATGGTCCCGAGAAACCGTGGCCAAAGTGCCCCCTTGGTCACGACTGATCTGGTAGGCCTTCCCATCCTCCCATCCTGTGGGCTGTATGATGTATATGGTTTGTTCCCATTGATCATCCAGCTTGTGGGTCTTCCTTTTCCGCTTTAACACCACATCTCCCGGCTGGAAAGGGCCTGCAGACGCCATCTGATTGAAGCGCCGCTCCTGTTGTTTTCAACTCCGACTTAAATTCTTCTCCACATACTCCTGAATCTGTCGGTACTGCACCCTCCGCCGGGTGTCCCATTGAGCCGTCGAGGGGAGTGTCTCTGGGGCTTCCAGTCCCATTTCCAGGTCCACCGGCAGTCGGCCGGGCTGAGCCCTCATCAGATATGCTGGGGTGCACTTCGTTGAGCTAGACGGGATATTGTTGTACATATCGACCAAGTCAGGCAGCTTCTCCGGCCACAGGTTCCGCTCTTCCAGCGGCAACGTCTTGAGGAGGCCAAGGACCAAATGGTTCATCTTCTCACACATACCGTTGGTCTGGGCATGGTAAGGCGTGGTCCGGATCTTCTTGCAGCCGTACAGCTGACAGAACTCATGGAACACCTCCGCTTCAAAGGCTGGGCCTTGGTCGGTAAGCACCTTCTCAGGGTATCCATGGGGTCGACAGAAGTAAGCTTTGAACGCTCTAGCGGCGGTACGGCCGGTTAGATCTTTGACCGGGACAACCACCATGAACCGGGAGTAATGATCTACTATGGTCAGAGCGTAAGTGTACCCACTTCGGCTGGGGGTGACCTTTACATGGTCCAAGGCGACCAGCTCCAGCGGTTGATGTGTAATGATCGGGCGTAGGGGCGCCTTCTTGCTAGCTTCATCCTTCCTCCTCAACGTACAAGGACCGCACTCTCGACACCAGGCCTCCACAGACTCCCGCATCCCACTCCAATAGAACCGCTCCCTCAACAGCATCTCCAGCTTCTTCCATCCGAAGTGTCCGGCACCATCATGGTACGCCTGCAGAACAGTGGGTACATCAGCTTGGGGAATAACCAACTGGCGGATCTTCTCATGAGTCTTCGGGTTGATCAGCTCACGGTACAACTTCCCTTGATGTAGATACAGCCGGGTAAGTTCCTTCCACAAGCCTTGGGCTTCAGCTGGGGCGGCAGGGTCCATCCCAGCAGCGCCTTGCTCCACCAGGGTCTTGACTAGGCGGACAGCGGGCGCCTGATTTTGAGCTTCCTGCCACTCCTGACTGGGCAGCGGATCCAGGTTCACCCGTTGTTGGTGGACATGTACCTTCTCAGTTGGTGGCTGGTGAAATGCAGGCAACTCGATCTCTTCGAGGTCATCATCCTCGCACCCTCCTTCTGACAAGTGGGGCATCCGAGAGAGTGCATCAGCATTAATGTTGACACGACCGGCCCTGTATTTGATTGTGAAGTCATAGTTGGCTAGTCTGGCCACCCACCGCTGCTCCAACGCGCCCAACTTAGCCGTATCCAGGTGAGTCAACGGATTGTTATCCGTGAAAGCGGTGAATTTTGCTGCGGCTAAGTAGTGGCGGAACCGCTCGGTGATAGCCCATACCAGTGCCAGGAGCTCGAGCTTGAAGGAGCTGTAGTTCTCAGGGTTCCTTTCAGTCGGCCGGAGTTTTCGGCTAGCATAGGCAATCACCTTCTCCTTTCCATCCTGGACCTGGGACAGGACTGCCCCCAAACCCACATTGCTGGCGTCTGTGTAGAGGATGAATGGACAGCCGTAGTCAGGGTACGCTAGAACCTCTTCTCCAGTCAAGCCCGCTTTCAGCTGGCGGAAGGATTCCTCATGCCTGTCCTCCCACACCAGTGGGGCTCCGATGGGTCTACCACCTTTGGTCTGTCCCACGAGGAGGTCTTGCATGGGGGCAGCCATCTTCGTGTACCCCTTGATGAAGCGTCGGTAGTACCCCACCAGACCCAAAAACTGCCTTACTTCCCTCACGGTGGTTGGTCTTGGCCAGTCCTGGATGGCAGTGATCTTCTCAGGGTCGGGGGCGACACCTTCCGCACTCACCACATGCCCCAGGTACTGCACTCTGGGTTTCAGCAGGTGACACTTAGAGGGCTTCAACTTCATCCCGTATTTGGCAAGGGACGCGAACACCTCGGCTAGGTGCTCCAGATGGGCTTCATACGTCTGAGAGTACACGATCACATCATCCAGGTATAACAGGACGGTCTCAAAGTTCAGATGTCCCAGACAGCACTCCATCAGCCGTTGGAAGGTTCCAGGGGCATTGCACAGCCCAAACGGCATACTATTGAATTCACAGAGCCCAATTGGGGTGGTGAAGGCGGTTTTCTCCCGGTCCTCTGGGGCCACTGCCACTTGCCAGTACCCACTGGTGAGGTCAAGGGTAAAGAAGTAATTTGCGGTTCTCAGTGCGGCCAAAGACTCTTCAATACGGGGCAGTGGGTAGGCATCTTTATGCGTTATCTGATTAATCTTCCGGTAGTCCACACACATCCGCATGGTGCCATCCTTCTTCTTGACCAGTACCAATGGAGCGGCCCAGGGACTACAGCTGTCCCGAATAACCCCTGCCTCTTTCATGTTCCTCAACATATCTTTGGCACATTGGTAATGCGCAGGGGGAATAGGCCTGTACCTCTCTTTGATAGGGGGGTGCTCACCGGTGGGGATGTGGTGTTGGACCCCTTTGATCTGCCCAAAGTCTAGTGGATGTTTGCTGAAAACTTGCTCATACTCCCGCACCACCCTGTATACCCCTGCTTTGTGATGTGTAGGGGTATCGTTAGTGCCCACGTGTAGCTGTTGGTGCCACTCATTTACCTCCCCTTGGGGCGGGGGAGTGCTGGTAGTAGGTGGGGAAACTGGGGGAGTGGCCTCGTGGATGGTGTGGGGATCCAGGGTGAGCAGCTTGGCAAGGGTGGCATACCGGGGAAGCCTGACTTCTTCCTCCCCACAGTTCAGTACCCTCACGGGCACTCTCCCCTTCTTCACGTCTACCATTCCTCGGGCTGCCATTACAGTGGGCCAGTGCTCGGAGGGCATGGGCTCCATCATGGCAGGGTAGTCACGCCCCTGAGGCCCTACTGCTGCCCTACACCAAATCATCATCTCACTCCTAGGGGGCACAATCAACGGAGCAACATCCATCACTCTCACTCCACCAATCTCTCCTCCTGTTGAGTTTACATGCTGGCGGTACATCAAGGCTTGGATCTCACGCTGCACAGCTCTCTGTCGGCTCCCCGCCGCCGTGGCAGCCAGCTGTTGCAGTAGGGCCAGCACATCACCCATACAGTGCTCCATCACATTGGTTCCTAGCACTATCTTCGGGTTATGATCACTGGGTTCATTCATGATCACAATCATACCCTGGTGTTGCAGTTCAGCTTGCCCCACTGTCATTGCCACCTGTTTATACCCCACTTGGGTCAATGGGAGTCCATTAGCAGCAATCAGTGTTATACTAGTATCTGGGGGTGCCAGCTCGTCTATCCCCCAATACCGCTGGTACAATGTGTATGGTATGGTGGTTACCTGTGATCCAGTGTCCAAGAGAGCCATCACCGGTATGCCATCCACAGCCACGGGGATGATGGGCCGGGCCCCGATATACCGGTCCCGCCAGTCTGGGGGGCCACGGGGTTCTACTCCTGAGGATTGGCCCGGGGCCCCAGGGGTTGCTCGTTTAACGGGCACTGTCGGAAGTAATGGCCAGGCTTACTGCACTTGTAACAGGTTGGAGGTCTGTTCCGCGAGTTGTTAGCACTTCTCTGCTGCATCCAGGGAACATCCTCAGGGCTGTCGGCGAGCTGTATCTTTGCTGGAGGCTGGGATCTGGTCAAAGGTTGGAGTGCAGCGAGGATCTTGGCGAGGTCTCCGTCCATGCGGCGGACCTGGGCTGCCAGTTCTTCCATCGTGCTGCTTGGGGCTCTAGGTATTGAAGAGGTTGGTAGGGCAGGGGCCACCACGACAGGGGCCGTCTCAATGGGCCACGGGGCTGGCTCCAAGATTTCTGAAGCAGGGGGTTGCAGTGCTTTAATGGCCCGTTCCTTTAACACAGCAAAGTCCACATCAGGGTGTTCCAGGGCCCACAGCCGGAGTTGTTTGCGATCCTCAGGGGACCTCATCCCCTGCACAAATTGCTCTACTAACATCTTGTTGCTGTCTGCCTCATTGATAGTGTCCACCCGCTTTAGTGTGCGGAGGGCGGTTTGCAGACGTAAAGCATAGTCCCGAATGCTATCCACAGACTGTTGCCGGCACTGGTAAAACTGCATCCTCAGCTCAGCTTCGGTACGGGTCTCAAAGGCAGTCTGTAGCTTCTCAAAGATGGTGGCTACAGAGAACCGGTCCTCCTCGGCCCAGGTCTCCGCCTCCTGCTCAGCCGCGCCGGTTAGCTGGCCCAGCACTACCGCTGCCCGTTGCTTATCAGTCAGGGGGTACAATTCCAGAAGCGGATTAAGCTTTTTCCGGAAGACCTGTAAAGCATCAGGTTTCCCGTCATACTGCGGTAGCCAGGTAGCTCCAGGCACATAGGGCAAGGAGAACGGCATCACCTGAGTGAGAGCGGGGACCGCGGCACCTCCTGCCAACACGGCCGGGACCTGGGCAGGCACATTCCCATCCACGGGTGCCACTGCGGCTGCGACCACCGCTCCTCCAGCGGCTCCGTCGGGCGCAGACATCTTGTTTCCGTCCCCTTTAGCCTCTTTCCGGCCCCCCCTCTATTGGGGCGGGGTTTTGGCCTTCGCGCCTCCACTACTCGAGAAGACGCTCGAGCGGGAACTTTTCGCGCCAAAGATGGCGGCTTCCGAAATTTTCCGGCCGGACACCTCCGGCGGTCACAAGGCGCACCTCTACCCAACGGCAGAGCGGTAAGATCCTGTTCGTGACGCCAAGTTGTCGCGGGCAGAGAAGGGGACGCTGCGCTCTCCCACTGCTCGGGTCCGGCTGCCGCTGCTGCTGCGGCCTGCTGCTGCTCGGTGGCTCGAGCGATGGGCCGGATCCCGGGGACTCGAGCGGCGCTCCTCGCCCGTGAGTGAAAAGGGATTGGTTTTTGGGATTGTTTATTGTCCGTGACGCCACCCACAGTTGTGGTGATTGTGTTGACACCACCGCTGCTCTGTATGGGGATCCCGGGAGCGGTGACAGTGAGCAGCAAAGTTGTTGGTTCTTCCCTCCGTGGGTAGGGGGTAGTTGTCCCGGGGCCCAGTGATGAGGTGGGTGATGAGGGATGGTGGGGCCGGTGCAGGGCTTGACGGGGTGCAGGGACGCGGGGGCAGCGCTGTGCCTCACGGCACTGTGGTACTCACTCAGCCCAAGACGGCGAAACAGTTCTCGGCAAATCACACGGCTGGAAAGACGGTTCCCACGGACGGCTGCAGTTGCCTTTCCCCAGTAGTTGACGGTGACGGTCCCTTTTCCTGCACCTGAGATGATGATGGTAGCGATGGGTTCCCACCAGTAACCCGCTCCCCGACTTGGTTATGGGCCGGAGGAGCCCTACTTTGCCCGAAGGCGCTGGCCCTGAGAAACTGGTGCCTTGGCGGTGGCGGTGTCTCTCTCTAACGGTTGGACTGTTGCCTTCAATCGGGACTTGGTTGTTGGGAGACCCAGAGGTCCCCTTCACTGACGGATTTGGCAAATTCACGGCGACTCCTAGCCTTGCCGGGATCCGAAAGGCCCCTGCCAATGGTGCTGACTGCTCTTCGTATACCGCTCCGGTACCGCCGGGCCACCACCCGTCCACGGTCCTTTCGGCAACCTCCAAGCAGCCTCTCCTGCAGACAGTCACCGCCGTCTGCTAACCTTGCTGTTCTCAGTCCGGGGCACACACCCGGACCAACATCAGGCTTTCAACTGTCACTTTCCCTTCCACCTTAACTCCTCTCTCTTGCTCCTCTACCACTTTCCTCTTAACTCTCACTGTCCTCCTCTACCACTTCCTTCTACTTCACTCCCTAGACTGAACTGCCTGGTTTTCCCCGCCTCCAGGGCTGTGAACTCCTCGGTGGGCGGAGCCAACCGCCTGGCCCACCCCCTGGTGTGGACATCAGCCCCTGGAGGAAGGCAACAAGGATTTTTGTGTAGCTTTGGTGTACCTATCTGGGGTGTAGGGTGTGGTGGTGTCATGACCTGTGACCCCTGGCTTGCCCATGGCGTCACACTAACGAATCCAGACAATTTTGTGTTGAAAAAGTCAAAGGCTATATGCGCATGCTGGAGTTTTAACTGCACCCAAACTGTAACCAAAACTGCACTTTGTCAGGCCTGCAACACACATCCGTAGAAAACGTGCGTGTTTGGTCCGTTTCCATATATACCGGAGACACGGCCAAACGTGCACCAATGTTATTTAATGTTTGAGGACACATGTGCGTTTTTCATTAAGGTCCGTGTGTCCGTGTGCGTGCTACGTTTGTGTCTCCGTTTTGCACGGAAGCATGTCCGTTTTCAGCACGCAACACGCAGCACGGACCCAATGAAAGTCAATGGGTCTGTGCGCACGTCCGAGTGACACGGACGCATCTCTGTTTGTTTCCTGTACGTTTTGTGCTTTTTTCATGTGATGTCGGTCTTTTTTCTTTTTCTGTTTTGTTCTCTCCCTCAGTCCGTCGGTCGGTCGGTCTCTCTCTATGTCTGTCGGTCGGTCTCTCTGTCTTACTTGTCCCTCTCGCTGTCTGTCGGTCAGTTCCCCCCCTCTCTCATACTTACCGTTCCCCGATCTCCGGCGCGGCGCTGCACTGCTGTTATAAAAGCTCCGGCGGCTTTTGCTATTTTGAAAAAGCCGGCCACTCATTAATCAATCTCCTATTCCCTGCTTTACCCACCCACGGGCGCCTGTGATTGGTTGCAGTCAAACACGCCCACCACGCTGAGTGACAGCTGTGTCACTGCACCCAATCACAGCAGCCGGTGGGCATGTCTATACTGTGCAGTAAAATAAATAAATAATTAAAAAAAACGGCGTGCGGTCCCCCCCCCCCTATTTTAATACCAGCCAGATAAAGCCATACGGCTGAAGGCTGGTATTCTCAGGATGGGGAGCCCCCCAGCCTAACAATATCAGTCAGCAGACGCCCAGAATTGCCGCATACATTATATGCGACAGTTCTGGGACTTTACCCGGCTCTTCCCGATTTGCCCTGGTGCGTTGGCAAATCGGGGTAATAAGGAGTTAATGGCAGCCCATAGCTGCCACTAAATCCTAGATTAATCATGTCAGGCGTCTCCCCGAGATACCTTCCATGATTAATCTGTAAATTACAGTTAAAAAACACACACACACGAAAAATCCTTTATTAGAAATAAAAAACACTAACAAAGTCCCTCATCACCAATTTATTAACCCCGACAAAGCCCTCCATGTCCGGCGTAATCCACGGATCTCCAGCGTCGCATCCAGCTCTGCTGCATGCAGGTGACCGGAGCAGCAGAAGACACCGCCGCTCCTGTCACCTCCATGCAGCAAATGAGGTGAGTAGCGATAGCGCGATCAGCTGAGCTGTCACTGAGGTTAATCGCGGCCACCGCTGGATCCAGCGGTGGCCGTGAGTTACCTGACTGACAGCAGCTGATCGCGCTACTCACCTCATTTGTTGCGTGGAGGTGACAGGAGCGTGGGGCTCCCCATCCTGAGAATACCAGCCTACAGCCGTATGGCTTTATCTGGCTGGTATTAAAATAGGGGGGGGACCGCACGCCGTTTTTTTTTAATTATTTATTTATTTATTTTACTGCACAGTATAAACACGCCCACCGGCTTCTGTGATTGGGTGCAGTGACACAGCTGTCACTCAGCGTGGTGGGCGTGTTTGACTGCAACCAATCACAGGCCCCTGTGGGCGGGTAAAGCAGGGAATACGAGATTGATTAATGAGCGGCCGGCTTTTTCAAAGTAGTAAAAGCCGCCGGAGCTTTTATAACAGCAGTGCAGCGCCGCGCCGGAGATCGGAGAACGGTGAGTATGAGAGAGGGCTGCTCAATTCAGTCACTCAGGGGATTAGCGGTCACCGGTGAGTCCTTCACGGGTGACCGCTAATCAGTACACGGCACACAGACAGAGCCGCGGTATGACAATGAAGTCGGGTGAAGTTCACCCGAGTTCATTCTCATCGCGCAACTCTGTCTGCTGTCTGCCGACATGTATCAACGACATTGTGCATCACACACACACATGGAACATTTCACACGGACAACACACACATGTCAGTTATTTCACTCACTCACACACGGACATTCCACACGCACATACGGCTAGCATACGGGATACACACGCAGGCCACACATACCATAAAAACGGACCTAAAAAACGGAAAACGGACCCAAAAAACGGCCCGTTTTACACGGACGTGGTTTTCACGGATGTGTGTTTTAGGCCTCACAGAGAGCCCGGAAATGAAAAAAAAACAAACAAAAAAATTGCTTGTAATGATGGTGCGTTTTTACAACGTTTTTGTTGCTGCATTTTTTAAAGGAGAAACAAAATACTGTATGATAGGATAGTTTAATTGATAGATAGAAAGCATAGAATTAATAGATTGATAGATAGATAGAAAAGGAACATATAAAATATATAGAAAGAACATGTAGAATAGATAGAAAGAAAGAACATATAGAATAGATAGAAATAACAGAATAGCTTGATAGAGAGGTAGCTGTTTTTTTAATTTTTTGGGGGGTAAAAAAAATGACGTGGGGTCCCCCCATTGAACAGCAGCAGCTGCAGGCTGCAACCCTCAGCTGTCTGCTGTACCTTGGCTGGTAATGAAAAATAGAGGATATCCCATGCTTTTTTTTAAAATTATTTGATTTACTTATTTTTTGAAAAATTACGTGGGGTCCCCCATTTTTCTAAAACCAGCCAAGGTACAACAGACAGCTGGGGGCTGATATTATTAGGGTGGGAATGGCCATGGTTATTTGGCCCTGTCCAGCCTAACAATAGCAGCCCACAGCCGCCCCAGAAGTGGCACATCCATAAGATGCTCCAATTCTGGCGCTGGACTCGACTCTTCCCGTTGCTCTGGTATGGTGGCAATCAGGGTAATAAGGAGTTAATAACAGCCCACAGCTGCTACTAAGCCCTAGATTAGTGATGGCAGGCGTCTATGAGACACCGCACATCACTAATCTTTAAGTGAAAGTAAATAAACACAAACACCCAAAAAATCCTTTATTTGATATAAAAGACAAAAAAACACCCTTTTTTACCACTTTATTAACCCAAAAACACCACTACAGGTCCTATGTAATGCACACGAGGTCCCACAATGCTTCAACCACTGCTACTTCTGACACTCACAGTGAGCGTCATAGAACATGGCTGCCCACTGTGAGCTTCATGCAGCAACCAAAGTGAGCCGCACGATCAGTGATGACATCACTCAGGTTAGCCGCAGCTACAGCAGGAGTCTTTCATCTGTAACAACAAATCACCTGAGTGACTGAAGTGAGCCGCGCAATCAGCGAAGACGTTAGTTGGGTGACTTGCGGTCACAGCTGGAGTCCTCCACCTGTGACCGCAATTCAGGCTGCAACTGAAGTGAACAGACTGGAGAGAAGAGATAGAGAGACTTCCAATCCCTGCTGTCTGAAATTAGAGAAATCTGTCATTTGGAAATTGTTGCTGTTAGACAGGACATCCAGCACATTGTTCAGAGGGTGGAAACACTGGAAGGAGTTCATGATGAGACCAGAGCATATATGGCCAACTTACACACCACTGTAGCAAAGCAGCATGAGACCTTGTCTGAATATAAGAGGCATGTAGAAGATCTTGACAACAGAGGCCGCAGGCACAACATCAGGGTCAGAGGTCTCCCTGAGCAACAAGATGATAAGAATCTCCCAAATATCTTGCAGACTATTTTCAATATTGTCCTGGGCTCCCCTCCTACCAATGTCATTAGCTGGCACAGAGCTCATAGAGCCCTTCGTCCAAAAGGGTCCTCCACTGCTCCAAGAAACATAATTTGCTGTGTAACAGACTATAGTCGCTCCGGTGACTTTTGGAGACCCTGAGGGAGAAATCAATTTTTTACAGGTGGGGCTTTCTGTTTAGTCTAACAGCAAGAAGAAATAGGCGCTCGCCGCTCAGCAACACTTAAATCATCTGCAGAACTCCCTTAGGCCTCTGTCACACGTTCGTGCTTGCAGTTTTCTCACGTACCGGAGACACGGGCACACATTGACATATGTTTTCCTATAGTTTCGGGCACACGTAAGTATTTTGGAATGGAACGTGTGTCCGTTCCGCACTTACGTGTTCCCGTGTGCTCCATACGCCGACATGTCTGTTTTTCTCCGGCATTAAGGGTGTCCCACGGAACGAAAACGTGTCACACGTAACACACACGGACCACACGAATGTGTTCGTGTGACAGCCACTGGAGAAAAGACATGTGTCTTTTAAAAAAAAAAAAAAAACCTTTGCTCACCTTCTCCAACCCTGCAGTCTCTGCCGCTGCTGTCACTTGCTTCTGACCGCCGCTCATTATGCTCATTTAATATTCACTTCACTGCGGCCGGAAGCAGCAGCAGCGGGGAGTCGGCAGGACCAGAGACCGAAGATCAGCACCACGGACAGCGACGTCAGGGACAGGTGAGTAGAAAGTTCCCGTTCTCCGTGTGTTATCACGGATAACACACGGAGAACACTCGTGTGCCATACACACAGCACACCGAGGACAATCCGCATATTTGACACGTCCGTGAAACACGTGCGTGATTTTCATGGGCGTGTGACAGAGGCCTTAGTGTGGCGCCCCTGAAGCTTCCGTCGCCACAGGAACATTGCACCCCAGTCAGAGGTGTGATGTCCCATCCTGGGTAAGGAAAGGAGTGAACGCCGGTACACAGGCAAATTTGCACTACACCATTGTTAGGTACACACAGGGACCAGGGACAGTGGCAGCAACCCTCCCATGCTGCATGCTGGGAGGGGCCGTAAGACCCATCCCTGCTCCCATAGGGTGGTAGCTTAGCAACTGGGGGAGTGGGAGGAGCCAGCCGAGAGCAGAGTAGTAAGGAAGGTCAAGAGAGAGAGTTTCAGTTTACCTCAGGGAGTCTGGGAGAGAGGAAAAAGAAGGAAGGAGTTCTGCGGGAGGCAGAAGAGAAAGAAGAGTAGTGCTCTAGTCAGTCAGGAGCAAGAGAAGAGAGTGACGCTTCCTGGTGAAGACCCTGGGACTCAGAGGGTCCAGGTGACACCAAGTAGAGAAAAGAAGGGATTCTAGGGCCACAGAAAGCTTTCAGGCTCGTGGCCTGTTCCACAATAAGAAGGTTCGGTGGAGGGATCAAGCTGCACACAGGGGACGGTCCCTAGAAACTGGAGGAGGAAAAGTCATCTCCAAAAGTAAAAACCGAGGCCCAGGGAAAGCTGCAAGCTCCCCGGGCCACAGCCCACAGCACAACCTCTGAAAAGGGGATAAATTACCGACAGGCAAGCCCCTGGCCTGGAGGCTGTAGTGGAGGCCGAGCCAGGTTCAGCCAACAAGGGCTAGGCTTAAGGAGACAGCTGAAGAAAGGAACACATAGAGGGGTGTACCGGCTTTTACCCTCAGATCTACACAGGATCGGCGGAGGTCTCTGACAGTGGGTCTCAGCAGTCCAGAGGCACCAATGTGCACCTACCAGGAACTGTGAGTAAACAACTTGAAACTGCACCTTTGGTGTTGCCTCTGTTATTTCATCTGCATAGACTTCCATCACTGCATAGACACTCACAAGCACCAACTGAGCCCCGGGGTACCGCTCCACCTGTGGGGAGCAGGACCATCCAAGCTGCCATTCCACCAGCCCCGGAGGTCCCATACAGCAGCGGCAGCTTAATAGCCGCAAACCACAGGTGGTGTCACGACAAATATAAACTTTAATCACCCCCAAGTCATCAGCCATATTGATTGACTCCCGCCAGGGACACGGAGTCGGGCCCCGCCACCACTGACGTCCCCCGGACTAGTCCGGCCCGGCACCGGGTGTCCCATAGCCCTGGGGTGGGCGAGTCATTAGTTCTGTGAAGCTCTGGGAATCCCAGTTCCAAAGCTGACAAATTAGGAACTCACTCCAGCCACCACCACCAACAGTGTGGAACAGAGTTGCCTCGAAGCGCCATCATACATTGTCACGGGACTTACCATCTCCAGAAGGGGGTAGACCTACACGACAGAGATGAAGAGGAGAGTGCTTCTTACTAATTGCTTTTCACTATATCTCAACCGCATTGCTTAAAGGTTTATTTCCTTTTATTTTTTTGGGCTGTGAGGAAGCAAGCGAGGAGTCTCTGTTTCCATTTCCTCTTATTCCCATAGTTCCTTCCTCCTTTCTACCATTTCAGAAATCCCACCTGACTTCGGGACAGCTTGATTCCTTTAGGCGTGACCAATCCCTGGGGTCTTATGAACTCTGGAGACTGGTTTATCATCATAGCTGGGGAAATCTGTGTTTTTCCACACTCCTGATTCTGTTTTTCTTGTTTTTGATTTCTTTTGCCAATTTTTCTAAAGCTGATACTATAATGGCATTTTTGCTTAGTGTATACAATTTGAATATGTTTATGTCTTGTCTTCCCCCTCCTTCCCTACCATCTCTCCCTTTCCCTTATGAGGTTTGTCCTTTTGACACAATGACTGCCGAGTTTCATGTGGTTTGGCGCACCAGCCTTGTTGTAGGATGTTGGCTAAAAAGAATGGTCCTGCAACTACTAATCTGGGGTAAGACAACTGTCCTTATACATATTCCCTGTTGGCTCTTCTTGTATCTTCATAATGGTGCATATAATCTCATTGAATGTTAAGGGGTTAAACTAATTTAAAGCGAATACTGTTCCTTCAAGAGCTAAAAGCTGCAAAAGTAAATATCACTTTTTTGCAAGAAACCAACCATGACCAAACTAGCTCCTTTAAATTTGCATGTGGAATGGTCCCCACAGCCTACTCGGTAATTTGTGATAAGAAGAAAGCTGGGGTAGCCATTCTCATAGCACATGGGTGTCCCATACAAATAAATAATCTATCTTAGACCCAGATCGCTATTTAATTCTAAGAGGAACACTCAGGGGGATGCCACTAGTTCTTTGTAATGTCTATGCCTCTAATTCCGGGCAGGTCCTTTTCTGTAATGGATATTAGCTAAACTAAAACGGGAGCTCCCTGCTATAGTGTTGATGAGGGCTACTTTAATTTACCGTTCTATGAGATGAGGAACTGGCACTCCTTGAGCGGGCACCCTCCCTCAGAAACCTTAATCAGACAATCTTGCCTTGCGTATCCTGATCCATAAATATGCCTTTTTTGACCTGTGGTGTATGACTAACCCCACATACATGTTTACTTCCATTCACACTTGACACATACGCGGATAGATACTTTTATGGGAACCTTTTGTGGCTACGGCTCACTAAGATGGGGGACATTGGACATATAATGTGGACTGACCACGCCCCTGTGCCGCCCCGTGGCCCGTTACCTTCAGGTCACCTCAGGGTCTTCAGGGACGGGATGTCCTGGGTCCTTCTGGTCACAGGTAGGTTGACTTCTTTAGGATTTATGACGCCACTCTCGGTATTGCGGTCAGCCTGGGGCTGATGTTGGATGCAGCTGGATGTAATGGCCTCCCGAGAGTGAGGCTAGCCCCAGGGTCCAGTTTGGGTGTGTCGAACCACAGGTCGCAGAATGACTCACACGCACAACCAGAATGTCTTTCAGGGTTTTTACTCACGTCAGGTGGCAGGGGTGAGTAACCCGGGCGATGCTGTGACACTCCAATTGGAAACCAGGCTCCTTCAGGCTGACTTATGAGGGTGGCTACTGACTCGCCTTCCTAGCCCTTGTGTTTTTGTGGTGACCAAGACTTGCAGTCCTATGGGGTCACCCAGGGAAGTTGCTTCTGCCTGTTCTCCCCTTTTTTGGCCCGTCTGCTTGTAGCCTGGACTAGGTCACTCTGGCTGCTTTCCTCTTGTGAACTTTGGGCCCTCTCGTTGCTACATGGCTGCGGACTCTGTGGTGTTATGGTGGAGGGTATGAAGTACCCCCACCTGCAGGTTGAGCAGGCCAACTGAATGGGCCCCTGCTCTGGGAACCTGTAACCCCATGCGGGCCTGGTCCTCGCCTGGCAGTCCCCGTACTCAGCCACCTCTCTGCCCTCCGGCCTTAGGTGGATTTCGGGCGGCACTACCAGGTGACCGTTCTCCCCCGTCAGTAACCACTGCACCTGCGGTGTCTGACTAGTGACAGCCTCCAAGTTTCCTCCTTGTGACTGCTCTCCCTGAGCTTCACTGACTGACTGGCTCACTACTCCCTCCCCTCTGTGCCTGCCTTCGCAACTTAGCAACCAAACTCTCTACCACACCCCTTGAGTAGAGATGTAGGCTACGCCCCCTCCTGGATTCCCCAGAGGTCCCTTCAAAGGTCAATGTGGGAGACCTGGTTACTATGCGCCTGTGTAACCACACCCCGGTCAGCCTTCTGGATTACCTGTGTTGTACTGCCCCCAGCATGGGTGCAGTACTCAGTGGTGCCTGATCAGGTCTGGGGCGCCACATTCCCCCTTAGTTATCAACAGCACGTCCTCGGGCTGTAAAGACAAACATTTTAGAATGCAGAAAAACAGTAAAACACATAAAAGCATCATAAAAGCATCATAAAACATTATAAAACCCCACCAGGTACCATAGATCACCACCATCCACCCACAAGTCTGTTACCCCCGCAAAACCTTCTCAGGAGGCAGGTCACCGGTCCTTTTAGCAACAAGGTCTGGGCCATCTGTTTTCCCAGACCTTTCCTTCAATCTTCCTCTCCTGGGGCTGGTGGTTGAAGGCAAGCCCCTTCCCATCGAGCCGCGTCTTTGGCCTCTTCTGGCAGGAATGTAGAGGCGGCATCCACAGTCGATACAGACAGGGTACCCTCTTTGTGGTGGAGAGCCAGGCCCCATAAACAGGCGTGCTCTCTGGTCACAGACGAGCCAGGCCCCATAAACGGGCTTGGCCAGGTGATAGTACCTCTGGGGTAACTATTCACACTGCGAGAGTTTGTGGCTATAGCCAGTTCATAGCCTTATGGTCCTTTGTTTAAAGTGGACAAAAACAGGTGCAAAAACGCATTTTTAAAAAGGTTTCTCACAACAGTACTTGTGGACACATTACTTAAACTTTCTCAAACGTTGCAAAAACTGGAATTTGGAATTTTCTTTACTTTGCTTACATGGACTCTTCTTCCTCCTCCTTACCAGGGCTTGGGCCTGTAGGGCTGTGGCACCTGTCAATCACTGAGTCTCTATCGTCGTCTGTGTTGTCTGTTTCTTCATCTTGTTCTTTGTCTTTGTCTTCTGTATCTGTTTCTTGATCTTTGTCTTTATCTGTTCCTGTTACTTGCTTTGGGGGTTGGGTAGGGACTGTTGGACTGCTATAGGCATTTCTGGGGCATGATATGACGTCTAGCGCAAACCAACCACATTCTCCTTGGTTTTTAATGAACTCCACCAGGTCTCTCATATGCAGGTTTCTTCCAGGATGTCCTCTTGGCAGGTGGGCTCTCACATCCCTCCTGCTTACTGACTTCTGACACCTGGTGCTACAATGAAGCCATATCCCCACTTAAGACTGAATTCTTCGACCACTCCACGGCAAAGGGGTCCTCTTTCCTGGTGGCGGGCTTTTCTTAACATCTGTTTTTCTTCTAAGTCCCATGCTGTGACATCATCTCTTTGCCGATCTGGGGACTGCTGTATTGCGGTCTGTTTTTCTCGGGCGTGGCGCCATGCTCTGCTCGTGGGGCTCTTCTTGACTGCAGGCTCCCAGGCTACATACATACATGGTATCGTGATGGCCAGCGCTTTATCTTCAGCGGGAGACGTCGGGCTCTCCTCATCCCAGCAGGAGGAGGGTAACATTTTTGGCTCCGGCCCCCCCTCAATCACACAAGGTGTTGCGTCCTCCTCCGATGGTTCCGAGGGCAGCTCCTCAGCCTCCAGGCCTCCCCTCCCCATTAGTTCTCCTGAGCACTCCTCAGGCGGCACCGCTGGGGACAGGCTTCCCGCCTCGGGACAGGGCGGTGGGCCTTCAGCCGCGGGAGTCACTGGGGACACTCTGGATGAGCGCCTGGGGAGTAGATAGCGATCCACTATGTCTTTAGGGAACCGCGCCTCCAGATCTGCCTTGAATTTTAGGAACTCGGGGTCTTCTCCCGGCGGGGATGTGACGCCCTGGGCAAGCCAGGGGTCACAGGTCATAACACCACCACACCCTACACCCCAGTTAGGAACACCAAGGCTAACCTAAAATCCTTGTTGCCTTCCTCCAGGGGCTGCTGTTCACACCAGGGGGTGGGCCAGGCGGTTGGCTCCGCCCACCGAGGAGTTCACAGCCCTGGAGGCGGGAGAACCAGGCAGAGGAGAACAGTAAAGGAAGTGAAGGTAGAAGGAGGTGAAGTAGTAGAGGAGCAAAGGAGAAAAGCTGAAGTGACAGAAAAAGTGAGAGTAGTAAAGCCTGAAGTTGGTCCGGGTGTGTGCCCCGGACTGTGACAGCAAGGTCAGCAGACGGCGGTGATAGTCTGCAGGGGGACTGCTCGGAGGTTGCTGGAAGGACCGCGGACGGGTGGTGACCCGGCGGTCTGGAGCAGTATACGAAGAACAGTCAGCACCAGGGCAGGGGCCTTTCGGATCCCGGCAAGGCTAGGAGTCGCCATAATTTGCCAAATCCGTCAGTGAAGGGGACGTCTGTCTCCTAACAACCAAGTCCCGATTGAAGGCAACAGTCCAACCGTAACGGAGAGACACCGCCACCGCCAGGGCACCAGTTTCTCAGGGCCAGCGCCTGCGGGCAAAGTAGGGCTCCTCCAGCCCATATCCAAGCCGGGGAGCGGGTTACCGGTGGGAACCCATCGCAACCATCATCATCTTAGATGCAGGAAAAAGGGACCGTCACCGTCACCTACTGGGGAAAGCAAGTGCAGCCGTCCATGGGAACCGTCTTTCCAGCCGTGTGTTTTACCGAGAACTGTGTCATCGTCTCAGGCTGAGTGAGTACCACAGTGCCACAAGGCACAGAGCTGCCCCCGTGTCCCTGCACCCCACCAAGCCCTGCATCACCCACCTCATCACTGGGCCCCGGGACAACCAACCCCCCCTACCCACGGAGGGGAGGACTCACATCTAGCTGCTCCATACCACCACTCCCGGGTTCCCCATATAGAGCAGCGGTGGTGTCAACAAATCACCACAACCGTGGGTGGCGTCACGGACAATAAACTATCCCAAAACACCCATTCCCCTTTCACTCACGGGCGAGGAGCGCCGCTCGAGTCCCCGGGATCCGGCCCATCGCTCGAGCCACCGAGCAGCGGCAGCAGCGGGCCGCAGCAGCCGGACCCGAGCAGTAGGGAGGGCGCGGCGTCCCCTCCTCCGCCCGCGACAGGGACACAGGACCCGATTCCTTGGGCTATGGCTGGGGTGCGTTGTCCGCTTTGGCCTTGCTGGCCGGGGTAGATGGCCTTGCGGCCTGGTCTTGGCGGGCCGAGCCTAGCGTGGCGGCGGCCTGGTCTTGGCGGGCCAGGCTGGGTGTCGCTGCTGCGGCTTGGTCTTGGCAGGCTGGGCTGGGCGTCGCTGCTGCGGCTTGGTCTTGGCAGGCCGGGCTGGGCGTCGCTGCTGCGGCCTGGTCCTGGTGGGCCGGGCTGGGCGTCGCTGCTGCGGCCTGATCTTGGCGGTCCGGGCTGGGCGTCACTCTACCCGGCATCTCTATAGGGACCGAGGGCTTCACAGCGTGGGCCGTGGCGGGCATTGCCTCCAGGGTCGCAGCAGGGATCTTCACGGGCGTGGCAGCGGGGCGCGCACAGCGGCCTCATGTTTGGACAGTATGGGGAGATAAGGTATGCACACCAGTGACTATGTAAGGGGAATACATGAAATAGCAGAAACTGCTGTGTGAATACTGACTTGAAAAATCCAATAGCTATATGTAAGAGTGAAAATGTAAGAAATGGAATCTGCATTACTGAACATATGAATCAAGAGAAATTTAGCTACTGAATTGATCAATGCAATAGAGCCCCAACACTACGCCAAAGTATTTCTCTACGTTGGGGTCCCTAGCTTGTGTGTGTCCTCTCATGCAGTTAAAAAACTTACCGTGTATGGGAAGCTGAGACCCAGGCTATTTATGCGTATGATATGGATTGGCAATAGGTGTGGTTGGGGAGGGTTCACAAACGAAAAACTACTAACAAATAAGGAATAACGTTTGGAACACCATTCTAAGTCTGAACTGGGTGCAAAAACCTAAAAGAACATCACTATGGGGAGATAAGGTATGCACACCAGTGACTATGTAAGGTGAATACATGAAATAGCAGAAACTGCTGTGTGAATACTGACTTGAAAAATCCAATAGCTATATGTAAGAGTGAAAATGTGAAAAATGGAATCTGCATCACTGCCATGATCATATGAATCAAGAGAAATTTAGCTACTGAATTGATCAATGCAATAGAGCCCCAACACTACGCCAAAGTATTTCTCTACGTTGGGGTCCCTAGCTTGTGTGTGTCCGCTCATGCAGTTAAAAAAAAAACTTACCGTGTATGGGAAGCTGAGACCCAGGCTATTTATGCGTATGATATGGATTGGCAATAGGTGTGGTTGGGGAGGGTTATTTGTTAGTAGTTTTTCGTTTGTGAACCCTCCCCAACCACACCTATTGCCAATCCATATCATACGCATAAATAGCCTGGGTCTCAGCTTCCCATACACGGTAAGTTTTTTAACTGCATGAGAGGACACACAAGCTAGGGACCCCAACGTAGAGAAATACTTTGGCGTAGTGTTGGGGCTCTATTGCATTGATCAATTCAGTAGCTAAATTTCTCTTGATTCATATGTTCATGGCAGTAATGCAGATTCCATTTTTCACATTTTCACTCTTACATATAGCTATTGGATTTTTCAAGTCAGTATTCACACAGCAGTTTCTGCTATTTCATGTATTCCCCTTACATAGTCACTGGTGTGCATACCTTATCTCCCCATAGTGATGTTTTTTTTAGGTTTTTGCACCAAGTTCAGACTTAGAATGGTGTTCCAAACGTTATTCCTTATTTGTTAGTAGTTTTTCGTTTGTGAACCCTCCCCAACCACACCTATTGCCAATCCATATCATACGCATAAATAGCCTGGGTCTCAGCTTCCCATACACGGTAAGTTTTTTAACTGCATGAGAGGACACACACAAGCTAGGGACCCCAACGTAGAGAAATACTTTGGCGTAGTGTTGGGGCTCTATTGCATTGATCAATTCAGTAGCTAAATTTCTCTTGATTCATATGTTCATGGTAGTAATGCAGATTCCATTTTTCACATTTTCACTCTTACATATAGCTATTGGATTTTTCAAGTCAGTATTCACACAGCAGTTTCTGCTATTTCATGTATTCCCCTTACATAGTCACTGGTGTGCATACCTTATCTCCCCATAGTGATGTTTTCTTAGGTTTTTGCACCCAGTTCAGACTTAGAATGGTGTTCCAAACGTTATTCCTCACGTTTGGACAGTGCCGGCGGGGTCGGTGCTCTCACGAGGGCAGGGGCAACACTGAACTCACTCATAGGCAGCATCATCGGAGTCTGGGTGGTCGCCGCTAGTGTGGCACTTGTCACGCGGTCCACCTCTCATAGGCCTGAACCGCTGTAGCCATCTCCCGGAGCTTGGTGCGTCCTTCCCTGAGCTGCTGCACGATCCTGGCCTCCAGCCGGTCATAGAACTGGGCAAGCTCCCAGTCCCACCAGCCAGCGGAGCCTGGCTCTGGATCTCTGTATGCAGACGCCATCCTCTCTGCTCTCTCTGCACGACCTTCCATCTTCACTTCCTGCAGCTCTGTCTCTTCCCGCCGTCTCTGGACAACTCCGCCTCCATCACTTGCGAGGTCAGAACGCTGCAGGGGTTCTCTGGGTAGGCTCACCTCTTCGTGGGCGACTACTTCTTCTACTGCGGGCTGCTGTTGTTTCTTGGTGCGCTTTTCATGGTGGCAATATGGCGGCGCTTCAAACTTTTTAAGCGGACCGCCAAGGCACATGGTCACCTGTCTTAACAGGTCTAGTCCTTATCCTGTTCGTGAAGCCAGAGTTGTGCCGCCCAGTGCCCCGTTACCTTCAAGTCGTCTCAGGGTCTTCAGGGACGGCACGTCCTGGGTCCTTCTGGTCACAGGTAGGTTGACTTCTTTAGGATTCGTGACGCCACTCTCGGTATTGTGGTCAGGGTGACCGCCACTGCATATTAGGGGACGCCTGGGGCTGATGTTGGATGCAGCTGGATGTAATGGCCTCCCGAGAGTGAGGCTAGCCCCAGGGCCCAGTTTGGGTGTGTGGATCCACAGGTCGCAGAATGACTCACACGCACAACCAGAATGTCTTTCAGGGTTTTTACTCACGTCAGGTGGCAGGGGTGAGTAACCCGGGCAATGCTGTGACACTCCAATTGGAAACCAGGCTCCTTCAGGCTGACTTATGAGGGTGGCTACTGACTCGCCTTCCTAGCCCTTGTGTTTTTGTGGTGACCCAGACTTGCAGTCCTACGGGATCACCCAGGGAAGTTGCTTCTGCCTGTTCTCCCCTTTTTTGGCCCGTCTGCTTGTAGCCTGGACCAGGTCACTCTGGCTGCTTTCCTCTTGTGAACTATGGGCCCTCTCGTTGCTACGTGGCTGCGGACTCTGTGGTGTTATGGTGGAGGGTATGAAGTACCCCCACCTGCAGGTTGAGCAGGCCAACTGAATGGGCCCCTGCTCTGGGGACCTGTAACCCCGTGCGGGCCTGGTTCTCGCCTTGCAGTCCCCGTACTCAGCCACCTCTCTGCACTCCGGCTTTAGGTGGATTTCGGGCGGCACTACCAGGTGACCGTTCTCCTCCGACAGTAGTCACTGCACCTGCGGTGCCTGACTAGTGATAGCCTCCAGGTTTCCTCCTTGCGACTGCTCTCCCTGAGCTTCACTGACTGACTGGCTCACTACTCCCTCCCCTCTGTGCCTGCCTCCGCAACTTAGCAACCAAACTCTCTACCACACCCCTTGAGTGGAGATGTAGGCCACGCCCCTCCTGGATTCCCCAGGGGTCCTTCAAAGGTCAATGTGGGAGACCTGGTTACTATGCGCCTGTGTAACCACACCCCGGTCAGCCTTCTGGATTACCTGTGTTGTACTGCCCCCAGCATGGGTGCAGTACTCAGTGGTGCCTGACCAGGTCAGGGGCGCCACATCCCCGTCACTCTTGACCTCTTGCATTCCGACTCAGTGAAAAAGACCTGTCACTGGAGACTGAATGACCACCTTTTAAAGGCCACAGCACATCGGGCCAAATTGCAAGAACAATTAGGAGCTCTTTCAGTTAAATAAACTCTCTGCTCCTTCAACTTCGATATTATGTGAGGCATATATGTAGCACCCAGGGATATGGGGTACTCGTTCTGGGCAGTACAGGTTTTGGGGAAGTCACGGTGGTGGCCGTTACCCCAGTTACGTGCCCTGGGCCCTTTTTGTAATGGGGATATTTACAGGGGAAAATAAGATAATGTTCACATGTGACGCCACTGGCGGTATTGCAGCTAAGTGTAGGGAGCCGCCGCTGCAGAATGTCTCTACTGGGGCTGGTGGTATTGGCAGCTAGAATGGTAGACCCTCCACAAGTAGGGTTTTGCCCCAGAGGGTGTATGGTGCAGTGGGCGTCGGAGGAAGGTAGTCCACACAGGTGTTCAGTGCAACTGGTTTACTCACTGCTGGTAGATGTTGACTGGTTGCCCGAGGCCAGCTGGATTCGCCTCCAGGTCCTCTTCGTCCCAGTGCAAGTTTGGTTCTCTGGTACCTTCTTCCCTGCATCTGTCTCCCGGTAAGTGGGTTGCCGTGGTATGGAACAACTGGGGGTCCCCGTTCTGTGGTGTGTCCACTTCTGTCCACCTGACGGTAGCATCAACCCTGTGGAGTTGGAGTCTATGGTCCCGTTGCTACTGAGTCCTTGATGGTCCCCTTGCTGTGCAGGTGTTAACAGGTCGGCCTGGAGCTCTTTCCTGTCCTAGGGTCCTGTACCCTGTCGGTGCGTAGTTCCGGGAGTACTCCACCGTACACCACCGGCAACAACTTCTCTTGGGTACCAGGCCACCGTTAACCTGTGTCAGACCGTCTCCTGTCAACTCTCTACAGTCTACACTGTACACTGTACTCTGTCTCCTCTCAACTCCCTACAGTCTTCCTGTGTTCTGACTCTCCTCACTCCGCCCCTCCCACCTGGTCAACTAGTGGACTGGATTGGCTCCAACTCTAGGCGGCCATCCATTGGTCCCACCCTAGCTGAGTACCATTGTATGGGGGATTGTTGGGGAAAACTGGGATTACCTGGGTTTTTGTTGGTACTGGCACTGGGGTTCTGGGTCCCTAAGGGGGTAGACCATGCATCCTTGTAGGGATGCAGAAAATTGTAGCACCCTGATGGTTTTGAGGGGCGCTACATATACATCGATGATGAGGGGTAACTACATCTCCCTTGCATCCCATTTGAAAAGAGACACTAAAGTGGGCTTTACACACTGCGACATCGCTAGCCGATGCTAGCGATGGCGAGCGTGATAGCACCCGCCCCTATCGTTATGCCGATATGTGAAGATCGCTGCCGTAGCGAACATTATCGCTACGGCAGCGTTACATGTAAATACCTGCTCGGCGAAGTCGCTGTGACCGGCGAACCGCCTCCTTTCTAAGGGGGCGGTTCGCTCTGCATCACAGCAACGTCACTAAGCGGCCGCCCAATCAAAGCGGAGGGGCAGAGATGAGCGGGACGAACATCCCGCCCATCTTCTTCCTTCCTCATTGCTGGCGTGTGGCAGGTAAGGAGAGGTTCGTTCCTCGTTCCTGTGGCGTCACACGTAGCGATGTGTGCTGCCGCAGGGACGAGGATCAACTTCGCCCAAGCGACAGCAGCGATAATTGGGAGAGGACCCCCATGTCAACAAGGAGCGATTTTGGACGTTTTTGCAAAGTTTTTGCGTCACAAAATCCGTGACCCCAACGAGATCGCTGTAGTGATCTCGTAGCGTGTAAAGCCACCCTTACAAACAATATCAGGATCTCATAAAGCAGCTTGACCATCTGGAGAGGAACATGGCCATCTCTCCCTCTAAACTTAAATTGAAAGGTATTGGCAACATTAGAGTCAAATTGAAGGACTTAGCTACTGGAAAAGTTGAGAAAATGTTAGTATATACCAGACAAAAATACTATGAAAAATGTAACAAAGCCTATTTCCTGCTTGCAGCCCAACTGCGGGACCACCTGGCCCAGACCTCTCCTTTAGCCATTAAAAATAAACAGAGACATGTGCCGCCCCCGTGCCAGCAGCCAGTACTGCGCGGATCCGGATCTACGGTACGGCTTGATGGGTTCTCCAGACCCGGGGGTCGCGCGGACACTCCGAATAAAAGGGGGACGTATTTATTTTGTCAGGGCGTCACATTCACACGTTTCGTTTTTTACATTTTTCCTTCTTTTTCGATTAGAAAGGGCTGTAACTTATACATTATATTGGCATCTGTCTCACACCTCCTTTTTTATGACATATTTGACAGCACTTTAAAAGGTCAGCTACAATGTGCCTGTTGGGATGTTGACCTTGCCCTCCTCCTCCTCCACCAGCACCACCGGCTCCAATGGCCCTCTACTCAAATGTAGGAAGAGCCACTAGCTGTCCTCAAATTTCAGACTTCTTAGGGCTCTCAGGTGGGCCCTGTAACATACATTGGGGAGGGATGGCAGTCATTTGTCATTTTCTACCTCCCCTATATCATTAGTGTGAAATATGGAATACGTACTCCAAAACACTTTACAGTGCTATTGCAATGTGGCCATTTGGGTGTTGGCCTTGTCCTCCTCCTCCTCCTCCTCCTCCTCCACCAACACCACCGGTTAAAGTGGCCCTCTATTCAAATTCTATTCAAATGATTCAGTAATGTATGTTTTATGGACAAATGAACGCCACGCTGGGACACCGAAGCTGATGTCGTTGATGATGATTACATCCAGGGTCGAACTGGGGTGTCTGGGGCCCACCAGGGGAATTTACTCCAGGAGCCCACCAAACAGCTAAATATAAACTCCCATTAGCGTTATCCCCATTATTGTGTTGCTTTGACTGTAAAGCACAGCCGTCTCCTGCACATCTATATTGTGCACCATAACTGAGATGTACAATTACAGTAGTTTGCTGTAATGAGGTCTTTGGTAACAAGTTATCACCGATTCACAGGTTAGGTTGGTGATAACTTATTGATCAGTGGAACTTTTTGCAGCGGCAGGTGGGATGTGACCACAGCTCCATTCAAACCTCTGTGGAGCAGCCAGATAAAAATAAGCACAGCGCTCGCAGCCACTGAGAGAATGAGTGGATCAGGGGTCGAATTGGACACGAGCTCCAGTGTAATGGGGGATAAAGTTGCACGATCAGTGCAGGTCCCGGCAATCAGACCACCACTGATGAATAAGTTATCACTTATCCTTAGGCCACGTTCACACGTTCAGTATTTGGTCAGTATCTTAAATCTGTATTTGTAGCCAAAACCAGCAGTGGGTGAAAAATACAGAAGAGGTGCTCGAGTTTCTATTATAGTTTTCCTCTGATTTTACCGCTCCTGGTTTTGGCTACAAATATTGAGGTAAAACACTCACTGAATACTCAGTGTGTGTGTCGCAGGCGGGGAGGAGGGTGCCGGCACCTCGCTCACCCCTCTGCTCGGGTCCGGCGGCTGCTGCTCAGTGGTGGCTCGAGCGGTGGGCCGGATCCCGGGGGTCTCGAGCGGCGCTCCTCGCCCGTGAGTGAAAGGGGATTGGGTTTTGGGATGAATTATATTGTCCGTGACGCCACCCACGGTTGTGGTGATTTGTTAGCACCACCGCTGCTCGATATGGGGAACCCGGGAGTGGTGATGTGGAGCAGCCAGTTGTTGTGTTGCCCCTCCGTGGGTAGGGGTTGGTGATCCCGGGGCCCAGTGATGAGGTGGGAGATGCAGGGCCTGGTGGGCGCAGGGACGCGGGGGCAGCGCTGTGCCTTCCGGCACTGTGGTACTCACTCAGCCTGAGACGGTGACACAATTCTCAGTAAAACACACGGCTGGAAAGACGGTTCCCACGGACGGCTGCACTTGCTCTCCCCGTAGGTAACGGTGATGTCCCTTTGACCTGCACCTAATGTTTCTGTGTTGGTAGCGATGGGTTCCCACCGGTAACCCTCTCCCCGGCTTGGATATGGGCCGGAGGAGCCCTACTTTGCCCGCAGACGCTGGCCCCGAGGAACTGGTGCCCTGGCGGTGGCGGTGTTCCTCTTTAATTGTTGGACTTTTGCCTTCAGTCGGGACTTGGTTGTTTGGAGACAGACGTCCCCTTCACTGACGGATTTGGCAAATTATGGCGACTCCTAGCCTTGCCGGGGTCCGAGAGGCCCCTGCCCTGGTGCTGACTGTCCTTCGTATACTGCTCCAGACCGCCGGGCCACTACCCGTCCGCGGTCCTTCCAGCAACCTCCGAGCAGTTCCCCTCCAGACAATCACCGCTGCTGCCGACCTTGCTGACACTGTCCTGCACTTAGCCGGACCAACTTCAGGCCTTTCTACTCTCACTTTTACTCTTTTCTTCTTTGCTCCACTACCACTTCACTTTCACTTCACTTAGCTTCTCCTCTTGTTTACTCCTTCACTTCCCTCACCCTTCTGCTGGTTCTTCCCGCCTCCAGGGCTGTGTACTCCTCGGTGGGCGGAGCCAACCGCCTGGCCCACCCCCTGGTGTGAACATCAGCCCCTGGAGGAAGGCAACAAGGATTTTAGTAGCCTTGGTGTTCCTAACTGGGATGTAGGGTGTGGTGATGTGATGACCTGTGACCCCTGGCTTTCCCAGGGCGTCACATTCCCCCTTAGCAAAATGCAGACCGTCTGCGGGCTGCCCGTCCAACACCGGTTTTATTTTCTGTAAATGTATAAAAGTAAACGGTAACATATATATAAATCATGGCATCATCCTACAGCGGGAGGTTCATTTCTTAAACGTTACTAAACGGTTTTACGGGTACGGTTTCCGCTCTCTCCCACCCAAGCAACCTGGCCCTGATGCTGCCCCTAAAGCCCAGGCAGCACCCCTTTACCCAAGTCCAGCACAAGTCACCCGAGCGGGATCTATCCTTCCCCTCCAGAGGGTAGTCACCGGTTCCTGTGGTGGCTGGGCCCCAGCCTGCTCTGCTGAGGGCCCTCCCTCCAACCTGCCTCTCCGGAGGCGGCAACTGCGGAAACGGTACGGTAAACCAACTTATTTACAAGCCACTTAACGTTTGTGGTTGCCCTGCAAGTTCACGGGCTTGTCCATGGATAGTTCCCATGCTAACTTTTTAAACGGTCCCCACGGGGACAACGGTGCCGGCTCCAGCCGGTTCAATCACTGTTAATCAGGTGAAGTACACGGTAATCATTTTCCATTTTCATCATCTGTAAACTTTTTAAACTTTTTCAAACATGGGCTCCCAACGGGGACTGCTGCAGCGGGCATCCGCTGCCCTACTCCGGGCCTTCAGCTGAGGCGGACCCATCCTCTTCCGACATGGGCACGGTGTCGGGCCCGGAGTCACTATCGACGGCCTCTGCACCAGATGGGTGGCTACCAGCTGCCGTAGCCTCTAGGCTGGCTACTCTCTTGGCCACAGTCGCGGAGGGGTGTACGCCCGACGGGCCAGGCATAGTACGGTGCACGGGTAAGGAGGACGGAGGTGGCGTGGGAGCCAGGGGCAGTCCGGGTCCCTCAGCCGCAGCGACCGGTCCCTCGGGGACACAGGGGCGTGGGTCACTCACCAGCTCCTCCATCATGGCCTCCATTCCATATACCCGTGCAACCGCAGCTATATTCTCCACCTCCGCGGTCCACTGCTCCATCAGCCTGCAGATCTGGCTCCGGTAGTGTCGGCAGATCGCTGCCGTTTGGGCCCTCAGCCATGCCGCTGTTCCGGGCACCGGCTCAGTAGCCTCCGCGTAGCTGGGCGGAACAGACATCTCGTTGTAAGGCTCGGCAAATCACAGGGTCCCAGCGTCTTGGCTCATACAGCCGCGCGCTACATACATCTAGCCGCCATTGCGTCCCCCTTAGCTTCTTTCCGGCCCCTCCTTTATTGGGGCGGAGTTTTGGCCTTCGCGCCTCTGCTACTCGAGAAGACGCTTGAGCGGGAACTTTTCGCGCCAAAGATGGCGACTTCTGGAAATTTTCAGCCGGATACCTCCGGCGGTCACAAGGCGCACCTCTACCCAACGGCAGAGCGGTAAGATCCTGTTCGTGACGCCAAGTTGTCGCGGGCGGGGAGGAGGGTGCCGGCACCTCGCTCACCCCTCTGCTCGGGTCCGGCGGCTGCTGCTCAGTGGTGGCTCAAGCGGTGGGCCGGATCCCGGGGGTCTCGAGCGGCGCTCCTCGCCCGTGAGTGAAAGGGGATTGGGTTTTGGGATGAAGTATATTGTCCGTGACGCCACCCACGGTTGTGGTGATTTGTTAGCACCACCGCTGCTCGATATGGGGAACCCGGGAGTGGTGATGTCGAGCAGCCAGTTGTTGTGTTGCCCCTCCGTGGGTAGGGGTTGGTGATCCCGGGGCCCAGTGATGAGGTGGGAGATGCAGGGCCTGGTGGGCGCAGGGACGCGGGGGCAGCGCTGTGCCTTCCGGCACTGTGGTACTCACTCAGCCTGAGACGGTGACACAATTCTCGGTAAAACACACGGCTGGAAAGACGGTTCCCACAGACGGCTGCACTTGCTCTCCCAGTAGGTAACGGTGATGTCCCTTTGACCTGCACCTAATGTTTCTGTGTTGGTAGCGATGGGTTCCCACCGGTAACCCGCTCCCCGGCTTGGATATGGGCCGGAGGAGCCCTACTTTGCCCGCAGACGCTGGCCCCGAGGAACTGGTGCCCTGGCGGTGGCGGTGTTCCTCCTTAATGGTTGGACTTTTGCCTTCAGTCGGGACTTGGTTGTTTGGAGACAGATGTCCCCTTCACTGACGGATTTGGCAAATTATGGCGACTCCTAGCCTTGCCGGGGTCCGAGAGGCCCCTGCCCTGGTGCTGACTGTCCTTCGTATACTGCTCCAGACCGCCGGGCCACTACCCGTCCGCGGTCCTTCCAGCAACCTCCGAGCAGTCCCCCTCCAGACAATCACCGCTGCTGCCGACCTTGCTGACACTGTCCTGCACTTAGCCGGACCAACTTCAGGCCTTTCTACTCTCACTTTTACTCTTTTCTTCTTTGCTCCACTACCACTTCACTTTCACTTCACTTAGCTTCTCCTCTTGTTTACTCCTTCACTTCCCTCACCCTTCTGCTGGTTCTTCCCGCCTCCAGGGCTGTGTACTCCTTGGTGGGCGGAGCCAACCGCCTGGCCCACCCCCTGGTGTGAACATCAGCCCCTGGAGGAAGGCAACAAGGATTTTAGTGGCCTTGGTGTTCCTAACTGGGATGTAGGGTGTGGTGGTGTGATGACCTGTGACCCCTGGCTTGCCCAGGGCGTCACATTTGCACGTGGCCTTAGTAAAGGTGATTACCTGTTTTCACTGGAGAACCTCTGTAAGTGCATATTTACTGCAGTGTAATAGTCACAGGACAGGGAGGGGTTAGATGTTTAAGTATTTAATTTGTATTGGAAATAATCTCCCCCTTTATAGAGAGAAAATGTGACCTCCATATCACAACACAATCCACTATACCAAAACCATACTGTATATATAAGGTAAACCACTATATAAGGGAGAAATACTGCCACACCGCGACCAGACCACATATTACCACCAAACAGTGATCAAATACAGCCACATACAAGAGAGAAATACAGCCACACCGTGACCAGACTGCAAACTGACCGAATAATACCACATACAAGGGAGAAATACCGCAACACTATGACCAGATAACATACTACCAACACATAGTGATCAAAAGTAATCACATACCAGAGAGTAAGGGTGGCTTTACACGCTGCAACATCGCTAGCCGATGCTAGCGATGGTGAGTGGGATAGCTCCCACCCCTATCGTTATGCCGATATGTGAAGATCGCTGCCGTAGCGAACATTATCGCTATGGCAGCGTCACACGCACTTACCTGCTCGGCGACGTCGCTGTGACCGGCGAACCGCCTCCTTTCTAAGGGGGTGGTTCGCTCGGCATCACAGCAACGTCACTAAGCGGCCGCCCAATCAAAGCGGAGGGGCGGAGATGAACGGGACAAACATCCCGCCCACCTTCTTCCTTCCTCTTTGCTGGCGAGTGGCAGGTAAGGAGAGGTTCCTCGTTCCTGCGGCGTCACATGTAGCAATGTGTGCTGCCGCAGGGACGAGGATCAACTTCGCCCAAGCGACAGCAGCGATAATTGGGAGAGGACCCCCATGTCAACGAGGAGCGATTTTGGACGTTTTTGCAACGATCCAAAATCGCTCCTAGGAGTCACACACAACGAGATCGCTACAGCGGCCGGATGTGCGTCACAAAATCCATGACCCCAACGAGATCGCTGTAGCGATCTCGTAGCGTGTAAAGCCCGCTTAATACCGCCACACCATAATTAGACTACATAGTAACCGAATATTACTACATACAAGGGAGAAATACCGCAATCTATGACCACATCACATAATGACCGAATATAACTACATACAAGAGAGTAATACCGCCACACCATAATCAGACCATACAGTGACCGAATACAACCACATACAAGGGAGAAATACCGTGACACTATAACCACACCACATAATGACCAAATAATACCACACACGAGAAAAATATCAGTACAACATGACCAGACGACATATTACTACCACACAAGGACATATAATACTACAATAATGATCATGAATAAAAGCTACAATGCTAATAACACTAATATTACCATCAGTGCCATAATACACAGGAGCTCTGTATATAGTGTATAGGTAATACAGTGCTCACCAGTGACATATACAGGAGCTCTGTATATAGTGTACAGTATAGTGTGTGTGTGTTCATGTAATACACTGACTTACCAGTGATGTCTCAAGCTGACATTATTCATCTTCAAATTTTTTCTTCATCTGGCACGGACTGCCATCACTTCTTCCTGCTATGACGCGACTCTACAGAAAATAACACACAGTCACCTATAGCTGATCACTCCCAGAGCACATTCCTCACTATTTCCCTAATTTCTACACTATGTCAGACTCTTGTTCCCCCATTGGAGACAGTATCCTCAAAATAAACTTATATTTCATCAGTAATAATTTCCCCTAATTTGCCCCAACAGTAATTATGCCCCACGTGCCACCATAAACTAATAATGTATGTCCCTTATTCTGGCCTCAAATAGTAATTATGTCCCTCATCCTGGTCCCTTTTATTTAATAATGTCTGGGGAAACAAGTAGAATGAGAAGGGGTTCTTAATTGCTTCCTGCACAAAATATCCTGCACACATTGCTCCTCTCCAAAATAGCTCCACAAAGTGCCCTTTTCCAAAATGTCCCCCAAAAATGTGCCCTTTCTAAAATATGTCCCCCATACTAAATCCCTGTATAAATTACCCCCCCAACTCCTCATTACACTATGCTGCCTTCCACAATCCTTGATGCCTCATAATGTCCCCCATTGCCCTATAATGTCCCAATTTTTTTCATAACATCCCCCACTGACCTATAGTGCCCCAATTTGCTTCATAATGTCCACCATTACCCTATAATGTCCCCCACTGCCTTACAATGTCCCAATTTGCTTCATAATGTCCCCACTGCCTTATAATGTCTTCCACTGCCCTATAATGTCCCCCACTGCCTTATAATGTCCCCCACTGCCTTATTATGTCCCAATTTGATTCATAGTGTCCCCCACTGCCCTATAATATCCCCCACTGCCTTATAATGTCTTCCACTGCCTTATAATGTCTTCCACTGCCTAATAATGACCCCCACTGCCTTATAATATCTTCCACTGCCTTAAAATGTCCCCTACTGCCTTATAATGTCTTCCACTGCCTTATAATGTCCATCACTGACTTATAATGTCCCTCACTGCCTTATAATGTCCTCCACTGCCTTATAATGTCTTCCACTGCCTTATAATGTCTTCCACTGCCTTATAATGTCTTCCACTGCCTTATAATCTCCCCACTGCCCTATAATGTCCCCCACTGCGTTATAATGTCCCCACTGCCTTATAATGTCTTCCACTGCCTTATAATGTCTTCCACTGCCTTATAATGTCCCCCACTGACTTATAATGTCTTCCACATCCCTATAATGTCCCCCACTGCCTTATAATGTCCCCCACTGCCTTATAATGTCCCCCACTGCTTTATAATGTCTTCCACTGCCCTACAATGTCTTCCACTGCCCTATAATGTCCCCCACTGACCCATAATATGCTCCATAAAGTCCCCCATCGCTTCTTAATGCCCCTTGTAAAATAACACCGCTCCTCCCCCACCACAGCCCGTGTAAAATTACTGTACATGTCCTCTTCGGCTCCTCTGGAGCACTTACCTGTGCCTGCACGCCCTCCTCTTCATCCCTGCAGCTGCGGCCCCGGTGATAATGCATGTCGGTGCAGGACTGAGGCACGCTCCTCTGCAGCCACTGCCCCAGTGATGATGTCCCGTCATGCTGCGGGGCTGAGCAGCGCTGCTCTGCCTCCTGTCACTGGCCGCACTGTACAAATATATGCGCGCCTGAAAGATGCACATACATTTGAATACCGGCACGGTCTCCAAGTCCTACACACCTCATCGGTGCAGGCCTGGGGACTCCCAAACCGCTAGGATCTATGGTGAGTCATAAGACACACATGTGATGTCACTAAAGGTCCTGCAACTGTGGAAACTTCAGTGATCGTACAAACTTGTAAGATCACTGAAGTTTATGATTGAAAGGCTGGAGGCCTCTCAGAGCGTGGGGGATCTGGATGAGCTGCCCAGTCTGCCCACCAATAAATGCCGGCCCTGAGAAACAGGCGGCCCTGTACAGCCGCCCCGCACTATATAAGGCACAGGGGCCCACTGAGAGCCCGGGGCCTACTGGGGGGTTCCCCGCTACCCTGGTGGGCCAGGCTGACCCTGATTACATCTGACCAAAAGCAGGTTGGGAGCAGGAGACATCATTGCCTGCTTCCTAGACCACAGTTTGGGAAGCATGCAGCACCATGGAAGTGGCAGTTGTTTTACTCTATAACTCAGGCTTTATTCCACTTGGTAACACCGAGAATTTAAAAAAATTCAGTTTCCCCAGGGGTAAATGGTTCAAACACCATGTAGCACAGCATCAGAAGGTACTCCCAATAGCTCTCAACTGTTTTTTTTTTTTAAAATTAGTAGTTTTTGCAACAGGGCATAACATGCCAAGGAGTTTAATAAATTCAGTTTCCCCAGGGGGAATGGTTCAAACACCATTGAGCACAGCATCACAAGGTACTCGCAACAGCTCCCGACAGATTTTTTAAAAAAAAAATTGGTAGGATTTGCAACAGGGCATAACATGCCAAGGAGTTTAATACATTCAGTTTTCTCAGGGAATAATGGTTCAGACACCATGGAGCACAGCATCAGAAGGTACTCCCAACAGCTCCCAACAGCTTTTTTTAAAAACATTGGCAGGATAAGCAACAGGGGCATTACATGCCAAGGAGATTAATAAATTCAGTTTCCCCAGGGGGAATGGTTGAAACACCATGGAGCATAGAATCAGAAGGTACTCCCAATAGCTCTCAACAGCTTTTTTTCAAAAAATTGGTTGGATTTGCAACAGAGCATAACATTCCAAGGAGCTAAAAAAAAATTCTGATTCCGCAGGGGGCCATGTGTAACACATCGTGGAGCACAGCATCAATAAAGAACACAAATAGAGACTGCCTGACCAATTGTTCTAAAAAGTGTAGCCTCGACAGTGGTTGTGCCAGTGCATAATAATAATAATAATAATCTTTATTTCTATAGCGCCAACATATTCCGCAGCGCTTTACAATTCAGGAGGATCATATACAAACAAGTAACAGTTATAGAAATACAATATTTAGAGGGAAAAAAAAGAAAAAGCACAACCCTGCGCGTGAGAGGTTACAATCTCCAATGAGATGGGGGGAGGGGCAAGGTACAAGTGCTTATTTACAATGACAATCCAGCCATCTCACGGAAATGGGGGCTAGATAGTGGTTTCCTCGACCAGTGGGCCCGAGCCTTGAGATGACTTTGGGTGCCATGGAGTTTGATGTGGAGTTATGTTGTGAGAAGTTGTAGAGGGACTATGTGAATCGAATCTGATTAGGGAGTGTGATAGGCCGCCCTAGAAAGATGCGTCTTTAGGGTGCGTCTGAAGCTGAGTAAGTTGTGATTTATCCTAACTTCTTGGGGTAGAGCGTTCCAGAGGGTTGGTGCAGCTCGGAAGAAGTCTTGGATTCGGGAGTGGGAGGTTCGACTTAGTGTGGATGTTAGTCGAAAGTCGCTTGCAGAGCATAGAGAATGGGTGGGGTGATAGACAGAAAGGAGGGTGGAGATGTAGGGGAATGCCACACTGTGGAGAGCTTTGTGGGTGAGAACAAGCAGTTTGAATTGGATCCTGTGATATATGGGCAGTCAGTGCAATGACTGGCAGAGAGCAGAGGCATCCGAGTAGCGGTTAGCCAGATAGGTGACCCTGGCTGCTGCATTAAGGATGGACTGTAGAGGAGAGAGTCTAGTTAGGGGGAGACCAATTAATAGAGAGTTACAGTAGTCAAGGCAAGAGTGGATCAGGTTTTTGATCTTGTTTTGGTTTTGGATCAGGTGAGGGTTTTTGTCATTTCCATAGTGAGAAAGGGGCGGATTCTAGAGATGTTCTTGAGGTGCAAGCGGCAGGAGCGGGCAAGAGATTGTATGTGGGAGGTGAAAGAGAGATCAGTGTCAAGTATAACACCCAGACAGCTGGCCTGCTGCCTAGAACTTATCGTTGTGCCACACACAGAGAGGGAGATGTCAGGTTTAGGAAGGTTGGAGGATGGAGGAAAAAGAAGAAGTTCAGTTTTGGAAAGGTTAAGTTTCAGATAGAGAGCAGACATGACATTGCAAACTGCAGTCAGGCAGTCACTTGTGTTCTGTAGTACAGCGGGGGTGAGCTCAGGGGATGAGGTGTATAGCTGTGTGTCATCAGCATAAAGATGGTACTGAAAGCCAAAACTGCTGATGGTCTGTCCAATTGGGGCAGTGTAGAGGGAGAAAAGAAGAGGGCCAAGGACTGAACCTTGAGGGACCCCAACAGTGAGAGGGAGAGGAGAAGATGTGGAGCCAGCAAATGATACACTGAATGAACGGCCAGAAAGATAGGAAGAGAACCAGGAGAGCACAGTGTCCTTTAGGCTGATAGAATGGAGCATAGAGAGAAGGAGACTGTGGTGAACAGTGTCGAAGGCAGCAGAAAGGTCAAGAAGAATAAGCAAAGTGTGGTCACCGTTACGTTTTGCTGTCAATAGGTCATTGGTCACTTTGACAAGGGCAGTTTCTGTTGAGTGTAAAGGGCGGAAGCCAGACTGTAAAGGATCTAGAAGAGAGTGAGTGGAAAGGTGTTGGGTGAGGCGAGAATAGACCAGGCGCTCCAAGAGTTTAGAAATAAAGGGGAGATTGGAGACTGGTCTGTAGTTGCTTGTGCAGGACGGATCAAGAGAAGGTTTTTTAATAATGGAGTAATGATAGAGTGTTTGAGGTAGCAGGGGAAGATACCTGTGACGCCCTGGACTAGCCAGGTAGTCACATACATACCAACACACACACCCCCACCCTAGGCAGTTACAACAGTCAATCAAAAATCCTTGTTGCCTCCCTCCAGGGTCTGATGTCCACACCAGGTGGGGTGGAGCCAGGCGGTTGGCCCCACCCACCGAGGAGTTCACAGGCCTGGAGGCGGGAAAAGCAGTAGATGAGTTTAGGAGGTAAAAGTGAGAGGTCACGAACTGCAAGTGTCTGGGTTGGAGCCCGGACACTGGCAGCAAGGTTGGCAGATGGTGGGGCCGTCTGCAGGAGTTGGTGGAATTCCGCAGAGTCGTAAGGACCGGGGTCGGGCGTCGGCCCGCCGGTACCGGACCGGGGAACGGAGTGAAGCTAAGCACACAGGCAGGGCCATCGGATCCCGACCAGGCTTGGAGCCGCCGTCAATAGTCAAATCCGAGTGTGACAGGAACCCCAGGGGTTGTCTAACAACCAAGTCCCGATTGAAGGCAACCGTCAACCCAGAGAGGATATACAGCCACCCCCACAGGCTAGAGATCCAAGGGCCAGTGCCTGCGGGCAAAATGGGCTCCTACGGCACCTATACGCCGGGGAGCGGATTATCGGTGGGCAACCACAGGAGTCAAGAACATTCTCAAAGGTGCAGGGAAAGACAGCCACCATCAGCCGTCCGGGGAGAGCACAACAACAACACTGCAGCTGGCTGCGGGACCCGTCCATCCAGCCGTTTTGGTTTACCTATGACTCTGTCAGTGATTGTCTGAGTGAGTACACCAGTGCCGTCCGGTACCGCGCCGCGCAGTCCCTGCACACCAGCCATCTGGCCTCCCCATTACACCACCGGGCCCCGGGATCACAAACCCCCTACCCATGGAGGGGACAACATCCTAGCTGCACCCTACCATCTCTCCCGGGATCCCCGTTACCAGCAGCGGTGGTGCCATCATCACCACGTCCCGTGGGTGGCGTCACGAACAATCTCCCTAAACATACCATCCCCATTTCACTCACGGGTGAGGAGCGCTGCTCGAGTCCCCGGGTCCGGTCCACCGCTCGAGCCACCGAGCAGCAGCAGCAGAAGCCCCGGACCCGAGCGTGGTGAGCGCGTCCTTTCCGTCCGCGACAACTTGGCGTCACGATCAGGATCGAGCCGATCTACTTACCAGTAGAAGTGGGCCTTGCAGTCTCTTTGGCGCGAAGATTTCCCGCTCGAGCGTCTTCCCCGAGTAGGGAAGGCGCGAAAGTGAAGCCCCGCCCCCAACAAGCAGAAATGCTAGAAAGAACCAAAGGGGGACGGGAAAAAGATGTCTTCGCCCGACGGAGACGTTAGAGGAGTGGCGGTCACAGCCGCAGCAGCGCCCGTAGATGGAAACGGGATAGCCCGTGCTCCGGCCACAAGAGTGGGAGAGGCCGCGGGTCCAGCGGTTGCCCAGGTAATGCCGTTCTCCCTACCCTATGTGCCTGGTGCTATCTGGCTGCCGCAGTACAATGGGAAGCCTGATGCTTTGCAGGTGTTCCGGAAAAAGATTAGCCTGGTCCTCGATTTATATCCCTTGACTGACAGGCAACGGGCCACGGTAGTGCTAGGGCATCTAACCCGCGTGGCTGAGCAGGAGACGGAGACCTGGACCAACGCGGATCGGGCCTCGGTGAAAACCATTTTTGAGAAACTCCAAATTGCTTTTGAGACCCACACGTAAGCGGAATTGCGGATGCAGTTCTATCAGTGTCGACAGCGGCCTGCGGATAATATAAGAGACTATGCCCTGCGCCTGCAAACAGCCCTCCATACGCTGAAGCGGGTGGACACTATTAACGATGCGGACAGTAATAAGATGCTAGTGGAACAATTCCTGCAAGGGCTGGGGTCTGCGGAAGACTGCAAGCAGCTATGGCTATGGGCCCTAGAACACCCCAATCTGGACTTTGCAGTGCTGAAGGAGCGGGCCATCAAGGCCCTGCAGGCCCCAACGCCAGACGCTCCTGAGGTGGCCCCATGGCCGGCTGAAACCGCTCCCATTACGGTGGCACCTCCTCTCCCGGCTCTACCAGCCCCTGCATCGCTTGTCAGGATGATGGAGGAGCTAGCTACCCAGGTCCGCCGTATGGATGGAGACCTAGCCAAGATCCTCGCCGCACTCCAGCTTTCGACGAGAGTCAAGCCCCCAGGGAGGATCCAGCTCGCCGACAGCCTGGAGGACATCCCCTGGATGCAGCGGAGAAGGACCAATGACTCACGGTATGGGCCTCCTATTTGTTACAGGTGCAGCAAGCCTGGCCACTACTCTAGGCGGTGCCCGTTAAACGAGCAACCCCTGGGGCCAAGGGCCAATCTTCAGAAGTAGACTCCGATTGGTGAGATCGGTACATCGGAGCTCGCCCCATCATCCCCCTGGCAGTGGATGGCGTCCCGCTCATGGCCCTCTTGGACACAGGATCACAATTACCACTATCCCATATACACTGTACCAGCAGTATTGGGGTACTGACGAATTTGCCCCCTCTGATGATAGCCTGACCCTTGTCTCAGCCAATGGATTCCCGCTAACCCAGGTGGGATACAAGCAAGTGACCCTGACTGTGGGACGTGCGGAGTTAAAGAATCAAGGGATGATTGTGGTAATGATTGAACCCAGTGATCATACCCCGAAAGTAATCTTAGGGACCAATGTGATGGAGCATTGTATGAGTGAGGTGCTGAATCTGTTGCAGCAGTTGGCCGCCACAGCAGGAAGAGGCCGACAGAGGGCTGTGCAGCGTGAGATCCGGGCCCTTCTGTATCGGCAGCAAGTGAACTCAACTGGTGGAGAGATTGGTGGAGTCAGGGTGATGGATGTGGCCCCCTTGGTAGTGCCACCCCGAAGTGAGATGATGATTTGGTGCAGGGCAGCAGTAGGCCCCAAGGGGCGTGACTACCCAGCAATGGTGGAGCCCACGCCTTCCGAACACTGGCCCACGGTGATGGCGGCCAGAGGGGTGGTTGACGTCAAAAAGGGGAGAAAGCCTGTGAGAGTGCTGAATTGTGGGGAGGAAGAAGTTAGGCTCCCCCGTTACGCTACCCTTGCTAAGTTGCTCACCCTAGACCCTCACACATCACACCATTCACGAAGCCGTTCCTCCTACCTCAGCATCCCCTGCCAGTAACCATACACCCCCTAAACAGTTAGAGGACTGGTGCCAGGAATTACATGTAGGCACTGATGCCACACCCACGCATCACAAAGAGGGGGTATACAGGGTGGAGCAAGAGTATGAACAGGTTTTCAGCAAGCACCCATTAGATTTCGGGAGGATTAAGGGGGTTCAACACCATATACCTACAGGTCTACATCCACCTATTAAAGAAAGATATAGGCCCATCCCGCCAGCACATTATCAATGCGCTAAAGACATGTTGAGGAACATGAAGGAGGCAGGGGTCATTCGGGATAGTTGTAGTCCCTGGGCAGCCCCACTGGTGCTGGTAAAGAAGAAGGACGGCACCATGCGAATGTGTGTGGATTACCGGAAGATCAACCAGATCACGCATAAAGATGCATATCCTCTCCCCCGTATCAAAGAGTCACTAGCTGCGCTGAGAACTGCTAACTTCTTCTCTACCCTTGACCTTACCAGCGGGTACTGGCAGGTAGCGGTCGCACCAGAGGACCGTGAGAAGACTGCGTTCGCAACTCCCATGGGACTCTGAGTTTAACAGTATGCCGTTCGGGCTGTGCAATGCCCCCAGAACCTTCCAACGGCTCATGGAGTGTTGCCTGGGACATCTCAATTTCGAAATGGTCCTACTGTACCTGGACGATGTGATCGTATACTCCCAGACGTACGAGGCCCACATGGAACATCTGGCTGAAGTGTTTGCGCCCCTAGCGAAGTATGGGATGAAACTGAAGCCCTCCAAGTGCCACCTGTTGAAGCCCAGGGTGCAGTACCTTGGACACGTGGTGAACGCAGAAGGTGTCGCCCCAGATCCCGAGAAGATCACTGCTATCAGGACTGGCCGAGACTGACCACAGTGAGAGAGGTGAGACAGTTCCTGGGCCTGGTGGGCTACTACCGTTGTTTCATCAAGGGGTACACGAAGATGGCCGCCCCCATGCAAGACCTCCTCATGGGACAGACCAAGGGTGGCAGGTCCCCTAGATCTCCGTTTGTGTGGGAGAAGAAGCACGAGGAGTCCTTTCACCAGCTGAAGACTACAGTTGAGCGCGGTTCGCGGTTCGAGGTTCTCCAGTTCGCGGCTCGAGTGATTTTGGGGGCTGTTCTAGATCGAACTAGAACTCGAGCTTTTTGCTAAAGCTCGATAGTTCTAGATACGTTCGAGAATGGTTCTAGCAGCAAAAAGACAAGCTAATTACTAGCTGGCTTTCCGCTGTAATAGTGTAAGTCACTCTGTGACTCACACTATTATGAAATTTCAGCGTATAGTGTGCGGGAACAGCGCATTCAGATCACTGCTGTTTGGATAATGGCGATCGCCATTTTTTTTTTTTTTTCCTTGTCTTCCTTCGCTAAGCGCGCCCGTGTAGTGGGGCGGGCCAGCATGTCAGCCAATCCCAGACACACACACAGCTAAGTGGACTTTTAGCCAGAGAAGCAACGGCATGTGTGATAGGATGTCCATGTCACATGTCCCTGCATTATAAAGACAGACATTTTCCTCCACCACACCATTATCTGCCTTCTGCGTCTTGGTGTCAGTCACCGCTGGCGTAGCTCCTGTCTCCGATACTGCTGTGTACGCTCTATACACAGCGCTATACAGAATAGGGATAGAAGTTTCTTTCAGCCCTTGTAAGGGCTAATACCGGCAGGGTCAGAGCCATAGGTGACAGTCAGGTCCGTGAAAACAGATTTTAACAGCTACACAAGATGACAGCGTCTGTGTAGCTAAGGTCAGGGATTTCCTCGCTGCATTTACCCATTAGGAGGGATAGAAAGGGAGGCTTCCTTTCCTCTACCCAGACCCACAACCCTGCCACTGTACCCTCCTGCCCTTTGCACACTCAAACTCATTGTTACTAAGCCATTATACTAGCAAACACTGAGTAAACTTAGTGGCATCCTAAAAGTGGCTGTTGGACTTCCATTAGTGTCCCACTGGTGCAAACCTATGTGCAGCACCTCTGCATTGCACACTCAAACTCATTGGTACTAAGCCATTATACTAGCAAACACTGAGTAAACTTAGTGGCATCCTAAAAGTGGCTGTTGGACTTCCATTAGTGTCCCACTGGTGCAAATCTATGTGCAGCACCTCTGCATTGCACACTTAAACTCATTGTTACTAAGCCATTATACTAGCAAACACTAAGTAAGCTTAGTGGCATCCTAACAGTGGCTGTTGGACTTCCATTAGTGTCCTACTAGTGCAAATCTATGTGCAGCACCTCTGCATTGCACACTCAAACTCATTGTTACTAAGCCATTATACTAGCAAACACTGAGTAAACTTAGTGGCATCCTAAAAGTGGCTGTTGGACTTCCATTAGTGTCCCACTGGTGCAAACCTATGTGCAGCACCTCTGCATTGCACACTCATTGTTACTAAGCCATTATACTAGCAAACACTGAGTAAACTTAAGGGGGCTTTAAACGCTGCGACATCGCTAATGCGGAGTCGTTGGGGTCACGGAATTTGTGACGCACATCCGGCCGCATTAGCGATGTTGCTGCGTGTGACACCGATGAGCGATTTTGCATTGTTGCAAAAACGTGCAAAATCACTCATCGGTGACATGGGGATCCATTCTCGATTATCGTTACTGCAGCATTAACGATGTAGTTCGTCACTCCTTCGGCAGCACACATCACTATGTGTGACGCCGCAGGAACGAGGAAGCTCTCCTTACCTGCCTCCCGGCCGCAATGCGAAGGAAGGAGGTGGGCGGGATGTTCCGGCCACTCATCTCCGCTCCTACGCTTCTATTGGGCGGCCACTCAGTGACGTCGCTGTGACGTCGCACGGACCGCCCCATTAGTATGGAGGCGGTTCGCCGGTCACAGCGACGTCGCCGGGCAGGTAAGTATGTGTGACGGGTCTGCGCGATGTTGTGCGGCACAGGCAGCGATTTGGGGGCGGGTACCCACGCTAGCGATATCGGGACCCATATCGCAGCGTGTAAAGTAGCCTTTAGTGGCATCCTAAAAGTGGCTGCTGGACTTCCATTAGTGTCCTACTAGTGCAAATCTAATTGCAGCACCACTGCATTGCACACTCAAACTCATTGTAACTAAGCCATTATACTAGCAAACATTGAGTAAACTTAGTGGCATCCTAAGGCAGGCTTTGCACACTACGACATCGCAGGTGCGATGTCGGTGGGGTCAAATTGAAAGTGACGCACATCCGGCATCGCATGCGACATCGTAGTGTGTAAAGCCTAGATGATACGATTAACAAACGCAAAATCGTCGTAATCGTATCATCGGTGTTGCGTCGGCGTAATCCATAATTACACTGACGCGATGGTCCGATGTTGTTCCTCGTTCCTGCGGCAGCACACATCGCTGTGTGTGAAGTCGCAGGAGCGAGGAACATCTCCTACCGGCGTCACCGCGGCTTCCGTAGGATATGCGGAAGGAAGGAGGTGGGCGGGATGTTACGTCCTGCTCATATCCGCCCCTCCGCCGCTATTGGCCGCCTGCCGTGTGACGTCGCTATGACGCCGCACGACCCTCCCCCTTAGGAAGGAGGCGGGTCGCCGGCCAGAGCGACGGTCGCAGGGCAGGTGAGTGCATGTGAAGCTGGCGTAGCGATAATGTTCGCTACGCCAGCTATCACACGATATCGTACCTGCGACGGGGGCGGGGACTATCGCGTGCGACATCGCAGCATTGGCTTGCGATGTCGCAACGTGCAAAGCCCGCCTAAAAGTGGCTGTTGGACTTCCATTAGTGTCACACTGGTGCAAACCTATGTGCAGCACCTCTGCATTGCACACTCAAACTCATTTTTACTAAGCCATTATACTAGCAAACACAGGAAACTTAGTGGCATCCTAAAAGTGGCTGTTGGACTTCCATTAGTGTCCCACTGGTGCAAACCTATGTGCAGCACCTCTGCATTGCACACTCAAACTCATTGTTACTAAGCCATTATACTAGCAAACACTGAGTAAACTTAGTGGCATCCTAAAAGTGGCTGTTGGACTTCCATTAGTGTCCCACTGGTGCAAACCTATGTGCAGCACCTCTGCATTGCACACTCAAACTCATTGTTACTAAGCCATTATAATACCAAACACTGAGTAAACTTAGTAGCATCCTAAAAGTGGCTGCGACGGGGGCGGGGACTATCGCGTGCGACATCGCAGCATCGGATTGCGATGTCGCAACGTGCAAAGCCCGCCTAAAAGTGGCTGTTGGACTTCCATTAGTGTCCCACTGGTGCAAACCTATGTGCAGCACCTCTGCATTGCACACTCAAACTCATTTTTACTAAGCCATTATACTAGCAAACACAGGAAACTTAGTGGCATCCTAAAAGTGGCTGTTGGACTTCCATTAGTGTCCTACTAGTGCAAATCTAATTGCAGCACCACTGCATTGCACACTCAAACTCATTGTTACTAAGCCATTATACTAGCAAACACTGAGTAAACTTAGTGGCATCCTAAAAGTGGCTGTTGGACTTCCATTAGTGTCCCACTGGTGCAAACCTATGTGCAGCACCTCTGCATTGCACACTCAAACTCATTGTTGCTAAGCCATTATAATACCAAACACTGAGTAAACTTAGTAGCATCCTAAAAGTGGCTGTTGGACTTCCATTAGTGTCCCACTGGTGCAAACCTATGTGCAGCACGTCTGCATTGCAAACTCAAACTCATTGTTACTAAGCCATTATACTAGCAAAATATGCTGCCAGTTTAAGGGCCGTAGTTGCATTGTGAGGGATAGTTATTGTTGTTTATTCTGCTGTTAATAAAGATAGACCACCGCTGCAATCTACACCACCTCTCAATTTTTACTACCGCATTTTAAGTGCACAATCTTGTCGCAATCAAAATGAGTGGCAAAATGACAGATGCTGGTGGAAAGGGGAAGAGGCGTGTTGGAAGAGGAAAAAAAGGGTTTGTCCGTGGGGAAGGTGGCAAAGCTCCATTAACATCTGCTGAAGATAGACCATCTTCCAGCAAAAGTAAGATGTCTACTACTTACCGTGGACAATCCGATGTGCTCCCTTTTTTACGGACACGAACAACTGGAACAAAGGTAGATGATTGCCAAAAAAAGAAAATGATTGAATGGATCTCAAGTGGTCCAACAAGTGCCCTCTCCTCCACCTCAACTACTGCATCCAAAAAACACCAGTCCTCTGAGCTGTCATCCCAATCACACTTGCTTTCTCCCAGCTCTGAAGTCTCCATCCGCCCTGCACAGTATGGTGGAACTGAGATGGCTGAGTCTGCAGAGCTGTTCAGTCACACTATAGCCTGGGAATCAGAGGTCTGCTCCCAAGCTACAGTGAGCACAGACCAGGAAATGGTCTGCAGTGATGCCCAGAACCTTTGTGACTCTGATTCAGGCTGTGAGGACCAAGTTTCTGAGCATAATGTTGACCCTTATTCACAAACTGAAACACCTGTTGTAATAGACAATGAGGAACATACTGATGACGATGAGACGCAGATACCAGATTGGGATGACAGCTTAAATATTCGGTCAGGGCAAGAAGAGGCTCGGTCTGAGGGTGAGGGGAGTGCAAACACAACAATTGATGAGGAAGTTCTAGATCCCACCTACTGTCAACCCACAGTCAGGCCCTCGAGGAGGTCAACAGAGACGGTGGAGGAGGATGCAACTGACGACGAACTTACCTTGCGCCTTCCTGGACAGAGTCGGAGTACTGGTAGCACGTCTACAACTGCATCCTCAGCCACCACTGTGCCTCTGAGCACTAGTCGGGGTGGATCAGCAGGTCGCATGCCCTCTAAGCCTTGCCTAGCCTGGTCCTTTTTTGACATAGCAAAAGATCGCCCAAATTATGTGATCTGTAAAATTTGTCGTGATTCTGTTAGTAGAGGGCAAAACCTCAGCAGTTTGACAACTTCTTCCATGAATCGTCACATGAATAAATATCATATGTCCCAGTGGGAAGCTCACCGTGCTGAAATGCGGCCTAGCGGAGCGAACCATCCACCGCCTGCCCCTTCCAGTGCATCCGCGCGCTCTTCATCTTCTAGGACTGTGGGGACAGCTGTCACACCTGGTTTTCCACGCACAACTTCCACCACTGTAACCGCAACAGGCAGTTTGCTTGGTAGGTCGTCAGTTGGTTTGGAAGGGGAAACAAGTGCGTGTGTACAGCTCTCTCAGACATCGATAGCACCAACGTTGGATGAAGGCGACATCATGTCTACGCCTGCACTTTCCTCACAAACCTGCATTTTTCCAGGGACACCCTACTCAACACCGTCTACACACAGCAGCCAGATCTCTGTCCCTCAGATGTGGACAAATAAAAGGCCATTTCCTGCGACCCATGACAAAGCTAAGAGGTTGACTTTATCCCTCTGTAAGCTCTTGGCTACCGAAATGCTGCCTTTCCGCCTGGTGGACACACAGGATTTTAGAGACCTTATGTCTGTCGCTGTGCCCCAGTACCAGATGCCCAGTCGCCACTACTTGTCTAAGAAAGGTGTGCCCGCGCTACACCAGCATGTCGCACACAACATCACCGCTTCCTTGAGAAACTCTGTGTGTGAATGGGTGCATTTCACCACCAATACTTGGACCAGTAAGCATGGACAGGGACGTTACATGTCGCTGACTGGGCACTGGGTAACTATGGTGATAGATGGTGAAGGGTCTGCTGCACAAGTCTTGCCGTCCCCACGACTTGTGTGTCAATCTTCTGTCTGTCCAAGTTCCGCCACTGCTTCTGCCTCCTCCACCTCATCTGGGTCCTCCACCTCCGCCCCAAGCCTGCCTGGTCAGGCCACCAGCGTTCTCACTGCGCAGAAGGAATCACGTACCCCTCATTACTATGCTGGCAGCAGAGCGCAACGGCATCAGGCGGTCTTTAGCTTGACATGTCTTGGAAATAGGAGTCACACAGCGGATGAGTTGTGGGCAGCTCCGGAGACTGAGTTTAATAAATGGTTGTCTTCACTCAACCTGCAGCCTGGTAAGGCCGTGTGCGACAATGCTGCAAACCTGGGTGCGGCCCTTCGCCTGGGCAAGGTGACACACGTGCCTTGTATGGCTCACGTGTTGAACCTTGTTGTCCAGCAATTTTTAACACACTATCCCCGCCTAGATGGCCTTCTAAACAGGGCACGAAAACTGTCTGCTCACTTCCGCCATTCAACCACCGCTGCTGAGCGACTTACATTGCTCCAGAAGTCTTTTGGCCTGCCGGTTCATCGCCTGAAATGCGATGTGGCGACACGCTGGAATTCAACTCTCCACATGTTACAGTGACTGTATTACACCGCCGAGCCCTGGTGCAATACATCATGACGTATAGCCTGGGCCAACGAGATGCAGAGGTGCGGCAGATCACCCTGATGGAGTGGTCTCAGATCAAGGACCTATGCACCCTTCTGCACAGTTTCGACATGGCGACGAATATGTTTAGCGCTGACAATGCCATTATCAGCATGACAATTCCAGTCATTTACATGCTGGAGCACATGCTAAACACTATTCGGAGTCAGGGGGTGGGACAACAGGAAGGGGAGGAACTACAGGAGGATTCATATGCGCAAGACACAACAACATCACCAAGGTCAAGACGTTCATCATCACCAACGCGGCAGGCATGGGACCATGGGGGACACGGATCAACAAGGGTGCATGGTAGCAGGCGAAATGTTGAGGAAGGTGCAGTAGAACATGAAGAAATGGAGGACGAACTGTCCATGGACATGGATGACTCAGCGGATGAGGGAGACCTTGGTCAAATTTCAGTTGAAAGAGGTTGGGAGGAGATGTCAGAGGAAGAAAGAACGGTTAGAACCTCTATGCCACAAACACAGCGTGCACTTGGTCCGCATGGCTGCGCAAGACACATGAGTGCCTTCTTGCTACACTACTTCCAACATGACCCTCGTATTGTCAAAATTAGAAGTGATGATGACTACTGGCTTGCCACACTATTAGATCCCCGGTACAAGTCCAAATTTTGTGACATAATTCCAGCCATAGAAAGGGATGCACGTGTTCAGGAATATCAGGAGAAGCTGTTACTCGATCTTAGCTCGGCTTTTCCACCAAACAACCGTGCAGGTGCAGGGAGTGAATCTCCCAGTTGTAACTTGACAAACATGGGACGGTCTCGTCATCTTCAACAGTCTACCCGTACCAGTAGCACCGTATCTGGTGCTGGTAACAGCAATTTTATTGAATCTTTTCATAATTTTTTTAGACCCTCCTTTGCAAGGCCACCAGAGACAACAAGTCTGACACATAGTCAACGGCTGGAGAGGATGATACAGGAGTATTTCCAAATGAACATCGATGCCATGACTTTGTAAATGGAGCCTTGCTCATTTTTGGCTTCAAATCATGAAAAATGGCCAGAGCTATCCACTTACGCCTTGGAGATTTTGTCGTGTCCAGCTGCCAGCGTTGTCTCTGAACGTGTCTTCAGTGCTGCTGGGTGTGTGCTGACAGATAAGCGCACGCGTCTGTCCAGTGACAATGTGGACAGACTAACGTTCATCAAAATGAACAAGTCATGGATCGACAAGGAATTTACTACCCCTGTGTCATCCTGGGTAGAGTAAATGCTTGTGTATTTTGAATGTGCTTGGTGCAAATCTAGCTGTGAAGTGTACAACTAGGGCACAAGTGCTGCCACTGATGGGGTGTCTGTGTGGCCCAATTTTTGGAAAAAAGAGAGACTCTTCTTGGAGTAACCCTTGCTTACATTGTTTTTAAAAATGATCCAAGATGCACAGAGCTGGGATCAGGAAAGACTTTGCTACCTACCCCGGTGTCATCCTGGGGACGGTTAAGTATGGCGTATTTTTGAATATGCTTGATGCAAATCTAGCTGTGAAGTGTACAACTGGGGCACAAGTGCTGCCACTGAATGGGTGGGTGTGTGTGGGGTCCAATTTTTGGAAAAAAAGGAGACTCCACTTGGAGTAACCATTGCTTACATTGTTTTTAAAAATGATCCAAGATGCACAGCACTGGGATCAGGAAAGACTTTGCTACCTACCCCGGTGTCATCCTGGGGACGGTTAAGTATGGCGTATTTTTGATTGTGCTTGATGCAAATCTAGCTGTGAAGTGTACAACTGGGGCACAAGTGCTGCCACTGAAGGGGTGGGTGTGTGTGGGGCCCAATTTTTGGAAAAAAAGGGAGACTCCACTTGGAGTAACCCTTGCTTACATTGTTTTTAAAAATGATCCAAGATGCACAGCACTGGGATCAGGAAAGACTTTGCTACCTACCCCGGTGTCATCCTGGGGACGGTTAAGTATGGCGTATTTTTGAATGTGCTTGATGCAAACCTAGCTGTGAAGTGTACAACTGGGGCACAAGTGCTGCCACTGAAGGGGTGGGTGTGTGTGGGGCCCAATGTTTGGAAAAAAGGGAGACTCCGCTTGGAGTAACCCTTGCTTACATTGTATTTAAAAAATGATCCAAGATGCACAGAGCTGGGATCAGGAAAGACTTTGCTACCTACCCGGTGTCATCCTGGGGACAGTTAAGTATGGCGTATTTTTTAATGTGCTTGATGCAAATCTAGCTGTGAAGTGTACAACTGGGGCACAAGTGCGGCCACTGAAGGGGTGGGTGTGTGTGGGGCCCAATTTTTGGAAAAAAGGGAGACTCCACTTGGAGTAATGTAAAGATGTGTCGTTGCTTACCAATAGTCAATAACCAGCAAAGCAAAAGGTACTAAACAATTGTGGTCACAATTAAAATGTAACTTTTAATATCCAAGTTAAAATTCCTATATACCACATAACATAAATGGTTGTAAAACCAACCAAAAAATGGAGCTAATGTTAGGCTCCTATTATTACCCAGTTTAGGACACTGTATATCCGGTAGTAATAACCCCACCGAAATAACAATAGTTGAGACAAGAAAGAGAACTGTCTCATATATCATGTATACAATTAGTAATCCACAGCAAAATGTACATTCGGTAGGAGTCACCCCACCGAAATCACAATAATTGAGACCAGAGTGTAGAACTGTCTCATAAATAGTGTATACAGTTTATAATCCACAGCAAAAAATAACCATGACATAGGTTTTACTGTGAAAAAATGAAGCAAAAATAGTTGTCCAGTAACAGGGGGGCGCCAATCAGCCTCACAATACCCCTTAGCTGGCAACAATCTGACCTGATACCTTCTTAGACCTCCCGACGCGTTTCTTAATTTAGCTTAATCCTCAGGGGACTGTGGTCAAGAAATTACAGCTTCATTTAGAAAACGGACATCCAGCATACTGTTGCCACTGAAGGGGTGGGTGTGTGTGTGGCCCAATTTTTGGAAAAAAGGGAGACTCCACTTGGAGTAACCCTTGCTTACATTGTTTTTAAAAATGATCCAAGATGCAAAGAGCTGGGATCAGGAAAGACTTTGCTACCTACCCCGGTGTCATCCTGGGGACGGTTAAGTATGGCGTATTTTTGAATGTGCTTGATGCAAATCTAGCTGTGAAGTGTACAACTAGGGCACAAGTGCTGCCACTGAATGGGTGGGTGTGTGTGTGGCCCAATTTTTGGAAAAAAGGGAGACTCCGCTTGGAGTAACCCTTGCTTACATTGTTTTTAAAAAATGATCCAAGATGGACAGCGCTGGGATCAGGAAAGACTTTGCTACTTACCCCGGTGTCATCCTGGGGACGGTTAAGTATGGCGTATTTTTGAATGTGCTTGATGCAAATCTAGCTGTGAAGTGTACAACTGGGGCACAAGTGCTGCCACTGAAGGGGTGGGTGTGTGTGTGGCCCAATATTTGGAAAAAAGGGAGACTCCGCTTGGAGTAACCATTGCTTACATTGTTTTTAAAAATGATCCAAGATGCACAGCACTGGGATCAGGAAAGACTTTGCTACCTACCCCGGTGTCATCCTGGGGACGGTTAAGTATGGCGTATTTTTGAATGTGCTTGATGCAAATCTATCTGTGAAGTGTACAACTGGGGCACAAGTGCTGCCACTGAAGGGGTGGGGGTGTATGGGGCCCAATTTTTGGAAAAAAGGGAAACTCCGCTTGGAGTCACCTTGCGGTGTTTTACATGATTTTTGAAGGGCGTGCCATGCCTATATCTGTGTCTCCTTCTCTTTTTCCTTGTCCTGCTCTTTTGTTTTCGCATGAGTATATGTCCTTGTCACTTTCCCATGTGTTTGTGTTGTGAGTTGTTTGTCACCTTTTGCACACCTTTCTAGGTGTTTTTATGTGTTTGTGATTGCTTGCCATTGTTTCCTATGCGGTTCGAGTGGTCCGTCGAATGTTCGCCGAACCGAACTCGAACGAGACCTCCGTTCAGCGAACCGAACTCGAGCCGAACCGCGACCGGTTCGCTCATCTCTATTCCTGACCCTTAGCTACCACCTGACAACGAATTGTCTCTCGCTATGCTCTTAGGGTGAACACTTAACCAGGATAAATTCGTGTGGCCTACTGCCTGATTCTAATTGGTGTGGATCGAGTGCATGCTTGAAAAATGAGATCAGACATACAGTTGGATATTTATCTTTCCTCGATTGAGGTCGGTTATTCAAGAACATGTGTTTATAAAAACTAGTAAAAGGGGCATGGTCAGCCTTACAGTGGGCATACTTGGATGTGTCCATTGGTCAGTGGGTTGAACAATGTGTTAGTCCATGAGCTGATTGGTGGGCATCATCGTAAGCGGATCTATGACGTCATTGGACGGATCCATGGAGATGCTGATTGGAGGGACATCAACTGGTGGATCCATGCTGATGGGAGGGTCTATGATGTCATCGGTGGCCATCTTAGTTATATTTGAAAACCTGGCCCGTGTAAGGCAAATTGACACATTTCCCACAATCCCCTGTCAAGAGCTTAATTAAGTATTTGATTCAATGGCCCTCATCAACAGACCCCCTAAATACTTTATTAACCTTCTGACCCTGCAGGGGTCCTCTAATACATCAGCTCTAATGCTTTAACTGTAACTCTTTTCGTTTTGCTATCTGCTATACGAGCAATGCTAAGCCTTTTCCCCCATTGGTACAGACTGTTGATCAGAGAGTCTGATGTACTCGCTCTACTCTGACTACCTAGTTGGGGATTGTGAAAGACTGAAGGGGCCTAGCTGTTCTATATCTACAGAATAACTAACCTCCTGAGCTAGGAAAGTGGGTACTGACGTTTCTACTACTTTCTCGATCATCTTCCATACACAGGGAAAGACGCAACAAACAATAATAGCTCTTCAAACTTACACACTGATCACATCCCGCGCACACAGTTCACAGAGGCATAGATAATGTCCCAGTCCTTAGAGCAGACTATTTAATGCCAAAGAGCTCACCCGGATTTTGAGATTAATCGATTAGAAAGAGTAAGGCAATTGTAAGAATAAGCTTCTTACCGTTATGCTGCAGCTTTTAGCATTACTGTTTTTGAAAGACTGATTCTCAGTCAACATCTGAGTGCTGTCTGCATCTTCGAGACTTTTCTACCTGAATACACCTGATTGTATCACAACACTAATGGATCTCTTCTTGTCTCGGGTCCATAATCTACCACCAGGAGGCCTTTAACAAGATTCCCTTACACATGGATCCGATTACCTTCAGTAACCTAGAGTAACACTTTTACGGCTTCAATTACCAATAAATAAGACAATACCAGTTACCTACAAGTGTATGTTATCCTTAACCCCTTCAGCCCCCAGCCTGTTTTCACCTTAAAGACCTGGCCATTTTTTGCAATTTTTACCAGTGTCACTTTGACAGGTTATAACTTTGGAACGCTTCAACGGATCCTGGCGATTCTGACATTGTTTTTTCATGACATATTGTACTTCATGTCAGTGGTAAATTTAGGCCAACATGTTTTGTGTTTATTTGTGAAAATTTCGGAAATTCGGCGAAAAGTTTGAAAATTTCTCAATTTTCAAAATTTGAAATTTTATGCCCTTAAATCTGAGAGATATGTCACACAAAATAGTTACTAACTAACATTTCCCACATGTCTGCTTTACACCAGCGCAATTTTTGAAACAATTTTTTTTTCGTTAGGAAGTTAGAAGGGTTCAAAGTCTATCAGCAATTTCTCATTTTTCCAACAAAATTTACAAAAAAAAATTTTTTAGATACCACATCACATTTGGAGTGACTTTAAGTGGCCTAGGCAACAGAAAATACCCAAAACTGACCCCATTCTCAAATCTGCACCCCTCACTCTGCTCAAAACCACATCCAAGAAGTTTATTAACCCTTTAGGAGCTTCACAGCAAACAAAGCAATGTAGAAGGAAAAAATGAAAATTTTACTTTTTTACACAAAAATGTTACTTTAGCCATAAAATTTAGCATTTTCACAAGGGTATGAGGAAAAAATGCACCATGAAATTAATTGTGCAATTTATCCTGAGTACACCAATATCTCATATGTGGTGGAAATCAATTGTTTGGGCGCACGGCAGGACTCAGAAGAGTAGGAGCATCATTTGATTTTTTTAAAGCAAAATTGTCTGGAATGCATTAGCGGATGTGATGTTGCGTTTGGAGACCCCTGAGGTGCCTAAACAATGGAGCTCCCCCACAAGTGACCCCATTTTGGAAACTAGACCTTTCATGGAATTTATCTAGATGTTTAGTGAGCACTTTGAACCCCTGGAGGCTTCACAAACGTTTATAATGTTCAGCCGTGAAAATATTTTTTTTATTTTTTTACCACGAAATTATAATTTCAACCAGGTAGCTTTCTTTTCACAAGGGTATCAGGAAAAAATGCACCATAATTAGTATTGTGCAATTTCTCCTGAGTACACAGATACCTCATATGTGGTGCAAATCAATTGTTTGGGCGCACAGCAGGGCTCAGAAGAGAAGGAGCGCCATTTCACAGCAAAATTGGTTGGAATTATTAGCAGACGCCATGTTGCGTTTGGAGATCCCCTGAGGTGCCTACACAATGGAGCCCCCCCACATGTGACCCCATTTTGGAAACTAGACCCCCCCCTCCCCCACACAACAAATTTAGTTTGGCGAAATAAAAAATACGGACGTCAGTAAAAAAAAATTAATAAAATAATGAGCGCCTGCAACTGACACTAAAGCCCGCTTTACACTCTACAATATATCTTATAATGTGTCAGCGGGGTCACGTCGTAAGTGACGCACATCCGGCATCGTATGTTACATTGTAGCATTTAACATCTACGTGCGATTGCGATTGAACGTTAAAACGTTCATCACATACACGTCGTGGAATCCTGAAGAATTGCACGTCGGGTTATTCAATGTTCTCGAGGCAGCACACATCGCAGTGTGTGACACCCCGGGAACATTGAACAGATCTTACCTGCCTCCCGCGGCTCCAGCCAGCAATGCGGAAGGAAAGAGGTGGGCGGGATGTTTACGTCCCGCTCATCTCCGCCCCTTGGCTTCTATTGGCCGGCTGCCGCGTGACGTCGTTGTGACGCCGACCGTCCCTCCCACTCCAGGAAGTGGACATTCGCCACCCACATTGAGGTCGTATGGACAGGTAAGTACGTGTGACGGGGGTTAATCGTTTGTGTGTCACATTCAACAAATTGAACGTGCTGCACATACGATGGGGGCGTTGCAAATCGCATACGATATCGCATGCGAAATTGCAACATGTAAAGCAGGCTTAAGACAAGTGCCACACGTGAGAGCGATGCATGAATCTCGCATCGCATCATCCGGCACAGCCGCACACTCCTGTCTGGAAGTGAGTGACTGTGCTGGATAATGCGATATGAGACTCATGCATCGCTCTCACGTGTGGCATTGGGCTGGCACTTACAATATTCAGTAAAAAATACTGTAGCTGACGATTACTACAGTATAATTTTACTGGCCCTAAACTAAGTTTATTTGTATTTCTTTCTTAGTTTACAGAAAAAAAAATCAGGACGCACACATGGATGTGCTGCAATAAGAGGGGGACTAGGTGGGATGGAAAAAAAGATGGATGGAGGATGGGAGAGGGCACAGCGGAGGATGGGAGAGTTCGTGGCAGAGGATGGGAGAGGGTGCGTCAGAGGATGGGAGAGGGCACGGCGGAGGATGGGAAAGGACGCGGTGGATGGAGGAGCGGTGGAGGAAGGGAGAGGGCGGGCAGCAGATCAGGGTGAGAGGTGGTGGAGGGGGAAGCAGATCGGGGAGGGTGAGAGGGGGTGGAGGGGGCAGCAGATTGGGGAGGGTGAGAGGTGGGGGAGGGGGCAGCAGGTGAAGAGGATGGGAGAGAGCAGGCAGCAGATCAGGGAGGGTGAGAGAGGGGGTAGCAGATCAGGGAGGGGGGCAGCAGCTGATAAGGGAGAGCGGGCAGCAGATCAGGGAGGGTGAGAGATGGGAGAGAACGGGCAGCAGATCGGGGAGGGTGAGAGATGGGAGAGAGCGGGCAGCAGATCAGGGAGGGGGCCAGCGGCTGATAGAAGAGAGCAGGCAGCAGATTGGGGAGGGTGAGATGGGAGAGAGCAGGCAGCAGATCAGGGATGGTGAGATGGGAGAGAGTGGGCAGCAGATCGGGGAGGGTGAGATGGGAGAGAGCGGGCAACAGATCGGGGAGGGTGAGATGGGAGAGAGCGGGCAGCAGATCGGGGAAGGGTGAGATTGGAGAGAGCGGGCAGCAGATCGAGGAGGGTGAGATGGGAGAGAGCTGTCAGCAGATCAGGGAGGGTGACAGATGGGAGAGCGGACAGCAGATCACAGAGGGTGAGATGGGCGAGAGCGGGCAGCAGATCGGGGAGGGTGGGAGATGATGGAGGGGGCAGCAGATGAGGATGTGAGAGAGTGGGCAGCAGCTCACGGAGGGGGGCAGTAGCTGATGGGGGAGAGCAGTGGCAGATGGAGGCGGCTGCAGCAGATAGAGGAGATCGGCGGTGGTGGCATTTGATCGGGGGATCAGGGGCAGGGCGGCCGATTGGGGGGCAGTGGCTTACCAGGGAACTTGCAGGGATCACTCTCCTCAGCTTCCACGGATGGAGTAAATCTGAAGGGAGTGGTCACGGGCCCCGGATCCATAGTGATTGGAGAGATCGGTCACAAGGCCGATCTCTCGAATCAGAGCTGGGGGCGGGTGAAGCACCAATCACCTAGCTCCAGCCAATGATCAGGGCTACAGCTGCACTGATCAGGGCTGGATTTCAATGTTTCAGCCATTTTCAATTTTCAATGGCTGAAACATGACAGTGGCTGTGATTGGCTGAGCGGCGTTCGTCAGCCAATTACAGCCTCCGTAGGTCCGAGGAGGAGGCACCACCCCTCCTGAGGTCAGGCAGAGGTCCCCTCCTCCCCAAATCTAAGGTTTGTGTGAACCGATTGCACTTACTGGGGCTCCGGGGCCGTGATTTTGCTGGGTTGTTAAGCACCATGTCACCATGGGTCGTTAAGGGGTTAAAAAGTCACTTAAACCCTTAAACTAATTGTTTGGTTCAGGTCAGATAATGTTTTTTCCCACCATAAGCCCTTAATTGTGTAATGTTCTTGTACGCATTGTTCCCTTATCATGGTCATTTCCCATGTATCATCCCCAATCTGGAAAATCTCCATAAGGTGCTATGTGAGATAATCCAGCACTATGTGTGTTGTGACCCTCATTCTACTGGTATGATGGACTCTTTACAGCGGCTGTTGTGTCCAGATGGGTTTTCTCCCAAGCTTCATGGAAGTTGCTGTGGTCGGGAAAAGCTGGATCGGCCCATCTGATTTTGACTCATGGCTCATTCTCACTTGTCTTTTTAGGATCACCTAGTCTCCTGGCTTGAGACCACGTGCTCCTGACACCGATTTAGGATCTGGAATTGGAGGATACACATGTTTAACACACTATGTAGGCAGTTGTATAAGGCTCATACATCACTGGTCAGGATATCACACTGTATCTGAAGTATCTATGAGAAATATAATCACGTTCTAGGTGCTAAACCAAAAATATCTTATATGATTCAATAATTTTTATTAGGTTTTCAAAGTTTATACATAAAACAGTTCTAACAAAAACAATAAAACAGAATGTGCTGTATAGCATTACTTTATGCTATATCAAACAAATAATATAGACATATACAAAAGGAAAAACAAAACAAAACAAATAACATTGGTAAAAACTATGGCATACAGTCGGATTAAGAATTTACAGAGTAAAGCCCACTTTACACGTTGCAATTAGTTGTACAATCGCATTTGCGATGTGACACGCCCAGGTTGCATACGGGATCTATCAGATTTCACGTTGGTCGTTCATTTGCTGTCACACGAGCGTTAGTAGTCTATGTTAAATTGGTCAATTTTGTGTGCGATCCTTTAGATCATGTGTTCTGTGACGTATGCATTGAGCACCTTTTTTTTTTTTTATTTATTGACTTGCCAAGCGTGTGTAATGTGGGATGCGTTTTTACTATGTCATCTGCCATTCAGCTCTGCTACATGGCCGCTAACAGCAGACACAGACAGCCATGTAGCAGAGCTGAATGGCAGATGACAGCAGACACAGACAGAGCCGCACTGTCAGAATGAACTCGGGTGAACTTCACCCGACTTCATTGTGATGCTGCGGCTCTGTCTGTGTCGCGTCCTGATTAGCGGTCACCAGTGAAGACTCACCGGTGACCACTAATCCCCTGAGTAACTGAAGTTAGCAGCCCTCTCTCATATACTCACCGATCCCCGGCGCCGCGTTGCACGGCATTCACACTGCTCCGGCGGCTTTTACTGTTTTGAAAAAGCCGGCCGCCCATTAAACAATTTCGTATTCCCTGCTTTCCCCGCCCACCAGCGCCTATGATTGGTTACAGTGAGACACGCCCCCACTCTGAGTGACAGGTGTCACACTGCACCCAATCACAGCAGCCGGTGGGCGTGTCTATACTGTGTAGTGAAATAAATAATTAAATAATTAAAAAAAACGGCGTGCGGTTCCCCCCATTTTTAAAACCAGCCAGATAAAGCTATACGGCTGAAGGCTGGTATTCTCAGGATGGGGAGCTCCACGTTATGGGGAGCCCCCCACCCTAACAATATCAGCCAACAGCCGCCCAGAATTGCCGCATACATTAGATGCGACAGTTCTGGGACTGTACCCGGCTCTTCCCGATTTACCCTGGTGCGTTGGCAAATCGGGGTAATAAGGAGTTATTGGCAGCCCATAGCTGCCAATAAGTCCTAGATTAATCATGTCAGGCGTCTATGAGACACCCTCCATGATTAATCTGTAAATTACAGTAAATAAACACACACACCCGAAAAAATCCTTTATTAGAAATAAAAACACACACATATACCCTGGTTCACCACTTTAATCAGCCCCAAAAAGCCCTCCTTGTCCGGCGTAATCCAGGATGATCCAGCGTCGCATCCAGCGCAGCTGCATGGAGGTGACCGGAGCCGCAGCAGACACAGCCGCTCCGGTCACCTCCATGCAGCAAATGAACACAGCCGCGCGATCAGCTGCTGTCACTGAGGTTACCCGCGGCCACCGCTGCATCCACCGGTGGCCGCGGGTAACCTCAGTGACAGCAGCTGATCGCACGGCTGTCTTCATTTGCTGCATGGAGGTGACCGGAGCGGCTGTGTCTGCTGCGGCTCCGGTCACCTACATGCAGCTGCGCTGGATGCGACGCTGGATCATCCTGGATTACGCCGGACAAGGAGGGCTTTTTGGGGCTGATTAAAGTGGTGAACCAGGGTATATGTGTGTGTTTTTATTTCTAATAAAGGATTTTTTCAGGTGTGTGTTTATTTACTGTAACTTACAGATTAATCATGGAGGGTGTCTCATAGACGCCTGACATGATTAATCTAGGACTTATTGGCAGCTATGGGCTGCCAATAACTCCTTATTACCCCGATTTGCCAACGCACCAGGGTAAATCGGGAAGAGCCGGGTACAGTCCCAGAACTGTCGCATCTAATGTATGCGGCAATTCTGGGCGGCTGTTGGCTGATATTGTTAGGGTGGGGGGCTCCCCATAACGTGGAGCTCCCCATCCTGAGAATACCAGCCTTCAGCCGTATGGCTTTATCTGGCTGGTTTTAAAAATGGGGGGAACCGCACGCCGTTTTTTTTAATTATTTAATTATTTATTTCACTACACAGTATAGACACGCCCACCGGCTGCTGTGATTGGGTGCAGTGTGACACCTGTCACTCAGAGTGGGGGCGTGTCTCACTGTAACCAATCATAGGCGCCGGTGGGCGGGGAAAGCAGGGAATACGAGATTGTTTAATGGGCGGCCGGCTTTTTCAAAACAGTAAAAGCCGCCGGAGCAGTGTGAATGCCGTGCAGCGCCAGGGATCGGGGATCGGTGAGTATATGAGAGAGGGGGATAGACTGACATGGACTGAGAGTGAGGGACAGAGATAGTGACGGACTGACAGAGATTAGTGCATGACAGACATTGTGAGGCGCTTCAGAACGCAGCTTTTTAGCTGCGCTCTGAAGCAGACCTTTTTTAAGCTGTGGTGCAGAGCGCACACCTGCGCACATAGCATCAGACAACAAAATCGTATGAGGGATGTCACACGTTACAATTGACTAGGTTCGTGCAACAAAACGCTCAATTCTAGAGAATGATACGATGTGTTTGCGATCAACGGTTTTGCGTTCAATCCTGATCGCATGTAGCTGTCACACGCAGATACCTCACAAACGATGCCGGATGTGCGTCACTTACAACTTGACCCCAACGACGGATTGTGAGATATATTGAAGCGTGTGTAGCGGGCTTAAGATTTTCAAATAATATGTCAGGAGATGGATGTAGACAAATAATTCTCTTATTAAACTAATTGAATAAGTATCATGTATTACGTTTATACCAGAATTAGAACTAGATTATGTATAGTTGTGTTAGGGCCAGGTGGACGGGCAGACCCAGGAGGTGGATCCACTGGGCTGAACACCTCACCGAGGGCAAGGTGCCCGGTAGCCGGAGCACTAGCAGGACAGTCCGTTTAGAGGAGTGGAGTAAAGAAGTCCCTGGGACCACGGGGTCTCTGATGGTAGTCCGGGTGACGGAGCTCAGGTTCGGAGGACGAGATGTCGTCAGGCAGAGTCCGGAACCAATGGAGCGAGAAGACGGGTCACCACAGGGATCGGAGATGGCAGGAGCTGACGGGATGGCAGGCCGTCACCGTTCGGGGTTCGGGTATCGTCAGGACCGGTTGGCGAGGCAGGATCGGCTCTACGAGAGAGATAGGTGAGTACATCACAGACACAAGGAGACCTGACTCCTAGCTTAGAAAACACGAAGAACAGGCCCCGCCCACTTGGAAAGGATCCCCCTATATACCCAGTACCTGATCCTTCAATATCCTGTTGGAGGACACTGGCCCTTTAAGAAAGGGTCAATGACCGCGCGCGCGCCCTAATGCGCATGCGCGAGGCCCGGGTGCCAGAAGCCAGGGCAGGGAGCGGTGAACAGGAGGCAGGGGAGCCGGCCTGGAGCAGAGCTGCCGACGGGCGCCGGGAGCGGGGACCGAGCCGCCTGGGGAGCGCAGGTGATGGGGGCTGGAGGCTGTGGAGCGGGGGACGCCTGATAGAGGAGCCGGGGAGCGTGGCAGGTGAGCCGGGGAGCGAGGCAGGGGAGCCGGGAAGCAAGGCAGGGGACCCGGGGGGCGTGACAGTACCCCCCCCCACGCCCCCCTCCCCGCAACCGGGACAGGAAGGCACGTATCAGAGGAGTACCCACATTCTCCCGGGGTTCCCAGGACCTATCCTCAGGACCATACCCTGCCCAGTCCACCAGGAAGAACTGTCGGCCTCGCACGGTTTTCATGGCCACGATATCCCTTACCGCATAGATGTCATCATCAGCAATAGGAGGAGGAGCAGAACTGGCAGCAGCGGAGAAGGGACCAAGGACAACCGACTTGAGCAGGGATACGTGGAAGGAGTTGGGTATTCTCATCGTGGCCGGAAGCTGCAGCTTGTAGGAGACCTCATTTATTTTGCTGATGACCTTAAACGGCCCGATGTAGCGAGGACCCAGCTTGTATGATGGTAGCTTCAATCGGACGTACTTGGAAGCAAGCCAGACCAGATCTCCTGGAGAGAAACATGGGGGATCCAGACGCCTCTTGTCTGCGTGTCTCTTCATCCGCAGGGAAGCATGTCCAAGGGACGACTTGACAGAGTCCCAAATTGTAGAAAAGTCACGGACTACAGCATCAGCAGCAGGGACATCCGAGGAAGAGGATACAGGTAATGGGACGGAAGGCTGAAGACCGTAAACGACATGGAAGGGAGAGCTGGAGGAGGACTCACTGACGTGGTGGTTATGGGAGAATTCAGCCCAAGGAAGAAGCGTGGACCAGTCGTCGTGATGGGCGTTGACGTAGTGACGTAAGAAGGAGGTCAAGATCTGATTGACTCGTTCCACTTGGCCATTCGACTGAGGATGGTAGGCTGAAGAAAAGTCCAGAGTCACTCCCAGATGTTTGCAGAGAGCCCTCCAGAAGCGGGAGGTAAACTGAGTTCCTCTGTCGGACACAATGTGTGATGGAAAGCCATGCAACTGGAAGATGTGCTGTATGTAAGCGTCAGCGAGTTCCTGGGCAGAGGGCAGTCCAGCCATAGGGACGAAATGAGCCATTTTGGAGAACCGATCCACCACGACCCATATGACTGTGTGTCCGGAGGACAGGGGCAAGTCCGTAATAAAGTCCATCGCAATGTGTTGCCATGGAACGGAGGGTATAGGCAGAGGCAGAAGACGACCATATGGCAGGTGTTTGGGCGTCTTGTTCCTGGCACAAGAGGAGCAGGCTGAGACAAAAGAAGCGACGTCCGTGCGAAGGGATGGCCACCAGTAGTGACGTACAATTGTACTCCATGTTTTCTTCTGACCAGCATGGACGGCTATTTTCGAGGCATGGCCCCAGTGCAACACTTTTTTCCTTTTGCTTTTAGCATTACTGTTTTTGAAAGACTGATTCTCAGTCAACATCTGAGTGCTGTCCGCATCTTCGAGACTTTTCTACCTGAATACACCTGATTGTATCACAACACTAATGGATCTCTTCTTGTCTCGGGTCCATAATCTACCACCAGGAGGCCTTTAACAAGATTCCCTTACACATGGATCCGATTACCTTCAGTAACCTAGAGTAACACTTTTACGGCTTCAATTACCAACAAATAAGACAATACCAGTTACCTACAAGTGTATGTTATCCTTAACCCCTTCAGCCCCCAGCCTGTTTTCACCTTAAAGACCTGGCCATTTTTTGCAATTTTTACCAGTGTCATTTTGACAGGTTATAACTTTGGAACGCTTCAACGGATCCTGGCGATTCTGACATTGTTTTTTCATGACATATTGTACTTCATGTCAGTGGTAAATTTAGGCCAACATGTTTTGTGTTTATTTGTGAAAATTTCGGAAATTCGGCGAAAAGTTTGAAAATTTCTCAATTTTCAAAATTTGAAATTTTATGCCCTTAAATCTGAGAGATATGTCACACAAAATAGTTACTAACTAACATTTCCCACATGTCTGCTTTACACCAGCGCAATTTTTGAAACAATTTTTTTTTCGTTAGGAAGTTAGAAGGGTTCAAAGTCTATCAGCAATTTCTCATTTTTCCAACAAAATTTACAAAAAAAAATTTTTTAGATACCACATCACATTTGGAGTGACTTTAAGTGGCCTAGGCAACAGAAAATACCCAAAACTGACCACATTCTCAAATCTGCACCCCTCACTCTGCTCAAAACCACATCCAAGAAGTTTATTAACCCTTTAGGAGCTTCACAGCAAACAAAGCAATGTAGAAGGAAAAAATGAAAATTTTACTTTTTTACACAAAAATGTTACTTTAGCCATAAAATTTAGCATTTTCACAAGGGTATGAGGAAAAAATGCACCATGAAATTAATTGTGCAATTTATCCTGAGTACACCAATATCTCATATGTGGTGGAAATCAATTGTTTGGGCGCACGGCAGGACTCAGAAGAGTAGGAGCATCATTTGATTTTTTTCAAGCAAAGTTGTCTGGAATGCATTAGCGGATGTGATGTTGCGTTTGGAGACCCCTGAGGTGCCTAAACAATGGAGCTCCCCCACAAGTGACCCCATTTTGGAAACTAGACCTTTCATGGAATTTATCTAGATGTTTAGTGAGCACTTTGAACCCCTGGAGGCTTCACAAACGTTTATAATGTTCAGCCGTGAAAATATTTTTTTTATTTTTTTACCACGAAATTATAATTTCAACCAGGTAGCTTTCTTTTCACAAGGGTATCAGGAAAAAATGCACCATAAATAGTATTGTGCAATTTCTCCTGAGTACACAGATACCTCATATGTGGTGCAAATCAATTGTTTGGGCGCACAGCAGGGCTCAGAAGAGAAGGAGCGCCATTTCACAGCAAAATTGGTTGGAATTATTAGCAGACGCCATGTTGCGTTTGGAGATCCCCTGAGGTGCCTACACAATTGAGCCTCCCACATGTGACCCCATTTTGGAAACTAGACCCCCCCTCCCCCATACAAAAAATTTAGTTTGGCGAAATAAAAAATACGGACGTCAGTAAAAAAAAATTAATAAAATAATTAGTGAGGGTGAGAGAGGGGGTAGCAGATCAGGGAGGGGGGCAGCAGCTGATAAGGGAGAGCGGGCAGCAGATCAGGGAGGGTGAGAGATGGGAGAGAACGGGCAGCAGATCGGGGAGGGTGAGAGATGGGAGAGAGCGGGCAGCAGATCAGGGAGGGGGCCAGCGGCTGATAGAAGAAAGCGGGCAGCAGATTGGGGAGGGTGAGATGGGAGAGAGCAGGCAGCAGATCAGGGATGGTGAGATGGGAGAGAGTGGGCAGCAGATCGGGGAGGGTGAGATGGGAGAGAGCGGGCAACAGATCGGGGAGGGTGAGATGGGAGAGAGCGGGCAGCAGATCGGGGAAGGGTGAGATTGGAGAGAGCGGGCAGCAGATCGAGGAGGGTGAGATGGGAGAGAGCTGGCAGCAGATCAGGGAGGATGACAGATGGGAGAGCGGGCAGCAGATCACAGAGGGTGAGATGGGCGAGAGCGGGCAGCAGATCGGGGAGGGTGGGAGATGATGGAGGGGGCAGCAGATGAGGATGTGAGAGAGTGGGCAGCAGCTCACGGAGGGGGGCAGTAGCTGATGGGGGAGAGCAGTGGCAGATGGAGGCGGCTGCAGCAGATAGAGGAGATCGGCGGTGGTGGCATTTGATCGGGGGATCAGGGGCAGGGCGGCCGATTGGGGGGCAGTGGCTTACCAGGGAACTTGCAGGGATCACTCTCCTCAGCTTCCACGGATGGAGTAAATCTGAAGGGAGTGGTCACGGGCCCCGGATCCATAGTGATTGGAGAGATCGGTCACAAGGCCGATCTCTCGAATCAGAGCTGGGGGCGGGTGAAGCACCAATCACCTAGCTCCAGCCAATGATCAGGGCTACAGCTGCACAGATCAGGGCTGGATTTCAATGTTTCAGCCATTTTCAATTTTCAATGGCTGAAACATGACAGTGGCTGTGATTGGCTGAGCGGCGTTCGTCAGCCAATTACAGCCTCCGTAGGTCCGAGGAGGAGGCACCACCCCTCCTGAGGTCAGGCAGAGGTCCCCTCCTCCCCAAATCTAAGGTTTGTGTGAACCGATTGCACTTACTGGGGCTCTGGGGCCGTGATTTTGCTGGGTTGTTAAGCACCATGTCACCATGGGTCGTTAAGGGGTTAAAAAGTCACTTAAACCCTTAAACTAATTGTTTGGTTCAGGTCAGATAATGTTTTTTCCCACCATAAAGCTGGTGTCACACATAACGACGACGACAACGACGTCGCTGCTACGTCACCATTTTTTGTGACGTTGCAGCGACGTCCCGTCACTGTCGCTGTGTGTGACATCCAGCAACGACCTGGCCCCTGCTGTGAGGTCGCCGGTCGTTGCTGAATGTCCAGCTTCATTTTTTGGTCGTCACTCTCCCGCTGTGACACACACATCGCTGTGTGTGACAGCGAGAGAGCGACGAAATGAAGCGATCAGGAGCCGGCACTGGCAGCTGCGGTAAGCTGTAACCAGCGTAAACATCGGGTAACCAAGGGAAGACCTTTCCCTAGTTACCCGATGTTTACGCTGGTTACCAGCCTCCGCTCTTGCTGCCAGCGCCGGCTCCTGCACTGTGACATGTGGCTGCAGTATGCATCGGGTAATTAACCCGATGTATACTGTAGCAAGGAGAGCAAGGAGCCAGCGCTAAGCAGTGCGCGCGGCTCCCTGCTCTCTGCACTGTGACATGTAGCTGCAGCACACATCGGGTTAATTAACCCGATGTGTACTGCACCTAGGAGAGCAAGGAGCCAGCGCTAAGCGCGGCTCCCTGCTCTCTGCACATGTAGCACAGCGACGTTATGATCGCTGCTTCTGTTGTGTTTGACAGCTAAGCAGCGATCATAACAGCGACTTACAAGGTCGCTGTTACGTCACCGAAAATGGTGACGTAACAGCGACGTCGTTGTCGCTGTCGCTTAGTGTGACACCAGCTTAAGCCCTTATTTGTGTAATGTTCTTGTACGCATTGTTCCCTTATCATGGTCATTTCCCATGTATCATCCCCAATCTAGAAAATCTCCATAAGGTGCTATGTGAGATAATCCAGCACTATGTGTGTTGTGACCCTCATTCTACTGGTATGATGGACTCTTTACAGCGGCTGTTGTGTCCAGATGGGTTTTCTCCCAAGCTTCATGGAAGTTGCTGTGGTCGGGAAAAGCTGGATCGGCCCATCTGATTTTGACTCATGGCTCATTCTCACTTGTCTTTTTAGGATCACCTAGTCTCCTGGCTTGAGACCACGTGCTCCTGACACCGATTTAGGATCTGGAATTGGAGGATACACATGTTTAACACACTATGTAGGCAGTTGTATAAGGCTCATACATCACTGGTCAGGATATCACACTGTATCTGAAGTATCTATGAGAAATATAATCACGTTCTAGGTGCTAAACCAAAAATATCTTATATGATTCAATAATTTTTATTAGGTTTTCAAAGTTTATACATAAAACAGTTCTAACAAAAACAATAAAACAGAATGTGCTGTATAGCATTACTTTATGCTATATCAAACAAATAATATAGACATATACAAAAGGAAAAACAAAACAAATAACATTGGTAAAAACTATGACATACAGTCGGATTAAGAATTTACAGAGTAAGATTTTCAAATAATATGTCAGGAGATGGATGTAGACAAATAATTCTCTTATTAAACTAATTGAATAAGTATCATGTATTACGTTTATACCAGAATTAGAACTAGATTATGTATAGTTGTGTTAGGGCCAGGTGGACGGGCAGACCCAGGAGGTGGATCCACTGGGCTGAACACCTCACCGAGGGCAAGGTGCCCGGTAGCCGGAGCACTAGCAGGACAGTCCGTTTAGAGGAGTGGAGTAAAGAAGTCCCTGGGACCACGGGGTCTCTGATGGTAGTCCGGGTGACGGAGCTCAGGTTCGGAGGCCGAGATGTCGTCAGGCAGAGTCCGGAACCAATGGAGCGAGAAGACGGGTCACCACAGGGATCGGAGATGGCAGGAGCTGACGGGATGGCAGGCCGTCAACGTTCGGGGTTCGGGTATCGTCAGGACCGGTTGGCGAGGCAGGATCGGCTCTACGAGAGAGATAGGTGAGTATATCACAGACACAAGGAGACCTGACTCCTAGCTTAGAAAACACGAAGAACAGGCCCCGCCCACTTGGAAAGGATCCACCTATATACCCAGTACCTGATCCTTCAATATCCTGTTGGAGGACACTGGCCCTTTAAGAAAGGGTCAATGACCGCGCGCGCGCCCTAATGCGCATGCGCGAGGCCCGGGTGCCAGAAGCCAGGGCAGGGAGCGGTGAACATGAGGCAGGGGAGCCGGCCTGGAGCAGAGCTGCCGACGGGCGCCAGGAGCGGGGACCGAGCCGCCTGGGGAGCGCAGGTGATGGGGGCTGGAGGCTGTGGAGCGGGGGACGCCTGATAGAGGAGCCGGGGAGCGAGGCAGGGAAGCCGGGGAGCGTGGCAGGTGAGCCGGGGAGCGAGGCAGGGGAGCCGGGAAGCAAGGCAGGAGACCCGGGGAGCGTGACAAGTTGTTAATAAAGTAAGTCCCATTTTTTATGAAATCTGTTCCAGGAGTTATTAATCAGAGCATGCTTCTCTTCATAGAACTTATGAAGGGATATTTTTTCTATTAGAACATAAATATTTGGAATTTTATTGGATTTCCAATGTGCCACCAATTCGACTTTGGTAACTAGAAGGATATGAATTACAAAGGACCTGTATTTTATGTTTATTGTATCCGAATCTATTGATAAGAGGGCTAATTGTGGGGTTAGACTTATTTTTGAGTGTATTATCAGATTTATTATTTTAGACACTTTCTGCCATAAGCTTCTGATTCTAGGACAGCTCCAAAAAATATGAACAATGTCACTGTCAGGGCCGGGCGGTCGGGCAGACCCAGGAGGTGGATCCACTGGACCGAACTCTAAGATGGTGGTAGGGAGTCCGGTAGCTGAAGCACTGATGGGCAGCAGAACAGTCCGTGCAAGTGAAGGTAGCGAAGGAGTCCCTGGGACCACGGAGTCACAGATGGTAGTCCGGGTGACGTAGCTCAGGTTCGGAGGCCGAGATGATGTCAGGCGGGGTCCGGAACCTTGGGAGCGAGATGACAGGTCACCGCAGGGATCCGAGATGGTACGGACTGTCAGATGGCAGACGGACAGCGTGCGGGGCTCGGGATTCAGCAGGACTGGATGGCGAGGCGGGATCAGCTCTAGAAGAGAGATACGTAAGTATGGCAGGAAAACACAAGGAGACCTGACTCCTAGCTCAGAAAACACGAAGATCAGGCCCCGCCCCCTTGGACAAGAACCCCCTTTATACCCCGTACCTGTCTAACCTCATTTCCTGTTAATGGGCGCTGGCCCTTTAAGAAAGGGTCAGTGACCGCGCGCGCGCCCTAATGCGCGTGCGCGCGGCCCGGGTGCCAGAAGCCAGGGAAGGAGGCTGAGAGGAGGACGCAGGGGAGCCGAGCAGGGCCTGGGAGGCCGTCGGGCGCCGGGATCGGCGGCCAGGAAGCCCAGGAAGGACGGGCACAAGGGACTGGGACGCGGGGAGCGTGGCAGGTGAGCCGGGGAGCGGGGCAGGGGACCCGGGAAGGGGAGCCGAGGACCCGGGGAGCGTGACAGTACCCCCCCCCCACGCCCCCCTCCCCGCAACCGAGACATGAAGGCACGGATCAGAGGAGTGCCCACATTCTCCCTGGGTTCCCAGGATCTATCCTCAGGACCATACCCCTCCCAGTCCACCAGGAAGAACTGCCGGCCACGAACAGTCTTCATGGCCACGATATCTCTTACCGCGTAGATGTCGTCCTCAGCAATAGGAGGAGGAGCCGGGCTGGCAGCAGCGGAGAAGGGACCAAGGAACACCGGCTTGAGGAGAGAGACGTGGAAGGAGTTGGGTATTCTCATCGTGGCCGGAAGCTTCAGTTTGTAGGAGACCTCATTGATCTTGCTGAGGACCTTAAACGGCCCGATGTAGCGAGGACCCAGCTTGTAGGAAGGAATCTTCAGTCGGATGTACTGGGAAGCAAGCCAGACCAGGTCACCAGGAGAGAAACACGGAGGGTCTAGACGCCTTTTGTCAGCGTGTTTCTTCATCCGCTGGGAAGCGCGCCCAAGGGACGCCTTGACAGAGTCCCAAATGGTAGCGAAGTCACGGGCTACAGTATCAGCAGCAGGGACATCCGAAGAAGGGGATATAGGCAACGGGACGGAAGGCTGTAGTCCGTAAACGACATGGAAGGGAGATTTGGAGGACGACTCACTGACGTGGTGGTTATGGGAGAACTCAGCCCAAGGCAGAAGCGTGGACCAGTCGTCGTGATGGGCGTTGACATAGTGACGTAAGAAGGATGTCAAGATTTGATTGACCCTCTCCACTTGGCCATTAGACTGAGGATGGTAAGCGGAAGAAAAGTCCAGAGTCACTCCCAGATGTTTGCAGAGAGCCCTCCAGAAGCGGGAGGTGAACTGAGTTCCTCTGTCGGACACGATGTGGGAAGGAAAGCCATGCAAGCGAAAGATGTGTTGTATATAGGCTTCCGCGAGTTCCTGAGCAGAGGGCAGTCCGGGCATAGGGACGAAGTGAGCCATTTTGGAGAACCGATCCACCACGACCCATATGACTGTGTGTCCGGAGGATACTGGCAAGTCCGTAATAAAGTCCATCGCTATGTGTTGCCATGGAACTGAGGGTATCGGCAGAGGCAGAAGACGGCCATAGGGCAGGTGTTTGGGCGTCTTATTCCTGGCACAAGAGGGGCAGGCAGAGACAAAGGCGGCAACGTCCGTGCGAAGGGATGGCCACCAGTAATGGCGTACAATCGCACCCCATGTTCTCTTCTGGCCTGCATGGCCGGCTGTTTTCGAGGCATGACCCCAGTGTAACACTTTTTCCCTGTCGGTCTCAGAGACATAGGTCTTCCCGGGTGGTATCTGGGCCAGAGTGACAGGAGCCACCGGAACAATCTTGTTAGGAGAGATGATAGGTTGGATAGTCTCTTCCTCCTGCTCCAGGGGCATGAGAGACCTAGACAAGGCATCAGCGCGTATATTCTTGTCCGCGGGTCGGAAATGAAGCTGGAAGTCAAACCTGGCAAAGAATAAGGACCACCTGGCTTGCCGTGGGTTCAGTCGCTGAGCGGACCGCAGGTATTCCAGGTTCTTGTGGTCCGTGTAGATAATCACGGGGTACACTGCTCCTTCCAGGAGGTAGCGCCACTCCTCCAGAGCCAGTTTGACCGCTAATAGCTCTCGGTCACCGATGGTGTAATTACGTTCAGGTGCTGAGAAGCTTTTAGAGAAGAAACCGCAAGTCACCATCTTCCCGGAGGAGGATTTTTGCATGAGCACTGCTCCGGCTCCTGAGGAGGAAGCATCCACCTCTAAGGTGAACTGGCGGTTTAACTCTGGTCGGTGGAGTAGTGAGGAATAAACTGGCGGTAGTAGTTGGCAAATCCCAGGAACCGTTGGATTGCCTTCAGTCCAGAAGGGGGAGGCCAGTTGAGAATGGCGGAGACCTTCTTGGGATCCATCTGCAGCCCAGTCCCCGAGATGATGTATCCCAGGAAAGGAAGAGAAGACTGCTCAAAGACGCACTTCTCATATTTGGCGTAGAGACGATTCTCTCTCAGTCTTTGTAGAACCAGCTTTACGTTCTCTCTGTGGGTCTGGAGGTCCGGAGAGAAAACAAGAATGTCATCCAGATAAACTACTACACATACGTAGAGGAGGTCCCGGAAAATGTCGTTCACCAGTTCTTGGAATACGGCAGGAGCGTTACACAGACCGAAGGGCATCACACAGTATTCATAGTGCCCATCGCGAGTATTAAACGCGGTCTTCCATTCGTCCCCAGAGCGGATACGAACTAGGTTGTAGGCACCCCGAAGATCCAGTTTGGTGAACACACGGGCTCCTCTGAGCCGATCGAACAGTTCGGGGATGAGCGGTAGGGGGTACTTGTTTTTTATAGTAATCTGATTCAAGCCCCGGTAGTCAATGCATGGGCGAAGTCACCCTCTTTCTTCTTAACGAAGAAGAAGCCTGCTCCCGCAGGAGAGGAGGATCTCCGGATGAATCCCTTTGCCAGGCTTTCCATGATGTAGGTGGACATGGCCCTGGTTTCGGCTGGAGACAACGGATATATCCGTCCTCGAGGTGGTGTTGTTCCTGGGAGCAGGTCGATGGCGCAATCGTAGGGACGGTGTGGCGGAAGTACCTCAGACTCCTTCTTGTCAAAAACGTCCGTGAAGGACCAATAGGCCGAGGGCAGACCCGGTAGGTTCTCAGGAACCGGAGGTCGTCGGACTGGTTGTATAGACTTTAGACATCTCTCATGACAGGCAGAGCCCCAACGGGTGATTTCGCCAGTACCCCAGTTGACTGAGGGTTCGTGTGTTCGCAACCAAGGAAGTCCCAGCAGGACTTGGTGGGACATGTGTGGAAGGACGTAGAGAGCGATGTTCTCGGTGTGCAGAGCACCGATACGCAGTTCCACCGGCTTCGTGATCCAGGAGATGGTATCAGAGAGGGGTCTCCCATCCACCGAGGCAATCAGTAGGGGCTTCTCGAGTAGAGTAACAGGCAGCTGGTATTTGTCCACCGTGGCCTGCTGGATAAAATTGCCTGCTGCTCCGGAGTCGAGGTATGCCTCAGCCGTGAAGCGCGTCTCTCCTGTTGATACTTGTACCGTCCACATAACTGGGTCGGAGAGAGTCCCAGCACCTAGGGTGGCCTCTCCTACCAACCCTAGGCTTTGGAGTTTCCCGGCCTTTCCGGACAGGAGCGTAGGAGATGTGTGTCCCCTCCGCAGTAAAAGCAGAGGCCCTTGGCGAGCCGCTCTGCTCGACGTTGGTCAGACTGTCGTACTCGATCAACCTGCATGGGTTCGTGGACAGGAATCCCAGCTGTAGATGACTGTGGCACAGAGGACTTCTGTGGCGGAGAGGAGTGCCGTACCGCACGTCGCTCACGAACCAGCTCTTTGGAGCGCTCCTGAAAACGAATGTCCACTCGCGTGGCTAGGGCAATCAGGGCATCTAGGGTGGAGGGCATGTCACGACCCGCCAACTCATCTTTGATGCGACTTGACAGTCCTTCCCAGAAGGCGGCTGTCAGGGCCTCATTATTCCACCCGAGTTCAGAAGCCAAAGTGCGGAAACGGATGGCGTATTGGCCCACCGTCAGTGTTCCTTGACGTAGGCGGAGAAGTGATGAAGCAGACGCAGAGGCGCGTCCCGGCTCGTCAAAGGTACTGCGAAAGGCCTGCAGGAACTCTTGAAGATCCTTGGTCATGGGGTCCTCCTTCTCCCACAAGGGGTTCATCCACGCCAGTGCCTCGCCCTCCAGGTGAGACATTATAAAGGCGACCTTGGCTTGGTCGGAGGCGAACAGATGGGGCAGCTGCGTGAAGTGAAGGGAGCATTGGTTTATGAAGCCCCTGCAGGTCTTGGGATCTCCAGCATAACGAGGAGGTGACGCCAAACGGAGTCGGGAAGCATCCGACGCGGCTGCCACTGGTGCGGGAGCCGTGGATTGCCTAGTGGGAGACCTGGTTGCTGCAGGCGTCATTGATGCTTGTAATGTGTACAGGCGAGTGTCCACGGAGGTCATAAATTGCAGCATGCGGGTCTGGACTTCACGCTGGCGTTGGAGTTCCTCTTGCAGGGCCAATAGTGCTGCAGCGGGATCCATGGCCTGATCTTACTGTCAGGGCCGGGCGGTCGGGCAGACCCAGGAGGTGGATCCACTGGACCGAACTCTAAGATGGTGGTAGGGAGTCCGGTAGCTGAAGCACTGATGGGCAGCAGAACAGTCCGTGCAAGTGAAGGTAGCGAAGGAGTCCCTGGGACCACGGAGTCACAGATGGTAGTCCGGGTGACGTAGCTCAGGTTCGGAGGCCGAGATGATGTCAGGCGGGGTCCGGAACCTTGGGAGCGAGATGACAGGTCACCGCAGGGATCCGAGATGGTACGGACTGTCAGATGGCAGACGGACAGCGTGCGGGGCTCGGGATTCAGCAGGACTGGATGGCGAGGCGGGATCAGCTCTAGAAGAGAGATACGTAAGTATGGCAGGAAAACACAAGGAGACCTGACTCCTAGCTCAGAAAACACGAAGATCAGGCCCCGCCCCCTTGGACAAGAACCCCCTTTATACCCCGTACCTGTCTAACCTCATTACCTGTTAATGGGCGCTGGCCCTTTAAGAAAGGGTCAGTGACCGCGCGCGCGCCCTAATGCGCGTGCGCGCGGCCCGGGTGCCAGAAGCCAGGGAAGGAGGCTGAGAGGAGGACGCAGGGGAGCCGAGCAGGGCCTGGGAGGCCGTCGGGCGCCGGGATCGGCGGCCAGGAAGCCCAGGAAGGACGGGCACAAGGGACTGGGACGCGGGGAGCGTGGCAGGTGAGCCGGGGAGCGGGGCAGGGGACCCGGGAAGGGGAGCCGAGGACCCGGGGAGCGTGACAGTCACCTTTTGTATTGCAACTTCTCCAGCATGTTGGTTTTTGGCTTGGGAATATTTTAGCAACTTTGTCCGGAGTGAAATACCATCTGGAATAAATCTTATAATAAGCTTCATGTAATGTAGCGCAGATATTGGAAAGGTGTGTTTTTAAGGGCTTTATCCCATTGGACTTGGGTGAATTCTACTTTCAAGTCCTTTTCCCAACTGGATATGTGTATCATTTTTCTTGTGGTGAGTTCAGAATTGTAGGCATGATAGATGTTCTTATGACTCCATATTAGTTTGTTATTTGGGTTGTTTATCAATTTAAGTATGAATTTGTTTATTTTACATTTGGGTTCTATAGGTTTCCTGATGGTTTTCCTTATTTCTGGAAAGAAATACAGATCTTTATCTGGTATATTATTTTGTAATTTAAGTTGTAAGAATGAGCTGAAATTTGTACCATCGTATATATTTTTTTATGTATTTTATCCCTGACTGGATCCATCTATCTACTGTCTCCTTATTGTTTGACAAATCTATATTTTTTATCTCTGTATTTTTAAAGACTTCAAAAGTCATTTTGTCTTTTGAGACTCTTGAAATATTTTCCCAGGAAGTAAAATCAGCATTAAGGCTATGTGCACATGTTGCGTTTTTTTCAGCGCGGAAAAAAACGCACCCTCTGGCAGAGGGGAGAATTGTAAACAATGCGTTTTGGAAAAAACGCATCAAAAATGCATGCGTTTTTCGTGCGTTTTTCGTGCGTTTTTTGTGTGTTTTTCATGCGTTTTCCATGCTTTTTCTTCAGCTGCGTTTTTGACCACATGATCCAGTGACAGTGCCACAGTACATCCAGTACACAGTGCCAGCCTTCCTGCAGAGATGTGAGTGTTGTCCACGGGAGAACGCAGCTGCCCATGCCCACGATTTGGGTTCAGGCTGCTGTGGACTTTAGCTCTATTCTACCTGCAGAGAACACTCATCTCTGCAGCATAAATTGACATGCTGAGGCTCGGGAAGCTGCGCCATAGGTCAGTGTATGCTGTGGAGAAAGGAAGCACAGTGGGCATGGGATTTCTAAAATTCCTTCCACTGTGCTTCTACTGCACAACGCAGCGTTATGGACGCAGGGAAAACACTCTGCGCCCATCACGCTGCAAACCCTGATTCTGGGCACACAGCCTAAAATGTGTCAATGGATGTCAAACATATATATAACGTCCCACCCCCCCTGCATATTCTAAGCTGGCGCCCTTTAGTGCCTTTCATGTGGCACTAAAGGGTGCCTAGCCTTGTATTTAGCCCAAAAAAAAAATAATTAAAATAAATGACGTGGGGTCCCCCCTATTTTTGATAGCCAGTCAGGGTAAAGCAGACAGCTGTAGCCTTCAAACCACAGCTGACAGCTTCATCTTGTCTGGTGATCAATTTGGAGAGCTCCCCAAGCTTTTTTTTTTTATTTATAAATAATTAAAAAAAAAAAACAACGTGGGGTCCCCCCCAAATTAGATCACCAGCCAAGGTGAAGCTGACAGCTGGGGTCTGGTATTCTCAGGATGGGAAGAGCCATGGTTATTGGACTCTTCCCAGCCTAAAAATAGCAGGCCACAGCCACCCCAGAAGTGGCGCATCCATTAGATGCGCCAATCCTGGCGCTTCGCCCCAACTCATCCCGCGCTCTGGTGCGGTGGCAAACGGGGTAATAAATGGGGTTGATACCAGATGTGTAATGTCACCTGGCATAAAGCCCAGCAATTAGTGATGTCACTATTTGATACCAGACATAACTAATTGACAGTAATAGCAAAAAAAATTGACAACCAAAAAAAATTTATTTGAAAAAACACTCCCCAGACATATCCTCTTTCACCAATTTATTGAAAAGAAAAAAAATTGGGTGCGCAGTATCCATTTTTGACGTCCCACGTCGCCTCTGGACCTTCTAGAATATGGGGGGCACGCTCAGAGAACGTGTCCCCCATTTTCTAGTAGTGCAGACCCTCCATTTGAGGAGAGTGGGTGCAAAGAATCTGCACCCACTCTCCCCGGGTCACAGCTGTAGTGTGCCGAGCAGCCGGCCAGCGTCTCTGTACACAGTGCTGAGCTGTCAGCTGCTCGGCACATGTGACCGGCCAGTGTGCACTGTGAAGGAGGAGGGGGCCGCGGGGGATCAGCGCTGTGACAGGTACGGGGGTTACCGGGGGACACCGGGGGGACTAGGGGGTGACCTGGCAGGGCCTGGGGAGCAGTTTTCTGTCGCATGTGTTATTCCACATGCGACAGAAACAGAGGAGCAGGGCGGCCGGTGCGCTGCTGTGCGCGCGGCCATGTTGGATTTTCGGGAGAGGGGTCGGGGGTCGGGGCGGGCACTTTGGCGACACTGGGGGCTTTCCTGAACTTTGCCAGGAAGTGAGGTCAACAGGAAACCTCTTGACCTCACTTCCAGGTAAATGCCTGCGTTCTGGCATGCCAACAAAGCCCGCGGACCGCAACAATAAAGCAGCTCACTGTGGTGTAGCTGCGTTCTGACCCACATCATTGATTTCAATAGGGGGAGAACGCAGCTACACCGCACAAAAGAAGTGACATGCTGCTTTTCTTTCCGCACCGATTTTTGGCATCCAAAACGCTGCGTTTAGAAACGCAGCGTGTGCACTGATTTTTCGGCTTTCTCATACACTTTGCTGGGAAAACTGAACGCATGCAATTTGCCACTGAAACGCTGCGGTTCTAAACGCAGCGTTTCCGCGGTAAAAAACGCAACGTGTACATACAGACTAATAGTGCTGCTATCATAGGTATTAGATTTTCTTCCACCAGAGTTTAGTAACTGTTTCAGTAAAGGAGAGCGGAAAGAATTATTTCCTGATAATATTAGTTCCAAGTTAACCCAAGTTGGAGTATTTTCATTTTTTAATAACCAATTGTTGGTTTGTTTTAATAAATTTGAGTAATAATATGCTTGTATATTAGGAAGGCCGTATCCTCCATTAATTTTATTTTTGAATAATGTATTTTTGGCCACCCTTGCTTTGCTATTGTTCCAGACACATTTGGTGATCGATTTTTGCAATTTGACTAGGAATTCGTCTGGGATGATGATAGGTAGACATCTAATTGTATATAAAATTTTGGGTAGAATAAACATCTTAGCTACCAATATTTTACCAAGCCATGTCGTTTCAGTTTTGTTGTATGTTGCAAAGTCTTTTTCAATCTGAGTTGTGAGTTTATTCATGTTGAGGACTAAGGTGTAGTGATGAGCGAGTACTAAAAAGCTCGGGTGCTCGAGGCTCGGGCCGAGCATCCCAACATACTCGTGTACTCGGCCCGAGCACCGAGCCCAATGTTATCCTATGGGAGACCCGAGTATTTTTCTGAAATGACCCCCGGCAGCATGTAGAAACCCTAAAAATGTCACAAAAGTCTCAGAAGAGTGCTCAAATGACATGGCGACAGCATGGGGAAGACCCCTTGAAGCATTTATCACTCAAAAGTCACAGCTGTGAACAATTTTGCCCGAGTTTTACGCCATTTTTACGGACTCACCAGAAAACCTTCCAAAATGACACCAAAATGAATTTTCATGGCGGAAATGTTAAGGGCACATACCCAATAGTGAGATAGAGCTGGTGTATGTTACTTTTTGTGATTAATACATGAAAGATTTTACGTAAAACATTGTGTGGCACTCCGATGTACAAAACGCACGTTTTGTGCTTTTTACTAGCGATGTCGGTCATTTTTTTTTTCATTCTATCTCCCGTCGGTCGGTCTCGCTCTGTCTGTCTCTCTCTGTCTTGTCTGTCCCCCTCTCACAGTCTGTCGGTCATTCTCCCCCCTCTCTCTTACTTACCGTTCCCCGATCACTGCCGCGGCGCTGCACTGCTGTTCACTAAACTCCGGCGGCTTTTCCTCTTTTGAAAAAGCCGGCCGCTCATTAAACAATCTCGTATTCCCTGCTTTCCTGCTTTTCGGCGCCTATGATTGGTTGCAGTGAGACACACCCCCACGCTGAGTGACAGGTGTCTCACTGCACCCAAACACAGCAGCCGGTGGGTGTGTGTATACTGTGCAGTGAAATAAATAATTAAATAATTAAAAAAAAACGGCGTGCGGTTCCCCCAATTTTAATACCAGCCAGATAAAGCCATACGGCTGAAGGCTGGTATTCTCAGGATGGGGAGCCCCACGTTATGGGGAGCCCCCCAACCTAACAATATCAGTCAGCAGCTGCCCAGAATTGCCGCATACATTATATGCGACAATTCAGGGACTGTACCCAGCTCTTCCCGATTTACCCTAGTGCGTTGGCAAATCGGGGTAATAAGGAGTTATTGGCAGCCCATAGCTGCCACTAAATCCTAGATTAATCATGTCAGGCGTCTCCCCGAGATTCCTTCCATGATTAATCTGTAAATTACAGTTAAAAAACACACACACCCGAAAAATCCTTTATTAGAAATAAAAAACACTAATAAAGTCCCTCATCACCAATTTATTAACCCCGACAAACCCTCCATGTCCGGCGTACTCCACAGTCCTCCAGCGTCGCATCCATCTGTGCTGCATGAAGGTGACAGGAGCTGCAGAAGAAACCGCCGCTCCTGTCAGCTTCACACAGCAATTGAAGACAGCTGCGCGATCAGCTGAGCTGTCACTGAGGTTACCTGGATCCAGCGGTGGATGCAGCGGTGGCCGCGGGTAACCTCAGTGACAGCTCAGCTGATCGCACTACTCACCGCCGCTCCGGTCAGCTCCACGCAGCAACTGAGGTGAGTATCGCGATCAGCTGAGCTGTCGCTGAGGTTAATCGCGGCCACAGCTGGATCCAGCGGTGGCCGTGAGTTACCTGACTGACAGCAGCTGATCGCACTACTCACCTCAGTTGCTGTGTGAAGCTGACCGGAGCGGCGGTGTATTCTGCAGCTCCTGTCACCTGCATGCAGCAGAGCTGGACGCGACGCTGGAGGTCCGTGGATTACGCCGGACATGGAGGGTTTGTCGGGGTTAATAAATTGGTGATGAAGGACTTTGTTATTGTTTTTTATTTCTAATAAAGGATTTTTCGTGTGTGTGTGTGTTTTTTAACTGTAATTTACAGATTAATCATGGAAGGTATCTCGGGGAGACGCCTGACATGATTAATCTAGGATTTAGTGGCAGCTATGGGCTGTGATTAACTCCTTATTACCCCGATTTGCCAACGCACTAGGGTAAATCGGGAAGAGCCGGGTACTGTCCCAAAACTGTCGCATATAATGTATGCGGCAATTCTGGGCGGCTGCTGACTGATATTGTTAGGCTGGGGGGCTCCCCATAACGTGGGGCTCCCCATCCTGAGAATACCAGCCTTCAGCTGTATGGCTTTATCTGGCTGGTATTAAAATTGGGGGGGACCGCACGCCGTTTTTTTTAATTATTTATTTATTTTACTGCACAGTATAGACACGCCCACCGGCTGCTGTGATTGGGTGCAGTGAGACACCTGTCACTCAGCGTGGGGGCGTGTCTCACTGCAACCAATCATAGGCGCCTGTGGGCGGGGAAAGCAGGGAATATGAGATGGCTGTGTGCAGAGCACAGCGCGCCCGCCGGTATAAAGGCTCGGTCACGCTGTGCTGGCCGGCCAATCACTGCAATTCCACAACTAACAGGGCTGTGGCATTGCAGTGGTCTGCAAGCCAATCCCTGCATGAGGGCTGGCTCTCAAAAGAGCGCCAACATACAGGGATGAAGACCACGAGTACAGCACGAGTATCGCGAAATTACTCGGTACCCGCCGAGTAGCCCGAGTACAGTGATACTCGTGCGAGTACCGAGTAGTAACAAGCATACTCGCTCATCACTACTAAGGTGCTTTTAATATCTTTTGTGAAAGTAATACCTAAGTATTCAATAGCGTCTGTAACCCATTCATAATTAACATTATTTCTAAGATTTTCTTGTGCTGTTGGGATGAGGTTAAGAGCTAGCATTTTTGACTTTTTCTCATTAATTTTAAAGTTTGAAACAATGGAGAATTCTTTTAAAATTTTGTTGGTCTCATTGATGGAGTTTAATGGGTCGCTAAGAGTCATAATTACATCGTCCGCAAAAAAACTTATTTTAAATTTTTCTTTGCCTATGGAAATACCTTTAATTTTTTCGTTTGACCTGATACATTCTGCCAAAGGTTCCATAATCAGGGCAAAAAGTAGCGGTGATAATGGACATCCCTGACGAGTTCCATTGGTTATCATAAATGTTTTCGAAGAGTGGTTGTCTAATCTAATTGTGACTGAGGGGCAGGAATATAGCGCCATGATGGAGTTAATGGATGTGTTGTCAAAGCCAAATTTTTTCAGGGTGTTTTCCAAGAATTCCCACCCCACTCTATCAAATGCTTTCTCAACGTCAAACGATAAAAGTAGGGTGGGTGTTCTAGATTTTTTAGCTTATTCAAGAATGTTTAGTAATCTTCTAGTACCGTCTGATGCTTGTCTATTTTTAACAAATCCTAATTGGCCTTGATGGATCAATGATGGGAGAATTTCTTTTAATCTTTTGGCTAATATTTTTGAATACATTTTTACATCTGTATTAATTAGAGAGATGGGTATATAGCCAGTCACTAATTCAGGGTCACTATTTGGTTTAGGGATGAGGGTTATATTTGCCTGGAGAATTTCTGCAGGGAATTCTCTAGTGGAAGCTACGTGATTTCAAATTTTACAGAGGTGAGGTACAAGTAATTGGGAAAAAGTCTTGTAAAATTCATTAGAAAACCCATCTGGGCCTGGGGACTTGTTTATTTTTAGGTTTTTAATTGTTTGTAAGATTTCAGAGTCGGTAAATGGACGATTTAAAATATTTATGTTGTATGTATGTACAATTATGTTGTATGTATGTAAATGATGCTCATTTAGTTTAGGAAGATGGATTTTGTCCAAGAAGTTATTCATTTTGTTGAGGTTATCATTCTGGTCAGAAGGAGTGGAATTGAGGTTATATAGTTTTTTGAAATTACTCGCAAATGCTTCTACGATGTCTTTTGGATGGGTATAATAATGGCCATCTGGGTGTTTAAAAAATATCTTATATAAAGATCTAATTATTAAGATAAAGCAAAACGAACATTTGTTACATGATTTGCCAGCATCTACCATTATCTTGTGGATCATTACATTTGTATGTTCTTTCAGCCTTAACACATTCCCACAGCTCTGTGGAAGGTGTGGAAGGTGAGGAGTGTAGAAAGCTGCATCAGAAACCATAAGGATAACTATATATAAGGGTATCAATTATGCTAAACCAGAAAAACCCTTCAAAAATCAATTTTATTATAATCATTAAAATTCCAAACAACATACACCCATGTGAGTAACTATAGACACAAATATTACAATAAAGGAGGGGGCAGGGATTGGGGCAATCACACTAAACTATCCCTACCTTGCAGTGGAGGTCGGAACCCTATAAGGCAAATTGGTGCCCCCGCTCACCGACGGCTCTTCCTCCCTATCCCTACACTGCTAATGCTAATGCGTGCTGCTAGTGTCAATGAGGGATGAGTTTTTCAGCAGTAATATTTTCTGTACTGGATATGTTTCAGAGCAGGCCTGAAAAGAAATTCACACAACATGCACAAAACTCATACAAACCATGTGTAGGTTTATATGACTAATCTGCAATCACTGAAGCAGTAGAGCGGATGAGGGGGGTGTTGCTACGAGGTCTTTACAGTTTTTCTACCTTATATTAAGCACATGTCTTACAAAACTGGGTGAGTCTGGCCACCTGGGTACTAAGCACTCATGCCGCCCATATCTTGTTCATCCCAACACTTATAACGGTCTTTGTCACATGTGTCACCTGGGCCATTATTGAGTAGAGAGCTCATGGCAGAAAAAGCTTACCGCCCTTTATCCATAGACTTTATTCAGTCAGCTGGTTCCCTGCATCTCACACTCTGTTACTTGTTGAATCGCTTGTTCCTGTAGGCATTTAAGAACACAAGTAGTGACCAATGTAACTGAAGTGACAGGTGCCACCGAGGTATGGTACTGGTCTGCATTGGTAAAGGACTCTCAACTCTAGGCCCGTTCACTGTTTTTTTGTTGTCTGCACCTGGGCAAGCATCTCCTCCGGCTCCATCAATCACCGATTCCATCAGTCAGCTCTGGCGTGAGCCCTATCTTCCACTTTGCCAGGCTCATTTGATAACAGGAGAGCCTCCACCTGGGCTCATACGCAATCTATGGTCTTTTATAGGTTTATCACGTCACACTAGAAAAAATCTGCTACCTAAATACACATTTGACTGTTTTACCACTTTCCGCTCTACGAACCACAGCGATCGCAAATCTTCATCTCGTTCTCCTATTCCGATGGGGGAGGAGCAAGTGGTTCAATTTTTAATTACCTCATGTTGTGTAACCTCAGCATATCTAGTGTATTATCAACCAGCATCTTGGTATCTGGATCTATCTATGGAAAAACTCAAAATATGCATTAGCAATGGGCTCATTTTGTTCAAAATCTGACAATTCTTGTTACATCACAATCATGAAATATATGTATGTCTGCTGTATCCTTCTTACAGATAAAAATATAAAGAAAACTTAATAGAAAAAGTCAATCGATGAACAAATTAAAATTCTTAAAAATAAGTGTGACTTTCCACATCATCTCCCCCTCCCCCTTTTTGAAACATTATCCAAAGCATAATTAGATTAAAAAAAAAAAGTGTGTGGCATCGGAGTCCTACATTTGGGGCATAAGAAAGTCACAATGTGTAGATTGTACATAACCAGGAACACCATATATATTGTTTTTATCTGTCTTGAACCACAGAAACCTGCATTGCAATCTTTCTTTCTACAAAAAGAAAACAGATGATTCAAGACATTAAATATCATAAAAACAGAATGCCATAAATTATCCACATACCTTAAATAAAATTATTATAATTATTACTAAATTATAAAATGTTCCAGTATCTACCAATAAATCTAAGCATGTCCACAATTTAATTTATTCTTTCGGGATAAAATTAGTAAAATAAAAAACTATTTTCAATTACTTTTTCCACTATAATTTACAATGAATTGCTAAATGTAGGGAAAAGTCCCTTTTTTTTAGCTAAGACTATCCCCCCTCTATAAGCGGAAACTTTAGTTCTTCGTCCTTCAAACAGGAAAAACCTGTATTTCGCTCCACCCCCTGAAATCCCAACAAAACAAGCCTTCTCTTTTTCTTTTCTGAATACAAGCTTACAAGCCAAAATCTCTCTCTTCCCTTGGATATATTTATTTATTTATTTTATTTTTATTTATTTTTTTAAAACATGCAACTCTCAGGATCCATTCAAACATGCAACTCTCAGGATCCATTCAAACCCATCCATAACTGGAATATCTATTATTTTTCTTTAATTTTTTTTTTATTTTCCATCAGATCTGTTTCTAAGGTACGTTTATTTAATTTATCATTTTCAATATTGCAATGGACTTTAACATTTTGATTCCTGAGACTCACATTGCAGATACTCATTTTATCTAATTCCTACTAAAGATGGCTGCACAGCACACGGTCTCCTTGTTAGAATAGGAGCATGTGGGAAGGGAGGGTAAACTGATTTTTACTTTTGCTAAACTATTTCCTCCCTATATTCTATAGTCTGTGTTTTATACACACACACACACACACACAAACACACATATATATTTATATATATTATATACACACATATCCACAGTCCTGGTCCAAGTACAGTTAAAAACACTAATTTTTCTGTCCAAGTATATAGTAGTCCACCCAGTCTATTGTTCAGACATTTACACAGCGCATGGTCTTCACACCCCCCCCCTCACTCACTTCCTTTTTTTTTGTCTCTGGTCACCATCTTAAGTTTCAAACCTACAGCATGCTTAGATAACCCAAAATGGTTGTCACCAGAGTGAGCACATGGTTTATCAACACAGTACTGTGTCCTAGAGTCCCCACATCCACAACAATGTTCACTCTCATACGGATTTTTCTGGTCACAACTAGAACAGGCTCATACCACACCATCGCCATTATATGGTGGTGGTCTCTCACAAGGTACATTTTTGTAATATACATAACTCAAAACTCTGTCTTTCTTTTCCTTTCCCCTTCTACCCAATTATCTCTATATTGACACTATATAAACTTTCAGAAACCCTTCCCCATGCGCAAGCAGCAGATAACATTTCTTTGTCTTCCAAAACACCTTTTTCCTTCAAAACAATTTCTTCCTCACTGTAACCTCCCCCTTCTGCCATTCCACATTACTATGCACCAACAAACAAAAAGAGAGGGGAGATGACTGACAACTGAAAGCACTAAAGAAAACCTAGAGTTTGCAGCATACACTTCCTATCCGTCCCTATCCGATTTCCGTTAACACAGTTCACAAAAACACTTTGTATTTGTCAAAAATAGCAGGCCTCCTGCCAAAACTCAATTTACCTCGAGCCGAGTCACTCACTATAAGCCTTAAGCCAAAACTCAATTTACTAGGCCCCGTGTCGAGTCATTCACTCTAGACCACGTGCCAAAAACTCAATTTACTAGGCCGAGTCACTCACTCTAGGCCTTGAACCAAAACTCAATTTACTACACCTTAAGCCGAGTGATTCACGCTAGGCATCGAGCCAAAACTCTATTTAAATCTCCACCAGAACTGCAAAACATATCACAGGCAGCAACCAAAAACCGTACCACATGGAGCGTCCTCCACATTTCCAAATACTGCTCAAAAACCCACTTGCTCTTTTAACTACCAGTCAATCTCCTCTCTAGACAACACACAACAGGCACCAGGCAACTAAACATGTGACGGTTCTTCCGTAATTAATATGGCCAACAGCCGTGATACCCGTCTGCCGTCTATACAGATACCCTGAAAACCGGACACAGTCAGGCAATTAGCGCAGCACACCCCAAGAGGCACAGGAAAAGGCTACAGATTATGAAAATCAGCAGACTTACCCTGCTCTGGGTTAGGAGGCGATCAATCTCCTGTCTCAAGGTGTGTAGCTCATCCTGCCGTTCAAATTGCCGATTCCAAGGCTTTTTGGGCGTCTATGTCTGATGGCCCCACATTGGGCACCAATTTGTTAGGGTGAACACTTAACCAGGGTTCACTCGTGTTTCCTACTGCCTGATTCTAATTGGTGTGTATTGAGTGCATGCTTGAAAAATGAGATTAGACACACAGTCGGATATTCATTTTTCCTTGATTGAGGTCGGCCTAAAACTGAGAGATTTATTCAAGAACATGCCTTTATAAAAACTAGGAAAAGGGGCAAAGTCAGCCCTACAGTTGGCATACTTGGATGTGTCCATTGGTCAGTGGGTTGAATAATGTGTTAGTCCATGAGCTGATTGGTGGGCATCATCGCAGGCGGGTCTATGACGTCATTGGATGGATCCATGGTGATGCTGATGGGAGGGATATCATCTGGGGGATCCATGCTGATGGGAGGGTCTATGATGTCATCGGTGGCCATCTTAGTTATATTTGAAAACCTAACCCATGTAAGGCAAATTGACACATATCCCACAATCCCCTGTCAAAAGGTTAATTAAGTATTTGATCCAATGGCCCTCCTCAACAATGCTATTGTTTTAACCTCTTGCTGCCGACTCGGATTACTGACTGTTCTACTGGCCTCTTTTGGTCTGTCTGATAACCACACTCTGAGGGTGCTTTGCTGGCATCTTCTGCAGCCTACATAGTGCAGTGTGACACCTCCATAAATAACTCCATTTTACAAACTACACCCCTCAATGAATTCATCTAGGAGTGCAGTGAGCATATTAATACCACAGGTGTGCCACAGAGTTTATACCATTGGGTGGAGAAGGAAGAATAAGTAGCTTCCATGTATTCAGGAACTACTTTTGAGGTACAGAGCAAAGCTGAGAAGGGAAGGAGTACCAAATTGGACTTCAGAATTTGCTGAAATGGTTTGCGGGTGCTATGTCACATGGCAGGACCCCTGAGGTGCCAGAACAATAGAATTCCTCTACAAGTTACCCCGTTTTACAAACTGCACCTTTCAATGAATTTATCCAGATGTGTAGTCAGTATATTGACACCACAAGGGTGTCACAAAACTTTATACTATTGGGCGGTAAAGAAAAAATAATTACATTTTTACCACTAAAATGTAGTTTTAGCCCCAAATTTCCAATTTTTACAAGAAGAATAAGTAAAAAAGAACTTATTTCTGGTTACACAATTTCTCCTGAACGTGGCAATACCCCACATGTGATTGTACAGCCCTGTTTGGCCACATAACAGGGCTCGGGAGGGAAGGAACGTTATGGAGCACAGATTTTCCTACAATAGTCTGCCAACTCCATTTGCAGAACGCTAAGTGCCAGAAAACTCACTCAAGTGACCATATTTTGGAAATTACGCCGCTCTGGGAATTCATCTACTGTTGTAGTGATGATTTTGTCTTTGGAAAACACCTTTGGAGTCCAAATAGTGAATGTTGCAGAATTAAAAATTGTAAATAAGCCCCTGTAGTGCACAGTATTATTGAAGTGCCCATATATTGTGCCCAGCTTGTGCTTCCGGAGACACACACCTATTAAATGAACCCCTTAGTGACGGATCAAATTTTGATTTTAATGCCCAGGTCAAATTTTACAATTATGACTAGTGTCACTTTAAGGGTACGGTTCCACTTGCGATTTGCACAGACGAGTGTAATCCAATAAAACATCAGATTCCTCTCACTCTATTGAAAAACTATGGGGCAGCATCCATCTGCAATGGATTTCTCATGCCATAGCAGCATGAGGAATGAATCGCAGCATGCTGCGTTTGGCAGCGATTCTTGACTCACCATCCATACAAGTCTATAGGAGCTTGTGAAACATCGCACTGCACTCGCATGTAATCCAACTGCAGTGTGATGTATGCAGAGACAGGCTGGGGAGGAGAGGGAGAGAGGGCTCCCTACCCCTCTTCTCCACACCTGTGGTGCGATCGCAACATCGCATCACAGACACATGACCCTCGGCTGACACCCGCAGTACAGGGTCATTAGCACATCGCTTCTAAAGCTCTCGCATCACAAGCTATGCGCAAGTGGAACCGTAACCTGATTGTGACTCTGCATCAATGGATCCCAGTGATTCTGAGATTGTTTTTTCATGACAAATTGTACTTCATGAAAGTGGTAAATTTACTTTGATATCTTTTATATGTAAAAAAAAATTGCAAATTTGGCAAAAACTGAAAATTTCACAAAATATTTATGCCCTTAAACCAGAGAGTTCTGTCAAATAAAATAGTTAATAAATTACATTTCCCACTTGTTTACTTTACATCAATTTTTTAATGATTTTTTTTGTTAGGAAGTTTCTCATTTTATCAACAAAATTTACAAAACAATTTTTTTAGGGACCACATCACATTTGAAGTGACTTTGAGAAGCATAGGTGGCAGAAAATACCCAAAAGTGACACCATTGAAAAAACTGGACCCCTCAAAGTGCTGAAAACCACATCAGGAAGTTTATTAACCCTTCAGGTGCTTCACAGGAATTAATGGATGAAGTGGATAAAGTGGATGAAGAAAAATATAAATTTACATTTTACCTAAAAATGCTTTCGCCTCAATTTATTCACTTTTACAAGGGATAGCATGACAAAATAGAACCCAAAGTTTGTTACCCACTTTCTTCTGGGCACGCTGATACCCAACATGTTGTAATAAACCTCTGTTTGAACAAACAGGAAGGGTCAGAGGGGAAGAAGTGCCATTTGAATTTTGGAAAGCAAATATGGCTTAAATATATTGTGGGCACCATGCCGCATTTGTAGGGCCCCTAAGGTACCTAAACAGCAGAAACCTCCCACAATGACCCCATTTTGGAAACTAGACCCCTCAAGGATTTTATCCAAGGGTATAGTGAGCATTTTGAACCCACAGGTACTTCACAAAATTTGATAACATTAGGTTGTTATATTGAAAATTTTCTTTTTTTTTCACAAAAATGTTGTTTTAGCACCAATTTTTCACTTTTCCAAGAGGTGACACCAAAACGTGGGCCTCAGTTTGTTACCCAATTTCTTATGAGCATGGTGGTACCCCACTTATAGTCAAAAAGTTCCGTTTGGACAAATGTGAGGGATCATAACAGAAGGAGCAATATTGGAATTTTACTGAAATAAATTGTGGGCACCATGTTGCATTTGTAGGGCATCTAAGGTACCTATACAGCAGAAACTGCAAACAAGTTCATGGATTCATGGGTATAGTGAGCATTTTGAACCCACAGGTACTTCACAGAATTTGAGAACATTAGTTCATCATATTGAAAACTTTTTTACAAAAATGTTGCTGTCACACACATTTTCTCACTTTTAGGCTATGTGCCCACAATCTGGCAACAGTGCGTCTAGGACACAGTGCCAGCCCTCCTGCGGAGATGTTAATGTTGTCTGCAGGAGAATGCAGCTCCCGTGCCCACGATCAGGGTTTGGACTACTGTGGACTTTAGCTCTATTCTCCCTGCAGAGAACATTCGCAAGTCTGCAGCATAAATTGACATGCTGCAGCTCAGGAAGTCATGCCGAATGACAGTTTATGCTGAGCAGTGGGCATGAGATTTCTTAAAATCTCATCCACTGTGCTTCTGCTGTACAACTGTCACATTAGGTACAGGGAAGTACCAAGCAAATAGTGAAAGGGAAGCGAACCCTGCGTCAAGGGAAGAGGGAGATGGTGACCCCTGACCAAACTTGCTGTGACATTCTATTGCCAGGCACCAGGATTGTCTGTTACCTGTGACACACTCGTGATAACAAAAGCAGTGTTTTGGACATGGTAAAAACATGCTGCGTTCAAAACACTGCAAACCCTGATCGTGTGCATGCAGCTTAAAAAGCTAGGATAGATAGATAGATAGATGTGCAACACATACAGTCCCTGACAGAAGTTCTGTCGCTTATTCATGTTATGTAAATAAAAGCTTATAACCTGACTTTAAATTCATCCATTGGTTTCATAAATTTCTCTTTTGAAAGCTGAAACCCTCCCAAATTTAGTTTAGGTTATGAAAATAAAGTTGCTGTAAAGCTAAAATATTGATCATTTAATGAACACAGAAAGGTCAGATTTTGGCAAGACAAAAGTTTTGTCGCCCACAGAAAGTAATGTGAAATTCAATCAAATAATTAACTTCTAAGACAAAGATATGTTGCATAACATTGGTGAATGAAGTTGTGGTGCTATTAGAGCCATATTTAATATTTTGTGTGACTTCCATGAGCTTGAAGGACTGCATCCATGTGGTTCAACAATGATTCATACAATTTATTGATGAAGTCATAAGGAATAGCAAAGAATGCAGTCTTACATGCCTCCCAGAGTTCATCTGGATTCTTTGGCTTTGTCTTCCAAGCTTCCTTTTTCATCATACCCCAAACATGCTCAATGATGTTCATGTCTGGTGACTGTGCTGGCCAGTCCTTGAGCACCTTGATCTTCTTTGCCAGGAGGAACTTTGTTGTAGAGATGGATGTATGAGATGGAGCACCATCCTGCTGCAGAAATTGACCCCTTTTATGATTGGGAATGTAAGAGGTAGCTAATACTTCTTGATATTTTAGGCTATTGATATTGCCTTCCACCATGCAAATGTTTCGCATACCCCCATACTGAATGTAACCTCAGACCATGATCCTTCCACCACCAAACTTAACTTTTTTCTGGTTCCGTACGGGCTCCAGTAGGTCTCCTGCAGTATTTGCAGTGGCTGTGGTGTAATTCAACTGAAGATTCATCAGAGAAATCCACCTTCTGCCACTTTTCCAGCATCCATCTGTTTAGCAGGCTGTGGGACTTGGCAAGTGCCAGACGTTTTTTGAATTGCCTTTTGTTTAGTCCTGACTTCTGGGCACTGATTCGACCATGGAGGTCATTTCGAGACAGAATCCTACAAACTGTTCTAGTTGACAAAGGGACTTGAGGTGACCAGGCCCTTTGGAGCTCGGCTGCAGTGGAAGAGAGGCTGGCTTTGAATTTTCTAACCAACAAACATTCCTTCTGAGAATTTGTCTTGCAGAGTGCCGGACCTGGGCTTATCAAAAACATCTCCAGTCTTTTCAAATATTTTTTTCATTTTTTGTACTTGACGCTGAGACACATTAAAGGTGCCAGCCACCTCTGAAGTGGATCTGTTCTTCAGCCTCTTGATAATCAAGGCTTTAGTTGCAGGGTGGATTTTTGGCATGCTGTCAGAGATCAAGACACAATTCAACTGAAGGTCTGGCGTGCTGGGTTTCTTTTTATACACACCCACTAATTAACCAATCATTTAGTGAGCACAGCTGAGGATGTAAACTAGGATTGAGTGCATTACATGACAAGGCGACAAAACTTTTGTCTTGCTAAAATCTGACCTGCACATTGAACTGCGCTACTGGGAGGAAATTAACTTTATTCCTTCTGGCAGCATTCGGTGTTCAGTCACGGGGGTGGAACCGGGGCAGGTATAATCACCACTCTGTCTATGAAGAGCGCCAGCTGAAACCATGCAGTGACTGACAGCTGGTTGTAATGCTGAGCATCTCTTAGTCAGTGTGGGGGATGTGGTTACAGCCGCTGCTCTCCATACACAGATTTGTGACTGAAGTCGCATCAGCTCCTCCCCCGTGACTGAAACCCGAACGCAGCCGGGATGATTAAAGTTCTTTTCCTCCCGCTATGGGGTTCAATGCGCAGGCACTGGACAGGTTTCAAACACTATTAACACTATTAACCTGTAGAACAACCCCATATATGCAGGTTAATAGTGTTTTTACAAATGACAGGTTTCCTTTAAGGCTGATTAATCCTCTTTACTGTGTAAGGAACCCTCTGGAATTGCTCTCATTAAGTCTTCTCTTTATGGTAGACTTAGATATTCAAACAGTTACTTCCTGGAGAGTATTCTTCACTTAGGTGGATGTTGTTAAAGATTTTTTCTTCACCTTGGAAAGGATTATGTGCTCATCTACCACTGTTGTCTTTCGTGGATTTTCAAGCCTTTTTTTTCTTTAATAATTTTTATTAAAGATTTATATGCTGTATATACACAGCAGCAATAATAATAATAAGATTTTCACATAACACACAACACCACCATACAAATTACAACAACACATAGAGGTGAAAAAAAACGGGGGGAAGGGAAAGACTATTCCACTCAATCGCAGGTAAGGGAGAGACAAAAATTAGATGTCACCCTAGGTTTCCATTGCTGTTTAAGTCTAATGTTTTCCCTAAGGTAGAGGCTAAATGCTTTTCATACATATAGTAAGTGTTAATTCTTATAATTAATTCAGGCAGAGAGGGAGCCTCCGGGAGTTTCCTTTTTGCTGTCAGGCACTGCCTGGCTGCAATCAATGCATGAGAATTAAACCTGAATGCAGTAGCCTGGAGTTCCCCCACCCAGTGGCATACCATCAATAGAGGCAGACCATGCCACTGCTACGGGGCCCGTGAGCTGGAGGAGCCTGGAGGCATTACCAAGCAGCTGATTAGGGCCTCTGGGTGCCGGCATGGATTGTATAGCTGCAAGCTGGCCGCAACACAGAGATGCAGTCTCACCCACATTCACTGCACACTGTGCGGGGCCTGTGTTGAAAAGGAGGGAGTGGCCAGGCAGCCTCGTCTTCCAGTCAGAGAGCTGTGAGAGATGCCAGGAGGAGAAAAGCCAATCAGGAGAGGGGCGGAGCTTGTTCAGTGCAGCCGCGGGAGAAACAAAGATGACCAGGAAAACAGAGTAGAGGAGGAGTAGAGACCATAGAAAGTAGAGAAAAGCAAACAGAGAGCAGAAAAACAGTGAGAAGCAGAGAACAGAAGGAATTGAAAGAAAAGGTGGAGGACAGGAGGAGGAGCCAGGAGGACTCACAGGAAGTGCAGCAGTGAGGCCGGAGCCAGTAACAATCTCTCACATCACAGGAGCAGGTGAGTATTATAATGTACAAATGTCTGTAACACTACAGAAAGAAACTGTCCTGTCCTGTGCCATCAAGGTGTGTGTGTTGACCCTGTGCTGTGCCATCACTGTGTGTGTGTGTGTGTGTGTGTGAGTGAGTGTGTGTTGCTCCTGGGCTGTGCCATCATTGTGTGTGTGTGTGTGTGTTGCTCCTGTGCTGTGCCATGACTGTGTGTGTTGGCCCTGTGCTGTGCCATCACTGTGTATGTGTGTGTTGCTCCTGGGCTGTGCCATCACTGTGGGTGTGTTGCTCCTGGGCTGTGCCATCACTGTGTGTGTGTGTGTGTGTGTGTGTGTTGCTCCTGGGCTGTGCCATCACTGTGTGTGTGTGTTGCTGCTGGGCTGTGCCATCACTGTGTTTATTATTATTATTATTATTATTTATTATTATAGCGCCATTTATTCCATGGCGCTTTACAAGTGAAAGAGGGTATACGTACAACAATCATTAACAGTACAAGACAGACTGGTATAGGAGGAGAGAGGACCCTGCCCGCGAGGGCTCACAGTCTACAGGGAATGGGTGATGGTACAATAGGTGAGGACAGAGCTGGTTGCGCAGTGGTCTACTGGGCTGAGGGCTATTGTAGGTTGTAGGCTTGTTGGAAGAGGTGGGTCTTGAAGTTCCTCTTGAAGCTTTCCACGGTAGGGGAGAGTCTGATGTGCTGAGGTAGAGCGTTCCAGAGTATGGGGGATGCACGGGAGAAATCTTGTACACGATTATGTGTGTGTGTGTTGCTACTGGGCTGTGCCATCACTGTGTGTGTGTGTGTGTGTGTTTGTATTTTCCCTGTGCTGTGCAGAGTTTTACTGTAGTTCCTAAGGCTATGAAGAGGGTCATATTCGTTCCCATTATATGGGGGAGACAGATGTGAAAATTTATATTGTGTGTGGTGAAGGGCACTAAGGAGGACATCGCTACTTTAGGCCAAGTTCACATATTGTAGATTCTTTGGGGATTTCTGGTGTGAACCCACTGGTCTTGGGGCAGTGGACTTTGCTCAGTAACAGGATGGTGATTATATTCAGACTCTATGTGGTGATATTTGGTCATGGTGTGGTGGCATTATTTTGCAATGTTTTATTGCCATTGGTATGATGGGTGTTGCTCAGTAACACTATGTAGTAGTATGTGTTATTTCTGACTATAACCCGCCTGCAGTAACGTGTATGTCACCCTCAGTAACGTGTGCTGCCCCCAGTATGTAAGACCACAAGGGGCAGCACACACCCATATACATATAGACAAATCATTCCAGTGAGGGTGCCTGCTGAAGCAGATTGGATTTGATTGACAAGCAAGATCCTCCCTTAAGGCCCTATCACACACAGAGATAAATCTGCGGCAGATCTGCGGCAGATCTGCGGCAGATCTGCGGCAGATCTGCGGTTGCAGTGAAATTGTGGACAATCAGTGCCAGGTTTGAGGCTGTGTACAAATGGAACAATATGTCCATGATTTCACTGCAACCACAGATATGCCAAAGATGTATCTCTGTGTGTGACGGTGCCTTTAGTGAAAACGTGCCCATTAAGTATAAAAACAAAGGAGTAAAAAAAAAAAATTCTCTTTTCTTTTTTTCTCTTCTTTTTCCTTTTTTCTGTTTTTTTTTTTTTCTTTTTTCTTCTTTTTCCCTTTTCTCTTCCTTCACAAAATAACCAGTATACATAGTACTAGGTAATTAATACAATACTAATAAGACAATAATTAATAAATAAGCAACAAGCAGACAGCTTAATTATATTGTAAAATTAAATCTTGCCTCACATTTAGACCTTCAGGAATACGGCTTCTGACTTTAAAGATACAATAGGATTCTCTGTTGAGTATTTTTCTCTGTAGATCACCTCCATGGAATGTTTTTTTACTTTCTCTGTAGTGTGGATTTAAAAGCTTGGGTACATCTATTATGACACTGTACAAAGTGTTTTGATGTCGCTGAGATGTTACCTGCATCTGGGTTACAAATTTCGGATAAAAGGCGTCTAATACGATTTTTTAAGGGACAGGAGGTGCACCCAATATATTGTACATTACAGTCTAAACAATATATACTGTATATTACTCCTGGGGAATTACAATTTATAAAGCTTCTGATTGGGAAGCTTACCCCTGTTGTGCACGATTTAAACTCCTTACTTTTTAAAACAAGTGAACAACAGATGCAACGTGTGTGTCCACAACGATAGAAGCCTTTACAAGATAACCAGTTTTTCTATTTATTATCATTATTCTCACTGAGAAATAAACTTGGAGAAAGTCTGTTAGAAAGAGACATTGCTTTTCTGGCAACACATTTAATTTGATTTTGGGAAAGAATTTTAAAAAGAGTATTATCTTGCTGCAAAATCGGAATATGTTTCTGAATAATTAGAGTTATAGTTTTGTATTGTTCTGAATACTGTGTGGAAAAAATAATATTTTTATTATTATTGAATTTGCATTTATTTTTATTTCTAGGTAATAAACTTCTATCTGTATTTTCAGCAATGTTTTTAGCTTTTACTAGATTCCATTCAGGATATCATCTATGATAAAGTAATTTAGAAATTGTTTTTATTTCATTTTGAAAAGAACTATTTGTAGAACAATTACGTTTAATACGCAAAAATTCCCCTAGTGGAATATTTTGGATCACATGTTTAGGGTGACATGAGGATGCTTCCAGAATGGAATTGGTATCTGTACTTTTATTAAATGGACTAAATTAAATAGATGTGTTGGAACCAGATAGAGTAATGTCCAGAAAATTAATAGTATGTTTATGAAAATTGTGGGTGAAAGAAAGATGAAATTCATTATCATTGAGATAAGAAATGAAATTTTGTGCTTGTGTTTCCGTGCGTCTCTAAACAAAAATCATATCGTCAATAAATCATCCAAAACATGCTATATTGGTCTGGAAAATATTGTCTTGATTGAAAAGATATTGTTCTTCAAAAACTGCCAGAACCAAATTAGCTAGGGAGGGTGAACATTTACCCCCCATGCTAACACCGCATTTCTGTAAATAACATTTTTTTATTGAAACTGAAATAATTGTGTGTAAGCAAAAATTGAGTTGCAGAGAGGAGAAAAGATATGAGATTAGGAGAATAGGATGAATATTTGTTTAGAAAATAATCCAGAGATACAAGGGCTGTATGATGTGGAATGGACGGGTATAATGCCATACAATGTCGTTTGTAAGCCATGCCCTATCATTATTATGGGCGGCACGGTGGCTCAGTGGTTAGCACTACAGCCTTGCAGCGCTGGGGTCCTGGGTTCAAATCCCACCAAGGACACTATCTGCAAGGAGTTTGTATGTTCTCCCCGTGTTTGCGTGGGTTTCCTCCGGGTACTCCGGTTTCCTCCCACACTCCAAAGACATACTGATAGGGACTCTAGATTGTGAGCCCCAATGGGGACAGTGTTACCAATGTATGTAAAGCACTGTGGAATTAACAGCGCTATATAAATGAATAAAATTATTATTATTATTATTATTATTATTATTCCAGGGAAAATCTGTAATCACAGCTTTAGTGTCTTTTATATAGCCTGGCAAATTTTTTACAAGGGGTTGTAAGAATGAATCCACCCATTCTCCCAACCTCTCATTAAGTGATCCCATACCTGAAATGATGGGACGGAATGGAGGCGGGAAAATACCCTTATGTAGTTTGGGAAAAGTGTGGTAAATCGGCACAATAGGTGAAATAACTCCTTCTTCCATACCATCCTGTAACAAGAATTCTAACCTTTTTTTATATAGAAAAGTGGGATCACTTTATAGTTTGACATAAGTATCAGGATCCTGTAAAATATTGAGATTTTCTCTATAATAGAGGGCAGAATCTAACAATACAACTCCCCCCCCCCCCTTGTCCGCCTGTCTAATGGTAAGATCTTTATTATTTTGTAAATTTTTAAGAGCAGTATATTCTTTTTTTGAAAGATTATTTTTTTGAAGGGTGAAAGTTCTGTCTAATTCTATTAATTCTTTTTCTATTTTGTCCTGGAAAATATCCAAAACAGGAGGTCTTTACTATATGGGATAAAAGAAGGTGTTCTTAGTCCCAAAAGTCGGTGCAGAAAAATCACTTGTTATTGATTCTGATTCTAGAAGTCTGAGGTTGACATTGCATAGGGCAGAAACTCAGTCCTTTAAATAATATTGTAATCTGCGCATCTGAAAGGATTTGGCTGGATAAATTCTAGACAGGACAGGTTAGCAAAGTCTCCTGCTCCGTTGCCTGAAAAAATACCTGTTTCTTGTGCTTTCTACCGGCCCTCCTTTTGCGTTTTTTAAAAATTTGCCACTTTTTTTGTTACTAAAGTTGCTGGAGGATTCTTCTGCAGAATCTTCTGTAGTATCCCCGCACTATAATGTGCAGAACTAGTTGAATCATCAGATTCTGCATCTGCAAAATAGAACCGTGAGGTATAACGTGTATTAGTAGAACATCAGGTTTTAAAATGGATCTGCGGTTGTTTCTCCAAGTATAAACTGAGTCTGATTGGTAATCCTTAAGGTCTCTTGTAAATTTGGATTTTTTTTCCTGTCTGCAATCTTATTTTCCAAATGTTTAAGTCTCTTGTTGATCTTATCCAGATTGGAGATATATATAGTATCATCTTTATATGCTAGGAGATCTTTTTCAATTTGTTCAATTTTAATTGTAAGTGCATCTGCTTGAAAATGTTCATGTTTAACAATAAGCTCCATAAGTTTGATGGAGCATGCACTTAAAATAGCGTTCCAATCCTTTAAGAAGGACTCTGAAAAAGTAGAAAATGTGGGATTTTTTATAATCCTCAGTCCTCTAGGTATCATGGATTTTTCAATATATGACATCAATCATGTTGAATCCCACCAAAGTTTAAGGGATTTTGTTTTGTCCTTGTCCTGTGTAGTAAGAGTGTCCATATCAGTGGATATATTAGCTGGACCTACTGCTGCATTGTTAAAAATGGAATTAAATTTGTCTCTACTTGTGGTCAGGGGATCCATAATGTATTTTACAAGCTTGTGGAAATAATAAAGAGCACAATAACTGTCACTGTCTTAGGCCTTTGCCACACTTACGTGACAAAACTTAACGTTTTTGTCACGTACGTGTTAAAGGGGTGGTTTGCTCCCCGTGTGCCGTTTTTGTGGCACGTACGTGTTCTCCGTGTGTTATACGTAATAACACACGGAGAACGAAAAGCTCCGCCTTACCTGCTTCTTCCGGTGCTGTCTGCGGTGCTGAATGTCAGAGTCCGCCCCAGGCCACGCCCCGCTGACACTGCTTCCGGCCCCCAGTGAAGGAGAAGCACTGTTCAAATTCACTGGGGCACGGATGCAGGGTGTTTCTCCGGCGCGTGTCACATGGGTCCGCATCCACACTACATCTGTGTGGTACATGTGCGGCCCGTGTGACACCCGTGCTGCCGGAGCAACACAGACATGTCAGCGATTTTAACACACGGAGACACGTAAGTACGGAACGGACACACGTTCCGTTCCAAAATACTTACGTGTCTCCTAACCATTGGGATTACCTAGGTCCCCGTGTGTACGTGTCTCCGGTACGTGTAAAAAATGGCAAACACGGACCGGAGGCACGGATGTGTGTCACAGGCCTTATAGGTAGTTAATAATCGGGCAAAATTGCTACCCTATGCAGAATCACTGATAGACACAATTGTTGCTCAGAAGTTATAATGATAAGAAAAGAGATTTTTTTTTTTATATATATATATATATATATACAATAAATGGGCACTTTTTCACTAAGGGAGGATCTTGCTTGTTAATGAAATTCAATCTGTTTCAGCAGGCACCCTCCCTGGAAGGATTTATCTATATGTATGTCCACAGTGGTTTATAACAGCAATACAAGTCTAAAGGGTGCTTTACACGCTGTGACATCACTAGCGATAGCTAGCGATGTCATGCGCGATAGCACCCACCCCTGTCGTTCGTGCGACATTTGGTGATCGCTGCCGTAGCGAACATTATCGCTACGGCAGTGTCACACGCACATACCTTTTCAGCGACGTCGCTCTGACTGCTGAACAATCCCTCCTTCAAGGGGGAGGTGTGTTAGGCGTCATAGTGACGTCACTGCAGCATCACTAAGCGGCCGCCCCATTAAAGAGGAGGGGCGGAGATGAGCGGTCGGAACATGCCGCCTACCTCCTTCCTTCCTCATTGCCGGTGGACGCAGGTAAGGAGATGTTCGTCGTTCCTGCGGCGTCACACATAGCGATGTGTGATGCCGCAGGAACGACGAACAACCAGCGGCATGCGCCACCATCGATATTATGAAAAGGAGCGACGTGTCAACGATCAACGATTTTTGACGTTTTTGCGATCGTTGATCGTCGCTTCTTGGTGTCACACGCTGCGATGTCACTAACGGCACTGGATGTGCATCACTAACGACGTGACCCCGACGATATATCGTTAGCGATGTCGCAGCGTGTAAAGCACCCTTAAGGCTCCATGCCAAAACATGTAGGATCAAGCTGAGTACCTAACTGTGTTCCCCTGCTATTTCTATGGTTTTAGAGGACTAAAATTAAAGTGGTTTTTTTATCATATTTTACTGAGCTTCTGGAGATCTTTTCTTCTATTTTTTAATTAGAAAACTTTGGTTCCAAAAGAAGGGATACCAAAAATTTGTTAGGGGTGGAAAGCAAAGATACAAATTATTTGATTAGAAGCCACCTATGATCACAGTCTCCTTGCCAAAAAACTCATGAGGCCTCTAATATAGCTTCTTTATGACATGTTCAGACATTCGGGACCCCCAAAACCCCCATATCAAAAAGTAAAAATAGAAAGCTCAAGGGTACTCTTGGCTTCTTATTCATCCAGATAAATTTCCGAATCAGCGTTTGTTTAGACGACATAAGATATTTGGTGATCAGGCGTGGCATACAACATAGACAATAGATAATTTTGGGGAGGCACATCATTTTAAAAGTTTACACTCTAGCCTACTATGACAAAGGAATTGAGGAAAACCGAGCCAAATCTGCTTCAAGGTTTTTATATAAATCCCCTATGTTCTTTTTCACCAACCTCTTCGTAATAGTAAGAAATATGCCTAAATAGAAGTCTTCCAATCTAAAAAGATACCTTTGGGATAGTCTCTCCCTAAGTAACTGGGGAATGAAAATAGGAAAAAGAAGAGAATTAGTGGCACTAAAGGGGAGGTGTCATAAAAAAAAAAATCAATAATTAAAAAAATGAAAAGTATTAATGTTTTGTTTAAATAATAATATTATTTGTTTTTAAATGAGCAAAATATCAAAAAAATGAAAAAGCTTGATGTTTTCCACTGTTAAACACTAGGGGGAGCAGCTGCTGAAATCCTACTGAAATCCTACTGTAGAATTATTTCACATTACAACTGCAGTAAAGTGGGCAGAATCTGCTCTCCTGTGTGTGAGGTAACAGCACCTCCTCCCAATCTGGGTGTTTCCATAAGCATAAGGGATGGCAGCCCCCAGTGCTTCAGTAAAACTAGAATTAAATGAAAACTAAATAAACAGTGAGTTTAATTTTGAATTAAAAATACTTGATTTCATAATCCCTATTTTTAATACAAAAATAAAAAAAACGCGACACCCCACCTTTAAGTTTATAATAAGAAACGTCCCCTTAGTAAAAACTTCTCAAATCACCATAACATTCTTCAGTGAAACATCAACATCTGAGTATGAGATAATATTATCGTCAGCATAGAGTCCTATAACATCTTTAGTGTCCATCACATTGATACCAGAAATCCCACAATGAGACCTAATAGACTCCTTGAGGGGCGCCACCATTAGTGCATAAATAACCAGCGATAGGGATCACCCCTAGCGGGTTTCATTAGATATGGGAAGCCTTTTTGAGTTCCCAAAACACAAGTCTACAGTTTATATTTAACTAACTTCAACATTAATACGAAATACCGTAATATCACACAATAAAACCCACAATCACCTAATAATATTTCCCACCCACATTACCTAAAACACACACAATAGTAGCACGCCTAACACTAACTATCTCTACATGGAGATTGAGGAGTTAATAGTGTAATGCCCCTGAACTAGTCAGGGTGTCACAGGGTACTGCACGTCTTTCTTGTCTGGTGCAGGACTTAACCCCCCCCATGGTTCTGGGATCCTAACTTTTGGTATTGCTCCATCAGCATGTAAATCCTAGTCACTCCTCACACCACACCCTGTCAGGCACACCAGTGGGTGGTCTAGCTGGGACAGGGCCCCTCACCTAGGGGTCAGGCAGACTGGTGGGAGGGAGGAAGTCAGAGAGAGGAAGTGGAGAGCAAAGCTTAGTCAGTCTAGAAGTAGCTCCAAAAGAGTGAGGAGCTGGGAGTTGGAGGTCCCTGGGGATTTTTGGCTAGGGCGCGAACGGTGGTCTGGGACTGAAGGAGTCGGAGACCCGGTCGCTGGGTATTGGAGAAAGATGCCAGGCTTAGTTTTGGGGAACAGGCAGAACCGAAGTACCTAGTAACCGAACCGGACCGAGCACAGCGGGGTACTGGACCCTAGATCAGGGAGTAGCTTCACGCAACCTGATAATTAACCTGTGGGGGATAGTTTCTTTATGGACTTTCCCAAAGAGCTCAGAGATCGAAGGCATCAACACAACGAGGGGATAGGGCTTTCCAGCTTATGTGGCCCACTGAAATCCCAAGTGTCAGCCATCGAGAGCACAGCTTCACTACTTAACAGTGGGGAGCGGGACCCCGACAGCTTCAAGCATAGGGGTCACAACGAACACTAAAATACAGTGCATGGAGGCAAGGTACAGACCATCAGCAATACCAAAGGAAGTGGACTCCCGGACGGGCTCCCCTGAAGTGGCAGCGGCACCAAGAGACTTGGTTTACCTTTGTGTCAGAATCTGCTTTGCAGTCGCAGCACTACCAACACTGCCTGAGTGAGTACGCTGTCCTCCCCTGCTTCTAATCTGCACCACGCTCCCCTACACCTCCTCCACAATCCAGAGTTCCGGGGCCTCCCCTACCCGTGGAGGAAACTTCATCTGGCTGCCCGATTCCATCACCCCCGGGTACTCTCATCGGCAGCGGCGGTACTCCCCTTACTGTGAACCACGGGTGGCGTCACAAACTCATATATCCTGTAAAAACCCCCTTTGCATTTGAAGTGGCCGCGAGCCCCCGAGTCCGGAGACCCTCGAGCCACAGCAACCTCGCGATCCGAGCGGTTTGACCGCTGCAGGTGCGGCACAATAGCACTGCAGCAGCAAGGATTAGGGCTAATGCGGGGGAAGGTTACTTAGCCCAGTACGCTTGTCATGATGCTGGTGGAGAAAAAGAGAGCGCTTGTGATCTCTTGGGCTTTTAAGCCCTCAGAAATGGGGGCTTGTCCAGTCTTGGGTGTGGAGGTATCAAGTCAGAAGTCTATTGTATTTTTACCCACTCACTGACCAAGACTCATCCCCCCATACTGGCTGAACCTGCTTTTAGCAGATGGACTATTGTCCATCAGCTTTGAAAGGATATTCCTTTGTCCAAGGCAAATCTTCCCCCCTCAGACACACTGTGCTCATTTGTTTGGTGGGGGGACACTTCTAATAGACAGAGATATATTTATATACAATATGTCACAAAAATGAGTACACGTCTCACATTTCTGCATTCATCTTCATGTACTTTTTTACACTCAGTATATATAAATTCTGGCTGGTGACCAGTCCACGCAGCTGGTTTTGAATCCCCTATTAAATCAATAGCTGGACCATATGTGACAAGCTTTTCTCTCTCCCCCCTCCCCCATTTACCTTTTTTGCCTCCCCTATTTCTTCATAGACTGTAAAGCTGGGTTCACACATAGCGACAGCGACAACGACATCGCTGTTACGTCACCATTTTCTGTGACGTAACAGCGACCTTGTAAGTCGCTGTTATGATCGCTGCTTAGCTGACAAACACAGCGACGCAGCAGCGATCATAACGTCGCTACATGTGCAGAGAGCAGGGAGCCGCGCACGCTGCTTAGCGCTGGCTCCTTGCTCTCCTAGCTACAGTACACATCGGGTTAATTAACCCGATGTGTACTGCAGCTACATGTCACAGTGCAGAGAGCAGGGAGCCGCGCACACTGCTTAGCGCTGGCTCCTTGCTCTCCTAGCTACAGTACACATAGGGTTAATTACCCGATGCGTACTGCAGCTACATGTGCACAGAGCAGGAGCCGGCACTAGCAGCAAGAGCGGCGGAGGCTGGTAACGAAGGTAAATATCGGATAACCAGGGAAAGGTCTTCCCTTGGTTACCCGATGTTTACAGTGGTTACAGCTTTCCGCAGCTGCCAGACGCCGGCTCCTGCTCCCTGCTCGCTTCATTTCGTCGCTCTCTCGCTGTCACACAAAGCGATATGTGCTTCACAGCGGGAGAGCGACGACGAAAAAATGAAGCAGGACATTCAGCAACGAGCAACGACCTCACAGCAGGGGCCAGCTCGTTGCTGGATGTCACACACAGCGACAGCGACGGGACGTCGCTGCAACGTCACAGAAAATGGTGACGTAGCAGCGACGTCGTTGTCGTCGTCGCTGTGTGTGACACCACCTTAAGCTTACGAGCAGGGACCTCACTCCTCTTGGTATCTTAATTTTATTTTGTATTGTCTCATATTGTCTGTACAACATCTCTGAATTGTAAAGCGCTGCGGAATATGTTGGCGCTATAGAAATAAAACCTATTATTATTATTTGTGTAAAAAAAAATTATAACATTATGACAATAGGACATTAGGACAATACTGAACATATGACACTTTGATACCATGTAAAGTAGTCAATGTACAGCTTGCATAACAGTGCAAATTTGGTGCGCCCTCTAAATAAATCAACACACACCCATTGATGTCTGAAGCGCTGGCAACAAAGGTGAGTGCACCCATAAGTGCAAATGGACAAATTGTTCACAAAATGTTAATATTTTGTGTGGGAACCATTATTTTCAAGTACGGCTTTAACTATCTTGGGCATAGAGTTCACGAGAGCTTCACAGGTAGCCACTGGAATCCTCTTCCACTGCTCTATGATGACATCCCAGAGCTGGTGGATGTTAGAGACCTTGCACTCCTCCACCTTCCATTTAAGAATGCTCCACAGATGCTCAATAAGGTTTAGGTCCAGAAACATGCTTGGCCAGTCCAGCATTTTGCTCTCAGTTTCTTTAGCAAGGTAGTGTCGTCTTGGAGGTATGTTTGGGGTTGTTATCATGTTGGAATACTGCCCTGTGGCCCAGTTTCCAATAGAAGAGTATTATGCTCTGCTTCAGTATGTCAGTGTTGCACAGTGACTATTGGAGTTCCGCCAGGTACAAGGGAACCCCCGGCAAGCGTTGCAACACAAAGAGTACATAGGAAACATGATATAAAGGTGGGCTCTGGTGCTAGGGAAAGGGGAGTATGGTCACCTCCTAAACTCACTTGAGGCTGATCCCTTCACTCCATAACATCTCTATACGGATTCTTTCACCCTGCCACCAATCATGTGTCTATCCCTGTCTTTCCCTGGACTGGGCCCTGTCCAGTGAGCAGTACAAATAAAATAAAATAAAATAAACAGCAAGCATACAAAGCACTCAAAATGACTGTAAGAAGTGAAGCCACTGGACCACAGAGAGAATCTGGGCTGATATGGGAGGTGCTTAACTAAGCAACCTTCCCATTGGACGCCAGGTACCACTCCCAGAGCAGTGTCTGAGACTTTGGCAACTGACCCTCAGAGTAGGGAACGCAGGGACGGACACAGGTGCAGAACAGTACAGTCTCTAATGCTGGCAGGTGCAGCCAGGAAGCACAGAGGCAGCGGCAGGCATGTATTGGAAGGTGACCACAGCTATCGGTAACAGGGCAAGACCTGACAACTAGATAATAGACATTAACTGACTAACTAAAGGTATTGCATAGGCACCTCCCCTAGTGGAAGAATTCCTTAAGAACCTAGTGCCTTTCAGTCATAAGCTGAGATACACTTCCGGAACGTGACTTGCTGGCCTTTTAAATGCAGGGCAGCCGCATGCGTGCATTTCCGGAGGACCTGTGCGGCATGCACAGGCCCCGGGAGGAGGAGGCAGTGTGACGCCCTGGCCTATCAGGTCGTCACAGGGTATTGTGCAATCTGCCCTTTTGCGCAGTATCCACATCCTCCTTGGTTACGGGTCACTGGCCTTTGGTATTGCTAAGAACGAGCTAATAAAAACCCTAGGAACACTCTGCACCACACCCACCAGACACACCAATGGGTAGCCTGAAGGGAATAGGGCCACCCACTTGGGGGGTTGGTATGGGAGGGTCAGGAGTGTCAGGAGCAGTCAGTCGAGAAGTGACTCTCATGAGGAGAGGTCACAAGTCAGTTGGAGGAGGTTGGGAGCAGGGCTCCTTGTTACTACAATGGTGGCAGACGTTGGTCTGGGCCTGGTAGGAGCTGGAACCCCGGTCACAGGGGATCGTGACAAGGGGCACGGAACTGCAAAGGAGGGCAGCCGGCGGCCTTGTGCCATCTCCGGGCAGGGGCCAGGGCACGACAGGGTACGTGGACCCTAGGCCGGGAAGTAGCTTCAAGCGTCCTGGTAATTTATCCGAGGAGGACAGAGCCTTCAAGATTCATTCTCCACCCGCTCCAAATTGGGGGTACTAGCGCAACAAGGGGAATAGGCCTTTCCCAGAAAATCCCAAGCATGAACCCTGAGAGCAAGCTCCCTCTGTTAGTGAGCGGGACCCGACTAGTTCTACACTACCAGGGCCAATCAGTAGAAAGGTGCCAAGGAAAAGGTCAGAGGCTAACAAGCAACACCAATGGGCACGGGATCCAGGCGTGCTCTTTACTCGCTGCAGCGGTGCTCAGAACTTGGGTTTACAAGTTGTTGGTGTCAGCGTTATTGAACTGTGTGAGTACACAGTGACCCTTACCTCCCCAACGGTATCCCTCCATCACCATCACCGAGCCCCGGGGCATCCCCCCTACCCATGGTGGGGTTAAACACATGGCTGCCATCCCATCGCCATCGGGTGCTCCCAACGGCAGCGGTTGTACTCCACCTTACCACACACCATGGGTGGCGTCACGAACTTTAAACATACAAACCCCCTGTAAATACCCCCTTTTCGTTTTGAGTGGCCGCACGACCCCCGAGTCCGGAGACCCCTCGAGTCACCGCAGATCCGGATCCGAGCAGCAGTCCCAGCTGCTGACACAGGGGCGGTACACCTACAAAACTTCTGGCGTCATGAACAGGATGCGAGCGGGACCCACTTACCTGGGTGACGTGCGCCTTAGAGTCAAAAACCGCAAGTCAAAAGTCCTCTTCCAGCCAATTCCGCCATTTTCCACCATCTTTTCGCGCCAAAATGCTGTCTTCCCCGTGAAAGCGCGCGAAGACTAGACCCCGCCCTTCGTCCCGCGTGTGAGGCCAGAACTGGAAGTTCCCAGAAGGCCACAGTACGTTAAAGAGTGCTGAGTGAAAACCAAGGGGGCGCGTGAAGATGTCGGCTCCAGATGACGGAAGTGTGGCGGCGCTGCCTCCACCCAACCAGGGTAACGCTGGTGCGGCGGACGCTGCTCCGGATGCAGGAGAGCCGGCACCGGGATCCGAAGCGGTTGTTCTTATAATGCCGATAAAAGTAATAACAGTAACAGTTAACAGTATGATGACCAACCAGACGCGCTGCAGGGATTCAAGAGAAAAATCTGCAACGTCCTTGACATTATTTTCAAAAGATGGTCAAATATATATACGGACACTCCCATACACATAGGTAATTAGCCCAAGAAAAAATAGAGATATATTTTTTCAAAATAAGAGTACATAGTCCAATTCACATACAAATTGATTTTTTATTTAATGACAACATAAACAAGAACACCACACTATTAAAAGAGATGCACACAGAATGAAATAAAACTGGGACCAGCGGCATGTAAAAATTGGCATCAAATTTCAATATCACCATTCCAAACTGACAACTGTTTAAAATATCAGATCAAGTAATGCAAGACACAATCACCTATTCCTAACAAAGTGCATATTGTGCCTAATTGCATATGCATCCCAATGAGGTAGATAGGTAAATGAAAACAGCATCACTATGAGAAAAACTATTTGTCATGTGGGGACTTTAGACAATCAATAACTGCCACCTCCTACTAGTGCTGTAAGCTAGTAACCACAAGGAGTTATATGCACTATTCTACACATGTCAAGAACGAACAAGTGGGCCATCTAACCATACATAACGGCTTTCCGGATTATAGGCAGATCAACATACCCCATATACGGACCAAGTGCATGGCTATGTACGCACTCTCAACCAATGACACTCAACATGCTACGCCCCTTAGTGGTAAGATAGAAATACAGCAAAAGATTACCTGTACGGAGGATATGAAGATGCCACGGTCCCAAGGCAACCCTTTTCACATACAAATTGATTTTTTATTTAATGACAACATAAACAAGAACACCACACTATTAAAAGAGATGCACACAGAATGAAATAAAACTGGGACCAGCGGCATGTAAAAATTGGCATCAAATTTCAATATCACCATTCCAAACTGACAACTGTTTAAAATATCAGATCAAGTAATGCAAGACACAATCACCTATTCCTAACAAAGTGCATATTGTGCCTAATTGCATATGCATCCCAATGAGGTAGATAGGTAAATGAAAACAGCATCACTATGAGAAAAACTATTTGTCATGTGGGGACTTTAGACAATCAATAACTGCCACCTCCTACTAGTGCTGTAAGCTAGTAACCACAAGGAGTTATATGCACTATTCTACACATGTCAAGAACGAACAAGTGGGCCATCTAACCATACATAACGGCTTTCCGGATTATAGGCAGATCAACATACCCCATATACGGACCAAGTGCATGGCTATGTACGCACTCTCAACCAATGACACTCAACATGCTACGCCCCTTAGTGGTAAGATAGAAATACAGCAAAAGATTACCTGTACGGAGGATATGAAGATGCCACGGTCCCAAGGCAACCCGACGCGCGTTTCGCACCCGGCTTCGACGGGGGGCGTGCCGGGCAAGAGGGAACATGGGAACTAAATACTAGTGTCCCACCAATCGGAGGATAAACAGCGCTCACGTGATCTTTCACCATCCGGTTTAAAAACAACTTCCTGTCGGGCGGCTCTGGTACGCAACCTGCGTGTCAAGCACCGGAAGTTGTGCAGCGACGCAGGTTGGTCCCATCATATACGCCGTTCATTTGGTTCCGGAGGAGTCAGACCATAAGAGCGCATACCCCCGATGGTGTATATAATCTACAGATGTACTGACATGAATACTGTAATAGAAATAGAAATAGGAGGCCGGACTTTGAGCAGCTACAGGGCAACTTTTTTCCGCAGGATTACCCACATAATGCATGGAAAAGATTTTTTTAAAAATAAAAATAAATGCATATATCGAATCACTAGAGAACTGCGCACTGCCCACCACTGTTATGATGTATTATGCACAATGCCATTGAAGATACATCGGTAGCCAGTATAACAATGCACACCTCTCCAAGGATACACACATACAACAAGTATCAATATAATCATAGCATACAATAAATCCCGGTGTACCCTTATGGTGAGGAGGACAATCAGTCACCAACCCCATTTAGATGTAGCATATATCACAAAAACATCACGTTAAATTAATTTAAGCAATACTAAAATCCAACAGTTACTGATGGTTTGAACTATCACAAATCCCCTTGTAGGATATCCCATCTACGAGGGAAATTTATTCTTATTGCAGGGAAATGGATGGAATGTCTGGAAAACACATCACGTGGGTCATGATTTCTTCAAACCGCATGGATCAAGGTCTTTCAATATGCACACCCCATTGGTTGGGAACCCAGTCCTCTTTCTTTAGACATACTGGATACCTGATATTGGAAAATCTACAAAAAAAAAGGGGAATTAGCCAAATAAAACAAATACTTCATGAATAAACCGGCACCCCATTGACCATCCCTCATGGTTCCCAATTCCCCCCTGCCTGACACACTACGTAAATTAAAAACAATAAAAACAATATTAAAAACACACTAGCAGGAATTGACGAGCAAAAGCTGAAGGAACAGATAAGAAACCTCACAAAAAGGCCCCAAAACCCAGGGTCTCATTGAGACCCTGGGGGCTGAGGGTACCCAGCCTGAAGATCCAACGGCTCTCCAACCTGGCTAATATCTTTGCCAGGTCCCCCCCTCTAATGCCCAGGTCAACCTGGTCAATGGCCTTAATTTTAAGAACATGGGGGTTGCATCCGTGAAACTCCTTAAAATGACGTGGCAACGTTTTTAATGTAGTGTAATCCTCCACAGTTTTAGCTTTCGCTATATCCCTACAGTGCTCCCGTACTCGGATCTTCAACTCCCGAGTGGTGAGACCTACATATAGTTTTTTACAGGGGCATTCTCCTAGGTAAATAACCCCCTTTGAAGAACATGTCAAATGCATCCTGATGTTAAATTTCCGAGACCCATCAAAGTTTGTAAAATTTTTTGATTTTGTCAAATTGGCACAGGCTTTACAAAAAGTGCAGGGAAAGAAACCCTGATCAGAAATGGGCACCAACCTTCTATCCTTCCGCTGAGGATCGAAGTGGCTATGCACCAACTGATCTCTCAAATTTCTTGACCTCCTAGCTGTTATGAGAGGTTTTTCAGGCAGAACTTTTTTCAATATAGGGTCTGAACGCAAAATCCCCCAGTGTTTAGATATAATGTTTCTCATTTTTTGCCAATGACTATGGTACGTGGTGATATACCGTACCTGCTCTCCTTGATTTTTCTGATTGCCACTTGTTAATATTCTGTCATTGGTAAATAGCAAAGAACTCCTGGGGGTTTTATGAGCCCGATAATAGCCCTTTTTGATGATATTCTTGCTATATCCTCGACTCAAGAAGCGTTGTGCAAGTTCTCCTGCTTGTCTTTCAAATGACTCCGTGTTTGAACAAATTCTTTTGGTTCGTAAGAATTGTCCTGTCGGTATCCCTGTAATGACCGACTTAGGATGAGATGATGATGCATGCAAAATACTGTTGGTAGCGGTACTCTTCCTGAAAATAGATGTAGACAAAAAGCCATCATCAAGAGTCTTCACAAAGATATCCAAAAAATCTAATTCCCTGCCATGTTTAAATGTCAACCTGATGTTTTGATCGTTGTTATTCAACATCAACATAACTTCCTGTAACTCATTGGGGGAGCCATCCCAGATGAAAAGGATGTCATCTATGTAGCGCATCCAATTATGGATGCTGCCACATCCTGGGATGGCCTCCCCCAAGAAAATATCACGCTCCCAGGCACCTAGAAATAAATTTGCATATGAGGGCGCACATGCCGCCCCCATTGCAGTGCCTTGTGTTTGTAGGAAAATTTTTCCGTCAAACGTGAATACGTTGTGGGTCAAAACAAATTCGATCAGAAGAAGTAATAGATCAACCATGTCTCCATCAATTGTGCTGTTCTGTAAGAAGAAGGATACAGCTCGAAGTCCATCATGATGTTTTATGGATGTATATAAGGACTCGACATCGGCCGTAACTAGAGTCATGTCTGGACTCAATTGAATATTGTCCAGACGACGCAAGGCCGATGTCGTGTCCTTAATAAAGGATGGCAACTCTGCAACCAACGGTTGCAAGTAGTAATCGATAACATTACAAACCACCTCACATAAAGAGCCGTTACCTGCCACTATGGGTCTTCCAGGAGGGTCCATTAAGTTCTTGTGCACTTTTGGAATAAGATAAAAAGTCGCCAGTCGGGGATGTAGATTTTTAATGCTCTCCATCAATTTTTTTGGAATAACACCCTTTTCAAAGGCCGCCACAAGAATGGAGAGTAGTTCATCCTGAAAGGCAGGTAAGGGATTACAACTCAATTTCTTGTAGCACTGACGTACATTTAGCAGTTTATAAGCCTGTCTTACATACATGGTAATTGGCCAAATTACCATGTTCCCGCCTTTATCAGCGGGCTTAAACAATACGTCATCCCATGTTTGCAAATCCCTAAGTGCACTTTCTTCATTTCTCGTCAAATTTTTACACCCCATCTTGGAGGGAAACTGCTGTTGAAATTCCTGGGATACCATCCTCGTAAAGATTTCAAGGGCCGGACAGGAATTAAACGCAGGAAATTTATTAGATTTTTTTTAGCAAGGAATGAGGGAAATCACTCACCGTAGTGGGTTCATTTTCTTCTTCTAACGATTGAAGTGTTGCCAAAGCTTCCTTCTCTTGAGTAGTAGACAAATCCGCCAAATCCTCAGACTTACTGTACAATCTCTTAAAAAATAGCTTTCTTGAAAACAAATGTAGGTCCTTTATGGACGTGAAAACATCTGCTGGACATGAAGGTGAGAAGGACAACCCTTTACTCAATAAGGACACGTGGGAGTCAGATAAATCATGTTCAGACAGATTAATTACCTTTAACTGCTGCTTATCACCACCATTGTCTTTGCCGAAAATGTCATAGGCGCGCTTTCCTGGTTTTTGTTTGTTTCTGGAGCGCGTATTCACCACATGACTATGTTCGGTGGACGTGCTACTACCAGCCACACTGGAGGTAAGAGACTGGACAGAAGAACTCCTTGCACGATGGAACCCTTGTTCTGTTCTCATCTGCCATCGAAAATTTTTTTTATTTTCAAAATCTCCTACATCTCGGAGGTATTTTTTTTGTTTATCCGCACTTATATCCTTCTCCCATTTTTCAAAATCTTTTTCAAGCGATGTTAGCAAATTGTGAAACACTTCATCACTCATCTCTTTCTTAAGAGTCATTTGAATGGACTCAATTTCTTTTTCCATTGCAGCCAAGGTCATTAAATTTTTTTCCATAATGATACGAATAAATTCAAGAGAGCACGTGGTTGCAGCCGTTATCCACCTTTGTATAAGAATATCATCCTCTAAATCAAAGGCTGGATATACTTGTACCCTCAATCCTCTAGGAACTATTTTCTGTTCCAAATAGCTATCCAAGGACATGCCAGTCCATACCAATTTGGTCTTTTTATGAAGCATATTTCTGTACCTTCTCGTCAACTCCCTGTGTGTATCAACAGTACTTCCAGCTACTGCCGCATCTCGTCTAAAAATACCCGAGGCTTTGGACTGCCAGGCTGTGAGCTTGGCCTCAAAGTCCATGATTCAATTACGACCAATCTGTAAAAAACAGAACACCATGAAGTTATTTTCAAAAGATGGTCAAATATATATACGGACACTCCCATACACATAGGTAATTAGCCCAAGAAAAAATAGAGATATATTTTTTCAAAATAAGAGTACATAGTCCAATTCACATACAAATTGATTTTTTATTTAATGACAACATAAACAAGAACACCACACTATTAAAAGAGATGCACACAGAATGAAATAAAATTGGGACCAGCGGCATGTAAAAATTGGCATCAAATTTCAATATCACCATTCCAAACTGACAACTGTTTAAAATATCAGATCAAGTAATGCAAGACACAATCACCTATTCCTAACAAAGTGCATATTGTGCCTAATTGCATATGCATCCCAATGAGGTAGATAGGTAAATGAAAACAGCATCACTATGAGAAAAACTATTTGTCATGTGGGGACTTTAGACAATCAATAACTGCCACCTCCTACTAGTGCTGTAAGCTAGTAACCACAAGGAGTTATATGCACTATTCTACACATGTCAAGAACGAACAAGTGGGCCATCTAACCATACATAACGGCTTTCCGGATTATAGGCAGATCAACATAGGGGTTGCCTTGGGACCGTGGCATCTTCATATCCTCCGTACAGGTAATCTTTTGCTGTATTTCTATCTTACCACTAAGGGGCGTAGCATGTTGAGTGTCATTGGTTGAGAGTGCGTACATAGCCATGCACTTGGTCCGTATATGGGGTATGTTGATCTGCCTATAATCCGGAAAGCCGTTATGTATGGTTAGATGGCCCACTTGTTCGTTCTTGACATGTGTAGAATAGTGCATATAACTCCTTGTGGTTACTAGCTTACAGCACTAGTAGGAGGTGGCAGTTATTGATTGTCTAAAGTCCCCACATGACAAATAGTTTTTCTCATAGTGATGCTGTTTTCATTTACCTATCTACATCATTGGGATGCATATGCAATTAGGCACAATATGCACTTTGTTAGGAATAGGTGATTGTGTCTTGCATTACTTGATCTGATATTTTAAACAGTTGTCAGTTTGGAATGGTGATATTGAAATTTGATGCCAATTTTTACATGCCGCTGGTCCCAGTTTTATTTCATTCTGTGTGCATCTCTTTTAATAGTGTGGTGTTCTTGTTTATGTTGTCATTAAATAAAAAATCAATTTGTATGTGAATTGGACTATGTACTCTTATTTTGAAAAAATATATCTCTATTTTTTCTTGGGCTAACGTCCTTGACATGTATGCCCTGACCGGACGGCAGCGGGCGTCTGTAGTGCTCGGACAGCTGACTGGTGCTGCCGAGCTGGAAGTAGAGACATGGACTGAGGCGGATCAGATATCCGTAACCACCATTTTCAGGAGACTGGGAGCTGCATTTGAAACCCGTACAGAAGCGGAGCTGAGGATGAGATTTTACAGCTGCAAGCAACGGCCCCAAGACAGCATTAGAGATTATGCCTTAAAGCTGCAAGCGACGCTGTGGACCCTGAGACTGACCAATGATATCGGAGAGCCAGAGGGGAACAATATGCTGGTGGAGCAGTTCCTGCAAGGCATTGGGTCAGTGGAGGACCGCAAGCAGCTCTGGCTGTGGGTCCTGGAACATCCTGCCTTGGACCCTGAAAGAACGAGTGATTAAAGCCCTGCAGCCCCCAGAGGCCCCTGACTCTCCACTCCCGACTTGGCAAGATGGCACATCCCCGTTACAAGTGAAACCCCCTGCCTTGGCACTGCCTGAGCCAGCTCCTTTAATAACGTCCGGGAGCGGAACAAGCGATTTGTCTACCCAAGCACAGCAACTGAGTAAAGACGCGCCCAGATTCTGGAGTCAATGCAGCTCAAGTCCAAGACCACGTCATCAAGGGAAATCCAATTGGCCGACTGCCCACAGGATGTCCCCTGGATGAGGAAGCGGACCTCGGCATAGAAAGGACGGAGCAGCGACTGGCATGGCCCACCTGTTTTGCTATAAGTGCAACAAGACCGGCCACTACGCAAGAAGCTGTCCTTTAAACGGGCAACCCCTGGAGCCAAGGGCCAATCCCCAGGAATAAATTGCCAAGGCCCAGCAGACTGGAGAGAGCGGTATGTAGGGGGGAGGCCCATTGTTTCCATCACCCTGGATGGGATCCCGACCTCTGCACTTCTTGACACCGGCTCCCAGGTAACAACTATTCCCTATGTACTATATAAGAAGTTCTGGCTTAATGATGATTTAACCCCACCGGACGATAGTCTGACCATCTATGCTGTCAACGGGTTACCTGTGACTCAAATTGGGTTCAAGGAGGTGACCATTAAGGTGGGCCGTGTAGAATTAGTCAGGCAAGGCCTCATAGTAGTACAAAATGACCCTAGTGATCGGTACCCGAAGATTATTTTGGGAACAAATGTCATTGAGAATTGTATGGGGAAAGTACTGTTTTTGCTTCAACAGCTGTCTTAGACTGCAGGAGCAGGTCGGCAGAGAGTCCTGCAATGTGAGATCCGAGCCCTCCTGCAGCGGCAACAGGTAAATCTCTCGGGAGGTGAGATAGATGGTGCAGGACAGCTGTAGGCTCCCAGGCACAGGATTACCAGGCAGTGGTAGAGCCCCTAGCCTCAGAGGATTGGCCAAACGTGTTCACGGCCAGGGGGGTAGTTGGTGTCCAGAAGGGGAGAGTGCCTGTGCGAGTGCTAAACTGTGGGGAGGAGGAAGTTACACTACCCAGATATGCCACCATAGCCAAGCTGTTTACAGTAAATGCAGATGACATCCATGCAACAGGCTCCTCAGACAAGTCTAGTTAGTCCCCCAAATGCTAGCCCCCGGGACCCGGCAGAAAAGTGGTGTCAGGAGTTAGACGTGGGCACTGATTCTACACCTGCACATCCTAAACAAGGGGTCTACAGGGTTGTCAGGGAGTATGAGCAGGTCTTTAGCAAACACCCATTGGAATTTTGGTGGATTAAAGGGGTACAACATCACATACCCACAGGCACTCACCCACCTATCAAAGAGAGGTATAGGCCCACACTACCTGCCCATTACCAATGTGCCAAAGACATACTCAGAAGCATGTAAGAAGCAGGAGTGATCCGTGATAGCTGCAGTGCCTGGGCTACCCCACTGGTACTTGTAAGAAAAAAAGATGGGACCATTAGGATGTGTGTAGACTGCCGACAGATTAAAAAAATCACAAACAAAGACACCTACCCTTTGCCCCAAATTGAGGAATCGTTAGCCGCTTTGAAGTCTGCTACTTACTTTTCCACCCTTGATCTCACCAGCGGGTACTGGCAGGTGGCAGTCGCCGAGTAAGACTGGGAGAAGACCACGTTTGCTACTCCTATGGGTCTATGTGAGTTTAATATCATGCAATTTGGGCTGTGCAAAGCACCCGGGACTAGAGATGAGCGAGCCTCTAAAGGCTCGATTTCGGTTCGGTTCGTCAAATGGAGGCCGCGTTCGAGTTCGGCTCGACGAATTGTTCGGCGAACCTCTCGAACCCCATTGAAAACAATGGGAGGCAAACACAAACCCATAAAAACACATAGAAAACATCTTCAAAGGTGTCCAAAAGGTGACAAACAACTCCCAAGACACTACAAACACATGGGAAAGTGACAAGGACATATACTCATGCGAAAACAAAACAGCTATACGAGGAAAAAGAGGAGGAGACACAGATATATGAGTATATGCAAGTGAACTTCGATGCCATTACTGTGCAACTTGAGCCTTGCTCATTTTAGGCTTCCAATCAGGATAAATTGCCTGAGCTCGCCACGTACGCCTTGGGGATCTTGTCATGTCCCGTAGCCAGCGTTCTCTCGGAACCTGTCCTCAGTGCTGCTGTCCACTGACAATGTGGACAGACTAACGTTCACCAAAATGAGGAAGTCATGGGTCACAGAGGACTTTTCTTCCCCTGTGTCATCCACGGGAGGCGAAAGGTTGGTGTATTTTTGAGAGTGCTTCATGCAAAGCATCTTTTTAAGATTGAAACTGGGGGACAACTGATGCCAGTGAAGTGGTGTGTGTGGGGCCCAATTTTTGGAAACGAGGGAGACTGTGGTTGGAGTCCCCTTGCTTTTTTCAAAAAGAACCAAGATGAACAAGTCATGGATCACAGAGGACTTATCTACCCCTGTGTCATCCAGGGGAGGCGAAAGGCTGGTGTATTTTTGAGAGTGCTTCATGCAAAGTATCTTTTTAAGATTGAAACTGGGGAACAACTGATGCCAGTCAAGTTCTGTGTGTGTAGCCCAATTTTTGGAAACGAGGGAGACTGTGGTTGGAGTCCCATCGCTGTTTTACATGCTTTTAGAAGGGCATGACATGGCTTTGAGGTTGACTTTCAGCATCTGCAAACTGTTGGCTACAGAAATGCTGCCTTTCCAACCTTTTGAACCGAGGATTTTCGAGACCTTATGCCCATCGCAGTGCCCCAAGAGCCGATGACCAGTCGCCACTCCTTCTCCAAGAAAGGCGTGCCCGCGCTACACCAGCATGTTGCACACAACATCACCGCTTCCTTGAGAAACTCTGTGTGTGACAGGGTGCACCACAGATACTTGGACCAGTAAGCATGGACAGTGGCGTTACATGTCGCTGACTGGGCACTGGGTAACTATGGTGAGAGATGGAGAAGGGTCTGCTGTACAAGTCTTTCCGTCCCCACGAGTTGTGTGTCAATCCTTCCTCTATATGTAGAAGTTCCTACACTGCTTCTGCCTCCTCAACCTCGTCTAGGTCCTCAACTTCCGCTCCAAACCTGTATTGTAAGGCCACCGGCATTGTAACTGTGCACAAGGAATCACGCACACCTCCTTACTATGCTGGCAGCAGAGCTCAACGGCATCAGGTGGTCAACTCTTTACTTTGAAATGTCTGGGAAATGTGACTCACACCACTGAGGAGTTGTGGACGCTAAGCTCTGGAGAGTGAGACCGAGTTTCAGCAATGGTTGTCTCCACTCAACCAGCAGCCAGGGAAGGCCGGGTGCGACAATGATGCAAACCTGTGTGTGGCCCTTCACCGTGATGATGTGACACACGTGCCTTGTATGGCTCACGTGTGGAACCTGGTTACCCCGAAATTTAAAACCACTATCCCGGCCTACATGGCCTTCTGCAGAGGGCACGGTGTAACGCCTGCCTGTATCCACATACTCAGACGGTCTGTAAAGGATAGGCTAGAGGGAAGCCACTCACCAAGCAGGAGCCCCAGAACCCTAAAACATGTTGCTGATTGGGCACTGGGTAGCTATGGTGAGAGATGGAGAAGGGTCTGCTGTACAAGTCTTTCCGTCCCCACGAGTTGTGTGTCAATCCTTCCTCTGTATGTGCAAGTTCCTCCACTGCTTCTGCCTCCTCAACCTCGTGTTGGTCCTGCACCTCGGGCCAAACCCTGTGTGGTCAGGCCACCCTTCCTTGTAACTGCGCCCAAGGAATCCCACACACCTCCTTACTATGCTGGCAGCAGAGCTCAACAGCATGATGCGGTCGACTCTTTACTTAGAAATGTCTGGGAAATGTGAGTCACACTGCTGAGGAGTTGTGGACGGTAAGCTCTGGAGAGTGAGACCGAGTTTCATCAATGGTTGTCTCCACTCAACCAGCAACCAGGGAATGCCGGGTGCGACAATGATGCAAAACAGTCTGCGGCCCTTCTTCAGGGACTGTGACACACGTGCCTTGTATGGCTCATGTGTTGAATGTGAATCTCCAGCAATTTTTAAAACACTATCCCGGCCTACATGTCCATCTGTCGAGGGCACGGTGTAACGCCTGCCTTGATCGACACACTCAGACGGGCTGTAAAGGATAGGCTAGAGGGAAGCCACTCACCAAGCTGGACCCCCAGAACCCTGAAACCCTTTAACCCCTATACAGGGATTTGGAATTACACAGAGACCAAGGTGATCAATACCTGTGGAAGGCTGCAGTCCGAGAGAGTAGTAGTCAGGCAGGGTCAAACCATGAATTGAGGAACATGAACAAAATCGGACGGCCAGGACTTAATCAGAAAACAAGCAGAGGTCAAATGCGGATCGGGCAACGAGTTACATAAACAGCAGGCAGGAGACGTAGTCATGAAACAAGCTGTAGTCAGCACAGAAAATCAAAAAACAGAACAGGGCAGAACAGGAACCAGAGGTTCAGAGCAATGTCTGGCAGTGGTCAGCAGAAAGGAGGGGCCTAAAAAAGGGTGTGGTATCTTCCCATTGGTTGTAGCTGAATGATGGTACTTCAGCTGTGAGACACCCACCACCTACAGTCAGCCAGTGATTCTGCATATCTCAAGGTAACGCAGCCCAGTGGGTGAGCGGAACCTGCGACCACCGCTGGCATCGACTCCTCTCCCATCATCAGCACTATCTACAAAAGGAACACGGTGTCACCTGGCTATCGGAGTAAAAATTGATGGAGCGGACTCCGGTGGTGACTTAACAGCCGTGTGCGACAATAATGCAAACCTGGGTGCGGCCCTTCGTCAGGGCAATGTGACACATGTGCCTTGTATGGCTCACGTGTTGAACCTGTTTGTCCAGCAATTTTTAAACCACCATCCCGGCCTACATGGCCCTCTGCAGCGGCCACGCTCACTATGTGCTTACTTCCACCGTTCACACCCAGCAGCTCAACAACTTGCATCGCTCCAGAAGTCTTTCGAACTGGTGGTTCACCGCCTGAAATGCGATGTGCCGACACGCTGAAATTTGAAATTTGAAAAGGCCATATGCTGGTGGAAACGGGAGCAGGTGTGTTGCAAAGTAGAAAAAAGTTTATGTCCGTGGGTTTGGTGGTTAAGCAACAGTAACATCTGCTGAAGAAACACCATCTGTTAGGGGAAGACTGGCAGATTAGGATAAGGTGGTAAATATCCCAATCGCCAGTCGGGGTCCACCGTGCTCACAGATGGAAAAGGAGATGGCGGCAACATGAAGGTTAGGCAGAGGATACAGAGCAGGTTGGCTCTGAAACTAATAGTAGCCTGAACCAAGTTAGACGACACTCGGATCTGGAGACTGGGAACCCTGTTAGTGTCACAGGGTCCACACACCCACCCAGCCCAGTAACTTCCTGTTAACAACACAGGGGCCATTGGGTATGCTGTCCGTGTGCGTAGGGGCCACACCTGTGGACAGCAGGCGCATCAGCAGCAGCAGCCCAGTTAATGCCACTGGGCTGCACTAGTAGGACTGGTAGGACAGGAGCTGGTCTTAACCTTTCTGCGTTACCAATTGTGGTGGCGGCCTGCACCGATGCCCTATCCCTGCCTACCTCTGTCCTAAAGCCGCAATAGGTTCAACACATGGAGGTGTGCTCTTTCTGAGCATAATAGAATACAGAGAGCAAAAGAGAAGGGTGTTTGATACTGCGCCAAAGGATCACAGGAACAGATGTTTAGATTAATGCATCTTTATTTCATCCAGGTCTACGCGTGTCCGGAGCCACTGCCCCCTTCCTCAGGACCGTCAGGAAAGACAAAACATCAAATCACCAGAGAGATTCTCTAATCTAATCTAAACATCTGTTCCTGTGATCCTTTGGCGCAGTATCAAACACCCTTCTCTTTTGCTCTCTGTTATCTGCCATTTGGGTGGCTGCAGTCTTGGATCAGATTCTACATGCGAATACAGTTGTTGTGACTCTCACAACGACATCTGGTGAGTAGTTTCACCCTCCTCCCACCCCTTATATACTGGGGTAAGACCCTATATGCGCTTTTCTCTCCACAGATTTCTTATCTGAGCATAATAGAAGACTGGGCACCTCCTTGTTGGCTCCAGACCCTTTTATAATCTGGGTCCGCCCCAACCCAGGGTGGACCACAATGCACCTCCTGGAGACAAAAGCAGAGTGACACGTCATCAGTGGCATAACCAGCGGCCTATTCGGAACCGCCACTTCAATGATGACCTCATGGCAGCCACGACCTAAACACCTCACCAGTCATAGTCTGACCAACAATAATGAGGTGACAAGTCATAGGGGCGGGCCTCTGCAAGCCAGTCCGGAGTGGCCTGGCCACATCATCAGGACACCTGATGCCCTGTGGCCTATTTGTGTCTGCCACGTCACGGACAGGGCCAAAGAGTTCATTACCGGACCAAGCGTCTGATGCAGTAAGTGCCTGAGCATGCTCAGTAGCCTGAACAACAGTCTCAGAAAAAAGACTATCAGCTTCAGCATGCTCTCTAGGCACAACACAGGACTAGAGATGAGCAAACCGGTCGCGGTTCGACTCGAGCTTGGTTCGTCGAACGGAGGTCTAGTTCGAGTTTGGTTCGGCGAACCACTCAAACCCACAGGAAACAATGGGAGGCAATCACAAACACAAAAAAATACCTAGAAAACACCCTCAAAGGTGTCCAAAAGGTGACAAACAACTCACAACACAACACAAACACATGGGAAAGTGACAAGGACATATACTCATGCGAAAACAAAAGAGCTGTACAAGGAAAAAGAGGAGGAGACTCAGATATATGAATATATGCAAGGGAACATCGATGCCATTACTGTGCAACTTGAGGCTTGCTCATTTTAGGCTTCTAATCTGGATAAATTGCCTGAGCTCGCCACGTACGCCTTGGGGATCTTGTCGTGTCCCGCAGCCAGCGTTCTCTCGGAACCTGTCCTCAGTGCTGCTGGGGGTGTGCTGACAGATAAGCACGCGCGTCTGTCCACTGACAATGTGGACATACTAACGTTCACCAAAATGAGGAAGTTATGGGTCACAGAGGACTTTTCTTTCCCTGAGTCAGCCAGGGGAGGCGAAAGGCACGTGTATTTTTGAGAGTGCTTCATGCAAAGCATCTTTTTAAGATTGAAACTGGGGGACAACTGATGCCAGTGAAGTAGTGTGTGTGTGTGGCCCATTTTTTTGAAACGAGGGAGACTGTGGTTGGAGTCCCCTCGCTGTGTTTCTAAAAGAACCAAGATGAACAAGTCATGGCTCTAAGAGGACTTTTCTTCCCCTGGGTCATCCAGGGGAGGCGAAAGGCACGCGTATTTTTGAGAGTGCTTCATGTAAAGCATCTTTTTCATTTTGAAAAGGGGGGTCAACTGATGCCAGTCAAGTGTTGTGTGTGTGGCCCAATTAGTGGAAACGAGGGAGACTGTGGTTGGAGTCCCATCGCTGTGTTTTACATGATTTTCGAAGGGCATGACATGCCTAAGAGGTTGAGTTTCAGCATCTGAAACTTGTTGGCTACAGAAAGGCTGCCTTTACACCCTTTTGAGACCGAGGATTTTTGAGACCTTATGCCCATTGCAGTGCCCCAAGAGCCGATGGCCAGTCGCCACTCCTTCTCCAAGAAAGGCGTGCCCGCGCTACCACAGCAGGTCGCACACAACATCACCAATTCCTTGAGAAACTCTGTGTGTGACTGGGTGCATTTCACCACAGATACTTGGACCAGTAAGCATGGACAGGGGAGTTACATGTTGCTGATTGGGCACTGGGTAGCTATGGTGAGAGATGGAGAAGGGTCTGCTGTACAAGTCTTTCCGTCCCCACGAGTTGTGTGTCAATCCTTCCTCTGTATGTACAAGTTCCTCCACTGCTTCTGCCTCCTCAACCTCGTGTTGGTCCTGCACCTCGGGCCAAACCCTGTGTGGTCAGGCCACCCTTCCTTGTAACTGCACCCAAGGAATCCCACACACCTCCTTACTATGCTGGCAGCAGAGCTCAACAGCATGATGCGGTCGACTCTTTACTTAGAAATGTCTGGGAAATGTGAGTCACACTGCTGAGGAGTTGTGGACGGTAAGCTCTGGAGAGTGAGACCGAGTTTCATCAATGGTTGTCTCCACTCAACCAGCAACCAGGGAATGCCGGGTGCGACAATGATGCAAAACAGTCTGCGGCCCTTCTTCAGGGACTGTGACACACGTGCCTTGTATGGCTCATGTGTTGAATGTGAATCTCCAGCAATTTTTAAAACACTATCCCGGCCTACATGTCCATCTGTCGAGGGCACGGTGTAACGCCTGCCTTGATCGACACACTCAGACGGGCTGTAAAGGATAGGCTAGAGGGAAGCCACTCACCAAGCTGGACCCCCAGAACCCAGAAACCCTTTAACCCCTATACAGTGATTTTGAATTACATAGGGCCCAAGTTGATCAATACCTGTGGAAGGCTGCAGTTCCAGAGAATAGTAGTCATGCAGGGTCAAAACATTAATTGAGGAAGAGGAACAGAATGGGAGGGACAGGACTTAATCAGAAAGCAAGCAGAGGTGAAATGCGGATCGGCCAACGAGGTACATAAACAGCAAGCAGGAAAAGTAGTCAGGTAACAAGCACACAAAATCATAAAACTGAACTGGGGGTAACAGTAACCAGAGGTTCATAACTATGTCTGGCAGTGGTCTGCAGACAGGATGGGCCTAAAAAAGGGTGTGGTGTCTTCCCATTGGTTGTAGCTGAATGATGGTACTTCATCTGTGAGATACCCACCACCTGCATTCAGCCAGTGGTTCTGCATCTGTCAAGGTAACGCAGCCCAGTGGGTGACCATAACCTGTGTCCTCCTGTGCCGCTGGCGTCGACTCCTCTCCCATCATCAGCACTATGCACGAAAGGAACACGTTGTCACCTGGCGACAGGAGTACAAATTGACGGAGTGGACTCCAGTGGTGACTTAACAGCCGTGTGCGGCAATGATGCAAACCTGGCTGCGGGCCTTCGTCAGGGCAATGTGACACACGTGCCTTGTATGGCTCACGTGTTGAATCTGATTCTCCAGCAATTTTTAAAACACCATCCCGGCCTACATGGCCTTGTACAGCGGGCACGCTCGCTATGTGCTCACTTCCATCGTTCGCACCCTGCAGCTCAACAACTTTCATCGCTCCTCAAGTCTTAAGGTCTGGCGGTTAAACGCCTGAAATGCATTGTTCCGATAAGCAGGAATTGTAATCTGCATATGTTGCAGCGTCTGTGGCAGCACCGCAGAGCCCTGCTGAAATACGTTATGACGTATACCCTGGGCTAACTTGATCCAAAGGTGGTGCAGATCACGCTGCTGGAGTGGTGTCAGATCAAGGACCTATGCACCCTTCTACACAGTTTACAAATGTCGATGAAGATGTTTACCACTGGCGATGCCATTCTCAGCGTGACAATTCTGCTCATCTACATGATGGAGCCCACTGTAAGCATTATTCGGAGTCAGGTGTTGGTGTCGCGGGCGGAGGAGGGGACGCCGCGCTCTTCCACTGCTCGGGTCCGGCTGCCGCTGCTGCTGCGGCCTGCTGCTGCTCGGTGGCTCGAGCGATGGGCCGGATCCCGGGGACTCAAGCGGCGCTCCTCGCCCGTGAGTGAAAAGGGATTGGTTTTTGGGATTGTTTATTGTCCGTGATGCCACCCACGGTTGTGGTGATTGTGTGGACACCACCGCTGCTCTGTATGGGGATCCCGGGAGCGGTGACAGGGAGCAGCAAAGTTGTTGGTTCTCCCCTCCGTGGGTAGGGGGTAGTTGTCCCGGGGCCCAGTGATGAGGTGGGTGATGAGGGATGGCGGGGCCGGTGCAGGGCTTGGTGGGGTGCAGGGACGCGGGGGGCAGCGCTGTGCCTCACGGACTGTGGTACTCACTCAGCCTGAGACGGGGACACAGTTCTCGGTAAAACACACGGCTGGAAAGACGGTTCCCACGGACGGCTGCTGTTGCTTTTCCCCAGTAGTTGACGGTGACGGTCCCTTTTCCTGCACCTAAGTCTATGTTGGTAGCGATGGGTTCCCACCGGTAACCCACTCCCCGGCTTGGATATGTGCCGGAGGAGCCCCTCTTTGCCCGCAGGTGCTGGCCCTGAGAAACTGGTGCCTTGGCGGTGGCGGTGTCCCTCTCTAACGGTTGGACTGTTGCCTTCAATCGGAACTTGGTTGTTGGGAGACCCAGAGGTCCCCTTCACTGACGGATTTGGCAAATTCACGGCGACTCCTAGCCTTGCCGGGATCCGAAAGGCCCCTGCCAATGGTGCTGGCTTCTCTTCGTATACCGCTCCGGTACCGCCGGGCCACCACCCGTCCACGGTCCTTTTGGCCACCTCCAAGTAGCCTCTCCTGCAGACAGTTACCGCCGTCTGCTAACCTTGCTGTTCTCAGTCCGGGGCACACACCCGGACCAACTTCAGGCTTTCCAACTGTCACTTTTCTCTTTCACTACTTTCCCTCCTTCTACTTCAGACTCCAAACTCTATCTCTATCTTCAAGTCACCTCTCTTCCTCCTCCAAACTCTAACTTTTTCTGACTGCCTGTGTTTTCCCGCCTCCAGGGCTGTGAACTCATCGGTGGTCGGAGCCAACCGCCTGGCCCACCCCCTGGTGTGGACATCAGCCCCTGGAGGAAGGCAACAAGGATTTTTGGTTTAGCTTTGGTGTACCTATCTGGGGTGTAGGGTGTGGTGGTGTCATTACCTGTGACCCCTGGCTTGCCCAGGGCGTCACATTCCCCCTTAGCAAAATGCAGACCGTCCGCGGGCTGCCCGTCCAACACCGGTTTTATTTTTCTGAAAAAGATAAAAAATAACACATACAAGTATAATAACTTCATCCCACAGCGGGAGGCACTTTTCTTAAACGTTACGTAACATTTTGACGGTTGCTGCTGCCGCTCTCTCCCACCCAAGTAACCTGGCCCTGATGCTGCCCCTAAGAAACAGGCAGCAACCCTTGACCCCAGTCCTGAACCAGTTACCCGAGCGGGATCTGTCCTTCCCCTCCAGAGGGTAGCCACCGGTTCCGGTGGTGGCTGGGCCCCAGCCTGCTCCACTGCGGGCCCTCCCTCCAACCTGCCTCTCCGGAGGCGGTAACGGTAAGCTGCAACAAAACATACTTTATTTACATGCCACTAATGTTTGTGGTTGCCCTGCAAGTTCTCGGGCCTGTTCATAGAGAGTTCCCTATGCAACTTTTCAAACGGTCCCCATGGGGACAACGGTGCCGGCAACGGCCGGTTCAATCACGGTGCTGACAATCAGGTTACTCCATCAGTTGATCACTTTCATTTTTGGCAAAACTTTCAGAACTTTTAAACACACACAGTTGGTCCCAATGGGGACGGTGCAACGGTGTCCGCTGCCATCACTCAGAGTCCTCGACATCACCTGAGGGAGGGGGCGCGGCGCTCACACGGGACTCTTGGCTGCCCCTTAACTTGGCATCCAGCGCGAACCACCCCCTCTCTCCACAGTGCCGGGTGTACTGGACTATGTCGCCCGGCATCAGGTTACGACCGTGGTGCTCCTCTTGAAGGTGAGCATTCACATCCCGCCGGGCTATAAACACTTCGGCCTCCAGGCCCGGTTCATAAATAAATCCATAGCCCCGGCGGACATCAAACCGCCTCACATGCCCTTCATACAGCGGGCCCCGGACCCAGAAGGTGGCTTGTCTCAGGCTCTCCTTCTCCCGGATCGTACGGGCCACCATCTCCGCCTTCTTTCTTTCTCTCTCACCGATTTCCAGGCCCAACGGTACCGGCTCCCTGTCCCAGTACGACGCTGCTGCGAGCTCCGGCGCACGGGTCGGGCCCCGCGAGACCTGTTGCACATTGCCCACTGCTGGTGATCTGGGCGGCAGGTCCCGCGGTGACTTGGCCTTAGACGCCGCTTTGCAGCGGCAACCCGGCGCAACCTCAGCCGAGGTGTGGGGGATGGGCACAGGGGCTTTCCTCTGCTGGGCCTTCCGCACGGAGCGGGCTATCGGCTCCGTCTCGGGGACTTTCTCGGGGGACGCCTCCAGTTCGGTTTTCGGGGCTTTCCATGGCAGCACCTCCGGTCGGCTACGGGCTCCGGCTACAGGTCGATCCGCCTGGGCGGACATGCTGGGTATCGCTACCGGTTGCGGTGGTAGTAGGCCTAGTGGCGGGGTCACTGCTTCCGGGACGGGTGGCGAGGGAGGCAGCAGGGCGAGAGGGTTTAGACCAGGTCCCGCAGCTGCGATGACCGGCCCTTCAAGGGCATCGGGGCGTGGGTCACTCACCCTCCCTTCCTCAGCTTCCTCCTCGCGTCTCCGCATGGCCGCTATAACCTCCGCCATGTCGGTCTCCCACTCCTCCATGAGGAGCTGCATTTTGACCTGCAGCCTCTGTTAGAGCTGCGCGGTCCGGATCTCCACCCACGCCGCGGTTCCAGGCGCGGGGGCTACGGTGCTTCGGGACGGCATCCACATGTTGCTGGTGGCTTCTCCCAGGAACAAGATGGCTCAGAGTCCTGGCGTCCCTGCCTTTATAGCCACGGCTACATGCGACCAGTCGCCATTTCGTCCCTCTTAGCCTCTTTTAGGCCCCTCCTCTATCGGGGCGGGGTTTTGGCCTTCGCGCCTCCGCTACTCGAGAAGACGCTCGAGCGGGAACTCTTCGCGCCAAAGATGGCGACTTCTGAAATTTTCTGGCCGGACACCTCAGGCGGTAACAAGGCGCACCTCTACCCAATGGCAGAGTGGTAAGATCCTGTTCGTGACGCCAAGTTGTCGCGGGCGGAGGAGGGGACGCCACACTCTCCCACTGCTCGGGTCCGGCTGCCGCTGCTGCTGCGGCCTGCTGCTGCTCGGTGGCTCGAGCGATGGGCCGGATCCTGGGGACTCGAGCGGCGCTCCTCGCCCGTGAGTGAAAAGGGATTGGTTTTTGGGATTGTTTATTGTCCGTGACGCCACCCACGGTTGTGGTGATTGTGTGGACACCACCGCTGCTCTGTATGGGGATCCCAGGAGCGGTGACAGGGAGCAGCGAAGTTGTTGGTTCGCCCCTCCGTGGGTAGGGGGTAGTTGTCCCGGGGCCCAGTGATGAGGTGGGTGATGAGGGATGGCGGGGCCGGTGCAGGGCTTGGTGGGGTGCAGGGACGCGGGGGGCTGCACTGTGCCTCACGGCACTGTGGTACTCACTCAGCGTGAGACGGGGACACAGTTCTCGGTAAAACACACGGCTGGAAAGACGGTTCCCACGGATGGCTGCTGTTGCTTTTCCCCAGTAGTTGACGGTGATGGTCCCTTTTCCTGCACCTAAGTCTATGTTGGTAGCGATGGGTTCCCACCGGTAACCCGCTCCCCGGCTTGGATATGTGCCGGAGGAGCCCCTCTTTGCCCGCAGGCGCTGGCCCTGAGAAACTGGTGCCTTGGCGGTGGCGGTGTCTCTCTCTAACGGTTGGACTGTTGCCTTCAATCGGGACTTGGTTGTTGGGAGACCCAGAGGTCCCCTTCACTGACGGATTTGGCAAATTCACGGCGACTCCTAGCCTTGCCGGGATCCGAAAGGCCCCTGCCAATGGTGCTGGCTTCTCTTCGTATACCGCTCCGGTACCGCCGGGCCACCACCCGTCCACGGTCCTTTCGGCAACCTCCAAGCAGCCTCTCCTGCAGACAGTCACCGCCGTCTGCTAACCTTGCTGTTCTCAGTCCGGGGCACACACCCGGACCAACTTCAGGCTTTCCAACTGTCACTTTTCTCTTTCACTACTTTCCCTCCTTCTACTTCAGACTCCAAACTCTATCTCTATCTTCAACTCATCTCTCTTCCTCCTCCAAACTCTAACTTTTTCTGACTGCCTGTGTTTTCCCGCCTCCAGGGCTGTGAACTCCTCGGTGGTCGGAGCCAACCGCCTGGCCCACCCCCTGGTGTGGACATCAGCCCCTGGAGGAAGGCAACAAGGATTTTTGGTTTAGCTTTGGTGTACCTATCTGGGGTGTAGGGTGTGGTGGTGTCATTACCTGTGACCCCTGGCTTGCCCAGGGCGTCACATTGGGACAAGAGGAAGGGGAGGAAGTACAGGAGGAGTCACATGCGGAAGGGATAACAAGATCTACAAGGTCCAGACGGTCAGCGGCACCTAGGCGGCAGTCATGGTACGGTGGGAGAGAGGGATTATCAAGGTCGCATAGTATCAGCAAAACTGTTGAGGAAGGTGCAAAAGCCCAGGAAGAAATGGAGGACAAACTGGCGATGGGCATGGAAGACACAGCAGATGAGTGAGAGCTTGCTCACATTTCGGTTGTGCAAGGTTGGGGGGACAGGGCAGAGGAAGGAGGCACAATTCTCACCTCTCCGCCACCAACACAACAAGGACTTTGTTACGGTTGCTGTGGCTCTGGAGACTATGTCCGGATTTCTTGCTACTGCACATGTGCAAGCGCTGGAGACTAAGTCCTATCTTGGAGCCATTGCACATGTGCGGGTGACATCATCGCTGACACGAGGTCACATGTCTCTGACACCTTCTAAGCTGATTGGCCTCTGGTCATGTGCTTGTGACGCTTTGCTCGGTGATAGGCCAGCGTGACGTCATTGCTGTCATTCTGGCAGCGGATTGGCTCTGGTGTCCTCCATCTTGGATGCGGCACAGAGTCTATATAAGACCCTGACGCACGCCGCCCGGCGCTCAGTCCTCTTGGTTCATGCATGAGGGTAGACGCCCTGTGCACGTCCCTCTAGGCATCTCTTTGTCTATGTTAGGTGAGCGCTACCGGCAGGGTAGCGTTCTTATACCTTACAGCTTCGGCTGCAGTCTGTATCCTTACCTCTTAGTGGAGCGGACATAGGCAGGTGCCTGAGGCACATGGTCCGGCTGGGCCTTGTGATTCTACTCGTAGGTGGACGTTGCCACTAGGGTAACGTTCCTTATACTGCGTCTGGCAGTTGTTCGTATCCTCGCACACTAGGGGACAGAACAGAGGTAGGAGCTTTGTGCGGCTTATGCTGCTGTCTGTCTCTTTTGCACCACTAGAAGAGCGGACCTAGGCAGGTGCCATATCTAGTGGTTCGTGTCCTCGCACACTAGTGGAGCGAACGCAGGTAGGAGCTTTGTGCGGCTTATGCTGCTGTCCGTCTCCTGGCACCACTAGAGGAACGGACCTAGGTAGGTGCCATTTCACACTCACTGCTTTTGTCTCTGTGATCATTAACAGAGACCATTCCACACACCCTCCAAGTAAGGGAGGAATTGCTTTATTTACTAATTATATTCCTCTGTGAGTTTAACAGAGGTATTGCACTCTGCCATAGTCTGCAGCAGAGTCTTTTCATGGTGGACCCTGACTGTCTGATATTCCTTTAGGTTTTATTATCAGACAGCCCCCCGTAACATTAGGACTGAGCCAAGGGTCTGGCAGTCATGGCAGAATATCAGCAGTTACACCGTTACATACAAGTACTTGAGTCGCGGCTCAAGAGTATAGAGGATAAACCTCAGACCATGGTGACATCTGCACATGATCCTCGACTTGCTCTGCCAAACAGATATTCTGGCGATGCCAGATCATGTCGTGGTTTCATTAGTCAGTGTCAGATACACCTAGAGGTCAACTCTTCTCGCTTCTCTACGGAGAGGTCCAGAGTAGGCTTTATCATCTCCTTACTTCAGGACAAAGCCTTAGAATGGGCGACTCCCCTATGGGAGCGCTCTGATGTGGTTACTCTGAGACATCAAGACTTTCTTGATGCTCTTAAGGCGGTATTCATGGGTCCGCAGGTTACCCATGATGCGGCCCTGAGACTGTTAGATCTATCTCAGGGTTCGTTATCCACTAGTTCTTATGCCATTGCTTTTGGAACTCTGGTGGCAGAACTAGATTGGCCAGAGAAGGTGTTAATTCCTATCTTCTGGAGAGGGTTGGCAGGCTATGTCAAGGATGCTCTTGCTACTCGTGAGGTCCCTGCATCTCTGGAGGACTTGATCACAGTAGCAACGAGGATCGACGTACGCCATAGGGAACGTAGACTCGAGGTCTCTTCCTCACGCCCTAAGCATCGAGCTATTCCAGTTGTTGAGGGTCCACTACCATCTTCCTCAGCATCTGAAACATCTCCCACTCCTATGGAGTTGGGTCATACGTCCTCCAGACTATGTAAGTCTGGTCCTCCTATATGTTACGTATGTCGTCAGGCTGGGCACTATGCCAACAAGTGTCCTAGCCGTCAGGGAAACTCCCAGGCCTAGTAACCATTAGAGGGGGGTTACTAGAGACGTCTTCTGCACCCTCTAAGTGTAGTATCCCAAGTCAGCTCTCATTCTCTGAGAATACATGGCCTATTATGGCTTTTGTGGATTCCGGAGCTGACGGGACTTTTGTGTCCTCAGGATTTGTAAAGAGACACAATATTCCCTCTATCATGTTAGAGGCGCCTATTCCTGTCCGTGTTGTTAATGGGACTATGTTGTCTGACTCCATTACATTGAGGACAGTTCCCTTGCGCCTTTCCCTGTCTCAGTGTCACATAGAGGAGATTTCTTTTCTTGTTTTGCCTGAGGGTATAGACGACGTTCTTCTGGGTCTCCCATGGCTTCGCACCCATGCTCCTCTAATTGACTGGGAGTCCGACAGCATTATGAGTTGGGGTTCGAAATGTCAGTCCCGATGTCTTCCCTTACCACCTAAGGTCGTGGCGGTTGCATCAACTGATCTCTCTCCCATACCTACACCCTATTTGGATTTCGCTGACGTGTTCTCCAAACAGGGTGCTGAGGTTCTTCCACCCCATAGGCCGTATGACTGTGCCATAGACCTTATCCCAGGTTCGGTTCCACCTAAGGGCAGGGTTTACAGTCGGAGGCCATGTCGACCTATATAAGAGAGAGTTTAGAGAAGGGGTTCATTCGGAAGTCTGTCTCTCCCGCGGTAGCTGGGTTTTTCTTTGTTCGGAAGAAAGAGGGTGATTTGCGTCCCTGCATAGATTACAGGGGTCTCAACGCAATCACAATAAAGAACAAATACCCGTTACCTTTAATTTCAGAGCTCTTTGACAGACTGAGGGGAGCTCAGGTTTTTACGAAGTTGGATCTGCGGGGTGCGTATAGCTTGGTACAAGTTCGAGAGGGTGACGAATGGAAGACCGCTTTTAACACCCGAGACGATCACTATGAATACCTCGTCATGCCTTTTGGTTTATGTAATGCACCCGCAGTATTTCAGGACTTCGTAAACGATGTGTTCAGGGATTTACTGTTATCCTCCGTCGTGGTGTATCTGGACGACATCCTGATTTTTTCTCCTGATCTGGAGACTCATCGTCAGGATGTCATTCGTATCCTTTCCCGTTTAAGGGAGCACTAATTATTTGCTAAACTCGAAAAATGTGTATTCGAGCAGTCATCCTTGCCTTTTTTGGGTTACATTATCTCACAAGAGGGTCTGGCTATAGATACTGCGAAGCTCTCTGCTGTCCTAGCATGGTCCGAACCTCATTCCTTGAAGGCGGTGCAACGCTTCTTAGGATTCATCAATTACTAGAGGCAGTTCATACCCCATTTCTCTACTTTGGTGGCCCCTTTGGTGGCCTTGACTAAGAAAGGTGCTAATCCAAAAGTCTGGTCTACTGAGACATCCCAGGCTTTTGAGGCAGTAAAAAGACACTTTTCAACTGCTCCCGTTCTTCAAAGACCCGATGAGAATAAGCCCTTCCTCTTGGAGGTTGATGCCTCTTCAGTGGGTGCTGGTGCGGTCTTGTATCAAAAGAACGGTGCAGGTAGAAAAAGGCCGTGTTTCTTCTTTGCTAAAACCTTTTCACCGGCAGAGAGAAACTATACCATTGGGGATAGGGAACTGCTCGCCCTGAGACTAGCCTTGGAGGAGTGGCGTCACTTGCTGGAAGGAGCGAAACATCCTTTCCAGGTCTATACAGACCATAAGAATCTGACGTACTTACAAACCGCTCAGTGTCTGAATCCTCGCCAAGCCCGCTGGTCCTTGTTTTTCTCCCGCTTTCACTTCTCCATCAACTGTCTGTCTGGGAGTAAGAATAACAAGGCAGACGCCCTGTCTCGCTCTATGGTTTCTACCCAGGAAGAGATTGACGAACCTCGTCTTATCCTTCCCTCCAGGGTTTTTCATACGCTCTCCCCTGTGACGTTAGACCAAATCCCACCGGGCAAGACCTTTGTTCCGCCGGATCGACAGAATGATATACTGTCGTGGGCCCACACCTCAAAGGTGGGTGGGCATTTTGGTATTAGACGGACACGAGAGTTACTCGAGAGGTGGTATTGGTGGCCACACTTAGCCAGCCACGTCAAGAGATATGTCGGTTCCTGCTACTCGTGTGCTCGCAACCGTCCGTTACGGCAGAGACCGGCTGGGCTCTTGCATCCTTTACCAGTGCCAGATAGACCATGGGAGGTGGTAGGCATGGACTTTGTGGGTGATCTTCCGTGTTCACAGGGACATAGATTTGTGTGGGTCATTACGGACCATTTCTCCCGGATGGTTCATCTCGTACCGTTATCGAGAATCCCATCTTCCAGGGTACTAGCCAAACTATTCCTCAAGCATGTCTTTAGGCTTCACGGGATGCCAGATCGTATCATTTGTGATAGAGGCCCGCAATTTGCTTCCCGTTTCTGGCGAGATCTTTGTAGCCTTCTGAAAATTGAGTTGAATCTCTCTTCGGCATACCATCCGGAGACCAATGGTTTGGTTGAGCGTACCAATCAATCCATGATTATATACCTTCGACACTTTGTTGCTGAGAACCACGATAACTGGTCCTCCCTCCTACCCTGGGCCGAATTTGCCCTTAACAATTCGCTGGCTGAGGCCACTGGGCAGACACCGTTCGTACTCAATAATGAGCAACACCCTAGGGTACCGGTACCGTTTCCCGCTGCTGCACCTCCTCCTCTTGTGGCCGACTGGGCAACTAATGCCAGAGAGGTTTGGGATCGGACTCAAGAGTCGATCCAAGCAGCTAAGGACCGTATGAAGACGGTGTCCGATCGGTTTCGTCGCCCGGCTCCTGTCTTTTCTCCGGGGGACTTTGTGTGGCTCTCTGCAAAACACGTGAGACTTAGAGTGAGCTCTGTCAAATTTGCTCCTCGCTTCCTGGGTCCTTATGAGGTTCTTCGACAGGTAAATCCTGTAGTCTACCAATTGAAGTTACCCGTCCATCTTAGAATCCATGACAAATTCCATGTTTCACAGCTAAAGCCGACTATTTTACCTCACGCTCATGAAGTGCACTCTCCTGCCTCTGATTCCTCTCGCTCAAGCTATGAGGTACGAGCCATAGTTGGTTCTAAGATGGTTAGAGGGCGCAGGTTCTTCTTGATAGATTGGGAGGACTATGGCCCGGAACATCGCTCTTGGGAGCCTGAGGAGGCTGTCCATGCTCCCGACTTAGTTGCCGATTACCTGCATCGCCGGGAGGGGGGCCCTTGAGGGGGAGGTACTGTTACGGTTGCTGTGGCTCTGGAGACTATGTCCGGATTTCTTGCTACTGCACATGTGCAAGCGCTGGAGACTAAGTCCTATCTTGGAGCCATTGCACATGTGCGGGTGACATCATCGCTGACACGAGGTCACATGTCTCTGACACCTTCTAAGCTGATTGGCCTCTGGTCATGTGCTTGTGACACGTGGTCACATGTCTCTGACACCTTCCATGCCGATTGGTCGCTGGTCATGTGCTTGTGACGCTTTGCTCGTTGATAGGCCAGCGTGACGTCATTGCTGTCATTCTGGCAGCGGATTGGCTCTGGTGTCCTCCATCTTGGATGAGGCACAGAGGCATCTCTCTGTCTGTGTTAGGTGAGCGCTACCGGCAGGGTAGCGTTCTTATACCTTACAGCTTCGGCTGCAGTCCGTATCCTTACCTCTTAGTGGAGCGGACATAGGCAGGTGCTTGAGGCACATGGTCCGGTTGGGCCTTGTGATTCTACTCGTAGGTGGACGTTGCCGCTAGGGTAACGTTCCTTATACTGCATCTGGCAGTTGTTCGTATCCTCGCACACTAGGGGAGCGAACAGAGGTAGGAGCTTTGTGCGGCTTACTCTGCTGTCTGTCTCTTTTGCACCACTAGAAGAGCGGTACTAGGCAGGTGCCATATCTAGTGGTTCGTGTCCTCGCACACTAGTGGAGCGAACGCAGGTAGGAGCTTTGTGTGGCTTACGCTGCTGTCCGTCTCCTGGCACCACTAGAGGAACGGACCTAGGTAGGTGCCATTTCACACTCACTGCTTTTGTCTCTGTGATCATTAACAGAGACCATTCCACACACCCTCCAAGTAAGGGAGAAATTGCTTTATTTACTAATTATATTCCTCTGTGAGTTTAACAGAGGTATTGCACTCTGTCATAGTCTGCAGCAGAGTCTTTGCACGGTGGACCCTGACTGTCTGATATTCCTTTAGGTTTTATTATCAGACAGCCCCCCGTAACAGACTTGGTCCTGCTGGATGCACAAGACACATGAGCGCCTTCTTGCTGCACTACCTACAACATGATCCTCGGATTGTCGGAATTCAAAGTAATGCTGACTACTGGGTTGCCACAATGTTAGATCCCCGGTACAAGACAAAATTTGGCAAAATAAATCCTGCCATAGAAAGGAACGCACGTATGCAGGAGTATCAGCAGAAGGTGGTACGCAATCTTAGATCTGCTTTTCCACTAAACACCAGTGCTGCACAGAGTGAATCTCAACGCTTTGTCATGGATAGGAGGAAATGGTCTTTTACTTGTCCACATCTGAGGGTCCGAGGGCTGGCTGCTGTGCTGAGACGGCGTTGAGTACGGTGTCCCTGCAGAGTTGCACTTTTGGTCATATACAAAATGAGTTGAAAAAGGACAGATGCTGGTGGAAAGGGGAACAGGTGTGTTGGAAAGGGGAAAAAAGTTTGTGTCCGTGGGTTTGGTGGTTAAGCAACAGTAACATTTGGTGAAGAAACAACATCTGTTATGGTGGGACTGGCAGATTTGGATAAGGTGGTATATACTATGTTACCGCTATATAAAAAAAATTAAGATGAAAAGAAAGAGAAAGGTATATATCCCAATCGCCATTCGGTGTCCACCGTGCTCCCAGATGGAAAAAGAGAGGTTGGCAACTGGAAGGTTAGGTGGAGGATACAGAGCAGGTTGACTCTGAAACAAATAGTAGCCTGAACCGAGTTAGACGCCACTCAGGTCTGGAGACTTGGAGCCCTGTTAGCGTCACAGGGTCCAAACGCCCACTCAGCCCCGGAACTCACTGTTAACAACACAGGGGCCATTGGGTACACTGTCCGTGTGCGTAGGGGCCACACCTGTGGACAGCAGGCGCATCAGCAGCAGCAGGCCTGTTAATGCCACTGGGCTGCACTAGCAGGACTGGTAGGACAGGAGCTGATCTTAACCGTTCTGCGTTACCAACTGTGGTGGCGGCCTGCAACGACGCCCTATCCCTGCCTACCTGTGCCCTAAAGCCGCAATGGGTTCAACACATGGAGGTGTTCTCTTTCGGAGCATAATAGAAGACTGGGCACCTTCTTGTTGGCTCCAGACCCTTTTATAACCTGGGTCCATCCCAAACCAGGTTGGACCACAATGCACCTCCTGGAGACAAAAGCAGAGTGAGACGTCATCAGTGGCATAACTAGCGTCCTATTTGGAACCGCCACCTCAATGATGACCTCATGGCTGCCACGACCCAAACACCTCACCAGTCATGGTCTGACCAACAATAATGAGGTGACAAGTCATAGGGGCGGGCCTCTGCAAGCCAGTTGGGAGTCGCCTGGCCACATCGTTAGGACACCTGATGCCATGTGGTCTATATGGGCCCCCCACATCAGGGGCAGGTCCAAAGAGTTCATTACCGGACCTAGCCTCTGATGCAGTAAGTGCCTGAGCATGAAATACAGTTTCAGAAAAAAAGACTATCCGCTTCAGCATGCTGTCTAGGCACAACACAGGACTTAGACCCGGCACGGAGTGCAAGTACCTGTGCAAAGAGGATTTTCGCAGTAAGTGTGAAGCCCCACAGGTGTTGTGTCGGTGCATTACCTTCAGGGACTCCACTGGAGGAACAGTCTGGTCACAGGTAGGTTGCTTCTTTATATGTATTTTCGTGATGCCACTCTCGGTATTGCGGTCTGTGGACCGCCACTGCAGTGTAAGGGGACACCTGGGGCTGATGTTGGGTGCAGTTAGTTGTAGTGGCCTCCCGAGAGTGAGGCAAGCTCTAGGGCCCTGTGTAAGTGTGTGGAACCGCAGGTCGCATAATGACTCAGGCACAGTTTAAACGAGCATGCGCTGTAGCCCAAAATGAAGACTTAGCCTCAGGAATGACACAGTCATGCTGAACATACTCAGTAGTCGAAACACTGGAGTCAAGGGGGCTTTACACGCTACGACATCGCTAATGCGAACTCGTTGGGGTCACAGAATTGGTGACGCACATCCGGCCGCATTAGCGATGCCGTTGCGTGTGACACCTATGAGCGATTTTGCATTGTTGCAAAAACGTGCAAAATCGCTCATCGGTGACATGGGGGTCCATTCTCAAAAATCATTACTGCAGCAGTAACAAGGTTGTTCCTCATTCCTGCGGCAGCACACATCGCTCCGTGTGACACCGCAGGAACGAGGAACCTCTCCTTACCTGCCTCCCGGCCGCTATGCGGAAGAAAGGAGGTGGGCGGGATGTTACTTCCCGCTCATCTCCGCCCCACCGCTTCTATTGGGCGGCGGTTCAGTGACGCAGCTGTGACGTCGCTGTGACGCTGAACGAACCGCCCCCCTTAGAAAGGAGGAGGTTCGCCGGTCACAGTGACGTCGCCAGTCAGGTAAGTAGTGTGACGGGTCTGGGCGATGTTGTGCGGCACAGGCAGCGATTTGCCTGTGTCGCACAACAGATGGGGGCGGGTACCCACGCTAGCGATATCGGTACCGCTATAGCAGCGTGTAAAGCGGCCTTTAGGCTGCGGCTGGGGTAAATCGGCACACTCATGCGCACTGGCCGCTTCTCCACACTTACACGTGGTGGAGAAAGCAGCCAGCTGGACAACCCGAGGCACAGCCCTAAATGGCAGCTGACGCCTGGGCGCAACTGGAACCGCAGCAGGTTGCTTGTGTTTACGGCGGCACCAATTCGTAACAACAAATAACAGCTAAAATAACAGGTGTACTTCTTCCCGTAGATAATCTGATATGATCATTTTTTCACGGACACGACCATCGTTAACAAAAGTAGATGTGGCACCAAAACAGCAGCTGCTTCAATGGATGTCAAGTGCACAATAAAGTGAGCTCTCCTCCACCTCAAGTTCAATACCACAAATACTCCATTCCACAGTGGTGTAAACCCAATCGCACTTGCTTCATAACAGCTCTCAAGTTTCCACCAGCCCTGCTGAATAAGGGGTAACAGAGATTGTTGAGTCTGCAGAGCCGTTCAGTCACACTATAGCCTGGGAATCAGAGGTCTGCTCAAAAGCTGCAGTGAGTACAGACAAAGAAGTTCTTATTATTAGTATTATTATTATTATTAATAATATTTATTTATGGAGCACCGTTGATTCCATGGTGCTGTGCGTGACAAAGGGGTTACATACAGAATACATATACAATGAAGAAAAAAAAAAAACAAAAAGCCAGCACCAAATGTGCACTATAGCACTAAACATTCCAAACTGTACTTATTATAAAAAAAATTTTGAGATTTTTGGCAAAAAATTGCAATTTCTTGAGCTGCTTCGCCACGTCACGGCAAATCTCATTTGAAGCAGTCCTACACTAAAATATTTTTATAAAATGTGCCATACGGCCTCACATATGAATAGTAGAACTGCTCTTAGCAGCACTCACCTGGTCTATTTCAATCCCGTACCCATGACTGAGTCATGGCTGTGGGCGGGACAGGTCCAAGCAAATGCTGCATGAGGTAAATAGCCTGTGGACAAAGCCTGATGACTTAATGTGAACAGTCACCAACCGCCAAAATCCAGACAGATGGAATACATCCCAAATTGGGGTGCATAGCAAGGTGGAGGTCAACCACCGACCAATTCAATGAAGAAAAAACAAAAAGCCAGCACCAAATGTGCACTATAGCACTAAACATTCCAAACTGTACTTATTCTAAAAAAATTTTTGAGATTTTTGGCAAAAAATTGCAATTTCTTGAGCTGCTTCGCCACGTCACGGCAAATCTCATTTGAAGCAGTCCTACACTAAAATATTTTTATAAAATGTGCCATACGGCCTCACATATGAATAGTAGAACTGCTCTTAGCAGCACTCACCTGGTCTATTTCAATCCCGTACCCATGACTGAGTCATGGCTGTGGGCGGGACAGGTCCAAGCAAATGCTGCATGAAGTAAATAGCCTGTGGACAAAGCCTGATGACTTAATGTGAACAGTCACCAACCGCCAAAATCCAGACAGATGGAATACATCCCAAATTGGGGTGCATAGCAAGGTGGAGGTCAACCACCGACCAATTCAATGAAGAAAAAACAAAAAGCCAGCACCAAATGTGCACTATAGCACTAAACATTCCAAACTGTACTTATTATAAAAAAATTTTTGAGATTTTTGGCAAAAAATTGCAATTTCTTGAGCTGCTTCGCCACGTCACGGCAAATCTCATTTGAAGCAGTCCTACACTAAAATATTTTTATAAAATGTGCCATACGGCCTCACATATGAATAGTAGAACTGCTCTTAGCAGCACTCACCTGGTCTATTTCAATCCCGTACCCATGACTGAGTCATGGCTGTGGGCGGGACAGGTCCAAGCAAATGCTGCATGAAGTAAATAGCCTGTGGACAAAGCCTGATGACTTAATGTGAACAGTCACCAACCGCCAAAATCCAGACAGATGGAATACATCCCAAATTGGGGTGCATAGCAAGGTGGAGGTCAACCACCGACCAATTCAATGAAGAAAAAACAAAAAGCCAGCACCAAATGTGCACTATAGCACTAAACATTCCAAACTGTACTTATTATAAAAAATTTTTTGAGATTTTTGGCAAAAAATTGCAATTTCTTGAGCTGCTTCGCCACGTCACGGCAAATCTCATTTGAAGCAGTCCTACACTAAAATATTTTTATAAAATGTGCCATACGGCCTCACATATGAATAGTAGAACTGCTCTTAGCAGCACTCACCTGGTCTATTTCAATCCCGTACCCATGACTGAGTCATGGCTGTGGGCGGGTCAGGTCCAAGCAAATGCTGCATGAAGTAAATAGCCTGTGGACAAAGCCTGATGACTTAATGTGAACAGTCACCAACCGCCAAAATCCAGACAGATGGAATACATCCCAAATTGGGGTGCATAGCAAGGTGGAGGTCAACCACCGACCAATTCAATGAAGAAAAAACAAAAAGCCAGCACCAAATGTGCACTATAGCACTAAACATTCCAAACTGTACTTATTATAAAAAATATATATACAAGTAACAATAGACAGACTGGTACAGAGGGCAGAGGACCCAGCCCTTGCGGGATTACATTGTAAAGTATTTTGGGGAGGAGACAGTAGGTGGGGTGTAGGTTGGGCAGAAGCTCCGCACGGTGGTGGTGTCATTTAATGGTTATAGTCATTTATGAACAGATGAGTTTTCAGGTTCCGTTTGAAGCTTGCGGGTATAGCAGATAATCTGATGTGTTGAGGCAGCGAGTTACAGGAGACAGGGGAAATTATCTGCATAGATGGCGAGAAGGTTTGTGAGTCGGATCCAGGCACCGATGAAGAAGGTGCTGAGCATAATGTACACCCTCATTTCCAAACCATACATCATCCTGGTGGAGACAATAGGTAACATGCTGAGGAGACTCAGATACCTGATTGTAACGTCAACTTTGCTATTCGGTCAGGGCAGGAAGAGGTTGTCACGGAGGACTCAGGACGAGGGGAATGAAAACACACAGGGTGATGATGAGGTTGGAGACACCACTTACTGTCAAACCAAAGTGAGCCAATCGATGACGTCAGCAGAGGAGGTGGAGGAGGATGCTACTGACGACGAGTTTACGTTGTGTCTTCCTGGACAGAGACAAAGTACTGGAAGCACGTCAACAACTGAATCCTCGGCCACAACTCTGCCTATGAGCATAAGTCATGTTGGCTATCCAGTTCGCATGGGCTGTAAGCCTTGCCTAGCCTGGGAATTTTTTGGACATAGCAAAGGATCATCCAAGTCATGTAATCTGTAACAATCTGTAAGTAGAAGGCTAAAAAACTCTACTTTGAGTACTTCCACCATGAAGTGTCACATGGATATGAATTGATAGTGTGAGGATGTATTGCTCAGCTTCAGCCACTGTCAATGCAACATGCTTATTTGCCGTTCATTGCATGCATTGTTGCAGACTACACACAAGGGGCTGCTGTTTTTTTGGAGCTGCGTTTGTCTGTTTGGTCACTATAGCAATAGCAAAACGATCTTCAGGTGTGGACTTGGAGATGCTGTCTATGAACAGAATGAAAAGATGAAGGTGTGTGTTACAGCAAGGAGCAACCGCGGAAACACTTCGTTCAATTGTGAGGGGAGTCATTTTGGAGTTTGGTGAGCAGTACCGTAACGCCAGTGAGCAGAATCCTGTGCCACAGACCAACATTCTTTCTGTGCTGTCTATACTGTTTACCATGATAGGAGCGTAAAGTCTGTATTTATGGCAAATGGGCATGACAGTACCCGGGTACGGTAGGCTGTGCCCAGACAGTAATGCGTGCACGCAACACTTTGTTTTATTATCAAAACACATATCTGTTCTGGGTAGGACGACTATATAGACAATCAGACTTGCTGCCGCTGCACTGTCAAATTGTCACGTACAGTTAAAATCATAGAGGGACAGCGACACATGTTTGCATTGACTGATGGTTTTCAAGATTTCCATGACTGTGTTGCAGAGCTGTGTGGTTTGCATTCACACTATTATCATCTGCCTTATCTGTGAGGCTTCAGCTAACAAGGGTATTCAGGGTGGGTGATGTGTTTTGTCTATGTTTAGGTAGATAACTGGGAAGCTCTTGTGATGCGCCACTAGTAAGTCGTAAGAGCAACTTAATGTCTGCCCTTGAGAAAGCTACCAAGAGGTAGCAATACGCGTGGGGTCACCCATATCTGGTCCACCACCCTTCCTTGCCCTGCCCCGGATGGTTTTTTTTAGCATTATTTTGCTGCACCCTCCTCCTTGAGGTTTTAGTATGTCATCCTGAGGGATTTTCCTTAGTTGCTCTCTGGGCTTTTCTTTATTACTTTAGCCCACTTGCTTGATTATCTAAAACATGTTTGAAATGCCTGCTGGGTGTCCTGCTCAGGTCTTTGTGAATTTGTGAACTGTACGATTTGATCTTGTTCATTTATTTTCTGCTGTTCACTTTGCCATGGGCCAGCCAGTTAATTTCATTTGAGTACCTGTGGGATCCTCGGCATAAGCTGCTATTCTATTTTGCGGATAGTCCTCTCCTTGTGGCACAAATATAGGGGTATTTCAGGGTTTGTTCAATATTGACTACAACCTATTGGTTTTGGACCAAGAATATATATTTTTCAATGTGGGTATCTCTCAAGTGCATTAGTGCTTTTAATTGATTTTAGATGTCCGTATTTGTCTGTGTGTATTCGTTTATTTGTATTATTTCACTTTCACTATGTGCTTTATGTGTGTTCTATTGACAATAAAATATTCATGATTCTTAATAATACTCCATATGTGGTGATCCCATTTTTTAGGTACGTCTTTTTTTGTTCTTGCCATGTGGGGACAGCAGTCACACATGCTTTTTCACAATGAACTTCCACCCCGTTACCCGTAAGCGGGAGTGTGATTGGCAGGTCATCACTTGTTTTGTAAGTGAAAACAGATGGTATTGTTGAGCTGTCGACATCGAGAGAACCACCATTGTATGAAGGAAACATTATATCCACGCCTGCACCTTCGTCAAAGATTGGCTGGACTACTTACAGTTAATAATTGCGTTCCACAAATGGAAAGGCGTGTAGAATGCCCATGTGTTGTACCTTGCTTGGCAGCAAAGGAACACTAACTTAGTATTCCAAACAATTTTAGGATGGCAGAAAAAGAGTCAGCTCATTGGGCAAATTAAATAGCGTGGCAAAAGTGGGCAGGTGGGTACAGTGGCTACCAGGACAGTAAAGGAAGCCTCACTTTCTATCCCTCCTAATGATGAAATGCAGCAAGGAATTCCATGAGTTTGCTAAAAAAATTTGCATAGCAAAATGAGCAGGAGGGTGTAATGCAGAGGTGCTGGAAATTGCTTGCCAGCAGTGGGGCACAAATGGAGTACAACAGTCACTTTTTGGATGCCACTAACTTGCAGCATTTTTTGCTATTATTATAGCTTATTAAAAATGAGCAGGAGGGTGTAATGCAGAGGTGCTGGAAATTGCTTGCCAGCAGTGGGGCACAAATGAGTACAACAGCCACTTTTTGGATGCCACTAACTTGCAGCACTCTTTTCAATTAAAATGGCTTTGCAAAAATGTGCAGGAGGGGAGAATGCAGAGGAGGTGGGACTTGCAAGGCACAAGTGCCACAATAATGGAGGACAGCAGCCACTCTTTGGATGGCACTAACTGGCAGCACTCTGTAATTAAAATGGCTTTGCTAAAAAGGGCAGGAGGGTACAGTGGCCGGGTTGTGGGTCAGTGTAGAGGAAAGGAAGCCTCAATTTCTATCCCTCCTAATGGTGAAATGCAGCAAGGAAGTCCCTGAGCTTAGCTACACAGACGCTGTTATCTGTAGCTGTTAAAAACTGTTTCCACGGACCTGACTGTCACCTATGGCTCTGAGCCAGCTGTAATTAGCCCTTAAAAGGGCTGAAAGAAACTTCTATCCCTATTCTGTATAGCGCTGTGTGTAGAGCGTACACAGCAGCATCGGCGGCAGGAGCTGCGTCTGCAGTGACTGTCACCCAGAAGCAGAAGGCAGATAATGGCGTCCAGACGGGCAGATGACCGTATTTATAATGCAGGGACATGTGACATGGGCAGCCTATGACACATGCCCTTGCTTGTCTGGCAAAAAGTCCACTTAGCTGTGTGTGTCTGGGATTGGCTGACATGCTGGCCCGCCCCACTACATGCGCGCTTAGGGAAGAAAGAAAAGACAAAAAAAAAAAAATGGCGATCGCCATTATCCCAGCAGCAGTGATCTGAACATGCAGTCCCCGCACACTATACGCTGAAATTTTGAAATTTCATAATAGTTTGAGTCACAGAGTGACTTACACTATTACAGCGAAAAGCCAGCTAGTAATTAGCTTGGCTTTTTGCTGATAGAACCGTTCTTGAACGTAACTCGAGCTAACGAACTTTTAGCAAAAAGCTCGAGTTCTAGTTCGATCTAGAACACCCCCCAAAATCACTCGAACCGCGAACTGGAGAACCACGAACCACAAACCGCGCTCAACTCTACACAGGACTTACACTCGGCACGGAGTCCAAATATCTGTGCAAAGAGGCTTTTCGCACTAAGTGTGGGAGCATGTGCTCTAGCCCAAACTGAGGAATTAGCCTCAGGAATGGCACAGTCAGGCTGAGCATACTCACTAGGCGAAACACTGGACTTAGGCTGCGGCTGGGCTAAATCGGCACACACATGCGCACTAGCCGCCTCTCCACACTTTGACGTGGAGGAGAAAGCAGCCAGCTGGACGACCCTAGGCACAGCCAAAAATGGCAGCTGACGCCTGGGCGCAACTGGAACCGCAGCAGGCTGCTTGCGTCTACGGCGGCACCTATTCGTAACACCAACTACCAGCCAAAATAACAGGTGTACTTCTTCCAGTGGATAATCTGATATGATCCCTTTTTTCACGGACACGACCATCGCTACCAAATGTAGATGAGGCACCAAAACAGCAGCTGCTTCAATGGATCTAAAGTGCTCCATAAAGTGGCCTCTCCTCCACCTCAAGTTCAATATCCCAAATACTTCATTCCTCTGTGGTGTCAACCCAATCGCACTTGCTTCCTAACAGCTCTCAAGTTTCCACCAGCCCTGCTGAGTATGGGGTAACAGAGATGGTTGAGTCTGCAGAGCTTTTCAGTCACACTATAGCCTGGGAATCAGAGGTCTGCTCCAAAGCTGTAGTGAGTACAGACAAGGAAGTTATTATTATTATTATTATTTATTTATAGAGCACCATTGATTCCATGGTGCTGTACATGAGAAGGGAGTTACATACAGAATACATATACAAGTTACAATAGACAGACTGGTACAGAGGGAAGAGGGCCCTACCCTTGCGGGATTACATTCGAAAGGATTTTGGGGAGGAGACAGTAGGTGGGGTGTAGGTTGGGCGGCAGCTCCGCACGGTGGTGGGGCAACAGCTCCGCACGGTGGTGGGGCGGCAGCTCTGCACAGTGGTGGGGTCATTGAAGGTTATAGGCATTTCTGAACAGATGAGTTTTCAGGTTCCGTTTGAAGCTTGCGGGTGTAGCAGATAATCTGACGTGTTGAGGCAGCGAGTTCCAGGAGACTGGGGAAATTATCTGCACTGATGCCCAGAAGCTTTCTGAGTCAGATCCAGGCCCCGATGAAGAAGGTGCTGAGCATAATGTACACCCTCATTCCCAAAGTGTAAATCCTCCTGGTGGAGAAAATGGGGAACATGCTGAGGAGACTCAGATACCTGATTGGAACGACAACTTTGCTATTCGGTCAGGGCAGGAAGAGGTTGTCTCGGAGGACTCAGGACGAGGGGAATGAAAACACACAGGGTGATGATGAGGTTTGAGACCCCAAACCAAACCGAAGTCCCCTAGTCGATGAGCTCAGCAGAGGAGGTGGAGGAGGATGTGAATGACGACGAGGTTAGGTTGTGTCTTCCTGGACAGAGACAAAGTACTGGAAGCACGTCAACAACTGAATCCTCAGCCACATCTCTGCCTCTGAGCAGAAGTCGTGGTGGCTCTGCAGGTCCCATGGGCTCTAAGCCTTGCCTAGCCTGGGGCTTTTTTGACATCGCAAAGGATCACCCAAGTCATGTAATCTGTAAGATTTGTCACCGATCTCTAAGTAGAGGCCAAATACTCACTACTTTGAGTTCTTCGTCCATGAAGTGTCGCATGGATATCAATTGATAGCGTGAGGGTGTATTAATCAGCTTTATCCAATGTCAATGCAACATGCTTTTTTGCCGTTCATTGCATGCATTGTTGCAGACTACACACAAGGGTCTGCTGTTTTTTTGCATCTGCCTTTGTTTGGTCACTATAGCAATAGCAAAACGGTCTTCGGCTGTGAATTTGGAGAGCGGAGGAGATTCTGTCTATGAACATAAGGAAAAGCTAAAGGTGTGCGTTACAGCAGGGAGCCACCGCAGAAACACTTCGGTTAATTGTGAGGGGAGTCGTGTTGGAGTTGGATGAGGAGGACCGTAACGCCTGTGAGCAGCATCCTGTGCCAGAGACCAACATTCTTCCGGTGCTGTCTATACTGTTTACTGTGAGAGGAGCGTAAAGTCTGTATTAATGGCAACTGGACACCACAGTACCCGGGTACAGTAGGGTGGGCCCAAACAGTAATGCGTGCACGCAACACTTTGTTTTATTAGCAAAACACATCTGATCTGTTTAGGCCGACTATATAGACAATAAGACTTGCTGCCTGTGCACTGTCAAATTGTCACGTACAGTTTAAATCATAGAGGGACAGCGACACATGTTTGCATTGTCTGTTGCTTTACAAGATTTCCAGGACTGTGTTGCTGAGCTGTGTGATTTGCATTCACACTGTTATCATCTGCCTTATCTGTGAGGCTTCAGCTAACAAGGGTATTCGGGAGGGGGGGGTAATGGGTTTTGTCTATGTTTAGGTAGATAACTTGTAAGCTGTTGTGATGCGCCACTGGGAAGTTGTGTTCGCACACACACACACACACACCCACACACACAATTACTCCTGCAACACAGAGGGATTACCAGGTAGTAGGCAACTGTTTACACAGTCCCTTGGTATGTCCAAGTTTGGTGAGCAGGGCTTATAAATCGCCATTACGGGTGTCGCAGCATAGGGGTGTAGGCTTTTGGAATTGTGAATAGATTGTTCTATTCTTTCAGTTTTATGCATGCTTCTTATTGTTTGTTATGGGAAAGTTAAGCAATCATTTATCAACCCAACTGCCTAGAGTCCTTTTCCTGTTACGTGCTTTTGATGGATACTAGGGAGCCCACCCTGTACACGACTTTAAATGAAGCATAAGTCGCAATGGGAAGTTCACTGTGCTACAATGCGGCATAGCGGGGCTGTGCAACCACCGTCTGCCCCATCAAGTGCATCTGCGTGCTCTTCATCCTCTGTGACTGTGGGGACAGCAGTCACACATGCTTTTTCACGCTGACCTTCCAACCCTTTACCCGCAACAGGGAGTGTGATTGGCAGGTCGTCAGTTGTTTTGGAAGTGGCAATAGCTGGTCGTGTTGAGCTTTGTCAGACAGCGAGAGAACCACCTTTGGATGAAGGCAACATTATATCCACGCCTGCACCTTCGTCACAGATTGGCTGGACTACCTGCAGTTAATAATTGCGTAGCAGTAATGGAGTGGAGTGTAGAATGCACATGTGGTGTGCCTTGCTTAGCAGCAAAGGAACAGCGCGGCTCCCCGAGGAAGGTCACGAAATGTGCGCGTCGGAGCACGCCACGCTGAGCAGTCAGGTATAATGGGTAAGTGATTTGGGCTCCTAACTGTTTCCTCCATACTGCCCTTGTTTGGGCTGGAGACTGTGGTGCACTAACATTATAGAATCACTTATACGTGTTATCTCAGGTCTTGTCTTTCTATTACATAACTTTTCCTGCTAAACCTGTTTAACCCCCCATGGTGTGTTTCGGTTTGCTGACAACTGAGTGGGTGTGCCTCTCTGACTATTGCCTGCTTTGCATAAGCATAGCATTAACCGTTTGATGCCTTGTGACTATTTTGTGCAACCCTATTATATTTACATATATTATTTTTATTGTCGGCACCCCTATTCACAGCATTTGTGTGGGTTTTGTCAGGTTTATTACTCTCTCCCTCTATTTACCTATTTGGGCCTTGTGAGATAATTAATTTTGCTCCACTACCCCATTCCCTGACTGCTTGGTGTGACTGTTATCGGATTTTTCCAGTTTTACCTGATCCCCATTATATTGTTGTTATTATGTAATTTAGATTATTTCCTCTTATGGCTGTAAATTTCCATTAATAAAGACTTTTTGTGGTTATTATAAGAGGTTTTTTACTCTTTGTGATTATTTGGCCACATTTGGCCTCACTAGTGGACTCCTATTTCTTTGGTTTGTATAAAAGGAACAGTAAGGTAGTATCCCAGACAACTGAAGTATGCCCCTAACAGTGGCAGCACTTTTGTAAATTAAAATTGCGTAGCAGTAATGGAGAGGAGTGTAGAATGCACATGTGGTGTGTCTTGCTTGCAATAAAGGAACAGTAAGGTAGTTCCCAGACAACTGAAGTATGCCCCTAACAGTGGCAGCACTTTTGTAAATTAAAGTTGCGTAGCAGTAATAGAGAGGAGTGTAGAATGCACATGTGGTGTGCTTTGCTTGGCAGCAAAGGAACAGTAAGGTAGTATTCCAGACACTTTTAGGATGGCAGAAAAAGTGTCAGCTCTTTGGGGAAATAAAATAGTGTGGCAAAAATGGGCAGGTGGGTAGAATGCACGGGTGCTGTGGGCCAGTGGACAGAAAAGGAACACTAAGTTAGTATTCCAGACACTTTTAGGATGGCACAAAAAGTGTCAGCTCTTTTGGAAAATAAAATAGCGTGGCAAAAATGGGCAGGTGGGTAGAATGCACGGGTGCTGTGGGCCAGTGGACAGCAAAGGAACACTAAGTTAGTATTCCAGACACTTTTAGGATGGCACAAAAAGTGTCAGCTCTTTGGGGAAATAAAATAGCGTGGCAAAAATGGGCAGGTGGGTAGAATGCACGGGTGCTGTGGGTCAGTGGACAGCAAAGGAACACTAAGATAGTATTCCAGACACTTTTAGGATGGCAGAAAAAGTGTCAGCTCTTTGGGGAAATAAAATAGCGTGGTAAAAATGGGCAGGTGGGTAGAATGCACGGGTGCTGTGGGTCAGTGGACAGCAAAGGAACACTAAGTTAGTATTCATAATAATAAATAATAATTGTATTCATTTATATAGCGCTATTAAGCCTGCTTTACACCTTACAATTAGGTGTGCGATCTCGTATGCGATGTGACACGCCCAGGTCGCATATGCGATCTAATGAGATTGCACGTAGGTCGTTCATTTGCTGTCACATGAGCGTTAGTAGTCTATGTTAAATTGGTCAATTTTGTGTGCGATCCTTTAGATCATGTGTTCTGTGACGTATGCATTGGGCACCTTTTTTTTTTTTTTTTATTTATTGACTTGACAAGCGTGTGTAATGTGTAGGGATGCGTTTTTACTATGTCATCTGCCGTTCAGCTCTGTTACATGGCCGCTGACAGCAGCCACAGACAGCCATGTAGCAGCGGTGAATGGCCGATGACAGCAGACACAGACAGAGCCGCACTGTCAGAATGAACTCGGGTGAACCTCACCCAACTTCATTGTCATGCTGCGGCTCTGTCTGTGCCGCGTCCTGATTAGCGGTCACCAGTGAAGGGCTCACCAGTGACCACTAATCCCCTGAGTGACTGAAGTTAGCAGCCCTCTCTCATACTCACCAATCCCCGATCCCCGGCGCTGCACGGCATTCACACTGCTGAGGCGGCTTTTACTGTTTTGAAAAAGCCGGCCGCCCATTAAACAATCTCGTATTCCCTGCTTACCCCGCCCACCGGCGCCTATGATTGGTTACAGTGAGGCACACCCCCACGCTGAGTGACAGGTGTCACACTGCACCCAATCACAGCAGCCGGTGGGCGTGTCTATACTGTGTAGTGAAATAAATAATTAAATAATTAAAAAAAAACGGCGTGCGGTCCCCCCAATTTTAAAACCAGCCAGATAAAGCCATACGGCTGAAGGCTGGTATTCTCAGGATGGGGAGCTCCACGGTATGGGGAGCCCCCCAGCCTAACAATATCAGTCAGCAGCCGCCCAGAATTGCCGCATACATTATATGCGACAGTTCTGGGGCTGTACCCGGCTCTTCCCGATTTACCCTGGTGCGTTGGCAAATCGGGGTAATAAGGAGTTATTGGCAGTCCATAGCTGCCAATAAGTCCTAGATTAATCATGTCAGGCGTCTATGAGACACCCTCCATGATTAATCTGTAAATTACAGTAAATAAACACACACACCCGAAAAATCCTTTATTTGAAATAAAAAACACACACACATTCCCTGGTTCACCACTTTAATCAGCCCCAAAAAGCCCTCCTTGTCCCGCGTACTCCAGGATGGTCCAGCGTCGCATCCAGCGCTGCTGCATGGAGGTGACCGGAGCTGCAGCAGACACAGCCGCTCCGGTCACCTCCACGCAGGTAATGAAGACAGCCGCGCGATCAGCTGCTGTCACTGAGGTTACCCGCTGTCACTGGATCCAGCGGTGGCCGCGGGTAACCTCAGTGACAGATCAGCTGATCGCGCTACTCACCGCCGCTCCGGTCAGCTCCAGTCAGCAACTGAGGTGAGTAGCGCGATCAGCTGATCTGTCACTGAGGTTACCCGCGGCCACCGCTGGATCCAGTGACAGCGGGTAACCTCAGTGACAGATCAGCTGATCGCGCGGCTGTCTTCATTTGCTGTGTGGAGGTGACCGGAGCGGCTGTGTCTGCTGCAGCTCCGGTCACCTCCATGCAGCAGCGCTGGAAGCGACGCTGCATCATCCTGGATTATGCCGGACATGGAGGGCTTTTTGGGGCTGATTAAAGTGGTGAACCAGGGAATGTGTGTGTGTTTTTTATTTCCAATAAAGGATTTTTCGGGTGTGTGTGTTTATTTACTGTAATTTACAGATTAATCATGGAGGGTGTCTCATAGACGCCTGACATGATTAATCTAGGACTTATTGGCAGCTATGGGCTGCCAATAACTCCTTATTACCCCGATTTGCCAACGCATCAGGGTAAATCGGGAAGAGCCGGGTACAGTCCCAGAACTGTCGCATATAATGTATGCGGCAATTCTGGGCGGCTGCTGACTGATATTGTTAGGCTGGGGGGCTCCCCATACCATGGAGCTCCCCATCCTGAGAATACCAGCCTTCAGCCGTATGGCTTTATCTGGCTGGTTTTAAAATTGGGGGGAACCGCACGCCGTTTTTTTTAATTATTTAATTATTTATTTCACTACACAGTATAGACACGCCCACCGGCTGCTGTGATTGGGTGCAGTGTGACACCTGTCACTCAGCGTGGGGGCGTGTCTCACTGTAACCAATCATAGGCGCCGGTGGGCGGGGAAAGCAGGGAATACGAGATTGTTTAATGGGCGGCCGGCTTTTTCAAAACAGTAAAAGCCGCCTCAGCAGTGTGAATGCCGTGCAGCATCGGGGATCGGTGAGTATATGAGAGAGGGGGATAGACTGACATGGACAGAGAGAGAGGGACAGAGATAGTGACGGACTGACAGAGATTAGTGCATGACAGACATTGTGAGGCGCTTCAGAACGCAGCTTTTCAGCTGTGCTCTGAAGCAGACCTTTTTTAAGCTGCGGTGCAGAGCGCACACCTGCGCACATAGCATCAGACATCACAATCGTATGATGGATGTCACACGTTACAATTCACTAGTTTCGTACTACTAAACGTCCAATGTATGAGGAATAAACGACGTGTATGCGATCACCGTATTTTCGTTCAATATCGATCGCATGTAGGTTTCACACGCAAATACTTCACGAACGATGCCGGATGTGCGTCACTTACAACTTGACCCCGACGACGGATTGAAAGATTTATTGAAGTGTGTAAAGCAGGCTTTAATTCCACAGCGCTTTACATACAGTTAGGTCCAGAAATATTTGGACAGTGACACAATTTTCGCGAGTTGGGCTCTGCATGCCACCACATTGGATTTGAAATGAAACCTCTACAACAGAATTCAAGTGCAGATTGTAACGTTTAATTTGAAGGTTTAAACAAAAATATCTGATAGAAATTGTAGGAATTGTACACATTTCTTTACAAACACTCCACATTTTAGGAGGTCAAAAGTAATTGGACAAATAAACCAAACCCAAAAAAATAATTTTTATTTTCAATATTTTGTTGCGAATCCTTTGGAGGCAATCACTGCCTTAAGTCTGGAACCCATGGACATCACCAAACGCTGGGTTTCCTCCTTCTTAATGCTTTGCCAGGCCTTTACAGCTGCAGCCTTCAGGTCTTGCTTGTTTGTGGGTCTTTCCGTCTTAAGTCTGGATTTGAGCAAGTGAAATGCATGCTCAATTGGGTTAAGATCTGGTGATTGACTTGGCCATTGCAGAATGTTCCACTTTTTTGCACTCATGAACTCCTGGGTAGCTTTGGCTGTATGCTTGGGGTCATTGTCCATCTGTACTATGAAGCGCCGTCCGATCAACTTTGCGGCATTTGGCTGAATCTGGGCTGAAAGTATATCCCGGTACACTTCAGAATTCATCCGGCTACTCTTGTCTGCTGTTATGTCATCAATAAACACAAGTGACCCAGTGCCATTGAAAGCCATGCATGCCCATGCCATCACGTTGCCTCCACCATGTTTTACAGAGGATGTGGTGTGCCTTGGATTATGTGCCGTTCCCTTTCTTCTCCAAACTTTTTTCTTCCCATCATTCTGGTACAGGTTGATCTTGGTCTCATCTGTCCATAGAATACTTTTCCAGAACTGAGCTGGCTTCATGAGGTGTTTTTCAGCAAATTTAACTCTGGCCTGTCTATTTTTGGAATTGATGAATGGTTTGCATCTAGATGTGAACCCTTTGTATTTACTTTCATGGAGTCTTCTCTTTACTGTTGACTTAGAGACAGATACACCTACTTCACTGAGAGTGTTCTGGACTTCTGTTGATGTTGTGAACGGGTTCTTCTTCACCAAAGAAAGTATGCGGCGATCATCCACCACTGTTGTCATCCGTGGACGCCCAGGCCTTTTTGAGTTCCCAAGCTCACCAGTCAATTCCTTTTTTCTCAGAATGTACCCGACTGTTGATTTTGCTACTCCAAGCATGTCTGCTATCTCTCTGATGGATTTTTTCTTTTTTGTCAGCCTCAGGATGTTCTGCTTCACCTCAATTGAGAGTTCCTTAGACCGCATGTTGTCTGGTCACAGCAACAGCTTCCAAATGCAAAACCACACACCTGTAATCAACCCCAGACCTTTTAACTACTTCATTGATTACAGGTTAACGAGGGAGACGCCTTCAGAGTTAATTGCAGCCCTTAGAGTCCCTTGTCCAATTACTTTTGGTCCCTTGAAAAAGAGGAGGCTATGCATTACAGAGCTATGATTCCTAAACCCTTTCTCCGATTTGGATGTGAAAACTCTCATATTGCAGCTGGGAGTGTGCACTTTCAGCCCATATTATATATATAATTGTATTTCTGAACATGTTTTTGTAAACAGCTAAAATAACAAAACTTGTGTCACTGTCCAAATATTTCTGGACCTAACTGTACATTGGCAATACTGTCCCCATTGGGGCTCACAATCTAGAGTCCCTATCTGTATGTCTTTGTAGTGTGGGAGGAAACCGGAGTACCCGGAGGAAACCCACGCAAACACGGGGAGAACATACAAACTCCTTGCAGATAGTGTCCTTGGTGGGATTCCAGACACTTTTAGGATGGCACAAAAAGTGTCAGCTCTTTGCAGAAATAATATAGCGTGGAAAAAATGGGCAGGTGGGTAGAATGCACAGTGCTGTGGGTCAGTGAACAGCAAAGGAACACTAACAGTATTCCAGACACTTTTAGGATGGCAGAAAAAGTGTCAGCTCTTTGGGGAAATAAAATAACGTGGCAAAAATAGGCAGGTGGGTAGAATGCACGAGTGCTGTGGGTCAGTGAACAGCAAAAGAACACTAAGTTAGTATTCCAGACACTTTTAGGATGGCACAAAAAGTGTCAGCTCTTTGCAGAAATAATATAGCGTGGAAAAAATGGGCAGGTGGGTAGAATGCACAGTGCTGTGGGTCAGTGAACAGCAAAGGAACACTAACAGTATTCCAGACACTTTTAGGATGGCAGAAAAAGTGTCAGCTCTTTGGGGAAATAAAATAACGTGGCAAAAATAGGCAGGTGGGTAGAATGCACGAGTGCTGTGGGTCAGTGGACAGCAAAAGAACACTAAGTTAGTATTCCAGACACTTTTAGGATGGCACAAAAAGTGTCAGCTCTTTGGGGAAATAAAATAGCGTGGCAAAAAGGGGCAGGTGGGTAGAATGCACGGGTGCTGTGGGTCAGTGGACAGCAAAGGAACACTAACAGTATTCCAGACACTTTTAAGATGGCACAAAAAGTGTCAGCTCTTTGGGGAAATAAAATAGCATGGCAAAAATGGGCAGGTGGGTAGAATACACGGGTGCTGGGGGTAGGTGGACAGCAAAGGAACACAAAGTTAGTATTCCAGACACTTTTAGGATGGCACAAAAAGTGTCAGCTCTTTGGGGAAATAAAATAGTGTGGCAAAAATGGGCAGGTGGATAGAATGCACGGGTGCTGTGGGTCAGTGGACAGCAAAGGAACACTAACTTAGTATTCCAGAAACTTTTAGGATGGCAGAAAAAGTGTCAGCTCTTTGGGGAAATAAAATAGCGTGGCAAAAATGGGCAGGTGGGTAGAATGCACGGGTACTGTGGGTCAGTGGACAGCAAAGGAACACTAACTTAGTATTCCAGACACTTTTAGGATGGCAGAAAAAGTGTCAGCTCTTTGGGGAAATAAAATAGCGTGGCAAAAATGGGCAGGTGGGTAGAATGCACGGGTGCTGTGGGTCAGTGGACAGCAAAGGAACACTAAGGCTACTTTCACTAATCCGGTTTGAGCCCTGCGGCTCAATCCGGCTGTGAAAACTATGCAACGGATGCGGCCAAAACACCGCATCCTTTGCATAAATTTTTACATGCGGCCCGTCCGTTTTTTTCCGGTTGCGGCATGCTACTGAGCATGCGCAGTGGAAAAAACCGCATGCGGCGACCGGATGCGTTTTTTTCCGCATCGCACCGCATCCGGCCTCCATAGATATGCATTGAAAAATGCGCCGCAGCGGCCGGATGCGGCGCGATGCGGTGTTTTTTGCCGGAGCAAAAAACGTTGCAGGGAACGTTCGATCCGGCCGCAGCATCGGCTAAATCTGCCGCATGCGGCCAAAACCGGACCGAACGCAAGCCCCTGTGGCACAATACGGCACTAATGTAAGTCTATGCAAAAAAAAACCGCAACCGGCGTTACAAAAGCCGGTTGCGGTTTTTCTGCAGAACGCCGTATTGTGCCGCAGAGCAAAAATCCGGATGTGTGAAAGTAGCCTAACTTAGTATTCCAGACACTTTTAGGATGGCAGAAAAAATGTCAGCTCTTTGGGGAAATTAAATAGCGTGGCAAAAATGGGCAGGTGGGTAGAATGCACGGGTGCTGTGGGTCAGTGAACAGCAAAGGAAGCCTCAATTTCTATCCCTGCTAATGAAAAAATGCAGCAAGGAATTGCCTGAGCTAAGGTAGTCAGACGCTGTTATCTAAAGCCCTACACAGCGTTTGCACGGACCTGCCTAGCAGCTATGGCTATGAACGCCTGTAAATCAGGCCTGAAAAAAGCTGAAATAAGCAGTAGTCCCTATTTCCTAAAGCGCTGTGTAGATTGCACTGTATCTCTATAGCGCACACAGCAGCAACAGCAGCAGCAGCGGGAGCGGTGACTGTCACCCACCAGCAGCAGACAGATAATGGCGGCGACGTGGAAAATGGCCGTATCTTATAAGGCAAGGACATGTGACATGCACAGCCTATGACACATGCCCTTGCTTGTCTGGCAAAAATCCACTTTGTAGTGTGTGTCTCTGTGATTTGCTGACAGCCTGGCCCGCCCCACTGTATGCGCGGTTAGGGGAAAAAAAAAAATGGCGATCGGCATTATCTCAGCACTCAGCAGCAGCGCTGATCTAAACCCCGTCCCCCCCGCACATTATACGCTGAATTTTGATAATAGCGTGATTCACAGTGACTCACGCTATTACAGTGAAAAGCCAGCTACTAACTAGCTAGGTGTTACAGTTTCTGTGGCTCTGGAGACTATGTCCGGATTTCATGCTACTGCACATGTGCAAGCACTGGAGACTAAGTTCTATCTTGGAGCCATTGCACATGTGCGGGTGACATCATCGCTGACACGAGGTCACATGTCTCTGACACCTTCTAAGCTGATTGGCCGCTGGTCATGTGCTTATGACACATGGTCACATGTCTCTGACACCTTCTATGCCGATTGGTCGCTGGTCATGTGCTTGTGATGCTTTGCTTGGTGATAGGCCAGCGTGACGTCATTCCTGTCGTTCTGGCAGCGGATTGGCTCTGGTGTCCTCCATCTTGGATGAGGCACAAAGTCTATATAAGACCCTGACGCACGCCGCCCACCGCTCAGTCCTCTTGGTTCATGCATGAGGGTAGACGCCCTGTGCACGTTCCTCTAGGCATCTCTCTGTCTATGTTAGGTGAGCGCTACCGGCAGGGTAGCGTTCTTATACCTTACAGCTTCGGCTGCAGTCCGTATCCTTACCTTTTAGTGGAGCGGACATAGGCAGGTGCCTGAGGCACATGGTCCTGCTGGGCCTTGTGATTCTACTCGTAGGTGGACGTTGCCACTAGGGTAACGTTCCTTATACTGCGTCTGGCAGTTGTTCGTATCCTCGCACACTAGGGGAGCGAACAGAGGTAGGAGCTTTGTGCGGCTTATGCTGCTGTCCGTCTCTTTTGCACCACTAGAAGAGCGGACCTAGGCAGGTGCTATATCTAGTGGTTCGTGTCCTCGCACACTAGTGGAGCGAACGCAGGTAGGAGCTTTGTGCGGCTTACGCTGCTGTCCGTCTCTTTTGCACCACTAGAAGAGCGGACCTAGGCAGGTGCCATATCTAGTGGTTCGTGTCCTCGCACACTAGTGGAGTGAACGCAGGAACGTAGGAGCTTTGTGCGGCTTACGCTGCTGTCCGTCTCCTGGCACCACTAGAGGAACGGACCTAGGTAGGTGCCATTTCACACTCACTGCTTGTGTCTCTGTGATCTTTAACTGAGACCATTCCACGCACCCTCCAAGTATGGGAGGAATTGCTTTATTTTCTAATTATATTCCTCTGTGAGTTTAACAGAGGTATTGCACTCTGCACTTGTGCTATTATTATTTACAGTGGCACTCTTATATACCCCTTATCCTCTGCCGTAGTCTGCAGCAGAGTCTCTGCACGGTGGACCCTGACTGTCTGATATTCCTTTAGATTTTATTATCAGACAGCCCCCCGTAACATTAGGACTGAGCCAAGGGTCTGGCAGTTATGGCAGAATATCAGCAGTTACACCGTTACATAGAAGTACTTGAGTCGTGGCTCAAGAGTATATAGGATAAACCTCAGACCATGGTGACATCTGCACATGATCCTCGACTTGCTCTGCCAAACAGATATTCTGGCGATGCCAGATCATGTCGTGGTTTCATTAGTCAGTGTCAGATACACCTAGAGGTCAACTCTTCTCGCTTCTCTATGGAGAGGTCCAGAGTAGGCTTTATCATCTCCTTACTTCAGGACAAAGCTTAGAATGGGCGACTCCCTTATGGGAGCGCTCTGATGTGGTTACTCTGAGACATCAAGACTTTCTTGATGCTCTTAAAGCGGTATTCATGGGTCCGCAGGTTACCCATGATGCGGCCCTGAGACTCTTAGATCTATCTCAGGGTTCGTTATCCACTAGTTCTTATGCCATTGCTTTTAGAACTCTGGTGGCAGAACTAGATTGGCCAGAGAAGGTGTTGATTCCTATCTTCTGGACAGGCTTGGCAGGCTATGTCAAGGATGCCCTTGCTACTCGTGAGGTCCCTGCTTCTCTGGAGGACTTGATCACAGTAGCAACGAGGATCGACGTACGCCATAGGGAACGTAGACTCGAGGTCTCTTCCTCACGCCCTAAGCATCGGACTATTCCAGTTAAGGGTCAACCACGATTTTCCTCAGCATCTGAGACATCTCCCACTCCTATGGAGTTAGGTCATACGTCCTCCAGACTACGCAAGTCTGGTCCCCCTATATGTTATGTATGTCGTCATACTGGGCACTATGCCAACAAGTGTCCTAGCCGTCAGGGAAACTCCCAGGCCTAGTAACCATTAGAGGGGGGTTACTAGAGACGCCTTCCGCACCCTCTAAGTGTAGTATCCCAGGTCAGCTCTCATTCTCTGAGAATACATGGCCTATTATGGCTTTTGTGGATTCCGGAGCTGACGGGACTTTCGTGTCTTCAGGATTTGTAAAGAGACACAATATTCCCTCCATCATGTTAGAGGAGCCTATTCCTGTCCGTGTTGTTAATGGGACTATGTTGTCTGACTCCATTACATTGAGGACAGTTCCCTTGCCCCTTTCCCTGTCTCAGGGTCACATAGAGAAGATTACTTTTCTTGTTTTGCCTGAGGGTATAGACGACGTACTTCTGGGTCTCCCATGGCTTCGGACTCATGCTCCTCTAATTGACTGGGAGTCCGACAGCATTATTAGTTGGGGTTCGAAATGTCAATCCCGATGTCTTCCCTTACCACCTAAGGTCGTTGCGGTTGCATCAACTGATCTCTCTCCCATACCTACACCCTATTTGGATTTCGCTGACGTGTTCTCCAAACAGGGTGCTGAGGTTCTTCCACCCCATAGGCCGTATGACTGCGCCATAGACCTTATCCCAGGTTCGGTTCCACCTAAGGGCAGGGTTTACCCTCTGTCAATACCGGAGTCTGAGGCTATGTCGACCTATATAAGAGAGAGTTTAGAGAAGGGGTTCATTCGTAAGTCTGTCTCTCCCGCGGGAGCTGGGTTTTTCTTTGTTCGGAAGAAAGAGGGTGATTTGCGTCCCTGCATAGATTACACGGGTCTCAACGCAATCACAATAAAGAACAAATACCCGTTACCTTTAATTTCGGAGCTCTTTGACAGACTGAGGGGAGCTCAGGTTTTTACGAAGATGGATCTGCGGGGTGCGTATAACTTGGTACGAATTCGAGAGGGTGACGAATGGAAGACCGCTTTTAACACCCGAGACGGTCACTATGAATACCTCGTCATGCCTTTTGGTTTATGTAATGCACCCGCAGTATTTCAGGACTTCGTAAATGATGTATTCAGGGATTTACTGTTATCCTCCGTCGTGGTGTATCTGGACGACATCCTGATTTTTTCTCCTGATCTGGAGACTCATCGTCAGGATGTCGTTCGTGTCCTTTCCCGTTTAAGGGAGCACTCATTGTTTGCTAAACTTGAAAAGTGTGTATTCGAGCAGTCATCCTTGCCTTTCTTGGGTTACATTATCTCACAAGAGGGTCTGGCTATGGATCCTGCGAAGCTCTCTGCTGTCCTGGAATGGTCCGAACCTCATTCCTTGAAGGCGGTGCAACGCTTCTTAGGATTCATAAATTATTACCGGCAGTTCATACCCCATTTTTCCACTTTGGTGGCTACTTTGGTGGCCTTGACTAAGAAAGGTGCTAATCCAAAAGTCTGGTCTACTGAGACATCCCAGGCTTTTGAGGCAGTAAAAAGACACTTTTCAACTGCTCCCGTTCTTCAAAGACCCAATGAGAATAAGCCCTTCCTATTGGAGGTTGATGCCTCTTCAGTGGGTGCTGGTGCGGTCTTGTATCAAAAGAACGGTGCAGGTAGAAAAAGGCCGTGTTTCTTCTTTGCTAAGACCTTTTCACCGGCAGAGAGAAACTATACCATTGGGGATAGGGAACTGCTCGCCCTGAGACTAGCCTTGGAGGAGTGGCGTCACTTGCTGGAAGGAGCGAAACATCCTTTCCAGGTCTATACAGACCATAAGAATCTGACGTACTTACAAACCGCTCAGCGTCTGAATCCTCGCCAAGCCCGCTGGTCCTTGTTTTTCTCCCGCTTTCACTTCTCCATCAACTGTCTGTCTGGGAGTAAGAATAACAAGGCAGACGCCCTGTCTCGCTCTATGGTTTCTACCCAGGAAGAGATTGACGAACCTCGTCTTATCCTTCCCTCCAGGGTTTTTCATACGCTCTCCCCTGTGACGTTAGACCAAATCCCACCGGGCAAGACCTTTGTTCCGCCTGATCGACAGAATGATATACTGTCGTGGGCCCACACCTCAAAGGTGGGTGGGCATTTTGGTATTAGACGGACACGAGAGTTACTGGAGAGGTGGTATTGGTGGCCACACTTAGCCACCCACGTCAAGAGATATGTCGGTTCCTGCTACTCATGTGCTCGCAACCATCCATTACGGCAAAGACCGGCTGGGCTCTTGCATCCTTTACCAGTGCCAGATAGACCATGGGAGGTGGTAGGCATGGACTTTGTGGGTGATCTTCCGTGTTCACAGGGACATAGATTTGTGTGGGTCATTATGGACCATTTCTCTCGGATGGTTCATCTCGTACCATTATCGAGAATCCCATCTTCCAGGGTACTAGCCAAACTATTCCTCAAGCATGTCTTTAGGCTTCACGGGATGCCAGATCATATCATTTGTGATAGAGGCCCGCAATTTGCTTCCCGTTTCTGGCGAGATCTTTGTAGCCTTCTGCAAATTGAGTTGAATCTCTCTTCGGCATACCATCCGGAGACCAATGGTTTGGTTGAGCGTACCAATCAATCCATGATTATATACCTTCGACACTTTGTTGCTGAGAACCACGATAACTGGTCCTCCCTCCTACCCTGGGCAGAATTTGCCCTTAACAATTCGCTGGCTGAGGCCACTGGGCAGACACCATTCGTACTCAATAATGGGCAACACCCTAGGGTACCGATACCTTTTCCCGCTGCTGCACCTTCTCCTCTTGTGGCCGACTGGGCAACTAATGCCAGAGAGGTTTGGGATCGGACTCAAGAGTCGATCCAAGCAGCTAAGGACCGTATGAAGACGGTGTCCGATCGGTTTCGTCGCCCGGCTCCTGTCTTTTCTCCAGGGGACTTTGTGTGGCTCTCTGCAAAACACGTGAAACTTAGAGTGAGCTCTGTCAAATTTGCTCCTCGCTTCCTGGGTCCTTATGAGGTTCTTCGACAGGTAAATCCTGTAGTCTACCAATTGAAGTTACCCGTCCATCTTAGGATCCATGACAAATTCCATGTTTCACTGCTAAAGCCGGCTATTTTACCTCACGCTCGTGAAGTGCACTCTCCTCCCTCTGATTCCTCTCGCTCTAGCTATGAGGTACGAGCCATAGTTGGTTCTAAGATGGTTAGAGGGCGCAGGTTATTCTTGATAGATTGGGAGGGCTACGGCCCGGAACATCGCTCTTGGGAGCCTGAGGAGGCTGTCCATGCTCCCGACTTGGTTGCCGATTACCTGCGTCGCCGGGAGGGGGGTCCTTGAGGGGGAGGTACTGTTATAGTTTCTGTGGCTCTGGAGACTATGTCCGGATTTCTTGCTACTGCACATGTGCAAGCGCTGGAGACTAAGTTCTATATTGGAGCCATTGCACATGTGCGGGTGACATCATCGCTGACACGAGGTCACATGTCTCTGACACCTTCTAAGCTGATTGGCCGCTGGTCATGTGCTTATGACACGTGGTCACATATCTCTGACACCTTCTATGCCGATTGGTCGCTGGTCATGTGCTTGTGACGCTTTGCTTGGTGATAGGCCAGCATGACGTCATTCCTGTCGTTCTGGCAGCGGATTGGCTCTGGTGTCCTCCATCTTGGATGAGGCACAAAGTCTATATAAGACCCTGACGCACGCCGCCTGGCGCTCAGTCCTCTTGGTTCATGCATGAGGGTAGACGCCCTGTGCACGTTCCTCTAGGCATCTCTCTGTCTATGTTAGGTGAGCGCTACCGGCAGGGTAGCGTTCTTATACCTTACAGCTTCGGCTGCAGTCCGTATCCTTACCTTTTAGTGGAGCGGACATAGGCAGGTGCCTGAGGCACATGGTCCGGCTGGGCCTTGTGATTCTACTCGTAGGTGGACGTTGCCGCTAGGGTAACGTTCCTTATACTGCGTCTGGCAGTTGTTCGTATCCTCGCACACTAGGAGAGCGAACAGAGGTAGGAGCTTTGTGCGGCTTATGCTGCTGTCCGTCTCTTTTGCACCACTAGAAGAGCGGACCTAGGAAGGTGCCATATCTAGTGGTTCGTGTCCTCGCACACTAGTGGAGTGAACGCAGGAACGTAGGAGCTTTGTGCGGCTTACGCTGCTGTCCGTCTCCTGGCACCACTAGAGGAACGGACCTAGGTAGGTGCCATTTCACACTCACTGCTTGTGTCTCTGTGATCTTTAACTGAGACCATTCCACGCACCCTCCAAGTATGGGAGGAATTGCTTTATTTTCTAATTATATTCCTCTGTGAGTTTAACAGAGGTATTGCACTCTGCACTTGTGCTATTATTATTTACAGTGGCACTCTTATATACCCCTTATCCTCTGCCGTAGTCTGCAGCAGAGTCTCTGCACGGTGGACCCTGACTGTCTGATATTCCTTTAGATTTTATTATCAGACAGCCCCCCGCAACACTAGGCTTTTTGTTGATCGAACCGTTCTCGAACGCTACTCGAACTGTCGAGCTTTTAGCAAAAGGCTTGAGTTCGTCGAGCCTCTCTAACACCCTCCAAAATCCCTCGAACATGAAATTGGCGAACCTCGAGCCTCGAACATCGCTCATCTCTACCCTGGACCTTCCAGAGGTTGATGGAGTGCTGATTGGGCCACTGAAACTTTGAGACAGTTTTATTGTATCTGGATGACGTCATTGTTTACTCCAAGACATACGAAGCACACTTGGAGCATCTGGCTGAGAGGTTTGACGCCCTGTCTAAATACGGAATGAAGCTCAAGCCCTCCAAGTGCCACTTACTAAAGCCGAAGGTGCAGTACTTAGGGCATGTGGTGAGTGCTAAAGGTGTGGCACCGGATCCCGAGAAGATCACAGCCATACAGAAGTGGACACGGCCCACTACCGTCAGAGAAGTGCGGCAGTTCCTGGGCCTGATGGGGTACTACTGGAGGTTCATCAAGGGGTATACCCAGATGGCAGCCCCCTTGCAGTGCCTTCTGGTATGTCAAACTGTACACGGTAAATCCTCAGGGCCTCCATTCAAATGGGGCAAGGAACAAGAAGACTCCTTTGAACGGATGAAGTCTGTCCTGACCAGGGACGAAATCCCCGCTTATCCCGATTACGGTCTCCCGTTCGTGCTTTGTACGGATGCCAGTAATGTTTGATTAGGAGCCGTCCTGTCACAGGTGCAGAAGGGCAAGGAGAAGGTGATCGCCTATGCCAGCTGGAAGTTAAGGCAAACGGAGAGGAATCCGGAAAATTATAGCTCCTTCAAGCTGGAGTTCCTGGCACTTGTATGGGCTGTGAAAGAAAGGTTCAAGCACCACCTTGCCGCTGCCAAGTTCACGGTGTACACAGACAATAATCCATTGACTCACCTGGATATGGCGAAGCTGGGTGCCTTGGAGCAACGATGGGTCGCACGGTTAGCCAATTATGATTTTGTTATCAAGTACAGGGCTGGCCAAAAGAATACCAACGCAGATGCGCTGTCCAGGATTCACCATTTGTTTGATGATGGGAGGGATGAAGACGACCTGGAGGAAGTTGAGCTGCCTGCATTCCATCAGCCGCCGTCGGAGGAACGGCCTCGATCAAGTGTTCATCAGCAAGAGATAACCTGTAACCCATTGCCTCATCACGGCTGGCAAGAAGCCCAGGACTGGGATCCTGCGATTAAGTTAGTCAAAGTGTTGCTGGCCAGAGCTGATGCCCGTCTTGAACCAGGCGCCCCAGAGGAGGCCAGAAAATTTTGGCAAGACTGGAGTTGGCTTTATCTACACCAAGGCAAGCTATGCAGGAGCTTGACCAACTTCAAGACCCACGAGAGAATCTGCTAGATCGTGGTTCCCAAGTCGTACGTCCCAGTGGTGCTGGAGGCATACCATGATGGAGCCGGGCACTTTGGGTGGAAGAAGCTGGAGATGTTGCTAAGAAGTCGCTTCTACTGGATAGGGATGAGAGACTCCATAGAGGCCTGGTGTAGAGATTGCGGCCCCTGTGCCTTGAGGAGGCAAGATGGCACTAGTCAGCAAGCACCACTTCAGCCGATTGTCACCAAGCATCCCCTGGAGATTGTGGCTTTGGACCATGTCAAGCTGACCACTAGCCGAAGTGGGTACACGTATGCGCTCATGATGGTTGACCATTACTCACGGTTCCTGTGGTGGTACCTGTTAAAGATTTGACTGCCAGTACTGCAGCGAAGCATTCCAGGCACACTTCTGTAGGCCGCATGGGTATCCTGACCGAGTCTTGATGGATCAGGGTCCTGCGTTCGAGGCCGAGATCTTCCAGGAGTTCTGCAGTCTGTACGGGTGCAAGAAGATCAGCACTACACCCTATCATGCGCAGACGAATGGGATGTGTGAGAAGATGAACCACCTGGTGATCAATCTGCTGAAAATCCTTCCTCTAGAGGAGCGTAACCAGTGGCCTGAAAAGCTACCAGACTTGGTAGACATCTATAACAACATTGCGGTGGGATCCACCAAGTGCACCCCAGCTTATCAAATGAGAGCTCGGCTTGGAAGACTTCTGGTAGATCTGGAAATGGAGGTTGAATTGCCTGAGACTTACGCACCTGGAAAGGATTGGGACTCACGTCGCCAAGCCCAGTACAAGCAGATTCAGAAGTGTGTTGAAGAGAGTCTGAATCAAACCCGGGAGCGGCTAGAAAGGAACTTTAACAAGCAAGCTAAAGCAGCCCCCTTTGCCCCTGGTGAAATCGTGTTGAAACGTAAGAGGAAGCAACACAAGTTAGATGATCAGTGGGAGAAGGAGCCGTATGTAATATAGCCATCCAACTTTGACAACCAAAAGACCTGTTTGATCAGCAAGGATCACATGAGAACTACGGCTACTGTATCTCGGGACCATCTGAAGAAGTGCGTAGAACCTTTAAGAATAGCAGAAGAACCTCAGCCCCAGCCTCAAGTGGTGGAAGGAAGGAAAAGAGTGATCCCTACCATTCTAGGTGATTTTCCGGAAGATTGGCATATGCAGAATGGAGCAGTAATAGTCCCTGTGTTAACATTCCCACAACCCGTGGAAGAACCAGAGCAGGAAAGGCTAAAGCAGGCTTTACACGCTACGATATATCTAACGAGATGTCGGCGAGGTCACGTCGTAAGTGACGCACATCCGGCATCGTTAGTGATATCGTAGCGTGTGACAGCTATGAACGAGCAGAAATACTCAGCTTCTCGTTCATCGCTGACACGTCTCTCATTTTCTAAAAATCGCACGTACTGTTGTTCATCGTTCCCGGAGCAGCACACATCGCTCCGTGTGACACCCCAGGAACGATGAACACAGCTTACCTGCGTCCCGCCGGCAATGCTGAAGGAAGGAGGTGGGCGGGATGTTTACGTCCTTCTCATCTCCGCCCCTCCGCTTCTAGTGGCCGGCCGCTGTTTGACGTCGCTGTGACGCCAAACGTCCCTCCCCCTTCAGGAAGTGGATGTTCGCCACCCACAGCGAGGTCGTTTGGAAGATAAGTATGTGTGACGGGGGCTTACAGCATTGTGCGACACGGGCAAGAAATTGCCCGTGCCACACAAACGATGGGGGCGGGTGCAATCGCAAATGCGATCGCACGAGAAATTGAAATGTGTAAAGCAGCCTTTACTGACACTGCACCCACTCCAGCACCTAGAATAGCACCAGTCCCCTTGCCATGCACACGTAGGGTCTTGTCAGTTACACCCAGCACTGAGGGCGATGAACCTGCAGGGAGTGTAGCCATGTCATAAGAAGGGGATGAGAGTCCAACATTGAGGAGATCAACCCGTGTTAACTTTGGCCAGCCTCCACGGAGGTACAGAGAAGAGTGTTGAAAATTCATAATGCCAGTGGTTTTACGATGCCATAGAACTGTTAGGTATCGGTGTTTTCGGTTGTTATTTTCCACAGTTTGTTATTTTTCATTTAGAAAATGTTAGTAAATAAGTGCTTAATTAACCAATTGCAAATGAACAAAGACGTTACCTGATTAATAACCAGATTCCTTTACAGTGTGTACACCCGGTACATGGACTCTGTTGATTTTTATAGTTAGTAAAAAAAATGGACCATGGTCACAGGACTGGCGTGACCAACACAAACTCATGTTTTGTACATAGTTGCACCTCCTGTGCCCACCAGAATCGTCTAAAACAACATCCGGGACCTTAACCTGGTCACGTACCCACCATAGGTTTCCAGGGGTTAAGGTTGTTTGGGTGGCGGGTTAATGGGACATTGGGACTGGACTGTCGTGGGTAGAGGCTGCAACGGAGCAGGTTGAGTCTCCGCTACCATTAAAACCGGTAGCGTCCCATCATTGAGAGATGAACTCTAAAATGTTTGGTAACGTTTAAGAAAAAATGCCTCCCCTGCATGGGATGAAACTATTAATAAAAATGTTAACCTTTTTCAACTTTTTTCTACAGTTAAAAAAATAAATAAATAAACCTCTGGTGTCCTGTAGCTCGGGGACAAGCTACGTTTAACCAAGGGGGAATGTGACGCCTCGGCCTATCAGGTCGTCACAGGGTATTATGCAATCTGCCCTTCTGCACAGTATCCACATCCTCCTTGGTTACGGGTCCCTGGCCTTTTGTGTTGCTAAGAACGAGCTAATCAAAACCCTAGGAACACTCTGCACCACACCCACCAGACACACCAATGGGTAGCCTGAAGGGAATAGGGCAGCCCACTTGGGGGGGTTGCTATGGGAGGGTCAGGAGCAGTCAGTCGAGAAGTGACTCTCGTGAGAAGAGGTCACAAGTCAGTTGGAGGAGGTTGGTAGCAGGGCTCCTTGTTACTACTAGGTGGCAGACGTTGGTGTGGGCCTGGTAGGAGCTGGAACCCCGGTTGCAGTGGATCATGACAAGGGGCACGGAACTGCCAAGGAGGGCAGCTGGTGTCCTTGTGCCATCTACGGGCAGGGGCCAGGGCACGACGGGGTATGTGGACCCTAGGCTCGGAAGTAGCTTCAAGCGTCCTGGTAATTTACCCGAGGAGGACAGAGCCTTCAAGATTCGTTCTCCACCCGCTCCAAAATCGGGGTACTAGTGCAACGAGGGGACTAGGACTTTTCCAATCCGCAGTCCAGAACATCCCAAGCGTGAACCCTGAGAGCAAGCTCACTCCGTTAGCCATACGGGTGAGCGGGACCCGACTAGTTCTACACTACAGGGGCCAATCAGTAGAAAGGTGCAAAGGAAAAGGTCACAGGCTAACAAGCAACACCAACGGGCACGGGATCCAGGCGTCCTCCCTCCCTGCTGCAGTGGTGCTCAGAACTTTGGTTTACAAGTTGTCGGTGTCAGCGTTATTGGACTGAGTGAGTACACAGTGACCCTTACCTCCCCAACGGTATCCCTCTGCCACCATCACCGAGCCCCGGGGCATCCCCCCTACCCACGGAGGGACGGCTGCCATCCCATTGCCACCGGGTGCTCCCAACGGCAGCGGTGGTACTCAACCTTACCACACACCGTGGGTGGCGTCACAAACTTTAAACATACAAACCCCCTGTAAATACCCCCTTTTCGTTTTGAGTGGCTGCACGACCCCCGGGTCCAGAGACCCCTCGAGCCACCGCGGATCCGGATCCGAGCGCAAGTCCCGGCTGCTGACACGGGGGCGGTACAGCAGCAGAACACATAGACGACCATGGGAGTGCAGGGGTGTGTGGAGGAGGATGCAGCCCAGGCATGGGTGTGAGTGAGTTGGCATCCCTGCGGGGGAAAGGTAGGGCAGTGCAGGGACGCTGGCGCTAGAAAAGATAACACAAGTAAACACAAAATGCAGTTTACAAATTAAAGTCTTTATTATTAAGGGAAAAAGAAATACAAACCTACAGGGCCCTATGTGAAAAAGTGATTGAGCCCCACATAACATAAATTAACTGTGGTTTATGAAAAAAAATAGATTTGTTTAGCTTAGAAAAAAGACGTCACAGAGGAGATCTCATTTATATGTATAAATACATGTGTGGTCAATATAAAGGACTGGCACATGACTTATTCTTTCCAAAGACAATACTAATGACCACGGGCCACTCATGGCAGGTGGAAGAAAAGCAATTCCAGCAGCTAAATAGGAATGGATTCTTTACAGTTAGAGCAGTCAGATTGTGAATAGAACAAGAGGCAGTAATGGCAGATACTATAACTGTTTTTAGAAAAGGGCTGGATGATTTCCTAAAGTACACAAAACATTGTCAGTTATACACTGTGTGCAGAATTATTAGGCAAATGAGTATTTCGACTACATGATAATTTTTATACATGTTGTCCAACTCCAAGCTGTATAGGCTTGAGAGCCAACTACCAATTAAGTAAATCAGGTGATGTGCATCTCTTTAATGAGGAGGAGTGTGGTGTAATGATATCAACACCCTATATAAGGTGTGCTTAATTATTAGGCAACTTCCTTTCCTTTGGCAAAATGGGTCAGAAGAAAGATTTGACGGGCTCTGAAAAATTGTGAGATGTGTTGCAGAGGGATGCAGCAGTCTTGAAATTGCCAAACTTTTGAAGCATGATCACCAAACAATTTAGCGTTTCATGGCAAATAGCCAACAGGGTCGCAAGAAGCGTGTTGGGCAAAAAAGGCGCAAAATAACTGCCCATGAATTGAGGAAAATCAAGCGTGAAGCTGCCAAAATGCCATTTGACACCAGTTTTGCCATATTTCAGAGCTGCAACGTTGCTGGAGTATCAAAAAGCACAAGGTGTGCCATACTCAGGGACATGGCCAAGGTAAGGTAGGCTGAAAAACGACCACCTTTGAACAAGAAACATAAGATAAAATGTCAAGACTGGGCCAAGAAATATCTTAAGACTGATTTTTCAAAGGTTTTATGGACTGATGAAATGAGAGTGACTCTTGGTGGGCCAAATGGATGGGCCACAGGCTGGATCAGTAAAGGGCAGAGAGCTCCACTCCGACTCAGACGCCAGCAAGGAGAAGGTGGGGTACTGATATGGGCTGGTATCATCAAAGAGCTTGTGGGACCTTTTCAGGTTGAGGATGGAGTGAAGCTAAACTCCCAGACCTACTGCCAGTTTCTGGAAGACAACTTCTTGAAGCAGTGGTACAGGAAGAAGTCGGTATCGTTCAAGAAAAACATGATTTTCATGCAAGACAATTCTCCATCAAATGCATCCAAGTACTCCACAGCGTTACTGGCCAGTAAAGGTCTAAAAGATGAAAAAATAATGACATGACCTTCTTGTTCTCCTGATCTGAACCCCATAGAGAACCTGTGGTCCCTCATAAAATGTAAGATCTACAGGGAGGGAAAACAGTACACCTCTTGGAACAGTGTCTGGGAGGCTGTGGTGGCTGCTGCATGCAATGTTGATCGTAAACAGATCAAGCAACTGACAGAATCTATGGATGGTAGGCTGTTGAGTGTCATCATAAAGAAAGGTGGCTATATTGGTCACTATTTTTTGGGGGTTTTGTTTTTGCATGTCAGAAAGTTTATTTCTAAATTTTGTGCAGTTATATTGGTTTACCTGGTGAAAATAAACAAGTGAGATGGGAATATATTTGGTTTTTATTAAGTTGCCTAATAATTCTGCACAGTAATAGTTACCTGCACAAACAGATATCCTCCTAAGATAGCCAAATCTAAAAAAAAACCACTCCAACTTCCAAAAATATTAAGCTTTGATATTTATGAGTCTTTTAGGGTTGATTGAGAACGTAGTTGTTGATCAATAATAAAAAAAACCCTCTAAAATACAACTTGCCTAATAATTCTGCACACAGTGTAAACGATTTAGTGACAAAATGTACAATTGGTGAAGGAATGTTGAACTAGATGGATCTATGTGACTCCAGCAACCCACAGTGAGAGTCATTATCCACAAATGGCAAAAACATGGAACAGTGGTAAATCAGGAGTGGATGGCCAACCAAAATTTCCCCAAGAGCACAGCGATGACTCATCAAAAAAGTCACAAAACACCCCACAACAGCATCCAAAGAACTGCAAGCCTCACTTTCCTCAGTTACGATCACTGTTCATGACTCCACCATAAGAAAGAGACTAAGCAAAAATAACATAAAGGCTTATATCAGTTTTGTCAGAAAACATCTTGTTGATCCCCAAGATTTTTGGGAGAATTCTCTGGGGACTGATGAGACAAAAGTTGAACTTTTTGGAAGGTGTATGTGCCATTACATCTGGCGTAGAAGTAACACAGCATTTCAGAAAAGGAACATCATACCAACAGTAAAATATGGTGGTGGTAGTGTGATAATCTGGGGCTGTTTTGCTGCTTCGGGGCCTGAAAGACTTGCTGTGGCAAATGGAAACATGAATTCTGCTGTCTACCAAAAAATCCTGACGGACAATGTCCTGCCATCTGTTCGGGACCTCAAGCTGAAGCGTGCTTAGGTTATGCAGAAGGACAATGATCCAAAACACTATAGTAAATCCACTTCTGAATGGCTTAATAAAAACAAAATTAAGACTTTGGAGTAGCCTAGACAAAGTCCTGACCCTAAACCTATTGAGATGCTGTGGCATGACCTTAAAAAGGTTCATGCTCAGAAACCCTCCAATATAGCTGAATTACAACAATTCTGCAAAGATTAGTGGGCCAAAATTCCTGAAAAGTGATGTAAAAGACTCATTGCCAGTTATAATAAATGCCATTTAAAGAAGTAGGGGGTGCACAGCCACTTAATAATTATGAATGGGAGTGCAGCCTCTTGTGTAGAAGGCAATTATCAATAGGGAAGAGAAAAGGCTACACAAATACAGAGGCGCACATCCGGATTATATGAAAAAATATCAAAATTTTATTGAATCCATGAAAACACCAACAATTAAAAACATTTAAAACCACACATACAGTTAGGTCCAGAAATATTTGGACAGTGACACAATTTTCGCGAGTTGGGCTCTGCATGCCACCACATTGGATTTGAAATGAAACCTCTACAACAGAATTCAAGTGCAGATTGTAACGTTTAATTTGAAGGTTTGAACAAAATTATCTGATAGAAACTGTAGGAATTGTACACATTTCTTTACAAACACTCCACATTTTAGGAGGTCAAAAGTAATTGGACAAATAAACCAAACCCAAACAAAATATTTTTATTTTCAATATTTTGTTGCGAATCCTTTGGAGGCAATCACTGCCTTAAGTCTGAAACCCAAGGACATCACCAAACGCTGGGTTTCCTCCTTAATGCTTTGCCAGGCCTTTACAGCCACAGCCTTCAGGTCTTGCTTGTTTGTGGGTCTTTCCATCTTAAGTCTGGATTTGAGCAAGTGAAATGCATGCTCAATTGGGTTAAGATCTGGTGATTGACTTGGCCATTGCAGAATGTTCCACTTTTTTGCACTCATGAACTCCTGGGTAGCTTTGGCTGTATGCTTGGGGTCATTGTCCATCTGTACTATGAAGCGCCGTCCGATCAACTTTGCGGCATTTGGCTGAATCTGGGCTGAAAGTATATCCCGGTACACTTCAGAATTCATCCGGCTACTCTTGTCTGCTGTTATGTCATCAATAAACACAAGTGACCCAGTGCCATTGAAAGCCATGCATGCCCATGCCATCACGTTGCCTCCACCATGTTTTACAGAGGATGTGGTGTGCCTTGGATCATGTGCCGTTCCCTTTCTTCTCCAAACTTTTTTCTTCCCATCATTCTGGTACAGGTTGATCTTTTTCTCATCTGTCCATAGAATACTTTTCCAGAACTGAGCTGGCTTCATGAGGTGTTTTTCAGCAAATTTAACTCTGGCCTGTCTATTTTTGGAATTGATGAATGGTTTGCATCTAGATGTGAACCCTTTGTATTTACTTTCATGGAGTCTTCTCTTTACTGTTGACTTAGAGACAGATACACCTACTTCACTGAGAGTGTTCTGGACTTCAGTTGATGTTGTGAACGGGTTCTTCTTCACCAAAGAAAGTATGCTGCGATCATCCACCACTGTTGTCATCCGTGGATGCCCAGGCCTTTTTGAGTTCCCAAGCTCACCAGTCAATTCCTTTTTTCTCAGAATGTACCCGACTGTTGTTTTTGCTAGTCCAAGCATGTCTGCTATCTCTCTGATGGATTTTTTCTTTTTTTTCAGCCTCAGGATGTTCTGCTTCACCTCAATTGAGAGTTCCTTAGACCGCATGTTGTCTGGTCACAGCAACAGCTTCCAAATGCAAAACCACACACCTGTAATCAAGCCCAGACCTTTTAACTACTTCATTGATTACAGGTTAACGAGGGAAACACCTTCAGAGTTAATTGTAGCCCTTAGAGTCCCTTGTCCAATTACTTTTGGTCCCTTAAAAAAGAGGAGGCTATGCATTACAGAGCTATGATTCCTAAACCCTTTCTCCGATTTGGATGTGAAAACTCTCATATTGCAGCTGGGAGTGTGGACTTTCAGCCCATATTATATATATAATTGTATTTCTGAACATGTTGTAAACAGCTAAAATAACAAAACTTGTGTCACTGTCCAAATATTTCTGGACCTAACTGTATATGACAAAGATCATACAATCGTATTACATAACATGTATATAAGAGGTCCTGAAAATCAGGATTTATCCGTGTTCATAATATACGGTGGAATATCCCAAAGACATATGAGCATCACATATATACGTATACGTATATAGTAAACCCATCAATACTTAATATATATCCTAATTATATTCAGGAGTACATATATGGTGTCCAGGCTTTGACAATAGTAGTTTTTTAAAAAGTCTTACAATCGCTATAGTTATAGAGAAATAGATCCATATAAGGTACCAGATGGAAATTCCCACGATTATATTTGGAAGGTTAATCCCCAATAAGGGAGGGGTATTTTAGGTCACATATATCCAGGTAATGATCTGTAAGGTCCCAACATGAAGAGATAATTTTGCAAAGCCATAAACGTAGTACATTGATCCCATTATAAAAACGTCATAGAAATACGGGACAACAATAATTCAAGAGGACCCAAGTCCCAAGGAGATAATCCCAATTACAGATTGTGTCTACTGACAACAGCATGCGGTCCCCGATAATAAGTTCAGAATATATGGTCACATTAATTTGATCACATGATGATTCATAAGATGGAAGAAGATTAAATCTTGTGGATGTAGATCCATGAGGATTCAATTTCCCAAAACATTCCAATTATTTCCAGAAGAAGGGTATGATAGATGATCATAATAATGAAAATAAAGCAAAGAATTAGAGAGCATAAATGTCAAGAGAAATTGTTCCAATTGTAAAGTTTCAGCATAGCATGGTCAGCCCAAGAACCCGGTATATAAGAGCTCCTCATTCAGTCCCCCAGGAGTTAGGGATTGCAGATGAAAGATCCATCTAGTCTCGGCTCTTAATAAAGGTTTGTGTAAGGAGCCACCTCTGCCCGAATCTTGGATTTTCTGCAGGCCAATTATCCGCTTATTTCTACAGGAACCTGAGTGAGATTGGAGAAAATGAGATGCTACTGAGGTAATAGTTTTACCTTTTTTCTGATCAGAATCCGCAAGTTTAATGGTAGATGTATGTTTTTGGATCCTTTTCCTCAGTTCCTGGGATGTTTGGCCTACATACACCTTTGGGCAAGAACAGATAATAGCGTAAACAACATTGGTGGTTTTGCAGTTGATATAGGAATGAAATTTGTGTTGTTTAGAGTCAACAGGATTCACAAAGGTATTATAGACAGGTTTCATGTAAGGGCATATACTGCATGATCCACACGGAAATGATCCCTTCAGTACCAAACCCCTATTCAGTTTATGGGTTGGCCTCCTGAAGTGACTTTTGGTGAGGATATCCCTGAGCCTTGGTGCCCATCTAGCTGTTAAAAGGGGTACATCACTCACCAAAGAACCCACCTGAAGATCAAAACTTAGTATAGTCCAATGGGTTTGCAGAATACGCCTCACATGAGTCCATTGATTGTTGAAATCCGTGACGATTCATAATCTTTGTTCATGCCTAACTGGATGTTTACGGATCAAGGTTTGCTGTGTCTCATTCTTAGCCCTCTGGTACGCAGAAGACACAATTTTCTTCGGATAGCCACGTTTTCTGAACCGAGCCGTAAGTTCTTTAGCCTGCATGGAAAAATCTTCATTCAGGGAACAATTCCTCCATACACATAAGAATTGTCCAATCAGGACCCCCCTACGTGTATAGAGGGGATAAAAACTATCAAACCTGAGTAAATTGTTTGTCGCAGCAGGCTTGCGGTACAAATCCGTGAGAAGTAGACCATCCATGATTCTTATGGAGAGATCAAAAAAGGTTTCTGTAGAGGGTGACATGGTATAAGTAAGGAAAATGTTAAGGCAGTTATCATTTAGTTGTGTCAAAAAAACATGGCATAATTCCAAAGGATCAGTCCAAATAAAAAACACATCATCCAGGTATCTGCACCAATGGGTGATGTGCTGTTTGTAAAGATCCGAGGGATAGACAATGGTCTTCTCCCACTATCCCAAAAAGAGATTGGCATAGGTGGGCGCGAATCACACCCCCATTGCCACTCCTGATACCTGACGATAAAATTGCCGATCAAATAGAAAGTAGTTGTGGTTCAATGCAAAAGAGCATAGATCAAGCAAAAATGAATCGTGCATCCTATCCGAATTACTCTGTATATCCAGAAAATGTGTTACAGCACTGATGCCATCCTGGTGTGCGATGTTAGAGTACAATGACTCCACATCGCAAGTGACCAGGATGGCATCAGTGGGGACATTGACAAAGGAGCAGAACTTAATGAATTCGGTAGAATCCTGTATGTAGGATGGGAGTTGGACTGCCAAGGATTGGAAGAAGAAGTCTAGATAAGTGCCCACTTTTTCACAATGCTTCCAATGTTTGAAACTATAGGATGACTAGGAGGTATATTAGTGTTTTTGTGGACCTTGGGCAACATATAAAAGGTAGATATAGTTGGTTTATCAATCAACATGTATTGTTTTTCCTTTTTAGTGATCATGCCCAAGGTACAAGCATTACACAAAAGGGTCCCTAGATTCTTGGAAAAAACCTCCGTGGGGTCCGAGGGAATCTTAAGATAAACTCTGTTATTGTCAAGCTGTCTCCTTGCTTCATCCTGGTACATTGTGGTCGGCCATAGCACCACATTCCCTCCCTTATCTGCCTCCTTGATGACAATATCGGAATTATTCTTTAACTCCTGTAATGCAACTTTTTCAGAGGAGGTAAGGTTCTGACCTGTTCCTGGTTCTAGAGGCATCCTCATGATTTCCAATTTTATTACCTCAATAAAGGTTTTAATAGCAGGATAGTGATGGAGTGGCCATAGATTTAGATTTGTGGAGGAATATTCTCCAACCTACACTTTCATTTTCCTAAAGGAGGTCCAGTAGATCTTGTGACACTTGACGGTCTGCATCTGGAAGATGATCAATAATAGATGGCCTGTGGTAAATAACCTTAAAAACCAAGTTCCTGCAAAAGAGGTAAAGGTCCTTAATAACCGTAAATGTATCTAATGGGTGCATAGGAACAAATGTCAAGACCCTTTGTAGGACAGAAATTTGACCAGGAGTAAGAGTGTGATTAGAGAGATTAATGATCTGGAGTGAGTCGCATTTACGGTGTTTTTGGGTTATATCTTCCTAATCACTGTATATTTGGTTATCAACTACCTTATTGATTATGTGATTATTGTATTAATTATTTACTCCAACCATATTTACCTTTTATATTGGTCCCTGGTCAACTAAGCCATGATTATATTATACGGAGGTCGTCTTTGTATATATGTGTGGTTTTAAATGTTTTTAATTGTTGGTGTTTTCATGGATTCAATAAAATTTTGATATTTTTTTCATATAAGCCGGATATGCGCCTCTGAATTTGTGTAGCCTTTTCTCTTCCCTATTGATTAGATATAATAAATGCTTGATTGCAGTTGTTGCTGCTAAGGGTGGCTCAACCTGTTATTAGGTTTAGGGTTTAATGACTTTTTCAAACAGGGCCCTGTAAGTTTGGATTTCTTTTTCCCTTAATAATAAAGACATTAATTTATAAACTGCATTTTGTGTTTCCTTGTTATCTTTGTCTAATATTTAAATTTGTTTGGTGATCTGAAACATTTAAGTGTTACAAACATGCAAAAGAATAAGAAATCAGGAAGAGGGCAAACACTGTTCTACACCATTGTACACAGTAATATAACACGTTTAGTCTCTGGGTTTCCAGTTCCTTTGAGGTCAATTTTGTGCTGCTCAGTATTTATTATTATAAGGTAATGGGTTTGTCTATTGCTAAATTCACACATAAAAGCTTCTATCTTACTCCCAACTCTACCTCCATCACACATAAAGAACAAGAAGTAAGAAACTTCTGTAAATAAACATTTTACATGATTTTTGTTATGAAACTCCCTATTCCATTTCTTCAATAAAACATTCAAAATGAACCTCATATTGTACCTATTTAGGCATTATATTGTACCACACAGTGAAATCTTATAGAATAACAGTTCAAAAGGTAATCCAAATCAGAATTTATTAACCTATAGGTTGCAAAAAAAAAAATCAATGCCCCAAAATTATTGGATCAGATTTAATCTTACCATTTTAGCCAGCTTAAGGCTATGTGCGCACTAGAAATGTGAAGTTTCTCAAGAAAATTTCTTGAGAAAATTCTGCCAGTGAAAGATTTCCGGACCTGCGGAAAAAATCCGCACCAAATCCGCATGCGTTTTTGCCGCGGATTTGCCGCGAATTTGCCGCGAATTTGCCGCGGATTTACCGCGGATTTACCGCAGGTTTGTCCCTGCAATAAATAATAAAGATAATCGATAGACAGATAATGGATAGAGGGAAAGATGGATAGATGAATAGATAGATAGATAGAGGGATAGATAGATAGATGAATAGATAGATAGATAGAGGGATAGATAGATAGATGAATAGATAGATAGAGGGATAGATGGATAGATAGATAGATAGATAGAGGGATAGATGGATAGATAGATAGATAGAGGGATAGATAGATAGATTAATAGATAGATAGAGGGATAGATGGATAGATAGATAGATAGATAGAGGGATAGATGGATAGATAGATAGATAGATAGATAGATAGAGGGATAGATAGATAGATAGATAGATGGATAGATAGATAGATAGAGGGATAGATAGATAGATAGATAGATAGATAGAGGGATAGATAGATAGATAGATAGATAGATAGATGAGAAAAACCTATATAATGTTCCACCTCCCTGCATTTTCTAAGCTGGCACCCTTTAGTGACTTTCATGTGGCACTTAGGCTACTTTCACACCTCCGGTTTTTGCTATGCGGCACAATCCGGCACTTTGCATGAAAATCGCAACCGTTTTTTTTTGCTGCCGGTTGCGATTTTCCTGCATAGACTTTAATTAGTGCCGCATTGTGCCGCATGGCCTTGCGTTCCGTCCGTTTTTTGCCGCATGCGGCAGATGTAGCCGATGCTGCGGCCGGATGGAACGTTGCCTGGCACGTTTTTTCGTGCGGCAAAAAAAACCGCATCGCGCCGCATTCGGCCGATGCGGCACATTTTTCAATACATGCCTATGGCGGCCGGATGCGGCGCGATGCGGCAATAACCGCATCCGGCCGCCGCATGCGGTTTTTGCCACTGCGCATGCTCAGTAGCATGCCGCAAGCGGCAAAAACCGGACTGGCCGCAAAGGAAAAACCTATGCAAAGGATGCGGTGTTTTCACCGCATCCGTTGCATAGCTTGCACAGCCGGATTGAGCCGCAGAGCTCAAGCCGGATGTGTGAAAGTAGCCTAAAGGGTGCTTAGCCTTGTATTTAGCCATAAAATAAATAAATAATTAAAAAAAATGACGTGAGGTCCCCCCATTTTTTGTAGCCAGCTAGGGTAAAGCAGACGGCTGCAGCCTGCAGACCACCGCTGGCAGCTTCACCTTGGCTGATAATCCAAAACAGTGGGCACCCCACGCTGTTATTTTAAATTATATAAATAATTTAAAACAAAAAACGTGGGGTCCCCCCCATATTGGATCACCAGCCAAGGTAAAGCGGACAGCTGGGGTCTGATATTCTCAGACTAGGGAGGTCCACTGTTATTGGACACTCCCCAGCCTAAAAATAGCAGGCCGCAGCCGCCCCAGAAGTGGCGCATCCATTAGACGTGCCAATCCTGGCACTTTGCCCCAGCTCATCCCGCGCCCTGGTGCGTTGGCAAACGGGGTAATATATGGGGTTGATGCCAGATGTGTAATGTCACCTGGCATCAAGCCCTGGGGTTGGTGAGGTCAGGCGTCTATCAGATACCCGACATCACCAACCCAGTCAGTAATAATTAAAAAATAGACAACAAAAAAAGTTTTATTTGAAAAAACACTCCCCAAAACATTCCCTCTTTAACCAATTTATTGAAAAGAGCACAATCAATTCCACGTCCGGCGTAATCCAATAAGGGGGGGGGGGGCACGGCGATCCATACCATAGTCGCTGTCCCAGTCAATGAAGAACAGAATGTTCCCCATTGGCTGGGAGAGCAATGCAGTGACCTGAGCTAACATCAATAGGTCAGCTCAGGTCACTGCAGGGGATGACGAGCGCTGCCATCAGGAGCATAGATGAGATCATTACCTTCTGTGATCATCTCCTGTACTGCTGACGTCAGCGCTGTCACTGACTTATCGCGAGAGCCCGTGACGTCACCGCTAGTGACAGTCTCGGGCCGCTCGCGAGTCGGCCCTAGACAGCAGTGACAGCGCTGACGTCAGGAGGCAGGAGATCGTCACAGCAGGTAATGATCTCACCTCCAGACAGCAGCGATCGTCATCCCCGCGGCTCCCAGCACTGCAGGATGTCCGTGTCTGCCTGCGCTGCAGCGTGACAGGCTGCTGACACTGCGGGCAGACACTGACACCCTGCAGTGCAGGCAGCCGCGAGGCCGGAGCAGGACACACACTGCACGGGCACCTGGAGGTCGCACGGAAGTGCTTCTGTGCGGCGTCCAGGGAGTGCGACGTGTGTTTCCTCTGCTCCTCTTCCTGGCATAATGACATCGCTTCCTGCAAAACCGCAGGCAGCGATGGGCATTACCGCAGGTAAATCGCGGCTATTCCGGTGGTATACCGCACATCATTGCTACCTGCGGAATACCCCCGGAATACCCCCGGTACCTGCGGAAATTAATGGACATGCACATTTTCTCAAGAAAGTTTCTCGAGAAAATTTTCTCAAGAAATTTTCTTGAGAAAAATCCGCACAGTGCGCACAGCTATTTTTTTTTCTCATTGAATTTCATGGGAAATGTCTGCACAAAGATTGCAGACATTTCTCAAGAAATTTCCGGGGCAAATCCGCGGGTAAATCCGCGGGAAAAACGGTCTAGTGCGCACATAGCCTTTAGGTATAACCAGGCAAATATGCTAAGTGTATCACAGTGGTACATGCGTTGTGATGGCTTTGGTGCTTCTTACTAAACATGTTACAGTATACAAGTTGCCGTCCTTTGGAGTTAGACTAAAGGGTACTTTACACGCTGCGATATTGGTACCGATATTGCTAGCAAGCGTACCCGCTCCCGTCAGTTGTGCGTCACGGGCAAATCGCTGCCCGTGGTGTACAACATTGCTAACACCCGTCACACGGACTTACCTTCCCTGTGACATCCCTGCTGCCGGCAAACCACCTCCTTTTTAAGGGGGGCGGTTCATGCGGCGTCACAGCGATGTCACACGGCAGCCGTCCAATAGCAGAGGAGGGGCGGAGATGAGCGGCTGGAACATGCCTCCCACCTCCTTCCTTCCTCATTGCCGGTGGATGCAGGTAAGGAGATATTTGTCGTTCTTGCGGTGTCACACGTAGCGATGTGATGCCGCAGGAATGAGGAACAACATCGCTACTGACCAGACAACGATTTTTAATAAATAAACGACCTCTCACAGACAAACGATTTTTGCCTCTTTTGCGATTGTTTAAGGTTGCTCCAGCCTGTCAAACGCTGCGATGTCGCATGTGCGTCACAAACACCGTGACCCCGACGATATATCGTTAGCGATGTCACAGCGTGTAAATGGCCCTTAAGGGTATGTGCCCATGATCAGGACTCACTGCATCCTGGACGTGGCAGGTTCTGACCTGCAAGGCCGCGAGTCTCCTCCGCAGGACATCGGAGGAGACCACAGCTGTCAGTACCCATGATCAGGGTTCAGTGTGCTGTGGTCTCCTGCTTGTGTTCTCCCTACGGAGGACGCATGTGATTCCGCAGCAAACAATTTACATGCTAAAGTCTGGAAAGCCGCTCCGCAGGTCAGTGTTTACTGCGGAAAAAACAAGCACAGTGGGCACTGGATTTCTAGAAATCCATCCACTATGCTTGTACTGTACAACGCAGCGTTTTGGACTCAGCTGAAGCATGCACATCCAAAATGCTGCAAACACTGATCGTGGGCACGCGCCCTAAGATTTCATGCCAAAATAGTGGTGAGATGTGAAAATTTTAAGCCAAAGCACTTCCTGTGAGCTACACCTCTTGTCTAGACACTTTTCATTTAACCAGAGCAATTTAATTTTTAAATTTGCATTTTTGTTTTTTCCTTTTCCTTTTCAAAAAGCTATAACTTTTTATTTTCTTTAGGAGATGTATGAAGGCTTGTTTTTTTGTGAGAAGATTTGTCGTTTTGAATATCATTCTTTTTCCTCTAAAATATACTGGAAAATTGGAAAAAAATCAAGTAAGATGAAATGGGGAAAAGAATTGTAATTCCACCATTGTGTTTTGATTAGTTTTTACATAGTTTTTTTATATGGTAGAAATGACCCGTGAATATAATTATGCAGGTCAGTATGATTATTCATTATGTTGATACCAAACTTGCAAAGTTTTTTAATTTAAGTGATGACAAAAATGTAGATGTTTGTAAAAAAGAAAAAGAAATTTGTTTGTGTCGCCATTTTCCAAGACCCATAATGTTTTTCATTTTTTGCAGATAAAGCTGTGTGAGCTAACGTTTTCAATGATACCACTTTAGGGTATGTATGGATATTTTAATTGCTTTTCACTGTATTGATTAATGAGTTGTGGTGACTGAAAAATAATGCCATTTTTGGCATTCAGAGTTTTATTCTGTTTTATGGTGTTTATTGATCGGGTTATTTAATTTTATTAGATTTTGATATATTAGACTTCTGTAGGAGCATTGATACTACATACTTAATGTGGTTAACTGACATTTTCACTGATACCGTGCCGGTGTATATATATGACGTTTTCATTGCTTTTTACTGTATTTTTAGGGTGGTACATTAACTGAAAAAAAAAAACTGATTTCTGGCTTTTTTAGCTTTTTTTCTCATCACAACATTTACAGATTAGGTTAATTAATTTTATGTTTTAACAGATCACCCTTCTATAGAATATGGTGATACACAAATTTTCAGTGTTTTATTATTTCATTTTTTATTATTTTTTAGTCCCCTTAAAGAGGTTTTCCACTACAAATGTCATCCTCTTTTATTTGTCCTAAGTTCCTAACTAATCCTAAGGCGGGCTTTGCACGTTGCGACATCGCAAGCCGATGCTGCAATGTCGCACGCGATAGTCTCCGCCCCCGTTGCAGGTACGATATCTTGTGATAGCTGGCGTAGTGAAAATTATCGCTACGCCAGCTTCACATGCACTCACCTGCCCTGCGACCGTCGCTCTGGCCGGCGACCCGCCTCCTTCCTAAGGGGGCGGGTCGTGCGGCGTCATAGCGACGTCACACGGCAGACGACCAATAGCGGCGCAGGGGCGGAGATGAGCAGGATGTAAACATCCCGCCCACCTCCTTCCTTCCGCATTGTGGCTGGCGGCAGGTAGGAGATGTTCCTCGCTCCTGCGGCTTCTCACACAGCGATGTGTGCTGCCGCAGGAACGAGGAACAACATCGTACCTGTCGCAGCACCAGCATTATGGAAATGTCGGAGCCTGCACCGATGATACAATAACGACGCTTTTGCGCTCGTTCATCGTATCATCTAGGATTTACACACTACGACATCGCAAGTGACGCCGGATCCAGTCCAGGATTTGACCCCACCGACATCGCACCTGTGATGTCATAGTGTGCAAAGCCGCCCTAAGGCTATGTTCATATGTTGCATTTTTGCAGTGTTTTTTAATGAGTTTTATGCAAATTAAAAGCTGCATTTTACAGTATCAGCATAGACTGAGATTTCAGAAGCCTCATGCACACAATTGCTTTTTTCATTTTGTCCAGTCACGAAGCATTTCCTCACAGTTATGACACACAATATAAGGAGCCCAATTCGTGTCTTGATCACCAAGGTGAACTTGAAAATAGGCAATATATGTGTCACGCCCAGGGTAATGGGATACTCGGTCCCGGGCAGTGTATATCTTGGGAATGTCACTTTGGTGGCCGTTGCACGGTTCTGTGCCCTGGGCCCTTTTTGTAAAGGGGAAGTATTTACAGGGGATTAAAATAGTGTTCACTCGTGACGCCACATGCGGTTTTGCAGCTATGTGGATGGAGCTGCCGCTGCCAATCTCGACTACTGAGGCTGGTGTTAATGGCAGCCTGGATGGTAGGCCCTCCACAAGCAGGGCCAGGCCCCAGAAGGTGGGTGATGGGACGGGTGTCGGAAGAAGGTAGTCTACACAAGGGTTCAGTGCAACTGGGTTTTTAATAACTTTTGCTGCTGTTAACTGGTCACCCAAGGCCAGCTGGTTTCCCCTTCAGGTCCCCTTTGTCCCAGTGCCAGTTTAATAATCTGGTACTTTCTTCCCCTACACCTGTCTCCGGTTGGTGGGTCCCCATGGCATAGAGCAACTGGGGGTCCCAGTCCAGTGTTTTTTTCACTGCTGTCCAATTAACGGTAGCGTGAACCCTGTGGGGTTGGAGTCTCTGGTCCTGTCCCCGGTTCTCCCTTTGCTACTGAGTCTCGAATTTTTCAGCAAGTTCCTTGATGGTCCCCTTGCTGTGCAGGTGTTAACAGACCTGCCTGGAGCTTCTGCCTATCCTAGGGTCCTGTATCCCGTTGATGCGTAGTTCCGGGAGTACTCCACCGTACTCCACTGGCAACTACCCTCCTGGGCACCAGGTTATTGTCAACTCCTTGTCAGTGCGTCTCATCCTGTTCACCTTCACTCCTCGACTCTGTCTGACTCTCTGACCACAGTCTGCCCCTCCCACCTGGTCAACTAGTGGACTGGACTGGCTCCACCTCTAGGCGGCCATCCATTGGTCCGACCCTAGCCCTGTACCATTGTATGGGGGATTGTTGGGGAAAACTGTGATTACCTGATGTTTTTGTGTGTGACCGGCCCTGGTCTTCCAGGGACCTAGGGGGTAGGGCCTGCATCCTGGTGAGGATGCAGAACCTTGTAGTTCCCTGATGGCTTCAGGGGTGCTATATTCCCCCTTGGTTAATTCCAGCACGTCCTAGGGCTGCAAGTGAAGCTGGTTACACTTTTATTTTTCACACAAATAACATAACAGGTCTTCCCACGCAGGGGAGGTTCATCACTTTAATGTTGCTTTAACTGGAGTACCCCTCCCTGCACCCACCACCCAAAGGTCCTGGTCCCAGAACCCAGTAAGGAGGCAAGTCACCGATTCCGTTGGGGACCAGGTCTGGACCATCTCTGTCCCAGACCTTTCCTGCACCCGGCCTCTCCTGGTGGCGGTGCTTTAACAGGGTCCACTGGTGGTACTCTGGTGATACACAACTGGTGCAACTTTTAACAAGGTGAGCGTTTTTGGCTGCTGCCAGTCCTGCAGCCTGGGTCCATTTTTATCAAAAATACAAAACTGGTAAACTTTTTTTTCAATTGTCCATTTTCAAAACATTCATTAAGCAGTTTTAAATCAACATTTTCATTTTTACATATTTACATTTTATTTTGTACACCTTATTTTCTGTACCTGAGCAGAGATTGACCTAGGTTGCTACGGGTAGACCTACATAACCCTGGTATGTCAACTTGTCTTTGTGGAGCTCTGGTATGTGGTGTCTGTGTCACTCTAGTGTCTCTAAGTGAACTAAGTGTTTGTCTGTCACTCCTCAATCTTCTGGTTTGATGGTCTCTGAGTGTACCATTTGTAGGCTCCTCTGGTGTTGCTAGAGCAGGTATTTCTTCTGGAGCTGAGATTACTCCTTCTTGAATGACTTTCTCCACTGGTTGTGGGAACGTAATCACTGGTACAATTATGGCTTCGTTGTATTGAGGCTAGTTTTCAGGAAAATCTCTAAGTATTGTGTGTATCACCTCTTCTTTTGGTTCTTGCACTTCTGGTATACTGGAAATCTCTTCTTGAGGTTTTAATTGTTCTTGACATTTATTTAAATGGTCCCTGGATACTGTAGATGTACTTTTTCCTTGATGATTGATAATTACACAAGTTTTCTTTTTTGTGTTAGAAGGTAGCACTATGTAGGGTTCTGCTTCCCACTGATCATCGAGTTTGTGAAATCTTCTCTTTCTTTTCAGTACTACTTCTCCTGGTGGTAAAGCATCAGCTTTTTCTTTCTTGTTGAAGTCCGTCTCTTGTTTTTCTTGAATCTGGTTCAAGCTCTTTTCAACGCATTCTTGTATCTTCTTGTACTGCACTTGACAAGTAGTATTCCAGTCACTCTCTGATGAATCCAGCTCTGGCATGATGACTTCCATTTCAAGATCAACTGGTAGCCTTCCAGGTCTCGCTCTTATGAGATATGCTGGCACACAGTTTGTTGAACTTACTGGGATGTTATTGTAGATATCCAATAGGTCTGGTAGCTTCTTTGGCCACAGATTTCTTTCCTCTAGTGCAAGAGTCTTTAGTAATTAAATGACGATTTCATTCATCCTTTCATAAATGCCATTGGTTTGTGCATGGTAAGGGGTGGTACGAATGTTCTTTCATCCGTACAGGTTGCAGAACTCCTGGAATATCTCAGCTTCAAATGCAGGTCCCTGATCCGTTAATACCTGTTCAGGTATCCATGTGGTCTGCAGAAATGTGCTTGAAAGGCTTTTGCTGCAATGTTTGCTGTTAAGTCCTTGACTGGGATGACCACTAAGAACCTGGAGTAATGATCCACTATTGTTCGGGCATGTTTCACATGATCCAGGGCTACAAGCTCCAAGGGCTGTTTGGCAATAATAGGCTGCAGTGGTGCCTTTTGACTCTCACAGTCCTTTCTTCTCAAGGCACAGGGGCCACAGTTTCTGCACCTGTTTTCCATGGAGTTCCTCATTCCAATCCAATAGAATCTGTCTCGCAGCAATGCTTCCAACTTTTTCCAGCCAAAGTGTCCTGCTCTATCATGGTAGGCTTCTAACACCATCTGGATGTGGCTTCTGGGTATCACCACTTGATATACTCATGAGTTTTAGGGTTGGTAACACTTCTGCATAGTTTACCTCGGTGGATGCATAGCTTGCTTCTTTCTTTCCACAACTGTTAAGCTTTAGGTGGAGCATCAGGTCCCAAATGTGAATCTGGTTGGGTGATCAGTTCCTTGACCAACTTTACCGCAGGGTCACCATCCTGGGTTTCCTTTCAACCATGATGAGGTAACGGGTTTAATGCAGCCTCTTGGTGCTTGTTATAGGCTTGCTGGTACTGGGAGGTGCCAGGGCGGTGGAAAGCTGGCAACTCAATCTCTTCCAACTCATCCACATCTTCTCCCTCCTCTGGCAGGTGAGGCATCCTGGATAATGCATCTGTATTGGCATTCTTGCGGCCAGCCCTATATTTGATGGTGAAATCATAATTTGCTAGTCGAGCCACCCAGCGTTGTTCCAGTGCACCCAATTTTGCTGTATTCAGGTGGGTCAGAGGCTTGTTATCCGTGAAAACGGTAAACTTCGCGACTGCCAGGTAGTGTTTGAACTGCTCTGTGACAGCCCAGGAACTCCAGGTTAAAGGAACTGTAATTCTCAGGGTTCCTCTCCATAGGACGAAGCTTCCTGCTTGCATAGGCAATCACTCTCTCTTTACCGTTCTGCACATGGGATAGCACAGCTCCCAATCCCACGTTGCTGGCATCAGTGTACAGCACAAAGGGTAGATTGTAGTCCGAATACACCAGGATCTCATCGCCAGTCAGGGCCAACTTCATCTATATCAAGGAGTTTTCTTCCCTTTCACCCCATTCGAATGGAGGTCCAGAACTTTTACCCTTTGTGGTGTGATCAACCAGGAGTTCCTGTAGAGGCGCTGCCATCTTCGTGTAGCCCTTATTGAATCTCCTATAGTATCCTACCAGGCCCAGGAACCGATAGACTTCTTTGACAGTGGTTGGTCTTGGCCAATTCTTGATTGCAGTAATCTTTTCTGGAACCGGTGCCACTCCCTCTGGGCTGACAATGTGTCCAAGGTATTGGACCCTGGGTTTCAACAGGTGGCACTTTGACAGTTTCAACTTCATTCCATACCTGGACAATGCCTCAAATACCTCAGCCAGATGTTCCAGATGGTCCTCGTAAGTCTTCGAGTAAACGATCACGTCATCCATATAGAGCAGTACTGTCTCGATATTGCGGTGTCCCAGACAACAGAGTCCAAAGGGCATACTGATAAACTCTTACAATCCCATCAGGGTGGCAAATGCAGTTTTCACCCGATTTTCTTCTGCAACAGAGACTTGCCAGTAGCCACTGGTGAGATCTAGGGTAGAAAAGTAGTTAGCAGCCTTCAATGCAGCCAGGGATTCTTCTATATGGGGTAGTGGATAGGCATCTTTGTGTGTTATCTGGTTGATCTGCCTATAATCCACACACATCCTCATGGTGCCACCCTTCTTCTTTACTAGAACCAATGGAGCTGGCCAGGGGCTGCAACTGTCTCTGATAACCCCAGCCTCCTTTATGTTCCTTAACATCTCTTTGGCACACTGGTAATTCTTAGGTGGTATAGGTTTGTATCTTTCTTTAATAGAAGGGTGATTCCCTGTGGGTATGTGATGGTGTACCTTCCAAAGTCTAGTGAATGTTTGCTAAAGACTTCCTCATATTCCTGTACTACCCTGTAAACCTCGTGTTTCTGATGTGTAGGAGTGGAATCAGTACCTACATGCAGCTCTTGGCACCAGTCCTCTAACTGTTTTTGGGGGTTGTCAACCTCTGTCTGCTCTGCTGAGGTCAGGGATTCCACTGTCTGGATGGAGTCATCTGTTACTGTGAACAATTTGGCAATGGTGGCGTACCTGGGCAATCTAGTTTCCTCCTCCCCACAATTGAACACTCACACGGGTACTCTTCCCCGGCGGACATCAACCACTCCCCTGGCTGTCAGAACCGTGGTCCAATTTTCTGATTAGATGGGCTCCACTACCTCCTGGTAGTCCTGCCCCTTTAAGCCTATGGCCGCCCGACACCAGATCATCATTTCACTTCTGGGAGGTATCACAATGGGACCAGGGTCTATTAGGGTATGTGCGCAATAGGCGTTTTATTGTGGAATCAAAACGCACATAAACACAAAATGTATTAAAAAAACGCATGCGTTTTTACTGTGATTTGGTGCGTTTTTTGGCTGCGTTTTGCTGCGTTTTTGTTCACTACGTTTTTATGCGTTTTTTTTATCAGTGAACAATGCCATTAAAGATTGGTGAAGAAAAAAAAAAAAGATCTGATGTAATTTCCTGCTTCAATCTGTTCTCCTTCATTCTCCATTAGTGTATGCAGGAGAGCAGACAGCAGCTGCAGAACTACAAGGCTCAGTATCCTCCATCTAGGACTGTATGCAGGAGTTTTTTTGCCCAAAAACGTAAAAAAAAAGCGCCATGGGCTTTGCCATATTTTTGTATGCCAGCCAGGTACAGCAGGCAGGTACGGCTGCCCCCAACCCCCAGCTGCCTATTTGTACTTGTTACGTCACCGCCGGAGTCTGCTCCAGCAACTTCTGCTCCGATCGCCAGGCAACGCCGTGTTCCTGCCGTGGATGGTGCTGGTGATGGGAGAGAAGTCGATGCCAGCGGCACCAGTGGGCGCAGGCTTCGATCATCCACTGGGCTGGGTTAGCTTGGGATCTGCAGTACCGCTGGCTGACTGTGGGTGGCATGTGTCTTCCAACTGAAGTTGCCAGCGTTCAGCTACAGCCATTGGGAAGACACCACACCCTTCTTATTTCCCCTCCTGTCACATGATTACTGCCAGATATAGTTCTGATTTTCCTGGCTCCTGTTACATCCTATTCTGTTGGTGATTCCTGTGTTGACTTCTGCGTGTTTTTGACTACCCTTCTGCCTACTGTTTTTGTACCTTGCTGCCCGACCCGGATCTGACCTCTGCTACGTTTACTGACTACGTCACTGCCTGCCGATTCTGTCCCTGTTACGCAATTCCTGGTTTGACCCTGCCTGACTACTACTCTCATCGGACTGCAGCCTTCCACAGGTAGTAATCTCCAGGGTCCTGTGTAATTCCAAATCCCTGTATAGTGGTTAAAGGGTTTCAGGGTTCTGGGGGTAAACTTGGTGAGTGGCTTCCCTCTAGCCTCCCCTTTACAGCCCATCTGAGTCTGTGGATCCAGGCAGGCGTTACAGTACTTGGCTGGGAACCAAAAATATAGAGAAGCCCTTTTTATTTTTATTATTTCATGAATTTCATGAAATAATTAAAAAAAAATGACGTGGGCTTAGCCCAATTTTTGTGTCCAGCCAGGTACAGCTAGGCAGCTAGGGATTGGAATCCGCAGCGCAGGGTGCCCATGCTTTCTGGGCACCAACGCTGCGAATTGCAGTCCGCAGCCGCCCCAGAAAATGGTGCTTTCATAGAAGCGCCATCTTCTGGCGTTGTATCCAACTCTTCCAGCGGCCCTTATGCCGGGTGGGTCGCTGGGTAATAATGGGGTTAGGGCTAGCTGTGTATTATCAACTGGCCCTAAGCCCGAAATTCATGGTGTCATGCCAATATTAGACATGGCCACCATGAATTTCTAGTAAAGATAAAAAAAAACAACACAGAAAAATATTTTTATTAGTAATAAAACACAACACAATTAGTGACTCCATCTTTATTGAACTAAAGATCCCCCCCCCGCAGTAATCCTGGGTCAAGGGTCCCGCGCCGTCCAATTCGGATCCAATATCATCTTATCAGTTTGCTGGAAGGCAAAGCGATCAGATGATGTGTGAGGTTCAAGGATGTGAATCACATGACACATCAGTTGATTGTATAAACGGCGTTTATACAATCAGCTGATGCATCAGTAGAAAAAAAAAAAACAAAACTACTCACTTCTGTGCAGACTCCCGTCTGATCGCTACAGGACCTGGCGGTAATCAGCTGATGAAGTCACCTGACCGCATCAGCTGATGATTTAAGTCGGCCGGGCGGTAAAAAGCCGGCCTCACCGCCAGACTTATACGATCAGCTGATGCGGTCAGGTGACTGCATCAGCTGATCAGCGGCAGGTCCTGCAGTGATCAGACATGTCCCGGGAGTCTACATACAGCCGGAGCAAGGGTGGTGGTATTGGGAAGAGGAGCTGGGAGCAGACATGTACCGGGAGTCTGCAGGCAGGTGAGTATGATGGTTATTTTTCTACTGTTCACTTTTGATTTTGCAGCTACTTCCACCTCCCGTCCGGACATGGCGCAGGACAGGAGCGGACATGGCGCCGGACTGTAGGTGGAAGCAGCGGTAGCGGTACCGGGAGGATTCACGCTTCTGTGTTTACCAACACAAGGAATCCTCTTCCTGTATACGTCACTGTACCCCTTGTGTTTTTAGCTGCGTTTTTAGTCATAGAAACGCAGCTATATTTGCAATTTGCGTTTTTCATTACGTTTTTGAACATCTCATTGAACTCAATGGCTGAAAAACGCAGGAATTATTGACATGCTGCGCTTTTGTGGGCACCACAAAAACGCAGCTAAAAAAAAACGCTGTTTGCAGACAGCAAAAATGAAAACTCATAGACTTTGCTGGTGAAGCAAAGTCATGTAGTTTTCTGAACAAAAACGCACCCGAAAAACGTGCAAAAACGCCGCGAAAAACGCCTAGTGCGCACATAGCCTTACCTGTACACTACCAATCTCTCAACCAGACAGGGTTACCTGTTGTCTTTGCAGGAGGGCTCGAATTTCTCTCTGCAGGACTTTCTGCTGTCCAGCACCTGCAGTCTCAGCAATCTGTTGGAGTAAAAACAACACTTCGCTTAACCAGTTTTCAATCATAGTACCCAGAATCATCCACGGATTCCTGTCATTTACATCAGTTTCGACTACAATTAAGCCTTGGCCCTTTAACTCTACCCTCCCCACTTTTATTGTTACGTCCTTGGAGAAAACCACGGCGAAACGCGTCAGGCTATCCCCTTGGTAAGGCTGTGTTTATATGTAGCAATATGGCATACTTTATTTATTGGCATTTCTTAGTTTATTTTTAATTTCACTATCAGGTTAATATATTTTTTCTCCTGATATATATTATTATTATTTTCATCTGCCATCTTCCTTCCATCTATCCCACATTGCTACTATATTATGCCTTTGTTATCCTTATATGAATGAAGTCTTTATCATAAATTAGCATGTAGCATAATTTGTATCAGACCATAGAAATAATTATTTTGCAATTTTTTTCATAATTTATTATGAATTTAATGGTATTTTTTATTATCAATTGTTGACATTGTCTGAGGTCAATATATACAAACAGAGGTAGAATCTTTTTTGCCATTATATTTTTCTATAGGCCATTTTTCAACTCCTTCATTCTATACTGCTGTGCAATTTATTATCCTTTTAATTGTTTCAATAAAGATGAATTTTGTATCAATTTTCGTTTGATTCTTTCCAGTGTAGTTTTATAGGTTTTATAAAAACAACACTTCTCATAAACAGTTTTCAATCACATTGGGACCCAGAATCGCCTGTGGGTTTCTGTCATTTACATCAGTTTCAACTACAATTTAGCCTTGGCCTTTTAAAGGGTACTTTGCACGTTGCAACATCGCTAATGATATATCGTCGGGGTCACGTCGTTAGTGACGCACATCAGGCGCCGTTAGCGACATCACAGCCTGACACCATGGAGCGACGATCAACGATCGCAAAAACGTCAAAAATCGTTGATCGTTGACACGTCACTCCTTTTCCAAATATCGTTGGTGGTGCATGGTTGTTCGTCGTTCCTGCGGCGTCACACATCGCTATGTGTGACGCCGCAGGAACGACGAACATCTCCTTACCTGCGTCCACCATCAATGAGGAAGGAAGGAGGTGGGTGGGATATTCCGCCCGCTCATCTCCGCCCATCCTCTGCTATTGGGCGGCTGCTTAGTGACGCCGCAGTGACATTGCTATGATGCCGAACGCACCTCCCCCTTGAAGGAGGGATTGTTCGGCGGTCACAGCAACGTCGCTGAAAAGGTATGTGCGTGTGACGCTACCGTAGCGATAATGTTCGCTACGGCAGCGATTACCAAATGGCGCACGAACGACGGGGGCGGGTGCTATCGTGCACGACATCGCTAGCTATCGCTAGCGATGTCTCAGCATGTAAAGCACCCTTTACTCTACCCTCCTCACTTTTATGGTTGCTTCCTACGTTTGTGAAAAACCACGCATATTTTTCATGGATATGTCAGCGGTGCGTTTTCCCTCCGTGACCCGTGTTTATGGGCTACGTGTGTTACCACGGATAACACACGGAGAACAGGAACATTCTACTCACTTGTCCCTGGTGTCGCTGTCCGTGGTGCTGATCTTCGGTCTCCGTTCCTGCAGACTCCCTGCTGCTGCTGCTTCCGGCCGCAGTGAAGTGAATATTCAATTAGCATAATGAGCGGCAGTGGCAGCAAGTGACATCAGCGGCAGAGACTGCAGGGCAGGAGAAGGTGAGTAAAGGTTTGTTTTATTTTCTCACACACACGTCTTCTCTCCAGTGCGCGTCACACGTAACACATCCGTGTGGTTCGTGTGTGTTATGTGTGACACGTTTGCGTTCCGTGTGACACCTGTGATGCCAAAGAGAAAACGGACATGTCGGCGTGAGAAACACACGGACACACGGAAGTACGGAACGGACATATGTTCCATGCACAAATACTAATGTGTGTACTAAACCATAGGAATACCTAGGTTTACGTGTATACGTGTCTCCGGTACATGAGAAAACTGCCAAAAACGTACCGGAGGCACGCACGTGTGAAAGAGGCCTAAACCAAACTTGAGTTACTGGTAGTCCATTCACAGCATAAATAGTGAGGCCCAAGTCCGGACGGGTAAGTTCAACATCTGACCAAAACCTTTTGTACAGTACATATGGTATGGTGGTTACCTGGGAGCCGGTGTCCAGCAATGCAGAAGTTGGAAGTCCGTCCAGGGTGATGGACAGAATCGGTCGTCCTCCTACATACCAGTCTCGCCAGTCAGCTGGGCCTTGTCTCCTTAATCCTGGCCCCAGGTTTTGCCGGTTTAAAGGACACCTGCGTGCAAAATGGCCGGCTTTGTTGCAACAACGGCATATGAGTTGTCCAGATGAGTCGCAGCAGTCGCTGCTCCTCCCTCTGGACGATGGGATTCTCCTACCTCGCATCGTGGGGACGTCCTCAGGGCAGTCGGCTAGCTGAATCTTCTCCAATGGCTTGGATTCCGGCTTGATCTGCATCACTTTCAGGATCATAGCAACATCCTTGCTCAGCTGCTGTACCTGAGAACACAAGTCATTTGGAGCACCAGGGGGCACAGCCTGCTCATTAGCTGCTGCCATGGTTGAAGAAGGGGAGAATTGCAACCCGTGCAGGAATTGTTCAACCATAATTTTGTTATCTGCCAAGTCATCGATGGGGTCTATGTGTTTCAGAGTCCGTAGTGCGGCTTGCAACCTTAACGCATAGTCTCTGATGCTATCTTGGGATCTCTCCCTGCAGTTATAAAATCCCATCCTCAACTCTGCTTCTGTGTGTTTCAAAAGCAGTCTTTAACTTTTCAAAGATGGTGGGCACAGATTCCCGATTCACATCTGACCAAGTTTCTACTTCCAGCTCTGCTGCACCCCTTAGCTGTCCCAGCACAACGCTTGCTGCTTACCGGTCATTGCATACATGTCCAACTCGGTGCATATTTTCTTTTTAAATCCGGGAAAGGCGTCCAGTTTGCCATCATATTGGGGCAGCCATGCCGCTCCGGGGACATACGGCAGGGTGATCGGCATTATCGGTACTACCGCTCCGGCTCCGGGTGCTGCCGCTTGATCTACCGGAGCAGACCCCGCTGCATTCCCGCTATCAGGCTCCTGCATGTTTCCGTTCCCCCTTGGTCTTTCTCCCCACTCTCTCGCGGGACTGGAGCACTTCTGGAACTTCCGGGTTAGGTTACTGCCCCCTTCCGCCCGCGCTTACAGGAGTTGTGGGCGGGGTTTCTTTTCGTGCCTTTTTCTCTGCTGTGGCGCAGTTACTTTTCACAGCAAAATGGCGGCGGTGTTTCAAGCAATAAAGCACAGTCCATAAAACCCAATCTTAAAGGCACACGTCACCTGGTTTGACCGGGTTCAGTTCAATCCTGTTTGTGACGCCAGGAAAAAGGGTTGTCATGCCCAGGGTTTTGGGGAACTCGGTTCCGGGCAGTGTATATTTTGGGAATGTCACCTTGGTGGCAGTTGCCCGGTTCCGTGCCCTGGGCCCTTTTTGTAAAGGGGATTAAAATAGTGTTCACAAGTGACACCACTTGCGGTGGTGCAGCTATGTGGATGGAACCACCGCTGCCAATGTCCACTACTGGGGCTGGTGTTAATGGCAGCCTGGATGGTGGGCCCTCCGCAAGCAGGGCCGGGCCCCAGAGGGTGGGTGATGCGACGGGTGTCGGAAGAAGGTAGCCTACACAAGGCTTTAGTGCAACTGGGTTTTTACACACTTTTGCTGGTGGTAACTGGTCACCCGAGGTCGGCTGGTTTAACTTTCAGGTCCCCTTTGTCCCAATGCCAGTTTAGTAATCTGGTACCTTCTTCCCCTGCACCTGTCTCCGGTTGGTGGGTTCCCGTGGCGTAGAGCAACTGGGGGTCCACATCCGGGGATTTTTCCATTGCTGTCCGCCTGACGGTAGTGTGAACCCCTTGGGGTTGGAGTCTCTGGTCCTGTCCCCGATTCTCTCTTTGCTAGTCAGTCTCGGATTTTTAGGGTCAGCAAGGTCCTTGATGATCCCTTTGCTGTGCAGGTGTTAACAGGCCTGCCTGGAGCTTCTGCCTGTCCTAGGGTCCTGTACCCCATTAGTGCATAGTTCTGGGAGTACTCCACCGTACTCCACCAGCAACTACCCTCGTGGGCACCAGGTTACTGTCAACTCCTTGTCAGTGCGTCTCCTCCTGTCCACTTTCACTCCTCGACTCTCTCTGACTCTCTGACCACAGTCTGCCCCTCCCACCTGGTCAACTAGTGGACTGGACTGGCTCCACCTCTAGGTGGCCATCCATTGGTCCGCCCTAGCCCTGTATCATTGTATGAGGATTGTTGGGGAAAACTGGGATTACCTGGAGTTTTTCTGTGTGACCGGCACTGGTCTCCCGGGGACCTAGGGAGTAGACCCTGCATCCTGGTGAGGATGCAGAACCTTGTAGCTCTCTGATGGCTTCAGGGGCGCTACATTTACATGTCACAAATGATTAAATATTGTGCCTTTGACATTGAAGTGTATAACAGCCACATATATAACAGAAGGTGTCAGGACTATTCTTACATTTACGTCTACTCGAGGAAGCCATGATTCAATCTAAAAACAAAATAAGAGGGTGTTTTTATCAAATATTATAATTATTTACATTTCAAAACAACTACAATTATGTAAAAGTGATGTTTCTAAAACATTAAAGAGGCTCTGTCAGCAGATACAGGCTCTGTCAGCAGATGTACAGTCATGGCCAAAAGTTTTGAGAATGACACCAAAATTATATTTTCACATGATCTGTTGCCCTCTGGTTTTTAATTGTGTTTGTCTGATGTTTACATCACTAGAGTTGAGCGCGGTTCGAGGTTCTCCAGTTCGCGGCTCGAGTGATTTTGGGGGCTGTTCTAGATCGAACTAGAACTCGAGCTTTTTGCTAAAGCTCGATAGTTCTAGATACGTTCGAGAACGGTTCTAGCAGCAAAAAGACAAGCTAATTACTAGCTGGCTTTCTGCTGTAATAGAGTAAGTCACTCTGTGACTCACACTATTATGACATTTCAGTGTATAGTGTGCGGGAACAGCGCATTCAGATCACTGCTGTTTGAATAATGGCGATCGCCATTTTTTTTTTTTCCTTGTCTTCCTTCCCTAAGCGCGCGCGTGTAGTGGGGCGGGCCAGCATGTCAGCCAATCCCAGACACACACACAGATAAGTGGACTTTTAGCCAGAGAAGCAACGGCTTGTGTGATAGGATGTCCATGTCACATGTCCCTGCATTATAAAAACGGACATTTTCCTCCAGCACGCCATTATCTGCCTTCTGCGTCTTGGTGTCAGTCACCGCTGGCGTAGCTCCTGTCTCCGATACTGCTGTGTACGCTCTATACACAGCGCTATACAGAATAGGGATAGACGTTTCTTTCAGTCCTTGTAAGGGCTAATACCGGCAGGGTCAGAGCCATAGGTGACAGTCAGGTTTGTGAAAACAGATTTTAACAGCTACGCAAGATGAAAGCGTCTGTGTAGCTAAGGTCAGGGATTTCCTCGCTGCATTTCCCCATTAGGAGGGATAGAAAGGGAGGCTTCCTTTCCTCTACCCAGACCCACAACCCTGCCACTGTACCCTCCTGCCCTTTGCACACTCAAACTCATTGTTACTAAGCCATTATACTAGCAAACACTGAGGAAACTTAGTGGCATCCTAAAAGTGGTTGTTGGACTTCATTATTGTCCCACTATTGCAAAGATATTTGCAGCACGTCTGCCTGCATTGCACACTCAAACTCATGACGCATCTATCAGGGATAAGCAGGTTACCATACAAAGCACCCAACCATATCTACCTAAAATAAAGACTCGAACCACGACTTTATTGCAGGAATGGCCACAGTTTTATTTACCGTATATATGTATACCAAAACTCGTGGCTCAACATGCCACTCAATTGTTACTTAAACCTTATACATATATACCCATATAACCATACACACCGATAGATCCGTCCGAGAGGCCAACCATCCTTCATAACCCCCCGGCCGTAACCTCCAAACCGGCCCAGAGGACCACCTCGGCCGTAACCACCCGGCCCAAAGGTGAGGGGTAACAACGTTCCATCGTTAATTACCCCTTCCCAGAACCTGCGGGACCTCCGCCCACAAGTTCCCATCCAATCCGAAGCCACTCCCCTTGAGCGACTTCGTACCAACCAACCAACTGTCGGTACTCCCAACCTCTCAGACGGACCTATCCCCCCGCTGTGACAAAACAACTTGGCAAATCAATCTTATATTCTCCAGTCTTTCCTTTTTTTTTTTTTTTTTTTTTTATTTTTTACACAATGTTTTTCTCTTTTTCCTTTTTTCTTTTTTTTTTTTTTTTTTTTTTGTTTGTTTTTTTTTTTTTTTTTTTTTTTTATACATAACATCAGGGCGGGCGGGTGGGACACAACTTTCCAGCGACGAAAGGGGAGGTAATCAGTCCACCCCCCTCTCTTATACCTCCCACAACCCCCCACCCCTTCCCTGCTCCCCTCCAATCCCCCTACATCTTCCTTCCACCAATCCAATAGCCCTAACTATCCCCTATCCCAGTTCAACCAATTAACCCCTTCCTAACCTTGCACCCTCACGATGGTCATGGGGTCCATTCACCCCTATGGGGCTCACTGCCCTTCTTGACGCATCTATCAGGGATAAGCAGGTTACCATACAAAGCACCCAACCATATCTACCTAAAATAAAGACTCGAACCACGACTTTATTGCAGGAATGGCCACAGTTTTATTTACCGTATATATGTATACCAAAACTCGTGGCTCAACATGCCACTCAATTGTTACTTAAACCTTATACATATATACCCATATAACCATACACACCGATAGATCCGTCCGAGAGGCCAACCATCCTTCATAACCCCCCGGCCGTAACCTCCAAACCGGCCCAGAGGACCACCTCGGCCGTAACCACCCGGCCCAAAGGTGAGGGGTAACAACGTTCCATCGTTAATTACCCCTTCCCAGAACCTGCGGGACCTCCGCCCACAAGTTCCCATCCAATCCGAAGCCACTCCCCTTGAGCGACTTCGTACCAACCAACCAACTGTCGGTACTCCCAACCTCTCAGACGGACCTATCCCCCCGCCACAGACCGGCCAAGTGACCCCTTACTTGGCCCGGGCCCCCCACACCCCCAGCGCTTGCTCCAGGCCATCCCTCAAACCCAACATCCATAAATCGAGACCCACCTCGGTCAGATGAACCCCATCTCTCCTCAGATACTGTTCCGTGTCCTCCTCCAATTCTCGATGCCGCACCACCAACCCACCATTTCTCGCCACAAACCTTCCAATTGCCCGGTTCAGCTTGCTCCGAGCCCTATTGATACGGTCCACCGACCTGCCAAAACGCCACTGCGTCCGAGCTATAATGTCCGACCAAACAATGACTATGCCCGGGAACGCCCTCCACAAATGTAACAGGTCCAGCTTTATGTCCCTTTTCAATTCCCTCGCCGACCTTACTCCCAGATCGTTCCCACCCACGTGCAAAATTAACACATCAGGGTCACGATCCATACGGCTAAAGTAAGCCACCTCTGGGCGCACTCTACCCCAGGTCATGCCCCGAATTCCGAGCCACTTAACTCGGGCTTCCGACACCGACACTCCGAGCTGCCGACCGTCACGACGCACATCCGCTCGCAACGCTCCCCAATACACGTAGGAGTGCCCGAGGATCCACACAAGGCATGGACCTACAAAATATAAAGAACCACAAATAAAAACAGCAACAGCCAAGTAAATTGTCACATAACCGCATCAACGCAAACCAGGAATCCCCCACTCCTGCAACATCACCTGACCAAGTGAGGCCTAATGTACAAGCGAAACCTGGAAGACTCCCACCTCCCAATCCGCCGGATACAATCCTCATTCAAACCCCACCTGGCGGCTTCCGTTGCCGCCCCAATCCGGAAGGAGTGAGACCCGTACTCACTGGGCTCCTCCCCCACCCGTGCTAAAGCCGTCTTCAGCACCGCAATGAATTGGTAACGCGACAAGGCCAATCCGTCCGCATGCCGCAGGAAAACGCCAGGGTAACCTCCGCGCACCTTTAAGAACTCCGAAACCTGTACCACCGGACACAGTTGGTGCCCCGGTAACGCAAACAACACCACTAAGCGCCCCCGTCCCCTCTGATCCGTCTTCGAAAAACGAAGCCGACATTCCACTCTATCCTCCCCCAGCATTACATCCTCCATCATCAAACCACCCATCGCTTGCTTGGACGGGCTAACCAACTCCCCAATGCGAAAAGCACCAAAAAACGCCAATACAAAAGCTACCGAAAACAACACTCGCTCAAAAGGAGACGAACACAATTCCCCCAAACATCCCACTAAACGCCCCAACAATGGCAATGACACCGGCCGCCTCATGTCACGCGACTGGGCCCCTTTCCGAAAACCCTTCATTGCCTGCCGCACCAGAAAATCCTTAGTCGCGTCCCGAACCCCTTGCATCTGAAATAAGAAGGCCAACGCCGCCAACTTGCCACCAATCACCGAAATGGACCGACCTGCCGAAAAATCCCCACTAATGAACACCAGGACCCCCAACACCCGGCCCTTGTAACCCGACTCCATAAAATCTCCCCTTTCCAACTCCGCCCATTCCTTCCACACCGCCTGATATCGGCACCAAGTAGCCTCAGCCACCGATCTCCTAATCCCCTCAAATGCTACACCGATGCCAGGTCCCACAGCCATTCCGGACAAGGTTCTCCATCCGCGTCCGCTCCCGGCACCAGCTTCCTGAACCTGCAAAACTGAAATCGTGATAGCGCGTCAGCCACCTCATTTCGAATCCCCGGCACGTGCTGGGCCACCACACAAATGTTCAACTCCAAACACCTCAACACCAAGTGCCTCAAATACCCCACAACCGGCGGGGATTTTGCCGACAGCGCATTAATGGAATGCACCACCGCCATGTTGTCACAATGCATGCAAACCCTTCTTCCTGAAAAAACGGGGCCCCATAACTCCACCGCTACAATGATGGGAAACAATTCCAGCAGAGCCAAATTCCTCACCAGACCTGCCTCCACCCAAAGCCGTGGCCACTTTCCAACACACCAGTGCGTCTGAAAAATTGCCCCAAAACCGGTCGCTCCAGCCGCATCCGTGTACAACTCCAACTGGCTATTGGACAAAGCCTCGCTCATCCAAAGGGTCCGACCGTTGTACCGGTCCAAGAACCTCTCCCAAACCAACAAATCCCCTTTCATCACTTTGGTCACTCTGACAAAGTGATTTGGAGCTTTCACCCCCGCGGTTGCACTTGCCAGCCTCCTATTAAAGATCCGCCCCATCGGCATAATGCGACAAGCGAAATTCAATTTTCCAAGCACTGACTGCAAATCCCGCAACCGCACCTTCTTGGCCTGATACAAAACCCGCACCGACGCCTTCAAATCCAGAAGCTTCCCCTCCGGCAATCGGCATTCCATTGCCAGTGTATCAATTTCAATCCCTAAGAAACATAGGGCCGTCGCCGGCCCTTCTGTTTTTTCCTTCGCCAACGGAATACCTAGGCTCCGCGCGATCCGCTCTAACGTGAACAACAACAAGGAGCAGACCGAAGAGCCCGCCGGACCCACGCAAAAGAAGTCATCCAGATAGTGAATCACAGAATGGACTCCTGCCACATCTTTGACTACCCATTCCACAAAAGTACTAAATGCCTCAAAATGAGCACACGAAATGGAACAGCCCATCGGCAGGCAGCGATCAACATAGTATTCACCATCCCACATGCACCCTAAGAGATGAAGGCTCTCTGGATGCACCGGGAGTAAACGAAAAGCTGCTTCCACATCCGCCTTTGCCATCAGGGCCCCCCGCCCGGCAACCCTTACCAGCTCCAAAGCCTTATCAAAAGATACATAAGAAACTGCCGACAACTCTGGCGATATCCCATCATTCACCGACAATCCCGCCGGATAAGATAAATGATGAATGAGCCGAAATTTGTTCGGCTCCTTCTTAGGCACCACCCCAAGGGGGGAAATCCTTAAATTGGAGAATGGCGGGTCCTGGAATGGACCCGCCATCCTCCCCAATTCCACCTCCTTTTGCAGCTTTTCCTTCACCACCGCCGGATGGTCTTTTGCGGACCTCAAATTCCCCGGGCGAAACACCGGCGCCTCAGATTCAAACGGAATCCGAAAACCTTCCGTAAAACCCCTTGCCAACAACTCCGCCGCCCTAACATCCGGATACCTATTTAAATAGGGAAGCATCGCCTCTACTCTCACTGGCGTCCTCCCTCTTTCCAGACCCCTCCCCCGCCTTTCCTTTTCCTTTTTTGAAGCACCTGGCCAATGGGTGGGACCCTCCACATCCGGAACACTCGTGTTTAAACCGACACGAGGCCCCAAACTTACACTGTCCCTCGTTATACTGCCAGCAAGCCCCCTTTTTCTGTCCAGCCGAGGACCCGCCGCTCGCACCCGGGCTCCCGGCACCCCCTCGAAAGGGCTGAGCCGGAGCCGTCATTAACCGCATCCACAAAGAAATATCCTTGTGGCCCCACTGGACTCCCGGCCGCAGAGCCTTCCGTTGCCGGAACTGCTCATCATATCTTAGCCACCCTAAACCGCCATACACTCTATACGCCTCCCCAATCGCGTCCATATAACCAAATAGGGCGGAACAATGCTCCGGCTCCTTTTCCCCGATCACGCTGGCTAAGATCGCAAAGGCCTGTAGCCAGTTAGTGAACGTCCTCGGGATCAATCTATACCTTCGTTTTTCCTCATCCTCTTTCTCCTTTTTTGTATCACTGGGTTTCACCTTATCCAAATTAAACTTCTCCAAGGGAAGCAAGGAAAAAATTTCCACATACTCCCCCTTCCAAATCTTTTCCCTCACCTCCTTCTTCAAGTGAACCCCTAACTGCCCTTCAAAACACACGTAAATTTCACTCCGTGCCCTATCATCCAACCGCACAACCTCATCCTCCTTTTCTTTTTCCTTTTCCGCCTCCTTGCTCGCACCCACGTCAGCCGTCCCACTGGCCGCCGTTCCCGCCCCCACCGCCGAGGCAGGGTCCCGCACCGACACCCCGCTCACCGCCGCCTCAGTCTGCACCACCTCCGTGGGGCCCACCCATGCCCCCACCGGAGCCCCCGGCCCGGTCCGACTAACCCGCTCCGCCGACAACCCCTGTAACGCCCCCAAAAGTTGCCCCCAAAACTCCGGGCCCGGGAAACCAGCCTGCCCGACCACACTCGCCCCTTGAGCCACACTGCCCGCGACGGAACCCCCGCCCCCACTACACACAGCATTAAACATGTCAGTCGTCTGCTCACCAGGCTGCCGTGGAACCGACGCCGGCACAGCCGTACCACGATCGTCCTGCCGCCGTTCTGCCCGACCTGCCGCTGCCGCCGCTCCATCGTCACTGCCGGAATCTGACGTGCTGCCGAAGTCGTCAGGGGGGACCAGCGAGGGGACAGCCTGCACCTGGCGGCCGTCAACCCCCACGGTCACCGCACCCTGCTCCTCCGGGCGCCTCCTGCTCGACCTTTTTCGTTTCTCACGCCGTGGCGCCCTGCCGCCGTCCTTCCTCGCTGTCTCCATGGGCGCCTGCTGCGCTGCTGTGGTTGCCGCCGTCCTCAGTGGGCTCCCTCCCTGCCGACTGCAGGAAGGCCGTGCTGCATCTGACCGTCGCTGGGAACCCCCCCCAGCCCGATCCTTGCTGGCGGGGACCGTGACTGTGGACCTCATCCGTGCCTCCGGGCCACCGTACCCCTCCTCCAAGCTCCTCACGTCGCCGCTCCCCACATCACCCATCCGCCGACCTGTCGCTCTCCCCTGCCGTCTGCAGGGAGTCTCCGTCCATGATACACCTCGACGAGCGCCACCCCCAGCCGGCACTTCACTGGGGGCTGCTGTGATCGCTGGTCCGGTCCTGGACTGTGCTGGCCGCGGACCGGAAGTGGGCCCCGCCGAGGCTCCGCCCACCCCCGACCCGCGGGATCTCCGTCGAGGATTCCTCCCGGCGGCCGGCAGCTCCCCCTGGTCAGATGGAGGGCTCCGCTGTCCCGGAGGGTCCCCGTAGGGGCTCCTAGATCTCTCTCTCCCCCTCCCACTGGGGGAGTAGCGCTCCGGCGGTCGCGCCCGCCGAGCACGTAGCTGCGGTCCGGGCGCAGGAGTAGCAGGCTGTACCGCTCCAGCTCCACATACCGCCACCAGCTGCTGCCGCAGAACTTCCACGCCGAGGACCTCGGAGGCCCCCCGCACCATCTCTAACAGGGCATGAAGGTCAGTCATAGCAGCAGGCAGCACGTCCTGGGGCCACAACTTTCCAGCGACGAAAGGGGAGGTAATCAGTCCACCCCCCTCTCTTATACCTCCCACAACCCCCCACCCCTTCCCTGCTCCCCTCCAATCCCCCTACATCTTCCTTCCACCAATCCAATAGCCCTAACTATCCCCTATCCCAGTTCAACCAATTAACCCCTTCCTAACCTTGCACCCTCACGATGGTCATGGGGTCCATTCACCCCTATGGGGCTCACTGCCCTTCTTTGTTACTAAGCCATTATACTAGCAAACACTGAGGAAACTTAGTGGCATCCTAAAAGTGGCTGTTGGACTTCTGTATTGTCCCACTAGTGCAAAGATATTTGCAGCATGTCTGCCTGCATTGCACACTCAAACTCATTGTTACTAAGCTATTATACTAGCAAACACTGAGGAAACTTAGTGGCATCCTAAAAGTGGCTGTTGGACTTCTGTATTGTCCCACTAGTGCAAAGATATTTGCAGCACGTCTGCCTGCATTGCACACTCAAACTCATTGTTACTAAGCCATTATACTAGCAAACACTGAGGAAACTTAGTGGCATCCTAAAAGTGGCTGTTGGACTTCATTATTGTCCCACTAGTGCAAAGATATTTGCAGCACGTCTGCCTGCATTGCACACTCAAACTCATTGTTACTAAGCCATTATACTAGCAAACACTGAGGAAACTTAAGCTGGTGTCACACTAAACGACAGCGACAACGACGTCGCTGTTACGTCACCATTTTCGGTGACGTAACAGCGACCTTGTAAGTCGCTGTTATGATCGCTGCTTAGCTGTCAAACACAGGAGAAGCAGCGATCATAAGGTCGCTGTGCTACATGTTCAGAGAGCAGGGAGCCGCGCTTAGCGCTGGCTCCTTGCTCTCCTGCAGCACACATCGGGTTAATTAACCCGATGTGTGCTGCAGCTACATGTCACAGTTCAGAGAGCAGGGAGCCGCGCTTAGCGCTGGCTCCTTGCTCTCCTGCAGCACACATCGGGTTAATTAACCCGATGTGTGCTGCAGCTACATGTCACAGTTCAGAGAGCAGGGAGCCGCGCTTAGCGCTGGCTCCTTGCTCTCCTGCAGCACACATCGGGTTAATTAACCCGATGTGTGCTGCAGCTACATGTCACAGTGCAGAGAGCAGGGAGCCGCGCGCACTGCTTAGCGCTGGCTCCTTGCTCTCCTTGCTACAGTATACATCGGGTTAATTACCCGATGCATACTGCAGCCACATGTCACAGTGCAGGAGCCGGCGCTGGCAGCAAGAGCGGAGGCTGGTAACCAGCGTAAACATCGGGTAACCAGGGAAAGGTCTTCCCTTGGTTACCCGATGTTTACGCTGGTTACAGCTTACCGCAGCTGCCAGTGCCGGCTCCTGATCGCTTCATTTCGTCGCTCTCTCGCTGTCACACACAGCGATGTGTGTGTCACAGCGGGAGAGTGACGACCAAAAAATGAAGCTGGACATTCAGCAACGACCGGCGACCTCACAGCAGGGGCCAGGTCGTTGCTGGATGTCACACACAGCGACAGCGACGGGACGTCGCTGCAACGTCACAGAAAATGGTGACGTAGCAGCGACGTCGTTGTCGTCGTCGTTATGTGTGACACCAGCTTTAGTGGCATCCTAAAAGTGGCTGTTGGACTTCATTATTGTCCCTCTAGTGCAAAGATATTTGCAGGACGTCTGCCTGCATTGCACACTCAAGCTCATTGTTACTAAGCCATTATACTAGCAAACACTGAGGAAACTTAGTGGCATCCTAAAAGTGGATGTTGGACTTCATTATTGTCCCACTAGTGCAAAGATATTTGCAGCACGTCTGCCTGCATTGCACACTCAAGCTCATTGTTACTAAGCCATTATACTAGCAAACACTGAGGAAACTTAGTGGCATCCTAAAAGTGGCTGTTGGACTTCATTATTGTCCCACTAGTGCAAAGATATTTGCAGCACATCTGCCTGCATTGCACACTCAAACTCATTGTTACTAAGCCATTATACTAGCAAACACTGAGGAAACTTAGTGGCATCCTAAAAGTGGCTGTTGGACTTCTGTATTGTCCCACTAGTGCAAAGATATTTGCAGCACGTCTGCCTGCATTGCACACTCAAACTCATTGTTACTAAGCCATTATAATAGCAAACACTGAGGAAACTTAGTGGCATCCTAAAAGTGGCTGTTGGACTTCTGTATTGTCCCTCTAGTGCAAAGATATTTGCAGCTCGTCTGCCTGCATTGCACACTCAAGCTCATTGTTACTAAGCCATTATACTAGCAAACACTGAGGAAACTTAGTGGCATCCTAAAAGTGGGTGTTGGACTTCATTATTGTCCCACTAGTGCAAAGATATTTGCAGCACGTCTGCCTGCATTGCACACTCAAACTCATTGTTACTAAGCCATTATACTAGCAAACACTGAGGAAACTTAGTGGCATCCTAAAAGTGGCTGTTCGACTTCATTATTGTCCCACTAGTGCAAAGATATTTGCAGCACGTCTGCCTGCATTGCACACTCAAGCTCATTGTTACTAAGCCATTATACTAGCAAACACTGAGGAAACTTAGTGGCATCCTAAAAGTGGCTGTTGGACTTCTGTATTATCCCACTAGTGCAAAGATATTTGCAGCACGTCTGCCTGCATTGCACACTCAAACTCATTGTTACTAAGCCATTATACTAGCAAACACTGAGGAAACTTAGTGGCATCCTAAAAGTGGCTGTTGGACTTCATTATTGTCCCACTAGTGCAAAGATATTTGCAGCACGTCTGCCTGCATTGCACACTCAAGCTCATTGTTACTAAGCCATTATACTAGCAAACACTGAGGAAACTTAGTGGCATCCTAAAAGTGGCTGTTGGACTTCATTATTGTCCCACTAGTGCAAAGATATTTGCAGCACATCTGCCTGCATTGCACACTCAAACTCATTGTTACTAAGCCATTATACTAGCAAACACTGAGGAAACTTAGTGGCATCCTAAAAGTGGCTGTTGGACTTCTGTATTGTCCCACTAGTGCAAAGATATTTGCATGACATTTCCAGGAGGGATTTTCCGGTCGTTGATTCCTATATTATTCCCAATTACCCTTACCCGGTATCAATAATACACGGACACTGCTTGCGACTTGGTAAAAAATGGCCACAGCAGCCCTTTATTGCCTATTGTTTACAGACTAACACAAGGGGGCGCCGTCCAACGGGCGTCCCCAACATTTAACAATAGGTAATACCATAATAATAATAATACAGTACGTAATACAATACGTAACCCTGGGTAGGCCCGGTCCAGAAACCACCTTCCACCACCAAAACATGATCCCTGGCCGCAACACACACCGGGCCGGAGATGAGGTATGAATCACCTACGGATCAATACCCCCCACCTTGCAGGACCCATGCCTGCAAGATCCTTGTAACTGGAGCCACTATATCCTACAAGTGACTCTCCAATCAAATAACATTATCCGTTAAACCGCCTCTGGACCAGACCTACCCCCGCCATAAGTCCGGTCCAGAAGCCATACTCCACCACCAGAACACAATCCCTGGCCGCAACACATCGACTCAGAGATACGAGGCATTAATCACCTACGGATCAATACCCCAACCTTGCAGGACCCCATGCCTGCAAGATCCCTGTAACCAAAGCCACCGTATTCCGCAAGTGACTCTTCAATCACACAAACCGTCAGAAAAACACGATCCCTGGCCGCAACACACCGACCCAGAGATACGAGGCATTAATCACCTACGGATCAATACCCCAACCTTGCAGGACCCCATGCCTGCAAGATCCCTGTAACCAAAGCCACTATATCCTACAAGTGACCCTTCAAATCACACAACCGTCAGAAACACGATCCCTGGCCGCAACACACCGACCCAGAGATGGGGGCATTAATCACCTACGGATTAAACCCCCCCAAGTAGCATCAAGTATCAACCGTGTCTCAAAACCTTACATTCCTTTTTACCTCCAACTCAATATTATCCCCGGCTGCAACCTCCAGCCCAGAGATATGAGGCATCAATCACCTACGGATTAATCCCCCATGTGCATAACAGTAACTGTGACCTCAAAAACCTTAAAGCCCGTTAGCGACTTTAATCCAACAACATCCCCGGCTGCAACTAGCCCAGAGATAAGAGGTATTAATCACCTACGGATCAAAACCCCTATGCCTTGCAGAACCACGTGCTTGCACTGCACTTGGATCCAGAACCATGACCCCAACCAGTGACTCCTCCTGCGAATACCATTTCACCAAAATGGATCACTGACCATAACAATGGTCCCATATTTAAATGAGGTAAAAGTCACCAAAGGAGTAATACCCTTACCCAAACCAAAAACTCCCGTACTTTCAATTACCTATCACCTGGGGCACTATAGCCACCTGTGACTCCCCGGCAACCATCAACTCCTTAATATATAATCCTTGGCAACAACCCTGACCCATATATAAGGCATTGATCACCAACGGAGCAATACCTCCTCCCTGCAGACAACCTTGTACCTGCAGGTCACCAGTAACCGGAGCCACTGTACCTTCCCCAGTGGCTCTCCATCCAAACACCAGTAACAATTAGAGCTCCTCTGGACCAGATCTACCCCCGCTGCTGTGACAAAGGACATAATCCCCATTATTTATGCTGACCATACACATATACATCATACACATCATATACATATACATATATTCCCACATTACCCACATCTTATTCACCCACTTACAAGAATCCCAAATGACAATATACATCACAATCCACATAAAAATCTCTTTTGTTTCGTTTTTTTTTTTTTTATTATTATTATTTTATACACGACACTTCCTCCAATCCTTTCTTTTCTCATTTTTTTTTTTTTTTTGTTGTAATGGCTCTAAAAATTGAATAACTATACATGCATATAAACACACCAATAATAACAATACACAATAGAAGGGAGGGTGGGTGGGAAGCTGTCATCCAGGAAGTGCAAGAGGAGGTAATTGACTCCCACCTCCTATTATATACACCATGAATCTCCCTCCTTTCCTACCACCACACTCCACCCCCTAACCAATCACCTTCTTTTCCTCATTGTTAAATGAACCAACACTGTTTAACCCCATCAACTCCCTACCCTCCGGGCTGTCATGTCGCCCCTACACCCTATGGGTTCCATGGCTTTCTTGACATTTCCAGGAGGGATTTTCCGGTCGTTGATTCCTATATTATTCCCAATTACCCTTACCCGGTATCAATAATACACGGACACTGCTTGCGACTTGGTAAAAAATGGCCACAGCAGCCCTTTATTGCCTATTGTTTACAGACTAACACAAGGGGGCGCCGTCCAACGGGCGTCCCCAACATTTAACAATAGGTAATACCATAATAATAATAATACAGTACGTAATACAATACGTAACCCTGGGTAGGCCCGGTCCAGAAACCACCTTCCACCACCAAAACATGATCCCTGGCCGCAACACACACCGGGCCGGAGATGAGGTATGAATCACCTACGGATCAATACCCCCCACCTTGCAGGACCCATGCCTGCAAGATCCTTGTAACCGGAGCCACTATATCCTACAAGTGACTCTCCAATCAAATAACATTATCCGTTAAACCGCCTCTGGACCAGACCTACCCCCGCCACAGAACAGGCCACGTGACACCTTGCGTGGCCTGGACCCCCACACACCCAACGCTTGCTCCCCCAACTTGCAAGCCAAACCAACCATTAAAACCTTTCCATCTATCACTTAAACTCTGAGCATCCCATATATGCACCATCCAGCGTACCCAGTCCACCTTACTGCACCGCACTCCCCTGATCCTTGGTGGCAGGAGCCACCGGGTCCCTCTGACGGCCACTCAGGCCCACCATGCCACAAGCTCCCAAACTATACCGGAATCCACACCATGCCCCGCTGGCCTTATTATAACCAATTAAATGCAGTACCGACTGTACCATCGTCCTCCCCAGTACCGACCAAAGAACCACTGTACAGTCACCCTGTACAGTCAGTCCTCCTCCTGCCTCCAGCTGAATTAAACCACCACTGGGGTTGAGATACAACAATAGGATGACACACACTGCTTATGCTACTGGGTCACTTCGCACCCCAAACCTAGTTCTCCCAGGAAACCGCTAAAGAGAAACCCCGCTGTAAAACGACTGCAATCCATAGCCTTGAAATTTCCCCTACAGCTGACCTTGCAGCTTCCCCAGAGCCAAATATCACTACTGGTCTCCCCTGACCGATTTATTCCGCTATCACACCCTCTGACAACAACAGAGGCTCGAGCTGTCTTCCCCAGAAAATCCCAAAATCGTCCCACATACTCAACTACCACACTAATGGACCTTCTTCATCCGAAATCAGGCCCACTTAATTTCAACGAGGCCCACACGGCCTAACGGAACCATGCTCCACTCCAAAATTAACACGGCCTCAAAAAACAAAACAACCGCAACCATAGCCCTGTACCCCTTACTGAGTCGAAGATATTGAAGCATTACCTTCGATCCCAAGGTCCCCAACAACACCTCCAACCATAATGCATAGTCCGCTTGCCTCTGCAAACTGGACCACGACAAGCTCCCTGTACTACAATGCCCACCGGAAAATTGCAGCCACACCACTGGCCCGATTGACTCCATATGCAACTATGGGCATCAGGAGACACAACTTTACCAAACACCATGTCCGGGCCTTTCGATCTCAAGGAAAACCTTGTGACACGCAACCCCCTTTGAGCTCTCATATTACACCCCAAGATAAATTAAAACCTTGGCCACACCATAGTATCCGCTCAAAGCCGACCACCGTGGGGTGTACCAACATTTTCCCGTAACGCACAACTGCACCTTCAAACCAAATACCCATGCAAAACACCCAATAATACCAGATGGCCCTAAGCTATCCGACTTACACTCTATGCACCACAAGTACCCAATCCTCTAGTCCAAACCAAAACTCGCATAGTCCCCACCCGTAATCACGGCTGTCCGAAGAACTCCATTATTCCGTCCGCAGCCCACCATTGCTGATTAACCGAGTTCACCCACAGCAGCCCAAAGCTGCCCAGCACCTACATTAACACCAATTCAGTCACGCTGGACTCAACATTCCTCCCAGCACCAACCTTCACAATGGGATAACATGCTGACTAGCCACAAATTAACCCCATGTTACCATTGATGCGGTTGCAAACCTACAAACCCATAACAGCAACCAACACTTCACCTTCTCCTACATTTCCGCTCTCCTTTATTCACTTATCCACAGCAACCCTCGCGCCATACCGGGGCCCCGCACCTACACATCACTCACAAAACCCCCCTGAAAACTCCTCGAACACACCGTACCGCGGGACCCCTCGCCCCTTTACCTTACCCACCATAATTCATCCAATAAGAACCACCATGCATCAGAAGATTAATAATGAAACACCCCAGCAAACCTTCAATAACTGCGCCGTCTCACCCGCTCACATGTGCCGCAATCATCAGCCCCCTTAACCAAGTCTCACAAGACCTAAACTGCGGTAAACGCCGAACCTCGCCATCCCCAACCTGCAACTGTAACCACCGGACCTGACGCCACCTGCACCCTCACGGCCCCGCTGCCATGAGACCACCCCGTCCGTAACTCTGCCCCTGGCCTCCAGAACAACCAACCGACCTATGCTCCAAACCCCCCCAGCTGCTACCCATATCTCCAGACACTACTCCACTATAGCGACTGTCCCCCCACCACTACAAAAAGTCTGAAACTTAAATTGATTACCGCGCCAGGCTGCCTCCAGAGGACGCCCTCAGATCAGCCGTCACCGTCCTTTTCGCCAGTCGTCCGTCGCTGATCCCGGGACAGTCCCTCAAGCTGCAGGCACCGAATGCCCGCCGGGTTCGCCCCCTGACGCCAGGAGCACCGTGTCCACATGCCCTGTTTGGGCCGATTGTCGCCTCCACAATGCTGGGCGCTCCCCTCCTGGGGGAAGCCGCTACTGATGAGAGCTACACCCTTGTCCCAATGCCTGCTCCAGGATAGACAGCAGGCCTCCTGTCTCCTCCTCGCCGCTGCCTACTGCGCCCAGTCCTCCGGTCCCGATAATCCAGCCACACAGGTGAGGTGACCCTGCAGGCGCATCCTGTCTCCTCCTCGCCGCCGCCTTCTGCGCCCAGTCCTCCGGTCCCAATAATCCAAGCCACACAGGTGAGGTGACCCTGTAGGCAGCCGTCCTCCGCCCCCCCCGCGGAGGGAGGGGGGGGGTGTTGTCCATCCACCGCCGCTGGGCGCGCTCCCTGCCGGGAGCGGCCGCATCTCTCAAAAAATCCAGCCTGAGGCCTCACACCGGAAGTAGGCCCCCGGGCTGGACACGCCCCCTTTTCGGCCGTCGCGGCCCTGCAGGAGATTCCTCCCGACAGCCAGAGCGGGCGCTGCAAGCTACCGCTGCCCACCCAGCTGCGGAGGGTCCCCACGGGAGTGGGGGCTCTCACGTTGTCCTCCTCACCCCCACCTTCCCCAAAAGACCCCGGTGAGTCCTGAAACTGCCAGCACTACAGCAAAGAGGGGGGGGGGGGGAGGGGAAAGTGCCGAGGAGACACCCAGGCAGCCTGGGTGTAGGACTGCACTACCTGGGCGCCCTGCACCGCCATGCTGACCAGATCCGAGGATTCCGCAGGACATCATGATGGAGGATCCCCAGCCCGTCCAAGCTGCAGATCTGCGATGTCCGGATCCATCATGCTGGATGTCATGATGGAGGTTCCCCAGCCCGTCCAAGCTGTCATCCAGGAAGTGCAAGAGGAGGTAATTGACTCCCACCTCCTATTATATACACCATGAATCTCCCTCCTTTCCTACCACCACACTCCACCCCCTAACCAATCACCTTCTTTTCCTCATTGTTAAATGAACCAACACTGTTTAACCCCATCAACTCCCTACCCTCCGGGCTGTCATGTCGCCCCTACACCCTATGGGTTCCATGGCTTTCTGCACGTCTGCCTGCATTGCACACTCAAACTCATTGTTACTAAGCCATTATAATAGCAAACACTGAGGAAACTTAGTGGCATCCTAAAAGTGGCTGTTGGACTTCATTATTGTCCCTCTAGTGCAAAGATATTTGCAGCTCGTCTGCCTGCATTGCACACTCAAGCTCATTGTTACTAAGCCATTATACTAGCAAACACTGAGTGAACTTAGTGGCATCCTAAAAGTGGCTGTTGGACTTCATTATTGTCCCACTAGTGCAAAGATATTTGCAGCACGTCTGCCTGCATTGCACACTCAAACTCATTGTTACTAAGCCATTATACTAGCAAACACTGAGGAAACTTAGTGGCATCCTAAAAGTGGCTGTTGGACTTCATTATTGTCCCACTAGTGCAAAGATATTTGCAGCACATCTGCCTGCATTGCACACTCAAACTCATTGTTACTAAGCCATTATACTAGCAAACACTGAGGAAACTTAGTGGCATCCTAAAAGTGGCTGTTGGACTTCTGTATTGTCCCACTAGTGCAAAGATATTTGTAGCACGTGTGCCTGCATTGCACACTCAAACTCATTGTTACTAAGCCATTATACTAGCAAACACTGAGGAAACTTAGTGGCATCCTAAAAGTGGCTGTTGGACTTCATTATTGTCCCTCTAGTGCAAAGATATTTGCAGCACGTCTGCCTGCATTGCACACTCAAGCTCATTGTTACTAAGCTATTATACTAGCAAACACTGAGGAAACTTAGTGGCATCCTAAAAGTGGCTGTTGGACTTCTGTATTGTCCCACTAGTGCAAAGATATTTGCAGCACGTCTGCCTGCATTGCACACTCAAACTCATTGTTACTAAGCCATTATACTAGCAAACACTGAGGAAACTTAGTGGCATCCTAAAAGTGGCTGTTGGACTTCATTATTGTCCCACTAGTGCAAAGATATTTGCAGCACGTCTGCCTGCATTGCACACTCAAGCTCATTGTTACTAAGCCATTATACTAGCAAACACTGAGGAAACTTAGTGGCATCCTAAAAGTGGCTGTTGGACTTCTGTATTGTCCCACTAGTGCAAAGATATTTGCAGCACGTCTGCCTGCATTGCACACTCAAGCTCATTGTTACTAAGCCATTATACTAGCAAACACTGAGGAAACTTAGTAGCATCCTAAAAGTGGCTGTTGGACTTCATTATTGTCCCACTAGTGCAAAGATATTTGCAGCACGTCTGCCTGCATTGCACACTCAAGCTCATTGTTACTAAGCCATTATACTAGCAAACACTGAGGAAACTTAGTGGCATCCTAAAAGTGGCTGTTGGACTTCATTATTGTCCCACTAGTGCAAAGATATTTGCAGCACGTCTGCCTGCATTGCACACTCAAGCTCATTGTTACTAAGCCGTTATACTAGCAAACACTGTGGAAACTTAGTGGCATCCTAAAAGTGGCTGTTGGACTTCATTATTGTCCCACTAGTGCAAAGATATTTGCAGCACATCTACCTGCATTGCACACTCAAACTCATTGTTACTAAGCCATTATACTAGCAAACACTGAGGAAACTTAGTGGCATCCTAAAAGTGGCTGTTGGACTTCATTATTGTCCCACTAGTGCAAAGATATTTGCAGCACGTCTGCCTGCATTGCACACTCAAGCTCATTGTTACTAAGCCATTATACTAGCAAACACTGAGGAAACTTAGTGGCATCCTAAAAGTGGCTGTTGGACTTCATTATTGTCCCACTAGTGCAAAGATATTTGCAGCACGTCTGCCTGCATTGCACACTCAAGCTCATTGTTACTAAGCCGTTATACTAGCAAACACTGTGGAAACTTAGTGGCATCCTAAAAGTGGCTGTTGGACTTCATTATTGTCCCACTAGTGCAAAGATATTTGCAGCACATCTGCCTGCATTGCACACTCAAACTCATTGTTACTAAGCCATTATACTAGCAAACACTGAGGAAACTTAGTGGCATCCTAAAAGTGGCTGTTGGACTTCTGTATTGTCCCACGAGTGCAAAGATATTTGCAGCACATCTGCCTGCATTGCACACTCAAACTCATTGTTACTAAGCCATTATACTAGCAAACACTGAGGAAACTTAGTGGCATCCTAAAAGTGGCTGTTGGACTTCATTATTGTCCCTCTAGTGCAAAGATATTTGCAGCTCGTCTGCCTGCATTGCACACTCAAACTCATTGTTACTAAGCTATTATACTAGCAAACACTGAGGAAACTTAGTGGCATCCTAAAAGTGGCTGTTGGACTTCTGTATTGTCCTACTAGTGCAAAGATATTTGCAGCACGTCTGCCTGCATTGCACACTCAAACTCATTGTTACTAAGCCATTATACTAGCAAACACTGAGGAAACTTAGTGGCATCCTAAAAGTGGCTGTTGGACTTCATTATTGTCCCACTAGTGCAAAGATATTTGCAGCACGTCTGCCTGCATTGCACACTCAAGCTCATTGTTACTAAGCCATTATACTAGCAAACACTGAGGAAACTTAGTGGCATCCAAAAAGTGGCTGTTGGACTTCTGTATTGTCCCACTAGTGCAAAGATATTTGCAGCACGTCTGCCTGCATTGCACACTCAAACTCATTGTTACTAAGCCATTATACTAGCAAACACTGAAGAAACTTAGTGGCATCCTAAAAGTGGCTGTTGGACTTCATTATTGTCCCACTAGTGCAAAGATATTTGCAGCAAGTCTGCCTGAATTGCACACTCAAGCTCATTGTTACTAAGCCATTATACTAGCAAACACTGAGGAAACTTAGTGGCATCCTAAAAGTGGATGTTGGACTTCATTATTGTCCCACTAGTGCAAAGATATTTGCAGCACGTCTGCCTGAGAGCACACTCAAACTAATTGTTACTAAGCCATTATACTAGCAAACACTGAGGAAACTTAGTGGCATCCTAAAAGTGGCTGTTGGACTTCATTATTGTCCCACTAGTGCAAAGATATTTGCAGCACGTCTGCCTGCATTGCACAGTCAAGCTCATTGTTACTAAGCCATTATACTAGCAAACACTGAGGAAGCTTAGTGGAATCCTAAAAGTGGTTGTTGGACTTAATTATTGTCCCTCTAGTGCAAAGATATTTGCAGCGCGTCTGAATGCATTGCACACTCAAGCTCATTGTTACTAAGCCATTATACTAGCAAACACTGAGGAAACTTAGTGGCATCCTAAAAGTGGCTGTTGGACTTCTGTATTGTCCCACTAGTGCAAAGATATTTGCAGCATGTCATGTAGAACTATTGAAGGGTCTCCATCCCCCTCCTGTCCACCATCAGCCAGAGATCGTCATGACGATTATCTGATTGGCCTGGAAGCTTAAGGTATTTATGACTTTGGGTGATGGTAGAACCAAAGCCAAAAGCTGCAGAGAAAGACAATTCTTTGTAATATTGGCGGGAAAACTCCCAAAGCAGGTTTTGAAGTGCAACTTTAATGCTAGAAAGATGAAAAACACATTGCCAGAATCCCTGCGTCGTGCGGAACCCAGCGCACCGTCTCACCTGACGAGGAGATCGACGGAATCACGACAAATTAGTATTGGCCAGTAAAATTGTGCTAGAGGCGTTGTGTTTGGTATCAATGTAACTGTAAAATCGAGATATTAAATATGACGCTAATATCTTCCACCTGTGTGACCCAGGAGCAAAGATATGAAAAACCCTAGAATTATGGAACTTTGTGACCATCTCAAGCCCAGCCCACAAGTGACTGTAAAATGATGTCACAGGCAAGGGGGGCTAGCAAGAGCATAAGAGACAGTTCCTGTCTTGGGGGCCCAGTCAGCACGAGGAGGGCATCATGAAGGGTGATGCTGGCCGATTCTAACATCTCTTGGAGCCCCTCCCTCCATAAGCAGACGTCACTTCTATGGCAGAAGCTTAGTAAGTTTCACGTTTATACCTTTTATTTTAATGTAACTGTTATGCCGTAATGTGTATTGTTCCCTTTTGTAACTTCTTGTATATTCTTTAAACACTGCCTATTTTCGGATTAAATATATAAAAATTTAAGAGTTTCTTTCCTTATGCTTTATATACGAATCCAAAACCCCGAAGGGCCTTATGCTATCTGAAACGGGTCCCCAGCTACCTGTAGAAAGTCTGGGTGGTGGCAGCGTAATTGTTATTGCATAGAATTATTGGAGTGCTATCATTAAGGGTACCGAGGTATATAAATATTCCATTAGCAGGAATCAGAGATATACATTTACCCTTGCTGTGAGACCTCCAATATTTGGCATTATCAGCTCAGCAGCCTCATCTTATGCATTGTCCTGCAGTACCAAAAGTGGCCTGCAGACAAGGGGGGCGCTAGAGAGTAGTCGTGTGTAACGAATCAGTGAACAGCTGCGGATTTCTGAGGGACTTCCCCGGCTGTTCGTGACAAATTTCATGTTGACATGGAAGACCTTTTGCCTCTTCCTGGCATGGTCGATGGTGACCACATAGTTTACGTCATTGAGGCGCTGATGCACCAGGTATGGACCCTCCCAGGCCGCCTGAAGCTTGTTCTGGGTCATTGGGACCAGGACCCACACCTTCTGACCCACTTCATACACCCGCTCTCGAGCGTGTTGGTCGTACCATCGCTTCTGGCTGGCCTGGGCTTGCGCCATATTCTCATGCACCATCTGCGTCATTGACTGCATTTTGTCACGGAGCCGAATGACATACTCCACAACGGACACTTCTGGGGCATTCAGTTCCTCTTCCCAGGATTCCCTTACCAGACCAAGAGGCCCCCGGACTCGTCTGCCATACAGGAGCTCGAAGGGGGAAAACCCCGTTGAGGCCTGTGGTACCTCTCTGTAGGCAAACAGCAGGTGTGAGAGATACCGCTCCCAGTCGCGTCCATGTGACTCAACCAGCATCTTAAGCATCTGCTTAAGTGTACCATTAAATCGCTCACACAAACCATTGGTCTGTGGGTGATAAGCGCTTGATATCAGATGCCGCACCTGCATTTTCTTACAGAGAGCCTCCATTAGACGAGACATGAACTGAGTCCCCTGGTCGGTAAGCATCTCCCTGGGAAATCCTACTCGGGAGAATATGGTCAAGAGGGCATCTGCCACCTTATCGGCTCTAACTGAGGACAGAGCCACTGCCTCCGGATACCGGGTAGCATAGTCTACCACAGTAAGGACGAACCGTTTTCCAGAGCTGCTGGGGACGGCCAGAGGCCCGACAATGTCCACAGCGACCCTCTGGAAAGGCTCCTCTATCACCGGCAAAGAGATCAGGGGAGCTTTGGGAGCAGGCCCTGACTTTCCCACTCTTTGACATGTGATACAGGAGCGGCAGTAGTTGGCAACATCTGTCCCCATTTTGGGCCAATAGAAGTGGTGAGACAGCCGGGCCTTGGTTTTGCTAACCCCCAAGTGTCCGGCGAGTGGGATCTCATGGGCAATCCGCAGCAACTCACTCCTAAAGCGGTGAGGCACCACCAGCTGTTTTTCCTTCAGCCACTCTTGTTGGGGGTTACAGGGAATTGTCTCCCGGTACAACTTTCCCTGGTCCCAGAATACCCTCTCCTTATCGGTCTCGGAAGAGGGCTTCTCTGCGAGGTCCCTTAACGTCTCTAGACTGGCATCAGTTCGTAGAGCCACCTGAAACTCTTGGCTAGAAGCAGCCAAAAGTGACGTTAAGGTTCCAACCTCACCGGGACCCTCTGGGACCTGCTCTGGGTCCATCACCAGTTCCGTTATCCCTCTGGGTGAAGAGGTGTCAGAAGGCAGGGTTTCATTTGCGTTCTGGGCACTCTGACTGCGGGTGACAGCACCGATGAAGGCTGTCTCCCCGGGGAATAACCACTCTTCCCCATCAGCCTGACAGGTACTACTGGCTGTGTCACTGTCCGCTGTGACACTGCTCAGCTGCATTTGGCCACTGTCCTCGTGGTTCTCATGTCTGCCTCCATCTCTGTCGGTACAGACTCTTGCTACCTTGGGGTCGTCCTCAGCCACGTCACCCTGCCGCGTGGCATGGCTGAGTTCCCCTGTACAAATCTCCACATTATTACCATGCACAACATTTGTAATTACGTTCTGGGTATCCGCATTCGGGTCGCATGACTTATCAACAACATTTGCATCACATGATTTAACAACATTTGCATCACATGACTGATCAACAACATTTGTATCACATGACTTTTTGGATTCGGGAGGATCATCAGGGAGAAATTGTGCAACTAATCGCCCCAGATCAGTCCCCAATAAAACATTGGTTGGTAGATGTTCATCCACCCCCACTTCCCTCAACCCTCTCCCAGCACCCCAGTCGAGGGGAATCAGGGCCATTGGGAAGGAGTGGTGGACACCCCCCACCAAGGCGACAGTCAGGAGTTTTCCCGGGATAAAGTTTTCAGGGGGTACCAGTTCAGGGCGGACCAGTGTTCTGTCGGCCCCAGTGTCCTTGAGCCCCACAGTGGGGGTTCCGCCTACGGTGACGGGGTGTAGGTTTTCGCAGGCCCTACCACCCGCCTTCCTTGCCAAAAGGACAGTTCCAGTGGGCCCTTGGGCCTTGGATGTGGGGTTCCTCTTCTGCCTCTCTGGGCAACCAGAGCTGAGGTGTCCAGGCAGGTTGCAGGAAAAACACCTGCGAGTGTCAGAGGTGGGCCGGGCACTGGTGGATGAAACAGGACCTACGGGAGGTCGGCTGGTAGGGGCAGGGGTGGTTGTAGTTGTCATCTTACCCCCTTTCCAGCTAGTGGTGGACGGCTTCCGCACCTCCGATGCACGGTTGGCCACATAGGCGTCGGCAATCTGGGCTGCTTTTGAGGCCTCCTTGGGCTCTCGGTCCATAACAAACTGTCGAACCTCCACAGGACAGACATGTAGGAGTTGGTCCTTCACCATGAGGTCCTTTAACTCCTCAAAGGTTGTAACGGACAGTCCTTGGATCCACTGGTCAAAGGTGCGCTGGAGCCCACCCTCCAAATCGCTGTAGCTGTCATGAGGTCCGAGCTGGAGGGTCCGGAATTTTTTTTCGGTACACCTCCGGAGTCAGCTGATACTTCCGTACTAGGGCCTGCTTTATGGCCCCATAGTCTCCACTCTGCTCTTGAGGGAGACTGGCAAACGCGTCCAGGGCCTTGCCTCGCAGCCCTGGGGTTAAGTATTGTGCCCATTGTGTTGAGGGCAACTGGTACTGCAAGCAAGTCTTTTCAAATCCCGTCAGAAAGCTGTCCAAATTCCCGTCCTTTTCCATCACAGGAAAGTGCTCCGGTCGGGGCTTAAAGCTGCTGGCATTATTGGACTCACCGTTTAGTGAGGAAGATGTCTGCTGCCGGGCTTTGAGGACATTCAATTCATGGTCTCTCTGGGCTTGGCGCTCTCGCTCGGCTCGCTCAGCCTCTCGCTCGGCTCTCTCAGCCTGAGCCTGGCGCTCGGCTCTCTCAGCCTGGGCCTGGCGCTCGGCTCTCTCAGCCTCTCGATATTGCTGAATGAGGTCCAGCCGTCCCTGCCGGTCCTCGGCAGTGAACTGTTGTAGGGCCATTTGCAGGTAGGAGTCCATGTTGCCCTGGTCACTGCTCTGGCTCGCAGTTGATGGTGGGGATTCTGCAGCAGTCCCATCCTGGGCTTGGCTTGCCTCCCCTTCTTCAGCACTGGGGGAATGAACGTGCTCTGCGTCCCATTGTAAAAGTTCTTTAATGAGGTCCTGCCTCGTTTTGCCATGGCCATCAATCAACTTGGATCTGCAGAGTGCAGAAAGAACTTCCTTCTTCTGCTGATTGTACCAGGCTTCTGACACAGCCTCCATAATTGCCAAATAAAAGATAGGATAGAAAACAAGAGAGAAGGGGAGGGGGTAACTGCTACACGTACAGTATTGTTCCAGGTATATTTAAACACTGAGTTCGATCCTCAAAACTTTTGCAAGTTTTTAGTGAAAGGGATGATTGCTCAAACCAGATCACTAATGCTTTATATATCCCACCGCTTGCCACCAATTTGTCACGAACAGCCGGGGAAGTCCCTCAGAAATCCGCAGCTGTTCACTGATTCGTTACACACGACTACTCTCTAGCGCCCCCCTTGTCTGCAGGCCACTTTTGGTACTGCAGGACAATGCATAAGATGAGGCTGCTGAGCTGATAATGCCAAATATTGGAGGTCTCACAGCAAGGGTAAATGTATATCTCTGATTCCTGCTAATGGAATATTTATATACCTCGGTACCCTTAATGATAGCACTCCAATAATTCTATGCAATAACAATTACGCTGCCACCACCCAGACTTTCTACAGGTAGCTGGGGACCCGTTTCAGATAGCATAAGGCCCTTCGGGGTTTTGGATTCGTATATAAAGCATAAGGAAAGAAACTCTTAAATTTTTATATATTTAATCCGAAAATAGGCAGTGTTTAAAGAATATACAAGAAGTTACAAAAGGGAACAATACACATTACGGCATAACAGTTACATTAAAATAAAAGGTATAAACGTGAAACTTACTAAGCTTCTGCCATAGAAGTGACGTCTGCTTATGGAGGGAGGGGCTCCAAGAGATGTTAGAATCGGCCAGCATCACCCTTCATGATGCCCTCCTCGTGCTGACTGGGCCCCCAAGACAGGAACTGTCTCTTATGCTCTTGCTAGCCCCCCTTGCCTGTGACATCATTTTACAGTCACTTGTGGGCTGGGCTTGAGATGGTCACAAAGTTCCATAATTCTAGGGTTTTTCATATCTTTGCTCCTGGGTCACACAGGTGGAAGATATTAGCGTCATATTTAATATCTCGATTTTACAGTTACATTGATACCAAACACAACGCCTCTAGCACAATTTTACTGGCCAATACTAATTTGTCGTGATTCCGTCGATCTCCTCGTCAGGTGAGACGGTGCGCTGGGTTCCGCACGACGCAGGGATTCTGGCAATGTGTTTTTCATCTTTCTAGCATTAAAGTTGCACTTCAAAACCTGCTTTGGGAGTTTTCCCGCCAATATTACAAAGAATTGTCTTTCTCTGCAGCTTTTGGCTTTGGTTCTACCATCACCCAAAGTCATAAATACCTTAAGCTTCCAGGCCAATCAGATAATCGTCATGACGATCTCTGGCTGATGGTGGACAGGAGGGGGATGGAGACCCTTCAATAGTTCTACATGACACAGCACGTCTGCCTGCATTGCACACTCAAACTCATTGTTACTAAGCCATTATACTAGCAAACACTGAGGAAACTTAGTGGCATCCTAAAAGTGGCTGTTGGACTTCATTATTGTCCCACTAGTGCAAAGATATTTGCAGCATGTCTGCCTGCATTGCACACTCAAGCTCATTGTTACTAAGCCGTTATACTAGCAAACACTGTGGAAACTTAGTGGCATCCTAAAAGTGGCTGTTGGACTTCATTATTGTCCCACTAGTGCAAAGATATTTGCAGCACATCTGCCTGCATTGCACACACAAACTCATTGTTACTAAGCCATTATACTAGCAAACACTGAGGAAACTTAGTGGCATCCTAAAAGTGGCTGTTGGACTTCTGTATTGTCCCACGAGTGCAAAGATATTTGCAGCACATCTGCCTGCATTGCACACTCAAACTCATTGTTACTAAGCCATTATACTAGCAAACACTGAGGAAACTTAGTGGCATCCTAAAAGTGGTTGTTGGACTTCATTATTGTCCCTCTAGTGCAAAGATATTTGCAGCTCGTCTGCCTGCATTGCACACTCAAACTCATTGTTACTAAGCTATTATACTAGCAAACACTGAGGAAACTTAGTGGCATCCTAAAAGTGGCTGTTGGACTTCTGTATTGTCCTACTAGTGCAAAGATATTTGCAGCACGTCTGCCTGCATTGCACACTCAAACTCATTGTTACTAAGCCATTATACTAGCAAACACTGAGGAAACTTAGTGGCATCCTAAAAGTGGCTGTTGGACTTCATTATTGTCCCACTAGTGCAAAGATATTTGCAGCACGTCTGCCTGCATTGCACACTCAAACTCATTGTTACTAAGCCATTATACTAGCAAACACTGAGGAAACTTAGTGGCATCCTAAAAGTGGCTGTTGGACTTCATTATTGTCCCACTAGTGCAAAGATATTTGCAGCACGTCTGCCTGCATTGCACACTCAAGCTCATTGTTACTAAGCCATTATACTAGCAAACACTGAGGAAACTTAGTGGCATCCTAAAAGTGGCTGTTGGACTTCATTATTGTCCCACTAGTGCAAAGATATTTCCAGCACATCTGCCTGCATTGCACACTCAAGCTCATTGTTACTAAGCCATTATACTAGCAAACACTGAGGAAACTTAGTGGCATCCTAAAAGTGGCTGTTGGACTTCATTATTGTCCCACTAGTGCAAAGATATTTGCAGCACGTCTGCCTGCATTGCACACTCAAACTCATTGTTACTAAGCCATTATACTAGCAAACACTGAAGAAACTTAGCGGCATCCTAAAAGTGGCTGTTGGACTTCATTATTGTCCCTCTAGTGCAAAGATATTTGCAGCACGTCTGCCTGCATTGCACACTCAAGCTCATTGTTACTAAGCCATTATACTAGCAAACACTGAGGAAACTTAGTGGCATCCTAAAAGTGGCTGTTGGACTTCATTATTGTCCCACTAGTGCAAAGATATTTGCAGCACGTCTGCCAGCATTGCACACTCAAACTCATTGTTACTAAGCCATTATAATAGCAAACACTGAGGAAACTTAGTGGCATCCTAAAAGTGGCTGTTGGACTTCTGTATTGTCCCACGAGTGCAAAGATATTTGCAGCACATCTGCCTGCATTGCACACTCAAACTCATTGTTACTAAGCCATTATACTAGCAAACACTGAGGAAACTTAGTGGCATCCTAAAAGTGGCTGTTGGACTTCATTATTGTCCCTCTAGTGCAAAGATATTTGCAGCTCGTCTGCCTGCATTGCACACTCAAACTCATTGTTACTAAGCTATTATACTAGCAAACACTGAGGAAACTTAGTGGCATCCTAAAAGTGGCTGTTGGACTTCTGTATTGTCCTACTAGTGCAAAGATATTTGCAGCACGTCTGCCTGCATTGCACACTCAAACTCATTGTTACTAAGCCATTATACTAGCAAACACTGAGGAAACTTAGTGGCATCCTAAAAGTGGCTGTTGGACTTCATTATTGTCCCACTAGTGCAAAGATATTTGCAGCTCGTCTGCCTGCATTGCACACTCAAACTCATTGTTACTAAGCCATTATACTAGCAAACACTGAGGAAACTTAGTGGCATCCTAAAAGTGGCTGTTGGACTTCATTATTGTCCCACTAGTGCAAAGATATTTGCAGCACGTCTGCCTGCATTGCACACTCAAGCTCATTGTTACTAAGCCATTATACTAGCAAACACTGAGGAAACTTAGTGGCATCCTAAAAGTGGCTGTTGGACTTCTGTATTGTCCCACTAGTGCAAAGATATTTCCAGCACATCTGCCTGCATTGCACACTCAAGCTCATTGTTACTAAGCCATTATACTAGCAAACACTGAGGAAACTTAGTGGCATCCTAAAAGTGGCTGTTGGACTTCTGTATTGTCCCACTAGTGCAAAGATATTTGCAGCACGTCTGCCTGCATTGCACACTCAAACTCATTGTTACAAAGCCATTATACTAGCAAACACTGAAGAAACTTAGTGGCATCCTAAAAGTGGCTGTTGGACTTCATTATTGTCCCTCTAGTGCAAAGATATTTGCAGCACGTCTGCCTGCATTGCACACTCAAGCTCATTGTTACTAAGCCATTATACTAGCAAACACTGAGGAAACTCAGTGGCATCCTAAAAGTGGCTGTTGGACTTCATTATTGTCCCACTAGTGCAAAGATATTTGCAGCAAGTCTGCCTGAATTGCACACTCAAGCTCATTGTTACTAAGCCATTATACTAGCAAACACTGAGGAAACTTAGTGGCATCCTAAAAGTGGATGTTGGACTTCATTATTGTCCCACTAGTGCAAAGATATTTCCAGCACGTCTGCCTGAGAGCACACTCAAACTAATTGTTACTAAGCCATTATACTAGCAAACACTGAGGAAACTTAGTGGCATCCTAAAAGTGGCTGTTGGACTTCATTATTGTCCCACTAGTGCAAAGATATTTGCAGCACGTCTGCCTGCATTGCACAGTCAAGCTCATTTTTACTAAGCCATTATACTAGCAAACACTGAGGAAACTTAGTGGCATCCTAAAAGTTGCTGTTGGACTTCATTATTGTCCCACTAGTGCAAAGATATTTGCAGCTCGTCTGCCTGCATTGCACACTCAAACTCATTGTTACTAAGCCATTATACTAGCAAACACTGAGGAAACTTAGTGGCATCCTAAAAGTGGCTGTTGGACTTCATTATTGTCCCACTAGTGCAAAGATATTTGCAGCACGTCTGCCTGCATTGCACACTCAAGCTCATTGTTACTAAGCCATTATACTAGCAAACACTGAGGAAACTTAGTGGCATCCTAAAAGTGGCTGTTGGACTTCTGTATTGTCCTACTAGTGCAAAGATATTTGCAGCACGTCTGCCTGCATTGCACACTCAAACTCATTGTTACTAAGCCATTATACTAGCAAACACTGAGGAAACTTAGTGGCATCCTAAAAGTGGCTGTTGGACTTCATTATTGTCCCACTAGTGCAAAGATATTTGCAGCTCGTCTGCCTGCATTGCACACTCAAACTCATTGTTACTAAGCCATTATACTAGCAAACACTGAGGAAACTTAGTGGCATCCTAAAAGTGGCTGTTGGACTTCATTATTGTCCCACTAGTGCAAAGATATTTGCAGCACGTCTGCCTGCATTGCACACTCAAGCTCATTGTTACTAAGCCATTATACTAGCAAACACTGAGGAAACTTAGTGGCATCCTAAAAGTGGCTGTTGGACTTCTGTATTGTCCCACTAGTGCAAAGATATTTCCAGCACATCTGCCTGCATTGCACACTCAAGCTCATTGTTACTAAGCCATTATACTAGCAAACACTGAGGAAACTTAGTGGCATCCTAAAAGTGGCTGTTGGACTTCTGTATTGTCCCACTAGTGCAAAGATATTTGCAGCACGTCTGCCTGCATTGCACACTCAAACTCATTGTTACAAAGCCATTATACTAGCAAACACTGAAGAAACTTAGTGGCATCCTAAAAGTGGCTGTTGGACTTCATTATTGTCCCTCTAGTGCAAAGATATTTGCAGCACGTCTGCCTGCATTGCACACTCAAGCTCATTGTTACTAAGCCATTATACTAGCAAACACTGAGGAAACTCAGTGGCATCCTAAAAGTGGCTGTTGGACTTCATTATTGTCCCACTAGTGCAAAGATATTTGCAGCAAGTCTGCCTGAATTGCACACTCAAGCTCATTGTTACTAAGCCATTATACTAGCAAACACTGAGGAAACTTAGTGGCATCCTAAAAGTGGATGTTGGACTTCATTATTGTCCCACTAGTGCAAAGATATTTCCAGCACGTCTGCCTGAGAGCACACTCAAACTAATTGTTACTAAGCCATTATACTAGCAAACACTGAGGAAACTTAGTGGCATCCTAAAAGTGGCTGTTGGACTTCATTATTGTCCCACTAGTGCAAAGATATTTGCAGCACGTCTGCCTGCATTGCACAGTCAAGCTCATTTTTACTAAGCCATTATACTAGCAAACACTGAGGAAACTTAGTGGCATCCTAAAAGTTGCTGTTGGACTTCATTATTGTCCCACTAGTGCAAAGATATTTGCAGCTCGTCTGCCTGCATTGCACACTCAAACTCATTGTTACTAAGCCATTATACTAGCAAACACTGAGGAAACTTAGTGGCATCCTAAAAGTGGCTGTTGGACTTCATTATTGTCCCACTAGTGCAAAGATATTTGCAGCACGTCTGCCTGCATTGCACACTCAAGCTCATTGTTACTAAGCCATTATACTAGCAAACACTGAGGAAACTTAGTGGCATCCTAAAAGTGGCTGTTGGACTTCATTATTGTCCCACTAGTGCAAAGATATTTCCAGCACATCTGCCTGCATTGCACACTCAAGCTCATTGTTACTAAGCCATTATACTAGCAAACACTGAGGAAACTTAGTGGCATCCTAAAAGTGGCTGTTGGACTTCTGTATTGTCCCACTAGTGCAAAGATATTTGCAGCACGTCTGCCTGCATTGCACACTCAAACTCATTGTTACAAAGCCATTATACTAGCAAACACTGAAGAAACTTAGTGGCATCCTAAAAGTGGCTGTTGGACTTCATTATTGTCCCTCTAGTGCAAAGATATTTGCAGCACGTCTGCCTGCATTGCACACTCAAGCTCATTGTTACTAAGCCATTATACTAGCAAACACTGAGGAAACTCAGTGGCATCCTAAAAGTGGCTGTTGGACTTCATTATTGTCCCACTAGTGCAAAGATATTTGCAGCAAGTCTGCCTGAATTGCACACTCAAGCTCATTGTTACTAAGCCATTATACTAGCAAACACTGAGGAAACTTAGTGGCATCCTAAAAGTGGATGTTGGACTTCATTATTGTCCCACTAGTGCAAAGATATTTCCAGCACGTCTGCCTGAGAGCACACTCAAACTAATTGTTACTAAGCCATTATACTAGCAAACACTGAGGAAACTTAGTGGCATCCTAAAAGTGGCTGTTGGACTTCATTATTGTCCCACTAGTGCAAAGATATTTGCAGCACGTCTGCCTGCATTGCACAGTCAAGCTCATTTTTACTAAGCCATTATACTAGCAAACACTGAGGAAACTTAGTGGCATCCTAAAAGTTGCTGTTGGACTTCATTATTGTCCCTCTAGTGCAAAGATATTTGCAGCACGTCTGAATGCATTGCACACTCAAACTCATTGTTACTAAGCCATTATACTAGCAAACACTGAGGAAACTTAGTGGCATCCTAAAAGTGGCTGTTGGACTTCTGTATTGTCCCACTAGTGCAAAGATATTTGCAGCACGTCTGCCTGCATTGCACACTCAAACTCATTGTTACTAAGCCATTATACTAGCAAACACTGAGGAAACTTAGTGGCATCCTAAAAGTGGCTGTTGGACTTCATTATTGTCCCTCTAGTGCAAAGATATTTGCAGCACGTCTGCCTGCATTGCACACTCAAGCTCATTGTTACTAAGCCATTATACTAGCAAACACTGAGGAAACTTAGTGGCATCCTAAAAGTGGCTGTTGGACTTCATTATTGTCCCACTAGTGCAAAGATATTTGCAGCACGTCTGCCTGCATTGCACACTCAAGCTCATTGTTACTAAGCCGTTATACTAGCAAACACTGTGGAAACTTAGTGGCATCCTAAAAGTGGCTGTTGGACTTCATTATTGTCCCACTAGTGCAAAGATATTTGCAGCACATCTGCCTGCATTGCACACTCAAACTCATTGTTACTAAGCCATTATACTAGCAAACACTGAGGAAACTTAGTGGCATCCTAAAAGTGGCTGTTGGACTTCATTATTGTCCCACTAGTGCAAAGATATTTGCAGCACGTCTGCCTGCATTGCACACTCAAGCTCATTGTTACTAAGCCATTATACTAGCAAACACTGAGGAAACTTAGTGGCATCCTAAAAGTGGCTGTTGGACTTCATTATTGTCCCACTAGTGCAAAGATATTTCCAGCACATCTGCCTGCATTGCACACTCAAGCTCATTGTTACTAAGCCATTATACTAGCAAACACTGAGGAAACTTAGTGGCATCCTAAAAGTGGCTGTTGGACTTCTGTATTGTCCCACTAGTGCAAAGATATTTGCAGCACGTCTGCCTGCATTGCACACTCAAACTCATTGTTACAAAGCCATTATACTAGCAAACACTGAAGAAACTTAGTGGCATCCTAAAAGTGGCTGTTGGACTTCATTATTGTCCCTCTAGTGCAAAGATATTTGCAGCACGTCTGCCTGCATTGCACACTCAAGCTCATTGTTACTAAGCCATTATACTAGCAAACACTGAGGAAACTTAGTGGCATCCTAAAAGTGGCTGTTGGACTTCATTATTGTCCCACTAGTGCAAAGATATTTGCAGCACGTCTGCCTGCATTGCACACTCAAGCTCATTGTTACTAAGCCATTATACTAGCAAACACTGAGGAAACTTAGTGGCATCCTAAAAGTGGCTGTTGGACTTCATTATTGTCCCACTAGTGCAAAGATATTTCCAGCACATCTGCCTGCATTGCACACTCAAGCTCATTGTTACTAAGCCATTATACTAGCAAACACTGAGGAAACTTAGTGGCATCCTAAAAGTGGCTGTTGGACTTCTGTATTGTCCCACTAGTGCAAAGATATTTGCAGCACGTCTGCCTGCATTGCACACTCAAACTCATTGTTACTAAGCCATTATACTAGCAAACACTGAAGAAACTTAGTGGCATCCTAAAAGTGGCTGTTGGACTTCATTATTGTCCCTCTAGTGCAAAGATATTTGCAGCACGTCTGCCTGCATTGCACACTCAAGCTCATTGTTACTAAGCCATTATACTAGCAAACACTGAGGAAACTCAGTGGCATCCTAAAAGTGGCTGTTGGACTTCATTATTGTCCCACTAGTGCAAAGATATTTGCAGCAAGTCTGCCTGAATTGCACACTCAAGCTCATTGTTACTAAGCCATTATACTAGCAAACACTGAGGAAACTTAGTGGCATCCTAAAAGTGGATGTTGGACTTCATTATTGTCCCACTAGTGCAAAGATATTTCCAGCACGTCTGCCTGAGAGCACACTCAAACTAATTGTTACTAAGCCATTATACTAGCAAACACTGAGGAAACTTAGTGGCATCCTAAAAGTGGCTGTTGGACTTCATTATTGTCCCACTAGTGCAAAGATATTTGCAGCACGTCTGCCTGCATTGCACAGTCAAGCTCATTTTTACTAAGCCATTATACTAGCAAACACTGAGGAAACTTAGTGGCATCCTAAAAGTTGCTGTTGGACTTCATTATTGTCCCTCTAGTGCAAAGATATTTGCAGCACGTCTGAATGCATTGCACACTCAAACTCATTGTTACTAAGCCATTATACTAGCAAACACTGAGGAAACTTAGTGGCATCCTAAAAGTGGCTGTTGGACTTCTGTATTGTCCCACTAGTGCAAAGATATTTGCAGCACGTCTGCCTGCATTGCACACTCAAACTCATTGTTACTAAGCCATTATACTAGCAAACACTGAGGAAACTTAGTGGCATCCTAAAAGTGGCTGTTGGACTTCATTATTGTCCCTCTAGTGCAAAGATATTTGCAGCACGTCTGCCTGCATTGCACACTCAAGCTCATTGTTACTAAGCCATTATACTAGCAAACACTGAGGAAACTTAGTGGCATCCTAAAAGTGGCTGTTGGACTTCATTATTGTCCCACTAGTGCAAAGATATTTGCAGCACGTCTGCCTGCATTGCACACTCAAGCTCATTGTTACTAAGCCGTTATACTAGCAAACACTGTGGAAACTTAGTGGCATCCTAAAAGTGGCTGTTGGACTTCATTATTGTCCCACTAGTGCAAAGATATTTGCAGCACATCTGCCTGCATTGCACACTCAAACTCATTGTTACTAAGCCATTATACTAGCAAACACTGAGGAAACTTAGTGGCATCCTAAAAGTGGCTGTTGGACTTCTGTATTGTCCCACGAGTGCAAAGATGTTTGCAGCACATCTGCCTGCATTGCACACTCAAACTCATTGTTACTAAGCCATTATACTAGCAAACACTGAGGAAACTTAGTGGCATCCTAAAAGTGGCTGTTGGACTTCATTATTGTCCCACTAGTGCAAAGATATTTGCAGCACGTCTGCCTGCATTGCACACTCAAGCTCATTGTTACTAAGCCATTATACTAGCAAACACTGAGGAAACTTAGTGGCATCCTAAAAGTGGCTGTTGGACTTCATTATTGTCCCACTAGTGCAAAGATGTTTGCAGCACGTCTGCCTGCATTGCACACTCAAGCTCATTGTTACTAAGCCATTATACTAGCAAACACTGAGGAAACTTAGTGGCATCCTAAAAGTGGCTGTTGGACTTCATTATTGTCCCACTAGTGCAAAGATATTTGCAGCACGTCTGCCTGCATTGCACACTCAAACTCATTGTTACTAAGCCATTATACTAGCAAACACTGAAGAAACTTAGTGGCATCCTAAAAGTGGCTGTTGGACTTCATTATTGTCCCTCTAGTGCAAAGATATTTGCAGCACGTCTGCCTGCATTGCACACTCAAGCTCATTGTTACTAAGCCATTATACTAGCAAACACTGAGGAAACTTAGTGGCATCCTAAAAGTGGCTGTTGGACTTCATTATTGTCCCACTAGTGCAAAGATATTTGCAGCACGTCTGCCTGCATTGCACACTCAAACTCATTGTTACTAAGCCATTATACTAGCAAACACTGAGGAAACTTAGTGGCATCCTAAAAGTGGCTGTTGGACTTCATTATTGTCCCACTAGTGCAAAGATATTTGCAGCACGTCTGCCTGCATTGCACACTCAAGCTCATTGTTACTAAGCCATTATACTAGCAAACACTGAGGAAACTTAGTGGCATCCTAAAAGTGGCTGTTGGACTTCATTATTGTCCCACTAGTGCAAAGATATTTGCAGCAAGTCTGCCTGAATTGCACACTCAAGCTCATTGTTACTAAGCCATTATACTAGCAAACACTGAGGAAACTTAGTGGCATCCTAAAAGTGGCTGTTGGACTTCATTATTGTCCCACTAGTGCAAAGATATTTGCAGCACGTCTGCCTGCATTGCACAGTCAAGCTCATTGTTACTAAGCCATTATACTAGCAAACACTGAGGAAACTTAGTGGCATCCTAAAAGTGGCTGTTGGACTTCATTATTGTCCCTCTAGTGCAAAGATATTTGCAGCACGTCTGAATGCATTGCACACTCAAGCTCATTGTTACTAAGCCATTATACTAGCAAACACTGAGGAAACTTAGTGGCATCCTAAAAGTGGCTGTTGGACTTCATTATTGTCCCATCAGTGCAAAGATTTTTGCAGCACGTCTGCCTGCATTGCACACTCAAGCTCATTGTTACTAAGCCATTATACTAGCAAACACTGAGGAAACTTAGTTGCATCCTAAAAGTGGCTGTTGGACTTCTGTATTGTCCCACTAGTGCAAAGATATTTGCAGCACGTCTGCCTGCATTGCACACTCAAACTCATTGTTACTAAGCCATTATACTAGCAAACACTGAGGAAACTTAGTGGCATCCTAAAAGTTGCTGTTGGACTTCATTATTGTCCCTCTAGTGCAAAGATATTTGCAGCACGTCTGAATGCATTGCACACTCAAGCTCATTGTTACTAAGCCATTATACTAGCAAACACTGAGGAAACTTAGTGGCATCCTAAAAGTGGCTGTTGGACTTCATTATTGTCCCATCAGTGCAAAGATTTTTGCAGCACGTCTGCCTGCATTGCACACTCAAGCTCATTGTTACTAAGCCACTATACTAGCAAACACTGAGGAAACTTAGTGGCATCCTAAAAGTGGCTGTTGGACTTCTGTATTGTCCCACTAGTGCAAAGATATTTGCAGCACGTCTGCCTGCATTGCACACTCAAACTCATTGTTACTAAGCCATTATACTAGCAAACACTGAGGAAACTTAGTGGCATCCTAAAAGTGGCTGTTGGACTTCATTATTGTCCCTCTAGTGCAAAGATATTTGCAGCACGTCTGCCTGCATTGCACACTCAAGCTCATTGTTACTAAGCCATTATACTAGCAAACACTGAGGAAACTTAGTGGCATCCTAAAAGTGGCTGTTGGACTTCATTATTGTCCCTCTAGTGCAAAGATATTTGCAGCACGTCTGCCTGCATTGCACACTCAAGCTCATTGTTACTAAGCCATTATACTAGCAAACACTGAGGAAACTTAGTGGCATCCTAAAAGTGGCTGTTGGACTTCATTATTGTCCCATCAGTGCAAAGATTTTTGCAGCACGTCTGCCTGCATTGCACACTCAAGCTCATTGTTACTAAGCCACTATACTAGCAAACACTGAGGAAACTTAGTGGCATCCTAAAAGTGGCTGTTGGACTTCTGTATTGTCCCACTAGTGCAAAGATATTTGCAGCACGTCTGCCTGCATTGCACACTCAAACTCATTGTTACTAAGCCATTATACTAGCAAACACTGAGGAAACTTAGTGGCATCCTAAAAGTGGCTGTTGGACTTCATTATTGTCCCACTAGTGCAAAGATATTTGCAGCACGTCTGCCTGCATTGCACACTCAAGCTCATTGTTACTAAGCCGTTATACTAGCAAACACTGTGGAAACTTAGTGGCATCCTAAAAGTGGCTGTTGGACTTCATTATTGTCCCACTAGTGCAAAGATATTTGCAGCACATCTGCCTGCATTGCACACTCAAACTCATTGTTACTAAGCCATTATACTAGCAAACACTGAGGAAACTTAGTGGCATCCTAAAAGTGGCTGTTGGACTTCTGTATTGCCCCACGAGTGCAAAGATATTTGCAGCACATCTGCCTGCATTGCACACTCAAACTCATTGTTACTAAGCCATTATACTAGCAAACACTGAGGAAACTTAGTTGCATCCTAAAAGTGGCTGTTGGACTTCTGTATTGTCCCACTAGTGCAAAGATATTTGCAGCACGTCTGCCTGCATTGCACACTCAAACTCATTGTTACTAAGCCATTATACTAGCAAACACTGAGGAAACTTAGTGGCATCCTAAAAGTGGCTGTTGGACTTCATTATTGTCCCTCTAGTGCAAAGATATTTGCAGCACGTCTGCCTGCATTGCACACTCAAGCTCATTGTTACTAAGCCATTATACTAGCAAACACTGAGGAAACTTAGTGGCATCCTAAAAGTGGCTGTTGGACTTCATTATTGTCCCTCTAGTGCAAAGATATTTGCAGCACGTCTGCCTGCATTGCACACTCAAGCTCATTGTTACTAAGCCATTATACTAGCAAACACTGAGGAAACTTAGTGGCATCCTAAAAGTGGCTGTTGGACTTCATTATTGTCCCATCAGTGCAAAGATTTTTGCAGCACGTCTGCCTGCATTGCACACTCAAGCTCATTGTTACTAAGCCACTATACTAGCAAACACTGAGGAAACTTAGTGGCATCCTAAAAGTGGCTGTTGGACTTCTGTATTGTCCCACTAGTGCAAAGATATTTGCAGCACGTCTGCCTGCATTGCACACTCAAACTCATTGTTACTAAGCCATTATGCTAGCAAACACTGAGGAAACTTAGTGGCATCCTAAAAGTGGCTGTTGGACTTCATTATTGTCCCACTAGTGCAAAGATATTTGCAGCACGTCTGCCTGCATTGCACACTCAAGCTCATTGTTACTAAGCCGTTATACTAGCAAACACTGTGGAAACTTAGTGGCATCCTAAAAGTGGCTGTTGGACTTCATTATTGTCCCACTAGTGCAAAGATATTTGCAGCACATCTGCCTGCATTGCACACTCAAACTCATTGTTACTAAGCCATTATACTAGCAAACACTGAGGAAACTTAGTGGCATCCTAAAAGTGGCTGTTGGACTTCTGTATTGCCCCACGAGTGCAAAGATATTTGCAGCACATCTGCCTGCATTGCACACTCAAACTCATTGTTACTAAGCCATTATACTAGCAAACACTGAGGAAACTTAGTTGCATCCTAAAAGTGGCTGTTGGACTTCTGTATTGTCCCACTAGTGCAAAGATATTTGCAGCACGTCTGCCTGCATTGCACACTCAAACTCATTGTTACTAAGCCATTATACTAGCAAACACTGAGGAAACTTAGTGGCATCCTAAAAGTGGCTGTTGGACTTCATTATTGTCCCTCTAGTGCAAAGATATTTGCAGCACGTCTGCCTGCATTGCACACTCAAGCTCATTGTTACTAAGCCATTATACTAGCAAACACTGAGGAAACTTAGTGGCATCCTAAAAGTGGCTGTTGGACTTCATTATTGTCCCACTAGTGCAAAGATATTTGCAGCACGTCTGCCTGCATTGCACACTCAAACTCATTGTTACTAAGCCATTATACTAGCAAACACTGAGGAAACTTAGTGGCATCCTAAAAGTGGCTGTTGGACTTCATTATTGTCCCACTAGTGCAAAGATATTTGCAGCACGTCTGCCTGCATTGCACACTCAAGCTCATTGTTACTAAGCCATTATACTAGCAAACACTGAGGAAACTTAGTGGCATCCTAAAAGTGGCTGTTGGACTTCATTATTGTCCCACTAGTGCAAAGATATTTGCAGCAAGTCTGCCTGAATTTCACACTCAAGCTCATTGTTACTAAGCCATTATACTAGCAAACACTGAGGAAACTTAGTGGCATCCTAAAAGTGGATGTTGGACTTCATTATTGTCCCACTAGTGCAAAGATATTTGCAGCACGTCTGCCTGAGAGCACACTCAAACTCATTGTTACTAAGCCATTATACTAGCAAACACTGAGGAAACTTAGTGGCATCCTAAAAGTGGCTGTTGGACTTCATTATTGTCCCACTAGTGCAAAGATATTTGCAGCACGTCTGCCTGCATTGCACACTCAAGCTCATTGTTACTAAGCCATTATACTAGCAATCACAGAGGAAACTTAGTGGCATCCTAAAAGTGGCTGTTGGACTTCATTATTGTCCCTCTAGTGCAAAGATATTTGCAGCACGTCTGAATGCATTGCACACTCAAGCTCATTGTTACTAAGCCATTATACTAGCAAACACTGAGGAAACTTAGTGGCATCCTAAAAGTGGCTGTTGGACTTCTTATTGTCCCATCAGTGCAAAGATTTTTGCAGCACGTCTGCCTGCATTGCACACTCAAGCTCATTGTTACTAAGACATTATACTAGCAAACACTGAGGAAACTTAGTGGCATCCTAAAAGTGGCTGTTGGACTTCTGTATTGTCCCACTAGTGCAAAGATATTTGCAGCACGTCTGCCTGCATTGCACACTCAAAATCATTCTTACTAAGCCATTATACTAGCAAACACTGAGGAAACTTAGTGGCATCCTAAAAGTGGCTGTTGGACTTCTGTATTGTCTTACTAGTGCAAAGATATTTGCAGCACGTCTGCCTGCATTGCACACTCAAGCTCATTGTTACTAAGCCATTATACTAGCAAACACTGAGGAAACTTAGTGGCATCCTAAAAGTGGCTGTTGGACTTCATTATTGTCCCACTAGTGCAAAGATATTTGCAGCACGTCTGCCTGCATTGCACACTCAAACTCATTGTTACTAAGCCATTATACTAGCAAACACTGAGGAAGCTTAGTGGCATCCTAAAAGTGGCTGTTGGACTTCATTATTGTCCCACTAGGGCAAAGATATTTGCAGCACGTCTGCCTGCATTGCACACTCAAGCTCATTGTTATTAAGCCATTATACTAGCAAACACTGAGGAAACTTAGTGGCATCCTAAAAGTGGATGTTGGACTTCATTATTGTCCCACTAGTGCAAAGATATTTGCAGCACGTCTGCCTGAGAGGACACTCAAACTCATTGTTACTAAGCCATTATACTAGCAAACACTGAGGAAACCTAGTGGCATCCTAAAAGTGGCTGTTGGACTTCATTATTGTCCCACTAGTGCAAAGATATTTGCAGCACGTCTGCCTGCATTGCACACTCAAGCTCATTGTTACTAAGCCATTATACTAGCAAACACTGAGGAAACTTAGTGGCATCCTAAAAGTGGCTGTTGGACTTCATTATTGTCCCATCAGTGCAAAGATTTTTGCAGCACGTCTGCCTGCATTGCACACTCAAGCTCATTGTTACTAAGCCATTATACTAGCAAATACTGAGGAAACTTAGTGGCATCCTAAAAGTGGCTGTTGGACTTCATTATTGTCCCACTAGTGCAAAGATATTTGCAGCACGTCTGAATGCATTGCACACTCAAAATCATTGTTACTAAGCAATTATACTAGCAAACACTGAGGAAACTTAGTGGCATCCTAAAAGTGGCTGTTGGACTTCTGTATTGCTCCACTAGTGCAAAGATATTTGCAGCATATCTGCCTGCATTGCACACTCAAGCTCATTGTTACTAAGCCATTATACTAGCAAACACTGAGGAAACTTAGTGGCATCCTAAAAGTGGCTGTTGGACTTCATTATTGTCCCACTAGTGCAAAGATATTTGCAGCACGTCTGCCTGCATTGCACACTCAAGCTCATTGTTACTAAGCCATTATACTAGCAAACACTGAGGAAACTTAGTGGCATTCTAAAAGTGGCTGTTGGACTTCATTATTGTCCCACTAGTGCAAAGATATTTGCAGCACGTCTGCCTGCATTGCACACTCAAGCTCATTGTTACTAAGCCATTATACTAGCAAACACTGAGGAAACTTAGTGGCATCCTAAAAGTGGATGTTGGACTTCATTATTGTCCCACTAGTGCAAAGATATTTGCAGCACGTCTGCCTGAGAGCACACTCAAACTCATTGTTACTAAGCCATTATACTAGCAAACACTGAGGAAACCTAGTGGCATCCTAAAAGTGGCTGTTGGACTTCATTATTGTCCCACTAGTGCAAAGATATTTGCAGCACGTCTGCCTGCATTGCACACTCAAGCTCATTGTTACTAAGCCATTATACTAGCAAACACTGAGGAAACTTAGTGGCATCCTAAAAGTGGCTGTTGGACTTCATTATTGTCCCTCTAGTGCAAAGATATTTGCAGCACGTCTGAATGCATTGCACACTCAAGCTCATTGTTACTAAGCCATTATACTAGCAAACACTGAGGAAACTTAGTGGCATCCTAAAAGTGGCTGTTGGACTTCATTATTGTCCCATCAGTGCAAAGATTTTTGCAGCACGTCTGCCTGCATTGCACACTCAAGCTCATTGTTACTAAGCCATTATACTAGCAAATACTGAGGAAACTTAGTGGCATCCTAAAAGTGGCTGTTGGACTTCATTATTGTCCCACTAGTGCAAAGATATTTGCAGCACGTCTGAATGCATTGCACACTCAAAATCATTGTTACTAAGCAATTATACTAGCAAACACTGAGGAAACTTAGTGGCATCCTAAAAGTGGCTGTTGGACTTCTGTATTGCTCCACTAGTGCAAAGATATTTGCAGCATATCTGCCTGCATTGCACACTCAAGCTCATTGTTACTAAGCCATTATACTAGCAAACACTGAGGAAACTTAGTGGCATCCTAAAAGTGGCTGTTGGACTTCATTATTGTCCCACTAGTGCAAAGATATTTGCAGCACGTCTGCCTGCATTGCACACTCAAGCTCATTGTTACTAAGCCATTATACTAGCAAACACTGAGGAAACTTAGTGGCATTCTAAAAGTGGCTGTTGGACTTCATTATTGTCCCACTAGTGCAAAGATATTTGCAGCACATCTGCCTGCATTGCACACTCAAACTCATTGTTACTAAGCCATTATACTAGCAAACACTGAGGAAACTTAGTGGCATCCTAAAAGTGGCTGTTGGACTTCTGTATTGTCCCACTAGTGCAAAGATATTTGCAGCACATCTGCCTGCATTGCACACTCAAACTCATTGTTACTAAGCCATTATACTAGCAAACACTGAGGAAACTTAGTGGCATCCTAAAAGTGGCTGTTGGACTTCATTATTGTCCCACTAGTGCAAAGATATTTGCAGCACGTCTGCCTGAGAGCACACTCAAACTCATTGTTACTAAGCCATTATACTAGCAAACACTGAGGAAACTTAGTGGCATCCTAAAAGTGGCTGTTGGACTTCATTATTGTCCCACTTGTGCAAAGATATTTGCAGCACGTCTGCCTGCATTGCACACTCAAGCTCATTGTTACTAAGCCATTATACTAGCAAACTCTGAGGAAACTTAGTGGCATCCGAAAAGTGGCTGTTGGACTTCATTATTGTCCGACTAGTGCAAAGATATTTGCAGCACGTCTGCCTGCATTGCACACTCAAATGCATTGTTACTAAGCCATTATACTAGCAAACACTGAGGAAACTTAGTGGCATCCTAAAAGTGGCTGTTGGACTTCTGTATTGTCCCACTAGTGCAAAGATATTTGCAGCACGTCTGCCTGCATTGCACATTCAAACTCATTGTTACTAAGCCATTATACTAGCAAACACTGAGGAAACTTAGTGGCATCCTAAAAGTGGCTGTTGGACTTTATTATTGTCCCTCTAGTGCAAAGATATTTGCAGCACGTCTGCCTGCATTGCACACTCAAGCTCATTGTTACTAAGCCATTATACTAGCAAACACTGAGGAAACTTAGTGGCATCCTAAAAGTGGCTGTTGGACTTCATTATTGTCCCACTAGTGCAAAGATATTTGCAGCACGTCTGCCTGCATTGCACACTCGAATTCATTGTTACTAAGCCATTATACTAGCAAACACTGAGGAAACTTAGTGGCATCCTAAAAGTGGCTGTTGGACTTCTGTATTGTCCCACTAGTGCAAAGATATTTGCAGCACGTCTGCCTGCATTGCACACTCAAACTCATTGTTACTAAGCCATTATACTAGCAAACACTGAGGAAACTTAGTGGCATCCTAAAAGTGGCTGTTGGACTTTATTATTGTCCCTCTAGTGCAAAGATATTTGCAGCACGTCTGCCTGCATTGCACACTCAAGCTCATTGTTACTAAGCCATTATACTAGCAAACACTGAGGAAACTTAGTGGCATCCTAAAAGTGGCTGTTGGACTTCATTATTGTCCCACTAGTGCAAAGATATTTGCAGCACGTCTGCCTGAGAGCACACTCAAACTCATTGTTACTAAGCCATTATACTAGCAAACACTGAGGAAACTTAGTGGCATCCTAAAAGTGGCTGTTGGACTTCATTATTGTCCCACTAGTGCAAAGATATTTGCAGCACGTCTGCCTGCATTGCACACTCAAACTCATTGTTACTAAGCCATTATACTAGCAAACACTGAGGAAACTTAGTGGCATCCTAAAAGTGGCTGTTGGACTTCTGTATTGTCCCACTAGTGCAAAGATATTTGCAGCACGTCTGCCTGAGAGCACACTCAAACTCATTGTTACTAAGCCATTATACTAGCAAACACTGAGGAAACTTAGTGGCATCCTAAAAGTGGCTGTTGGACTTCATTATTGTCCCACTAGTGCAAAGATATTTGCAGCACGTCTGCCTGCATTGCACACTCAAGCTCATTGTTACTAAGCCATTATACTAGCAAACACCTAGGAAACTTAGTGGCATCCTAAAAGTGGCTGTTGGACTTCATTATTGTCCCACTAGTGCAAAGATATTTGCAGCACGTCTGCCTGCATTGCACACTCAAGCTCATTGTTACTACGCCATTATACTAGCAAACACTGAGGAAACTTAGTGGCATCCTAAAAGTGGCTGTTGGACTTCATTATTGTCCCACTAGTGCAAAGATATTTGCAGCACGTCTGCCTGCATTGCACACTCAAGCTCATTGTTACTACGCCATTATACTAGCAAACACTGAGGAAACTTAGTGGCATCCTAAAAGTGGCTGTTGGACTTCATTATTGTCCCACTAGTGCAAAGATATTTGCAGCACGTCTGCTTGCATTGCACACTCAAACTCATTGTTACTAAGCCATTATACTAGCAAACTATGCTGCCAGTTTAAGGGCCGTAGTTGCATTGTCAGGGATAATTATTGTTGTTTATTCTGCTGTTAATAAAGCTAGACCACCGCTGAAATCTACACCACCTCTCAATTTTTACTACCATATTTTAAGTGCACAATCTTGTCGCAATCAAAATGAGTGGCAAAATGACAGATGCTGGTGGAAAGGGGAAGAGGCGTGTTGGAAAAGGAAAAAAAGGGTTTGTCCGTGGGGAAGGTGGCAAAGCTCCATTAACATCTGCTGAAGATAGACCATCTTCCAGCAAAAGTAATATGTCTACTACTTACCGTGGACAATCCGATGTGCTCCCTTTTTTACGGACACGAACAACTGGAACAAAGGTAGATGATGGCCAAAAAAGGAAAATGCTTGAATGGATCTCAAGTGGTCCAACAAGTGCCCTCTCCGCCACCTCAACTACCGCATCCGAAAAACACCAGTCCTCTAAGTTGTCAGCCCAATCACAGTTGCATTCTCCCAGCTCTGAAGTCTCCATCCGCCCTGCACAGTATGGTGGAACTGAGATGGCTGAGTCTGCAGAGCTGTTCAGTCACACTATAGCCTGGGAATCAGAAGTCTGCTCCCAAGCTACAGTGAGTACAGACCAGGAAATGGTCTGCAGTGATGCCCAGAACCTTTATGACTCTGATTCAGGCCGTGAGGACCAAGTTTCTGAGCATAATGTTGACCCTTTTTCACAAACTGTAACACCTGTTGTTATAGACAATGAGGAACATACTGATGACGATGAGACGCAGATACCAGATTGGGATGACAACTTAAATATTCGGTCAGGGCAAGAAGAGGCTCGGTCTGAGGGTGAGGGGAGTGCAAACACAACAATTGATGAGGAAGTTCTAGATCCCAACTACTGTCAACCCACAGTCAGGCAATCGAGGAGGTCAACAGAGGCGGTGGAGGAGGATGCAACCGACGACGAAGTTACCTTGCGCCTTCCTGGACAGAGTCGGAGCACTGGTAGCACGTCTACAACTGCATCCTCAGCCACCACTCTGCCTCTGAGCACTAGTCGGGGGGGCTCAGCAGGTCGCATGCCCTCTAAGCCTTGCCTAGCCTGGTCCTTTTTTGACATAGCAAAAAATCGGCCAAATTATGTGATCTATAAAATTTGTCGTGATTCTGTTAGTAGAGGGCAAAACCTCAGCAGTTTGACAACTTCTTCCATGAATCGTCACATGAATAAATATCATATGTCCAAGTGGGAAGCTCACCGTGCTGCAATGCGGCCTAGCGGAGCGAACCATCCACCGCCTGCCCCTTCCAGTGCATCCGTGCGCTCTTCATCTTCTAGGACTGTGGGGTCAGCTGTCACACCTGGTTTTCCACGCACAACTTCCACCACTGTAACCGCAACAGGTAGTTTGCTTGGTAGGTCATCAGTTGGTTTGGAAGGGGAAACAAGTGCGTGTGTACAGCTCTCTCAGACATCGATAGCACCAACGTTGGATGAAGGCAACATCATGTCTACGCCTGCACTTTCCTCACAAACCTGCATTTTTCCAGGGACACCCTACTCAACACCGTCTACACACAGCAGCCAGATCTCTGTCCCTTAGATGTGGACAAATAAAAGGCCATTTCCTGCGACCCATGACAAAGCTAAGAGGTTGACTTTATCCCTCTGTAAGCTCTTGGCTACCGAAATGCTGCCTTTCCACCTGGTGGACACACAGGATTTTAGAGACCTTATGTCTGTCGCTGTGCCCCAGTACCAGATGCCCAGTCGCCACTACTTCTCTAAGAAAGGTGTGCCCGCGCTACACCAGCATGTCGCACACAACATCACCGCTTCCTTGAGAAACTCTGTGTGTCAACGGGTGCATTTCACCACCGATACTTGGACTAGTAAGCATGGACAGGGACGTTACATGTCACTGACTTGGCACTGGGTAACTATGGTGATAGATGGTGAAGGGTCTGCTGCACAAGTCTTGCCGTCTCCACGACTTGTGTGTCAATCCTCTGTCTGTCCAAGTTCCGCCACTGCTTCTGCCTCCTCCACCTCATCTGGGTCCTCAACCTCCGCCCCAAGCCTGCCTTGTCAGGCCACCAGCGTTCTCACTGCGCAGAAGGAATCACACACCCCTCATTACTATGCTGGCAGCAGAGCGCAACAGCATCAGGCGGTCTTTAGCTTGACATGTCTTGGAAATAGGAGTCACACAGCGGCTGAGTTGTGGGCAGCTCTGGAGACTGAGTTTAATAAATGGTTGTCTCCACTCAACCTGCAGCCTGGTAAGGCCGTGTGCGACAATGCTGCAAACCTGGGTGCGGCCCTTCGCCTGGGCAAGGTGACACACGTGCCTTGTATGGCTCACGTGTTGAACCTTGTTGTCCAGCAATTTTTAACACACTATCCCGGCCTAGATGGCCTTCTGACCAGGGCACGAAAACTATCTGCTCACTTCCCCCATTCAACCGCCGCAGCTGAGCGACTTGCATCGCTCCAGAAGTCTTTCGGCCTGCCGGTTCATCGCCTGAAATTCGATGTGCCGACATGCTGGAATTCGACTCTCCACATGTTACAGCGACTGTGGCAGCACCGCCAAGCCCTGGTGCAATACGTCATGACGTATAGCCTGGGCCAACGAGATGCAGAGGTGGGGCAGATCACCCTGATGGAGTGGTCTCAGATCAAGGACCTATGCACCCTTCTGCACAGTTTCGACATGGCGACGAATATGTTTAGCGCTGACAATGCCATTATCAGCATGACAATTCCAGTCATTTACATGCTGGAGCACACGCTAAACACTATTCGGAGTCAGGGGGTGGGACAACAGGAAGGGGAGGAACTACAGGAGGATTCATATGCGCAAGACATAACAACATCTCCGAGGTCCAGACGTTCATCATCACCAACGCGGCAGGCATGGGACCATGGGGGACAGGGATCAACAAGGGTGCATGGTAGCAGGCGAAATGTTGAGGAAGGTGCAGGAGAACATGAAGAAATGGAGGACGAACTGTCCATGGACATGGAAGACTCAGTGGATGAGAGAGACCTTGGTCAAATTTTAGTTGAAAGAGGTTGAGGGGAGATGTCAGAGGAAGAAAGAACGGTTAGCACCTCTATGCCACAAACACAGCGTGGACTTGGTCCGCATGGCTGCGCAAGACACATGAGCGCCTTCTTGCTGCACTACCTCCAACATGACCCTCGTATTGTCAAAATTAGAAGTGATGATGACTACTGGCTTGCCACGCTATTAGATCCCCGGTACAAGTCCAAATTTTGTGACATAATTCCAGCCATAGAAAGGGACGCACATATGCAGGAGTATCAGCAGAAGCTGTTACTGATCTTAGCTCGGCTTTTCCACCAAACAACCGTGGAGGTGCAGGGAGTGAATCTCCCAGTTGTAACTTGACAAACATGGGACGGTCTCGTCATCTTCAACAGTCTACCCGTACCAGTAGCACCGTATCTGGTGCTGGTAACAGCAATTTTATTGAATCTTTTCATAATTTTTTAGACCGTCCTTTGCAAGGCCACCAGAGACAACAAGTCTGACACATAGTCAATGGCTAGAGAGGATGATACAGGAGTATCTCCAAATGAACATCGATGCCATGACTTTGCAAATGGAACCTTGCTCATTTTGGGCTTCAAATCTTGAGAAATGGCCAGAGCTCTCAACTTACGCCTTGGAGATTTTGTTGTGTCCAGCTGCCAGCGTTGTCTCTGAACGTGTCTTCAGTGCTGCTGGGTGTGTGCTGACAGATAAGCGCACGCGTCTGTCCAGTGACAATGTGGACAGACTAACGTTCATCAAAATGAACAAGTCATGGATCCATAAGGAATTTACTACCCCTGTGTCATCCTGGGGAGAGTAAATGCTTGTGGATTTGGAATGTGCTTGATGCAAATCAAAACATCCTGTTTGTAACTAGGGCACAAGTGCTGCTACTGATGGGGTGTCTGTGTGGCCCAATTTTTGGAAAAAAGGGAGACTCCGCTTGGAGTAACCCTTGCTTACATTGTTTTTAAAAATGATCCAAGATGAACAGATCTGGGATCAGGAAAGACTTTGCTACCTACCCCGGGGTCATCCTGGAAACGGTTAAGTATGGCGTATTTTTGAATGTGCTTGATGCAAATCTAGCTGTGAAGTGTACAACTGGGGCACAAGTGCTGCCACTGAAGGGGTGAGTGTCTGTGTGGCCCAATTTTTGGAAAAAAGGGAGACTCCGCTTGGAGTCACCTTGCGGTGTTTTACATGATTTTAGAAGGGCGTGCCATGCCTATATCTGTGTCTCCTCTTTTTCCTTGTCCTGCTTTTTTGTTTATATGTCCTTGTCACTTTTCCATGTGTTTGTGTTGTGTTGTGAGTTGTTTGTCACCTTTTGGACACCTTTGAGGGTGTTTTCTAGGTGTTTTTATGTGTTTGTGATTGCCTGCCATTGTTTCCTATGCGGTTCGAGTTCGGTTCGTCGAACGTTCGCCGATACGAACTCGAACGGGACTCCCGTTCGACGAACCGAACTCGAGCCGAACCACGGCCGGTTCGCTCATCTCTATACATCACATACAGAAATATAATTGCAATCATATTATGAGTACTAAAAGGTTATATTGACAGTTAGAATGAGTTAATGCAGCAAGTCCATATTTGCAGTGTTGACCCTTCTTCTTCAGGACCTCTGCAATTCTCCCTGGCATGCTCTCAATTAACTTCTGGACCAAATCCTGACTGATAGCTGTCCATTCTTGCATAAGCAATGCTTGCATTTTGCCAGAATTTGTTGGTTTTTGTTTGTCCACCCGTCTCTTGATGATTGCCCACAAGTTCTCAATGGGATTAAGATCTGGGGAGTTTCCAGGCCATGGACCCAAAATCTCTATGTTTTGTTCCATGAGCCATTTAGTGATCACCTTTGCTTTATGGCAAGGTGCTCCATCATGCTGGAAAAGGCATTGTTGGGCGCCAAACTGCTCTTGGACAGTAGGGAAAAGTTGCTCTTGGAGGACATTCTGATACCATTCTTTATTCATGGCTGTGTTTTTAGGCAAGACTGTCAGTGAGCCGATTCCCTTGGCTGAGAAGCAACCCCACACATGAATCGTTTCAGGATGCTTAACAGTTGGCATGAGACAAGACTGGTGGTAGCGCTCACCTCTTCTTCTCCTAATAAGCTGTTTTCCTGATGTCCCAAACAATCGAAAAGGGGATTCATCTGAGAAAATAACTTTACCCCAGTCCTCAGCAGTCCACTCCCTGTACCTTTTGCAGAATATCAGTCGGTCCCTGATGTTTTTTCTGGAGAGAAGTGGCTTCTTTGCTGCCCTCCCTGAAACCAGACCTTGCTCACGCAGTCTCCGCCTCACAGTGCGTGCAGAAGCACTCACACCAGCTTGCTGCCATTGCTGAGCCAGCTCGGCACTGCTGGTAGTCCGATCCCGCAGCTGAAACAGTTTTAAGATACGGTCCTGGCGTTTACTGGTCCTTCTTGGGTGCCCTGTTGCCTTTTTGGCAACAATGGAAGCTCTCTCCTTGAAGTTCTTGATTATGCGATAGATTGTTGACTGAGGTGCAATCTTTGTAGCTCCGATACTCTTCCCTGTTAGGCCATTTTTGTGCAGAGCAATGATGGCTGCACGTGTTTCTTTAGAGATAACCATGGTTAACTGAAGAGAAACAATAATACCAAGCACCAGCCTCCTTTTAAAGTGTCCAGTGGTGTCATTCTTACTTAATCATGACTGATTGATCGTCAGCCCTGTCCTCATCAACACCCACACCTGTATTAATGGAACAATCACTAATACAATGTTAGCTGCTCCTTTTAAGGCAGGAATGCAATGATGTTGAAATGTGTTTTGGGGGTTGAAGTTCATTTTCTTAGCCAATATTGACTTTGCAAGTAATTGCTGTTAAGCTGATCACTCTTTATGACATTCTGGAGTATATGCAAATTGCCATTAGAAAAACTTAAGCAGTAGACTTTGTAAAAATTAATATTTGTAGCATTCTCAAAACTTTTGGCCATGACTGTACCTATGTATGTGCTAATGCCACTAATGCTACTAACTGCAACTAATGCTACTAATAAATAATGCTCCTAATGCTACTCTATATGATCGTATATGCAGGTTACACACCAAAATGTGACGACAGCTCCTCTTTAATTGTCTTGTGGGTGTGTTCAATCCAAGAGTCGCTGCCCTTTCACTCCAATTTAAAAAACAATTTATGCTATAAACTGTAACAAAAAGAAATTAAAATTCCCAAAAAACTAGAGCATGCACCAAAAAACGGATGTCAGATTTGGAATCAGCAATGCAGAAATATATAGAAAAAGTTCATGCAACAGAAAATGAAAATTGTTGCCCAGTGATGAATGAACTAACTTTATTAACTGTTGTGAATGTCATCCGAGTGGGTGCTGGTGTGGAGCTCCCTCTGGTGGCTAGGAATGGTAATCAAGCTGAGTCTGAATCTGTGACTCAAACACGTGATGGAATTAATTAGGAATCCAGGAAGTCCTATTGCAGATCAGCCTAGTGTATTTAGGGGAGCAGTTTCTGCCTGGCGGCCGCCGGTGATAATTGTTTCCTGCTGCTTCTGAAGATGACTGGGAGTTTTCCCTTCAGTTTCTCCCATTTATTCTGTACCTGAATCTACTCCAGATAAGTTTACCTGTTTCTATGCTTAATTGATGGAATTGCACTTAAGGGTGTTTCTGCTTATTCCATTTTGTTCTTTGTTTTGGTTTCTTGCTTGTGAGGACCCGTCTCTCTGCTTTTTGTGAACTGGGTAGTTCCTCCAGCAAGAAATCGGAGTTTGCTCCCTGTTCATGTTTGGATTATTTGCACTTTTAAATATTATTTGTTCTGTGATTTTGTTTCTTCCCATTATATCTGCAGTTCTGTTTAAAGTGTCAAGCATAAGAGTACCTAATATACTGGGGGAGAGACCGTGTGGTCTTAGGATTTTTATTTATCAGAAGTTTGTATTTTTTGCAGGGTTTTTTGCTGGCCGCAATCAGTTATCTTTCCTGTCCTGTTGTATCTAGTAAGTTGGGTCTCACCTTTGCTAATCTATATTTTCTGTGTATTGTGTTTTCTTACATCATCATCGTTGCATGTTGGGGGCTTGCTATTTCTTTGGGGACTGCTCTGAGGCAAGTTAGGATTCTTCATTTTTATCTTTGAGGTGTAGCAAGTTTCTCTGGCAGTGACGAGGTGTCTAGGTGTGTTAGAAACATCCCACTGCTACTTCTAGTGTTGTCCGATAGATAGGGGATTGCGGTCAGCTAAGTTTCCAACTACTCTTGTAGTTTTGTTTTTTTCCTGATTAATGGGATTTTTTGTGATCATCCACAGTTACCAGTTCATAACAATTAACCTCTTGATCACCCTGCCTGTTTTCACCTTCCTGACTAGGCAATTTGTTTTCAACTCCAGTGTCACTTTATGAGGTAATAAATCTGGAACGCTACAACAGGTCCCAGTGATTCTGAGATTATTTTCAGTGACACATTGTACTTTATGTTAGTAATAAATTTAGGATGAAACTTGTTTGCATTTATCTGTGAAAAAAATTGGAAATTTGGCAAAAAAAATTAAATTTGGCAATTTTCAACTTTTTTATTTTTATGCTTTACATCAGCACCATTTTTGAAAGATTTTTTTTGTTAAGAAGTTAGAAGGATAGAAGGGTTAAAAGTTTATCAGGAATTTCTAATTTTTCCAACAAAATTTATAAAACCAAATTTTTAGGAACCACATCACATTTCAAGTGATTTTGAGGGATCTATATGACAGAAAATACCTCAAAGTGACACTATTCTAAAAATTGCACCCCTCAAAGTTCTCAAAATGACATCCAAGAAGTTTATTAACCTTGTAGGTGCTTAACAGGATCTAAAGCAATGTGGAAGAAAAAAAAATGAAAATTTTTCTTTTTCACACAAGCATTTTGCTTCAGACTCAAATTTTGCATTTGCACAAGGGTAACAGGAGAAACTGTACGATACAATTTTTTGTACAACTTCTCATTAGTTCAGAGATAATTTATACATGGTGGAAATCTTCTGTTTAGGTGCACGACAGAGCTCCGAAGGGAAGGAGCACTATGTGACTTCTTGAACACAAAATTGTCTGGATATGTTAGTGAACACCATTTTGCGTTTGAATACCCCGTAATGTGCCTAAACAGTGAAAAACATCCACAAACAGAGGAAACTACAACCCTCAAGGAATTTATCTTTATGTGTGGTGAGCACCTTGACCTCCTGGTGCTTCACAGAATTTTATAACATTGCGCAGTGAAAATGCAAAATATATATTTATACCACAAAAATGTTGCTTTAACACCAATTTTTTCATTTTTATAATGTTAACAATAGAAAATGGATGGTAGACTTTGTTGTCCAATTTTCCTTGAGTACAGGGATACTCCATATGTGGTGGAAAACTATGATTTTGGCGCTCAGAAGGGAAGAAGCGATATTTGAATTTTGGAGCACAAAATTGCCTGGAATAGATAGAGGAGGTCATGTCGTGGTTGGAGAGGCCCTGATGGGCCTAAACAGTGGAAACCCTCTCACAAATGATCCCACTTTGGAGCTAGACCCCTCAAGGAATTATTTAGATGCAAAGTGAGCACAGGTGCATCACAGAATTTTATATCATTGAGCTGTGAACATAAAAAACATTTTTTGCACGAAAATGTTGTTTTGGCTTCAAAATTTTCACAACAGTAATTGGAGAAATTGCGCACTTCGTCTACCAGCCCCATAAATGCTGCAATCGATTTTGATCAAGACATTTAGGGGTTAAAAAGCCAGGGATGTTATGTGGTATATCCCTGGCTGTGAGAACCGGGGCTCAGCTATCATGTAAGCTCAGCTCCTGGCAGTGTTCGCATAGGCACAGCTTCAGTGCCCCGTGCGAGTACAATGACGTAAACGTAAGACATAGGTCATAAACGACTTCCCAACCATATCTCATAGATTATGAAGGGGTTAAAAATGTACTGTAGACAAATGACAAACCAAAAAACGAAGTATATCACAGGGCTTGTCAGCTGAAGGCAGTTCTGGACTTCAGAAGACTGAGTCGGCACCACGCATGACAGAGCTCACATCGAGCTTCACTCTCCTCTGCCTGAATGCTGCCTTGAACTGCCAGTGCAGTTGACAAGCCCTGTGATATACTATCCAATGATCAGTGCATTGCAGCACTTATCAGATGTAAAACCCATACTCCAAGCTCCAGGCTGAGAGGAGAGTGACGTCCAATCTGAGCACGCGTGCTCATACTGCTGTTACTCATCGAGAGGTAGCCCCACTTCCACAAGTGACATGCCCTGGTCTGTCCAGGTCTCCAGATCAAAAGTAGCAAAGCCAGAACAACAACATAAGGATATATAAGCCACAGATAGATGAGATTACAGTAGCAGGGTAGGTAATAGAAGTACAGTTGAAACCAGAAGTTTACATACGCTATCTAAAAAGACACATCTGCATGTTTTTTCTCACTATCTGTCATGAAATCAGAATAAACCTTTCCTGTTTTAGGTCAATTAGGAACCAAAATTATTTATATTTGCCAAATGGCAGAATAATCAGAGAGAATATGTTTTAAGGTATTTGTATTACTTTCTGCAAAGTCAAGAGTTTACATACTCTACTGGACTTTTCAAAAGATTTTGATACGGTGCCACACAAAAGGTTGGTACATAAAATGAGAATAATGGGGATAGGGGAAAATATGTGTAACTGGGTTAAAAACTGGCTCAGTGATAGGAAACAAAGGGTGGTTATTAATGGTACATACTCGGACTGGGTCTCAGTTCATAGTGGGGTACCACAGGGGTCAGTATTGGGCCCGCTTCTTTTCAACATATTTATAAATGACCTTGTTGGGGGCATGCGGAGTAGAATTTCAATATTTGCAGATGATACTAAACTCGGCAGGGTAATCAATACAGAGGAGGATAATTTTATATTACAGGGAGATTTATGTAAATTGGAGGATTGGGCTGAGAAGTGGCAATTGAAGTTTAATGTAGATAAATGTAAGGTCATGCACTTGGGTAGAGGAAATAACATTTATGATTATGTACTTAATTGTAGAACACTGGGTAAAACAGATACAGAAAAAGACTTGGGTGTATGGGTGGATGGTAAACTTCACTTTAGTGGACAGTGTCAGGCAACTGCTGCCAGGGCTAATAAAATAATGGGATGTATTAAATGAGGTATAAGTGTTCATGAAAAAAATATAGTTCTACCTCTGTACAAGTCACTAGTGCGACCGCACTTAGAATACTGTGTACAATTCTGGTCACCGATATATAAGAAGGACATAGCTGAACTGGAGAGGGTGCAGAGAAGAGCGACCAAGATTATTAGAGGAATGGGTGGGCTGCAATACCAAGACAGGTTATTAAACTTGGGGTTATTTAGTTTGGAAAAACGAAGGCTTAGGGGGGATCTAATCACAATGTATAAATATATGAGGGGACAGTACAGAGACCTTTTCAAAGATCTTTTGTGTAAAAGGCCTGCGACTGGAACACGGGGGCATCCGCTACGTCTTGAGGAAAGAAGGTTTAATCATAATCACAGACGAGGATTCTTTACTGTACGAGCAGTGAGACTATGGAACTCTCTGCCGCATGATGTTGTAATGAGTGATTCACTACTAACATTTAAGCAGAGCCTGGATGCCTTTCTTGAAAAATTTAATATTACCAGTTATGTATATTAGATTTTATGACAGGGTATTGATCCAGGGAACTAGTCTGATTGCCGGATGTGGAGTCAGGAAGGAAATTTTTTCCCCATTGGAACTTGTTTGCCACATTGGGGTTTTTTTTGCCTTCCTCTGGATCAATGGATCAACATGTTAGGCTACGGGTTGAACTAGATGGACTTAGAGTCTCCCTTCAACCTTAAAAACTATGATACTATGATACATTTCATTAGTATTTGGTACCATTGCCCTTAAACTGTATGACTGGGTCAAATGTTTTTAATATCCTTCCCCAAGCTTCTCACAATAGTTGGTAGGAATTTGGACCCATTTCTCTTGACAGGAATGGTATAAATCAGCCATGTTTGTAGGTCGCCTTGCTCTCACTTGCCTTTTCAGCTTTGCCCATAAATTTTCAATAGGATTGAGATCAGGGTTTTGTGATGGCCATTACAAAACTCCAAAACATTGACTTTGTTATCCCTAAGCCACTTTGTAACCAGTTTGACAGTATGGTTTGGCTCATTGTCCATTTGGAAGACCCATTTCCGCCCAAGTTTTAAGTTCCTGGCTGATGTTCAGCGCATGTGCGCTACATCGCCCGACATATTGGTTCTCTCTCTGCGCGGCTTGATCCAGTTCAGTTTTCCAGTTTCCAGTTCAAAAATGCGCGGTTCACTGCCCGCTGCCATTTTTGACCATTTATTTAATTGCCGCAGCTGTTGTTCCCACCCTCAGACAGCTGTTTCAGGTAATGACTTGCAGTATTTTTATCTGTATATACCTCCTTTACCTGTTACATTTGCACAACTCAGATGTATTTTGCTGATCATCCATACATGGCATACTTGTTTTCCTTTTCAAAATCGCTTCTGTATTGGTATGATTAGGATAGATCCCATATTACTTGGTGGTGCCCTCCTCCCTTCCTTTTTGCTGTTAACTAGTTAAACCCTGCTGTCAATCCCTCATGGCAGGAATTAGTGCCTGCCGGTAGGGAGAGCGTCATTTCCCACTCTCATCGGCAGTGCATTACATGGTTGTGAGGCAACAGAGTTGCCATCAGAGCATGACAAGTGTATGGGGCCCAGTTAATAGGATGGCCCAGCCAGGCCCAGGGTAATTACTTAGCTTTAATAAGCTCCGTGCAAAGGGGCTTCACATGCAAATTAGCCATGTGCTGAAGGCAAAGTCCGTCACGGAGAGGAGGGTGCCGGCTCATCATCCTGTGGCCAAGTGTGCAGCAGTGTCATGAGGTAATCACACTGCTGCAGGCAACACAGAGCCACGTAGGTGGTGAAGACATGGCAGCTAGCGGGTAAAGAAAAGTGCTCTGTGAGCTGAAGACAGGAGTGGGACGATTGCCGGGGATAGTCGGGAGGACAGACCTGGACCTAGACCCCCAAAACTCCCACCAACAATAAATGACAGAGAGGGGGTACAAGAACACATAAACACCAATACATAAACCCCAGGCGAACACATATGGAGGTGAACTGGAACTGACATCAACAGAGGGAAAGTAACTACACCAGGAAATGGTCACACAACAGAGGAACAGGAACAGGATGATCTGAATAACCGGAAACCCAATGCTGGATTTAGATGGTATTTATCCAGGCTGGAAGTGGCCATCAGCAGGAACAGCTGATATGAAATGAGAAGTCTGCTGCTGCAACAGAAACTGACATTAACCCCTAGTTTCCTAAAGAAAGAAACACATTTAGGCTATGTGCGCACTTTGCGTCGAGGTTGTTGCAGTTCTAAACACATCCTCTGGCAGAAATGGTCTTTGTCAAATTTGATTTTGACCACAAAAACACTATAAATATGGTTGTGTTTTTAACGCGTTTTCACCGCGTTTTACATGCTTAAAGTCACATGCGTTTTGATGACAAATACACTAATAAATAAAGTTTAAACATTCAAACACTATGAAAAAAACGAAAAAAATGATAACAAATATCATGAGTAAAATCATACACAAATTAGCTAATTTTATTAAAATTATAACTGTGTTCTAATATTTATACTTAAAATAACGTAAAATTATGGATTTTCATTAATTTAATTGTCGGACTATGTATGTGTGTAAAGGGACATATCATGCCCTTATTATAAAGTTAAAAATGCTTGCGTTTATTTAGTCAAAAAAGCATGCATTCTGCATCAAAAAAGCATGTACAGTAAAACGCTAGGATTGTGATTTAGGATGCATTTTGAAATTTCTCATTGACTCTAATGTTAGCAAAACGCTACCAAAATGGCAAAAACAATGGACATGTTGCTTCTTTAAACGCTGAGTTTTTGACAAATTTGCTGCAACTAAAACGTGCGCACAAGAAATCCCTGTTTCCCATAGACTTTGCTTGAAAATCAAAACGCATGCATTTTGGCATTAAAATGCTCCAGTTCAAAACGCTGCGAAAAGCAGGTAAAAAAGCAAAGTGCACACATAGCCTTAAACAACATAGTCACAAAAGGCAAAAAAGACAAACGGCCCTGAGCAAATCACAAGTCACACGGCACATAGTGACTAACGTCACAAGAAAAATAATCAGAACGCCAGAATTATTTTTAGCCGCTGCAACATTACAATAAAATACACTATTAGCTGATCAAAACATCGCATCTAAACCAAAATGATATAAATAAACATGTCAGCTCAGTCAGGACGCAAAAAGTAATCCCTCACTCAGTCCATGATCCCGAAAAATGAGAAACATTATGGGTCTTACAAAAGGGTGCCAAAAGTGCCATTATTTTTTACACATTTTTGAGTTTTTTGACCACTTAAATAAAAAAATGTATATATGTTTTCTATTTATAAAATTGTACTGATCTGGGGAATCATATAATTCCAGGTTAGTTTTACCATATAGTGAACAAGATAAATTTAAAAGAAAAAAAAACAAAAAACAAAAACATTGTGGAATTGAACTTTTTTTTTTTAGCAATTTCTACACACTTGGAGTTTTTTTTCCACTCTTTCCAGTACAATATGGGGCAAAATGAATGGTGTCATTCAAAAGTACAAGTCATCTTGCAAGAAACAAGCCCTCATATGGCTGTATTAACAGAATAATAAAAAAAAGTTATGTCTCCTGGAAAAAGGGGAGGGAAAAACAAAAACGCAAACAAAATTCCATAATTGTGAGTTTTAACATATCCTGACCTGTGAATGCTGGACCCTATCCTACTTTTCTCACTAAATGTAAGATTTGTACTCCTCTTTTGCCATCCAAGGCTGAGAAGACTGACAGTTGTGTTCTCCAAAAGGCTTAAACTTTGAAGATTGACTGTTTCCTGAAATTACCTGTACGTTTTAAGCCATACTAGCACTTACATTTTTGTTGCATTTCTTCTGCTAGATTTTTAATTATATTACCAAAAGAGATTTTGCAACATACTATTCAAAATATAGCATTTTGTTCAATATATTCCTAATAAAATACATATCACACGCAAACCCCCTTCTGAATATGGAACTGCATGGCTGTCCAGTGAGTGAAAAAGTTGCTTTAACTTGTTTACAGTGAAATAAGATGAAATCTTCTATACCACAATAATTAGGCAATTTGTATTCTTGATGATTTTTTTTACTATTGAACAACTAAGTGCTGTCGAAGAAAAAAGGTTAATGAATCTGAAACCTGAATATTTAAGAAAGTACAAGTGTGGTTTTGTCTTCCTTAGTAGACTATCCATGTGTGCATAATTATTGGGAAAATATTAGTGTACAGAAGTATTATGCAAGTAATTGAAAAACAAAAATTATCCCATCTCAATTGTTTATTTTCATCTGTTAAAGTGAGAACAAAAATCAAAAACTTAAAATGTATAATTTTACAGTTCAGACAGTTAAAAAATATAAATATTGTATAAGTGACTTTCATAGCCACTCTTCTTTTCAATAACAATATAAGCCTTACATCCATGTCTGTCAGTTTCTTAGGCCTCCTTCACACGTCCTTGAAAAACACGGAACATTTTCCATGGTTCGTGGTGAAGATGCGTATGTGTCAGCGTCTGTCAGTGTGTGTTCTATGTGTGCTGTCTCTGTGCTATCCGGGTGACATCTGGCTAGCACACGATCAGTATGAACTTGTATACTTACCTGTCTCCGGCGTTTGTCTCCTGCGCTTCAGTTACTTTTGGGTCCTTGGTGAGTGCAGTGAATATGCAATGAGTATAATGAGTGGGACCCGGAAGCAACAGCAGAGGCAGAGACAGCAACACAGGGGACAGGAAAGTATAAAAATTCTTTATTTTTATGTGACCTGTGTTTTCTCCGGTACGTGTCACACTGATGTCACACGGATCACATCAGTGTGCGGTCCGTGTGACACCTGTGCTGCTGGCAGACAGCGGACATGCTGCCGTGTGGACCACACGGACAAGCGTGTGCTCCACATGGACACACGGTCCATGTGAAAACTCGGATGTATGACCAAGCCCATTGATTTTAATGGCTCTGTGTGTGCCCATGTCTCCGGTACGTGTGAAAACGTAAGTTACATGTACCAGAGACATGGATGTGTGAAGGAGGCCTTAATCTGTTGCCAATTAACTTTATGGGCAGCATCAACCACAGCCTGCCATTGTCTGTTCATAGACCTGTACAGTTCTCCTTCACTGTAAATTGCCCATTTAAGGGCCCAAATATTCTCACTAGGGATTAGGTCTGGTGAGGAAGGAGGCTATGTTATTATTCAATCATCTTTATGGCCTCTACACGGAGTAGTTGGATTCATGCAATGGAGTATTGTCTGTCAGGTAGCTGAGAGGACAAGCATTGTTTTACCATGTTCCTGTGGACAAGTCTGTCCCTCGTGCTTCTGTCAGTTCCCCTCCTCCCTGGCAGGTGGTCTCCCGTGTTTCTCTGGTTGTTGGGCATGGGGTGGCGCCTCCAGGGGTGGTGTCAGCGCAGGGCCCTTCCGAGTCTGTACCCTTCTTTTGCAGGGTCCTTAGTGTGGTGGAAGACCGGGATGCCATTGATCTCAGCACTGGCGCTGTTCTGGGACCCTGGGACACCGGGTTCCTCAGCATCAGTAGTTGTCAGAGAACTTTGGATACTGTGTCTCCTGGCTCAGGTGTGTGGTGGGACGTTCCCGCCTCTCCAGCTTCCTTTCCCTGTTCTCAGTCTCTCTGGTGGGACATACTAAAAAGAATGATGAAAAGGAATAAATAAAAAGTATGAGGATAATAACTTATTAGGTGTATTTTATGTAGATGTATAAAAGGTTTCTTTGGCAAGTTAGACATGGAATAAACATTATATATGAGCATTATAGGTGTGGAATGATCTTGAAATATCTGTAGATAATAATAGAATGAACGCATATGCCATATAACCAGGTGTGTATTACGTTACCTGAGTATTATAAGTGTGGAATGATCATAAAATATCTGTAGATAATAGGAAAATGAACGCATATCCCATATAACCAGGTGTATATTATGTTACCTGAGCATTATAGGTGTGGAATGATCATGAAATGCGTTCATGTGACCGATCAGCGTGCGTGCGAGGTGCTGAAGTAAAGTACGGGGATTGAAGATAAGTGCATAGTTTAAACACAATTTCATAGTTTGACACAAGAACATAGTTTGAATTTATCCTTATACATTTCCCATTTTTTTTTTCTTTGTTTTTCTACTTTACTGTTGATCCCCATTTAATAGGTGCTCCATGGACTATGCTACCAGGTGTGTATCTTGTCAGATGTATGCATGCCTTGAGCAACCGTTCGAGGGTGAATATGTCTGCACTCGATGCAAGCATGTTGCGTATTTGGAAGCCAAGGTAACTGATCTAAATAAGCAGCTTGCAACACTCAGGGGCATTGCAAACCTGGAGAGGAGTTTAGAGCTCACTGAACCTTCTCTGGCTGGAGCCAGTGATATGGAAAAGGGTGGAGGTGGGGAATATCAGGACCCAGAGGTAGGTAGCTGGGTAACAGTTAGAAAAAGAGGTAGGGGGAAAAGTGTCAGGGAGCCTAGTCCTGACCTGGCACATACTAGTAAATATGCCTGTTTGGCTGATATTAGGAATGAAGGGCCAGGACTAGGGTCACTACAGCAGGATGTTACTCCTAGCAACCAGGAAAACAACTGCGGTAGGAAGGAGGGAAATAGGAGTGCAGCAAAGCCCAGACAGATGTTGGTGGTAGGGGACTCTATAATTAGGTGGACATACAGGTGTTACGTCACCGCCGGAGTCTGCTCCAGCGACTTTTACTCCGATTGCCAGGCGACGCCGTGTTCCTGCCGTGGATGGTGCTGGTGATGGGAGAGGAGTAGATGCCAGCGGCACCGTGGGGCGCAGGCTCCGATCATCCACTGGGCTGGGTTATCTTGGGATCTGCAGTACCGCTGGCTGACTGTGGGTGGCATGTGTCTTCCAGCTGAAGTTGCCAGCGTTCAGCTACAGCCAATGGGAAGACACCACACCCTTCTTATTCCCCCTCCTGTCACATGACCACTGTCAGAGATAGTTATGATTTTCCTGGCTCCTGTTACGTCCTATTCTGTTTGGTTATTCCTGTGTGCTGACTTCTGCGTGTTTTCTGACTACCCACTTGCCTACTGTTTCTGTACCTCGCTGCCCGATCCGGATTTGACCTCTGCTACGTTTTGCTGACTACGTCATTGCCTGCCGATTCTGTCCCTGTTCCGCAATTCCTGGTTTGACCCTGCCTGACTACGACTGCAGCCTTCCACAGGTAGTGATCACCAGAGCCCTGTGTAATTCCAAATCCCTGTATAGGGGTTAAAGGGTTTCAGGGTTCTGGGGGTCCTGCTTGGTGAGTGGCTTTCCTCTATCCTCCCCATTACAGCCCATCTGAGTCTGTGGATCCAGGCAGGCGTTACAACAGGGTCATCTGTCGCCGAGACCGGGAATGCCGAACAGTGTGTTGTCTGTCAGGTGCTCGGGTTCGGCATATTGCAGATCGGATAGACAGATTCCTGGGTGGGGCTGAGGAAAACTCAGCGGTCATGGTGCACATTGGCACTAATGACAAAGTTAGAGGCAGGTGGAAGGTCCTTAAAAATGATTACAGGGAACTAGGAGAGAAGCTGAAGTCCAGGACCTCCAAGGTGGTGTTTCCAGAAATACTACCGGTGCCACAAGCGTCACTAGAAAGACAGGGGGAGCTTAGGGAGATAAATATCTGGCTTAGAAATTGGTGCAGGAAGGAATGGTTCGGGTTCATGGAGAACTGGGCCGACTTCTCAGTCGGCTACAGGCTCTACGGTAGGGACGGGCTGCACCTCAATGGGGAGGGCGCAGCTGTGCTGGGGGAGAAAATGGTCAGACGGATGGAGGAGTTTTTAAACTAGGATCTGGGGGGAGGGAGGGTAGTGGAGCAAATAAGGGGATAGCTAGAGCAGATAGAGACAGTGAGACGGTAGGGGTCAATGAAGGATTAGGGGGGGATGGGACATGCAAGGAACGTAGGGAGGCTAGGAGTAATGTTAATAGTGTTAATAGTATTAAATTTCTACTTGCAAATGCAAGAAGTCTTGCAAACAAATTGAATGAATTGGAAACTCTTATGTCAACCATGGATTATGATGTGGTGGGCATTACGGAAACCTGGCTGGATGAAAGCCATGACTGGGTGACAAATATACAGGGTTATACTACATTTAGGAAGGACAGGAAAGGCAAAAAAGGTGGTGGGGTATGTATATTTATCAAATCTAACCTAAAACCTGTGTTGTATGATGACATTGGGGGGAACTGCAACAATGTAGAGTCAGTATGGGTAAATGTACATGGAGAGGGGAATAATGGAAAAATGCTAATTGGTGTTTGCTATAAGCCTCCTAACATACCTGAACAAATAGAGGGTGAAATGCTGGAACAAATTGAAAAGGCAGCTAATAATAATAATCAGGTTCTTATTATGGGAGATTTCAACTATCCAGACATACAGCGGGACATAGAATCTTCTGGTTCTGCTAAAAGCTGTAAGTTCGTATCTACTATTCAAGACAATTTCCTCTCTCAGACGGTAGATGAACCGACAAGGGGAGATAATCTGCTAGATCTGGTCCTGTCAAATAGACTGGATACAATTTCAGATCTACAGGTCCGGAAGCACTTGGGCACCAGCGATCATGATAGGGTAAGTTTCAACGTAATATTCAATAGAGCATTTCAAAGGGGAAATGCTAAAACCTGGAATTTTAGGATAGCTGATTTCAACAAATTAAGGGAAGAGCTTAAAGGTGTAGATTGGGGTAAGTTTAAGGATATACTATACAGGCGGCACGGTGGCTCAGTGGTTAGCACTGCAGTCTTGCAGCGCTGGGATCCTGGGTTCAAGTCTCACCAAGGACACCATCTGCAAGGAGTTTGTATGTTCTCCCCGTGTTTGCGTGGGTTTCCTCCGGGTACTCCAGTTTCCTCCCACACTCCGAAAACATAGATAGGGACTCTAGATTGTGAGCCCCAATAGGGACAGTATTACCAATGTATGTAAAGCGCTGTGGAATTAATAGCGCTATATAAATGAATAAAATTATTATTATTACTACTAGAGTCCTGGAAAAAACGTATACCCTCTGGTAATAAAATGTCCAGGAATAAAAATAAAGCACTATGGATAAATAAGACTGTACAAAGTATAATAAAACAAAAACAAAGGGTGTTTAAAATCTTAAAGGCTGAGAATACAGAAATAGCATTTCAGAAGTATAAAGATATCAATAGGAAATGTAAAAAAGAAATCAAACAAGCAAAACTAGCTACTGAAACAAAAATCGCCAATGACATTAATATAAATCCCAAAATCTTTTATAAATACATTAATGCCAAAGGGAAAACAAAGGATAGTATCGGCCCCTTAAAATATAATAACATATTAGTTATAGAGGACAAACAAAAGACTGAGATATTAAATAGGCATTTCTCATCTGTGTTCACAAAGGAACTGACTGTACCAGGGATCATTCAACAAGTGAAAAATCAAAGTTCACCACCCGATATAATTAATTTAACACAAGATGAAGTACGCCTACATCTGAGTAAATTAAACATTCACAAATCCCCAGGTGTTGTGAATATTGGTTGTGTTTTGGCTGCTGGGAGGCTCCCTCTGGTGGCCAGGGATGGTTTGGACTTGGACCAGGTGTGTTGTGCAGTGGGTGTTTCCTTTGCTAACTCTCTGCTTATTTAAATCCTGGTCTGATTGCAGGCTGTTGCAGGATGTCAGTTGTTCTTTGTATCTCCTGCCTGCTTAATCCTGCTCTACACCACAGCTTCCCCAGATAAGTGCTTGCTCTTTATTTATTGTCTGGTTCTTTTGTTTATCTGGGTTTGTCAATTGCTGTGGTTGGTTTCAGATTAATTGCTTGCAGGGATTTTCCCCCTTAGTGGATTGTTGAGGAACTCCCTGCAGTTCTGTGTGGAGTATAGCTCCCTTGGGTCCATGTGTTTGTGGCTTGTTGACTTTGTTATGATTCTTGTTTTCTGTTCATTGGTATGACAAGGGCACCTGGTATAGGACGGAGTTCAGATCTTTTTGTACTATCAGGAAGTTGGTATTTTGCAGGGTTTTTCTCTGGCCACCATCAGTCCCTTTCCTGTCCTTTCCTATTTTAGTCAGCGGGGGCCTCACATTTTGCTAATCCTGTCATCTACCTGTGTATTGTATTTTTCCTATATCACCGCAGTCTTTGAATGGAGGGGGCTAGGCATCAAGTTGTGGTGCTTACGGACCACAAGAATCTCATCTATCTGGAATCGGCCAAGAGGTTGAATCCTCGGCAGGCCAGGTGGGCTTTGTTTTTTACCCGGTTTAATTTTGTGGTCTCTTTTTTGCCGGGCACCAAGAATGTTAATGCCGATGCCCTTTCCAGGAGTTTCTGCGCGGACTCTTTGGAGGTTGTCGAACTGTCTACTATCCTGAATGATGGTGTAGTTTTCTCGGCTATTTCGCCTGATCTGCGGTTGGCACTGGTGGAATTTCAGGGGGATAAACCTGAGAGATGTCCTACAGGGAAACTGTTTGTCCCAGACCAATGGAGAGACCGAGTTGTCTCTGAGGTTCATTGCTCTGTTTTGGCGGGTCATCCTGGCATTTTTGGTACTCGGGATCTTGTGAGATGCTTTTTTTGGTGGCCTTCCCTGTCACGAGATGTTCGTCGTTTTGTGCAGTCGTGTGGAGTTTGTTCTAGGTCCAAGCCCTGTTGTTCACGTTTTAGTGGGCTATTATTGCCTTTGCCTATACCTAAGAAACCTTGGACGCACATCTCTATGGATTTTATTTCAGAGCTTCCCGTCTCTCAGAAAATGACTGTGATCTGTGACAGATTCTCCAAGATGGTCCACTTGGTTCCCCTATCTAAGTTGCCGTCTTCATCAGAGTTGGTGCCTTTGTTTTTCCAACATGTTGTTCGTTTGCATGGTATTCCCGAAAACATTGTTTCTGACAGAGGGGTGCAGTTTGTATCCAGGTTTTGGAGGATTTTTTGCTCCAAATTGGGTGTTCAGCTGTCTTTCTCCTCGGCGTTTCATCCTCAGACCAACGGTCAGACTGAAAGGGCTAACCAGACCCTGGAGACCTATTTACGGTGTTTTGTTTCTGCGGATCAGGATGACTGGGTTTCATTTTTGCCTTTGGCTGAATTTGCCCTTAACAATAGAGCTAGCTCTACCACGTTGGTGTCCCCCTTTTTCTGCAATTTTGGGTATCACCCTAGGTTCCTCTCAGGGTAGCTTGAGGCATCTGACTGTCCGGGGGTGGATTCGGTGGTCAACAGAATGCAGCAGATTTGGGGGCAGGTAGTGGATAAATTGTTTCAGTCCCAAGAAACTGCCCAAAAGTTTGCCAACCGGCGTCGGACTGTTGGTCCCCGGTTTAACCCCTTCACGACCATGGACGGAAAGATCCGTCCTTGTGCCCTGGGCCTTAACGACCAAGGACGGATCTTTCCGTCATGGCGGAATCGCGGCACCGGAGCCTCCGGTGACTGCGATCGGTTAACATAAACCGCAGATTCGGGGAGGAGGGGATCTGTACCTGACCTCAGGAGGGGTGGTGCCTCCTCCCCGGACCTACGGAGGCTGTGATTGGCTGACGAACGCCGCTCAACCAATCACAGCCACTGTAATGTTCCAGCCACTTAAAGTGACTGAAACATTGAAATCCAGCCCTGGCCAGTGCAGCTATAGTACTGGCCATTGGCTGGAGCTGGGTGACCTCACTGGATCACCCTCCCCCAGCTCCAATAACTCTGATTGGAGAGATCGGCCTTGTGACCGATTTCTCCAATCACAGTGTACCTGTTGCCGGTGACCGCCCCCGTCATCGTCCCTGCAGCACGCCAGCACAGTGAGTGTACACAGTGCAATGGCAGGGCGACAAGCTGCGGTCCCATGCTGTTATGAGACTGGAGCATGGGACCCGGAAGTTGCCGCGCTGCCATTGCACTGTATGAAACCGGCCTCCCGATCCGCCGCCGCCGCTGCCCTCCGCCGCGATCTGCCACCCGCATCCCCACCCCTCGTATCTGCTGCCCGCACCCTCACCCCCACACCTCCCGATCCGCCGCTGCCCTCCGCCGCGATCTGCCACCCACACCCTCACCCCCACACCTCCCGATCCGCCGCCGCTGCCCTCCGCCGCGATCTGCCACCCGCACCCTCACCCCCACACCTCCCGATCCGCCACCGCTGCCCTCCGCCGCGATCTGCCACCCGCACCCTCACCCCCACACCTCCCGATCCGCTGCCCTCCGCCGCGATCTGCCACCCGCATCCCCATTCCTCGTATCTGCTGCCTGCACACTCACCCCCACACCTCCCGATCCGCCGCCGCCCTCCGCCGCGATCTGCCACCCGCACCCCCACCCCTCGTATCTGCTGCCCGCACACTCACCTCCACACCTCCCGATCCGCCGCTGCCTTCCGCCGCGATCTGCCACCCGCACCCCCACCCCTCGTATCTGCTGCCCACACACTCACCCCCACACCTCCCGATCCGCCGCTGCCCTCCGCCGCGATCTGCCACCCGCACCCTCACCCCCACACCTCCCAATCCGCCGCCGCTGCCCTCCGCCGCGATCTGCCACCCGCACCCTCACCCCCACACCTCCCGATCCGCTGCCCTCCGCCGCGATCTGCCACCCGCACCCCCACCCCTCGTATCTGCTGCCCGCACACTCACCCCCACACCTCCCGATCCGCCGCCGCCCTCCGCTGCGATCTGTCACCCCGCACCCCCACCCCTCGTATCTGCTGCCCGCACACTCACCCCACACCTCCCGATCCGCCGCTGCCCTCCGCCGCGATCTGCCACCCGCACCCCCACCCCTCGTATCTGCTGCCCGCACACTCACCCCCACACCTCCCGATCCGCCGCTGCCCTCTGCCGCGATCTGCCACCCGCACCCCCACCCCTCGTATCTGCTGCCCGCACCCTCACCCCCACACCTCCCAATCCGCCGCCGCCCTCCATCTGCCACAGTGCCACCGGTCCCCCCCCGATCTGCTGCCCGGCCCCTTTCCCTCGTGATCGGCTGCTCGTCCCCTCACCGCCGTGAAGTGCGCTCCCTCCCCTGTCACCGCCGTGATGTGCGCTCCCTCCCCTGTCACCGCCGTGATGTGCGCTCCCTCCCCTGTCACCGCTGTGATGTGCGCTCCCTCCCCTGTCACCGCCGTGATGTGCGCTCCCTTACCTGTCACCGCCGTGATCTGTGCTCCCTCACCTGTCACCGCCGTGATCTGTGCTCCCTCACCTGTCACCCCCGTGATCTGCTGTCCGCTCTCCCTCACCTCTCACCCCCATGATCTGTGCTCTGCTCACCTGTCTCCTCCGTGATCTGCGCTGCACTCCCTCCCCCACCTCTCACCCTCCCCGATCTGCTGCCTCCTTCATCTCCTGTGATCCAGCTGCCTAGATCCATCCTGTAGGGTAACTATCCCCAATCTCACCTCCCACTCCCCTTCCCACCCATCCCCCCCATCCCCCCCTCCCCCCATCCTCTGCCGCTCCTGCATCCACTGCGCCCTCTCCCATCCGCCCCCACCCTATCCCAGCCGCCGTCTCACAATCACAGATGCTCCCTTTATATGCCGCTGCCCCCCCCATCTGCTGCCGCCCCATCTGCCGCCCCCCCCCATCTGCCGCTGGGTTTTTTTTCTATGCCATGGGGGTCTAGTTTCCAAAATGAGGTCACATGTGGGGGAGCTCTACTGTTTCGGCACCTCAGGGGGTCTCCAAACAGCATGGAATACGCTAATTATCCCAGACAATTTTGCGTTTGAAACGTCAAATGACGCTCCTTGCCTTCCGAGCCCTGCTGTGCGCCCAAACATTTTATTTCCACCACATATGAGGTGTCTGTGTACTCAGGAGAAATTGCACAATACATTTTATGGTGCAATTTTTCCTGATACCCTTGTGAAAAAAAAAGCTACCTGGTTGAAGTAACAATTTTGTGGTAAAAACATTTTTTTTTATTTTCACAGCTCAACTCTATTAACTTTTGTGAAGCCCCCAGAGGCTCAAAGTGCTCAATAAACATCTAGATAAATTCCATGAGGGGTCTAGTTTCCAAAATGGGGTCACATGTGGGGGAGCTCCACTGTTTCGGCACCTCAGGGGCTCTCCAAACGCAACATGGTGCGGCTAACGATTCCAGCTAATTTTCTGTTCAAAAAAGTCAAATGGCGCTCCTTCCCTTCCGAGTCCTGCCGTGCGCCCAAACAGTGGTTTTTCGCCACATATGAGGTATCTGCCTGTTCAGTAGAAATTGCCCAACAAATTCTGGGGGTTCATTTAATCCTGCTACCCTTGTGAATATTCAATATTTGAGGCTAAAGTAACATTTTTGTTGCAAAAAGTAAAATGTTCATTTTTTCCTTCGACATTGCTTTAGTTACTGTGAAGCACCTGAAGGGTTAATAACCTTCTTGAATGTGGTTTTGAGTAGCCTGAGGGGTGCCGTTTTTGGAATGGTGTCACTTTTGGGTGTTCTGTGTCATGTAGACCTTTCAAAATTGCTTCAAATGTGATGTGGTCCCTAAAAAAAGTGGCTTTGTAAATTTTGTTGTAAAAATGAGAAATTGCTCATAAACTTTGAACCCCTATAACTTCCTTAAATTTTTATTTTTTGTTCCCAAAATTGTTCTGATGTAAATTAGACATGTGGGAAATGTTATTTATTAATTATTTTGTGTCATATGTCTCGTTGGTTTTAGAACATAAAAATTCAAAGTTTGAAAATTACAAAATTTTCAAAATTTTCGCGAAATTTCCGTTTTTTTCACAAAGAAACGCAAAAAATATCAGCCTAAATTTACCACCCAATATGTCACGAAAAAACAATCTCAGAATCACCGGGATCCGCTGAAGCGTTCCAGAGTTATAACCTCATAAAGTGACACTGGTCAGAATTGCAAAAAATGGCCTGGTCTTTAGGGTCAAAATAGGCTTGGGGCTGAAGGGGTTAAAGTAGGGGACATGGTGTGGTTGTCCTCTAAAAATATTCCTATGAGAGTTCCATCTCCTAAATTTAAGCCCAGATTTATTGGACCTTATAAGATTTCGGAGATTATTAACCCTGTATCTTTCCGTTTGACTCTGCCTGCGTCATTTAAGATTCACAATGTCTTCCATAAGTCCTTGTTGAAGAAACATGTGGAGCCAGCAGTTCCTGCAGCAGCGCCTCCTGACCCTGTTTTGGTACAAGGGGATCTGGAGTATGAGGTTCAAAAAAAATCTGGATTCCCGTCACAGTAGGCGTCAACTTCAGTACCTTGTGAAATGGAAGGGTTATGGGCAGGAGGATAACTCTTGGGTTGCGACTTCTGACATTCATGCGGACAGGTTGGTTCGCGCCTTCCATCATGCTCATCCCGAGCGACCCGGTGGCGTGGGTGAGGGTTCGGTGACCCCTCCTCAAGGGGGGGTACTGTTGTGAATATTGGTTGTGTTTTGGCTGCTGGGAGGCTCCCTCTGGTCTCTGGTGGCCAGGGATGGTTTGGACTTGGACCAGGTGTGTTGTGCAGTGGGTGTTTCCTTTGCTAACTCTCTGCTTATTTAAATCCTGGTCTGATTGCAGGCTGTTGCAGGATGTCAGTTGTTCTTTGTATCTCCAGCCTGCTTAATCCTGCTCTACACCATATCTTCCCCAGATAAGTGCTTGCTCTTTATTTATTGTCTGGTTCTTTTGTTTATCTGGGTTTGTCAATTGCTGTGGTTGGTTTCAGGTTATTTGCTTGCAGGGATTTTCCCCCTTAGTGGATTGTTGAGGAACTCCCTGCAGTTCTGTGTGGAGTATAGCTCCCTTGGGTCCATGTGTTTATGGCTTGTTGACTTTGTTATGATTCTTGTTTTCTGTTCATTGGTATGACAAGGGCACCTGGTATAGGATGGAGTTCAGATCGTGCGATCTGAGGGCCTTTTTGTACTATCAGGAAGTTGGTATTTTGCAGGGTTTTACTCTGGCCACCATCAGTCCCTTTCCTGTCCTTTCCTATTTTAGTCAGCGGGGGCCTCACCTTTTGCTAATTTTGTCATTTACCTGTGTATTGTGTTTTTCCTATATCACCGCAGTCTTTGAATGTGGGGGGCTTGCTATTCTTGTCTATTTTCTGAGGCAGAGAGTTATTCATCTTTCCTACCTTTAGGATAGTTAGTTCTCCGGCTGGGTTCGCGGTGCACAGGATGTTAGTTCACCCCTCGGCTACTTCTAGTTCTGATGGTTAGTAAGGGGATGGCGGCCAGATTAGTTGCCAATGCTCTTGTCACCTTTTGCCAATGATTTGTGGTGGTCTTCCATGGTTCCGGATCATAACACCCAGGGCCAGATGGCATTCATCCACGAATATTGAGGGAATTGAGCTCCGTAATCGACAGACCCATGTATCTCATCTTTTTAGACTCGCTTGTAACAGGGTTGGTGCCTCAGGATTGGAGGATTGCTGATGTGGTACCGATATTTAAGAAAGGTAAGAGGGTAGATCCAGGCAACTACCAACCAGTAAGCCTGACATCAGTAGTATGCAAAGTTTTTGAGGGCATTTTAAGGGATGACATGCAAAAATATATTGCAGAAAATAATATGATAACTGACAAACAGCATGGATTCATGAAAGATAAGTCATGTCTAACCAATCTGTTGGGGTTCTATGAGGGGGTAAGTGCAAACCTGGATATTGGTAATGCCGCTGATGTGATTTATTTGCACTTTGCAAAGGCATTTGAAACTGTACCACATAATAGCCTTATACTAAAGCTCCAGAAGCGAGGACTAGGGGAAACTATATGCAACTGGGTAAGGAATTGACTAAAAGATAGGAAACAAAGAGTAGTCATAAATGGTACAGTCTCTAAATGGGCTATAGTCAGCAGTGGGGTGCCGCAGGGATCTGTGCTAGGATCGATTCTTTTTAATCTCTTTATTGATGACCTTGTGGATGGGATTGATAGTAAAGTGTCAGTCTTTGCTGATGACACCAAACTATGTAGGATATTAAAAACTGACCTTGATAGTACAATATTACAAAAAGATCTGGATAAGATGTCAGAATGGGCAGATACTTGGCATATGAAATTTAATGTTGATAAATGTAAAGTAATGCACTTAGGACGGAGTAATCCTATAGCTGCATATGCATTAAATGGAAGTAAACTCGGGACCACAGAACAGGAGAAGGACTTGGGTATTCTCATTACAAATAAGCTGAGCAGCAGCACTCAATGTCAAGCAGCAGCTGCTAAAGCAAACAAGATTTTAGGGTGTATAAAAATAGGAATTACTACTTACCGGTAATGATGTTTCCAGGAGCCATCATGACAGCACTGTAGGAGTTGCTCCTTTGACCTTTACAGGGACAGGAAGCGCAAGAGTTTAAAAGCCCCTCCCCATCCCCCTCTCCTCAGTGATTTTTCAAGTACCACACCAGGATGGGAGATAACACCACTTTATTAATGCATAAACGTACGACAAACACGGCACAGAATCAAACGGGAGGGAAATAATAGTGCTGTCATGATGGCTCCTGGAAACATCATTACCGGTAAGTAGTAATTCCTATTTTCCAGGACGCCACATGACAGCACTGTAGGAGAATGCCAAAGTAATCCCTATGAGGGGGGAATCACAGCCTGTAGAACCTTCCTACCGAACAAGGTATGTTGATCAGTAAGAAGATCCAGTTTATAGTGTTTACAAAACGTGTGGGGACCAGACCACGTCGCTGTATGGCAAATTTGTTCTAAGGAAACCCCCACTCTCTCCGCCCAAGAAGTGGACAGAGCTCTGGTGCAGTGAGCCCTAAGGTGAGTAGGGGGGTCCCGACCCGCGGACTGGTAAGTAGCTGTAATAGTGGACCTAACCCACCGAGACAGAGTTGTCTTAGACACCGTCTTCCCTCGGTTTTTCCCTGCAAATTGCACAAATAGGGTTGAATCTATACGCCAGCTCCGGGTAGCTTCCAAATAAGCCAGCACCGCTCTTCTAACATCCAAAGAGCGAAGGGAATCTTCATGTTGAGACGAAGAGGTGGAACAGACTGCCGGCAAAACCACCTCTTGTTCTAGAGTAGTCGCGGACACCACCTTCGGCCGGAATGTTGGATCAAGCTTCAAAATGAGTCTGTCGGGCAGGATCTGGAGATATGGAGGACGAATGGATAAAACCTGTAGTTCTCCAATTCGCTTTGCAGTGGTAATGGCCACCAAAAAAGCCGTTTTGAACGATAATTGCTGAATATTGACATCATCCAGAGGTTCAAACGGAACTTCACAGAGTCCATTGAGAACTAGACCCAGATCCCATGGAGGAACTGTGGATCGAATAGTAGGTCGCAATCTTTGAAGTCCTTTGACAAAACGGACAATCCAAGGATGGGAAGCGAGGGAAGCATCGAAGAACACACTGAGCGCTGAGATCTGGACTTTTATTGTACTGGGCTTCAGGCCCTGGCGAAAACCATCTTGAAGAAAATCAAGGATCCGAGGAATATCTGGACGGGCACTGTCGCTTGGTTCCTCTCCTAGGAAGGCACAAAACCGAGTCCATATCCGCCTATAAATCGCCTGGGTAACCGGCTTTCTACTGGCTTGTAGGGTAGTAATAACCGCTGCGGATAAACCCTTATTCTTCAAGAATCGCCCCTCAGGATCCAAGCCAACAGATGAAGATTGTGAAGGTCCTGGTGGAATACTGGACCCTGGCTGAGTAGATCCTCCCGTAGGGGAAGAAGAACGGGCTTGTCCACTGCCATGTTGTTCAGGAGTGAGAACCAGCTCCTTCTCGGCCAAAACGGAACAATGAGGATGACCTTGGCCTTGTCCTGTCGGATCTTCTGAAGGACTCTGTAAATCAATGGAAGAGGGGGGAAGGCATATGCCAGATTCATGACCCAAGGTTGAGACATCGCATCCACTGCTGCTGGCCTGTCGTTGGGATTGAGAGAGAAGAAGTTCTTGCACTTCGAGTTGTTCCTGGACGCGAATAAGTCCCAATGAGGTGTCCCCCACCGGGCAATTAATGTCTGGAACACTGAGTCGTTGAGGCACCAACCTGCGGGATCTATCCGGTGTCTGCTGAGATAATCCGCCAGATGATTGTCGGATCCCCTCAGATGGACAGCCGAAATGGACAGAACAGATGTCTCGGCCCAGCGGAAGATGAGGTGCGCCAAGGCTTGCAACTGGTGATGTCTCGGGCCGCCCTGGTGCCTGAGAAACGCCACTGTTGTCACATTGTCCGAGAGAATGCGGACATGTTGATGTAGAAATAGATGTTGTCTGCTGCTGAGGGCCTGCCAGACTGCGTTCAACTCCCTGTAGTTGGAAGAGTAAGCCATCGACTGGGTTGGCCACGTTCCTTGGAAAGAAACCTTGCCCACGTGTGCCCCCCAACCTGTTTGGCTGGCGTCGGTAATGAGCGTAACTGATGGCGAGTAGTCCCAATGAACTCCCACCGAGAGATGCTCCTTTTTTGTCCACCATTGCAGAACGCGTCGGAGCCGCACCGGAAGGATGATCTTGCGGTTCAAAGTGATTCGGCTGGTCAACGAGCAGTGACGACCCACTGGTCTTGAAAGAATCAGTTGTTGAAGCGGTCTTGAATGAAACTGGCTCCACCGTACACATGTGATACAGGACGTCATCAGACCTAACACCCTCATAGCTTCCCGGATAGTACACTTCCTTTGACTTCGGAAAGACCGTATTCTGCTCTGGAGTAACCTCACCTTCAGGGCTGGTAAGAATGACATTCTGGCATTCGAGTCCAGAAGAATGCCTAGGAAGATCTTCCTGGATTCTGCCAGTAAATTTGATTTGTGAATGTTCACCATCCACCCCAGAGACTGGAGTTGGAATAGAACGATCCCCACCTGGTGGTACAATTCTCTTGGGTTGGCTGCAATGAGAAGCAGATCGTCTAGGTATGGAACGATGGTGACACCCAGAGTTCTTAGGTGGGCCACCACCTCCGCCATAACTTTTGTGACGGTTCGGGGAGCAGATGATAGGCCAAACGGAAGACACCGGAACTGGTAATGATAGATTACACCCTGTTTTTCCAAAGCAAATCTCAGGAATTTCTGACAGGCGGGGTGTATAGCTATATGATAATATGCGCTTGACAGGTCTATTGTGGCCATAACCGAGTGATGGCTGATGAGTGGGATGGCCGATCTGATGGATTCCATACGGAATTTTTTGTAACGAACGAACCGATTCAGGGGCTTGAGATTGATAATGGTGCGCACGTCTCCCGACGGTTTTAGGATGGTAAAGAGACTGGAGTAGTGACCTCTGAAGTGTTCCCGAGGAGGAACAGGACATATTGCCCGGGTACGTAACAGATTTTGAACCTCTGACCAGAGCCGGAAGGACGAGTCTGGAGAGCGAAATCGTGTTAGAAGAAATCTGTCGGGGGGCACCCGAGAGAATTCTATCAGGAGACCTCCTAAGACCACTTGGCGAACCCAAGGATTGGACGTGATACGTTCCCATGCCGCTTGAAACCCCGTCAGACGAGCGCCCACCCTGGCGTCAGGATCGATTTTGGTTCTTTCTAGTGTCAAATGAGGGATTTCTCTCTTTTCCTCCTTTGTAATAACTCCATCTACCTGATCTACCCCTACTTTTGTAGTCAGGATTTCTAAAGGAACGAAATCGACGGGTAGGAGGGCCCCGACGAGTCTTCTCCTCGGGAAATCCCCCTTTTTTATCCGAAGCCTTTTCTAATATATCGTCTAGAGCGGGACCAAAAACTCTCACACCTGAAAATGGGATAGCACACAATTTGTTTTTAGAGGCGCAATCCCCCGACCACGTTTTTAACCATATGGCCCTGCGGGCAGAATTAGTTAATGCCTCATTTCTAGCAGAAAATCTAATTGATTCCGCTGAAGCATCTGCCATAAATCCTGTGGCAAGTTTCAGGAGAGATATAGAGTCCTGGACAGTCTCCCTGGGAGCCCTATCCACAATTAGGGATTCTAAGTCATCTAACCACCTAGACATGGATCTAGCCACCGAAGTAGCCGCAATGTTAGTCTTGATAGTGGTGGCTGCAGCTTCCCATGCTCTTTTCAGAAAGCCATCTGCCTTTCTGTCCATAGGGTCCTTCAACCCGGACGAGTCCTCAAATGGGATAGCAGTTTTTCTAGCAACCTTAGCCACCGGTACATCAATTTTAGGTACATCCTCCCAATCCTTAATATCATCCGGTTCAAAAGGGAGGCGAGCCCGAAATTCCCTGGGAATAACTAGCTTCTTCTCAGACTCCTGCCATTCCTCCATTATCATTGCTCTGACATGGGAATTGACAGGGAATACTCGATGACGTTGAGACCTAAGTCCTCCGAACATTTCGTCCTGGACAGATCTCGGTTTCTCCTGCTCCTCCACCATCATTGTCTTTCTGACGGCACGAAGAAGGTCATCCGTATCACAGGAGGAAAAAAGATACCGACGGCCCTCCTCTGGTGCTGGACCCGCCGTCTCCTCCTCTAACTGAGAATCAGAGTCATAAGAAATCTCTCCCTCTTCTGAAGAGATCCCCATGTCCTGACGTTGTCGTTTGTGAGGCATGTCTCGACCTTCCAGGTGGGATGATGTACTGGCAATGACCGACTGTACTTCCTCGCGTATCATAGCTCTCATGTCCGTCAGCAGGGAATTTTGTTCACTGGAGACCAACTCAGCTATACAAGTGTCACATAGCTGTTTAGTACAGGACTCTGACAGGTGTAAATGACAGACTGCACATTTTCTAATCCTGGCGGATTTCCTCTGCACTTTCTTAGGAATAGTTCCGGTGCGTGTTGTGGAAGAATCCTAAAATGAAGGGGTAGACTGAATCAGGTACTACCCTTCTCATCCCTGGACAGAACCCAGGTACACCTGTACTTACTTGACCCTGGGACTCTGCAGGGACCCCGGCATCCGACCTGTCATCCTCATCCATTACAAGTGAATACAGACAACAGTGAACCATCCCCCGGTCCCCACGGTTTTATTACCTGTTTGGGCGACGTCATGGTCCGTTCCCGCCTTCAGTGTTCCGTCCTGGATCACCTACTGCCTTCCAGGGCATCGCCATAGTCCTAACCCGGAAATGCGGCAATCTCTGCACAGCGCATGCGTCAGCGTGCGTGTCACGCTGGAACGCATGATGTGCGCATACCCGCAAGTGCCACATGGCCTGCAGAGGACAGCGGGAGGCCGAGAGCCCTCACCTGAGGGAAGCGGCTGTTGCCGGGAATCTCGTTTCACCGGCCGGCTGAAGAACCTCTCCTTTAGAGGTGTCGGCCAGGGGCTGCTTGACCGGCAGGAAGGAGAGAGCAAGCCCCCCCGATCCGCCTGGACCCCGTACATCTAACGGTAAGACTTGCGTCCGTCCTGTACAGGGACAGGAAAAACACTGAGGAGAGGGGGATGGGGAGGGGCTTTTAAACTCTTGCATTTCCTGTCCCTGTAAAGGTCAAAGGAGCAACTCCTACAGTGCTGTCATGTGGCGTCCTGGAAAAGAGAGATTAGATCCCGTGATCCCAACGTATTGTTGCCCCTCTATAATTCACTTGTAAGGCCACATCTGGAATATGGGATCCAGTTTTGGGCTCCACATTTTAAAAAGGACATTCAGAAGTTAGTTCAAAGGCGGGCGACTAGACTGCTACAAGGAATGGACGGCCTCCCATATGATGACAGGTTGAAAAAGTTAGATATGTTTAGCTTAGAAAAAAGACTTCTCAGAGGAGATCTCATTTATATGTATAAATACATGTGTGGTCAATATAAAGGACTGGCGCATGACTTATTTCTTCCAAAGACAGAACTAAGGACCAGGGGGCATACACTGCGAGTGGAAGAAAAGTGATTCCGACAGTTAAATAGGAAAGGGTTCTTTACAGTTAGAGCAGTCAGACTGTGGAATGCCCTACCACAAGAGGTAGTAATGGCCGATAGTATAACAGCTTTTAAAACAGGGCTGGATGATTTCCTCAGTACACAAAACATCTATATATATAATTGCCTTATTCTGTCTGTCTGTCTGTCTGTCTGTCTTGCTCCAAAATTGTGTCCTTACGGTGACAAACAGCGGATTGGCCGCTCGCCTCGGCTCCGCCCCCCCCGCACGGATTGGCCGTTCGCCTCGGCTCCGCCCCCGCACGGATTGGCCGTTCGCCTCGCCTCGGCTCCGCCCCCACACGGATTGGCCTCTCGCCCCGGCCCCCTGCACGCATTGGCAACTCGGCCATGCCCCGCCCCCCTCACGCATTGCACGCTCGCTCTGGCCCCGCCCCCCGCACGCATTCCCCGAACCGAAACGGAGACCCGACTCCCAGGTGAGTGCTGTACCCCCGGGAGCCCACACCAGCGTACGCCGGCAACCCAGCCGACACATACCCTCGCATTGCTGGGATTGCCGGCGTACGCTGGTGTGGGCTCCCGTGCGAGCGGGGGGCGGGGTACGCTGGTAACCATGGTACACCGAGTAATATTGTGTAGCATGGTTAACAGCGTACACCGGCTCCCAGGTGAGCGCATCAAGGTCCTGCAGCGGCGGAACACACACACGCACAAACATAAGAACAGACACACACACACATCAGATCACACTCACTCCCACACACACCTCACACACACATCAGATCGCATCAAGGTCCTGCAGCAGCGGAACACACACACGCACACACATAACAACAGACACACACACACATCAGATCACACTCACTCTCACACACACCTCACACACACATTAGATCGCATCCACACACTCACAACATCCCGTGATATCGCTTGCTTCTCGGCGGCGATACTGTGCAGTGACCTTCCAGGACCTGCCGGAGGATCACATGGCCGGAAGCATGTGGTATCTCCGGATGTTGTAATTGTGTGAGCGCGTATGTGCAATATCGTCAGTGTGTGTGTGTGAGTTTATGCGATCGGATGTGTGTGAGTGTGTTCTGATGTGTGAGTGTGTATGTGTGAGTGTATGCGATCGGATCTGTGAGTGTCGGCAGAAGAGCACGGCGTGCAGCACAGCTGCTGGGACCGCCCCCCAGTGGGCACAGGGAGAAGTGGGGTGTGTGTGTGAGTGTATGCGATCAGATGTGTGCATGTATACTGTCTGATGTGTGACTGTGGAGCACGATGGGGGGTGCACAGCATGGGGGATGGAGCACGATGGGGAGTCCGCAGCATGGGGGATGGAGCACGATGGGGAGTGCGCAGCATGGGGGATGGAGCACGATGGGGAGTGCGCAGCATGGGGGATGGAGCACGATGGGGGGTGCGCAGCATGGGGGATGGAGCAAGATGGGGAGTGTGCAGCATGGGGGATGGAGCACGATGGGGGGTGCGCAGCATGGGGGATGGAGCACGATGGGGAGTGCGCAGCATGGGGGATGGAGCACGTTTGGGAGTGCGCAGCATGGGGGATAGAGCACGATGGGGAGTGCGCAGCATGGGGGATGGAGCACGTTTGGGAGTGCGCAGCATGGGGGATGGAGCACGATGGGGAATGCGCAGCATGGGGGATGGAGCACAATGGGGGGTGCGCAGCATGGGGGATGGAGCACGATGGGGGGTGCGCAGCATGGGGGATGGAGCACGATGGGGGGTGCGCAGCATGGGGGATGGAGCACGTTTGGGAGTGTGCAGCATGGGGGATAGAGCACGATGGGGAGTGCGCAGCATGGGGTATGGAGCACGTTTGGGAGTGCGCAGCATGGGGGATGGAGCACGTTTGGGAGTGCGCAGCATGGGGGATGGAGCACGTTTGGGAGTACGCAGTATGGGGGATGGAGCACAATGGGGAGTGGGGATGGAGCAAGATGGGGGGTGCGCAGCATGGGGGATGGAGCACGATGGGGGGTGCGCAGCGTATGGGGGTTGGAGCACGATGGGGGGTGCACACCTCCCCCCAAAACACACACACACACACTGCCACACACGCACTGCACAACACACCACACACACACTGGAAACCACAAACACTGCCCTACACAGACACCCACACACACAGACAATGCCGCACACACACAACACCCAACACACAAACACCGCGGCATACACAAATATACGCACATACCGCACAACACACACATTGCACAAAACACACACAAACCGCGCAACACACACACACAACGCTACAGACACACAGCGCTCCACAAACAACGCAACACACGCAACACACAAACAACACCGCTCTCACCCCCCGACACACCCAGACAACACCCAGAACATTTACAGCCCCTACACAAACACTCGGTAACTACACACAACAACATCTATATATATATAACACAAATCATACATTAACTACACAATACGTAAATTCTAGAATACCCGATGCGTAGAATCGGGCCACCTTCTAGTTGTTGGTTATAAATGACTTAGTGACCAAATGTAGAATTGGTGGAGGAAGGTTGAACTAGATGGACCTAGGTCTTTTTTCAACCTAAGTAACTATGTAACTATGGATATGTGTTCATTCTTCTATTATCTACATATATTTCATGATCATTACACACCTATAATGCTTAGGTAACATAATATACACCTGGTTATATGGCATATGCGTTCATTCTATTATTATCTACAGATATTTCATATTCATTCCATGTCTAACTTGCCCAAGAAACCTTTTATACATCTACATAATATATACCTGATAAGTTATTATCTTCATTCTTTTTATTTATTCCTTTTCATCATTATTTTTAGTATATCCCCTCTCTGGTTGGAGAGTGGAGATTGGGTGTTACCTCAGTGGTATCAGATGATCTGTGATAGGGATATTTAAACCATCTCTTTCCTCTTGTTCACTGCTGATTACTTTCAGTTTCACTTTAGTGGTCTGAACAATAGAAAAAGGGAAGGAAGGGTCGGCACTACAAGAAATAGCTATATATTACTGGTAACGTGCACCCCACATAAGGGACTGTATATAGAAAAGGAGGATTGTGTCTAATGGGCAGCGAAACCAAATGAATAAACATGTAATTGCCTCCATAAATGTATCAAAAAGAATTTTATTACTACATCAAGATTAAAAAACACCTAAAAACATGCAAAGTGCAGTCTAAGCTACCCGGGAACCTAAAGCATGCTCAAAAAGATTTTTTCATGTATGTGGAACATGTTCAATAAAATAAATGGTATCTTGGCACCTGTAAGCAATAAACAAAATGAAAAGACATGATGTAAGCACACATGGAAAATACATGAATAATAGTACAGAATTATAATGGATCATCACAGAATCATAGTATGATTAACAAAATATACCTGAAAAGACAAGGGTATAAATGACCCCAGTCCGTACAAAGAGAGGAGAGACCGGGAGTCGGCTGCTAGCCCCATGCCTTACAAAGTGCTGGGCTTCCTCAGGGATGCAATGGCTGGACGCAAAATGACACTTTAAATAGTCAGTAAACAAGGTGCAGGCAAATCTAATTGCAATCAATAAACATTTTTGTTTTTCATTATTGTGTGTTTATTGATTGCAATTAGATTTACCTGCACCTTGTTTACTGACTATTTAAAGTGTCATTTTGTGTCCAGCCATTGCACCCCTGAGGAAGCCCAGCACTTAGTAAGGGTGTAACGCATGGGGCTAGCAGCCGGCTCCCGGTCTCTCCTCTCTTTGTACGGACTAGGGTCATTTATACCCTTGTCTTTTCAGGTATATTTTGTTAATCATCCTATGATTCTGACATAGAGGGACTGCAGACTTGAACCCCAAGCCTTGACAACCTCTTTAAAAATAAACAACATCAATAGCGTTCGTCATTGATAAAATTTGAGTTCCTCTCCCTGGATGTTCTCTTGTTAGGGCCCACACTTACTTTACAATAAAGTAAGCCAAAACCTGACTAGTGGGCTAATACGAACGTCTAAAGGCTGTTTTACACGTGTCAATTTCTCATGCGATCGCATGTGCGATCGCACCCGTCCCCATTGTTTGTGCGGCACAGGCAATTTCTTGCCCGTGTCGCACAAAGTCGTAAACCCCCGTCACACGTACTTACCTTCCAATCGACCTCACTGTGGGCGGCGAACATCCACTTCTTGAAGGGGGAGGGATGTTCGGCATCACAGTGACGTCACACAGTGGCCGGCCAATAGAAGCGGAGGGGTGGAGATGAGCGGGACATAACATCCCGCCCACCTTCTTTCTTCCGCATTACCGGCGGGACACAGGTAAGCTTCAGTTCATCGTTCCAGGGGTGTCACACGGAGCGATGTGTGCTGCCTCGGGAACAATGAACAAGCGGCGAGCAGAAGGATGTTCGATTTTTAGGAAATGAGTGATGTGTCAACGAGCAACGATAAGGTGAGTATTTTTGTTCGATCACAGACGCTCGTAACTGTCACACGCTACGATATGTCAAACGATGCCGGATGTGCGTCACTATCGACGTGACCCCGACGACATATCGTTAGATACATCGTAGCGTGTAACATGCCCTTTAGGTATATGGAAGTCTTCTGTCGTTCGGTGGAGATCAGAATATATGGCATGTGAAATTTCAAAATGGCAACCTTTTGCTCTCAGGTTATTCATAGAGAGCACAAGAGCGAGCGCTTGGCAGAGTAATCGCCCCTTTCTACTTGGTATTTTTCGTGTTTTGCTACCTCACAAGTTGGAATATCACTTTTTTTTTGGGTATGTATCAGTTCATGTAAATACTTTGCCTACGGCTACATTTACACGACTGTTCTGTTTTTGCAGTCTGCAAAAAACGGTCCTGTTTTTCCACAGATGCATTCATATGGCATCCATGTGACAACCGCATCTGTCCCGTTTCGTTCCGTATACGGTCCGTGTGACATCCGTGTGACTTCCGTTTTTTTGAGTACCGCAAAAAAGCAGAAGGAGAGTTACATACAGTCCAGGGCATCTGGCCAGATGCTGGTCCCCTTATAAGCTCTATGGGGAACATAATCCGGTGCAAAGGGGTAGGAGCAAGCGCTAAATACTCACCGAGCCTCACAGCTGCTGGGTGGTATTCTTAGGGTGGGGAGACCCATGTTATTGGGAGCCCAACCTATTAATATCAGCCAGCAGCCAGACAGAATTGCTGCATCTATTAGATGCAACAGTCCCGGGACATTACCAGGCTCATCCCGAATGACCTGGTGCGTTGGCAAACGGGATAATATATGGGGTTGATACCAGTGTGTAATGTCACCTGGCATCAAGCCCTGGGGTTAGTGATGTCACAGCGTCTATCAGATACCCAACATCATTAACCCAGTCAGTAATAAAAAAAAATAGACAACAAACAACTTTTTATTTGAGTAAAAACACTCCCTAACACATTACCTATTTCATCAATTTATTGGAAGGGAAAAACAAATCCGGGTCCGGCGTAATCCAATAAGGAGGTCTGTTATGATCTGGTAACCGTGGACGAACACGAAAAATCCCAATAATAATGAAAAAACAAAAACCACAAGAGTAGTTGGAAACTGAACTTACTGCAATCCCCTATCAGACAACACTAGAAGTAGCAGTGGGATGTTCCTAACACACCTAGACACCTCGTCACTGCCGGAGAAACTTGCTACACCTCAAAGATAGAAATGAAGAATCCTAACTTGCCTCAGAGTAGTCCCCAAAGAAATAGCAAGCCCCCAACAGGCAACAACAGTGATATAAGAAAACACAATACACAGATAGAAAATATAGATCAGCAAAGGTGAGGCCAGACTTACTAGATAGAACAGGACAGGAGAGATAACTGATTGCAGCCAGCAAAAAACCCTGAATAAATACCAATCTCCAGATAATAAAAATACTGAGCCCATACGGACTCTCCCCCACTATATCAGGTACTCTTGTGCTTGACACTTTAAACAGAACTGCAGATATAATGGGAAGAAACAAAATCACCAAACAAGTAATTTTCTAAAGTGCAAATAATCCAAAACTGACCAGGGAGCAAGCTTCCTTTCTTGCTGGAGGGACTGCCCTGCTCACAAAAGCAGAAAGACAGATCCTCGCATACAGGAAACCAAACACAGAACCAAATGGAATAAGCAGAAACACTCTTAAGTGCAAATCCAGCAAATAAGCACAAAAACAGTAAACGTATCTGGATTAGATTTAGGCACCAAATAAATGGGAAAATCAGAAGGGAAAACTCTCAGCCATCTTCAGAAGCAAGCAGGAACATTTATTACCGGCGACCGCCAGGCACACAATGCTCTCCTAAATAAACTAGGCTAATCTGCAATAGGATTTCCTGGATTCCCAATTATTTCCATCACCTGTCTGAATCATAGATTCCAACTCAGCTTCATTACCATTCCTGGCCACCAGAGGGAGCTCCACACCAGTACCCACTTGGATGACATTCACAACAGAGGTCCCACGATGATCCATATTCACTATCCCAGTCAATGAAAAACAGAATATTCCCCATTGGCTGGGAGAGCAGTGCAGTGACCTGATTTAACATCCTTAGGTCAGCCCAGATCTCTGCAGGGCATGATGAGTGCTGACTTCATAAGGTTAACTAGGTACATTACCTGCAGTGATGAATGCCGCTGCACTCCTGATGTCAGCACTCATCACTGACTTCCATTGCCCGCCGCATTCACAAGCGAAGTATCGCAAGCGGCCTGTGACATCACCACTAGTCACAGTCTCGCGCCACTTGCGAGACTTGATGTGAGAATGTGGTGGGCATGGAAGTCAGTGACGAGCACTGACATCAGGAGTGCAGCACTTCATCACTGCAGGTAATTTGCTAACTTCCTAATGTCGGCGCTTGTCATCCACGCAGCTGCTGACACTGCTGTGCGGGCAGATGCTGACATGCTGCAGTGTGAGCAACCATGAGGCTGGCACGGGAGCAGGACACAGACTGCAGGGGCACCCGACGGAGGTCACATGGAAGTGCTTTCGTGTGGCTTCTGGGGATTTTGACTTGTATTGTGTCACGGTCCACAATTACGGAACTGTTATGTTCCATAATAACGGAACGGACATACGGCATCCGATGTGTTTTTTTGTTGGAACTGATGCCCAGAGAAGTGCTTCTGTGTGCCGTCCGATACTACACAAAAGACATTGAAAAGATGATCCTGTCAGTAGGTCCACAAAAAAATTGAACTGAACAGGACAAATGGAACAGTCGTCTGAATGCAGACACCAAAACGTACGTCAGGGTGGGCACTATCCCTCAGCTCTACACTTCAGAAACACAAGCACTTTGGTAAGCATTAACCAGTATATACTATCTATTTCTCACATACTGTCAGGCAATGTTTTTTGGCTCCTCTACATGGCTCTCTGCTCACTGTATTAGAATGTGGCAGCATCCTTCTATTTCTAGTATTCCATTGGATTTAGATAGGGTACATATTGAACTTATCTCCACTATATTGCTGGTAAACATTACATGTATATGTATGAACTTTATGAGAGGCCTTCCTTTATTTCTTTCTATTATGAAAAATATTTACTGTGTCAAAAATGAATTTTCTATAAAGCTGAGGACAAAAAAAAATGCAAATAGGGTCTTATCAGATATTAATGTGCAGTGTGCACAAAATTACACTCACCTCTATTAGGGTTGTGATAGTCACAACCCATATGAAGCTTAAGGTAATGGTGGCTGCCGTTGCCCCACGTGGGTAAACTTCAGTGCTGGAGAGGAAAAACGGGCTTAATGCTGCGTTGCTGCCAAATAAAAAAGTGGTTGATTATTAATAAACTTCTTTTATTTCATAGGCATTATTCCCGTTTCACCTCTCCAGCACTGAAAATTGAATTTTCCTGATACATGTTTATTGCTCTGTGCATATCATCAGTACTAATTTATATTGTATGCCTGCAGTGTGTTGTATTGGCTTGCCTTACCTGGGGTTTTGTGCACCCCACTGTATGTAACTTTTGCCCCTATCTTTCACACCACTTTGATTATAACAATACTAAACACCCATTTTTGCATTAAGGATGTCTTATTGCTTTTTTGCTTTACTTTTTGGTCTATGTGTTTTGTGATCTATCCTGGTCCATTATATCTGCACATTTGCTGGTAATATGGTCAATATTTAAATGAGTATACAATTCTATTAAAATGTATATGCATTTGTTGAATTACCTTTATCTTAATTGAATTAAGGTCTGGCCTTTAAATAGGCCACTCCAATACATTTATATGTTGCCACTTAAACCACATGAGTGGTGCTTTAGCAGTATGCTTTGGGTCATTGTCTTTCTGGAAGGTGAACATCCGTCAAAGTCTGAAATCGCTGACAGACTGAAAAAGGTTTTACTCAAGAATATCTGTATTTCAAACCATCCAGTTTCCTTTTGACTTGGACCCCTTTCCATGTCCTCCACAGCATGATGCTGTCACCACCATGTTTCACTGTGCGGATGGTGTTCTTGGGGTGATGAGCTGTGTTGGTTTGTCGCCAGACATAGCATTTATCTTAGTGGCCAGAAAGTTCAAATTTAGTCTCAACAGACCACAGTACCTCCCTCCATACATTTGGGGAGTCTCCCACCTTTTTTGGCAAAATCAAAATGAGCCTTCCAATTTTTAGCTGTATGTAAGTGCTTTTTTCTGGCCACTCTTCCATAAAGGCCAGCTCTATGGCATGTGTGGCTTATTGCAGAGGTATGGATAGATACTTCAGTCTCTGCTTGGGAACTCTGCAGCTCCTTCAGGGTTACCTTTAGTCTCTGTACTGCCTCTGATTAATGCCCTTCTTGCTCGGGCTGAGAGTTTTGGTGGGCGTCCCTCTCTTAGCAGGTTTGCTGTGATGCCGTATTCTTTCCATTTGATGATAATGGATTTGATGGTGCTCCAGGAATCATCAGAGATTGGAATATGTTTTTTAGAACCCAACCCTGACTTGTACATCTCAACAACTTTGTCTCTAAATTGTGTGATCTCCTTGGTCTTCGGGGTGTTATTTGGTTAGTAGTGCCTCTTGCTTAATGATGTTGCAGCCCCTGTGGCCTTTCAGAAAAGATGTGTATATAATGAGTATGACAGACCATGGGACACTTAGATTACACACAGGTGGACTTCCTTTCACTAAGCATGTGACCTATGAAGGTAATTGCTTGCACTAGACATTTTAGCGGCTTCATAGCACGTCTTCATACATATGGGGCGTCATACATATGGGACGTTATACAGTTAGGTCCAGAAATATTTGGACAGTGACACAATTTTCGCGAGTTGGGCTCTGCATGCCACCACATTGGATTTGAAATGAAACCTCTACAACAAAATTCAAGTGCAGATTGTAACGTTTAATTTGAAGGTTTGAACAAAAATATCTGATAGAAATTGTAGGAATTGTACACATTTCTTTACAAACACTCCACATTTTAGGAGGTCAAAAGTAATTGGACAAATAAACCAAACCCAAACAAAATATTTTTATTTTCAATATTTTGTTGCGAATCCTTTGGAGGCAATCACTGCCTTAAGTCTGGAACCCATGGACATCACCAAACGCTGGGTTTCCTCCTTCTTAATGCTTTGCCAGGCCTTTACAGCCGCAGCCTTCAGGTCTTGCTTGTTTGTGGGTCTTTCCGTCTTAAGTCTGGATTTGAGCAAGTGAAATGCATGCTCAATTGGGTTAAGATCTGGTGATTGACTTGGCCATTGCAGAATGTTCCACTTTTTTGCACTCATGAACTCCTGGGTAGCTTTGGCTGTATGCTTGGGGTCATTGTCCATCTGTACTATGAAGCGCCGTCCGATCAACTTTGCGGCATTTGGCTGAATCTGGGCTGAAAGTATATCCCGGTACACTTCAGAATTCATCCGGCTACTCTTGTCTGCTGTTATGTCATCAATAAACACAAGTGACCCAGTGCCATTGAAAGCCATGCATGCCCATGCCATCACGTTGCCTCCACCATGTTTTACAGAGGATGTGGTGTGCCTTGGATCATGTGCTGTTCCCTTTTTTCTCCAAACTTTTTTCTTCCCATCATTCTGGTACAGGTTGATCTTTGTCTCATCTGTCCATAGAATACTTTTCCAGAACTTAGCTGGCTTCATGAGGTGTTTTTCAGCAAATTTAACTCTGGCCTGTCTATTTTTGGAATTGATGAATGGTTTGCATCTAGATGTGAACCCTTTGTATTTACTTTCATGGAGTCTTCTCTTTACTGTTGACTTAGAGACAGATACACCTACTTCACTGAGAGTGTTCTGGACTTCAGTTGATGTTGTGAACGGGTTCTTCTTCACCAAAGAAAGTATGCGGTGATCATCCACCACTGTTGTCATCCGTGGACGCCCAGGCCTTTTTGAGTTCCCAAGCTCACCAGTCAATTCCTTTTTTCTCAGAATGTACCTGACTGTTGATTTTGCTACTCCAAACATGTCTGCTATCTCTCTGATGGATTTTTTCTTTTTTTTCAGCCTCAGGATGTTCTGCTTCACCTCAATTGAGAGTTCCTTAGACCGCATGTTGTCTGGTCACAGCAACAGCTTCCAAATGCAAAACCACACACCTGTAATCAACCCCAGACCTTTTAACTACTTCATTGATTACAGGTTAACGAGGGAGACGCCTTCAGAGTTAATTGCAGCCCTTAGAGTCCCTTGTCCAATTACTTTTGGTCCCTTGAAAAAGAGGAGGCTATGCATTACAGAGCTATGATTCCTAAACCCTTTCTCCGATTTGCATGTGAAAACTCTCATATTGCAGCTGGGAGTGTGCACTTTCAGCCCATATTATATATATAATTGTATTTCTGAACATGTTTTTGTAAACAGCTAAAATAACAAAACTTGTGTCACTGTCCAAATATTTCTGGACCTAACTGTACATATGGGGCTTCATACATATGTGGTTTCATACATATGCACATGGCATTTTTTTTAATTTTATCCCATAAATTTAATATTTCCCTATATTTTTTTCACTTTACTTCCCCAACTTGGATTATTTAATGCTGATGCATCACACACTAATTAGATTATAAAAATATTTAAACACAGGTTTTAATGTAACAAAATAGGTAAAAAGCCAAGCGGGTGAATACTTTCACAAGTCACTGTATATGGAGAAGTCGTGAGAGAAAGCTGCCAACTGAATGATAACTATCTATTGAATATGGGGCCCCTCGCTCCTGAAATTATGAAAGTAACAATTTAATAAATAAACAAACATAATCTACTTTACATATTAAATAGTTTACAAATTCACAACATGCTTATTCATGTGAAAATCTCTCCTTCAGGTGCCACCTATAGGCACTGCTTTCAGAATATATAATTACTTATAAGTCCATCTGTTTTTTCTTCTCATGCCAAATCGGCATGAGAAAAGAACATCAGCATGATGCGTTTGACTTCACCCACAACTATATAAGTCTATGGATGCGTCAAAATCATTGCAGTGCAGTGCGATAAACGCCCAGATAGGCAGTGGAAGAGATTTCTCCGCAGCTGTGCATAGATCGCAAGATTGCATCACAGTTGCATGACACTCGGCTCACGCTCACAGCAGAGCCTGAGCCATGGGTCATTAGCATATCGCATCCGAAACTCTCACAATAGAAGCGTTACGCAAGTTGAACTAAGGTCTTAAATATAGAAACTGAGCTTTACCATCTGACCCTGGGTCTAGCACAGAGTGTCTGCCCATGCTCCCTATATCTGTTATTGGCTGCAGCATTGAAGTCACATCAACAGGGAGACAGCCGTCACTCAGCTCAGTGGTTCTGTCCTTTTAGATACAATGGCTTGCTCGTAGTTGTTTCACTTGCCTCTTATCCTGTTGACATAATGTCACTGTGCTATAGCCAACAACAGACACCGAGTGCAGTGGCAGAGACTCACCCGGGGACAATGTGTAAAAAGTATTTTTATGGAATTTCTGAAGTGGACAATCCCTTTAAATCTGCCTGTGTATCCACAGAATTAAATTGCTTGAATGCATACCATGTCAAATACAGATGTTAAAATTTCAGTTTCTAATTAATCGGAAAGATAGTTATTTACGGTTAGGGCTGAAACTGAGAGCCAAAAGTTCTCATTTTGCACAATGAGTTGAAACTTTGTAATTAGTAGGCTCGTATACTTTGTAGCAGTATCCACTATTTGTTGGAACCATACTGACTAGCTACTTCTCTCCAAGCAACCATCCAAAACATCCTGGGCAATCAGTCACAATATGGCACTTTTCCAGTGTATGTAAAAAAAATTGATGCAGCTACCGCACTGTAAATGATACTAAGTTATTTATATAGTATTACATAAAGTAGTAGGTGTGACGTTGTCTTCAAAGTTGTATAAGTGTGACGTTTGTATAAGTTGTCTACAAAAATAAAAAATCAAGTTTTCAATACTTAGAAATGGAAACTATCTAGTAGGAAGGACAGGACTGCGCTTAGGTGGTTTAACATGTGTTGGTTTATAGGGAAGGCATGTAGACATGTATTCCTTCTAGCACCTTCAGAACATAGGCAGCCTCTATCTCCTGTTCTTACTGATCAGACTGTTCTTCCAAATCACGATGCCCAGCATTTTCTGGCAGCAGTAGTGTATTCAGTACTCATCTCTAAGGGCTCGCTCTTACCACCATATAACACAGAAATGTTCAATCCAATGTTTTATCGGATAGTACTTAGATCACTGTTATACTATGGCAAAATTCCAACCAGTATGATGCAAGTGGCAGCACAAATCAAATGGCGTGCACCCGTTAAAGTCTGCGGGTGTGAGTGGAAAACATCGGATTACACTCAGATGACATTCGAGTGCAGTCCGATTTCTGCATGCTCACAGAATGGAAAAAATGGAGAAATATTGTTCACCTGTGCTACAAATCTTTCATGCGAGAGAATCGGATCACAGTAGGCTTACACTCTGAGCAAACTCAAATCAGAGTTTGATCGGAGTGTCATTACCATAATCAATCTTATTCTATCATAGAGAGAATATACGCTTGTCTGACCCTGGACGAAGGCTCAAAATTCCAAGGAAATGTGGTTCTTGTTTGGCAATACTTTCCAATGGAGATCAGGAGAGAGGTGTCTAATTCTATACTTAAGTCTAAGGGGCACTTTTCACACTACGACATCGCAGGTGCGATGTCGGTGGGGTCAAATCGAAAGTGACGCACTTCCGGCGTCGCTCCCGACATCGTAGTGTGTAAAGCATTTTTGATACGATTAACGAGCACAAAAGCGTCGTAATCGTATCATCGGTCTAGCGTCGGTCATTTCCATGAATTTGGAAAGACCGTTGTTACGATGTTGTTCCTCGTTCCTGCGGCAGCACACATCACTGTGTGTGAAGCCACAGGAACGAGGAACATCTCCAACCTGCGTCCCGGCCGGCTATGCGGAAGGAAGGAGGTGGGCGAGATGTTTACGTCCCGCTCATCTCCGCCCCTCCGCTTCTATTGGCCGCCTGCCGTGTGACGTCGCTATGACGCCGGACGACCCACCCCCTTAGGAAGGAGGCAGGTTGCCGGCCAGAGCGACGTCGCAGGGCAGGTGAGTGCATGTGAAGCTGCCGTAGCGATAATGTTCACTACGGCAGCTATCACCATGATATCGCAGCTGCGACGGGGGCGGGGACCATCGCGCTCAGCATCGCAGCATCGGCTTGCGACTTCGTAGTGTGCAAAGTGCCCCATACGGTCTGCTCCACACATCCGACATTAAATGACCAAGTGCAACTCCCAATGTACGGACTATCTGAAGGTCTTCATACATAGACTAGACAATGTTAAAGAGGTTGTCTACTACTTTTACAATGATGGCCTATCCTTAGAATAGGTCATCACTGTCTGATCGACTGGGGTCCAACACCCAGCACCCCCGCTGATCAACTGCCTTCTGTGCCATCGGCAGCAGCAGGCTGCCGGAAATGCTCAGTTCCAGAGCTGTCTCATCTTCTGATAGTGGCCGTGGCTGGTTACTGCACATTCACCTTCTGTTGATTTGAATAGGAGGACGATGTTCATTATCTGCCTGCGGCCGCTATCAGTTGACGGGGCAGCTCTGAAACTGAGCATTTTCAGCCACAAACAGCTGATCAGCTAGGGTTCTTGGTGTTGGACCCCAGCCAATCAGAAATTGATAACCTATCCTAAGGAAAGGCTATCAATGTTAGAGTAATGTATAACCCCTTTAAATATGCCTATGAGGTTGTTGAACTTGTCCCAGAAGACATTGGCCAGTCTGTACATTGCGGTCCATAGATATATTATTAATATTAGAGGTGTCAAGCTGGTATAATGGCAGTAGCATAACTAGAGTCCGATGGACCCCAATGCAAAATTTGGTCACATGTATGGGTCATTGTAGCTTTCAAAATTCTACAAAGACATATGTGTTGCCCCCCTCCCCCTTTCTTATGTAGTAATGTCCCTGATCCTGGGCCCCTTCCAGGTATATAAAACTGGATCCTTCACCCCTTCCAGGTATATATGTCTCCCATTCTGGGCCCCTTCATGGTATTTGTCCACCATCCTTGATCCATCCTGGTATATATGTTTCCCATCCTGAGGCCCATCCAGGTATATGTCCCCCATCTCAATCTCCTTCCTGGTATATATGTCCCCCATTTTGGTATATATGTTCCCTGTTCTACTGCTGTTCTGTAACTCAACAAAAAGTATTCTTTCTACCTTCCGCTGCTTGATGCGCAGCATCACCTTATGTAGTCAATGCAGAGGTCGGCAACTGACATCGATGTTACTGCTATTGTAACACATGACGTCTCTTCCATGCAACGCCAATGCCTGGAATGCTGACATCAGCTGCCAGCCTCTGATTGACAGGTGGTGTGTCTTGCATTGCAAAGATCCAAAAGTTGTCATAATATAATGTAAAATAGGAACAATATATTAGACACATGGCTGCATCATAATTTGGAAATGAAACAAGAGCTAGCACTGTACCAACTGACCCCTGTTCAGCTATGACCCCCTGGTGTGAACACGTAATTAAACTGAGAAGGAAACAAAAAATTGAACCAGTTCACCCAGTGAGGAGACCACCATTTATTTCAGGATGGTGCACGGATACATGGACAGTTTCAGCCAGACTGTGTGTGTAGAGATCCTAGAGAAAAGAAATATCCAGCATCCAATTTCCTTAAAAAAATATCTTCTTCTTTATTGTAAAGATTAAAAAAAATTCCATTTCCAAGGGTAAAAAACAATGCATTGTCAGCACAGGTACAAGTACGCGTTTCAAGTGTTACACATCCTTAATCTGAAACATGAATTGAACTGGTATATCTGCTGGAAAGCAGTCACAAAGTCTGGGCTCTGTATATACCAGAGGTTGAGAAATGAAAAATGTATCACCCCTGGAGATAGCTCTCCTCATCTTCTTAACACCTACAAAGAGACTTTTTGGAGCCGAAGTTCAGTTATAAATATTTGGGCTTTTGTGATAAGCGTAGGTCCTACAGGTGTGCAAGACACATTGTTAGCATCATGATACTAAGTGGAATAACATGCATGTTCTTAGATAACTGTGCGATCTGCATATCAGCCCCAAATTAACATCAGCCCCAAATAATAGGCCATATTTCTGTAACGCCTGCCTGGATCCACAGACTCAGACGGGCAGTAATGGACAGGCTAGAGGGAAGCCACTCACCAAGCAGGACCCCTAGAATCCTGAAACCCTTTAACCCCTATACAGGAATTTGGAATTACACAGGGCCCAAGGTGATCACTACCTATGGAGGGCTGCAGTCCGAGAGAGTAGTAGTCAGGCAGGGTCAAACCAGGAATAGCAGAACAGGGACAGAATCAGCAGACAAGGACGTAATCAGTAAATGAAGCAGAGGTCAAATCTGGATCGGGCAGCGAAGTACAAAAACAGCAGGCAGGAGAGGTAGTCAGGAAACAAGCAGAAGTCAGAACACGAAAACCACAAAACAGAACAGGGCGGAACAGGAACCATAATTTCAGAACTATCTCTGGCAGTGGCCATCAGACAGGAGGGGAATTAAGAAGGGTGTGGTGTCTTCCCATTGGTTGTAGCTGAATTATTGTAACTTCAGCTGGGAGACACACACCACCTACAGTCAGCCAGTGGTACTGCATATCCCAAGTAAACCGAGCCCAGTGGATGAGCGGAGCCTGCGCCCACCAGCGCCGCTGGCATCGACTCCTCTCCCATCACCAGCACTATCCACGGCAGGAACACAGCGTCGCCTGGCGATCGGAGTAGAAGCCGCTGGAGCGGACTCCGGTGGTGACATAACAATTTCTTATCTATGGAAAGTTAAAATCATGATAGGAAATATGGCATTTTTTTTTCCACCTGGCACTTCCAGGGGGGAAGATATCCTGAAGATCAGGGATCACCAAAGGGGGGTATATGAGAGTGACTCTTGTTTAATAAAAACAGATTCTGGGATTTCATCCGTGTTCAGTGCTGAAACATACAGTTCTCTGTAGAATTGTTCCATATTTCTTAGTAGGAATGCTTTCCTCCATATAAAAAGGAAGGGTCAGTACTTTTCTTATATAACCTATAAAGGTCCTCAATATAAAGCATTCCTCAATAAGGTACTGTAAAATAAACTACAAAAAATGATGAATTGATACAGTTAGGTCCAGAAATATTTGGACAGTGACACAATTTTCGCGAGTTGGGCTCTGCATGCCCCCACATTGGATTTGAAATGAAACCTCTACAACAGAATTCAAGTGCAGATTGTAACGTTTAATTTGAAGGTTTGAACAAAAATATCTGATAGAAATTGTAGGAATTGTACACATTTCTTTACAAACACTCCACATTTTAGGAGGTCAAAAGTAATTGGACTAATAAACCAAACCCAAAAAAAAATTTTTTATTTTCAATATTTTGTTGCGAATCCTTTGGAGGCAATCACTGCCTTAAGTCTGGAACCCATGGACATCACCAAACGCTGGGTTTCCTCCTTCTTAATGCTTTGCCAGGCCTTTACAGCTGCAGCCTTCAGGTCTTGCTTGTTTGTGGGTCTTTCCGTCTTAAGTCTGGATTTGAGCAAGTGAAATGCATGCTCAATTGGGTTAAGATCTGGTGATTAACTTGGCCATTGCAGAATGTTCCACTTTTTTGCACTCATGAACTCCTGGGTAGCTTTGGCTGAAAGTATATCCCGGTACACTTCAGAATTCATCCGGCTACTCTTGTCTGCTGTTATGTCATCAATAAACACAAGTGACCCAGTGCCATTGAAAGCCATGCATGCCCATGCCATCACGTTGCCTCCACCATGTTTTACAGAGGATGTGGTGTGCCTTGGATCATGTGCCGTTCCCTTTCTTCTCCAAACTTTTTTCTTCCCATCATTCTGGTACAGGTTGATCTTTGTCTCATCTGTCCATAGAATACTTTTCCAGAACTGAGCTGGCTTCATGAGGTGTTTTTCAGCAAATTTAACTCTGGCCTGTCTATTTTTGGAATTGATGAATGGTTTGCATCTAGATGTGAACCCTTTGTATTTACTTTCATGGAGTCTTCTCTTTACTGTTGACTTAGAGACAGATACACCTACTTCACTGAGAGTGTTCTGGACTTCAGTTGATGTTGTGAACGGGTTCTTCTTCACCAAAGAAAGTATGCGGTGATCATCCACCACTGTTGTCATCCGTGGATGCCCAGGCCTTTTTGAGTTCCCAAGCTCACCAGTCAATTCCTTTTTTCTCAGAATGTACCCGACTGTTGATTTTGCTACTCCAAGCATGTCTGCTATCTCTCTGATGGATTTTTTCTTTTTTTTCAGCCTCAGGATGTTCTGCTTCACCTCAATTGAGAGTTCCTTAGACCGCATGTTGTCTGGTCACAGCAACAGCTTCCAAATGCAAAACCACACACCTGTAATCAACCCCAGACCTTTTAACTACTTCATTGATTACAGGTTAACGAGGGAGACGCCTTCAGAGTTAATTGCAGCCCTTAGAGTCCCTTGTCCAATTACTTTTGGTCCCTTGAAAAAGAGGAGGCTATGCATTACAGAGCTATGATTCCTAAACCCTTTCTCCGATTTGGATGTGAAAACTCTCATATTGCAGCTGGGAGTGTGCACTTTCAGCCCATATTATATATATAATTGTATTTCTGAACATGTTTTTGTAAACAGCTAAAATAACAAAACTTGTGTCACTGTCCAAATATTTCTGGACCTAACTGTATATATATCACATGTTTTTACAAGAGTGGCAGTGAGACTGTAGGAGGTTTGAGGGGTGGGGGCGGAGCTGGGATGGAGCCTGGGCGGAGTCCCAAGGGGGCCCGAAAGTTTTGCCAGTATGGGGCCGTGAAATTCCTAGTGGTGGCCATGGGTGTGATGCCTCAGATTGGTACAAGTTCGTAGACACCAAACATGTATAGGTTTACTTTTGTCTAAAGGCCACTTTACACGCTACAATTTATCTGACGATATGTCGTCGGGGTCACGGTTTTTGTGACGCACTTCCGTCATCGTTAGCAATGTCGTTGAGTGTGACACCGACTTACGACTCCGAACGATCGCAAATAGGGTAAAAATCGTTGATCGCTGACACGTCGTTCAGTTTCAAAATATTGTTTGTTGTTTGGAGCGCAGCAGATGTACCGCCCCGCGCTCGGCTGCAGCCGAGCCGCTCAGATCCGGGCTCGTTGGTGGGTGGCTCGAGCGCCTCCGGACTCGGGGTCACTTCGCTCTGAAAGGGGTTGCTGACGCTTTTGGTGGGGGTTTGATAGGTGCACAGCCAGAGCCGCGCTTGAGTTTGTGATGCCACTCACAGGTCGTGGTGAAGTTGGGCACCACCGCTGCGATTATTGGACACCCCGGGGGAGATGGTAGTGCAGCAAGATGTTAACCCCTCCGTGGGTAGGGATGATGGCCCCGGGACCCGTTGGGGAGTAGCTGGGCGGTGCAGGGCGGTGCCGGCCGGATGGCACTGTTGTACTCACAGTTATTGACACACACAAGTCTCTGGTAAACCAAATTGATGGTGGTCGGTGCCCGCAGCCGGCTGCGTCTGGTCCCCCACCCGGTTCGGTGGTCCTGGCCTTTCTCCTGCACTGTGTTGTGTATCTGTAGACTGCCTGCGCTTCAGCGACGGGAGTCCACTCCCCGGCTTTGTAGATGTCGGGAGAGCCCTTTTTGCCCGCAGACGCTGGCCCGTGGGATATCTCTGCCTGTGCGGTGGCTTTCTATCCCCCTCGGTGGGCTGTTGTCTTCAGTCGGGACTTGGGTGGGAAAGGACCTATAGTCCAGACCGCAATCAGTTAATTAACTCAGTCCAGTGGATTCTGGACCTCGTTTCAGGGTCTGAGTACCCCCCTGTGTGCTCCGGTTTCCGAGTCGGTTCCCCGGGTCGGTACCAGCGGGCCACTACCCTGTCCTGGTCCACCACGGTTCCACCGAGCTGTCTTCCCGACTCCTGCAGGCTAAGGCCACTGTTTGCCTCCTAGCCAAGGTACCAGGGTTCCGACCCTGGCACCTGTCAGACTGCTGCTACACAGGCCTGCTTCCACTCTCCTTCACTCCACCAACCACACACTGACTGACTGACTTTTTTACTGACTCAGGCCCTCTGAACTCCTCGGTGGGCGTGACCAACCACCTGGCTCCGCCCCCTGGTGTGTCCATAAAGCACTGAGAGAGGTGACTAGGTTTTAATGCTTGGCTGATGACACCTTATTGGGGGACAGGTGTAGTGCGGGGGTCTATCTGTGACTACCTGGCTGGTCCAGAGTGTCACACAGACATTTTGCTACGTTTGACACCCTGCCAACAACGAACAACATCCATACAACCGCCTTGGTCAAACAATATACCGCTGAACGATGTAGCGTCGTTTGTGAGATGTGTACGTGTGACCGCTACAAAACGACCTATGAGCGATCTCAGCAAATCGTAACAACGACCTGGGCGTGTCACATCGTTAACGAGATCGTTAACGATCTCGTTGTGTGTAAAGCGGCTTTTAGGGGTTAAAAAAATTCACAAGTTTCTCCAAAAAAAGTAGCACACTTTTTGCGCCATTTTCCAAAACTCATAGTGTTCTTATTTTTGGGATCTATGGCTCAGTGATGGCTCAGTGATGGCTTATTTTTTGCGTCTCGAGCTGATGTTTTTAATGGTACCACTTTTGCACAGATGCTACGTTTTGATCGCCTGTTATTGCATTTAGTGTAAAATTTGCGGTGACCAAAAAACATAATTTTGGTGTTTTGAATTTTTTTGCTGCTACGCCGTTTACCGAATGAATGAATTGGTTTTATATTTTGATAGATCGGGCGTTTCTGAATGCGGCGATACCAAATATGTGTATATTTTTTGTTTTTTTAACCTTTAAATTTTCAATGGGCCAAATGGGGAGTAATTTGAACTTATAGGTTTTTTTATTTTTTTTAAATTTAAAAAAAAAACAAAAAAAACACTTTTTTTTATTTTACTAGTCCCCCATAGGCAACTATAGCGATCAGCAGTCTGATCGCTCATTCATTTCTTCAGATCACAGCTACACAGCTGAGATCTGGAGAAAAGCTGCTTTTCTCTCACACATGGCACACATGGCCGGCAGTGAGAGAAAGTGACTCATGATAGCTACAGGAGTCATCACATGACCCTGTGCTACCATGGCAACCACCAGAAGTCACATGTTCACATCACATGACTTACAATGGGGGTGGGTAGGTTATCGTTATGACAGCGCGCTGATACATCTCGCTATGAGAATTTGACAGTGAGATGTAAGAGGTTAATAGGTGCTGGTGGAAAGCTGGTGGAAAGCGATTCCACTCGCGCCTGGCACTCACACATGTTAGCTGTTCAAATCAGCTGATATGTGCGTGGATTGTCGTGGACTGCCCACGGCAGCCAGCCGAGGGTCATACCACTGTAATGCGATCTTGCGATCGGGTCACAGCTATGGAGAAAAAAGGGAGGGAACACTTTCTCCCCATCTCCTTCTCTGTCTGTGTCTGCATTGCAGTCGCATAACATGCAAGTACAGTGCGATGTTTCACAGGCTCCCACAGACTTGTATGGGGGTGCGTGACCGAAGACTTGCTGCCAAACGCAGCATGCTGCAATTCAAAATACTCTAAATAGAGGGTGGGAAGTAGTCACATGTGTGCGTGTATCCGTGGGCGCTGCCGCCAGATTGGTTGATGCATCCCAACCTGAGGCGCGTCCACTGGAAATACCGCCCCTTAAGACGGTGGAACTTCCTTTAATTGGAACACATCGATGGAAAGCAGAAGAGTGCTCTGCATCGCATACATATTCCAGTCAGCAGCCTGTACATGTGATTGCGGACCACACCCACGAAAGTAACCATAATTGGAGCACATATGTGGAACGCATCTAACTTCCAGCCCAAAGACAAGTATGTTGCAACTGCTTGATGTATAGCAGAACCGGTGAGATCTTTATAACCCTTTATGGATTATTGTTAGGCACTGGCAGATGTATCGCATGTGCAGCCGACTCAGTCACACAGGGACCCAAAGGTTCAGGGGGCCCTTACTGGCCGGTTACTAATGAGGGCAATCTGACCTGCTGTCCGGAGCTCCAAGCTCCGGGAGGCCCCTGGTGAGATCACCCTCATCACAAGCAGCGTGACGGGCAGGGAGCGATCCCGCGCAGTCAGTGCAGGAAGCGGAATGCAGGAATCTGTTCTGTGTTGCCTGCCGGCACTTTTTCTGTGACACACGCGCGCACTGATGTCATCAATATGGGGCGCGCGTGTCAATTAAAAGTTCTCGGCAGAAAAAGCAGTGCAGCCGGGACCCGTACAATAACAGCAGCGGCGGCGGGGTCCCGAACAGGAGAAGTAGCGGTGGGGGCTCCTACAAGACCAGCGGTGGGAGCCCCTACAAGAACAGCAGCGGCGGGGTCCCAAACAGGAGAAGTAGTGGTGGGGCCCCTACAAAAACAGCAGCCGCGGAGTCCCGAACAGGAGAAATAGCGGTTGGGGCCCCTACAAGAGCAGTGGTGGGGGCCACTACAAGAGCAGCAGCGGCGGCGGTGGGGTCCTGAACAGGAGAAGTAGTGGTGGGGGCTCCTACAAGAGCAGCGGTGGGGGCCCCTACAAGAACAGCAGCGGCGGCGGGGTCCCAAACAGGAGAAGTAGCGGTGGGGGCTGTTACATCTCGTGGCTCTCCTCTTGCAAGGAATGAGGTGGTCCCCCATTCCTTGTCTGCCACGAGTCCTCCTACTCAGCAGCGCCAAAGGCCTGGGAGACTGCAGGAGTTTCCTCCTCCTAGATGCAGCAGAAGGGTGACACCTAGTGGTTTATTCCTTGTAAGGAATGGAGTGGTCTCCCATCCCTTGCCTGCCACGTGTCCTCCTGCTCAGCATCGCAGAGGGTCGGAGTGGTTGCACAGTGTGCAAAGGATAGATGCTCAGGGAAGCAGCAAGACTTCCCTTAGCTCTGCACATTGTGAAACCGAAGATCCCGCCTTTATGACCCAGAGGCAGGAGGTTGAGCATGTGCCCCACGTGACGTCTTCTGATTCGCTCACTGGTATCACACGGCCAGATAACAAGGCTGGTGATGTGCTGAATCCTGACTGGCCGGGCCAGGACGTCACAGATCATGATTGGGTCACATCCGTCTCACGCCCGCCCTTGGCTGGAGCTACATCTCCTTAAAAACCCCTCCTGCCATCATGGTGGCGCGCGACCGTCCTTCTATGTTTGGATGTCTGGCAGCGTGCTGCCACGCCACTGTACAGACATTGTATTTTGCAGGTCTTGCCCCTGCCTTGCTGCTCCGGCAGTATTCCGTTTAACAGGCTGTGTTCCTGTCCCAGGTGAGCTCCTTGAATCTCTGTCGGACTCACCTGGTTTCTGAAGCACACGTGCGTGGGCACCTCTGTGCTACCCTCGTGCCATATTCCTGTGACTCCCGCTGGCACACGTGCGTAGGCACCTCTGTGCGTCCCCGTGCAACAGGTACACCGAGTTGTGAGCCCCGTGCCATACAACCCTCACGGGTTAGGGCGGACAGGTGTACGCAGATCGTCTGTGACATTCCAGACGATCGCTAGCAGCAACCTGCTCACTCTTCTCCCACCATAGCAGCGGTCCCTTACACCGCACAGTGGACCTTGACCGGCGGAAGCTGTCCATATACCATCTTGGCACGCTTCCCCGGGTCCCCCTCGTAACAGGGGGCCCCTGCAAAAAGAGCAGCAGCCGCGAGGTCCCGAACAGGAGAAATAGTGGTTGGGGCCCCTACAAGAGCAGCTGCAGGGCCCCTACAAGAACAGCAGCAGCGGCGGCAGGATCCCGAACAGGAGAAGTAGCGGTGGGGGCCCCTAGAAGAAAACAACGGCGGGGATCCGAATAGGAGAAGTAGCGGTGGGGAGGGAGAGGTGAATGTTGACTAATGTTGGTGGAGTAATGATGTCTATTGGAGGTATATAGAGGCTGTAGTGATGTATATTGCAGGTGTAGTATATTGAGGGTGTAGTGATGTAAATTGTAGATGTAGTATATAGGGGGTGTAATGATGTATATTGCATGTGTAGTTTATAGGGGTGTAGTGATGTATATTGCATGTGTAGCATATAGGAGGTGTTGAGAGGTATACTGCATGTGTAGTATATAGGGGGTGTTGTGAAGTATGTTACATGTGTAGTATATAGGGGGCGTAGTAATGTAGTATATTGCAGGTGTAGTATATGGGGAGTTGTAGAGATGTAATATATTACAGGTTTAGTATATGGGGGGTGTAATGATGTAGTATATTACAGGTGTAGTATATGGTGGGTGTAGTGATGTAGTATATTACAGGTGTAGTATATGGGGGTGTAGTTATGTAGTATATTACAGGTGTAGTATTTGGGGGTGTAATGATGTAGTATATTACAGGTGTAGTATATGGGGGGGTGTAGTGATGTAGAATATTGCAGGTTTATATAAGGGGTGTAATGATGTAGTATATTACAGGTGTAGTATATGGGGGTGTAGTGATGTAGTATATTACAGGTGTATATAAGGGGGTGTAATGATGTAGTATATTACAGGTGTAGTACATGGGAGGGTGCAGTGATGTAGCATATTACAGGTGTAGTATATCAGCATGTACTGATGTAGTATATTACAGGTGTAGTACATGGGGGTGTAGTATATTACAGGTGTATTATATGGGAATGTAGTGATGTAGTATATTAGAGGTTTAGTATATGGGTGTGTAGTGATTTAGCATATTATAGGTGTAGTACATGTGGGTGTAATGATGTAGTATATTACTGGTGTAGTATATGGGGGGTGTAGTGATTTAGTATATTACAGGAGTATATAAGGGGGTGTAATGATGTATATTACAGGTGTAGTATATGGGGGGTGTAGTGATGTAGTATATTGCAGGTGTATATAAGGGGGTGTAATGATGTAGTATATTACAGGTGTAGTATATGGGGGTGTAGTGATGTAGTATATTACAGGTGTAGTATATGGGGGTTTAATGATGTAGTATATTACAGGTGTAGTATATGGGGGGTGTAGTGATGTAGTATATTACAGGTGTATATAAGGGGGTGTAATGATGTAGTATATTACAGGTGTAATACATGGGAGGGTGCAGTGATGTAGCATATTACAGGTGTAGTACATGGGAGGGTGCAGTGATGTAGCATATTACAGGTGTAGTATATCAGCATGTACTGATGTAGTATATTACAGGTGTAGTACATGGGGGGTGTAGTATATTACAGGTGTATTTTATGGGGATGTAGTGATGTAGTATATTAGAGGTTTAGTATATGGGTGTGTAGTGATGTAGCATATTACAGGTGTAGTACATGTGGGTGTAATGATGTAGTATATTACTGGTGTAGTATATGGGGGGTGTAGTGATTTAGTATATTACAGGAGTATATAAGGGGGTGTAATGATGTATATTACAGGTGTAGTATATGGGGGGTGTAGTGATGTAGTATATTGCAGGTGTATATAAGGGGGTGTAATGATGTAGTATATTACAGGTGTAGTATATGGGGGTGTAGTGATGTAGTATATTACAGGTGTAGTATATGGGGGTTTAATGATGTAGTATATTACAGGTGTAGTATATGGGGGGTGTAGTGATGTAGTATATTACAGGTGTATATAAGGGGGTGTAATGATGTAGTATATTACAGGTGTAGTACATGGGAGGGTGCAGTGATGTAGCATATTACAGGTGTAGTATATCAGCATGTAGTGATGTAGTATATTACAGGTGTAGTACATGAGGGGTGTAGTATATTACAGGTGTATTATATGGGGATGTAGTGATGCAGTATATTAGAGGTTTAGTATATGGGTGTGTAGTGATGTAGCATATTACAGGTGTAGTACATGTGGGTGTAATGATGTAGTATGTTACTGGTGTAGTATATGGGGGGTGTAGTGATGTAGTATAATCTGTATATGGGGGTGTAGTGATTTAGTATATTACAGGAGTATATAAGGGGGTGTAATGATGTAGTATATTACAGGTGTAATACATGGGAGGGTGTAGTGATGTAGCATATTAGTAGTGGTGTAGTATATGGGGGGTGTAGTGATGTAGTATAATCTGTATATGGGGGTGTAGTGATTTAGTATATTACAGGAGTATATAAGGGGGTGTAATGATGTAGTATATTACAGGTGTAATACATGGGAGGGTGTAGTGATGTAGCATATTACAGGTGCAGTCTTAAAATCCGAATGTACCTTATCAGGAGGGGGAGAATGGGCGCTGTGCTGGGTGAGGTGTGTGGAGCAGGGCGTTGTGGAGCTGTGCTGGCTCCGTTGGGTGAGATGCTCTGTCGGCGGTGCGGGGCTGCGGTAGGGGCTGTGTGGAGTAGGGTGATGCAGCGTGTAAGATGCTCTATCAGTGGTGTGGAGCAGGGCGGTGCGGCAGGTGAGATGCTCTTTTGGGGGTGTGATCTTCAAATAATGCTGCCAGGAGTCGGCACGTGCACAGATGAGATCTCGGATTGTCATTGAGCCAAGAGCTCAATCTGCACAGGCGCTGATTCCGGGGGGCATTTCTTTGAAGCCGACACCACCAGTATCTGGGACAGCAGCCGCACCACCCTTCTTCACACAGCCAGGACAGCCTCCACAGCCAACACAGCCGGCCACGCAGCAGCCAGAACTGCCCCTGCCTCCTGAGACCCCACTCTACCACCGATGCCGCCCCCTATAGTAAGACATCACTGTATAAGTGTATAAGAGTATAACACGGACACCATTTTGTTTACCTTTTTTATCTGTAAATTTGGGGTGCGTCTTATAATCCGGTGCGTCTTAGATACTGTATTTTTCGTTTTATATATATGTATATATATGTGACGCCCTGGACTAGCCAGGTTGTCACAGGTAGTCCCATACACACACACGCCAGCCTTTCCCCCCCCCCTTAGTAAGGGGACAGCAGCCAAACTACAGAAACCCTTGTCACCTCCCTCCGGGTTTGATGTTCACACCAGGGGGGCAGAGCCAGGCAGTTGGCTCCGCCCACTGAGGAGTTCACAGGCCCCGAGGCGGGAAAACAGTAGAGTAGTGGAGTCTAGTCTTGACAGTGAAGTGGAGGGGAGTGAAGTTCAAGGACAGACCTGTGTCTAGGTCTGCCATAGGCTACATCTGGTGTCTGGGTTGGAGCCCAGTCACCTCTGGCAAGGAGGCAGACGGTGGTGGCCGCCTGCAGGAGCTGGGATTACAGCTGGTGGAACCGTAGGGACCGGGGACGGGCGGTGGCCCGCCGGTACCGAACTGGGGAACCGATTGGAAACCAGAGCACCAGGAGGGGTACTCAGACCCAGTACGAGGCCCAGAAACAACCGGACTGAGTCAAATCAACTGATTGAGGACTGGACTTTAGGACCTTTCCCACATAAGACCCGACTGAAGACAACAGCCCAACCAGAGGGGTAAAGCCACCACCCACGTATAGAGAACCGAACGGCCAGCGTCTGCGGGCAAAGAGGGCTCTCCCAACACATATCAAACCGGGGAGTGGACTACCGTTGCTCAGGCATAGGAGTCGTGATTTCTACATAAGTGAGGTGCAGGAGCAAGGCGGAAACCACCAACCTGATCAGGGAAAAACTGCAGCCGGCTGCGGGCACCATTTACCATCTTGTTTGGTTTACCAGAGACTCCAGTGTGTTTGTCATAGTGAGTACAACAGTGCCTTCGGGCCGCGCACCGCGCCACACCGCACCGACACCCCGGAAGGCATCCATTCCCCCCCCACCTCAGCACCTCCCTCGGGCCACCGGGACCATCATCTCCCTACCCACGGGGTCAACACCAAGCTGCGCAACACCGTCCCCGGGAGCCTAGTCAACGGCAGCGGTGGTGTTCATCCATTCACCACAACCCGTGGGTGGTGTCACGAACTTAAATCCCCTACAAACAGCCGCGGCTTCAGCCATGGACATCCCCACCAAAGTCCCTACGTGTAGCGCCAACCCCCTTTCAGAGCGATGTGACCTCCGGGTCCGTGAAGAGCTCGAGCCACCCACCGACTAGCACGGATCCGAGCGGCTCGGCAGCTGGCCGAGCCCTGGGGCGGTACACATTGACTCTTCTGGCGTCACGAACACTTACCTGTGGAAGTGTGCCTTGAAGTTATCGTCAGCGGAGTCCCTGTTGAAAAATTGCAGAATCTGCCATCTTGTCACCATCCTGTGGTGCATAGTTTCCCGCACAAGCCGTCTTCTCCAAGCAAAAAAGACGCAAAAGTGAAGCCCCGCTCCCTGAGAGCAGAGCGGTGCAGAAAGCAAGTAGAGTGCCCCGAAAAGACCAAGGGGGGACGGAGGGAAGATGTCTGTACCTACCGGAGATGGCGGAGGGGCGTCAGCTGCGGGAGTGGCGGCGCCCGAAGACAAGAATGTGGCGGCCCTCGCTTCAGTCGCAAGAGCGGGGGAGGCCGCAGGTCCAGCGGTCGCCCAGGTAATGCCGATCTCCTTGCCCTACGTGCCCAGTGCTACCTGGCTACCCCAGTACGATGGGAAGCCTGATGCCTTGCGGGTGTTCCGGAAAAAGATAAGCACGATCCTTGACTTGTATGCCATGACTGGCAGACAGCGTGCGACGGTAGTGCTAGGGCAGCTGACCGGCGCGGCCGAGCAGGAGACGGAGACCTGGGCAGACGCGGACGGGGCCTCGGTGACCACTATCTTCGAGAAACTCCAGACCGCCTTTGAAACCCGCACCGAGGCTGAGTTGCAGATGCAGTTCTACCAGTGTCGGCAACGGCCCGCGGACAGTATAAGAGACTATGCCTTGTGCCTGCAGACAGCCCTCCGGACGCTGAGGCGGGTGGACCCCATCAGTGAGGCCGACAGCAACAAGATGCTAGTGGAGCAGTTCCTGCAGGGACTGGGGTCTGCCGAAGATCGCAAACACCTGCGGTTATGGACTTTGGAGCACGCCGACCTAGACTTTACAGTACTAAAGGAGCGGGCCATCAAGGCCCTGCAAGCACCAACCATTGGTGCTCCTGATGCAACCCCTTGGCCGGTCGAAACCGCTCCCGTCTCGGTAGCGCACCCTCCCTTGGCCCTACCGGCCCCTGCCGCACCCGTCGGGATGATGGAAGCGCTGGCCTCGCAGGTCCAACGCATGAACGAAGACCTCACTCGGATCCTCGCCGCACTCCAGCTACCGATGAGAGCCAAGCCCCAGGAAAAGATCCAGCTCGCCGACAGTCCGGAGGATGTCCCTTGGATGCAGCGGGGGAAGAACAACGACCCGCGGTATGGGCCACCTGTTTGCTACAAGTGCAACAAGCCTGGCCATCACTCTAGGCGATGCCCGTTAAACGAGCAACCCCTGAGGCCAAGGGCCAATCCTCAGGAGTAGACCCTCACGGCCTGACTGATTGGCGAGACCGGTACGTTGGAGGTCGCGCCATCATCTCCCTGGCAGTGGGTGGCGTCCCAACCATGGCCCTGTTGGACACCGGATCACAGGTAACGACTATGCCTTATTCATTGTACCAGCGATACTGGGCCGATAGTGAACTTGCCCCTGCCGATGATAGCATGACCATTATTGCGGCCAATGGGCTCCCTATGACCCAGGTGGGATTCAAAGAAGTGACCCTGACTGTGGGACGGACCCAGCGGAAACGCCAAGGGATGATTGTGGTGCTGAATGAGTCCAGTGACTGTAACCCGAAAGTGGTCCTAGGAACCAACGTGATTGAGCACTGTATGGGAGAAGTGTTGAGCCTCTTGCAGCAGCTGTCTGCCACTGCAGGAGGGGGTCATCAGAGGGCACTACAGCGTGAGATCCGGGCCCTCCTGCATCGGCAGCAAGTGAACCTGACGGGTGGAGAGATTGGTGGAGTGCGGGTGATGGACGCAGCCCCTTTGCTTGTCCCGCCAAGGAGCGAGATGATGATTTGGTGCAGGGCAGCAGTAGGCCCCCAGGGACGGGATTACCCGGCATTGGTGGAACCCCCGCCTTCAGAGCACTGGCCCACAATAATAGTAGCCAGGGGGGTGATTGACATCAAGAAGGGGAGAGTGCCTGTGAGAGTGCTGAATTGCGGGGAGGAAGAGGTTAGGCTCCCCCGCTACGTCACCATAGCTAAGCTGTTCACCATAGACACCCACTCCATCCATGAAACCACCCCCACTACCCCTGCACCCAACATTAGCAGTGACACCCCATCCATGCAGATAGAGGAGTGGTGCCGGGAGTTACATGTCGGCACTGAGTCTACCCCGATAAACCACAAAGACGGGATATACAGGGTGATACAGGAGTATGGGCAGGTTTTCAGCAAGCACCCGCTAGACTTCGGGAGGATTAAGGGGGTTCAACATCATATCCCCACAGGCACACATCCACCCATTAAAGAAAGGTATAGGTCGATTTCACCAGCACACTATCAATGCGCCAAAGACATGTTGAGGAACATGAAAGAGGCAGGGGTCATGCGGGATAGTTGTAGTCCCTGGGCAGCTCCATTGGTGCTGGTAAAGAAGAAGGATGATACCATGAGAATGTGTGTGGATTACTGGAAGAACAATCAGATCACCCATAAAGATGCCTATCCTCTCCCCCGTATCGAAGAGTCGCTGGCTGCATTAAAAACTGCTAATTATTTCTCTACCCTTGACCTTACCATTGGATACTGGCAGGTGGCGGTTGCACAGGAAGATCGTGAGAAGACCGCATTTGCTACCCCCATGGGACTCTGCGAGTTCAACAGCATGCCGTTCGGGCTGTGCAATGCCCCCGGGACCTTCCAACAGCTCATGGAGTGCTGCTTGGGGCATCTCAACTTCGAGACTGTTCTACTGTATTTGGATGACGTGATCGTATATTCCAAGACGTACGAGGCCCACTTGGAGCACCTGGCAGAAGTGTTCGCGGCCCTCTCCAAGTACGGGATGAAGCTGAAGACCTCCAAGTGCCATCTTTTGAAAGCCAAGGTGCAGTACCTCGGACTCGTAGTGAGCGCAAAAGGTGTAGCCCCGGATCCTGAAAAGGTTGCCGCTATCCAGAGCTGGCCACGACCGACCACGGTAAGGGAAGTAAGGCAGTTCCTGGGCCTAGTGGGCTACTACTGCCGTTTCATCAAGGGGTACATGAAGATGGCCGCGCCCATGCAAGACCTCCTCATGGGACAGACCAAGAACAGGAGAGCCCCTGGGCTCCTGTTTGTCTGGGGCGAGAAGCACGAAGAGTCTTTTCACCAGATGAAGTCAGCCCTGACAGGGGAAGAGATCTTGGCCTACCCCGATTCCGGCCTCCCATTCGTCCGCTACACCGACGCCAGCAATGTGGACCTGGGTGCCGTTCTGTCCCAGGTACAGGACGGGAAGGAGAAAGTGATCGCTTACGCTAGCAGAAAACTTCGGCCAACGGAAAGGAACCCCGAAAATTACAGCTCCTTCAAGCTTGAGTTCTTAGCCCTCGTGTGGGCAATAACCGAAAGGTTCAAGCATTACCTCGCGGCGGCAAAGTTTACTGTGTGGTGCCCTGGACTAGCCAGGTCATCACAGGTAACACACACACACCCCCACCCCCACTAGACAGTAACATTAGCCAAACACAAAACCCTTGTTGCCTCCCTCCAGGGTCTGATGTCCACACCAGGTAGGGTACAGCCAAGCGGTTGGCCCCACCCACCGAGGAGTACACAGGCCTGGAGGCGGGAAAAGCTGGGAGGTTAGTCCAGGAGGTGGAAGTGAGAGGAGTAAAGTGGAGAGTGTCTGGGTTTGTGGCCCAGGCACTGACAACAAGGTTGGCAGACGGTGGTGGCCGTCTGCAGGAGTGGTGAATCAACGCGTAACCATAGGACCGGGGACGGGCGGTGGCCCGCCGGTACCGACCGGGGAGCGAAGTGAAGCCAGCACACACAGGCAGGGCCATCGGACCCCGACTAGGCTTGGAGTCGCCGTCAACAGTCAAATCCGAGTGTGACCGGAACCCCAGGGGTTTCCTAACAGCTAAAGACCCATTAGAAGGCAACCGTCCGCACCGTGAGGGTATACAGCTACCGCCTAAGGCTAGAGACCCAAGGGCCAGCGCCTACGGGCAAACGGGCTCCTCCGGCATCCATACACCGGGGAGCGGACTACCGTTGGGGACCCATCGTAGTCAAACAGTACACAAAGGTGCAGGGAAAGACAGGCGCCATCACCTGTCCGGGGAGAGACACTGCAGCCGGCTGCGGGACCCGTCCATCCAGCCATTTGGTTTACCGAGGACTTTGTGCATCTCTACACCCATGCCATCCGGCACCGCGCCGCGCTGCCCCTGCAACCCTGCACCTCACCAACCTTGCCTCCCCGTCACACCACCGGGCCCCGGGACCACCGACCCCTACTCACGGAGGGGGAAAACAACATCCCAGCTGCTCCCTACCATCGCTCCCGGGATCCCCGTCACCAGCAGCGGTGGTGCCCATCTTCACCACAACCCGTGGGTGGCGTCACGGACTAAATCCCCAAACAAACCAACCACCCTTTTCACTCACGGACGAGGAGCGCCGCTAGAGTTCCCAGATCCGGCCCACCGCTCGAGCCACCGAGCAGCAGCCGCAGCAGCGCCGGACCCGAGCGTTAGCGAGCACAGCAGCGGCGTCCTCCCCGTCCGCGACAACTGCCTACACGGACAACAATCCGTTGACCCATCTGGATACAGCTAAGCCCTAGAGCAGTGGTGGATGGCTCGACTGTCCAATTACGATTTCACCATCTAGTACAGGGCTGGTCGCAAGAACACCAATGCGGATGCGCTGTCTTGGATGCCACACCTACCCGATGAAGGGGTGGAGAACGATAACCTCGAGGAAATTGAGCTACCCGCGTTCCATTGCCCACGGAATGAGAAGCCCTGCGTTAACCAACAGCAGGTGAACCTTGATCCACTGCCCAGCCAAGGATGGCAAGAAGCCCAGGACCGAGAACCTGCAGTCCAACTGGTCAAAACTATGATCGCACAGGGCTTTTCCAGGATGGACCCCGCAGCCCCCTCAGAAGCTCAGCGGTTGTGGAAATAGAGAGACCGGCTGTACTTTCATCAAGGGAAGCTGTATAGGGAGCTGATCAACCCAAAAACCCATGAGAAGGTTCGCCAGCTGGTGGTCCCCCAGGCCACCGAGCCCAAGGTCCTGCAGGCCTACCATGATGGCGCAGGGCACTTCGGTTGGAAAAAGCTGGAAATGTTGCTGAAGAAGCGGTTTTACTGGAGTGGGATGCAGGAGTCTGTGGAGGCCTGGTGTCGAGAATGTGGCCCCTGTACACTGAGAAGGCGGAACGAGGCCAGCCAGAAGGCCCCTGTTACGGTTGCTGTGGCACTGGAGACTATGTTCGGATTTCTTGCTACTGCACATGTGCAAGCGCTGGAGAGTAAATCCTATCTTGGAGCCATTGCACATGTGCGGGTGACATCATCGCTGACACAAGGTCACATGTCTCTGACACCTTCTAAGCTGATTGGTCGCAGGTCATGTGCTTGTGACACGTGGTCACATGTCTCTGACACCTTCTATGCCGATTGGTCGCAGGTCATGTGCTTGTGACGCTTTGCTCGGTGATAGGCCAGCGTGACGTCATTGCTGTCATTCTGGCAGTGGATTGGCTCTGGTGTCCTCCATCTTGGATGAGGCACAGAGTCTATATAAGACCCTGACGCACGCCGCCCGGCGCTCAGTCCTCTTGGTTCCTGCATAGGAGTAGACGCTCTGTGCATGTCCCTTGCGGCACCTATTCTATCTAGGTGAGCGTTATCGGTAGGGTATCGCTCTTGTACCTTGCAGCTTATGTTGTGGTCCGTATCCTCGCACCTTAGTTGAGCAGACATAGGCAGGTGCTTGCTGCACATGGTCTGACTGGGCCTTGTGGTTCTACTCTGAGGTGAGCGCTATCGGTAGGGTAGTGCTCCTGTACCTTTTAGCCGTACTGTTGTCCGTGTCCTCACACCTTAGTGGAGTGGACATAGGTAGGTTAGGTGGTCGTTGCCTTCTAGGGTAACGCTCCACTACGCTGCCTCCTGCAGCAGTCCGTATCCTCGCACACTAGGGGAGCGGTCATAGGCAGGAGTTTCAAGCTAGCAGCCTTGCTGCTGTCCGTATCCTTGCACCACAAGTGGAGCGGACATAGGTAGGTGCCATATTGCACACACTACACCTAGTCTCTGTGACTGTTAACTGAGACAGGTGCTTTCACGCTCACAGACTGTGAGACTTCTATGCACTTTTATGTTGTATTCCTCACTCTTTTGCATTTCCACTCCTATGTTATTCTAATAAGGTAGTCGCTGTGACTTAAACAGTATACGCCGCTATTGGTCTTGGTGACACTGTGACGCAACAGTGTCAGTACCGCTTTGGTGGTACAGGTTTCCCCTATCCTCTGCCATACTCTGCAGCAGAGCTCTGTACGGTGGACCCTGACTGTCGGATAGCCTTCCATTCCCTTATTATCCGACAGCCCCCGTAACAGCCCCTCTGCAGCCGATCATCACTCACCAACCGCTGGAGTTGGTCGCCTTGGACCACGTCAAGCTCATGCCCAGCCGAAGCGGGTATACCTATGCCCTGACCAATATGGACCACTACTCAAGGTTCATGGTGGTTGTCCCCATTAAAGACTTGATGGGCCGTACCGCAGCTAGAGCCTTCCAGGCCTACTTTTGCCGACCGCATGGCTACCCGGAAAAGGTGCTCTCGGACCAGGACCCGGCCTTTGAAGCAGAGGTGTTCCAGGAGTTTTGCCACTTGTACGGGTGCAAGAAGATCCGGACCACGCCATACCATGCCTAAACTAATGGGATGTGTGAGAAGATGAACCACCTGGTCCTGAACCTCCTCAAGATACTACCGTTGGAGGAAAGGAACCTGTAGCCGGAGAAGCTGCCTTACCTGGTGCACATGTAGAATAACATCCCCTGCAGTTCCACCAAGTGCACGCCTGCGTACCTGATAAAAGCCCGACGGCTGCCAGTGGACCTAGAAATGGACATAGAAGCACCCGAAGCCCTTCCCTCCACTAACAACTGGGATGCCAAGCGACAGACGCAGTACCGACGGATCCAAGAGTATGTGGAGAGGAATCTGCGCCAGAGCCGAGAAAAGCAAGAGCAGCGCTTCAACAAGCGGGCTCCGGCTACCCCCTTTGAACCCTGACGCATAAGCTCGACGACCAGTGGGAAAGGACCCCATTTTTCATACAGCCTACTGAATGGGAAAACGAGAAGACCTATTTGATCAGTCGCGACCAGGGGAAGACCACGGCTACTATTTACAGGGACCACCTGAAGAGATGCCCGGCTCCCTTGAGACTGGTAGATGAGGCTCCGGTTCCCTTGCCGAGCGGGGAACAGAAGAAAGAGGTGATTAATACCTGATGGGTGACTTCCCAGCAGACTGGCCTATACAGAATGGCGCGGTAATTGTTCCCGTGATAATGTTCCCACAACCCGTGGAAGAAATAGAGACGGAGAAAGGCAGCCAGCGAGCCACCTGAACAAGCGCCCAGGGATGCACCAGCTTAGGTACAGGGAGACTGCCATCTAGGGGTACAACATGTTGATTGTGTAAATAGCTGAATGAGTGAGCACTAATCATCCGAGACTTTCACCTGATTGACATGAAAGTTAAAGGCAGCGGATCTCGGCTGCTGAGTTGAAAAAAAATCCCCGTTTGGACCATACTGCCCGTCCCCGTTGGAACTTTGTTTTTCCCCTGTTTAAAGAGACAAGGCTGAGAACTTGCAGGCAACCCCAAAAACGTTTGGGTTTGTAAATAGTCCCTTGACCGGCCTGTCCCGTTTCACGACCTCCGGAGAGGCAGACTGGAGGAAGGGCCTACGGGAAAGTGATGGCCGAGACCCCATCGCCAATGCAACCGGTGGCGATCCTCCAGGCCCGGGGGTCTTCTGGACGTGGGGCACCTGAGAGACAATCAGATGTGAAACCTTGTACCCGTCCCGTAAAACAAAACCTGGGCCCGTCCTGGACTGGAGAAAAGGGGTGCTGCCCGTTTCTTAGGGGCAGCATCAAGGCTAGGTTTGTTTGGGTGGGCAAACAAAAGGGCCCGGTCCCGTTCCCGTGTTAATAAAAATGTTTTATGTTTGCAACGTTTAAGAATATGCCTCCCGTAAGGGAAGATTTAAAAATATCCTTGAAGTTTGTACAAAAGTTATTATATTTGTAAATCTGTTTTAAATCTTTTCCAGTTACAAAGCAACAAAATAAACCAATGGTGGACGGGCAACCTGCGGACGGTCTGTATTAAACCAAGGGGGAATGTGACGCACTGGACTAGCCAGGTTGTCACAGGTAGTCCATACACACACACGTCCCCCTCTTAGTAAGGTAACAGCAGCCAAACTACAAAAACCCTTGTCACCTCCCTCGGGGTTTGATATTCACACCAGGGGGCAGAGCCAGGCGGTTGGCTCCACCCACCGAGGAGTTCACAGGCCCCGAGGCAGGAAAACAGTAGAGTAGTGGAGTCTAGTCTTGACAGTGGTGGAGCGGAGTGAAGTTCAAGGGCAGACCTGTGTCTAGGTCTTCCATAGGCTACATCTGGTGTCTGGGTTTGAGCCCAGTCACCTCTGGCAAGGAGGCAGATGGTGGTGGCCGCCTGCAGGAGCTGGGATTACAGCTGGTGGAACCGTAGGGAACGGGGACGGGCGGTGGCCCACCGGTACCGAACCGGGGAACCGATTGGAAACCAGAGCACCAGGAGGGCTACTCAGACCCAGTACGAGGCCCAGAAACAACCGGGCTGAGTCAAATCAACTGATTGAGGACTGGACTTTAGGACCTTTCCCACATAAGACCCGACTGAAGACAACAGCCCAACCAGAGGGGTTAAGCCACCGCCCAGGCATAGAGACCCAAGGGGCCAGCGTCTGCGGGCAAAGAGGGCTCTCCCGACACATATCAAACCGGGGAGTGGACTACCGTTGCTCAGGCATAGGAGTCGTGATTTCTACATAAGTGAGGTGCAGGAGAAAGGCGGAAACCACCAACCTGATAAGGGGAAAACTGCAGCCGGCTGCGGGCACCATTCACCATCTTGTTTGGTTTACCAGAGACTCCAGTGTGTTTGTCATAGTGAGTACAACAGTGTCTACGGGCCGCGCACCGCGCCACACCGCACCGACACCCCGGCACGCATCCATTCTCCCCCGCCTCAGCACCTCCCTTGGGCCCCTGGGATCATCATCCCCCTACCCATGGAGGGGGTCAACACCAAGCTTCGCAACACCGTCCCCGGGAGCCTAGTCAATGGCAGTGGTGGTGTCCATCCATTCACCACAACCCGTGGGTGGCATCATGAACTTAAATCCAATACAAACAGCCGCGGCTTCGGCCGTGGACCTCCCCACCGAACGAAGTGCCTACGTGTAGCGCCAACCCCCTTTCAGAACGATGTGACCCCCGGGTCCGTGAAAAGCTCGAGCCACCTACCGACGAACACAGATCCGAGCGGCTTAGCAGCCGGCCGAGCCCCGGGGCGGTACATATATATATATATATATATATATATATATATATATGTACATACTGTGTATATATATATATATATATTTTTATATATATATATATATATATATATATATATATATATATTAATCTCTTCAGCTTTGTCGCCATAGAAGAAGGGGGAGGGCCTAGGGACAATTTCTTACACAGGGGCCCCAAGCTGTCAGTGTCCGCCCCTGTGTTTAGGCATTTCTTTTTTACCACAACGAATGTATATGACAATACCATTGTAATTTATTTAGTGTACGTCAGTTTCTTACAGCAGGAGATCTGGGTGAAATTCAATAACCTGGGTATTGGAGATAAAACACTTCTCTTACATATACAGTATGAACCCTAGTCTGGGCTATTTAGACGTAGTAATCAGTATTGATTGAGTGTCGCTTGCTGCATTTTCTGAACCCTACCTCCTTAAGTTGATTTTATATGTTTTTAGTGTCGCCAGGGGCCTAATATTAATAGGCACATTCAACTGATAGGTCAGGGTGACTGTTTTCCAAATGGACAAGGCCTGGATTGACTCAGACTGCTCAACCTTAGCGGATGACAGCAACAGAACATAAAGTCAATTCAAATGTTCCTTTTGTTTCTTGTGTATTTTCATGCACCCCTTCCAACCCCAAAAAAGGTATATGGTTCATGTTTTTTATTTTTATTGTTCTCCTCCTCCACCTTTAGCATATCCAAATAGTCATCGTGTGGCCCCCGTCCTCATACGTTTAAGAGGGCCAGCCCTCGGCCCTCAGTCAAAAATGTTTTGGGGCCAGCAGACAGCCCATACTCATACTTTTTAGAGGGCCAGCCATCAGCTCTCGGTACTTGTTCTCCAACTTTCACTATATTTCCTGGGGTGCCCTCCCTGCCTTACACGTGCACGTGTTTCATAATATCACCCATGCCCTCCCGAATACAGTTACTGGAAAAGTCAACTTAACCACCAACAGGTGCACACATGCTTGTGGTCAGGGACGCCTGATGGCGCACTGGGTAAAATTTGTGGAGGCCAGGACAGAGTCAGACCCTGGGACGGCACACGTGCTACTGTCGCGGGCGGGGAGGGGACGCTGCGCTCACCACGCTCCTCGCCCGTGAGTGAAAAGGGGAATGGTTTTGGGGATTTATTGTCCGTGACGCCACCCACGGTTGTGGTGAGGTTGTGACACCACCGCTGCTCTGGACGGGGATCCCGGGAGCGATGACAGGGAGCAGCTTGGATGTTGTTTTTCCCCTCCATGGGTAGGGGGCTTGGTTGTCCCGGGGCCCGGTGAGGGAGAAATGGCAGGCGGGTTACTGGGCCTGGTGAGGTGCAGGGTCGCGGGGACAGCGCGGTGCCGCACGGCACGGTGGTACTCACTCAGCCAATGATGAATGCAAAGTCTCCGGTACAACAAACGGCTGGATGGACGAATCCCACAGACGGCTGCGGTGGTTCTTCTCCCGGTAGGTTGGCGGTGACTGCCTTTCCCTGCACCTGTGTTATGTTCTTGGTTCTGGTGGCTTCCCACTGGTAACCTGCTCCCGAGCTTGGATGGAGGCTGAGGGAGCCCCTTTTGCCCGCAGGCTCTGGCCCTGGGAACTGTAGTCTTGGCGGTGACTGTATTTCCCTTCATGGTTTGAGCGGTTGCCTTCAATCGGGTCTTGACTGCTGGGAAACCCCGGAGGTTCCCTTCGCTAACGGATTTGACCGGTTTTACCGCGACTCCAAGCCTGGTCAGGGTCCGTAGGCCCTGCCGAATGGTGCTGGCTTCTCTTCACTCCCCGATCCGGTACCGGCGGGCCACCGCCCGTCCCCGGTCCTGACGGTTCACGTCAATCAGCCCCTCCTGCAGACGGTCACCACCGTCTGCCAACCTTGCTGTATGTGCACGGACCACGCACCCGGACACCGTCAGTCTGCTCCACTACCACTTCACTTCTCAACCCTCCAACTCAACTCTCCACTTCCACTGAACTTCCTCCCTTTTCCCACCTCCAGGACTGTGAACTCCTCGGTGGGTGGGGCCAACCACCTGGCTCCACCCCCTGGTGTGGACATCAGCCCCTGGAGGGAGGCAACAAGGATTTTTGTCTGACCTTGATGTGCCTAGCCGGGGTGGGGGGTGTGTTGTTGCAGTATCTGTGATGTCCTGGCTTGTCCAGGGCGCCACACTACTGATTCCGAGGATTGCAGCCTTTAGCTCCCTCAGGGTTTCCCCCACCTTCTACACCAGTTGCTACACCAACTCCTCCTCCATTTACACATTTTTATATTCAAGCAAGGCCTCCATATGCAGTTGCACTGCCTTGGTGAAGTGACAACAAAAGGTAAAACACACCAGACAGAACTGACTTTCGCTGCTTAATCTACAACGAGGCATGGTTCTGTGTGATAAGGGCTGTAATCTGATGACATCTCTGAACCTTGGAAAGCTTGCACATGAACCAGACCTGGCCAATGTGCTCAACTTAGGCGGGCTTTACACGCTGCGACATGGCTAGCAATTGCTAGAGATGTCGAGCGCGATAGCACCCGCCCCGTCGTACACGCGATATCTGGTGCTTGCTGCCGTAGCGAACATTATCGCTACAGCAGCTTCACGCGCACATACCTGGTCGGTGACGTCGCTGTGACCGCCGAACAATCCCTCCTTCAAGGGGGAGGTGCGTTTAGTGTCACAGCGACGTCACTAAGCGGCCGGCCAATAGAAGCGGAGGGGCGGAGATGAGCGGGACATAACATCCCGCCAACCTCCTTCCTTCCGCATTGACGGTGGACACAGGTAAGGAGATGTTTTTCGTTCCTGTGGTATCACACACAGCGATGTGTGCTGCTGCAGGAACGACAAACAACATCATATCTGCAGCAGTACTGACATTATGGAAATGAATGACGTGACACATCAGTGATTTTTTACACTCATTCATCGTCGCACCTAGGATTTACACATTGCAATGTCGCTACCAGCGCCGGATGTGCGTCACTAACGACGTGACCCCGACGATATATCGGTAGCGATGTCGCAACATGTAAAGCCCGCCTTAGTGGTTTAGTGTTTTCTGAAAAGCTATCCAGATTTTCCTCAGTTCCTTGTAAAGGTATGCCGTGTTTGCACCCCATTTATGTCCTGCAGCCTTTCCCGTGACCTTCACATTATATGCATTTTGCCCATTGATGGTTGTTCACCCTTCTCACGCTACGAGGAGCACTTTCCATCTCTGCTTCCTGAGGTGGGGAGGGCTAAAAAATAGAGCAATACCAAAAGGCCCTAGTTTAACAATTCGTACAAAAATTTCCCATTTGACACCGCTGGAGGCAGAGGTGACAGTTCCTTGGGCAACCAAAGACAACAGATGAGGGAGACACATACCAGGTCCAACAGAGGCAGGGGAACACTATCAAAGGTCTGGGACAGTTTCATTAGATCCTCCCAGGCTCTGATGCACAGGGTAGTCTGACTGACTAGGAGGGAAACGTTTATGAAGATAGTCCTTCTATGCCCTGGAGATGCTGGTCTGCCCTGCTGATAGTGTAGCGCCCCACGGGGCAGGCGGTTAACCAACTCGTCGCTGGGCCGTTTCGGGTTGGGTCAGACGTTGTGACGGGGTGGCCTTGCCCGGTTCCATTTCCCAAAGGCGTACAGTAAATGGTGGGGGAAGCGAGGTGTTGGGAAAAGTTGTTGATTCATATTGAATTGATGATGCCCTACAACTTTGTAATTCACTTTTTTTCTCTATCTCGTACCGTTTTCGAGATAAAAATGCTAACTCCGTTGTTTTCCACCAGGTGGCGCAATAGGTGGTTTCATTGCGTAGCACATGGCTACTTTACTATACCTAGACACCACTTCTATGCCTATAGCTGCCGCCATTCTCAAGTTAATGGCGGTGGACAGGATATGGGTGGACACACTGAATTTCCCAGGGTGCTATGCCAATGTTACACCTGCAGTTTTCCTATAACATCACCCATACCTTGATCAACGCAGATAGGTTACAGCAGCAGTAAACCTATAGAAGGACTGAAAGCAATATACCCTGACTATATGCTTCTAATCCAAAATTATCCCTCCTCCAGCAGCCATCCCTACACTGAATGCAGCTAACAGCGGTATTAATAAGGAAAAGAGTAGATGTAGGCTTGAAAAGGACTTTTGCTTTTAGTCTGTAAGGCTCGAATCCCTGCCTACAGGCCTCTAATACTTATAATATGTATTATTCTGTAAGACTTATAACAATTTTTAATTTTTCAGAGTCAGTTATATTTCTTTGTTCGCCCATTTTGCCTAAGGAAAACAAGCTGCCTAATAATTCTGCATACCTTGATAAAGGGTGCTAATTAAAGAGGTTCTGCTGGTCCAGCTGAACCTTTTTAAAGTTCACTTTTGGGCCTGGACTTGACCTGAACTGCATTTGAAGTCACTGATTGGCAAATTGGGTCTCCTCCCACATGCAGGTAGCCATCAACAGGGGAGGGTGGGCAAGTTTTTTCCATTTTCGGGGGGGAGTGCACACTACTTCTATCTTTCTGTTGCTACCCCTAGTGAAAACCATTCAAACACTGGAAGCGGCTCGCACTGGGCGAAGCACCGTGCATATCCGAGCACAGCAATGCTTACGCAATTGGTTTACATTCCTAAAACACCTGAAATTTGTTTTCTTGGAAAAGTCTGAGTTAGTACCAAACACCGAACTTCGGGTTCGCTCATGTCTATTGCTGATAGCCTTAGGGGTACTTTACACGCTGCAACATCGCTAGCATTTGCTAGTGATGTTGAGCGTGATAGCACCCGCCCCCGTCGCTCGTGCGACATTTAGTGCTCGCTGCCGTAGCGAACAGTATCGCTATGGCAGCATCACACGCACATACCTGGTAGGCAAAGTCGCTGTGACCGCCGAACAATCCCTCCTTCAAGGGGGAGGTGCATTTGGCGTCATAGCGACGTCATTGCGGTGTCACTAAGCGGCCGGCCAATAGAAGCGGAGGGGCGGAGATGGGCGGGACGTAACATCCCGCCCACCTTCTTCCTTCCGCATTTCCGGTGGACGCAGGTAAGGAGATGTTCGTCGCTCCGGCGGTGTCACACATAGCGATGTATGATGCTGCAGGAACGACGAACAACATCGTACCGGTGGCAACAGCGATATTAAGGAAATGAACGACGTGTCAACGATCACCGTTTTGGAATGATTTTGCGATCGTTGATCGTCGCTCATTAGTGTTACATGCTGCGATGTCGCTACCGGCGCCAGATGTGCGTCACTTACGCCATGACCGCGACGATATATCGGTAGCGATGTCGCAGAGTGTAAAGCACTCCTTAGACTAAACCCTCCCTCATTAAACAAATAAACATTGCCTGATATTCTTTATAGTTTACACTAATAAAAGTAATGTTATGGTCACAATACTCACTTACCTAATAATTAATGCACACAGTGAATATACACTTTAGGAAAACTGTCACTAGGTTTTCGCTACCCCATCTGACGGCAGCTTGATGTAGAGACTGAGACCCCAAGTCCAGTGATGTATAACTTACTGGGCTGTTTGCTTCAGTTTTGCTAAAATCACTTCTATATGCTGCAGATCTACTAGAGCTTTAGTGATAATCTCCTGCTGATAAAACAGTGATTTTTATTAAAACTACACTGAACAGCCAAGTAAGTAGCACATTGCTGGAATCAAGGTCTCTGTCTCTACATTATGCTGCTCTCAGATTAGGGGGTAAAACCTGGTGACAGATTCCCTTTCAATCATACTTCCAGGTTTAGTCATCCATCTGTCTCAGGATACAGCTGACTAGGCAGCCATGCAACCATATAACCACAAGTGAGTATTGTGCATGGTTCATTATAATTTTATATACAGAGATACAATATAGTAACATGGAGTTTTGCATAATTGTACAGAAACATAATATAATCATGAGAAATTAGACAAAAAAATGTTTCCCATACATAATGTTATTCTAAATATGACTGTTGTCGTGTATACAGCTCTATAAATAACGAACCACACCTACCACTAAGTGTTAACGCTTAACTCCCCATCAGTAGTGATTTCCTGCTTTTAGTTTTATCTACCACATAACTTTTCTTGGTTATCTTTAGTTCTTATTAGGAAACAATTTACAAGTAATATAAGATACAGCACAACCTGGAGTTACACGCCTGTCCACCTTGCACTAAGGCCTCTTTCACATGTCCGCATAAAACACAAGTCCATGTGGAAGGTGCGTATGTGTGTGTGTGTCCATGTGTGTGTTTTACATGTGCTGTCCCTGTGCTATATCCATGTGACTTCTGGATATCACACGGACAGTATGAGCTGGTATACGTACTTACCTGTCTTCGATGCTGGTGTTACATCTGGGTCCGTGGTGAGTGCAGTGATTATGCAATGAGCATAATGAGCCAGACCCGGAAGTAACAGCAGAGGTAAAGACAGCAGCACAGGAGACAGGTAAGTATAAAAATTCTTTATTTTTAGGTGACACGTTTTCTCTGGTACATGTCACACTGATGTCACACGCATCTCATCAATGTGACACCCGTGCTGCGGCCAGAAAATGGACATGTCGCAGCGTCGAGCCAATGGACACACATGTGCTCCACATCAGGGCTGGATTTAAGTGGTGAGTGGCTCGGTGCCCATTTTGGAGGGAGGCCCATTTTTTAAGGTGTTGCAATATGTAACACTAAATGAAATAAACGCACGTTTATTTACAAAAATCATTTATGCACAGTAATTCAGGTGAAATCATTCATTTTTTTACAATCCAGGCACTTTCCTTGATTTTCGTGCCGCAAAATCACTAATGATGTCACTAAAGTCCAATTCACGCAGTATATCTGACTCGATGCTCATGATGGCCAAATTTACAAGTCGTTCCTGCTTCATGGATGTCCTTAATCGGTTTTCAATTAATTTGAGTTTTGAGAAGGAACGCTCACCACTGCAGTTTGTTACCATCAAAATTAGATATATCCTTAGAGCTATCTCAATATGTGGGAAAGTGTCCTGCACACCCTTTTTCATGATAAGCTTGTACATGAAAAGTTCAGTGCTGATATTTTTTGGCTCCTCGTCTGTGAATAAATTGGCAAATGTTACAAACTGCCATGTTTCCCACATCCTGCAATGTTTTCCCCATGCTGTCATGTTTCCCCCATCGTTGCATGTTTCCCCCATCGTTGCATGTTTCCCCCATCGTTGCATGTTTCCCCCATTGTTGCATGTTTCCCCCATCCTTGCATGTTTTCCCCATCCCTGCATGTTTTCCCCATCATTGCATGTTTCCCTATCCTTGCATGTTTCCCCCATGCTGCCATGTTTTCACTCATCCTGCCTTGTTTTCTCCCATCCTGCCATGTTGTCCCCCATCCATCCTTGCATGTTTTCCCCCATGCTGCCATCTTTACACCATCCTGCCATCTTTTACCCCATCCTTGCATGTTTTCCCAAATCCTTGCATGTTTTCCCCCATCCTGCCCTGTTTTCCCCCATTCTGCCATGTTTTCTCCCATCCTTGCATGTTTTCTCTCATCCTTGCATGTTTTCCCCTATCCTTGCATGTTTTCCCCATCCTTCCATATTTCACCCCATCCTTCCATGTTTTCCCCCATGCTGCCATGTTTCTCCCCCACCTTGACACAGCCACTGCCGCACACAGTTTTAAAAAAAAAAATATAAAAAAACCATTCACCTTCCGGCCCCTGCTCTACCGCTGCGAGCTGCTAGGTAGGGCCCTCAGTTCCCGCGCTGTCACCAGCCGTCATTACGCTGGTGCCACTTACAGACGCTTCCGCCGTCTCATAGGCAACAGGCCTTCGGCCTAGGAGAGGAGGAGTGTCATAGCGAGGAGAAATTTCTCCTCTGGCTCTGCTCTATCACAACTTTGAACTGCCGGCGCGATCTCACCAGCAGTTCAAAATGGCTGAATGAGGCGACAGCGCGCGTGCCGACAGAAATGGCTCTGCGTACCCTGTCTGGCACGCGTGCCATAGGTTTGCCATCACTGGCCTAGAAGCTTCTGTTGGGATCGGAGAAGGCTGCCGCATGCCATAAGCTAAGCATTAGGTACAGGTACTAAGGAAGTCTGGCTAGCCAGGTCAGTGGATGCTGATGCAGGTGCCATGACTCTGCACCAGCCACTGAGATGTAGGACTGTGTAGCCAGGTCCCTACACTTTCAATAGTTTCTCTTTTGTTAAATGTTCCTTATCATTAGAAATGGTTCACAGCAAAGAGACGTGTATTTTACATGTTTTGAGATATTTATCCCTATATTGGTTACCCCATGGGTCCCCGTAAATCCGGGCCTGCTCCACATGGTCCATGTTAAAACACAGATGTGTGCGCAGACACATTGAATTGAATGGGTCTACGTGTGTCGTGTCTCCGGTATGCGTGAAAACAGACGTCACACAGACGTGTGAAAGAGGCCTTGTTTTTTTTAGGAAAAATGTAGGGGATTTTTCACCAGATTTTAGCTGGTAGTCAATAGGGAATAGGAACACAACCCTAACATTCTGATTTTTGTGGTTCTCTTTTTGTGTGCATATTTTGCACTTATGGCATTTTGATTTAACAAAATAAAGTATTCTGTAGGTATGGTATTTTTCATTGTTTTTTCATTGTTTTTTTTTAAAAAAAACGTATACAGTAAAATAATGTCTTCAAAAATGCATGAAAAAATACCAAAGGAAATAGGAATGTGTATAAACGCATCATTGGGATGTATTTGTGACGCCCTGGCAAAACCAGGGTGTCACAGATCTGCAGAACTCCAGCAAAGAGCAGGTCATTCTCCTCCTTGGTAACCTGATCCCACACCAGTGCAGCAGGAGACACACCCCCCTTCCCCAGTGTAAGAGCAAAACAGAGCAGCGGGGGTGGGGGGGGGGGGGGGGGGGGCTGGAGCAGAGTGTGTGGGGAGAGGAGAGGAGTCCGGAGTTGTAGCTCCCGGGTTGCTACAGAAGCGTGCTCCAAAAGGGCCGGGACAGGCTGTTAGTGAGGAAGGGACTTGAGGTGACCGGGGCAGGGTAGTGGACCACCGGTATCGAAAGAGCGAAAGAGATTCCCGATCACTGCAGGGGAGTGGACTCCTCGTTCCCGGCCGAGGAGGAAAGAAAGAGAAAGAGTGGAGAAAGAGGCACCTGACTGTAGGGAAAGAACAGGGGTCTGCTGCACCGTGTGTGGGACTTCAACACCCTCCGTACCGAAGGCTACGGACACTGGCAATTTCTGGTTAATTCCTGACTATGTGTGAATTTCCTTGAAAAGTGAACTGTGAGTAACAACATCCCGTGGTCCAACCGGGCGCACAGCTCTCAGACAGTCTCCATCTCCTCCCTGCACCACCTCACTGGGGTCCCGGGACACCAACACCCGACCCGTGGAGGGACATCACCACCTTGCTGCTCACCATCATCCCCGGGATCCATTAACCGGCAGCGGCGGTGTTCCATTACTTCACCGCACACCACGGGTGGCGTCACGGACAATCTCCCTTACCTAATCCCCTTCTTACTGTAGAGCCTGGGATCACAGACCGGGTCACGCCACCGTGATACCCACAGAAGTGACCCCGTGGCCCGGATCTGAGTACCCCTTATCCCAGGGCGACACATTCATCTGCTGTGGCCATTATGTATTTTTGTCATTATTTTGGGAAATTGCTGCAAAAAATTGTGATATAGCCGCATTGTGGACAAGATGTTACTCAATAGAAGGATATTGTTACGGTTCCCGTTCTGGGTATCTGCGTGTCTCCTTTCCCTTTGCTGTGGCACTGGAGACTATGGTCGGATTTCTTGCTACTGCACATGTGCGAGCGCTGGAGACTAAGTCCTATCTTGGAGCCATTGCACATGTGCGAGTGACATCATCACTGACACGAGGTCACATGTCTCTGACACCTTCTAAGCTGATTGGCCTCTGGTCATGTGCTTGTGACACGAGGTCACATGTCTCTGACACCTTCTAAGCCGATTGGTCGCTGGTCATGTGCTTGTGATGCCTTACTCGGTGATAGGCCAGCGTGACGTCATTGCTGTCGTTCTGGCAGCGGATTGGCTCTGGTGTCCTCCATCTTGGATGAGGCACAGAGTCTATATAAGACCCTGATGCACGCTGCTCGGGGCTCAGTCCCAATGTTACGGGGGCTGTCGTATAATAAGGGAATGGAAGGCTATCCGACAGTCAGGGTCCACCGTGCAGAGCTCTGCTGCAGAGTATGGCAGAGGATAGGAGAAACCTGTACCACCAAAGCGGGTACTGACACTGTTGCGTCACAGTGTCACCAAGACCAATAGCGGCGTATACTGTTTAAGTCACAGCGACTACCTTATTACAATAACATAGGAGTGGAAATGCAAAAGAGTGAGGAATACAACATAAAAGTGCATAGAAGTCTCACAGTCTGTGAGCGTGAAGGCACCTGTCTTAGTTAACAGTCACAGAGACTAGGTGTAGTGTGTGCAATATGGCACCTACCTATGTCCGCTCCACTTGTGGTGCAAGGATACGGACAGCAGCAAGGCTGCTAGCTTGAAACTCCTGCCTATGACCGCTCCCCTAGTGTGCGAGGATACGGACTGCTGCAGGAGGCAGCATAGTGGAGCGTTACCCTAGAAGGCAACGACCACCTAACCTACCTATGTAAAGGTACAGGAGCGCTACCTTACCGATAGCGCTCACCTCAGAGTAGAACCACAAGGCCCAGTCAGACCATGTGCAACAAGCACCTGCCTATGTCCGCTCCACTAAGGTGCGAGGATATGGACCACAGCATAAGCTGTAAGGTACAAGAGCGTTACCCTACCGATAACGCTCACCTAGATAGAATAGGTGCCGCAAGGGACATGCACAGAGCGTCTACTCCTATGCAGGAACCAAGAGGACTGAGTGCCGAGCAGCATGCGTCAGGGTCTTATATAGACTCTATGCCTCATCCAAGATGGAGGACACCAGAGCCAATCCGCTGCCAGAATGACAGCAATGACGTCACGCTGGCCTATCACCGAGTAAGGCATCACAAGCACATGACTAGCGACCAATCGGCTTAGAAGGTGTCAGAGACATGTGACCTCGTGTTACAAGCACATGACCAGCGGCCAATCAGCTTAGAAGGTGTCAGAGACATGTGACCTCGTGTCAGTGATGATATCACTCGCACATGTGCAATGGCTCCAAGATAGGACTTAGTCTCCAGCGCTCGCACATGTGCAGTAGCAAGAAATCCGAACATAGTCTCCAGTGCCACAGCAAAGGGAAAGGAGACACGCAGATACCCAGAACGGGAACCGTAACAGATATGCTGTAACTGAGGCTATCGTGCAGAGAATGCATAGTAGAAAACACTACATAGTAGAAATGATGTATTATTTTTATGTGGTACTTATAATATGAATCTCTAACTTTTGTATAACCTACTGAAAAAAAAAAATGCTATAACAATCCCCCAACATTTCCCATAAATGGCTGCAAGATCATTTTTAATGTGAAAGTAACTAAAGATAATATATTGTGAAATGTTCCATAACTAATGTCGATTGTTTCTCAATCTGCAATATATTCAAGATCTCTGTTGGCTTTCAGTGAATTAAAGCATTATTGCTTAAGGACAAAAAACAGAAATCTTGTTTTGGATTGAGCAAAGCTTTACAAATATCCCACTCATTGCGATTCTATGGCTTAACCCATCTGGTTAAATCACTGAAAACCCAGCGCACATTTGGAACTACTCTGACCTGTTGTACCTTTCCCATGGTACATTCTCCTGTTATACCTCAATCCTCCTCTGTGTATCCCATATTGGGTGTCATGAGAATTTTAATTTCTCTCTATAATTAAGCAAGTCCTAACAATACACACTCAAACTCCACATGCAGCTGATCCCCTCTCTTTTGTAACTGAGGAAACGTCCAAGAACATTTATGCACAACATCTGTGAAGCCAACTTAGTTTGAAGCACAGGAATGTGAAGGAGGGCAAATTTATGGCCAGGTAAAGATAAGGAGTATATGGACAGAAGACTAGAGAAATTAAAATGACAGCGAAATGGCGAATGCAAAACATTCTGCAACTCTGGGCAATGGATGGAATCATAACAAATGGATATCAGCCAGATTGATGATACTAGGCATCTCATGTTTCCTATCTATGAACAGGTAAATCATGATAGGAAAGATGACGCTAATATCTCCCACCTGGAACCTTCAGGAGTGGTGATATCCACAAAGTTGGGATTTCATCATTTTCTGAAAACTGAAGCATATCCCAAAAACAGCCTCCACACGAGGTCACCAGAGGGGAGGTTATTGGTGTTAATAAAAGGTACACACCATATTTTTGCTTTGTCCAATGCCATTAGGATACATTATGATGTAGTATTGATCCATGTTTTCCTAAGGAGTACCTCCCTCCATATATCTGAGCCATTTCAGTGACCCATGTGTGGTAATTTTCTTTTTTTTATCCCTTTTATTTTATGTAATTGTATATTCGGTATTGTATTGTTTCCTTTTGTGAAATCATGTGTATTTTTATAACCACTGCCTACTCTTTTGGATTAAAAATATAAAACTTAAAAGCTTTGTTACTCTTGCTCTATAACCCGCCATCCCAAAGAGACCATATGTTACCTGCAACGGGAGTCCAATCGGTCTATAAAACGATTGGTGGTGGCAGTTAATACCTTTTTATGTGTTATTGTGGAGCTTGGCGGTGACGGTATATATAGATATTCTATATGCTGGAACAGGTTTTTTTTATATATATATATATATATATATATATATATATATACAATACCCACACTGTGAGCTCCCCAATAGTCAGGGTAATATTGGAAAAAGCCACAGACAGATTTATTGACAGTTAATTGCGGAATTGTCCGGATGATAGGGGGCAGTAGAGGGCTGTTCAGTGACAAATTGGTGGTAGCGGTGGAATGACTCCCCCCCCCAGCTGCTCATGACATTAGGTAATCCAGTTTTCCCCCTGGGCCTACATGACAATGTCTTTTGAACCTTGATTAACAGTGAATACTTCAGAATTTACTATTTTGAAGCCAGACATATCTGGTCTTCAAATGATTATCTTCTTGGTGTCTCCATCCCACCTGAGACCCTGGAGAGTTGGTCAGTTGTCTATTTTTTTTTTCCTTCACTTCCTCGTAGGCTCTTTTATAATAAGGACAAGACAACTTTTGAGATGGCATGCTCTCCTATAAGACATACTTTTTCCTTCTCATACTCCTTGTGAATTGATTCTCCAGACCAACCTGCCACTTAATTTCAAACACAATGGGGCACTGGCTTGGGTCTTTCTATATCCAAAAAACAATGGAGGTGAATTTTAACTTTAACTCATGAACCATCAATTTCATCATATTTTCATGTTGCCAGTTATAAACTGCTATCTTGGTGGTATAAAGTCCCAACTTGACATTTTCCCTGATGCCAATCCCATGTGTTGGAGATGTGGAGATGAGGAAGGTAACCTAGTACATATTCTTTGTACTTGCAGACTCCCTACTCCTTTTTGGGAAAAAGTTTAACTAATAATACAAGGGATCAAAGAGCTTGCATTTGACTTGAATCCCACCCTCGTTATTCTCCATCACTGCCACATCCCTATAAAAATATACAGGCATTTTATACAGAGGCACTTAATTTTGACAGCTCAAGCGTGCATCCCTCTGCTCTGGAAAAAAATCCACTCTGACAATCTCCATCTGGTTTTCTAAAATGAGTGTAGGGATGTTGATGGAGGAGCTTACTTCTACAGTCAATAACTCCTATGACCATTTTTATAAAGCTTGATTTTATAGAGAAGAATTTAGTGATGAGCGTCCGGGTTCGGAGTTCGGCGCTGTTTGTATGCTAATAACATTTGTTGAATGACTGCTCCATAGCCAATCAACAAGCTTTATTGCATGAGGAGGGTGCCAGTACGCTTCTGTGAACAACAAAAAAAAAAGAAAATTACATGGGGTCCTGTCTATTTTTGAGAACAAGTGCAGATAAAGCAGATAGCTGGGGGCTGCAGCCCTCAGATGTCTGCTTTACCTTGGCTGGTTATCAAAAATAGAGGGGCTCCCAAACCATTTTTTTAAAATTATTTATTTAAAGTGAACCAACCACCACCAGGTAAGGTAAAGAAAGGCAGTACCATACTGGCACTATGATGCTGAATTCAAGCATACCTTTTGTTGAAAGATGGGATGCTTGGTTGCTGAAATATATGTAATCAGTTCCAGTTCCAGAAATGCACTGCACCTTTGACTGACGTGTGCAGGGGTACAGGCAATTGTGGGTCGAGCCCTCAATGCAAATTCCTCCTGCGTCCTCTTTGGCATGCCACCTTTTCTTTATTTAAATATCAAGCCATGCCATGTTAGAGGAGGACTTTACAACGAGGACCTGACCTGCAAAGTTATGCATGACTGCACACGCCAAATCAAAGGTGCAGTGCTTTTTTGGAACTTTGATTACGGATATTTCAGCAACAAAGCATCCAAACTTTCACAAACGGTAAGCTTGGATTAAGCATACTAGTGCCAGTATGTCACTGCCTTTACGTTATATAGCTATATCCTGGTAATTGGTTCCATTTAAAGAATTTTTTTAAAAACTACTGTATGTGATTCTTCCTATATTTGATAACTAGCCAAGGGAAAGCAGACAGATGGGGGTTGATATTATCAGGCTGGGAAGGCCCATTGGTTATTCAGCCTTTCCCAACCTAAAAATTCCAGCTCAGAGCCACTCCAGAAGTGGCGCATCCTTTATATCAGGGGTGGGGAACCTTTATACTACCGGCACCATTTGGAAGTTTCTGCCAATCTTCGGGGGTCGCACAAAATTATCAATGTGAAAATTACCCTGCTACATTTGGTAAAACAATTAATTAACTCACCTCTACTGTGGTGGTTGGAGCTGCTTCTCTTTGGTGTGGCGGTTAATTTTCGGTGATATTGATCATGCTGCTTCTTACAACTTCTTTTCCAGGATTGTGTCTGTCTGGAGCGCAGTCAACTCTTTTTGTTAATAAGATTGGTAAATCATATATATCACATAACAGACAATGGGACTGCTGTACATACATCACAGGAGAGGCTGGGGGCATGTACATCACATAGGAGATGCTGGAACTGCTATATATATATATCACACAGGAGACTCTGGGACTGCTGTATGTATATTATAGGAGATGCCCCAGCTCCTTCTGTGATGTATATGCCCCAGCCCCTCATGTGATGTATATGCCCCAGCCCCTCATGTGATGTATATGCCCCCAGCGTCTCCTGTGATGTATATATCACAGGCGGGGCTGGCGTATACATATAATAGGAGATGCTGGGGCATATACATCACAGGAAACGCTAGGGCATATACATCATAGAAGGGGCTGGGAGTATATACATCACTGGAGGGGCTGAGGGCATAAACATCACTGGGAAGCATATATATGTGTTGCAAACACATTTGGACTGGGTTCTGGTTTGGGACTCCCTCTTGTGGCCAGTGCTGTTAGTGGAGTTGGTCTGCATAACAGAAGCCAGACAGCTGATGTTGATTGGAAAAAAGGTTGTTCAGACTGGGCCTATATAACTGAGTAGTTTTCTCTTGGTCAGGGCCGGTGATCAATGTTGCTTCCTGTGGTGCTGTGGACATTCTGAAGCCTGCCCTACCTTCTGTTTCTACCTGAACTCCTAACAGATAAGTTTGGTCTTGTACCTCTGCTGGTTTTGTTTCCATTTTCCTGTTGTTTAATTTGGAGGTACTACGGCTTGTTCCCTGATTTTGCTTGTGGAGTTCTGGGTGGAGTTGGATCATTCCCTGCTGGGAATGTCTGTGTACCTTGCTCCATATTCTACAATGCATTTGTGTTTTGTCATGCTTGGTATTAATTTTAGTCCTTCCTCTATATTAGTGTTTTTTGCTTGGATCCCAGTAACACCAGAGTACTGATATAGTGGGGGAGAGGCCGTGTGGTCTCAGGTTTTTTCCTATCAGGTGTGTTTGTTTTTTCTAGGGTATTGCGCGGCTGCAGACTGTGCTCTTTTCTGTCCTTTCCTATATAGATAGTTTGGGGCTCATCTTTGCTGAATCTGTTTTCTACCTGTGTACTGTGTTTCATCTTGTCTCCCCAGTTATATATGTTTGGGGGCTATCTATATCTTTGGTTAACTGCTCCATGGCAGAATAGCTTTTCATATTTTTCTCCCTTTAGGAAGAATTAGTTCTCCGACTGTGTCGAGGCGACTAGGTCAAAGTAGGCTCATCCCACTGCTACTTCTAGTTGTGCTGTCAGAGTGAGGTCTGCAGTCAGCTGAGTTTCCAACCACTCTGGTGACACTCTGGATTTCCTAGTTTTGGCCTTTTTTGATCCTGCTCAGTCACTGAATCATAACAGATATGGCTTTGGCGCACAGACAGCATTTGGAGGGCACATACATCCCTGGAGGAGCACAGACAGCACTGGAGGAGCACAGACAGCACTGGGGGGGGTCACAGACAGCACTGGGGGGCACAGACAGCACTGCAGCGGGTACAGACAGCACTGGGTGGGCACAGACAGCACTGGGGGGCACAGACAGCATTGGGGGGCACAGACAGCACTGGGGGCGCACAGACAGCACTGGGAGACACAGACAGCAAATGGTGGAGCACAGACAGCACTGGGGGGCACAGAGAGCACTGGGGGGCATGAACATCACTGGGGGGCACGCACATCACTAGTGCGGCACAATCAGCTATAACATCTTGCATCAAGCCCTGGGTTAGAAATGGATACGCAACTATCAGACATCCCAATTACTAACTCAGGAAGTGTAGAATTAAAAAACATACAAATACACACAGGAAAAAAATAGTTTATTTGAATAAAGACTACCCCACATGCCCTCATTCAGCAATTAATTAAAAAGAAATCCTCAAAGTTCAAAAGTAATCCAATGGTGCAATGTCCCACGATGACCGTTGATTCCTATGGAGCTTCGTTCTGAGATCATTCTGAGAACATGGCACCATAAGTCACGCCACATCAATGGGAGGCACGGAATTTATCACAGTTGTAAAAAATTTCAGGTCTGCCATTGACCGAGCGTGACCTATCTAGCCTCATTATGAGAACACGCTCAGAACGATACTCCATAGGTCCTCTCCGGTCAGCAGCAGACACGGAAGTTCTCACAAGCATAGGAAATTCCGTGCTTGATGCTGATCGTCAGTGAGCTATAAAGCCTAGCTCTCAGAACATTCTCACAACGAAGCTCTATAGGAATCGATGCATATCGTGGGATATTACATCATTGGATTACATCGAAATTTTGAGGATTTTTTTCTGAATTAATATATTGGTGAAAGAGGGAGTGTGAGGGAGTCTTTATTCCTAAATTTAATTAGGTCAGATATTTGTTTTTAATTAATAAATTGGTGAAAGGGAGAGTGTGTTGTAGTCCTTATTCAAATTAACATCTTTTTTCCTCTGTGTGTGTGTGTGTGTGTGTGTGTAGTAATAGGGGTGTCTGATAAATGCCTATCCATTACTAACCCCTGGGCTTAATGCCAGATGTCAATTCACAGCGGACGTCAACCCCAAAAGTTTTACCCTGATTGCCACCGCACTAGGGCAGTTAGAAGAGCTAGGCAAAGGGCCAGAGTTGGTGCTTCTAGTGGATGTGTGGTTCCCTTGGTGTTCAGGCGCCACAGGGTATTACACCACTTTTTTGGGGTAATATCTATCCCGGCTCAGGAGGGGGTTAACCTGCTGGTACCTTCACAAAACACACACAAACAACAGCAAGGTGCTTACTCACAGGGGGTTGGACTAGGGCAGACAGGGTAGCCAGCCATCACGAAGCATGGGACTTCCCCAGTCGCTAGGACAACCACCTGGGGCAGGCACCACATGGGGTAGTAGTAGGCACAACCATGACACTTAACACCTTCCTGGGCACAGCTTGGGATAACACCTAGCACTGACAACTGGAGTTAGTGTTCCTCTCTCTTCGTGGGCCCGTGGTTTGGAGCAGGAGGCTTGGCCCGGGTTCCAGATAGCTACAGAGGGACACTTCACTAAAAACCTTCACGGTCACCGGCGGTGACCGCCGACGGATCCGTGATCGGCTGGAGCCCATCGTGGCAGAGGACGGTACCTCGGGCAGCGTCTGAAAGACTTGTGAGTAAAAGCACTTGGAACTGCAGCCCTTGTGTCTGCCTCTCCTTTACTGGTGCTGACGCCCAGTGCTGCGGCGTCAACGGGGACTACTACTACTGCCCCCGCCATCCTCCCGGGGTAATCCCACTCTGCCTATGGGGAGTGACTCCATCCCAGCTGCACTTAACATCTGCCCCGGTGAGAGACCTTGCAGCGGCGGCCCCCATCCCTAGGCACGTACAACAGGTGGCGTCACGATCCTGATAGACTTTCCTAACCTCCGACTACTACCTCCATCCTCCCTGCCACCCTCCAATCCTCCTTCCTGTACGCCTCAGGGTAACGGAACCGGGTCAGGCCACCCTGTGACAACGCAGAGGATCTGCACCCCCGGCCCGGCAACGAGTAGGTTAAAACACCTGCCCCGTGGGGCGCTACAGATGTGCCTCTCCTGGGGAGGCTGCAGGTTGCTATATTTAGGCTGGGAAGGGCTAAATAACCATGGGAGTTCCCAGACTGATAATATCATACCCCAGTTGTCTGCTTTATCTTGGCTTGTTATTAAAAATAGGGGACCTTAGACCGTTTTTTAAATTTATAGATGCGTTTTTGAGCCCCAGGCTGTGTTTCTGTGACTACAGGATGAAATTCTGTGGTCACCACAAGATGCAGCATGCAGACACCTGTGTCTGATGATTTCAGTATACTGTATCACAGGCTTCCCAATACAGCTAATGCTTTAGAAGTTTATTAATAAATACACTGACACTTTTCTGGATAGAGGTGGCATATTACTTCAAAACAGATGATACTGATGTGCTTATAAAGTGCTCTGCACCCTCACAGTGAATAAGGAAATGATTGACCTCTTGAGTCTTAACAGGAAGGAAGAGGTCAGTCTTTCTCAAATGTCAATAACTATAGCTGTGCATTTTATGATATACCTTACACAACATCAGAGGATCGAAATAAGAGCATTACCATGGAATGGAAACAAATGACCGGTAGAATTAATTGCCCTGTGTAAACAGGGCTTTGAGAAGAAAGCCACCCAATATGTAAGGAAATATGACTCAGTTCTATTATATAGCATAACAATCTTCAACCTTTTGCAATATCAGAATGCTGAAATGATATTGAACCATCACTGTCTTTCTATCTTACAGATTATTCTCATCAGGTAATGTCTCTCCTCTGACGTGTTTTCATCAGTAAGTATATATCCTCAGTGATTGTGATTGCGTTTACAATATATTGATAAAAAAAATCTTTCAGTGGCTCTTGGGTGGCACAGGTTGGGCTGGCTTTACACCATTGTTTTTTTTATTATTTTGTCAAACTAGTCAAGCTTTCAGTTTTTTAGTTCTTAAAGAAGTCCTCCCATTAAGGTTTTTATTAAATAAATGTATATATATATATATATATATATATATATATATATATATATATATATGTAGTGTGAGTGTATTAGCATACACACTTGCTGCTGCTCTCTCCGGTGTCCAGTACTGTTCTTCTCCTCCTCTGAGTGACATCACTGCTTTGCTGTCTGCCCAGGTCATGCTGCACTCTGCGTGACTCAAATGTGACTTTTGGAATATAAGTCTATAGAATGTCAGAATGAGGCTCCATAGACTTGCATTGTAAAACAGCATAGAGTGAGTCAGCTAGTGACAATTGTGGTGGTATCACTCATAATAGCTACCATATGTAAAGATGTTGGACACCAGAGAGAGCAGTGGTATTGTATTGTACACACGTGTCTCATGTCTGGGCTTTACTCCTCTCACACTGTTCACTGAACTCTGTTGTGCTCCAGTTTGGGCTTTGCAGGTGGCCTGGTGTGCTGCCTTGTGATTACCTGCCTGGGTCTAAATAAAGACCACCAAGACTCACACCTGTGTCTTGGTATTAAGACTTTTAATGTTCTTGTGACCTGTCTGCCTGAGGCCTCTAGTGTTTCTACTACCTGTTTCACGGTTTTCCATTTGCCTGTGGTCTCCAGTGCTTCTGTTACCCACTTACCGGTTTCCTGTCTGCATGCAGACTCCAGTGCTTCTACTACCTGCTAACTGGTTTCCAATCTGCCTGCAGCCTCTAGTGCTTCTACTACCTGCTTCCTGGTCTCCTATATGTGCTTCTACTACCTGATTTCTGGTCTACTTTCTGCCTGCGGTCTCCAGTACTTCTACTCCCTGCTTCCCGATCTCCTGCCTGACTGCGGCCTCCAGTGCTTCTACATTGTTTCCCATGTGCCTCAGCTGCATGCTGCATCAACACGCGTAGCCTGTGTGTCAAGCCCGACCTTGGGTTTGGAAGATCCACCTCACCAGGTGAGCGGAAACAGGTAGAAGAGTATATTAAGAAACTCATACTACATGGCATGCATATATACACACATTTAATAATTACAAAACTTAATGGGAGCGCTTCTTTAACAAATTTCCTACCAAGGACGTACCGGCACGTCCTACTTTCCGGGTACTTAATGACCAAGAATGTACCGGTACATCCTGACAATTGCGGGGGCACAGGACACTGTGCATCTGGGATCACCGACTGGGACTCAGCTTGCCCGACAGCCGCCTCATCTATCACAGCCAGAGACGATGCCTGCACCCTCACTGGCTGTTTAACCACTAAATGCCATGTTATATACTGATCGCGTCACTTAGGGGATTGGGAGAGGGATCGCACTCCCTCTCCCCTGCAATCGGGACCACCGCAATGTAATCGTGAGGGCCCGATTGTTGGTATGGTGACCCAATGTTCTCCTGATGACCTCTGGGTCATCTGACTATGGAAAGCCTTTGTAATCATATCTGCATCATGATCACTCAGGCTTTCACAGTGCAGCTCTGATAGCTGCAATGTTCTGCAGTGATCGAGCACTGCAGAACATTGCAGCTGCAATCAGACTACTGTGGGGTGATGGTCAATATAGGGACTAATTGAAAAAGTAAAACAAAGTTTAAAAAAAGTAAAAATATTTTTAAAAACTCAGAAAATAAAGAACAAAAAAATTCCAATAAATAGCTATGTTTGTATAAAAAAAAGTACAGATATTTGGTATTAATAACCCAAGCTGTAAAATTGTCACACTAGTTAACCTCTTCAGTGAACACCGGAAAAAAAAATAAAAAAAATTAGCAAAAACTGTTTTTTCAATATACCACTAGAAAAAAAAGTGTAATAAAATGCAATAAAAAAGTCATATATAACTAAAATGGTACTGCTGAAAACAACATCTTGTCCCGCAAAGAACAAGCCATGATACAGCTACATCAGCCAAAAAATAAAAAACCTATAGCTCTCAGAATACAGCAATGCAAAAACTATTTTTTCCTATAAAAGTTTTTATGGTGTAAAAGCGGGAAAACAAAAAAAAATATATAAATGTGGTATCCCTGTAATTGCACTGACCAAAAGAATTAAGCTATCTTATCACTTTTATGACATGGTGAATGGCGTCAAACAACACACAAAAAATATTCCTGAGTTGCTGTTTTTTTTTATTCTACCTAACAAAAAGTGGAATAGAAAGTAATCAACAACTATTATGTGGTCCAAAATGGTACCACTCCAACTCATCATGCAAAAAAAAAGCCTTCACATGACTCTGTCAGCAGAAAAAACTATAGCCTTCAAAATCCGGTGATGCAAAGAACCTTTATTTTGCAAAAAACGTTTTTAGTGTGATTGCAGCCAAACAAAAAAAATCTATATAAATCTATTATCACTGTAATAGTACTGACTCGAGGAATAAAGCCACCTAATTACTTGCACTGCAATGTGAAAAGTGGGAAAAATAAATAATTAAAGCCAATTCTTTACCTGCTATTGATTTGTACATTCTGTCTCTAAATGATCGCAGTATGGCGTGGCTCCTATTTATCCTGTGCTCTACGCTGAGCACATGCACCGGGATTATATGTAAGGGTACATGCCCACAATTAGGAATAGCAGTGTTTTGGACGCAGAGTGTTTTCACTGCATCCAAACTGCTGCATTGTGAAGTACACACACAGTGGATGGATTTATAGAAATCCCATGCCCTCTGTTCTTCTTTTCTCCGCAGCATAAACTGACATGCAGCACGGCTTCCCTAGCTGCAGTATGTCAATTTATGCTGCGGAGACATGAATATCTTCAGCTGGTAAAACAGAGCAAAAGTCCACAGCGCCCCAAACCGTGATCATGGTCACGGGCACCTTGTGTGCAAGGAAAGAGACACAGCGTCCAAGATGCAGAATGTCGGAATCATTGGTACTTACCCTAAATCTCTGAAAAACGTGATTGAGACAAAATTCCCAATGGAAAATTCAGAGGCAGTCACTTTGACCTCACGTCTGGCCTGTGGTCCAGTAGTGTCCATCTTTTTACGCCTCTTTTTAGGCGTGCACAATAGTGCAGTCATTAACAGTTTTGTTCACCATTGAGAAAACAGACACCGCTGAACAGAGGTCAAACAGAGTCCAGAGTAACTCTACTGCCTCATTAGTGAATGGATCAGTTGCCGGTTTCACCTGAATCACGTATTTCAGAGAAGTAAATGGAAACCCCGATATAATTACTTAGCAATCAGCATAGAGCACAAGATAAATGTTAACATCCAAAATGTTCTATACCAAAATCGCCACCAAATAGCATTCAACTAAACCCACAAAAACACAAGTCCTCACTCAGGTCTGTCATTGGTTAACGGAAATATAGGTAACTTCCACATTACTAGTAGCACAAAGGCTCTTGAAAAATTCTATGGCTCCCCCACTCTCCAAAAGAAAGTCAGCAAAATCTGTGCTCCAAATCCAAATGTTCCCCTATCTTCTGAGCCCAACAATGTGCCTAAACCAGAGTTGGCATCCACATGTTTAGCATTGTTGTAGAGAGGAGAGCCCACTTAAATGTACGAGGTACAGGTTTACAGATGCACAAGCTGGACACAGCATACGGGCATTACAATGTACTGGGCACAACAAGGACTTATTTGCAATTTTTAATTCTGCAATATTCACTGCATTTGACACCATAGGTGTTCTCCAAAGACTAAATTTTCACTTTACCCATAGATGAACCCCCAAAAGCGTGTCAATTCCAAAATTTGGTTACTTGAGGGGGATTTCTTCTGTTCTGTCACTTAGGGGCTTTGCAAATGGAGTCCGCAAACTATTTTAGCAAACTCTGTGCTCCAAAAATCAAATGGCGCTCCTTCACTTCTGAGCCCTGAGGTGCTGTCAAACAGTACTGTACAGTCACATATGGAGTTGTGTCACGTTCAGGAGAAATTATGTAATACATTATGGGGCATTTTTTATCTAATCTCCTTATGAAAATTGGAAATCTGGAGTTAAAACAACATTTTAGTGGTAAAAATCTAATTACTTGTCGTTTACCCAATAGTATAACATTTTGTGACACACCTGTAGTGTCAATACACTCTCTGCACCCCTGGATGATTTCATTGTGGGGTGCAATTTGTAAAACGGGGTCACGTGGGGGGGGGCGGGTTCTGCTGTTCTGGCTCTGCCAATGAGGCATGGCACCTGTAAATCATTGCAACTAAATCTGCACTCCAATATGGTGCTTTTTCCCTAATTTACTTTGTACTGTGTCTCAAAAGTACAGTAGTTTTCGCTAATATATGGGGTACTGGTGTACTCAGGAGAAATTGCACAACACAGTGTATAGTTCATTATCTCCTTTTACCCCAGTGACTTTGAAAAATGTGGGGTTAACACAACATTTTTGAGGTTGAAAATTTAATTTTTCTTTTTCACGGCTTGTAGCAGGGAAGCCCCCGTCGTAAGGCTATGTGCACACGTTGCGTAATTACATGCAGTTACGCTGCGCTTTGTAGCGCAGCGTAACTGCATGCGTCATGCGTCCCCTGCATAATCTATGGAGATTGTGCAGGGGCCGTGCGCATGTGGCGTATTAGAGCGCAGCGCTTCGGCTGCTGCCCGAAGCGCGCGTTCTAAGAAGTGACATGTCACTTCTTCCGTGCGCTTTGCCGGCAGCCCCTGCTCTGTCTATGGCAGGAGCTGCAGGCAGAGCACAAGAAATCGGCTTTTTTTTTTCACTACGGACATTTTCTGCAGCGATTTGAAGCGCACGTGTGCTCTTCAGATCGCTGCAGAAATTTCTGCAGTGACTGTACGCAACGTGCGCACATAGCCTTAGTGTGATATTGTGTGATCGCTGCCGTAGCGAACATAATCGCTACGGCAGCGTCACATGCACATACCTGCTCTGCGACGTCACTCTGGCCGCCGATCTGCCTCCTTTCTAAGGGGGCGGGTCGTGCGGCATCACAGCGACGTCACACGGCAGCCGTCCAATAGCAGAGGAGGGGCGGAGATGAGCAGCCGTAACATGCCACCCACCTCCTTCCTTCTCATTGCCGGTGGACGGAGGTAAGGAGATGTTCGTCGCTCCTGCGCTGTCACACACAGCGATGTGTGATGTCGCAGGAACGAGGAACAACATCGCTAATAAACAGGCAACAATATTTGGTTTTAGGACGACCTCTCCAAAACCAACGATTTTTGCCTGTTTTGCGATTGTTTAAGATCGCTCGTACGTGTCACACGCTGCGATGTCGCTAAGGATGCCGGATGTGCGTCACTAACGACGTGACTCCCATGATAAATCATTAGCGATATCGCAGCATGTAAAGCTCCCTTAAGTATAATTTTCCTGCCCTTTTTTCCCATTAAGGATAAGGAAACTTATACTTATTCCTGCCTTGCTCCACAAAGGATCTATTCCCAATATCACAAATGTACTGTATATATTCCCAAGGGTAATAGTTTCTCTGTTCCTATTGCTTTATTCTGCTTTGCCCTATATACCTGGTGTATCTCAAATAAGCATGCACTCAGAGTCACTTTGTTGTAATAATAAAATAAAACAAGTTTATTATTAACTAACAAGACTACACTTAATTAGAGATGAGCGAACCAGCTGCGGTTCGGCTCGAGCTCGGTTCGCCGAACCGAGGTCCCGTTCGAGTTTGGTTCCGCGAACGTTCGACGAACCGAACTCGAACCAATAGGAAGTAATGGGAGGCAATCAAAAACACATAAAAACGCATTATAAATGTACACATACAGTTAATAAACATTGCCATAACACTTACCGGTCCCCGCGATCCCTCCTGCACTCTGTCTCCTGCCGCTATTCCATCCAATGATCGCTGAATCCTCCCGGTGACCAGCACTGCCAGCAGTGATGCAGGACCCATCGTGATGTCAAAATAGCCATGTGACCAGTCACGTGGCTATTATCTCATTGGCTACAGACTAGTCACATGGCTTTGACGTCATGTCCTGTCCTAGGTCCTGTCATTGCACTCTCCGGTACACGGGGCACACTTGTGTATTGCCGTGTACCGGCGACATGCTCTAGCACACGGTCGACTCCCCGTTCCGTTAGGGACCGGCTGACACAACCGGTCATTAACGGAGATCACCGTTGCCATAGCAATGCAGTTAGCGGTGACGTCACGGCTAACCGCGGCTCCGGGAATCACATGATCGGAGCACCGTTGCTATGGTAACGTGTCTGTCAGCGTTACCGCTGTTACCGCTAACAGCCAGCAGCACTGATCTCTCATAGAGTGAAGGCTGCACGGGAAGCAGGGTCTTCCCCCATGCAGCAGTGATGGAGCAGAGCTGCATTTGTTGAACGAGAAAGGCAGAAGACCATGGATCGTGGAGGGCTGACAGGGGGTAATAAAGATGGAGTCTCTAATGTGTCTCTGTATTTATTTCTATTAAAGTATTTTTTCTCTGTGTGGTGTCTTTTTTTTAACCCTTTATTGGAGATTCTTAATGGCCGGGTCAAACGTGCCTGACATTAAGAATCTCTGGCTTAATACTAGCTAGTAAAACAAAGCTAGTATTAACTCATTATTACGCAGCAAGCCACCCGGCTTCAGGGCTGTTGGAAGAGTTGGATACAGCGCCAGATGATGGCGCTTCTATGAAAGCACCATTTTCTGGGGCGGCTGCGGACTGCAATTCGCAGCAGAGGCGCCCAGAAACCTCGGGCTAACCTGTGCTGCGTATTCCAATCCCCAGCTGCCCAGTTGTACCTGGCTGGACACAAAAATGGGGCGAAGCCCACATCATTTGTTTTTTAATTATTTCATGAAATAAGTGAAATAATTAAAAAACACGGGCTTCCCTATATTTTTGGTTCCCAGCCGGGTACAAATAGGCAACTGGGGGTTGGAGGCAGCCCGTGGCTGCCTGCTGTACCTGGCTAGCATACAAAAATATGGCGAAGCCCACGTCATTTTTTTGGTGGGCAAAAAACTTCTTCATACAGTCCTGGATGGAGTATGCTGAGCCTTGTAGTTCTGCAGCTGCTGTCTGCTCTTCTCCATACAGACAGACAGCAGCTGCAGAGCTAAAAGGCTCAGCATACTCCATCCAGGACTGTATGCAGAAGTTTTTTGCCCCCTGAAAAAATTATGTGGGCTTCGCCATATTTTTATATGCTAGCCAGGTACAGCAGGCAGGTACGGCTGCCCCCAACCCCCAGCTGCCTATTTGTACCCGGCTGGGAACCAAAAATAAAGGGAAGCCCTTTTTTTATTATTTCATGAATTTCATGAAATAATTAGAAAACAAATGACGTAGGCTTCGCCCCATTTTTGTGTCCAGCCAGGTACAACTAGGCAGCTGGGGATTGGAATCCGCAGCACAGGTTGGCCTGAGCTTTCTGGGCCCCACTGCTGCGAATTGCAGTCTGCAGCCGCCTCAGAAAATGGCACTTTCATAGAAGAGCCATCTTCTGGCGCTGTATCCAACTCTTCCAGCACCTGCCTGCTATACCTGGCTAGCATACAAAAATATGGCGAAGCTCACGCCCTTTCTTTGTAGTTTTTTGGCAAAAAAAAATAAAAAATGCTTCCCTGGATTTTCCATTGCCAGTGAAGGTAACACCAAGCAGTGGGGGTTAGCAGCCAGTAGCTGCTTGGATTACCATTAGCTAGCAATTCAAAAAATGCAGCGGGAGCCCATATATATTTTTTTTAATTATTTATTTAAATAACTAAAAAAAAAATGGGCTTCCCTGTATTTTGATTGCTGGACATCACAGTGCTGTAAAAATAAATCTTTAAAAAAAATGACGTAGCGCTCCACGGTATTTTTGATTCTCAGCGCAGATAAAGCAGACAGCTATGGGTTGCCACCCCCATCTGCCTGCCGTTACCTTGGTTGGCAATCAAAATACAGGGAAGCCCATTCATTTTTTCTATTTAAAAAATAGTTAAAAAAAAATGACGTTGGGTCCCCCCATTTTTGATAGCCAGCTAGGGTAAAGCAGACGGCTGTAGCCTGAAAACCACAGCTGGCAGCTTTACCGTGGTTGGGGATCCAATGTGGAGGTCCCCCCAGGCTCTTCTTTTATAATTATTTTATAAATATTAATAATTACACAAAAAAAGTAGGGTCCCCCCCAAATTGGATCACCAGCCAAGGTAAAGCGGACAGCTGTGGTCTGGTATTCTCAGGGTGGGAAGGTCCATATAGTTATTGGGCCTTCACAGCCTAAAAATAGCAGGCCGCAGGCACCCCAGACGTGGCGCATCCACTAGATGCGCCAATCCTGGCGCTTCACACCAGCCCATCCCGTGCCCTGGTGCAGTGGCAAACGGGGTAATAAATCGGGTTGATACTAGCTGTAAAGTCACCTGAGATCAAGCCCAGCAGTTTGTGATGTCATGGCGTCTATTAGATACCCAACATCATAAACTGTCAGTACTAACAAAAAAAAAATCGACAAAAGAAATTTATTTGAAAAAACAGTCCCCAAAACATTTCCTCTTTCACCAATTTATTGTAAGACAAAAAATAAAGGGGTCCCACGACGACTCTGGACCGTCTAGAATATGGGGGGGAGACACTCAGGGAACGTATCTCCCATTTTCTAGGAGTGCAGACTCTTCATGTGAGGAGTGTGGGTGCAATGAATCTGCACTCACTCTCCCCGGGTCCACAGCAGCAGAGTCCATGTCGTAATGGTTGCTACCAAAGCTGCAATGCCCTGCTCATGAGGTAAGGGCATGCCTAATCAGGAGAACTATTCTACATTTCCAAATATTGGTATTTGCTGATATTATTGCTATTCCACCTACTATATATTGGGGATAGGATCTTGGAGATGGAATACCCCATTAAGTCCAGTTATCCAGCTGAATGAATACTTAACAACAGAGCTCGCTATTTAGATGTGTTTTCTTGTGGCGTATAACGGACTCTCATGTTTGGTAGTCGTTCAGCAGGGAAACTATAAAAGCAAATCCCTCCATTTGGAAATGTAGTATATAGCTCTCCTGATCAATTATGTTCCTTACCTCATGAGCAGGGCATTGCAGTAATAATAATAATTTATTCATTTATATAGCATTATTAATTCCATAGCGCTGTATGTCTTTGGAGTGTGGGAGGTAACCGGAGTACCCGGAGGAAACCCACACAAACACGGGGAGAACATACAAACTCCTTGCAGATGGTGTCTTTGGTGAGAATTGAACCCAGGACCTCAGTGCTGCAAGACTGCAGTGCTAACCACTGAGCCACCGTGCCGCCCATTTAGCTTACAGATGCATAACCACCACTCACTGTGACTGAACACAGGAAGTTGAGCTGACAGCCGCTCTGTGCATGCGGCAGCGTCTATTGTGAAGGAGAGGGCCGTGGGGGATCAACGCTGCACAAGTACCATGGGACACCGGGGAACACCGGTGGTGTTATAGGGGGTGACCTGGCATGGCCTGGGGAGAAGTTTTCTGTCGCATGTGTCATGGCACATGCAACAGAAATCAGAGGAGTAGGGTGAATGCGGCCGGCGCACTGCTGTGCGCGCGGCCATCTTGGATTTCTGGGAGGGCATCAGGGGGGCACTTTGGCGACACCGGGGGACCGGAGGGGACCAGGGAGGAGATTTATCATGTTTGTTCATGCCAGATGGGAGATAAATAATTTTTTACTGGCGCTGTCATTTACTGTAACGTGATCATCGGTGTACGGTGTATACCTGTGATCACGTGAGCGGGGACCGGAAAAACCGTCCTGAATCATGATCTCAGGGGTCTCAGCTAGCCCTGAAACCCCGGAGATTTTCTGACGCTGGGGGGCGTTATTCACTTATTTCTGCCTGCTGTTTATAAACGGCAGATCAGAATAAGGCTACATTAACACGACCGATCCATTTTTGCGGTCTGCAAAAAACAGTCCTTTTTTTTCATGGGTGCATCCGTAGGGGCATGCGTTTCCGTTCCGTAGACGGTCCGTATGTCATCTGTTTGTCATCCGTGTGCCTTCCGTTTTTTTTGTGTACTGCAAAAAAACTGAAGGAGGGAAAATACATAAATTTACCCAGGATCCATAGCTTCATCCTACATGAGGCGGTCACATGTTCACTCCAGTGCCATTTTCTACTGCTTTTCACAGCGTAGAGCACTCTGGTGATTTTCTTGTGCTTGTGCACTTCATATCAGTCTTTTCTGTCATTATAATGGCAGAAAGACACATAATGTCCCACTCTCCTGCATTTTGTAATTTTGCACCCTTTGGTGCCTTTCATGTGGCACTAAGGGGTGCTTAGCTTTGTATTTAGCCAAAAAAATGAAAAAAAAAATGACGTAGGGTTCCCCCTATTTTTGTAGCCAGCTAGGATAAAGCAGACGGCTGCAGCCTGCAGACTACAGCTGGCAGCCTCACCTTGGCTGGTAATCCAAAACTGAAGGCACCCCACGCTGTTATTTTAAATTAAATAAATAATTAAAAAAAAAAAAACACGTAGGGGTCCCCCCAAAATTGGATCACCAGCCAAGATAAAGCAGACAGCTGGGGTCTGATATTCTCAGACTAGGGAGGTCCATGGTTATTGGACTCTCCCCAGCCTAAAAATAGCAGGCCGCAGCTGCCCCAGAAGTGGCGCATCCATTAGATGTGCCAATCCTGGTGCTTCGCCCCAGCTCATCCCGTGCCCTGGTGCGGTGGCAAACGGGGTAATATATGGGGTTAATACCAGATGTGTAATGTCACCTGGCATCAGGCCCTGGGGTTGGTGAGGTCAGGCGTCTATCAGATACCCGACATCACCAACCCAGTCAGTAATAAAAAAAAATAGACGACAAACACATTTTTATTTGAAAAAACACTCCCCAATACATTCCCTCTTTAACCAATTTATTTGAAAGAAAAACAAATCCAGGTCTGGTGTAATCCAAGGGGTTGCCATGACGATCCACACTGTCCCAGTCAATGAAGAGCAGGATGTTCCCCATTGGCTGGGAGAGCAGTGCAGTGACCTGAGCTAACATCAATGGGTCAGCCCAGGTCACTGCAGGGGATGACAAGTGCTGCTGTCAGTGAGGTACATTACCTGCGCTGATCTCCTGCACTGCTGACAGCACCTGTCACTGAGTTCAATGACCGCCGCCTTCACAGCCAAGTATCGCGAGCGGCCCGTGACATCACCGCTAGTCAGTCTCGGGTCGGAAGCGAGAGAAGGTGATGTTACAAGGTCGGGACTTCATCACCGCAGGTAAGCCTAGCGGGACCATGTGTGCAGAGTGAAGGTGGGCGGAGCCATGTGTGCTGGCGGCGGACTGCGAAGTGGGTGGCGCTGAGGACGTCAGTGTCGTGGACTGCTTGGCTGGGGACAGGTGAGTGTGAGTGTGTGTGTGTGTGTGTTTGTGTGTACATGCTGCGTGCAGGAGGGGGCGGAGTGAGCTGAGCAGGGAAGTGTGGGCATCCTGCACGTAACTAGGATAAATATCGGGTTACTAACCAAAGTGCTTTGCTTGGATACCCGATGTTTATCTTGGTTACCAGCTTCTGGCAGGCTGCCAGCGATGGCTCCTGCACACTGTAGCTGTAGCTTTTTGCTGCTAGAACCATTCTCGAACGTAACTAGAACTATCGAACTTTAGCAAAAAGCTCAAGTTCTAGTTCGATCTAGAACAGCCCCCAAAATCACTCGAACCACGAACTGGAGAACCGAGAACCGCGCTCAACTCTACACTTAATACACTATATAATTCTAGCATATGTAATCACTATGAAAAGCATATACTAAATTATGTACACATACAATACAATAAAACACCAGTAAATACTTTACTATAAAACCCACAGTTACATACAACCCACTATGGCACTCACACAGTTACTGCCCACCCAACAATATGATACTATCTATCCCTATATGAGGGGTACTCAGCCATCCTTCTGTGTGTCCATCCAGGGAGGAAGAGAGAGAGGGGGGTTAGAGGTCAGCTTAATATAGCGCTTGTGACCAAGATTCATTTAGCCCTATGATTGGCTGTAACCTGTGATGTCATGGGGGCATGTGTATAGTCAGGTGTCGGAGACTCCTCCCAACCTGGCTGAGGGTTCAAAGACATGATCTTCTGTGTGTGTTATCCTCCCCCATCCAGCACAAGAGAAATTATATTATTATATATTATTTCACAATTAACTTCCCTGCTATACAGCTCAACATTATAAAATTCTGTGAAGCCGTGGTGCTCACCAACTATCTAGATAAATTCCTTGAGGGATCTATTTTACAAAAGTTGGTGACTTGTGGGGGAGCTCCTCTTTATAGGCACCTCAGGGGTCTCCATATGTGACATGACGTCTGCTAATGATTCTAGCTAATTTTGCTTTCAAAAATTCAAAAGGCGCCCCTTCCCTTCCGAGCCCTGCCGCGCGCCCAAACAGTAATTTTCCACCACATATGAGGTATCATCGTACTCAGGAGAAATGTCACATTCTATTTTATGGTGCATTTCTATTACTCTCGTGAAAATGCAAAATTTTATAACTAAAGTAACATTTTTGTGGAAAAAAGTAAAATTTTCATTTTTTCCTTCGCCATTTTTTTGCTTACTGTGAAGCACCTAAAGTGTTAATAAACAACTTGGATGTGATTTTGAACAGTTTGATGGGTGCAGTTTTTAGAATGGTGTCACTTTTGGGTATTTTCTGTCACCTAGGCTGCTCAAAGTCACTCCAAATGTGATGTTTTCTCTAATAAAAATGGTTTGGTAAATTTTGTTAGAAACATGAAAAATTGCTGATGAACTTTGAACCCTTCTAACAAAAAAAAATTATGTTTCAAAAAATTGCACTGATGTAAGGTAGACATGTGGGAAATGTTATTTAGTAACTATTTTGTGTGACATACTGTATTTTTCGGACTATAAGACGCACCGGACCATAAGACGCACCCTGGTTTTAGAGATGGAAAATAGGAAAATAAAATTTTAAGCGAAAAATGTGATCATGACACACTGTTATGGGGTGAGGATCTACTGCTGACACTGTTATGGGTGTAATGTACCCAAATTCTCTACTAAGGTACCCCATCCTGGTAATGATCCTCTTGCCTTGTATCTGATCCTCCTGCCTTGTATATATGCCCCTCTTCCTGGTATAGCCCCCATCCTGCTATATACTGCCATCCTGGTATGTGCTCCCATCCTGCTATATACCCCATCCTGGTATATGGCCGCATGCTGCTATATACCCCATCCTGGCATATGGCCGCATCCTGCTATATATCCCATCCTGGCATATGGCCGCATCCTGCTATATACCCCATCCTGGCATATGGCCGCATCCTGCTATATACCCCATCCTGGCATATGGCCGCATCCTGCTATATACCCCATCCTGGCATATGGCCGCATCCTGCTATATATCCCATCCTGGCATATGGCCGCATCTTGCTATATACCCCATCCTTGCATATGGCCGCATTCTGCTATTTACCCCATCCTGGCATATGGCCGCATCCTGCTATATACCCCATCCTGGTGTATGGGCGCATCCTGCTATATACCCCATCCTGGCATGTGGCTGCATCCTGCTATATATCCCATCCTGGGATATGGCCGCATCTTGCTATATACACCATCCTGGCATATGGCCGCATTCTGCTATATACCCCATCCTGGCATATGGCCTCATCCTGCTATATACCCCATCCTGGTGTATGGCCGCATCCTGCTATATACCCCATCCTGGTGTATGGCCGCATCCTGCTATATACCCCATCCTGGCATATGGCCGCATCCTGCTATATACCCCATCCTGGAATATGGCTGCATCCTGCTATATACCCCCTCCTGGCATGTGGCCGCATCCTGCTATATATCCCATCCTGGGATATGGCCGCATCTTGCTATATACACCATCCTGGCATATGGCCGCATTCTGCTATATACCCCATCCTGGCATATGGCCTCATCCTGCTATATACCCCATCCTGATGTATGGCCGCATCCTGCTATATACCCCATCCTGGTGTATGGCTGCATCCTGTGGCACACAAAAAAATAAACGTTCATACTCACCTTTCCTCCCTCCACGCAGAATCGCTCCTCCTCCCATCTGTGCCAGCAGGAGCGCCGCTGACCTGTGTGAAGCCGGCCACGATCCCTGCAGCATCGGTCATCCTCCTGTCTGTGCCGGCCATGGCTGTGTGTCGACACAAATGCGCACAGAGATGATGTCATCGCTGTACGCACTGCCAGTCTCCACACACAGCCGTGGCTGGCAGACAGGAGGAAGAGCGATGCTGCAGGGATCATGGCCGGTGAAAATACTGATTCACTGCATTCTGCGCTGATGATGATGCTTGGGGGGCAGTGAATATAGCCACACATGATCACTCCAGGCTGTAGGTGCCAGGGGTGATCATGCGGGCCGGCTGTTTAGTATGCGCGCATCCCGCCCACCTGTCAGCGTCGGCTTCAGTGCTGAGAGATGATGGGCGTGCATATGAAATGAGAGGGCCCACGTGGTCACAGTAGGCGCTGCTTCAGCCTGCTCATGCCCCCGATGACCCGGGCCACCGCAGCACCCTCATTCCCCGCAGCCATTCCCTACATTCAGACTATAAGACGCACCCCCCACTTTCCCCCAACATTTGGGGGAAAAAGTGCGTCCTATAGTCTGAAAAATACGGTAACTCTCATATTTATGGGCATAAAATTTCAACGTTTGAAAATTGCGACATTCCAATATTTTTTCAAATAAAAGAAAAAAAGATCGGCTTAAATTTACCACTATTATGAAGTACAATATGTTATGAAAAAACACTGTCAGAATCACTGGGATCCGTTGAAGTGTTCCAGAGTTATAACCTGTCGAAGTGACACTGGTCAGAATTGCAAAAAATGGCCTCGTCAGAAAGGTGAAAATGGGCTCGGGGGTGATGGGGTTAAGATACTGTCACATTAGCAGGAGTCAAAAAGGAAATGAAGAATTACATTTTTGTAGATTAATTTTAAATAAATGATTGATCAACAGATTCTATACATCTCAAAATAATACCAAAATGCAAAAGAATAGAAACATAAACCACCTGCGTTTGTTGCAGCCTGTAAAAAGATCTAGATCCTGACTGCACTGAGGCAGTCTGCATCTGTTCATTTTTCGAGTTTTCTACACTTTACAAATAAGAAAATGTAAAGACCAAAACTGGATTGAGCCCTGCTGTACCATATTCTGATTTCATCGTATGGATTATAAAATGTATATTATTTTGAGTAATCCATCTATCAGACAAGATGAGAACTGAAATAGATTAAAAGCTCCCCTGCACAGCCATGTTATACAGCAGGTAAAATAAGTATTGAACACGTCATTAATTTTCTAATTAAATATATTTGTTAAGGTGCTATTGACATTAATTTCTCACCAAATGATGGTAACAACCCAACCAATCCACACAGGCAAAGAAATCAAACTATAGCTGTCCACAAATTTAGTGATGTGTAATAATAATATTCACATATAGCGCCATTAATTCCACAGTGATTTACATACATCAGCAATACTGTCTCATTTGGGCTCACAATCTAAATTCCAGTGTTAAATTGAAGTGTTAGAGGAAACCAGAGAACCCGGTGAAAACCCACACAAAAACAGGGAGAACATACAAACTCCTTGCAGATGTTGTCATTGGTGGGATTTGAATCCAGGACCCCACCGTTACAAGACTGCAGTGCTAACCACTGAGCCACCATGCTGCCCGTATGCAGCTGCACCTGCACCCTACTATTCCTGTACAGACTAGTATCCCATGCTGTACAGCCTCTAATGGCACAAGCTGGGATATCCCTAACTGCAACACTAGAAATCCACAACTCTGAACTATATGCCTAAAAGTCATTCCTCATTCCTCCTGAAGAACCAGAGGGGAGATTACTAAGTACTAAAAAACAAGATAGGAAAAGGGTGTAGAGAAAGGTAAGGACCCAAGGGGAGAAAACATAAACATGTGCACTAGCGGACAAAGGAGAAATAATAAATGGAAGCAAGGGTAAACTCCTAACAGACTAACATAAAACAAAACATAAGTGTAGGAAAGGCAAATTAGAAAACACAGAGAAAACAACACTGGTCTGTGCCTAAATTTATTAGCTGCAGGGCTGTAGGACTAGAACTCCTTAGCCGTAATCCATATAAAAATATAGCCAGGAGAAAAGGTTAGTATGAGTATAGTATAAATACCCCCACCCGGTATGTGATAGGACAGAGAAAATGAGCAAGTGAGAACACCTGATAACAACAAACCAAAAGGATAGAAGCAAAGGTAAAAGACAATCTGCATTTAGACAGGATGTGGCTCAGCATGTAAGGAAACTGACCACGCAGCACAAGGTCAACAGATAGAGTCCCAAACCCGAGGCATCAACAAGGAGAAGAAGAGTCACACATAATAGAAGTGCACATCCAATGAAAAAAAATGAAAGATATTTATTGAATCCATAGAAACACACACAATATAAAATCACTTAAAACCATACATGAACCATGACCATGACCTCCACAGTTGAAAATATGCGCATAAGGACAATAATAAGACCAATAATGATATATTTCAAGAGAGTGAGTGTGCAAAATTAGTGAGGATAATTGATTGTGTTCCCACAGCCAAAAAATGGTTAATAGGAGTAATATACAGTATGTCTATAGGCAAGGTAATGATTTAATACCTATGTAAGTATGCTGGATGTAAAATGGCAGAGACAATAGATCACAATCCCACAGTCAAGGAATTAAATATAATATATATCTATAAGTCAATGACCTAATACCAACATATATATATATATATATATATATATATATATACATATACGCATAATTATATGCGCACATATACACACATGCAATCTTGCATAACAAGAAATTGTATGATAAAGATATTCATAATAAATAATCAAGATAATTCCCATGATTTAACAAGCAACTATAGATATAAATAATCCTAATCGCTGATCCAAAAACATAGATTAATAGTTATTACACAGCCATAGACAATAAACTCCCCCAAACAAATTCCTGCAAGGTAGGTCAGGAATAGTTGGACACCTCACAACCTGCTAGTTAATATTAACGGGTCTATATAAAAAATGCCCATGCACAAAAATGGTAGTAAATCATCACTCAAGGGTAACCCTCCCATGAAAATTACAGGTGTGAAAGGTAATCTAAGGGGTTAACCCCAAGCTACACATAGTTACCAGCCGGTATCCTGATGGAATAGTCAGGCAAGTATGTGAGCAGGGAACCGCATGAAGAGGGCAGGGACCCAAAATAGCAGTGGTGCTGAAGGAGAAGCAAAACAGTTGCTTCAATAGGGAGGATCATGGAAAAAGCCTCACGCGTTACGCTGCATAGCAGCTTCGTCAGGGGTATAATCCATGGATCCAAATAAGGTTCTATATAAACAAGCAGTATTAATTAACACTAATTAAATCATTCATACAGGAGAGTAGCCGACCAGAGATCACGGAGGAGGGAGGGCAATGTGATGGCTGAGTGAGCCAGTACCATAGAAATGGCAGTATACAATTCAAACCACACATGATCGGAAAGAATAAAGCACATGTTGGTGAATGGTAAATCAGCCAGTAACCTGGCAATGGTGATATACAAATGTGGCCGTGCATACACAGAACAGAGCGGCGTGTAACTTGAGACGATGCTGAAGTTGGTTTCTTATTCGTCCAGTTTCTTATTCGGGGCTGAAGTTGGTTTCTTATTCGTCAGTTTCTTATTTGGCAATTTAGTTTTTTCAGTTTTTTATGCATTTATCAACAAAAATGACACATGACAATAATAAAATACAATGCACTGATGTGCCCTAATATAAATACACTCAAAACCAGCTGCGAAAATTATAAAAGTGGCAAAAAAATGGGCATCAAAGTGGGCACCAAAGTATGTTAGTGAAAGGGTTAAATGGCTTTGGGCCACTGATCTAACACCACAATTACCTATCTAGTGATGCCCCTAATCAAACTCAAGTGTCTCCAGCCTGGCCCAAAGGGGTTCTGGGCATCAAAACTGGCATCAAAGTGGGCACACAGCCAATTTTCACAGATTTGAATAAGTAACCAGTGTCTTTGAGGGGTTAAATGGCTTTGGACCACTGATCTGACACCACATTTACATACCTAGGGATGCCCCACATCAAACTCAGATCACTCCAGCCTGGCCCAAACAGGTTCTGGGCATCAGAACTGGCATCAAAGTGGGCAAATGGCCAGTTTTCACAGATTTGAATAAGTAACCAGTGTTTTTGAGGGGTTAAATGGCTTTGGGCCACTTATCTCACACCACATTTACATACCTAGTGATGCCACACATCAAATTCAGATCACTCCAGCCTGGCCCAAACAGGTTCTGGGCATCAGAACTGGCATCAAAGTGGGCAAAACCCACTTTTCACAGATTTGAATAAGTAACCAGTGTTTTTGAGGGGTTAAATGGCTTTGGGCCACTGATCTGACACCACATTTACATACCTAGTGATGCCACACATCAAATTCAGATCACTCCAGCCTGGCCCAAACAGGTTCTGGGCATCAGAACTGGCATCAAAGTGGGCAAAACCCCAGTTTTCACAGATTTGAATAAGTAACCAGTGTTTTTGAGGGGTTAAATGGCTTTGGGCCACTGATTTCACACCACATTTACATACCTAGGGATGTCCCACATCAAAATCAGATCACTCCAGCCTGGCCCAAACAGGTTCTGGGCATCAGAACTGGCATCAACGTGGTAAAAATCCCAGTTTTCACAGATTTGAATAAGTAACTGGTGTTTTTGAAGGGTTAAATGGCTTTGGGCCACTGATCTGACACCACATTTACATACCTAGTGATGCCACACATCAAATTCAGATCACTTTAGCCTGGCCCAAACAGGTTCTGGGCATCAGAACTGGCATCAAAATGGGCAAAACCCACTTTTCACAGATTTGAATAAGTAACCAGTGTTTTTGAGGGGTTAAATGGCTTTAGGCCACTGATTTGACACCACAATTACATACCTAGTGATGCCACACATCAAATTCAGATCACTCCAGCCTGGCCCAAACAGGTTCTGGGCATCAGAACTGGCATCAAAGTGGGCAAAACCCCAGTTTTCACAGATTTGAAAAAGTAACCAGTGTTTTTGAGGGGTTAAATGGCTTTGGGCCACTGATCTGACACCACATTTACATACCTAGTGATGCCCCATATCAAATTCAGATCCCTCCAGCCTGGCCCAAACAGGTTCTGGGCATCAGAACTGGCATCAAAGTGGGCAAAACCCACTTTTCACAGATTTGAATAAGTAACTGGTGTTTTTGAGGGGTTAAATGGCTTTGGGCCACTGATCTCACACAACATTTACATACCTAGTGATGCCACACATCAAATTCAGATCACTCCAGCCTGGCCCAAACAGGTTCTGGGCATCAGAACTGGCATCAAAGTGGGCAAAACCCACTTTTCACAGATTTGAATAAGTAACCAGTGTTATTGAGGGGTTAAATGGCTTTGGGCCACTGATCTGACACCACATTTACATACCTAGTGATACCACACATCAAATTCAGATCACTCCAGCCTGGCCCAAACAGGTTCTGGGCATCAGAACTGGCATCAAAGTGGGCAAAACCCACTTTTCACAGATTTGAATAAGTAACCAGTGTTTTTGAGGGGTTAAATGGCTTTGGGCCACTGATCTCACACCACATTTACATACCTAGTGATGCCACACATCAAATTCAGATCACTCCAGCCTGGCCCAAACAGGTTCTGGGCATCAGAACTGGCATCAAAGTGGGCAAAACTCACTTTTCACAGATTTGAATAAGTAACCAGTGTTTTTGAGGGGTTAAATGGCTTTGGGCCACTGATCTGACACCACATTTACATACCTAGTGATGCCACACATCAAATTCAGATCACTTTAGCCTGGCCCAAACAGGTTCTGGGCATCAGAACTGGCATCAAAGTGGGCAAAACCCACTTTTCACAGATTTCAATAAGTAACCAGTGTTTTTGAGGGGTTAAATGGCTTTGGGCCACTGACCTCACACCACATTTACATACCTAGTGATGCCACACATCAAATTCAGATCACTCCAGCCTGGCCCAAACAGGTTCTGGGCATCAGAACTGGCATCAAAGTGGGCACACAGCCAATTTTCACAGATTTGAATAAGTAACCAGTGTTTTTGAGGGGTTAAATGGCTTTGGGCCACTGATCTCACACCACATTTACATACCTAGTGATGCCACACATCAAATTCAGATCACTCCAGCCTGGCCCAAACAGGTTCTGGGCATCAGAACTGGCATCAAAGTGGGCAAAACCCACTTTTCACAGATTTGAATAAGTAACCAGTGTTTTTGAGGGGTTAAATGGCTTTGGGCCACTGATCTGACACCACATTTACATACCTAGTGATGCCACACATCAAATTCAGATCACTCCAGCCTGGCCCAAACAGGTTCTGGGCATCAGAACTGGCATCAAAGTGGGCAAAAACCCACTTTTCACAGATTTGAATAAGTAACCAGTGTTTTTGAGGGGTTAAATGGCTTTGGGCCACTGATCTGACACCACATTTACATACCTAGTGATGCCACACATCAAATTCAGATCACTCCAGCCTGGCCCAAACAGGTTCTGGGCATCAGAACTGGCATCAAAGTGGGCAAAACCCCAGTTTTCACAGATTTGAATAAGTAACCAGTGTTTTTGAGGGGTTAAATGGCTTTGGGCCACTGATTTCACACCACATTTACATACCTAGGGATGTCCCACATCAAAATCAGATCACTCCAGCCTGGCCCAAACAGGTTCTGGGCATCAGAACTGGCATCAAAGTGGGCAAATGGCCAGTTTTCACAGATTTGAATAAGTAACCAGTGTTTTTGAGGGGTTAAATGGCTTTGGGCCACTGATCTCACACCACATTTACATACCTAGTGATGCCACACATCAAATTCAGATAACTCCAGCCTGGCCCAAACAGGTTCTGGGCATCAGAACTGGCATCAACGTGGTAAAAATCCCAGTTTTCACAGATTTGAATAAGTAACTGGTGTTTTTGAAGGGTTAAATGGCTTTGGGCCACTGATCTGACACCACATTTACATACCTAGTGATGCCACACATCAAATTCAGATCACTTTAGCCTGGCCCAAACAGGTTCTGGGCATCAGAACTGGCATCAAAATGGGCAAAACCCACTTTTCACAGATTTGAATAAGTAACCAGTGTTTTTGAGGGATTAAATGGCTTTTGGCCACTGATTTGACACCACAATTACATACCTAGTGATGCCACACATCAAATTCAGATCACTCCAGCCTGGCCCAAACAGGTTCTGGGCATCAGAACTGGCATCAAAGTGGGCAAAACCCCAGTTTTCACAGATTTGAAAAAGTAACCAGTGTTTTTGAGGGGTTAAATGGCTTTGGGCCACTGATCTGACACCACATTTACATACCTAGGGATGCCCCCCATCAAACTCAGATCACTCCAGCCTGGCCCAAACAGGTTCTGGGCATCAGAACTGGCATCAAAGTGGGCAAATGGCCAGTTTTCACAGATTTGAATAAGTAACCAGTGTTTTTGAGGGGTTAAATGGCTTTGGGCCACTGATCTCACACCACATTTACATACCTAGTGATGCCACACATCAAATTCAGATCACTCCAGCCTGGCCCAAACAGGTTCTGGGCATCAGAACTGGCATCAACGTGGTAAAAATCCCAGTTTTCACAGATTTGAATAAGTAACTGGTGTTTTTGAAGAGTTAAATGGCTTTGGGCCACTGATCTGACACCACATTTACATACCTAGTGATGCCACACATCAAATTCAGATCACTTTAGCCTGGCCCAAACAGGTTCTGGGCATCAGAACTGGCATCAAAGTGGGCAAAACCCACTTTTCACAGATTTGAATAAGTAACCAGTGTTTTTGAGGGGTTAAATGGCTTTGGGCCACTGACCTCACACCACATTTACATACCTAGTGATGCCTCACATCAAATTCAGATCTCTCCAGCCTGGCCCAAACAGGTTCTGGGCATCAGAACTGGCATCAAAGTGGGCAAAACCCACTTTTCACAGATTTGAATAAGTAACCAGTGTTTTTGAGGGGTTAAATGGCTTTGGGCCACTGACCTCACACCACATTTACATACCTAGTGATGCCACACATCAAATTCAGATCACTCCAGCCTGGCTCAAACAGGTTCTGGGCATCAGAACTGGCATCAAAGTGGTAAAAATCCCAGTTTTCACAGATTTGAATAAGTAACCAGTGTTTTTGAGGGGTTAAATGGCTTTGGGCCACTGACCTCACACCACATTTACATACATAGTGATGTCACACATCAAATTCAGATCACTTCAGCCTGGCCCAAACAAGTTCTGGGCATCAGAACTGGCATCAAAGTGGGCAAATGGCCAGTTTTCACAGATTTGAATAAGTAACCAGTGTTTTTGAGGGTTAAATGGCTTTGGGCCACTGACCTCACACCACATTTACATACCTAGTGATGACACACATCAAATTCAGATCACTCCAGCCTGGCTCAAACAGGTTCTGGGCATCAGAACTGGCATCAAAGTGGGCAAAACCCACTTTTCACAGATTTGAATAAGTAACCAGTGTTTTTGAGGGGTTAAATGGCTTTGGGCCACTGATCTCACACCAAATTTACATACCTAGTGATGCCTCACATCAAATTCAGATCACTCCAGCCTGGCCCAAACAGGTTCTGGGCATCAGAACTGGCATCAAAGTGGGCAAAAACCCACTTTTCACAGATTTGAATAAGTAACCAGTGTTTTTGAGAGGTTAAATGGCTTTGGGCCACTGATCTCACACCACATTTACTTACCTAGTGATGCCACACATCAAATTCAGATCACTTCAGCCTGGCCCAAACAGGTTCTGGGCATCAGAACTGGCATCAACTTGGTAAAAATCCCAGTTTTCACAGATTTGAATAAGTAACTGGTGTTTTTGAAGGGTTAAATGGCTTTGGGCCACTGATCTGACACCACATTTACATACCTAGTGATGCCACACATCAAATTCAGATCACTCCAGCCTGGCCCAAACAGGTTCTGGGCATCAGAACTGGCATCAAAGTGGGCAAAACCCACTTTTCACAGATTTGAATAAAGTAACCAGTGTTTTTGAGGGGTTAAATGGCTTTGGGCCACTGACCTCACACCACATTTACATACCTAGTGATGCCACACATAAAATTCAGATCACTCCAGCCTGGCCCAAACAGGTTCTGGGCAGTAGAACTGGCATCAAAGTGGGCAAAACCCACTTTTCACAGATTTGAATAAGTAACCAGTGTTTTTGAGGGGTTAAATGGCTTTGGGCCACTGACCTCACACCACATTTACATACCTAGTGATGACACACATCAAATTCAGATCACTCCAGCCTGGCTCAAACAGGTTCTGGGCATCAAAACTGGCATCAAAGTGGGCAAAACCCACTTTTCACAGATTTGAATAAGTAACCAGTGTTTTTGAGGGGTTAAATGGCTTTGGGCCACTGATCTCACACCACATTTACATACCTAGTGATGCCACACATCAAATTCAGATCACTCCAGCCTGGCCCAAACAGGTTCTGGGCATCAGAACTGGCATCAAAGTGGGCAAAACCCACTTTTCACAGATTTGAATAAGTAACCAGTGTTTTTGAGGGGTTAAATGGCTTTGGGCCACTGATCTCACACCACATTTACATACCTAGTGATGCCACACATCAAATTCAGATCACTCCAGCCTGGCTCAAACAGGTTCTGGGCATCAAAACTGGCATCAAAGTGGGCAAAACCCACTTTTCACAGATTTGAATAAGTAACCAGTGTTTTTGAGGGGTTAAATGGCTTTGGGCCACTGATCTCACACCACATTTACATACCTAGCGATGACACACATCAAATTCAGATCACTCCAGCCTGGCTCAAACAGGTTCTGGGCATCAGAACTGGCATCAAAGTGGGCAAAACCCACTTTTCACAGATTTGAATAAGTAGCCAGTGTTTTTGAGGGGTTAAATGGCTTTGGGCCACTGACCTCACACCACATTTACATACCTAGTGATGCCTCACATCAAATTCAGATCTCTCCAGCCTGGCCCAAACAGGTTCTGGGCATCAGAACTGGCATCAAAGTGGGCAAAACCCACTTTTCACAGATTTGAATAAGTATCCAGTGTTTTTGAGGGGTTAAATGGCTTTGGGCCACTGACCTCACACCACATTTACATACCTAGTGATGCCACACATCAAATTCAGATCACTCCAGCCTGGCTCAAACAGGTTCTGGGCATCAGAACTGGCATCAAAGTGGTAAAAATCCCAGTTTTCACAGATTTGAATAAGTAACCAGTGTTTTTGAGGGGTTAAATGGCTTTGGGCCACTGACCTCACACCACATTTACATACATAGTGATGTCACACATCAAATTCAGATCACTTCAGCCTGGCCCAAACAAGTTCTGGGCATCAGAACTGGCATCAAAGTGGGCAAATGGCCAGTTTTCACAGATTTGAATAAGTAACCAGTGTTTTTGAGGGTTAAATGGCTTTGGGCCACTGACCTCACACCACATTTACATACCTAGTGATGACACACATCAAATTCAGATCACTCCAGCCTGGCTCAAACAGGTTCTGGGCATCAGAACTGGCATCAAAGTGGGCAAAAACCCACTTTTCACAGATTTGAATAAGTAACCAGTGTTTTTGAGAGGTTAAATGGCTTTGGGCCACTGATCTCACACCACATTTACTTACCTAGTGATGCCACACATCAAATTCAGATCACTTCAGCCTGGCCCAAACAGGTTCTGGGCATCAGAACTGGCATCAACTTGGTAAAAATCCCAGTTTTCACAGATTTGAATAAGTAACTGGTGTTTTTGAAGGGTTAAATGGCTTTGGGCCACTGATCTGACACCACATTTACATACCTAGTGATGCCACACATCAAATTCAGATCACTCCAGCCTGGCCCAAACAGGTTCTGGGCATCAGAACTGGCATCAAAGTGGGCAAAACCCACTTTTCACAGATTTGAATAAAGTAACCAGTGTTTTTGAGGGGTTAAATGGCTTTGGGCCACTGACCTCACACCACATTTACATACCTAGTGATGCCACACATAAAATTCAGATCACTCCAGCCTGGCCCAAACAGGTTCTGGGCAGTAGAACTGGCATCAAAGTGGGCAAAACCCACTTTTCACAGATTTGAATAAGTAACCAGTGTTTTTGAGGGGTTAAATGGCTTTGGGCCACTGACCTCACACCACATTTACATACATAGTGATGTCACACATCAAATTCAGATCACTTCAGCCTGGCCCAAACAAGTTCTGGGCATCAGAACTGGCATCAAAGTGGGCAAATGGCCAGTTTTCACAGATTTGAATAAGTAACCAGTGTTTTTGAGGGTTAAATGGCTTTGGGCCACTGACCTCACACCACATTTACATACCTAGTGATGACACACATCAAATTCAGATCACTCCAGCCTGGCTCAAACAGGTTCTGGGCATCAGAACTGGCATCAAAGTGGGCAAAAACCCACTTTTCACAGATTTGAATAAGTAACCAGTGTTTTTGAGAGGTTAAATGGCTTTGGGCCACTGATCTCACACCACATTTACTTACCTAGTGATGCCACACATCAAATTCAGATCACTTCAGCCTGGCCCAAACAGGTTCTGGGCATCAGAACTGGCATCAACTTGGTAAAAATCCCAGTTTTCACAGATTTGAATAAGTAACTGGTGTTTTTGAAGGGTTAAATGGCTTTGGGCCACTGATCTGACACCACATTTACATACCTAGTGATGCCACACATCAAATTCAGATCACTCCAGCCTGGCCCAAACAGGTTCTGGGCATCAGAACTGGCATCAAAGTGGGCAAAACCCACTTTTCACAGATTTGAATAAAGTAACCAGTGTTTTTGAGGGGTTAAATGGCTTTGGGCCACTGACCTCACACCACATTTACATACCTAGTGATGCCACACATAAAATTCAGATCACTCCAGCCTGGCCCAAACAGGTTCTGGGCAGTAGAACTGGCATCAAAGTGGGCAAAACCCACTTTTCACAGATTTGAATAAGTAACCAGTGTTTTTGAGGGGTTAAATGGCTTTGGGCCACTGACCTCACACCACATTTACATACCTAGTGATGACACACATCAAATTCAGATCACTCCAGCCTGGCTCAAACAGGTTCTGGGCATCAAAACTGGCATCAAAGTGGGCAAAACCCACTTTTCACAGATTTGAATAAGTAACCAGTGTTTTTGAGGGGTTAAATGGCTTTGGGCCACTGATCTCACACCACATTTACATACCTAGTGATGCCACACATCAAATTCAGATCACTCCAGCCTGGCCCAAACAGGTTCTGGGCATCAGAACTGGCATCAAAGTGGGCAAAACCCACTTTTCACAGATTTGAATAAGTAACCAGTGTTTTTGAGGGGTTAAATGGCTTTGGGCCACTGATCTCACACCACATTTACATACCTAGTGATGCCACACATCAAATTCAGATCACTCCAGCCTGTTTGGGCCAGGCTGGAGTGATCTGAATTTGATGTGTGGCATCACTAAGTATGTAAATGTGGTGTGAGATCAGTGGCCCAAAGCCATTTAACCCCTCAAAAACACCAGTTACTTATTCAAATCTGTGAAAAGTGGGTTTTGCCCACTTTGATGCCAGTTCTGATGCCCAGAACCTGTTTGGGCCAGGCTAAAGTGATCTGAATTTTATGTGTGTCATCACTAGGTATGTAAATGTGGTGTGAGGTCAGTGGCCCAAAGCCATTTAACCCCTCAAAAACACTGGTTACTTATTCAAATCTGTGAAAAGTGGGTTTTGCCCACTTTGATGCCAGTTCTGATGCCCAGAACCTGTTTGGGCCAGGCTAAAGTGATCTGAATTTTATGTGTGTCATCACTAGGTATGTAAATGTGGTGTGAGGTCAGTGGCCCAAAGCCATTTAACCCCTCAAAAACACTGGTTACTTATTCAAATCTGTGAAAAGTGGGTTTTGCCCACATTGATGCCAGTTCTGATGCCCAGAACCTGTTTGGGCAAGGCTGGAGTGATCTGAATTTGATGTGTGGCATCACTAGGTATGTAAATGTGGTGTGAGGTAAGTGGCCCAAAGCCATTTAACCCCTCAAAAACACCAGTTACTTATTCAAATCTGTGAAAAGTGGGTTTTGCCCACTTTGATGCCAGTTCTGATGCCCAGAACCTTTTTGGGCCAGGCTGGAGTGATCTGAATTTTATGTGTGTCATCACTAGGTATGTAAATGTGGTGTGAGGTCAGTGGCCCAAAGCCATTTAACCCCTCAAAAACACTGGTTACTTATTCAAATCTGTGAAAAGTGGGTTTTGCCCACTTTGATGCCAGTTCTGATGCCCAGAACCTGTTTGGGCAAGGCTGGAGTGATCTGAATTTGATGTGTGGCATCACTAGGTATGTAAATGTGGTGTGAGGTCAGTGGCCCAAAGCCATTTAACTCTTCAAAAACACCAGTTACTTATTCAAATCTGTGAAAACTGGGGTTTTGCCCACTTTGATGCCAGTTCTGATGCCCAGAACCTGTTTGGGCCAGGCTGGAGTGATCTGAATTTGATGTGTGGCATCACTAGGTATGTAAATGTGGTGTCAGATCAGTGGCCCAAAGCCATTTAACCCCTCAAAAACACTGGTTACTTATTCAAATCTGTGAAAAGTGGGTTTTGCCCACTTTGATGCCAGTTCTGATGCCCAGAACCTGTTTGGGCCAGGCTGGAGTGATCTGAATTTGATGTGTGGCATCACTAGGTATGTAAATTTGGTGTGAGATCAGTGGCCCAAAGCCATTTAACCCCTCAAAAACACCAGTTACTTATTCAAATCTGTGAAAACTGGGGTTTTGCCCACTTTGATGCCAGTTCTGATGCCCAGAACCTGTTTGGGCCAGGCTAAAGTGATCTGAATTTGATGTGTGGCATCACTAGGTATGTAAATGTGGTGTGAGATCAGTGGTCCAAAGCCATTTAACCCCTCAAAAACACTGGTTACTTATTCAAATCTGTGAAAACTGGGTTTTTGCCCACTTTGATGCCAGTTCTGATGCCCAGAACTTGTTTGGGCCAGGCTGAAGTGATCTGAATTTGATGTGTGTCATCACTAGGTATGTAAATGTGGTATGAGATCAGTGGCCCAAAGCCATTTAACCCCTCAAAAACACTGGTTACTTATTCAAATCTGTGAAAATTGGGGTTTTGCCCACTTTGATGCCAGTTCTGATGCCCAGAACCTGTTTGGGCCAGGCTAAAGTGATCTGAATTTTATGTGTGGCATCACTAGATATGTAAATGTGGTGTGAGATCAGTGGCCCAAAGTCATTTAACCCCTCAAAAACACTGGTTACTTATTCAAATCTGTGAAAACTGGGGTTTTGCCCACTTTGATGCCAGTTCTGATGCCCAGAACCTGTTTGGGCCAGGCTGGAGTGATCTGAATTTGATGTGTGGCATCACTAGGTATGTAAATGTGTTGTGAGATCAGTGGCCCAAAGCCATTTAACCCTTCAAAAACACCAGTTACTTATTCAAATCTGTGAAAACTGGGATTTTTACCACTTTGATGCCAGTTCTGATGCCCAGAACCTGTTTGGGCAAGGCTGGAGTGATCTGAATTTGATGTGTGGCATCACTAGGTATGTAAATGTGGTGTGAGGTCAGTGGCCCAAAACCATTTAACCCCTCAAAAACACTGGTTACTTATTCAAATCTGTGAAAACTGGGGTTTTGCCCACTTTGATGCCAGTTCTGATGCCCAGAACCTGTTTGGGCCAGGCTGTAGTGATCTGAATTTGATGTGTGGCATCACTAGGTATGTAAATGTGGTGTCAGATCAGTGGCCCAAAGCCATTTAACCCCTCAAAAACACTGGTTACTTATTCAAATCTTTGAAAACTGGGGTTTTTACCACTTTGATGCCAGTTCTGATGCCCAGATCCTGTTTGGGCAAGGCTGGAGTGATCTGAATTTTATGTGTAGCATCACTAGGTATGTAAATGTGGTGTGAGGTCAGTGGCCCAAAGCCATTTAACCCCTCAAAAACACTGGTTACTTATTCAAATCTGTGAAAACTGGGGTTTTGCCCATTTTGATGCCAGTTCTGATGCCCAGAACCTGTTTGGGCCAGGCTGGAGTGATCTGAATTTGATGTGTGGCATCACTAGGTATGTAAATGGGGTGTCAGATCAGTGGCCCAAAGCCATTTAACCCCTCAAAAACACTGGTTACTTATTCAAATCTGTGAAAAGTGGGTTTTGCCCACTTTGATGCCAGTTCTGATGCCCACAACCTGTTTGGGCCAGGCTGGAGTGATCTGAATTTGATGTGTGGCATCACTAGGTATGTAAATGTGGTGTGAGGTCAGTGGCCCAAAGCCATTTAACCCCTCAAAAACACTGGTTACTTATTCAAATCTGTGAAAAGTGGGTTTTGCCCACTTTGATGCCAGTTCTGTTGCCCAGAACCTGTTTGGGCCAGGCTGGAGTGATCTGAATTTGATGTGTGGCATCACTAGGTATGTAAATGTGGTGTGAGGTCAGTGGCCCAAAGCCATTTAACCCCTCAAAAACACTGGTTACTTATTCAAATCTGTGAAAAGTGGGTTTTGCCCACTTTGATGCCAGTTCTGATGCCCAGAACCTGTTTGGGCAAGGCTGGAGTGATCTGAATTTGATGTGTGGCATCACTAGGTATGTAAATGTGGTGTGAGGTCAGTGGCCCAAAGCCATTTAACCCCTCAAAAACACTGGTTACTTATTCAAATCTGTGAAAAGTGGGTTTTGCCCACTTTGATGCCAGTTCTGATGCCCAGAACCTGTTTGGGCAAGGCTGGAGTGATCTGAATTTGATGTGTGGCATCACTAGGTATGTAAATGTGGTGTGAGATCAGTGGCCCAAAGCCATTTAACTCCTCAAAAACACTGGTTACTTATTCAAATCTGTGAAAACTGGGGTTTTGCCCACTTTGATGCCAGTTCTGATGCCCAGAACCTGTTTGGGCCAGGCTAAAGTGATCTGAATTTGATGTGTGGCATCACTAGGTATGTAAATGTGGTGTGAGATCAGTGGCCCAAAGCCATTTAACCCCTCAAAAACACTGGTTACTTATTCAAATCTGTGAAAACTGGGTTTTTGCCCACTTTGATGCCAGTTCTGATGCCCAGAACCTGTTTGGGCCAGGCTGGAGTGATCTGAATTTGATGTGTGGCATCACTAGGTATGTAAATGTGGTGTGAGATCAGTGGCCCAAAGCCATTTAACCCCTCAAAAACACTGGTTACTTATTCAAATCTGTGAAAACTGGGATTTTTACCACTTTGATGCCAGTTCTGATGCCCAGAACCTGTTTGGGCCAGGCTGGAGTGATCTGAATTTGATGTGTGGCATCATCAGTTATGTAAATGTGGTGTGAGATCAGTGGCCCAAAGCCATTTAACCCCTCAAAAACACTGGTTACTTATTCAAATCTGTGAAAACTGGGATTTTTACCACTTTGATGCCAGTTCTGATGCCCAGAACCTGTTTGGGCCAGGCTGGAGTGATCTGAATTTGATGTGTGGCATCACTAGGTATGTAAATGTGGTGTCAGATCAGTGGCCCAAAGCCATTTAACCCCTCAAAAACACTGGTTACTTATTCAAATCTGTGAAAACTGGGGTTTTGCCCACTTTGATGCCAGTTCTGATGCCCAGAACCTGTTTGGGCCAGGCTAAAGTGATCTAAATTTGATGTGTGGCATCACTAGGTATGTTAATGTGGTGTGAGATCAGTGGCCCAAAGCCATTTAACCCCTCAAAAACACCAGTTACTTATTCAAATCTGTGAAAACTGGGATTTTTACCACTTTGATGCCAGTTCTGATGCCCAGAACCTGTTTGGGCCAGGCTGGAGTGATCTGAATTTGATGTGTGGCATCACTAGGTATGTAAATGTGGTGTCAGATCAGTGGCCCAAAGCCATTTAACCCCTCAAAAACACTGGTTACTTATTCAAATCTGTGAAAACTGGGGTTTTGCCCACTTTGATGCCAGTTCTGATGCCCAGAACCTGTTTGGGCCAGGCTAAAGTGATCTGAATTTGATGTGTGGCATCACTAGGTATGTAAATGTGGTGTGAGGTCAGTGGCCCAAAGCCATTTAACCCCTCAAAAACACTGGTTACTTATTCAAATCTGTGAAAACTGGGGTTTTGCCCATTTTGATGCCAGTTCTGATGCCCAGAACCTGTTTGGGCCAGGCTGGAGTGATCTGAATTTGATGTGTGGCATCACTAGGTATGTAAATGGGGTGTCAGATCAGTGGCCCAAAGCCATTTAACCCCTCAAAAACACTGGTTACTTATTCAAATCTGTGAAAAGTGGGTTTTGCCCACTTTGATGCCAGTTCTGATGCCCAGAACCTGTTTGGGCCAGGCTGGAGTGATCTGAATTTGATGTGTGGCATCACTAGGTATGTAAATGTGGTGTGAGGTCAGTGGCCCAAAGCCATTTAACCCCTCAAAAACACTGGTTACTTATTCAAATCTGTGAAAAGTGGGTTTTGCCCACTTTGATGCCAGTTCTGATGCCCAGAACCTGTTTGGGCAAGGCTGGAGTGATCTGAATTTGATGTGTGGCATCACTAAGTATGTAAATGTGGTGTGAGATCAGTGGCCCAAAGCCATTTAACCCCTCAAAAACACCAGTTACTTATTCAAATCTGTGAAAAGTGGGTTTTGCCCACTTTGATGCCAGTTCTGATGCCCAGAACCTGTTTGGGCCAGGCTAAAGTGATCTGAATTTTATGTGTGTCATCACTAGGTATGTAAATGTGGTGTGAGGTCAGTGGCCCAAAGCCATTTAACCCCTCAAAAACACTGGTTACTTATTCAAATCTGTGAAAAGTGGGTTTTGCCCACTTTGATGCCAGTTCTGATGCCCAGAACCTGTTTGGGCCAGGCTAAAGTGATCTGAATTTTATGTGTGTCATCACTAGGTATGTAAATGTGGTGTGAGGTCAGTGGCCCAAAGCCATTTAACCCCTCAAAAACACTGGTTACTTATTCAAATCTGTGAAAAGTGGGTTTTGCCCACTTTGATGCCAGTTCTGATACCCAGAACCTGTTTGGGCAAGGCTGGAGTGATCTGAATTTGATGTGTGGCATCACTAGGTATGTAAATGTGGTGTGAGGTAAGTGGCCCAAAGCCATTTAACCCCTCAAAAACACCAGTTACTTATTCAAATCTGTGAAAAGTGGGTTTTGCCCACTTTGATGCCAGTTCTGATGCCCAGAACCTGTTTGGACCAGGCTGGAGTGATCTGAATTTTATGTGTGTCATCACTAGGTATGTAAATGTGGTGTGAGGTCAGTGGCCCAAAGCCATTTAACCCCTCAAAAACACTGGTTACTTATTCAAATCTGTGAAAAGTGGGTTTTGCCCACTTTGATGCCAGTTCTGATGCCCAGAACCTGTTTGGGCAAGGCTGGAGTGATCTGAATTTGATGTGTGGCATCACTAGGTATGTAAATGTGGTGTGAGGTCAGTGGCCCAAAGCCATTTAACTCTTCAAAAACACCAGTTACTTATTCAAATCTGTGAAAACTGGGGTTTTGCCCACTTTGATGCCAGTTCTGATGCCCAGAACCTGTTTGGGCCAGGCTGCAGTGATCTGAATTTGATGTGTGGCATCACTAGGTATGTAAATGTGGTGTGAGGTCAGTGGCCCAAAACCATTTAACCCCTCAAAAACACTGGTTACTTATTCAAATCTGTGAAAACTGGGGTTTTGCCCACTTTGATGCCAGTTCTGATGCCCAGAACCTGTTTGGGCCAGGCTGGAGTGATCTGAATTTGATGTGTGGCATCACTAAGTATGTAAATGTGGTGTGAGATCAGTGGCCCAAAGCCATTTAACCCCTCAAAAACACCAGTTACTTATTCAAATCTGTGAAAAGTGGGTTTTGCCCACTTTGATGCCAGTTCTGATGCCCAGAACCTGTTTGGGCCAGGCTAAAGTGATCTGAATTTTATGTGTGTCATCACTAGGTATGTAAATGTGGTGTGAGGTCAGTGGCCCAAAGCCATTTAACCCCTCAAAAACACTGGTTACTTATTCAAATCTGTGAAAAGTGGGTTTTGCCCACTTTGATGCCAGTTCTGATGCCCAGAACCTGTTTGGGCCAGGCTAAAGTGATCTGAATTTTATGTGTGTCATCACTAGGTATGTAAATGTGGTGTGAGGTCAGTGGCCCAAAGCCATTTAACCCCTCAAAAACACTGGTTACTTATTCAAATCTGTGAAAAGTGGGTTTTGCCCACTTTGATGCCAGTTCTGATGCCCAGAACCTGTTTGGGCAAGGCTGGAGTGATCTGAATTTGATGTGTGGCATCACTAGGTATGTAAATGTGGTGTGAGGTAAGTGGCCCAAAGCCATTTAACCCCTCAAAAACACCAGTTACTTATTCAAATCTGTGAAAAGTGGGTTTTGCCCACTTTGATGCCAGTTCTGATGCCCAGAACCTGTTTGGGCCAGGCTGGAGTGATCTGAATTTTATGTGTGTCATCACTAGGTATGTAAATGTGGTGTGAGGTCAGTGGCCCAAAGCCATTTAACCCCTCAAAAACACTGGTTACTTATTCAAATCTGTGAAAAGTGGGTTTTGCCCACTTTGATGCCAGTTCTGATGCCCAGAACCTGTTTGGGCAAGGCTGGAGTGATCTGAATTTGATGTGTGGCATCACTAGGTATGTAAATGTGGTGTGAGGTCAGTGGCCCAAAGCCATTTAACTCTTCAAAAACACCAGTTACTTATTCAAATCTGTGAAAACTGGGGTTTTGCCCACTTTGATGCCAGTTCTGATGCCCAGAACCTGTTTGGGCCAGGCTGGAGTGATCTGAATTTGATGTGTGGCATCACTAGGTATGTAAATGTGGTGTCAGATCAGTGGCCCAAAGCCATTTAACCCCTCAAAAACACTGGTTACTTATTCAAATCTGTGAAAAGTGGGTTTTGCCCACTTTGATGCCAGTTCTGATGCCCAGAACCTGTTTGGGCCAGGCTGGAGTGATCTGAATTTGATGTGTGGCATCACTAGGTATGTAAATTTTGTGTGAGATCAGTGGTCCAAAGCCATTTAACCCCTCAAAAACACTGGTTACTTATTCAAATCTGTGAAAACTGGGTTTTTGCCCACTTTGATGCCAGTTCTGATGCCCAGAACTTGTTTGGGCCAGGCTGAAGTGATCTGAATTTGATGTGTGTCATCACTAGGTATGTAAATGTGGTATGAGATCAGTGGCCCAAAGCCATTTAACCCCTCAAAAACACTGGTTACTTATTCAAATCTGTGAAAATTGGGGTTTTGCCCACTTTGATGCCAGTTCTGATGCCCAGAACCTGTTTGGGCCAGGCTAAAGTGATCTGAATTTTATGTGTGGCATCACTAGATATGTAAATGTGGTGTGAGATCAGTGGCCCAAAGTCATTTAACCCCTCAAAAACACTGGTTACTTATTCAAATCTGTGAAAACTGGGGTTTTGCCCACTTTGATGCCAGTTCTGATGCCCAGAACCTGTTTGGGCCAGGCTGGAGTGATCTGAATTTGATGTGTGGCATCACTAGGTATGTAAATGTGTTGTGAGATCAGTGGCCCAAAGCCATTTAACCCTTCAAAAACACCAGTTACTTATTCAAATCTGTGAAAACTGGGATTTTTACCACTTTGATGCCAGTTCTGATGCCCAGAACCTGTTTGGGCAAGGCTGGAGTGATCTGAATTTGATGTGTGGCATCACTAGGTATGTAAATGTGGTGTGAGGTCAGTGGCCCAAAACCATTTAACCCCTCAAAAACACTGGTTACTTATTCAAATCTGTGAAAACTGGGGTTTTGCCCACTTTGATGCCAGTTCTGATGCCCAGAACCTGTTTGGGCCAGGCTGGAGTGATCTGAATTTGATGTGTGGCATCACTAGGTATGTAAATGTGGTGTCAGATCAGTGGCCCAAAGCCATTTAACCCCTCAAAAACACTGGTTACTTATTCAAATCTTTGAAAACTGGGGTTTTTACCACTTTGATGCCAGTTCTGATGCCCAGATCCTGTTTGGGCAAGGCTGGAGTGATCTGAATTTTATGTGTAGCATCACTAGGTATGTAAATGTGGTGTGAGGTCAGTGGCCCAAAGCCATTTAACCCCTCAAAAACACTGGTTACTTATTCAAATCTGTGAAAACTGGGGTTTTGCCCATTTTGATGCCAGTTCTGATGCCCAGAACCTGTTTGGGCCAGGCTGGAGTGATCTGAATTTGATGTGTGGCATCACTAGGTATGTAAATGGGGTGTCAGATCAGTGGCCCAAAGCCATTTAACCCCTCAAAAACACTGGTTACTTATTCAAATCTGTGAAAAGTGGGTTTTGCCCACTTTGATGCCAGTTCTGATGCCCACAACCTGTTTGGGCCAGGCTGGAGTGATCTGAATTTGATGTGTGGCATCACTAGGTATGTAAATGTGGTGTGAGGTCAGTGGCCCAAAGCCATTTAACCCCTCAAAAACACTGGTTACTTATTCAAATCTGTGAAAAGTGGGTTTTGCCCACTTTGATGCCAGTTCTGTTGCCCAGAACCTGTTTGGGCCAGGCTGGAGTGATCTGAATTTGATGTGTGGCATCACTAGGTATGTAAATGTGGTGTGAGGTCAGTGGCCCAAAGCCATTTAACCCCTCAAAAACACTGGTTACTTATTCAAATCTGTGAAAAGTGGGTTTTGCCCACTTTGATGCCAGTTCTGATGCCCAGAACCTGTTTGGGCAAGGCTGGAGTGATCTGAATTTGATGTGTGGCATCACTAGGTATGTAAATGTGGTGTGAGGTCAGTGGCCCAAAGCCATTTAACCCCTCAAAAACACTGGTTACTTATTCAAATCTGTGAAAAGTGGGTTTTGCCCACTTTGATGCCAGTTCTGATGCCCAGAACCTGTTTGGGCAAGGCTGGAGTGATCTGAATTTGATGTGTGGCATCACTAGGTATGTAAATGTGGTGTGAGATCAGTGGCCCAAAGCCATTTAACTCCTCAAAAACACTGGTTACTTATTCAAATCTGTGAAAACTGGGGTTTTGCCCACTTTGATGCCAGTTCTGATGCCCAGAACCTGTTTGGGCCAGGCTAAAGTGATCTGAATTTGATGTGTGGCATCATTAGGTATGTAAATGTGGTGTGAGATCAGTGGCCCAAAGCCATTTAACCCCTCAAAAACACTGGTTACTTATTCAAATCTGTGAAAACTGGGTTTTTGCCCACTTTGATGCCAGTTCTGATGCCCAGAACCTGTTTGGGCCAGGCTGGAGTGATCTGAATTTGATGTGTGGCATCACTAGGTATGTAAATGTGGTGTGAGATCAGTGGCCCAAAGCCATTTAACCCCTCAAAAACACTGGTTACTTATTCAAATCTGTGAAAACTGGGATTTTTACCACTTTGATGCCAGTTCTGATGCCCAGAACCTGTTTGGGCCAGGCTGGAGTGATCTGAATTTGATGTGTGGCATCATCAGTTATGTAAATGTGGTGTGAGATCAGTGGCCCAAAGCCATTTAACCCCTCAAAAACACTGGTTACTTATTCAAATCTGTGAAAACTGGGATTTTTACCACTTTGATGCCAGTTCTGATGCCCAGAACCTGTTTGGGCCAGGCTGGAGTGATCTGAATTTGATGTGTGGCATCACTAGGTATGTAAATGTGGTGTCAGATCAGTGGCCCAAAGCCATTTAACCCCTCAAAAACACTGGTTACTTATTCAAATCTGTGAAAACTGGGGTTTTGCCCACTTTGATGCCAGTTCTGATGCCCAGAACCTGTTTGGGCCAGGCTAAAGTGATCTAAATTTGATGTGTGGCATCACTAGGTATGTTAATGTGGTGTGAGATCAGTGTCCCAAAGCCATTTAACCCCTCAAAAACACCAGTTACTTATTCAAATCTGTGAAAACTGGGATTTTTACCACTTTGATGCCAGTTCTGATGCCCAGAACCTGTTTGGGCCAGGCTGGAGTGATCTGAATTTGATGTGTGGCATCACTAGGTATGTAAATGTGGTGTCAGATCAGTGGCCCAAAGCCATTTAACCCCTCAAAAACACTGGTTACTTATTCAAATCTGTGAAAACTGGGGTTTTGCCCATTTTGATGCCAGTTCTGATGCCCAGAACCTGTTTGGGCCAGGCTGGAGTGATCTGAATTTGATGTGTGGCATCACTAGGTATGTAAATGGGGTGTCAGATCAGTGGCCCAAAGCCATTTAACCCCTCAAAAACACTGGTTACTTATTCAAATCTGTGAAAAGTGGGTTTTGCCCACTTTGATGCCAGTTCTGATGCCCAGAACCTGTTTGGGCCAGGCTGGAGTGATCTGAATTTGATGTGTGGCATCACTAGGTATGTAAATGTGGTGTGAGGTCAGTGGCCCAAAGCCATTTAACCCCTCAAAAACACTGGTTACTTATTCAAATCTGTGAAAAGTGGGTTTTGCCCACTTTGATGCCAGTTCTGATGCCCAGAACCTGTTTGGGCAAGGCTGGAGTGATCTGAATTTGATGTGTGGCATCACTAAGTATGTAAATGTGGTGTGAGATCAGTGGCCCAAAGCCATTTAACCCCTCAAAAACACCAGTTACTTATTCAAATCTGTGAAAAGTGGGTTTTGCCCACTTTGATGCCAGTTCTGATGCCCAGAACCTGTTTGGGCCAGGCTAAAGTGATCTGAATTTTATGTGTGTCATCACTAGGTATGTAAATGTGGTGTGAGGTCAGTGGCCCAAAGCCATTTAACCCCTCAAAAACACTGGTTACTTATTCAAATCTGTGAAAAGTGGGTTTTGCCCACTTTGATGCCAGTTCTGATGCCCAGAACCTGTTTGGGCCAGGCTAAAGTGATCTGAATTTTATGTGTGTCATCACTAGGTATGTAAATGTGGTGTGAGGTCAGTGGCCCAAAGCCATTTAACCCCTCAAAAACACTGGTTACTTATTCAAATCTGTGAAAAGTGGGTTTTGCCCACTTTGATGCCAGTTCTGATGCCCAGAACCTGTTTGGGCAAGGCTGGAGTGATCTGAATTTGATGTGTGGCATCACTAGGTATGTAAATGTGGTGTGAGGTAAGTGGCCCAAAGCCATTTAACCCCTCAAAAACACCAGTTACTTATTCAAATCTGTGAAAAGTGGGTTTTGCCCACTTTGATGCCAGTTCTGATGCCCAGAACCTGTTTGGACCAGGCTGGAGTGATCTGAATTTTATGTGTGTCATCACTAGGTATGTAAATGTGGTGTGAGGTCAGTGGCCCAAAGCCATTTAACCTCTCAAAAACACTGGTTACTTATTCAAATCTGTGAAAAGTGGGTTTTGCCCACTTTGATGCCAGTTCTGATGCCCAGAACCTGTTTGGGCAAGGCTGGAGTGATCTGAATTTGATGTGTGGCATCACTAGGTATGTAAATGTGGTGTGAGGTCAGTGGCCCAAAGCCATTTAACTCTTCAAAAACACCAGTTACTTATTCAAATCTGTGAAAACTGGGGTTTTGCCCACTTTGATGCCAGTTCTGATGCCCAGAACCTGTTTGGGCCAGGCTGCAGTGATCTGAATTTGATGTGTGGCATCACTAGGTATGTAAATGTGGTGTGAGGTCAGTGGCCCAAAACCATTTAACCCCTCAAAAACACTGGTTACTTATTCAAATCTGTGAAAACTGGGGTTTTGCCCACTTTGATGCCAGTTCTGATGCCCAGAACCTGTTTGGGCCAGGCTGGAGTGATCTGAATTTGATGTGTGGCATCACTAGGTATGTAAATGTGGTGTCAGATCAGTGGCCCAAAGCCATTTAACCCCTCAAAAACACTGGTTACTTATTCAAATCTTTGAAAACTGGGGTTTTTACCACTTTGATGCCAGTTCTGATGCCCAGATCCTGTTTGGGCAAGGCTGGAGTGATCTGAATTTTATGTGTAGCATCACTAGGTATGTAAATGTGGTGTGAGGTCAGTGGCCCAAAGCCATTTAACCCCTCAAAAACACTGGTTACTTATTCAAATCTGTGAAAACTGGGGTTTTGCCCATTTTGATGCCAGTTCTGATGCCCAGAACCTGTTTGGGCCAGGCTGGAGTGATCTGAATTTGATGTGTGGCATCACTAGGTATGTAAATGGGGTGTCAGATCAGTGGCCCAAAGCCATTTAACCCCTCAAAAACACTGGTTACTTATTCAAATCTGTGAAAAGTGGGTTTTGCCCACTTTGATGCCAGTTCTGATGCCCAGAACCTGTTTGGGCCAGGCTGGAGTGATCTGAATTTGATGTGTGGCATCACTAGGTATGTAAATGTGGTGTGAGGTCAGTGGCCCAAAGCCATTTAACCCCTCAAAAACACTGGTTACTTATTCAAATCTGTGAAAAGTGGGTTTTGCCCACTTTGATGCCAGTTCTGTTGCCCAGAACCTGTTTGGGCCAGGCTGGAGTGATCTGAATTTGATGTGTGGCATCACTAGGTATGTAAATGTGGTGTGAGGTCAGTGGCCCAAAGCCATTTAACCCCTCAAAAACACTGGTTACTTATTCAAATCTGTGAAAAGTGGGTTTTGCCCACTTTGATGCCAGTTCTGATGCCCAGAACCTGTTTGGGCAAGGCTGGAGTGATCTGAATTTGATGTGTGGCATCACTAGGTATGTAAATGTGGTGTGAGATCAGTGGCCCAAAGCCATTTAACTCCTCAAAAACACTGGTTACTTATTCAAATCTGTGAAAACTGGGGTTTTGCCCACTTTGATGCCAGTTCTGATGCCAAGAACCTGTTTGGGCCAGGCTAAAGTGATCTGAATTTGATGTGTGGCATCACTAGGTATGTAAATGTGGTGTGAGATCAGTGGCCCAAAGCCATTTAACCCCTCAAAAACACTGGTTACTTATTCAAATCTGTGAAAACTGGGTTTTTGCCCACTTTGATGCCAGTTCTGATGCCCAGAACCTGTTTGGGCCAGGCTGGAGTGATCTGAATTTGATGTGTGGCATCACTAGGTATGTAAATGTGGTGTGAGATCAGTGGCCCAAAGCCATTTAACCCCTCAAAAACACTGGTTACTTATTCAAATCTGTGAAAACTGGGATTTTTACCACTTTGATGCCAGTTCTGATGCCCAGAACCTGTTTGGGCCAGGCTGGAGTGATCTGAATTTGATGTGTGGCATCATCAGTTATGTAAATGTGGTGTGAGATCAGTGGCCCAAAGCCATTTAACCCCTCAAAAACACTGGTTACTTATTCAAATCTGTGAAAACTGGGATTTTTACCACTTTGATGCCAGTTCTGATGCCCAGAACCTGTTTGGGCCAGGCTGGAGTGATCTGAATTTGATGTGTGGCATCACTAGGTATGTAAATGTGGTGTCAGATCAGTGGCCCAAAGCCATTTAACCCCTCAAAAACACTGGTTACTTATTCAAATCTGTGAAAACTGGGGTTTTGCCCACTTTGATGCCAGTTCTGATGCCCAGAACCTGTTTGGGCCAGGCTAAAGTGATCTAAATTTGATGTGTGGCATCACTAGGTATGTAAATGGGGTGTGAGATCAGTGGCCCAAAGCCATTTAACCCCTCAAAAACACCAGTTACTTATTCAAATCTGTGAAAACTGGGATTTTTACCACTTTGATGCTAGTTCTGATGCCCAGAACCTGTTTGGGCCAGGCTGGAGTGATCTGAATTTGATGTGTGGCATCACTAGGTATGTAAATGTGGTGTCAGATCAGTGGCCCAAAGCCATTTAACCCCTCAAAAACACTGGTTACTTATTCAAATCTGTGAAAACTGGGGTTTTGCCCACTTTGATGCCAGTTCTGATGCCCAGAACCTGTTTGGGCCAGGCTAAAGTGATCTGAATTTGATGTGTGGCATCACTAGGTATGTAAATGTGGTGTGAGGTCAGTGGCCCAAAGCCATTTAACCCCTCAAAAACACTGGTTACTTATTCAAATCTGTGAAAACTGGGGTTTTGCCCATTTTGATGCCAGTTCTGATGCCCAGAACCTGTTTGGGCCAGGCTGGAGTGATCTGAATTTGATGTGTGGCATCACTAGGTATGTAAATGGGGTGTCAGATCAGTGGCCCAAAGCCATTTAACCCCTCAAAAACACTGGTTACTTATTCAAATCTGTGAAAAGTGGGTTTTGCCCACTTTGATGCCAGTTCTGATGCCCAGAACCTGTTTGGGCCAGGCTGGAGTGATCTGAATTTGATGTGTGGCATCACTAGGTATGTAAATGTGGTGTGAGGTCAGTGGCCCAAAGCCATTTAACCCCTCAAAAACACTGGTTACTTATTCAAATCTGTGAAAAGTGGGTTTTGCCCACTTTGATGCCAGTTCTGATGCCCAGAACCTGTTTGGGCCAGGCTGGAGTGATCTGAATTTGATGTGTGGCATCACTAGGTATGTAAATGTGGTGTCAGATCAGTGGCCCAAAGCCATTTAACCCCTCAAAAACACTGGTTACTTATTCAAATCTTTGAAAACTGGGGTTTTTACCACTTTGATGCCAGTTCTGATGCCCAGATCCTGTTTGGGCAAGGCTGGAGTGATCTGAATTTTATGTGTAGCATCACTAGGTATGTAAATGTGGTGTGAGGTCAGTGGCCCAAAGCCATTTAACCCCTCAAAAACACTGGTTACTTATTCAAATCTGTGAAAACTGGGGTTTTGCCCATTTTGATGCCAGTTCTGATGCCCAGAACCTGTTTGGGCCAGGCTGGAGTGATCTGAATTTGATGTGTGGCATCACTAGGTATGTAAATGGGGTGTCAGATCAGTGGCCCAAAGCCATTTAACCCCTCAAAAACACTGGTTACTTATTCAAATCTGTGAAAAGTGGGTTTTGCCCACTTTGATGCCAGTTCTGATGCCCACAACCTGTTTGGGCCAGGCTGGAGTGATCTGAATTTGATGTGTGGCATCACTAGGTATGTAAATGTGGTGTGAGGTCAGTGGCCCAAAGCCATTTAACCCCTCAAAAACACTGGTTACTTATTCAAATCTGTGAAAAGTGGGTTTTGCCCACTTTGATGCCAGTTCTGATGCCCAGAACCTGTTTGGGCCAGGCTAAAGTGATCTAAATTTGATGTGTGGCATCACTAGGTATGTAAATGGGGTGTGAGATCAGTGGCCCAAAGCCATTTAACCCCTCAAAAACACCAGTTACTTATTCAAATCTGTGAAAACTGGGATTTTTACCACTTTGATGCTAGTTCTGATGCCCAGAACCTGTTTGGGCCAGGCTGGAGTGATCTGAATTTGATGTGTGGCATCACTAGGTATGTAAATGTGGTGTCAGATCAGTGGCCCAAAGCCATTTAACCCCTCAAAAACACTGGTTACTTATTCAAATCTGTGAAAACTGGGGTTTTGCCCACTTTGATGCCAGTTCTGATGCCCAGAACCTGTTTGGGCCAGGCTAAAGTGATCTGAATTTGATGTGTGGCATCACTAGGTATGTAAATGTGGTGTGAGGTCAGTGGCCCAAAGCCATTTAACCCCTCAAAAACACTGGTTACTTATTCAAATCTGTGAAAACTGGGGTTTTGCCCATTTTGATGCCAGTTCTGATGCCCAGAACCTGTTTGGGCCAGGCTGGAGTGATCTGAATTTGATGTGTGGCATCACTAGGTATGTAAATGGGGTGTCAGATCAGTGGCCCAAAGCCATTTAACCCCTCAAAAACACTGGTTACTTATTCAAATCTGTGAAAAGTGGGTTTTGCCCACTTTGATGCCAGTTCTGATGCCCAGAACCTGTTTGGGCCAGGCTGGAGTGATCTGAATTTGATGTGTGGCATCACTAGGTATGTAAATGTGGTGTGAGGTCAGTGGCCCAAAGCCATTTAACCCCTCAAAAACACTGGTTACTTATTCAAATCTGTGAAAAGTGGGTTTTGCCCACTTTGATGCCAGTTCTGATGCCCAGAACCTGTTTGGGCAAGGCTGGAGTGATCTGAATTTGATGTGTGGCATCACTAAGTATGTAAATGTGGTGTGAGATCAGTGGCCCAAAGCCATTTAACCCCTCAAAAACACCAGTTACTTATTCAAATCTGTGAAAAGTGGGTTTTGCCCACTTTGATGCCAGTTCTGATGCCCAGAACCTGTTTGGGCCAGGCTAAAGTGATCTGAATTTTATGTGTGTCATCACTAGGTATGTAAATGTGGTGTGAGGTCAGTGGCCCAAAGCCATTTAACCCCTCAAAAACACTGGTTACTTATTCAAATCTGTGAAAAGTGGGTTTTGCCCACTTTGATGCCAGTTCTGATGCCCAGAACCTGTTTGGGCCAGGCTAAAGTGATCTGAATTTTATGTGTGTCATCACTAGGTATGTAAATGTGGTGTGAGGTCAGTGGCCCAAAGCCATTTAACCCCTCAAAAACACTGGTTACTTATTCAAATCTGTGAAAAGTGGGTTTTGCCCACTTTGATGCCAGTTCTGATGCCCAGAACCTGTTTGGGCAAGGCTGGAGTGATCTGAATTTGATGTGTGGCATCACTAGGTATGTAAATGTGGTGTGAGGTAAGTGGCCCAAAGCCATTTAACCCCTCAAAAACACCAGTTACTTATTCAAATCTGTGAAAAGTGGGTTTTGCCCACTTTGATGCCAGTTCTGATGCCCAGAACCTGTTTGGACCAGGCTGGAGTGATCTGAATTTTATGTGTGTCATCACTAGGTATGTAAATGTGGTGTGAGGTCAGTGGCCCAAAGCCATTTAACCCCTCAAAAACACTGGTTACTTATTCAAATCTGTGAAAAGTGGGTTTTGCCCACTTTGATGCCAGTTCTGATGCCCAGAACCTGTTTGGGCAAGGCTGGAGTGATCTGAATTTGATGTGTGGCATCACTAGGTATGTAAATGTGGTGTGAGGTCAGTGGCCCAAAGCCATTTAACTCTTCAAAAACACCAGTTACTTATTCAAATCTGTGAAAACTGGGGTTTTGCCCACTTTGATGCCAGTTCTGATGCCCAGAACCTGTTTGGGCCAGGCTGGAGTGATCTGAATTTGATGTGTGGCATCACTAGGTATGTAAATGTGGTGTCAGATCAGTGGCCCAAAGCCATTTAACCCCTCAAAAACACTGGTTACTTATTCAAATCTGTGAAAAGTGGGTTTTGCCCACTTTGATGCCAGTTCTGATGCCCAGAACCTGTTTGGGCCAGGCTGGAGTGATCTGAATTTGATGTGTGGCATCACTAGGTATGTAAATTTGGTGTGAGATCAGTGGCCCAAAGCCATTTAACCCCTCAAAAACACCAGTTACTTATTCAAATCTGTGAAAACTGGGGTTTTGCCCACTTTGATGCCAGTTCTGATGCCCAGAACCTGTTTGGGCCAGGCTAAAGTGATCTGAATTTGATGTGTGGCATCACTAGGTATGTAAATGTGGTGTGAGATCAGTGGTCCAAAGCCATTTAACCCCTCAAAAACACTGGTTACTTATTCAAATCTGTGAAAACTGGGTTTTTGCCCACTTTGATGCCAGTTCTGATGCCCAGAACTTGTTTGGGCCAGGCTGAAGTGATCTGAATTTGATGTGTGTCATCACTAGGTATGTAAATGTGGTATGAGATCAGTGGCCCAAAGCCATTTAACCCCTCAAAAACACTGGTTACTTATTCAAATCTGTGAAAATTGGGGTTTTGCCCACTTTGATGCCAGTTCTGATGCCCAGAACCTGTTTGGGCCAGGCTAAAGTGATCTGAATTTTATGTGTGGCATCACTAGATATGTAAATGTGGTGTGAGATCAGTGGCCCAAAGTCATTTAACCCCTCAAAAACACTGGTTACTTATTCAAATCTGTGAAAACTGGGGTTTTGCCCACTTTGATGCCAGTTCTGATGCCCAGAACCTGTTTGGGCCAGGCTGGAGTGATCTGAATTTGATGTGTGGCATCACTAGGTATGTAAATGTGTTGTGAGATCAGTGGCCCAAAGCCATTTAACCCTTCAAAAACACCAGTTACTTATTCAAATCTGTGAAAACTGGGATTTTTACCACTTTGATGCCAGTTCTGATGCCCAGAACCTGTTTGGGCAAGGCTGGAGTGATCTGAATTTGATGTGTGGCATCACTAGGTATGTAAATGTGGTGTGAGGTCAGTGGCCCAAAACCATTTAACCCCTCAAAAACACTGGTTACTTATTCAAATCTGTGAAAACTGGGGTTTTGCCCACTTTGATGCCAGTTCTGATGCCCAGAACCTGTTTGGGCCAGGCTGGAGTGATCTGAATTTGATGTGTGGCATCACTAGGTATGTAAATGTGGTGTCAGATCAGTGGCCCAAAGCCATTTAACCCCTCAAAAACACTGGTTACTTATTCAAATCTTTGAAAACTGGGGTTTTGCCCATCTTGATACCAGTTCTGATGCCCAGAACCTGTTTGGGCCAGGCTGGAGTGATCTGAATTTTATGTGTGTCATCACTGGGTATGTAAATGTGGTGTGAGATCAGTGGCCCAAAGCCATTTAACCCTTCAAAAACACCAGTTACTTATTCAAATCTGTGAAAACTGGGATTTTTACCACTTTGATGCCAGTTCTGATGCCCAGATCCTGTTTGGGCAAGGCTGGAGTGATCTGAATTTTATGTGTAGCATCACTAGGTATGTAAATGTGGTGTGAGGTCAGTGGCCCAAAGCCATTTAACCCCTCAAAAACACTGGTTACTTATTCAAATCTGTGAAAACTGGGGTTTTGCCCATTTTGATGCCAGTTCTGATGCCCAGAACCTGTTTGGGCCAGGCTGGAGTGATCTGAATTTGATGTGTGGCATCACTAGGTATGTAAATGGGGTGTCAGATCAGTGGCCCAAAGCCATTTAACCCCTCAAAAACACTGGTTACTTATTCAAATCTGTGAAAAGTGGGTTTTGCCCACTTTGATGCCAGTTCTGATGCCCACAACCTGTTTGGGCCAGGCTGGAGTGATCTGAATTTGATGTGTGGCATCACTAGGTATGTAAATGTGGTGTGAGGTCAGTGGCCCAAAGCCATTTAACCCCTCAAAAACACTGGTTACTTATTCAAATCTGTGAAAAGTGGGTTTTGCCCACTTTGATGCCAGTTCTGTTGCCCAGAACCTGTTTGGGCCAGGCTGGAGTGATCTGAATTTGATGTGTGGCATCACTAGGTATGTAAATGTGGTGTGAGGTCAGTGGCCCAAAGCCATTTAACCCCTCAAAAACACTGGTTACTTATTCAAATCTGTGAAAACTGGGATTTTTACCACTTTGATGCCAGTTCTGATGCCCAGAACCTGTTTGGGCCAGGCTGGAGAGATCTGAATTTGATGTGTGGCATCATCAGTTATGTAAATGTGGTGTGAGATCAGTGGCCCAAAACCATTTAACCCCTCAAAAACACTGGTTACTTATTCAAATCTGTGAAAACTGGGATTTTTACCACTTTGATGCCAGTTCTGATACCCAGAACCTGTTTGGGCCAGGCTAAAGTGATCTGAATTTCATGTGTGGCATCACTAGGTATGTAAATGTGGTGTGAGATCAGTGGCCCAAAGCCATTTAACCCTTCAAAAACACCAGTTACTTATTCAAATCTGTGAAAACTGGGGTTTTGCCCACTTTGATGCCAGTTCTGATGCCCAGAACCTGTTTGGGCCAGGCTAAAGTGATCTGAATTTGATGTGTGGCATCACTAGGTATGTAAATGTGGTGTGAGATCAGTGGCCCAAAGCCATTTTACCCCTCAAAAACACTGGTTACTTATTCAAATCTGTGAAAATTGGGGTTTTGCCCACTTTGATGCCAGTTCTGATGCCCAGAACCTGTTTTTGCCAGGCTAAAGTGATCTGAATTTGATGTGTGGCATCACTAGGTATGTAAATGTGGTGTGAGATCAGTGGCCCAAAGCCATTTAACCCCTCAAAAACACTGGTTACTTATTCAAATCTGTGAAAACTGGGTTTTTGCCCACTTTGATGCCAGTTCTGATGCCCAGAACCTGTTTGGGCCAGGCTGGAGTGATCTGAATTTGATGTGTGGCATCACTAGGTATGTAAATGTGGTGTGAGATCAGTGGCCCAAAGCCATTTAACCCCTCAAAAACACTGGTTACTTATTCAAATCTGTGAAAACTGGGATTTTTACCACTTTGATGCCAGTTCTGATGCCCAGAACCTGTTTGGGCCAGGCTGGAGTGATCTGAATTTGATGTGTGGCATCATCAGTTATGTAAATGTGGTGTGAGATCAGTGGCCCAAAGCCATTTAACCCCTCAAAAACACTGGTTACTTATTCAAATCTGTGAAAACTGGGATTTTTACCACTTTGATGCCAGTTCTGATGCCCAGAACCTGTTTGGGCCAGGCTGGAGTGATCTGAATTTGATGTGTGGCATCACTAGGTATGTAAATGTGGTGTCAGATCAGTGGCCCAAAGCCATTTAACCCCTCAAAAACACTGGTTACTTATTCAAATCTGTGAAAACTGGGGTTTTGCCCACTTTGATGCCAGTTCTGATGCCCAGAACCTGTTTGGGCCAGGCTAAAGTGATCTAAATTTGATGTGTGGCATCACTAGGTATGTAAATGTGGTGTGAGATCAGTGGCCCAAAGCCATTTAACCCCTCAAAAACACCAGTTACTTATTCAAATCTGTGAAAACTGGGATTTTTACCACTTTGATGCCAGTTCTGATGCCCAGAACCTGTTTGGGCCAGGCTGGAGTGATCTGAATTTGATGTGTGGCATCACTAGGTATGTAAATGTGGTGTCAGATCAGTGGTTCAAAGCCATTTAACCCCTCAAAAACACTGGTTACTTATTCAAATCTGTGAAAACTGGGGTTTTGCCCACTTTGATGCCAGTTCTGATGCCCAGAACCTGTTTGGGCCAGGCTAAAGTGATCTGAATTTGATGTGTGGCATCACTAGGTATGTAAATGTGGTGTGAGGTCAGTGGCCCAAAGCCATTTAACCCCTCAAAAACACTGGTTACTTATTCAAATCTGTGAAAACTGGGGTTTTGCCCATTTTGATGCCAGTTCTGATGCCCAGAACCTGTTTGGGCCAGGCTGGAGTGATCTGAATTTGATGTTTGGCATCACTAGGTATGTAAATGGGGTGTCAGATCAGTGGCCCAAAGCCATTTAACCCCTCAAAAACACTGGTTACTTATTCAAATCTGTGAAAAGTGGGTTTTGCCCACTTTGATGCCAGTTCTGATGCCCAGAACCTGTTTGGGCCAGGCTGGAGTGATCTGAATTTGATGTGTGGCATCACTAGGTATGTAAATGTGGTGTGAGGTCAGTGGCCCAAAGCCATTTAACCCCTCAAAAACACTGGTTACTTATTCAAATCTGTGAAAAGTGGGTTTTGCCCACTTTGATGCCAGTTCTGATGCCCAGAACCTGTTTGGGCCAGGCTGGAGTGATCTGAATTTGATGTGTGGCATCACTAGGTATGTAAATGTGGTGTGAGATCAGTGGCCCAAAGCCATTTAACCCCTCAAAAACACTGGTTACTTATTCAAATCTGTGAAAACTGGGTTTTTGCCCACTTTGATGCCAGTTCTGATGCCCAGAACCTGTTTGGGCCAGGCTGAAGTGATCTGAATTTGATGTGTGGCATCACTAGGTATGTAAATGTGGTGTGAGATCAGTGGCCCAAAGCCATTTAACCCCTCAAAAACACTGGTTACTTATTCAAATCTGTGAAAACTGGGATTTTTACCACTTTGATGCCAGTTCTGATGCCCAGAACCTGTTTGGGCCAGGCTGGAGAGATCTGAATTTGATGTGTGGCATCACTAGGTATGTAAATGTGGTGTGAGGTCAGTGGCCCAAAGCCATTTAACCCCTCAAAAACACTGGTTACTTATTCAAATCTGTGAAAACTGGGATTTTTACCACTTTGATGCCAGTTCTGATGCCCAGAACCTGTTTGGGCCAGGCTGGAGTGATCTGAATTTGATGTGTGGCATCATCAGTTATGTAAATGTGGTGTGAGATCAGTGGCCCAAAGCCATTTAACCCCTCAAAAACACTGGTTACTTATTCAAATCTGTGAAAACTGGGATTTTTACCACTTTGATGCCAGTTCTGATGCCCAGAACCTGTTTGGGCCAGGCTGGAGTGATCTGAATTTGATGTGTGGCATCACTAGGTATGTAAATGTGGTGTCAGATCAGTGGCCCAAAGCCATTTAACCCCTCAAAAACACTGGTTACTTATTCAAATCTGTGAAAACTGGGGTTTTGCCCACTTTGATGCCAGTTCTGATGCCCAGAACCTGTTTGGGCCAGGCTAAAGTGATCTAAATTTGATGTGTGGCATCACTAGGTATGTAAATGTGGTGTGACATCAGTGGCCCAAAGCCATTTAACCCCTCAAAAACACCAGTTACTTATTCAAATCTGTGAAAACTGGGGTTTTGCCCACTTTGATGCCAGTTCTGATGCCCAGAACCTGTTTGGGCCAGGCTAAAGTGATCTGAATTTGATGTGTGGCATCACTAGGTATGTAAATGTGGTGTGAGATCAGTGGCCCAAAGCCATTTTACCCCTCAAAAACACTGGTTACTTATTCAAATCTGTGAAAACTGGGTTTTTGCCCACTTTGATGCCAGTTCTGATGCCCAGAACCTGTTTGGGCCAGGCTGGAGTGATCTGAATTTGATGTGTGGCATCACTAGGTATGTAAATGTGGTGTCAGATCAGTGGCCCAAAGCCATTTAACCCCTCAAAAACACTGGTTACTTATTCAAATCTGTGAAAACTGAGATTTTTACCACTTTGATGCCAGTTCTGATGCCCAGAACCTGTTTGGGCCAGGCTGGAGTGATCTGAATTTGATGTGTGGCATCACTAGGTATGTAATTGTGGTGTCAGATCAGTGGCCCAAAGCCATTTAACCCTTCAAAAACACTGGTTACTTATTCAAATCTGTGAAAACTGTGGTTTTGCCCACTTTGATGCCAGTTCTGATGCCCAGAACCTGTTTGGGCCAGGCTATAGTGATCTGAATTTGATGTGTGGCATCACTAGGTATGTAAATGTGGTGTGAGATCAGTGGCCCAAAGCCATTTAACCCCTCAAAAACACCAGTTACTTATTCAAATCTGTGAAAACTGGGGTTTTGCCCACTTTGATGCCAGTTCTGATGCCCAGAACCTGTTTGGGCCAGGCTAAAGTGATCTGAATTTTATGTGTGTCATCACTAGGTATGTAAATGTGGTGTCAGATCAGTGGCCCAAAGCCATTTAACCCCTCAAAAACACTGGTTACTTATTCAAATCTGTGAAAACTGGGATTTTTACCACTTTGATGCCAGTTCTGATGCCCAGAACCTGTTTGGGCCAGGCTGGAGTGATCTGAATTTGATGTGTGGCATCACTAGGTATGTAAATGTGGTGTGAGATCAGTGGCCCAAAGCCATTTAACCCCTCAAAAACACTGGTTACTTATTCAAATCTGTGAAAACTGGGGTTTTGCCCACTTTGATGCCAGTTCTGATGCCCAGAACCTGTTTGGGCCAGGCTGTAGTGATCTGAATTTGATGTGTGGCATCACTAGGTATGTAAATGGGGTGTGAGATCAGTGGCCCAAAGCCATTTAACCCCTCAAAAACACTGGTTACTTATTCAAATCTGTGAAAACTGGGGTTTTGCCCACTTTGATGCCAGTTCTGATGCCCAGAACCTGTTTGGGCCAGGCTGTAGTGATCTGAATTTGATGTGTGGCATCACTAGATATGTAAATGTGGTGTGAGATCAGTGGCCCAAAGCCATTTAACCCCTCAAAAACACCAGTTACTTATTCAAATCTGTGAAAATTGGCTGTGTGCCCACTTTGATGCCAGTTTTGATGCCCAGAACCCCTTTGGGCCAGGCTGGAGACACTTGAGTTTGATTAGAGGCATCACTAGATATGCAATTTTGGTGTTAGATCAGTGGCCCAAAGCCATTTAACCCTTTCACTAACATACTTCGGTGCCCACTTTGATGCCCATTTTTTTGCCAGTTTTTTAATTTTCGCAGCTGGTTTTGAGTGTATGTATATTAGGGCTCATCAGTGCATTGTATTTTATTATTGTCATGTGTCATTTTTGTTGATAAATGCATAAAAAACTGAAAAAACTAAATTGCCGAATAAGAAACTGACGAATAAGAAACCAACTTCAGCCCCGAATAAGAAACTGGACGAATAAGAAACCAACTTCAGCATCGTTTTAGTGAGTGGCTGATTAAGCTAATAACCAGAGAACAATAGTATATATTTACATACAGTCAGAGGTAGAGCCACGGCATCTGGAGTCAAATAAACAATGAGCGATGATATACATACATAACCGTGCATAGCAAAAAGCAAGGCAGCATGCATATTAAGGAAAAAAACAAAAACAAACCCGAGGCATGACACTATAAATCCAATGGAAAGTTTCCTTGGCTGTGTGTTTAGGATATTTGACTTGCTAAAATGTCTACTCTCATTTCATTACAACTACGAAACATATACAGCTGCACACTAAAATGCTAACAATGAAAAAGTGAACTCTGGCATTGCATCACTGCTATAGGAATATTTGAAAAAAAGATATGTTTGGCTTATACATTGGCCAATGCATAACCAATAACCCGATAACCAATGGCAAGGTAATCTCTGTATATCGAGTACCTAACTTGAAATGCCAGTCTCTGGGTAAAAACCCTCCATGTCTGGGCAAAATGCCACTATCCAGGTTAAAATTTGCACGTCTGGGCAGCCAGACTCCTGCTATAAGGGAAGTGAACACAGCCTGGTTATAGGGCGGAGTGCTCAAACAGAAAGAGATGCACTACAATTATACAAAAAGACTGACTCGTACATCCAATAGGTGTGAACAGGTGCTAGCTAGCTTTCGTAGTTATAATGTGTTTTTCAGCTTGCACCTCTTCCCACCTATTGGATGTGCGGGTCAGTCTTTTTGTATAATTGTAGTACTCTCATTTCATTTTCATCATCCTGGCAGATGGCAGTAGATTTTTATCAAGAATGTCTTGATACGTTGATCCATTCATTCTTCCTTCAATTATGTGAAGTTTGCCAGTGCCATATGCTGAAAAACAGCCCCACACCATGATGTTCCCACCTCCAAACTTCACAGATGGTATGCCATTTTGGAGGAGATATATATAGCTTCCAAACATGCTGTGTATTACGACATCCAAAAAGTTTCAATTTCAATTTTGGTCTCACCTAACCTGACTTTATTCTACCAGTTTTTGAGAAAACTTTACCTGTTCTTTAGCATGCATTTTGCTCAGCAATGGAGTCTTGAGTGGTGAGTGTGCATACAAGTCATGGAGGTTGAGTGCACTAGTAGCTCTTCACATGGTTCTTGGCTCTTGGACAACTTTTCAGATAATTATTTTCATGCCTTTGTCTGAAATCTAGTAGGGACTACCTGGTCATGGCTGACTTATGGTGAAATGATGATCTTTCCGTTTCTAGATTATGATCCCAACATTGCTCACTGGAACCTTCACTGGTTTAGATCTTCTGTAACCAATGCCATCAGTATTTTTTCCAACAATAAGGTTGTGAAGGTCTTGAGAAAGTTAATTGGCTTTAACCATCATGACTCGTTTCTTGTGTGGCACCTTGGTATTGAGACACTTTTTTTTATAGACCATCAGTTGAACCAACTGATATTATTTTTCACTAAGTGGTATGATTGCTTTCTAATTACTGACAGATTTCAGCTGGTATAATGACTTTCTTTATTCAGGTGTCCAATACTTTTTTCCTGTGTCATTCCTCATTATTATACATAACTTAATTTATGGACATCTATGATTTGATTGCTTTCACTGTGGGTTCTTATCGACCTCTGGAGAGAAATTAGTATGAATAATATGGAAATATGTTATTTAGAAAGTTGGTGACATGTTTAATATTTATTTCACCTGCTGTATGTTAAACTTTGTGAAACAGTTTTCTCAAAGAGGCTTGTTTTTACTGTTTTGCAGTTTTTGAGGCCGACTGCACATGTTTAAAGAAATGACAATTGGCTCCTTGCAAGCTTATCAGCAGTCATTTAATAGCATCTTTATATGGGCAACCTCCCTTCCATGCACACAGAAAGATTGGTAATACAATTGTTCTGTGCGCATAGAATCTCATTTACCCAGAACAATAAACTGCTGTAAACAATGATTTTTAAGCAAGCGTTTTGCTCACTTGTCAATGATTAGCCATGTCAGCCTGTTTAGCCTATAATTGTAAAACAAATATTCCTAAGGATGCTCATTTCCGATTATCGGCCAGAATAAATGCAACTTAAATGATGTCATCGTATACTGATCAGTGGGGATCCGACTGCTAGGATTTCCGTGTCTCTTAGGGTGCCTTCACACTTTAGCGATGCAGCAGCGATCCGACCAGCGATCTGACCTGGTCAGGATCGCTGCGGCATCGCTACATGGTCGCTGTGAGCTGTCAAACAGGCAGATCTCACCAGCGACCAGTGACCAGCCCCCAGCCAGCAGCGACGTGCAAGCGACACTGCGCTTGCACGGAGCCGGCGTCTGGAAGCTGCGGACACTGGTAACTAAGGTAAACATCGGGTATAGTTACCCGATGTTTACATTAGTTACCAGCGCACACCGCTTAGCTTTGCTCTCCTAGCTACAGTACACATCGGGTTAATTAACCCGATGTGTAATGCAGCTACATGTGCAGAGAGCAGGGAGCCGCGCACACTGTTTAGCGCTGGCTCCTTGCTCTCCTAGCTACAGTACACATCGGGTTAATTAACCCGATGTGTAATGCAGCTACATGTGCAGAGAGCCGGAGCCGGCAGCACAGGCAGCGTGAGAGCTGCGAAGGCTGGTAACTAAGGTAAATATCGGGTAACCACCTTGGTTACCCGATGTTTATCTTGGATACAGCTTACCGCAGCTGCCAGACGCCGGCTCCTGCTCCCTGCTCGCTTCATTTGTCGCTCTCTCGCTGTCACACACAGTGATCTGTGTGTCACAGTGGGAGAGCGCCTTTGAAGAAAACGAACCAGGGCTGTGTGTAACGAGCAGCGATCTCGCAGCAGGGGCCAGATCGCTGCTCAGTGTCACACACAGCGAGATCGCTAATGAGGTCACTGCTGCGTCACAAAAAGCGTGACTCAGCAGCGATCTCGGCAGCGAGCTCGCTGTGTGTGAAGCACCCCTTAGAATGAAAAGATTACATCGCTAGCTAAGCATTGTAGCTCAGTATTTCTATGCATGGCTACGCTGCAGGAAACTACATCACAGCTCTGCTCACCCAAAGGAGGCTGTTTTGCAATTTTCCGAGCAGTGGGTGACACTGCGGGAGAAAACTGTAGGGACCGCAGTCCCATATTATTTCATTGTTGAAGAGGTCAGGTTCTTAAAGACTGGAATGTTATTGTATCTAGCTGTACAGCATAATAAGTCTATAATTGGAATAACCATTTACCTATGTATTAGAGCCAGAGTACACTGTGGTATTACATGTGCTAATTGTCACTTTGCAATCATGGTGGATTACAGTGTAATTCAACAAATTATTGCCTAGTCGTGTCCTCAACTGGATGGAAAGTATTTCTTCTCTTCAACATCGGGGTGTAACAGAAACAAATATAACTGGCTGCAATCGCGCACCACGCTCTGAGTATGCTGCCTGCTATGGAGAAATATATATCATGGATCGGTCTGGAAGCTCACATCACCCTAGGATTCATAGTAAATGCACTCACATATAGTCCGTGGTTGTCACTTAGAAGTCACACCAGTTGTCTAAAGCCTAATGAACTCAATTACACTTGAAGATTTGAAGATTTCCCACCATTTTTGCTGACGCAAAAGATTTTTACTGTTATCACAAAAAGGGTGAGACAGCTTGTAATAATCATTCTCCTCTGTCCAGGACAATAAAGCCATAGAATTGGAAAATACATAGGCCAATCCTGTCTGCCCCGACAGCTGCTTCCCAAGATGGGAGTCTCTATTACACATACCGTATTTTTCGGACTATAAGACGCACCTGACCATAAGATGCACCCTGATTTTAGAGGAGGAAAATGGGAAAATAAAATTTTAAGCAAAAAATGTGGTCATGACACACTTATGGGGCGAGGATCGGCTGCTGACATTTATGGGGTAATGTCCTGCTCATATACTCCCCATCCTGCTCATATACTCCCCATCCTGCTCATATACTCCCCATCCTGCTCATATACTCCCCATCCTGCTCACATACTCCCCATTCTGCTCATATACTCCCCATCCTGCTCATATACTCCCCATCCTGCTCACATACTCCCCAGGCTGCTCATATACTCCCCAGGCTGCTCATATAATCCCCATCCTGCTCATATACTCCCCATCCTGCTCATATACTCCCCATCCTGCTCATATACTCCCCATCCTGCTCACATACTCCCCATTCTGCTCATATACTCCCCATCCTGCTCATATACTCCCCATCCTGCTCACATACTCCCCAGGCTGCTCATATACTCCCCAGGCTGCTCATATACTCCCCATCCTGCTCATATACTCCCCATCCTGCTCATATACTCCTCATTGCTGCTCATATTCTCCCCAGGCTGCTCATATACTCCCCAGCCTTCTCATATACTCCCCATGCTGCTCATATACTCCCCATTGCTGCTCATATACTCCCCATTGCTGCTCATATACTCCCCAGGCTGCTCATATACTCCCCAGGCTGTTCATATACTCCCCAGGCTGTTCATATACTCCCCAGGCTGCTCATATACTCCCCAGGCTGTTCATATACTCCCCAGGCTGTTCATATACTCCCCAGGCTGCTCATATACTCCCCAAGCTGCTCATATACTCCCCAAGCTGTTCATATACTCCCCAGGCTGTTCATATACTCCCCAGGCTGCTCATATACTCCCCAGGCTGCTCATATACTCCCCAGGCTGCTCATATACTCCCCATGCTGCTCATAACAAACCCCTATCCTGCTCATATACCCCCATCATCCTGGTGTATGGCCGCATCCTGTGGCACATAAAAAAAAAAATAAACGTTAATACTCACCTTACCTCACCTTACCTCACTCCCTGCAGCACCGCTCCTCTTACTATCTATGTCAGCGGCAGCGGCGCTGAGTGGAGCCATCCCCGTTCCCCTGCAGCATCGCAATCTCCTCCTGTCTGTCCCGTCTGGACACGTGCGCACAGCGATGACAGCGATGACGTCATCGCTGTGCGTGGCGCTAGTCTCCACGCAAGTCAGCTGACCGGAGGAGACAGGAGGAGATCGCGGTGCTGCAGGGGAACGGTGAGTACTGTACACTGATTCATTGCACCCCGCGCTGATGATGATGCGCGGGGAGCAGTGAATACAGCCCCACATGATCACTCCAGGCTGTAGTTGCCAGGGGTGATCATGCGGGCCGGCTGTTTATCCCCCGCCCATCATCCCGCCCACCTGTCAGTGCCAGCTTCAGCGTTGAGAGATGATGGGCGGGAGGATGGGCGTGCATATTAAATGAGTGGGTCCAATCTGCCCCTCCCACCTGGACAACTAGTGGACTGGAGTGGCTCCACCTCTAGGCAGCCATCCATGGTCCCCCCCTAGCTAAGTACCATTGTATGGGGGATTGTTGGGGAAAACTGGGATTACCTGGGTTTTTGGTGGTACAGGCACTGGGGTTCTGGGTCCCTAAGGGGGTAGGCTCTGCATCCTTGTGGGGATGCAGAACCTTGTAGCACCCCGATGGCTTCAGGGGCGCTACAGTTGCATTGGCCAATACATAAGCTAAGTATCTATTTTTTCCCAAATATTCCTATAGCAGTAATATAATACCAGAGTTCCCTTATACATGGGTGCTGTGGGTGTTGCTAGGGCCTATAACAATATTTGTCCTCATCACTCAAAAAAATCTTGTAAATATTGCAAATAGCTACTGTATATATCTCAATGACAACACACCTCTAAATAATAATAATAATAATAAAAATAATAATAATAATCAGTGCTTTTTTTGCGGTGGTACGCGCCGGTACGGCGTAACAGAAAATTTGAAGAGTGCTGAGGGCCAGCACCTCTGGCTCTGTCCACATGGCTAATTTGTAAATTTGCTATATCATCGGCCATTGGCTGGAGCAAGGTGACCTCTGTGTCTCCCCCCCCCTCCGATCTGATTGGAGCTTGCATCCATGTGATGCTATCCCTCCAATCAGATGTGGAGGGGTGGTGGGACCGGTGGATGCTTGTCCTCTCCAGGATGTTCATGGACGCTGAAGATCGCGGTCATGGCCGGTCACCCCGATCTGCTGCCATCCGGTAAGGTATTTGCTCCCGTCTGCTTTCTTCTGCTCCCCCCCGACTTCCGTTGCCCCCCGTCGCCCGATTCAAACCCCCTCACTGACCTCCGCTCCCTCCCACCTGCCCTGTAATCACTGTGCTGCTCCTGCCGCTGGCGATCGGGTCCCCCAGTGCTCACACCCCCCCCCTTGCTTCCACCTCCCGTCTGGCGCTATGTCCGCTCCCAGCTGCTAAGCGGGAACACTAGAAAAAAAAATCACATTTGCCGGTCTGCAGCCTCCCGGGACACGTCTGATCGGCTTCAGGACCTGCTGGTAATCAGCTGATGCAGTCACGCTACGGCATCAGCTGACAGTCTAAGTTCAGCGGTGGGGCCGGCTTTTTACCGCCCAGATAGTTTAAGTGATCAGGTGATGCTCTCAGGTGACTGCACCAGCTGATTACCGGCGGCTCCTGGAGCGATCAGACGTGTCGGGAGTTTGCAGACAGGTGAGTATAGGTTTTTTTTTTTTTGCACTGATGCATCAGCTGATTGTATAAACGGCTTTTACACAGCTGATGTGTGATGTGATTAAGGCCCTTGAACCTGACATCATCTGATCGCTTTGCCTTCCAGCAGACCGATCAGATGATATAGCATCCGGATTGGACGGCGCGGACCCTTGACCCAGGACTTTGGCGCAGGAGGGGGGTTCTTTTATTTCAATAAAGACGGAGTCACGAATTGTGTTGTGTTTTATTTCTAATAAAAATATTTTTCTTTGTTTTTTTTTTTTTTATCTTTACAAGAAATTCATGGTGGCCATGTCTAATATTGGTGTGACACCATGAATTTTGGGATTAGGGCCAGTTGATAATATACAGCTGGCCCTAACCCCTTATTACCCAGCGAGCGACATGTCATCAGGGCAGCTGGAAGAGTTGGATACAGCGCCAGAAGATGGCACTTCTATGAAAGTGCCATTTTCTGGGGCAGCTGCGGACTGCAATTCACAGCAGGGGTGCCCAGAAAGCTTGGGCACTCTGCGCTGCGGATTCCAATCCCCAGCTGCCTAGTTGTACCTGGCTGGACACAAAAATTGTGCGAAGCCCACGTCATTTTTTTTTCTTAAATTATTTAATGAAATTCATGAAATAACTAAAAAAATGGCTTTCCTATATTTTTGGTTCCCAGCCGGGTACAAATAGGCAGCTGGGGGTTGGGGGCAGCCCGTACCTGCCTGCTGTACATGGCTAGCATACAAATATTATGGCAAAGCCCACGTCATATTTTATTTTTACATTTTATGTTTTTGGACAAAAAACCCCTGCATACAGTCCTGGATGGAGGATGCTGAGCCTTGTAGTTCGGCAGATGCTGTCTGCTGTCGTGCATACACTAGTGGATGGACATACAAATAAAGTTTGTCCAGCTCACCTGCTTAGTAGGAGACCCAAAAGCAATGGATATTGCAAGGAAAGGAAGGTCGGCAAATCCTGGTAGTACAAAAGGAAGAGTTTTTTCAGCAATTGATCCACGCAAATAATTTTTCTTAAAATCCAATTTTCTTTATTCAAGACATGTTTAAAAAGTCCATAACATGGTCAAGGAAGCCCATAGATGAGAGGACGCGTTTCGATCGAAACCCTCCTACCTACCGTTTTGTACCTCTGTCCGATCCGGATTTGACCTCTGCTTCGTTTGCTGACTATGTCTTTGCCTGCCGATTCTGTCCCTGTTCTGCTATTCCTGGTTTGACCCTGCCTGACTACTACTCTCATTGGACTGCAGCCTTCCACAGGTAGTGATCTCCATTGCCCTGTGTAATTCCAAATCCCTGTATAGGGGTTAAAGGGTTTCAGGGTTCTGGGGGTCCTGCTTAGTGGATGGCTTCCCCCTAGCCTCCCCATTACAGGCCATCTGAGTCTGTGGATCCAGGCAGGCCATTACAGAATCGCACTAGCCGGCAATGGAGGAATAAGGGAGATAAATCCCTCCCTCTGCTCCGTAGCGCCGGCCCTCCCTTCCACAGCGTCGGCCCTCCCCTCTGCAGTGTCGCGCCCACCCTCTGCAGCTGTGGTCTGATTGCATGACACTGGCATGACACTCAGCTCCCGCTGTGCTGCGAGCGTGAGCCGAGTGTCATGCGAGGACACGCAGTAATACCCGTGTGGCCTCAGCCTAAGGGGAAGAGGAGAGGAAGAGGAGACAGCAAAAGATACAGGGAAGGAGCGGTCAGATAGATAGGAGGAGATCCAAGAGAGAACAGTGTCCTTGAGCCCGATAGAGTGGAGCATAGTGAGGAGGAGCTGGTGATCAACAGTATCAAATGCAGCAGAGAGATCGAGGAGAATCAGCAGGGAGTAGTGACCATTAGATTTAGCTGTTAGTAGATCAGTAGAGACTTTAGTAAGAGCAGTTTCAGTAGAGTGTAAGGAGCGGAAACCGGATTGTAGACGGTCGAGGAGAGAGTTATCTGACAGATAGCGGATTAGATGGGAGTGGACCAAGCGTTCTATGAGTTTGGAGATGAAGGGGAGATTAGAGACTGGTCTGTAGTTAGCGACGCAGTTTTGGTCCAGGGATGGTTTTTTAAGTAATGGGTGGATGCTGGCATGTTTGAAGGAGGAGGGAAGGATATCAGCAGAGAGAAAGATTGAATATTTTAGCTAGGTGAGTTGTGACAGCTGGGGTGACAGATTTAAGGAGATATGAGGGAAAAGGGTCACTGGTGCAGGTAGTAGGGTGAGAAGATGCGAGGAGCCTGGTAACTTCTTCTGTGACCGGATCAAAGAATGAAAGTGAGCTAGAATAAGTGTAGGAGAGCAGACAATGTGTGGTGTTATGAGGCTGTGACAAAATTTCCTGGTGTATATGGTCAATTTTTTCTTTAAAATGATTGTCCAGATCGTCAGCGCTGAGGTTGGTGGTTGGGGCCAGAACTCTTGGTCTGAGGAGGGAGTGGAAAGTATCAAAGAGTCGTTTAGGAGTGTTGGCTAGAGAGGTGATGAGGGTGTTGAAGTAAGCTTGTTTGGAGAGAACCTTGTATGTTTTGAGCATAAACTTATAATGGATATAATATGCAGTGTACATATATGATTGTAGATTCTGTATGTACAGTTGATACCAGAAGTTTACATCCACTATCTGAAAAGACACATATAGATGTTTTTCTCACTATCTGACATGAAATCAGAATAAACCTTTCCCGTTTTAGGTCAATTAGGATTATCAAAATTATTTATATTTGCCAAATGCCAAAATAATAAGAGAGAGAGAATGTTTTTAAGGCATTTTTATTACTTTATGCAAAGTCAAAGTTTACATACATTTCATTAGTATTGGGTACCATTGCCCTAAAACTATATTTCTTGAGTCAAGCATTTTGGATATCCTTCCACAAACGTCTCACAATAGTTGGTAGAAATTTGGGCCCATTCCATCTGACAGAACTGGTGTAACTGAGACATGTTTGTAGGTTGCCTTGCTCGCATCTGCCTTTTTAGCTTTGCCCATAAATTTTCAATAGGATTCGGGGCTTTGAGATGGCCACTCCAAAACATTGACTTTGCTATCCTGAAGCCACTTTGTAACTTGTTTGGCAGTATGCTTTGGGTCATTGTCCATTTGGAAGACCCATTTCCGCCCAAGCTTTAAGTTCCTGGCTGATGTCTTGAGATGTTACTTCAGGATTGCCACATAATCTTCTTTCCTCATGATCTATTTTGTGAAGTGCAACAGTCCCTCTTGCAGCAAAACAACCTAATAACATGAAGCTGCCACCCCCATGTTTCACAGTTGGAATGGTGTTCTTAGGTTTCAAAACTTTTTCCTTTTTTCCTCCAAATGTTAAAATGGTCATTATGCCCAAAGAGTGCAATTTTAGTTTTGTCAGACTACAGGACATGTCTCCAATTGAGGTCTTTGTTCCTGTGTACATTTGCAAACATTAATTTGGCATTTTTATGTTTCTTTTGGAATAATGACTTCTTTTTAGCAGAGTGGCTTTTCAGCCTATGTTGATACAGTTCTCATTTCACTGTGGATATTGATACAATCTTACCAGCTTCCACCAGAATCTTCACAAGGTGTTTTGCTTTTGTTCTTGGGTTGATATGCACATGTCTGACCAAAGCATGTTCATCTCTGGTACACAGAAACCATCGCCTTCCTGAGCAGCATGATGGCTGGACATTCCCATCTTGTTTGTACTTGCAAATAATTATTTATACAGATGAACGAGGCACCTTCAGGCATCTGGAAATTTCACTCAAGGATGAAACAGACTTGTGCAAGTCCACAATTCTCTTCTTAAGATCTTGGCTAATTTCTTTTGACTTTCCCATGATGGTACACAAAGAAGTAGTCTGTTTCAGGTGTGCATTAAAATACATCCACAAATGTGTCACTAATTAGCTGATGTTGCCAATAAAGATATCAGAATCTTCCAAAGACATGACATCATCATATGGACTGTCCCATATTGTTTAAAGGAATAGTGCTCTTAGTGTATGTAAGCTTATAACTTTGTAGGAAGTAATAAAAATGCCTTAAAACATTCTCTCTCTCTTTCTCATTATTCTAGCATTTGGCAAATATAAATAATTTTGGTAATCCCTAAAAGGGAAAGGTTTATTCTTATGTCATGTCAGATAATGAGAAAAACATGCATATGAGTCTTTTTAGATAGTGTATGTAAACTTCTGGTTTCAACTATATATATATAGTGCATACATACTCTACATGTCTATAGGTCGTGGGCGGGGAAGGACGCCGCTGCGCTGCACTCGCTAACGCTCGGGTCCAGCGCTGCGGCGATGGCGGCTCGGTGGCTTGAGCTGTGGGCCGGATCCGGGGACTCGAGCGGTGCTCCTCGCCCGTGAGTGAAAGGGGGTAGTTTGGTTTGGGGATTTGGTCCGTGACGCCACCCACAGGTTGTGGTGAGGTTGGGCACCACCGCTGCTGGTGACGGGGATCCCGGGAGCGATGGCAGGGAGCAGCATGGATGTTGTTTTCCCCCTCCGTGGGTAGGGGTTGGTGGTCCCGGGGCCCGGTGAGATGACGGGGAGGCAGGGTTGGATGGATGCAGGGTCGCCTGGACTGCGCAGCGCGGTGCCGGATGGCACGGTTGTACTCACTCAGCCACAAAGATATGCAAAGTCTCTGGTAAACCAAATGGCTGGATGGACGGGTCCCGCAGCCGGCTGCTGTAGTCTCTCCCGGACGGTTAGTGGTGGCTGCCTTTCCCTGCACCTTTGTGTATGTTCGGTCCCGATGGATTCCCACCGGTAACCCCCTCCCCAGCGTATATATGTGCCGCAGGAGCCCTTTTGCCCACTGGCTCTGGCCCTTGGAACTCTAGCTGTGGTGGTAGCTGTATTTCCTTTTGCTGGTCGGACGGTTACCTTCAATTGGGTCCTGGCTGTTAGGAAACCCCTGGGGTTCCGGTCACTGACGGATTTGACCTCTAATGGTAGCTCCAAGCCTGGTCGGGGTCCGCAGGCCCTGCCTGTGTGTGCTGGCTTCACTTCGCTCCCCGGTTCGGTACCGGCAGGCCACCGCCCGTCCCTGGTCCTATGGTTCCGCGTTGATCTGCCTCTCCTGCAGACGGCCACCATCGTCTGCCAACCTTGCTCTTGGTGCCCGGGCCACACACCCGGACACAGTCAATTTACTCCTCACTTCACTCCTCTCTCTTCCACTTCCCTAACTGGACTCCTTTCTTTTCCCACCTCCAGGACTGTGAACTCCTCAGTGGGTGGGGCCAACCACCTGGCTCCACCCCACCTGGTGTGGACATCAGCCCCTGGAGGGAGGCAACAAGGATTTTGTGTCTGGCTGATGTGCCTGTCTCAGGGTGGGGGTGTATGTTGTAGTACCTGTGACGACCTGGCTAGTCCAGGGCGCCACATATACAGTATAGATAAATCCAGTGACTTACAGGTGATGTTCTCTCTGTTCATACAGCAGTTGTTCATTTTCCCTTTTTGTTCTGCCTTCAGCCCAGATCTCCATGTCAACTTCTTTCATACATGACTCGACTTTGCAGAATGTAACACACAGAGATCATTGGCTGATTGCTTTTCCAGCACCACTGACCACAATGCTAGCGTCCTAGAGAGTAACAGTGCTCCCTCTGTGCTCCACTCAGTAATATTGCTTCCTTTATGCCTCTACATAATAATAATAATAATAATAATAATAATAATAATAATGCCGCAACTTAAATTAAGTCTTAAAGCCACCTGACATCCACTGCACAACGATAAAGCAGTCTGTGGCCGGCCGAGGTAGAGGTATAAGCTGATGACTCTGCTCTGCCATAGATCTCAACACTATCTGCATCCTGAGGAAACGAATACCAGTGCAGCCGAATGTAGTCACCGGCACTTCAGGCATTTCCCATTCTGCCAATTTTTATGAGACTAAATAATGCCACCATAGAGTAGTATATGCAGTCGCTGTAACGCTGCGTCCCTGCACTTGTTGCTCTGTTGCAGGTACGCTCTCTGACTCACCATCATGGCCAGGTCACTCCACGCTTCCCAGCGTAACTAGAATCTGATGGGCCAAGGTGCAGAGTTTGAGACTACCCCCCCCCCCCATATGTTCGTCAGATGTATGGGACATTGTAGCATTCTAAATCTTATAAATACATACAAGTTGCCCCCCCTCCCCCTTCATTGTGTAGTAATTTACCCCATCCTGTACTAATTTCCCCCATCTTTGGCCACTTCCTGGTAAATATGTTCCCCAACCTGGTAAATATGTCCCCCATCCTGGTAAATATGTCCACATCATGGCCCCATCCTGGTGTATGACCCCATCAAGGCTGTATCCTGGTATATATTGTCCCATCCTGGTATATGTCCCCATCATAGCCCATCCTGGTGTATGACCCCGATCATGGATATAGTCTGGTATATATGGCTCCATCCTGGTATATATTGCCCCATCTGGCCCCAACCTGGTATATATGGCCCCATCATGGCCTCATCCTGGTATATATGTTACCATCAAGGCCCCATCCTGGTATATATGCTCCCAGCATGGTTTATATGGCTCCATCATCTCCCCATCCTGGTATATAGCCCCATCCTGGTATATGTCCCAAGCCTGTCCCCATCCTGGTATAAAGCACCCCTGTCCTGGTATATAGCGCCCCATACTTGAATATAGCCCCCTCATCCTGGTATATAGTCACCTCATCCTGTTACATAGCCACCTCATCCTAGTATATAGCCACCTCATCCTGGTATATAGTTACCTCATTCTGGTAGTGACCTCATCTTGGTATATAGCCACCTCCTCCTGGTATATAGCCATAGGGGAGCAATGAATATTCATGGCCTTAATCGGCAGCCGGCACATCGCTGTGCAGGGACCTGACGGGTTTCTGTACTGCGATGCATTTCAGCTGGATGCGTGCCCGCAGACACACATCTATCTGAATCAGTGGCTGGGGCCAGCGGGCCCCGGTCACAGTGGCGACCTCTGTGACCGCGGTTGTTACGCCCCTGCTCCTCCCCTCACCTCCCAGAGTCTGGGCACGTATCACATCAAATCCTGTAGCAGTCCTAAAGAGTGTGCACTCCCCTGCCCCTCTCTTAAAGGGCCAGCATGATATTCCCAGGAAGTGCCTCCTAACCTATTGCTGAGAGGAACTGGGTGTTTCGGGCAAGCTCCCACTGGGGGAGTTTCCTGATAAATGCCTTAGCTTAGCTAGTCAGTGTCCAGTACTCAAGCTAGCTAGTTGTCAGATTCCCTTGTCTGTCCTGTCTGTTCAGCCTTGCTGGTTCCCTGCCAATTGGTCGTGTTCTGTCAGTACCTGTGTCCTTGCCTGGCCATGCTTCTGGCCTCAGCTACCCTGGTGGCCTTCACCACACTAGAGACTGTGCCTGTCCTTCCCGGCCGTGCCCCCAGCCTCAGCTACCCCGGTGGCCCACGCCACATCAGAGACTGTGCCTGTCTGTCCTGGCCGTGCCTCCAGCCTCAGCCACCTAGGGGGACCTTGCCACACCAGAAATCATGCCTGTCCATCCCGGCTGTGGCTCCAGTCTTGGCTATCCCGGTGGCCCTCGCCGCACCATAGACTGTGTGTGTGTGCCTGTTTCGGTTGTGGCTCCAGCCTTAGTCATCCTTGTGGCTCTCACCACACTAGAGTCTGTGCCTGTCTGCTGTAGCTTTTATCTTTGCTATCCTCATGCTTCCGGTTTACAGTCGAGACTCAGCCCTGTCTTTTCCGCCCCTCCCCTGGGGGTCAGCTGCCACAGTACCGGTCCCTGCCTTGGGAGTAGACCTTTTGTTTTCTGGAATTCTGCTTCGGCTCATATACCTGAGCCTATTGAAGTGACCAGCGTCTGTATGGCTGAGCTTCCATGCGAGAATCTTCAAGCCAAGGTCTGGTATGTAGCTGCTGTGGTGAATCTCTAAACTCCTATCCGATACCATCTGAAGCCTTTGTCGGCGTAGTGCATAGGTGGAATGCTCCCATCCAAACCTGGTAGCCTCGTTCAACAAGCCGCAGTGGCGCATCTCCAAACTTCTATCTGATGTCTTTTGAAGCCTTTGTCAGTGTTGTGTGTGGTAACCCCTATCCAATGCCTTCTGAAGCCTTTGTCGGTGTCATGCATAGGGGGAATGCTCCATCTGAACCTGGCTGCTTTATTCCTGTACCTATGGAAAGCTTCATTCAACAAGCTGTGGTGGTGCATCTCCAAACCCCTATCCGATGCCCTCTGAAAACATTTTTGCTGTCGTGTGTAGGTGGCATGCCCCAATCTGAACCTGGACGCTTTGTTCTTGAACCTGTGGTGCATCTCCAAGCTTTCATCTGATGCCTCCTGAAGCTCTCGTTGGTGTTGTGCGTGCATGAAATGCCCCACTTTGAATCCGGATGCCTCGTACCTGAACCTGTAGGAGATACGCAATTGGAGAAGCTCCCCCCGTCTCTCAGAGTCTGTGCGCGAGTCACAGCATCTCCGGGAGCGCTCCTACGGAGTGCATATGCACCACTCCCCCCTCTCTTAATAGGCCAGCGTGCCACAGGAATTGCCTCCAGCCTCAGCTATCCCGGTGGCCCTCACCACACCATAGACTGTGCCTGTCTGTCCTGGCCGTGCCTCCAGCCCTTGCTATTCTGGTGGCCGTAGCCACACCAGAGACTGTGCCCGTCCAGCCCAGCCGTGCATCCAGACTCAGCTACCTTGGTGGCCCTTGCCACACCAGAGACTGTGTCCGTCTGTCCTGGCTGTGCCTCCAGCCTCAGCTACCTCGGTAGCCCTTGCCACACCAGAGACTGTGCCTGGCTGTGTATCCAGCTTCAGCTAACCTGGTGGCCCTCGCCACATAATAGACTGTGTCTATCCATCCTGGTTGTGTCTCAAGCCTAAGGGCGGCTTTGCACACTAGGTGCGATGTCGATGGGGTCAAATCGAAAGTGACGCACATCCGGCGTCACTTGCGATGACGTAGTGTGTAAATCCTAGATGATACGATTAACGAGCGCAAAAGCGTCATTATCGTATCATCGGTGTATTCTCCGACATTTCCATAATGCCGGTGCAGAGACAGGTACGATGTAGTTCCTCGTTCCTGAGGCAGCACACATCGCTGTGTGTAAAGCCGCAGGAGTGAGGAACATCTCCTACCTGCCTCCCGGCTGCAATGAGAAGGAAGGAGGTGGGCGGGATGTTTACATCCTGCTCATCTCCGCCCCTCCACCGATATTGGCCACCTGCCGTGTGACGTCGCTATGACGCCGCACGACCCGCCCCCTTAGGAAGGAGGCGGGTCGCCGGCCAGAGCGACGGTCGCAGGGCAGGTGAGTGCATGTGCAGCTGGCGTAGCGATAATGTTCGCTACGCCAGCTATCACAAGATATCGTACCTGCGACGGGGGCGGGCACTATCGCACTCGACATCGCAGCATCGGCTTGTGATGTCGTAATGTGCAAAGCCCGCCTTAGTCATCCCGGTGGCTCTCCTCACACCAGAGACTGTGTCCATCTTTCCCGGCTGTGCTTTCCCTCCAGCCTCAGCTACATCGTTGGCCCTTGCCACACCAGAGATTGTGCCTGTCCATCCCGGCTGTGTATCCAGCTTCAGCTAACCCGGTTGCCCTCGCCACATCATAGATTGCGTCTGTCAGTCCTGGTTGTACCTTTGTGTCGCCCAGGGCTATGGGGTACTCGGTCCCGGGCCGTATATGTACGGGGATGCTGTGTCATGGTTGTATAATGGCCGATGCCCGGTTCTATGACCCTGGGGACGCTTTTTAATGGGGAATATGTACAGGGGAGATGAAAAAGTTTATATTGTGACGCCACTTGCGGGTTACGGTGAGGGAACCACCGCTGCACAGACTTTTACCTCTGTGGCTGATGGTGGTGGCAACCTGGATAGTAGGCCCTCCGCAAGTAGGGCCAGGCCCCATGGTGGGGTCCATCGCAGAAAGAAGGGAGACCATACGATGGGGATGCAATGCAACTTCTGTTTTACTCACAGTGATGTTGAGCTTTAGCACAGAGGATGGCTGGTTCAGACCCCTGGTCCCTTTTGTCCCAGTGCCAGTCTGGTGATCTGGAAGTCTCTTTCCCAGGTACCTCTCTCTGGTTGGTGGGACCCCATAGCCTGGAGCATTTGTGGGTCCCTTACTGTCTAACGGCAGTCTCTCATCCGTACGACGAGCAGTGCGAACCCGGTCCCTGGCTCAATCTTTACTGCTGGTGCCCCCGGATTCTTGGGTCAGTGAGGTCCGTGAAGGTCCCCTCACTATGCAGGTAGTTGTCAGGTTGCCTGAAGCTGTCGCCTGAGCTAGGGCACTGTGCCCCATCAGTGCTCTGGTTCCATAGGTACCTGGATGTACCATCCCTGGCAACCAATCTCCTATGCCACCTAAGTCACTGTTACACGACCCCATCTGGAAACATGTCCGTCCCCTTCAACTGTCACTACCGTACTCCACTGACGTTCTTGTTTGAGTGTTTTTTTGTCCCCTCCCACCAGGCTGTTGGCTAGTAGACTTAACTGGCTCCACCTCCGGGCGGCCATCCGTTGGGTCCTGGACTAGTCAGTCATCCCTAATGGGGAGTAGGAAACTGGGGATGTTATGTGTTTTGGTGGTACCGGCACTGGTCTTCCAGGTCCCTGGGGGTAGGCCTTGCATCTTTGTCAGGATGCAGTACCTAGTGGTGCCCTGATGGGTTCAGGGGCGCTACACCTTCAGCCTTAGTCATCCTGGTGGCTCTCGCCACACGAGAGACTGTGCCTGTGTGGAACCCAGGGGGGCAGGGGTTCAGGTCCGGTCTTATACCTGTTATTCGTCACCAGGCCGGTACAGAGGGCTGGGACGTCACAGTGGCCTGCCCGGCTTCGTGCCCCGAGGTGTCCACAATAAAAGGGGGAAGAAAGGAGGTTGTTGATGGGGGTTGTTGTCGTGACGCCACCTGTAGTACATGTCCAAGGAATTAGCTGCCGATGCTGTTGCTGTCCACCGGGACGGATGGTAGTAGCAAAGATGGTTTCGCTCCCCACAAGTGGAGCGGGCCCTGGGGAGGATGATGAGGGCTGTAGCGGTGGTGGGGGTCATTGGCGCCGAGGAGCCGGAAATAAGAGTCCGAGTCGGCTGCTGCGGTTCCAGGTTGTTTTTACTCACTGTTATGCCACGCGCCCGGATAGTGCCGCTCACCCGCTGTGATGGGCCCCCGTCGACCTCGGATAAGTTAAAAGAAGCCAAGTGTTTGGAACATGTCCTTTCTTAAGCCCGCTGCAATGTGTCCGCGGGGTCTCGTCGTAAGTGACGCACATCCGGCATTGTAAGTACATTGCAGTGTGTGACAGGTACATGCGATTGCGATTGAACGTTAAAACGTTCATCGCATACCCATCATACCTATCTCTAGAATTGCACGTCAGGTTGTTCATCGTACCCGGGGTAGCACATTGCAGTGTGTGACACCCCGGGAACGATGAACAGATCTTACCTACGTCCTGCGGCTCCAAGCCCACAATGAGGAAGAAAGGAGGTGGGCGGGATGTTTACGTCCCGTTTAGCTTCGCCCCTCCACTTCTATTGGCCGGCTGCCGTGTGACGTCGCTGTGACACCGAACGTCCCTCCCACTCCAGGAAGTGGACGTTCGCCGCCCACAGCAAGGTCGTATGGACGGGTAAGTATGTGTGACGGGGGGTTACTCGTATGTGCGGCACGTTCAACAAATTGAACGTGCCACACATACGATGGGGGCGTTGCAAATCGCATACGAAATCGTATGCGAAATTGAAACATGTAAAGAAGGCTTTAGAGTTGCCCCTCCAGTAGTGAGTAGGGCTGAGCATTCCACTCCAAGCCACAGACCTTGTGAAAGAAGAAAAAGGAAGAAGGTGATAGTGGTGTCTTGTTGTTAGAACTGAAGTCCCAGGTAAACTGGCTGAAGATTGTGTGAAGTTGCTCCTACTTCTACCCCAAGTGGAACCCGCCCCCCCAAGTGGTTGTCCTAGTGACCGGGAAGTCCCAAGCTTCATGTTGGTCAACCCCTGCCTACCCTAGTCTAGCTCCCCAGTGAGATGGCTCCTAAGCTGTATGTAAAGTGTGAATGTGGAACACTGGTGATTAACCCCCTCCTTTCCCGAGGCAAATACTGCACCTTAAATAAGGTGCAGTACTCTGTGGCAACTAGAGCCTCAGGGGTGCCACACCTGCCCACCCTAGCAGTGCCTTCTGCCTCTGTTACCCTCGTGGTCCCTGTTTACACTCGATACTCAGCCCGGTCATCTCCTGTGTCCGCTCCTGCCCTGGGGGTCAGCTGCCACAGTCCCGGTCCGTGCCCCGGGAGTAGCACCTGGCATCCACCTCACGATGGGCACTTAGTCAAGCCTCTCCCACTAAAAGGGTAGGCCCAGGGTTCACCTGTGGTCCAGTGGGTCTATTTTTGCTTGCCACAGTACCATCCCCGGCAGCGAGTGTGACAGTCAGCACAGTGTTATTGTCCCAGACGTGTACCGACCCAGCAGCGATCGAACCGCTCGGATCCGGGTGTCGCTACTCGTGGCTCGAAGGTCTCCGGACCCGGGGGCTCGGAGTCACTCCGAAACGTGATGGGGGGTTATTTACAGGGAAGTTAGGTAGTTCGTGACGCCACCCGTGGTGTGCGGTAATAGGGAGTACCACCGCTGCCGTTGGGAGTATCCGGGGTGATGGAGTGGGGCAGCCAGATGACGTTATCCTCCACGGGTAGGGAAAGACCCCGGGACACTGATTGGTGGGATGGATTGTAGGGGGAGTGCAGAGTCGCTGGTAGCAGGGGTTAATCAGGTACTCACTCAGAAGGAAAGCAGATGCTGACAACCTGGTAAACCAAGTTTCTGGGTGCCGTTGCCCTCTTGGGGAGCTCGTCTGGGTTCCGTCTCCTGCAGCACTGCCTGATGGTCCTTCCTCCATGCACAGAATTTAGAAGTGTCCAAGTGGCCTGTAAGCTTGAAGCTGTCTGGGCCCCGCTCCCTACTATGGGTAGTAGAGGAGCTTGCTCTCAGGAGCTCACGCTTGGGATTTCAGTGGGATGCTTGTTTGGAAAGCCCCATCCCCCTCATTGCGCTAGTGCCCCCGATCTCTGAGCTTCATGGGAACAGTCCATAAAGGCCCTGTCCTCCGCAGGTTAACTGCCAGGTTGCTTGAAGCCTCTCCCCGACCTAGGGTCCAGTACCCCGACGTGCTTTCGGCCCCAAACCGGCTATTGGACTGCAGCTGGTGACCATCCTCCTCGACTAGCCAGGCACCCAGTCCCAATATCCCGTGACCGGGTCTCCGACTCCTCTGGGTCCAGACCACCATCTGCAACCCAATCTGCTTCTCCCCTGGGAGCTCCAACTCCCAGCTTCTTCCGAGCTCCTCACTGCTCGAGGGCTACCACTCAACTTTTTGCTCCCCTGGGGCCGACTGACTTGTCACCTCCCACCTCCCTGCCTAACCCCTAGGTGGGCAGCCCTATTCCAGCTTAGCAGCCCACTGGTGTGCCTGACAGAGTGTGGTAATGTGACGCCCTGGCCTATCAGGTCGTCAGAAGGGTGCCATGCAATCTGCCCTTCTGCATGGTACCCACTCCTCCTTGGTTACGAGTCCTGTCCCTTTGGTGTTGCTAACAACAGGTATACACAAATCCTGAGGAACACTCTGCACCACACCCACCAAACACCCATTGGGCAGCCTGACTGGATTAGGGCCGCCCAGATGGAAGAATGGTAGAAGGAGGGCCAGAAGTGTCAGGAGTAGGAGAGAGGAGCAGTTGGAGAGAAGTGCCAGTGAGCAGTGACAGGAATGGTCACGCTGCGGACCAGGTGCCAGACGTTGGTCTGGCCTGGAAGGAGCTGGAACCCCGGTCGCAGGAGGTAGTGACAGGGGGCACGGTGCTGCCACAGAGGGCAGACCGGCGGCCTTGTGCTACAACCGGGCATGGGCCAGGGCACGACGGGGTACGCGGACCCTAGGCTGGGAAGTAGCTTCATGCAGCCCAGTAATTCACCCGACGGGAACGGAATCGTCATGAACTGCTCCCCACCCACTCTAAAATCGGGGTACTAGCTCACCGAGAGAAATAGGACTTCCCAAAACCGTCCAGAAAATGCCAAGCGTGAACCCTGAGAACAAGCTCACTCTGCTAGCCACACAGGTGAGTGGGACCCAAGTAGTTCTAGGCAAAAGGGATCCACCAAGTATAAACACGGTGTCAAGGGACAAGGCTTCAGACCAACAAGCAACGCCAAAAGGGCACGGACCCAACGTGTTCGGATTAAGGTTGCAGGATGTTCAAGACTTTGGTTTACCTGGTGTCAGTGTCAGCATCTCTGGACAGTGTGAGTACGTATGACGCCCTGACAAAACCAGGTAGTCTGAAAGTTTAGCCCCCACACAACACCTTTCCCACACAGGGATAAAACAGCCGACCTGAAACTCTAGTCACCCCCTCAGGGAAGGACAGGCACACCAGTGGGCAGGACCAGGCAGATAAAGAACGCCCACCTAGGGATCTGGAGAGCCCGGAGCGGGAAAACAGTTAGTTCAGTTTTAGAGTCAAGTTGAGTGGAGTGGAGGTGAAGCTGACAGGTGCCAGGGTCGGCCCAACAGGCTGAGGAGCTCGGTCTGCCCCCGTCCACCACGCCGCCTTCCTCGCTGCCCGTACCTGTAGCTGGCACCCCGCTAGGTCCGTTGTCACAAGCAACGGCAGCGGTACCCGTTTCATCTGCCTGCGAGGACCCGGCAATGGAGTCCTCGGGCCGCGAGCATGCCACCGCTCCGACACCCGCAGCAGTCCCACGAAAGACCAAAGCCCAGAAGACATCCCCTCTGGCCTGTGCCCATCCGCACCAGAGATGACATCATCCCTGATCCCGGAGAAGGCAGCGCACAATCCGCCCGGCCGCAGCAGTGGCGACACCCGACCGAAAGTCAGCAAAGACGCAGGGCGCTCCCCAGTACCCGGTCCCGGCTGAGGCGTAGCTGGGTTGCACCTGCAGGGCGGCAGAGCAGGCCGCGGATCAACGGAGCCCTCTTCCACTTCACGTGAGCCCGGTCGTAGCCAGCAGTGAGGGCGTCCTGATGGTCCAAGCCCCTGAGCAGGAGGAAGCAGAGTGCGGAACCCGTACTCCGTATTGGGAGCGGCAGCAGCTGAAGACAGAGATTGCGGCCCGGGAGAAGCGGAAGGCCGAAGTACTAAATAGGACATACCGGGAGAAGGATAACCTCCGGCAGGCAACTTTCCGGGTGCAGGGCCCGACGTTCGAAGGACAGGTCCGGCACTTTAACCCCCAAAAGGGATGGGGCTTCATTTATGAATAGAGATGAGCGAACCGGTCCCGGTTCGGCTCGAGGTTGGTTCGCCGAACGGAGCTCCCGTTCGAGTTCGGTTCGTCGAACGTTCGACGAACCGAACTCGAACTGCATAGGAAACAATGGCAGGCAATCACAAACACATAAAAACACCTAGAAAACACCCTCAAAGGTGTCCAAAAGGTGATAAACAACTCACAACAAAACACAAACACATGGGAAAGTGACAAGGACATGTACTCATGCGAAAACAAAACAGCTGGACAAGGAAAAAGAGGAGGACACATCGATACCATTACTGTGCAACTTCAGCCCTGCTCATTTTAGGCTTCCAATCTGGATAAATTGCCTGAGATTGCCACGTATGCCTTGGGGATCTTGTCGTGTCCTGCAGCCAGCGTTCTCTCGGAACCTGTCTTCAGTGCTGCTGGGGGTCTGCTGGCAGATAAGCACACGCGTCTGTCCACTGACAATGTGGACATGGCTCTCAGAGGACTTTTCTTCCCCTGGGTCAGCCAGGGGACGGGAAAGGCACGCGTATTTTTGAGAGTGCTTCATGCAAAGCATCTGTTTCATTTTGAAAAGGGGGATCAAGTGATGCCAGTCACGTGGGGTGTGTGTGGCCCAATTAGTGGAAACGAGGGAGACTGTGGTTGGAGTCCCCTCGCTGTGTTTCTAAAAGAACCAAGATGAACAAGTTATGGCTCTCAGAGGACTTTTCTTCCCCTGGGTCAGCCAGGGGACGGGAAAGGCACGCGTATTTTTGAGAGTGCTTCATGCAAAGCATCTGTTTCATTTTGAAAAGGGGGATCAAGTGATGCCAGTCACGTGGGGTGTGTGTGGCCCAATTAGTGGAAACGAGGGAGACTGTGGTTGGAGTCCCCTCGCTGTGTTTCTAAAAGAACCAAGATGAACAAGTCATGGCTCTCAGAGGACTTTTCTTCCCCTGGGTCAGCCAGGGGACGGGAAAGGCACGCGTATTTTTGAGAGTGCTTCATGCAAAGCATCTGTTTCATTAAGAAAAGGGGGATCAAGTGATGCCAGTCAAGTGGGGTGTGTGTGGCCCAATTAGTGGAAACGAGGGAGACTGTGGTTGGAGTCCCCTCGCTGTGTTTCTAAAAGAACCAAAATGAACAAATCATGGCTCTCAGAGGACTTTTCTTCCCCTGGGTCAGCCAGGGGACGGGAAAGGCACGCGTATTTTTGAGAGTGCTTCATGCAAAGCATCTGTTTCATTTTGAAAAGGGGGATCAAGTGATGCCAGTCACGTGGGGTGTGTGTGGCCCAATTAGTGGAAACGAGGGAGACTGTGGTTGGAGTCCCCTCGCTGTGTTTCTAAAAGAACCAAGATGAACAAGTCATGGCTCTCAGAGGACTTTTCTTCCCCTGGGTCAGCCAGGGGACGGGAAAGGCACGCGTATTTTTGAGAGTGCTTCATGCAAAGCATCTGTTTCATTTTGAAAAGGGGGATCAAGTGATGCCAGTCACGTGGGGGGGGTGTGTGGCCCAATTAGTGGAAACGAGGGAGACTGTGGTTGGAGTCCCCTCGCTGTGTTTCTAAAAGAACCAAGATGAACAAGTCATGGCTCTCAGAGGACTTTTCTTCCCCTGGGTCAGCCAGGGGACGGGAAAGGCACGCGTATTTTTGAGAGTGCTTCATGCAAAGCATCTGTTTCATTTTGAAAAGGGGGATCAAGTGATGCCAGTCACGTGGGGGGTGTGTGTGGCCCAATTAGTGGAAACGAGGGAGACTGTGGTTGGAGTCCCCTCGCTGTGTTTCTAAAAGAACCAAGATGAACAAGTCATGGCTCTCAGAGGACTTTTCTTCACCTGGGTCATCCAGGGGAGGCGAAAGGCACGCGTATTTTTGATAGTGCTTCATGCAAAGCATCTTTGTAAGCTTGAAAATGGGGGTCAACTGATGCCAGTCAAGTGGGGTGTGTGTGGCCCAGTTAGTGGAAACGAGGGAGACTGTGGTTGGAGTCCCCTCGCTGTGTTTTACATGCTTTTAGAAGGGCATGACATGGCTTGGAGGTTGACTTTCAGCATCTGCAAACTGTTGGCTACCAAAATGCTGCCTTTCCAACCTTTTAAACCGAGGATTTTCGAGACCTTATGCCCATCGCAGTGCCCCAAGAGCCGATGCCCAGGCGCCACTCCTTCTCCAACAAAGGCGTGCACGCGCTACACCAGCATGTCGCACTAAACATCACTGATTCCTTGAGAAACTCTGTGTGACAGGGTGCATTTCACCACAGATAATTGGCCCAGTAAGCATGGACAGGGGCGTTACATGTCGCTGACTGGGCAATGGGTTACTGTGGGGAGAGATGGAGAAGGGTCTGCTGTACAAGTCTTGCCGTCCCCACGAGTTGTGTCAATCCTTCTTCTGTATGTAGAAGTTAATACACTGCTTCTGCCTCTTCAACCTCGTGTGGGTCCTCCACCTTGGCCCAAACCCGGTGTGGTCAGGCCACCCTTCCTTGTAACTGCGCACAAGGAATACCACACACCTCCTTACTATGCTGGCAGCAGAGCTCAATGCCATCAGGCGGTCAAAGGTTTACTTTGAAATGTATGGGAAATGTGAGTCACACCGCTGAGAAGTTGTGGACGGTTAGCTCTGGAGACCGAGTTTCATCAATGGTTGTCTCCACTCAACCAGCAGCCAGGGAAGGCCGGGTGCGACAATGATGCAAACATGGGTGCGGCCCTTCGCTGTGACAATGTGACACACGTGCCTTGTGTGGCTCACGTGTTGAACCTGGTTGTCCAGCAATTTTTAAAGCACTATCCTGGCCCACATGGCCTTCTGCAAAGAGCACGGTGTATCGCCTTCCTTGATCCACACACTCAGATGGGCTGTAAATGATAGGCTAGAGGGAAGCCACTCACCAAGCAGGACCCCTAGAACCCTGAAACCCTTTAACCCCTATACAGGGATTAGGAATTACACAGGGCCCAAGGTGATCAATACCTGTGGAAGGCTGCAGTTCCAGAGAATAGTAGTCAGGCAGGGTCAAAACATTAATTGAGGAACAGGAACAGAATGGGACGGCCAGGACTTAATCAGAAAACAAGCAGAGGTGAAATGCGGATTGGCCAACAAGGTACATAAACAGCAAGCAGGAAACGTAGTCAGGTAACAAGCACACAAAATCATAAAACTGAACTGGGGGTAAAAGTAACCAGAGGTTCATAGCTATGTCTGGCAGTGGTCTGCAGACAGGATGGGCATAAAAAAGGGTGTCTTCCCATTGGTTGTAGCTGAATGATGGTACTTCATCTGTGAGATACCCACCAGCTACATTCAGCCAGAGATTCTGCATCTGTCAAGGTAATGCAGCCCAGTGGGTGAGCATAACCTGCGTCCACCTGCGCCGCTGACATCGACTCCTCTCCCATCATCAGCACTATGCATGAAAGGAACACGTTGTCACCTGGCGACCGGAGTACAAATTGACGGAGCAGACTCCGTTGGTGACTTAACAGCCGTGTGCGGCAATGATGCAAACCTGGCTGCGGGCCATCGTCAGGGCAATGTGACACACGTGCCTTGTATGGCTCACATGTTGAACCTAATTCTCCAGCAATTTTTAAAACACCATCCCGGCCTACATGGCCTTGTGCAGCGGGCACGCTCGCTACGTGCTCACTTCCATCGTGCGCACACAGCAGCTCAACAACTTTCGTCGCTACAGAAGTCTTTAGGTCTGGTGGTTAAACGCCTGAAATGCGATGTGCCGACACGCAGGAATTTGAATCTGCACATGTTGCAGCGTTTGTGGCAGCACTGCCGAACCCTGCTGCAATACGTTATGACATATAGCCTGGGAAAACTTGATCCAGAGGTGGTGCAGATCACGCTGCTGGAGTGGTGTCAGATCAAGGACCTATGCACCCTTCTACACAGTTTACAAATGTCGACGAAGATGTTTAGCACTGGCGATGCCATTCTCAGCATGACAATTCTGGTCATCTACATGATGGAGCACACTGTAATTATTATTCGGAGTCAGGTGTTGGGACAAGAGTAAGGGGAGGAAGTACAGGATTAGTCATATGCGGAAGGGATAACAAGATCTACGAGGTCCAGATGGTCAGTGGCACCTAGGCGGCAGTCATGGTGAGGGAGAGGGATTAACAAGGGCGCATAGTATCAGCAAAAAGTGTTGAGGAAGGTGCAGGAGCCCATGAAGAAATGGAGGACGAACTGGCGATGGGCATGGAAGACTCAGCAGATGAGTGAGAGCTTGCTCACATTTCGGTTGTGCGAGGTTGTGGGGAGAGGGCAGAGGAAGGAGGCACGATTCTCACCTCTCTGCCACCAACACACCAAGGACTTGGTCCTCCTGGATGCACAAGACACATGAGCGCCTTCTTGCTGCACTACCTACAACATGACCCTCGGATTGTACGAATTCGAAGTAATCCTGACTACTGGGTTGCCACACTGTTAGATCCCCGGTACAAGACAAAATTTGGCGAAATAATTCCTGCCATAGAAATGGACGCACGTATACAGGAGTATCTGCCGAATGTGGTACGCAATCTTAGATCTGCTTTTCCACTAAACACCAGTGCTGCACAGAGTGAATCTCAACGCTTTGTCATGGATAGGAGGAAATGGTCTTTTACTTGTCCACATCTGAGGGACCGAGGGCTGGCTGCTGTGCTGAGATGGCGTTGAGTACGGTGTCCCTGCAGAGTTGCACTTTTGGTCATATACCAAAATGAGTTGAAAAAGGACAGATGCTGTTGGAAAGGGGAACAGGTGTGTTGGAAAGGGGAAAAATGTTTTGGTCCGTGGATTTGGTGGTTAAGCAACAGTAACATTTGCTGAAGAAACACCATCTGTTACAGTGGGACTGGCAGATTTGGATAAGGTGATATATACTATGTTACCGCTATATAACGAAAAAGAAAAGAAAGAGAAAGGTATATATCCCCATCAGCAGTCAGTGTCCACCGTGCTCCCAGATGGAAAAGGAGAGGTTGGCAACTGGAAGGTTTGGTGGAGGATACAGAGCTGTGTGGCTATGAAACTAATAGTAGCCTGAACCGAGTTAGACGCCATTCGGATCTGGAGACTGGAAGCTCTGTTAGCGTCACAGGGTCCACATGCCCACCCAGCCCAGGAATTCCCTGTTAACAACACAGGGGCCATTGAGTACGCTGACCGTGTGCGTAGGGGCCACACCTGGGAACAGCAGGCGCATCAGCAGCAGCAGGCCTGTTAATGCCACTGGGCTGCACAAGCAGGACTGGTAGGACAGGAGCTGGTCTTAACCGTTCTGCGTTACCAACTGTGGTGGTGGCCTGCATCGACACCCTATCCCTGCCTACCTCTGGCCTAAAGCCGCAATGGGTTCAACACATGGAGGTGTGCTCTTTCGGAGCATAATAGAAGACTGTGCACCTCCTTGTTGGCTCCAGCCCCTTTTATAACCTGGGTCCGCCCCAAACCAGGGTGAACCACAATGCACCTCCTGGAGACAAAAGCAGAGTGACACGTCATGAGTGGCATAACTAGCGTCCTATTTGGAACCGCAACTTCAATGATGACCTCATGGCTGCCATGACCCAAACACCTCACCAGTCATCGTCTGACCATCAATAATGCGGTGACAAGTCATAGGGGTGGGCCTCTGCAAGCCATTTGGGAGTGGCCTGGCCACATCGTCAGGACACCTGATGCCCTGTGGTCTATGTGGGACCCCCACATCAGGGGCAGGGCCAAAGAGTTCATTACCGGACCTAGTCTCTGATGCAGTAAGTGCCTGAGCATGCTCAGTAGCATGAAATACAGTCTCTGAAAAAAGACTATCAGCTTTAGCATGGTGTCTAGGCACAAAACAGGACTTAGACCCGGCACGGAATGCAAGTACCTGTGCAAAGAGGCTTTTCGCACTAAGTGTGGGAGCATGCGCTGTATCCCGAAATGAAGACTTAGCCTTAGCAATGGCACAGTCAGGCAGAGCATACTCACTAGGCGAAACACTGTAGTTAGGCTGCGGCTGGGGTAAATCGGCACACGCATGCGCACTAGCTGCCTCTCCACACTTAGACGTGGAGGAGAAAGTAGCCAGCTGGACAACCCAAGGCACAGCCCTAAATGGCAGCTGACGCCTGGGCGCAAATGAAACCGCAGCAGGCTTCAGGTTACAGGTTTTGTAACAACAAATACCATCCAAAAGAACAGGTGTACTTCTTCCCATGGATAATCTGATATGATCCTTTTTTTCACTGACACAACCATCGCTAACAAATGTAGATGAGGCCAAAACAGCAGCTGCTTCAATGGATCTCAAGTGCTCCATAAAGTGGCCTCTCCTCCACCCCAATTTCAAGATCCCAAATACTCCATTCCTCTGTGGTGTCAATCCAATCGCACTTGCTTAATAACAGCTCTCAAGTTTCCACCAGCCCTGCTGAGTATGGGGTAACAGAGATGGTTGAGTTTGCATAGCTGTTCAGTCGCACTATAGCCTGGGAATCAGAGGTCTGCTCCAAAGCTGCAATGAGTACAGACAAGGAAGTTATTATTATTTTTATTATTATTGATTTATAGAGCACCATTGATTCCATGGTGCTGTACATGAGAAGGGGGTTACATACAGAATACATATACAAGTAACTATAGACAGACTGGTACAGAGGGAAGAGGGCCCTGCCCTTGCGGGATTACATTCTAAAGGATTTTTGGGAGGAGACAGTAGGAGTGGTTTAGGTTGAGCGTCAAGTACGTATGGTGGTGGTGTCATTGAAGGTTATAGTCATTTCTGAACAGATGAGTTTTCAGATTCAGTTTGAAGCTTGCGGGTGTAGCAGATAATCTGACGTGTTGAGGTAGCCAGTTCCATGAGACAGGGGAAATGATCTGCGCAGATGGCCAGAAGCTTTGTGAGTGGGATCCAGGCCCCGATGAAGAAGGTGCTGAGCCTAATCTACACCCTCATTTCCAAAAAGTAAATCCTCCTGGTGGTGACAATGGGGAACATGATGAGGAGCACAGATACCTGATTGGAATGACAACTTTACTATTCGGTCAGGGCAGGAAGAGGTTGTCTCGGAGGACTCAGGACGAGGGGAATGAAAACACACAGGGTTATTGATGAGGTTGGAGACCACACTTACTGTCAAACCAAAGTCAGCCAGTCGATGAGGTCAGCAGAGGAGGTGGAGGAGGATGCTACTGACGATGAGGTTACGTTGCGTCTTCCTGGCCAGAGACAAAGTACTGGAAGCACGTCAACAACTGAATCCTGGACCACAACTTTGACTCTGAGCAGAAGTCGTGTTGGCTATGCAGGTCGCATGGGCTGTAAGCCTTGCCTAGCCTGTGAATTTTTGGACATCGCAAAGGATCACCCAAGTCATGGAATCTGTAAGATTTGTCAACAATCTGTAAGTAGAAGGCAAAAACTCACACCTTTGAGTAGTTCCTCCATGAAGTGTCGCATGGATATGAATTGATAGCGTGAAGGTGTATTGCTCAGCTTTAGCCACTGTCAATGCAACATGCTAATTTGCCATTGCATGCATTGTTGCAGACTACACACAAGGGGCTGCTGTTATTTTGGATCTGCCTTTGTTTGGTCACTATAGCAATATCAAATTGCTCTTCGGGTGTGGACTTGGAGATGCTGTCTATGAACAGAAGGAAAAGCTAAAGGTGTGTGTTACAGCAAGGAGCCACCGCGGAAACACTTCGTTCATTTGTGAGGGGAGTCATGTTGTACTTTGATGATGAGCCCCGTAATGCCAGTGAGCAGCATCCTGTGCCACAGACCAACATTCTTACAGTGCTTTCTGTTACGAGGGGGACCCGGGGAAGCGTGCCAAGATGGGGAATGGACAGCTTCCGCCGGTCAAGGTCCACTGTGCGGTGTAAGGGACCGCTGCTATGGTGGGTGAAGAGTGAGCGGGTTGCTGCTAGCGATCGTCTGGAATGTCACAGACGATCTACGTACACCGGTCTGCCCTAACCCGTGAGGGTTGTATGGCAGGGATCACACGGCTCGGTGTACCTGTTGCACGGGGAAGCACAGAGGTGCCCACGCACGTGTGCCAGTGGAAATCACGAGAATATGGCACGAGGGTAGCACAGAGGTGCCCACGCACGTGTGCTTTCTATAACCAGGTGAGTCTGGTGGAGACTCGAGGAGCTCACCTGGAACAGGAACACGGCCTGTCGAAGGAGCTACTGCCGGAGCAGCAAGGCAGGGACACGGCCTGCAAACTAGGTGCTGCCTAAGCAGCAAGGGCCAAGCCCACGGAAGACAATGCCTGAGCAGTGGCGTGGCAGCACGCTGCCAGACATCCAAACATAGAAGGACGGTCGCACGCCGCCATGATGGCAGGAGGAGCTTTTAAGGAGGTGTCGCTCCAGTCAAGGGCGGGCGCGAGGCGGAGATGACGGGCTTGACCCAATCAGGATCCACGACGTCCCAGCCTGGCCAGTCAGGATTCACCACGTCACCAGCCTCGTCATCAAGCCGTGTGACGTGAGTGGGCGAATCAGGACCCACCAAGCATTGCACATGCTCACCCTCCTGCCTCTGGGAAATAGAGGCGGGATCCTCGGTCTCACAATGTGTAGAGATAACGGGAGTTTCACTGCTTCCCTGAGCAGAAAACCTCTGCACATTGCGCAACCTCACAGACCTTCGGGGCTGCTGAGCAGGAGGAGCCGCGGCAGGCAAGGAATGGGAGACCGCCTCATTTCTTGCAACAGGAGTACCACTAGGTGTCACCCTTGTGCTGCCTCTCTGAGGAGGTTTCTCCTGTACTCTGCGCAGTCTGGCAGACCTTCGGCGCTGCTGAGCAGGAGCGCTCGTGGCAGGCAAGGAGACTGCCTCATTCCTTGCCACAGGAGAGCCACGAGGTGTAACATTACCCCCCCGTCTAGGCCCCCCCCCTGCCCGTGCTCGAAGGCCGCTATCAAACCCGGGGTGTGGATATGATCCTCCAATTCCCAGGACCTATGCTCCGGACCACGGCCGACCCACTCCACGAGGTAGTACCTCCTGCCCCGTATGACTTTTGTCTCCACAAGCTTCGCCACCTCAGGGTCGTCGGACGGAGAGTCGGTTTGAGGCGTCAGGGACCCCGAGAACTTATTAAGTCGTATGGGTTTCAGGAGGGACACGTGAAAGGTGTTGGCTATAGCCCAGCGTGGAGGGAGCTGGAGTCGGTATGCCACCGGGTTTACCTGCTCTAGTACTTTAAACGGACCCAGGTACATAGGGGCGAACTTGGCTGCCTGTACCCGTAGGTTAACATTCTTAGAGGACAGCCACACTAGGTCACCAGGGGCGAAGGATGGTGCTGGGCGGCGGCGCACATCAGCTGTTGTCACCATCCGGTCTTTAGCCCTCTTAAGGGCCTCTTGGGTGTTATCCCAGATCTCCCGGGCCTCGGTCGCCCAATCCTCCACTCTAGGATCGGGTGACGTAATGGGCATCGGAACCGGGATTCTGGGATGTTGTCCGTTATTGAGCAGGAACGGAGTCTGGCCAGAGGATTCATGGACCGAATTATTAATGGCAAATTCGGCCCAAGGAAGGAGGTTAGCCCAGTTGTCGTGGTGCGCAGAGATAAAATGGCGGAGGTAAGTTACCAAGGTCTGATTGGTCCTCTCCACCAGTCCATTGGTTTCGGGATGGTATGCGGAGGAGATGTTCAGCTCTATCTGCAGGAGCTTACAGAGCTCTCTCCAGAAGCGAGACGCGAACTGGGGACCCCGGTCGCTCACCACCTTGTCAGGCATGCCATGCAGCCTAAATACATGCCTAATGAATAAGGTGGCGAGAGCACGTGACGTCGGGAGTCGTGGGAGAGGCACCAAGTGGACCATTTTAGAGAAGTGATCCATGATGACCCATACGACCTTGTGGCCTGCTGACTTGGGCAGATCTCCCAGGAAGTCCATTCCCACCACTTCCCAGGGACGATCCGGCACTGGCAGTGGGTGAAGAAGACCTGCCGGTCTCTGCCGGGACGGCTTATTCCGTGTACACGACATACAGGCTCCCACATACTCCTGTATGTCCTGGGGTAGTCTCGGCCACCAATAGTGCCTGGTCACAAGGTCTCTGGTCCTTTTGACCCCAAAGTGACCCCCGACCTTGGAGGCATGGGCCCACAATAGCACCTCATTCCGTAATTAAGGGGAAACGAGGGTCTTTCCAGGTGGCACCTGGTCCAAGGAAGTGGGAGTGACCATCCTCAAGCTGTCCGGGGGTAGTATAAGACGAGGCTCCTCCTCGTCCTCCTCCAACACAACCATACAACGTGACAAGGCATCGGCCCGCACGTTTTTCTCACCGGCCAGGTGGCGGATAATAAAGCGGAACCGGGAGAAGAACAAGGACCAACGGGCCTGCCTTGGGTTCAGGCGTTGTGCTGTCTGGAGGTATGTGAGATTTTTATGGTCGGAAAATACTTCAAATGGATGCTTCGCACCCTCCAGGAGATGCCGCCATTCCTGGAATGCTAGTTTCATCGCCAGTAACTCCCTATCCCCTATGGAGTAGTTCCTCTCGGCCGGAGCATGCTGTCTCAACCAGGGGAGGCCCAGTAGGATCTCATCCGTCCCCCCTGGAAGCACCAGGAAGGACACCTGCTCATGGTGTCCTGGTGGTACTTCCATCCTGAGAGGGATGGTGATCTGGGTGATGGAATCGACTAGTAGGGACCCGTTGACTACCCGAACCCTGAATGGCTTGGGCAAGAGAACCAGGGGAACTGAGTATCGGGTTGCCAGGGAGGTCGAAATGAAATTGCCATCAGCGCCTGAGTCCAGGCAGGCCAGAGCAGAGAAGAGAGTAGTGCCAAACTGCAACTGGGCGCTGATAGTCAACCTAGAGGGAGAAGCAGCGTCTAGGAACCCCCCTCTGATGGAAACTAGACGCTGTCTTTTCCCGACGGTTTGGGACATCGGGTAGCTATGTGTCCCCTCTGCCCACAGGAAAAGCAGATGACACCAGACCGAGAACCTGGGGTAGAGGAGACCGCTTTGGACACCTCCATTAACTCCACGGAGTCGCCTACAGAGCTGGCTGGGAGACCTGTCTGGTGGAAGAAGGGAACCAGACGCTTTTTAGGCCGTGAGGACGTGGGTGCTGAAGAGACCTCGAGCCTCTGCTCCGCCTGGCGGATGTCTATGCGAGAGGCAACCACAATCAAGGACTCTAAAGTAGCAGGCACCTCACACGTGGCCAGTGTGTCTTTGACGAACCCTGCCAGGCCTTCCCAGAACACAGGACAAGGACCTTATCCGGCCAGTCCAGCTCTGCGGCAAGTGTCCTAAAGTGTACGGCAAAGTCCCCGACTGAAGCGGACCCTTGCCGAAGTCGTAGGAGGCGCAGCGCGGAGTCGTGGGTGACTTGAGGCCCGAGGAACACCATTCTCATGGCCCCAAGATAGGCTGCTAAGTTATTCACCACCCGATCTCCGCGCTCCCACAACGGCGTGGACCACTTCAGCGCTCTCCCTGTGAGCAGGGACTGGACGAAGGCTACCTTCGCCTTCTCGGTAGTGAAAAGAGTCGCGGACAGCTCTAAGTAGGTGGTGACCTGGTTTATAAAGCCACGGCACTCGGAGCTGTCCCCGCTAAAGCGCTCTGGAAGCGAAAGGCGAGGAGACCTTCCGCCCAATAGCACAGCCTGGGTAGCCGCCTGGGTGGCGACTGTCGTCAGAGTAGTCTTGTCGGAGGAAGACTGCTCCACTGCTGCCAATCGTGATTCCAACTGCTGCACATAACGCAGCAACTGCTGCTGCTCTTCTGCCATAGCCAGACCTTTGGCGCGACCGTAATGTTACGAGGGGGACCCGGGGAAGCGTGCCAAGATGGGGAATGGACAGATTCCGCCGGTCAAGGTTCACTGTGCGGTGTAAGGGACCGCTGCTATGGTGGGTGAAGAGTGAGCGGGTTGCTGCAAGCGATCGTCTGGAATGTCACAGACGATCTACGTACACCAGTCTGCCCTAACCCGTGAGGGTTGTATGGCAGGGATCACACGGCTCGGTGTACCTGTTGCACGGGGAAGCACAGAGGTGCCCACGCACGTGTGCCAGTGGAAATCACGAGAATATGGCACGAGGGTAGCACAGAGGTGCCCACGCACGTGTGCTTTCTATAACCAGGTGAGTCTGGTGGAGACTCGAGGAGCTCACCTGGAACAGGAACACGGCCTGTCGAAGGAGCTACTGCCGGAGCAGCAAAGCAGGGACACGGCCTGCAAACTAGGTGCTGCCTAAGCAGCAAGGGCCAAGCCCACGGAAGACAATGCCTGAGCAGTGGCGTGGCAGCACGTTGCCAGACATCCAAACATAGAAGGACGGTCGCGCGCCGCCATGATGGCAGGAGGAGCTTTTAAGGAGGTGTCGCTCCAGTCAAGGGCGGGCGCGAGGCGGAGATGACGGGCTTGACCCAATCAGGATCCACGACGTCCCAGCCTGGCCAGTCAGGATTCACCACGTCACCAGCCTCGTCATCAAGCCGTGTGACGTGAGTGGGCGAATCAGGACCCACCAAGCATTGCACATGCTCACCCTCCTGCCTCTGGGAAATAGAGGCGGGATCCTCGGTCTCACAATGTGTAGAGATAACGGGAGTTTCACTGCTTCCCTGAGCAGAAAACCTCTGCACATTGCGCAACCTCACAGACCTTCGGGGCTGCTGAGCAGGAGGAGCCGCGGCAGGCAAGGAATGGGAGACCGCCTCATTTCTTGCAACAGGAGTACCACTAGGTGTCACCCTTGTGCTGCCTCTCTGAGGAGGTTTCTCCTGTACTCTGCACAGTCTGGCAGACCTTCAGCGCTGCTGAGCAGGAGCGCTCGTGGCAGGCAAGGAGACTGCCTCATTCCTTGCCACAGGAGAGCCACGAGGTGTAACAGCTTTCTATACTGTTTACCGTGAGAGGAGCGTAAAGTCTGTATTTCTGGCAACTGGACATCAGAGTACCCGGGTACGGTAGGCTGTGCCCAGACAATAATGCGGGCACGCAACACTTTGTTTTATTAGCAAAACACATATCTGTTCTGGGTAGGCCGACTATTTATAGACAATAAGACTTGCTGCCTCTGCACTGTCAAATTGTCACATACAGTTTAAAGCATAGAGGGACAGCAACACATGTTTGCATTGACTGTTGCTTTTCAAGATTTCCATGACTGTGTTGCAGAGCTGTGTGGTTTGCATTCACACTGTCATCATCTGCATTATCTGTGAGGCTTCAGCTAACAAGGGTATTCAGGGGGGTAATGTGTTTTGTCTATGTTTAGGTAGGTAACTTGGAAGCTCTTGTGATGCGCCACTGGTAAGTCGTGTTCGCACACACACACACACACACACGCACAAACACACAATTACTGCTACACAGAGGGATTAGCAGGTAGTAGGCAACAGAATAGATTGTTCAATTTTTTAAATTGTATGCATGGTTCTTATTGTTTGTTTTGGTAAAGTTAAACAATCATTTATCAACCCAACTGCCTAGAGTCCTTTTCCTGTTGCCTGGTTTTGCTACATACTGGGTAGCACACCCTGTACACAACTTAAAATGAAGCATAAGTCGCAATGTGAATTACACTGTGCTACAATGCGGCCTAGCGTGCCTGTGCAACCACCGCCTGCCCCATCAAGTGCATCTGCGTGCTCTTCATCCTCTGTGACTGTGGGGACAGCAGTCACACATGGTTTTTCACACTGAACTTCCACTCCTTTACCCGCAACAGGGAGTGTGATTGGCAGGTCATCACTTGTTTTGGAAGTGGAAACACAAGGTATTGTTGAGCTGTCAGACATCGAGAGAACCATCATTGGATGCAGGCTACATTACATCCACGCCTGCACCTTCGTCACAGATTGGCTGGACTACCTGCAGTTAATAATTGCATTTCAGAAATGGAAAGGAGAGTAGAATTCACATGTGTTGTACCTTGCTTGGCACCAAAGGAACACTAACTTAGTATTCCAGACAATTTTAGGATGTCTGAAAAAGAGTCAGCTCTTTGGGCAAATTAAATAGCGTGGCAAAAGTGGACAGATGGGTACAGTGGCCGTGTTCTGTGGGTACCAGGACAGTAAAAGAAGCCTCACTTTCTATCCCTCCTAATGATCAAATGCAGCAAGGAATTCCCTGAGTTTGCTATAAAATTAGCATAGCTAAATGTGCATGAGGGTAGAATGCAGAGGTGCTTGAGATTGCTTGGCACAAGTGGCACAATAAAGGAGTCCAACAGCCACTTTTTGTATGCCACTAAATGGAAGTATTTATTGCTATTGTGGCGCCCCTGACCTGGTCAGGCACCACTGAGTACTGCACCCATGCTGGGGACAGTACAACACAGGTAATCCAGAAGGCTGACAGGGGTGTGGTACACAGGCGCATAGTAATCAGCTCTCACACATGTACCCATGAGAGGACCCCTGGGGATCCCAGGAGGGGGAAAAGCCTTCACCTTCACTGGAATAGTGGAGGGGGCCAAAAGCCTCCATCTCCTCTCAAGGGGTGTGGTAAGAGAATCTGGTTGCTAGGTGGCGTAGGCAGGCACAAAAGGGAAAAGAGAAGGAGGAGTAAACAGTCTAGAGTCTGCAGCAGAGTGTGGAGGAGTGAGGAGCAGGAAAGTGAGGCTCTGACAGGAGCAGCAGCAGTGAAGGTCCCAGATGTGAGCCGGTTCAGAGCAGAGTCCAGGGAGCTCCGAGGAGAGCTGACCCCTTCCCCTGGGCTGCTGTAGTCTGACAGCGTCCGCGCAGTGGCTACCGACGGGGGAGAACGGTCACCTAGGAGTGCTACCCGAAACCCATCTCCAGCTAGAGAGAGAGCACAGAGTGGGAAGTAAGGAGACTGCTAGGGAGAACCAGGCCCAAACGGGCGGCAGATCCCGGAGCGGGGATAGATCCACCTTTCCTTGCTAAACCTGCCGGTGTGGGGCCCTCAAAGCCCACACCACAACACCACAAAAGCCGCAGCCACGTAGCCACAGTTAGGGCCCATAGCTCACAGGAGGCAAGCAGCTGGAGTGAGCTGGTCCAGGCCACAAGCACACGGCAAACGAAGGGGAGTGAGGCTTCAGCAACTTCCCTGGGTGACCCCCATAGGGACTCAAAGTCGGGGTCACCCCAAACCACCAAGGGCTAAGGAAGGCGAGTTAGTAGTCACCCTCACAAGTCAGCCTGAAGGACACCTGGTTCCCGCCTGGTTCATCCCAGCTACGCCCGGGTTACTCACCCTGCCACCTGAAGTGAGTAAAAACCCTGAAAGACATTCTGCCTGTGTGGAGTTATTCTGCGCCTTGTGGTACTACGCACCTACACAGGGCCCTGGGGCTTGCCTCACTCTCAGGAGGCTATTCCAACTAACTGCACTCACCATCAGCCCCAGGCGTCCCTCAACCTGCAGTGGCGGTCCCCACTGACCGCAATACTGAGAGTGGCGTCACGACAAGAAGAAGATCTCCTACCTGTGACCAGATCCAGCTGAGTGGAGTCCCTGAAGGTAATGCACCGACACTTCACCTGTGGGGCTTCACACTATCATTATAGCTTATTAAAAACAGAGCAGGAGGGTGTCCTGCACAGGTGCTAGAAATAGCTTGGCACCAGTGGGGCACTAATGGAATACAACAGCCAGTTCTATGATGCCACTAAATGGCAGTATTTTTTGCTATCATTATAGCTTATTAAAAACAGAGCAGGAGGGTGTCCTGCACAGGTGCTAGAAATAGCTTGGCACCAGTGGGGCACTAATGGAATACAACAGCCAGTTCTATGATGCCACTAAATGGCAGTATTTTTTGCTATCATTATAGCTTATTAAAAACAGAGCAGGAGGGTGTCCTGCACAGGTGCTAGAAATAGCTTGGCACCAGTGGGGCACTAATGGAATACAACAGCCAGTTCTATGATGCCACTAAATGGCAGTATTTTTTGCTATCATTATAGCTTATTAAAAACAGAGCAGGAGGGTGTCCTGCACAGGTGCTAGAAATAGCTTGGCACCAGTGGGGCACTAATGGAATACAACAGCCACTTCTATGATGCCACTAAATGGCAGTATTTTTTGCTATCATTATAGCTTATTAAAAACAGAGCAGGAGGGTGTCCTGCACAGGTGCTGCACATAGATTTGCACCAGTGGGGCACTAATGGAGTACAACAGCCACTTCTTGTATGCCACTAAGTTTACTCAATTTTTGGTATTATAATGTCTTAGTAAGTAACAATGAGTTTGATTGTGCAATGCAGGCAGACGTGCTGCAAATATCTTTGCACTAGTGGGACTAGACAAAAGTCCAATAGCCACGTTTAGGATGCCACTAGGTACACTCAGTGTTTGCTAGTATAATGGCTTAGTAACAATGAGTTTGAGTGTGCAATGCAGGCAGACGTGCTGCAAATATCTTTGCACTAGTGGGACTAGACAAAAGTCCAATCGCCACGTTTAGGATGCCACTAGGTACACTGAGTGTTTGCTAGTATAATGGCTTAGTTATAATGAGTTTGAGTGTGCAATGCAGGCAGACGTGCTGCAAATATCTTTGCACTAGTGGGACTAGACAAAAGTCCAATAGCCACGTTTAGGATGCCACTAGGTACACTGAGTGTTTGCTAGTATAATGGCTTAGTTATAATGAGTTTGAGTGTGCAATGCAGGCAGACGTGCTGCAAATATCTTTGCACTAGTGGGACTAGACAAAAGTCCAATAGCCACGTTTAGGATGCCACTAGGTACACTGAGTGTTTGCTAGTATAATGGCTTAGTTATAATGAGTTTGAGTGTGCAATGCATGCAGACGTGCTGCAAATATCTTTGCACTAGTGGGACTAGACAAAAGTCCAATAGCCACGTTTAGGATGCCACTAGGTACACTGAGTGTTTGCTAGTATAATGGCTTAGTTATAATGAGTTTGAGTGTGCAATGCAGGCAGACGTGCTGCAAATATCTTTGCACTAGTGGGACTAGACAAAAGTGGCTGGTCTCCTATACCCGACACTGAGGAGAGAGGGGGTGGTTCACCCTCGACATAAAGAAGTGGGGAAAGAGGGATGAAAAAGTGTGCCTCCGCCCCCCTCCGCCATCTTCAAGCAAGGAAGATTGTTAAGGTAGCGGTTCCCGGCTACCCCAGCTAAGGTTGAACCCCGTTAAAGTTTACAGTTTTAAGGACCATGGCTTTAGACTGGAAAGCCAACCCAAAAACTTTTGGGCCTTGTAAATAATTTAAGGCTACCCTTTTTTTCACGGCAGCCACTGGAGAGGCTGATTGGAGAAAGGGCCTGCGGTAAAGTCGGCCGAGGCCCAGTTACTACCAAAACCAGTGAACAACCTCCAGGCCAGGGGTCCCCGGACTTGGGAAACCGTGACAAGGACTGCCTGGTAAGGAACTTTTTACCCGGCCCGTGTGGGCATCACCCGGACCCGTTCCTGGACTTGGGCAAAGGGGTGTGCACCAGTGTTTAGCGGTGGCACCAGGGAACAGGTTGTTTGGGTGGGAGCAACAAGAAGGTGGCCCGGTCCATCCCGTTCCGTTTGATTGTGTAACGTTTAAGATTTCTGCCTCCCGTAAGGGAAGAAATTGTAAAAAGTTAAGTATGCTTGTAAATCTGTTTTTTCTACTTTTTCTAGTTCCCGTTAAAAATAAACGGTGGTGGTCGGACAGCCCGCAAACTGTCTGTATTAAACCAAGGGGGAATGTGACGCCCTGGCAAAACCAGGTAGTCACACAGTTTAGCCCCCACACAACACCTTTCCCACACAGGGTTAAAACAGTCAACCTGAAACCATAGTCACCCCCTCAGGGAAGGACAGACACACCAGTGGGTGGGACCAGGCGGATGGAGAACGCCCACCTAGGGGTTTGGAGAGCCCGGAGCGGGAAAACAGTTCAGTTTTAGAGTCAAGTTGAGTGGAGTGGAGGTGAAGCTGACAAGTGCCAGGGTCGGAGCCCTGACACCTTGGCTAGGTGGCAGACAGTAGCCAGTGCCGGCAGGAGACGGGAAGACAGCTGCCGGAGATCCGAGGTGGACCGGGACAGGGTTGTAGCCTGCCGGTGCCGACACCGGAGAACTGACCTGGAAACCGTGCACAGAGGGGGTACTCGGACCCTGAAGCCAGGACCGGCACCGACGGCCTAGCTAATTAACTGATTGAGGGCAGGATTCCAGGTCCTGTCCCAACCTAAGTCCCGAAAAGTAGACAACCACCCACAGAGAGGGACAGGGCATCTGCCAGGGCCCGGTAGATCCCACAGATCAGCGTCTGATGGGCACGGCTCCCAACCAAAGGACCGGAAGCGGATTCCCCGTGTTACACACCGGTTTAGTCTATCTTAGAGCAACACGAAGTGCAGAGGAGAAAGGCATTGACTACTAGCCCGGGTGTGGGACCTGATACACCCGTCTGCGGAGGTCGGCCACCATCACCTTGGTTTACCAAAAGAACTGTGTATTTACTGACTCCACACCTCAGCGCAGCTTCATCCAGCACCAGGACAACCGAACTGTAAGTGTGCTGATCCCTGCAACCCTGCACAACACTGGGCCCCGGGGCATCCATCCCTACACACGGAGGGGTTAACATCCAGCTGCCAATACATCTCCCCCGGGTATCCCATAATCGCAGCCGTGGTGCTACATTTCACCACACACCGTGGGTGGCGTCACAGACAGTTTACAACAAATCCCGTGCAATTACGTCCCCTTTTTATTCGAAGTATCCGCGCGACCCCCGGGTCCAGAGAACCCCTCGAGCCATACCGTAGATCCGGATCCAAGCAGCAGCGGCTGCTGGCACAGGGGCGGCACATGCGTTGTGCCCCTTTGCTCCCAACGGGTCCCCAGCCTGCCAGCACCGAGCCACGGGACACCTTCCCCTGCCCACGGAGGGGTTAACATCAGTAGCTGCCATTCCATCGCTCGCGGGCGCTCCCCTCTCCTTTAAGCGCAGTAGCGGTGGTATCCCAATTTTTACCACGAACCGTGGGTGGCGTCATGAACATTATACAATCCACCCTTTCAACCCCCCTTTTATTTTCGAGAGGCAGCGTGACCCCGCCTCGGGTCCGGAGACCCCTCGAGCCACTGCAGATCTGGATCCGAGCAGCCCGTCGGGTGTCGTGGGGGCGGTACAGTGCGAAGTGTGATTGGGATTTGTGGATGCTGATGGAGGCAGTACTGCAAGTTGGAAACCCAGAACCATGACGGGTTGAGTCCTGCACTGAGAGATAAAGAGCATGCAGTACCCTGTGACGACCTGACTAGACCAGGGGCGTCACATTATCATATTGCAAACAGGACTAATCCAACACATTCCAAGGTATAATACACAATAATTATATTCAGTCACCACTAGGTGATGTTTTTTCTTTCCTTTATTGGATCCAGACTATTATGACATTTTCTCTCTGCCTTGACTGCTCTTTGCACACTAAGGGGTACTTTGCACGCTGCGACATCGCTAGCCAATGCTAGCGATGCCGAGCGCGATAGTACCCGCCCCTGTCGCAGATGTAATATCTTGTGATAGCTGCCGTAGCGAACATTATCGCTACGGCAGCTTCAGACGGACTTACCTGCCCTGCGACGTCGCTCTGGCCGGCGACCCGCCTCCTTCCTAAGGGAGCGGGTCGTGCGTCGTCACAGCGACGTCACACGGCACGCGGCAAATAGAAGCGGAGGGGCGGAGATGAGTGGGACGTAAACATCCTGCCCAACTCCTTCCTTCCGCATAGCCGGTGAAGGCAGGTAAGGAGATGTTCATCGCTCCGGCGGCTTCACACACACAGCGATGTGTGCTGTCGCAGGAACGAGGAACAACATCGTATCTCCTATTGGTGCGACATTATGAAAATGTCCGACGGTACACAGATCACCGATTTACGACGCTTTTGCGATGATTTATCGGCGCATCTAGGCTTTACACGTTGCGCGGTCGTTACTGGCGCCGGATGTGCATCACTTTCGATTTGACGATATCGCAGTAGCGATGTCACAACGTGCAAAGTACCCCTTAGTTTAGTACATCGGTATCCCTTCAGTTTGCAATTTCAAATCACGTGATAGAAGCATGTCGGCTGGAAAAAAATATATGAAGCTGACCCGCTCCTGTCAGTAGAGCCGCTGGCCGATCCAAGCAATGCGATGAGATCCAAGTGATGCAAGTGTCACTCCAGTCTAAATATGCATCTCCGGTGTCTACCGTAGTTGTAAATAAAGCCCTATCACGATTGCACAGTGGGATAGAAGTATTTTATTTTCTGGTGCAATTAAATATCTGTATACTTTCACCTGCCTGAGCCTAAACTACCGTACTTATATTGTTGCTATCTCTACAGGTAATGGGCTGTGCACAGTGCAAAAAGGAAGAAGAAAAAGCAGGGGATGTAAGTGCGGAGAACATTCCCAATAGATGCTATTACCCAGATCCTGTAACACCATTTTACAATCAAGACATTGGCATTTCTGCCAGCAAGTCATTATGTATAGTTGGAGGACCTTTTGTGGGAGGAGGACAGACAGGCATGGGTGTAACAAGACCTTCAGGTAAGGTGAATAAAAAGAGTACGCTTCAATTTACCCATTATCATCAATATTGCATCCGATTTTAATCTTACATTAATCTTGGATACTCTATTTGGTCATGTTTCATTTTAAAATGTCGATGTACAAATACAGATGCCACACTGACTAAAATATGGACACAGGGATTGCGCACTGATAACAATATGAATGAAGATTGGACTGTTTTTCATATGTACTTCTGAACCTGGCCTAAACTAACTTCACACAAATCTGTATGCAAAACGGACCGCACATGAACACACTGATAATGTAAAACAATGTGGTAGTGTGCCGCCCCGCTCGCAGCAGCTGAGCTGCTCGGATCCGAACCTTCTGTGGGTGGCTCGAGGGTCTCCGGACCCGGGGGTCTCGCGGTCACTTCAATCAAAAAAGGGGTGGATGTAGGACGTATATGTACGGGCTGAGTCGTATTAAGTTCGTGACGCTATCCACGGTGTGTGGTGAGGTTGGACACCACCGCTGCAGTGACTGGGCACCCGGGGGAGATGTTATGCAGCAAGTTGTTAACCCCTCTGTGGGCAGGGATGGTGGCCCCGGGACCCGTTGGGGTTTTGGTGCAGGGAGATGGGCGACCGCAGGGTGCTGGTGTACTTGTCGTGGGTGGAGGGGCTGCGCTCGCTACGCTAGGGTCCGGGGCTGCTGCTGCTCGGTGGCTCGAGCGGTGGGCCGGCCCCGGGGACTCGAGCAGCGCTCCTTGCCCACGCGTGAAAAGGGGGTGGTTTGTTTGGGGAGATAGTTCGTGACACCACCCACGGGTCGTGGTGATAATGGGCACCACCGCTGCTGGTGACGGGGATCCCGGGAGCGATGGCAGGGAGCAGCTAGGATGTTGGTTCCCCCTCCGTGGGTAGGAGTTGGTGATCCCGGAGCCTGGTGGTGGTACAGTGAGACAGGGTAGCTGGGGTGCAGGGTTGTGGAGGCAGCGCGGTGCGGTGCCAGATGGCACTGTTGTACTCACTCAGGCACAGATTCATAGAGTCTCTCGTAAACCAAACGGCTGGATGGACAGGTCCCGCAGCCAGCTGCAGTATCTTTGCTCTCCCCGGACAGGTTGATGGTGGCTGTCTTTCCCTGCACCTTTGTAGAATGTGTTGACTCCGATGGTTTCCCAACGGTAGTCCGCTCCCCGGCGTGTATGTACCGAAGGAGCCCCTTTTGCCTGCAGGTGCTGGCCCTTGGATCTCTAGCCTATGGCGGTGGCTTTTTATCCTCACTGTGTGGACGGTTGCCTTCTGTCGGGTCTTGGGTGTTAGGGAACCCCTGGGGTTCCGGTCACTCGCGGATTTGACCGTTGTCGGCGGCTCCTAGCCTGGTCGGGGTCTGATGGCCCTTCCTTTGTGCTTGGTACAGATCTGCTCCCCGGTTCGGTATCGGCGGGCCACCGCCCGTCCCCGGTCCTACGGTTCTGCTGACTTGCACCACCTCCTGCAGACGGCCACCACCATCTGCCGACCTTGCTGACAGTGCCTGGGCTCCTACCCAGACACTAGCAGTTTCTCCACTCCAAACTCAACTCCTCACTCCACTCACTGCTTCTCTCAAACTAAAAACTGTCCGCTTTTTCCCGCCTCCAGGCCTGTGACCTCCGCCCCACCTGGTGTGGACATCAGACCATGGAGGAGGCAACAAGGATTTTGTTTGACTGGTGTAGACTATCCAGGGGAGGGTATGTGTGTGATGTTATGTTTGTGACTACCTGGCTAGTCCAGGGCATCACATTCCCCCTTGATGGAATGCAGACCGTCCGCGGGCTGCCCGTCCATCACTGGTTTTATTTCTGAAAAATATAAGTTAACATAGAAAATATAAAACAATAAGCATACTTTTAATTCTTCCCTTACGGGAGGCTTTTCTCTTAAACGTTACTAACGGATATAAAAACATTTTTATTAATAACGGACGGGTTCATGTTCCTCCGCTTCCCCACCCAAGCAACCTACACCTTGATGCTGCCCCTAAGAAACGGGCAGCACCCCTCTTCCCCAGTCCGGAAGCAGGAACTCGGTTCCAGGTCACCCAAGCGGGAACAGGTACGGTGTCTCGCACCCGGCTGTCATTTCAGGGGACCCAACATCCAGGGGGACCCCTGACCCCCGGAGGATGGCAACCGGTGCAGGTGGTGGCCGGACCCCAGCCTGCTCTGCTGCGGGTCCTTCCTCCAATCTGCCTCTCCGGAGGCGGCAACAGAACACAGCCCAACATATTATTTTCAAGGCCACAAGTTCGTGGTTGGGGTTGGGGTTAGTGGAAACACATAAAGTCCCTACAGGGACAACTTTCTTCTTTACGGACGGCAATCAGGTGAAGTATTCAGGTAATTGGTGTTCATTCATTCATTACAACTTAAAACGGTAACATGGTGCTGATGGTCCCAACGGGGACAACTGGGTTGCAACGGAGGACCGCTGCCTTACTTGAGGTCGCCTTCCTCATACGCCTCCTCCAACTCTACATCTGGATGGTACGGTGGAGGAGGGGACTGGGACCGCTTCTGGACACTGCGGCCTTCCCTCTGCTTCACATCTAGGGAAAACCAGCCCCTCTCCCCGCAATGTCGGGTGTAGGTCACCAGGTCGCCCGGTTGCAGGTCACGACCAGGGTGACCCGTTGGGAGGTAGGAATTGACATCTCGGCGTGCCACAAATATTTCGGCCTCCAGGCCCGGCTCGTAGATGAAGCCATATCCACGTTGAGGGTCAAACCGTCTGACCTGGCCCTCGTAAATCGGGCCCTGCACCCGGAAAGTGACGTTGCGGAGATTGTCCTTCTCTCTTATAGTGCGTGCCAGCACTTCGGCTCTCTGCTGCTCTCTGGCGGCAATCTCGCGGCCCAGCTGGTTCGGCTCTCTGTCCCAGTAAGGGGTGTCTGCATGCCCCTGCGCGGGTCGGCCCCCGCTTGACCTACCCCACACCGGCCACGACCGGTATCATCTTTGGGGGGTCCTGCGGTGACACGGCCTGGGATGCTGCCTTGCAGCGGCGACCCGGCGCAGCCTCAGCCGAGGCGTGGGTTTTTTTGACAACAGGCCTCACCTGCTGGGACTTCCTGCTCTTGGCTTCCACTTCTTCTGTAGCCTGACGGACTGCCGGAGCCGGGACAGTCTTGGGTGCGGCCACTTCCGGGGCCGACGGCTTCTTTTCACGGACGGGCACCTCCCGAGGGATCTTCCACAGCAGCGGGATCAGTGCGAGTCGCTAACTGGTAACACCTACAGGCTGGTACTCTAGGGCGGACAGGTTGAACTCCACAACCGGTGTTGGGGGCAGCGGACCTAGTGGCGGGGCAGCAACAACCGATGCGGATGGCGGGGTAGGCAGCAGGGTGAACGGACGCAGACCGGGCCCCTCAGCCGCAGCGACCGGTCCTTCAAGGACACAGGGGCGTGGGTCGCTTACCCGCTCCTCCAGCACTGTCTCCACCTCGCGTCTCCGCACGGCCGCCGCTACTTCCTCCATTTCGGCCATCCATCTCTCCATTAGGAATCGTACTTAGGCCTGCAGGCGGCAGCACATCTGCACGGTCCGGGCCTCCACCCACGCCGCTGTTCCTGGTGTGGGCTCTGGGATATCAGCATTGCCGGACGGGACGGACATACTGGCGCTTGTGCTTCCAGGAACCGGATGTGTAGCAGAGTCCTGGCGTCCCTGCTCTTTATACCTTTGGTTACATCAGGAACACCTGCACCCTCCCCCCCTTGGTTCTTTCTAGCACTTCCTTCTTCTGGGGGCGGGGCCTCACTTTCGCACCCTCCCTGCTCGGGGAAAATGCTCGAGCGGGAAATCTTCGCGCCCAAGATGGCGGAACTTCAAATTTTTCGGCCGGACGCCGCCGGCGGGGACTGCAAGGCGCACTTCTACCGGTAGGTAGATTGGTTCTATCCTGTTCGTGACGCCAAGTTGTCGTGGGCGGAGGGCCTGTGCTCGCTACGCTCGGGTCCGGGGCTGCTGCTCGGTGGCTCGAGCGGTGGGCCGGACCCGGGGACTCGAGCAACGCTCCTCGCCTACGAGTGAAAAGGGGGTGATTTGTTTGGGGAGATAGTTCGTGACGCCACCCACGGGCCGTGGTGATAATGGGCACCACCGCTGCTGGTGACGGGGATCCTGGGAGCGATGGAAGGGAGCAGCTAGGATGTTGGTTCCCCCTCCGTGGGTAGGGGTTGGTGATCCCAGGGCCCGGTGGTGGTACGGGGAGACAGGGTAGCTGGGGTGCAGGGTTGCGGAGGCAGCGCGGCGCGGTGCCGGATGGCACTGCTGTACTCACTCAGGCACAGATTCACAGAGTCACTGGTAAACCAAACGGCTGGATGGACGGGTCACGCAGCCGGCTGCAGTGTCTTTGCTCTTCCCGGACAGGTTGATGGTGTCTTTCCCTGCACCTTTGTAGAATGTGTTGACTCCGATGGTTTCCCAACGGTAATCCGCTCCTCGGCGTGTATGTACCGAAAGAGCCCCTTTTGCCCGCAGGCACTGGCCCTTGGATCTCTAGCCTATGGCGGTGGCTTTTTATCCTCACTGTGTGGACGGTTGCCTTCTGTCGGGTTTTGGGTGTTAGGGAACCCCTAGGGTTCCGGTCACTCTCGGATTTGACCGTTGTCGGCGGCTCCTAGCCTGGTCGGGGTCTGATGGCCCTGCCTTTGTGCTTGGTACAGATCTGCTCCGCGGTTCAGTACCGGCGGGCCACTGCCCGTCCCCAGTCCTACGGTTCCGCTGACTTGCACCACCTCCTGCAGACGGCCACCACCATCTGCTGACCGTGCTGACAGTGCCTGGGCTCCTACCCAGACACTAGCAGTTTCTCCACTCCAAACTCAACTCCTCACTCCACTCACTGCTTCTCTCAAACTAAAAACTGTCCACTTTTTCCCGCCTCCAGGCCTGTGAACTCCTCGGTGAGTGGGGCCAACCGCCTGGCTCCTCCCCACCTGGTGTGGACATCAGACCCTGGAGGAGGCAACAAGGATTTTGTTTGACTGGTGTAGACTATCCAGGGGAGGGTGTGTGTGTGTGATGTTATGTTTGTGACTACCTGGCTAGTCCAGGGCGTCACATACTAACTATTAAAGGAAACACACGAGTCTCTGGTAAACCAAGGTGATGGTGTTCGGTGCACCAGCCGGCTGCGTTCTGGTCCCCCACCCGGCTAGTGGTCTCTGTCTTTCTCCTGCACCTTTGTGTAATGGTGGACTGCCTGTGCTTGCAACCTCAGGAGTCCGCTCCCGGCTGGATGTGGCCTAAGGAGCCTTTGCCCGCAGACACTGGCCCGTGGGATCTCTGAGCCCTGATGGTGGCCTTTTATCCCCCTCGGTGGGCTGTTGTCTTCTAATAGGGACTTTGGGTGGGACAGAACCTTTAATCCTGGCCTCAATCGGTGAATTAACCAGTTCCAGTAGCTTCTGGACTTGGCTTCAGGGTCCGAGTACCCCCCTGTGTGCTCCGGTTTCCGAGTCGGTTCCCTGGGTCGGTACCGGCTGGCCCCTACCCTGTCCCGGTCCACCTTGGTTCCAACGAGCCGTCTTCCTAGATGCTGCAGACGGAGACCGCCGTCTGTTTCCTAGCCAAAGGCACCAGGGCTCCTACCCTGGCGCCGTTCAATTTTGGGTATTCACCTCTGCTGGAGCTGCACACAGCTCCAGCCCACACTCCTCTCCAACTTGAACTCTAACACTCAACTGTTTACTTTCCCACCCCGGGCTGTCCAGACTCCTTGGTAGGCGTCTTCCAACTGCCTGGTTCCGCCCCCTGGTGTGTCCATCTAGCCCTGAGGGTGGTGACTAGGGTTTTGAGGTTGGCTGATGACACCTGTGAGGGAAAGGTGTAGTGCAGGGGCCTATCTGTGACTACCTGGCCTGGCCAGGGCGTCACAGTAGTTCACATTAACGTTTGTAGAACAGTTCAACATGTCTATATGGAGAAAAAATGTAAGTCATTAGTCTTTCATTTTTAGGAAGAGACTCAATCAAAGATACCAATGAATATGCAAAGAAAAAAACAGATGCCATATGTACACAGTCTCTCATTAGTTTTCATATGCTTGTGTCGCGGGCGGAGGTGCAGGCCACGGCCAGTGGGGAGCTACTCGAGATGCTCGGATCCGGGATCGTCGCTGTGGCTCTTGCAGCAGCCCTTCGCGCACAATGTAATAAAGGGGGATATTTACAGGGGAAGAGTTTGTCAGTGACGCCACCCGTGGGTTGCAGTGGTAGTTTGGTGACACCGCCACTGCCTAGGTATGGGTGGGGGGCACCCAGGGCTGATGGAGCAGGGCAGCAGGATGGTATCCCCTCCACGGGTAGGTGAGGTGTTGTCCCAGAGCCCAGGTGTGGGTGGTGTGCAGTGCTGGGGCGCCATCTGCAGACTGGACCGGATGACACCGGTGTACTCATTGTTTAGAAATAAATTACTTAAAGTCCAAGTAGTAAACCAAGTGCCGGACACCGGTAGCCTTCGGAGGGGTGTGCTCGGGGTCCCACACACCGGTTGACAGGACAGGGGCCCTTCCTCCTGCACTTCTGTGTTTTGTCTTGTGTGTTGACTTGCCCACATGAAACAGGAAAAGTCTGCTGCCGGTATCTTTGCTGTGGGAGCTGTTGCCCGCGAGATCTGACTCTTGGGATGTTTGCAGGCACTTGCAGATGTGGCGCCCCTGAGGCTTCCGTCGCCACAGAGACATTGCACCTCAGCCAGAGGTGTGATGTCCCATCCTAGGTAAGGACAAGGGTACATACCGGTTCACAGGCAAATTCGCACTACACCTATTGTCAGGCATATTTTGGGACCGGAGATAGTGGTAGCTACCCCCATGATTCTGACACAGGGGGCCGTAAGACCCATCTCTTCTCCCATAGGGTGGGGCATAGCAACAAGGAAAGTGGGAGGAGCCAACTAGAAAGGGAGAGTAGAAACAGGAAGTTCAAGTTCAGTCAGTCGAGTAGTGAGAGGGAGAAGGAGAGAGAGGTAGTTACCTCAGGAGAGTGAAGAGAAAGTGACAGAGAGAGAAGGTTCCTGGTGGAGATCCTGGGCCCGGCTAGGCCCAGGTGACACCACAGACAGAGAAGAGAGGATCCCAGGGCCACGGAAAGGCATTTCTGCTCGTGGCCTGCTCCACAGGAAGATCGGGTGGAGGGGTCTGGCTGCATTCCGGGACGGTCCCCAGACAGAGGGAAGAAAGACATTTCCTCATAAAGTAACACCGAAGGCCCAGGGTGGTTGCAAGCGCCCAGGGCCACCAACTGCCATAGATCCCCTGGGAAGAAACCAAGATTCCTGTAAGGCAAGTCCTCTTGACCAGATTCTGGGCAGAGGCCGAGACTAGTTCATCTACCAAAGTCGAGGCTCAGAAGTCAGCCAAGGAAAGAGACTTAAAAAGTGGTGCACCGGTATTAACCCTGAGAATTACCTGGGATTGGCGGAGGCACCGGATAGTGAATTCCAGCACTCCGACGGCAACCAGTCTGCTGCAGCCCTGGCAACAGTGAGTAAAGACCTTGAAACTGCAACTCCTGGTGTCGCCTCCTTTTTGTTCTACACCGCATTGCATAGACTTTCATAAGCACCAATGGTTACCCCGGGGTACCGCTCCACCTGTGGGGAGCATAACCATCCCAGCTGCCATTACATCAGCCCCGGAGGCCCTATCCAGCAGCGGCGGCTCCATAGCCACAATCCACAGATGGCGTCACGAATCTCCCATAAACTTAATTATAATCACCATCCCCACAGTTACCATATTAGTTGACACCGCCATGGTAACGGAGCCGGGCCCTGCCACCGCTGACTACCCCCGGACTAGTCCGGCCCGGCACCGGGTGTCCCAGAGCCCTGGGGTGGACGAGCCACAGGCGCTCTATCCCCCGCGTTGGGCTTCCGTCTCGCTCTATCTGGGCTCACTGGTGGGACAAGACGTGGAATCTTGTCCCCTGCTGGCTAATTGACAAGGGGCTTGAAGCTGTCCTCGCCCTAGGGTCCAGGCACCCCGACCGTGCACGGCCTCTGGACCGGATTCCCACTGTCGACATCGGCGGGCTACAACCCTGCCCCGGTCCACTTAAGGTCTCTGTCACCTGTGGCCCTGTTCTGCCGTCTGCCACCTAGTCAGCTCAGGTAGTCCGGTAGTCCGGGAGCTACAACCCCCGACTACCACTTCACTCCTCTCACTTCCACTGTCCAGACTAATCTCCTGTGTTCCCTCCCCTGACACCTCAGAACCCCTAGGTGGGCATCACCATCTGCCTGGCCCCGTCCACTAGCGTGTCCCTATTGTCCTGGGGGGTGACTAGGCTTTGTGGCTGGTGTTTGTACCTGTGTGTGGGTTGTGTTGGTAGGACAAGGAGGAGAGAGTCTCCTGTGACAACCTGGTTTTGCCAGGGCGTCACACTTGTATGAACTAAGCCTTAAGGCCCTGTCACACACAGAGATAAATGTGTGGCAGATCTGTTGTTGCAGTGAAATTGTGGACAATCAGTGCCAGGTTTGTGGCTGTGTATAAATGGAACAATATGCCCATGATTTCACTGCAACCACAGATCTGCCAAAGATTTATCTCTGTGTGTGACGGGGCCTTTAGTGTTAACTCACAGGAGCTTATAACATGGCCACGTGCTATCCAATGTTTTTATCTGATAGCACTTGGCCCAATGTTATACTATGGGGCAGGGCAGGGCAGGCCAGTGCTTTTTTCTCATGTCGATTCTTGTAAATGGGTGTGTGCAGAATATAGGACTGCACTCAGATGACATCCAAATGCAGCCAATACAGACAATGGAGGCAGCCAATATAGACAAAGGAGACAAAGACAATAGAGAAGATAGAGAAATTAAGTTGAATGAGAAAAGGAAATATTTAGCTCACCCCTCTTCACTCCAGGAACCCACCACCGATGCACAAAACGCCCTGGGCCGGGCAGAAAGCACATTCAGCAAAGGAAAAAATCCAGCATCGTATAGAGGAGATGTAGAGATAAAACTTGAAAATGTATTAAATCCAATAAAAACGTAAGTACAAAGTGGAACACAGGGACACAGAGTGAACAGATACTATCCTACGCGTTTCGACCTTGCGGTCTTATTCATGGAATGTATGATATCTCTATAACAGGTTATTTAAAGACACACAGATGAACGTCATAGGTATACATCTGCTAATTAATTAGAGAACGGGGGAGGTATACACCCTTTCCAGATTTTATAGCAAACAGCACATGAAAAATCAGGTGAATATAAATATTTTTAGAAGACAACAGCCCACCGATAGGGATAAGAGATCACCGCCAGGGCTCATAGATCCCACGGGCCAGCGTCTGCGGGCACAGCTCCTTAGGCCACATCCAGCCGGGAGCGGACTCCTGAGTTCCAGACCAGGCAGTCCACCATACACAAAGTCAGTGCAGAGGAAAAGGACAGAGATCACCAGCCTGAGTGGGGGACCCTGAATGCAACCGGCCGCGGCGGCCGGCCACCAGCACCTTGGTTTACCAAAGACTCGTGTGGTTCATTTACTGTGAGAAACCAAAACGTTCACCTGTTGCTGCTATACCCTGCACAAGGACACTGGGCCCCGGGGCCACCATCCCTATCCACGGAGGGGTTAACATCCATCTGCCACTACACCTCCCCCGGGTGCCCTATAACAGCAGAGGTGGTGTCCCACCTCACCACACACTGTGGGTGGCGTCACGAACTTAATACGGCCTAGCCTGTACATCTACATCCCCCTTTTTATTCGGCGTGCCCGAGAGACCCCCGGGTCCGGAAACCCTCGAGCCACCCCCTTTAGGAGGTCCAGATCCGAGCAGCGGTGGCTGCTGGTGTGGCGCCCTGGCCTAGCCAGGTCGTCACAAATAACATCCAAACACCCCCACCCCCTTAGACAAGGACACCAGCCAAACAAAAATCCTTGTTGACTTCCTCCAGTGTCTGATGTCCACACCAGGTGGGGCGGAGCCAAGCGGTTGGCCCCACCCACCGAGGAGTTCACAGGCCTGGAGGCGGGAAAAGTGACAGAACAGTTTAGGAGTTTGAAGTGAGAGGAGCAAGCACTTGGATGTCTGGGTTTGTGGCCCAGGCACTGACAGCAAGGTTGGCAGACGGTGGTGGCCGTCTGCAGGAGTGGTGGAGCAACGCGGAACCGTAGGACCGGGGACGGGCGACGGCCCGCCAGTACCGACCGGGGAGTGAAGTGAAGCCAGCACACACAGGCAGGGCCATCGGACCCCGACCAGGCTTGGAGCCGCCGACAATAGTCAGATCCGAATGTGACTGGAACCCCAGGGGTTTCACAACAGCAAAAGTCTCGATTGAAGGCAACCGCCCACACCGTGAGGGTATACAGCTACCGCCTAAGGCTAGAGACCCAAGGGCCAGCATCTGCGGGCAAATGGGCTCCTCCGGTACCCATACACCGGGGAGCGGACTACCGTTGGGAATCCATAGTAGTCAGAAAGAGAACATCAAGGTGCAGGGAAAGACAGCCGCCATCACCTGTCCGAGGAGAAGCACTGCAGCCGGCTGCGGGACCCGTCCATCCAGCCATTTGGTTTACCGAGGACTTTGTACCTTTCTTGCTGAGTGAGTACACCCGTGCCATCCGGCACCATGCCGCGCTGTCCTTGCAACCCTGTACCTCACCAACCCTGCCTCCCCGTCACATCATCGGGCCCCGGGACCACCGACCCCTACCCACAGAGGGGGAAAACAACATCCCAGCTGCTCCCTACCATCGCTCCCGGGATCCCCGTCACCAGCAGCGGTGGTGCCTATCTTCACCACAACCCGTGGGTGGCGTCACAGACTAACTCCCCCAAACCAACCACCCCTTTCACTCACGGGCGAGGAGCGCCGCTTGAGTCCCCGGATCCGGCCTACCGCTCGAGCCACCGAGAAGCAGCCGCAGCAGCGCCGGACCCGAACGTTAGCGAGAGCGCAGCAGCGACGGCGTCCTCCCCGCCCACGACACTGGCACGGGGCGGCACACATACATGTAGTAACACGTTGACAAGTGAATTGAGCGAGGCCGAGCACGTGTGGTTGGAATGTTGCCGGAAACATACTGATCACATACTTGCAGCCATGTGACCATCCACTCTCTCCACTAGCGCAGTAAACATGCTGTAAGGATTCAGACTTTTTTTGGAGGTTCGGACAACTCTTTTATTAATAAGCAAGGGGTTACAAGAGTTGAAAATCCAACAGATTAATTCTCAGTATTCTGAGTCGAGTTGATATTGGTGCCAGTTTGCAGCTGTTGATTTTCCTGCAGTTTATGAAAAAAAATAAAAAACACATTTTTGAAATCCACTGCAAAATATATGTCGCGCCCAGGAATGTGGGGTACTCGGTCCCGGGCAGAGTATATCTTGGAAATGTCATTGTGGTGGCCGTTGCCCGGTTACTTGCCCTGGGCCCTTTTTGTAATGGAGGTGTATTTACAGGGGATTAGATTAATGTTCATACGTGACGCCACTTGCGGTGTTGCGGCTATATAGATGGAGCCGCCGCTGCAGAATGTCACTACTGGGGCTGGTGTTAATTGCAGCCTGGATGGTAGGCCCTCCGCAAGCAGGGCTGGGCGCCAGAGGATGGTTGATGTGACGGGCATCGGAAGAAGGTAGTCCATACAGAAGTTTAGTGCAACTGGTTTTCACTCACTGCTGGTTGGTGGTAACTGGTTACCCGAGGCAGGCTGGTTTCACCTCCAGGTCCCCTTCGTCCCAGTGCCAGTGTAGTAATCTGGTACCTTCTTCCCCTGCACCTGTCTCTGGTAAATGCGTCCCCGTGGCGTAAAGCAACTGGGGGTCCTCGTCCAGTGGTTTGTCCACTTCTGTTCGCCTGACGGTAGCGTGAACCCTGTGGGGTTGGAGTCTCTGGTCCTGTCCCCGGTTCTCCCTTTGCTACTGAGTCTTCCGATTTTTAGGGGCAGCGAGGTCCTTGATGGTCCCCTCACTGAGCAAGTGTTAACAGGTCAGCTTGGCGCTCTTTCCTGTCCTAGGGTCCTGTACCCCGTCAGTGCGTAGTTTCGGGTATACTCCACCATACTTCACCGGCAACTACTCTTCTGGGTACCAGGTCACTGTTAACCCCGCGTCAGAATGTCTCCTCACGTCCACCTTCACTCCTCTCCTCTACTGTTCTTTCTCTGTGCAGTCTGCCCCTCCCACCTGGTCAACTAGTGGACTGGACTGGCTCCACCTGTAGGTGGCCATCCATTTGGTCCTACCCTATCTTTGTACCATTGTATGGAGGATTGTTGGGAAAAACTGGGATCACCTTGGGTTTTGTGTGTTACCGGCACTGATCTTCCAGGGCCCTAGGGGGTAGGCCCTGCATCCTTGTGGGGATGCAGAACCTTGTAGCACCCTGATGGCTTCAGGGGCGCTACATATACAATAAATCTAATATATAAAGCTGTTTGTATGTGTATGTGTGTGTATGTGTGTGTGTGTTTTTGTGTGTGTTTGTGTGTGTATCCGCTAAAGGAATACGCACTGTCACATTTACAATCACAAAATTTTGCACAGCCGCCTCACTACTTGACTCAGGGAACTTCATTAGACTATGTTTTGAGGGGAAAATTTAACTTCGTGCTTTATAGCTATTCACGAAAAAACCTGCTTACATTAAAGTCAATGGAGTTAGGAGCTACAGTGCTTTAATAGGAGCTCTGATTGGTTGCTGTAGGCAACAAAGGACATTCTTAGTATAAGACAGCTTATATATGAGGTAATATGATTTTGGTAGAGACAGAGACACACAGACAGAGACACACAGATAGAGACACAATGAGACACACACAGTGAGACACACACACAGAGACACACACAGAGAGAGAGAAACACACAGACACACAGAGACAGACACACGGACACACAGAGACAGACACACGGAGACAGACACACAGACACACAGACAGAGACACACAGACACACAGAGACAGAAACACAGAGACAGAAACACACAGACAGACACACAGAGACAGAGTGACACACACACACAGAGATACACACAGAGACAGAGACACACAGAGAAACACAGAGAGAGAGGCAGACAGAGAGGGATACAGGTAGACACAGATGGAGACAGACAGACAGATAGGGAGGGAGGGAGACAGAGAGGGAGACAGACCGAGAGTGAGAGTGGGAGAGAGGGAAAATGAGAAAAACAGAGAGACACTTAGTTACTATCCTGGGCAACGCCGGGTACTACAACTAGTTGGATATAATACACACCTCTGCTACTGCAGAACATCATAATAAACATCTCAGCTGCTGCTGAACATTCAGCTGCTGTAGGATCATGTTTTGGTGGTTTTTAGATTTGCCCAAAGTATTTAATTTTCTTTATTTCTCTTAAATTCATGTGATGTCAAATGCATCATAAAATAACCTGTCAGCAGATCAAAAGTGGACATTTTTTTTATGTTGTTTTATGTCTATTTCTCCCTGAGAATACAGGTTTTTTAGGGTGAAGGGTGTTTTTTGTCATTTTTCTTTTTTAATCCGGCATACGGTTCCCCCGATATGAGCCTTCTTATTTGGTGCTATTTTTTATGGTCTTTACTCAGTAGTATTATCATTAAACCCTATTAAAACTTAACATTTAATGTTTAGATAAAAAGGTAGAATACCACAATTCATATAAATAAATTAAAGTAACTCGGTGCACAGAGGAGAGAGGGAAAATACAATCCCTACAATATCCACTCCCTCCTGCACCCTGCCTAGCAGTGGAGATTGGCACCCTAGAGATACGTAGTGGCGCCCCTACTCCTCGACGGCTGTCCCTACTATATCCCTGCAAAACCCTTAAATGAAAGGATAAAGTGCAGTGCGCAAATTTAAAGTGCAGTGCAAATACAAAATGTGATAATGTGCATTACAGGGTTCACAGTCAACCTCAGAGATCAGGAGGCCGTAATTGTTCACATAGGAACAATATTGTAGCAGGGATATAGAAAAAGATAAACTTAGCTAATGTTGCCTCATGCCTCTGCCTCAACGCGTTTCCCCATTACATGGTTCATCAGGAGGCCGATATCCATCTGTTGTGGCTCGATATACCTAGAGCAGCAAGTGTGCTGCTAGATTTTCATGATGCTAAGGGGGCCAACAGGTGCATCAATCTACCTTATAACCCCTCAGATGTCCTCAAACCTCAGATCCGCTAAATCAGCGTGGCAGCTAGTAGTTACCTTGCTTGCTTTCACACTATTCAAATCCTCCATAAGTCATACAATGGTGACCGCGTCCACTTCCGCGTTCCACAGTGGAACGCACGGAAGTCCCGCCTCCGGAGATATAGGATCGTGCCACAGCGCAAGCTCGGGGGGGGGGCGTAACCCCGGCTCCGCCCCAAACGTGGAACGCCTCCCATGTGCATCCGACACTCCGCCCCCCGTACAGGGGTGCCGCGTCACTAGCTCCACCCACCAAACAGAGGCGCCGCGTCACCAGCTCCACCCAAATGTAAGGTGGGTCTAGGGCGCAGCGTCAGCGGGCCAGATAATATAGCCACGTTACTTCTGCATTCCACAGTGGAACACAAGCTACACCACTTCCGGATTAGACATTACAATAATAAGATTAACCGGATTATGCAAAGGCGTCCCACAGAGCAAAAGTAACAATGCGATATAGTTAACTAAGACAATAGATATGGAGCTATATTTAGACGGATCCCGCATACAGGGGAACCATAGGGCCGGATTTAATGTGTGGAAGGGGCCCTATATCAATTACCACCCTATCCTAGTATCATTTTATATTCTGAGAGTGAAGGACACAAATTAAATACCTGGATAGTTAGCTTATGGCTATCCCATATACAGGAGAGCTTTGCCAGATTCTCCATCATAGAACCATATCTAGTGACACCTTGTCGTTACAGAAAACACGTGTAGGATAACTGTTCATTAATTCCCTCGGGGACTAGGGAATCCAATCTGAAAGTCCACTCGCTTTCTTTGCGTAATATACATCGATTAAAATCCCCCCCCTCTAGGATTAGGCTTGACAACCTCCATAACACAGAAGGACACCTGGTGTGGATTTCCCCCGTGATACTCTTTCACGTGTCTAGCCAGCGGGGTATCCCGCTTGTTGCGGATGTCGCCCAGATGTTCCCCCACCCGCCTCCTGAACTCTCTCCTCGTCTTCCCCACATAGTCCAGGGGGCAGGTGCAGGTAACCACATATACGACACCCGATGTCTTGCAGTTGGCAAAGTCCCTAATGAAGAAATCTAACCTCAACGGGGGGCGGGGTGTCAGATGCACATGGGAGGAGTTCCACGTTTGGGGCAGAGCCGGAGTTACGCCCCCCGAGCTTGCTCTGTGGCACGATCCCATACCTCCGGAGGCGGGACTTCCGTGCGTTCCACTGTGGAACGCGGAAGTGGACGCGGTCACCATTGTATGACTTATGGAAGATTTGAATAGTGTGAAAGCAAGCAAGGTAACTACTAGCTGCCACGCTGATTGGGCGGATCTGAGGTTTGAGGACATCTGAGGGGTTATAAGGTAGATTGATGCACCTGTTGGCCCCCTTAGCATCATGAAAATCTAGCAGCACATTTGCTCTACGTATCTCTAGGGTGCCAACCTCCACGGCTAGGCAGGGTGCAGGAGGGAGTGGATATTGTAGGGATTGTATTTTCCCTCTCTCCTCTGTGCACCGAGTTACTTTAATTTATTCATATGAATTGTGGTATTCTACCTTTTTATCTAAACATTAAATGTTAAGTTTTAATAGGGTTTAATGATAATATTGCACGGTTACTCTTGACTACTGAATTGATTCTTTACTCAGTAGGTAATTTTGCAGAACATTCTGAAGACATGCTCCCAGGACATCATGTTATCAATGCTCCCTTAGTAAAAACCATAAAAATTAGCACTAAATAAAAAGCTCATATCTCTGGAAGCATATGGTGGATTAAATTAATAAAACTGAATACTCAGGGGAGCAGCAAAAATAAAATAAGATACGAAACAGTCCACTTTTGACCTGGTGACTGCTCCTCTTAAGAGATGATCTGTCACTTGATCAAAAAATTGAGTTAAATGGTTTGTAAAAAAAAATATAGCTAAGATTCCCTAATTCTGATATTGTTTTCATTTTCCGTTGTGTAACTCCATTGCAGAGATATTCACATTTGTTTATGTTAAAGCACACTATGTGAAATCTCGGCTTACAGTGCAACCTGCCATTTCTTCAGAGTCTTCTTTGTAGGTGTACTCTTTCACCCCTACCTCCCAGAAGCTGAAAGAGAAGCCCTTGAAGAAAACCCAGTTCAAGCAGAAATTTCACATACTGCGCTCAAAGGACAACAAATGTAAATATCTTCACATTGGAGAGACACAGTGCAATATGGAAAAGAGTGGCAGAATCAGGGGGCTCAAGGATTTTTACAAGGTATTAAGTCAATTGTTTTTAGCAAGTAACAGTTCCTCTTTAAGTGGATTCTAATTTATCCAATGAAATGGTTTATCCACTACTGAACAATCCTGGATGCAGCAGAAATAAAAAAAAAATCTAACACTCAAAAATAGGGAAAATAAGCTGGAATTACCCTAAATGCAAGTAAGTAGTTCAGCTCAGCATGGATGGATAGGGCCTCTTTGTGATTAATGCTGCTGCTCTGGCTTCAAAACAGTAGCAAACTGTGTCAGGCCTAAAACACACTTCCGCAAAAAAAAGTCCGTGTGACACAGTCCGTTTTTCGGGTCCATGTTCCGTTTTTTTGGGGCGTTTCTCCGGTACGTATGGCATCCGTGTGATGGCGTATGCGAGCCATGTGTACGTGTAAAATGTCCGTGTTTGTGTGTAAAATGCCCGTGTATGTGTACGTGGAATGTCCATGTGGAATGTCCATTTGTGTGTTGCACAATGTCGTTGATACATGTCGGTTGACAGCAGACAGAGTTGCGCGATGAGAATGAACTCGGGTGAACTTCACCCGACTTCATTGTCATGCCGCGGCTCTGTCTGTGTGCCGCGTACTGATTAGCGGTCACCTGTGAAGGATTCACTAGTGACCGCTAATCCCCCGAGTGACTGAAGTGAGCAGCCCTCTCTCATACTTACCGCTCCCCGATCACCAGCGCGGCGAGGAACAGCTGTGCAGAGAATACGCGGCAACAATTACTTTGAATATGCCGGCCGCTCATTAATCAATCTCGTATTCCCTGCTTTCCCCACCCACAGATTCCTGTGATTGGTTGCAGTGAGACACGCCCCCACGCTGAGTGACAGGTGTCTCACTGCACCCAATCACAGCAGCCGGTGGGCGTGTCTATACTGTGCAGTAAAATAAATAATTAAAAAAAACGGCGTGCGGTCCCCCCCAATTTTAATACCAGCCAGATAAAGCCATACGGCTGAAGGCTGGTATTCTCAGGATGGGGAGCCCCACGTTGTGGGGAGCCCCCCAGCCTAACAATATCAGTCAGCAGCCGCCCAGAATTGCCGCATACATTATATGTGACAGTTCTGGGACTGTACCCGGCTCTTCCAGATTTGCCCTGGTGCGTTGGCAAATCGGGGTAATAAGGAGTTTTTAGCAGCCCATAGCTGCCAATAAGTCCTAGATTAATCATGTCAGGCGTCTCCCCGAGATACCTTCCATGATTAATCTGTAAATTACAGTAAATAAACACCCCCCCCCGAACAATCCTTTGTTAGAAAAAAAAAACCCACTAACAAATTGCCTTGTTCACCAATTGTTCACGCAGCTAATAAAGGGAATCAGCTGAGCTGTCACTGAGGTTACCAACGCTGAATACAGCTGATCGCGCTATTCCCTTCATTAGCTGCGTGGAGCTGACAGGAGTGGCGGTGTATTCTGCAGCTCCGGTCACCTTCATGCAGCACAGCTGGAAGCGACGCTGGACCATCCTGGATTACGCTGGACATGGAGGGCTTTTTCGGGCTTATAAAATTGGTGAACAAGGCAATTTGTTAGTGTTTTTTTTTCTAATAAAGGATTGTTCGGGTGTGTATTTACTGTAATTTACAGATTAATCATGGAAGGTATCTCGGGGAGATGCCTGACATGATTAATCTAGGACTTATTGGCAGCTATGGGCTGCCCAAAACTCCTTATTACCCCGATTTGCAAACGCAAATCGGGAAGAACCGGGTACAGTCCCGGAACTGTCGCATCTAATGTATGCGGCAATTCTGGGCGGCTGCTGACTGATATTGTTAGGCTGGGGGGCTCCCCATAAGATGGGGCTCCCCATCCTGAGAATACCAGCCTTCAGCCGTATGGCTTTTTCTGGCTTGTATTAAAATTGGGGGGACCGCACGCCGGTTTTTTAAATTATTTATTTATTTATTTTACTGCACAGTATAGACACGCCCACCGGCTGCTGTGATTGGGTGCAGTGAGACAGCTGTCACTCAGCGTGGGGGGCGTGTCTGACTGCAACCAATCACAGGCGTCTGTGGGTGAGGAAAGCAGGGAATACGAGATTGATTAATGAGCGGCCGGCATATTCAAAGTAATTGTTGCCGCGTATTCTCTGCACAGCTGTTCCTCGCCGCGCTGATGATCGGGGAGCGGTATGAGCCGGGGGAAGAAAAAAACCGAGCGCCAATGTAAGTATGACTGAGAACAGCAGTAAAAAAAGGTAAGTATACTGAATTTAATAAAAAACAAAAGAAAAGATCGCTAGTGTAAAAACGCACACACACGAAACGTGCTGAACACGGACATACTCCGTATGCGGTACATGCAGGCACGGACCCATAGACTAAAGCGGGTCCGTGCCTGCGTGCTGCCGGCCAAAAACGGACATGTCGTCCGTGTAGAAAAGCGCACACACGTACTTACCACACGGTCACACGTTCCGTGTGATTTTACGTGTGTGTGCCATCTACCATTGAATAACATGGGTCTCCGTGTGTACGTGTCTCCGGTACGTGCAAATACGTACCGCACACGTACAAATTAAACGGATGTGTGTTGCGGGTCTTATATAGTGCAAATAAAGTGGCACCCACCAGCATTCTCAAGTTTCACTTCTTACCGCATCCGTGTGTCACGGTCCAAGTAGAGACCATGATGCATGTACTGTCCTAGCGGGTTTACTGACGCCAATATGACAGCTTTATGCCTCTAAGGTGGTCACGTTTGAGTCAGGAGACCCGTGGACAGTCCATGCATCACAGTTTGTACATGACCCGTGACAACACAAATATGTGAATATTTAACTAGACAAACAGTATCTCATGGGGTGTTCAATGAGGCGGGGGTTGCAAACAGTCAGCAACAGAAGTTTTGTGCTTCCAATAACCCTTCCAATAGCTATAAGCTAAAGAAGGCTCTGCATAGTGTGAAATGGCTATTGCCAACTGCACAATTTTTTTTTTTTATTGAATACCACTTTTTATGCTGTTTTGGCTACAGAATAAAAGATGAAAACACTAGAGAGTGGTTTTGTACTATATGGAGATTGAAAAAAAAAAATCTATACTTACCCAGACTAGGGCAGAAATTAGGGCGTTCGTCTGCTCTCTGCCCTGTGTCCCTCAACAGTCTTCTGATATGGACAATGCCACGCAATCGCTACAGATCCAGCCTTAATATTTCTGTTTAAGGAGAAGAAACAGTGTTCTTGAGCTCAATGAAAATGTCATTATATAATGTACTAAAATCAGTATATAATGTATTCCCTTACACTCCAGTATATAATGAACATCCTCCTAATACATCATTATATAATATAGACTCCCCCTCATACATCAGTGTCTATGTCCAACTTCTAGTTTATAGTAGTGTATATTGTGCAACCCCACATACATTAATGCATGATGTACACAGTCCCACATATATGTCAGTATATATCGTATAACCTCATACAGCATATTATATACATAATACACACTTACCTTTGTGGAAGATAGATAGATGTTTTCCTGCAGGGTCTGGGGGGAGCAGCAGATAGAGAGTCAGAGTGCATGGCAGGAGTCACAGCCTCCTCATCCGACAGAGCACTGCAGCAAAGCTCGGACTGACCCACTAGTTAAATCCCTCTTTATAGTAGAGAGTAGAGTTGAGCGCGGTTCGCGGTTCGAGGTTCTCCAGTTCGCGGCTCGAGTGATTTTGGGGGCTGTTCTAGATTGAACTAGAACTCGAGCATTTTGCTAAAGTTCGATAGTTCTAGATACGTTCGAGAACGGTTCTAGCAGCAAAAAGACAAGCTAATTACTAGCTGGCTTTCCGCTGTAAGGCCCGTTTCACACGTCAGTGAAAAACACAGACGTTTTTCACTGGCGTGTAAAACACGGACATGTCCCTGCGTGTGCCGTGAATCTCGGCACACGTGGGTTGTCTAAGTGCAATCCGGGCTCCGTTATCCGTGGCCCGTGATTGCACTTAGAGATTCACTCACCTGCGCCCGCTCCCGCTCTCCGTGGTGCTGAATCCTCCCGCGACGCAGCATCCGGCCGGCGCTGACCCCCGCAGCAGCTGCTTCCGGGTCGACTGTGTCGCGCATAATGAATATGCGCGACAGTAATCAGCCGGCTTAGAAGCAGCAGGGAGAACGGGCTGCAGAGGACATCGCTGGACGCCGGGTGAGTTAAAATGTTTATTATTTTAAATGCACGTTTTTTTCTGGCACGTGTTTCACGGACCACACCACTGCGTGATCCGTGGGACATCAGTGATGCCAGAAAAAAATGGACATGTCTCTGTGCAGCAATCACGCACACGCAGGTACGCTGCACGGAGACACGTGCAGTGAAAAATCACTGACGTGTGAGCAGACCAATTCATTATAATGGGTCTGCGTATGTCAGTGATTCTGGTACGTTTAAAAAAAAGCACAAACGTACCAGAATCACTGACGTGTGAAAGGGGCCTAATAGTGTAAGGCACTCTGTGACTCACACTATTATGAAATTTCAGTGTATAGTGTGCGGGAACAGCGCATTCAGATCACTGCTGTTTGGATAATGGCGATCGCCATTTTTTTTTTTTTTTCCTTGTCTTCCTTCCCTAAGTGCGCGCGTGTAGTGCGTAGGGCCAGCATGTCAGCCAATCCCAGACACACACACAGCTAAGTGGACTTTTAGCCAGAGAAGCAACGGCATGTGTGATAGGATGTCCATGTCACATGTCCCTGCATTATAAAAACGAGTATCTACCCGTCCGGACGCCATTATCTCTTCTGCGTCTGGGTGTCAGTCACCGCTGGCGTAGCTCCTGTCTCCGATACTGCTGTGTACGCTCTATACACAGCGCTATACAGAATAGGGATAGAAGTTTCTTTCAGCCCTTGTAAGGGCTAATACCGGCAGGGTCAGAGCCATAGGTGACAGTCAGGGCCGTGAAAACAGATTTTAACAGCTACACAAGATGACAGCGTCTGTGTAGCTAAGGTCAGGGATTTCCTCGCTGCATTTCCCCATTAGGAGGGATAGAAAGGGAGGCTTCCTTTCCTCTACCCAGACCCACAACCCTGCCACTGTACCCTCCTGCCCTTTGCACACTCAAACTCATTGTTACTAAGCCATTATACAAGCAAACACTGAGGAAACTTAGTGGCATTCTAAAAGTGGCTGTTGGACTTCTGTATTGTCCCACTAGTGCAAAGATATTTGCAGCACGTCTGCCTGCATTGCACACTCAAACTCATTGTTACTAAGCCATTATACTAGCAAACACTGAGGAAACTTAGTGGCATCCTAAACGTGGCTGTTGGAATTCTGTATTGTCCCACTAGTGCAAAGATATTTGCAGCACGTCTGCCTGCATTGCACACTCAAGCTCATTGTTACTAACAATTATACTAGCAAACACTGAGGAAACTGAGGCGGTCATTGCACGTTGTGACATCACAAGCCGATGCTGCGATGTCGCATGCGATAGTCCCCGCCCCCGTCGCAGGTACAATATGTTGTGAAAGCTGGCGCAGCGAAAATGATCGCTACGCCGGCTTCACATGGATCACCTGCCCTGCGACCGTCGCTCTGGCCGGAGACCCGCCTCCTTATTAAGGGGGCGGGTCGTGCGGCGTCACTGCGACGTCACACGGCAGGCGGCCAATAGGAGCGGTGGGGCGGAGATGAGCAGGATGTAAACATCCCGCCCAACTCCTTCCTTCCGCATAACCTACGGAAGCCACGGTGACGCCGGTAGGAGATGTTCCTCGCTCCTGTGACTTCACACACAGCGATGTGTGCTGCCGCAGTAGCGAGGAACAACATCGGACCGTCGCGTCAGCGTAATTATGGATTACGCCGATGCTGTACCGATGATACGATTACGACGCTTTCGTGCTTGTTAATCGTATCATCTAGGCTTTACACACTGCGATGTCGCATGCGATGCCGGATGTGCGTCACTTTCAATTTGACCCCACCGACATCGCACCTGCGATGTCGTAGTGTGCAAAGCCCGCCTTAGTGGCATCCTAAACGTGGCTGTTGGACTTCTATATTGTCCCATTAGTGCAAAGATATTTGCAGCACGTCTGCCTGCATTGCACACTCAAACTCATTGTTACTAAGCCATTACACTAGCAAACACAGAGGAAACTTAGTGGCATCCTAAAAGTGGCTGTTTGACTTCTGTATTGTCCCACTAGTGCAAAGATATTTGCAGCACGTCTGCCTGCATTGCACACTCAAACTCATTGTTACTAAAGGCCCCGTCACACTAAGCAACATCGCTAGCAACATCGCTGGTAACGAACAACTTTTGTGACGTTGCTAGCGATGTTGCTGTGTGTGACATCCAGCAACAACCTGGCCCCTGCTGTGAGGTCGTTGGTTGTTGCTGAATGTCCTGGGCCATTTTTTAGTTGTTGCTGTCCCGCTGTGAAGCACAGATCGCTGTGTGTGACAGCGAGACAGCAACAACTAAATGTGCAGGCAGCAGGAGCCGGCTTCTGCTGAGGCAGGTAACCAATGTAAACATCGGGTAACCAAGAAGCCCTGTCCTTGGTTACCCGATATTTACCTTTGATACCAGCCTCCTCCGCTCTCACTGCCTGTGCTGCCGGCTCCTGCTCTGTGCACAGATAGCTGCAGCACACATCAGGCAATTAACCCGATGTGTGCTGTAACTAGGAGAGCAAGGAGCCAGCACTAAGCAGTGTGCGCTGCTCCCTGCTCTGTGCACATTTAGCTGCAGCACACATCGGGTTAATTAACCTGATGTGTGCTGTAACTAGGAGACTGGGGGCTGGTCACTGGTTGCTGGTGAGCTCACCAGCAACTCGTGTAGCCACGCTCCAGCGATCCCTGCCAGGTCAGGTTGCTGGTGGGATCGCTGGAGCGTCGCAGTGTGACAGCTCACCAGCAACCTCCTAGCAACTTACCAGCGATCCCTATCGTTATTGGGATCGCTGGTAAGTTGTTTAGTGTGACTGGAGCCATTATACTAGCAAACACTAAGGAAACTTAGTGGCATCCTAAAAGTGGCTGTTGGACTTCATTATTGTCCCACTAGTGCAAAGATATTTGCAGCACGTCTGCCTGCATTGCACACTCAAACTCATTGTTACTAAGCCATTATACTAGCAAACACTGATGAAACTTAGTGGCATCCTAAAAGTGGCTGTTGGACTTCATTAGTGTCCCACTAGTGCAAAGATATTTGCAGCACGTCTGCCTGCATTGCACACTCAAACTCATTGTTACTAAGCCAATAATACTAGCAAACACTGAGTAAACTTAGTGGCATCCTAAAAGTGGCAGTTGGACTTCCATTAGTGTCCCACTAGTGCAAAGCTATTTGTAGCACCTCTGCATTGCACACTCAAACTCATTGTTACTAAGCCATTATACTAGTAAACTATGCTGCCTGTTTAAGGGCCGTAGTTGCATTGTCAGGGATAATTATTGTTGTTTATTCTGCTGTTAATAAAGATAGACCACCGCTGCAATCTACACCACCTCTCAATTTTTACTACCACATTTTAAGCGCACAATCTTGTCGTAATCAAAATGAGTGGCAAAATGACAGATGCTGGTGGAAAGGGGAAGAGGCGTGTTGGAAAAGGAAAAAAAGAGTTTGTCCGTGGGGAAGGTGGCAAAGCTCCATTAACATCTGCTGAAGATAGACCATCTTCCAGCAAAAGTAAGATGTCTACTACTTACCGTGGACAATCCGATGTGCTCCCTTTTTTACGGACACGAACAACTGGAACAAAGGTAGATGATGGCCAAAAAAGGAAAATGCTTGAATGGATCTCAAGTGGTCCAACAAGTGCCCTCTCCGCCACCTCAACTACCGCATCCAAAAAACACCAGTCCTCTGAGTTGTCATCCCAATCACACTTGCATTCTCCCAGCTCTGAAGTCTCCATCCGCCCTAAACAGTATGGTGGAACTGAGATGGCTGAGTCTGCAGAGCTGTTCAGTCACACTATAGCCTGGGAATCAGAAGTCTGCTCCCAAGCTACAGTGAGTACAGACCAGGAAATGGTCTGCAGTGATGCCCAGAACCTTTGTGACTCTGATTCAGGCCGTGAGGACCAAGTTTCTGAGCATAATGTTGACCCTTTTTCACAAACTGTAACACCTGTTGTTATAGACAATGAGGAACATACTGATGACGATGAGACGCAGATACCAGATTGGGATGACAACTTAAATATTCGGTCAGGGCAAGAAGAGGCTCGGTCTGAGGGTGAGGGGAGTGCAAACACAACAATTGATGAGGAAGTTCTAGATCCCACCTACTGTCAACCCACAGTCAGGCACTCGAGGAGGTCAACAGAGGCGGTGGAGGAGGATGCAACCGACGACGAAGTTACCTTGCGCCTTCCTGGACAGAGTCGGAGCACTGGTAGCAGGTCTACAACTGCATCCTCAGCCACCACTCTGCCTCTGAGCACTAGTCGGGGGGGCTCAGCAGGTCGCATGCCCTCTAAGCCTTGCCTAGCCTGGTCCTTTTTTGACATAGCAAAAGATTGCCCAAATTATGTGATCTGTAAAATTTGTCGTGATTCTGTTAGCAGAGGGCAAAACCTCAGCAGTTTGACAACTTCTTCCATGAATCGTCACATGAATAAATATCATATGTCCCAGTGGGAAGCTCACCGTGCTGCAATGCGGCCTAGCGGAGCGAACCATCCACCGCCTGCCCCTTCCAGTGCATCCGCGCGCTCTTCATCTTCTAGGACTGTGGGGACAGCTGTCACACCTGGTTTTCCACGCACAACTTCCACCACTGTAACCGCAACAGGCAGTTTGCTTGGTAGGTCGTCAGTTGGTTTGGAAGGGGAAACAAGTACGTGTGTACAGCTCTCTCAGACATCGATAGCACCAACGTTGGATGAAGGCAACATCATGTCTCCGCCTGCACTTTCCTCACAAACCTGCATTTTTCCAGGGACACCCTACTCAACACCGTCTACACACAGCAGCCAGATCTCTGTCCCTCAGATGTGGACAAATAAAAGGCCATTTCCTGCGACCCATGACAAAGCTAAGAGGTTGACTTTATCCCTCTGTAAGCTCTTGGCTACCGAAATGCTGCCTTTCCGCCTGGTGGACACACAGGATTTTAGAGACCTTATGTCTGTCGCTGTGCCCCAGTACCAGATGCCCAGTCGCCACTACTTCTCTAAGAAAGGTGTGCCCGTGCTACACCAGCATGTCGCACACAACATCACCGCTTCCTTGAGAAACTCTGTGTGTCAACGGGTGCATTTCATCACCGATACTTGGACCAGTAAGCATGGACAGGGACGTTACATGTCGCTGACTGGGCACTGGGTAACTATGGTGATATGGTGAAGGGTCTGCTGCACAAGTCTTGCCGTCCCCACGACTTGTGTGTCAATCCTCTGTCTGTCCAAGTTCCGCCACTGCTTCTGCCTCCTCCACCTCATCTGGGTCCTCCACCTCCGCCCCAAGCCTGCCTGGTCAGGCCACCAGCATTCTCACTGCGCAGAAGGAATCACGCACCCCTCATTACTATGCTGGCAGCAGAGCGCAACGGCATCAGGCGGTCTTTAGCTTGACATGTCTTGGAAATAGGAGTCACACAGCGGCTGAGTTGTGGGCAGCTCTGGAGACTGAGTTTAATAAATTGTTGTCTCCACTCAACCTGCAGCCTGGTAAGGCCGTGTGCGACAATGCTGAAAACCTGGGTGCGGCCCTTCGCCTGGGCAAGGTGACACACGTGCCTTGTATGGCTCACGTGTTGAACCTTGTTGTCCAGCAATTTTTAACACACTATCCCGGCCTAGATGGCCTTCTGACCAGAGCACGAAAACTGTCTGCTCACTTCCGCCGTTCAACCGCCGCAGCTGAGCGACTTGCATCGCTCCAGAAGTCTTTCGGCCTGCCGGTTCATCGCCTGAAATGCGATGTGCCGACACGCTGGAATTCGACTCTCCACATGTTACAGCGACTGTGGCAGCACCGCCGAGCCCTGGTGCAATATGTCATGACGTATAGCCTGGGCCAACGAGATGCAGAGGTGGGGCAGATCACCCTGATGGAGTGGTCTCATATCAAGGACCTATGCACCCTTCTGCACAGTTTTGACATGGCGACGAATATGTTTAGCGCTGACAATGCCATTATCAGCATGACAATTCCAGTCATTTACATGCTGGAGCACACGCTAAACACTATACGGAGTCAGGGGGTGGGACAACAGGAAGGGGAGGAACTACAGGAGGATTCATATGCGCAAGACACAACAACATCACCAAGGTCCAGACGTTCATCATCACCAATGTGGCAGGCATGGGACCATGGGGGACAGGGATCAACAAGGGCGCATGGTAGCAGGCGAAATGTTGAGGAAGGTGCAGGAGAGCATGAAGAAATGGAGGACGAACTGTCCATGGACATGGAAGACTCAGCGGATGAGGGAGACCTTGGTCAAATTTCAGTTGAAAGAGAATGGGGGGAGATGTCAAAGGAAGAAAGAACGGTTAGCACCTCTATGCCACAAACACAGCGTGGACTTGGTCCGCATGGCTGCGCAAGACACATGAGTGCCTTCTTGCTGCACTACCTCCAACATGACCCTCGTATTGTCAAAATTAGAAGTGATGATGACTACTGGCTTGCCACACTATTAGATCCCCGGTACAAGTCCAAATTTTGTGACATAATTCCAACTTACGCCTTGGAGATTTTGTCGTGTCCAGCTGCCAGCGTTGTCTCTGAACGTGTCTTCAGTGCTGCTGGGTGTGTGCTGACAGATAAGCGCACGCGTCTGTCCAGTGACAATGTGGACAGACTAACGTTCATCAAAATGAACAAGTCATGGATCCACAAGGAATTTCCTACCCCTGTGTCATCCTGGGGAGAGTAAATGCTTGTGGATTTGGAATGTGCTTGATGCAAATCAAAACATCCTGTTTGCAACTAGGGCACAAGTGCTGCCACTGAAGGGGTGTCTGTGTAGCCCAATTTTTGGAAAAAAAGGGAGACTCCGCTTGGAGTAACCCTTGCTTGCCGTGTTTTTAAAAAGGAGCCAAGATGAACAAGTCATGGTTCAGCAAAGACTTTGCTACCTACCCCGGTGTCATCCTGGGGACGGTTAAGAATGGCGTATTTTTGAATGTGCTTGATGCAAATCTACCTGTGAAGTGTACAACTGGGGCACAAGTGCTGCCACTGAAGGGGTGGGTGTGTGTGTGGTCCAATTTTTGGAAAAATGGGAGACTCCGCTTGGAGTAACCCTTGCTTGCTGTGTTTTTTAAAAGGAGCTAAGATGAACAAGTCATGGTTCAGCAAAGACTTTGCTACCTACCCCGGGGTCATCCTGGGAACGGTTAAGTATGGCGTATTTTTGAATGTGCTTGATGCAAATCTAGCTGTGAAGTGTACAACTGGGGCACAACTGCTGCCACTGAATGAGTGGGTGTGTGTGGGGCCCAATTTTTGGAAAAAAAAGGAGACTCCGCTTGGAGTAACCCTTGCTTACGTTGTTTTTAAAAATGATCCAAGATGCACAGACCTGGGATCAGGAAAGACTTTGCTACCTACCCCGGTGTCATCCTGGGGACGGTTAAGTATGGCGTATTTTTGAATGTGCTTGATGCAAATCTAGCTGTGAAGTGTACAACTAGGGCACAAGTGCTGCCACTGAAGGGGTGGGTGTGTGTGGGGCACAATTTTTGGAAAAAAGGGAGACTCCGCTTGGAGTCACCTTGCTGTGTTTTACATGATTTTAGAAGGGCGTGCCATGCCTATATCTGTGTCTCCTCCTCTTTTTCCTTGTCCAGCTCCTTTGTTTTTGCATGAGTATATGTCCTTGTCACTTTCCCATGTGTTTGTGTTGTGTTGTGAGTTGTTTGTCACCTTTTGGACACCTTTGAGGGTGTTTTCTAGGTGTTTTTATGTGTTTGTGATTGCCTGCCATTGTTTCCTATACGGTTCGAGTTCGGTTCGTCGAACGTTCGTCGAACTGAACTCGAACGAGACCTCTGTTCGACGAACTGAACTCGAGCCGAACCACGGCCGGTTCGCTCATCTCTAGTAAAGAGCCCCCACTCCTTATAGGCACAATACACTGATTTGCTATGTGGAGACAAGGGCAGCATCTCACCATTCATTTATCAAACTACCCATTTTATTACTTTATAGAATCACATGTAAATTTGTGAATTTCCATATAATAGAACAGTGAACTCCCATAGTCAATGTTACTTGGTATCCCAGACCAGAGGCGTATCTAGGTGAAGGCTGGCGGGGCATCTGCCCCGGGGGCAGCTGTCAGGGGGGCGCTGTCAGGCTGCCTGATGCAGCGCTCCGGGAGTCTCCTCGGCGGCTGTGTGTTACCGCCCTCTGTAGTGGGAGCCGGCTATTCTCTGAGTCCGGCCGTCAAGCTGACAGACAGAGTTAGAGAAAGTGTGGTGTGCGGCTCCCTGTTATCATTTGCATGGCCAGCGGTAGCTTCGTGAAACCTGTGCAGTGACACAGGGTGGCGGTCGGCAGACATTACTTGGGGGGATCTCCCCCTGCCTCTGGCTCCTGCACATCTCCTGTCACATTGCAGAGTGATGGGGGAGGGGCCCGCACGGCAGTGCTGCATAGTGCCATGTGCTCAGCCTGTCACCCTCCGGTGCTGTGCACTCAGGCCTGTGTGTGCTTGGCTCTAGTACCGCAGAGGAGACAGAAGAGGAGAATGAAACCAGCGCTGATTGGCCACACATTAACCCCTTAGTGTCCGGCTGCTGCCTCCATCTTACAGGAGGAGGGCGCTAGGCAGGAAATTGTTCTGCACCTAAGCTTACAGGGGCAACTAAGCAGCAGGTATTTATATCTGAGCTAAGTGTGTTTATGTCTAATATATATCACCATATATCTAATGTATTAGTGACTTCAATGTTCAGTGTATGTGTGCTGTATATGTCCAGTGTGAGAGTGCTGTATAGAAAATGTGAGTGCTGTATAGAAGGTGAGAGTGCTGTAAAGAAGGTGTGAGTGCTATATATAAGGTGTGAGTACTGTATAGAAGGTGTGAGTACTGTATAGAAGGTATGAGTGCTGTATAGAAGGTGTGAGTGCTGTATACAAGGTGTGAGTGCTGTATACAAGGTGTGAGTGCTGTATACAAGGTGTGAGTGCTGTATACAAGGTGTGAGTGCTGTATAGAAGGTGTGAGTGCTGTATAGAAGGTGTGAGTGCTGTAAAGAAGGTGTGAGTGCTGTAAAGAAGGTGTGAGTGCTGTAAAGAAGGTGTGAGTGCTGTATACAAGATGTGAGTGCTGTATAGAAGGTGTGAGTACTGTATAGAAGGTGTGAGTACTATATAGAAGGTGTGAGTGCTGTATACAGGGTGTGAGTGCTGTATACAGAATGTGTATATGTGTATGGCTTGTGTCAGTGCTGTATATGGTGTGTGTGAATGCTGTATACAGGGTGTGAGTGCTGTGTACAGCATGTGTGAATGCTGTATACCAGTTGTGAGTGCTGTATACAGAAGGTGTGAGTGCTGTATAAAAGGTGTGAGTGCTGAATAGAATGTGAGTGCTTAATAGAAGGTGTGAGTGCTGAACAGAAGGTGTGAGTGCTGTATAGAAGGTGTGAGTGCTATATACAAGGTGTGAGTGCTGTATACAAGGTGTGAGTGCTCATTTCATGTATAAGAAAAAATTCCAGCAACAAGTCCATGGAAAAATCTTCATTAAAAATTCATGTTTATTTATTAAACTTGTAAAAACAGTCCATGTTAACAATTGCCCCAACAGAGGACGCGTTTCGAACGACCAAGTTCTTAATCCGTCTCTAACTCTTCTGAGAAAAAAATGGACTCATTAAAAAGGGCTGAAACCCTAACATGAACCTCATTAACCAGTAGAAAGGTTTAGGAGGTGCAGCAAAGAAGTTCTCCTATTAACCCTACATATTCAAAGTCCCAGAGAAGACCAACCACAGTCTCCTATAGCACTAATTCCCATATGTCCACATTCTAGTTTGTTTTTAATTAATTTTATTTCTATTTAAATTTTTATTTTTATTTTATTTAATTTTATTTAATTTTCGTTCTATCATTATATCATTATATCCCCCTATCACTATTTCCCAATCAGAAGCAAATTCAAAGGAAGAAGAGAAAAAAGAGGAAATCCCCCTCTAATAGAATTTATTTCCCTAGGAATTATTTTCTATGATGTTTTTTCATAAATTTTTAACAAACTTCCAATAGAGTCCACTCTTTTCTCAATCAGAAAAAGTACAATGGAATATATTACACATCTCATTCCTATCCGGTCCCATATTCACATTGATACAAAAAACAAAATTATAAAAAATTTACAACAAATACAAAAAAACAAAAAATTACAAAAAAATCAAAATTTTACATTTCACATGTTATTCTTCCCTAATATGCATATAACACATAATTTCTCCTGTTCAAACCCATCGGATATCTAGTTCCCATCAGGAAAATCCACTTGCTTTCTCTGTGCAACAATAACCTCTTCAAATCACCTCCTCTTTTAGGCAACTTTACTTTTTCTATTGCGTTTACTCTCATATCTGTTAAAACTCCCGCATGTACGTCCCGAAAATGTTGCGACACTGCAGACAAACTCCTTGTTGTTACATTATTCGTGTCATAAACATGCTCCGAAATTCTCCTCCTTAACCCCTTAGTGACGGAGCTAATTTTCACCTTAATGACCAGACCAAATTTTGCAATTCTGACCAGTGTCACTTCATGAGGTTATAACTCTGGAACGCTTCAACGGATCCCGGTGATTCTGAGATTGTTTTTTCGTCACATATTGGACTTCATGTTAGTACCAAATTTAGGACAATATTTTTTGCGTTTATTGAAGAAAAAAATTGAATATTGGCAAAAATTTTGAAAATTTAGCAATTTTCAACTTTTGAATTTTTATACCGTTAAACCAGAGATTTCTGTGACACAAAATAGTTAATAAATAACATTTCCCACATGTCTACTTTACATCAGCACAATTTTGGAAACAAAATTTTTTTTTGTTAGGAAGTTAGAGGGGTTCAAAGTTTATCAGCGATTTCTCATTTTTACATCAAAATTTACAAAACCATTTTTTTAGGGACCACATCACATTTGAAGTGACTTCAATAGGCCTAGATGACAGAAAATACCCAAATGTGACACCATTCTAAAAACTGCACCCCCCAAAGTACTCAAAACCACATTCAAAAAGTTTATTAACCCTTCAGGTGCTTCACATGAACAAAAGCAATGTGGAATGAAAAAAAGCAAAAATTAAATTTTACCTAAAAATGTTGCTCTAACCCAAATTTATTCACTTTTATAAGAACTAACACAACAAAATGGACCCCAAAATTTGTTCCCCACTTTCTTTTGAGTGCGCCGATACCCCACATGTGGTCAGAAACCTCTGTTTGGACAAATGGGAGGGCTCGGAACAGAAGGAGCAATATTTGAATTTTGGAAAGCAAATTTGGCTGAAATAGATTGCGAGCACCATGTTGCATTTACAGGTCCGCTAAGGTACCTAAACAGAAGAAACCCCTCACAAGTGACACCATTTTGGAAACTAGACCCCTCAAGGATTCTATCTAGGGGTATAGTGAGCATTTTAGATCCACAGGTACTTCACAGATTTTGTTAACGTTACGTTGTCATATTGAAAATTTTAATAATTTTCTCAAAAATGTTGCTTTAGCATCAATTTTCTCACTTTTTCAAGAGGTAATTCCAAAAATTTGACCTCAAGGTTTGTTAACCACTTTTTTATGAGCACGGTGATACCTCACATGTGGTCTGAAACCTTTGTTTGGACAAATGGGAGGGCTTGGAACGAAAGGAGCAATATTTGAATTTTGGAAAGGAAATTTGGCTGAAAAAGATTGCGGGCACCATGTCACATTTGGAGGACCCCTAAGGTACCTAAACAGCAGAAACCCCACACAAGTGACCCCATTTTGGAAACTAGGCCCCTCAAGGAATTTATCTAGATGTTTTTTACCACAAATTGCTATTTCAACCAGGTAGCTTTTTTTTTTACAAGAGTAAAAGGAAAAAATTCAGCATAACATTTATTGTGCAATTTCTCCTGAGTTTGGCGATACCTTATATGTGGTGGAAATCAACTGTTTGGGCGCATGGCAGGGCTCGGAAGGGAAGGAGTGCCATTTGACTGCAAAATTGGCTGGAATCAATAGCGGACGCCAGGTTGCATTTGGAGAGCCCCTGAGGTGCCTAAACAGTGGAGGTCCCCCACAAGTGACTCCATTCTGGAAACAAGACACCTCAAGGCTTTTATCTAGGTGTATAGTGAGCAGTATGAATCCACGAATACTTCACAGAATTTGATAAGCTTAGGTTGCCATATTGAAAATTTTCATTTTTTTCACAAAAATGTTGCTTCAGCATCAAATTTCTCACTTTTTCAAGAGACAACAACAAACCGTGGACCCAACAGGTTGTTATCCAATGTCTTATGAGCACAGGGATACCCCACATGTGGCCAAAAACCTCTGTTTGGATAAATGGGAGGGCTTGGAATGGAAGCAGCACCATTTGAATTCTGGAAAAGTTGAAATAAATTGCGGGCACCATGTCACATTTGCAGGGCCCCTTGGGTACCTATACATTAGAAACCCCCACAAGTGACCCCATTTTGGAAACTGGATTTTATTCAGGAGTATAATAAGCATTTTGAATCCACAGGTACTTCACAAAAATGTTGCTGTAGCAACCAATGTCTCACTTTTAGGCTATGTGGCCATGAGCCAGCGACACGGCGTCTAGTACACAGTGTCAGCCTCCTGCAGAGATGTGAGTGTTGTCCACGGGAGAACGCAGCTGCCCATGCCCACGATTTGTGTTCAGGCCGCTGTGGAGCTCTATGCTACCTGCAGAGAACACTCATCTCCGCAGCATAAATTGACATGCTGAGGCTCGGGAAGCTGCGCCACAGGTCAGTTTATGTGGCGGAGAAAAGAAGCACATTGGGCAAGCACATTGGGCATGGGATTTCTAAAAATCCTTCCACTGTGCTTCTACTGCACAATGCAGCGTTATGGACACAGGGAAAACACTCTGCGCCCAAAACGCTGCAAATCCCGATTGTGGGCGCACAGCCTAAAATGCTACAATGGATGAATGGATAGATGTCAAACATATATAACGTCCCACCCCCTGCATATTCTAAGCTGGCGCCCTTTAGTGCCTTTCATGTGGCACTAAAGGGTGCCTAGCCTTGTATTTAGCCCCCCAAAAAAATAATAATTAAAATAAACGACGTGGGGTCCCCCCCATTTTTGATAGCCAGCTAGGGTAAAGCAGACAGCTGTAGCCTGCAAACCACAGCTGACAGCTTCACCTTGTCTGGTGATCAATTTGGAGGGCTCCCCAGGCGTTTTTTTTTAAAAAAAAAAAACGTGGGGTCCCCCCCAAATTAGATCACCAGCCAAGGTGAAGCGGACAGCTGGGGTCTGGTATTCTCAGGGTGGGAAGAGCCATGGTTATTGGACTCTTCCCAGCCTAAAAATAGCAGGCCGCAGCAGCCCCAGAAGTGGCACATCCATTAGATGCGCCAATCCTGGCGCTTCGCCCCAGCTCATCCCGCGCCCTGGTGCGGTGGCAGACGGGGTAATTTATGGGGTTGATACCAGCTGTAATGTCACCTGGCATCAAGCCCTGGGGTTAGTGATGTCACGGCATCTAAACAGATACCCGACATCACTAACCCAGTCAAGTAATAGACAAAAAAAAAATTTATTTGAAAAAAAAAACTCCCCGAAACATTCCTCTTTCCCCAATTTATTGAAAATAAAGAAATTACGGTCGCTGTAATCCATTTTGGAGGTCCCACGCCGACTCTGGATCTTCTAGAATATGGGGGGGCACGTTCAGGGAACGTATCCCCCATTTTCTGGAAGAGCAAGCTCTCCATGAGCAGTGTGGGTGCAGTAATCTGAGAATACTGCACTCACACTGCCCCGGTCCAACTTAGGGCAGAGTGACCTGCAGTAACCTCATTCCAGAATATGAGGGGCACGCTCACAGAACGTACCCCCCATTTTCTGGAACAGCAGTCTCTCCATGTGAGGACCACACTCCTCACATGGAGAGACTGCTGATTACTGCACTCACTCTCCCCCGGTCCACAGTGGAGCAGCCTGTGCATCAGCGACGTCAGCGTCCCTGCAAGACTGACGTCGCTGATGCACAGGCTGCTCCACTGTGGACCGGGGGAGGAATCCAGCTGATAGCCGCTGTCTGCGCATGCGCCGTCAGCATTCAAGAAGGAGGCGGCGTGATCGCGGGACGGATCACCAGACAGGTAACGTATGACCGGGGGCTGGGGGGGGGGTGATGGGGGGTGACTTAGTGGGACCTGGGGGGACCTGGGGACACCTTTCTGCCGCATGTGACGTGTCACATGCGGCAGAAAGAGCAGAATGAATGCGGGGGAGGGGGGGTGGCTCTGGAGACCCGGAGGGGGCTCCGGTGACCAGAGGGCTCCGGTGGACCGGAGGAGGGGTCAGGGGGAGGACATTTCCCTCCGATCTGAAATGTTTGATCATTTCAGATCGGAGGGAAATGAATGCAGAGCCAGCGGCGGCAGTTTTCAGCGCGCGTCGGCGCCATCTTGCACGCTCCGGAGGGGGGCTCTGAAGAACTGGAGGGGGCTCCAGGGACCAAAGAGCTCCGGTGTACCGGAGGTGAGGTCAGGAGGGGGACATTTCCCTCCGATCTGAAATGTTTGATCATTTCAGATCGGAGGGAAATGAATGCAGAGGCGGCGGCGGGAGTTTTCAGCGCGCGTCGGCGCCATCTTGGATTTTCCGGAGGGGGGGGGGGTTGGATGGATTTCTCCGGTACTGGGGGCTTTGGGGGCACTAAGGGCTCACATTTATTTCTCATCTGACATGTTTGATCACGTCAGATGAGAAATAAATAAATTTTACCAGCCATTTTTTTTTTTTTATGTTGTCGCCGGTATACGGTGTATACCGGTGATCGCATTAACGGGGTGCATAAAAAACACCCTGATTCATAATCTGGGGGGTCTCAGCTACCCCCGGTAGCTGAAACCCCCCGAGATTTTTCGTCACTGGGGGGCGCTACAGGGTTTTTCCGGCCTGACGTCTCAAGACGTCGGAACAGAATAAGTACCCTGTTTTTCCGACGTCTTGAGACGTTAGGCCGTCGCTATGGGGTTAAAGGACGCGACGTACTCCCAATATACTGCAACCGACAAGTTACACAGGAGATCAAGTAGACTACATAATCCGTACCACAGTTTATCATAGAATTTATCTCATAACTTTTGCCTTGACTAAAAGAAGAAAAACCCTTGGTACCTTGCATAAAAACACAAGAACCGCACGATTTATGTCCACACTTATAAGATCCTTTTGTCGGAAGCCAGTTCCCTGTCGATCCCTCCACATCATTCACATTAGACCTATTCAAGTGGTCACTAGGCGACAATAACGCGTTCAAAGCCGTATTCTTTTTAGATACAAACTTGACTCCTTCTTTCAGGATTTTAAACAGTGTCTCATCGGTTGTTAATATCGGTAAATACTTTTTGACCACATGTACCACTTCATGATAATTTTTACTGAATTTTGTGGAGAAAACCACAGGCAACTTCGACCTCCCCACTACCTCCTTTGTCTCCAAATACTGCGCCCTACTTTTCAAATTAGTTTTTTCTTTAGCTCTTTCCAAATCATCCCGACGGTATCCTCTGGCTACAAATCTTTCATCAATAATTTTACATTCTAGTTTATAATCCTCCTCACTCGTACAACACCTTTTAGCTCGTATGTACTCACCTGTTGGGATGTTCTCAATAATATGCCTCGGGTGACAACTCCCTGCATGAAGCAGAGAATTCCCCGCTGCAGGTTTTCGATACAATTTGCATTCTATCATTCCCATATTGGGATTACCATTCATGTTCATATCCAAAAAATTTATGAAAAACATCATAGAAAATAATTCCTAGGGAAATAAATTCTATTAGAGGGGGATTTCCTCTTTTTTCTCTTCTTCCTTTGAATTTGCTTCTGATTGGGAAATAGTGATAGGGGGATATAATGATATAATGAGAGAACGAAAATTAAAAAAAATTAAATAAAATAAAAATAAAAATTTAAATAGAAATAAAAATAATTAAAAACAAACTAGAATGTGGACATATGGGAATTAGTGCTATAGGAGACTGTGGTTGGTCTTCTCTGGGACTTTGAATATGTAGGGTTAATAGGAGAACTTCTTTGCTGCACCTCCTAAACCTTTCTACTGGTTAATGAGGTTCATGTTAGGGTTTCAGCCCTTTTTAATGAGTCCATTTTTTTCTCAGAAGAGTTAGAGACGGATTAAGAACTTGGTCGTTCGAAACGCGTCCTCTGTTGGGGCAATTGTTAACATGGACTGTTTTTACAAGTTTGATAAATAAACATGAATTTTTAATGAAGATTTTTCCATGGACTTGTTGCTGGAATTTTTTCTTATACATGAAATGAGTTCTGCTACCTTCCATTCCGTGCACGGTCCTGGATAAGCGGTCTCCGGCAAATAGCAGGTGAGCTGGACAAAGCGAAATTGTTTGTGTAAGGTGTGAGTACTGTATACAAGGTGTGAGTGCTGTATACAAGGTGTGAGTGCTGTATACAAGCTGTGCGTGCTGTGAAGAAGGCGTGCGTGCTGTGTAGAAAGTGTGAGTGCTGTGTAGAAGGTGTGAGTGCTGTATAGAAGGTGTGAGTGCTGTATAGAAGGTGTGAGTGCTGTATAGAAGGTGTGAGTGCTGTATACGGGGTGTCAGTGCTGTATACAGAATGTGAGTTCTGTGTATGGCTTGTGAGTGCTGTTTATGGTGTTTGTGTATGCTGTATACAGGGTGTAAGTGCTGTGTATGGCATGTGTGAATGCTGTATACCGGTTGTGGGTGCTGTATAGAAGGTGTGAGTACTGTATAGAAGGTGTGAGTGCTGTATATGTGGTGTCAGTGCTGTATAGATGGTGTGAGTGCTGTATAGAAGGTGTGAGTGCTGTATAGAAGGTGTGAGTGCTGTAAAGAAGGTGTGAGTGCTATATATAAGGTGTGAGTACTGTATAGAAGGTGTGAGTGCTGTATACGGGGTGTGAGTGCTGTGTATGGCTTGTGTGAGTGCTGTATATGGCGTGTGTAAATGCTGTATACAGGGTGTGAGTGCTGTGTACAAGGTGTGAGTGCTGTATAGAAGGTGTGTGTGCTGTATACGGGGTGTAAGTTCTGTATACGAGGTGTCAGTGCTGTATACAGAATGTGAGTGCTGTGTATGGCTTGTGAGTGCTGTTTATGGTGTGTGTGAATGCTGTATACAGGGTGTGAGTGCTGTGTACGGCATGTGTGAATGCTGTATACCGGTTGTGAGTACTGTATATGTGACGCCCAGGGCAAGCCAGGGGTCACAGGTCATGACACCACCACACACCCCACATTCCCTGCAGGAACACCAAGGTCCGAACACAAAACCCTTGTTGCCTTCCTCCAGGGGCTGATGTCCACACCAGGGGGTGGGCCAGGCGTTTGGCTCCACCCACCGAGGAGTTCACAGTCTTGGAGGCGGGAAAACCAGGCAGATTAGTTGGAGCTGAAGTTGAGGTTAGAGTGAAGTGGTAGAGGAGCAAGAGAGAGGAGTAAAAGTGGAAGAGAAGGTGACAGCAACAGAACCTGAAGTTGGTCCGGGTGTGTGCCCAGGGCTGAGACAGCAAGGTTGGCAGACGGCGGTGACCGTCTGCAGGAGAGGCTGATCGGAGGTTGCCGAAAGGACCGTGGACGGGTGGTGGCCCGGCGGTACCGGAGCGGTATACGAAGAGAAGCCAGCACCATTGGCAGGGGCCTTTCGTATCCCGGCAAGGCTAGGAGTCGCCGTGAATTTGCCAAATCCGTCAGTGAAGGGGACCTCCTGGGTCTCCCAACAGCAAAAGTCCCGATTGAAAGCAACCGTCCAACCATATTGGAGAGACACCGCCACCGCCAAGGCACCAGTTTCTCAGGGCCAGTGCCTGCGGGCAAAGGAGGGGCTCCTCCGGCTCATATCCAAGCTGGGGAGCGGGTTACCGGTGGGAATCCATCGCTACCAACAACCGTATTTAGGTGCAGGAAAGAGACAGTCACCGCTAACTTGCAGGGAACATCAACACCGCAGCCGTCCGAGGGAGCCGTCCAACCAGCCGCTTGTTTACCGTGAACTGTGTCATCATCCTTGGGCTGAGTGAGTACCTCCGTGCCGTGCGGCACAGCGCTGCCCCCTGCGCCCCTGCACCTCAACAGGCCCCATAACCCGCCTGTCAACCATCCTAACTCTCCATCATCGGGCCCCGGGACCACCAACCCCCCTACCCACGGAGGGGAGGGCCAACATCTAGCTGCTCCATACCATCACTCCCGGGATCCCCATACAGAGCAGTTGTGGTGTCCACACAATCACCACAACCGTGGGTGGCGTCACGGACAATAAATCCCCCAAAACCAATCCCCTTTTCACTCATGGGCGAGGAGCGCCGCTCGAGTCCCCGGGATCCGGCACATCGCTCGAGCCACCGAGCAGCAGAGGCCGCAGCCACAGCGGCAGCCGGACTCGAGCAGTGAGAGAGCGCGGCGTCCCCTCCTCCGCCCGCGACATAAAGAAGGTGTGACTGCTGTATAGAAGGTGTGACTGCTGTATAGAAGGTGTGACTGCTGTATAGAAGGTGTCAGGGCTGTATACAAGGTGTCAGGGCTGTATACAAGGTGTGAGTGCTGTATACAAGGTGTGAGTGCTGTATACAAGGTGTGAGTTCTGTATACAAGGTGTGAGTGCTGTATATAAGGTGTGAGTGCTGTATATAAGGTGTGAGTGCTGTATATAAGGTGTGAGTACTGTATAGAAGGTGTGATTACTGTATAGAGGGTGTGAGTGCTGTATACAAGGTGTGAGTGCTGTGTATGGCTTGTGTGAGTGCTGTATATGGCGTGTGTGAATTCTGTATACAGGGTGTGAGTGCTGTGTACAGCATGTGTGAATGCTGTATACCAGTTGTGAGTGCTGTATACAGTATGTGAGTGCTGTATACAGTGTGTCACTTATGTGAGTGCTGTGTAAGGCGTGTGAATGCTGTATATGGTATGTGAGTGCTGTATACAGCGTGTCGCATGTGAGTGTTGTGTATGGCGTGTGAGTGCTGTATACAGTATGTGAGTGCTGTATACGATATGTGAGTGCTGTATACGATATGTGAGAGCTGTATACGATATGTGAGTGCTGTATACAGCGTGTTGCATGTGAGTGATGTGTACAGGGTGTGAGTGCTGTATAGAAGGTGTGAGTGCTGTATAGAAGGTGTGAGTGCTGTATTGAAGGTGTGCGTTCTGTATAAAAGGTGTGAGTGCTGTATAAAAGGTGTGAGTGCTGTATAAAAGGTGTGAGTGCTGTATAAAAGGTGTGAGTGCTGTTTACAAGGTGTGAGTGCTGTGTACAAAGTGTGAGTGCTGTTTCCAAGTGTGAGTGCTGTTTACAATGTGTGAGTGCTGTATACAAGGTGTGAGTGCTGTTTACAAGGTGTAAGTGCTGTATACAAGGTGTGAGGGCTGTATAGAAGGTGTGAGGGCTGTATAGAACGTGTGAGTGCTGTGTACGGGGTGTGAGTGCTGTATACAGAATGTGAGTGCTGTGTATGGCTTGTGTGAGTGCTGCATATGGCGTGTGTGAATGCTGTATACAGGGTGTGAGTGCTGTGTACAGCATGTGTGAGTGCTGTATACCGGTTGTGAGTGCTGTATACAGTATGTGAGTGCTGTATACAGTGTGTCGCTTGTGTGAGTGCTGTGTAAGGCGTGTAAATGCTGTATACAGTATGTGAGTGCTGTATACAGCATGTCACGTGTGTGAGTGCTGTATACGATATGTGAGTGCTGTATACGATATGTGAGTGCTGTATACAATATGTGAGTGCTGTATACAATATGTGAGTGCTGTATACAGCGTGTTGCATGTGAGTGATGTGTACAGGGTGTGAGTGCTGTATAGAAGGTGTGAGTGCTGTATAGAAGGTGTGAGTGCTGTATAGAAGGTGTGAGTGCTGTATAGATGGTGTGAGTTCTGTATAAAAGGTGTGAGTGCTGTATAGAAGGTGTGAGTGCTGTATAGAAGGTGTGAGTGCTGTATAGAAGGTGTGAGTGCTGTATAGAAGGTGTGAGTGCTGTGTACAAGGTGTGAGTGCTGTGTACAAGGTGTGAGTGCTGTGTACAAGGTGTGAGTGCTGTGTACAAGGTGTGAGTGCTGTTTACAAGGTATGAGTGCTGTTTACAAGGTGTGAGTGCTGTTTACAAGGTGTGAGTGCTGTATACAAGGTGTGAGTGCTGTATACAAGTTGTGAGGGCTGTATAGAAGGTGTGAGGGCAGTATAGAACGTGTGAGTGCTGTATACGGGGTGTGAGTGCTGTATACAGAATGTGAGTGCTGTGTACAGCATGTGTGAATGCTGTATACCGGTTGTGAGTGCTGTATACAGTATGTGAGTGCTGTATACAGTGTGTCGCTTGTGTGAGTGCTGTATAAGGCGTGTAAATGCTGTATACAGTATGTGAGTGCTGTATACAGCATGTCACGTGTGTGAGTGCTGTATACGATATGTGAGTGCTGTATACGATATGTGAGTGCTGTATACAGCGTATTACATGTGAGTGCTGTATAGAAGGTGTGAGTGCTGTATAGAAGGTGTGAGTGCTGTATAGAAGGTGTGAGTGCTGAACAGAAGGTGTGAGTGCTGAACAGAAGGTGTGAGTGCTGAACAGAAGGTGTGAGTGCTGTATACAAGGTGTGAGTGCTGTATACAAGGTGTGAGTGCTGTATACAAGGTGTGAGTGCTGTATACAAGGTGTGAGTGCTGTATACAAGGTGCGAGTGCTGTATACAAGGTGCGAGTGCTGTTTACAAGGTGCGAGTGCTGTTTACAAGGTGTGAGTGCTGTTTACAAGGTGTGAGTGCTGTATAGAAGGTGTGAGTGCTGTATACAAGGTGTGAGTGCTGTATACAAGGTGTGAGTGCTGTATAGAAGGTGTGAGTGCTGTATAGAAGGTGTGAGTGCTGTATAGAAGGTGTGAGTGCTGTATAGAAGGTGTGAGTGCTGTATAAAAGGTGTGAGTGCTGTATAAAAGGTGTGAGTGCTGCATAAAAGGTGTGAGTGCTGCATAAAAGGTGTGAGTGCTGCATAAAAGGTGTGAGTGCTGTATAGAAGGTGTGAGTACTGTATAGAAGGTGTGAGTGCTGTATACAGGGTGTGAGTGCTGTATACAGAAAGTGAGTGCTGTATATGGCACGTGTGAATGCTGTATACTGGTTGTGAGTGCTGTATACAGTATGTGAGTGCTGTGTAAGGCGTGTAAATGCTGTATACAGTATGTGAGTGCTGTATACAGCGTGTCGCATGTGAGTGCTGTGTATGGCGTGTGAGTGCTGTATACAGTATGTGAGTACTGGAGCATATACAAGGGTGTGTCCAGCTCACCTCTTTGTTTTAGGAGACCATCATTTCACCATATAGGGATCCATTTCGATTCAAGATTCAAAGAAGTCGATCCAGCACAGTGCATTTAATTAAAAATAAAAGTCCTTTTTTGAAAAACCATTAAAAAGTCCAATATGCCATGCTAGGAGGACGCGTTTCGGACGGGTTGTCCTTACTCAGTCTCAGCACATCTCACAATGAGTCCAGACTAAAAACATATGGCACAGGACATGATGTCAGCAATCAGTACAAAATTTACATATGGAGGAAAAAAAAAAAATCCAATTCATTCATTATTATATGTGCAACCAAACAAGGAAACATACAAATAAATTCTCAATAGAAATACATTAGGTAATTTCTTATATTTAGTCCAATAGGAACCCTCGTTTCCATTTCAAAAATCCATTTTATCTCTTTATATTGTAACATTTTTTTTATATCACCTCCTCTCCTAGGTAGCAAAACATTTTCAATGCCACTCACTTGCAAACTACCTAGATCACCACCGTGGACACTGAGAAAATGCTGGGAGGCTCCTGGGGGACTCCTGGTTGATTTATTTAAGACATCGTACACATGTTCCGATATTCTTTTTCTCAGTGTCCTAGTGGTGTGACCTATGTATTGCAGTCGACATTTGGTGCAAGAAATTACATACACAACATTTGTAGAACTACAATTTATCATTGTTCTGATGTCAAACTGTTTACCATTGGTATATGATGAGACATTCTTTGTATTGATAGCATATTTACACAAACCGCAGGTTTTTCCACCACATTTATATGAGCCGTTTACTGAAAGCCAGTTCGACTTATCCGTTTTTTTGGTTTTATTATTATGATCACTGGGGGACAACATTGCACCCAGTGTAACAGTTTTCTTTGAAACAAATTTAACACCTCCCTCCAATATGTGGTTCAGAGTTTCATCCGCTGTCAGAACCGGTAAGAATTTTCTCACAATGTGTATTATGTCATAATAATTCTTACTAAATTTAGTAGAGAAAACTGGTTGCACATTGTGAGAATTTTCCCTCCTACTCTGCTTTAAGTATTGCTCTCTAGTTTTGGAGTACACTTTTATTTTGGATTTTTCAAGGTTTTTTTGGGAGTAACCCCTAGCAACAAATCTCCTGTCTATTTCCTTATATTCCTGCTCTAAATCCGACATTTTTGTACAGCAACGTTTTGCCCTTACATATTCCCCAGTGGGGATGTTTTCCACTACAAACCTAGGGTGACAGCTAGTTGCATGCAGGATAGAATTTCCTGCTGAGGGTTTACGAAATAATTTACAGTCAACAGTCCCATTTTTTTCATTACCCATCAAAATCATATCCAAAAAATGAATTTCCACTGGATTGCTCTGATGTGTAAACCCTAGATTATAAGGATTGTTGTTTCCCTCCTACTCTGCTTTAAGTATTGCTCTTTAGTTTTGGAGTACACTTTTATTTTGGATTTTTCAAGGTTTTTTTTTTTTCCTGCATATGTAAATTTTGTACTGACTGCTGACATCATGTCCTGTGCCATATGTTTTTAGTCTGGACTCATTGTGAGATGTGCTGAGACTGAGTAAGGACAACCCGTCCGAAACGCGTCCTCCTAGCATGGCATAATGGACTTTTTAATGGTTTTTCAAAAAAGGACTTTTATTTTTAATTAAATGCACCGTGCTGGATCAACTTCTTTGAATCTTGGATACTAAGGCTATGTGTCCACGGGAGAATGTAGCTGCGGATTTTTCTGCATCAAAATCCGCAGCTTTCCCGCAAAATCCGCACCTTTTCAAACATGTCAATTGTTTTTGCCATTTGGGTTTTGGACTGCAAAGCTGAGTTTTTTACCAAAGTTCTGCAACAAAAAGGCTGCAGTTTGAACTGCATAGTGCGGACAAGAAACCCAAATTCCCATAGACTTTGCTTGAAAAGCAGAACACAACCATTTTGGCATTAAACGCTGCAGTTGAAAAAGCAGCAAAATAGCAGGTAAAAAGCAGGTAAAAAGCAACATGCGGACATAGCCTAAATCCCACAAAGATCAATTTCCACCAAGTTTTCGCCCTATTATTTCTGGTATAGGGTCTGTCACTGAACATCTCTCGGAGTGGCTGGATAAACATCTCCAATTTTTGGCTAAGGCCTCTCCGAGTTTTGTTCAGGACAGTAAACATGTGCTTAATATTTTAAATGGAATGGAGTGGCGGGAAGATAATTGTTGGTTAACATGTGATGTATGTACATTATATACGTCCATACCGCACTACCTGGCCATTTTGGCACTAAAAACCCAAATGGAAAAATATTCTGATTTTTCCCAGGATTTGCAGCAGTACATTTTGGATGTAACCTTTTTTCTGTTAAAAAATAATTATTTCACTTTTTTGGGGGAATTTTATTTACAGACACAGGGTTGTTCAAGGGGTTCACGTTTTTCACCGTCTCTGGCGAATATTTATATGTTTTGGTGGGAGGAGGAATTTATTTTTAATCTAAAAAATCCTTTCAGCCCGAATATATTAATTTTCCTCAGATTTATTGAAGATATATTGATTGTATGGAAAAATGGAGATAAAAAAATGGAAAATGTTATTTCATTCATTAACAACAATCCTTATAATCTAGGGTTTACACAACAGAGCAATCCAGTGGAAATTCATTTTTGGATATGATTTTGATGGGTAATGAAAAAAATGGGACTGTTGACTGTAAATTATTCCGTAAACCCTCAGCAGGAAATTCTATCCTGCATGCAACTAGCTGTCACCCTAGGTTTGTAGTGGAAAACATCCCCACTGGGGAATATGTAAGGGCAAAATGTTGCTGTACAAAAATGTCGGATTTAGAGCAGGAATATAAGGAAATAGACAGGAGATTTGTTGCTAGGGTTTACTCCCAAAAAACCCTTGAAAAATCCAAAATAAAAGTGTACTCCAAAACTAGAGAGCAATACTTAAAGGGGTGGTTCACCCATTTTTTTTTTTCCCCAATGATTCACACTTACCATTGTCTGCATCTTCTGCATTGGCTTCTGTTTCCATTTCTGGCACTGAGCGGCGCTATCCTGCACGCTCAGTGCCGGACACATGACCCCCTGGAGCTGTGGCCGCCGGCATCCTCTGACGTCCCGGCATTTCCAGTCTCTCAAACTAGACGGGTACGTCAGAGGATGCCGGCGCCACTCACAGTGATTGACTGGACTGTGGGCGGTGACTACCTGACATCACAGCCCAGCATCGAGGGGAGGATCCGGAGGACGCCAGTGTGGAGCGGTGAAGGCAGAGCGCGCGCTTACCAGCATTCAGCTGTGGGAGGTACGGGCTCCAGTGTGGAGTACAGGGGGGGGTTTCCTCCACTGAAATCCCCCCTGTCACGCAAGTATGTGATCACACTGTCCACCCGCCCGCTGTGCTCAGCTGTCAGGAGAGCGGGCGGTGTCGGCAGTGTGATCATATACTCCCCCCAGCAGCACAGGTGACCGGACGCTGCATGGGACCAATCTGCTCCACTCTGTCACCTGCACAACAAGTCCCACAGTGGAGACAGTGACATGTAGCATCCGGTCACCTGCACAACAAGTCCCAGAGTGGAGACAGTGACATGCTCTGCTCTGACACATAGTGTGCTGCATGTCACTGTCTCCATTCTGGGACTTGTTGTGCAGGTGACCGGATGCTACATGTCACTAACTGTATCCACTCTGGGACTTGTGCAGGTGACCGGATGCTACATGTCACTATCTGTCTCCACTCTGTGATTTCTGCTGCATAGTACCAACTGTATACACTCTCACCTGCAGAACAAGTACCACAGTGGAGCAAGTTAGTGACATCCGGTCACCTGCACAACAAGTCCCAGAGTGGATACAGTGACATGCAGCACACTATGTGTCAGAGCAGAGCATGTCACCAACTTGCTCTGCTCTGTCACCTACGATGCTGCATGTCACCAACTAAGGGTAAGTTCACACAGTGCGTTTTTCGTGGCGTTTTTGCGCGTTTTTCTGGTGCGTTTTTACTCAGAAAACTGCATGACTTTGCTTCCCGAGTAAAGTCTATGCCATTGTGCGCACTAGGCGTTTTTGCTGCGTTTTTTGCTGCGTTTTTTACCACATTTTTGTGCTGAAAACGCAGTGACATTGCTTCCCCAGCAATGTCTATGGGTTTTCAGAAGTGCTGTCCGCAGACAGCGTTTTTTTGTAGCTGCTTTTTTGTGTTGACCACAAAAATGCAGCATGTCAATTATTTCTGCGTTTTTCACTGCGTTTTTCACCCATTGAGTTCAATGAGATGTTCAACAACGCAATGAAAAACGCATATAGCTGCGTTTCTATGACTAAAAACGCAGCTATAAACGCAAGGGGTGGGTACTACAGTGACGTGTACAGGAAGAGGATTCCTTCTGTTGGTAAACACAGAAGCATGAATCCTCCCGGTACCGTCACCGCTGCGTCCACAACCCGCCCGGTGCCATGTCAGCTCCGTGCGGTGCCATGTCTGGGCGGGAGGTGGAGGCAGCGGCGAAAACCAAAGTGAACAGTAGAAAAAAAAAAATGTCATAGTCACCTGTCTGCAGGGTCACGGTGCCATGTCCGCTCCCAGCCTCTGTCTCGGTACCGCCGCTCTGGCTGTGTGCAGTCTCCCCGGGGCACGTACGAAGCTTGCAGGACCTGGCGGTGGATCAGCTCATCGATTCTCGCGGTGTTGCCGGCTTTTTTGCGCCCGGCCGGCTATCAGCTGCTCCTGCCGTCAGGGGACTTCATCAGCTGATTACCGGCAGCTCCTGCAGCGATGGGACAGGATCATACTCCTGTCCAATCGATCGCTGCAGGAGCTGCCGGTAATCAGCACATAAGTATGTATTTATTTTTTTTTTTTTTCGACTGATGCATCAGCTGATTGTATAAAAGCCGATTATACAATCAGCTGCTGTGTCATGTGATTCACGTAGTTTAACCTGACACATCATCTGATCGCTTTGCCTTCCAGCAAACCGATCAGATGATATTGGATCCGGATTGGACGGCGCGGGACCCTAACCCAGGATTACTGCGGAGGGGGGTTTATTTCAATAAAGATGGAGTCACTAATTGTGTTGTGTTTTATTTCTAATAAAAATATTTTTCTGTGTGTTGTGTTTTTTTTTTTTTTTTTATCATTACTAGAAATTCATGGTGGCCATGTCTAATATTGGCGTGACACCATGAATTTCGGGCTTAGGGCTAGCTGATAATATACAGCTAGCCCTAACTCCATTATTACCCGGCTAGCCACCCGGCATCAGGGCAGCTGGAAGAGTTGGATACAGCGCCAGAAGATGGCGCTTCTATGAAAGCGCCATTTTCTGGGGTGGCTTCGGACTGCAATTCGCAGTGGGGGTGCCCAGAAAGCTTGGGCACCCTGCACTGTGGATTCCAATCCCCAGCTGCCTAGTTGTGCCCGGCTGGACACAAATATTAGGCGAAGCTCACGTCATTTTTTTTTTTTAATTATTTCATGAAATTCATGGAATAATTAAAAAAAAAAAAAGGGCTTCTCTATATTTTTGGTTCCCAGCCGGGTACAAATAGGCAGCTGGGGGTTGGGGGCAGCCCATACCTGCCTGCTGTACCCAGCTAGCATACAAAAATATGGCGAAGCCCACGTCATTTTTTTTTCTTTTTTGGCAAAAAACTGCATACAGTCCTGGATGGAGCATGCTGAGCCTTGTAGTTCTGCAGCTGCTGTCTTCTCTCCTGCTTACACTAGTGAATGGAGGATGCTGAGCCTTGTAGTTCTGCAGCTGCTGTCTGCTCTCCTGCATACACTAGTGAATGGAGGAGAGCAGACAGCAGCTGCAGAACTACAAGGCTCAGCATCCTCCATTCACTAGTGTATGCAGGAGAGCAGACAGCAGCTGCAGAACTACAAGGCTCAGCATCCTCCATTCACTAGTGTATGCAGGAGAGCAGACAGCAGCTGCAGGACTACAAGGCTCAGCATCCTCCATTCACTAGTGTATGCAGGAGAGCAGACAGCAGCTGCAGGACTACAAGGCTCAGCATCCTCCATTCACTAGTGTATGCAGGAGAGCAGACAGCAGCTGCAGGACTACAAGGCTCAGCATCCTCCATTCACTAGTGTATGCAGGAGAGCAGACAGAAGCTGCAGAACTACAAGGCTCAGCATCCTCCATCCAGGACTGTATGCAGTTTTTTACCCAAAAAGAAAAAAAAAATGACATGGGCTTTGCCATATTTTTGTATGCTAGCCGGGTACAGCAGGCAGGTACGGGCTGCCCCCAACCCCCAGCTGCCCATTTGTACCCGGCTGGGAACCAAAAATATAGAGAAGCCCTTTTTTTTTTTAATTATTTCATGAATTTCATGAAATAATTTAAAAAAAAAATGACGTGAGCTTCACCTAATTTTGGTGTCCAGCCGGGTACAACTAGGCAGCTGGGGATTGGAATCCACAGTGAAGGGTGCCCAAGCTTTCTGGGCACCCCCACTGCGAATTGCAGTTCGCAGCCACCCCAGAAAATGGCGCTTTCATAGAAGCGCCATCTTCTGGCGCTGTATCCAACTCTTCCAGCTGCCCTGATGCCGGGTGGCTAGCCGGGTAATAATGGAGTTAGGGCTAGCTGTATATTATCAGCTAGCCCTAAGCCCGAAATTCATGGTGTCACGCCAATATTAGACATGGCCACCATGAATTTCTAGTAATGATAAAAAAAACAAACAAAAACACAACACACAGAAAAATATTTCTATTAGAAATAAAACACAACACAATTAGTGACTCCATCTTTATTGAAATAAATCCCCCTCCGCAGTAATCCTGGGTTAGGGTCCCGCGCCGTCCAATCCGGATCCAATATCATCTGATCGGTTTGCTGGAAGGCAAAGCGATCAGATGATGTGTCAGGTTAAAGGATGTGAATCACATCATACATCAGCTGATTGTATAAAAGCCGATTATACAATCAGCTGATGCATCAGTGCAAAAAAAATAAATAAATAAATAAATACTCACGTCTGTGCTGATTACCGGCAGCTCCTGGAGCGGAGTCTGATCCTGGCCCATCACTGCAGGAGCTGCCGGTAATCAGCTGATGAAGTCCCCTGACGGCAGGATCAGCTGATAGCCGGCCGGGCGCGAAAAAGCCGGCGAGACTACGATCAGCTGATGCGTCAGGTGACTGCATCAGGTGATCCACGGCCAGGTCCTGCAAGCTTCGTGCGAGCCCCGGGGAGACTGCACACAGCCAGAGCGGCGGTACCGAGACAGGGGCTGGAAGCAGGCATGGCACCCGGACCCTGCAGACAGGTGAGTATGACATACACACTCACACAGACACTGTATATATACACACACACACTGTATATATACACACACACACACACTGTATATACGCAAACACACACTGTATATACACACACACATGCACACTCACTCACACACTGTATATACACACACACACTGTATATACGCGCACACACACTTTCTTCCCCTGGCTGTGTAGAGCTGCTGCTGTCTCTGTGTAATTGATCTCAGTGCACATCCACAGGGAAGAGGCAGGGAGGAGGGTTTGGGTGGGAGCAGAGTGGGTGTATTAGACACAGTGGGTGTGTTAGATAAGCTAGACACCGCCCTAGAGCCACAAACAATTCTGGGACTTGTAGGAACTGAACACAGGAAGTCAGAGGAGAGATTAACCCCATCAGAGCTGGAGCCAGCAATGAGCATGTGCTGCTAGTGCACAATAAAAGGTAATTTTGCTGAAAAAACATAATAGATGTGTTGAGGGGCACATATTAGCAAGATTTATCAGAAAAAAAAAATCAGTTTTGGTAACTGGACAACTTCTTTAAAGCAGAGTAGGAGGGAAAATTCTCACAATGTGCAACCAGTTTTCTCTACTAAATTTAGTAAGAATTATTATGACATAATACACATTGTGAGAAAATTCTTACCAGTTCTGACAGCGGATGAAACTCTGAACCACATATTGGAGGGAGGTGTTAAATTTCTTTCAAAGAAAAATGTTACACTGGGTGCAATGTTGTCCCCCAGTGATCATAATAATAAAACCAAAAAAACGGATAAGTCGAACTGGCTTTCAGTAAACGGCTCATATAAATGTGGTGGAAAAACCTGCGGTTTGTGTAAATATGCTATCAATACAAAGAATGTCTCATCATTAGAGTTGAGCGCGGTTCGCGGTTCGAGGTTCTCCAGTTCGCGGCTCGAAGTGATTTTGGGGGCTGTTCTAGATCGAACTAGAACTCGAGCTTTTTGCTAAAGCTCGTTAGTTCTAGATACGTTCGAGAACGGTTCTAGCAGCAAAAAGCAGGGCTTTTTACAGCTACAGTGTGCAGGAGCCATCGCTGGCAGCCTGCCAGAAGCTGGTAACCAAGATAAACATCGAGTATCCAAGCAAAACGCTTTGGTTAGTAGCCCGATGTTTATCCTAGTTACGTGCAGAAAGCCCACACTTCCCCGCTCAGCTCACTCCGCCCCCTCCTGCACGCGGCATGTACACACACACACTCACACACTCACCTGTCCCCAGCCAAGCAGTCCACGACACTGACGTCCTCAGCGCCACCCACTTCGCACTCCGCCACCAGCACACATGGCTCCGCCCACCTTCACTCTGCACACATGGTCCCGCTCGGCTTACCTGCGGTGATGAAGTCCCGACCTTAGCGCTGTCACTGTCCTCCATGGCCGCCGCTTGTCACATCACCTTCTCTCGCTTCCGACCCGTGACTGACTAGCGGTGACGTCACGGGCCGCTCGCGATACTTGGCTGTGAAGGCGGCGGTCATTGAACTCAGTGACAGGTGCTGTCAGCAGTGCAGGAGATCAGCGCAGGTAATGTACCTCGCTGACAGCAGCACTTGTCACCCCCTGCAGTGACCTGGGTTGACCCATTGATGTTAGCTCAGGTCACTGCACTGCTCTCCCAGCCAATGGGGAACATCCTGCTCTTCATTGACTGGGACAGTGTGGATCGTCATGGCAACCCCTTGGATTACACCAGACCTGGATTTGTTTTTCTTTCTAATAAATTGGTTAAAGAGGGAATGTATTGGGGAGTGTTTTTTCAAATAAAAATGTGTTTGTCGTCCATTTTTTTTTATTACTGACTGGGTTGGTGATGTCGGGTATCTGATAGACGCCTGACCTCACCAACCCCAGGGCTTGATGCCAGGTGACATTACACACCTGGTATTAACCCCATATTTTACCCCCGTTTGCCACCGCACCAGGGCACGGGATGAGCTGGGGTGAAGCACCAGGATTGGCACATCTAATGGATGCGCCACTTCTGGGGCGGCTGCGGCCTGCTATTTTTAGGCTGGGGAGAGTCCAATAACCATGGACCTCCCTAGTCTGAGAATATCAGACCCCAGCTGTCTGCTTTACCTTGGCTGGTGATCCAATTTTGGGGGGACCCCTACGTGTTTTTTTTTTTTTAATTATTTATTTAATTTAAAATAACAGCGTGGGGTGCCCTCAGTTTTGGATTACCAGCCAAGGTGAAGCTGCCAGCTGTGGTCTGCAGGCTGCAGCCGTCTGCTTTACCCTAGCTGGCTACAAAAATAGGGGGAACCCTACGTCATTTTTTTTTTCGGCTAAATACAAAGCTAAGCACCCCTTAGTGCCACATGAAAGCCACCAAAGGGTGCAAAATTACAAAATGCAGGAGAGTGGGACATTATGTGTCTTTCTGCCATTATAATGACAGAAAAGACTGATATGAAGTGCACAAGCACAAGAAAATCACCAGAGCGCTCTACGCTGTCAAAAGCAGTGGAAAATGGCACTGGAGTGAACATGTGACCGCCTCATGTAGGATGAAGCTATGGATCCTGGGTAAATTTATGTATTTTCCCTCGTTCGGTTTTTTTGCAGTACACAAAAAAAACGGAAGGCACGCGGATGACAAACAGATGACATACGGACCGTCTACGGAACGGAAATGGATGCCACACGGATGCACCCGTGAAAAAAAACGGACTGTTTTTTGCAGACCGAAAAAATGGATCGGTCGTGTTAATGTAGCCTTATTCTGATCTGCCGTTTATAAACAGCAGGCAGAAATAAGTGAATAACGCCCCCCAGCGTCAGAAAATCTCCGGGGTTTCAGGGCTAGCTGAGACCCTGGAGATCATGATTCAGGACAGTTTTTCCGGTCCCCGCTCACGTGATCACAGGTATACACCGTACACCGATGATCACGTTACAGTAAATGACAGCGCCGGTAAAAAATTATTTATCTCCCATCTGGCATGAACAAACATGATAAATCTCCTCCCCGGTCCCCTCCGGTCCCCCGGTGTCGCCAAAGTGCCCCCCCTGATGCCCTCCCAGAAATCCAAGATGGCCGCGCGCACAGCAGCGCTCTGGCCGCATTCACCCTACTCCTCTGATTTCTGTCGCATGTGCCATGACACATGCGACAGAAAACACCTCCCCAGGCCCTGCCAGGTCACCCCCTATAACCCCACCGGTGTTCCCCGGTGTCCCACGGTACCTGTGCAGCGTTGATCCCCCCACGGCCCTCTCCTTCACAATAGACGCTGCCGCATGCACAGAGCGGCTGTCAGCTCAGCTTCCTGTGTTCAGACACAGTGAGTGGTGGTTATGCATCTGTAAGCTAAATGGGCGGCACGGTGGCTCAGTGGTTAGCACTGCAGTCTTGCAGCGCTGAGGTCCTGGGTTCAATTCTCTCCAAGGACACCATCTGCAAGGAGTTTGTATGTTCTCCCCGTGTTTGCGTGGGTTTCCTCCGGGTACTCCGGTTTCCTCCCTCACTCCAAAGACATACAGCGCTATGGAATTAATAACGCTATATAAATGAATAAATTATTATTACTGCAATGCCCTGCTCATGAGGTAAGGAACATAATTGATCAGGAGAGCTATATACTACATTTCCAAATGGAGGGATTTGCTTTTATAGTTTCCCTGCTGAACGACTACCAAACATGAGAGTCGTATGATAGCAAAAACTGTGGAAAGAAAGCGCACATAGGGTTTTAACCGATAGATATAGGTGCAGGGAATAGGACAGGTACTCACCTGCTTCAGTTGTGACAGGCACAACTCCTTGTCAGCATGGAATAAATGAATACAAAAATGGTCAGCTGCAGCCCCGATGTTGCAACAAGATGGGGGATGATCAAAAGAAATCGGGTTAAATGCTGCGCTAAAAACCACAATCCAAAGATATATCGTGAATTCCTTTTCTTTATTTTCACAGGTCAACGCGTTTCAAAGGCATCTCCACCTTCTTCATCAGGACAAAAGTCAGAAAGGAATAGCATCTATTGCTATTCCTTTCTGACTTTTGTCCTGATGAAGAAGGTGGAGATGCCTTTGAAAAGCGTTGACCTGTGAAAATAAAGAAAAGGAATTCACAATATATATATGGATTGTGGTTTTGAGCGCAGCATTTAACCCGATTTCTTTTGATCATCCCCCAAACATGAGAGTCTGTTATACGCCACAAGAAAACACATCTAAATAGCGAGCTCTGTTGTTAAGTATTCATTCAGCTGGATAACTGGACTTAATGGGGTATTCCATCTCCAAGATCCTATCCCCAATATATAGTAAGTGGAATAGCAATAATATCAGCAAATACCAATATTTGGAAATGTAGAATAGTTCTCCTGATTAGGCATGCCCTTACCTCATGAGCAGGGCATTGCAGCTTTGGTAGCAACCATTACGACATGGACTCTGCTGCTGTGGACCCGGGGAGCGTGAGTGCAGATTCATTGCACCCACACTCCTCACATGAAGGGTCTGCACTCCTAGAAAATGGGGGATACGTTCCCTGAGTGTCTCCCCCCCATATTCTAGACGGTCCAGAGTCGTCGTGGGACCCCTTTATTTTTTTTCTTACAATAAATTGGTGAAAGAGGAAATGTTTTGGGGACTGTTTTTTCAAATAAATTTCTTTTGTCGATTTTTTTTTTGTTTGTACTGACAGTTTATGATGTTGGGTATCTAATAGACGCCATGACATCACAAACTGCTGGGCTTGATCTCAGGTGACTTTACAGCTAGTATCAACCCGATTTATTACCCTGTTTGCCACTGCACCAGGGCACGGGAGGAGCTGGGGTGAAGTGCCAGGATTGGCGCATCTAGTCGATGCGCCACGTCTGGGGTGCCTGCGGCCTGCTACTTTTAGGCTGTGAAGGCCCAATAACTATGGACCTTCCCACCCTGAGAATACCAGACCACAGCTGTCCGCTTTACCTTGGCTGGTGATCCAATTTGGGGGGGACCCTACTTTTTTGGTCTAATTATTAATATTTATAAAATATTTATAAAAAAAGAGCCTGGGGGGACCTCCACATTGGATGCCCAACCACGGTAAAGCTGCCAGCTGTGGTTTTCAGGCTACAGCTGTCTGCTTTACCCTAGCTGACTATCAAAAATGGGGGGACCTAACGTCATTTTTTTTTTAACTATTTTTTAAATAGAAAAAATTAATGGGCTTCCCTGTATTTTGATTGCCAACCAAGGTAACGGCAGGCAGATGAGGGTAGCAACCCATAGCTGTCTGCTTTATCTGCGCTGAGAATCAAAAATACCGCGGAGCGCTACTTCATTTTTTTTAAAGATTTATTTTTACAGCACTGTGATGTCCAGCAATCAAAATACAGGGAAGCCCATTTTGTTTTTAGTTATTTAAATAAATAATTTTAAAAAAATATATATGGGCTCCCGCTGCAATTTTTGTATTGCTAGCTAAGGGTAATCCAAGCAGCTACTGGCTGCTAACCCCCACTGCTTGTTGTTACCTTCACTGGCAATGGAAAATCCAGGGAAGCATTTTTTTTTTTTTTTGCCAAAAAACTACAAAAAAAGGACGTGAGGTTTGCCATATTTTTGTATGCTAGCCAGGTATAGCAGGCAGGTGCTGGAAGAGTTGGATACAGCGCCAGAAGATGGCGCTTCTATGAAAGTGCCATTTTCTGAGGTGGCTGCAGACTGCAATTCGCAGCAGTGGGGCCCAGAAAGCTCAGGCCAACCTGTGCTGCTGATTCCAATCCCTAGCTGCCTAGTTGTACCTGGCTGGACACAAAAATGGGGCGAAGCCTACGTCATTTGTTTTCTAATTATTTCATGAAATTCATGAAATAATAAAAAAAGGGCTTCCCTTTATTTTTGGTTCCCAGCCGGGTACAAATAGGCAACTGGGGGTTGGGGGCAGCCGTACCTGCCTGCTGTACCTGGCTAGCATACAAAAATATGGCGAAGCCCACGTCATTTTTTTGGTGGGCAAAAAACTTCTGCATACAGTCCTGGATGGAGTATGCTGAGCCTTCTATGAAAGCGCTCATCTCTACTCATCATATACCAATGGTAAACAGTTTGACATCAGAACAATGATAAATTGTAGTTCTACAAATGTTGTGTATGTAATTTCTTGCACCAAATGTCGACTGCAATACATAGGTCACACCACTAGGACACTGAGAAAAAGAATATCGGAACATGTGTACGATGTCTTAAATAAATCAACCAGGAGTCCCTCAGGAGCCTCCCAGCATTTTCTCAGTGTCCACGGTGGTGATCTAGGTAGTTTGCAAGTGAGTGGCATTAAAAAGGTTTTGCTACCTAGGAGATGAGGTGATATAAAAAAATGTTACAATATAAAGAGATAAAATGGATTTTTGAAATGGAAACGAGGGTTCCTATGGGACTAAATATAAGAAATGACCTAATGTATTTCTATTGAGAATTTATTTGTATGTTTCCTTGTTTGGTTGCACATATAATAATGAATGAATTGGATTTTTTTTTTTCCTGCATATGTAAATTTTGCACTGATTGCTGACATCATGTCCTGTGCCATATGTTTTTAGTCTGGACTCATTGTGAGATGTGCTGAGACTGAGTAAGGACAACCCGTCCGAAACGCGTCCTCCTAGCATGGCATAATGGACTTTTTATTGTTTTTTAAAAAAAGGACTTATATTTTTAATGAAATGCACTGTGCTGGATTGACTTCTTTGAAGTATGTGAGTACTATATACAGCATGTCGCGAGTGTGAGTGCTGTATACGATATGTGAGTGCTGTATACGATATGTGAGTGCTGTATACAGCGTATTGCATGTGAGTGCTGTGTACAGGGTGTGAGTGCTGTATAGAAGGTGTGAGTGCTGTATAGAAGGTGTGAGTGCTGAATAGAAGGTGTGAGTGCTGAATAGAAGGTGTGAGTGCTGAATAGAAGGTGTGAGTGCTGAATAGAAGGTGTGAGTGCTGTATATGGGGTGTCAGTGCTGTATAGAAGGTGTGAGTGCTGTATAGAAGGTGAGTGCTGTATAGAAGGTGTGAGTGCTGTATAGAAGGTGTGAGTGCTATATAGAAGGTGTGAGTGTTGTATATAAGGTGTGAGTGCTGTATATAAGGTGTGAGTGCTGTATATAAGGTGTGAGTGCTGTATACAAATTCTGAGTGCTGTATATAAGGTGTGAGTGCTGTATACGGGGTGTGAGTGCTGTATACGGGGTGTGAGTGCTGTATACGGGGTGTGAGTGCTGTGTATGGCTTGTGTGAGTGCTGTATATGGCGTGTGTATATGCTGTATACAGGGTGTGAGTGCTGTGTACAGCATGTGTGAATGCTGTATACAGTATGTGAGTGCTGTATACAGTGTGTCACTTATGTGAGTGCTGTGTAAGGTGTGTGAATGCTGTATATGGTATGTGAGTGCTGTATACAGCATGTCGCATGTGAGTGCTGTGTATGGCGTGTGAGTGCTGTATACAGCATGTCGCGTGTGTGAGTGCTGTATACGATATGTGAGTGCTGTATACGATGTGAGTGCTGTATACGATATGTGAGTGCTGTATACGATATGTGAGTGCTGTATACGATATGTGAGTGCTACATACAGCGTGTTGCATGTGAGTGATGTGTACAGGGTGTGAGTGCTGTATAGAAGGTGAGAGTTCTGTATAAAAGATGTGAGTGCTGTATAGAAGGTGTGAGTGCTGTATAGAAGGTGTGAGTGCTGTTTACAAGGTGTGAGTGCTGTTTACAAGGTGTGAGTGCTGTTTACAAGGTGTGAGTCCTGTTTACAAGGTGTGAGTCCTGTTTACAAGGTGTGAGTCCTGTTTACAAGGTGTGAGTCCTGTTTACAAGGTGTGAGTCCTGTTTACAAGGTGTGAGTGCTGCTTACAAGGTGTGAGTGCTGCTTACAAGGTGTGAGTGCTGCTTACAAGGTGTGAGTGCTGCTTACAAGGTGTGAGTGCTGCTTACAAGGTGTGAGTGCTGTTTACAAGGTGTGAGTGCTGTTTACAAGGTGTGAGGGCTGTATACAAGGTGTGAGGGCTGTATACAAGGTGTGAGGGCTGTATACAAGGTGTGTGAGGGCTGGTTATAAGGTGTGAGTACTGTATAGAAGGTGTGAGTGCTGTATATGGGGTGTGAGTGCTGTGTATGGCTTGTGTGAGTGCTGTATATGGCGTGTGTGAATGCTGTATACAGGGTGTGAGTGCTGTGTACAGCATGTGTGAATGGTGTATACCGGTTTTGAGTGCTGTATACAGTATGTGAGTGCTGTATACAGTGTTTCGCTTGTGTGAGTGCTGTGTAAGGCGTGTAAATGCTGTATACAGTATGTGAGTGCTGTACACAGCATGTCGCGTGTGTGAGTGCTGTATACGATATGTGAGTGCTGTATACGATATGTGAGTGCTGTATACAGCGTGTTGCATGTGAGTGATATGTACAGGGTGTGAGTGCTGTATAGAAGGTGTGAGTGCTGAATAGAAGGTGTGAGTGCTGAATAGAAGGTGTGAGTGCTGAATAGAAGGTGTGAGTGCTGAATAGAAGGTGTGAGTTCTGTATACAAGGTGTGAGTTCTGTATACAAGGTGTGAGTGCTGTATACAAGGTGTGAGTGCTGTGTACAAGGTGTGAGTGCTGTGTACAAGGTGTGAGTGCTGTGTACAAGGTGTGAGTGCTGTGTACAAGGTGTGAGTGCTGTATAGAAGGTGTGAGTGCTGTATAGAAGGTGAGAGTGCTGTATAGAAGGTGTGAGTGCTGTATACGGGGTGTGAGTGCTGTATACGAGGTGTCAGTGCTGCATACAGAATGTGAGTGTTGTGTATGGCTTGTGAGTGCTGTTTATGGCGTGTGTGAATGCTGTATACAGGTTGTGAGTGCTGTGTACAGTATGTGTGAATGCTGTATACCAGTTGTGAGTGCTGTATACAGTGTGTCACTTATGTGAGTGCTGTGTAAGGCGTGTGAATGCTGTATATGGTATGCGAGTGCTGTATACAGCGTGTCGCATGTGAGTGTTGTGTATGGCGTGTGAGTGCTGTATACGGTATGTGAGTGCTGTATACAGCATGTCGCGTGTGTGAGTGCTGTATACGATATGTGAGTGCTGTATACGATATGTGAGTGCTGCATACAGCGTGTTGCATGTGAGTGATGTGTACAGGGTGTGAGTGCTGTTTAGAAGGTGTGAGTGCTGTTTAGAAGGTGTGAGTGCTGTATAGAAGGTGTGAGTGCTGTATAGAAGGTGTGAGTGCTGTATAGAAGGTGTGAGTGCTGTATAGAAGGTGTGAGTGCTGTATAGAAGGTGTGAGTGCTATATAGAAGGTGTGAGTGCTGTATAGAAGGTGTGAGTGCTGTATAGAAGGTGTGAGTGCTGTATAGAAGGTGTGAGTGCTGTATAGAAGGTGTGAGTGCTGTATACAGGGTGTGAGTGCTGTATACAGAATGTGAGTGCTGTATACAGAATGTGAGTGCTGTATACAGAATGTGAGTGCTGTGTATGGCTTGTGTGAGTGCTGTATATGGCATGTGTGAATGCTGTATACCGGTTGTAAATGCTGTATACAGTATGTGAGTGCTGTATACAGCGTGTCGCATGTGAGTGCTGTGTATAACGTGTGAGTGCTGTATACAGTATGTGAGTACTGTATACAGCATGTCGCGTGTGTGAGTGCTGTATACGATATGTGAGTGCTGTATACGATATGTGAGTGCTGTATACAGCGTATTGCATGTGAGTGCTGTGTACAGGGTGTAAGTGCTGTATAAAAGGTGTGAGTGCTGAATACAAGGTGTGAGTGCTGAATAGAAGGTGTGAGTGCTGAATAGAAGGTGTGAGTGCTGAATAGAAGGTGTGAGTGCTGTATAGAAGGTGTGAATGCTGTATAGAAGGTGTGAGTGCTGTATATGGGGTGTCAGTGCTGTATACAAGGTGTGAGTGCTGTATACAAGGTGTTACGCTTACCGAGGAGCGGCGAGTGTCCGGAGGTGGACCCATTGGACCATGCACCGGACTCCCCCGAGAAGGCGACCAGCAGCGAACCCCTATACAGGGACTGTGCGGCGCCTCCCCAGAAAGCCTAAATGCACGGCAGCCAGGAACCGGTAGTAGGAGTCTCTGTAGGGCCAGGTGTAGCAAGGTTGTGACGTCCACAGCCGGCAGAACACGGAAACGGCACCGGAGATGTTCACAGCAGGTGACGTCCACAGCAGGTACGGTACAGATAATGTCCACGGCAGGTAGAACCCGGTGACGTCCACTGTAGGTATGAGCGGTGACGTCCACTACGGGTATGGCCGGTGACGTCCACTGCGGGTATGTATAGATAGTGTCCGCGGCAGGTATGGCACGGTGACGTCCACGGTAGGTATAAGCGGTGACGTCCCCAGCCGGAATGGTATAGATGGCACTACGGTGAGACAAAGGATTAGAACCAGGTATCAAATGCACGGATATCAAATAATAGCACAAACGGCTCTGGACACTGGCAATGCACTAATAGAGGCGTTGCTCGGGCGCCTGCTGCCAGGGGAGGTGAACTTAAATACCATATGGCAACAGATGACCTCTGAGGTCACTTCCAGGTAATTGGGCGCTACCACTTTAAGAAAGGGGGCGTGGCCTCGCGCGCAGCCTAGAATCAGACACTGCAGAACTGTGTGTGCTCTGCAGACAGGAAGAGGCTGAAGCAGCCCCAGGAGCATGATGTCTGACCCGGGAGTGAGCAGGAGCAGAGTCATGAAACCGGTAAGAGGAAGGCCGTCGCTGCCTGGGGCTATGACTGGGAGTGCAAGTGGGAGCCATGCTGGGACTGGGCACATGTGAGGGAGCGCGCCCCCCCATGGGGTCTGGTGGGACCAGGCGCTACACAAGGTGTGAGTGTTGTATAAAAGTTGTGAGTGCTGTATAGAAGGTGTGAGTGCTGTATAGAAAGTGTGAGTGCTGTATACAAGGTGTGAGTTCTGTATACAAGGTGTGAGTGCTGTATACAAGGTGTGAGTGCTGTATACAAGGTGTGAGTGCTGTATATGGGGTGTGAGTGCTGTATACAAGCATAACTGCTTTATGATACATAAAGAATGAAAAATACAACTAGCCATATGAAAAATGGAAAAACAAATTTTTGGTGATATTGCATAACTGCTGAGGATTATTTTGAAAAAAAGAGATATTTAACTAATGTATTGATCAATTCATTACTGCCCCATAACCACTTCATGGTAATCTCTTATTTATGGGGTCCCTAACAAAATGTTACCTCTATATGCGGTTAAAACCTGCTTGTGTGCATGGGTACCTAAGCAAATGTTACCTGTTATGATTCGGAACCATGGAAGACCACCACAAATCATTGGCAAAAGGGGACAAGAGCATTGGCAACTAATCTGGCCACCATCCCCTTACTAACCATCACAACTAGAAGTAGCCGAGGGGTGAACTAACATCCTGTGCACCGCGAACCCAGCCGGAGAACTAACTATCCTAAAGGTAGGAAAGATGAATAACTCTCTGCCTCAGAAAATAGACAAGAATAGCAAGCCCCCCACATTCAAAGACTGCGGTGATATAGGAAAAACACAATACACAGGTAGATGACAGTATTAGAAAAAGGTGAGGCCCCCGCTGACTAAATAGGAAAGGACAGGAAAGGGACTGATGGTGGCCAGAGAAAAACCCTGCAAAATACCAACTTCCTGATAGTACAAAAAGGCCCTCAGATCGCACAATCTGAACTCCGTCCTAAACCAGGTGCCCTTGTCATATCAATGAACAGAAAACAAGAATCATAACAAAGTCAACAAGCCACAAACACATGGACCCAAAGGAGCTATACTCCACACAGAACTGCAGGGAGTTCCTCAACAATCCACTGAGGGGGAAAATCCCTGCAAGCAAATAAACTGAAACCAACCACATCAAATGACAAACTCAGATAAACAAAAGAACCAGACAATAAATAAAGAGCAAGCACTTATCTGGGGAAGATGTGGTGTAGAGCAGGATTAAGCAGGCTGAAAATACAAAGTACAACTGACATCCAGCAACAGCCTGCAATCAGACCAGGATTTAAATAAGCAGAGAGTTAGCAAAGGAAACACCCACTGCACAACACACCTGGTCCAAGTCCAAACCATTCCTGGCCACCAGAGGGAGCCTCCCAGCAGCCAAAACATAACTAACATTCACAACAGTTAACTCTATGTGCGGCTGAAACCTGCTGTGTATGGGAAGCAAGGGACCTGGCTATATAGGAAGTTGAATAATCGTGGCTAAAGGTCGGGACTGGGTTCTCAGACAGAAAAAAAACTCTTTTTTTCAAAATAATCCTCAGCAGTTATGCAATATTACCAAAATTTTTGTTTTCAATTTTTCATATGGCTAGTTGTATTTTTCATTCTTTATGTATCATAAAGCAGTTATGCTTGTTCATATTACTCTGAATTTGGTGTGCAGCTTTCACTTCATATAGATTATGTATTTTTTGGCTAGCACCCTGTTCACATTTACAGTGGTGTTCCAGCAGTCATTTTGATTGTTATGCAGTTTTTTTTCTGTCTGAGAACCCAGTCCCGCCCTTTCGGCATGATTATTCAAATTCCTATATAGCCAGGTCCCTTGCTTCCCATACACAGCAGGTTTCAGCTGTATAGAAGGTGTGAGTGCTGTATCCAAGGTGTGAGTGCTGTATCCAAGGTGTGAGTGCTGTATCCAAGGTGTGAGTGCTGTATCCAAGGTGTGAGTGCTGTATCCAAGGTGTGAGTGCTGTATACAAGGTGTGAGTGCTGTATACAAGGTGTGAGTGCTGTATACGGGGTGTCAGTGCTGTATACAGAATGTGAGTGCTGTGTATGGCTTGTGTGAGTGCTGTTTATGGTGTGTGTGAATGCTGTATACAGGGTGTGAGTGATGTGTACAGCATGTGTGAATGCTGTATACCGGTTGTGAGTGCTGTATACAGTATGTGAGTGCTGTATACAGCATGTCGCTTGTATGAGTGCTGTGTAAGGCGTGTGAATGCTGTATATGGTATATGAGTGCTGTATACAGCGTGTCGCATTTGAGTGCTGTGTGCGACGTGTGAGTATTGTATACAGTAAGTGAGTGCTGTATACAGCATGTCGCGTGTGTGAGTGCTGTATATGATATGTGAGTGCTGTATACAATATGTGAGTGCTGTATACGATATGTGAGTGCTGTATACAGCGTGTCGCATGTGAGTACTGTGTACAGGGTGTGAGTGCTGTATACAGTGTGTCGCGTGTGTGAGTGCTGTGTACAGGGTGTGAGTGCTGTGTATGGCATACAGTTTGTCCAATGCATGTGTAAGGTATATGGCCAGTGTGTGTCGTGTGCAGTATACAATATGACCAGTGTGTTAAGACTGTGTGCATTATACGCCCATTGTGTGAGTACAATGTGCTGTATACTGCCAGTGTGTCAGAGTTGTGTGCGGTATATCGCCAGTGTGTCATGGCTGTGTACAGTATGCGGCCAGTGTGTCATGGATGTGTGCAGTATATGGCCAGTTTGTCATAGCTGTGTGCAGTATATGGCCAGTGTGTCATGGCTGTATGCGGTATATGGCCAGTGTATCATGGCTGTGTGCGGTATACGGTCAGTCTATCATGGCTGTGTGCGGTATACAGTCAGTGTATCATGGCTGTGTGTGGTATATGACCAGTGTGTCATGGCTGTGTGAGTTATACGGTCAGTGTGTCATGGCTGTGTGCAGTATATGGTCAGTGTGCCAAGGCTGTGTGTAGTTTACGGTCCGTGTGCCAAGGCTGTGTGTAGTATACAGTCAGTGTGCCAAGGGTGTGTGTAGTATACGGCAGTGTGCCAAGGCTGTTTGTAGTATACTGTCAGTGTGCCAAGGCTGTGTGTAGTATACGTTCAGTGTGTCATGGCTCTGTGTAGTATATGGTCAGTGTGTCATGGCTGTGTGTAGTATACAGTCAGTGTGCCAAGGCTGTGTGTAGTATACGATCAGTGTGCCAAGGCTGTGTGTAGTATACGGTCAGTGTGCCAAGGCTGTATGTAGTATACAGTCAGTGTGTCATGGCTGTGTGTAGTATACGGTCAGTGTGCCAAGGCTGTGTGTAGTATACGGTCAGTGTGTCATGGCTGTGTGTAGTATACGGTCAGTGTGTCATGGCTGTGTGTAGTATACGGTTAGTGTGTCATGGCTGTGTGTAGTATACGGTCAGTATGTCATGGCTGTGTGTAGTATACGGTCAGTGTGCCATGGCTGTGTGTAGTATACGGTCAGTGTGCCAAGGCTGTGTGTAGTATATGGTCAGTGTGTCATGGCTGTGTGTAGTATACGGTCAGTGTGTCATGGCTGTGTGTAGTATACGGTCAGTGTGTCATGGCTGTGTGTAGTATGCGGTCAGTGTGTCATGGCTGTGTGTAGTATGCGGTCAGTGTGTCATGGCTGTGTGTAGTATACGGTCAGTGTGTCATGGCTGTGTGTAGTATACGGTCAGTGTGTCATGGCTGTGTGTAGTATACGGTCAGTGTGTCATGGCTGTGTGCGGTATACGGTCAGTGTGTCATGGCTGTGTGTAGTATACGGTCAGTGTATCATGGCTGTGTGTAGTATACGGTCAGTGTGTCATGGCTGTGTGTAGTATACGGTCAGTGTGTCATGGCTGTGTGTAGTATACGGTTAGTGTGTCATGGCTGTGTGTAGTATACGGTCAGTATGTCATGGCTGTGTGTAGTATACGGTCAGTGTGTCATGGCTGTGTGTAGTATACGGTCAGTGTGCCAAGGCTGTGTGTAGTATACGGTCAGTGTGTCATGGCTGTGTGTAGTATACGGTCAGTGTGTCATGGCTGTGTGTAGTATACGGTCAGTGTGTCATGGCTTGTGTAGTATACGGTCAGTGTGTCATGGCTGTGTGTAGTATGCGGTCAGTGTGTCATGGCTGTGTGTAGTATACGGTCAGTGTGTCATGGCTGTGTGTAGTATACGGTCAGTGTGTCATGGCTGTGTGTAGTATACGGTCAGTGTGTCATGGCTGTGTGCGGTATACGGTCAGTGTGTCATGGCTGTGTGTAGTATACGGTCAGTGTATCATGGCTGTGTGTAGTATACGGTCAGTGTGTCATGGCTGTGTGCAGTATATGGTCAGTGTATCATTGCTGTGTGCGGTATACGGCCAGTGTGTCTAATCGGCCGGGGTCTGGCACCTGGCACTTTCGCCAATTGGATGTTTTTAAGGGAACCTGTCAGGTGAAATATGCATCCAGGACCACGAGCAGTTCTGGGTGCATATTGCTAATCCCTGCCTGTCAGTCCGTGTATACACTAGCATAGATAAAGAGATCTATAAAAAAACGTATTTCTAAAGATCTTATATTGTATGCTAATGAGAGAGGGGACTAGTCCTGAGGGCGTTACTTCCCTTGCTAGTAAGCATCATTAGCATGTTAATACACCCCTGTGGGCCTCTGTGCTAATGAATACGAAGCATTAGAGGATGATGTTACTCACCTCTCCGCTGCTGTTGCCACCCGACACTGGATTTCGGCTGAGTGCGCATGACCCCGGACGTTCGATCATGTGCACTACTTCCGTTTGAAGCCAGGAGCGTACACCCGACTTCATAGTGCACATGACAAAAACTCCGGGATCATGCGCACTGAGACGAAATCCAGCGTCAGGTGGTGATGGCAGCATCGCATACGATAAAGCATCTTTAGAAATACGTTTTCTATAGATCCCTTTATCTATGCTAGTGTATACAGGGACAGTTAGGCAGGGATTAGCAATATACACCCAGAACTGCCCGTGGTTCTGATGCATATTGCACATGACAGGTTACCTTTAAATATCGACGACAGCAGCAGACGGCTAGAAGGCTCACTTCCAGATCTGCTCTGTCTTCTGATAGTGACCGCGGCCAGGTACTGTAGATCTGCTCCCATGCAAATCAATGAGACAGATGTGTAGTACTTGGCATAATTATGCTCACATGATCCTCCACTGCTGCTGTGAAGCCCCACAGGTGTAGTGTCGGTGCATTACCTTCAGGGACTCCACTCGGCTGGATCCTGTCACAGGTAGGAGATCTTCTTCTTGTCGTGACGCCACTCTCAGTATTGCGGCCAGTAGGGACCGCCACTGCAGGTTGAGGGACGCCTGGGGCTGATGGTGAGTGCAGTTAGTTGGAATAGCCTCCTGAGAGTGAGGCAAGCCCCAGGGCCCTGGGTAGGTGCGTAGAACCACAAGGCGCAGAATAACTCCACACAGGCAGAATGTCTTTCAGGGTTTTTACTCACTTCAGGTGGCAGGGTGAGTAACCCGGGCGTAGCTGGGATGAACCAGGCGGGAACCAGGTATCCTTCAGGCTGACTTCTGATGGTGACTACCAACTCGCCTTCCTTAGCCCTTGGTGGTTTGGGGTAACCCCGACTTTTAGTCCCTATGGGGGTCACCCAGGGAAGTTGCTGAAGCCTCACTCCCCTTCGTTTGCCGTTTGCTTGTTGCCTGGACCAGCTCACTCCAGCTGCTTGCCTCCTGTGAGCTATGGGCCCTAACTGTGGCTACGTGGCTGCGGCTTTTGTGGTGTTGTGGTGTGGGCTTTGAGGGCCCCACACCGGCAGGTTTAGCAGGGAAAGGTGGATCTATCCCCACTCCGGGATCTGCCGCCCGTTTGGGCCTGGTTCTCCCTAGCAGTCTCCTTACTTCCCACTCTGTGCTCTCTCTCTAGCTGGAGATGGGTTTCGGGTAGCACTCCTAGGTGACCGTTCTCCCCCGTCGGTAGCCACTGCGCGGACGCTGTCAGACTACAGCAGCCCAGGGGAAGGGGTCAGCTCTCCTCGGAGCTCCCTGGACTCTGCTCTGAACCGGCTCACATCTGGGACCTTCACTGCTGCTCCTGTCAGAGCTTCACTTTTCTGCTCCTCACTCCTCCACACTCTGCTGCAGACTGTTTACTCCTCCTTCTCTTTTCCCTTTTGTGCCTGCCTACGCCACCTAGCAACCAGGCTCTCTTACCACACCCCTTGAGAGGAGATGGAGGCTTTTGGCCCCCTCCACTATTCCAGTGGAGGTGAAGGCTTTTCCCCCTCCTGGGATCCCCAGGGGTCCTCTCATAGGTACATGTGTGAGACCTGATCACTATGCGCCTGTGTGGTCACACCTCGGTCAGCCTTCTGGATTACCTGTATTGTACTGTCCCCAGCATGGGTGCAGTACTCAGTGGTGCCTGACCAGGTCAGGGGCGCCACATTCCCCCTTAGTTATCACCAGCACGTCCTCGGGCTGCAAGACAACATTTTAAAATGCATAAAACATTAAAACATGTAAAACATTTTTAAAAGCACCAGGTACCATACATCACCACCCTCCACCCACAAGTCCGTTAACCCACCCAAAACCCTCTCACGTTGGCCGCGCCTTCAGCCACTTCTGGCAGGATGTAGAGGCGGCTTTCATGGGCTGGTGGTCTTCAGGGTATACCTGGCCTGGTGGATCCGCGCCTTCAGCCTCTTCTGGCAGGATGTAGAGGCGGCCTCCACAGTTGGTGCTGACCAGGTACCCTCTTTGTGGTGGAGAGCCAGGCCCCATAAACAGGCATGCTCTCTGGTTGCAGGTAAGCCAAGGCCCTATATACGGACGGGCTCCCTGGTTGCAGACGAGCCAAGCCCCTAAACAGGCTGACTCTGGTGGTGGTGGTGCCCTCTGGTGTAACTATTTACACTGCGAGAGTTTGTGGCTATAGCCAGTTCATAGCCTTAAGGTTTATTTCTCACATCAGTTTATGTGGGCACATCTCTTAAACTTGTAAAACGTTGCAAAACAAACTTTTCAAACTGGTAACTTGCTTACTTTACTTGAACTTATGCAGACTCCTCTTCACCAGGGCTTGGGCCTGTAGGGCTGCGGCACCTGCTGTTTTCTTGACCTCTTTCTTCAATTGTGGTTGTTTCTTTTTCTTTATCGCTGTCTTTCCTTTCTTCTTTAGGACATGGTGCTACATCTAGCGCATACCACCCTCTTTCGCCTTGATGCATGGTAAACTGCACTGTGTCTCCCATTCTCAGGTTCCTTCCAGGATGTCCTCTGGGCAAATTAGCTCTGACGTCTCTCCTATTGACAAAAATGCCTTCTTTGATACCAGGTGCAACGATGAACCCGTATCCTGACTTCAGGCTAAAGTCTTCCACAATTCCTCTACAAAGGGGTCCTCTGACCTGTGCTTTGGCTCTTCTCAGGAACCGTTTTTCTTCTAGGTCTCTGGCCGTTATGTCATCTCTTTGCTCTGGGCATGGATCCACTGCTGATGGCTCCGGGGTCAGCTCCTCAGCTTCCTGGCCTCCCCTCCCCCTTAGTTCTTCTGAGCACTCCTGTTGTGGCAGCGCCGGGGATGGGTGGTCATCAGCAGGCCCTGGCGGAGGACTCTTTGGCGTGGTTACTGCAGAAGTCGCCTTGGGGGTGTGCGGAGGGAGCAGGTACCGATCCACCATCTCCTGTGGGAACTGGGCCTCTAAGTCAGCCTTCAGCTTCCAGTATGCGGGGTCCTCTCCTATCAGGGACTTCCTAGCAGGGACCTCCTTAGACTGGGGAGCGGTGTCTGCTCTGGCTTTGCAGGCCGGGGTAAACAGAGGTACATTCTTGTCTTGGCGGGCCGCGCCTGACATGGCGGCGGCCTGGTCTTGGCGGGCCGCGCCCTGCATGGCGGCGGCCTGGTCTTGGCGGGCCGCGCCTGGCATGGCGGCGGCCTGGATGGGCGTTTCTGGCGCAGCTTGGATCGACGTCGCAGCTGCGATGGGGTCTTTGCAGGCTGGGCTGGGCGTCGCTGCCTCGATCGGAGCTTGGCGGGCCGCACCTGGCGTGGCTGCGGCCTGGTTCAGCACCTCACTTGCGGCGCGGACGAGCGTTGCTGCTGCGGTGGGGTCTCGGCGGGCCGGGCCTAGCAAGGCGGCGGCCTGGGTCAGCGTCACACCTGCGGCGTGGATGAGGGTCGCGGTGGCAGCCGGTTCTTTGCGGGCCGGGCAGGGCATCGCTGCAGGGACCGGGTCTTGGTGGGCCGAGCAGGGCATCGCTGCGGCGGCCTGGGCTTGGCGGGCCGCACCTGGCGTGGCTGCGGCCTGGCTCAGCGTCGCCGCGCCGGGCGCCTCTTCAGGGACCGCGGGCGTGGCAGCAGGGGTCGGGGCATCCGGGCCGGCAGGGGTAATACTGGACTCACCCATCGGTGGCAGCATCGGGGTCTGAGTCGTTGCCACTCGGTCTGGCGCTCGGCGCGCGGCTCTCCCTTCATAGGCCTGAACCGCGGCAGCCATCTCCAGAAGTTCCATGCGTTCTTCTCTGATCTGCTCCACGACCCGGGTCTCCAGTCGGTCGCAGAACTGGGCCAGCTCCCGATACCACCAGGTAGCGGAGCCCGGTTCTGGGTTTCTGCGGTCAGACGCCATTTCTTCTGCGCCCTCTTCTGTACGATTTCCCAGCAGTGGACTCGTCGTTGCCTCTAGTAGCAAGCTGTTCAGTTTCCGCTCTGCCTCTTTCAGCAGCTCCTCTCCCAGCAGCAGGCTTCTGGCTCCCTTTCTGTCCCGACGTCTCTGAACGCTTCCGCTCTCTTCACAAGCGAGGTCAGAACTCTGCAGGGGATCTCTGGGTAGCCACACCTCTTCGTGGGCGGTAACTTCTTCCAGCGCGGGCTGCTGTTGTTTTTCAGCGCGCTTTTCATGGTGGCAATATGGCGGCGCTTCCAATTTTTCAAGCGGACCGCCCAGGCACATGGTCACCTGTCTGGACAGGTCTAGTCCTTATCCTGTTCGTGACGCCAGATGTGAAGCCCCACAGGTGTAGTGTCGGTGCATTACCTTCAGGGACTCCACTCGGCTGGATCCTGTCACAGGTAGGAGATCTTCTTCTTGTCGTGACGCCACTCTCAGTATTGCGGCCAGTAGGGACCGCCACTGCAGGTTGAGGGACGCCTGGGGCTGATGGTGAGTGCAGTTAGTTGGAATAGCCTCCTGAGAGTGAGGCAAGCCCCAGGGCCCTGGGTAGGTGCGTAGAACCACAAGGCGCAGAATAACTCCACACAGGCAGAATGTCTTTCAGGGTTTTTACTCACTTCAGGTGGCAGGGTGAGTAACCCGGGCGTAGCTGGGATGAACCAGGCGGGAACCAGGTATCCTTCAGGCTGACTTCTGATGGTGACTACCAACTCGCCTTCCTTAGCCCTTGGTGGTTTGGGGTAACCCCGACTTTTAGTCCCTATGGGGGTCACCCAGGGAAGTTGCTGAAGCCTCACTCCCCTTCGTTTGCCGTTTGCTTGTTGCCTGGACCAGCTCACTCCAGCTGCTTGCCTCCTGTGAGCTATGGGCCCTAACTGTGGCTACGTGGCTGCGGCTTTTGTGGTGTTGTGGTGTGGGCTTTGAGGGCCCCACACCGGCAGGTTTAGCAGGGAAAGGTGGATCTATCCCCACTCCGGGATCTGCCGCCCGTTTGGGCCTGGTTCTCCCTAGCAGTCTCCTTACTTCCCACTCTGTGCTCTCTCTCTAGCTGGAGATGGGTTTCGGGTAGCACTCCTAGGTGACCGTTCTCCCCCGTCGGTAGCCACTGCGCGGACGCTGTCAGACTACAGCAGCCCAGGGGAAGGGGTCAGCTCTCCTCGGAGCTCCCTGGACTCTGCTCTGAACCGGCTCACATCTGGGACCTTCACTGCTGCTCCTGTCAGAGCTTCACTTTTCTGCTCCTCACTCCTCCACACTCTGCTGCAGACTGTTTACTCCTCCTTCTCTTTTCCCTTTTGTGCCTGCCTACGCCACCTAGCAACCAGGCTCTCTTACCACACCCCTTGAGAGGAGATGGAGGCTTTTGGCCCCCTCCACTATTCCAGTGGAGGTGAAGGCTTTTCCCCCTCCTGGGATCCCCAGGGGTCCTCTCATAGGTACATGTGTGAGACCTGATCACTATGCGCCTGTGTAGTCACACCTCGGTCAGCCTTCTGGATTACCTGTATTGTACTGTCCCCAGCATGGGTGCAGTACTCAGTGGTGCCTGACCAGGTCAGGGGCGCCACACTGCCACTGGCATGCAAGAATCCTAAAAGTGTGCAGAGCATGCTTTGTGACAATTCAGAAGCCTGCAGTCACTTAGAATGACTGTAGACTTTCATCATAAAATATTAAAATTAAGCTGTGTAGCCTTATGTTAACAACGTATAATATACTCACTGTCAGGATTCAGTTCCGCTCGCTGTTTCCAGCAGTCATCACATTGCCGCACCACTCATATGCAAGTCTCATATTTAGTCATGTGACAATTAGCGTCTCTTTCTACTTCTGTTTTTTAGTGAAGATTGAGAGAGTAAAGGGTACTTTACACACAACGATATCGCTAACGATATATCGTCGGGGTCATGATGTTCGTGACGCATATCCGGCGCCGTTAGCGATATCGTTGTGTGTGACTAAAAGGAGAGACGATCAACGATCGCAAAAACGTCAAAAATCATTGATCGTTGATACGTCGCTCCTTTTCATAATATCGTTGGTGGTGCATGCCGCTGCTTGTTCATTGTTCCTGCGGCATCACACATCGCTATGTGTGACGCCACAGGAACGACGAACATCTCCTTACCTACGTCCACCGGCAATGAGAAAGGAAGGAGGTGGGCGGCATGTTCTGGCCGCTCAGCTCCGCCCCTCCTCTGCTATTGGGCGGCTGCTTAGTGACGCCACTGTGACGCCGAACGAACCTCCCCTTTAAAGGAGAGATTGTTCGGTGTCTCCAGCGACGTCGCTAAGCAGGTATGTGCATGTGACGCTGCTGTAGCGATATTATTTGCTATGGCAGCGATCACCCCATGACGAAACAGCGACGTGAGTGGGTGCTATCGCGCACGACATCGCTAGCTATCGCTAGCGATGACACAACGTGTAAAGCACCCTTTAGGCTGAAGCCACCCGAGGATTACTGCAAGTCCTTGCATGACACTCGGCTTACGCTCGCAGCACAGCGGGAGCCGAGGGTCATACGACTGTGGTCCGATCGTACGATCAGACCACAGCTACAGTGGGGAGGCACAGCGCTGCGGAGGGGAGTGCTGGAATTTTTCTCCCTCACTCCTCTATTGCCGGCTGATGTCAGATTCGCACAGCAGTCGCGGTACACTGGTGTAACGCGAGTGCAGTGCGATGTTTCTCTTGCCCCATAGACTTGAATGGGTGCAAGTGAAATAGGCTCACATTACACTCACAGCATGCTATGACTGTTTTCTTGGTTCGATTAGGGCTGAGAAAACAATTGCTTATGGGAGCGGGCACATAGAGTAATATTGGTCCAAGTAAAATGCGATTTTATCACATTCCACTCGCTCCAGTTTTTTTTTCTCCCTGTGTATGCTAGGCCTTAGGAAGAGAAGCTTGTCTGCACATAACTAAATGTGCAAATCATATATGAATGAGCGGCCACATGACGACTACCCAAACCGCGGGGCGGGGGGGGGGGGGGCGCCACACAGGATTCTTGCCCCTGGTGCCAGAAAGCCTAGATACACCTCTGTCCCAGACTACAGAGGAATGGGGGAATCTCCCCATTATAGGTTTACAGCTAGGGCCCTCTGGGACCGCACAGGTCACACATAACTAGAGTCCATGTAAAGTGGGCATCACATTTAGTGGAACAGTGCCTGTGTGATCTCATGATTGATTGCTCTCTGTGTGATCTCAGTTATGCTTTAAAAGCAGCTCCTGAAAGAAGAATAAAAAATGGAGGAAGCTCTTTCTAACTCTTTTACTTTTAGGATGTGATTTATCAAAGCTTTTACTGCAGAATTCTGGCATAAAACAACTTTGAAAAGTCTACAGATTTTGGCACAACTCAAGGCAGCACTAAAACTTTGTGACTTTTGGGGGTTTCATGCCATTTCTGCCCAGCCTTGGCAAAGTGGGCTGAGCTAGGGGGAACAGGGGGCATGCAGACACTTCTCATCAGGGTCATGATTAGCAGCAGCATTCACTATACCAGAAATTTTACTCCAGCAGGGACTGGAGTAGGATTGTGGTGTGGTGCAAATAGTAGTGTACACCATTTGTCCGACAGTCCTGAATCATTGAGAGTTGTGTACCTCTTTATAAAACAGAAGCATCTGACTCCAGCCCATCTCCTCATCTGTTGTGAACAAGGCCTGAATTGATAAATTGGGGCAATAGTCTTCTAGAGTTCTGAAAAAAACAGCTAAATTCAAATTATGAGTTTATAGAACATTCTCTTTCCATCGAGGTAAATGAGATGGGTAAACACCAAGAATCGCTGAATTGACTGATACTTTTTATCATAAGTTGCTTATACAGTCATATGAAAAAGTTTGGGCACCCCTATTAATGTTAACCTTTTTTCTTTATAACAATTTGGGTTTTTGCAACAGCTATTTCAGTTTCATATATCTAATAACTGATGGACTCAGTAATATTTCTGGATTGAAATGAGGTTTATTGTACTAACAGAAAATGTGCAATCCGCATTTAAACAAAATTTGACTGGTGCAAAAGTATGGGCACCTAAACATAAAAGTGACATTGATATTTTGTAGATCCTCCTTTTGCAAAAATAACAGCCTCTAGTAGCTTCCTGTAGCTTTTAATGATTTCCTGGATCCTGGATGAAGGTATATTAAACCATTCCTGTTTACAAAACAATTCCAGTTCAGTTAAGTTTGATGATCGCCGAGCATGGACAGCACGCTTCAAATTATCCCACAGATGTTCAATGATATTCAGGTCTGGGGACTGGGATGTCCATTCCAGAACATTGTAATTGTTCCTCTGCATGAATGCCTGAGTAGATTTGGAGCGGTGTTTTCGATCATTGTCTTGCTGAAATATCCATCCCCTGCGTAACTTCAACTTCCTCACTGATTCTTGCACATTATTGTCAAGAATCTGCTGATACTGAGTTGAATCCATGCGACCCTCAACTTTAACAAGATTCCCGGTGCCGGCATTGGCCACACAGCCCCAAAGCATGATGGAACCTCCACCAAATTTTACTGTGGGTAGCAAGTGCTTTTCTTGGAATGCCGTGTTTTTTTGCCTCCATGCATAATGCCTTTTTGTATGACCAAACAACTCAATCTTTGTTTCATCAGTCCACAGGACCTTCTTCCAAAATGTAACTAGATTGTCCAAATGTGCTTTTGCATACCTCAGGCGACTGTTTGTGCCGTGCTTGCAGAAATGGCTTCTTTCGCAGCACTTTCCCATACAGCTTCTCCTTGTGCAAAGTGCACTGTATTGTTGACCGATGCACATTGACACCATCTGCAGCAAGATGATGCTGCAGGTCTTTGGAGGTGGTCTGTGGATTGTCCTTGACTGTTCTCACTATTCATCTTCTCTGCTTTTCTGATATTTTTCTTGGCCTGCCACTTCTGGGCTTAAAAAGAACTGTACCTGTGTTCTTCCATTTCCTTACTATGTTCCTCACAGTGGAAACTGACAGTTTAAATCTCTGAGACAACTTTTTGTATCCTTGCCCTGAACAACTATGTTGAATAATCTTTGTTTTCAGATCATTTGAGAGTTGTTTTGGTTAGCCCATGATGCCACTCTTCATAGGAGATTCAAATAGGAAAGCAACTTGCAAGTGGCCACCTTAAATACCTTTTCTCATGATTGGATACACCTGCCTATGAAGTTCAAAGCTCAATGAGGTTGCAAAACCAATTTAGTGCTTTAGTAAGTCTGTAAAAAGTAGTTAGGAGTGTTCAAATCAAGAAATTGATAAGGGTGCCCATACTTTTGCACCGGTCAAATTTTGTTTAAATGCGGATTGCACACTTTCTGTTAGTACAATAAACCTCATTTCAATCCAGAAATATTACTGAGTCCATCAGTTATTAGATATATGAAACTGAAATAGCTGTTGAAAAAACCCAAATTGTTATAAAGAAAAAAGGTTAACGGGTGGCCAAACTTTTTCATATGACTGTATGTGGCATTTTTGTTGTTACTGTTCTCCAGCAGGGCTGTGATTTTATTTTTTTCTGAAACTAAAATTATTATTTTCATCTTGCTCAATTGTCAACAACGAGGCAAACTTATGAAACTCCTAGATCATAGGTCTAGAGGGTTTAGGGGACGTCTAAAAAGTAGATTTTATCAGCTGGGTAATAGAAGCGGCAAATTTCTGGCAAGAGCCTTGCACCCACGAAATTCTAACACACACATCCCTTACATCATGAACTCGAGTGGGAGTAAAAAATTACACAGTATCCAAGACAAATTAGCAGAATTTCGTAAGTACTATGAGGACTTGTATAATATTGAAGAGGGGGGGTCTGGAAATGGAAGAAGAAACGACATTCGGGCATACTTGGATCTCCATGGGCTTCCCCCGATACCACATGAGGAATTAGAGGGTTTTGTGGAGGATTTTACATTGGAGGAGGTGAATGAGGTGGTAGCTTGCCTGAAAAGAGGGAAGTGTCCAAGACCAGATGGGTTCCTGGGGTGTTCTATAAAAAATTCTCTGAACCTCTTAATCCGCTGTTCCTTTCAGTCTGTAATTCCATATCTAGAGGCGAAGCTTTCGCAATACAGTCGCTGATGGCACACATATTGGTTATTCCCAAACCAGGTAAAGATGCTTGTCTATACAGCAATTATAGACCAATATCGCTCATGAATGTTGACATTAAAATGTATTCTAAACTAATGGCGAATAGGTTAAAACACATTCTCCCAGGTATTATTAATCATGATCAAGTGGGCTTCGTGCTAGCCAGAGAGGCAAAGGATAATACCCTGAGGACTATTTCTCTAATAGACAGAGCTAGCAGGAGAGGGCATCCCATGTGCATCCTGTCGGTAGATGCCGAAAAGGCGTTCGACAGGGTGCACTGGTGATTCATGTTCTTGGCCCTGGAAAGGATGGGTCTGGGGGAACGTATGTTGAGTAGAGTAAAAGCTTTATATACGGTACCGACTGCCAGAGTAAAGATTAACGGGGCCGTATCGGAGCCGCCTGAAATCTGAAATGGCACGAGACAGGGGTGTCCCCTTTCGCCTCTACTTTACATCATCACTATGGAATATTTGGCAGTGACCCTAAGAGATAATCCCTCAATTAAGGGTGTTAGAATGGCATCCAGTGAGCACAAATTCGCACTCTTCGCAGATGATTCCCTCCTTTATATTACTTCACCATTATTCTCCATACCTAGCATTCTGGCAGAAATGAAAACATTTGCCTCCTTAAGTAACTTTAAAATAAATAACCACAAATCAGAGATGTTGGATGTTTCTCCCCCTTCTTCTCTAAGGACTCAGCTCCAGTCCTCGCTCCCCTTTAAATGGAAAAGAGACTCCCTTACATACCTAGGTATTCAGATAATGGCAGACCCAGCCCAGCTTTACTCACTAAACTATATACGCATTCTCATGCAAAGCAAATAGAAATAGACTTCAAAAAATGGAACAAGCTACAGCTTAATTGGTTCGGTCGGATCAACGCAGTAAAAATGGACTCGCTGCCGAAACTGTTATACTAATTTCAAACCATATCACTTAAATTGCCAGCCTCCTTCGACTAAAAACTATGAGAACGCAATTTGTGTGGGCTCACAAACACGCTCGTTTATCATACAACATTTAAAGTAGACCCCGAGATGCAGGCGGGACGGGTCTTCCAGACATCCGCCTTTATAGCTTTGCTTCTCTGGGAGCTTGTGTCTTGGACCTTTTTCACTCAGGGGATCAGAAGAGATGGGTAGAGGCGGAGACGGGCTTGTCTCCCTTGGACCCTATAGCCATGATTTGGGGGAGAGGGGCGTCGGGTGGAGATCCTGGGTCTCTTTCCTTCATTGTCAAGCAGCTTGCGACCTTTGTCTCTAGAGGAGTTTCAGAATGAGGTCTTACCTCTGTTCCTGGGCCGCTCACCCCGGTCTTTGACAACCCGGACTTCACAGCAACACTTAAGACACACACATTTCTCCACAAGGTCAGGAGGGAGTATCCAGTTGTTCATGATTTCGTGACCAATAATGGGATCAGGCCACTGACTTGTCTTTATTTAGACAAGGATGTCCCAGAGGGTTCCTGGTTTTTTTATGCACAATTAAAATGTTTTATTAATTCCTTAAACAGGAAAACTAACATATATAGAACGCTGACATCTTTTGAAACACTATGTTTAAAGAGGAAGACAATAGCACACTCAGTCTCAGTTTTGTGCGACCTATTTGGAATCCACAAATGTGGGGTTGCGGGCCTGCTGGGATATGTTAGGAGATGGAAGTCGGAGTGGGGCTGTTCTTTTCACAGAAAGAACTTGGGAAGATGTTCCTTCTGGTAAGTATGGTAAGTAATCAATGAGCGCAGTATCCCAGGATAGGAGCTATAAGGTGATGATTCGGTAGTATAAGAGGCTGGCCGCGATCCATGCGGTGTTTCCCTCTGTTCCGGACACGTGCTGGAGGTGCGGCTTGGAGAGTGGTACGTTCACACATATTTGGTGGTCATGCGCAGGAGTGTGACGCTTCTGGGATGATGTGATCTATCTACACAATAAGCTGTCGATTAGACAAGTGTAACCCTCTAAGGAGTTGACGTTGCTTTCTCTGGGAGACGTTTCGTTGGCGGGCTTTAAGAGAGGCCTGCTGAGACATCTGCTTACAGTGGCTAGGAATTTGATCCCTAGACACTGGAGACAAGCAGAGGCCCCATCTAAAGTGCATCTGATAGCAGAACTTAACAATATATGCAGGATGGAGACCCTGGTAGAGTAAGATGAGATGTCGGACCAGGTGAGCATGACCCCTCCTTCCCTTTCCCCTTCCTTCTCTTGTGATCCTATTCTTACCCATGTAATACCTTTTATTTTCTGCTTCTTATTTCTTCCTCTGTATACGTATTATCTGGATTTACATCCTTTTTCTTTCTAGGTTTCTCTTCTATGGTTCTTTAAAACTAACTCTTTAATAATAAAACTGAATTACGGTTGTGGATAGTTGAAATATTCACTTAATGAAAAGTTTATTAGAAATGCGATTTGTAATACCAAATGTGATTTGACAAAGAATGTTTGTGATTTGACTGTACTTGATTTCAATAAAAACTGATTTTACCAAAATTATTATTTTCTTTTATACCCTGAAGTAATAATTCTCTTCCATCTATTCTTAGGCGCAACAACCTTCATTGCGTTGTATGACTATGAAGCTCGGACAGAAGATGACCTCACTTTTGTAAAGGGAGATAAATTTCACATTATCAACAACACGTATGTAAACTAAATATATTCTAACTAAGAAAACAATCATAATATAATATGGATGTTACAAGTGTAATTATTGGAAGATTTGTCACATTAGGAGTGTATCTAGATATATTAGTTAGAGATCCCCACCAATCCTGAGAATGACAGGTCCAGTGTCTCCAGTATGAATTGAGCAGTAGTGAGCATGTGAGACCAACACTATTATGCCCAGTGAATTCAGCAGGGGCTAGAGATGCTCACTACCCATCCATTCAAACAAGGGACTTTGGAATTCCAATTCTTGTGGTTGGTGGTGGTTTTAGCAGTCGAACCTACAGTATCATACATTTAACCTATCTTGAGGATAGATAATAAATAATTAATATATGTTATTTAATGTAACAACCTCCATAAGCATTAAATAATACCAATTACATCCCTAAGTTCAAATATAAAGAAAAAAAATAATGTAATTATTTGGAAATTTCTTATAGCCATATATTATTCACAACATAACATATAACACAGATCAGAAGGTGAAAGTTAGACATTTTTCCAATTTATTAGAAAAAAAATAACTCGTTTAGAAATTGATGTTTGCAACAGATCTCAAAACAGTTGTGTTAGGGCTATATCTGCCATTGTGTAGCATCACCTCTGCAATGTCTGGGAAGTGAGGAGACCAATTGCTGGGGTTTGGGGGGGGGATGTTCTTCCCCTCTTGTATAATGTTGGATTTTAGCTGCTCGAGGGTCCTGGGTCTTCTTTACTGGATGTTTTCTACTGGTAAAAGGTCTGGACTGCAGGCAGCCAGTTCATTATTGGACCTGTTCTTCTGTGAAGCCATGTTGTTGTGTTGGATTCAATATGTGGTTTACCATTGTTTTGCTGAAATAAATAAGGCATTCCCTAAATAGATGTTGTCTGGATTGGAGGATTTGATGTTCTAAATCCTCAATATACGCTGTGTGCAGAATTATTAAGCAAGTTGTATTTTTGAGGATTTTTTTTATTATTCATCAACAACTATGTTCTCAATCAACCCAAAAGACTCATAAATATCAAAGCTTCATATTTTTGGAAGTTGGAGTGGGATTTTTTTTTAGATTTGGCGGATATCTTAGGTGGATATCTGTTTGTGCAGGTAACTATTACTGTGCAGAATTATTAGGCAACTTAATAAAAACCAAATATATTCCCATCTCACTTGTTTATTTTCACCAGGTAAACCAATATAACTGAACAAAATTTAGAAATAAACATTTCTGACATGCAAAAACAAAACCTAAAAAAATTAGTGACCACTGTAGCCACCTTTCTTTATGATGACACTCAATAGCCTACCATCCATAGATTCTGTCAGTTGCTTGATCTGTTTATGATCAACATTGCGTGCAGCAGCCACCACAGCCTCCCAGACACTGTTCCGAGAGGTGTACTGTTTTCCCTCCCTGTAGATCTTACATTTTATGAGGGACCACAGGTTCTCTATGGGGTTCAGATCAGGTGAACAAGGGGGCCATGTCATTATTTTTTCATCTTTTAGACCTTTACTGGCCAGCCACGCTGTGGAGTAGTTGGTGCATGTGATGGAACATTGTCCTGCATGAAAATCATGTTTTTCTTGAACGATACCGACTTCTTCCTGTACCACTGCTTGAAGAAGTTGTCTTCCAGAAACCGGCAGTAGGTCTGGGAGTTGAGCTTCACTCCATCCTCAATCCGAAAAGGTCCCACAAGTTCATCTTTGATGATACCAGCCCATATCAGTACCTTGCTGGTGTCTGAGTCAGAGTGGAGCTCTCTGCCATTTACTGATCCAGCCTCTGGCCCATCTATCTGGCCCATCAAGAGTCACTCTTCACATCAGTCCATAAAACCTTTGAAAAATCAGTCTTTAGATAATTCTTGGCCTAGTCTTGATATTTTATCTTATGTTTCTTGTTCAAAGGTGGTCGTTTTTCAGCATTCCTTACCTTGGCCATGTCCCTGAGTATGGCACACCTTGTGCTTTTTGATACTCCAGTAACAGCTCTGAAATATGGCCAAACTGGTGGCAAATGTTATCTTGGCAGCTTCACGCTTGATTTTCCTCAATTTATGGGCAGTTATTTTGCGCCTTTTTTGCCAAACACGCTTTTTGTGACCCTGTTGGCTATTTGCCATGAAGCGCTTGATTGTACGGTGATCATGTTTCAAATGTTTGGCAATTTCAAGACTGCTGCATCCCTCTGCAAAACATCTCACAATTTTGGACTTTTTAGAGCCGGTCAAATCTCTCTTCTGACCCATTTTGCCAAAGGAAAGGAAGTTGTCTAATAATTAAGCACACCTTATATAGGGTGTTGATGTCATTACACCACACCCCTCCTCATTACAGACATGCACATCACCTGATTTACTTAATTGGTAGTTGGCTCTCAAGCCTATACAGCTTGGAGTAGGACAACATGTATAAAAATTATCATGATCAAAATACTCATTTGCCTAATAATTCTGCACACAGTGTAAAGCTCACCTTTGATATTGACTTTCATTATATATAAGCTGCTCATGTCATAGGCATTTATACAACCCCATGTCATAAGAGATGCCGGCTTTTTAACTGTGCACTGGTAAAAAGCTGGATGGTCCTTCTCGCATTTGTGTTCACAACAACTGGCATCCTTGATTGCCATTAAAAAAACATTCATCTGTACACAGAATAGTTTTTCATTTTGCCTGAGTCTATTTTAAAAGGGACCTTTCACCAACATTTTCATGTTGAAATGGACATGATTAGTGATGGGCGGACTGCAGATACACGGGATCGGCGGGTCCAACCGGGTTTAGAAAAAAAAAAACAGATCGGGCCCAGAATTGATCCTGAATATCAGGCTGGGCACTGGTCCTCATATAAGTTTATGGGGACCAGAATCTGGAGCTTTAAAATGAATGTAAAAGGGATAGGGGGATTGGAGCAAAAGCGCATTATACTTACAGCCGCACAGGAGACTCGGTAACGCTATTTCCAGGGCCGCTCATTATCCCTCATTCATATGCAAGCCTTTCTCCGCCCAATGGCAGTCCCTGCATCTCTGATTGGTTGCAGTCAGATGCGTCCCCACAGTGATATGCCATGTCTAACTGCTTTCAATCAGAGACACTGTGTGTGGGCCTCTAATGGTGTAAAAATAAATAATTAAAAAATTGGCTTAGGGTCCCTCCATTTTAAGATACCCAGCACAGATAAAGCATATGGCTAAAAACTGCAGCCCCCAGCCATGTGCTTATCTTGGCTGTGTATCAAAATAAAAGGAACCGCATGCGTCTTTTTTTAAATAATTTAAATAAGTATTTAAAAAAACGTCGTGTGGTTCACCCCAAATTTTCATACCCAGCCTTGATAAAGCTGACAGTTGGGGGCTGGGATTCTCAGGCAGGGGAGACAAATGCATATTGGGCCCACCAGCCTAAAAATACAGAAAAAGAAATTTTCAACTCACCTGTAGCCTGGGCTGTGGAATCCAGCAATTGCACGGTATCCACCGGCAGGTCCCAGCCGGTAATGCAGAGGTAAGAAGTTGAAGGAAGGATCCGGCACAAAAAAACTCCTTATAGTAAAAACATTGTAGCCTTTATTTTAAACGTTAAAAACAAACATGTAGTGGAGACCCAAGATTGTATTTATAACGGGGGAGCTTTACGCGTTTCGGACTTGAATAAAAACAAAAAAGTCCTTAGTCATAAGTGCCCCGTCTGCAACACAAGACTACTAAAATAGACTAACCCATCAGTCGGACACTGGGGAGGGGCGGAAGCAACATAATTGCATGGGAAAAACAGGTGAAGAAAAGAAGCTCACATTAAATCGAATCACATTATTATACATAAGTATACACATATGTATATATATATATATATATATATATATATGCATGCATACACATGCACGCATGCACACAAGTGACTCATTAGATTTTATAAGATGCAAGGCCATCCACATGGATGTAAATAATGTGAATATGAACAATAAGAGAAATAAAAATAAGTCCAGATTATATTATGCTAATAGCACATGATTATAAGAATAAATAGATCAATATGAATAGATGACTGTTCACAGAGAATGGAATAAATTGCTCACGGAAAAAAGAAAAAAAAAAAAAACCACAGCCTTTTTTATATCTTTCAAAAATAGGTAAATGTGCATACATATTCAGGGATATTCCGAAAAAATGTACCGTTTGGGCCATCAGGGTATCTAGAATTGGGTTTTGGTAGCCATTATACCTCAGAGAAAGAAAAAAGAAAAGAAAAAAAATAACCTTTTTTATGTTATTCAAAAATAGGTAAAAGTGTATATATATTCAGGAATATTCCTAAACCTAAAAGATGTACCGTAGATCTGATCGGTCGTTTGGGCCATCAGGGTATCTAGAATTGGGTGTTGATATCCATTTTGCCTCAAAAAAAAAAAAACAACCTTTTTTATATTTTTTTCAAAAATAGGTAAATGTGTATATATATCTTCAGGGATATTCCTATAAAATGTACCGTAGATCTGATCGGTAGTTTAGGCCATCAGGGTATCTAGAATTGAGTTTTAATATCCATTTTGCCTCAGCAAGAAGGAGAGCCTGGAACCAGTTCCCACCTCGGGGGGGTCGAGGTATGTATTCAATACCAGTAACTATCAATGACGAAAAATCTGCTGAATGATTTTCAATAAAATGCCTAGTTATCCCAGAAAGGGAACGTTTTTTGACTAGTGTGGCATAGCTTAATGAGGCAGGGTCAGACGCTGTTAGGGGTTTCTCTTTGTCTCATGGCCAGTGTGAACATGGTCTCACAAGTTCCATGTATACCATCTCATACTCCGGCTCACTTTTTTGTTTTTATGTAGTTTTTTTTGTATTCAGTACAAACAGGGAGTGGCCCCCTTCTCAGCGAGCTGGACATTTCATTCTGTGAATCCCCCTGACTGTGTGTGTCCTGTTGGGACCCGGTCGCTCTCAGCCCTTAGCCACATTGAGGCCTATTTTAGACCCATGGTAAGGTTTTAATATTAGAGAGTGTAGGTACTATCCCAACTGGGTACCCCTTGACATTTGGTGGGATAGCTTTATGCTTTTTTTGATCAAAAACAGTGTTTACTAAGTACCCCATGTTTATATGCACTATGCTTTTATTTAGTTACAGCAGGGTATGTTTTCACAATATTTTCCTTGGTTTCTCTACGGCTTCTATTCGCAGTAATGGAAGAAGCCCTGTTCAATATTTGGTCTGAGTAGCCCCTCTTTCTGAGCCTGCTCCTGATAAAACTGGCTTCTCTGTGGTGTGAGACTTCAGACGAGCATAGCCTCTTAGCCCGTAGAAACTGCCCCACAGGTAGGTTCTGTAAAGTGTGGGGCATGTGGCAACTCTCAGCATGTAGGGAAGTGTTACCACTTATGGGTTTCCTATACAAGATAGAATTGATGCATCCAGTTATGGGATCGCCAGACAAGCTGATGTCCAAAAAGGGCGCAGTTTCTTCATGATGATTCACTGTGAATCTTAAATTCAAGTTGTTGTCATTAAAGTAAGTATCAATAGCCCTTACGGCCTCCTGGGGGGAAACAAAATCACCCATCTCGCATATTAAGAGCTGGTCATCAATATACCTTGCGTACCATATAATGGACTTTAGAAGGGGATTATCATCAACATAGATATATCGTTCCTCCCAGTAGGCCATATAGATTTTGGCCAGTGCACACGAGAAACTAGCGCCCATAGGACACCCTGTAATCTGGAGATAAAAAACCCCATTGAACTGGAAAAAATTATGCGTCAAAAGAAAGCCTGTCGCCATAAGGATGAATTCCTTACAAACATCACTGAATGAACTATATCTTTCTAGATGGTAACTGAGAGCTTGCAGGGCTTCCTGGTGTGGTATACTAGGGTATAACGATACCACATCACTCGTCACCCAGAAGGAATTTTTCATCCAAGTCATTTTGTCTAGGTTTTGTAAAAGGCTCTTTGTGTCCCTAATATAGCCTGTGGTACGTGTCATAAGTGATTGGATATGGTGGTCCAACCAGTCACTCAGGTTACTGGTTAGGGAGCCCGTACTGGCAACTATAGGTCTTAGTGGAGGGGGGAAAACCCCCTTATGAATCTTGGGCAAACCCTGGAAAATAGGACAAACCGGAGTATCAACAAATAGGTATTCCTGGACTCTTTTATTACAGATCCCCCATTCAAAGCCGTGTGTCAAGAGAACCTGTAGGGTGGAAGAAAAGTCTAATGTCGGGTCACAAGTCAGCCGTCTGTAGGTGGAAGCATCACTCAAGATGGAATTAATTTCTCATATAATGAGTTGTCCAATACCACCACAGAACCACCTTTGTCAGCCCCACGGATGATTATACGGTTATTTTCCTTCAATAACCTCAGGGCATTCCTCTCTAAAGGTGATAAATTATCCTGGGTTTGAGATTTCATAGAAAGGACTCCTCTGATTTCAGATTCGATGAGGTCTTGGAACATGTCCATAACTGGTGCCCTGGAAGCAACCGGGTAAAAACTCGGATTTTTCGTAACAAAAGGGGAGGGCTCAGAAACGTTCATGCCAGTATGACTCAATTCATGTAATTGTAAAATGGAAATCTGTTCCCTCAGACCTAAATACATCAGAACCTGGGAAGAGTTTACTGTAGGAGCATCAGATGGTTCATGCTCATTAATGTCCGTATGGGAAGCATCAAAAAAGTGCCTTTTTACTGTCAAATTCCTGATGAATTTGTTGACATCCTTGAGGGTTTGGAAGAGGCTAGCTCTATTTTTAGGGGCAAAGTTCAGTCCTCTCTGCAAGATGTTAATTTGTGCCGAACTCAGTATGCTAGCAGACAGGTTCAGCACTGGAATATCCAGGGAATTCTGGCAGGTTAGTTCCTCCAATATTTGCGCCCCCTGGAGCGTAGAGGATATCTCTCTTCCCTTATGGTTATGTTTCCTGCCCCCTCTCCGGGGCTTACGTCTTTTGATTGCAAGTTTTTTGAGCAGCGAGATGTATAACTTTCTCTACTGGATTCATATGATCCAATGCTTCCATCAGTAGAATCATTATCGGTGGATGAAAAATATACTGTTTTCCCACCTTGCATATGCTGATTACGTTTTTTGAGAATAAATCTAGTTCTCAAAGCCGTGTGCCAGGTATAGACCTGTTTGGACTCATAATCTCTGATGTCCCTGCGGTATTTGTTTTGTTTTAGATCTGCAATGCTGGATTCCACCTTCTCAATGGTGTTTCTGAGTCTCATATTTAATTTTTCAAAGTCTGATGGATCATAAGTTCTTGTTAAGTATGTATGAACATCTTTGATTTTAGCATCCAAGTCCTGGATGCGTTTAAGTTCTTCTTTAATAATTAGATCCATTAGTTTTAAAGAGCATGTGGAAAGCACTGAATTCCACTCCTCCATGAACTGGTCAGAAAAAACGTGAATGGGGATCTTCTTAATCCTAAGACCCCTAGGGATCATGTCCTTCTCCGTATATTTTTTGAGAGTCATTGAATCCCACCACGTTTTAAGGCGTTGTATGGACAATTTCTCTAAGTCCCAAAATGTATGAATATCCTCATTCGGGGCATTATTATCCTGTGTAGGACGTGGGGGTGGATGCTCTGAAAAGACATTATCAAGTCTCTTTATCCGTTCCTCACTATCCAGAAAAGCAGAAGTATCCATTGTTGTGAGTTCAAAAAATCTACGTAGTCCGTGAAGATAAATATACAAAAATATAGATCATCTGGGTCTCCACAAAACATATATAGGTCTGTGATCGTACAATTTCAACGCAAGTTGCAACAATATGGATGCGTTAGAATTAAATTGTGTGTAACGATATAAGCGATATATATGATCCTTTGTTTGGCAATAGGGAGCACGAAAATGGGACAATAATCTGGATAGAGAAAAAGAAATTTTCAGCTCACCTGTAGCCTGGGCTGTGGAATCCAGCAAGTGCACGGTATCCACCGGCAGGTCCCAGCCGGTAATGCAGAGGTAAGAAGTTGAAGGAAGGATCCGGCACAAAAAAACTCCTTATAGTAAAAACATCGTAGCCTTTATTTTAAACGTTAAAAACCAACATGTAGTGGAGACCAAAGATTGTATTTATGACGGGGGAGCTTTACGCGTTTCGGACTTGAATAAAAACAAAAAAGTCCTTAGTCATAAGTGCCCCGTCTGCAACACAAGACTACTAAAATAGACTAACCCATCAGTCGGACACTGGGGAGGGGCGGAAGCAACATAATTGCATGGGAAAAACAGGTGAAGAAAAGAAGCTCACATTAAATCGAATCACATTATTATATATAAGTATACACATATGTATATATATATGCATGCACACACATGCACGCATGCACACGTACATGCACACAAGTGACTCATTAGATTTTATAAGATGCAAGGCCATCCACATGGATGTAAATAATGTGAATATGAACAATAACAGAAATAAAAATAAGTCCAGATTATATTATGCTAATAGCACATGATTATAAGAATAAATAGATCAATATGAATAGATGACTGTTCACAGAGAATGGAATAAATTGGTCACGGAAAAAAGAAAAAAAAAAAAACACAACCTTTTTTATATCTTTCAAAAATAGGTAAATGTGCATACATATTCAGGGATATTCCTAAAAAATGTACCGTTTGGGCCATCAGGGTATCTAGAATTGGGTTTTGGTATCCATTATACCTCAGAGAAAGAAAAAAGAAAAGAAAAAAAACAACCTTTTTTATGTTATTCAAAAATAGGTAAAAGTGTATATATATTCAGGAATATTCCTAAACCTAAAAGATGTACCGTAGATCTGATCGGTCGTTTGGGCCATCAGGGTATCTAGAATTGGGTGTTGATATCCATTTTGCCTCAAAAAAAAAAAAACAACCTTTTTTATATTTTTTTCAAAAATAGGTAAATGTGTATATATATCTTCAGGGATATTCCTAAAAAATGTACCGTAGATCTGATCGGTAGTTTAGGCCATCAGGGTATCTAGAATTGAGTTTTAATATCCATTTTGCCTCAGCAAGAAGGAGAGCCTGGAACCAGTTCCCACCTCGGGGGGGTCGAGGTATGTATTCAATACCAGTAACTATCAATGACGAAAAATCTGTTGAATGATTTTCAATAAAATGCCTAGTTAACCCAGAAAGGGAACGTTTTTTGACTAGTGTGGCATAGCTTAATGAGGCAGGGTCAGACGCTGTTAGGGGTACCCGGATATGTTCTGAGATTCTAACTCTAAGGGCTCTCGAGGTACAGCCGACGTAATCCTTGTGGCAAATCGTACATGTGGCCACATAAATAAGATGTGTGGTGGCACAATTAATAAATGAACTGATAGTAAAATTCTCATCTTGATTTCTCACAATGGATTTGGTATTGTACATAAACCTACAAAGACCACATCGGCTGGATCCACACTTGTAAGAGCCAGAAACGCTGAGCCAGGATTTTCTGTTGTTTTTCTCCGAGGTGTACATGCTGGGTGCAACCAGGTTCCCTATCGTGCAGGCTTTCCTAACAACTATATTCACACCTGGCTGAAGGATAGAGTCAAGTGTCATGTCTTGCATCAAAAGAGGAATGAAACGTTGAATGATTTGTTTTATTTTAAAAAAATCTATACTGAAAGGGGTGGAAAAAGTGACCCGCTTAGTGGAGTTGAAGGATTTGGGATGATCTTCCAGTAAACTACTACGGCTTCTATTCGCAGTAATGGAAGAAGCCCTGTTCAATATTTGGTCTGAGTAGCCCCTCTTTCTGAGCCTGCTCCTGATAAAACTGGCTTCTCTGTGGTATGAGACTTCAGACGAGCATAGCCTCTTAGCCCGTAGAAACTCCCCCACAGGTAGGTTCTGTAAAGTGTGGGGCATGTAGCAACTCTCAGCATGTAGGGAAGTGTTACCACTTATGGGTTTCCTATACAAGATAGAATTGATGGATCCAGTTAGGGGATCGCCAGACAAGCTGATGTCCAAAAAGGGCGCAGTTTCTTCATGATGATTCACTGTGAATCTTAAATTCAAGTTGTTGTCATTAAAGTAAGTATCAATAGCCCTTACGGCCTCCTGGGGGGAAACAAAATCACCCATCTCGCATATTAAGAGCTGGTCATCAATATACCTTGCGTACCATATAATGGACTTTATATACGGGCTAAGAGGCTATGCTCGTCTGAAGTCTCATACCACAGAGAAGCCAGTTTTATCAGGAGCAGGCTCAGAAAGAGGGGCTACTCAGACCAAATATTGAACAGGGCTTCTTCCATTTCTGCGAATAGAAGCCGTAGTAGTTTACTGGAAGATCATCCCAAATCCTTCAACTCTACTAAGCGGGTCACTTTTTCCACCCCTTTCAGTATAGACTTTTTTAAAATAAAACTAATCATTCAACGTTTCATTGCTCTTTTGAGGCAAGACATGACACTTGACTCTATCCTTCAGCCAGGTGTGAATATAGTTGCTCGGAAAGCCTGCACGATAGGGAACCTTGTTGCACCCAGCATGTACACCTCGGAGAAAAACAACAAAAAATCCTGGCTCAGCGTTTCTGGCTCTTACAAGTGTGGATCCAGCCGATGTGGTCTTTGTAGGTTTATGTACAATACCAAATCCATTGTGAGAAATCAAGATGAGAATTTTACTATCAGTTCATTTATTAATTGTGCCACCACACATCTTATTTATGTGGCCACATGTACGATTTGCCACAAGGATTACGTCGGCTGTACCTCGAGAGCCCTTAGAGTTAGAATCTCAGAACATATCCGGGTACCCCTAACAGCGTCTGACCCTGCCTCATTAAGCTATGCCACACTAGTCAAAAAACGTTCCCTTTCTGGGTTAACTAGGCATTTTATTGAAAATCATTCAACAGATTTTTCGTCATTGATAGTTACTGGTATTGAATACATACCTCGACCCCCCCGAGGTGGGAACTGGTTCCAGGCTCTCCTTCTTGCTGAGGCAAAATGGATATTAAAACTCAATTCTAGATACCCTGATGGCCTAAACTACCGATCAGATCTACGGTACATTTTTTAGGAATATCCCTGAATATATATATATATATATATATATATATATATATATATATATACACATTTACCTATTTTTGAAAAAAATATAAAAAAGGTTGTTTTGTTTTTTTTGAGGCAAAATGGATATCAACACCCAATTCTAGATACCCTGATGGCCCAAACGACCGATCAGATCTACGGTACATCTTTTAGGTTTAGGATTATTCCTGAATATATATATGTCACGCTCCCCGGGTCCTCTGCTCCGCTTCCTGGCTCACCTGCCACGCTCCCCGCTCTCCAGCCTCCATCGCCCGCGCTTCCCTGGCCTCCTGGTCCCCGCTCCCGGCGCCTGTCGGCTTCCCAGCCCCAGCCCGGCTCTGCTGCTTCCTCCTCTCAGCTTCCTGCCCTGGCTTCTGGCACCCGGGCCGCGCGCATGCGCATTAGGGCGCGCGCGCGGTCACTGACCCTTTCTTAAAGGGCCAGTGTCCACTGACAGGAAATGAAGCACACAGGTACGGGGTATAAAGGGGTTCAATGTCCAAGGGGGCGGGGCCTGATCTTCGTGTTTCCCAAGCTAGGAGTCAGGTCTCCTTGTGTTCCTGTGAGATACTTACCTCTCTCTCTTCTAGAGCCGATCCTGCATTGCCATCCGGTCCTGCCGTATCCCGAACCCCGAACGCTGCCTATCTGCCATCCTGACAGTCCGTACCATCTCTGTTCCCTGCGGTGACCCGTCATCTCGCTCCAACGGTTCCGGATCCCGCCTGACATCATCCCGGCTTCCGAACCTGAGCTCCGTCACCCGGACCACCATCAGTGACCCCGTGGTTCCAGGGACTTCTCCATTGTGCTCTTGTGCGCGGACTGTTCTGCTATCTATAGTGCTCTGGCTACCGGACTCCTTTCCCTCATCGGGGAGTTCGGCCCAGTGGATCCACCTCCCGGGTCTGCCCATCCACCTGGCCCTAACAGTAAGATCAGGCCATGGATCCCGCCGAAGCACTAGCGGCCTTGCATGAGGAACTCCAACGCCAGCGTGAAGTCCAGACCCGCATGCTGAACTTTATGACTTCCGTGGACGCCCGCTTGAACACGCTACAAGCATCGGTCACATCTTCAGCACCTCCGGCCTCCACTAGTCAATCCACGGCTCCCGCTCCCGTGGCAGCCTCCTCGGATGCTTCCAGACTTCGTTTGGCCTCACCACCCCGGTACGCCGGAGATCCCAAGACCTGCAGGGGGTTTATAAACCAATGCTCCCTCCATTTCACGCAGCTGCCGCATTTGTTTGCCTCCGACCAAGCCAAGGTCGCCTTCATAATGTCTCACCTAGAGGGCGAGGCACTGGCGTGGATGAACCCCTTGTGGGAGAAGGAGGACCCTATGACCAAGAACCTCCAGGAGTTCCTGCAGGCTTTTCGCGGCACCTTTCACGAGCCCGGACGCGCCTCCGCGTCTGCTTCATCTCTTCTCCGGTTACGTCAGGGAACTCTGATGGTGGGTCAATACGCCATCCGTTTCCGCACCTTGGCTTCGGAACTCGGGTGGAATAACGATGCCCTAACCGCCGCCTTCTGGGAAGGACTCTCGGGTCGAATCAAAGATGAGCTGGCTGGTCGTGACGTACCGTCCACCCTGGACGCCCTGATTACCCTAGCAACTCGAGTGGACATTCGCTTTCAGGAGCGGTCCAAAGAGGTGTCCCGTGAGAGACGCCCGGTACGGCATTCCTCTCCTCCGCAGAAGTCCGCCTTACTCCAGTCAACGGCATCTGGTGTCTCCGTCCATGAGCCCATGCAGATCGACCGTGTGCGACAGTCTGAACAACGTCGAGCAGAGCGGCTCGCCAAGGGTCTCTGCTTCTACTGCGGAGAGGGCACACACCTGCTACGCTCCTGTCCAGAGAGGCCGGGAAACTCCAAAGCCTAGGGTCGGTAGGAGAGGCCACCCTAGGTGCTGGGACTCTCTCAGACCCGGTTACATGGACTGTGCAAGTGACAACGGGAGAGACGCGGTTCACGGCTGAGGCGTACCTCGATTCTGGGGCAGCAGGCAATTTCATCCAGCAGGCCACGGTGGACAAGTACCAGGTGCCTGTTACTCCACTCGACAAACCCCTCGTGATTGCCTCTGTGGATGGGAGACCCCTCTCTGACACCATCTCCTGGATCACCAGGCCGGTTGAACTGCGTATCGGTGCTCTGCACACCGAGAACATCGCTCTCTACGTCCTCCCACACATGTCACATCAAATCCTGCTGGGCCTTCCTTGGTTACGGACACACGAACCTTCAGTCAGCTGGGGCACTGGTGAAATCACTCGATGGGGCTCTTCTTGCCATGAGAACTGTCTGAAGACCATACAACCCATCCGGCGACCTCCGGTTCCAGAGTCCCTACCGGGACTACCCTCAGCCTATTGGTCCTTCGCGGACGTCTTTGATAAGAAGGAGTCAGAGGTACTTCCGCCACATCGTCCTTACGATTGTGCCATTGACCTGCTCCCGGGAACTACACCACCTCGAGGACGGATATATCCACTGTCTCCAGCCGAAACAAGGGCCATGTCTTCTTACATCACAGAGAGCCTGGCAAGGGGATTCATTCGGAGATCCTCCTCTCCTGCTGGAGCAGGTTTCTTCTTCGTAAAGAAGAAAGAGGGCGACTTACGCCCATGCATAGACTACCGGGGATTGAACCAAATCACCGTAAAAAACAAGTACCCCCTGCCGCTCATCCCCGAATTGTTTGATCGGCTCAGAGGAGCTTGTGTGTTCACCAAGTTGGATCTTCGGGGTGCCTACAACCTGGTCCGTATCCGCTCGGGGGACGAATGGAAGACCGCGTTTAACACTCGCGATGGGCACTATGAATACTGCGTGATGCCCTTCGGCCTGTGTAACGCACCAGCAGTCTTCCAAGAATTAGTGAACGATGTGTTCCGGGACCTACTCTACGTCTGTGTGGTGGTATATCTGGATGACATCCTTGTCTTCTCTCCGGACCTCCAGACCCACCGAGAGAACGTGCAACTGGTTCTACAAAGACTGAGAGAGAATCGTCTGTACGCCAAGTACGAGAAGTGTGTCTTCGAACAGTCTTCTCTCTCCTTCCTGGGTTACCTCATCACCGATACCGGACTGCAGATGGATCCAAAGAAGGTCTCTTCCATTCTCAACTGGCCTCCTCCTTCTGGACTGAAGGCAATCCAACGCTTTCTGGGATTCGCCAACTATTACCGCCAGTTCATCCCTCACTTCTCTGCTCTGACTGCTCCTCTCTCCGCCTTGACCAAGAAGGGGGCTAATCCAAAGGACTGGTCACCTGCGGCCGACGCCGCGTTTGGCTCCCTAAAGCAGGCCTTTGCCTCCTCTCCTGTACTCCACCGTCCGGAGTTAAACCGCCAGTTCACCTTGGAGGTGGATGCCTCCTCCTCGGGAGCTGGAGCAGTGCTCATGCAGAAGTCCTCCTCCGGGAAGATGGTGACTTGTGGTTTCTTCTCCAAGAGCTTCTCAGCGCCTGAACGCAATTACACCATCGGTGACCGAGAGCTATTGGCAGTCAAACTGGCTCTGGAGGAATGGCGTTATCTTCTGGAAGGAGCAGTGTACCCCGTTATAATTTACACGGACCACAAGAACCTGGAATACCTGCGGTCTGCTCAGCGACTGAACCCACGGCAAGCCAGGTGGTCCTTATTCTTTGCCCGGTTCGATTTCCAGCTCCATTTCCGACCCGCGAACAAGAACGTACGCGCTGATGCCTTGTCTAGGTCTTTCATGCCCATGGAGCAGGAAGAGGAGACATCCCAAACCATCATTTGTCCAAGTAAGATTATTCCGGTGGCTCCTGTCACCCTGGCCCAGATACCGCCCGGGAAGACCTATGTCTCTGAGACTGACAGGCAAAAAGTGTTACACTGGGGCCATGCCTCGAAAACAGCCGGTCATGCTGGCCAGAAAAGAACTTGGAGTGCGATTGTACGTCATTATTGGTGGCCATCCCTTCGCACGGACGTCGCCTCTTTTGTCTCTGCCTGCTCCTCTTGTGCCAGGAACAAGACGCCCAAACACCTGCCATATGGCCGTCTTCTGCCTCTGCCTATACCCTCAGTTCCCTGGCAACACATTGCGATGGACTTTATTACGGACTTGCCATTGTCCTCCGGACACACAGTCATATGGGTCGTGGTGGATCGGTTCTCTAAAATGGCCCATTTCGTCCCTATGGCTGGACTGCCCTCTGCCCAGGAACTCGCGGACGCCTATATACATCACATCTTCCGCTTGCATGGCTTTCCATCACACATTGTGTCCGACAGAGGAACTCAGTTTACCTCCCGCTTCTGGAGGGCTCTCTGTAAACATCTGGGAGTAACTCTGGACTTTTCTTCAGCCTACCATCCTCAGTCGAACGGCCAAGTGGAACGGGTCAATCAGATTTTGACCTCTTTCTTACGTCACTACGTCAACGCCCATCATGACGATTGGTCCACGCTTCTTCCTTGGGCTGAATTCTCCCATAATCACCACGTCAGTGAGTCCTCCTCCAGTTCTCCCTTCCATGTCGTCTACGGACTTCAGCCTTCGGTCCCATTGCCTGTATCCTCTTCCTCGGATATCCCTGCTGCTGATGCGGTAGTCCGTGACTTTACAACCATTTGGGACTCAGTTAAGGCGTCCCTTGCACGTGCATCCCTGCGGATGAAGAGACACGCAGACAAGAGACGTCTGGATCCTCCGTGTTTCTCCCCCGGAGATCTCGTCTGGCTTGCTTCCAAGTACGTCCGATTGAAGTTACCATCTTACAAGCTGGGTCCTCGCTACATCGGGCCGTTTAAAGTCCTCGGCAAGATCAATGAGGTCTCCTACAAACTGCAGCTCCCGGCCACGATGAGGATACCCAACTCCTTCCACGTCTCTCTGCTCAAGCCGGTTGTCCTTGGTCCCTTCTCCGCTGCTGCCAGTCCGGCTCCTCCTCCTATTGCTGATGACGACATCTATGCGGTAAGGGATATCGTGGCCATGAAGACCGTACGGGGTCGACAGTTCTTTCTGGTGGACTGGGCAGGGTATGGTCCTGAGGATAGGTCCTGGGAGCCCAGAGAGAATGTGGGTACTCCTCTGATCCGTGCCTTCCTGTCCCGGTTGCGGGGAGGGGGGCGTGGGGGGGGGGTACTGTCACGCTCCCCGGGTCCTCTGCTCCGCTTCCCGGCTCACCTGCCACGCTCCCCGCTCTCCAGCCTCCATCGCCCGCGCTTCCCTGGCCTCCTGGTCCCCGCTCCCGGCGCCCGTCGGCTTCCCAGCCCCAGCCCGGCTCTGCTGCTTCCTCCTCTCAGCTTCCTGCCCTGGCTTCTGGCACCCGGGCCGCGCGCATGCGCATTAGGGCGCGCGCGCGGTCACTGACCCTTTCTTAAAGGGCCAGTGTCCACTGACAGGAAATGAAGCACACAGGTACGGGGTATAAAGGGGTTCAATGTCCAAGGGGGTGGGGCCTGATCTTCGTGTTTCCCAAGCTAGGAGTCAGGTCTCCTTGTGTTCCTGTGAGATACTTACCTCTCTCTCTTCTAGAGCCGATCCTGCATTGCCATCCGGTCCTGCCGTATCCCGAACCCCGAACGCTGCCTATCTGCCATCCTGACAGTCCGTACCATCTCTGTTCCCTGCGGTGACCCGTCATCTCGCTCCAACGGTTCCGGATCCCGCCTGACATCATCCCGGCTTCCGAACCTGAGCTCCGTCACCCGGACCACCATCAGTGACCCCGTGGTTCCAGGGACTTCTCCATTGTGCTCTTGTGCGCGGACTGTTCTGCTATCTATAGTGCTCCGGCTACCGGACTCCTTTCCCTCATCGGGGAGTTCGGCCCAGTGGATCCACCTCCCGGGTCTGCCCATCCACCTGGCCCTAACAATATACACTTTTACCTATTTTTGAATAACATAAAAAAGGTTTTTGTTTTTTTTTGTTTTTTTTTTCTTTCTCTGAGGTATAATGGATACCAAAACCCAATTCTAGAGATACCCTGATGGCCCAAACGGTACACTTTTTAGGAATATCCCTGAATATGTATGCACATTTACCTATTTTTGAAAGATATAAAAAAGGTTGTTGTTTTTTTTTTTCTTTTTTCCGTGAGCAATTTATTCCATTCTCTGTGAACAGTCATCTATTCATATTGATCTATTTATTCTTATAATCATGTGCTAGTAGCATAATATAATCTGGACTTATTTTTATTTCTGTTATTGTTCATATTCACATTATTTACATCCATGTGGATGGCCTTGCATCTTATAAAATCTAATGAGTCACTTGTGTGCATGTACGTGTGCATGCGTGCATGTGTGTGCATGTGTGTGCATGCGTGCATGTACGTGTGCATGTACGTGTGCATACGTGCATGTGTGTGCATGTACGTGTGCATGCGTGCATGTGTATGCATGCATATATATATATATATATATATATATATATACATATGTGTATACTTATATATAATAATGTGATTCGATTTAATGTGAGCTTCTTTTCTTCACCTGTTTTTCCCATGCAATTATGTTGCTTCCGCCCCTCCCCAGTGTCCGACTGATGGGTTAGTCTATTTTAGTAGTCTTGTGTTGCAAACGGGGCACTTATGACTAAGGACTTTTTTGTTTTTATTCAAGTCCGAAACGCGTAAAGCTCCCCCGTTATAAATACAATCTTGGGTCTCCACTACATGTTGGTTTTTAACATTTAAAATAAAGGCTACGATGTTTTTACTATAAGGAGTTTTTTTGTGCCGGATCCTTCCTTCAACTTCTTACCTCAGCCTAAAAATACAGCCTTCAGTCACCCAGGATTGTCACATCCATTAGATGTGACAATCCCGGAATTTTACCCGGCTCATACTGATTGCCCTGGTGTAGTAGTAATCAGGGAAATAAGGGGTTAATAACAGCTCACAGCTGCCACTAAGCCCTAATAAGTAATGGGAGGCATCTACGAGATCACCCCCAATATTAACCTGTAAGTTAAAAGAAATAAACACAAACACCAAAAAATCCTTTATTTGAAATAAAATAGAAAAAACCCACCCTATTTCGCCCCTATAATAATCCCCAAAACACCCAGGTCTGACGTAATCCACACGAGGTCTCACAACAATTCCAGCTCTACTAGATCTAAAGTAACAACACGCGGGCACAGAACGTGACCACCCGCTTTGACCTTCAGGTAGAAAATGACTTAGCCTCAGCAATCAGCGGTGACACCACTCAGATTATTTGCGGTCACAGGTGGAGAAAAATGGGAACCTCCCGCTGTGACCTCAAGTAACCTGAGTGATATCACCACTCATTGCTGCGGGTCTGTCTCCCCCTAAAGCTCACAGTGGGCGGTCATTTTCTATGCCTGTGCATGCACAGTCACTTCAAATGTAGCAGAGCTGGAATCGTTGTGGGACCCCATGTGGATTACGTTGGACCTGGGTGTTTTGGTGGTTAATAAAGGGGTGAAAGACAGTGGGTTTTTTGTATTTTATTTCAAATAAAGGATTTTTTCGTTGTTGGTGTTTATTTCTTTGCACTTACAGATTAGTAATGGGGGTGGTCTCATAGAAGCTTCCCATTATTACTAGGGCTTAGTGGCAGCTGTGAGCTGCTATTAACCCCTTATTACGCCGATTGCCACCGCACCAAGACAATCGGGATGAGCCAGGTAAAGTTCCGGGGTTGTCGCATCTAATGGATGCAACAATCCTGAGTGACTGCAGGCTGCTATTTTTAGGCTGGGGGGTCCAATAAGCATGAGTTTCCACATCCTGAGAATACAAGCCTCCAACTGTCGGCTTTATCATAGTTGGGTATCAAACTGGGGGGGAACCACATGCCGTTTTTTTTAATTATTTGAATAATTTTAAAAAGCTGCAAAAGGTCCCTCTTATCTTATTTTGATACACAGCCAAGATAAGCACACGGCTGGGGGCTGCAGTCTGTAGCCGTATGTTTAATCTGTGCTGGGTACCATAATATGGGGGAACCCTACAACAATTTTTTAATTAATTTATTTTTACACCACAGGTACACACACACAGCGCCTCTGATTGAAAGCTGTTAGACACGCTGTCACACAGGGTGGAGTCGTGTCTGACTGCAACCAATCAGAGACTGCAACCAGTCGCTGCCATTTGGCGGGGAAAGCAGTGTATATGTATGTAGGATAATGAGCAGTGCCGGACATAGTATTAGTGGACCCACAAGCAGTGTACAGCTGCGTGAGAGACTCGGTAAGTATAACGCACTTGCTTTCCTTCCCCCTTTTTTTTCTTTGTTTTTCCTTTTTTTTTTAAATTACCTGAGTTGCTGGACCGAGGTCGTTACCCAGAGTTCCCTGAGAACTCCGGGCCCAGGGCCGGTGCTCAGGTTCTTTTGAATCCGCACGGATCCGGACTTTTACAGTTCGGGTCCGCCCATCACTAGACATAATGCAATCGTGACTGTAGATGAGAATACAACTTTTTTCTTTTTTTTAATTTCACCTTTCTGTTGCACAGATATTATCAATCAAGGTATTTGTTAGGTAACAAGTTAACATATGTAAAGACCAAGTTGATTTTATCAAATTGGTTTCTCTGGGAACGCTTTCCAGCTCCATTCTTAGATTATCATAGAACCTATAGTTTCTTTGATTTCACATTTTTGCCAATTTTCTGTATTATTGCTTAATTAATCATTTTAACATCATGAACTTCTGCTTTGAGCTTGTTCTATACAATATATTTAAGTAACCAATATTAATAAAATATAGCTATTTGCTTTCCTTACTGTTTCTTGTTTTTATCTTTACAGTGAGGGAGACTGGTGGGAAGCACGATCACTGCGTTCTGGAGAGACAGGATACATCCCTAGTAACTATGTAGCACCCATAGACTCAATCCAAGCAAAAGAGTGAGTATTGTAGTAGTATATAGTACATAGTCAAAGGACAATAAAATACAGAGTGGGCCTCGAAATATAGAACCCTGTCTCTCTTGTATGGTCTCTACAGGATAATGGTTATTGGACCTACAGTTGAACCAGAAGTTTACATACAGTACATTATCTAAAAAGACATCTGCATGTTTTTCTCACTATCTGACATGAAATCAGAATAAACCTCTCCTGTTTTAGGTCAACTAGGAACCAAAATTATTTATATTTGCCAAATTTGCCAGAAAAATGAGAGAGCGCTAGAGATAATGTTTTCAGGCATTTTTTATTACTTTCTGGAAAGTGAAAAGTTTACATACGCTTAAGGCTGCTTTACATGCAGCGACATCGCTAGTGATGTCGCTAGCGATAGCACCCGCCCTTGTTATTTGTGCGTCACGGGCAAATCGCTGACCGTAGCAAACAAGATCGCCGGTACGCGTCACACCAACTTACCTTCCTAACAACGTCGCTGTGGCTGCCGAACAAGGGGGTGGTTCATGCGTCATCACAGCGACGTCACACAGCAGGCCACCAATAGAAGCGGAGGGGTGGAGAGCAGCGGCATGAACGTCACTCCCACCTCGTTGCCGGAGGACACAGGAACGCTGTTGTTCATCGTTCCCGGGGTGTCACACTTAGCGATGTGTGCTGCCTCAGGAGCGACGAACAACCTGCGTCCCAATCGAGCAACGATATTTTAAAAATGAACGACGTGTCAACAATCAACAATTTTGTGAGTATTTGGGATCGTTAGCGGTCGCTCGTAAGTGTCACACGCAACAACGTTGCTAATGAGGCCGGATGTGGGTCATGAATTACGTGACCCCAGCGATATCTCGTTAGCGATTCGTTGCGTGTAACGGGGCCTTAAGAGTACTATGTCTTTATGGGACAACCCATATGATGATGTCATATCTTTGGAAGCTTCTGATTAGTTAATTAGATACATAGCTATGGCTGTATTTTAATGCACACCAGAAACACACTGCTTCTTTGTGTAGCATCATTGGAAAGTCAAAAGAAATCAGCCAAGAACTCAAGGAGAATTGTGGACTTGCATTCTTGGGTGCAATTTCCAGATACATGAAGGTGACTTGTTCATCTGTACAAACAATTATACGCAAGTACAAACAAGATGGGAATGTCCAGCAATCATACCGCTCAGGAAGGAGACAGGTTCTGTGTACCAGAGGTGGACATGCACTTTGGTCAGTCATGTGCATATCAACCCAAGAACAAAAGCAAAATACCTTGTGAAGATTCTGGCGGAAGCATGTGAGATTGTGTCATTAACCACAGTGAAACGGGTACTGTATCAATGTGGGCTAAAAGGCCACTCTGCCAGGAAGAAGCCATTACTCCAAAAGAAGCATAAAAAAAACAGATTAATATATGCAAATACACACAGAAACAAAGACCTTAATTTTTGGAGACATGTCCTGTGTTGTGACAAAACTAAAATTAAACTTTTCAGCCATAATGACCATCGTTACGTTTGGAGGAAAAAGAGAGAAGCTTTGAAGCCTAAGAACACCATCCCAACTGTGAACTGTGAAACACGGGAGTGGCAGCATCATGTTGTGGGGTTGTTTTGGTGCACCAGGGAATGGTGCACTTCACAAAATAGATGGCATCATGAGGAAATAAGATTAGGTGGCAATACTGAAGTAACATCTCAAGACATCAGCCAGGAACTTAACGCTTGGGCGGAAATAGGTCTTCCAAATGGACAATGACCTGAAACATACTGCCGAACTGGTTACAAAGTGGCCTAAGGATAACAAAGTCAATGTTTTGCAGTGGCAATCACAAAACCCAGATATCAATCCTATTGAAAATTTATGGGCAAAGCTGACAAGGCAGGTACGAGGAAGGCAACCTACAAACGTAGCTCAGTTACACCAGTTCTGCCAGGAGGAATGGGCCCAAATTCCTACCAACTATTGTAAGAAACTTGTGGAAGGAGATCCAAAACGTTTGACCCAAGTCATACAGTGTAAGGGCAATGGTATCAAATACTAATGAAATGTATGTAAACTTTTAACTTTGCAGAAAGTAATAAAAATGCCTTAAAGCATTCTCTCTCTCCCTCTCTCTCCCTTATTTTTATTCTGGCATTTGGCAAATATAAATTGGTAATCTGCATTGACCTAAAATGGGAAACGTTTATTCTGATCGCATGTCAGATAGTGAGAAAAACACATATGTGCCTTTTTAGATAGTATATGTCAATTTGTAGTTTCAACTGTATTTCATTAACCCCTTACCTCCGCAGCTAATTTTCATTTTTACATCTTCTTACAAGAACCATAACTTTTTTATTTAAAGGAAAAAAAAGTGTTAGTGAGATGAAATGGTAAAAACAATGTTATTCCGGCATTATATTTTATGTTTTGTTTTTATGGTTTTCATTACAGTATATAATAAAAATGACTCAAAAAAAATAATTCTCCAGATCAGTATGATTATTACCAAATTTACATAGATTATTTTCATTTAAGTCAGGGTGTCAAACTTGGCTGGGTAAATGGGCAGCACATAGAAAAAAAATAATTTGACAGGCCGCATCTTTTTGCAGGATTAGATGATATTTTCAGCGATACCATATTTCTTTTCTATCCAACTTTTTGATAATTTTTGGAACAATTTTGATGTTTTCTTTCTTTTTTTTTAAATGGCATTAACAGAATGGGCTATGGTTTTGTATTTTGAATTATTACTAGAGATGAGCGATGTTCGAGGTTCGTCAGTTTCATGTTCGAGTAATTTTGGAGGGTGCTCGAGATCGAACTTGAGCTTTTTCCTAAAAGCTCGATAGCTCGAGTTACGTTCAAGAACGGTTCGATCAGCAAAAAGCCTAGCTATTTACTAGCTGGCTTTTCACTGTAATAGTGTGAGTCACTGTGATTCACACTATTATCAAATTTCAGCGTATAGTGTGCGGGGGGGACGCGGTTTAGATCTGTGATGCTGATCGAATGCCGATCGCCATTCTTTTTTTTTTTCCCTAAGCGCGCGTGCAGTGGGGCGGGCCAGGATGTCAGCCAATCACAGACACACACACAGCTAAGTGTACTTTTTGCCAGACAAGCAAGGGCATGTGTCATAGGCTGTGAATGTCACATGTCCTTGCCTTATAAATACGGCCATTTTCCCTCATGCTGCCATTATCTGCTTTCTGCGTGTGGGTGACAGTCACTGCTCACGCTGCTCCTGCCGCTGCTCCTGCTGTGTACGCTATACACACAGCGCTGTACAAATTGGGGACTGCAGTTTTTTCAGCCCTTTTCAGGGCTGATTTCAAGGCGCTCAGAGCCATAGCTGACAAGCAGGTCCGTGGAAACGCTGTATACAGCTTCAGATAACAGCGTCTGTGTACCTAAGCTCAGGGAATTCCTTGCTGCATTTCATCATTACGAGGGATAGAAAGTGAGACTTCCTTTCCTGTCCTGGTACCCACAGAACCCGCGCACTGTACCCACCTGCCCACTTTTTGCCACGCAATTATATTTGCCCAAAGAGCTGACACTCTTGCTGCCATCCTAAAAGTGTCTGGAATAGTAACTTAGTTTTCCTTTCCTGTCCTGGTACCCACAGAACCCGCGCACTGTACCCACCTGCCCACTTTTGCCACGCAATTTTATTTGCCCAATGAGCTGACACTTTTTCTGCCATCCTAAAAGTGTCTGGAATAGTAACTTAGTTTTCCTTTCCTGTCCAGGTACCCACAGAACCCGGGCGCTGTACCCACCTGCCCACTTTTGCCACGCAATTTTATTTGCCCAAAGAGCTGACACTTTTTCTGCCATCCTAAAAGTGTCTGGAATAGCAACTTAGTTTTCCTTTCCTGTTTTGGTACCCACAGAACCCGGGCACTGTACCGACCTGCCCACTTTTGCCACGCAATTTTATTTGCCCAAAGAGATGACACTTTTTCTGCCATCCTAAAAGTGTCTGGAATACTAAGTTACTGTTTCTTTCCTGTCCTGGTACCCACAGAACCCGGGCACTGTACCCACCTGCCCACTTTTGCCACGCAATTTTATTTGCCCAAAGAGCTGACACTTTTGCTGCCATCCTAAAAGTGTCTGGAATACTAATTTACTGTTCCTTTCCTGTCCACTGACCCACAGAACCCGGGCACTGTACCCACCTGCCCACTAGTGTCACGCAACTGTATTTGCCCAAAGAGCTGACACTTTTTCTGCCATCCTAAAAGTGTATGGAATACTAAGTTACTGTTCCTTTCCTGTCCTGGTACCCACAGAACCCGGGCACTGTACCCACCTGCCCACTTTTGCAACGCAATTGTATTTGCCCAAAGAGCTGACACTTTTGCTGCCATCCTAAAAGTGTCTGGAATACTAATTTAGTGTTCCTTTGCTGCCAAGCAAGGTACACCACATGTCAATTCTACACTCCTCTCCATTTCTCCAACGCAATTTTAATTTTCAAAAGTGCTGACACTTTTAGTGGCATACTACAATTGTCTGGGATACTACCTTAGTGGTACTTTGCTGCCAAGCAAGGTACACCACATGTGCATTTTACACTCCTCTCCATTTCTGCTACACAATTATTAACTGCAGGTAGTCCAGCCAATCTGTGACGAAGGTGCAGGTGTGGATATAATGTTGCCTTCATCCAAAGGTGGTTCTCTCGATGTCTGAGAGAGCTCAACACCACCAGCTGTTTCCACTTCCAAAACAACTGACGACATGACAATCACACTCCCTGTTGCGGGTAAAAGTGTGGAAGGTCAGCATGAAAAAGCATTTGTGACTGCTGTCCCCACATTCACAGAGGATGAAGAGCACGCAGATGCACTTGATGGGGCAGGCGGTGGTTGCACAGCCCCGCAAGGTCGTATTGTAGCACAGTGAAATTCCCATTGCGACTTATGCTTCATCTAAAGTCGTGTACAGGGTGGGCTCCCCAGTATGCAGCAAAACCACGCAACAGGAAAAGGACTCTAGGAAGTTGGGTTCATAAATAATTGTTTAACTTTCTCAAAAAAAAACCATAAGAAGCATGCATAAAACTGAAAGAATAGAACAATCTATTCAGTTGCCTACTACCTGGTAATCTCTCTGAGTAGCAGGAGTAATTGTGTGTTTGTGTGTGTGTGTGTGTGTGTGTGTGTGTGTGTGCTAACACGACTTACCAGTGGCGCACAAGAGCTTACAACTTATGTAACTAAACATAGACAAAACCAATTACCCCTCCTGAACACCCTTGGTAGCTGAAGCCTCACAGATAAGGCAGATGATAACAGTGTGAATGCAAACCACACAGCTCAGCAACACAGTCATGCAAATCTTGTGAAGCAACAGTCAATGCAAACATGTGTCGCTGTCCCTCTATGATTTAAACTGTAAGTGACAATTTGTCAGTGCAGAGACAGCAAGTCTTATTGACTATATAGTTGGCCTAACCAGAACAGATATGTGTTTTGCTAATAAAACAAAGTGTTGTGTGCACGCATTTGTGTCTGGACCCAGCCTACCGTACCCGGTTACTGTGGTGTCCAGTTGCCATAAATACAGACTTTACGCTCCTCTCACGGTAAACAGTATAGACAGCACCGGAACAATGTCAGTCTTTGGCACAGGATGCTGCTCCCAGGCGTTACGGTCCTCCTCAACAAACTCCCACACAACTCCCCTCACAATTGACCGAAGAGTTTCCACGGAGGCTCCTTGCTGTAACACACACCTTTTAGCTTTTCCTTCTGTTCATAGACAGCATCTCCAAGTCCACAGCCGAAGACCGTTTTGCTATTGCTATAGTGACCAAACAGACAAATGCAGATGCAAAAAAACAGCAGCCCCTTGTGTGTAGTCTGCAACAATGCATGCAATGAACGGCAAATAATCATGTTGCATTGACAGTGAATAAAGCTGATCAATACAACCTCACGCTATCAATTCATATCCATGTGACACTTCATGGACGAAGTACTCAAAGTTGTGAGTTTTTGCCTTCTACTTAGAGATTGTTGACAAATCTTACACATTACCTGACTTGGGTGATCCTTTGCGATGTCAAAAAAGCCCCAGGCTAGGCAAGGCTTAGAGCCCATGCGACCTGCAGAGCCACCACATCTTCTGCTCAGAGTCAGAGTTGTGGCTGAGAATTAAGTTGTTGATGTGCTTCCAGTACTTTGTCTCTGTCCAGGAAGACGCAAGGTAACCTAGTCGTCAGTAGCATCCTCCTCCACCTCCTCTGCTGACCTCATCGACTGGGTGACTTTGGTTTGACAGTAAGTGGGGTCTCCAACCTTATCATCACCCTGTGTGTTTTTATTCCCCTCGTCCTGAGTCCTTCGACACAACCTCTTCCTGCCCTGAGCGAATAGTAAAGTTGTCATTCCAATCAGGTATCTGAGTCTCCTCATCATGTTCCCCATTGTCTCCCCCAGGAGGATTTACTGTTGGGAAATGAGGGTGTACATTATGCTCAGCACCTTCTTCATGGGGGCCTTGATCCGACTCACAAAGCTTCTGGGCATCTGTGCTGATCATTTCCCCTGTCTCCTGCAACTCGCTGCCTCAACACGTCAGATTATCTGCTACACCCGCAAGCTTCAAACGGAACCTGAAAACTCATCTGTTCAGAAATTAATATAACCTTCAATGACCCCACCACCATGCGGCGCTGCCGCCCAATCTACACCCCACCTACTGTCTCCTCCCCAAAGTACTTTAGAAAGTAATCCCGCAAGGGCAGTGCCCTCTTTCCTCTGTACCAGTCTGTCTATTTTTACTTGTATATGTATTCTGTATGTAACCCCCTTCTCATGTACAGCACCATGGAATCAATGTTGCTCTATATATATATATATCTATATATAAACAGCTAAAATAACAAAACTTGTGTCACTGTCCAAATATTTCTGTACCTAACTGTATATATATATATATATATATATATATACAGTTAGGTACAGAAATATTTGGACAGTGACACAAGTTTTGTTATTTTAGCTGTTTACAAAAACATGTTCAGAAATACAATTATATATATAATATGGGCTGAAAGTGCACACTCCCAGCTGCAATATGAGAGTTTTCACATCCAAATCGGAGAAAGGGTTTAGGAATCATTGCTCTGTAATGCATAGCCTCCTCTTTTTCAAGGGACCAAAAGTAATTGGACAAGGGACTCTAAGGGCTGCAATTAACTCTGAAGGCGTCTCCCTCGTTAACCTGTAATCAATGAAGTAGTTAAAAGGTCTGGGGTTGATTACAGGTGTGGGGTTTTGCATTTGGAAGCTGTTGCTGTGACCAGACAACATGCAGTCTAAGGAACTCTCAATTGAGGTGAAGCAGAACATCCTGAGGCTGAAAAAAAAGAAAAAATCCATCAGAGAGATAGCAGACATTCTTGGAGTAGCAAAATCAACAGTCGGGTACATTCTGAGAAAAAAGGAATTGACTGGTGAGCTTGGGAACTCAAAAAGGCCTGGGCGTCCACGGATGACAACAGTGGTGGATGATCGCCGCATACTTTCTTTGGTGAAGAAGAACCCGTTCACAACATCAACTGAAGTCCAGAACACTCTCAGTGAAGTAGGTGTATCTGTCTCTAAGTCAACAGTAAAGAGAAGACTCCATGAAAGTAAATACAAAGGGTTCACATCTAGATGCAAACCATTCATCAATTCCAAAAATAGACAGGCCAGAGTTAAATTTGCTGAAAAACACCTCATGAAACCAGCTCAGTTCTGGAAAAGTATTCTATGGACAGATGAGACAAAGATCAACCTGTACCAGAATGATGGGAAGAAAAAAGTTTGGAGAAGAAAGGGAACGGCACATGATCCAAGGCACACCACATCCTCTGTAAAACATGGTGGAGGCAACGTGATGGCATGGGCATGCATGGCTTTCAATGGCACTGGGTCACTTGTGCTTATTGATGACATAACAGCAGACAAGAGTAGCCGGATGAATTCTGAAGTGTACCGGGATATACTTTCAGCCCAGATTCAGCCAAATGCCGCAAAGTTGATCGGACGGCGCTTCATAGTACAGATGGACAATGACCCCAAGCATACAGCCAAAGTTACCCAGGAGTTCATGAGTGCAAAAAAGTGGAACATTCTGCAATGGCCAAGTCAATCACCAGATCTTAACCCAATTGAGCATGCATTTCACTTGCTCAAATCCAGACTTAAGACGGAAAGACCCACAAACAAGCAAGACCTGAAGACTGCGGCTGTAAAGGCCTGGCAAAGCATTAAGAAGGAGGAAACCCAGCGTTTGGTGATGTCCATGGGTTCCAGACTTAAAGCAGTGATTGCCTCCAAAGGATTCGTAACAAAATATTGAAAATAAAAATATTTTGTTTGGGTTTGGTTTATTTGTCCAATTACTTTTGACCTCCTAAAATATGGAGTGTTTGTAAAGAAATGTGTACAATTCCTACAATTTCTATCAGATATTTTTGTTCAAACCTTCAAATTAAACGTTACAATCTGCACTTGAATTCTGTTGTAGAGGTTTCATTTCAAATCCAATGTGGTGGCATGCACAGCCCAACCCGCGAAAATTGTTGTGTCACTGTCCAAATATCTCTGGACCTAACTGTATATATATATATATATATATATATATATATATATATATATATAAAAAATAATCATAATAATAATAATAACTTCCTTGTCTGTACTCACTGCAGCTTTGGAGCAGACCTCTGATTCCTAGGCTATAGTGTGAGTGTGACTAAACAGCTATACAGACTCCACCATCTCACCATCTGTTACCCCATACTCAGGAGGGCTGATCGAAACTTGAGAGCTGTTAGGAAGCAAGTGCGATTGGGTTGACACCACAGAGGTATGGAGTATTTAGGATATTGAACTTGAGGTGGAGGAGAGGCCACTTTATGGAGCACTTGAGATCCATTGAAGCAGCTGGTGTTTTGGTGCCTCATCTACATTTGGTAGCGATGGTCGTGTACGTGAAAAAAAGGATCATATCAGATTATCAACGGGAAGAAGTACAACTGTTATTTTGGCTGGTAGTTGGTGTTATGAATTGGTGCCGCCATAAAGACAAGCAGCCTGCTGCGGTTCCAGTTGCGCGCAGGCGTCAGCTGCCATTTTGGGCTGTGCCTCTTGTTGCCCAGCTGGCTGCTTTCTCCTCCACGTCTAAGTGTGGAGAGGTGGCTAGTGCGCATGCGTGTGCCGATTTACCCCAGCCTAAGTCCAGTGATTTGCCCAGTGAGTATGATCAGCCTGACTGTGCCATTCCTGAAGCTAAGTGCTGAGTTCGTGCTACAGCGCATGCTCCCACACTTAGTGCGAAAAGACTCTTTGCACAGGTACTTGGACTTCTGGCCGTGTCTAAGTCCTGTGTTGTGCCTAGACAGCATGCTGAAGCTGATAGTCTTTTTTCTGAGATTGTTGTTCATGCTACTGAGCATGCTCAAACACTTAGTGCATCAGAGCCTGGGTCCGATAAGGAACTCACTGGCCATGTCCGTGAGGTGGTAGTCCATGATAGGCCAGGGGGCATCAAGTGTCCTGATGATGTGGCCACTCCGGACTTGCTCGCAGAGGCCCGCCCCTATGACTTGGCACATCATCATTGTTCGTCAGACGATGACTGGTGAGGTGTTTGGTGCGTGACTGCCATGAGGTCATCAGTGAAGTGGCGGTTCCGTATAGGCCGCTGGTTATGTCACTGATGACGTGGCACTCTGCTATTGGCTCCTGGAGGTGCATTGCGGTCCACCCTGGGTTGGGACTCACCCAGGTTATTAAAGGGGCTGGAGCCAACAAGGAGGTGTACAGTCTTCTTTTATGCTGAGAAAGAGCACACCTCCATGTGTTGAACCCTTTGCGGCTTTAGGCCACAGGTAGGCAGGGATAGGGCGTCAGTGCAGGCTGCCACCACAGTTGGTAATGCAGAACAGTTAAGACCAGCTCCTGTCCTACAAGTCCAGCTAGTGGAGCCCTGTGGCATTAACTGGGTTGCTGCTGATGCGCCTGGTGTCCACAGGTGTGGCCCCTACGCACACGGACAGCATACCCAATAGCCCCTGTGTTGTTAACAGGGAGTTCCTGGGCTGGGTGGGTGTGTGGACCCTTTAACGCTAACAGGGATCCCAGTGTACAGATCCGAGTGTCGTCTAAATCGGTTCAGGCTAATATTAGTTTCAGAGCCACCCAGCTCTGTATCCTCTGCCTAACCTTCATATTGCCACCATCTCCTTTTCCATCCGTGAGCACGGTAGACCCCGACTGGCGATTGGGATATATACCACCTTATCCAAATCTTCCAGTCTTCCCCTAACAGATGGTGTTTCTTCAGCAGATGTTACTGTTGCTTAACCACCAAACCCACGGACACAAACTTTTTTCAACTTTCCAACACACCTGCTCCCCTTTCCACCAGCATATGGCCTTTTGCCACTCATTTTGTATATTTACTAATTTCCAACTCTGCAGGGACACCATAGTCAACGCCGTCTCAGCACAGCAGCCAGCCGTTGGTCCCTCAGATGTGGACAAGTAAAAGACCATTTCCTCCTAGCCATGACAAAGCGTTGAGAGTCACTCTGTGCAGCACTGGTGTTTAGTGGACAAGCCGAGCTAAGATTGCGTACCTGCTTCTGCTGATACTCCTGTATACGTGCGTCCCTTTGTATGGCAGGATTTATTTTGCCAAATTTTGTCTTGTACCGGGGATCTAACAGTGTGGCAACCCACTAGTCAGCATTACTTCGAATTCGGACAATCCGAGCGAGGGTCATGTTGTAGGTAGTGCAGCAAGAAGGCGCTCATGTGTCTTGCGCATCAAGGAGGACCAAGTCCTTGCTGTGTTGGTGGCGGAGAGGTGAGAATCATGCCTCCTTCCGCTGCCCTCTTTCCCCAACCTCGCACAGCCGAAATGTGAGCAAGCTCTCCCTAATCTGCTCAGTCTTCCATGCCCATCGTCAGTTCGTCCTCCATTTCTTCATGGGCTCCTGCACCTTCCGCAACAGTTTTGCTGAAACTATGCGCCCTTGTTAATCCCTCTCCCCCGCCGTCCCATGCCTGCCGCCTTGGTGCAGCTGACCGTCTGGACCTTATAGATCTTGTTATCCCTTCCGCATATGACTCCTCCTGTACTTCCTCCCCTTCCTCTTGTCCCATCACCTGACTCCGAATAATGTTTAGAGTGTGCTCCAGCATGTAGATGACCGGAATTGTCATGCTGATAATGGCATCGCCAGTGCTAAACATCTTCGTCGACATTTGTAAACTGTGAAGAAGGGTGCATAGGTCCTTGATCTGACACCAATCCAGCAGCGGGATCTGCGCCACCTCTGGATCTAGGTAGCCCAGGCTATATGTCATAACATATTGCAGCAGGGCTCGGCGGTGCGGCCACAGACGCTGCAACATGTGCAGATTCAAATTCCTGCGTGTCGGCACATCGCATTTCAGGCGGTGAAACGCAAGACCAAAAGACTTCTGGAGCGATGCAAGTTGTTGAGCTGCTGGGTGTGAACGGTGGAAGTGAGCACATAGCGAGCGTGCCTGCTGCAGAAGGCCATGTAGGCCAGGATGGTGGTTTAAAAATTCCTAGAGAACAAGGTTCAACACATGAGCCATACAAGGCACGTGTGTCACATTTCCCTGACGAACTGCCACACCCAGGTTTGCATCATTGTCACACACGGCTGTTAAGTCACCACCGGGGTCCGCTCCATCAATTTGTACTCCGGTCGCCAGGGAGTCAGCGTGTTCCTTTCATGCATAGTGATGATGATGGGAGAGGAGTCGATGCCAGCGGCGGTGGTGGCCGCAGGTTCCGCTCACCCACTGGGCTGCTTTACCTTGAGATATGCAGAACCACTGGCTGACTGTAGGTGGTGGGTGTCTCACAGCTGAAGTACCATCATTCAGCTACAACCAATGGGAAGACACCACACCCTTTTTTAGGCCCATCCTGTCTGCTTACCACTGCCGGACATAGCTCTGACCCTGAGGTTCCTGTTCCGCCCAGTTCTGTTTTGTGATTTTGTGTGCTTGTTTCCTGACTACATCTCCTGCCTGCTGTTTATGTGCCTCGTTGCCCGATCCGCATTTTACCTCTGCTTGTTTTCTGATTAAGTCCTGGCCGTCCCATTCTGTTCCTGTTCCTTAATTAATGGTTTGACCCTGCCTGAGTACTCCTCTCTCGGACTGCAGCCTTCCACAGGTATTGATCACCTTGGGCCCTGTGTAATTCCAAATCCCTGTATAGGGGTTAAAGGGTTTCAGGGTTCTGGGGGTCCTGCTTGGTGAGTGGCTTCCATCTAGCCTATCCTTTATAGCCCGTCTGAGTGTGTGGATCCAGGCAGGCGTTACACCGTGCCCTCTGCAGAAAGCCATGTAGGCCAGGATAGGGGTTTAAAAATTGCTGGACAACCAGGTTCAACACATGAGCTATACAAGGCACGTGTGTCACATTGCCCTGAAGAAGGGCCGCAGCCAGGTTTGCATAATTGTCGCACCCGGCCTTCCCAGGCTGCTGGTTGAGTGGAGACAACCATTGATGCAACTTGGTCTCACTCTCCAGAGCTTACCGTACACAACTGCTCAGCGTTGTGACTCGCATTTCCCAGACATTTCAAAGTAAAGAGTCGACCGCCTGATGCCATTAAGCTCTGCTGCCAGCATAGTTAGGAGGTGTGTGGGATTCCTTGTGTGCAGTTATAACGCGGGTGGCCTGAACACACAGGGTTTGGGCGGAGGTAGAGGACCCAGACGAGGTTGAGTAGGCAGAAGCAATGGAGGAACTTCTACATACAGAGTAAGGATTGACACACAACTCGTGGGGACGGCAAGACTTTTCCAGCAGACCCTTCTTCATCTCTCACCATAGTTATCCAGTGCCCAGTCAGAGACATGTAACGCCCCTGTCCATGCTTACTGGTCCAAGTATCTGTGGTGAAATGCAACCTGTCAGACAGAGTTTCTCAAGGAAGCGGTGATGTTGTGTGCGAACTGCTGGGGTAGCGCGGGCACGCCTTTCTTGGAGAAGGAGTGGCGACTTGGCATCGGCTCTTGGGGCACTGCGATGGGCATAAGGTCTTGAAAATCCTCTCATCCAAAGGTTAAAAAGGCAGCATTTCTGTAGCCAACAGTTTTCAGATGCTGAAAGTCAACCTCCAAGCCATGTCATGCCCTTCGAAAATCATGTAAAACACAGTAAGGGGACTCCAACCATACTCTCCCTTGTTTCCCAAAATTGGGCCACACACACAGCACTTGACTGGCATCAGTTGACCCCCATTTTCAATCTTAAAAAGATGCTTTGCATGAAGCACTCTCAAAAATACACCTGCCTTTTACCTCCCCACAATGACACAGGAGAAGAAAAGTACTCTGTGATCCATGACTTGTTCATCTTGGTTCCTTTTTTCAAAAGCGAGGGGACTCCAACCACAGTCTCCCTCGTTTCCAAAAATTGGGCCCCACACACACCACTTGACTGGCATCAGTTGTTCCCCAGTTGCAATCTTACAAAGATGCTTTGCATGAAGCACTCTCAAAAATACACCAGCCTTTCGCCTCCCCTGGCTGACACAGGGAAAAAGTCCTCTGTGATCCATGTCTTGTTCATCTTGGTTCTTTTTTCAAAAGCAAGGGGACTCCAACCACAGTCTCCCTCGTTTCCAAAAATTATGCCATACACACAGCACTTGACTGGCATCAGTTGACCACCATTTTCAAGCTTACAAAGATACTTTGCATAAATCACTCTCAAAAATACACCTGCCTTTCGCCTCCCCAGGATGACACAGGGGAAGAAAAGTCCTCTGTGATCCATGTCTTGTTCATCTTGATTCCTTTTTTCAAAAGCGAGGGGACTCCAACCACAGTCTCCATTGTTTCCAAAAGTTGGGCCCCACACACACCACTTGACTGGCATCAGTTGTTCCCCAGTTGCAATCTTACAAAGATGCTTTGCATGAAGCACTCTCAAAAAGACACCAGCCTTTCGCCTCCCCTAGCTGACACAGGGAAAAAGTCCTCTGTGATTCATGTCTTGTTTATCTTGGTTCTTTTTTCAAAAGCAAAAGGACTCCAACTACAGTCTCCCTCGTTTCCAAAAATTGGGCCCCACACACACCACTTGATTGGCATCAGTTGTCCCCCAGTTGCAATCTTACAAAGATGCTTTGCATGAAGCACTCTCAAAAATACACCAGCCTTTCGCCTCCCCTGGCTGACACAGGGGAAGAAAAGTCCTCTGTAATCCATGTCTTGTTCATCTTGGTTCTTTTTTCAAAAGCAAGGGGACTCCAACCACAATCTCCCTCGTTTCCAAAAGTTGGGCCCCACACACACCACTTGACTGGCATCAGTTGTCCCCCAGTTGCAATTGTTGTAGCTGTTCTTTTTTGTCACAAGTCAGCTTATGGGATCACCAGTGAGGTCCTCTGAATTAGGCCTCTTCAGACCTAATCAAGATCGAGCGCTCGGAGAAAAAGACCTGCATTCAAGTGGGCATGATCAATTTTCTGTTTATTTAACCAAAGTACAGTTTATTTATACCATTTACAGATCAATGTGATATTGCAAAAAAAAGCTTCTAGCTGGACTTTACAAGTTGCTCATATGACCTTTAAGTTTTAGCAAAACAAAAATGTAGAGTCATGCATATGAGATAAGAAGAAGATAAGAAGAACATTTAGAGACAATAATAATCCTTGAGCCTGTCTCTTATTCCGTAGGCTCCATAATGACTATGAACTACCATCAGATATACTTACTAATAACAATAAAATATCTTTAATGAAGAAATAGAGAAACTATTAACCCTTCTATATCAATTTCCCACTTTTGTAAATGGTATAACCTTCACTACAGGGTCAGTAGGCGTCCAAACAGGAGCTGCTGGCTCATGGGCCTAGTACCCATGAGGGGTCTTACTACCACTTCACCCATCCACCCTCAGTGTGGACACCTACTCCCCGTCAGCAGAGGCCATTTGGGGTCCGTAGTAAACTACAGAGGGTTCAATGCTGGGACTCTTAGCACATACATTATTCATTAGTTTAGGTAATGCATATATCAATGTTTTTACAGCTATATAAAGCAGTAGACAGAACAACAATATTTGCATACAGGTTTGTATAATGCCAGAAACCCAACCTGCTATGCCCTTAAACCAATTGGCTGGATTCATAAAAGAAAATGTATTTCCCCACCAGGAGTCCTTGTTGGCATCGTGCTCTTTTAACCATTTATCCCTAAGTTCACTTGTTTTCTGTATATCTGCTCTAACCTGGAGGTTGCCTGCAGGGTCAATGTAATGGCAACAGGCAGGACCAATTATTTGACACATTCCGCCGTCTTTTGCTGTCACAAAGTCTAGCACTATAGTATGCTGGTTAGTGACTACAATTAATTGTTTTTGTATAGCATTGGTAGCATTTAGAATCTCAAGAACCCGAAAAATTTGATCATCCAGGTAGTCAGTGGACTCTACTAGCTTGTCCCACATTTGCATTAAGAAAGGGTGTATGAAAATAGCACTAAATACCTTATTTGCTTTTCCCATTTCTACTACATGAGGCCTACCATTTGGCCGGGGTTTATTATTTGCTGCTCGTTTATACAAGGTATGAATTGGGACAGCTGCTACATCTACTTTACTATGAGGAACTATGAAAGTGGCTGGTGTAAGTCTGGCAAGTGTGCAAACCCCTCTCATGTCAGGGCTCACCCACTTGTGAGCACGATTCCCACAAACCAAAAACACTCCCTCTGGGAAAATACAAAAGTGAGCTTGACTTTGTACACAATAAAGCAGATTCAGAAGCCCCTTCATACAATATGAGCACACCACGTATTGTTCATTTGTTTTCCGGTCATACCCGAGATACAGCTACCCCGCTCCCTCCTAAAAGTCCGTCTAATAAATGATGATGTACAGCCCTCAATACCCTTCTGATATATTGTCTCATTGTCCTTGGTTAAGTCATGTGTATGTATATAGAAACAGTTATTGTCTTTTCCACAATTTCCAACACCATTGTATTGAAGACTGAACCATAATCCATCATGGGGAATGGGGCCCGAATGAGGAATCTTAGTCTTTATTTTGGCAATTATGCCCTTGTCTGAATCGTATTCCATCCACCACGAGTATCCATCGGGCCGTGTGATATTTAGCTGGAACCAGGGTTTAGTGACCCATCCAACTATAGTTAATGTAGCAGATACATCACGAGGTACATCTTCTCCCAAAAATCTAGATTGAGTCCAGGTTTCATTGTGTATACAGTCTGGTACCAATACCTCCTGTGGTTCCAGAGGTAAGGCTAAATAAGGCATAGTCTTTGAAGAAATAGGACTGTGTGTGCAGATCCAACAGTCTTTTGGCTTTTCTCCTTCCATGTCCTCAGTAAGAGAAATATGGTAGCGAATGAGTTTATTATTCCAGTCCGTATTTAAAAGTTCGCTCAGTGTCTTTGTTTGGTGCAGCAACTCTGCTACACCTAGCAGGATAATTAGCAAAACTGTCATTCTGCCGGTGGAGTGACCTTTTTACAGTGACTAGCGTGGATCCAGGTGGGTTTTCCCTCAAGTTTCACTGAGGTGGATGTGGTCAGCTGGACTTGGAATGGGCCATCAAAGCGTGGATCTAGGCTCCTTCTCACGTGTCTGCGCACGACCACCCAATCACCTGGATTCAGTTGATGCACATCTGCACTTGCATTGGGATCTGGAATGGATGAAAAGACATGTTTATGCACCACATTAAGTCTTTCCTGTAAGGCCTGGACGTAGGCTGTCATAGTGCCGTGTTGCATCTGTAACACTTGTGGAAAGTAGAGACCTGTTTTTGGGGCACTACCAAAAAGGACTTCAAAAGGAGACAAGCCTGTCTTTCTATTTGGAGTGTGTCTGACTGAAAAGAGTGCCAGGGATAAGCACTCTACCCAATTCTTTCCTGTCTCTGCCATGGCCTTTTGAATTTTTAGTTTAAGTGTCCCGTTTAATCTCTCTACTTTTCCACTGCTCTGTGGATGATAAGGGGTATGGAATGCCTGCTCTATTCCCAGGGCCTGCATAATGTCCCTCATTATTTCTCCAGTGAAGTGTGTACCCCTGTCACTTTCTATGGCTTCTGGGATGCCATACCGACAGACTAGTTCCTTCATCAGTTTTTCTGAAGTTATTTAGCGTTTGCACATTTTACTGGATAGGCATCAACCCATCCTGAGAAGAGATCTACATATACCAGGACGTATTCATACACTCCTACCTTGGGTAGTTGTATGTAGTCTATTTGCAGTCGTTGAAACGGGTAGAGCGGTCTGGGTGTTGCTTTCTTAGGGACTTTTACTGTTTTACCTGGGTTGTGTTGTGCGCAGATAATGCAGGATTGTACGTGTTTGGAGGCTACGTAACTGAAGCCAGGAGCGATCCAGAAGCCATTCACCTGGTTACACATGTGACTTTTTGAGGCGTGAGTGGGGCCATGTGTTGCTTGTGCCATCATAGGGAACAGGGACCTTGGTAAACACAACCTATCCTTACTTTCCCATACTCCATTCGAGTTCAGCCCAGCTCCCATTTTCTCCCAGTGTTCCTTCTCTGTTTGGGCAGCCTGATGCTGGAGGGATTTCAGGACATCCAGATTTACTGTGGCTGGGACTTGCTGGCTCCCTGCCAGTATCCTCTGATCCCTAGGCCTCTTTGCCGCTGCTTTCGCAGCTGCATCCGCCCTTCTATTGCCCGCTACCTCCAGTGAGTCACCTTTTGTGTGTGCTTTCACCTTAATGATGCCAACCTGGACTGGTAACATTAGTGCCTCCATTAACCGTTTTACCAATTCTGCATTTTTAATAGGCTTACCAGCTGACGTAAGAAAAGCTCTACTTCTCCAGATAGGGCCAAAATCATGACAGATCCCAAATCCATAATTTGAGTCTGAATAAACATTAATTTTCCTACCTGATCCCGCTCTACATGCCTCAATGAGCGCTGTTAGCTCCGCCTCCTGCGCGGACATGTGCGGCGGGAGTGGTTCAGCTCGGATTACCTCATGTGAGAATACTACTGCATATCCAGTGTAGAATCTCCCATCCAGGTGGTATCTGGAGCCATCTACAAAAAACTCAAAATCTGCATTAGTAATAGGTGTATCATAGACATGTGTAAAACCTGCTGTCTCCTGACTCATCAGCTCTATGCAGTCATGCTCGTGCGTCATGTCAAAGTATTCATCCTCACTTGCTACCATTGTCACCAATTCCCCCTTTTCTGAATCTACTGGCAAAAGGGTGGCTGGATTCAGAACATTACACCTCTTGAGGGTGACATACTCAGGAATCAGAAGGGCACATTCAAGTCTGAGCTGTCTGGCCATAGACAGGTGTTTCGGTTGGACTTGCACAAGTATAGCATGGATGTCATGCGGGGAGTAAATTGTTAAGGGAAATGTCAATGTGATCTCGCAAGCTTTCCCTAGCAGTACTGCAGCAGCCGCTACAGCACGGACACACGTGGGTGACCCTCTGACAACTGGGTCCAATCGCGCTGAGTAGTAAGCTATTGGTCTTTGTTTGTCACTATGTTGCTGTGTGAGGACGGCTGTCGCATGCCCTCCCTGTTCTGTGCAAAACAAGAAAAATGGTTGATCGTAATTTGGAATACCCAGGGCCGGGGCCGATACAATGAGTAGTTTAAGGGAATGAAAGGAATCAATAGCTTCCTGAGTGAGGTCAAAGGGGTCAGATGACAGACAATCATAGAGGGGTTGCATCATTTGCGAGGCAGACCTTATCCAAGGCCTGCAGTATGACACTAAGCCCAAAAAGGTGCGCAGTTGCTGGTGGGACCTGGGTAGGGAGAGATTTTGGACTGCTTGTTTTCTCTCCTCAGTCAGGTGTCTTGTACCTTCAGAGATACAGTGACCCAAAAAGGTTACCTTTTGCTTACAGTACTGTAATTTTTCACGTGAAACTTTGCAACCATTCTCTGCCAGGAAACACAGCAAATAAATTGTGGCTTCCTTGCAGGACATCTGGTCTGGACAGCAGAGCAAAAGGTCATCCACATACTGCAATAGCGTAACCTGTGGATGAGGCGGTTGCCAGTGCTCCAGAATTCCTGCCATAGCTGTAGAATAAATGGTAGGTGAATTCATTCCTCCTTGCGGGAGGACTGTCCACATGTACTGTTTCCCCTCATGTGTGAAGGCAAAAAGATACTGACAGTCAGGGTGTAGAGGCACAGAGAAAAATGCATTTGCCAAATCAATTACTGTAAAACATTTGGAGGTCCCTGGGATTTGTGACAGTAAGGTATGTGGGTTTGGAACAATTGGTGTTACACTCTCAGTGACAGCATTGACAGCTCTCAAATCATGCACCATTCTGTACGTGTCAGGGGAACCTTTGGGCCCTTTTTCTTGATTGGATACAAGGGAGTGTTACAGGGGGAGGACCTTTGTACTAGAGCCCCTGCTTCCACATATTCTCTTATATCTCTGGTCAGGGCCATTGATTTGGCTGGGCTTAAGGGATACTGTTACAAGGAGGAGTGGAGCCTTCTTTTAATTTTATCATGACTGGGGGAATAGGAAGCCGACCAACATCAGTTTTTCCCTTTGCCCATACGATGTCTGGAACTTGTTGCATTGCTATGTCTTCACTAGTTCTGGTATCGGACACTCTCGCAGATTTGGACATGTACACCATTGCTGCAATCTTGCACAAGTGTTTGTCAGAGAGGGGACTTGTGACTGTAATACCTTCTGGGGTGTATTGTATGGTAGCCTGGATAGCACTTAACACATCAGCCCCCAGCAAATTCATAGGACTATTTTCACTAACAATAAGCTTTGTGAGAATTTCCTGGATATCTTGTAATCTCAGCTTCATCTGTTTTGTCAAGGGAGTTTCAGACACCAATCCCTCCACCCCGACACACTCCACAGTCTCGTCAGTAATCATATCTGGCTTTATCAGGTCTTTATGTACCACAGTGCCGGCTGCCCCAGTGTCAATTAAAAATTCTGCCTCCTTCCCCCTGGCATTGTTATGGTCGTAAGTAAGGTGGGACCAGGTCCTGAGGGAACGAAAACAGGGTACACATTTGTCACTGGGTTGCCAGTTTCCTAGGTCAAAGGCAAGGGAGGAGGGAAATCAGTCTGCTCACTCTCCTTTTTGGAGTTTTTGCACTGTCTGGCATAATGTCCATTCTGTCCACAATTCCAGCACTGTACGGTCGCTCGGTCACCTGGTGCCCCCCCTCTCTGCTTCCACTGTCTTCCTTGTGCTCTAGCATACATAACTGGTAGCTTGCATTTTGTCAGTTCAACCCCCTTAGCTACTTGCAGACGGTCTGTTGGGTCCATGTTTCTCCACTCAGGTCTGGCTGTCTGTACTGCTTCTCGTAAAAACCTATTCATACCGTCAATGAATGCATTCACCAATATTTTGATATCAAGGTCGTTTCTTGCACTGTACCCCATGTCTGTCCACTTCAGCTGTAACCTCCCAAAGTACGTCTCTATACTCTCCCCTTTTTGCTGTGTCACATCAGTCATCAGTACAGACTGCTCTGTTTGTTTCTTTGCAGCCCATCCTTTCAATGCCTCACAGTACGTCATTCCAGACCTCTCAGACTGAACATCCATGACCCATGATTGCTCCTTTATCATATCAGTATGCTTTTTAATTATGTGTCCCAGCACGTCACCTGCCTTTGCAGTCACCAAACTCTCGAGGTCTGCCCAAGTGCATTTATAAGTCACCTGTATTGTCTGTATTTGCCTGTAAAATGGGAAAGGTTGGTTATCAGGGTCAGGTAACTGTTTCAACATAGCTAGCTGGTCAGAGGGGCTCCAGGGATGATATTCCTGGGTCTGTCTGATTCTTGTGACCTTCCTCGGTCGGGATGTATCTGATTTTTTTGTACTGGTCCCAGGGCGTTCTTTCCTTTCCTCACCGTCAGCTTCCTGCCCAAAACTCAATTCCTTCACTACCTCTGTCTCAGAGTCAGCATCCTCTGTCATCAAATGTGATCTGGTTCGAACAGGATTTAGTGCAATCTGCTTAGGGCGAGTAACATTACACGTAGCACAAGTACCTCTCCAGTCTGGATTTTTCTGACTGCAATGTTTACAAGTCCATTCATCTGGTCTGGGTTCCTGCTTATGTGAAGGGGGGGCGGTAACAGTCACAATTCCTGCTTTTGGTGCATTAAAACATTCATAATACACCTTATCTCCCGCTGTGGTCTCTTTATATCCACAATGCTGCACCTCTTCAGCCACACGACACCATTTATTTACTTGTTGCTCTACCCTCTTATCTTTTATCCAACCTCTCTTTTCTTCCCTGAATCTGTGCCATTTCTCAACATCCAAACATCCGTACTTTGGCATGTCTGCCTTTTTGAGTATCGGTCTGACATTTTTCACTGCTTCTTTGCCTTCTCTTTCTTGCACTATCTGTTTGGCTGTTTTGGATCCTGCTGGAGCCCCACGCTGCACACTGAACAAGTTGCCCATGGCTTCAACTTATTCCCACACAGCCCACCTTTCTGCAAATGCCCTCTCAGTGTCCCTGAACCTTGTTAACAGGCCACACTTCTTCTGGCAAGTCAGAATGGGCTCTCAAGTGGTAGCAGGAAGGCTAAATCAGCATTCACTCTCACCTGCTACACTTGCAGGGCGTATTGGGAAGGGTTAAAAAAAAAACACCTCTCTCACCCAATAGACCAGATAACTAAAGCAGGAAGGACCAGGTGTGATAGTCCTCTCACCTACTAGACCACCTCCATGTAAGTGGGAAGGCCACAATGCTCTCTAATCCACTTCAAACCTGATGTGCAGTTGGGTACTCCATGCTGGTCCTTTACAAAGTATTCCAGCAACGAACGTAAACTAGAGTTAAACCAAAACAATCCTCAGAGCTGACTTCTCACAGAGGGCAGAAAATCGCGCAGCTGTTCACTTGACCCCTCCCAACAGAATATCAGCGCACAGTTTGTTTAGCAAGAGTGTTATCTCAAAAGAATTCTTCGTCCAGATTCAGTTTTTCCAAAAGATCCCTAATACCCACTGGTATAATACACAATCCCAGCAGAAAATTGAAACTACTTATATATCTTCACAGTACTAATATTCTACTTTGCTATAAAACCTTCATCCCCATTTTGAGGGGAAGAAACACACAATATCTCACTATAAGGACAGATCCCAGGACCACTTGTCTTACTCATTCATTGATTCCAGAAACTTATGTAACAATACACCTTCCAAGGATCAGTTAACCTCACATGCAAATAAAATTATCTAAACCGCTCTTGACACTGATGGGAAAAAATACATATGTCAGGTATCCACTCAAATACTCTATATGGCTATGCCCTGTGACATTTCACAACCGGAACATCTTTTCACAGTCCACAGTATGACCTAGAACCATTAGACTTATACATACATATTATTTCACCAAGTCTCTTATCTCAATTACTTGTCACTTTGTTATTCAGAGGCTTCTCATCAATATACAACAACCTATTGCCTGCCTACTTTATCTAGGCATTAATATGAAACCACTAAAGATGGTCAAAGCAAAACACAAAACACAGCAACACAGCAAATGCAATTATACAGAGACTGTCCCAAATTCCGTGCTATGCAATCTATGCAATCAGTTAATGGACGGACAACAGATTATCTTATTACTCTATATTTCAACTCTCATGCAGACATGCATGAAAAACAAACAATACTCACTGGTGATGCCAGAGTTCTTGAACCGTGTGTACAGCCTTACCCAGAATATTTGGGAAATCAAAGAGAGTGAAATAAAGTGTAAGAATAAAGCTTCTCACCTTGCTGCACCAGAAATTTCACTGTCTCAAGAGTCCCCAAAACTTCTTCCGAATAGGCTGGTTGGCCACGGCTCCACGTTGGGCACCAAAAACTGTTGTAGCTGTTCTGTTTTGTCACAAGTCAGCTTATGGGATCACCAGTGAGGTCCTCTGAATTAGGCCTCTTCAGACCTAATCAAGATCGAGCGCTCGGAGAAAAAGACCTGCATTCAAGTGGGCATGATCAATTTTCTGTTTATTTAACCAAAGTACAGTTTATTTATACCATTTACAGATCAATGTGATATTGCAAAAAAAAGCTTCTAGCTGGACTTTACAAGTTGCTCATATGACCTTTAAGTTTTAGCAAAACAAAAATGTAGAGTCATGCATATGAGATAAGAAGAACATTTAGAGACAATAATAATCCTTGAGCCTGTCTCTTATTCCGTAGGCTCCATAATGACTATGAACTACCATCAGATATACTTACTAATGACAATAAAATATCTTTAATGAAGAAATAGAGAAACTATTAAACCTTCTATATCACAATCTTACAAAGATGCTTTGCATGAAGCACTCGCATCAATACACCAGCCTTTCGCCTCCCCTGGCTGATACAGGGGAAGAAAAGTCCTCTGTGATCCATGTCTTGTTCATCTTGGTTCTTTTTTCAAAAGCAAGGGGACTCCAACCACAGTCTCCCTTGTTTCCCAAAATTGGGCCACACACACACCACTTTACTGGCATCAGTTGACCCCCATATTCAAGCTTACAAAGATGCTTTGCATGAAGCACTCTCAAAAATACACCAGCCTTTCGCCTCCCCAGGATGACACAGGGGAAGAAAAGTCCTCTGTGATCCATGACTTGTTCATCTTGGTTCCTTTTTTCAAAAGCGGGGGAACTCCAACCACAGTCTCCCTCATTTCCAAAAATTGGGCCCCACACACACCACTTGACTGGCATCATTTGTTCTCCAATTGTAATCTTACTAAAATGCTTTGCATGAAGCACTCTCAAAAATACACCAGTCTTTCGCCTCCCCTAGCTGACACAGGGGAAGAAAAGTCCTCTGTGATCCATGTCTTGTTCATCTTGGTTCTTTTTTCAAAAGCAAGGGGATTCCAACCACAGTCTCCCTTGTTTCCCAAAATTGGGCCACACGCACAGCACTTGACTGGCATCAGTTGACCTTCATTTTCAAGCTTACAAAGATGTTTTGCATGAAGCACTCTCTACAAAATACATCTCCCTTTCGCCTCCCCTGGCTGACACAGGGGAAGAAAAGTCCTCTGTGATCCATGTCTTGTTCATCTTGGTTCTTTTTTCAAAAGCAAGGGGACTCCAACCACAATCTCCCTTGTTTCCCAAAATTGGGTCACACACACAGCACTTGACTGACATCAGTTGACCCCCATTTTCAAGCTTACAAAGATGCTTTGCATAAAGCACTCTCAAAAATACACCAGCCCTTCGCCTCCCCTGGCTGACTTAGTCGAAGAAAAGTCCTCTGTGATCAATGTTTTGTTCATCTTGGTTCTTTTTTCAAAAGCAAGGGGACTCCAACCACAGTCTCCCTTGTTTCCCAAAATTGGGCCCCACACACACCACTTGACTGGCATCAGTTGTCCCCCAGTTGCAATCTTACAAAGATGCTTTGCATGAAGCACTCTCAAAAATACACCAGCCTTTCGCCTCCCATGGCTGACACAGGGGAAGAAAAGTCCTCTGTGATCCATGTCTTGTTCATCTTGGTTCTTTTTTCAAAAGCAAGGGGACTCCAACCACAGTCTCCCTTGTTTCCAAAAATTGAGCTCCGCACACACCACTTGACTGGCATCAGTTGTCCCCCAGTTGCAATCTTACAAAGATGCTTTGCATGAAGCACTCTCTAAAATACACCACCCTTTCTCCTCCCCTGGCTGACACAGGGAAAGAAAAGTCCTCTGTGATCCATGTCTTGTTCATCTTGGTTCTTTTTTCAAAAGCAAGGGGACTCCAACCACAGTCTCCCTCTTTTCCAAAAATTGGGCCCCACACACACAACACTTGACTGGCATCAGTTGACCCCCAATTGCAATCTTACAAAGATGCTTTGCATGAAGCACTCTTAAAAATACACCAGCCTTTCGCCTCCCCTGGCTGACACAGAAGAAGAAAAGTCCTCTGTGATCCATGTCTTGTTCATCTTGGTTCTTTTTTCAAAAGCAAGGGGACTCCAACCACAATCTCCCTTGTTTCCCAAAATTGGGCCACACACACAGCACTTGACTGGCATCAGTTGACCCCCATTTTCAAGCTTACAAAGATGCTTTGCATGAAGCACTCTCAAAAATATACCTGCCTTTTGCTTCCCCAGGATGACACAGGAGAAGAAAAGTCCTCTGTGATCCATGACTTGTTCATCTTGGTTCTTTTTTTCAAAAGCAATGGGACTCCAACCACAATCTCCCTCGTTTCCAAAAATTGGGCCCCACACACACCACTTGACTGGCATCAGTTGTCCCCCAGTTGCAATCTTACAAAGATGCTTTGCATTAAGCACTCTCAAAAATACACCAGCCTTTCGCCTCCCCTGGCTGACACAGGGGAAGAAAAGTCCTCTGTGATCCATGTTTTGTTCATCTTGGTTCTTTTTTAAAAGCAAGGGGACTCCAACCACAGTCTCCCTTGTTTCCCAAAATTGGGCCACACACACACACCACTTGAATGGCATCAGTTGACCCCCATATTCAAGCTTACAAAGATGCTTTGCATGAACCACTCTCAAAAATACACCAGCCTTTCGCCTCCCCAAGATGACACAGGGGAAGAAAAGTCCTCTGTGATCCATGACTTGTTCATCTTGGTTCCTTTTTTCAAAAGCGGGGGAACTCCAACCACAGTCTCCCTCATTTCCAAAAATTGGGCCCCACACACACCACTTGACTGGCATCATTTGTTCTTTAGTTGTAATCTTACTAAAATGCTTTGCATGAAGCACTCTCAAAAATACACCAGCCTTTCGCCTCCCCTGGCTGACACAGGGGAAGAAAAGTCCTCTGTGATCCATGTCTTGATTATCTTGTTTTTTTTTTCAAAAGCAAGGGGATTCCAACCATAGTCTCCCTTGTTTCCCAAAATTGGGCCACACGCACAGCTCTTGACTGGCATCAGTTGACCTTCATTTTCAAGCTTACAAAGATGCTTTGCATGAAGCACTCTCTACAAAATGCATCTCCCGTTCGCCTCCCCAGGATGACACAGGGGAAGAAAAGTCCTCTGTGATCCATGACTTGTTCTTCTTGGTCCCTTCTTTCAAAAGTGAGGGGACTCCAACCACAGTCTCCCTCGTTTCCAAAAATTGGGCCCCACACACACCACTTGACTGGCATCAGTTGTCCCACAGTTGCAATCTTACAAAGATGCTTTGCATGAAACACTCTCAAAAATACACCTGCCTTTTGCCTCCCCAGGATGACTCAGGGGAAGAAAGGTCCTCTGTGATCCATGACTTGTTCATCTTGGTTCTTTTTTTCAAAAGCAAAGGGACTCCAACCACAGTCTCCCTCATTTCCAAAAATTGGGCCCCACACACACAACACTTGACTGGCATCAGTTGTCCCCCAGTTTCAATCTTACAAAGATGATTTGCATGAAGCACTCTCAAAAATACACCTGCCTTTTGCCTCCCCAGGATGACTCAGGGGAAGAAAAGTCCTCTGTGATCCATGACTTGTTCATCTTGGTTCTTTTTTCAAAAGCAAGGGGACTCTAACCACAATCTCCCTCGTTTCCAAAAATTGGGCCCCACACACACCACTTGACTGGCATCAGTAGTCCCCCAGTTGCAATCTTACAAAGATGCTTTGCATGAAGCACTCTCAAAAATACAGGAGGCTTTCGCCTCCCCTGGCTGACTTAGGGGAAGAAAAGTCCTGTGTGATCAATATCTTGTTCATCTTGGTTCTTTTTTCAAAAGCAAGGGGACTCCAACCACAGTCTCCCTTGTTTCCCAAAATTGGGCCACACACACAACACTTGACTGGCATCAGTTGACTCCCATTTTCAAGCTTACAAATATGCTTTGCATGAAACACTCTCAAAAATACACCTGCCTTTCGCTTCCCCAGGATGACACAGGAGAAGAAAAGTCCTCTGTGATCAATGTCTTGTTCATCTTGGTTCTTTTTTCAAAAGCAAGGGGACTCCAACCACAGTCTCCCTTGTTTCCCAAAATTGGGCCCCACACACACCACTTGACTGGAATCAGTTGTCCCCCAGTTGCAATCTTACAAAGATGCTTTGCATGAAGCACTCTCAAAAATACACCAGCCTTTCGCCTGCCCTGGCTGATACAGGGGAAGAAAAGTCCTCTGTGATCCATGTCTTGTTCATCTTGGTTTTTTTTTCCAAAGAAAGGGGACTCCAACCACAGTCTCCCTTGTTTCCCAAAATTGGGCCACACACACAGCACTAGACTAGGATCAGTTGACCCCCATTTTGAAGCTCACAAAAATGCTTTACATGAAGCACTCTCAAAAATATACCTGCCTTTTGCCTCCCCAGGATGACACAGTGGAAGAAAAGTCCTCTGTGATCCATGACTTGTTCATGTTGGTTCTTTTTTTCAAAAGTAATGGGACTCCAACCACAGTCTCCCTCGTTTCCAAAAATTGGGCACCACACACACCACTTGACTGGCATTATTTGTTCTCCAGTTGTAATCTTACAAAAATGCTTTGCATGAAGCACTCTCAAAAATACACCAGCCTTTTGCCTCCCCTGGCTGACACAGGAGAAGAAAAGTCCTTTGTGATCCATGTCTTGTTTATCTTGGTTCCTTTTTCAAAAGCAAGGGGACTCCAACCACAGTCTCCCTCGTTTCCAAAAATTGGGCCCCACACACACCACTTGACTGGCATCAGTTGTTCCCCAGTTGCAATCTTACACAGATGCTTTGCATGAAGCACTCTCAAAAATACAGGAGGCTTTCGCCTCCCCTGGCAGACTTAGGGGAAGAAAAGTCCTCTGTGATCAATGTTTTGTTCATCTTGGTTCTTTTTTCAAAAGCAAGGGGACTCCAACCACAGTCTCCCTTGTTTCCCAAAATTGGGCCCCACACACACCACTTGACTGGCATCAGTTGTCCCCCAGTTGCAATCTTACAAAGATGCTTTGCATGAAGCACTCTAAAAAATAAACCAGCCTTTCGCCTGCCCTGGCTGATACAGGGGAAGAAAAGTCCTCTGTGATCCATGTCTTGTTCATCTTGGGTTTTTTTTCCAAAGCAAGGGGACTCCAACCACAGTCTCCTGTTACGCTTGCTGTGGCACTGGAGTCTATGGCCAGATTTCTTGCTACTGCACTGTGCAAGCGCTGGAGATTAAGTCCTATCTTGGAGCCATTGCACATGTGCGGGTGACATCATCGCTGACATGAGGTCACATGTCTCTGACACCTTCTATGCCGATTCTGGTCATGTGCTTGTGACACGTGGTCACATGTCTCTGACACCTTCTATGCCGATTGGTCGCTGGTCATGTGCTTGTGACACTTTGCTCGGTGATAGGCCAGCATGACGTCATTCCTGTCGTTCTGGCAGCGGATTGGCTCTGGTGTCCTCCATCTTGGATGAGGCACAAAGTCTATATAAGACCCTGACGCACGCCGCACGGCGCTCAGTCCTCTTGGTTCATGCATGAGAGTAGACGCTCTGTGCACGTTCCTCTAGGCATCTCTCTGTCTATGCTAGGTGAGCGCTACCGGCAGGGTAGCGTTCCTATACCTTACAGCTTCGGCTGCAGTCCGTATCCTTACCTCTTAGGGGAGCCGACATAGGCAGGTGCCTGAGGCACATTGTCCGGTTGGGCCTTGTGATTCTACTCGTAGGTGGATGTTGCCGCTAGGGTAACGTTCCTTATACTGCGTCTGGCAGTTGTTCGTATCCTCGCACACTAGGGGAGCGAACAGAGGTAGGAGCTTTGTGCAGCTTATGCTGCTGTCCGTCTCTTTTGCACCACTAGAAGAGCGGACCTAGGCAGGTGCCATATCTAGTGGTTCGTGTCCTCGCACACTAGTGGAGCGAACGCAGGTAGGAGCTTTGTGCGGCTTACGCTGCTGTCCGTCTCCTGGCACCACTAAAGGAACGGACCTAGGTAGGTGCCATTTTATACTCACTGCCTTTGTCTCTGTGATTATTAACAGAGACCATTCCACACACCCTCCAAGTAAGGGAGGAATTGCCTTATTTACTAATTATATTCCTCTGAGTTTAACAGAGGTATTGCACTCTGCCATAGTCTGCAGCAGAGTCTTTGCACGGAGGACCCTGACTGTCTGATACTCCTTTAGGTTTTATTATCAGACAGCCCCCCGTAACATCTCCCTTGTTTCCCAAAATTGGGCCACACACCCAGCACTAGAATAGGATCAGTTGACCCCCATTTTCAAGCTCACAAAAATGCTTTACATGAAGCACTCTCAAAAACACACCTGCCTTTTGCCTCCCCAGGATGACACAGGGGAAAAAAAGTCCTCTGTGATCCATGAATTGTTCATCTTGGTTCTTTTTTTCAAAAGCAAAGGGACTCCAACCACAGTCTCCCTCGTTTCCAAAAATTGGGCCCCACACACACCACTTGACTGGCATCAGTTGTCCCCCAGTTGCAATCTTACAAAGATGATTTGCATGAAGCACTCTCAAAAATACACAAGCCTTTCGCCTCCCCTGGCTGACACAGGGGAAGAAAAGTCCTCTGTGATCCATGTCTTGTTCATCTTGGTTCTTTTTTCAAAAGTAAGGGGACTCCAACCACAGTCTCCCGTGTTTCCCAAAATTGGGCCCCACACACACCACTTGACTGGCATCAGTTGACCACCATATTCAAACTTACAAAGATGCTTTGCATGAAGCACTCTCAAAAATACACCAGCCTTTCGCCTCCCCAGGATGACACGGAAAGAAAAGTCCTCTGTGATCCATGACTTGTTCATCTTGGTTCCTTTTTTCAAAAGCGGGGGATCTCCAACCACAGTCTCCCTCATTTCCAAAAATTGGGCCCCACACGCACCACTTCACTGGCATAATTTGTTCTCCAGTTGTAATCTTAATAAAATACTTTGCATGAAGCACTCTCTACAAAATACATCTCCCTTTCGCCTCCCCAGGATGACACAGGGGAAGAAAAGTCCTCTGTGATCCATGACTTGTTCATCTTGGTTCCTTCTTTCAAAAGCGAGGGGACTCCAACCACAGTCTCCTTTGTTTCCAAAAATTGGGCCCTACACACACCATTTGACTGGCATCAGTTGTCCCCCAGTTGCAATCTTACAAAGATGCTTTGCATGAAACACTCTCAAAAATACACCAGCATTTCACCTCCCCTGGCTGACTCAGGGGAAGAAAAGTCCTCTGTGATCCATGTCTTGTTCATCTTGGTTCTTTTTTAAAAGCAAGGGGACTCCAACCACAGCCTCCCTTGTTTCCCAAAATTGGGCCACACACACCACTTGACTGGCATCAGTTGACCCCCATTTTCAAGCTTACAAAGATGCTTTGCATGAAGCACTCTCAAAAATACACCAGCCTTTCGCCTCCCCTGGCTGACACAGGGGAAGAAAAGTCCTCTGTGATCCATGTCTTGTTCATCTTGGTTCTTTTTTCAAAAGCAAGGGGACTCTAACCACAGTCTCCCTTGTTTCCCAAAATTGGGCCACACACACAGCACTTGACTGGCATCAGTTGACCCCCATATTCCAGCTTACAAAGATGCTTTGCATGAAGCACTCTCAAAAATACACCTGCCTTTCGCCTCCCCAGGAAGATACAGGGAAAGAAAAGTCCTCTGTGATCCATGACTTGTTCATCTTGGTTCCTTTTTTCAAAAGGGAGGGGACTCCAACCACAGTCTACCTCATTTCCAAAAATTGGGCCCCACACACACCACTTGACTGGCATCAGTTGACCCCCATTTTCAAGCTTACAAAGATGCTTTGCATGAAGCACTCTCAAAAATACATCAACCTTTCGCCTCCCCTGGCTGACACAGGGGAAGAAAAGTCCTCTGTGATCCATGTCTTGTTCATCTTGGTTCTTTTTTAAAAGCAAGGGGACTCCAACCACAGTCTCCCTTGTTTCCCAAATATGGGCCACACACACAGCACTAGACTGGCATCAGTTGACCCCCATATTCAAGCTTACAAAGATGCTTTGCCTGAAGCACTCTCCAAAATACACCTGCCTTTCGCCTCCCCAGCATGACACAGGGGAAGAAAAGTCCTCTGTGATCCATGACTTGTTCATCTTGGTTCTTTTTTCAAAAGCAAGGGGACTCCAACCACAGTCTCCCTTGTTTCCCAAAACTGGGCCACACACACAGCACTTGACTGGCATCAGTTGACCCCCATTTTCAAGCTTACAAAGATGCTTTGCATGAAGCACTCTCAAAAATACACCAACCTTTCGCCTCCCCTGGCTGACACAGGGGAAGAAAAGTCCTCTGTGATCCATGTCTTGTTCATCTTGGTTCTTTTTTAAAAGCAAGGGGACTCCAACCACAGTCTCCCTTGTTTCCCAAATATGGGCCACACACACAGCACTAGACTGGCATCAGTTGACCCCCATATTCAAGCTTACAAAGATGCTTTGCCTGAAGCACTCTCCAAAATACACCTGCCTTTCGCCTCCCCAGCATGACACAGGGGAAGAAAAGTCCTCTGTGATCCATGACTTGTTCATCTTGGTTCTTTTTTCAAAAGCAAGGGGACTCCAACCACAGTCTCCCTTGTTTCCCAAAACTGGGCCACACACACAGCACTTGACTGGCATCAGTTGACCCCCATTTTCAAGCTTACAAAGATGCTTTGCATGAAGCACTCTCAAAAATACACCAGCCTTTCGCCTCCCCTGGCTGACACAGGGGAAGAAAAGTCCTGTGTGATCCATGTCTTGTTCATTTTGGTTCTTTTTTCAAAAGCAAGGGGACTCTAACCACAGTCTCCCTTGTTTCCCGAAATTGGGCCACACACACAGCACTTGACTGGCATCAGTTGACCCCCATATTCAAGCTTACAAAGATGCTTTGCATGAAGCACTCTCAAAAATACACCTGCCTTTCGCCTCCCCAGGATGACACAGGGGAAGTAAAGTCCTCTGTGATCCATGACTTGTTTATCTTGGTTCCTTTTTTCAAAAGCGAGGGGACTCCAACCACAGTCTCCCTCGTTTTCAAAAATTGGGCCCCACACACACCACTTGACTGGCATCAGTTGTTCCCCAGTTGCAATCTTACAAAGATGCTTTGCATGAAGCATTCTCAAAACTACACGAGGCTTTCGCCTCCCCTGGCTTACTTAGGGGAAGAAAAGTCCTCTGTGATCAATGTCTTGTTCATCTTGGTTCTTTTTTTCAAAAGCGAGGGGACTCCAACCACAGTCTCCCTCATTTCCAAAAATTGCGCCCCACACACACGACTTGACTGGCATCAGTTGTCCCCCAGTTGCAATCTTACAAAGATGCTTTGCATGAAGCACTCTCAAAAACACACCAGCCTTTCGCCTCCCCTGGCTGACACAGGGGAAGAAAAGTCCTCTGTGATCCATGTCTTGTTCATCTTGGTTCTTTTTTCAAAAGCAAGGGGACTCTAACCACAGTCTCCCTTGTTTCCCAAAATTGGGCCACACACACAGCACTTGACTGGCATCAGTTGACCCCCATATTCAAGCTTACAAAGATGCTTTGCATGAAGCACTCTCAAAAATACACCTGCCTTTCGCCTCCCCAGGATGACACAGGGGAAGTAAAGTCCTCTGTGATCCATGACTTGTTTATCTTGGTTCCTTTTTTCAAAAGCAAGGGGACTCCAACCACAGTCTCCCTCGTTTTCAAAAATTGGGCCCCACACACACCACTTGACTGGCATCAGTTGTTCCCCAGTTGCAATCTTACAAAGATGCTTTGCATGAAGCATTCTCAAAACTACACGAGGCTTTCACCTCCCCTGGCTTACTTAGGGGAAGAAAAGTCCTCTGTGATCAATGTCTTGTTCATCTTGGTTCTTTTTTTCAAAAGCGAGGGGACTCCAACCACAGTCTCCCTCATTTCCAAGAATTGCGCCCAACACACACCACTTGACTGGCATCAGTTGACCCCCATTTTCAAGCTCACAAAAATGCTTTACATGAAGCACTCTCAAAAATACACCTGCCTTTTGCCTCCCCAGGATGACACAGTGGAAGAAAAGTCCTCTGTGATCCATGACTTGTTCATCTTGGTTCTTTTTTTCAAAAGCAATGGGACTCCAACCACAATCTCCCTCGTTTCCAAAGATTGGGCCCCACACACACCACTTGACTGGCATCAGTTGTCCCCCAGTTGCAAACTTACAAAGATGCTTTGCATTAAGCACTCTCAAAAATACACCAGCCTTTCGCCTCCCCTGGCTGACACAGGGGAAGAAAAGTCCTCTGTGATCCATGTCTTGTTCATCTTGGTTCTTTTTTAAAAGCAAGGGGACTCCAACCACAGTCTCCCTTGTTTCCCAAAATTGGGCCACACACACCACTTGACTGGCATCAGTTGACCCCCATATTCAAGCTTACAAAGATGCTTTGCATGAACCACTCTCAAAAATACACCAGCCTTTCGCCTCCCCAAGATGACACAGGGGAAGAAAAGTCCTCTGTGATCCATGACTTGTTCATCTTTGTTCTTTTTTCAAAAGCAAGGGGACTCCAACCACAGTCTCCCTTGTTTCCCAAAATTGGACCACACACACAGCACTTGACTGGCATCAGTTGACCCCCATTTTCAAGCTTACAAAGATGCTTTGCATGAAGCACTCTCAAAAATACACCAGCCTTTGGCCTCCCCAGGATGACACAGGGGAAGAAAAGTCCTCTGTGATCCATGACTTGTTCATCTTGGTTCTTTTTTCAAAGAAAGGGGACTCCAACCACAGTCTCCCTTGTTTCCCAAAATTGGACCACACACACAGCACTTGACTGGCATCAGTTGACTCCCATTTTCAAGCTTACAAAGATGCTTTGCATGAAGCACTCTCAAAAATACACCAGCCTTTCGCCTCCCCTGGCTGACACAGGGGAAGAAAAGTCCTCTGTGATCCATGTCTTGTTCATCTTGGTTCTTTTTTCAAAAGCGAGGGGACTCCAACCACAGTCTCCCTCGTTTCCAAAAATTGGGCCCCACACACACCACTTGACTGGCATCTGTTTTTTCCCAGTTGCAATCTTACAAAGATGCTTTGCATGAAGCACTCTCAAAAATACACCAGCTTTTCGCCTCCCCAGGATGACACAGGAGAGGAAAAGTCCTCTGTGATCCTTGTCTTGTTCATCTTGGTTCTTTTTTCAAAAGCAAGGGGACTCCAACCACAGTCTCCCTTGTTTCCCAAAATTGGGGCACACACACTGCACTTGACTGGCATCAGTTGACCCCCATTTTCAAGCTTACAAAGATGCTTTGCATGAAGCACTCTCAAAAATATTCCAGCCTTTCGCCTCCCCTGGCTGACACAGGGGAAGAAAAGTCCTCTGTGATCCATATCTTTTTCATCTTGGTTCTTTTTTCAAAAGCAAGGGGACTCCAACCATAGTCTCCCTTGTTTCCCAAAATTAGGCCACACACACAGCACTTGACTGGCATCAGTTGACCCCCATATTCAAGCTTACAAAGATGCTTTGCATGAAGCACTCTCAAAAATACACCTGCCTTTCGCCTCCCCAGGATGACACAGGGGAAGAAAAGTCCTCTGTGATCCATGACTTGTTCATCTTGGTTCCTTTTTTCAAAAGCGAGGGGACTCCAACCACAGTCTCCCTTGTTTCCAAAAATTGGGCCCCACACAAACCACTTGACTGGCATCAGTTGTCCCCCAGTTGCAATCTTACAAAGATGCTTTGCATGAAGCACTCTCAAAAATACACCAGCCTTTCGCCTCCCCTGGCTGACACAGGGGAAGAAAAGTCCTCTGTGATCCATGTCTTGTTCATCTTGGTTCTTTTTTCAAAAGCAAGGGGACTCCAACCATAGTCTCCCTTGTTTCCCAAAATTGGGCCCCACACACACCACTTGACTGGCATCAGTTGTTTCCCAGTTGCAATCTTACAAAGATGCTTTGCATGAAGCACTCTCAAAAATACACCAGCCTTTCGCCTCCCCTGGCTGACACAGGGGAAGAAAAGTCCTCTGTGATCAATGTCTTGTTCATCTTGGTTCTTTTTTCAAAAGCAAGGGGACTCCAACCACAGTCTCCCTTGTTTCCCAAAATTGGGCCACACACAAAGCACTTGACTGGCATCAGTTGACCCCCATTTTCTAGCTTACAAAGATGCTTTGCATGTAGCACTCTCAAAAATACACCAGCCTTTCGCCTCCCCTGGCTGACACAGGGGAAGAAAAGTCCTCTGTGATCAATGTCTTGTTCATCTTGGTTCTTTTTTCAAAAGCGAGGGGACTCCAACCACAGTCTCCCTTGTTTATCAAAATTGGGCCACACACACAGCACTTGACTGGCATCAGTTGACCCCCATATTCAAGCTCACTAAGATGCTTTGCCTGAAGCACTCTCCAAAATACACCTGCCTTTGGCCTCCCCAGGATGACACAGGGGAAGAAAAGTCCTCTGTGATCCATGACTTGTTCATCTTGGTTCTTTTTTCAAAAGCAAGGGGACTCCAACCACAGTCTCCCTTGTTTCCCAAAATTGGGCCACACACAAAGCACTTGACTGGCATCAGTTGACCCCCATTTTCTAGCTTACAAAGATGCTTTGCATGTAGCACTCTCAAAAATACACCAGCCTTTCGCCTCCCCTGGCTGACACAGGGGAAGAAAAGTCCTCTGTGATCAATGTCTTGTTCATCTTGGTTCTTTTTTCAAAAGCGAGGGGACTCCAACCACAGTCTCCCTTGTTTATCAAAATTGGGCCACACACACAGCACTTGACTGGCATCAGTTGACCCCCATATTCAAGCTCACTAAGATGCTTTGCCTGAAGCACTCTCCAAAATACACCTGCATTTGGCCTCCCCAGGATGACACAGGGGAAGAAAAGTCCTCTGTGATCCATGACTTGTTCATCTTGGTTCTTTTTTCAAAGCAAGGGGACTCCAACCACAGTCTCCCTTGTTTCCCAAAATTGGACCACACACACAGCACTTGACTGGCATCAGTTGACCCCCATTTTCAAGCTTACAAAGATGCTTTGCATGGAGCACTCTCAAAAATACACCAGCCTTTCGCCTCCCCTGGCTGACACAGGGGAAGAAAAGTCCTCTGTGATCCATGACTTGTTTATCTTGGTTCCTTTTTTCAAAAGCAAGGGGACTCCAACCACAGTCTCCCTCGTTTTCAAAAATTGGGCCCCCACACACACCACTTGACTGGCATCAGTTGTTCCCCAGTTGCAATCTTACAAAGATGCTTTGCATGAAGCATTCTCAAAACTACACGAGGCTTTCACCTCCCCTGGCTTACTTAGGGGAAGAAAAGTCCTCTGTGATCAATGTCTTGTTCATCTTGGTTCTTTTTTTCAAAAGCGAGGGGACTCCAACCACAGTCTCCCTCATTTCCAAGAATTGCGCCCCACACACACCACTTGACTGGCATCAGTTGTCCCCCAGTTGCAAACTTACAAAGATGCTTTGCATTAATCACTCTCAAAAATACACCAGCCTTTCGCCTCCCCTGGCTGACACAGGGGAAGAAAAGTCCTCTGTGATCCATGTCTTGTTCATCTTGGTTCTTTTTTAAAAGCAAGGGGACTCCAACCACAGTCTCCCTTGTTTCCCAAAATTGGGCCACACACACCACTTGACTGGCATCAGTTGACCCCCATATTCAAGCTTACAAAGATGCTTTGCATGAACCACTCTCAAAAATACACCAGCCTTTCGCCTCCCCTGGCTGACACAGGGGAAGAAAAGTCCTCTGTGATCCATGACTTGTTCATCTTTGTTCTTTTTTCAAAAGCAAGGGGACTCCAACCACAGTCTCCCTTGTTTCCCAAAATTGGACCACACACACAGCACTTGACTGGCATCAGTTGACCCCCATTTTCAAGCTTACAAAGATGCTTTGCATGAAGCACTCTCAAAAATACACCAGCCTTTGGCCTCCCCAGGATGACACAGGGGAAGAAAAGTCCTCTGTGATCCATGACTTGTTCATCTTGGTTCTTTTTTCAAAGCAAGGGGACTCCAACCACAGTCTCCCTTGTTTCCCAAAATTGGACCACACACACAGCACTTGACTGGCATCAGTTGACTCCCATTTTCAAGCTTACAAAGATGCTTTGCATGAAGCACTCTCAAAAATACACCAGCCTTTCGCCTCCCCTGGCTGACACAGGGGAAGAAAAGTCCTCTGTGATCCATGTCTTGTTCATCTTGGTTCTTTTTTCAAAAGCGAGGGGACTCCAACCACAGTCTCCCTCGTTTCCAAAAATTGGGCCCCACACACACCACTTGACTGGCATCTGCTTTTTCCCAGTTGCAATCTTACAAAGATGCTTTGCATGAAGCACTCTCAAAAATACACCAGCTTTTCGCCTCCCCAAGATGACACAGGAGAGGAAAAGTCCTCTGTGATCCTTGTCTTGTTCATCTTGGTTCTTTTTTCAAAAGCAAGGGGACTCCAACCACAGTCTCCCTTGTTTCCCAAAATTGGGGCACACACACTGCACTTGACTGGCATCAGTTGACCCCCATTTTCAAGCTTACAAAGATGCTTTGCATGAAGCACTCTCAAAAATACACCTGCCTTTCGCCTCCCCAGGATGACACAGGGGAAGAAAAGTCCTCTGTGATCCATGACTTGTTCATCTTGGTTCCTTTTTTCAAAAGCGGGGGATCTCCAACCACAGTCTCCCTCATTTCCAAAAATTGGGCCCCACACGCACCACTTCACTGGCATATTTTTGTTCTCCAGTTGTAATCTTAATAAAATGCTTTGCATGAAGCACTCTCTACAAAATACATCTCCCTTTCGCCTCCCCAGGATGACACAGGGGAAGAAAAGTCCTCTGTGATCCATGACTTGTTCATCTTGGTTCCTTCTTTCAAAAGCGAGGGGACTCCAACCACAGTCTCCCTTGTTTCCAAAAATTGGGCCCTACACACACCATTTGACTGGCATCAGTTGTCCCCCAGTTGCAATCTTACAAAGATGCTTTGCATGAAACACTCTCAAAAATATACCAGCATTTCACCTCCCCTGGCTGACTCAGGGGAAGAAAAGTCCTCTGTGATCCATGTCTTGTTCATCTTGGTTCTTTTTTAAAAGCAAGGGGACTCCAACCACAGCCTCCCTTGTTTCCCAAATTTGGGCCACACACACCACTTGACTGGCATCAGTTGACCCCCATTTTCAAGCTTACAAAGATGCTTTGCATGAAGCACTCTCAAAAATACACCAGCCTTTCGCCTCCCCTGGCTGACACAGGGGAAGAAAAGTCCTCTGTGATCCATGTCTTGTTCATCTTGGTTCTTTTTTCAAAAGCAAGGGGACTCTAACCACAGTCTCCCTTGTTTCCCAAAATTGGGCCACACACACAGCACTTGACTGGCATCAGTTGACCCCCATATTCCAGCTTACAAAGATGCTTTGCATGAAGCACTCTCAAAAATACACCTGCCTTTCGCCTCCCCTGGCTGACACAGGGGAAGAAAAGTCCTCTGTGATCCATGTCTTGTTCATCTTGGTTCTTTTTTCAAAAGCGAGGGGACTCCAACCACAGTCTCCCTCGTTTCCAAAAATTGGGCCCCACACACACCACTTGACTGGCATCTGCTTTTTCCCAGTTGCAATCTTACAAAGATGCTTTGCATGAAGCACTCTCAAAAATACACCAGCTTTTCGCCTCCCCAGGATGACACAGGAGAGGAAAAGTCCTCTGTGATCCTTGTCTTGTTCATCTTGGTTCTTTTTTCAAAAGCAAGGGGACTCCAACCACAGTCTCCCTTGTTTCCCAAAATTGGGGCACACACACTGCACTTGACTGGCATCAGTTGACCCCCATTTTCAAGCTTACAAAGATGCTTTGCATGAAGCACTCTCAAAAATACACCTGCCTTTCGCCTCCCCAGGATGACACAGGGGAAGAAAAGTCCTCTGTGATCCATGACTTGTTCATCTTGGTTCCTTTTTTCAAAAGCGAGGGGACTCCAACCACAGTCTCCCTTGTTTCCAAAAATTGGGCCCCACACAAACCACTTGACTGGCATCAGTTGTCCCCCAGTTGCAATCTTACAAAGATGCTTTGCATGAAGCACTCTCAAAAATACACCAGCCTTTCGCCTCCCCTGGCTGACACAGGGGAAGAAAAGTCCTCTGTGATCCATGTCTTGTTCATCTTGGTTCTTTTTTCAAAAGCAAGGGGACTCCAACCATAGTCTCCCTTGTTTCCCAAAATTGGGCCCCACACACAGCACTTGACTGGCATCAGTTGTTTCCCAGTTGCAATCTTACAAAGATGCTTTGCATGAAGCACTCTCAAAAATACACCAGCCTTTCGCCTCCCCTGGCTGACACAGGGGAAGAAAAGTCCACTGTGATCAATGTCTTGTTCATCTTGGTTCTTTTTTCAAAAGCAAGGGGACTCCAACCACAGTCTCCCTTGTTTCCCAAAATTGGGCCCCACACACACCACTTGACTGGCATCAGTTGACCACCATATTCAAGCTTACAAAGATGCTTTGCATGAAGCACTCTCAAAAATACACCTGCCTTTCGCCTCCCCAGGATGACACGGAAAGAAAAGTCCTCTGTGATCCATGACTTGTTCATCTTGGTTCCTTTTTTCAAAAGCGGGGGATCTCCAACCACAGTCTCCCTCATTTCCAAAAATTGGGCCCCACACGCACCACTTCACTGGCATAATTTGTTCTCCAGTTGTAATCTTAATAAAATGCTTTGCATGAAGCACTCTCTACAAAATACATCTCCCTTTCGCCTCCCCAGGATGACACAGGGGAAGAAAAGTCCTCTGTGATCCATGACTTGTTCATCTTGGTTCCTTCTTTCAAAAGCGAGGGGACTCCAACCACAGTCTCCCTTGTTTCCAAAAATTGGGCCCTACACACACCATTTGACTGGCATCAGTTGTCCCCCAGTTGCAATCTTACAAAGATGCTTTGCATGAAACACTCTCAAAAATACACCAGCATTTCACCTCCCCTGGCTGACTCAGGGGAAGAAAAGTCCTCTGTGATCCATGTCTTGTTCATCTTGGTTCTTTTTTAAAAGCAAGGGGACTCCAACCACAGCCTCCCTTGTTTCCCAAAATTGGGCCACACACACCACTTGACTGGCATCAGTTGACCCCCATTTTCAAGCTTACAAAGATGCTTTGCATGAAGCACTCTCAAAAATACACCAGCCTTTCGCCTCCCCTGGCTGACACAGGGGAAGAAAAGTCCTCTGTGATCCATGTCTTGTTCATCTTGGTTCTTTTTTCAAAAGCAAGGGGACTCTAACCACAGTCTCCCTTGTTTCCCAAAATTGGGCCACACACACAGCACTTGACTGGCATCAGTTGACCCCCATATTCCAGCTTACAAAGATGCTTTGCATGAAGCACTCTCAAAAATACACCTGCCTTTCGCCTCCCCAGGAAGATACAGGGAAAGAAAAGTCCTCTGTGATCCATGACTTGTTCATCTTGGTTCCTTTTTTCAAAAGGGAGGGGACTCCAACCACAGTCTACCTCATTTCCAAAAATTGGGCCCCACACACACCACTTGACTGGCATCAGTTGACCCCCATTTTCAAGCTTACAAAGATGCTTTGCATGAAGCACTCTCAAAAATACACCAACCTTTCGCCTCCCCTGGCTGACACAGGGGAAGAAAAGTCCTCTGTGATCCATGTCTTGTTCATCTTGGTTCTTTTTTAAAAGCAAGGGGACTCCAACCACAGTCTCCCTTGTTTCCCAAATATGGGCCACACACACAGCACTAGACTGGCATCAGTTGACCCCCATATTCAAGCTTACAAAGATGCTTTGCCTGAAGCACTCTCCAAAATACACCTGCCTTTCGCCTCCCCAGCATGACACAGGGGAAGAAAAGTCCTCTGTGATCCATGACTTGTTCATCTTGGTTCTTTTTTCAAAAGCAAGGGGACTCCAACCACAGTCTCCCTTGTTTCCCAAAACTGGGCCACACACACAGCACTTGACTGGCATCAGTTGACCCCCATTTTCAAGCTTACAAAGATGCTTTGCATGAAGCACTCTCAAAAATACACCAGCCTTTCGCCTCCCCTGGCTGACACAGGGGAAGAAAAGTCCTGTGTGATCCATGTCTTGTTCATTTTGGTTCTTTTTTCAAAAGCAAGGGGACTCTAACCACAGTCTCCCTTGTTTCCCGAAATTGGGCCACACACACAGCACTTGACTGGCATCAGTTGACCCCCATATTCAAGCTTACAAAGATGCTTTGCATGAAGCACTCTCAAAAATACACCTGCCTTTCGCCTCCCCAGGATGACACAGGGGAAGTAAAGTCCTCTGTGATCCATGACTTGTTTATCTTGGTTCCTTTTTTCAAAAGCGAGGGGACTCCAACCACAGTCTCCCTCATTTCCAAAAATTGCGCCCCACACACACCACTTGACTGGCATCAGTTGTCCCCCAGTTGCAATCTTACAAAGATGCTTTGCATGAAGCACTCTCAAAAATACACCAGCCTTTCGCCTCCCCTGGCTGACACAGGGGAAGAAAAGTCCTCTGTGATCCATGTCTTGTTCATCTTGGTTCTTTTTTCAAAAGCAAGGGGACTCTAACCACAGTCTCCCTTGTTTCCCAAAATTGGGCCACACACACAGCACTTGACTGGCATCAGTTGACCCCCATATTCCAGCTTACAAAGATGCTTTGCATGAAGCACTCTCAAAAATACATCTGCCTTTCGCCTCCCCAGGAAGATACAGGGAAAGAAAAGTCCTCTGTGATCCATGACTTGTTCATCTTGGTTCCTTTTTTCAAAAGCGAGGGGACTCCAACCACAGTCTCCCTCGTTTTCAAAAATTGGGCCCCACACACACCACTTGACTGGCATCAGTTGTTCCCCAGTTGCAATCTTACAAAGATGCTTTGCATGAAGCACTCTCAAAAATACACCAGCCTTTCGCCTCCCCTGGCTGACACAGGGGAAGAAAAGTCCTCTGTGATCCATGTCTTGTTCATCTTGGTTCTTTTTTCAAAAGCAAGGGGACTCTAACCACAGTCTCCCTTGTTTCCCAAAATTGGGCCACACACACAGCACTTGACTGGCATCAGTTGACCCCCATATTCAAGCTTACAAAGATGCTTTGCATGAAGCACTCTCAAAAATACACCTGCCTTTCGCCTCCCCAGGATGACACAGGGGAAGTAAAGTCCTCTGTGATCCATGACTTGTTTATCTTGGTTCCTTTTTTCAAAAGCAAGGGGACTCCAACCACAGTCTCCCTCGTTTTCAAAAATTGGGCCCCACACACACCACTTGACTGGCATCAGTTGTTCCCCAGTTGCAATCTTACAAAGATGCTTTGCATGAAGCATTCTCAAAACTACACGAGGCTTTCGCCTCCCCTGGCTTACTTAGGGGAAGAAAAGTCCTCTGTGATCAATGTCTTGTTCATCTTGGTTCTTTTTTTCAAAAGCGAGGGGACTCCAACCACAGTCTCCCTCATTTCCAAAAATTGCGCCCCACACACACCACTTGACTGGCATCAGTTGTCCCCCAGTTGCAATCTTACAAAGATGCTTTGCATGAAGCACTCTCAAAAATACACCAGCCTTTCGCCTCCCCTGGCTGACACAGGGGAAGAAAAGTCCTCTGTGATCCATGTCTTGTTCATCTTGGTTCTTTTTTCAAAAGCAAGGGGACTTTAACCACAGTCTCCCTTGTTTCCCAAAATTGGGCCACACACACAGCACTTGACTGGCATCAGTTGACCCCCATATTCAAGCTCACAAAGATGCTTTGCATGAAGCACTCTCAAAAATACACCTGCCTTTGGCCTCCCAAGGATGACTCAGGAGAAGAAAAGTCCTCTGTGATCCATGACTTGTTCATCTTGGTTCCTTTTTTCAAAAGCGAGGGGACTCCAACCACAGTCTCCCTCGTTTCCAAAAATTGGGCCCCACACACACCACTTGACTGGCATCAGTTGTTTCCCAGTGTCAATCTTACAAAGATGCTTTGCATGAAGCACTCTCAAAAATACACCAGCTTTTCGCCTCCCCTGGCTGACACAGGGGAAGAAAAGTCCTCTGTGATCAATGTCTTGTTCATCTTGGTTCTTTTTTCAAAAGCAAGGGGACTCCAACCACAGTCTCCCTTGTTTCCCAAAATTGGGCCACACACACAGCACTTGACTGGCATCAGTTGACCCCCATTTTCAAGCTTACAAAGATGCTTTGCATGAAGCACTCTCAAAAATACACCTGCCTTTGGCCTCCCCAGGATGACACAGGAGAAGAAAAGTCCTCTGTGATCCATGACTTGTTCATCTTGGTTTCTTTTTTCAAAAGCAAGGGGACTCCAACCACAGTCTCCCTCGTTTTCAAAAATTGGGTCCCACACACACCACTTGACTGGCATCAGTTGTTCCCCAGTTGCAATCTTACAAAGATGCTTTGCATGAAGCATTCTCAAAACTACACGAGGCTTTCACCTCCCCTGGCTTACTTAGGGGAAGAAAAGTCCTCTGTGATCAATGTCTTGTTCATCTTGGTTCTTTTTTTCAAAAGCGAGGGGACTCCAACCACAGTCTCCCTCATTTCCAAGAATTGCGCCCAACACACACCACTTGACTGGCATCAGTTGACCCCCATTTTCAAGCTCACAAAAATGCTTTACATGAAGCACTCTCAAAAATACACCTGCCTTTTGCCTCCCCAGGATGACACAGTGGAAGAAAAGTCCTCTGTGATCCATGACTTGTTCATCTTGGTTCTTTTTTTCAAAAGCAATGGGACTCCAACCACAATCTCCCTCGTTTCCAAAGATTGGACCACACACACAGCACTTGACTGGCATCAGTTGACCCCCATTTTCAAGCTTACAAAGATGCTTTGCATGAAGCACTCTCAAAAATACACCAGCCTTTGGCCTCCCCAGGATGACACAGGGGAAGAAAAGTCCTCTGTGATCCATGACTTGTTCATCTTGGTTCTTTTTTCAAAGCAAGGGGACTCCAACCACAGTCTCCCTTGTTTCCCAAAATTGGACCACACACACAGCACTTGACTGGCATCAGTTGACTCCCATTTTCAAGCTTACAAAGATGCTTTGCATGAAGCACTCTCAAAAATACACCAGCCTTTCGCCTCCCCTGGCTGACACAGGGGAAGAAAAGTCCTCTGTGATCCATGTCTTGTTTATCTTGGTTCTTTTTTCAAAAGCAAGGGGACTCCAACCATAGTCTCCCTTGTTTCCCAAAATTGGGCCCCACACACACCACTTGACTGGCATCAGTTGTTTCCCAGTTGCAATCTTACAAAGATGCTTTGCATGAAGCACTCTCAAAAATACACCAGCCTTTCGCCTCCCCTGGCTGACACAGGGGAAGAAAAGTCCACTGTGATCAATGTCTTGTTCATCTTGGTTCTTTTTTCAAAAGCAAGGGGACTCCAACCACAGTCTCCCTTGTTTCCCAAAATTGGGCCACACACAAAGCACTTGACTGGCATCAGTTGACCCCCATTTTCTAGCTTACAAAGATGCTTTGCATGTAGCACTCTCAAAAATACACCAGCCTTTCGCCTCCCCTGGCTGACACAGGGGAAGAAAAGTCCTCTGTGATCAATGTCTTGTTCATCTTGGTTCTTTTTTCAAAAGCGAGGGGACTCCAACCACAGTCTCCCTTGTTTATCAAAATTGGGCCACACACACAGCACTTGACTGGCATCAGTTGACCCCCATATTCAAGCTCACTAAGATGCTTTGCCTGAAGCACTCTCCAAAATACACCTGCCTTTGGCCTCCCCAGGATGACACAGGGGAAGAAAAGTCCTCTGTGATCCATGTCTTGTTCATCTTGGTTCTTTTTTCAAAAGCAAGGGGACTCCAACCACAGTCTCCCTTGTTTCCCAAAATTGGGGCGCACACACTGCACTTGACTGGCATCAGTTGACCCCCATTTTCAAGCTTACAAAGATGCTTTGCATGAAGCACTCTCAAAAATACACCAGCCTTTCGCCTCCCCTGGCTGACACAGGGGAAGAAAAGTCCTCTGTGATCCATGTCTTGTTCATCTTGGTTCTTTTTTCAAAAGCAAGGGGACTCCAACCACAGTCTCCCTTGTTTCCCAAAATTGGGCCACACAAACAGCACTTGACTGGCATCAGTTGACCCCCATATTCAAGCTTACAAAGATGCTTTGCATGAAGCACTCTCAAAAATACACCTGCCTTTGGCCTCCCCAGGATGACACAGGAGAAGAAAAGTCCTCTGTGATCCATGACTTGTTCATCTTGGTTCCTTTTTTCAAAAGCGAGGGGACTCCAACCACAGTCTCCCTTGTTTCCAAAAATTGGGCCCCACACAAACCACTTGACTGGCATCAGTTGTCCCCCAGTTGCAATCTTACAAAGATGCTTTGCATGAAGCACTCTCAAAAATACACCAGCCTTTCGCCTCCCCTGGCTGACACAGGGGAAGAAAAGTCCTCTGTGATCCATGTCTTGTTCATCTTGGTTCTTTTTTCAAAAGCAAGGGGACTCCAACCATAGTCTCCCTTGTTTCCCAAAATTGGGCCCCACACACAGCACTTGACTGGCATCAGTTGTTTCCCAGTTGCAATCTTACAAAGATGCTTTGCATGAAGCACTCTCAAAAATACACCAGCCTTTCGCCTCCCCTGGCTGACACAGGGGAAGAAAAGTCCACTGTGATCAATGTCTTGTTCATCTTGGTTCTTTTTTCAAAAGCAAGGGGACTCCAACCACAGTCTCCCTTGTTTCCCAAAATTGGGCCCCACACACACCACTTGACTGGCATCAGTTGACCACCATATTCAAGCTTACAAAGATGCTTTGCATGAAGCACTCTCAAAAATACACCTGCCTTTCGCCTCCCCAGGATGACACGGAAAGAAAAGTCCTCTGTGATCCATGACTTGTTCATCTTGGTTCCTTTTTTCAAAAGCGGGGGATCTCCAACCACAGTCTCCCTCATTTCCAAAAATTGGGCCCCACACGCACCACTTCACTGGCATAATTTGTTCTCCAGTTGTAATCTTAATAAAATGCTTTGCATGAAGCACTCTCTACAAAATACATCTCCCTTTCGCCTCCCCAGGATGACACAGGGGAAGAAAAGTCCTCTGTGATCCATGACTTGTTCATCTTGGTTCCTTCTTTCAAAAGCGAGGGGACTCCAACCACAGTCTCCCTTGTTTCCAAAAATTGGGCCCTACACACACCATTTCACTGGCATCAGTTGTCCCCCAGTTGCAATCTTACAAAGATGCTTTGCATGAAACACTCTCAAAAATACACCAGCATTTCACCTCCCCTGGCTGACTCAGGGGAAGAAAAGTCCTCTGTGATCCATGTCTTGTTCATCTTGGTTCTTTTTTAAAAGCAAGGGGACTCCAACCACAGCCTCCCTTGTTTCCCAAAATTGGGCCACACACACCACTTGACTGGCATCAGTTGACCCCCATTTTCAAGCTTACAAAGATGCTTTGCATGAAGCACTCTCAAAAATACACCAGCCTTTCGCCTCCCCTGGCTGACACAGGGGAAGAAAAGTCCTCTGTGATCCATGTCTTGTTCATCTTGGTTCTTTTTTCAAAAGCAAGGGGACTCTAACCACAGTCTCCCTTGTTTCCCAAAATTGGGCCACACACACAGCACTTGACTGGCATCAGTTGACCCCCATATTCCAGCTTACAAAGATGCTTTGCATGAAGCACTCTCAAAAATACACCTGCCTTTCGCCTCCCCAGGAAGATACAGGGAAAGAAAAGTCCTCTGTGATCCATGACTTGTTCATCTTGGTTCCTTTTTTCAAAAGGGAGGGGACTCCAACCACAGTCTACCTCATTTCCAAAAATTGGGCCCCACACACACCACTTGACTGGCATCAGTTGACCCCCATTTTCAAGCTTACAAAGATGCTTTGCATGAAGCACTCTCAAAAATACACCAACCTTTCGCCTCCCCTGGCTGACACAGGGGAAGAAAAGTCCTCTGTGATCCATGTCTTGTTCATCTTGGTTCTTTTTTAAAAGCAAGGGGACTCCAACCACAGTCTCCCTTGTTTCCCAAATATGGGCCACACACACAGCACTAGACTGGCATCAGTTGACCCCCATATTCAAGCTTACAAAGATGCTTTGCCTGAAGCACTCTCCAAAATACACCTGCCTTTCGCCTCCCCAGCATGACACAGGGGAAGAAAAGTCCTCTGTGATCCATGACTTGTTCATCTTGGTTCTTTTTTCAAAAGCAAGGGGACTCCAACCACAGTCTCCCTTGTTTCCCAAAACTGGGCCACACACACAGCACTTGACTGGCATCAGTTGACCCCCATTTTCAAGCTTACAAAGATGCTTTGCATGAAGCACTCTCAAAAATACACCAGCCTTTCGCCTCCCCTGGCTGACACAGGGGAAGAAAAGTCCTGTGTGATCCATGTCTTGTTCATTTTGGTTCTTTTTTCAAAAGCAAGGGGACTCTAACCACAGTCTCCCTTGTTTCCCGAAATTGGGCCACACACACAGCACTTGACTGGCATCAGTTGACCCCCATATTCAAGCTTACAAAGATGCTTTGCATGAAGCACTCTCAAAAATACACCTGCCTTTCGCCTCCCCAGGATGACACAGGGGAAGTAAAGTCCTCTGTGATCCATGACTTGTTTATCTTGGTTCCTTTTTTCAAAAGCGAGGGGACTCCAACCACAGTCTCCCTCATTTCCAAAAATTGCGCCCCACACACACCACTTGACTGGCATCAGTTGTCCCCCAGTTGCAATCTTACAAAGATGCTTTGCATGAAGCACTCTCAAAAATACACCAGCCTTTCGCCTCCCCTGGCTGACACAGGGGAAGAAAAGTCCTCTGTGATCCATGTCTTGTTCATCTTGGTTCTTTTTTCAAAAGCAAGGGGACTCTAACCACAGTCTCCCTTGTTTCCCAAAATTGGGCCACACACACAGCACTTGACTGGCATCAGTTGACCCCCATATTCCAGCTTACAAAGATGCTTTGCATGAAGCACTCTCAAAAATACATCTGCCTTTCGCCTCCCCAGGAAGATACAGGGAAAGAAAAGTCCTCTGTGATCCATGACTTGTTCATCTTGGTTCCTTTTTTCAAAAGCGAGGGGACTCCAACCACAGTCTCCCTCGTTTTCAAAAATTGGGCCCCACACACACCACTTGACTGGCATCAGTTGTTCCCCAGTTGCAATCTTACAAAGATGCTTTGCATGAAGCACTCTCAAAAATACACCAGCCTTTCGCCTCCCCTGGCTGACACAGGGGAAGAAAAGTCCTCTGTGATCCATGTCTTGTTCATCTTGGTTCTTTTTTCAAAAGCAAGGGGACTCTAACCACAGTCTCCCTTGTTTCCCAAAATTGGGCCCCACACACACCACTTGACTGGCATCAGTTGACCCCCATATTCAAGCTTACAAAGATGCTTTGCATGAAGCACTCTCAAAAATACACCTGCCTTTCGCCTCCCCAGGATGACACAGGGGAAGTAAAGTCCTCTGTGATCCATGACTTGTTTATCTTGGTTCCTTTTTTCAAAAGCAAGGGGACTCCAACCACAGTCTCCCTCGTTTTCAAAAATTGGGCCCCACACACACCACTTGACTGGCATCAGTTGTTCCCCAGTTGCAATCTTACAAAGATGCTTTGCATGAAGCATTCTCAAAACTACACGAGGCTTTCGCCTCCCCTGGCTTACTTAGGGGAAGAAAAGTCCTCTGTGATCAATGTCTTGTTCATCTTGGTTCTTTTTTTCAAAAGCGAGGGGACTCCAACCACAGTCTCCCTCATTTCCAAAAATTGCGCCCCACACACACCACTTGACTGGCATCAGTTGTCCCCCAGTTGCAATCTTACAAAGATGCTTTGCATGAAGCACTCTCAAAAATACACCAGCCTTTCGCCTCCCCTGGCTGACACAGGGGAAGAAAAGTCCTCTGTGATCCATGTCTTGTTCATCTTGGTTCTTTTTTCAAAAGCAAGGGGACTCTAACCACAGTCTCCCTTGTTTCCCAAAATTGGGCCACACACACAGCACTTGACTGGCATCAGTTGACCCCCATATTCAAGCTTACAAAGATGCTTTGCATGAAGCACTCTCAAAAATACACCTGCCTTTCGCCTCCCCAGGATGACACAGGGGAAGTAAAGTCCTCTGTGATCCATGACTTGTTTATCTTGGTTTCTTTTTTCAAAAGCAAGGGGACTCCAACCACAGTCTCCCTCGTTTTCAAAAATTGGGTCCCACACACACCACTTGACTGGCATCAGTTGTTCCCCAGTTGCAATCTTACAAAGATGCTTTGCATGAAGCATTCTCAAAACTACACGAGGCTTTCACCTCCCCTGGCTTACTTAGGGGAAGAAAAGTCCTCTGTGATCAATGTCTTGTTCATCTTGGTTCTTTTTTTCAAAAGCGAGGGGACTCCAACCACAGTCTCCCTCATTTCCAAGAATTGCGCCCAACACACACCACTTGACTGGCATCAGTTGACCCCCATTTTCAAGCTCACAAAAATGCTTTACATGAAGCACTCTCAAAAATACACCTGCCTTTTGCCTCCCCAGGATGACACAGTGGAAGAAAAGTCCTCTGTGATCCATGACTTGTTCATCTTGGTTCTTTTTTTCAAAAGCAATGGGACTCCAACCACAATCTCCCTCGTTTCCAAAGATTGGACCACACACACAGCACTTGACTGGCATCAGTTGACCCCCATTTTCAAGCTTACAAAGATGCTTTGCATGAAGCACTCTCAAAAATACACCAGCCTTTGGCCTCCCCAGGATGACACAGGGGAAGAAAAGTCCTCTGTGATCCATGACTTGTTCATCTTGGTTCTTTTTTCAAAGCAAGGGGACTCCAACCACAGTCTCCCTTGTTTCCCAAAATTGGACCACACACACAGCACTTGACTGGCATCAGTTGACTCCCATTTTCAAGCTTACAAAGATGCTTTGCATGAAGCACTCTCAAAAATACACCAGCCTTTCGCCTCCCCTGGCTGACACAGGGGAAGAAAAGTCCTCTGTGATCCATGTCTTGTTTATCTTGGTTCTTTTTTCAAAAGCAAGGGGACTCCAACCATAGTCTCCCTTGTTTCCCAAAATTGGGCCCCACACACACCACTTGACTGGCATCAGTTGTTTCCCAGTTGCAATCTTACAAAGATGCTTTGCATGAAGCACTCTCAAAAATACACCAGCCTTTCGCCTCCCCTGGCTGACACAGGGGAAGAAAAGTCCACTGTGATCAATGTCTTGTTCATCTTGGTTCTTTTTTCAAAAGCAAGGGGACTCCAACCACAGTCTCCCTTGTTTCCCAAAATTGGGCCACACACAAAGCACTTGACTGGCATCAGTTGACCCCCATTTTCTAGCTTACAAAGATGCTTTGCATGTAGCACTCTCAAAAATACACCAGCCTTTCGCCTCCCCTGGCTGACACAGGGGAAGAAAAGTCCTCTGTGATCAATGTCTTGTTCATCTTGGTTCTTTTTTCAAAAGCGAGGGGACTCCAACCACAGTCTCCCTTGTTTATCAAAATTGGGCCACACACACAGCACTTGACTGGCATCAGTTGACCCCCATATTCAAGCTCACTAAGATGCTTTGCCTGAAGCACTCTCCAAAATACACCTGCCTTTGGCCTCCCCAGGATGACACAGGGGAAGAAAAGTCCTCTGTGATCCATGTCTTGTTCATCTTGGTTCTTTTTTCAAAAGCAAGGGGACTCCAACCACAGTCTCCCTTGTTTCCCAAAATTGGGGCGCACACACTGCACTTGACTGGCATCAGTTGACCCCCATTTTCAAGCTTACAAAGATGCTTTGCATGAAGCACTCTCAAAAATACACCAGCCTTTCGCCTCCCCTGGCTGACACAGGGGAAGAAAAGTCCTCTGTGATCCATGTCTTGTTCATCTTGGTTCTTTTTTCAAAAGCAAGGGGACTCCAACCACAGTCTCCCTTGTTTCCCAAAATTGGGCCACACAAACAGCACTTGACTGGCATCAGTTGACCCCCATATTCAAGCTTACAAAGATGCTTTGCATGAAGCACTCTCAAAAATACACCTGCCTTTGGCCTCCCCAGGATGACACAGGAGAAGAAAAGTCCTCTGTGATCCATGACTTGTTCATCTTGGTTCCTTTTTTCAAAAGCGAGGGGACTCCAACCACAGTCTCCCTCGTTTCCAAAAATTGGGCCCCACACACACCACTTGACTGGCATCAGTTGTTTTCCAGTGTCAATCTTACAAAGATGCTTTGCATGAAGCACTCTCAAAAATACACCAGTTTTTCGCCTCCCCTGGCTGACACAGGGGAAGAAAAGTCCTCTGTGATCCATGTCTTGTTCATCTTGGTTCTTTTTTCAAAAGCAAGGGGACTCCAACCACAGTCTCCCTTGTTTCCCAAAATTGGGGCACACACTGCACTTGACTGGCATCAGTTGACCCCCATTTTCAAGCTTACAAAGATGCTTTGCATGAAGTACTCTCAAAAATACACCAGCCTTTCGCCTCCCCTGGGTGACACAGGGAAGAAAAGTCCTCTGTGATCCATGTCTTGTTCATCTTGGTTCTTTTTTCAAAAGCAAGGGGACTCCAACCACAGTCTCCCTTGTTTCCCAAAATTGGGGCACACACACTGCACTTGACTGGCATCAGTTGACCCCCATTTTCAAGCTTACAAAGATGCTTTGCATGAAGCACTCTCAAAAATACACCAGCCTTTCGCCTCCCCTGGCTGACACAGGGGAAGAAAAGTCCTCTGTGATCCATGTCTTGTTCATCTTGTTTCTTTTTTCAAAAGCAAGGGGACTCCAACCACAGTCTCCCTTGTTTCCCAAAATTGGGCCACACACACAGCACTTGACTGGCATCAGTTGACCCCCATATTCAAGCTCACAAAGATGCTTTGCATGAAGCACTCTCAAAAATACACCTGCCTTTGGCCTCCCAAGGATGACTCAGGAGAAGAAAAGTCCTCTGTGATCCATGACTTGTTCATCTTGGTTCCTTTTTTCAAAAGCGAGGGGACTCCAACCACAGTCTCCCTCGTTTCCAAAAATTGGGCCCCACACACACCACTTGACTGGCATCAGTTGTTTCCCAGTGTCAATCTTACAAAGATGCTTTGCATGAAGCACTCTCAAAAATACACCAGCTTTTCGCCTCCCCTGGCTGACACAGGGGAAGAAAAGTCCTCTGTGATCAATGTCTTGTTCATCTTGGTTCTTTTTTCAAAAGCAAGGGGACTCCAACCACAGTCTCCCTTGTTTCCCAAAATTGGGCCACACACACAGCACTTGACTGGCATCAGTTGACCCCCATTTTCAAGCTTACAAAGATGCTTTGCATGAAGCACTCTCAAAAATACACCTGCCTTTCACCTCCCCAGGATGACACAGGAGAGGAAAAGTCCTCTGTGATCCTTGTCTTGTTCATCTTGGTTCTTTTTTCAAAAGCAAGGGGACTCCAACCACAGTCTCCCTTGTTTCCCAAAATTGGGGCACACACACTGCACTTGACTGGCATCAGTTGACCCCCATTTTCAAGCTTACAAAGATGCTTTGCATGAAGCACTCTCAAAAATACACCTGCCTTTCGCCTCCCCTGGCTGACACAGGGGAAGAAAAGTCCTCTGTGATCCATGTCTTGCTTATCTTGGTTCTTTTTTCAAAAACAAGTGGACTCCAACCAGTCTCCCTTGTTTCCCAAAATTGGGCCACACGCACAGCACTTGACTGGCATCAGTTCACCTTCATTTTCAAGCTTACAAAGATGCTTTGCATGAAGCACTCTCTACAAAATACATCTGCCTTTTGCCTCCCCAGGATGACACAGGGGAAGAAAAGTCCTCTGTGATCCATGACTTGTTCATCTTGGTTCCTTCTTTTAAAAGCGAGGGGACTCCAACCACAGTCTCCCTCGTTTCCAAAAATTGGGCCCCACACACACCACTTGACTGGCATCAGTTGTCCCCCAGTTGCAATCTTACAAAGATGCTTTGCATGAAGCACTCTCAAAAATACACCAGCTTTTCACCTCTCTTGGCTGATACAGGGGAAGAAACGTCCTCTGTGATCCATGTCTTGTTCATCTTGGTTCTTTTTTCAAAAGCAAGGGGACTCCAACCACAGTCTCCCTCGCTTCCAAAAATTGGGCCCCACACACACCACTTGACTGGCATCAGTTGTTTCCCAGTGTCAATCTTACAAAGATGCTTTGCATGAAGCACTCTCAAAAATACACCAGCTTTTCGCCTCCCCTGGCTGACACAGGGGAAGAAAAGTCCTCTGTGATCAATGTCTTGTTCATCTTGGTTCTTTTTTCAAAAGCAAGGGGACTCCAACCACAGTCTCCCTTGTTTCCCAAAATTGGGCCACACACACAGCACTTGACTGGCATCAGTTGACCCCCATTTTCAAGCTTACAAAGATGCTTTGCATGAAGCACTCTCAAAAATACACCTGCCTTTCACCTCCCCAGGCTGACACAGGAGAGGAAAAGTCCTCTGTGATCCTTGTCTTGTTCATCTTGGTTCTTTTTTCAAAAGCAAGGGGACTCCAACCACAGTCTCCCTTGTTTCCCAAAATTGGGGCACACACACTGCACTTGACTGGCATCAGTTGACCCCCATTTTCAAGCTTACAAAGATGCTTTGCATGAAGCACTCTCAAAAATACACCTGCCTTTCGCCTCCCCTGGCTGACACAGGGGAAGAAAAGTCCTCTGTGATCCATGTCTTGCTTATCTTGGTTCTTTTTTCAAAAACAAGTGGACTCCAACCAGTCTCCCTTGTTTCCCAAAATTGGGCCACACGCACAGCACTTGACTGGCATCAGTTCACCTTCATTTTCAAGCTTACAAAGATGCTTTGCATGAAGCACTCTCTACAAAATACATCTGCCTTTTGCTTCCCCAGGATGACACAGGGGAAGAAAAGTCCTCTGTGATCCATGACTTGTTCATCTTGGTTCCTTCTTTTAAAAGCGAGGGGACTCCAACCACAGTCTCCCTCGTTTCCAAAAATTGGGCCCCACACACACCACTTGACTGGCATCAGTTGTCCCCCAGTTGCAATCTTACAAAGATGCTTTGCATGAAGCACTCTCAAAAATACACCAGCTTTTCACCTCTCTTGGCTGATACAGGGGAAGAAACGTCCTCTGTGATCCATGTCTTGTTCATCTTGGTTCTTTTTTCAAAAGCAAGGGGACTCCAACCACAGTCTCCCTTGTTTCCCAAAATTGGGCCACACACACAGCACTTGACTGGCATCAGTTGACCCCCTGTCACGCTGTACTCTAAGATGTACAATAGCAGTACAGCGCAGTAATGTGGGACTGAGAGTATTCCTGAAACTATCTGAGAAGGTAGTTAGCTGCTAAACCACTAGGGGGCGTAAAAGTGGAGGAAACGTATGAGCAGGGAATTCCCTAGCAGAGGTAATACTAGTCAAGCCCACCAGATGGCAGTAGAATCGTCAGAAAGCCGTGTCACAACATGAGGTTTTGTAAGTACACAAGGGCAAAGTCTAAACGTAGTCAGAGGGAAGCAAATAGTCAGTAGCCGGGAAATCAGAGCCTAGAAGCGAGGGGGAGTGGGAAGACAAGATAGAATTAAGGTATACAAATAAGGAACGAACAGGGACACAGCGGGAGAGACACTGATGGAAATAGACAACAGATGAGGTTAACAGGTCAGGTGAACACGGAGGTCAGGAGGGGGCAGGGCAGACAACAGGTCACTCAAGAGCAGAACGCAGCAGAGCCAGAAGTATCACTGGCGAAGTCCAAGAGAAACAGTGTCCTAATAAAGCAGCCTGACCTCCAGAACGAGGCAGAAAGGATTAACCCCTAACGTGACTTGCATCAGAAATGAAACTAAAAAAAGGCTCAGCTCCAGCTGAGCCAGGAGTCAAATCATGACACCCCCATTTTCAAGCTTACAAAGATGCTTTGCATGAAGCACTCTCAAAAATACACCAGCCTTTCGCCTCCCCTGGCTGATACAGGGGAAGAAATGTCCTCTGTGGTCCATGTCTTGTTCATCTTGGTTCTTTTTTCAAAAGCAAGGGGACTCCAACCACAATTTCTCTTGTTTCCCAAAATTGGGCCACACACACAGCACTTGACTGGCATCAGTTGTCCCACCGTTGCAATCTTACAAAGGTGCTTTGAATGAAGCACTTTCAAAAATACACCTGCCTTTCGCATCCCCAGGATGGTAGAAAAGTCTTTGCGGATCCATGACTTGTTCATCTTGATGAACGTTAGTCTATTCACATTGTCACTGGTGCTGGTCAGCACACACCCAGCAGCACTGAATACACGTTCAGAGAGAACCCTGGCTGCGGGACACGACAAGATCCCCAAGGCGTAAGTGGCGAGCTCAGGCAATTTATCCAGATTGGAAACCTAGAATGAGCAAGGCTCAAGTTGCACAGTAATGGCATCGATGTTCACTTGCATATACTCATATATCTGTGTCTCCTCCTCTTTTTTTCTCATCCAGCTGTTTAGTTTTCGCATGGGTATTTGTCCTTTTCACTTCTCCATGTGTTTGTGTTGTCTTGGGAGTTGTTTGTCACCTCTTGGACACATTTGATGGTGTTTTCCAGATGTTTTTAGGTGTTTGTGATTGCCTCCTATTGTTTTCAATGGGGTTCGAGAGGTTCGTCGAACGGTTTGCCGAACCGAACTTGAACGCGGCCTCCGTTCGACGAACCGAACCGAACTCAAGCCTCTAGAGGTTAGCTCATCTCTAATTATTACGGATAGAACTATAACAAATGTACTTTTTTGTTTTCTTTAGTTTGTATATAAAACAGCTTTTTAAGTAGCAAAATATTTTTCTATTATTTTTTCATACTTTATTTTTTTGTTTTTTACATTTTTATATTTTTTTTCCTTTTTTGTCACCCAAATGGCACCATGCAGTAATATTGTCTTATAACTAGCACCATATAGTACATTTTGTACCAATGTCCCTCCTCCTGATCCCCATCTTGTAGCAATGTCTATATAGTGGTTCCCATCTTGTGGTAATGTCCACATCCTAGTCCCCTTATTGTAGTAACATCCCCATTTGCAGAAATGACCCTCATTCTGCCGGTCTTTACATATACATGAAAAAAATCTTCTCAGCTATCCTCCTCTCTTCTCTTCCACAATTGGGGCAGCGCATAGTAGTGACGTCATACAAAGCCAGCATGCCAACGTCAATTGCTGGCCTCTGATTGGCCTGTCGCTGGTATTGGCATTGCTGTGCAAAGAGCTGGTCTGTGCACCGCAATACAATTTAATTGAATGTGCGTCCAAGGATGTACATTCAGCTGAAAGGATGTGCTGGCATCGGTGGCCCCATGGATCGTGCTGCGATTATCATGGGAGCTCCGATGCCTGCGGGCCGCACTATGTGTGATGCCCTGGACTAGCCAGGTGGTCACAGACATAACAACATACACACCCCCCACCCTAGACAGTTACAACAGTCAGACAAAAACCCTTGTTGCCCCCCCTCTGATGTCCACACCAGGTGGGACGGAGCCAGGCGGTTGGCCTCACCCACCGAGGAGTTCACAGGCCTGGAGGCGGGAAAAGAGACAGATGAGTTTAGGAGTTGAAAGTTAGAGGAGTGAAACATCTGCGTGTGCCTGGGTAGGAGCCCAGGCACTGACAGCAAGGTTGGCAGACGGTGGTGGCCATCTGCAGGAGTTAGCGGAACTCTGCAGAGCCGTAGGACCGGGGTCGGGCGTTGGCCCGCCGGTACCGAACCGGGGAGCGGAGTAAAGCTAAGCACACAGGCAGGGCCATCTGACCCCGACCAGGCTTGGAGCCGCCAACAATAGTCAAATCCGAGTGTGGCAGGAACCCCAGGGGTTTCCCAACAACCAAGACCCGACTGAAGGCAACAGTCCACACCGAGAGGATATACAACCACCGCCATAAGCTAGAGATCCAAGGGCCAGCGCCTGCGGTCAAAACGGGCTCCTATGGCACCTATACGCCGGGGAGTGGACTACCGGTGGGCAACCACAGGAGTCAGAACATTCTAAAAGGTGCAGGGAAAGACAGCCACCATCACACCATCCGGGGAGAGCACAACAACACTGCAGCCGGCTGCGGGACCCGTCCATCCGACCGTTTGGTTTACCAGAGACTCTGTCATTGACTGTCTGAGTGAGTACACCAGTGCCATCCGGCACCGCGCTGCGCTGCCCAAGCAACCCTGCACCCCAGCCATCCAGCCTCCCCGTTACACCACTGGGCCCCGGGATCACCAACCCCTACCCACGGAGGGGACAACATCCTAGCTGCTCCCTACCATCTCTCCCGGGATCCCCATCACCAGCAGCGGTGGTGCCATCATCACCACGTCCCGTGTGTGGCGTCACGAACTATCTCCCCAAACAAACCATCCCTTTTCACTCACGGGTGAGGTGCGCTGCTCGTGTCCCCGGGTCCGGCCCACCGCTCGAGCCACCGAGCAGCAGCAGCAGAAGCCCCGGACCAAAGCGTGGCGAGCGCGTCCCCTCCGCCCACGACAACTTGGCGTCTACGAACAGGATAGAACCGATCTACCTACCGTTAGAAGTGCGCCTTGCAGTCCCCGTCGGCGGCGTCCAGCCGAAAAACTGGAAGTTCCTCCATCTTTTGGCGCGAAGATTTCCCGCTCGAGCGTCTTCCCCAAGTAGGGAAGGTGCGAAAGTGAAGCGCCGCCCCCAAGAGGAAGTGCTAGAAAGAACCAAGGGGGGGCGGGTGAAGGCCTGCCTCATGTAACCGAGGGCATAAGAAGTGGGGACACCAGGACTCTGCGACACATCCGGTTCCTGGAAGCACAAGCTCTGGCATGACCAACCCCACTGCACAACCCGAGGGCTTGGAGCCCGAGCCCGGAACACCAGTGTGGCTGGAGGCCCAGACGATGCTGCTATGTCGCCGCGGCCAAGTTAAATTACGCCGCCTGATGGCCTGGTGGACGGCCAAAGTGGAGGAGCTGGTTACGGCCGCGCGGCTGTACGAGGTGCAGGCTGTCAAGGAGTGGGTAGGTGATCCACGCCCCTGTGTCCCTGAGGGACCGGCCGCTACGGCTGAGGGACCCGGTCTGCCCCCGGCCCCAATTCAGTCTCCCCTGCTGCCTGCGTCAGCTGTCCACTGACCCACAGCACCCGTGCACTCTACCCACTTGCCCATTTTTGCCGCTCTATTTTATTTCCCCAAAGAGCTGACCCTTTTTGGGGCATCCTAAAAGTGTCTGGAATACTAAATTAGTGTTCCTTTGCTGTCGACTAACCCACAGCACCCGTGCATTCTACCCACCTGCCCATTTTTGCCACGCTATTTTATTTCCCCAAAGAGCTGACACTTTTTGGGGCATCCTAAAAGTGTCTGGAATACTAAGTTAGTGTTCCTTTGCTGCCCCCTCACCCACACAATACCCGTGCATTCTACCCACCTGCCCATTTTTGCCACGCTATTTTATTTCCGCAAAGAGCTGACACTTTTTGGGACATCCAAAAAGTGTCTATAATACTAAGTTAGTGTTCCTTTGCTGTCCAGTGACCCACAGCACCCGTGCATTCTACCCACCTGCCCATTTTTGCCACGCTATTTTATTTCCGCAAAGAGCTGACACTTTTTGGGACATCCAAAAAGTGTCTATAATACTAAGTTAGTGTTCCTTTGCTGTCCAGTGACCCACAGCACCCGTGCATTCTACCCACCTGTCCATTTTTGCCACGCTATTTTATTTCCCCAAATAGCTGACACTTCTTGGGGCATCCTAAAAGTGTCTGGAATACTAAGTTAGTGTTCCTTTGCTGTCCATTGACCAACAGCACCCGTTCATTCTACCCACCTGCCCATTTTTGCCGCGCTATTTTATTTCCCCAAAGAGCTGACACTTTTTGGGGCATCCTAAAAGTGTCTGGAATACTAAGTTAGTGTTCCTTTGCTGTCCACTGACCAACAGCACCCGTGCATTCTACCCACCTGCCCATTTTTGCCACGCTATTTTCTTTCCCCAAAGAGCTGACACTTTTTGGGGCATCCTAAAAGTGTCTGGAATACTAAGTTAGTGTTCCTTTGCTGTCCAGTGACCCACAGCACCCGTGCATTCTACCCACCTGCCCATTTTTGCCACGCTATTTTATTTCCGCAAAGAGCTGACACTTTTTGGGACATCCAAAAAGTGTCTATAATACTAAGTTAGTGTTCCTTTGCTGTCCAGTGACCCACAGCACCCGTGCATTCTACCCACCTGTCCATTTTTGCCACGCTATTTTATTTCCCCAAATAGCTGACACTTCTTGGGGCATCCTAAAAGTGTCTGGAATACTAAGTTAGTGTTCCTTTGCTGTCCATTGACCAACAGCACCCGTTCATTCTACCCACCTGCCCATTTTTGCCGCGCTATTTTATTTCCCCAAAGAGCTGACACTTTTTGGGGCATCCTAAAAGTGTCTGGAATACTAAGTTAGTGTTCCTTTGCTGTCCACTGACCAACAGCACCCGTGCATTCTACCCACCTGCCCATTTTTGCCACGCTATTTTCTTTCCCCAAAGAGCTGACACTTTTTGGGGCATCCTAAAAGTGTCTGGAATACTAAGTTAGTGTTCCTTTGCTGTCCACTGACCAACAGCACCCGTTCATTCTACCCACCTGCCCATTTTTGCCACGCTATTTTATTTCCCCAAAGAGCTGACACTTTTTGGGGCATCCTAAAAGTGTCTGGAATACTAAGTTAGTGTTCCTTTGCTGTCCACTGACCAACAGCACCCGTGCATTCTACCCACCTGCCCATTTTTGCCACGCTATTTTCTTTCCCCAAAGAGCTGACACTTTTTGGGGCATCCTAAAAGTGTCTGGAATACTACGTTAGTGTTCCTTTGCTGTCCACTGACCCACAGCACCCGTGCATTCTACCCACCTGTCCATTTTTGCTACGCAATTCTAATTGCAAACTGTGCTGCCACTGTTAGGGGCATACTAAAATTGACTGAGATACTACCTTAGTGTTCCCTTGCTGCCAATCATGGTACAGCACCTGTGCATGCTACACACCTGTCCATTTTTGCTACGCAATTCTAATTGCAAACTGTGCTGCCACTGTTAGGGGCATACTAAAATTGACTGGGATAGTCAGTGTTGGTTCTCCAGCTGTCAATAAAGCTAGACCACCTCTGCAATCTACACCACCTCTCCATTTTTGCTACCACATTTTAAGTGTCCAATCTTGTTGCTAACAAAATGAGTGCCAAAAGGACAGATGCTGGTGGAAAGGGGAACAGGCGTGTTGGAAAAAAAAAAAGTTTGTGTCCGTGGGGTAGGTGAGAAAGCTACATTAACATCTGCTAAAGAAAGGCCATCTTCCAGCAAAACTAAGATGTCTACTACTTTCCGTGGACAATCAGATGTGCTACCTTTTTACGGAACCGAACAACTGTAACAAACGTAGATGATGCACAAAAAAAGAACATGCTTGAATGGATCTCAAGTGCTCCAACAAGTGGCCTCCTCTCCACCTGAACTTCAACATCCAAAAAACAACAGTCCTCTGAGTTGTCACCCCAATCGCACTTGCTTTCTCCCAGCTCTCAAGTCTCCACCCGCCCTGCAGAGTATGGTGTAACAGAGATGGCTGAGTCTGCAGAGCTGTTCTGTCACACTATAGCCTGGGAATCAGAAATCTGCTTCCAAGCTTTGTGAGTACAGACCAGGAAATGGTCTGCAGTGATGCCCAGAAGCTTTGTGAGTCAGATTCAGGCCCTGATGACCAAGTTTCTGAGCATAATGTAGACCCTCTTTCCCAAAGGGTAACACCTGTTGGTGGAGACAATGAGGAACACACTGATGACGATGAGACGCAGATACCTGATTGGGATGACAACTTAATTATTCAGTCAGAGCAGGAAGAGGTTAGGTCTGAGGGCAAGGGGAGTGCAAACACAACGCTTGATGATGAAGTTCTAGATCCCACTTACTGTCAACCCAGAGTCAGGCACTCGAGGAGGTCACCAGAGGCGGTGGAGGAGGATGCGACTGACGACGAAGTTACCTTGCGCATTCCTGGACAGAGTCGGAGTACAACTGTCAACGTCAACAACTGCATCCTCAGCCACAACTCTGCCTCTGAGCACAAGTCGGGGTGGCTCTGCAGGTCGCATGGGATTTAAGCCTTGCCTAGCCTGCTCCTTTTTTGACATTGTGTAAAGGATCTCCCAAATCATGTGATCTGTAAGATTTGTCGCCAATCTATAAGTTGAGGCCAAAACCTCACTAGGTTGACAACTTCTTCCATGAATCGTCACATGAATAACAAGCATAAGTCCCAGTGGGAAGCTCACCGTGCTACAATGCAGCCTAACGGAGCGGGCCAACCACCGTCTGCCCCTTCAAGTGCATGCGCGCACTCGTCATCCTCTATGACTGTGGGGACAGCTGTCACACATGTTTTTCCACGCAGACCTTCCACCTCTTTAATCGCAACAGGCAGTTTGCTTGGCAGGTCGTTAGTTGTTTTGGAAGGGGAAACAAGTGTTGGTGTAGAGCTCTCTCAGACATCAAGAGCACCAACTTTGAATGAAGGCAACATCATGTCTCCGGCTGCATTTTTCTCACAGACCTGCAGTTTTCCAGGGACACCCTACTCAACACCGTCTCCACACATCAGCCAGATCTCGGTCCCTCAGATGTGGACCAATAAAATGCCATTTCCTCTGACCCATGACAAAGCTAAGAGGTTGACTTTCACCCTCTGTAAGCTCTTGGCTACCGAAATACTGCCTTTCCGCCTGGTGGGCACAGAGGATTTTCGAGACCTTATGTCAGTCGCAGTGCCCCAGTACCAGATGTCCAGTCGCCACTACTTCTCCAAGAAAGGTGTGCCTGCGCTACACCAGCATGTCGCACAGAACATCACCGCTTTCTTGAGAAACTCTGTGTGTGACAGGGTGCATTTCACCACCGATACTTGGACCAGTAAGCATGGACAGGGGCGTTACATGTCACTGACTGGACACTAGGTAACTATGGTGAGAGATGGAGAAGGGTCTGCTGAACAAGTCTTGCCGTCCCCACGACTTGTGCGTCAATCCTCTGTATGTGAAAGTTCCTCCACTGCTTCTGCCTCCTCAACCTCATCTGGGTCCTCCACCTCCGCCCCAAGCCTGCCTGGTCAGGCCACCCGCGTTATAACTGCGCACAAGGAATCCCGCACACCTCCTTACTATGCTGGCAGCAGAGCTCAATGGCATCAGGCGGTCTTTACCTTGAAATGTCTTGGAAATAAGAGTCACACAGCTGAGGAGTTGTGGTCCGCTCTTGCGAGCGAGTTTAATAAATGGTTGTCTCCACTCAACCTGCAGCCAGGGAAGGCCGGGTGCGAAAATTCTGCAAACCTGGGTGCGGCCCTTCACCGGGGCAAGGTGACACATGTGCCTTGTATCAAACAAAGGGGAGGAAAAAGTACACATAATAAGGGCGCACATCAGAACCATACAACGTTTTAATATACAATATATTTTATTGGGTCAAAAGGGACAAGGACATCATAAAAACCTTAAAATACACATATAACATGTGACCTCACTAATACTCCAATTATAGTGAATGAGATTTAATACAGATAGACAAAAAATAGCTCAATCCATGAATAAACAGTATATTGCATGCAGATGACCTTTCTTAATCACAAATTGAGGCCAAAATACCTAATGCAGTGATTAATACCAAAGCAGTTAGCAAATAATGGAGCCCTCAAATTGATAATATAGAGGTTGTATCATGGCTGAAGACTGTGCCTGTATCAATGATATACAAGTTCGGCCCATCCAAATGTCTGTCTAACACTATATGTCAGATAGTAAAGGTTATATCAATGGTGGTGTGGGATGATATGATACATCAAGAGTGGCCAGACACTGGGTGAGCTGGAAACAGTTATATAGACAAATGAAAAGATACACATGAACATCAAAGATGATAATATGAAACAACAAGTCCCAGCCAGGAACTATCTCTGAGACAATGCATGCAGGGGCAGCCCATCACACTTGCTGCATAGCAATCTACAGCAAAGGGTACCAAGATCACCTAAGCTGGCATAAGTATATAGAGGAGTGTTAAAGGCTCCTCACCCATACAAGGTGCCTGTGCCTAGGCACATGCGGGGAGTATTTGCCAGACAAAAGGGGATCACAGAAGCGTACCCATTGACCACTCAACAGTGTGGGGGTCAAACAGGTGTGGTTACCAGCCGGGCCCGGCGTAGTCAAAGCATTGCATGCACGGATAATGCAGAGGAGTAAAAGCGAGGTCAGCAGGAGGCCCAACGCGTTGCGCTGACTAGCAGCGTCGTCAGGGGAGGTATGAAACAAAGGACCCAAAACACACATATATATACATAAGTAACCTTGTATGGCTCACATATTGAACCTTGCTGTCCAGCAATTTTTAACCCACTATCCCGGCCTAGATGGGCTTCTGCACAGGGCACAGTCACTCTCTGCTCCCTTCTGCCGTTCAACCGCCGCAGTTGACCGACTTGCATCGCTCCAGAAGTCTTTCGGTCTGCCGGTTCATTGCCTGAAATGAGATGTGCCAAAACGCTGGAATTCGACTCTCCACATGTTGCAGCGACTGTGGCAGCACCGCCGAGCCCTGGTGCAATATGTTATGACGTATAGCCTGGGCCAACGACATGCAGAGGTGGGGCAGATGACACTGCTGGAGTGGTCTCAGATCAAGGACCTATGCACCCTTCTGCACAGTTTCGACATGGCAACGAATATATTTAGCGCTGAAAATGCCATTATCAGCATGGCAATTTCAGTCATTTACATGCTGGAGCACACTATTCGGAGTCAGGTGGTGGGACAAGAGGAAGGGAAGGAAGTACAGGAGGATTCATATGCGCAAGGGATACCAACATCTACAAGGTCCAGACGTTCAGCATCACCAAGGCGGCAGGCATGGGACGGTAGGGGAGAGGGATTAACAAGGGCGCATGGTAGCAGCCAAAATGTTGAGGAAGGTGCAGGAGCCCAGAAGAAATAGAGGATGAACTCTCAATGGGCATGGAAGACTCAGCAGATGAGGGAGACCTTGATCAAATTTCGGTTGAACGAGGTTGGGGGGAGATGTCAGAGGAAGAAAGCACGGTTATCACCTCGCCGCCACAAACACAGCGAGGACTTGGTCCGCATGGATGCGCAAGACACCTGAGCGCCTTCTTGCTGCACTACCTACAACATGACCCTCGGATTGTCCGAATTAGAAGTGATGATGAGTACTGGGTTGCCACACTATTAGATCCCCGGTACAAGTCCAGATTTGGAGAAATAATTCCAGCCATAGAAAGGGAAGCACGTATGCAGGTGTATCAGCAGAACCTGTTATGCAATCTTAGCTCGGCTTTTCCACCTAACACCAGTGGTGCATGGAGTGAATCTCCCAGTTGTAACTTGCCAAACATGGGACTGTCTCGTCATTATCAGTCAAACCGTACCAGCAACACCGTATCTGGTGCTGGTAACAGCAATTTTATGGAATCGTTTCATAATTTTTTTAGACCATCCAATGCAAGGCCACAAGAGACAAGAAGTCTGACATATAGTCAACGGCTGGAGAGGATGATTCAGGAGTATCTCCAAATGAACATCGATGCCTTGACTGTGCAACTGGAGCCTTGCTCATTTTGGGCTTCCAATCTTGAAAAATGGCCTGAGCTCGCCACTTACGCCTTGGAGATATTGTCGTGTCCCGCAGCCAGCGTTGTCTCTGAACGTGTCTTCAGTGCTGCTGGGTGTATGCTGACAGATAAGCGCATGCGTCTGTCCAGTGACAATGTGGACAGACTAACGCTCATCAAGATGAACAAGTCATGGACCCGCAAGGACTTTACTACCCCTGTATCATCCTGGGGAGAGTAAAGGCTGGCGTATTTTTGAATGTGCTTGATGCAAATCTACCTGTCAAGTTTGCAACTGGGGCACAAGTGATGCCACTGAAGGGATGTCTGTGGGGCCCAATATTTGGAAAAATGGGAGACTGCTTGGAGTCCCCATGCTGTGTTTTTAAAAATGAGCCAAGATGAACAAGTCATGGTTCAGCAAAGACTATGCTACCTACCCCGGTGTCATCCTGGGGACAGTTAAGGCTGGCGTATTTTTGAATGTGGTTGATGCTAATCAACACATCCAGTTTGCAAATGGGGCGCAAGTGATGCCACTGAAGTGGTGTCTGTGGGGCCCAATTTTTGGAAAAAGGGAGACTCTGCTTGGAGTCCCTTTGCGTTGTTTTTAAAAATGAGCCAAGATGAACAAGTCATGGTTCAGCAAAGACTTTGCTACCTACCCCGGTGTCATCCTGGGGACAGTTAAGGCTGGTGTATTTTTGAATGTGCTTGATGCTAATCAACACATCTAGTTTGCAAATAGGGCACAAGTGATGCCACTGAAGTGGTGTCTGTGGGGCCCAATATTTGGAAAAATGGGAGACTCTGCTTGGAGTCCCCTTGCTGTGTTTTTAAGAACGAGCCAAGATGAACAAGTCATGGTTCAGCAAAGACTTTGCTACCTACCCCGGTGTCATCCTGGGGACAGTTAAGGCTGGCGTAAGGCAGGGCCTTGGTCTGTAAGTACCTTCTCCAGGTAGCCATGCGGCCGGCAGAAATGCGCCTGGAAAACCCTCGCTGCCGTGCGAGCTGTTAGATCCTTGACGGGTACCAAGACCATAAATCTTGAGTAGTGATCCACTATTGTGAGAGCATATGTATACCTGCTCCTACTTGGTGTGAGCTTGACGTGGTCAAGAGCAACGAGTTGCAATGGCTGGTTGGTGATGATCGGCTGCAACGGGGCCATCTGGCTGGTACCATCCTTTCTTCTTAACACACAGGGATCACAATCCCGACACCATTCTTCAATGGATTCTCTCATTCCAGCCCAATAGAAGCGTTTTCGCAGCAACATCTCCAATTTCTTCCAGCCGAAGTGTCCAGCTCCGTCATGATAGGCCTCTAGGACCACCGGTACTTATGCCTGAGTTACTACAACCTGATAGATCATCTCATGCGTCTTGGGGTTAATCAGTCCTCTGCACAGCTTGCCTCTCTGCAAGTATAGCTGGCCACTCTCTTTCCACAGCCCCTGTGCCTGTGGCGGTGCAGTAGGCTCTATCCTGGAACCATCCTGGGAAATCAACGTCTTGATCAGTCGAACTGCAGGATCTTTATCTTGGGCTTCCTGCCAACCATGGTGGGGTAACGGATTGAACGCTGCCTCCTGCTGACTACTGTAGGGTCTCGTATTCTCCAAACCGGCAGGTTGATGGAAGGCAGGCAGCTCAACTTCTTCTAACTCATCTTCATCCACCACACCATCAGGCAGGTGTGGCATTCTGGACAGCGCATCAGCGTTGGTATTCTTCCGACCGGCTCTGTACTTTATGGTGAAATCATAGTTCGCCAACCGGGCTACCCAACGCTGTTCCAAGGCTCTAAGCTTTGCTGTGTCCAGATGGGTCAAAGGATTGTTGTCCGTATACGCAGTGAACTTTGCAGAAGCCAGGTAGTGCTTAAATCTTTCCGTCACTGCCCAGACGAGTGCCAGGAACTCCAACTTGAAAGAACTGTAATTCTCAGGGTTCCTCTCTGTGGGGCGAAGCTTCCTGCTCGCATAAGCTATTACCTTCTCCTTGCCATTCTGCACTTGGGACAGGACAGCTCCCAATCCCAAATTACTGGCATCCGTATAGAGTATGAACGGGAGGCCATAATCGGGGTTTGCCAAGATCTCTTCTCCGGTCAGGGCCGACTTCATTTGCTGGAAGGAATCTTCTTGATCCTTGCCCCAAGCAAATAGAGGACTGGGAATTTTACCATGTTTTGGCTTGTCCAACAAGGAGCTCTTGCATAGGAGCTGCCATCTTAGTGTAACCCTTGATGAAGCGGCGGTAATAGTCCATCAGGCCCAGGAATTGCCATACCTCCTTGATGGTCGCTTCTGCGGCTCGAGTGGTGACCGGACCCGGGCTCGCCCGGCCGCCCGTTCTCACAACCGTCGGAAAGGGGGATATTTACAGGGGAGTTGTTGTGTCTGTGGGTTGTGGTGAGGGATGGTGGCACCGCCGCTGCCTGGTGATGGGGCGTACAGGGCTGATGGAGCGGGGCAGCAAGATGGGATCCCCTCCACGGGTAGTGGAGGTGTAGTCCCGGGGCCCATGGTCTGAACACGGGAGTGATAGCTGCTGGAGGTGGCGTGTCGGGCTGGACCGGGGGACAATGGTGTACTCGCAGTTCAGTAATTTCACACAAGTCCAGTAGTAAACCAAGTTGCGAGTGGCCGGCTGCCTTAGGAGGGTGCATTCCGGTCCCGCACCCAGGTTAATGAACAGGTATCCCTTCCTCCTGCACTTTGTGTTTGTCTTTCCTTTGGGAGGACTTTTCATGGAACGGAGAAGTCCACTCCCGTTTTTCTGTGTTGTTGGGAGCTGTGGCCCACGAAAGCTGACCCTTTGGATCTCAGTGGGTTCTGACGGACACCCTATCCCCCGCGTTGGGCTTATGTTTCGCTCTATCTAGGCAGTTAACGGGACAAAGTCTGGAACCTTGTCCCCGGCTGGTTAATTGGAGAGGGGCTTGCAACCTTCCTCGCCCTAGGGTCCAGGCACCCCGACTGTGCATGGCCTCAAGACTGGATTCCTGCTGTCGGCACCAGCGGGTTACAACCCTGCCCCGCTCCACTTTAGGTCTCCCGTGACCGGATCTCCGTCGCCTGTGGCTGTGTTCACTGTCTGCCACCTAGCCGGGTAGTCCAAGGTCTACTATCCCTGACTACACTGCACACTTCGCTCCTCTCACTTCAACTGTCAGTTTGAACTCCCTAAACCTGACTCAACTGTTGTGTTCCCGCCTCTGACACCTCAGGACCCCTATGTGGGCATTCTCATCCACCTGATCCCGCCCACTGGTGTGTCCTTATTATCATGAGGGGGTGGCTAGGGTTTAAGGGCTGTGTGTTATGCCTGAGTGTGGGTTTCTGGTGGTGACAAGGAGGATGTACAACTTTTGTGCCTACCTGGTTTTGCCAGGGCGTCACATATACCCTTGGGAAGGAGAGCTGTATACCCTTGTGGGAGGGAACCTGTATACCCTTGGGGGGAAGCTGTATACCCTTGGTGGAGGGGAGCTGTATGCCCTTGGGGGGAGGGGACCTGTATATCCTTGAAGGGAGAGCTGTTATACCCTTTGGGGGAAGGACAGCTGTATACCCTTGGGGAGGAGAGCTGTATACCCTTGGGGAGGAGAGCTATATACCCTTGGGAAGGAGAGCTATATACCATTAGGGGAGGTAACCCGTATACCCTTGGGGGGAAAGCTGTATACCCTTGGGTGAGGGTAGCTGTATACCCTTGGGGGGAGCGGAGTTGTATACCCTTGGGGGGAAGGGAGCTGTATACCCTTTGGGGGAAGGACAGCTGTATACCTTTGGGGGAGCTATATACTAGGGAGGTGAGCTGTATACCCTTGGGGGGGAGATCTGTATACCCTTGAGCCAAGCGTTAGCTGGCTGAGAACAGCTAGTATATATATATACAGTATGTGTATATATGTATGTATATACTGTATTATAAAGCATGCACATAATAAAAGCAAGCTGCCTCCGCTCAATAGTTGTTAGGATGGTCTAAACTGGCATACGTAATGGCCCATTTCATTATGTGTATACAGTGAATGTAAGAGATTGAATTCATTTAATATCTTCACTCCCACAGCTGGTTCTTTGGTAAACTTGGAAGAAAGGATGCAGAGAGGCAATTGTTGAGTGAAAGCAATATTCGAGGAAGTTTCCTGATCAGAGAAAGTGAAACTACAAAGGGTAAGATATCTAAGCCTAAATATATAGAACTGAGAGAATCCTGCTTTAATAAATGATTTAGTGACAAAGTATATAATTGGTGGAGGAAGGCTGAACTAGATGGACCTAGGTCTGTTTTCAACCTATGTAACTATGACTTAAAGCATAGATATAACTATGACCATGCTTTCAGTAAAATCACTTGATTTAGGTTTGGGTGAAGCTTATCTGTCAGAGTGCTGTGGGCCCAAGAAAACTGAAATCTGATACAGAAAATTAATTAACATTGGACTAATATATTTCCTGTGTAAGACAAATGTGCCAAAGATCACATCTCCAAAAGCTTCTGCAGTGTAGAAACCATACTTGAGCAATTCTGAGTGTTCACAGAAAATCGCTCTATATAGAAGCAGAAAAAAAATGTTTAACGTCTTTTACTGACAGTTGGAAAAAAACTGATCCATGAAAACTAAATAAATAAATATATTGTTTATTAAATCACTAAGCTATGTTTACATATCAAGCAGCTACTTCCATTTTGGGATACGTTTTGAGATAATAAAAATGGAAGTTAAACTTTCCAATCTGGCAACCACTGTTCAGAGTGGAGACCACAATAACCTAAAATGCCTTCCACCTACCTCCTTTACTGCTGCTATCCACTATTTAGCGAAAATTAAAATTTAGTTTGCACAACTTTTTTTATATTGCCTTAAAAGAAAAGAATATAAACTGGATCTGAGATATATATATATATATATATATATATATATACACAAATATATATTATATGTATAATTGGAGTCTATGGGAAATAGATTCATCTGTTAAAAAATCACTTCTTTAGCACTATGCGTGACTAGTGTCAGTTTCTAAAGATATGTTTTTCGTTCAAGAGACAGAACTTTGGCTTCGACATTGCACATTTTTGCTTTGCTTGTAAAGGATTTTTTTTTATTTATTTTTTTTTTTTTAAATACTGGTTCTGCTGCTAACTGGAAATGTGAACGGTGCCTTACATATAAATGTTCCTACTCATACTGCAATGTACTGTGCAAAGGTTTTAGTCAGACGTGGAAAAAGTGCTTCAAAAAAGGTTTTCAAATCTAGAAGTATTAAGGGTTATACACAGACCATTCCTGCCAGCGATTCTGTTGCTTCCACTGATGCCACAATTACAGAGTGGAGGCTTCTCATCCACTCTCCTCTGTGGGACATCATGCTGGTTGACAGATGGCTCACCCGGGAAGGCAGTGGAGAGTCGGCTGTCAATCAGCATGACATCGGCTGTCCTGCCCCGTCTACAGAGCAGCATAGGAAAGAAGCCGCCGCTCTGTTGACGAAGCCACTGTATCGCCGGCATGAGTGGTCTATGACTGCTCTGTGCCGGCAAAGAGAGGTGCCAGACACAACAGGCAGGTAGGTAGTAACAACCTGCCTGATAGTTCTTAGGCACATTTTTTAATTTTTAAATTCCTAAATATACCCTTTAATAGTTTAATTTTATTAATTAACAAAATACAAACTGAATGAGCAAATGAGAAATCTTAATCAATATTTGGTGTGTTCTCTATTTGCCTTCAAAAAAGGTACCAAAGCATCAATTCTTCTCAGCACACATACACACAGTTTTTGAAGCAACTCAGTAGACAGATTGTTCCTAACATCTTGGTGAACAAACCACAGATCTTCTGTGGATGTAGTCTTGTGCAAATGCTTCTGTCTCGTCATATAATCCCAGAAAGACTAAATGATCAGAGATCAGTGGGAGCCATATAATTACTTATAGGACTCATTGTTCTTTTTTGCTGAAGATAGTTGTTGATGGCATGGCCTGTATGTTTGGGGTCGTTGTCCTACTGCAGAATAAATTTGGTCCCAGTCAAACTTCTCACTGATGATATTGCATGATGGAGAAGTAAAACTAAAACTTTTACACAGTAATGTATGTTGTATTGGTTTTTAATTTCAAACTTAAGCTTCATACCCAGAGATGATGTGAAAATTACCTGTTTTGAAGAATACCCATTAGCTCTCCTGACTTGTCTATTGCAGTAAACATTTGGGCTTTCTATGAAACCACAATTATAGATTATTTTATCTCCTATCTGCTTATTGAGCGGTCTTTCTATTATTCCTCCTTGATATTTATAAAAACATTGACATCAGGATGGTACCTAATGAGGGTGTGTGCCTCCATATTCTGAGACTGGCCAATTAGTGCTCATAGTGTTAGAATAATGTAAAGACATGCCTCTTTAATAATGAGAAGTGTAGCACCTAGCTGTCAACTTACAGTGCCTACAAGTAGTATTCAACCCCCTGCAGATTTAGCAGGTTTACACATTCGGAATTAACTTGGCATTGTGACATTTGCACTGTAGATCAGCCTGGAAGTGTGAAATGCACTGCAGCAAAAAAGAATGTTATTTCTTTTTTTAAATTGTGAAAAGTTTATTCAGAGGGTCATTTATTATTCAACCCCTCAAACCACCAGAATTCTGTTTGGTTCCCCTAAAGTATTAAGAAGTATTTCAGGCACAAAGAACAATGAGCTTCACATGTTTGGATTAATTATCTCTTTTTCCAGCCTTTTCTGACTAATTAAGACCCTCCCCAAACTTGTGAACAGCACTCATACTTGGTCAACATGGGAAAGACAAAGGAGCATTCCAAGGCCATCAGAGACAAGGTTGTGGAGGGTCACAAGGCTGGCAAGGGGTACAAAACCCTTTCCAAGGAGTTGGGCCTACCTGTCTCCACTGTTGGGAGCATCATCCGGAAGTGGAAGGCTTATGGAACTACTGTTAGCCTTCCACGTCCTGGACAGCCTTTGAAAGTTTCCACCCGTGCCGAGGCCAGGCTTGTCCGAAGAGTCAAGGCTAACCCAAGGACAACAAAGAAGGAGCTCCGGGAAGATCTCATGGCAGTGGGGACATTGGTTTCAGACAATACCATAAGTAACGTACTCCACCGCAATGGTCTCCGTTCCAGACGAGCCCGTAAGTTACCTTTACTTTCAAAGCGTCATGTCAAGGTTCGTCTACAGTTTGCTCATGATCACTTGGAGGACTCTGAGACAGACTGGTTCAAGGTTCTCTGGTCTGATGAGACCAAGATCGAGATCTTTGGTGCCAACCACACACGTGACGTTTGGAGACTGGATGGCACTGCATACGACCCCAAGAACACCATCCCTACAGTCAAGAATGGTGGTGGCAGCATCATGCTGTGGGGCTGTTTCTCAGCCAAGGGGCCTGGCCATCTGGTCCGCATCCATGGGAAGATGGATAGCACGGCCTGCCTGGAGATTTTGGCAAAGAACCTCCGTTCCTCCATCAAGGATCTTAAGATGGGTCGTCATTTCATCTTCCAACAAGACAACGACCCAAAGCACACAGCCAAGAAAACCAAGGCCTGGTTCAAGAGGGAAAAATCAAGGTGTTGCAGTGGCCTAGTCAGTCTCCTGACCTTAACCCAATTGAAAACTTGTGGAAGGAGCTCAAGATTAAAGTCCACATGAGACACCCAAAGAACCTAGATAACTTGGAGAAGATCTGCATGGAGGAGTGGGGCAAGATAACTCCAGAGACCTGTGCCGGCCTGATCAGGTCTTATAAAAGACGATTATTAGCTGTAATTGCAAACAAGGGTTATTCCACAAAATATTAAACCTAGGGGTTGAATAATAATTGACCCACACTTTTATGTTGAAAATTTATTAAAATTTACCTGAGCAACATAACTTGTTGATTTGTAAGATTTATGCATCTGTTAATAAATCCTGCTCTTGTTTGAAGTTTGCAGGCTCTAACTTATTTGCATCTTATCAAACCTGCTAAATCTTCAGGGGGTTGAATACTACTTGTAGGCACTGTAAATTAAAACCTCAGATAGAAGCAAAATGAGCATATACCTTGCAGTAAATAAGTAAGTAAACAGTATTAGTACATATGAATAATATAGGGTACTTAGTAAAAACTGTTTTTGATTTAAAAAAAAGTGTAAAAGCCATTCCACCACAAGAAGCCGCACCCCAGTCAAAACGTTCCTATCCTCTAGTATTAAAACCTAGCCTTGTGCTACAACTGGCAGGAAGCCCAGCAGACCCAGCCCATGATAAAGGTACAAAACAATCCTCAATTTGTATGGGAAAGGCGTGACCAGCTCCAATCACAGAATGAGTGGTTTTGCTGTCATTCTGAATCTTGACAGTCCAGCACACTCCTGCCATCTATTGCGCGGTTGAGCTGTCAATCACAATGTCTGAGTAGTCAGACACCAGTCCTGTTCTGCCCCCATCTACATTAAGGTTGGCTGACACAAGATAAGGTTTTTATGCTAGAGAAAGGATAGGAACGTTCCAATTGGGGTAAGCCTTATCATGGTGGGATGGCTTTTATCCTTTTTTGATCAAAAACAGTGTGCACTACGTACTCTATGTTATTTATATGTACTATGACTCTTACTTATTACAGGATATATGATCATTTTGTTTCTAGCTTAGATTTTGTCTGTTAAATGGCCAAAGTGGGAACATGCTTCTACACGTTGTATGTATACTTATACTCTGGTTCATTTCTTTGCTTTTACTACTCATTTATTACTAAAAAGAATAACAGAGGAATGGAAAAACACAGACTTTCAGAATTAAATTTCATACAAAATTCATGTATTCAGTAAAATAGATAAAGGAGCTGAAATAAGTGGCTTAACTAGAGATGGATGGGCCCCGGTGCAAAGTTCGGACCCGGGGCCCCCCACCCCCACCCCTCCACGTACAGTACAGACCAAAAGTTTGGACACACCATCTCATTCAAAGAGTTTATTTTATGTTCATGACTGTGAAAATTGTAGATTCACATTGAGGGCATCAAAACTATGAATTAACACATGTGGAATGAAATACTTAACAAACAAGTGTGAAACAACTGAAAATATGTCTTATATTCTAGGTTCTTCAAAGTAGCCACCTTTTGCTTTTATTACTGCTTTGCACACTCTTGGCATTCTCTAGATGAGCTTCAAGAGGTAGTCACTGGAAATGGTCTTCCAACAGTCTTGAAGGAGATGCTTACCAGTTGTTGGCCCTTTTGCCTTCACTCTGCGGTCCAGCTCACCCCAAACCATCTCGATTGGGTTCAGGTCTGGTGACTGTGGAGGCCAGGTCATCTGGCATAGCACCCCATCACTCTCTTTCTTGGTCAAATAGCCCTTACACAGCCTGGAGGTGTGTTTGGGGTCATTGTCCTGTTGAAAAATAAATGATGGTCCAACTAAACGCAAACCGGATGGAATAACATGCCGCTGCAAGATGCTGTGGTAGCCATGCTGGTTCAGTATGCCTTCAATTTTGAATAAATCCCCAACAGTGTCACCAGCAAAGCACCCCCACACCATCACACCTCCTCCTTCATGCTTCATGGTGGGAACAAGGCATGTAGAGTCCATCAATTCACCTTTTCAGCGTCGCACAAAGACACGGTGGTTGGATCCAAAGAGCTCAAATTTGGACTCATCAAATCAAAGCACAGATTTCCACTGGTCTAATGTCCAATCCTTGTGTTCTTTAGCCCAAACAAGTCTCTTCTACTTGTTGCCTGTCCTTAGCAGTGGTTTCCTATTTTACCATGACGGCCTGCTGCACAAAGTCTCCTCTTAACAGTCGTTCTAGAGATGTATCTGCTGCTAGAACTCTGTGTGGCATTGACCTGGTCTCTAATCTGAGCTGCTGTTAACCTGCGATTTCTGAGGCTGATGACTCGGATAAACTTATCCTCCGCAGCAGAGGTGACTCTTGGTCTTCCTTTCCTGAGGTGGTCCTCTTGTGAGTCAGTTTCTTTGTAGCGTTTGATGGTTTTTGCCACTACACTTGGGGAACACTTTAAAGTTTTCCCAATTTTTCTGACTGACTGACCCTAATTTCTTAAAGTAATGATGGCCACTCCCTTTTCTTTACTTAGCTGCTTTTTTCTTGCCATAATACAAATTCTAACAGTCTATTCAGTAGGACTATCAGCTGTGTATCCATCAGACTTCTGCACAACACAATTGATGGTCCCAATCCCATTTATAAGGCAAGAAATCCCACTTATTAAACCTGACAGGGCACACCTGTGAAGTGAAAACCATTTCCGGTGACTACCTCTTGAAGCTCATCAAGAGAATGCCAAGAGTGTGCAAAGCAGTAATTAAAGCAAAAAGTGGCTACTTTGAAGAACCTAGACTATAAGACATATTTTCAGTTGTTTCACACTTTTTTGTTAAGTATTTAATTCCACATGTGTTAATTCATAGTTTTGATGCCTTCAATGTGAATCTACAATTTTCAGAGTGATGAAAATAAAGAAAACTCTTTGAATGAGAAGGTGTGTCCAAACTTTTAGTCTGTACTGTACACCGACACTTGGGGTACGAGATGACAATGACACTCGGGGTACATGATAATCACGCTGACACTTGGCTCTTAAGGCCACTTTACACACAGAGATAAATCTTTGGCAGATCTGTGGTTGCAGTGAAATTGTGGACAATCAGTGCCAGGTTTGTGGCTGTGTACAAATGGAACAATATGTCCATGATTTCACTACAACCACAGATCTGCCAAAGTGGCCTTTACCCTCAGCACTCAGATGTCCCATGATCTGAAATCCCTCTATCAGCACCCAGCTTTCCTATGTTCTGATATGCATCTTGTCATCGGCACCCAGTTTTCCCATGCTCTGCTATACATCTTTCCCTCAGCACCCAGCTTTCCCATATCAGAGCATGGGAAAGCTGGGTGCTGAGAGAAGATTATAGCAGAGCATGGGAAAGCTGGATGCTGAGGGAAAGAGCCTTTTTCCCTCAGCACAAAACGTTTGCATCCCCTGCTTGTATCTTTGTCCCCCTTGTATATAGTTCCCCAAATACTGTAATGGCCCCCATATAGCCTTCCATATAGTATAAAGAGTCCCACATAACCCTTCATAAAATAGAATGCACCCCCATAGTCCTCCATGTATTATAATGCATTTCCCATAGTCCTCCATGTATTATAATGCATTTCCCATAGTTCTCCATGTATTATAATTCACCCCATAGTACTCAATATATTATACTGCACCACATAGTCCTCAATGTTTTATAATGCACCCCCATAGTTCATGTATAAGGTAGCCTCCATATATTATAATGTAGCCCCCATAGTCCTATATGTATTATAATGCAGCACCATAAACTTTCATATTGTATTATGCAGCCTCATACTCCTCCATGTAAATGCACCCCTATAGTCCATGTATAAGGTGTTCTACATTTTGTATAATGCAGCCACCCCAGGCCTCCCTGTGTATAATGCAGCCTCCATCAGGCCTCCCTGTGTATAATTCAGCCCCCACCAGGCATCCCTGTGTATAATGCAGCCTCCCCCAGGCCTCTCTGTGTATAATGCAGCCCCCCCAGGCCTCCCTGTGTATACTGCAGCCTCCCCCAGGCCTCCCTGTGTATACTGCAGCCTCCCCCAGGCCTCCCTGTGTATAATGCAGCCTCCCCCAGGCCTCCCTGTGTATACTGCAGCCTCCCCCAGGCCTCCCTGTGTATAGTGCAGCCTCCCCTAGGCCTCTCTGTGTATAGTGCAGCCTCCCCCAGGCCTCCCTGTGTATAGTGCAGCCTTCCCCAGGCCTCCCTGTGTATAGTGCAGCCTCCCCCAGGCCTCCCTGTATATAGTAAGACACAAAAAGATTGAACTAAAGCACATCTCGTATCAATATATATGCCACTCCATGAAGGCTCAGAAGAAACAGAAAAACGGAGTATTCAAGGGCTAAATGTATAAAACATCAATTCTTTATTGAATACTAATATTAAAAAATTCAATTTATTTTTTTTTTTTTACAAATATATAGTGGTGCTAATAAGAAAAAAAGGTGAAGACCCACATATTGATGGGGAGCAAGAGGCAAAAAAACACCATAGAGGATGGGTATTTCTTGCTGGTGTGGGATGCTCTGGTGACCACCTTTATTATTATTAGGCCTCCCTGTGTATAGTGCAGCCTCCCCCAGGCCTCCCTGTGTATAGTGCAGCCTCCCCCAGGCCTCCCTGTGTATACTGCAGCCTCCCACAGGCCTCCCTGTGTATAGTACCATAACCAAAGAGAAACATACGATCAAAGCCCAATATACTGAAGTGATAATCTTTATTGACAAAAGGAGGTAGGTGCGGGGCGGCACAGAACAAGTGAGAGCATAGGCATATAATCACTGGTAAAGTGAGTAAGTATCCAACTACTGGCAGATCACTACCACATCCATAATTAATGAATAACAATTACAAGTAGAATTACAAAGTACATATATGGACACAGAGAGATGTCAGCGGTTACTCCAAGTAAGAGAATAATATTAGTGGGCATCATGAGGCAGAGGTCCCAATGTTGGATAAAAACCTCCCATCACAATCACAGCAACAACACATACTGAAATATCAGCGCTGTGATTTTATGCAACGTGGAACAAAATTGTTACATTATCTAATGAATTAAGGTAGAGGAGGGACCCTAACACCCCAGACGCCATACAAGCAAATAAATTATAGTGTGTCTCATTACCTGGAGAAGGACAGTGATCCGCGCAATGCCTGTGTCCTACCCGACGGCCGTTTCGGCTGGGAAGCCTTCGTCAGGGTCATGTTCTCACTTGTTCTGTGCCGCCCCGCACCTACCCCCTTTTGTCAATAAAGATTATCACTTCAGTATATTGGGCTTTGGTCGTATGTTTCTCTTTGGTTATGGTACAATTATAGCGACTTGTCCAAGTCCCCATTCAGTCTCTTGTTAACACTATGGTTTCTGTATTACGCCTTTATATATCCATCTAGTAAATCATGGTGTGGCTGAGGCTTTTATTGAATACTCCCTGTGTATAGTGCAGCCTCCCCCAGGCCTCCGGCCACCGTGTACTCACTGATTTAAAAAAAAAAAATTACTCACCTCGTTCGTTTCACCACTGCTCTGTCCTCACCTCTGTCCTCCGTTCCCCCGGTGCTCCGGTCACTGTCCTCCCGTCCTGCACTCTGTGCTCTCTGTACAGCAGTCGCACAGGAGTGACGTCACCGTGCACAGTGAGAGAATGATGGAGCATGGAGCGCCGCTCTACGCTTCATCATTGCTGTGCATGATGACGGGGGAGGGAGCCCGGTGCCGCCGCCGATGACACCGGGCATGGGGACCCAGTGCCGCCGCCGATGACACCGGGCAGGGGGGCCCAGTGCCTCCGCCGATGACACCGGACAGGGGGGCCCAGTGCCGCCGGGGATGACACTGGGCAGGGGGTCCCGCTGTCAGCGGCGGCGGCACCGGTACATATAGCAGCCACGTGGTCTGCAGAGCAAGCCCCTAAGCTGCCGGGCCCGGACGCAATGGCGACCTCTGCAACCGCGGTAGTTACGCCCCTGAACACGTGACGTCCCCATTTGTCTAAGTAAATATATTTCTAAAGGTGCTATTGACATGAATGTCTCACCATGAGAACATCATGAGATGTTTCTTGTGTGGCACCCTGGTAATAAGACACCTTTTTATGGGTCACTAGTTGAACCAACAGATATTTTTCACTAAGTGGTAGGATTGCTTTCTAATCACTGATAGATTGAGCTGGTGGCCTGACTTTCCCTCTTTCTTCATGTGTTCAATACTTTTTCCTGTGTCATTTCTTATTATTGCACAAAATTTATGGACATCTATGGTTTGATTTCTTTTCCTGTGTGGATTGGTTGGGTTGTTACTGAAATTTGGTGAGAAATTCATGCCAATAGCACCTTTAGAAAAATATTTACTTGGAAAATTGATGACGTGTTCAATACTTATTTCACCCATTGTATGTTAACAGTGGTAACATCTAGATAGATGTTCCTACATTATAAGTGCCGTTCGTATGTTGTTACCTTTTCTTGTCTACACACAGGGGCATTCTCACTCTCTGTTCGTGACTGGGATAATATCAAAGGAGATCATGTCAAACACTATAAGATCCGCAAGATTGACAACGGAGGCTTTTACATCACAACACGGGTTCAGTTTGACAGTGTGCAGGAGCTAGTACAACATTACACAGGTATGAAAAACTGCTAATTACATATAATATTATGGCATCATAACTGGAAACTTCTTCAAGATTTGTGCGCCATTGATATGAAGGGGAAAGTTCTATACATATGTAATATCACCGGGTAAAATTGTTTGAAATGTAAGAGATTATTTTTTATTGTTATGACTATAGCTTGTCTCTGACTGGGTTAAGGTAGGTGGAATGGGTTTGTTCGGGCCTGCCTCGTTCCGGGACTCTCGATGCTTTATTATTGTTTGTATATCGCTGGAACGCAGCCAGTAATAGCTCTGCTCTGCATTGTGCATCCTGGTCTCTGTAAGTTGACTCTGATCTCTCCCGCTACCCAGCCTACCTCTCCTTGACCTACGCTCCCCTAGTCTCATCCTCCCATCCTGTTTACCTGACCCCGATCCCATTCTATGTGTCAACCTCCTACCCCTCCTCTGTATTTACCTGATCTCCCGGCCTCCGACCTCAGCTACGTTCCCTTACTACGGAGCTGCTCCCCTCCGACTCCTGACGTGATCTCCTGGCTTTGCTTCCACTTAACTATGGCTTGCTCACTCCCTTGGTTTGACGTGACATCCCGGTGTTGACTTTAGGCTTGTTTGACTTTTTGACGCGGTGCTAGTGACCTCTTGTGGCCTTTTGTTGTACTGCACTTAGGAATCTGAGCTTCTTTAGTCCCTGCGCTCCCAAATGGAAGCTTGACATATATACTTTCAAAATCTGAATTTAGTAAAAATATTGAAAATACTCCATCACGTATAGTTTTTTCACTAACACTGACTCCATAGGCTTCCAAAAGATTACAATTCCATAGCGTTCCAAAAGGAATTCCTTCTATACTTTGCTAAAGATGGTGCTCTAGTGCAATGCACTGATGTTGCTGGGCTGATGGAAAAATGTAACATTGAGTACAATGTGAGCGAGTGTAGACTGTTTATTGATTCATCCAAAAAAAGTCTAAGGCTATGTGCCCACGCTACAGGATTTATCGCGGATTTGACGCGGATTTTGACGCGGATTTAGCGCGGATTTGCCGAAAATCTGCAGCACAGCTACTCCCCAGCCATTTCAATGGCATTTTGGAAATGCTGTGCCCATGCTGCGGATTTTTCCGCTGCGGATTTTGCCGCGGATTTTGATGCGGAACAAACTGCAGCATGTCAGTTGTTTGGTGCGGATTTGGTGCGGATTTTCTGTTTTGAATGGGGAAAAAAAAAAAAATAAAATCCGCATCAAAATCCGCGGCAAATCCGCGGTAAATCCGCGGTAAATCCGCGGCAAATCCGCGGGTGCGGATTTGCCTATTATTATTATTATTTGCCGCGAAAGTTGCGGATTTTCAGGCAAAAAAATCCGCAGGGACCTTTTACTGTGGACACATAGCCTAAAAGCTGTGCTGCTGTACAATGGCAGCAAGTATGCATTAGTATCTGTAGGGCATTTGGCCACTTGAAGGAAAGCTATGAGAATTTGGACTTTATTCTCAAGAAACTTAACTAGGAGCGTCAAGGATGGTCAATATGTGATGATGATATGAAAGTTCTCTGCAGCTTGGGCAGCAAGAAGGATGCACAAAGTACCCATGCTTTTTGTGTGAATATGACACCCAGGATAGGACTCATTACTGGAGCCAAAATATTTGGCCAACGAGAACATCTTTGCAACATTTACTCAGGAACTCAGTTGTGGAAAGTTTAATTGATCCCACTAAAATTCTCCTGTCCTGTGAAAACTCTACCAAAAGAAGGAGAGACTTTTACGTATCTGTGTACCAAGTTTCAGGGACTGTCCGAAGAAAAACTGAAGGAAGGCATTTTTGTGGGTCCAGATATTTGGAAACTCATAAAAGACGACATGTTCAAAACAAAAATGAAAGCTGATGAAAAAAGGCTTGGGATTATTTTAAAAAGTTAGGAACAAATTTCTAGATAACAACAAAGATCCAAAATTTAAGTCCATCTTGGAGAACATGCAGAAACGTTTCAAAGCCTTGGGTTGTCTGATGAATTTCACGTGACATTTTTTACGTTCCCATTCGGGTTAATTTCCTGAAAGCCTTGGTGCTGTTAGGGAAGATCAAGGAGATTGATTTCATCAGGATATCAAGGAGATGAAACAACAATACCAAAGTAGGTGTAATGTGAACAAGATGGGGACCTACTACTGGATGCTTCACAGAGAAGATCCACAGGCCCTCTACACCGTGTGCAGAATTATTAGGCAAGTTGTATTTTAGAGGATTTTGTTTTATTATTAATCAACAACTATGTTCTCAATCAACCCAAAAGACTCATAAATATCAAAGGTTAATATTTTTGGAAGTTGGAGTGGTTTTTTTTAGATTTGGCTATCTTAGAAGGATATCTGTTTGTGCAGGTAACTATTACTGTGCAGAATTATTCGGCAACTTAATAAAAACCAAATATATTGCTATCTCACTTGTTTATTTTCATCAGGTAAACCAATATAACTGCACAAAATTTAGAAATAAACATTTCTGACATGCAAAAACAAAACCCCAAGAAATTAGTGACCAATATAGCCACCTTTCTTTATGATGACACTGAACAGCCTACCATCCATAGATTCTGTCAGTGGCTTGACTGTTTACGATCAACATTGCGTGCAGCAGCCACCACAGCCTCCCAGACACTGTTTTGAGAGGTGTACTGTTTTCCCTCCCTGTAGATCTTACATTTTATGAGGGACCACAGGTTCTCTATGGGGTTCAAATCAGGTGAACAAGGGGGCCATGTCATTATTTTTTCATCTTTTAGACCTTTACTGTCTAGCCACGCTGTAGAGTAGTTGGATGCATGTGATGGAGCATTGTACTGCATGAAATCATGATTTTCTTGAATGATACCGACTTCTTCCTGTACCACTGCTTGATGAAGTTGTCTTCCAGAAACTGGCAGTAGGTCTAGGAGTTGAGCTTCACTCCATCCTCAACCCGAAAAGGTCCCATAAGTTCACCTATGATGATACCAGCCCATACCAGTACCCCACCTCCAACTTGCTGGCATCTGAGTCAGAGTGGAGCTTTCTGCCCTTTACTGATCCAGCCTCTGGCCCATCCATCTGGCCCATCAAAAGTCACTCTCATTTCATAAGTCCATAAAAACCTTTGAAAAATCAGTCTTAAGATATTTCTTGGCCCAGTCTTGACGTTTTATCTTCTGTTTCTTGTTCAAAGGTGGTCGTTTTTCAGCCTTCATTACCTTGGCCATGTCCCTGAGTATGGCACACTTTGTGCTTTTTGATACTCCAGTAACGTTGCAGCTCTGAAATATGGCCAAACTGGTGACAAATGGCATCTTGGCAGCTTCACGCTTGATTTTCTTTAATTCATGGGCAGTTATTTTGCGCCTTTTTTGCCAAACATGCTTCTTGCGACCCTGTTGGCTATTTGCCATAAAATGCTTTATTGCTCGGTGATCACGCTTCAAAAGTTTGGCAATTTCAAGACTGCTGCATCCCTCTGCAAGACATCTCACAATTTTGAACTTTTCAGAACTCGTCAAATCTCTCTTCTGACCCATTTTGCCAAAGGAAAGGAAGTTGCCTAATAATTAAGCACACCTTCTATAGGGTGTTGATGTCATTACGCCACACCCCTCCTCATTACAGAGATGCACATCACCTGATTTACTTAATTGGTAGTTGTCCCTCAAGCCTTTACAGCTTGGAGTAGGACAACATGTATAAAAAGTATCATGTGATCAAAATACTCTTTTGCCTAATAATTCTGCACACAGTGTATAAGAGGAAAAGTATCAAGAGAAGTTGTGAAGGGACAAGTAAAAGGTGCAATAACTAATTTCCAATAAAGTTGCAAAATTAATGTTCATTAAATTTATAAATATACAGTACATCACAAAATGAGTACACCCCTTACATTTTTGTAACTATTTTATTTTATCTTTTCATGGGACAACACTGAAGATATGACACTTTTAAACAATCTAAAGTAGTCAGTGTACATATTGAAATAACAGTGTACATTTGGTGTGCCCTTTAAATAATTCAACACACAACCATTAATGGCTAAATCGCTGGCAACAAAAGTAAGTACACCCATTAATGTGAAAATGGCCAAATGGTGTACAAAGTGTCAATATTTTGAGAGGCCAACATTATTTTCAAGCGATGCCTTAACTCTCTTGGGCATGTAGGTCACTACAGTGTCACAGGAATCCTCTTCCACTCCTCCATGACAACATAAAGGAGCTAGTAGATATTAGAGACATTGTGCTCCGCCATCTTCCATTTGAGAATGCCACACAGATGCTCAATAGGGTTTAGGTGTGTGAGACGTGTTTGGCCCGTTCAGTACCTTTACCCTCAGTTTCTTTAGCAAGGCAGTGGTCATCTTGCAGGTATGTTTGGGATCATTATCATGTTGGCATTCATGGTTCCCTCAATGAATTGTAGCTCCCTACAGCCAGCAGTAATCATGCAGCCTCAAACTATAACATTCCCACCACCATGCTTGACTGTAGGCAAGTCACACTTATCTTTGTACTCCTCACTTGGTTGCCACCACACACACTTAACACCATCAGAACCAAATAAGTTTATCTTGGTCTCATCAGACTATAGGACATGGTTCAAGTAATCCATTTCCTTAGTCTGCTTGTCTTCAGCAAACTGTGGCCTTTCTTGTGCATCATCTTTAGAACAGGCTTCCCTCTAGGACAACAGCTATGCAAACTAATTTGATGCAGTGTGTGGCATATAGTCTGAGCAAAGACAGGCTGACCCCCCCCCCCCACACACACCCCTTGAACCTCTGCACTCATACATCTATTTTGAAAAGACAACCTGTTGATATAACGCTGAGCACATGCACTCAACTTCTTTGGTCAACCATGGCGAGTCCTATTCTGAGTGGATCCTGTTTTGTTAAACCGCTGTATGGTCTTGGCCACCGTGCTGCAGCTCAGTTTCAGGGTGTTGGCAATCTTCCTATAGCCTAGGCCATCTAACAAGTATTTTTTTCCGGAACCTCAGAGAATTCTTTGCCATGAGGTGCCATGTTGAATTTCCAGTGACCAGTATGAGAGAGTGTGAGTGATAACACCAAATGTGACACACCTGCTCCCCATTCACACCTAAGACCTTGTAACACTAATGAGTCACATGACACCGGGGAGCGAAAATGGCTAATTGGGCCCAATTTGGCCATTGTCAGTTAGGGGTGTACTCACTTTTGTTGCCTACAGTTTAGACATTAATGGTTGTGGGTAGAGTTATTTAGAGGGCACCAAATTTACACTGTTACACAAGCTGTGCACTGCCTAATTTACAATGTATCAAAGTGTCATATATTCAGTGTTGTGCCAAAAAAAAAGATATAATAAAATATTTACAAAAATGTGAGGGGTGTACTCACTTTCGTGATATAATGTAATATTGTGCACATTTTTGGCTACAATAAAGATTTTACTTGTTCATCTCGCTTGTACATAATTTCACACGTATTTTGTGCAAAATCCATAATTGATGATTAACAATAGAAGTTTTGGGGGTTTTTTTAATCAGGGCATAAAAACACATAAGATCTACAGTAGTTATTGGATTTGAAACAATTTTCATAAACCCAAATGTTGCATGCCTGTGTATTTAGTAGCATGCATAACTAAACTACACTAATACACCCGGAAGTGCAACAAATGGCATCACAAAAAATCGGAACGGGAACGTGCACTGCGTGTGCACAGGACCGCATACATGCCGCCAGCATTTAGGTAGTGCTCACTGTCTGAATGGCCATGCCAAAGCTGCACCGAAGCCGGCTCATTTACATATGAAATAAAAGCTATTTTCTAAGGATCTGTACCATTAACAGGTACAGTGCTGGCATAGGAGCTACGTCCCTTACAACACTGTATAGCTTATTTAAAATTCATTTTGGCAGTGACGGGCGCCCTTTAACCCCTTCACGACCGCGGGCAGTAAAATTACGTCCTATTTTAACGTGACTTAATGACCAGGGACGTAACTTTACTGCCTAAAGTTCATTTGATTGCCGTGGCCATAGCAACGGCTTTCAAATGATGTCCCCTGCTGTTTCTTACAGCAGGGGACCTTTGCTTGACCCCGGGGGGGCTGGCATCGCCACCCCCCATAGACGATCGATGTGATTGGCTGTTCAAATCTGAACCGCCAACCACATCGTTTGCACTGATTTCGGCAAAAATAATGCCCGAATTAGTGTGATACTGTGAGATCTGGCTATGAGATGCCGTAGCAGCTACAGCAGATCATAGTTGGACCTCAAACATGTCGCCCCCAGCCCCTGCCGCACTGACTGGAGCGATCGTGCTATGACGCGCAATCGCTCCAATCAGTGTGCAGTGGGGCGGTCTGATCTGCAGGTGGCCGGCCGCCCTCCCCAGGCCTGTGCTGGTCTGGGAAGCCCTCCCCCAACATGTCTGCAGCATGGACTGGCTGGTACTTGTGGTACCGCGCCATCGCTGCTGCCGCCGCAGACGCCGATGTCACCACTTCTGCTCCTGCTCCACATGAGTATTACGCTCCCCTTGCAGCCCGTGCGCGCTCCCATTATGGCCCGTGCGCGCTCCCGTTATGGCCCCTGCCCGTGCCCCCTGCGATCTGCCCCCCCACGCCCTGATCTGCCCCCCGACATCCCGATCTGCTCCCCCTGTGATCTGCCTGCCTCCTCTGTCATCTCTATTCTGCTTCCTTCCTTCTTTGCTTCTCTGATATCCCCCTCTGCCCTCCGGCGCCACCCTCTGCTCTCCCTCTCCCCTCACCTGCCTTCACCGGGTCATCCGAGGTCTTCACTGGCCCGATCACATCTGCCTCCATCTCTGGGTCCTTCTTCCTGGGTCTTCTGCTGATCTGTCCAACATCCTGCCTGCTGCTCCTGTAAAGCTGTCCATCTTGCTTGCCTTCTGTTCCTCCTACAGTTCTTCTGGTAAGTGATCCTCCTGCTAATCCTCTGGGTACTGTGAGTATAACTTTTTTTTTTTTCCCTGTATCCTGTCCATTTTTACACCTCATCTGTCCGTGCATCGCGCTGAGCACTGATCACGGATGCAGATTATGGATCTGCATCCGTGGTCAATTTTTGGCGTGACTTTTTTTTTTTCCGTATTCCCAACGCGTTTTGTATCGCATCTGTCCGTGCGTCCCGCCGAGCGCTGATCAGGGATACACATAACGGATCTGCATCCCTGCTCAATTTTTGGCGTGACTTTTTTCCATATCCACGACGCTTTTTGTATCGCATCTGTCCGTGCGTCCCGCCGAGCGCTGATCAGGGATGCACATAACGGATCGGCATCCCTGCTCAATTTTTGGCGTGACTTTTTTCTATATCCGCGACGCTTTTTGTATCGCATCTGTCCGTGCGTCCCGCCGAGCGCTGATCAGGGATGCAAATAACGGATCTGCATCCCTGCTCAATTTTTGGCGTGACTTTTTTCTATATCCGCGACGCTTTTTGTATCGCATCTGTCCGTGCGTCCCGCCAAGCGCTGATCAGGGATGCACATAACGGATCGGCATCCCTGCTCAATTTTTGACGTGACTTTTTCTTTTTTTCCGTATCCCCAACGCTTTTTATATCTCATCTGAACGTGCGTCCTGCAGCGGCCGATCAGTGCACCGCGTCTGTACGTTTGAAAAGTCAAATGGTGTTCCTTCTCTTCTAAGCCCCACCATGCGCCCAAACAATTTATTTCCACCACATATGAGGTATCTTCGTACTCAGGAAAAATTGCACAATACGTTTTATGGTGCAGTTTTTCCTGATACCATTGTAAAAAATTAAAAGCTACCTGGTTGATGCAAAAATGTTGTTGTAATAAAAAAAAAAAAATTCACGGTTCAACGTTATCAACTTCTGTGGAGCCCCTGGGGGTGCAAGGGACTCACCAAACATCTAGATAAATTCCTTGAGGGGTCTAGTTTCCAAAATGGGGTCACTTGTGGGGGAGCTCCACTGTTTAGGCACCATAGGGGGTCTCCAAACATGACATGGCGTCCGCTAATGATTCCAACCAATTTTGCTGTCAAATGGTGCGCCTTCTCTTCTGAGCCCCGCCATGCACCCAAACAATTACTTTCCACCACATATGAGGTATCGTCGGACTCAGGCAAAAATGCACTATAAATTTCATGGTGCATTTTTTCCTGATACCCTTGTGAAAAAAAAGCTACCTAGTTGAAGCAACAGTTTAGTGATAAAAATTTTATTTTTTTCTTTTCACGGCTCAACGTTATAAACTTCTGTGAAGCCCCCAAATGTTCAAAGTGCACACCAAACATCTAGAAAAATTATTTGAGGGCTCTAGTTTCCAAAATGAGGTCACTTTTGGGGGAGCTCCATTGTTTAGGTACCTCATGGGGTCTTCAAACCCGACATGGCGTCTGCTAATGAGTGCAGCTTATTTTGCACTCAAAAATTCAAATAGCGCTCTTTGCCTTCCGAGCCCACCCGTGCACCCAAACATTTGATTTCCACCACATATGAGGTATCTGCGTACTCAGGAGAAAATGAACAATACATTTTATGGTGCATTTTTACTGATACCCTTGTGAAAAAAAAGCTACCAAGTTGAAGCAACAGTTTTGTGGTAAAAAAAAAATGTTTTCTTTTCACGGCTCAACGTTATAAACTTCTGTGAAGCCCCCAGGGGTTCAAAGTGTTCACCAAACATCTAGAAAAATTATTTGAGGGCTCTAGTTTCCAAAGTGGGGTCACTTGTGGGGTAGCTCCATTGTTTAGGCACCTCAGGGGGTCTTCAAACCCGACATGGCGTCCGCTAATGAGTGCAGCAAATTTTGCAGTCAAAAATTCAAATGGCGCTCCTTCCCTTCTGAGCTCTCCCGTGCGCCCAAACAATTGATTTTTACCACATATGGGGTATCTGCGTACTCAGGAGAGAATTCACAATAAATTGTAGGGTGCACTTTCTCTTTTCTCCCTTGTGAAAATGAAAATTTTATGGCTAAAGTAACATTTTTGTGTTAAGTAAAATTTTCATTTTTTCCTTCCACATTGCTTTGGTTGCTGTGAAGCACCTAAAGGGTTAATAAACTTCTTGGATGTGGTTTTGAGTACCTTGAGGGGTGCAGATTTTAGAATGGGGTCACTTTTGGGTATTTTCTGTCACCTAGGCCTCTCAAAGTCACCACAAATGTGATGTGGTCCCTAAAAAAATTCTTTTGTAAATTTTGTTGGAAAAATGAGAAATTGCTGATGAACTTTGACCCCTTCTAACGAAAAAAAAAATTGTTTCGAAAATTGCGCTGATGTAAAGTAGACATGTGAGAAATTTTATTTAGTAACTATTTTGTGTGACATAACTCTCAGATTTATAGGCATAAATTTGAAAATTGCGAAATTTAGAAAATTTCCTAAATTTTCACAAATAAACGCAAAAAATATCGGCCTAAATTTACCACTGACATGAAGTACAATAGGTCACGAAAAAACAATCTCGGAATCGCCAGAATCCGTTGAAGCGTTCCAGAGTTATAACCTGTCAAAGTGACACTGGTCAGAATTGCAAAAAATGGCCCGGTCATTAGGGTGTTTTAGTGGCCGGGGGTGAAGGGGTTAAAGGGAGTCTTTCATCAGGTTTTTGCTACCCCATCTTATTCCAGAGATGTGTCTCTTACTTTACTGGGTGTTACAGTTTTGCTTAGATCACGCAGTTCTCTGAAGTCTGAGCTCTGTATAGCCCCGATCACAACACCGATCGACAGCTTTCTGTGCATAGGCAGAAAGTTGCTAATTGTACCGGACCTGGTTGGACCACATGGTAGCAGCTCTATTATTTGTCCTTATAATAAAACTGTGATATTATAAAACTACACTAAGAAGACCAGTAAATGAGACATCGCTGGAATCAGCGTCTGTGTCTCTACATTTTGCTGCTCCCAGATGGGGGAGCAAAAACCTGCTGACAGATTCCTTGTAAATTCAGAGGTACTTAGCTAGTCCTGCTCTCAGATGGGAAGTAATTAGAATTGTATGTAGCTGAGGCAATCCCCTGCAAGCTAAATGTATAAATTGCAGCTGCACATTTCTCGACTAGCTTGGTACAATGTATCAGTCTGTAGCACAAACTGGCTCCCAAAGAATTGTACAGACTTGATACAATTGTATTCACTTCTCACCGAAAAGCAGCCCTCCTTATCTACTTATAACCTGCGAATGGAAGACAAGGGCATTATTATTCTTGTCTGTATCACTTTATATCTACATAATATATAACTATGTTGCTGCCACTTTATATTTATCACTAAATAATTAGTGACAACTTATTACAAAAGGTAAAGGTAAAGTTGATATTAGCAAAAATATTTTACCATACGAATGCAACATGTAAAACAGGATGAGGTTGCCATCTTGAGGACATCACTGGTATTGCAGTTTCAGTGGCTAATTCTTTTTCTTTAGGCCATGTCAGTTCTACAAAGCTTCCTGACTGATGAAAGAGGCACAATAGACGAACCCTTCTCAGCAATACCAGCTTCACTTTGAAAATTGAGTAGTAGCCAAAAATAAGCTCTGCAAACACATCACGGCCGCTGTGCTTTATTTCTTTGCTGTTCATGGTAAACTTGCAACATTTTACACATTGTTGCTACAATATGTGAACAGAACCTAAAGGTGTAAGTGACAAGTAACATATGCTCTTTAACTATTTAAATGTTATATGCACAATTGGAATGATGTCATAATAGTATTTGACTTTATACAGTGAAGGAAATAATTATTTGATCCCTTGCCGATTTTGTAAGTTTGCCCACTGACAAAGACATGAACACACTATCATTTTAAGGGTAGGATAATTTTAACAGTGAGAGAATATCCAAAATAAAATCCAGAAAATCACATTGTATAAATTGTATAAAATTATTTGCATTTTGCAGAGAGAAATAAGTATTTGATCCCTCTGGCAAACAAGACTTAATTCTTGGTGGCAAAACGCTTGTTGGCAAGCACAGCAGTCAGACATTTTTTGTAGTTGATGATGAGGTTTGCGCACATGTCAAGAGGAATTTTGGTCCACTTCTCTTTGCAAATCATCTCCAAGTCATTAAGATTTTGAGACTGTCGTTGGCATCTCGGAGCTTCAGCTCCCTCCATAAGTTGTCTATGGGATTAAGGTCTGGAGACTGGCTAGGCCACTCCATGACCTTAATGTGCTTCTTTTTAAGCCACTACTTTGTTGCCTTGGCTGCATATTTTGGGTCATTGTCATGCTGGAAGACCCAGACACGACCCATTTGTAATATCCTGACAGAAGGAAGGAGGTTGTCACTCAGGATTTTACGGTACATAGCTTCATCCATTGTCCCATTGATGCAATGAAGTAGTCTTGTGCCCTTAGCAGAGAAACACCCCCAAAACATAATGTTTCCACCTCCTTGCTTGACAGTGGAGATGGTGTTCTTTGGGTCATAGGCAGCATTTCTCTTCCTCCAAACACGGCAAGTTAAGGCCAAACAGATCAATTTTTGTCTCATCTGATCACAGCACCTTCTCCCAATCACTCTCAGAATCATCCAGGTGTTCATTGGCAAACTTCAGACGTGCCTGCACATGCGCCATGTGGGACTTTGTGGGCACTGCGGGATTTTAAGCCATTATTGTGTAATGTGTTGTGGCACTCCTGAGGCTTCAGTCGCCACAGGGTACTGCACCCCACTTAGGGTACAGTATTCATCTCGGGTAAGGAGGGGGTTAATCACCGGTGTTTCCACATTTCACCTTACATACAGCTTAGATGCCTTCTCACTGGGGACTGGACTAGGGTAGTGTTACGTCGCCGCTGGAGTCTGCTCCAGCGACTTCTGCTCCGATCGCCAGGCGACGCCGTGTTCCTGCCGTGGATGGTGCTGGTGATGGGAGAGGAGTCGATACCACCGGCACCGGTGGGCGCAGGCTCCGATCATCCACTGGGCTGGGTTATCTTGGGATCTGCAGTACCGCTGGCTGACTGTGGGTGGCATGTGTCTTCCAGCTGAAGTTGCCAGCGTTCAGCTACAGCCAATGGAAAGACACCACACCCTACTTATTCCCCCTCTTGTCACATGACCTCTTCCAGAGATAGTTCTGATTTTCCTGGCTCCTGTTACATCCTATTCTGTTTGGTTATTCCTGTGTGCTGACTTCTGCATGTTTTCTGACTACACACCTGCCTACTGTTTCTGTACCTCGCTGCCCGATCCGGATTTGACCTCTACTACGTTTGCTGACTACGTCATTGCCTGCTAATTCTGTCCCTGTTCCGCAATTCCTGGTTTGACCCTGCCTGACTACTACTCTAATCGGACTGCAGCCTTCCACAGGTAGTGATCATCAGAGCCCTGTGTAATTCCAAATCCCTGTATAGGGGTTAAAGGGTTCCAGGGTTCTGGGGGTCCTGCTTGGTGAGTGGCTTTCCTCTAGTCTCCCCATTACAGCCCAACTGAGTCTGTGGATCCAAGCAGGCGTTACAGGTAGGCTGGGGAGTGGCCATCACGATGCATGGGACTTGCCCGGTCACAAGGACAACCACCTTGTGAGCGGGCACCACTTGGGGAAGAAGTAGGAGCAACCTCTACACAAACTTCAGTCAAGTTGGGACTACAGTTCTGGCAACACGACACCAACTTCTTCATTCTTTCTTCTTAAAGCCTGTGGCTTGGAGCGAGAAGCTCAGCCCGGGCTCCTCACTTCCACAGGGGCAACCCTTAGGAAAGGACATTTCCAAATACCGGTGGCTATCTCAAAATTATGCGGGATCGGCTGAGGCCCATCACGGCAGAGACCAATACCCTAAGGCAGCACTTGAACTGTGAGTAAAAAGACCTGGAACCGCAGCAGCTAACTCAGCCTCTTATTACCAACGCTGTAACCCCGCGTTTCGGTGCCAACGGCCATGACTACAGCCTCCATTATCCTGGTGGGGAGCAGAACCATCCTTGCTGTGACACCACCAGCCCCAGAGAACATCACCGGCAGTGGCGGCTAATCCCTGGCCGCGTACCACAGGTGGCATCACGAGACAAACTATTATTCCACCATGCTTCATCCCTACCTTTTATTGTACACCTCGGGGTCACAAAACCGGGCAAGGGCCACCCGTGGCATCCTCAGACTCGATATCACCAGCCCGGCGACGAGTACGTTAACCCCTTCACCCATGGGTGCTAGAGTTACCGATGGTTTTCTTGGTGACAGTGGTCCCAGCTGCCTTGAAATCATTAACAAATTCTCCTGTGTAGTTTTAGGCTGATCTCTCACCTTCCTCATGATTCTGGAGACCACACGAGGTGAGATTTTGCATGGTGTCCCTGATCGATTGACACTCATTTTGTATTTCTTCCATTTTCTTACTATTGCACCAACAGTTGTCTCCTTCTCACCCAGCATCTTACTTATGGTTTTGTAGCCCATTCCAGCCTTGTGTAGGTCTGTGATCTTATCCCTTCGGTCTATATATAGCGCAATAAGGATATTTGCTGGTGATAGTTATTTAAACTTTATTAATTAGGCACTCCTATTATTACAACGCGTTTCAGCAGAATTGCTTTCATCAGGTAAAATGGGAGCAGGAGCACTGCTCCTATTTTACCTGATGAAAGCAATTCTGCTGAAACGCGTTGTAATAATAGGAGTGCCTAATTAATAAAGTTTAAATAACTATCACCAGCAAATATCCTTATTGCACTATATATAGACCGAAAGAATTATCCATATACCCCCTCCCTATTGGGAATCGGTAATAGCTGCAAAGGACCTGCTGACATATCAAAAAACCCAGCTGGTTAGCTGGAGGATTGAGGAACAAAAACCTGAATTCAATGGTGCCGGTGGAAATCAGTAGCCGACATTGATACCCTAAATCTGGACTCCTGAAGCCTGGACACAGGATCTGTTCGGAGGAATTCCAGTCTGATAAGCTGACACTGAAGTTGTGCGGGGGCGCACAACCAACAAAGGTGAGCAATTCTAATATTATAAACGTTAAAAAGGATTCCACGGGTGCTTCTCATAGTGCGCTTGTTTTATTATCTATTTATGTGATCTTATCCCTGGCATCCTTAGAAAGCTCTGTGGTTTTGCCCATATTCTAGAGGTTAGAGTCTGACTGGCCTTTGTGCACAGCCGACGTTTATCAACGGTCTGCGGTCAGGAGGGGATCGCGACCCCTTGCATGCTACTATCAATGGGTTTCTAGTGTACAACGTTATTTCTGCCCAGAAACATCACCAGGACCTCATTGGATCAGGTCCTGGTGATGTTAACCCTTTGCAATCATCTATGTGCTGTGATCAATAATGATCATGACACCTAGATATTTCAGAGGTACAGAGAGCTGCATGTCTTACCTCGCCTGGGTCTCCTGTGTCAAGCTTATGGAGGACCTGAGAGTTGTCATGGCAGCCACAGGTCACATGATGACCTCATGGTCTGCCATGTACGGTGGCCTGTCAGACTCAGCCAGCAGCAGGATCTGACAGGCGATCTGCAGCCTGACACTGCCAGTATAATGCATTGCTGTGCTCTGGCTGCATGGCAATGCATTATACCAGCGATCAGACTAAGAAAAGTTAAAGTCCTATATAGAGACCAGGTAAAAAAGTTAAGAAAAGTAAAAAAAAAAAAAAAAACTTGCAAAATGTAAAAAAAAAATACAAAAATTATACCCAAAAATACATTTATTTATATAAAAACAAAAATAAGCATAAAGGTACACGTATTTGGTATCACCGTGTCGACCTGATGTATAAAACTGTCATACTATTTAACCCCTTCAGTGAACAGTTTTAAAAAAATGCATAAAAAATTGATTTTGTATCATACTGCAGAAAAAAGTGGAATAAAACCCAATCAAAAAGTCGAACATGAATAAAAATGGTATTACTGAAAACGTCATCTTGTCCTGCAAAAAACAAGCTGCCACAAAGCTCCATCAGCGGAAAAATAGAAAAGATGCAGCTTTGAGAATACAGCAATGCAAAAATAATTATTTCTTCTAAAAAAATTTGTTTTTATTGTATTGTAAAAGCAGCAAAACATAAAAATGATATAAATGGTATCGGTGTAATTGTACTGACCTGAACAATGAACCTGTGTTGTTACTTTTACCAAACAATGAATGACCGAAAAAAATCGCTAAAAAACAATTCCTGAATTCCTGTTTCATGTTAAATCTACCTACCATATATGAGAATAGAAAACGATCAATGTGCCTGAAAATGATACCAATAGAAACGTCAACTCGTCCCGCAAAAAACAAGACCTCACAAGGATGGCTCTCCAAACGCAACATGGCATTCACTATCTTTTACAGACAATTGTGCGCTCTAAGGCTAGGTTCGCACACTGCGTCTTTTTGACGCTGCGTTTTTGTGCGTTTTTGGCCGCTAAAAACGCACAAAAACGCACCTGCGTCGAAAAAACGCATGCGTTTTTGCCGCGATTTGGTGCGTTTTTGGCCGCATTTTGCTGTGTTTTTGATCTCTGTGTTTTGCTGCGTTTTTCAAATGCATTGCATGGGCGGAAAACGCAGAAAAACGCAAGAAAGAACTGACATGTCCATTTTTTTTTTTAACTCAAAAACGCAGGTAAAAAAACAGATGTGTGCGGACAGCAAAAATGAAAACTCATAGACTTTGCTGGGGAAGCAAAGTCCTGCAGTTTTGAGGCCAAAAACGCACACGAAAAACGCGCAAAAATGCCGCGAAAAACGCACTGTGCGCACATAGCCTAAAATTCAAATGGCGCTTCTTACCGCCTGAGCCCTGCCGTGGGTCCTAACAGATGATTTCCACCACATATGAAATATCTGCGTACTCAGGAGAAATTGTAGAATACATTTTATGGTGCATTTTTTCCTGATACCATTGTGAAAAAAAAGCTACCTTGTTGAAGAAACAATTTTGTGGTAAATTGTTTTAGGCACCTCAGGGGGTCTCCAAACGAAACATTGCATCCGCTAATGATTCTGGCTAATTTTACTTTCAAAAATTCAAATGGCCCTCCTTCCCTTCTGAGCCCTGCTGTGATTTCCACCACATATGAGGTTTTCAGTGTACTCAGGAGAAATTGCATAACAAATGGCGCAAGTAAATTTTTAAATTTTTCCTTCCACATTGCATTGGTTCCTGTGAAGAACCTAAAGGGTTAATAAACTTCTTGGATGTGGTTTTGAGCAGTGTGAGGGGTGCAGTTTTTATAATGGTGGCACTTTTGGCTATTTTCTGTCACCTAGGCCCCTCAAAGTCACTTCAATTGTGATGTGGTCCCTAATAAAATGGTTTTGTAAAGTTTGTTGGAAAAATTAGAAATTGCTGATGAGTTTTGACCCCTTCTAACAAAAACAAATTATGTTTCAGAAATTGTGCTGGGGTAAAGTAGACATGTGGGAAATGTTATTTACTAACTATTTTATGTAACATAACTTTCTGGTTTAAGGGCATAAAAATTAAAATTTTCAAAAATGTTGCCAAATGTTTGATATTTTCACAAATAAACACAAAAGATATCATCTTAATTGTACCCTTATCCTGAAGTACAACGTGTCACGAAAAAAACATTCTCAGAATCACTGGGATCCGTTTAAACGTTTCAAAGTTATAACCTGTCAAAGTGACATTGGTCAGAAATGAAAAAATTGGCCCAGTCCTGAAGGCAAAAACAGGCTCTAGCACAAAAAGGTTAATTGAGTCTGACTGACTGAGTGTGTGGACAGGAGTCTTTTATGCAGGTGACAATTTAAGACATCTATCTAATGCAGGTAACAAGTTAATTAGGAGTGTCTAAAGGCCGCTTTACACGCTACGACATCGCTCCAGCGATCTCGTTGGGGTCACGGAATTTGTGGCGCACATCCAGCCGCTGTAGCGATGTCGTTGCGTGTGACACCTATGAGCGATTTTGAATCGTTGCCAAAGCATTCAAAATCGCTCATCGGTGACATGGGGGTCCATTCCCAATTATCGTTGCAGCTGGAGGTACAATGTTGTTCGTCGTTCCTGCGGCAGCACACATCGCTATGTGTGACACCGCAGGAACAAGGAACATCTCCTTACCTGCGGCCGCCCGGAATGCGGAAGGAAGGAGGTGGGTGGGATGTTACGTCCCGCTCATCTCCGCCCCTCCGCTTCTATTGGCTGGCCGCTTAGTGACGTTGCGGTGACACCGAACGAACCACCCCTTTAGAAAGGAGGCGGTTTGCCGGTCACAGCGACGTCGCTAGGCAGGTAAGTGTGTGATGGGTTAGCGCGATTTTGTGCGCCACGGGCAGTGATATGCCCGTGACGCACAAAAGATGGGGGCGGGTACACACGCTAGCGATCTCGCTAGCGAGATCGCAGCGTGTAAAGCGGCCTTAAGTGTCTGTAGGAGCCAGAACTCTTAATGGTTTGTAGGAGATCAAATACTTATTTCTCTCGGCAAAATGCAAATAAATTTATATAATTTATACAATGTGATGTTCTGGATTTTATTTTGGATATTCTATCTATCACTGTTAAAATTAACCTACCCTTAAAATTATAGACTGTTCATGTCTTTGTCAGTGGGCAAACTTACAATATCAGCAAGGGATCAAATACTTATTTCCTGCACTTGCTGTGTAAGTTCATGAACAAGGCCAGAAAGGGTGTGCACCTAGTTTAGCACAGCATGGAGAGAATCCATTTTTTTTTCTCTCCTTGTAGATGGGCCAGAGATAATATAACGCCTGCCTGGATCAACAGACTCAGGTGGGATGTAATGGACAGACTAGAGGGAAGCCACTCTCCAAGCAGGACCCCCAGAACCCTGAAACCCTTTAACGCCTATACAGGGATTTGGAATTACACAGGGCCCTGGAGATCACTACCTATGGAAGGCTGCAGTCAGATGAGAGTAGTCGTCAGGCAGGGTCAAACCAGGAATAGCAGAACAGGGACAGAATCGGCAGACAAGGACGTAATCAGAAAACGTAGCAGAGGTCAAATCCGGATCGGGCAGCGAGGTACAAAAACTGCAGGCAAAAGGGTAGTCAGAAAACACGCAGAAGTCAGCACACAGGAATCACAAAACATAATAGGGCAGACCAGGAGCCAGGAAATCAGAACTATCTCTGGCAGAGGTGAGCAGACAGGAGGGGAGCTTAGAAGGGTGTGGCATCTTCCCATTGGCTGTAGCTGAACGCTGGCAACTTCAGCTGGAAGACACACGCCACCCACAGTCAGCCAGTGGTACTGCAGATCCCAAGATAACCCAGCCCAGTGGATGATCGGAGCCTGCGCCCACCGGTGCCGCTGGCATCGACTCCTATCCCATCACCAGCACCATCCACGGCAGGAACATGGCGTCGCCTGGCGATCAGAGCAGAAATTGCTGGAGTGGACTCCGGTGGTGACTTAACACCTAGTTAGATGACAGTTGCAAGCCCCTTCTCTAATTCACCAGTCCGGGAGCAGGTTTCAGGCCTAGCTCCAGAAGTTCAGCCCAGATAGAGCAACCGGCAGCCCACCGCGGGGGGATAGGGTATCCGAATTCACCCACTGAAATCCCAAGGGTCAGTGTTCGCGGGCAATGGCTCTTCAGGTACACAAAAAACCGGGAGCGGATTTCTCCCGTTCCACACGGGTTAAATCAACACAAGAAAATTACAGAGTGCCGGAGGAAGGGACATCGGTACACCAGCCTGGGTGTGGGACCCGAGTACACCCGGACGCGGCAGCCGGCAACTAACACCTTGGGTTACCAACAGAATTGTGTGCAATTATTCCACAGTGAGTACACCAACACTCCCCAGTCCGGCCCGGCGCGCCACCTCCGGCCTATATCATTCCCCGTGTTTTGGACACTGAGCCCCGGAGCAGCAATCCCTACCCACGGAGGGGTTAACATCCAGCTGCTATCCCATCGCCCCCGGGTGCACCCTAACAGCAGCGGTGGTGCTACATCTCACCACACACCGTGGGTGGCGTCACGAAGTACTTGCAACAATCCCGTATATATACGTCCCCTTTTTATTTGAGTGTCCGCACGACCCCCGGGTCCGGAAATCCCTCAAGCCACTGCAGATCCAAGCAGCCCAGCTGCTACTGACGTGGGGGCGGCACACCTCCACAACTTAGAATGGTGAATTCCAATCCGGAAATTCTGGATGTATTCATAGTTCATAGTTCATAGTTTTTAAGGTTGAAGGGAGACTCTAAGTCCATCTAGTTCAACCCGTAGCCTAACATGTTGATCCAGAGGAAGGCAAAAAAAAAACAATGTGTCAATGAGCTCCAATGTGGAAAAAAATTCCTTCCTGACTCCACATACGGCAATCAGACTAGTTCCCTGGATCAACACCCTGTCATAAAATCTAATATACATACTGGTAATATTATATTTTTCAAGAAAGGCGTCCAGGCTCTGCTTAAATGTTAGCAGTGAATCACTCATTACAACATCATGCGGCAGAGAGTTCCATAGTCTCACTGCTCGTACAGTAAAGAATCCTCATCTGTGATTATGATTAAACCTTTTTTCCCTCAAGACGTAGCGGATGATCCCGTGTCCCAGTCGCAGGCCTAGGTGTAAAGAGATCTTTGGAAAGGTCTCTATACTGTCCCCTCATATGTTTATACATTGTGATTAGATCCCCCTTAAGCCTTTGTTTTTCCAAAGTAAATAACCCCAAGTTTAATAACCTGTCTTGGTATTGCAGCCCACCCATTCCTCTAATAATCTTGGTCGCTCTTCTATCTACCTGTAAGATTATGCTATTTATAACCTTCTATACTTTTGCTATCAAGAAAAGCATCCATTCCTCTCTTAAATTCATTCAGTGAGTTGGCCATCACCACCTCCTCAGGAAGAGAGTTCCAGAGCCTCACTGCTCTTACTGTGAAGAACCCTCTTCTATGCTGATGTAGGAATTTTCTTTCCTCCAATCGAAGAGAATGCCCCCTTGTTCTTGTCACAGTCCTTGGTTAAAAGCTATTATGCCAGGTTATATAATCTGCCCTCTCCACCGGCTTCATCCCTTGATCTACCCTCTTCATTTCAGCCTTTGGACCCAGAAGTAGTCTCAGAGTTGGAGGCCCCCTTTTCACCACAGGAGCTAGCCGAAGTAATCGGTGATCTCCCGGGTAATAAGAGTCCTAGCCCCGATGGCCTCACCTCTAAATTTTATAAAACATTTGGGTGAGCAGCTGTCTCCGTTGATGCTGGCGGCTTTCAATTCAGTGACAGATTCATCTCCGTTCCCGCATCAAGCTACTACTGCTTTTATTTCAGTGATTCCTAAACCGGGCAAAGACCCGAAATCATGTGCAAGCTATCGGCCAGTCTCTCTACTAAACATTGATTTGAAGGTGTATGCCAAGATGCTGGCGAAGAGACTCAATCCCATTTTATCCAAATTAATCCATCTGGACCAGGCCGGGTTTGTTCCTGAGAGGGAGGACTGTGACAACACTATCAAAACATTATACACCACTCTAAGGTCAATAAGATTCTTTTGATGGTGTTGTCGTTGGACGCGGAGAAGACCTTCGACCGGATTTCTTGGTCTTCCATCCCCCAAACACTAAGGAATATCGGCTTGGACCGTGGTTCTCATCCAAAATACTTGCCCTCTATCATTCCCCCTCAGCAAAAATTAAAGTCATTGGTGCATTGTCCGATCCCTTTACAATTAGCAATGGAACTCGCCAGGGCTGCCCTTTGTCCCCACTTCTTTATGTGTTAGTGATGGAGCATCTTCTCCATGCAATTCGTGAAGACTTGGGTATCAGGGGTGTCAGGGTGGCGGGGGGGGTACAAGTGTTCAGCCTTCGCTGATGACTTAGGGGCACTTTTCACACTACGACATCGCAGGTGCGATGTCGGTGGGGTCAAATTGAAAGTGACGCACATCCAGCGTTGCAGGCGACATCGTAGTGTGTAAAGCCTTTATGATAGATTAACGAGCGCAAAATCGTCATAATCGTATCATCGGTGTAGCGTCGGTCATTTCCATAATTTGGAAATGACCGATGTTACGATGTTGTTCCTCGTTCCAGCGGCAGCGCACATCGCTGTGTGTGAAGCCGCAGGAGCGAGGAACATCTCCTACCTGCGTCCTGCGGCTCACGCCAGCTATGCGGAAGGACGGAGGTGGGCGGGATGTTTACGTCCCGCTCATCTCCGCCCCTCCACTCCTATTGGCTGCCTGCCATGTGACGTCGCTATGATGCCGCACGACCCGCCCCCTTAATAAGGAGGCGGATCGCCGGCCAGAGCGACGTCGCAGGGCAGGTGAGTGCATGTGAAGCTGCCGTAGCGATAATGTTCTCTACGCCAGCTATCACCATGATATCGCAGCTGCGACGGGGGCGGGCACTATCGCGCTCGGCATCGCAAGCATCGGCTTGTGATGTCGTAGTGTGCAAAGTGCCCCTTACTGGTATACGTTGCGGACCCGTTGGCTTCCCTGCCATCTTTGATGTCCATTATTGGGCAGTTTGGGGATTGGTCCAACTTTAAATTGAACTTGGACAAATCTCAGGCTCTTGGTGTGTCCCTTCCTTTACAACTAATTGAGGCCCTGAAGGCTGAGGCTACTTGAGCACTCTTATCCCGTCAGACCTCACTAAATTGTTTCATTTGAATTTTCATCCCTGGCTTACCAAATTGGGGGGTGTTTGGCAACTTTGGACAGAAAAGAATTTTCATGGTTCGGTAGAATAAGTATAATAATAATATATGGTAATAATATAGTAATAAGACTTCTATACCTCCTCCAAACTATTCCATTATACATTCCCTCATCCTTTTGGATTAAAGTTCAGCGTGCTTTCGGGGGCTTGGTTTGGGCCTCTAAGAGACCTAGACTTCGGTACGACATTATCACCCGTTCCAAATTAGCCGGAGGAATTGGGCTCTCGGACTGTAAATATTACTATTTTGCCACAGCTCATGCGAGAGTCCTTGACCTAATATACTGCCACGCGTCGAAATTATGGGTTCACTTGGCCCAAGATGCATGTCCCCTTTTGGTAGCCCCGGTTCCATGGACATGGTCGTCTCTCTCCAGAGTTAATATTCCCATGTCCTTCTCAACTCGACAAATAATGAAAATTATACATACCTCGTCAGTCAGAGGAGTTTTGATAGATCCCAGGGGACCATTGCAACCACTGGTGGATACACCGAAGTTTCCGCCTGGCACTTCCACACGTACATTCTTATATAATTCTAGGAAGAAACCACTCCGCATGTACCATGTGGCGCCTAAAGGGGCCCTCCTCCCCCTGTGGGTCATTTTGGGTGAACGTCCAGTCCTGGCCCGCTATGCATTTGAATATATACAATTCCAGCATTTCTTCTCCAAACTCTAAACTGGCTCATTATATATCAGTCCTTTATGGTTTATTATTTTAAAGAGAGACGGAAGACGCCCCTCCCCTTTTGCAGAGCCTGGGAACTTGAACTAAATACCACTTTCACAGAGGAACAATGGGTTAAGTGTTTCTTTCCGTCCCATAAGTCTGTAATGGTGACAAAAGGTCAGGAGACAAGTTATAAGATTGTCTCTCGGTGGTATCGGGTCCCCGTAATTTTGCATAGGTGGTTCCCGGGGGTGTCGAGTCTTTGCTGGCGTTGCGGGTTGGAGGAGGGCACCGTGTCGCATATATGGTGGACTTGCTTCGGGCGTTTTGGCAGGGAGTACTCAGGGTGATAAATGAAATCACGGATGTGTCAGTCCTGACATCTCCTGAGGCGGTGCTTCTATTTATGTTCTCCCTGTCCAAAGTCATCTATAAAAGGTCTCTATTGCGGCACTTACTACAAGCAGCAAAGACAGTAATTCCTCGCCATTGGAGATCCACTGACCCCCCCCCCTCTTTAGAGGAGTGGTTTGAGGAGATTTCTATAACACCATATGTAGATTTTGGTGGCCCAGTCCCATCAGGAACAAGCCAGTGTCGCTTCCAAATGGTTCCACTGGGAGGCTTTCTTTTCCTCCTCACTATATCGGACAGTTTTGAGATAGAGTTTTGTCTGAGTAGTGGTTGCGCCCGGGGTTCTCTTGTGGCTCATTATTTGGGTTGGTGGATTCGCGTGTTCAGAACTTAAAGAATATATTGGACCTGTCCAGGTGGATATTTTCTTTTGCGTCCAAAGTTATGTGGTCTTACTCTCCCCTCTTTAGTCTCTTTCTCTTTAATTTTATAAGCTTATATTCAGATTGTATAAATTCTTGTTGTTGAATGAAAATCAATAAAATCTTAAAATTGAAAAAAAATAAATTAAAACTTGAAAAAAAACATTAAATGCATGGTCAAAAAAAATTTGGTGGTTAAAAATCTCCATTTCAGCAAATAGACATTACTCATTTCTGGCATATAATAATATAATAAATATAGCAGTAATGCAATTTAAAATGAAAACATTCTTTAAACAAGGCAGCAAATCTGTGCACCCATAGGGGCAGTTGCATGTTAGTAATGTTTGATTTTTCCAATCACAGCGGATCTGTATTCTTCAATCCTCACTTTGTAGGAGATGCGGACAGTATATCCACATCCGATGGATTTTCATTGGGAAAAAAACTGCATTAGCATTGCGGCAGATTCTGGCGTATGATATGAAATCTTGTATGTTAATTATCTTGAGGAATCTACAGACTCTTTTTCACAATCATTCAAAACAAGATTGTCCATAATATTAAAAAATCACAATAAAATCTCACCAATTCTGAAATACAGCAGATCCTTACCCACAACATCCGGACAGAAAATATGAAGCATATGCCACCATGTGGGCATACCCCAAACTTTTTCTTATGGGTTTTCTCTATTTGTAAGCTAGTGATGGCCCTATAGCCTCATTTTTCATTATGTAATGTGATAATGTCACAATAGTGATTGTATTTATTGATAAGTTGTGTTCTATTATTATTATTATTATTAATAATAATAATAATAATTTTTAAAGCACAATTAAGTCTAAGTCTATATGTCATATGTGACAATGTTGCAGCAGTCTCTACCTTGATTTCCAGGCTGTACTTCATTGTGATGATCAATCGTGTTGGTATTATTCTTTTCTTGAGTTCTATTGTGTTCATGTCATCTGCATTCAATATCTTGTGCTTTGTTATGATATCACAATATTGTTTGTGTTTTCCCTTAGAGTTTCTATGTTTATATTCTGTTGTTATGATTATCAATAGTTGTGATTTATTATAATAATGTCGCTGTAGCTTTTGTCTTTATTGTTAGGCTGTAATATGTTGAGATGATGTCACCATCGTCTTTTCATTTCCAGCTTGTGCTCTATTGTGATGATGTCACAGCATTATTTTTCCCATGGAGTTCATAGATGATGATATAACAGTAGTAATGATTTTATTTATGTGTTGTGTGTTCTATTCTTTTGATGTATCTACACTGTGTGCAGAATTATTAGGCAAATGAGTATTGGGATCACATGATACTTGTTATACATGTTGTCCTACTCCAAGCTGTAAAGGCTTGAGAGACAACTACCAATTAAGTAAATCAGGTGATGTGCATTTCTGTAATGAGGAGGGGTGTGGTGTAATGACATCAACACCCTATAGAAGGTGTACTTAATTATTAGGCAATTTCCTTTCCTTTGGCAAAATGGGAAAAAAAAGAGAGATTTGTTGGGCTCTGAAAAGTCCAAAATTGTGAGATGTCTTGTGGAGGGATGCAGCAGTCTTGAAATTGCCAAACTTTTGAAGCATGATCAACGAACAATCAAGCGTTTCATGGCAAATATCCAACAGGGTCTCAAGAAGCGTGTTGGGCAAAAAAGGTGCAAAATAACTGCCCATGAATTAAGGAAAATCAAGCATGAAGCTGGCAAGATGCCATTTGCCACCAGTTTGGCCATATTTCAGAGCTGCAACGTTACTGGAGTATCAAAAAGCACAAGGTGTGCCATACTCCGTGACATGGCCAAGGTAAGGAAGGCTGAAAAACGACCACCTTTGAACAAGAAACGTAAGATAAAACGTCAAGACTGGGCCAAGAAATATCTTAAGACTGATTTTTCAAAGGTTTTATGTACTGATGAAATGAGAGTGACTCTTAATGGGCCAGATGGATGGGCCAGAGGCTAGATCAGTAAAGGGCAGAGAGGTCCACTCCAACTCAGATGCCAGCAAGGTGGAGGTGGGGTACTGGTATGAGCTGGTATCATCAAAGATGAACTTGTGGAACCTTTTCGGGTTGAGGATGGAGTGAAGCTCAACTCCTAAACCTACTGCCAGTTTCTAGAAAACTTCTTCAAGCAGTGGTACAGGAAGAAGTCGGTATCGTTCAATAAAAACATGATTTTCATGCAGGACAATGCTCCATCACATGCATCCAACTACTCAACAGAGTGGCTGGACAGTAAAGGTCTAAAAGATGAAGAAATAATGACATGGCCCCCTTGTTCACCTGATCTGAACCCCATAGAGAACCTGTGGTCCCTCATAAAATGTAAGATCTACAGGGAGGGAAAACAGTACACCTCTCGGAACAGTGTCTGGGAGGCTGTGGTGGCTGCTGCACGCAATGTTGATCGTAAACAGATCAAGCAACTGACAGAATCTATGGATGGTAGGCTATTGAGTGTCATCATAAAGAAAGGTGGCTACAGTGGTCACTAATTTTTTTAGGTTTTGTTTTTGCATGTCAGAAATGTTTATTTCTAAATTTTGTTCAGTTATATTGGTTTACCTGGTGAAAATAAACAAGTGAGATGGGAATATATTTGATTTTTAATAAGTTGCCTAATAATTCTGCACACGGTGTATTTGGTTTTTATTAAGTTGCTTAATAATTCTGCACAGTATTAGTTACCTGCACAAACAGATATCCTCCTAAGATAGCCAAATCTAAAAAAAACACTCCCACTTCCAAAAATATTAAGCTTTGATATGTATGAGTCTTTTGGGTTGATTGAGAACATAGTTGTTGATCAATAATAAAAAAAATCCTTTAAAATACAACTTGCCTAATAATTCTACACACGGTGTAGAAGGCCTGTGGATCTTCTCTGTGGAGCATCCAGTAGTACGTCCCCATCATGTTCACATTGTGTATAGTTTTGTATAGTTTTGTCTACTTCCCACATGTTCACACATTGTGTAGTTTTGTCTTCTTCCTTTCGGATTGCTATTGTTATGACTTCTCATCATTGTTTTCTGTATTCATTGATTGTGTTCTTTATGATGTCTATGTGTAAATTTTCAAGTTGTGTTCTCTTATGTTGATATAATAAATAGTCACTGTATTCAGTTATAGATGGTATTATGTTGCGGTGGTGTCACAATTAAATTTGTCTTTTCCTGGGTTATGTTATATTGCCATATATCACAGTAGTTGTACTCATTTATAGATTTGCTTATATTGTGATCAGTGTCACAACTGTTGTTAACCTACAGTGGGGGAAATAAGTATTTGATACACTGCTTATTTTTCATGTTTTCCCATTTACAAAGAATGGAGAGGTCTGTAATTGTTATCACAGGTACATTTCAACTGTGACACACAGAATAAAAAAAATCCAGAAAATTACATTGTATGATTTTTAAGTCATTAATTTGCATTTTATTGCATTAAATAATTATTTGATATCAGTTAATATTTCGTAGAAACCTTTGTTTGCAATTACAGAGGTCAGACATTTCCTGTAGTTCTTGACCAAGTTTGCACACACTGCAGCAGGGATTTTGGCCCACTCCTCTATACAGATCTTCTCCAGATCACAGATCTTCTCCAGATCTTGCAGGGTTCGGGGCTGTCGCTGGTTAACATTGAGTTTCAGCTCCCTCCAAAGATTTTCCATTGGGTTCAGGTCTGGAGATTGGCTAGGCCACTACCGGACCTTGAAATACCAAAAAGGAGAAAAGGTACAGGTTCATCAGTAGAGCCACAGTGTAGCCATGGTGGTAGGACTGCCAACTCATTGTTCAGAAGTCGCCGACCCATTATGCAAGGATTGAAGTTTGGAGAATCTCCAGTTCTTCCATAGGCCCAATTATCTACCATCACAAACTGTTAGTTGCTATCAACCAAGGCTACCGTGTTTTTCCAAAAATAAGACACTGTCTTATATTTTTTTTGCCCCTTCCAAAAAAAGCACTAGGGCTTATTTTTGGAGGAGGTGTTATTCTTGGAGAAATACGGTTGGGGGAAAGTTTACCCCCCCAAAAAAGCAGACCCCCCCCACTTCCCAGGAGACTAATACTCACCAGACCAGGACGTCTGCGTGGTTCCCAGGTCCTCCTGTGATCTCCGGTCGGTGCTGCATGCCATCCTACCCTGCTGCTAGCTGACACACACAGCAGATCGCAGGCACACACAGCAGATCACACACACAGCAGATCGCAGGCACACACAGCCGATCACAGATACACACAGCCGATCACAGATACACACAGATACAGATACACATCCAATCGCAGGCACATACACACAGCAGATCGCAGATATACACAGCAGATCACACACAGCAGATCGCAGGCACACACAGCCGATCACAGATACACACAGCCGATCGCAGGCACACACAGCCGATCACAGATACACACATCCGATCGCAGGCACACACAGCTAATCACAGATACACACATCCGATCGCAGGCACACACAGCCGATCACAGGCACACACAGCCGATCACAGATACACACAGCCGATCATAGGCACACACAGCCGATCACAGGCACACACAGCCGATCACAGATACACACAGCCGATCATAGGCACACACAGCCGATCACAGGCACACACAGCCGATCACAGGCACACAGAGCCAATCACAGGCACACAGAGCCGAACGCAGACATACACAGCCGATCGCAGAAAAACACAGCCGATCGCAGACACACACAGCCGATTGCAGACACACACAGCAGATCACACACACACACACACACACATCACATCACATCCAGCACTTACAGCAGCAGGGAATGAGAGCAAGTCACGTGTCCGGCCGCAGGTCCTGTTCTCACTGCCTCTCAGGATTCTCCCGGCGAGAAGAGATCGGTGTCGCTGGATGAGGTGAGTGTGTATGCGATCCGATGTGTGTGCAATCCGATGTTTGAGAGATCTGATTATGTGTGCAATCTGACTGTGTGTGTGATCCGATGTTTGTGTGTGAGATCTGGTGTATGTGTGAGATCTGATTGTGTGTGTGTGTGAGAGCTGATGTGTGCGGGTGTGTGATCACTGCAGGTCCTGCCGCTCAGCATCGGGTGAGTGTAATTGCCGGGTGCCGCTGTGTATAATGAAGTGTCCTGTAGTATCTGTAACTTTTTTAGCTGCACGGACACTTCATTATAGATCCACGACTAGGGCTTATTTTCGGGGGAGGGCTTATATTTAAGCCTTTCTCCGAAAATGCTGAAAATCCCTGCTAGGGCTTATTTTTGGGGGAGGTCTTATTTTTGGAAAAACACGGTAACAGCACTAGTGAAAAGTTTTGCTTGTAATTGTATTGGGACCTGAGTGCGGCGACTTCTTCACACACATGTGTTTCAAATCGAGGACCCCTAAATGGTTATGAAATTGGCATTTTTCATACATCCCATGGGAAATGTGCTCCTAGTGTTGTGTGATTGAGTTGGGCATGACAGTATAGTGAAGTCTGCCCCAGATCTGCTGGTAGGCTGTGCTGACAATGACAGAGATGGTGGACTTCTCCAGGAGAATCTATAGATGTAATGTCGTGTAGGAGAGCCCAGCTGCCAGACATCTAAAGGGGCAAAGCAACACTGCAAATTACATTTGGAAACGAAACACTGATGTTTTTATGAAAAGGTAAACATGTATAAAAAAGCTACAGACCCAGCAGTGGTCAGCAGGTTTGGATCTTTCAGAGCATATGCACTACACACATTTGAAGGTATGAAAAAAGCAATAAGATCCTGAAGTGTGTAAGGTGTCCAGACATGTAAACTGACGTCATTAAATAATAAACTCACACCATATAACCCAGCTGTGTGTGTCCCCCACATTTGTGTTATATTTTAGATGCATGCATGACCAACAGATACATGCTAGATTGTTACTAAGCTAACTAGAGCTGCCCGCAAAGGTTGTGAAGCAGGCCTTCTATTACTATTTACGCAACATCATAAATTAAGTGTCCTTTTTTCACACATTTTTACAAATCTACTTGTACACAATCTCCCCAAGAAGGAAACAGGATTATTTCCCTAAAACAACATCACATGGATATGCATAGATTGATCAATTACCAGGGGGTCACTATGAGACAGGCAGAAATATATCACCTCATTCGTGTATTTTCAAGGGTTATCCCTGGCCCCAGGTCCTCCAAGAACTGGTCAAAAGATTGGAGGTGCATGCGGCAATAAGAAGAAAAATCCTCAGGGTGTCTGTGTAGCCCCCCATAAAGAAGCTTGAAATGGTCTGCTGTGGCACGTTGGTGGAGGACAGGATGGACCCATACTCTGCACCACCTCTTAAGACCCTGAATGCCTGGAGACTTTTCCCCAAATTCCCTGGACATTCTCTGGTTGAATGACAAATCTGATGGCATATTTTCAGCCCAAGAAAACAAAACAATATGCCGCAAGAAAAATAAGATATGGGGATCTCCCAACAATATGGATGTGCACCCAGTATTTATAGTGTTACCAAGCAAACAGGCCCTTCATTAAAAGGATCATTACAATGGAAAAGCTGGCACAAAAATGCATTGCATTCGGATGGCACACTGAGCAAGACAAGAAAAAAAATCACACACTCGAATGACATACGGAATGGCTTATGGATGACACTTATCCAACTTTTCTGGATCAAAATCGGACTGATTTTTTATACATAAGTGAGTGTACCTTATTGACATTTTTTCCTAGGCAGGGTTTATTCTGAAGATGTCACAGTTGTATTTGTATTCATTTAAGATTATGCTATATTCTGATTGTGTTACGTTAATATGATTTTTACCTGTGCTCCGTTGTAATAAATCACAATAGGCTCAGTGTGCCTTTATACATTGGATTCTGTTGCTGCAATGTCACAATAATATTTGTCTGTGTTCTATACTAGTTGTGTATTGATTAATGTATTCATTTACAGGCTGTGTTCCATTGTAATGATTTCACAGCACTGCTTGACTATATTTCGACTGTGCTCTTTTGTGACAATGTAACCAAACTCTTTATACAATTGTGTGAAGTCCGTTTTGAAAGCACATTTTAATGTGAATTAGGAAACTGTAAAATAAAACAATCTAAATTGAGAAAAAATATTTTTAGCTTTTAAAAAGTAAATTTTTGTATGATTTATACCTAACAAAGTTAAAAAAATTAAAAAAGAGAAACACATTGTTACAAAATCTTCTCTGGGTGGTTTGAAAATTGTTGATCTGTTGTTGCATAGAAAAATTGATCATTTAGGGCCAAAATATTCTAGTCGTTACAGAGAAGCTGATAGTTGCCCAGTCTACGGGCTGCATCTATCAGTCACTTGCTGTATGATTTTAACCATACTCTCTGAAATGCTGTGGTGCGTCAGAGAAAAAATGCTGCGGACCAAGCCACATTGGCAACTAGTCAAAAAGTCAGGTTCCCGGCCGCTTCTTCCACATGCTCCCTTTGAGTAACGAGTTATTCCCTGCATACGTTTACATGTAGAAACCTGTCAGTCATTGACAGTAGGTAGGGAAAAGCCACCAGGGAGTGGCCTCTTCAGATAGTCACCCATGTAGCTTAGTCCCCGGCGGCTTTTAAAGTATGCCGTAGTGTTTCAGAGTCAAACGTACATGATAGAAAACATACAACCAGTGTCTCTGATACATATTACCCATGCACTGAGCATCATGTATCAGCTGTCAAGTTCATTTTAGGAGTCTAATAGAGCGATATATTCATTTCGCAGATATACTTCAATGATATATTTTTTATTGCACATCTGCTATAAGGGTTTATCATAATCCTTTATCTGTTATTTGATGTTTCCTCATATCTGCAGAATTCAATGATGGTTTGTGCCAACTGTTAACAAAACCTTGTGTCAACCTAAAGCCTCAAACAATGGGACTAGCAAAAGATGCCTGGGAAATAGCAAGAGAGTCTATCACTTTAGATAAGAAGCTGGGACAGGGCTGCTTTGGAGATGTCTGGAAAGGTAAGATTTATCAACGTTGGGAGGTCATCCATGCACTTGTGGTTATTCTTCAGCAAATCAAGGGGATAACAGTTCTGATGGTCATGATCCACATTAATTTAGGTAACATGGAAAGTCATATTGGGTAAACCTGATATAAGGCTATGTCCACACAGGACGTTTTTGCAGTGTTTTTTTTCTGACCAAAACCTGAACTTGTGGCAGGATGTCTCCTGGGAGGCATCTGCGGTTTTGATGCGGCTTTTGTAGAGTTTTATGTGGCGTTTTTACAGAATTTTTTTTCTGTGATGTCAAGACTAGCACGGGTTCAAGAGTACCCAAGTGCTGGGCTGGCCCGGGATTGACCTGGATCCGGCACTCAGGTAGTAAAAAAAAAAAAAAGGTGGAAAGAAAAAAAAATAAAGTAAAGCAAGCGCGCTATACTTTATATATATATATATATATATATATATATATATATATATATATATATATATATATATATATACAGTCTCCGGTAGATGCTAGAGTGTATGGGCTCCTTCCAGGTATGACGACATTCAACAGGCCCCTATCACATGGGAGACAGGGGGGCGAAGCATGATGGTAGTGGGAAGGGAGAAAACATCGCCAAGCTCAATAACACAGCTGGTCACGCCTACTAACCCAGCTGGTCATGCCCACTAACTTGGATGGAACCCATACATTCTAGGCTCAACCGTACCTGCTCCCGCAGCCCCTCCCACTTCCACTGCTGCTCATTAGCCTCATGCATATTCACTGCTTCCCATGGGTGGGATTCAAATTTTTAACAACAGATTCTGTTTTTGTGTGTAGGGAAGCACTACCCATTTTAAAGCCACACCCCTTTTAAGCTACACACATTTCAAGCCACACCCATTCATCAAATATATATGAATAAGGGTGCAGTCTGATGGCTGTTAAAAATTGGAGCAACATTGGAATACTTCATGTTCTGGCTGGCGACTCTCCTGACCCGCATCTGACCTGCATGCATTTCCACTGTAAAGCTGCTGATTAACCCTAGAACGCATACCTGGGGCCTCGCAGGCCTGCTAGGTCATTTGTTTTCTATGGTAGATTGAATTGCTTGCGCGTTCTAGGGTTAAGAAGTTAGCGCTGGTGGGTGTCACTGTCACAGCGCATCCCTGCTGCAGCCAATAGCTCGTTCCAGTCCCCGAGAAGTGTCAAGTTACCACTCGCGCTGCTCCTCACTGATCTCTGCCAGCACAGCCGTGATGTTTGCAGGGGTGAGTGAGTGAAGAGCGCAGATGCCGCAGAGCAGATTGTGCGTTGGCCACGGCCAGGGGCTGGCTGGCATATTTTAGCCTGGGGGACAATCATAAGGCAGTGGCCCTCAAGTTGCGGCGGCCCACCTTTGGTCTGTTTATCTGTTGCCGCTGCATTAAAGCATCAGTGGTAACAGGCTTTATGAACAGACTGGGACATATATAATTTGGAACAGAACCGTTCTTACTGCTTACCTAGATACTGCAACAAAACCAAGATGACAACATAGATATGGGAACTGAAAGGAGCTTACTACAGAGATATTGGAACAGAACCGAGCTTACTACAGAGATATGGGAGCAGAACCAAGCTTACTACAGCGATACAAGATCAGGACCAAGCTTACTACAGAGATATGGGAGCAAAACCGAGCTTACTACAGAGATATGGGAGCAGAACCAAGCTTACTACAGAGATAAGAGAGCAGAACTGAGCTTACTGCAGAGATATGGGAGCAGAACTGAACTTACTACACAAATATGGAAGCAGAATGAAGCTTACTACAGAGATAAGGGAGCAGAACTGAGCTTACTACAGAGATATGGGAGCAGAACGGAGCTTACTACAGAGATATGGGAGCAGAACCGAGCTTACTACAGAGAAATTTGAGCAGAACCGAGCTTACTACAGAGATAAGGGTATCCTCAGCTCACCTGTTCCTCTGGCTGCCAGTCCTTGCGGGTGCCTGGGATCCACCGGTAAGTCCCAACCGGTTTAGGAATAAATGCAAAAAGGGAAAGGATCCGGCACAAACTCCTCCTAATAAAATGTCAAAACTTTATTAGCAAGTATTAAAAAGGTTCCATCCGTGTAAACAAAAGGAGGGAGTTATCCCATGGAAACTTTACGCGTTTCGGACTTCCATATTAAAAGCAAAGAGTCCTTAATCATAAGTCTTATGATCAACAATACCATTATTACATGCCTTACCCAAGTCACATAAAAATCAGTTTCCCCCAAAAATGAGACCAATTGTTTCAGGTATCGATTCTTATACTGAACATCTAGCAGAGTGGTTGGATAACCACCTCCAATTTCTTCCCAAAATGTCCCCTGGCTATGTATTGGATAGCAAACATGTATTGAATATTATCTCTCAGATGAAATGGCAGGATAATTATAGCTGGTTAACTTGTGATGTACAATCACTATATACATCCATTCCCCATTCTCTTGCCACTTTGGCTTTGAGAGATTTGCTCAACAAATATTCTGACTACTCACTTGAACTTCAAAATTATTTGGTGGATGTGACTGATTTTCTACTCAAGAACAACTATTTTACTTTTTTAAACAAAGGATATGTTCAGTTGCAGGGATGTTCAATGGGCGCACGATTTTCCCCTTCATTAGCGGGCATATTCATGTTTTGGTGGGAAGAACAGTATATTTTCAATCAATGTAATCCCTTTTTTTCGGATATAGCGTTATATCTGAGATTTATAGATGATGTACTTATTGTATGGCAAAATCCAAATAAAAAAATTGAGGATTTTATTTTTTACATCAATAACAATGCCCACAATCTTTTTTTCACTTTTTTTCATGATGTATCAAAAATTAATTTTTTGGATATACAATTTCATGGGAAGGGTGATAATGGAGAAATTAATTGCAGCCTTTATAGAAAACCCATATCAGGCAACTCGCTACTACATGCGGGAAGTTGCCATCCAAAACATGTCATAGACAACATCCCTACAGGTGAATATGTCCGTGCCAGGAGGTGTTGTAACACACAAAATAGTTTTGAGGTGGAGTGCGACATTATTGAAAAGAGATTTTTGGCAAGAGGTTATAAATTGAAAAATCTTCAAAAAGCCAAAGTCAAGGCGAGTAAAGTGAGTAGATCACAATATTTGGATATGAATAAAATCAAAAACAGTTCCCAAAAGGAATTGTCAGTTGTTTTTTCAACAACATATAGTAAGTACTATTATGATGTAATTAAAATTATCAAAAAATATCTACCCATTTTATCTACAGATGACATATTACATCAAATTTTAAAAAATGGAGTAAAATTTGTTTCAAAAAGGAACATTACATTGGGATCTATGTTATCACCAAGCGATCACACTAACAGGTGTGGTTCCACTAAAGGGGAAAAAAATACCGGCAATTGGTTACCTAGCATAGGTTCGTTTAAATGTGGCCACAGATCGTGTGGATTATGCGGTTATATGTTAAATGCAAAAGATTTTTCTTCATACACAGATAAAAAAACTTATAAAATAATGTCACTAATAAACTGCAGTTCAGACCATGTAGTTTATTTAATATCTTGTACCATTTGCCAGCTGCAATATATAGGCAGCACTTGTCGCCCACTTAGAAAAAGGATATCTGAACACATCTACGATGTGAATAATGCCACCACGAGAAAATTATCAGGAGTGTCTCAACATTTTCGCGACGCACATGCAGGTGATTTGAAAAGCATGAAAGTTAATGCCATAGAAAAAATCAAACTACCTAGAAGAGGTGGAAATTTGAAGGATATCCTTTTTCAAAGAGAAATAAAATGGATGTTTTTAATGGGCACAAGATTTCCTAAAGGTTTAAATAAAAGAAATGAATTGATGTTTGCATATTAACCTTGCATAAATATTATGTATGTATATGGGTGTTATGGCACTATATGGAGTGATCCAACACAATGGGTTAATGTTTTTGTAATTAGCTTGCTCTTTCCTTCCATTTGATCACATGTTTGGGTTCAGCCCTTTTTAAACAGTTCTGTGACTAGATGGTTTAGAGACTGAATAAGAACTGGATGTTCGAAACGCGTCCTCTCTAACATGGGCTAACCACTATAGCATGGACTTTTTAATGACAAGAAATAAAGAAGTTTTATTTTAAAGAACCTGCCTGGAGTTTTGTGCTGGTGAAACCCCTCAATCACTTTCTATGCACATGGACTGGCTCTCCAAACCTTTTCTCCGTGCACAGCCTAGACTTTTTGGCTTCCATTGCACAGGTGAGCTGGGCAAAAAACCTTTTTACTAGTGAAAGAAATAAGTATTTGACCCCTTGCTGATTTTGTAATTTTGGCCACTGAAAAAGACATGAACAGTCTATAATTTTAAGGGTAAGTTAATTTTAACAGTGAGCGATAGAATGTCCAAAATTCCAAAAAATCACATTATATAAATCATATAAATTTATTTGCATTTTGCAGAGAGAAATAACTATTTGATCTCCTGGCAAACAAGACTTAAAGGGGTGGTTCACCCATATTTTTTATTGTCTAGATCGATATTATATTGAGAAGCAATGTTTCTCTCAAATACCTTATGTTGGCAATAGTGCCTGTGAGACTCCGTGACCCCTGGCTTCCATGACCTCGGGGATACGGTGACATCACGTCAAGTTCCTGACACTGCAGCTGGCCGCAGTGTCTGTTAGTGATGGGCTGTGGGCGGTGTCTCACAGCTCGTCACAGCCCATCAGCTCCCAGCTCCCTGCCCCCTCTTCCCTCCTCCCTCACAGCAAAGTGCTGCAAGCAAGAGACATGCTGAGCTGTGACAAGCGGTGAAACACCGCCCACAGCCCAGTGAGTCAGGAAGACTGGAGCTGGCCGCAGGGATGTGACGTTTCCGGGAACTTGGCGTGACGTCACCGGAGCGGAGAACAGCGGTCTGCAATAGCGCCTCTCACAGGCACTTTTGCCAACATAAGGTATTTGAAAGAAACATTGTTTCTCAATCTGATATCGATCAAAAAAATAAAAAAATATGGGTGAACCACCCTTTTAATACTTAGTGGCAAAACTCTTGTTAGCAAGCACACCAGTCAGACATTTTTTGTAGTTTATGATGATTACGCACATGTCAGGAAGCATTTTGGTCCACTCCTCTTTCCAGATCATCTCTAAATCATTAAGATTTTGAGGCTGTCGCTTGGCAACTCGGAGCTTTAGCTCCCTCCATAAGTTTTCTATGGGATTAAGGTCTGGAGACTGGTTAGGCCACTCCATGACCTTAATGTGCTTCTTTTTGAGCCACTACTTTGTTGCTTTGGCGGTATGTTTTGGGTCAATGTCGTACTGGAAGATACAACCATGACCCATTTGTAATGTCTTGGCGGAGGGAAGGAGGTTGTCACTCAGGATTTTACGGTACATGGCTCCATCCATTGTCCCATTGATGTGGTGAGGTAGTCCTGTGCCATTAGCAGAGAAACACCCCCAAAACATAATGCTTCCACCTTCATGCTTGACAGTAAGGAAGGTGTCCTTTGGGTCACAGGCAGCATTTCTCTTCCTCCAAACATCGTGAGTTGAGCTAAGGCGAAAGAGCTCAATGTTTGTCTCATCTGACCATAGCACCTTCTCCCAATCACTCTCAGAATCATCCAGGTGTTCATTGGCAAACTTCAGACAGCCTGCACATGTGCCTTCTTGAGCAGTGGGACTTTGCGGGCACTACAGGATTTTAATCCATTGCGGCGTAATGTGTTTCCAATTGTTTTCCTGATGCCAGTGGTCCCAGCTGCCTTGAGATCATTAACAAGTTCCCCCCATGTAGTTTTAGTCTGATCTCTCACCTTCCTCATGATCCTGGTTACCCCACGAGGAGAGATTTTGCATGGTGCCCCAGATCGATGTCGATTGACACTCATTTTGTATTTCTTCCATTTTCTTACTATTGCACCAACATTTGTCTCCTTCTCACTCAGCGTCTTACTTATGATTTTGTAGCCCATTCCAGCCTTGTGCAGGTCTATGATCTTGTCCCTGACATCCATAGAAAGCTCTTTGGTCTTGCCCATGTTGTAGAGGTTAGAGTTTAACTGATTAATTGAGTGTGTGGACAGGAGCCTTTTATACAGGTGACAATTTAAGACAGCTGTCTAATGCAGGTAACGAGTTGAATAGGAGCGTCTAAGTGGTCCGTAGAAGCCAGAACTCTTAATGGTTGGTAGGAGATCAAATACTTATTTCTCCCTGCAAAATGCAAATAAATTTATATAATTTATACAATGTGATTTTCTGGGTTTTATTTAGGATATTCTATTTCTCACTGTTAAAATTAACCTACTCTTAAAATTATAGACTGTTCATGTCTTTGTCAGTGGGCAAACTTACAAAATCAGCAAGGGATCAAATAATTATTTCCTTCACTGTAGATGCTTCTGAGTAACACTTAGCTTTGTTGTCAGGTCTCCGTATACATAGTTAGAGAGGGAACATGTTAAGCAAGGAGTGGCCACCACATCAATAAAATTTAGATGCCTACTTTGAAGAAGTCAATCCCCGATTCACTGCCTTGGTTTTCATCCATAATACAATGCTTTTAGAACTTGGGGATTCTTTTGAGAATGTCTTATTGCATTTGCTATTTTTCTCACATTTCATTGTCTTTCCACACTTATAAGGTACATGGAATGGTACAACAAATGTAGCTGTAAAGACCCTCAAGCCAGGCACTATGTCTCCTGAAGCATTTCTGGAGGAAGCTCAGATCATGAAGAAGCTTCGCCATGATAAACTGGTCCAATTATATGCAGTGGTTTCTGAGGAGCCCATATACATTGTCACTGAATATATGACACAAGGTGAGTTTATACAATAAGCTGACCGCATTGCTAAGCTTGATATGACATTTTTCTAGTGACCTTTATGCATGGTCTTCTCTCAAAGCTTTTACTTTTTGTGGATTTGTCTTAGGCCTCCTTCACACATCCGTGTCTCCGGTACGTGTTTGGTCCGTTTCCTCACGTGCCGGAGACACGGGCACACATAGACCCATTAAAATCAATGGGTCTGCGCTCACATGCGTGTTTTGCCATGGACCGTGTGTACGTGTGGAGCATACGTGTGCCCGTGTGTGCCACACGTAGACATGTCCGGTTTTTCTCCGGCATCATGGGTGTCACACGGACCGCACGGATGTGATCCATGTGACACGCACCGGAGAAAACACACGTGCCTGGGAAATAAAAAGAATTTCTGTACTCACCTTCTCCAGCGCTGCTGTCTCTGCCGCTGCTGTCATTTGCTTCCGACCCCCGCTCATTATGCTCATTGCATATTCACTCCACTGCGGTCCGGAAGCAGCAGCAGCGGGGAGTCGGCAGGACCAGAGACCGAATATCAGCACCACAGACATCAACGCCAGTTACAGGTGAGCAGAAAGTTCCCGTTCTCCATGTGTTATCACGCATAAAACACGGAGAACACATGTGTGCCATAAACAAGGCACATGGAGGGCAATATGCACTTTGACACGTTCGTGAAAAACATGCGTGAATTCCACGAACATGTGAAAGAGGCCTGAAACTGCTGTAAAACAATGTTGCTAAAGTTGGTGCAATGTAAGTTTCTTTTGTTCTCCAGGAAGTTTGCTAGAGTTCATGAAAGAAAAGGAAGGACGATATTTGAAGTTACCTGACTTAGTGGATATGTCAGCACAGGTAAGTGGGTTCACACTTTACCTACTATGCACAATAATGTAAAAATGTTAATTCAGATAACTATTCATTGATAGGGCAGCACGGTGGCTCAGTGGTTAGCACTGCAGTCTTGCAGCACTGGGGTCCTGGGTTCAAATCCCACCAAGGACACACAATCTGCAAGGAGTTGGTATGTTCTCCTCGTGTTTGCGTGGGTTTCCTCCGGGTACTCTGGTTTCCTCCCACACTCCAAAGACATACAGATAGGGACTCTAGATTGTGAGCCCCAATGGGGACAGTGTTGCCAATGTATGTACAGCGCTCTGGAATTAATAGCGCTATATAAATAAATAAAATTATTATTATTATTAAAATTATTAATTATTATTGATCATGGGTGTAACTACCAGGTTAATACACAGGGTCGGACATATCATTGATGCAACCTGTTCAACTGCACAAAGGCTCAGGAGGTAAGGAGGCCACTATCAGCTCCAAAGCAGATGGAATTTTACATTGTGATCAGCTTTTTGACTGCAAAGGGCCAATATATTCTTCTTGCATAGGGACTTCTTTCTGTGCCTGCGACTGGTAACATGCATAGTAACTGCTATATCTAAAGGAGTACCATCTTCACTACTAGGGGAGATACAGTTAGTGATAGGTGAAAGTAGGAAAATGAATGTGTGGCACCCCTGAGGTTCAGGTCGCCACAGGGTACTGCACCTCAGTTAAGGTGTGGTATCTATCTCAAGTAAGGAGGGGGTTAATCACCGGTGTTCCACCTTCATACACTACATACAGCTTAGGAACCTTCACATAGGGTGGGTTGGCTCAGGGTAGGCAGGGGGTGGTCATAGCGGTCATGGGACTTCCCGGTCACTGAAACCAGCCACCTGGGGGGTGAGTTCCACTGGGGGTAGAGGAAGGCGCAACACACTCACACAGTGAGTTGAGTCGGGATCATAATTCTGGCAAGAGCTCTCTGGAAAACTTAGACTTTACTGGACCCTGAGGCTTGGAGCGGGAAATCAGCCGGCGTACCTAACTGCTGAATGGGAAACCCTAGAAAAAGGATATTCTCCCTCCTTCTTTCTCCAAACACCGGTGGTGACCCCTTACCGAATCCAGGATTGACCGGAGCCCATCACAGCAGTGACCAGTGTGACCGGGCTGGCAGCCAAAGTTGTGAGTAAACTACACCCTGAACCCGCAAGATTGTGTTAGCTCGTCCTTATCGGCGCCACCGCCCAGCACTTAGGCGCCAACAGCCATTACCTTCTCCATCATCATCCACCCGGGGCCCGCTCCGCCTGTATGGAGCGATACCATCCCGGCTGCCTTAACACCTGCCCTGGAGAGGAATTCTGCAGCGGCGTCACGACAAACTCTCCCCAAGACCCCGCTTCCCCCACCATTTACTGTACGCCTCAGGGCAACAGAACCAGGCAAGGCCACCCTGTAACAACGCCTGACCCGACCCGAAACGAGTTGGTTAACCGCCTGCCCCGTGGGGCGCTACATTTGGTGTCACAAACCGGATATCGTGCCCATTAACCCCTTCACGACCGCGGGCAGTAAAATTACGTCCTATTTTAACGTGACTTAACGACCAGGGACGTAATTTTACGGCCTAAAGTTCATTTGATTGCCGTGGCCATAGCAACGGCTTTCAAATTATGTCCCCTGCTGTTTCTTACAGCAGGGGACCTTTCCTTGACCCCAGGGGGGGTGGCATCGCCACCCCCCATCGACGATCGATGTGATTGGCTGTTCAAATCTGAACCGCCAACCACATCGGTCGCACTAATTTCGGCAAAAATAATGCCTGAATTAGTGCGATACTGTGAGATCCGGCTATGAGGGGCTGAATCAGCTTCACCACATCATAGCCGGAGCTCTAACATGTCGCCCCCAGCCCCTGCAGCACTGATTGGAGCGATCGTGCTATGACGCGCAATCGCTCCAATCAGTGTGCAGTGGGGCGGTCTGATCTGCAGGTGGCCGCCCTCCCCAGGCCTGTGCTGGTCTGGGGAGCCTCCCCCAACATGTATGCAGCATGCACTGGCTGGTACTTGTGGTACCACGCCATCGCTGCTGCTGCCGCCGCTGAGGTCACCGCTCCTGCTGCACGTGAGTACTGTGCTCACCTTGCAGCCCGTGCGCGCTCCAGCAATGCCCCTGCGCGCTCCCGTGGTGCCCCTGCACGCTCCCTTGATGGCCCCTGCCCGTGCCCCCCTGCGATCTTCCCCTCCGACATCCTGATCTGCTCCCCCCGACATCTGACTGCCTCCCCCATTATCTCTATTCTGCTTCTGCAGCTCCTTCTCCGGTATCCCCCTCCCCCTCTGCTCTCCCTCCCTCTGCTCTCCCTCCCTCCTCCTCTGCTCCCCCCCCTCCCCCTCTGCTCTCCCCAGACTTCCTCTTACCTGTCTTCACCGGGTCGTTCGAGGTCTTCACTGGCCCGATCACATCTGCCTCCATCGCTGGGTCCTTCCTGGGTATTCTGCTGATCTGTCCAATGTCCTGCCTGCTGCTCCTGTAAAGCCATCCATCTCGCTTTTCTTCTGTTCCTCCTGCAGTTCTTCTGGTCAGTGATCCTCCTGCTAATCCTTTGGGTACTGTGAGTATAACTTTTTTTTTTCCTTTCTGTATCCCCTGTCCATTTTTACACCTCATCCATCCGTGCGTCCCACCGAGCGCTGATCAAGGATGCAGATAACGTATCTACATCCGTGATCCGTTTTCGGCGGGACTTTTTTTTCTCGTATCCCCGATGCTTTTTGTATCGCATCCGTCCGTGCGTCCTGCCAAGCGCTGATCAGGGATGCACATAACGTATCTGCATCCCTGCTCAATTTTTGGCGTGACTTTTTTTTTTTTTTCCGTATCCCCGACGCTTTTTGTATCGCATCAGTCCGTGCGTCCCGCCAAGCGCTGATCAGGGATGCACATAACGTAACTGCATCCATGGTCAGTTTTCGGCGGGACTTTTTTTATCCTATCCCTGACGCTTGTTGTATCGCATCCGACCGTGCGTCCTTCAGCGGCCGATCAGTGCACCGCGTCTGTGCATTTGAAAAGTCAAATGGCGTTCCTTCTCTTCTGAGCCCCGGCATGCGCCCAAACAATTTATTTCCACCACATATGAGGTATCTGCGTACTCAGGAAAAATTGCACAATACGTTTTATGGTGCAGTTTTTCCTGGTACCGTTGTAAAAAAAAAAAAAAGCTACCTGATTGATGCAAAAATGTTGTGGTAAAAAAAAATAATGATTTTCACGGTTCAATGTTATCAACTTCTGTGGAGCCCCTGGGGGTAGAAGGGGCTCACCAAACATCTAGATAAACTCCTTGAGGGGTCTCGTTTCCAAAATGGGGTCACTTGTGGGGGGAGCTCTATTGTTTAGGCACCTCAGGGGGTCTCCAAATGCAACATTACGTCAGCTAATGATTCCAACCAATTTTGCTGTCAAATGGTGCTCCTTCTCTTCTGAGCCCCGCCATGCACCCAAACAATTACTTTCCACCACATATGAGGTATTGTCGTACTCAAGAAAAAATGCACTATAAATTTCATGGTGCAATTTTTCCTGATACCCTTGTGGAAAAAAAAGCTACCTAGCTCAAGCAACAGTTTTGTGGTAAAAAAAAAAAAATTTTCTTTTTACGGCTCAACATTATAAACTTCTGTGAAGCCCCCAGGTGTTCAAAGTGCTCACCAAACATCTAGAAAAATTATTTGAGGGCTCTAGTTTCCAAAATGAGGTCATTTGTGGGGGAGCTCCATTGTTTAGGTACCTCAGGGGGTCTTCAAACCCGACATGGCGTCCGCTAATGAGTGCAGCTAATTTTGTACTCAAAAATTCAAATGGCACTCCTTGCCTTCCGAGCCCTGCTGTATGCCCAAACATTTGATTTCCACCACATATGAGGTATCTGCGTACTCAGGAGAAAATGCACCCTTCCAGATACCCTTGTGAAAAAAAAGCTACCTAGTTGAAGCAACAGTTTTGTGGTTAAAAATTACGGCTCAACGTTATAAACTTCTGTGAAGCCTCCAGGGGTTCAAAGTGCTCACCAAACATCTAGAAAAATTATTTGAGGGCTCTAGTTTCCAAAATGGGGTCACATGTGGGGGAGCTCCATTGATTAGGCACCTCAGGGGGTTTTCAAACCCGACATGGCGTCCGCTAATGAGTCCAGCTAATTTTGTGTTCAAAAATTCAAATGGCGCTCCTTCCCTTTCGGCCTCTGCCGTGCGCCCAAACATTTGATTTCCACCACATATGGGGTATCAGTGTACTCAGGAGAAAATGCACAATAAATTGTATGGTGCAATTTCTCTTTTCTCCCTTGTGAAAATGAAAATGTTATGGCTAAAGTAAAATTTTCATTTTTTCCTTCCACATTGCTTTAGTTCCTGTGAAGCACCTAAAGGGTTAATAAACTTCTTGGATGTGGTTTTGAGCAGTGTGAGGGGTGCAGTTTTTAGAATGGGGTCACGTTTGGGTATTTTCTGTCACCTAGACCTCTCAAAGTCACTTCAAATGTGATGTGGTCCCTAAAAAAATTATTTTGTAAATTTTGTTGGAAAAATGAGAAATTGCTGATGAACTTTGACCCCTTCTAACTTCCTAACGGGAAAAAAAATTGTTTCGAAAATTGCGCTGATGTAAAGTAGACATGTGGGAAATGTTATTTAGTAACTATTTTGTGTGACATATCTCTCAGATTTATGGTCATAAATTTTCAAAGTTTGAAAATTGCAAAATTTTCAAAATTTTCGCAAAATTTCCGAAATTTTCACAAATAAACGCAAAAAATATCGGCCTAAATTTACCACTGACATGAAGTACAATATGTCACGAAAAAACAATGTCAGAATTGCCAGGATCCGTTGAATCGTTCCAGAGTTATAACCTGTCAAATTCACACTGGTCAGAATTGCAAAAAATTGCCCGGTCATTAGGGTGTTTTAGTGGCCGGGGGTGAAGGGGTTAAACTGGTTAATTTGGCGTTGATGAAAACAGTCGCCGTTATCAGCAAAGTGCGGTAAAAGAGGAGGTGTGTCTTCGTGGTTGGAGCCCAGACAAGCGCGCAAAGAAAATCCCCGCTGCCGGAAATTACCAGGAAACCCCATGTCTCCAGCCAAGGGCGGAAACTGTTTTCCAGGATAGACTGTACAGCTTATTGGAACTGCAACTCTAGATTTTGGAACTGAGAAAAGGCATGGCTGCTCTGACCAAGGTAATGTAGACCAAGCCAGGGACCCAGCAACCGGTGACCATTGAACTGGCTTCCGGTGCTGATGATCTTCCCTGGTGTTGACGTGGAAAGAACCAGCCATCCCCAGAGACTGACCGTTATGATGTTGATGGGCAGCCCATCTGCCGCCGTTGCGGCAAGTCAGGACATTATGCCAGAGGATGTCCAGTGATCATGCCAAGCCCAGGGGTCGGGACCGGCCCACTGGAAACACCAGCAACCAAGCAAGAATAATTGTTCATATTTTTTCTATGCTGAATTTCTCGTTTCTGATATTTTCTGACTTGAGCTGTGTTCATGACCTGTGACCAGTAATGTTGAACAAGTTTGAAACGTTTGAAGTCAAAGCTGTTTCCCAAAAAAGGAGAAGAAATATTTTTCTTGTTAACCTGTTACATGCATTTAAAAATTGCGGTGTTAATTGTGTTTTGTTGCAGCCCAGGAGTGCTGCAATTTTCCATGGGGGAATGTGGCACCCCTGAGGTTCAGGTCGCCACAGGGTACTGCACCTCAATTAAGGTGTGGTATCTGTCTCAGGTAAGAAGGGGTTTAATCACAGGTGTTACACCTTCACACACTACATACAGCTTAGGAACTTTCACATAGGGTGGGTAGGCAGGGGGTGGTCATAACGGTCATGAGACTTCATGACCACTGAAGGCAGCCATCTGGGGGGTGGGTTACACTGGCGATAGAGGAAGGCGCAACACACTCACACAGTGAATTGAGTCCGGACCATAGTTCTGGAAAACGTAGACTTTACTGGGCCCTGAACCTTGGAGCGGGAGCTCAGCCGGGGTACCTAACTGATGACGGGGACAACTTAGAAAAAGGATATTCTCTTCTTCTTTCTCCAAACACCGGTGGTGACCCCTTACCGAATCCAGGATTGGCCTGAGCCCATCATGGCAGTGACCAGTGTGACCGGGCTGGCAGCCAAAGTTGTGAGTAAACTACACACTGACCCCGCAGAGACTGTGTTGGCTCATCCTTACCGGCGGCGGCGCCCAGCGCTTAGGCGCCAACGGCCATAACCTTCTTCCTTTATCATCCACCCGGGGCCCGCTCCGCCTGTGGGGAGCGATACCATCCCGGCTGCCTTAACACCTGCCCCGAAGAGGACTGCAGCGGTGGCTACTACTGGTCACATACCACAGGTGGTGTCACGACAAACTCTTCCCAATACCCCGCTTCCCCCACCATTTACTGTACGCCTCGGGGCAACGGAACCGGGCAAGGCCACCCCGTGACAATGCCTGAACCGACCCGAAATGGCCCGGCGATGAGTAGGTTAACCGCCTGCCCCGTGGGGCGCTACAAATGCCTATTACTGGATGATGAAGGAATAACGCATATAGGAAAAATAAAAAATTTAATAAATACAAGCTTTGCATGGCTTGATGGAGCAAGGCCTGATGCTTAAAGTACATTTACAATGGCCAGTTATAGGCATTGAGCATTCCTAGTGTGGCCGTTCGAGGTAATCACAGGAACGCTGCACGTTTAAATTTTCCTTTGGTTTATTAAACTTCATAAACCAGTAAAACAAACAGAAGAAAAATCACCTTCCTGGCACACAGAAAACAAGAGCACATAAACACAGTCTGCGTGCTCCAGCTGCTAAAATTTGGGGTTCCAGTCTGCTCAACCTCAGAGCAGTAGGAAGGAGGTCTGCTACCTCCAAACACAGAACACAGAGTGATTTCAGAGACCCTACTTTTAACTCCTGGACCACACCCTAAGGTGAAGATATGAACAGCCGTCCCACTCATCTCTTTAGCTGTTCACAAAAATCTGGCCTTGTTAACAGCCATAAGACTCTCTCAGTGCCTAGTATACTGGTGCCTTACATCCGGGTTCACATCACTGAGTCTAATAATCTCAGTGACACATACCTCCCCTCCTGTATTTCACCAGTGACCACCTTACACTGGCCTCGTTAAACAGACTGCCAGTTCCCTGAATGAATGAGTGAAATGCTCATTTGAAATTCTGAAATTATTTTTAAGTCTGCTTATAAATGATCATTCTCAGCAGCACATCATCATCATGTATAAAGCAGAATTGTGCTTCCGAGAACAATCAAAGTTCTATTCGCACAGGATACATAGAATGTTATTTTTAGATTAATAGATTGAGGAAATAAGATTATCTGCCTAAAATGTACATCTCGATCATCCAAGCGTCTCAGTTGACTATGTGATTTATCACAAGATCTCTGAGACTAATATGGCATAATATATACATCTGTCACAATCAGACAAGAAAGTGGACAAATACATGTGTAAATGTTGCTTATGTTTATTACAATGCATGATACATAAATGAGCTTTCAATCTTTCAATTTCTTCTATGATCAGAGCCATAAATATATCATTGCACGTCATAGATATGTGCATTATCCCATTTTCCTCTAACTGTATCTATTTGCCTGTAATTATATGTATTTGCCTGTAACTTTATAGCCAGCCATACACAAAGTATTATGGATAATTTTTACCATGGAATCAACAGACAGTCTCATGTACATTGGGGCAGCCAAACCATGCCCTAGAAACAGATGTCATAGGACACACTGATCTGGAAAGGCACTTCCCTCCCTTTTCCCAGTAGAAAAATGAGGCACACTGTATAAACTGAGTGTGTATTTCTATTGGGAAGTCAGGGATATAGCAGCTGCATGCACAACTGTTCAAATCAACTATCTTATCTGTATGGCAAGTTTAAGGGTCAGCTACACATTTCACCACAGGCGAATTCAGATAATATTTTGAACTGTCAATCGCTGAAGAAAAATATTGAATATATCATGAAGATAAATATGTTAAATACATTTACATCTTAGCAACGATTAGAGTAGCTTGTTTGCTCAAAGGTTGCATTAATGAATTGAATAAATGTAAAATAAATAAACTGAGGAATTTATATATACGTATTAGGTCATATGTTCGAGAAGGATTATCTGTAAAAGCTGTTTAGCTCTTGGATAATAATTTGAAATACATAATATAGCTGTATTTTCCATTTGGTACTGGAGATTCGTTGCCTATGGTGGAGGGTTGCAGGGGGAACACTGGCTTGTTGAAAGTTTTAAAAAATCTTAAAATGTACTCCCTCCTCTGCTAGATCATCGTCTTGTCGGGTGCAGGATGGAGGTGCAGGTTCACACATTCTTGGCATTAATTTATATTCGTGTCTGTAGAGACTCAAATACAAATGAAGATGTGAGCTCTGATACTTCCGGGATCAACTTCCTGCCTGATGTGCAGCATGATCAGGTCCTCATTCTGTAGATGTCATCAGAGCGCCGATGAAGATGGCACAACTTGGGAGCAGCAGCCAGGAGACTGTAAGTTCTTGCAGTACTGAAGATATCAGCTTATTAGTATGGGCTCATTATGGAGCTGGGGCTGTATAGGGGGACTCTGTGTGGGAATGGGCAGTATACAGAAGTCTCAATGAAGATGGGGTACAAACCCCCTATACTACTCCATCTCAATATTGAGCCCCCTATGCTGCCCCATCTTGATTTAGAGCTCCTCATAGATTAAACTTTGCGAAGGACGTATAGATCAAACCGCATACAAGGTTATCCTTGAAAATCAGTTGCTTCTTTCTGCTCAGGCAATGTTCCCCAACTCCGAGGACTGGATTTTCCAGCAGGACAATGCACAATGCCACACAGCTAGGTCAATCAATGTGTGGATGAAGGACAACCACATCAAAACCCTTTCATGGCCAGCCCAATCTCCAGACCTGAACCCCACTGAAAAACTCTGTAATGTAATCAAGAGGAAGATGGATAGTCACAAGACATGAAACAAAGAAGAACTGCTTACATTTTTGTACCAGGAGTGGCATAAGGTCAACCAAAAGAAGCGTGAAAGACTGATGGAAAGCATGCCAAGACGCATGAAAGCTGTGATTAAAAATCATGGTTATTCAACAAAATATTGAGTTCTGAACTCTTCCTGAATTAAATATATTAGTATTGTTGTTTCTAAATGATTATGAACTTGTTTTCTTTGCATTATTTGATGTATCTGAAAGTAATGCATTGTTTTGTTATTTTGACCATTTCTCATTTTCAGAAAATAAATACAAAACCCTGAGCTGAGTTGCCAACACACTGGTTGCCTGCAAAATCTGGTCTTAGCGCTCACCTTGGGCTCGGACTTCCTCATACAGGATTTGTACATGGGACTTAGTCACTTGGCCCCATCTTACCAGCTGAGTCCATGGCCTGGTCTATCTGTGGCAGCTGTGTGCACGCACTGTACTACTGGCCAGGGTTACCCTGGAGAGGCGTTACTAAGCGACTTCACTAGAGCCTCTTCTAGTGAGGATAGGCTGGGCTGCAGGTAGCCGCAAGGTACCACTCAACGGGCACTCCCCGATCCTGAGGCAACTGACAAACCAGTCAAGGCAGGCATGCTAAGTAGGACACAGTGGTGTAGTGATGTAATACAAGGTTGGGGTAGGCAGCATATTCAGTAAATGTCTAATCAGCATCTTAATATGCCACACCTGCGAGGTGGATGGATTATCCCGGCAAAGGAGAAGTGCTTAAAACAGGCTTAGATAAATGTGTGAACAATATTTGAGCGAAAAAGGCCTTTTGTGTACATAGAAAAAGTCCTTCATCTTTGAGTTCAGCTGAAAATTTAGATCAAAAACAAAAGTGTTGCATTTATATTTTTGTTCAGTATATATGCAAAAATCTGTTCACATGGGTCAATAAATACACCATTTTTGCATGGAATTTGCTATTTGTTGACCAAACCTGTGAAATACTGAGAGAATATTATATTTATTGTTAGTAAAAGGCCAAACATGGTCTGCATTATGGCATCAAAATAATTCAATTTTGGTTTCATTTGACCAGCCAATATTCTCCCAGTATTTCACAGGCTTGTCTAAATGTTGTTGAGGAAACTTTAAGGCTATGTGCGCACGTTGCATAATTACATGCAGTTACGCTGCGCTTTGTAGCGCAGCGTAACTGCATGCATCCTGCGTCCCCTGCATAATCTATGAAGATTATGCAGGAGACGTGCGCACGTGGTGTCTTAGAGCGCAGCGGTTCGGCTGCTGCCCGAAGCGTGCGTTCTAAGAAGTGACATGTCACTTCTTTCCTGCGCTCTGCATGCAGTCCCCGCTCTGTCTATGGCAGGAGCTGCAGGCACAGCGCATGGAATCGGCTTTTTTTTTTTTTCACTACGGACATTTTCTGCAGTGATTTGAAGCGCACGTGTGCTCTTCAGATCGCTGCAGAAATATCTGCAGTGACTGTACGCAACGTGCGCACATAGCCTTAATGTGCTTGAACATTATTTATATTAACATTATTATTTTTCAATAAGTGGCAGGATTCCTTTCTATTTTCTGATAGATTTTAGCTGGTTTCATGACTTTCCTTGTTTTTTTTGCACCTTACTTTCTGCATGTATTTAATACTTGTTCCCTATGTCATTTATCAATATTACACATAACTTAATAGGACTTAGATGGACATCTATGGCTTCACTCCTTTAGCACCATTATACATGTTCAATATGTCACCAATGACAAAACAGTGCTAAGCGAGTCAAACCATAGATGTCCATCTGAGTCCAATTAAGGTATTTCACCTTCTGTATATATATACATATATATTGTAAGATGGCGCTCGGTAATATTGGCAATGGCCGGTATTTGTTGCAGAGAGCCTCTGCCATGAACCTGGAGTATTCGCTGGGACTTGTAGTTCTACACGTCTTTTTGGTAACATGTTTTAGGGTTAGATTAATGCGATGGTCAGAAGTGATGGGCAGGACTGACCATCCACATACCTCCCACCCAGGGGTGTGTCTGGGAGGATATCATGTGTCTGGTTTTGATCACATGGTGGTCTACCAGGGTCCTGTAAGGACACTGCCCTGCTGGAGCACATGGTAAGACCATGTGGGGAGTGTGCTGTGACTCCCAAACAGGTACCTCCAGGAGAAGTTGGTTGTGAGCTGACTGGGTGTCAGCAACTGAAGACCGCCATATTTGTCTTCACTTGGATACAGCTGAGAGGTCAATGAGTAAAGGCTGTGTGTCAATGAGTAAAGGCTGTGTGTCAATGAGTAAAGGCTGTGTCCCCTGCACTGGGACGCTGTGTGTATGAAAGATTACGGATATAATCACTATTGGAACAGACTGGGGATAGTGGCTGTTCCTGTAATTGTGTTGAAATAAACTGTAACAGTGGTTGATGACATGCTTGAATAAACCGCATGGGCAGTTAAGTGACAAAGTGCTCAATCCCGCTGCCAGATGTGTGTCCCCACTACAGTCAGATAAGGAATAATGTTTGGAACTCCATTCTATGTCTGAACTGGGTGCAAAAACCTAAAAAAAATCACTATATAGAGATAAGGTATGCACACCAGTGACTATGCAAGGGGAATACATGTAATAGCAGAAACTGCTGTGTGAATACTGACATGAAAAATTCAATAGCTATATGTAAGAATGAAATGTGAAAAATGGAACCTGCATTACTGCCATTAATATATGAATAAAGAGAAATTTAGCTACTGAATTGATCAATGCAATAGAGCCCCAACACTACGCCAAAGTATTTCTCTACGTTGGGGTCCCTAGCTTGTGTGTGTCCTCTCATGCAGTTAAAAAACTTACCGTGTATGGGAAGCTGAGACCCAGGCTATATATACGTATCATGTGGATTGGCAATAGGTGTGTATGGGGTGGGTTCACAAACTAAAAACTACTAACAAATAAGGAATAACGTTTGGAACGCCATTCTATGTCTGAACTGGGTGCAAAAACCTAAAAAAACATCACTATATAGAGTGCCCACTACAGTCAGGGCACAGGTCATTACAATATATATATACTAGATGGAGGCCCGATTCTAACATATCGGGTAGTCTAGAATGTGTATGTAGGTTAGCAGATTGAATAATAAGGTAATGAATGGACTGGATGGGTTAGGTTTAATTTAGTATTCTTATAATTGTGTATTGGTTTTAAAATGACAAACAACAGAAGGAACAGTTTTAATAGATGAGTCTAATGTTTAATGATGTCCATTGCTTCTAATGAAAGAAGGCCATGAACAGTGTAAAGTTAAGTAAAAATATGCTGAGGCTGGAATGTGGCCCAATGCTGGTATGTGCTCCCATCGTGGTGCAGCCACCATCCTGACATGTGCCCCCATCCTGTGGGGTAATGTGTGTGGGGGTGTGGATTGCGGAGGGGGTGGAGCCGAGCGGGGCCATGGCGCAGAGGACGTCAGTGCCGGGGACTGCATGGCTGGGGACAGGTGACTATCAAGGTATGTGTGTGTGTGTGTGTTCAGTGTATACATGCGGAGAGCGGAGTGCGGGGGGCGGAGCCGAGTGGGGTAATGTGTGCGGGGGCGGAGTGCAGGGGGGTGGAGCCAAGCGGGGCCATGGCGTTGAGGACATCAGTGCTGGGGACTGCATGGCTGGGGACAGGTGACTATTTGTGTGTGTGTGTTCAATGTATACATACGGAGGACGGAGTGCGGGGGGAGGTGGAGCCGAGGGGGGTAATGTGTGCGGGGGTCGGAGGTGAGCGGTGGGTATCTGTCGGCTGGATTACCGGTGTGGGCTTCCGGGGGTGCAGTCGGGGCTCCGTGTGGGTGCGGGAAAAAGTGTCGGGCGTCGTCCTGTTGGCCCGTAGTTTGGGCTGTTCAGTTAGCGGAGCCGTTGGTCGCAGGCTCTTTAGCGTGCGCGGTGTGGCGACGGTTGTCACTGTAATGACGTCATTTTGGAGCAAGACAGAATAAGGCAAATATATATATATATATATACACATGTACACACACGATGAACACCGTGATGCCTTTTTGTATATGTATATATATATATTTATATACATATATACACAGTATATATATTTATACAGTCAGGGCCAGAAATATTTGGACAGTGACACAAGTTTTGTTATTTTAGCTGTTTACAAAAACATGTTCAGAAATACAATTATATATATAATATGGGCTGAAAGTGCACACTCCCCGCTGCAATATGAGAGTTTTCACATCCAAATCGGAGAAAGCGTTTAGGAATCATAGCTCTGTAATGCATAGCCTCCTCTTTTTCAAGGGACCAAAAGTAATTGGACAAGGGACTCTAAGGGCTGCAATTAATTCTGAAGGCGTCTCCCTCGTTAACCTCTAATCAATGAAGTAGATAAAAGGTCTGGGGTTGATTACAGGTGTGTGGTTTTGCATTTGGAAGCTGTTGCTGTGACCAGACAACATGCGGTCTAAGGAACTCTCAATTGAGGTGAAGCAGAACATCCTGAGGCTGAAAAAAAAAGAAAAAATTCATCAGAGAGATAGCAGACATGCTTGGAGTAGCAAAATCAACAGTCGGGTACATTCTGAGAAAAAAGGAATTGACTGGTGAGCTTGGGAACTCAAAAAGGCCTGGGCATCCACAGATGACAACAGTGGTGGATGATCGCCACATACTTTCTTTGGTGAAGAAGAACCCGTTCACAACATCAACTGAAGTCCAGAACACTCTCAGTGAAGTAGGTGTATCTGTCTCTAAGTCAACAGTAAAGAGAAGACTCCATGAAAGTAAATACAAAGGGTTCACATCTAGATGCAAACCATTCATCAATTCCAAAAATAGACAGGCCAGAGTTAAATTTGCTGAAAAACACCTCATGAAGCCAGCTCAGTTGGAAAAGTATTCTATGGACAGATGAGACAAAGATCAATCTGTACCAGAATGATGGGAAGAAAAAAGTTTGGAGAAGAAAGGGAACAGCACATGATCCAAGGCACACCACATCCTCTGTAAAACATGGTGGAGGCAACGTGATGGCATGGGCATGCATGGCTTTCAATGGCACTGGGTCACTTGTGTTTATTGATGACATAACAGCAGACAAGAGTAGCCGGATGAATTCTGAAGTGTACCAGGATATACTTTCAGCCCAGATTCAGGCAAATGCCGCAAAGTTGATCGGACGGCGCTTCATAGTACAGATGGACATTGACCCCAAGCATACAGCCAAAGCTACCCAGGAGTTCATGAGTGCAAAAAAGTGGAACATTCTGCAATGGCCAAGTCAATCACCAGATCTTAACCCAATTGAGCATGCATTTCACTTGCTCAAATCCAGACTTAAGACGGAAAGACCCACAAACAAGCAAGACCTGAAGGCTGCGGCTGTAAAGGCCTGGCAAAGCATTAAGAAGGAGGAAACCCAGCGTTTGGTGATGTCCATGGGTTCCAGACTTAAGGCAGTGATTGCCTCCAAAGGATTCGCAACAAAATATTGAAAATAAAAATATTTTGTTTGGGTTTGGTTTATTTGTCCAATTACTTTTGACCTCCTAAAATGTGGAGTGTTTGTAAAGAAATGTGTACAATTCCTACAATTTCTATCAGATATTTTTGTTCAAACCTTCAAATTAAACGTTACAATCTGCACTTGAATTCTGTTGTAGAGGTTTCATTTCAAATCCAATGTGGTGGCATGCAGAGCCCAAATCGCGAAAATTGTGTCACTGTCCAAATATTTCTGGACCTAACTGTATATATATATATATATATATATATATATATACATATATATGTGTGTATAGTCACACTGTACTAAGTGAGACGCTGAAGCTACAAGCAGTGTAGCTTCAGAGTGCAGTCAGCAGGAAAACCACCAGAGGGCAGTAGAGTAGTCAGTAAACTAGGTCAGCAGCAGTTCTCGACAATAGTACAGGGATAGTCAAATTGTGGTCAGGACTCAGGAGATAGGGTCAGAAGCCAGAAAGTTACGGGTATAGCAGAAGGGAGAGATGGAGGCCGGAGTCGGGAACGTGGATACAGGTCAGATGCCGGGAAGTCCTAGTACAAACAGGTTGGGACCGGGATGAGACAGACAGGGAAGATTACACAGCAGAAAGGAGCAGGTAGACAGGGACTGGGACGGATGGACGAATGAAGAGAGAAGGGTAAGGGTCAGAACAAGGTAGCTCTGAGGCAGGACAGATTAGGTAACTCACCGGAGCCAGTAACATACGCTGCAGGGCATAAACTATCACTGACACTGAACCGGAGGTGCAGCGCCAGGATATAGTGCAGCACCCTGGGGTATGCTACCCCTGTGGTCTGCAGGATCCTAAGGCTTTCTGGAATGCCCTCTGCTGACAAGCCACACCTCACACACAGGTAGGGGCACATTCCCTGAGAACTGGGCGCAACATGTAGAGGGTTAACAGTGGGCAGGTGTGAGAACCAATCCCTTAGCCTGGGGAAGGGGCATGGCTAGTGGAAAGTAACAGGGGTTGCTAGGCAGAGTAGGAGAGGAAAAAGGACAGTTGAAGGGGTGACAGTTCAAAGGAGTCAGTGAGTGAGAAAGGTGTAAGGATTGTGAGGAGACCCCAAAGGGCGACTAGGAGGTAGTAGCCTGAGGGTAGACAGAAGATCCCAGGTACTATGCATGATGGGGTACTGCACCCTAGAGTAGACGACAGCTCCAGGCGGTCTGCTGATACAGCCGTGTGTGGTGACTTCCAGGGTACCACACCACTCATAGGCTCAGGGACACAGCCTCATATATAGGATTCGGGAGAGGGCACCGAGAAGTAGCCTACCCCACAAGGGACCGCGAGGCCTGTCATACTGGGCCCGGAAAGAAAAGGAGCGGAGCGCCGCAGGTCCCCGACAGCTTCAGGCAAGGGGACCATCAGCTCTGCATGTGCACGGAGGGCTCAACTAGGTCTCACGTCAGCACCGGGACAAAGGAAAGTCGGTTGACCAGCCGTACCAAACTGCACTTGCAACATCCAGTGAGTAAATACCAGTTAATCTGCAAGAACTGTGTCGTGTCTATTCTGTCGCACCACAAGGCGCAGCACACCTACATGGGACTTAAGCCCTTACTGGCAAAGGGCGCAAACACACTTGCTGATATACCATCTGTCCCTAAAACCAGAGCAGCGGCGGGACATCTTATTACCACAACCCGCTAGTGGTGTCATGAGTGACATACAAAATAACCCTGTTAACGAGCGCCCCCCCAAGTCACGGAACCAGGCACGACCACCTGTGACGTTGATCCCCGTTATCCAACGTCCATAACCGAGTATCCCAAGGGCCTGGGGCGTGGCCGCTCTCTACAAATTGGCGTCACGAACAAGATACAAACTAGGCCTAGCAACCCTTGGTGCAGTATGCCTTAAAAAGTGTAAAACTGTATATAGTCTTTTGCTGCCATTTTGCCTCAGTAAAAACTACTGCGCCATCACTCTGCCTGTAAAAGACCGCGAAGTTTGAAAAAGCGTGCAGGACAACCTGGCTCTGCCCCCACAGGGAATCTGCAGAGAAGCCGAACACCGAGCAGTAGCCTGACTTCAGGAGCTCCCGAGCCGCTCCAGATCCCTATAGAGAAGGTTGGTGAAATTAACCAAAGGGGACTAAAATGGAAGCGCAAGAGAACAGAGACGCAGCCAGACCAAGTCGGGGCGCAGACTCTACGGCCGTGGCACTGATCATGCCGCTCATGCTGCCCTACCTCCCAGGTGCGACCTGGATGCCCCAGTACAATAGCAAATCGGATACCTTAGCCGGGTTCAAAAAGAAAATAACTACTGCAATTGACATGTATCCCTTAACTGGCAAGCAAAGGGCGTCCATTATACTGGGTCAACTTAAAGGGGCAACGGAGCTAGAAGCAGAAACTTGGTCAGACGCTGAACGCAAGTCAGTAACCTCAATATTTGACAAACTGAAACTTGCATTTGAGACCCTCACTGAGGCGGAACTGCGGATGGAGTTCTACAACTGCAGGCAGAAACCATAGGATAACATCAGGGACTATGCCCTGAGACTCCAAGCAGCATTAAGGACATTAAAACATTTCTATCCTCTCAGTACCAGAGAAGAAAACCAGATGCTAACAGAGCAGTTCATACAGGGCCTGTTGTCATCAGAGGACCGCAAGAAGCTGCGCCTGTGGTCCCTTGAACATGCTGATGCGAACTTTGCAATTCTAAAAGACCTGGCTATCAAGGCATTGCAGCCCCCGGCAACCTCAGACTCTACCCTGGCGGTGCTACCTGCCAGTGTCCCTTCCTTGGAAGTGGAATCTGCCTCTTCTACTCCAGGAAAGGCCAACAGGCAGCCCTACTGTGCTAGAGTGAGCAAGGATGGTTGACCTTAGGGAGATCAACATCCACCACTGCGGAGACACCATCACGTGTTTCTCAACGCAGTGATTCTAGAGCAATGCCCCCTGGGAAATATTCAAAGCAAGAAGGCCTGCAGAGACACCATCACGTGTTTCTCAACGCTGGCAGGAAACTAGCCAGGTCTTTCACCGGGAAGGAACAACCACGGGAAGGGCAGTCTCCAGTCAAGGAGACCACCTATACCAAACATGGTATCCATCCACAGACAGCCGTTTCGGGGTATTTGCCCCTCATCAGTGTGGAGTAGGAATCTGGCTAGTGGGAGCATTGCCTAGTAAAAGACTATGTGAGCAAGGATGGTTGACCTTAGGGAGATCAACATCCACCACTGCGGAGACACCATCACGTGTTTCTCAACGCAGTGATTCTAGAGCAATGCCCCCTGGGAAATATTCAAAGCAAGAAGGCCTGCGGAGACACCATCACGTGTTTCTCAACGCTGGCAGGAAACTAGCCAGGTCTTTCACCGGGAAGGAACAACCACGGGAAGGGCAGTCTCCAGTCAAGGAGACCACCTATACCAAACATGGTATCCATCCACAGACAGCCGTTTCGGGGTATTTGCCCCTCATCAGTGTGGAGTAGGAATCTGGCTAGTGGGAGCATTGCCTAGTAAAAGACTATGTGAGCAAGGATGGTTGACCTTAGGGAGATCAACATCCACCACTGCGGAGACACCATCACGTGTTTCTCAACGCAGTGATTCTAGAGCAATGCCCCCTGGGAAATATTCAAAGCAAGAAGGCCTGCGGAGACACCATCACGTGTTTCTCAACGCTGGCAGGAAACTAGCCAGGTCTTTCACCGGGAAGGAACAACCACGGGAAGGGCAGTCTCCAGTCAAGGAGACCACCTATACCAAACATGGTATCCATCCACAGACAGCCGTTTCGGGGTATTTGCCCCTCATCAGTGTGGAGTAGGCAGCTGGCTAGTGGGAGCATTGCCTAGTAAAAGACTATGTGAGCAAGGATGGTTGACCTTAGGGAGATCAACATCCACCACTGCGGAGACACCATCACGTGTTTCTCAACGCAGTGATTCTAGAGCAATGCCCCCTGGGAAATATAAAAAGCAAGAAGGCCTGCGGAGACACCATCACGTGTTTCTCAACGCTGGCAGGAAACTAGCCAGGTCTTTCACCGGGAAGGAACAACCACGGGAAGGGCAGTCTCCAGTCAAGGAGACCACCTATACCAAACATGGTATCCATCCACAGACAGCCGTTTCGGGGTATTTGCCCCTCATCAGTGTGGAGTAGGAATCTGGCTAGTGGGAGCATTGCCTAGTAAAGACTATGTGAGCAAGGATGGTTGACCTTAGGGAGATCAACATCCACCACTGCAGAGACACCATCACGTGTTTCTCAACGCAGTGATTCTAGAGCAATGCCCCCTGGGAAATATTCAAAGCAAGAAGGCCTGCGGAGACACCATCACGTGTTTCTCAACGCTGGCAGGAAACTAGCCAGGTCTTTCACCGGGAAGGAACAACCACGGGAAGGGCAGTCTCCAGTCAAGGAGACCACCTATACCAAACATGGTATCCATCCACAGACAGCCGTTTCGGGGTATTTGCCCCTCATCAGTGTGGAGTAGGAATCTGGCTAGTGGGAGCATTGCCTAGTAAAAGACTATGTGAGCAAGGATGGTTGACCTTAGGGAGATCAACATCCACCACTGCGGAGACACCATCACGTGTTTCTCAACGCAGTGATTCTAGAGCAATGCCCCCTGGGAAATATTCAAAGCAAGAAGGCCTGCAGAGACACCATCACGTGTTTCTCAACGCTGGCAGGAAACTAGCCAGGTCTTTCACCGGGAAGGAACAACCACGGGAAGGGCAGTCTCCAGTCAAGGAGACCACCTATACCAAACATGGTATCCATCCACAGACAGCCGTTTCGGGGTATTTGCCCCTCATCAGTGTGGAGTAGGAATCTGGCTAGTGGGAGCATTGCCTAGTAAAAGACTATGTGAGCAAGGATGGTTGACCTTAGGGAGATCAACATCCACCACTGCGGAGACACCATCACGTGTTTCTCAACGCAGTGATTCTAGAGCAATGCCCCCTGGGAAATATTCAAAGCAAGAAGGCCTGCGGAGACACCATCACGTGTTTCTCAACGCTGGCAGGAAACTAGCCAGGTCTTTCACCAGGAAGGAACAACCACGGGAAGAGCAGTCTCCAGTCAAGGAGACCACCTATACCAAACATGGTATCCATCCACAGACAGCCGTTTCGGGGTATTTGCCCCTCATCAGTGTGGAGTAGGAATCTGGCTAGTGGGAGCATTGCCTAGTAAAGACTATGTGAGCAAGGATGGTTGACCTTAGGGAGATCAACATCCACCACTGCGGAGACACCATCACGTGTTTCTCAACGCAGTGATTCTAGAGCAATTCCCCCTGGGAAATATTCAAAGCAAGAAGGCCTGCGGAGACACCATCACGTGTTTCTCAACGCTGGCAGGAAACTAGCCAGGTCTTTCACCGGGAAGGAACAACCACAGGAAGGGCAGTCTCCAGTCAAGGAGACCACGTATACCAAACATGGTATCCATCCACAGACAGCCGTTTCGGGGTATTTGCCCCTCATCAGTGTGGAGTAGGAATCTGGCTAGTGGGAGCATTGCCTAATAAAGACTATGTGAGCAAGGATGGTTGACCTTAGGGAGATCAACATCCACCACTGCGGAGACACCATCACGTGTTTCTCAACGCAGTGATTCTAGAGCAATGCCCCCTGGGAAATATTCAAAGCAAGAAGGCCTGCGGAGACACCATCACGTGTTTCTCAACGCTGGCAGGAAACTAACCAGGTCTTTCACCGGGAAGGAACAACCACGGGAAGGGCAGTCTCCAGTCAAGGAGACCACCTATACCAAACATGGTATCCATCCACAGACAGCCGTTTCGGGGTATTTGCCCCTCATCAGTGTGGAGTAGGAATCTGGCTAGTGGGAGCATTGCCTAGTAAAAGACTATGTGAGCAAGAATGGTTGACCTTAGGGAGATCAACATCCACCACTGCGGAGACACCATCACGTGTTTCTCAACGCAGTGATTCTAGAGCAATGCCCCCTGGGAAATATTCAAAGCAAGAAGGCCTGCGGAGACACCATCACGTGTTTCTCAACGCTGGCAGGAAACTAGCCAGGTCTTTCACCGGGAAGGAACAACCACGGGAAGGGCAGTCTCCAGTCAAGGAGACCACCTATACCAAACATGGTATCCATCCACAGACAGCCGTTTTGGGGTATTTGCCCCTCATCAGTGTGGAGTAGGAATCTGGCTAGTTGGAGCATTGCCTAGTAAAAGACTATGTGAGCAAGGATGGTTGACCTTAGGGAGATCAACATCCACCACTGCGGAGACACCATCACGTGTTTCTCAACGCAGTGATTCTAGAGCAATGCCCCCTGGGAAATATTCAAAGCAAGAAGGCCTGCGGAGACACCATCACGTGTTTCTCAACGCTGGCAGGAAACTAGCCAGGTCTTTCACCGGGAAGGAACAACCACGGGAAGGGCAGTCTCCAGTCAAGGAGACCACCTATACCAAACATGGTATCCATCCACAGACAGCCGTTTCGGGGTATTTGCCCCTCATCAGTGTGGAGTAGGAATCTGGCTAGTGGGAGCATTGCCTAGTAAAGACTATGTGAGCAAGGATGGTTGACCTTAGGGAGATCAACATCCACCACTGCGGAGACACCATCACGTGTTTCTCAACGCAGTGATTCTAGAGCAATGCCCCCTGGGAAATATTCAAAGCAAGAAGGCCTGCGGAGACACCATCACGTGTTTCTCAACGCTGGCAGGAAACTAGCCAGGTCTTTCACCGGGAAGGAACAACCACGGGAAGGGCAGTCTCCAGTCAAGGAGACCACCTATACCAAACATGGTATCCATCCACAGACAGCCGTTTCGGGGTATTTGCCCCTCATCAGTGTGGAGTAGGAATCTGGCTAGTGGGAGCATTGCCTAGTAAAGACTATGTGAGCAAGGATGGTTGACCTTAGGGAGATCAACATCCACCACTGCGGAGACACCATCACGTGTTTCTCAACGCAGTGATTCTAGAGCAATGCCCCCTGGGAAATATTCAAAGCAAGAAGGCCTGCGGAGACACCATCACGTGTTTCTCAACGCTGGCAGGAAACTAGCCAGGTCTTTCACCGGGAAGGAACAACCACGGGAAGGGCAGTCTCCAGTCAAGGAGACCACCTATACCAAACATGGTATCCATCCACAGACAGCCGTTTCGGGGTATTTGCCCCTCATCAGTGTGGAGTAGGAATCTGGCTAGTGGGAGCATTGCCTAATAAAGACTATGTGAGCAAGGATGGTTGACCTTAGGGAGATCAACATCCACCACTGCGGAGACACCATCACGTGTTTCTCAACGCAGTGATTCTAGAGCAATGCCCCCTGGGAAATATTCAAAGCAAGAAGGCCTGCGGAGACACCATCACCTGTTTCTCAACGCTGGCAGGAAACTAGCCAGGTCTTTCACCGGGAAGGAACAACCACGGGAAGGGCAGTCTCCAGTCAAGGAGACCACCTATACCAAACATGGTATCCATCCACAGACAGCCGTTTCGGGGTATTTGCCCCTCATCAGTGTGGAGTAGGAATCTGGCTAGTGGGAGCATTGCCTAGTAAAAGACTATGTGAGCAAGGATGGTTGACCTTAGGGAGATCAACATCCACCACTGCGGAGACACCATCACGTGTTTCTCAACGCAGTGATTCTAGAGCAATGCCCCCCTTCTTGCTTTGAATATTTCCCAGGGGGCATTGCTCTAGAATCACTGCGTTGAGAAACACGTGATGGTGTCTCCGCAGTGGTGGATGTTGATCTCCCTAAGGTCAACCATCCTTGCTCACATAGTCTTTTACTAGGCAATGCTCCCACTAGCCAGATTCCTACTTCACACTGATGAGGGGCAAATACCCCAAAACGGCTGTCTGTGGATGGATACCATGTTTGGTATAGGTGGTCTCCTTGACTGGAGACTGCCCTTCCCGTGGTTGTTCCTTCCCGGTGAAAGACCTGGCTAGTTTCCTGCCAGCGTTGAGAAACACGTGATGGTGTCTCCGCAGGCCTTCTTGCTTTGAATATTTCCAAGGGGGCATTGCTCTAGAATCACTGCGTTGAGAAACACGTGATGGTGTCTCCGCAGTGGTGGATGTTGATCTCCCTAAGGTCAACCATCCTTGCTCACATAGTCTTTTACTAGGCAATGCTCCCACTAGCCAGATTCCTACTCCACACTGATGAGGGGCAAATACCCCGAAACGGCTGTCTGTGGATGGATACCATGTTTGGTATAGGTGGTCTCCTTGACTGGAGACTGCCCTTCCCGTGGTTGTTCCTTCACGGTGAAAGACCTGGCTAGTTTCCTGCCAGCGTTGAGAAACACGTGATGGTGTCTCCGCAGGCCTTCTTGCTTTGAATATTTCCCAGGGGGCATTGCTCTAGAATCACTGCGTTGAGAAACACGTGATGGTGTCTCCGCAGTGGTGGATGTTCATCTCCCTAAGGTCAACCATCCTTGCTCACATAGTCTTTTACTAGGCAATGCTCCCACTAGCCAGATTCCTACTCCACACTGATGAGGGGCAAATACCCCGAAACGGCTGTCTGTGGATGGATACCATGTTTGGTATAGGTGGTCTCCTTGACTGGAGACTGCCCTTCCCGTGGTTGTTCCTTCCCGGTGAAAGACCTGGCTAGTTTCCTGCCAGCGTTGAGAAACACGTGATGGTGTCTCCGCAGGCCTTCTTGCTTTGAATATTTCCCAGGGGGCATTGCTCTAGAATCACTGCGTTGAGAAACACGTGATGGTGTCTCCGCAGTGGTGGATGTTGATCTCCCTAAGGTCAACCATCCTTGCTCACATAGTCTTTTACTAGGCAATGCTCCCACTAGCCAGATTCCTACTCCACACTGATGAGCGGCAAATACCCCGAAACGGCTGTCTGTGGATGGATACCATGTTTGGTATAGGTGGTCTCCTTGACTGGAGACTGCCCTTCCCGTGGTTGTTCCTTCCCGGTGAAAGACCTGGCTAGTTTCCTGCCAGCGTTGAGAAACACGTGATGGTGTCTCCGCAGGCCTTCTTGCTTTGAATATTTCCCAGGGGGCATTGCTCTAGAATCACTGCGTTGAGAAACACGTGATGGTGTCTCCGCAGTGGTGGATGTTGATCTCCCTAAGGTCAACCATCCTTGCTCACATAGTCTTTTACTAGGCAATGCTCCCACTAGCCAGATTCCTACTCCACACTGATGAGGGGCAAATACCCCGAAACGGCTGTCTGTGGATGGATACCATGTTTGGTATAGGTGGTCTCCTTGACTGGAGACTGCCCTTCCCGTGGTTGTTCCTTCCCGGTGAAAGACCTGGCTAGTTTCCTGCCAGCGTTGAGAAACACGTGATGGTGTCTCCGCAGGCCTTCTTGCTTTGAATATTTCCCAGGGGGCATTGCTCTAGAATCACTGCGTTGAGAAACACGTGATGGTGTCTCCGCAGTGGTGGATGTTGATCTCCCTAAGGTCAACCATCCTTGCTCACATAGTCTTTTACTAGGCAATGCTCCCACTAGCCAGATTCCTACTCCACACTGATGAGGGGCAAATACCCCGAAACGGCTGTCTGTGGATGGATACCATGTTTGGTATAGGTGGTCTCCTTGACTGGAGACTGCCCTTCCCGTGGTTGTTCCTTCCCGGTGAAAGACCTGGCTAGTTTCCTGCCAGCGTTGAGAAACACGTGATGGTGTCTCCGCAGGCCTTCTTGCTTTGAATATTTCCCAGGGGGCATTGCTCTAGAATCACTGCGTTGAGAAACACGTGATGGTGTCTCCGCAGTGGTGGATGTTGATCTCCCTAAGGTCAACCATCCTTGCTCACATAGTCTTTTACTAGGCAATGCTCCCACTAGCCAGATTCCTACTCCACACTGATGAGGGGCAAATACCCCGAAACGGCTGTCTGTGGATGGATACCATGTTTGGTATAGGTGGTCTCCTTGACTGGAGACTGCCCTTCCCGTGGTTGTTCCTTCCCGGTGAAAGACCTGGCTAGTTTCCTGCCAGCGTTGAGAAACACGTGATGGTGTCTCCGCAGGCCTTCTTGCTACTGTGCTAGAGGACCTGCGTTCCCAAGTACAGCAACGCAGCGAATATGTAGGAAAGATCCTCAAAGCCATGCAGCTTGCTCCAGAGCCCAAGCCACCAGACCGGATTCTGCTTGCTGACTGCCCTGAGGACGACCCGTGGATGAGGAACCGGAGGAGTCCCCCACTGAGAGGAAGACCCACTGATCGCTATTGATCTTCAGGACAACCCATCTGCCGGCGTTGCGGTAAAACAGGCCATCTTGCAAGAAGGTGTCCTTTAAATCCGCAACTCCTGGGGCCAAGGGCCAATCCCCAGGTGTGAGTCGACAAGGCCCAATGGAATGGCATGACCGGTATGTGGGAGGATGTCCGATTCTGTCCATTACCTTGAACGGGATCCCTACTTCTGCACTGTTGGACACCGGTTCACAGGTAACCACCATTCCCTATGAGCTGTACCACCGATTCTGGTGTGATGAAGAACTCACCCGACCTGATCCAAGCCTCACTGTATATGCTGTAAACGGGTTACCGGTAGAGCAGATAGGATTTAAAGAAGTAACCATAAAGGTGGGGAGGGTGGGCTTAGGGGTCAGGGATTGATTGTTGTCAAAACTGATGCAAATGATAGAAATCCCCATATGATCCTATGTACCAATGTCATCGAAAATTGTTTGGGAGAAGTATTGTTCTTGCTCCAACAGATCGCCAAGACTGCTGATGCCAGGCAGCAGAGGGTCCTGAAGAAGGAGATTAAAGCCCTCTTGCTAAAACAACAGGTAAACCAGTCTTGTGGTGAACTGGGTCGTGTGCGGGTAATGGATTCTAACCCCATTGTGTTACCTCCAAGAAGTGAAATGATGGTGTGGTGTCAGGCATCCATAGGTCCTAGAGGGCAAAATTACCAGGCGGTGGTAGAGCCTGTGTATTCAGAGGACTGGTCCACAATCCTGACAGCCAGGGGAGTAGTCAATGTACACAAAGGGAGAGTTCCTGTACGTATATTAAATTTTGGGGAAGAGGAAGCCAAATTGCCTAGGTACGCTACCATTGGTAAATTGTTTGCCGTCACTGAAAGTGCCATTCAAGCAGCAGAACCACTTGCCCCAGCAGACCTGGCAGATGAGCAATTAGCAAACTGGTGCCAGGAACTCCTTGTTGGTATCGACTCCACGCCTTCTTACCAGAAGCAAGGAGTATACCGGGTTGTGCAGGAATATGAACCAGTCTTCAGTAAGCATCCATTGGATTTCGGGAGAATTAAAGGGGTACAACACCATATCCCCACTGGTAACCATCCTCCCATCAGAGAGCGATACAGACTTGTACCACCAAAACACTATCAGAGGGCCAAAAAAATGCTACATGACATGATGGAGGCTGGGGTTATCTGAGATAGTTGCAGCCCTTGGGCAGCTCCACTAGTCTAAAGGCCCCTTTACACACTGAGACTTTCTAGCGATCCCACTAGCGATCCTGACCTGGCCGGGATCGCTGGAAAGTCTCTAGTGAGCTGTCAAACAGGCAGACCTGGCCAACGATGCAGAAGCGATACAGACCTGCAGAATGACCTAGCTGGTCGTTGGGGACGTGTCAAAGCAGCTATTTGAAAGGGAAGTCGCTAACAAAGTCATTGTAACGGTATCAAACACAACGATACATGCTGCGCAGCGGGAAACAAAGGACCAAAAAATGGTCCTGAATGACTTGTAGCGATCAGCGACCTCACAGCGGGGGCCAGGTCGCTGATGCGTTTCACACACTGCAATGTCGCTGGGGAGGTCGCTATTACGTCACAAAACCGGTGACGTTACAGCGATGTCGCTAGCGATGTTGCAGTGTGTAAAGTCAGAAAAAAAGATGGCACCATGCGGGTGTGTGTAGATTACAGGCAGATAAATCGCATTACATATAAGGATGCTTACCCATTACCCCACATAGAAGAGTCACTAGCTGTACTGAAGACTGCTAACTACTTTTCCACCTTAGACCTTACTAGTGGGTATTAGCAGGTCTCTGTAGCAGAGGAAGACCAGGAGAAGACTGCATTTGCCACCCCGATGGGCCTGTGCGAGTTCAACAGTATGCCATTTGGAGTCTGTAACGCACCTGGAACCTTCCAGCGCCTTATGGACTTTTGTCTAGGGCACCTGAACTTTGAGACTGTACTACTCTATTTAGATGACGTCACTGTGTTCTCCAAGTCCTACGAAGACCATCTGGAACATCTGGCAGCGGTGTTTGAAGCACTAAGTACGGCATGAAGCTGAAACCATCCAAGTGCCATCTCCTTAAACCTAAGGTTCAGTATCTGGGACACATAGTCAGTGCTGAGGGAGTCGCACCAGATCCAGACAAGGTAACAGTCATCAAGAGCTGGCCAAGACCAACTACTATCAAAGAGGTACGTCAGTTCCTGGGCCTGGTAAGATACTAACGAAGATTCATCAAAGGTTACACCAAGATGACTTCCCCCTTGCAAGACCTCTTGGTTGGTCAACCCAAGAAAGGCAAGAAGTCTGGTCCTCCATTTGAATGGGGCGAAAAAGAAGAAAGTTCATTCAGACAAATGAAGTGGGCTCTGATGGGGGAAGAAATTCTAGCTTACCCAGACTACAACTTACTCTTTGTGCTGTACACGGATGCCAGCAATGTGGGACTAGGACCAGTGTTGTCACAGGTCCAGAATGGGAGAGCGCGAGTAATTTCCTATGCTAGCAGGAAGCTCCGGCCTAATGAGAGAAATCCGTAAAAATTACAGCTCTTTCAAGGTGGAATTCCTGGCGATGGACTGGGCTATCACTGAAAGGTACAAGCACTATCTAGCAGCCACTAAGTTCATGGCTTTCACTGACAACAATCCTCTTACCCATCTAGATACAGCAAAGTTGGGCGCATTAGAACAACGCTGGGCAGCTCAGTTATCCAACTATGACTTTATCATCAAGTACAGAGCTGGACGTAAGAACGCTAATGCAGATGCACTGTCAAGAATGCCCCATTTGCAAGAAGAGGGAGAAGACATAGATGAGCTAGAAGAGATAGTTACCTGCCTTCCATCGCAAGAGAACATGCCAATGTCAACAAACTGGTTCTAGACCAAAAGAGGCAACCTTGAAACCCTTATCACATTTTGGTTGGAAAGAGACACAGGACAGTGATCCCGCTGTCAGATTAATCAAGAGACTGGTAAGCCAAACCGATTCTCGTCTTGCACCAGAGGCTCCACAAGAAGCCCAACATTTGTGGAAGAACAGGAATAAGTTGTTTATCCACCGGGGAACACTCTGTAGACAATTCATCAATCCAAAAACTCATGAGATGAGATAGCAAGTAATAATACCAAAAAGAGTCCCAATAGTGTTAGAAGCGTACCCCAACGACGCTGGACACTTTGGCTGGAAGAAACTTGAGATTTTACTCCGTGAAAGATTCTACTGGGTTGGAATGAGATCTTCTATCGAAAACTGGTGTAGAAATTGTGGTCCATGTGCTTTGAGAAGAAAAGACAGAGATAGTCAAAGAGCACCACTGCAGCCTATTGTTACCAAGCAATCTCTAGAACTAGTCGCCTTAGATCATGTAAAATTAACACCAAGTACCAAAGGTTATACTTACGCCCTTACCATTGTAGACCAGATTCCTTGTAGTACTACCAGTCAAGGACTTAACAGCACAAACAGCAGCAAAAGTGTTTCAAGCCTACTTTTGCAGACCTCATGGTTATCCAGAGCAAGTAATTGCAGATCAAGGACCAGCGTTTGATTCAGAAGTTTTTCAAAAGTTCTGTAATATGTATGGTTGTAAAAAGATTCGTACTACATCCTATCACCCTCAAGGAAATGGAATGTGTGAGAAAATGAATCAGATAATCATTGACATGCTAAAGACCCTACCACTGGAAGATAGGAACAAATGGCCATAAAAATTGCCTGACCTAGTGGATATGTATAACACATCCCCATAGGATCTACAAACTTCACCCCAGCTTATCTTATGCGAGCAAGACCAGGAAGATTACCTGTCGACTTAGGGTACCTTCACACTTAGCGATGCAGCAGCGATCCGACCAGCGATCTGACCTGGTCAGGATCGCTGCTGCATCGCTACATGGTCGCTGGTGAGCTGTCAAACAGGCAGATCTCACCAGCGACCAGTGAACAGCCCCCAGCCAGCAGCGACGTGCAAGCGACGCTGCGCTTGCACGGAGCCGGCGTCTGGAAGCTGCGGACACTGGTAACTAAGGTAAACATCGGGTATGGTTACCCGATGTTTACATTAGTTACCAGTGCACACCGCTTAGCTGTGTGTGCAGGGAGCAGGGAGCCGCGCACACTGAGCGCTGGCTCCTTGCTCTCCTAGCTGCTGTACACATCGGGTTAATTAACCCGATGTGTACAGCAGCTACATGTGCAGAGAGCCGGAGCCGGCAGCACAGGCAGCGTGAGAGCTGCAGAGGCTGGTAACTAAGGTAAATATCGGGTAACCACCTTGGTTACCCGATGTTTATCTTGGTTACAAGCTTACCTCAGCTGTCATACGCCGGCTCCTGCTCCCTGCTCGCTTCATTTGTCGCTCTCTCGCTGTCACACACAGCGATCTGTGTGTCACAGCGGGAGAGCGCCTTTGAAGAAAACGAACCAGGGCTGTGTGTAACGAGCAGCGATCTCGCAGCAGGGGCCAGATCGCTGCTCAGTGTCACACACAGCGAGATCACTAATGAGGTCACTGCTGCGTCACAAAAAGCATGACTCAGCAGCGATCTCGGCAGTGAGCTCGCTGTGTGTGAAGCACCCCTTAGACATGGGAGTCCTAAACCCTGAAGACCATCTACAAAGTGATTGGAATACAGCTTGTCAAGCTCAATACAAGTAGGTTCAAGAACGTGTTGAAAGAAATTTAGACCAAAGTAGAGAAAAACAAGAAAGAGATTACACCAAAAAAGCAAAAGCTGTACCATTGACATCTGGAGAAACGGTACTAAAAAGAAAAAGAAGACTTCACAAACTTGATGATCAATGGGAAGAAGAACCTTACATTGTCCAAATATCTAACTTTGACAACAAAAAAGTCTGTATTATTAGCAAAGATGAAGGAAAAACATCAACAGCTGTTTCTAGAGACGATTTAAAGAAATGCCCAGAACAGTTAGCGCCAAAAGAAAGTACAGAAAGAATTGTAAATCTACCTCAACCTGAACCAAAGAAGAAAATGATCCATACTGTATTAGGAGATTTCCCAGAAGATTGGCCGCAATACAATGGAGCAATAGTCATACCTTGTATCGCCTTTCCACAAGTACCAGAAAAACCTGTACCAAAACAAGAAGAACTTGTACTAGTACAAGAACCAGAAGAAATCTCAGGGGAAGTTGAACTAGAACGTTCTGCAAACATTGACCTTGTCAATCCTACAGTAAAGCAGGCTTTACACGCTACAATAAATCTAACGATGTGTCGGCGGGGTCACGTCATAAGTGATGCACATCCGGCATAGTTAGTGTTGTTGTAGTGTGTGAAACATACCTGCGATTGCGTTTGTATGAAAACACGTTGATCACATACACGTCGTTGAAATTCTAAAAATTGAACGTCCGGTTGTTCATTGTTCCCGAGGCAGCACACATTGCTGTGTGTCACACCCCGGGAACGATGAACACATCTTACCTGCGTCCTGCCTTCAATGCGTAAGGAAGGAGGTGGCCGCTCATCTTTGCCCCTCCGCTTCTATTGGCCGGCTGTCGTGTGACGTCGCTGTGATGCCGAACGTCCCTCCCACTACAGGAAGTGGTTGTTCACCGCCCACAGTGAGGTCGTATGGCAGGTAAGTACATGTGACGGGGTTTAACAGTTTGTGCGACACGGGCAACAAATTGAACGTGCCGCACATACGATGGGGGCGTGTGAGATCGCATACGAGATTGCATGTGTAATTGTAATGTGTAAAGCAGGCTTTAGGGTAAGAACACGTAGATACTTACCAAGTCAACCTACTGTACCAAGTGTAGTACAAAACACAGACAACATTGACACACCAGAGTTGCGTAGGTCAAACAGAAGCGCCATTGGTCAGCCCCCATCCAGATTAGGAGAGTGGGTATACTTCTAAAGATTGTCATTAAATGCATATTAACTGTATGTAAAATGTAAATAATGTATATTAAGCATGTTGACCCTACAGAGACTGACATGTATGGACTTTTGGGTCACTAACAACTGTTCGTAACGTCTGTTTAAGAACTGTGCCTCCCTTTGGGAAGAAGCTAGGTTTTTCCCCATCCACTGTTTTATGGACCTAAGCCACAGGACTGGCGTGGCACAAAAACATATGTATATACTGTAGTTGCACACGTTGTGCTTTTCATTGGCATTACCCAGGAACTGAACTTTTGTTCACCACACCCTAAAGAAGAGCCGGAAGTCGCAGGGAGGGTCTGCAGTGGAGCAGGCTGAGACCCCCATCACCATTATAACCGGTGATGTGCTCCCTAGGACAGTCCCCACAGGGTACAGTCACCAGGACGTTCGGAGAAGTCCACCGGATAGTGGCCTCAGAGACTGTGGGTGATGGGAAGGAAAGTGTATGGAGTACTAACCTGTTGCAAATGTATATATGTTATTTATTGCCATTTAAAAATAATATATATTTTGCAGATTTTCTTGTTTTGCAGCCCGTGGACGTGCTGGTCTTAACCAAAGGGGAATGCAGCACCCTGGGGTATGCTACCCCAGTGGTCTGTAGGATCCTAAGGCTTTCTGGAACGCCCTCTGCTGACAACCCACACCTCACACACAGGTAGGGGCACATTCCCTGAGAACTGGGCGCAGCATGTAGAGGGTTAACAGTGGGCAGATGTGAGAACCAATCCCTTAGCTGTTAGCCTGGGGAAGGGGCATGGCTAGTGGAAAGCAACATGGGTTGCTAGGCAGAGTAGGAGAGGAAAAATGACTGTTGAAGGGGTGACAGTTGAAAGTGAGTGAGAAAGGTGTAAGGATTGTGAGGAGACCCCAAAGGGCGACTAGGAGGTAGTAGCCTGAGGGTAGACAGAAGATCTCAGGTACTATGCACGATGGGGTACTGGACCCCAGAGTAGACGACGGCTCCAGGCAGTCTTTTGATCCAGCCGTGTGTGGTGACTTCCAGGGTACCACACCACCCATAGGCTCAGGGACACAGCCTCATATATAGGACCCGGGAGAGGGCACCGAGAAGTAGCCTACCCCACAAGGGACCGCGAGGCCTGTCATACTGGGCCCGGAAAGAAAAGGAGCGGAGCACCACAGGTCCCCGACAGCTTCAGGTAAGGGGACCATCAGCTCTGCATGTGCATGGAGGGCTCAACTAGGTCTCACGTCAGCACCGGGACAAAGGAAAGTCGGTTGACCAGCCGTACCAAACTGCACTTGCAACATCCAGTGAGTAAATACCAGTTAATCTGCAAGAACTGTGTGGTGTCTATTACTGGCGCACCACAAGGCGCAGCACACCTACATGGGACTTAAGCCCCTACTGACATAGGGCGCGAACACACTTCCTGCTATACCATCTGTCCCTAAAACCAGAGCAGCGGCGGGACATCTTATTACCACATCCCACCAGTTGCGTCACGAGTGACATACAAAATAACCCTGTTACCGAGCATCCCCCAGGTCACGGAACCAGGCACGGCCACCTGTGACGTTGATCCCCGTTATTCAACACCTGTAACCGAGTATCCCAAGGGCCTGGGGCGTGGCAGCGCTCTACAATAGCATTCTGGAAACCGGAACAAGGCAGGGAGGAGTTAACTCCTGCCATGACCAGGCCGGAGCTAGGTAAAATACTCAAACCACAGCAATCGATACAGACCTGGATCATGACATGTATCACATGAAGACATGGTGGTGTGATTAAAAACGGTTCCTGTGACACTTTGCAAAAATGGTCATGCCATTGGTTGTACAAGTAATCTATTCTGTATGTAATTTTCAACATTGAAGTTGCAACACCAAGACGGAAAAGTGGTGGAATTATGGAAATCACAGGATTGACAAATATTTAATGATATGCAAATGATGAAAAGATTAAAGCAATATTTTATAAACATCTTGATGTTCTGCCATGTTGAAAACATTTGGGAACTCAAATCTTCAACATTTCTTCTAAGTGTCCTAGGAGCCTGTTTTTCAACACAATACCAGGCCACATGTTGGTCATGTTTCTGTAAGCAGCCTGTGTGGCCTACATATCTTATCATGACCTCCAGAGCGGCCAGACTATTAGAGAATCTTGATAATTTGTGTGTCCAAGTGCATTCAGTGTGGCATAATATTCCTCAGACACTCATTAATAGCCTCATTGTTACGGGGGGACCGGCAGATTAGGACCAGGGGTATATATCCCAATCGCCAGTCGGGGCCCACCGTGCTCCAGATGGTAATGGAGCTGCTGGCACCCTGTGGGTTAGGCGGAGACTATAGAGCTGGATGGCTCTGAGATAACTCAAGGAACCGGTCACGTGTGTAGGGACACGTCAGACCGGACGACAACCCAGTTAGCGTTTCGGTGGAGCGGACACTTCTCCGACCATGTGTGTAACAACATGTCAGGCCGGATGGTAACCAGTTAGCGTTGACCGAGATGACTGCTGCGACAGCGCCCTGTCGGCCACGTGTGTAAGACACGTCAGGCTGAGCGGTCCTCCGATTAGCGTTTCTGGCCACCACTCAACTGGTCACATGTGTAAAGGACACGTCAGACCAGGTAGTCACACCAGTAGCATTTGACTGGGAAGCCGAGGAGGATAATAGGGTCCACACACCCAATCCCTGTTAACTTCACAGGGGTTCTGGGGTGCGCTGTCCGTGCGCGTAGAGGGCACAACCGGACAGGTGGCGCAGCAGGTACACTGTCCGTGTGCGTAGAGGGCACTCTCGGACAGGTGACGCAACAGGTATTCTGTCCGTGTGCGTAGGAGGCACAACTGAACAGGTGACGCAGCAGCCGCAGCCCAGTTAACACCACTGGACTGCTCTAGCACAACAGGAACGGTAGCAAGGAAGCACGGCGCCTGACCCTCATGTGCTGAGCCACGATTCTTGGCGTGACAGGCACCGTTCGCCTAGCCCTACCTACCGCTTCCAACAAGGCTTATGTCACCAAGAACTCTAAATGAAGACTGTGCACCTCCATGTTGTCTCCAGCCCCTTTTATAACCTGGGTCCGCCCCAAACCCAGGGTGGAACCACCAAGGTCCAATAGCAGAGTGCCATGTCATCAGTGACATCAAATGCAACCTATCTGGAACTGCCGCGTCATTGATGACGTCATGACAGCCACGCCCCAAACACTTCACCAGTCATCGTCTAACGACCAATGGTGAGGTGCCAGATCATAAGGGCGCGCCTCTGCGAGCCAGTCCGGAGTTGCGACGTCATCAGGACACCTGACACCCTCTGCCCTATCAGGGCCTGCCACCTCACGGACATGCTCAGTGAGGTCCTTACCGGACCTAGCCTCTGATGCACTAAGTGCCTGAGCATGCTCAGTAGCCTGAGCAACAGGCTCAGAAAGCAGACTATCAGTTTGAGCATGCTCAGTAGGCACATCCCAGAACTTAGACACAGTATAAAGTCCAAGTACCTGTGCAAAGAGGCTGTTAGGGTTAATTGTGGGAGCATGCTCAGTAGCCTGAACTGAGGACTTAGTCTCAGACATAACACAATCAGGCTGAGCATGCTCACTAGGCAAAACACCGGGGTTAGACTCTGGCTGGGGTAAATCGGTGCACGCATGCGCACTAGCCGCCTCTCCACACTTAGATGTGGTGGAAGGAACAGCCAACTGCACGACCCGAGGCATGGCCAAGAACGGCAGCCGGCGCCTTGGCGCAACAGGAACCGCAGCTGGCTGCTTGTGGCTATGGCGGCGCCGGTTCGTAACAGTACCCCCCCCTCTAGCGGCCCTCCCACTCGAATGGTCTATAGTCGCCACAGATACCACTGAGCGACGGGCGGAAGATGGAGACATGCAGTGGGAGCTACAAGACTCGCTCCACTGCGTAATCACCCCAGATGACCAGTCGATATGTGGGGAATGCCGCTTCAACCAAGGAATACCCATCAGAATATCATCTGCACCCTTAGGGAGAACCAGAAATGAAATGGTCTCCATATGCCCAGATGACATGGCAAGGGTAATGGGCACTGTCCGCTGGTGCATTACCTTGGGCAACAAGGACCCATCCACCACACGGACTCTCACTGGCCTTGGTATTTGCACCAGCGGGATGGTATGCCGCCGGGCAAAAGAGAAGATGAAACTATCCCCAGCACCTGTGTCCACACTTGCCCTTGTGGACCATGTTGACCCCTTAAAGGAAATGGACGCGGGAAACGTCACCCTAATGGATGACGCAGAGTCCAGTCTACCTCCAGCTATGGTTACCAATCGCGGTCGCTTACCCTGACGCTTTGGGCAACGGTTGGCATAATGACCATACTGCCCACAAGCGAAACAGGAAATGCCCTTGCGACTCGAAGACCTAGCAACACCAACCCTAGCGATGTCCATAAGGACAGAGATGTCCTCTAAGGGAGGTGCAGTAGGAGAGACCACTACAGTGGCTGAACGACCCTTTGACCTGCGCTCCAGCTGACGTTCGGAGGTCCGCAGGTCAATGCGGATAGCCAGAGTCATGAGGCCCTCAAGGGTAGTTGGTACCTCACGTGACGCTAATGCGTCCTTCACGTGCGAGGCTAATCCCCTCTAGAACAGTGGAATGAGAGTCCTCTCTGACCACCCCAGTTCTGCAGCAAGTGTCCTGAAACTCACAGCATATTGACTTGAGGAGGTACGCCCCTGCTCCAAAGTTAGTAGCTGTAGGGCCGAGTCGTGAGTGACCTGAGGCCCCAGGAACACTTGTCGCAAAAACTCCAAAAACTCCTTAGAGTCCTGTACTACGGGGTCATTCCTCTCCCACAATGGTAGAGCACTGGAGTGGGCTACATCAGAGAGCAAGGAGATGATAAACCCCACCTTCGACCTCTCTGTAGGAAACCGTGCAGCCAACAGCTCTAGATGGACTGAGCACTGGTTCACGAATCCCCTACATGCCTTGCTGTTCCCCGTAAACTTTTTGGGCAGCGACAGGTGAGGGAGGGTTGGAGTAGGCTTGGTGACGGACACCATTGCAGCCGCTTGAGCCACCACATCATCCATATCAGCAGCAAGAGCAGACTTCTCCAGAGACCTCACTTTGGCATCAAGCTGCAGCATGAACTGACGTAGCTGCTCCATCTCCGCCATGCCAGCCAGACCCTGGCGCAGTCTTACTGTTACGGGGGGACCGGCAGATTAGGACCAGGGGTATATATCCCTATCGCCAGTCGGGGCCCACCGTGCTCCAGATGGTAATGGAGCTGCTGGCACCCTGTGGGTTAGGCGGAGACTATAGAGCTGGATGGCTCTGAGATAACTCAAGGAACCGGTCACGTGTGTAGGGACACGTCAGACCAGACGACAACCAGTTAGCGTTTCGGTGGAGCGGACGCTTCTCCGACCACGTGTGTAACAACACGTCAGGCTGGATGGTAACCAGTTAGCGTTGACCGAGATGACCGCTGCGACAGCGCCCTGTCGGCCACGTGTGTAAGACACGTCAGGCCGAGCAGTCCTCCGATTAGCGTTTCTGGCCACCACTCGACTGGTCACGTGTGTAAAGGACACGTTAGACCAGGTAGTCACACCAGTAGCATTTGACTGGGAAGCCGAGGAGGATAATAGGGTCCACACACCCAATCCCTGTTAACTTCACAGGGGTTCTGGGGTGCGCTGTCCGTGCGCGTAGAGGGCACAACCGGACAGGTGGCGCAGCAGGTACACTGTCCGTGTGCGTAGATGGCACTCTCGGACAGGTGACGCAACAGGTATTCTGTCCGTGTGCGTAGGAGGCACAACTGAACAGGTGACGCAGCAGCTGCAGCCCAGTTAACACCACTGGACTGCTCTAGCACAACAGGAACGGTAGCAAGGAAGCACGGCGCCTGATCCTCATGTGCTGAGCCACGAATCTTGGCGTGACAGGCACCGTTCGCCTAGCCCTACCTACCGCTTCCAACAAGGCTTATGCCACCAAGAACTCTAAATGAAGACTGCGCACCTCCATGTTGTCTCCAGCCCCTTTTATAATCTGGGTCCGCCCCAAACCCAGGGTGGAACCACCAAGGTCCAATAGCAGAGTACCATGTCATCAGTGACGTCAAATGCGTCATTAATGACGTCATGGCAGCCACGCCCCAAACACTTCACCAGTCATCGTCTGACGACCAATGGTGAGGTGCCAGATCATAAGGGCGGGCCTCTGCGAGCCAGTCCGGAGTTGCGACGTCATCAGGACACCTGACACCCTCTGCCCTATCAGGGCCTGCCACCTCACGGACGTGCTCAGTGAGGTCCTTACCGGACCTAGCCTCTGATGCACTAAGTGTCTGAGCAACAGGCTCAGAAAGCAGACTATCAGTTTGAGCATGCTCAGTAGGCACATCCCAGAACTTAGACACAGTATGAAGTCCAAGTACCTATGCAAAGAGGCTGTTAGGGTTAATTGTGGGAGCATGCTCAGTAGCCTGAACTGAGGACTTAGTCTCAGACATAACACAATCAGGCTGAGCATGCTCACTAGGCAAAACACCGGGCTTAGACTCTGGCTGGGGTAAATCGGCGCACGCATGCGCACTAGCCACCTCTCCACACTTAGACGTGGTGGAAGGGACAGCCAACTGGACGACCCGAGGCACGGCCAAGAACGGCAGCCGGCGCCTGGGTGCAACAGGAACTGCAGCAGGCTGCTTGCGGCTTTGGCGGCGCCGGTTCGTAACACTCATTGACAGTATGCCCAGGTGTGTAAGTGCATTCCTGCTCATGGTGCTCATACTTAATACTAAATAAGTTGAGATGTTTCAAAAGTTGAGTTTTTACTTTTTCTTCATTGCAAATGAAGGCTATAAAACAAGGCTATAAATTCTGTGATTTGTATAATTCCTCACTTTTCAATTTTACAAATTCTATGTTGAGGAGCATATATAGTATATTATCATACACCCCACACATCATGGAGAGGAGATATGTATCACAGATGTGATTATCCTCAGTGATGTAAGTCCAAAAGCAAGCTCCAGTACGTATAGTACTGAGAGTATTAATAGGCCATGGGGTGGGTTTATGTGTTGACCCCTCTGTGGGTAGGGGCTGTTGGTCCCGGGGCCCCGGTTGGGGAGTAGGGAGGAGGTATAGGTGCAGGTGCCGAGGCGGGGAGGCAGGGTGGGCGCGGGTGCAACGTTGCGGTGCAGCGCGGTGCGGGATGGCACTGTTGTACTCACTCAGAAACAGAAGGACAGAGTCTCCGGTAAACCAAATGGCTGGATGGACGGGGCCCACAGCCGGCTGCGGTGTTCTCACTCTCCCCGGATGGGTTGATGGCGGCTGTCGTTTTCCTGCACCTGTGTAAGTGTATTTGACTCCTATGGCTTCCCACGGGTAGTCCGCTCCCCGGCGTGTACGTGTCGGGAGAGCCCATTTGCCTGCAGGCGCTGGCCCTTGGATCTCTGGCCCTTGGCGGTGGCACTTATCCGGACGGGTTGGGCTGTTGCCTTCTGACGGGACTTAGGTGGGAATGAACCCCTGAGGTCCAGACCGCAATCAAATAATTTGACCTTTTCAGCGGCTCCTAGCCTAGTCGGGGTCTGAGTACCCTGCCTTTGGTGCTTGGCTTCAGTCTGCTCCCCGGTTCGGTACCGGCGGGCCACCGCCCGACCCCGGTCCTACGGTTCCGCTGACCTACACCAACTCCTGCAGACGGCCACCACCGTCTGCCGACCTTGCTCAACGTGCCTGGGCTCCAACCCAGAGACCAACAGTTTTCACTCCTCTCTCTTTCACTGTCTATCTCCAACTCCACTGTCTTTTCCCGCCTCCAGGCCTGTGAACTCCTCGGTGGGTGGGGTCAACCACCTGGCTCCGCCCCACCTGGTGTGGACATCAAGTCTGGAGGGTGGCAACAAGGATTTGATTGACTGATGTCACCTACCCAGGGGAAGGGGTGTGTGTGTGATGTTAGTGTACTGTGACCCCTGGGGGTCCAGGGCTTCACAGTAACCTGGTAGTCTCTTTCCCCGGAACCTATCACTTGTTGGTGGGACCCCGTAGCCTGGAGCATTTGTGGGTCCTTTACTGTTTTTTGGCAGTCTCTCGTCGGTACGGCGGACAGTGAGAACCCTGTAGGGTCGGTGTTCTGTTCCAGTCCCTGGCTCAATCTTTACTGCTGGTGCCCCCGGATTCTTGGGTCAGTGAGGTCCGTGAAAGTCCCCTCACTGTGCAGGTATTTGTCAGGTTGCCTGAAGCTGTCACCTGACCTAGGGCCCTGTGCCCCATCGGTGCTCTCGTTCCAGAGGTACCTGGCTGTACTGTCCCTGGCAACCATTCTCCTTGCCACTTGGGTCACCGCTACACAACCCCGTCTGGAGACACGTCCGTCCCCTTCAACTGTCACTACCGGACTCCCCTGTCTGAGTGTCTGTGTCTGTTTGTCCCCTCCCACTGGGCTGCCTTCTAGTAGACTGGACTGGCTCCGCCTCTGGATAGCCATTCATTGGGTCCTGGACTAGTCAGTCATCCCTAACTGGTAGTGGGAAACTGGGGATGTTATGTGTTTTGTTGGTACTGGCACTGGGCGTCCAGGTCCCTGGGGGTAGGCCCTGCATCTTTATCAGGATGCAGTACCTAGTAGTGCCCTGATGGTGCCCTAATGTAACACATTAAAATTAACATTCTTCCCACCCAGGGGAGACATTTCTTGAACCGTTGTAAACTTGAGTACTCCCCCCGTCACCCACCACCCAAAGGTCCTGGTCCCCAAAACCCCTAGGAGGAAGGTCACCGGTTTGCATGGTGACCGGGTCTCGGCCTTTTACTCTCCTAATGGTGGTATTATTGAGTCTGGCAGGGTTATACTCTAGTATTGGCACAACTGGTGCAACTATTTACAAGGTCAGTTCTTGTCACAACCAGTCCTGTGACCGTGGTCCATGTTTAGATTAACTGGGCAGGGTTATTCAAATAATTTTCAACAAAACAACAACAAAACTGGGTAGCTGCCAGAGCTGCCGTTCCACTAGCGCACCAGGGAGCATTCCCGCCTCCTGCAGTTAGGAGTGATGGAGCAGTTGTTTTTTTCACAAAATTTGCATGCGAAACAGGCCATAAGGCACACGTCACCCGTGTTAACGGGTCCAGTCCATATCTTGTTCGTGACGCCAGGAAAAAGCTGTGTCGCCCAGGGCTATGGGGTACTCAGTCCCGGACCGTATATGTACGGAGATGCTGTGTCACGGTTGTATAATTTTGTAAAGCTGTAGGGGGGAAAAAGCGCAATAGGGTCTTACCCGGTATGAGGGTAGAGAGACAGAACAGAAAGAGATACACTCACCTGGTAGGGTTGTGCCAGTCACAACCCCCTATGATCGCATGTGAGTGGTTTTATGTGGTTTAGCAGCGGCCCCGGAAAGCAGGTTATCATATAAATCAAATAGAAAACCGGCTTTAAATGCCGCGCTAAAAACCACAGATGCATTTAAATCTTGGGAGAAACAATTTGAGGACCCGTCTATGGGGGTAAAAATTAGGGGAGGGTGGAATGCTCTTCGTAAATCAATTTTAAATGAGAATTGGCGAGAAACCCAATTTAGAATTATGCACAAGGCAATTTATGGTTTTAATCTCCCTCCATCAGCAACAAAGCCAGACAGGATTACGTATTGCCCTAAGTGTAAGAGTAGTGGAACTGATCTCCTTCACGGGTTGTGGTCCTGCCCCCATTTGAGTCCATTATGGTCACAGATCAAAAGTTGTATACAAAAGGTGTGGGGTCTTGAAGTTCGGCTCTCACCTGGGTTCGCTATTTTTCACCATTGGGAGGAGGGGAACGATACCAAAGGGAAGATGACTAACCCACCCAGACTTATACATGTGATACTTCTGGCAGCCAAGAGAGCGATACTAAAAAATTGGTTGGAGTCTAGGGTCCCCGCGATTGAAGAGATCTTGGGTCAGCTCATGCATCTTCTTGAAATAGAAGGATTGGATGCAGAAAGGAGGGCGGATAGAATACGACAGCACTTTAACAAATGGAAGAAATTCATACTGGCCTATTGTACTCGGGAGGAGATAGTCAGGATTATGTCACCTTTCAAAGACACAGTCTGGTATCATACTGAAAAATTGAAGGATACATTGGATGGCTTGGAGGTGGGGGAGGAAAGGCCGAAAACTGACTAAAAGGAGAGGGGGAAATAACCGATTTGAGTGGGACTTCTTTATTATATGTCATTACCATGTTCACAAGGGTTCAATGGGGGGAATGATAAGAATGATGGGTTAAGGGGTCGCTGCTTTCCTTTGCTTTATCTTGCCATGTTACGGTTATTGATTTTAAAAATTGGTATGGAATTTGGGATGATCAAATATGACAATGTAATGTTGAATTTACAATGCTGAATTCGCTTATGCCAGTGTTATGTTATTGAAAAATTTGAATAAAAATATAGTTAAAAAAAAAAAAACCACAGATGCTGTAGATAAAGAGATTTCCTTTATTTCACAGTTCTACGCGTTTCAGAGACATCTCCGTCTCCTTCCTCAGGAAAAGATTTCAGAGAAATCTCCCGCTCGAGCGTCTTCTCCGAGCAGGGAAGGCGCAAATGCGAGGCCCCGCCTCCAAAAAACGGAAGTGCTGAAGAGTACCAAGGGGGCGCGAGAGTGTGTCTGCCTGATGTAGCCGAGGCTATAAAAGCGGGGACGCCAGGACTCTGCCAGCAATTGGTTCCTGGAATACGGCCACGCATGATGTCCCGTCCGTCCGGCACCGCGGAAATCCCCGAGCCCACGCCAGGAACAGCGGCGTGGGTGGAAGCCCGGACCGCACAGATGTGCTGCCGCCTTCAAGCCCAGGTCCGGTTTTTGACGGAGCGCTGGGTGACTGAGATGGAGGAAGTGGCGGCGGCCGTGCGGAGACGCGAGGTGGAGACAGAGTTGGAGGAGCGGGTAAGCGACCCACGCCCCTATGTCCGAGAAGGACCGGCCGCTGCGGCTGAGGGGCCCGGCCTGCGCCCGCTCACCCTCCTGCTTCCCCCGCCATCCGTACCGGCTGCTGTTGCCCCTTCGCTCGGTCCGCTACCCCCAACACCGGTAGCGGAAGCCAACCCGTCCGCCCTAGAGGACCGGCCTGGGGCCGTTGTTCGGGACTGGCCTGCGTCCCTCCCGCTACCGTGGAAGGTCCCGCGGGAAGTAGCTGTCCGCGACAAGGAGCCATCGGCCCCGGAAGTGGCCGCACCTGAAGCCGTCCCGGCTCCGGCAGTCCACCCGGCCGTGGAAGAACCGGCCGCTGCTTGCCCGAAGGCTCAATGGGTGAGGTCAACAAGCCCTGAATCCCCCGCTTCGGCTGAGGCTGCGCCAGGCCGCAACTGCAAAGCCGCAGTCCAGGCCATGTCACCGCAGGACCCCCACAACAGAGAACCGGTCATGGCCGGTGTGGGTGCGGTCCAGCGGGGCTCGACCCGGGCGCAGGGGTCTGCCAACGCCCCATACTGGGACAGTGAGCCAAACCCGTTGGGCCGGGAGATCGCCACTAGAGAGCAGCAGAGGGCTGAAGTGCTGGCGAGGGTGATCCGAGAGAAAGATGCACTCCGTCATGCCACCTTTCGGGTGCGGGGCCCAGTGTACGAGGGTCAAATCCGGCAGTTTGACCAAAGAAGTGGGTTTGGCATCATCTATGAGCCGGGCCTGAAGGCCGAAGTATTCGTGGCCCGCCGTGATGTCAATTCACACCTCCCCACGGGTCACCCAGGTCGTGATGTACTGCCGGGCGACCTAGTGACTTACACCCGCCACTGCGGAGAGAGGGGCTGGTTCGCCCTGGATGTAAAACAGAGGAAGAGCCGCAGTGAGCAGACGCGGCCCCAGCCCCCTCCTCCACCAAGCCATCCGGATGTGGAGCTGGAGGAGGTCTCAGAGGAGTATGACCTCAAGTAGTGGCAGCGGTCCTCCGTTGCAAGCAGTTGTCCCCCGTTGGGACCCTCAGCAGTTTGATGAATGACTGTAATGAGCTGTGACATCTACCTGATTGTCTATATGAATATTCCGGCCGTTGCCGGCAAGTTGTCCCCGGAGAGTGTTTACAACCTGCATGAGAGACTACTCATGGACAAGGCTGAGAACTGGCAGGCCACCCACGAACTTCTGGGCTTGTAAATAAGTTGAAGGGTGATATTCCGTCGGAGCCGCCTTCGGAGAGGCAGATTGGAGGAAGGGCCCGCCGCAGAGCAGGCTGGGGCCCGGCCACCACCAGGACCGGTGGCCATCCTCCGGGGGTCAGGGGTCCCCCAAGGACGTGGGGTCCCCTGAAGTGACAGCCGGGTGCGAGTAACCGTACCCATTCCCGCTCGGGCAGCCTGAACCTGGACTGGGGTCAAGGGGTGCTGCCCACTTCTTAGGGGCAGCATCAGGGCTAGGTTGCTTGGGTGGGAGAGCGGAAGACACCCGTCCGTCCATCTGTTATTAAAAATGTTATATATGTGCAACGTTGAAGTGTCCTTACAAGAAATGCTTATGTTTGAAAATGTTTTACATGTTATTTATATCTTTTTACAGTTTTGAAAAATAAAACCGGTGATGGACGGGCAGCCCGCGGATGGTCTGCATTTCACCAAGGGGGAATGTGGCGTCCTGGCCTAGCCAGGTCGTCACAGATAACACACAAACACCCCACCCCATCAGACAGGGACAACAGCCAAACAAAAATCCTTGTTGCCTCCCTCCAGTGTCTGATGTCCACACCAGGTGGGGCGGAGCTAATCGGTTGGCTCCACCCACCGAGGAGTACACAGGCCTGGAGGCGGGAAAAGTGTCAGTGGAAGTGAGGAGTTTAGTGTTGGAGTTTGAAGTGAGAGGAGCAAGCACTTGGGTGTCTGGGTTTGTGGCCCAGGCACTGACAGCAAGGTTGGCAGACGGTGGTGGCCGTCTGCAGGAGTGGTGGAGCAACGCGGAACCGTAGGACCGGGGATGGGTGACGGCCCGCTGGTACCGACCGGGGAGCGAAGTGAAGCCAGCACACACAGGCAGGGCCATCGGACCCCGACCAGGCTTGGAACCGCCGACATTAGTCATATCCGAATGTGACTGGAACCCCAGGGGTTTCACAACAGCAAAAGTCCCGATTGAAGACAACCGCCCACACCGTGAGGGTATACAGCTACAGCCTAAGGCTAGAGACCCAAGGGCCAGCGTCTGTGGGCAAACGGGCTCCTCCGGTACCCATACACTGGGGAGCGGACTACCGTTGGGAATCCATAGTACTCAGAAAGAGAACATCAAGGTGCAGGGAAAGACAGCCGCCATCACCTGTCCGGGGAGAGACACTGCAGCCGGCTGCGGGACCCGTCCATCCAGCCGTTTGGTTTACCGAGGACTTTGTACCTTTCTTGCTGAGTGAGTACACCCGTGCCATCTGGCACCGCGCCGCGCTGTCCCTGCGACCCTGCACCTCGCCAACGCTGCCTCCCCGTCACAACATCACCGGGCCCCGGGACCACCGACCCCTACCCACGGAGGGGGAAAACAACATCTCAGCTGCTCCCTACCATCGCTCCCGGGATCCCCGTCACCAGCAGCGGTGGTGCCCATCTTCACCAAGACCCGTGGGTGGCGTCACGGACTAAATCCCCCAAACCAACCACCCCTTTCACTCACCCGGCCCACCGCTCGAGCCACCGAGCAGCCGCAGCAGCGCCGGACCCGAGTTTTAGCGAGAGCGCAGCAGCGATGGCGTCCTCCCCGCCCGCGACATAGGGGTCCATCGTAGAAAGAAGGGAGACCACACGATGGGGATGCAGTGAAACTTCTGTTTACTCACTGTATGTTGGAGCTGTGGCCCTGAAGACAGCTGGTTCAGACCCCTGCTCCCTTTTGTCCCAGTGCCAGTGTGGTGACCTGGTAGTCTCTTTCCCCGGCACCTCTCACTTGTAGGTGGGACCCCATAGCCTGGATCGTTTGTTGGTCCCTTACTGTCTTTTGGCAGTCTCTCGTCCGTACGGCGGGCAATGCGAACCCTGTAGGGTTGGTGTTCGGTTTCGGTCCCTGGCTCAATCTTTACTGCTGGTGCCCCTGGATGAAAGGGTGACGGAATGGGAGAAATTACCCACAGAGCAGTGAACAGAGGTGCTGATGCCATATTTAATGGGAGAACCGCAGAAGGCTTATTATGACCTAGCTCTGCAGGACACAAAAGAGTACACCAAGTTGAAAACAGAAATTTTAGTTCACCTAGGAGTAACCCTGTCTGTTAGGGCGCAACAAGTACACCATTGGGGCTATCGCGATGACATACCTCCCCGATCTCAAATGTTTGACTTATTACATCTGGTTGAAAAGTGGTTGCAACCATAATCTTCCTTCCCAGTCCAGATAGTTTAAAGGGTCATCATGGACAGGTTCATACACTTCCTTCCAAGTGCGATTCAGTCCTGGGTTGCCCAAGAAGATCCCCGGAGTGCTGATGACCTGGTGGGCATGGTGGAAAGGTACCAGGCAGTTGAGAAGTCCTTAGGGAAACAAGGGGCTGTAGCTTCTCCATCCTGGGGTTATTATAGGGAGGCCTACATCCAAACGAAGGGAACTAGGGCCACACTTTTTGGGATGGTCCCAAAGCCCAGAGAATGTCTGAGTTGCTGCCTACAGCACCAGCTAATGATGTAATTTGTTGGCGGTGTCATGGCCCCGGTCATATAGCTGCCCATTGTTCCAGAGCTACCAAGTTGATGGACTGCATGCACTTGTGCTCCTGCTCTCTCCTACCCCCAGGGCTAGTGCACATCACACAGGCTCTCTGGAAATAAGCTTAGGGCATGCACACACGCACTGGCTTCCCTCTTAAAGGGCTGATGTACCATTTTCCTCTAAATGTCTCTTAGCCTATGGCTGAGAAGCACTATGTATTTAAGGCACCCTCTCATTATGGAAGGTACCTGCACAATGCCCTTAGTTATCTGTTCCTGCCGTGCTCACCATACCTGTCCTTACCCCCCTACCTGTCTGCCTCAGTCATCCCACCTGTACCTGCCTGCACCTGTGCCTGTACCTGAGTCTGTCCTCTGTCCTGGAGGTCAGCTGCCACAGTCCCAGTCACTGCCCTGGGGGTGGTACCTGGTATCCGCCTTATGGCAGGTGCTTAGTTAAGCCCCTCCCATTAAAGGGTAAGCCCGGGTCTCTCCTGTGGTCCAGTGGGTCCACACCCGCTCGCTGCCTCAGCAACACCAGCTGAGAGGGTTACAATATAATGTAAGCAGGAATGCCTTCTGATGAGAACATGCAAGTTCACTGCAGTTTGCTAAATAAGTAGGAAGCTTAATCAGGGATGAGTGTTTTCCATGACACAATACCTGTGAGAATTAGCAAGCATTGGTGTTGCCCACAAAGAAAGCCTCTACAAAAGCCCATGTACAAAAAAGCCTACAATTTGCCAGGGCCCATGCTGAAAATTAATAATCAAGATAAATATTTTTGGAACTGATGGCTCCAAAACTGAATGGTGTCACAAAGGTGAATAGAACAAAGAAAAATGTTAGATGTCTACAGTGAAACAATGGTTATGGCAGTGTCCTTATGTGGGACTTTATAAGTACTGTCAAAGTATGAATCCTGAGCTGAACCCAATCGAACAACTATGGAGAATTCTGAAGAGAAAAGTTGAGCATCACTCTCTTTCCAGCATCCAGCCTCTAAAAGAGGTTTTTTTTGCAGTATGGAAAGATAGTTGTTGCAATATATTGCCAACTTGTTCATTATATGCCTAGAAGACTTAAGGCCGCTTTACACGCTGCAATATCGTTACCGATATCGCTAGCGTGCGTACCCGCCCCCATGGGTTGTGCGACACGGGCATATCGCTGCCCGAGTCGCACAACATCGTGCGGACCCATCACACCTGCCAAGCGACGTCCTTACCTGCCTAGCGACGTTGCTGTGACCAGCGAACCGCCTCCTTTCTAAGGGGGCGGTTCTTTTGGCGTCACAGAGACGTCACTAAGCGGCCGCCCAATCAAAGAGGAGGGGCGGAGATGAGCGGGACGAACATCCCGCCCACCTCCTTCCTTCCTCATTGCTGGTGGGACGCAGGTAAAGGCCGCTTTTAACGCTACGACATCGCTCAATTGATGTCGTTGGGGTCACGGAATTTGTGACGCACATCCGGCCGCTTTAGCGATGTCATTGCGTGTGACACCTATGAGCGATTTTGCATACTCATAAAAACGTGCAAAATCGCTAATCAGTGACATGCCCCCCTATTCCCAATTATCGTTGCTGCTGCGTGTACAATGTAGTTCCTCGTTCCTGCGGCAGCACACATCGCTATGTGTGACACCGCAGGAATGTCAAACATCTCCTTACCTGCGGCCGCCGGCAATGAGGAAGGAAGGAGGTGAGCGGGATGTTACATGCGCTCTTCTCCGCCCCACCGCTTCTATTGGGCGCCCGCTTAGTGACGTCGCTGTGACGCCGCACGAACTGCCCCCTCAGAAAGAAGGCGGTTCGCCAGTCACAGCGACGATGCTAGGCAGGTAAGTAGTGTGACGGGTCTGAGCTATGTTGTGCGCCACGGGCAGTGATGGGGGTGGGTACACACGCTAGCAATATCGGTAACGATATTGCAGCGTGTAAAGCGGCCTTAAGGAGAGGTTCCTCGTTCCTGCGGTGTCACGCGTAGCGATGTGCGCTCCCGCAGGAACGACGAACAACATCGTTACTGCAGCAGCAACGATAATTGAGATTAGGGGGATGTCACCGATTAGCGATTTTGAACGTTTTTGCAACGATTCAAAATCGCTAATAGGTGTCACACGCAACGACATCGCTAACGCGGCCGGATGTGCGTCACAAAATCCGTGACCCCAACGACATCACTTTAGCAATGTCGTAGCGTGTAAAGCCACCTTTAGTGCTGTCCTAATCATAGAGGTAATGCAAAATACTATATGTAGTTATTTTTATATGAGGTGTAGTTATTGCATCAACTAATTTAAGAAAATGTGAGGATTTTGTAATTAAACTTATATTATTAAACTTACTTTCATACTATGGTTAAAATAATGTTCTTTAAAATTCAGCCTTGTCAAACTTTTGGAAAAACCTCTTGTGTGCAGTGAAATGTTGATTACAATCTTACTTTTTTAATGGGGTGTACTAATTTATGCTGAGAACAGTATATGATATATGATTTGTGAGCTATATGTATATACTGTATATATAGTATAAGAGCCGTATATGAGCCGTTGTGATTACTCGTGGTTACTCACTAATCCCGCCCCCCACAAATTACCATATGCGGGTCCGCCCCCCCGCCCATTACCACTCGTGGCATCGCCCCCCCCATATTACCACATGCGGCTCGCCCCCCCCCCCGTACATTACACATGCGGCTCCACCCACCGCACATTATTACACGCAGTTCCTCCCCCCCACAGATTACTACTCGCGGCTCTGCCCCCCCTACATTACCACACGCAGCTCTGCCCCCCACACATTACACACGCGGCTCCGCTCCCCCCGCACATTACACGTGCGGCTCCGCGCCCCCGCACATTATACACATGGCTCTGCTACATCCACACTCTAAATCCCTCCTGACCCCACACAAACTTCACTAAATTCAGCACCATGACAACCAGCACAGCAGAGTCCTGCATACACTGAGGAACTGATCATGTGACCCCCTGACTCCTCCCCTCCATGTGACATCACCACAGGTCCTGTACAGAGACAAATCCTGTTGCGTACATTGCACACTCGGGGGAGAGCTGTATACCCTTGGGAAGGAGAGCTGTATACCAGGGAGGTGAGCTGTATACCAGGGAGGTGTGCTGTATACCCTTGGGGAGACAAATCCTGTTGTGTACATTGCACACTCACACATCTCAAGCTGAGCTGATTCAGCCAATGGCAGACAAAGGGCGCGTACTGTAAAATTGTAACTCCCAGCATTTTTCACGTCACGTTTTCATTCCACTGTCACTACTATTACAATGTCTTGCTTTCCGTGTATCATTGGGATTCATGTTGCCAGTTGACAATTATCAACTTCCTTTCCACGTAATTCAACCACTTCAACGAAGGTAAACGTACATTTAATTGCATCCGCATTCTCCCAAATAACCCTAACTCCCCCAACCCACTGGGAAACCCATCAATATTCAACTCTGCAGTTAAGTGCCACGGTAATTAACCCTTACTACCCCAGCTGTATACAGCTAGCTGTATACAGAGCGGGGGAGTTGTACATGTGGCACCCTTGAGGCTTTAGTCGCCACAGAATACTGCACCTCATTTAAGGTGCAGTATTCATCTCGGGTAAGGAAGGGGTTAATCAACGATCAGTGTTTCCACATTTCACCTTACATACAGCTTAGGTGCCTTCTCACTGGGGAGCAGGACTAGAGTAGGCTGGGGGTGGCCATCACTAGGCATGGGACTTTCCCGGTCAGTAGGACAACCACCTGGGGGGGCGGGTACCACTTGGGGTAGAAGTAGGAGCAACCAGATACTCTCGACAGTCAAGTCGGGACTACAGTTCTGGTGACACGACACCACTTTCTTCTCTTCTTTCACGGGGCCTGAGGCTTGGAGCGGAAAGCTCAGACCGGGTTTCTCACTCCTGCAGCGGCATCTCTTGGAAAGGACACTTTCAAATACCGGTGGCTACCTCTAATTTAACCGGGATTGGCTGGAGCCCACCATGGCAGTGACTGGTACCTCCCGGGCGATCTAAAGACAGTGAGTAAAAGACCTGGAACCCCACCCTTCGGCGCCAACGGCCACCACTACTCCCCTCATCATCCTCCTCGGGGCCCGCTCCACCTGTGGGGAGCAGAACCATTCTTGTTGCTACAACCATCCACTCCAGAGGACAGCGACAGCAGAGTGGGCTAATCCCTGGCAGCGTACCGCAGGTGGCGTCACGAGACAATCATCCTCATCCACTACTACCCCCATCATCCCATCCATTCCCCCTTCAAAACCAAGCAGGCCACCCATGACATCCCCTGACCCTTCACCGGCCGGTGACAAGTATTCCCCCAGGCCCCGTGGGGTGCTCCATATACCCTTGAGAAGCTGTATACCCTTTGGGGGGAAGGACAGCTGTTTACCATTGAGGGGGAGGGAAGCTGAATACGCTTGAGGGGAGAGCTGTATACCCTTGGGGGGAGAGCTGTATACCAGTGAGTTGAGCTGTGGAGGTGAGCTGTGTATTAGGTAGGTGAGCTGTATACCCTTTTGGGGGGAGAGAACTGTATACCCTTGGGGAAAGCTGTATACCATTGGGGGGAGGGGAGCTGTATATCCTTAATAAGAGAGGAACTGTATACTCTTGGGGAGAGGAGAGCTGTATACCCCTGAAGGGAGAGCTGTATACCCTTTGGTGGAAGGACAGCTGTATACCCTTGGGGGGAGGACAGCTGTATACCTTTGGGGGAGCTATATACCAGGGAGATGAGCTGTATACCTTTGAGGATGAGAGCAGTATACCTTTGGGGGGGAGCTATATTCCAGGGAGGTGAGCTGTGTACCCTTGGGGGGAGAGCTGTATACCTCTGGGGGGAGCTGTATACCCTTGGGGGGAGGGAACCTGTATACCCTGGGGGGGAAAGCGGTATATCCTTGGGGATAAGGGAGCTGTATACCCTTGGGGGGAGGAGAGTTGTATACCCTTGGGGGGAAGGGATCTGTTTACCCTTGGGAGGAGAGCTGTATACCCTTTGGGGGAATGACAGCTGTATATCCTTGGGAGGAGGACAGCTGTATACCTTTGGGGGGAGCTATATACCAGGGAGGTGAGCTGTATACTGTTGCGGCAGGAAGAGAGCTATATACCCTTGAACCGAGCGTTAGCTGGCTGAGAACAGCTATATATACAGTATATATATATATATATATATATATATATATATATATATATATATATATATATATATATTTTGTATATGTAGTTGTGCTCAAAAGTTTACATACCCTGGTAGATTTTTTGTTTTCTGGGCCTTTTTTCAGAGAATATGAATAATAACACAAAAGCTTTTTTTTCCCACTTATGATTAGTGGCTGGGTGAAGGCATTTATTGTCAAACTATGTTTTCTCTATTTAAATCATTATGGCAACCAAAAAATTACCTTAATTAACAGTTCACATACTCCAGTTCTTAATACCGTGTATTGCTCCTTGTAACATTAATGGCAGCTTGAGGTCTTTTGTGGTAGTTGTGGATGGCGCTCTTTATTTTCTCAGATGGTTAAGCTGCCCATTCTTCTTGGCAAAAAGCCTCCAGTTCCTGTAAATTCCTGGGCTTTCTTGCATGAACTCCCCAGAGGCCAGTCCAGAACCTTCTCTTTGTTCTGCTGTAGCCAATGACAGGTCTACTTGGCCTTGTGTTTTGGATTGTTGTCATGTTGGAATGTCATGTATGTTCCATGCGCAGCTTCTGGGCTGATGAGTGAAAATTTGCCTCCAGTATTTGCTGATAACGTGCTGCATCATTCCTTCAACTTTGACCAAGTTTCCTGTGCCTTTCCAGCTCACATATTCCCACATCATCAGTGATCCACCTTCATGCTTTACAGTAGGAATGGTGTTCCTTTCATCATAGGCCTTGTTGACACCTCTCCAAATGTAACATTTATGTTTGTGGCCAGTAAGTTTGATTTTGGTCTCATCACTCCAAATTACCTTGTTCCAGAAGTTTGGAGGCCTGTCTCTGGGCTGTTTGGCATATTGTAGGTGAGATACTTTGTGGCATTTGCGCAGTAATGGCTTTCTTCTGGCGACTCAACTATGCAGCCCATTTTTCTTCAAATGCCTTCTTATTGTGCATCTTGAAACAGCCACACCACTAGTTTTCAGTGAGTCCTGTATTTCAGCTGATGTTATTTGTGGGTGTTTCTTTGCATCCCGAACAATTTTCCTGGCAGTTGTGACCGAACTTTTTGTTGGTCTACCTGATCGTGGTTTGGTTTTTACAGAGCCCCTGATTTTCCATTTGTTAATCCTTTCGTATTCTTCAGATTTCATAATAATTTGCACACATTGAAAGCACCCAGAGGCAGCAAAGCAACCCCAAAAGCTGTTTGACCCTCAACCATATTTGACTGTAGGTATTGTTTTCTTTCCTTTCTAGACCACATTCAATTTTCAGTAAACAGTAGAATGATGTTCTTTACCAAAAAGCTCTATCTTGGCCTCACGTGTCCACAAGACGCTTTCCCAGAAGGATTTTGACTTACTCATGTACATTTTGGCAAACTGCAGTCTAGCTTTCTAATGTTTCTGTGTCACCAGTGGGGTCCTCCTGAGTCTCCTGCCATAGCGTTTCATTTCATTCAAATGTCGCAGGATAGTTTTTGCTGACACTAATGCACCCTGAGCCTGCAGGACAGCTTGAGTTTCTTTGGAACTTGATTGGGGCTGCTGATCCACCATCTGGACTATCCTGCATTGTGGACCCATGGAAGCCTAATTGATAGGCGAAACGGCCCCTGCTAGGAGCCGGCATACTGGTTGCCTCCAGCCTTTTATCCTGCACTTAATTTAATAAACCAACATCCAGCACAGTGGCAGAGTGCGGTCTTCTTTCTTATCGTGTATCCTGCATTGCAACCTTTCATCATTCTTCTCCACCATCCACGGCCAGGGAGATTAGCTATAGGGCCAAGTGTTATAAACTTCTTGATTATGTTGCGCACCATGAACAAAGGAACATCAAGATCTCTGTAGATGGACTTGTAACCTTGACATTGTTAATATTTTTCAACAATTTTGGTTCTTGGTTCCTCAGGTAGTTCTATTCTCTCCTTTCTGTTTTTCATGCTTAGTGTTGAACACACAGACACACAATGCAGAAATTGAGTCAACTTCTCCAATTTTTATCAGGTTTCAGGTCTGCATGTCATATTGCACATACCTGTTACCTAGGCTGCTTTCACACTTGCGTTGTTTTACATCAGTCACAATCCGTCGCCTTGAGGAATTACAGTATCCTGCAAAATATTTAGCAGGAATCCACTTTTTCCCCATAGACTTCTATTAGCGACGGATTGTGACTGATGGCCCTGCGTTGCATCCACCGCGTGACGGATCAGTCATTTACTGACTGACCGTTAGGCGGGAGCAACGCTGAATGTAACGTTTTTTGTTCGCAGCGGATTCGTTTTTTTACTGTGAGCAGTAAAAAATCATGATCTACTGTAAATTTAGTTCCAGCAGCGGCTGACTTTTGTGAACAATCAGCTGAAATCCTCTGCGATTTGAACCTGGAATGTTTCTCTGGGACTTGTAGTTCCATGAGGATTGTTGTACACATTCAGGGCTGGGTTTATGGGATGCTCAGAAGTGATAGCCGGGACTGACCATCCACATACCTCCCATACGTATGTGTGTCTCATGGGATTTAATGGAGTTGTCGTTTGTCACATGACCTCCGTGTGCTGGTGGGAGCCAATTTGGTTGGAGAACATGTGCAGGAGATCCTGTGCATTCAGAGCTAGTGAGAGCTCTGAAATGTCAGAGAGCTGCAGAATCCACTGAGGCTCTGGACCAACGGCAGGGGCCATTAATTGGCCCCTGCCGTTAATTGGCCATTAATTGGAACGTGTCCAAGGGCCGAGATGGTGAGCCCAGTGTGAGAGTCTCCCTGGACTGGCGGTTTAAACAGTGTGACAGTGAGACATTGTTGTCCTGCGGGAGAGTGGCTGTGGCCCGTTACACTGCGTGGTTTATGAGGATGTGAATAAATCACCAGGATTGTTTAAGTGACAAAGTGCTCGTGTGTGTCTCGATCCCGCTGCCAGACGTGTGCCCCAAATCATTCAGGGCCCAGGTCATTACAAATATATATATATATATATATGTATATATATATATATATATATATATATTAGTGCCATATAAACTGTTATCTTTGTTTACCAAAAAGGTTGTGTAACGTGCAGTGGGACTTGTGCACAGAACCGTATTTTCAGTATAAGTTCTTTCCATTAAAAGAATGGATCACATTCGGAAAATTGGTATTCAATGTGGCAGTGCAAATTAACATTTTTCTTTTTCATTGACCGATTCAGTATGTGAAAAAAATTGCAGTATGTATAAGTTTCCTCCTAGAATAGGATGGCCCTCATCCAATTCAAGTCCGTAGGCCCGTGAAGAAAATCATACCACATTCTGGTGACATTCGGTCTGATTTTCATGGACTGATAGAATGGAGAAAGTGAAGAAACTTTTTTTTTTTTCCTATCCACCTCCAAGAGAAACTGATCCCACCCTGACCAGACTCTGATCAAACTCTGAACAGGCTCTGATCAATCTGATGTGCAAAATCGACCATTTTCTCGGATGGAGAGAAAACAATTGTGTGAACCTTCCCGTACTGTCATATATATAATTTTTCTAGAGTCTGATATTGCGATTTCTGTTCTTATCCCAGCTACCCTTAGTGCTTTGCTTGTTTTATTTGCTGTTTTTTAAAAGGAATCTAGTACTAAAGGGTGCTTTATATGCTGCGACATCGCTAGCGATAGCTAGCGATGTCGTACGCGATAACACCCGCCCCCATCGCTTGTGCGACATTTGGTGTACGCTGCCGTAGCTAACATTATCGCTACGGCAGCGTCACACGCACATACCTTGACAGCGACGTCGCTATGACCGCCGAACAACCCCTCCTTCAAGGGGGAGGGGCATTCGGCATCATAGCGACCGGCCAATAGAAGCGGAGGGGCGGAGATGAGCGGGACGTAACATCCCGCCCACCTCCTTCCTTCCGCATTGCCGGTGGACACAGGTAAGAAGATGTTTGTCGTTCCTGCGGTGTCACACACAGCGATGTGTGCTGCCGCAGGAATGACGAACAACATCATACCTGCAGCAGCAACGATTTTTCAATTTTTCACGTTTTTGCGCTTGTTGATCGTTGCTCATTTCTGTCACACGCTGCGATGTCGCTACCGGCGCCGGATGTGCGTCACTAACGACGAGACCTCGACGATATATTGGTAGCGATGTCGCAGCGTGTAAAGTACCCTTAAGAGTTCATAAATCAGTTCTGATGGTGTCACCAAACCAATATGTTCACGCAGTAAATTGTTTCAGTGCCTGAGTACTTACCTGAATTCATGAATGCTGTAAAAGTGTGTTTCTGTTTTGACTTTCACATTTAGCCTTTTGTGGATAAACTTCACTTGAGTTGACCTGTGCCTCCAAATCCATCTAACTCATATTCAAGACTCATGCTGAATTATATGAATATCTGACTATGGTGTTTTATCTGACTATTATGCTGGTCTGATTTTTATTGAGAATTTAATTGTCCTATTACAAAAATCTGTTGTACGGTAGCTATGAACTGATAAAAAAAAATTTCCCTCAGTTTTGATCTAGAGAGTGTGCTGGAGTAAGATGTGCGCAGAACCTCTCAATGACTTTAGTGCATCTTTTAGCTGTAGTATATGTACTCCCATAATGGACTAAAGTATATTTTGTCTTAATTTTCACTTCACTTGAATGAGACTTTATCTGCCTCACGTACAGACAGTAGCATCACAGCCTGGAGCGTCGCAGGAGTTGCTGAGGACCCGTGGTAAGGGATACTTTACACGCTGCGACATCGCTAGCAATTGCTAGCGATGTCGTGTGCGATAGCACCCGCCCCCGTCGTTGTAACGATATGTGGTGATCGCTGCCGTAGCGAACATTATCGCTACGGCAGCGTCACACGCACATACCTGTTCAGCGACGTTGCAGTGACTGCCCAACAATCCCTCCCTCAAGGGGGAGGTGCGTTCGGCGTCACCGCAACATCACTAAGCGGCTGGCCAATAAGCGGAGGGGTGGAGATGAGCGGGACGTAACATCCCGCCCACCTCCTTCCTTCCGCATTGCCGGTGGACGCAGGTAAGGAGATGTTCGTCGCTCCCGCGGTGTCACACATAGTGATTTGTGGTACCGCAGGGATGACGAACAACATCGTACCGGTGGCTGCAGCGATATTAAGGAAATGAACGACGTGTCAACAATCACTGTTTTGGAACAATTTTGCGATCGTTAATCGTCACTCATTAGTGTTACACGCTGCGATGTCGCTACCAGCGCTGGATGTGTGTCACTAACGATGTGACCCCGATGATATATCGGTAGCGATGTCGCAGCGTGTAAAGTACCCCTTAGAATGGACAACTGGCACAGTTCCAGGTCACAACTAGTGTGTCATTTAGGACAGAACTGTGGGCATCTACTTTTTCCTACCTATAGACTCTGCAATCTTATAACCGGACAGTGTCACAGTGGATTGAAAGGAAACACCCACAAAGTTGAATGAAATTAAGTGTCCAGTGGAATAAAAATATTAATGCTTAGACGCAAGTAATTTTATTATCCTAAAACACCGCAAAAAAGAGAAGGAAAAAATGTTTTTATGTACATTCATACTCAGCATCGGACTGTGGTGTTTAGCCTTAAGGCGGCGTTACACGCTACGATTTATCTGACGATATGTCGTCGGGGTCACGGATTCCGTGACGCACATCTGTCACCGTTAGTGACGTCATTGCGTGTGACACCTACGTGCGACTCCTAACGATTGCAAATAGGATGAAAATCGTTGATCGCTGACACGTCGTTCACTTTCAAAATTTTGTTCATTGTTTGGAACACAGCAGACATATTGGTACGTTTGACACCCTGCAAACGACGAACAACATCCACACGACCGTCTTGGGCAAACAAAATATCTCTGAACGATTTTGCGTCGATTGTGAGATCATTACGTGTGACCGCTAATAAACGACCTTTGTGCGATCTCAGCAAATTGTACCTACGATCTGGTAGTGTCACATCGCTAATGAGATCGTCAGATAAATCGTAGCGTGTAACGTGGCCTTTAGAATAGGCAATTACTTAGTATATTTGCTAAAGTGTAATAGTCACAGGACAGGACGGGGTTAAACATTCAAGTATTTAATCTCTACTGGAAATATTCTTCCCTTTCTTGATAGAGAGAAAAAATGTCCAACACAATCCACTATACCAAATCCAATAATACCACATACTGGGGAGAAATACCGCCACATCGTGACCAAGAACATATTACCACCACATAGTTACCGAATACAACCACATACAAGAGAGAAATACTGCCACACCATAATCAGAGCACATAGTGACCGAATATTACCACATACAAAGGAGAAATACCACCACACTATGACCAGACCACATAAATGACCAAATAATCCCACATACAACAGAGAAATACCACCACACTGTGGCCAGACCACATATTACCCCCACACAGTGCCTGAATAATACTACAATAATGATCATGAATAAAAACCACAATACTAATAACACTAATATTACCATCAGTGCCATTATACACAAGAGCTCTGTATATAGTGTTATAGTGTCAGTGTACAGGTAATACAGTGATCACTAGTGACATTATACACAGGAGCTCTGTATATAGTGTATAGTGTGTGTGTACATGTAACACACTGACTTACCAGTGATGTCTCTAGTTGAAGTTATTCATCTCCACTTTTCCTCTTCATCCGGCACTGACCGACATCACGTCTTCCTGCAATGACGCGATTCTGCAGAAAATAACAGTCACCTATAGCCGATCACTCCCAGAGCACATCCCTTACTTTTCCCCCAATTTCTACACAATGGGTGGCACAGCACTGGGTTGGTGGCACACAGTACTAGGGGCGTACACAGCGGCAGGAGGCTAACTGAAGGGGGAGGCAGGAGGCTCACTGTAGGGGGAGGCAGGAGGCTCACTGTAGGGGGAGGCAGGAGGCTCACTGTAGGGGGAGGCAGGAGGCTCACTGTAGGGGGAAGCAGGAGGCTCACTGCAGGGGGAGGCAGGAGGCTCACTGCAGGGGGAGGCAGGAGGCTCACTGCAGGGGGAGGCAGGAGGCTCACTGCAGGGGGAGGCAGGAGACTCACTGCAAGGGAAAGGCGCACTTCAAGGGGGAGACTCACTGCAAGGGAAAGGCGCACTTCAAGGGGGAGGCTCACTGCAAGGGGGTGGCCCACTCCAAGGGGAAGGCAGAAGCACTTACCTGGTGCCTGCGCATCCTCTTCTTCTGTGTGGACCCAGTGATGACAGATGTCGGTGCGGTGCTGAGGAACTCCTCTGCCTCAGTCCTGGCACCGCACAATTCAAATGTACACGCGCCTAAAAGATGTGCGTATATTTGAATATGAGAGGCGCAGTCTGTAGTTCCTGCGCGCACCTCATTTTGTGCAGGGTGCAGGCATGATGACTCCCGCACTGCAAGGACCTGTGGTGAGTCACATGACTGTGATGTCACCACAAGTCCTGCTACAACCACGGAAACTGCAGAGATCGCACAGATTATTCTGTGCGATCACTGCTGTTTATGATGGAAAGGCTGGGGGCCCATCAGAGTATGGGGGCCCAGTCTGCCCCCTAAACACCCCTGCCCAGCCTGCGGTAACAAGCCCACGGTACCCTGCACAATATAAAGCATGGTGGCCCACTGGGGACTGGGGCCATGGGGGCCCACCGGAGGATTCTCCGGTGCTCCGCTGGGCCAGTCCAACGCTGTTCATACTACTAAGCGCAGGAATGTTAAGTTTATAAGACAAAAACTGGTTAAATGTCATCTTTAAAGGAGCTCACTGTGAACAGAAAAAGAAATAACTAAGGGGAATGCCATTATAAATAAATTCCTAAACACTTTTAATTAGTAAATCACAATAGTTTTGCCTTGGGAGGTAATTACTATAGCATTAATGACCGCTGCCCTGCTACACTGACAGAAACATGTCCTGGAATATTAGGATAGGGGCTTGTCAATTTGCGTAGTAGGAAGAGCCCCTGCTTTGACCTGGAGATACCTATACCATGAATTGTCATTCATACAGGGTGGACAGCTGTGTGAGCAGCCTCGTCTTAACTCAGGTTCCCTGAAATATGCCCACAGGAAAATTGCCCACAGGAAAAATGACCACAGGAAAAATGCCCACAGGAAAAATGCCCACAGGAAAATTGCCCACACGGAAAATTGCCCACACGGAAAATTGCCCACACGGAAAATTGCCCACACGGAAAATTGCCCACATGGAAAATTGCCCACACGGAAAATTGCCCACATGGAAAATTGCCCACACAGAAAATCGCCAATTGCAGCATCACAAAGTTTCAGATCTATGATATTTGAGGTGCAAGGTGAGGATGTTCACATAATAGGTCATCAACTTGTGATTTACAGTTGACCTAGTGCAAAACTGCAAAAATGCTGAAGATCTTGGTTTGTAGCAATCTGTCATTATCACCAATAGATAGATACAGTCTGCTCTAATCTCACTGATTCTGCCTTACTCCTTCCACCAGCCCAAAACAGCAGCACATGCAGAACCAGCAGCAGTGTGATCCAGAGGAGCAATCACTACTATCTGTACTCACAAAAGTATCACTGTATTATCTGTTGAGTTACATGTGACTGCAGGTCACATCTAATACATTATCATCTCAGGGGAGCCCACCAAAAGCAGGGTGCTGCTGGCAGAGATAGGGTACTTTCACACTTGCGTTCATCACAATCCGGCACTATGGAAAATAGCGCAGTCCGTTAACAGACTGCGCTATTCTCCATAGACTTATATTGACGACGCACTGTGACGCAGTGTCTGCGTTTCATCCGCTGGCCGACGCTCAGTCGTTATTTTGACTGAGCACTGGGAGGAGGGAACGCAGCATGTAGCGTTTTTGGTGTCGTTAAAACAACTCACCTTGGCAACCGCCAAAGTGTCTAATGATCGTCTATGGTGGCGGATTCCACCGCTATGCGCTAAGCAGCGGAATCCGCTGATGGATTCCATCACATTCTACTGAGCATATGTACCACCCCGGGGCTTGGCCGGCTGCCGAGCCGCTCGGATCCGGGCTCATCGGTGGGTGGCTCGAGCTCCTCCCGGACCCGGGGGTCACGTCACTCTGAAGGGATGCTGACGCCACGTGAGGGGTGGTGTTCGGTGGGGAGATCCACGGCCGAGGCCGCGGTTGTTTTTGGGGGTTAAGTTCATGACGCCACCCACGGGTTGTGGTGAATGGATGGACACCACCGCTGCCATTGACTAGGCTCCCGGGGATGGTGTTGCGCAGCTTGGTGTTGACCCCTCCGTGGGTAGGGGGTGATGGTCCCGGGGGCCCAAGGGTGCTGAGGAGGGGGGATGCGTGCTGGCTTGTTGGTGCGATGCGGTGCGCGGCCCGAGGGAACTGTTGTACTCACTATTACAGACACACTGGAGTCTCTGGTAAACCAAACAAGATGGTGGACGATGCCCGCAGCCGGCTGCGCTTCTCCCCTTTTTTCAGGTTGGTGGTTTCAGCCTTTCTCCTGCACCTCACTTTTAGTAGAATGGTGACTCCTATGCCTGAGCAACAGTAGTCCGCTCCCCAGCTTTGTGTGTGCCAGTAGAGCCCGTTTGCCCGCAGAAACTGGCCCGTGGGATCTCGATGCCTAGGCGGTGGCTTTCTTTCCTTCTGGTTGGGCTGTTGTCTTCAGTCGGGTCTTGGGTGGGAAAGGACCTAAAGTCCAGACCCCAATCAGTGAATTCAACTCGGTCCAGTGGCTTCTGGGCCTCGTACTGGGTCTGAGTACCCCTCCTGGTGCTCTGGTTTCCAATCGGTTCCCCGGTTCGGTACCGGCGGGCCACTACCCGGTCCCTTACGGTTCCACCGGCTGTAATCCCTGCTCCTGTAGGCGGCCAACACCGTCTGCCCCCTGGCCACAGGGTATCCGGGCTCCAACCCAGATCCCTGACAGACATGCACACTTTGCTACCACTCTCCTCCACCCCTGTCACTGAACTCTCTGTTTTTCCCGCCTCAGGCTCTCCGAACTCCTCGTTGGGCGTGGCCAACCGCCTGGCTCCACCCCCGGGTGTGAACGTCAAGTCCTGAGAGGGGTGACTCAGGGTTTTAAGGTTGGCTGCTGGTACCTTTTTAGGGGAAGGTGTTTGTGCAAGGGCCTACCTGTGACTACCTGGCTAATCCAGGGCATCACACATGCTCAGCATGTCCAGCAGAACGATCTAAATTGTTTAAAATCACTCCTGGTCTCCCTATCGCTCTCTGTCGGTCGGTCTCTCCCTCTCACCCCCTCTCTCATACTCACCAATCATGGGCGCGGCGCTGCACAGCTGTCACCATGCTCTGGTGGCTTCTCCTCTTTTGAAAATGTCGGCCGCTCATTATTCCATCTCGTATTCCCTGCTTCCCCCGCCCACCGGTGCCTATGATTGGTTGCAGTCAGATGCGCCCCCACGCTGAGTGACAGCTGTCTCACTGCAACCAATCACAGCCGCCGGTGGGCGGGTCTATATCATGCAGTACAATAAATAAAATAATTTAAAAAAAAGGTAAAGCCACACGACTGAAGGCTGGTATTCTCAGGATGGGGAGCCCCACATTATGGGGAGCCCCCAGCCTAAAAATATCAGCCAGCAGCCGCTCAAAATTGCCGCATCCATTAGATGCGACAGTCCCAGGACTCTACCCGGCTCATCCCAAATTGCACTGGTGCGGTGGCAATCAGGGTAATTAGGAGTTAATTGCAGCCCATAGCTGCCACTAAGGGCGGCTTTGCACGTTGCAACATCGCACGTGCATGTCGGTGGGGTCAAATCGAAAGTGACGCACATCCGGCGTCACTTTCGACATCGTTGTATGTAAATTCTAGATGATACGACTAACGAGCGCAAAAGCGTCGTTATCGTATCATCGGTGCAGGCTCCGACTTTTCCATAATTATGCTGCTGCGACAGGTACGATGCTGTTCCTCGTTCCTGCGGCAGCACACATCGCTGTGTGTGAAGCCGCAGGAGCGAGGAACTTCACCTTACCTGCCGCCGCCGGCTCTATGGAAGGAAGGAGGTGGGCGGGACTTTTCTTCCCCTGGGTCATCCAGGGGAGGTGAAAGGCATGCGTATTTTTGAGAGTGCTTCATGCAAAGCATCTTTTTCTTTTTCAAAACGGGGGTCAACTGATGCCAGTCAAGTGGGGTGTGTGTGGCCCAATTAGTGGAAACGAGGGAGACTGTGGTTGGAGTCCCCTCGCTGTGTTTTACATGATTTTCGAAGGGCATGACATGCCTAAGAGGTTGAGTTTCATCATCTGCAACTTGTTGGCAACAGAAAGGCTGCCTTTACACCCTTTTGAGACCGAGGATTTTCGAGACCTTATGCCCATTGCAGTGCCCCAAGACCCGATGGCCAGTCGTCACTCCTTCTCCAACAAAGGTGTGCCCGCGCTACCACAGCAGGTCGCACACAACCTCACCGATTCCTTGAGAAACTCTGTGTGTGACAGGGTGCATTTCACCACAGATACTTGGACCAGTAAGCATGGACAGGGGAGTTACATGTTGCTGACTGGGCACTGGGTAACTATGGTGAGAGATGGAGAAGGGTTTGCTGTACAAGTCTTGCCGTCCCCACGACTTGTGTGTCAATCCTTCCTCTGTATGTACAAGTTCCTCCACTGCTTCTGCCTCCTCAACCTCGTGTGGGTCATCCACCTCGGCCCAAACCCTGTGTGGTCAGGCCACCCTTCCTTGTAACTGCGCCCAAGGAATCCCACACACCTCCTTACTATGCTGGCAGTACAGCTCAACAGCATGATGCGGTCGACTCTTTACTTAGAAATGTCTGGGAAATGTGAGTCACACCGCTGAGGAGTTGTGGACGGTAAGCTCTGGAGAGTGAGACCGAGTTTCATCAATGGTTGTCTCCACTCAACCAGCAGCCAGGGAAGGTCGGGTGCGACAATGATGCAAACCAGTCTGCGACCCTTCTTCAGGGCAATGTGACACACGTGCCTTGTATGGCTCACGTGTTGAACCTGGTTGTCCAGCAATTTTTAAAACACTATCCCGGCCTACATGGCCTTCTGCAGAGGGCACGGTGTAACGCCTGCCTGGATCGACACACTCAGATGGGCTGTAAAGGATAGGCTAGAGGCAAGCCACTCACCAAGCTGGACACCCAGAACCCTGAAACCCTTTAACCCCTATACAGTGATTTGGAATTACACAGGGCCCAAGTTGATCAATACCTGTGGAAGGCTGCAGTTCCAGAGAATAGTAGTCATGCAGGGTCAAAAACAGTAATTGAGGAAGAGGAACAGAATGGGATGGCCTGGACTTAATCAGAAAACAAGGAGAGGTGAAAAGCGGATCGTCGAACGAGGTACATAAACAGCAAGCAGGAAAAGTAGTCAGGTAACAAGCACACAAAATCATAAAACTGAACTGGGGGTAACAGTAACAAGAGGTTCATAGCTTTGTCTGGCAGTGGTCTGCAGACAGAAGGGGCCTAAAAAAGGGTGTGGTGTCTTCCCATTGGTTGTAGCTGAATGATGGTACTTCATCTGTGAGATACCCACCACCTACATTCAGCCTGTGGTTCTGTATCGGTCAAGGTAACGCAACCCAGTGGGTTACCATAACCTGCGTCCACCTGCGCCGCTGGCATTGACTCCATTCCCATCATCAGCACTATGCACGAAAGGAACACGTTGTCACCTGGCGACCGGAGTACAAATTGATTGAGTGGACTACGTTGGTGACTTAACAGCCGTGTGCAGCAATGATTCAAACCTGTCTGCGGTCCTTCGGCAGGGCAAAATGACACACGTGCCTTGTATGGCTCACGTGTTGAATCTGATTCTCCAGCAATTTTTAAAATACCATCCCGGCCTACATGGCCTTGTGCAGCGGGCACGCTGCTATGTGCTCACTTTCATCCTTCGCACCCAGCAGCTCAACAACTTTCATCGCTCCTGAAGTCTTAGGGTCTGGCGGTTAAACGCCGGAAATGCGATGTTCCGACACGCAGGTATTGGAATCTCCACATGTTGCAGCGTCTGTGGCAGCACCGCAGAGCCCTGCTGAAATACGGTCTGACGTATACCCTGGGCTAACTTGATCCAGAGGTGGTGCAGATCACGCTGCTGGAGTGGTGTCAGATCAAGGACCTATGCACCCTTCTACACAGTTTACAAATGTCGATGAAGATGTTTAGCACTGGCGATGCCATTCTCAGCGTGACAATTCTGGTCATCTACAAGATGGAGCACACTGTAAGCATTATTCGGAGTCAGGTGTTGGTCCAAGAGGAAGGGGAGGAAGTACAGGAGGAGTCATATGCAGAAGGGATAATAAGATCTACAAGGTCCAGACGGTGAGCGGCACCTAGGTGGCAGTCATGGTGGGGGAGAGGGATTAACAAGGGCGCATAGTATCAGCAAAAATTGTTGAGGAAGGTGCAGGAGCCCATGAAGAAATGGAGGACGAACTGGCGATGGGCATGGAAGACTCAGCAGATGAGTGAGAGCTTGCTCACATTTCGGTTGTGCGAGGTTGGGGGGAGAGGGCAGAGGAAGGAGGCACGATTCTCACCTCTCTGCCACCAACACACCAAGGACTTGGTCCTCCTGGATGCACAAGACACATGAGCGCCTTCTTGCTGCACTACCTACAACATGACCCTCGGATTGTACGAATTCGAAGTAATGCTAACTACTGGGTTGCCACACTGTTAGATCCCTGGTACAAGACAAAATTTGGCGAAATAATTCCTGCCATAGAAAGGGACGCACGTATACAGGAGTATCTGCGGAAGGTGGTACGGATTCTGTGGTGGCGGCCTGCATCGACGCCCTATCCCTGCCTACCTCTGGCCTAAAGCCGCAATGGGTTCAACACATGGAGGTGTGCTCTTTCAGAGCATAATAGAAGACTGCGCACCTCCTTGTTGGCTCCAGCCCGTTTTATAACCTGGGTCCGCCCCAAACCAGGGTGGACCACAATGCAACTCCTGGAGACAAAAGCAGAGTGACACGTCATGAGTGGCATAACTAGCGTCCTATTTGGAACCGCAACTTCAATAATGACCTCATGGCTGCCACGACACAAACACCTCACCAGTCATCGTCTGACCATCAATAATGAGGTGACAAGTCATAGGGGCGGGCCTCTGCAAGCCATTTGGGAGTTGCCTGGCCACATCGTCAGGACACCTGATGCCCTGTGGTCTATATGGGCCCCCCACATCAGGGGCAGGGCCAAAGAGTTCATTACCGGACCTAGTCTCTGATGCAGTAAGTGCCTGAGCATGCTCAGTAGCATGAAATACAGTCTCTGAAAAAAGACTATCAGCTTTAGCATGGTGTCTAGGCACAAAACAGGACTTAGACCTGGCACGGAATGCAAGTACCTGTGCAAAGAGGCTTTTCACACTAAGTATGGGAGCATGCGCTGTATCCCGAAATGAAGACTTAGCCTCAGGAATGGCACAGTCAGGCTGAGCATACTCACTAGGCGAAACACTGTAGTTAGGCTGCGGCTGGGGTAAATCGGCACACGCATGCGCACTAGCTGCCTCTCCACACTTAGACGTGGAGGAGAAATTGCTCTTCGGGTGTGGACTTGGAGATGCTGTCTATGAATAGAAGGAAAAGCTAAAGGAAGCCTCACTTTCTATCCCTCCGAATGATCAAATGCAGCAATGAATTCCCTGAGTTTGCTATAAAATTAGCGTAGCAAAATGTGCATGAGGGTGTCATGCATAGGTGCTGCAAATAGATTTGCACCAGTGGGACACTAATGGAAGTCCAACAGTCACTTCTTGTATGCCAGTAAATGGCAGCATTTTTTGCTATCATTATAGCTTATTAAAAACAGAGCAGGAGGGTGTCCTGCACAGGTGCTAGAAATAGCTTGGCACCAGTGGGACAATAATGAAATACAACAGCCAGTTCTTGTATGCCACTAAATGGCAGCATTTTTTGCTATCATTATAGCTTATTAAAAACAGAGCAGGAGGGTGTCCTTCACAGGTGCTAGAAATAGCTTGGCACCAGTGGAACAATAATGAAATACAACAGCCAGTTCTTGTATGCCACTAAATGGCAGCATTTTTTGCTATCATTATAGCTTATTAAAAACAGAGCAGGGGGGTGTCCTGCACAGGTGCTAGAAATAGCTTGGCACCAGTGGGGCACTAATGGAAGTCCAACAGCCACGTTTAGGATGCCACTAAGTTCACTCAGTGTTTGTGTGAAGCCCCACAAGTGCAGTGTCGGTGCATTACCTTCAGGGACTCCACTGGCTCAGTCTGGTCACAGGTAGGAAACCTTCTTGTAGGATTGTCGTGACGCCACTCTCAGAATTGCGGTCAGTGGGGACCGCCACTGCAGATTAAGGGATGCCTGGGGCTGATGGTGGGTGCAGCCAGTTGTAATAGCCTCCTGAGAGTGAGGCAAGCCCCAGGGCCCTGTGTATGTGTGTAGAACCACAAGGCGCAGAATAACTCCACACAAGCAGAATGTCTTTCAGGGGTTTTACTCACAATTGATGGCAGGGTGAGTAACCCGGGCGTAGCTGGGATGAACCAGGCTGGAACCAGGTATCCTTCAGGCTGACTGATGATGGTGACTACCGACTCGCCTTCCTTAGCCCTTGGTGGTTTGGGGTAACCCCGACTTTTAGTCCCTATGGGGGTCACCCAGGGAAGTTGCTGAAGCCTCTCTCCCCTTCGTTTGGTTGCCGTTTGCTTGTCGCCTGGACCAGATCACTCCAGCTGCTTGCCTCCTGTGAACTATGGGCCCTAACTGTGGCTACGTGGCTGCGGCTTTTGGGTGTTGTGGTGTGGGCTTTGAGGGCCCCACACCGGCAGGTTTAGCGAGGAAAGGTAGATCTATCCCCGCTCCGGGATCTGCCGCCCGTTTGGGCCTGGTACTCCCTAGCAGTCTCCTTACTTCCCACTCCGTGCTCTCTCTTTAGCTGGAGATGGATTTCGGGTAGCACTCCTAGGTGACCGTTCTCCCCCGTCGGTAGCCACTGCGCGGGCGCTGTTAGACTGCAACAGCCCCAGGGGTCTGCTCTCCTCGGAGCTCCCTGGACTCTGCACTAAACCGGCTCACTGCTCCTCCTCTCCTGTTCTTGCCTACGCCACCTAGCAACCAGGCTCTCTTACCACACCCCTTGAGTGGAGATGGAGGCTTTTGGCCCCCTCCACTATTCCAGTGGAGGTGAAGGCTTTGCCCCCTCCTGGGATCCCCAGGGGTCCTCTCAAAGGTACATGTGTGAGACCTGATCACTATGCGCCTGTGTAGTCACACCTCGGTCAGCCTTCTGGATTACCTGTGTTGTACTGTCCCCAGTATGGGTGCAGTACTCAGTGGTGCCTGACCAGGTCAGGGGCGCCACATTCCCCCTTAGTTATCACCAGCACGTCCTCGGGCTGCAAGACAACATTTTAAAATGCATAAAACAGTAAAAACATGGTAAAACATTTAAAACCACCAGGTACCATACATCACCACCCTCCACCCACAAGTCCGTTAACCCACCCAAACCCTTTCAGGAGGCAGGTCACCGGTCCTTTTGGTAACCAGATCTGGGCCATCTACTTCCCCAGACCTTTCCTCCAATCTGCCTCTCCCGTTGGCCGCGCCTTCAGCCACTTCTGGCAGGATGTAGAGGCGGCTTCCAGGGTCTGGTGGTTTTCAGGGTATACCTGGCCTGGTGGATCCGCGCCTTCAGCCTCTTCTGGCAGGATGTAGAGGCGGCCTCCACAGTTGGTGCTGACCAGGTACCCTCTTTGTGGTGGAGAGCCAGGCCCCATAAACAGGCATGCTCTCTGGTTACAGGTAAGCCAAGGCCCTATATACGGACGTGCTCCCTGGTTGCAGACGAGCCAAGCCCCTAAACAGGCTGACTCTGGTGGTGGTGGTGCCCTCTGGTGTAACTATTTACACTGCGAGAGTTTGTGGCTATAGCCAGTTCATAGCCTTAAGGTTCATTTCTCACATTAGTTTATGTGGGCACATCTCTTAAACAGTAACGTTGCAAACTTTCAAACTGGTCAAAACAGTAACTTGTGGTACTTCTTACTTTATGCAGATTCCTCCTCACCAGGGCTTGGGCCTGTAGGGCTGCGGCACCTGCTGCTTTCTCGGTCTTTTTCATCATCCGTGGTGGTCTCATCGGTGGGTTCTTTGTCTGTTCTTTCTCTATCTTTCCTTTCTTCCTCTGTGTCTGTTTCTTTTTCTTTAGGACATGGTGTAACATCTAGCGCATACCAGCCTCTTTCTCCTTGATGCATGGTAAACTGCACTGTGTCTCCCATCCTTAGGTTCCTTCCAGGATGTCCTCTGGGCAAATGAGCTCTAACGTCTCTTCTGTTGACAAAAATGCCTTCTTTCATACCAGGTGCTACTATGAAGCCGTATCCTGATTTTAGGCTAAAATCTTCCACTACTCCTCGACAAAGGGGTCCTCTGACCTGGGCTTTGGCTCTTCTCAGGAACCGTTTCTCCTCTAGGTCTCTGGCCGTTATTTCATCTCTCTGCTCTGGGGACTGCGGTGCAGGGAAAGACTGGGTTCTGTTACGGCGCCGTGTCTTGCGGGCTGGATTCTGCGGGGTACAGCTTACAAGCTCCCAGGTGAGGCTTTTGGGCAGATCTTCTTCAGCGGAAGGTATCGGGTCTTCTTCGTCCCAGCGGGAGTATGGCAACATCTCTGGCTCGGGGTATGAATCCACTGCTGATGGCTCCGGGGTCAGCTCCTCAGCTTCCTGGCCTCCCCTCCCCCTTAGTTCTTCCGAACACTCCTGTGGTGGCAGCGCCGGGGATGGGTGGTCATCAGCAGGCCCGGGCGGGAGACTCTTTGGCGTGGTTGCTGCAGAAGTCGCCTTGGGGGTATGCGGAGGGAGCAGATACCGGTCCACCATCTCCTGTGGGAACTTGGCCTCCAGGTCAGCCTTCAGTCTCCAGTATTCGGGGTCCGCACCTATCAGGGACGTCCTAGCAGGGACTTCTTTAGACTGGGGAGCGGTGTCTGCTCTGGCCTTGCAGGCCGGGGTAAACAATGGTACGTCTGTCTTGTCTTGGCGGGCCGCGCCCTGTATGGCGGCGGCCTGGTCTTGGCGGGCCGCGCCCGGCATGGCGGCGGCCTGGTCTTGGCGGGCCGCGCCTAGCATGGCGGCGGCCTGGATCAGCGTCGCTGTTGCAGCTGGCGTCTTAGCGGGCTTCGCTACTATGGCCGGTTCTTGGCGGGCCGGGCAGGGCATCGCTGCGGCGGCCTGGATCGGCGTCGCTGTCGCGATGGGATCTTTGCAGGCTGGGCTGGGCGTCGCTGCAGCGATCTGGGCTTGGCGGGCCGCACCTGACGTGGCGGCGGCCTGGTTCAGCACCTCACTTGCGGCGCGGACGAGCGTTGCTGCTGCGGTGGGGTCTCGGCGGGCCGGGCCTAGCATGGCGGTGGCCTGGGTCAGCGTCACACCTGCGGCGCGGATGAGGGTCGCGGTGGCAGCCGGTTCTCTACGGGCCGAGCAGGGCATCGCTGCGGCGGCCTGGGCTTGGCGGGCCGCACCTGGCGTGGCTGCGGCCTGGTTCGGCGTCGCCGCGCCGGGCGCCTCTTCAGGGACCGCGGGCGTGGCAGCAGGGATCGGGGCACTCGCGCTGGCAGGGGCAACACTGGACTCACCCATCGTTGGCAGCATCGGGGTCTGAGTCGTCACCGTCCGGTCTGGCACTCGGCGCGCGGCTCTCCCCTCATAGGCCTGAACCGCCGCGGTCATTTCCAGAAACTCCGCACGTCCCTCTCTGATCTGCCTTCCGACCCTGGCCTCCAGTTGATCGCAGAACTCGGCAAGCTCCCGACACCACCAGGCAGTGGAGCCTGGCGCTGGGTCTCGGTGTTCATACGCCATTTTCTCTAGCAGCAGACTTCTGGCTCCCTTTCTGTCCCGACGTCTCTGAACGCTTCCGCTCTCTTCACTGGCGAGGTCAGGACTCTGCAGGGGATCTCTGGGTAGCCACACCTCTTCGTGGGCGGTAACTTCTCCCAGCGCGGGCTGCTGTTGTTTTTCAGCGCGCTTTTCATGGTGGCAATATGGCGGCGCTTCCAATTTTTCAAGCGGACCGCCCAGGCACATGGTCACCTGTCTGGACAGGTCTAGTCCTTATCCTGTTCGTGACGCCAGATGTGAAGCCCCACAAGTGCAGTGTCGGTGCATTACCTTCAGGGACTCCACTGGCTCAGTCTGGTCACAGGTAGGAAACCTTCTTGTAGGATTGTCGTGACGCCACTCTCAGAATTGCGGTCAGTGGGGACCGCCACTGCAGATTAAGGGATGCCTGGGGCTGATGGTGGGTGCAGCCAGTTGTAATAGCCTCCTGAGAGTGAGGCAAGCCCCAGGGCCCTGTGTAGGTGTGTAGAACCACAAGGCGCAGAATAACTCCACACAAGCAGAATGTCTTTCAGGGGTTTTACTCACAATTGATGGCAGGGTGAGTAACCCGGGCGTAGCTGGGATGAACCAGGCTGGAACCAGGTATCCTTCAGGCTGACTGATGATGGTGACTACCGACTCGCCTTCCTTAGCCCTTGGTGGTTTGGGGTAACCCCGACTTTTAGTCCCTATGGGGGTCACCCAGGGAAGTTGCTGAAGCCTCTCTCCCCTTCGTTTGGTTGCCGTTTGCTTGTCGCCTGGACCAGATCACTCCAGCTGCTTGCCTCCTGTGAACTATGGGCCCTAACTGTGGCTACGTGGCTGCGGCTTTTGGGTGTTGTGGTGTGGGCTTTGAGGGCCCCACACCGGCAGGTTTAGCGAGGAAAGGTAGATCTATCCCCGCTCCGGGATCTGCCGCCCGTTTGGGCCTGGTACTCCCTAGCAGTCTCCTTACTTCCCACTCCGTGCTCTCTTTTTAGCTGGAGATGGATTTCGGGTAGCACTCCTAGGTGACCGTTCTCCCCCGTCGGTAGCCACTGCGCGGGCGCTGTTAGACTGCAACAGCCCCAGGGGTCTGCTCTCCTCGGAGCTCCCTGGACTCTGCACTAAACCGGCTCACTGCTCCTCCTCTCCTGTTCTTGCCTACGCCACCTAGCAACCAGGCTCTCTTACCACACCCCTTGAGTGGAGATGGAGGCTTTTGGCCCCCTCCACTATTCCAGTGGAGGTGAAGGCTTTGCCCCCTCCTGGGATCCCCAGGGGTCCTCTCAAAGGTACATGTGTGAGACCTGATCACTATGCGCCTGTGTAGTCACACCTCGGTCAGCCTTCTGGATTACCTGTGTTGTACTGTCCCCAGTATGGGTGCAGTACTCAGTGGTGCCTGACCAGGTCAGGGGCGCCACATTTGCTAGTATAATGGCTTAGTAACAATGAGTTTGAGTGTGCAATGCAGGCAGACGTGCTGCAAATATCTTTGCACTAGTGGGACAATACAGAAGTCCAACAGCCACTTTTAGTATGCCACTAAGTTCACTCAGTGTTTGCTAGTATAATGGCTTAGTAACAATGAGTTTGAGTGTGCAATGCAGGCAGACGTGCTGCAAATATCTTTGCACTAGTGGGACAATACAGAAGTCCAACAGCCACGTTTAGGATGCCACTAAGTTCACTCAGTGTTTGCTAGTATAATGGCTTAGTAACAATGGGTTTGAGTGTGCAAAGGGCAGGAGGGTACAGTGGCAGGGTTGTGGGTCTCTGGGTAGAGGAAAGGAAGCCTGCCTTTCTATCCCTCCTAATGGGGAAATGCAGCGAGGAAATCCCTGACCTTAGCTACACAGACGCTGTCATCTTGTGTAGCTGTTAAACTCTGTTTTCACGGACCTGTCACCTATGGCTCTGACCCTGCCGGTATTAGCCCTTAAAAGGACTGATAGAAACTTCTATCCCTATTCTGTACAGCACTGTGTATAGAGCGTACACAGCAGTATCGGAGATAGGAGCTGCGCCAGCGGTGACTGACACCAAGGACGCAGAAGGCAGATAATGGCGTGCTGGAGGAAAATGTCCGTTTTTATAATGCAAGGACATGTGACATGGACATCCTATCACACATGCCGTTGCTTCTCTGGCTAAAAGTCCACTTAGCTGTGTGTGTGTCTGGGATTGGCTGACATGCTGGCCCGCCCCACTACACGCACGCGCTTAGGGAAGGAAGACAAGGGAAAAAAAAAAAGGCGATCGCCATTATCCATACAGCAGTGATCTGAATGCACTGTTCTCGTACACTATACACTGAAATTTCATAATAGTGTGAGTCACAGAGTGACTTACACTATTACAGCGGAAAGCCAGCTAGTAATTAGCTGGTCTTTTTGCTGCTAGAACCGTTCTCGAACGTATCTAGAACTATCAAGCTTTAGCAAAAAGCTCGAGTTCTAGTTCGATCTAGAACAGCCCCCAAAATCACTCGAGCCGCGAACTGGAGAACGTCAAACCGCGAACCGCACTCAACTCTACTTATGAACTGCCTCCCCTCCCCCTTCATTATGTAGTAATGTCCTCCGTCCTGGCATATGCCCATCATCCTGGTGAATATGTCCTCATCCAGGTGTATATGACCCAATGCTGGTATATAAGGTCCTCATCCTGGTATGTATGGTCCACGCTGTCTCCATCCTGGTATATATGTTCCCATCCTGAGTTACATGGTCCCCAATCCTAGTGGTCATTCATGTCTGTTGGCAATTTTCTGTGGACATTTTTCACATATCATGTGAACATCCTCACCTTGCACCTCAAATATCATAGATCTGAAACTTTCTGATGCTGCAATTGGCAATTTTCTGTGTGGGCAATTCTCCATGTGGGCAATTTTCCGTGTGGGCAAATTTCCATGTGGGCAATTTTTCGTTTGGGCAATTTTCCGTGTGGGCAATTTTCCGTGTGGGCAATTTTCCATGTGGGCAATTTTCCTGTGGGCATTTCTCCTATGGGCAATATTCATGTGGGCATTTTTCCTGTGGGCAATTTTCCTGTGGGCATTTTTCTGGTCACCCTTAACTCACCACCCCTTATCTCTCCAGTATTAGATCAGAAAGACAGAATGGACAGCAGTGTGAGCAGCCTCTTTTCTTTTAATTATCCCGGTTATCTCTAATATTAGATCACAAAGACAGGGTGGACAGAAGTCCAAACAGCCTCTTTCTACCTCAGGAACTGTTGTATCTCCAGTAAATGAGCCAAAGCACAAGGCAGACAGCAGTCTGAGCACCATCTTCTTACTTCAGCACTCCTGGTACCTCCAGGATTAGATCGAAAAGACAGAGTGGACTTCAGTGTGAGCAGTCTCTTCTTACCTCAGCACCCCTGGTATCTACAGTATTAAAACAGAAAAACAGGATGGATAGCAGTGTAATAGGCTGATTTTTCTTTTATTTTCCAACAGAATCCCTGATATCTGCATTATTAGATTAGAAATACATGGTAAACAGTGAATGTTTGCAGCAGGACTTTTTTCATACAGCACGCAACCAGCCCGATGGTGGGACACACGTCAAATCCAAGGAGTCCACCTGGATAGTTACATAGAGAAGCAAAATCTGGACAGCATCTCAGTAGGTAGAGAGTCAAAAATTCACTCTTTTAATTCTGCCATAGTAGTAACTACTATGGCAGAATAAAAAGTGTGGATTTTTAACTCTTCACCCACTGGGATCCTGTCCAGTTTTTTCTCAAAGTGAACAGGGGTGTCAGCAGCCTCTTTTTACCTCAGCACCACTGATATCTCCAGTATTAGATTAGAAAGACAGGATGGACAGCAATGTGAGTAGTATCTTACCTCAGCACCCCTGATACTTCCACTATTAGGTCAGAATATACACGGGGCACATCTTCCTAGGCATTAAGGAAGGTGTTGAAGGTTCCAACTACAGTGCCTTGCGAAAGTATTCGGCCCCCTTGAATGTTTCAACCTTTTCCCACATTTCAGGCTTCAAACATAAAGATAAAAATTTAAAATTTTATAGTGAAGAATCAAAAACAAGTGGGACACAATTGTGAGGGTGAATGATATTTATTGCGTATTTTCAATTTTTGTAAAAAATAAATAACTGAAAATTGGGGCCTGCAGTATTATTCAGCCCGTTTAAGTTAATACTTTGTTGCGCCACCTTTTGCTGCGATTACAGCTGCAAGTAGCTTGGGATATGTCTCTATCAGTTTTCTACATCAAGAGACTGAAATTCTTGCCCATTCTTCCTTTGTAAACAGCTGGAGCTGAGTGAGGTTGGATGGAGAGCATTTGTGAACATCAGTTTTCAGCTCTTTCCACAGATTCTCGATTGGATTCAGGTCTGGACTTTGACTTGGCCATTCTAACACCTGGATACATTTATTTGTGAACCATTCCATTGTAGATTTTGCTTTATGTTTTGGATCATTGTCTTGTTGAAAGACAAATCTCCATCCCAGTCTCAGGTCTTTTGCAGACTCCAACAGGTTTTCTTCAAGAATGGTCCTGTATTTCGCTCCATCCATCTTCCCATCAATTTTAATCAACTTCCTTGTCCCTGCTGAAGCAAAGAAGGCCAAACTATGATGCTGCCACCACCATGTTTGACAGTGGGGATGGTGTGTCTCTAGGGTGATGAGCTGTGTTGCTTTTATGCCAAGCATATCATTTGGCATTGTGCCCAAAAAGTTCGATTTTGGTTTCATCTGACTAGAGCACCTTCTTCCACATGTTTGGTGTGTCTCCCAGGTGGCTTGTGGCAAACTTTAAACGATAATTTTTATGGATATCTTTGAGAAATGGTTTTCATTTTGCCACTCTTCCATAAAGGCCAGATTTGTGCAGTGTACGACTGATTGTTGTCCTATGGACAGACTCTCCCACCTCAGCTGTAGATCTCTGCAGTTCATCCAGAGTGATCATGGGCCTCTTGGCTTCTCTGACCAGTCTTCTCCTTGTTTGACATGAAATTTTTGAGGGACGGCCGGGTCTTGGTAGATTCTCAGTGGTAGGATACTCCTTCCATTTTAATATTATCGCTTGCACAGTGCTTTTTGGGATGTATAAAGTTTTGGAAATCTTTTTGCACCCAAATCCGGCTTTAAACTTCTCCACAACAGTATCACGGACCTGCCTGTTGTGTTCCTTGGTCTTCATTATGCTATCTGCGCTTTAAACAGAACACTGAGACTATCACAGAGCTGGTGCATTTATATGGAGGCGTGATTACACACAGGTGGATTATATTTATCATCATGAGTCATTTAGGACAACATTGAATCATTCAGAGATCCTCAATGTTTGCTGCACTAAAAGTAAAGGGTCCGAATAATATTGCATGCCCCACTTTTCAGTTTTTTATTTTTTACAAAAAATTTAAAATAAGCAATACATTTTGTTCAACTTCACAATTGTGTCCCACATGTTGATTCTTCACCATAAAAATAAATTTTTTTATCTTTTATGTTTGAAGCTTGAAATGTGGAAAAAGGTTGAAAAATTCAAGGAGGCCGAATACTTTCGCAAGGCACTGTATATATGGCCACTGTTACCTGTCCTACCATTCTAGGATAGATTTCTATCAGTGTTACAAGACAGTAGAGATCTGCGAACCTCTGAAGGCTCGAGTTCGGTTCAGTTCGTCGAACGGAAGCCCCGTTCAACGAACGTTCGACAAAGCGTTCGATGAACCTCTCGAACCCCATTGAAAACAATGGGAGGCAAACACAAACACATAAAAACACATTATACATGTACACATACAGTTAATAAACATTGCCATAACACTTACAGGTCCCCGCGACACGTCCTGCACTCTGTCTCCCGCCGCTTTTCCTTCCGATAATCGCTGCGTCCTCCCGGTAACCAGCACTGATGATAGGACCTATTGTGATGTCAAATTAGCATGTGACCAGTCACGTGTCTATTATCTCATTGGCTACAGACTGGTCACATGGCTAGACGTCATTGCTAGGTCCTGTCAGTGCATCTCTCCGGTACGCGGTGATCATTCCAGCATGTCCGTGTACCAGTGAAATGATCTGGCACATGGTCGACTCCCTGTTCCTGCATGCGTGCGCTCTTTACAGAGTCAGCCCACATGCAGGGACTAGCTGTTACAGCCTGTAAATAGCGGCATCGGGAATCACGTGATCGGAGCACCGTTGCTATGGTAACCCGCCTGTCAGCGGAGACGTCACCGCTTACAGCACGCAGCTGCTGCTCACTCACTGAGGGAATAGACTGCACGGGGAGCAGCAGCGTCTTCCTCCCATGCAGTGCTGTCTGATGTAGCAGAGCTGCATGGGTTGAAGGAGAAAGAAGACAGAAGAGCAGGATCGTGGAGGGCTGACAGGGAGTAATAAATATTTATTTATATTAATAATATATATTTATTAATAATAATAAACATGGAGTCTCTAATGTGTCTGTGTATTTATTTCTATTAAAGTATTTTTTCTCTGTGTGGTGTCTTTTTTTTTAACCCTTTATTGGAGATTCTTAATAGCCGGGTCAAACTTGCCTGACATTAAGAATCTCTGGCTTAATACTAGCTAGTAAAACAAAGCTAGTATTAACTCATTATTACCCAGCAAGCCACCCGGCTTCAGGGCTGCTGGAAGAGTTGGATACAGCGCCAGATGATGGCGCTTCTATGAAAGCGCCATTTTCTGGGGCGGCTGCAAACTGCAATTCGCAGCAGAGGGGCCCAGAAACCTCAGTCCAACCTGTGCTGCGGATTCCAATCCCCAGCTGCCTAGTTGTACCTGGCTGGACACAAAAATGGGGCGAAGCTTATGTTGATTTTTTTTTTTAAATTATTTCATGAAATTCATGAAATAATTAAAAAAAGGGCTTCCCTATATTTTTAGTTTTCAGCCAGGTACAAATAGGCAGCTGGGGGTTGGAGGCGCCGTACCTGCCTGCTGTACTGGGCTAGCATACAAAAATAAGCTCACGTTTTGTTTGGGGGGCAAAAAATTCCAGCATACAGTCCTGGATGGAGTATGCTGAGCCTTGTAGTTCTGCAGCTGCGGTCTGCTCTCCTGCATACACTAGTGAAAGGAGCATGCTGAGCCTTGTCGTTCTGCAGCTGATGTCTGCTCTCCTACATACACTAGTGAATAGAGCATGCTGAGCCTTATTGTTCTGCAGCTGCTGTCTGCTCTCCTGCTTACACTAATGAATGGAGCATGCTGCTGTCTGCTCTCCTCCATACAGACAGACAGCAGCTGCAGAACTACAAGGCTCAGCATACTCCATCCAGGACTGTATGCAGGAGTTTTTTGCCCCCCAAAAAAATTACGTGGGCTTCGCAATGTTTTTGTATGCTAGCCAGGTACAGCAGGCAGCTACGGGCTGCCCCCAACTCCCAGCTGCCTATTTGTACCCAGCTGGGAACCAAAAATATAGGGAAGCCCTTTTTTTTTAATTATTTCATGAATTTCATGAAATAATTAAAAAAAAAAAATGACGTGGGCTTCGCCCAATTTTTGTGTCCAGCCAGGTACAACTAGGCACCTGGGGATTGGAATCCGCAGCTCAGGGTGCCCAAGCTTTCTGGGCACCCCTGCTACGAATTGCAGTCCGCAGCCGCCCCAGAAAATGGTGCTTTCATAGAAGCGATATCTAGTGCTGTAGCCAACTCTTCGAGCTGCCCTGGTGACGGGTGGCTCGCTGGGTAATAATGGGGTTAGGGCTAGCTATATATTATCAACTGGCCCTAAGCCCGAAATTCATGGTGTCACGCCAATATTAGACATGGCCACCATGAATTTCTAGTACAGATAAAAAAAAACACAACACACAGAAAAATATTTTTATTAGAAATAAAACACAACACAATTAGTGACTCCATCTTTATTGAAATAAAGAACACCCCTCTGCAGTAATCCTGGGTCAAGGGTCCCGCGCCGTCCAATCTGGATCCAATATCATCTGATTGGTTTGCTGGAAGGCAAAGCGATCAGATGATGTGTCAGGTTCAAGGGCATGAATCACATGACACAGCAGCTGATTGTATAAACAGCTTTTATACTATCAGCTCGTGCAAAAAAACCCCAAAAAACTACACACTTCTGTGCAGACTCCTGTCCGACAGCATCAGCTGATAGTTTAGCCAGCCGGGCGGTAAAAAGCCGGCCTCACCGCTCGACTTATAGTGTCAGCTGATTCCGTCAGGTGACCGCATCAGCTGATCATCGCCAGGTCTGAGACAGAGAGAGAGAAAGAAGAGAGAGAAGATAGAGTAAAGAGAGAGAGAAAAGAGAGAGAGAAGAAAGAGAGGGAGAGAGAGAAGAGAAAGAAACAGAGAGAGAAAGAGAGAGAAAGAGAGAGAGAGAGAGAGAAAGAGAGAAAAAGAAAGGGAGAGAGAGAAAGTGAGAAAAAGAGAGAGAGAACAAGAGAGAGAAGAGAGAGAGAGAGGAGAGAGCAGTGCAGCCTCATTCCATGAATTGCTCCGATTTTAGAGGTGTGTCCCGCGGCTCACAGCTGATGTCCGGCTCCTCCCCTCAGTGCATAATTAAATTATAATTATAAATAATAATTATAATTTAAAATTAAAAATAAATTAATTTTTTTACCAGGACGGCCGGGACGCGAACTCGTGAAGTACTGCTTCTTAGGCGAGAGCTCTATCCATTGAGCCACTGGCTCTATTGAGAAACATAGGCAGATTTGGTTATCTTGACTTCTGCATTGCAGACTGAAGTCTGGTGACAGCACGGCTCACTTCAGGTGCTGCTGGAGAGAACACACATCGCTCCCTGTCATCTTCATGTAGCAGAGCTGACAGTGTCGTGTGGATTACTTCGGACCTGGATTGTTGTTTTGGGATTAATAAAAAGGTAAATGAGGGTGTTTTTGTCTTTTATTCCAAATAAAGGATTCTTTCGCTGTGTGTGTTTCCTTACTTTCACTTTCAGGTTGATCATGGAAGGTGTCTCAGGGAGACGCTTATCATGATTAACCTCTTATTACCCCGATTGCCACCGTACCAGGGCAATTTAGGAATGAGCTGGGTGGAGTCCCGGGACTGTCGCATCTAATGGATGTGGCAATTTCGGGCGGCTGCTAGCTGATATTGTTAGGGTGGTGGGCTCCCCATAGTGTGGCGCTCCCCATCCTGACAATACCAGCCTCCAGCCGTGTGGCTTTATCCTGGCTGGTATCAAATATGGGGGGACCGCATTTTTTTTTTTTACTGCACAATATAGACCCGCCCACCAGCGGCTGTGATTGGTTGCAGTGAGACAGCTGTCACTCATCGTGGGGGCGTGTCTGACGGCAACCAATCATGGGCGCCGGTGGGCGTGGAAAGCATGGAATAACTAATTGAATAATGAAGCAGCAGCCATGTTCAAAAGAGGAAATGCCGCTGGAGATTTGTAGCAGCCGTGCAGCGAGATGCCCATGATCGGTGAGTAGGAAAGATAGAGGGATTGTGCTGGGGACGCAGGACGCATGCAGATACGAAAGGTGCGCACATACTTACTGTGAAAAGCCACGCTTTTGGTGCTCGAACCGTTCTCGAACGTAACTCAAACTGTTGAACTTTTAGCAAAAGGCTCGAGTTCGTCGAACGACTCGAACACCCCCCAAAATCACTCGAACATGAAATTGGCGAACCTCGAACATCGCTCATCTCTACAAGACAGTGGTCATTTTAATTCTACAGTGAATAGCTTATTAGACAAAGGTATCATGATTTGATAATAGGGAATAAGGAATTTTATTTAGTTATTTTTTTTTTCTTTTCATTAAGAACCTTTTTTAAAGTCCCAGAAATCAACAGTCCATTTTAAAAGAAGAAAATAATTCTGCAGAAGAAATCTAAGCTCTTCTTTTATATCCTTGTTATACCCTTACAACTGTTGTGCTTTTATGATTTCCTAATGCTAGGCGCTGCATTTGTAGAATTCACGGTCATGTCACGTTCAGTCACTCTGTTCATATGTTCTGGTTGTTATGATGTGAAAGTCATCAACAACTGATACACTTTATGCCAAGCTGCCTTATTTCTGGCACAGGGTTTGGTGAGGGTTATTTAGAGCAATCTTGTCAAGGTATTGGTAACACAATCTCTCTATATATTTAAACTAGCTGTAGCATTAGGCCATATACAATCTCTTCATCAATTTACTGAGGACAAGAGTTTAAGACATCAAAAATATACAGATGTTCATTACGTTGGCAGCATGCGTCCCTGTTCACGCTAACAACCACCAGGCTGCTAATTACAGTGTTTCAGGGACACAGCCAGGAAACATTTTACGCTGTTGCTAGCCAGTCGATCCAGGCTGTCGTACATTCAGACTGTTGGACTTCCGCATCTGGATTAACCTCAGTTATGATTCTCCTGGGATTCTTTATGCAGAAATGAGAGCTTCTTAGTCCAAAGAAACTGAAATTCACTGAGACTAAATTATATTGCTGATCTTTAGGCTCACATATTAGATTCAATTTACAAAAAATCCGTTTGAAAATAAAGGCATTACTGTATTACTAGAAATTAAAAATGGCTGTGATGTGAAATATATTGTAGGTACTGTGATTATACAAAAATGTGTCGCCCAGGTTTATGGGGTACTCGGTCCCGGGCAGTGTATAACTGGGGAATGTCACTTGGTGGCCGTTGCCCAGTTCCGTGCCCTGGGTGATTTTTGAAAAAGGGGTATATTTACAAGGGAATTAAATAAGTTTCTAACGTGACGCCACTTGTGGTTTGCGGCTATGTGGATGGAGCCGCCGCTGCACAGTTTTCTCTACTGGAGCTGGTGTTGGTGACAGCCTGGATGTTAGACCCTCCGCAAGCAGGGCCAGGCCCCAGAGGATAGGTGATGTAGATGGGTGTTGAAAGAAGACAGGCCACACAAGGGGTTGCAGTGTAACTGGTTCCTTTACTCATGGCAAGATGTAAACTGGTCACCCAAGGAAGACTGGTATTCACCGCAGGTCCCCTTAGTTACAGTGCCGATTTAGTGACCTGGTGGCTTCTTTCCCCTGTACCTCTCTTTGGTTGGTGGGTCCCCGTGGCTTGGAGCGGCTGGGGGTTCTCTCCTGGAAGTCTCTTAACGGCAGTCCATATGACGGTAGCGTGAACCCTGTGGGGTCGGAGTCTCTGGTCCTGTTCCCCGGTTCTCCCGTTGCTACTATGTCCCAAACTTCAAGGTCAGTGAGGTCCTTGATGGTCCTCTCACTGTGCAGATTTTATGAGGTCTGCTTGGAGCGTTTGCCTGACCTAGGATTCTGTAGTCCATCGGTGCTGTGGTTCCAGGAGTACTCCACCAGCAACCAACTGCCTGGGCCCTCAGGTCACTGTTTCACTCCTGTCAGTGCGTCTGGTCGCTTCCTTTCTCTTTCACAGACTCCTGCCAACTACTGTCTGACTGTCCACTGTCTGCCTCTCCCACCTGGTTGTCTAGTGTACTGGATTGGCGCCACCTCTAGGCGGCCATCCATTGGTCCAACCCTAGCCTGGTACCATTCGATGGGGGATTTGGGGAAAATAGGGATTATCTGGAATGTTTGTGTTGTTACCTACACTGGTCTTCCGGGTTCCTGGGAGGTAGGCATGCATCCTGGTGGGGATGCAGTACCTTGTAGCTCCCTGATGACCTCAGGGGCGCTACAAAACAACCAGTCCGCAACATGGTGCTTAATAAGGAACCATAATTTGTCCATATTCCAGATAGTATTGTTATACACCAGTGTTGTATTTACTGTACCCCTAACAGGAATCACAAGAACAGTACTTTTATTGGGTAATGCCATCCGAAATATGGCAACCTGATGGGGCTGCGTTTCTATACCTTTTGCCGGCTCAGCGGTAAAAGCATAGGTAATTCTTGTTTGATAATGAGGTGTTATGCATAACCTGATTGAAATACACTTCTGCATTCACTGTAATGTGCACACAGCTTCTGTACCTGCACACATCTATCAAGAGGACAAAGAACTTCCCTACACACTTGATATGGCAAATATGTAAAGAAAAAAAAAGTACAAAAATAACTTGCCCATAGATGAGAATATAATTATAAAACAATATTAGCGGATTTTTAGGCAATGATAAAAGTATCTGGCAATGTAGTACAAGAGGTCTTCTCAGTTGAGGTATCGGAAATCACAAATTTCATCAACTTTTAGACATTTTTAACTCCTTTATTAAAAATGAACCTAATCTGTGTTTCATTCCATTGTTAATCAGATTAGATCTCAGTATTTGGAATGTATACATTGGGCACCATTCGGTGATAGTTTGTATTGAAATCAGTTGTTAATTTTGAATGTAACGCCGGTCTAATTGTTAATACAGTTGCTTGCTTGCTTGCTTGCTTACTTGCTTGCTTACTTGCTTACTTACTTACTACTTGTTAATACACCTAAGCCAAATAAAAGTTCTGTTCTGTATATGTATCTCATGTTTTCAAGTTTAAATCTGCAGGGAGTCCGGAACCATTGCCACTTTAATACATTTCCTCATTGATTTAACCCTTCAGCTCAATCTTCTGTTTTTTGTTCACTGGCCAAAAACCTCTTGCACAACAACCCCTGGCAATATCTATCAGCATGTTTTGACACTTGCCATTTATTGAAGTAATGTTACTCATATACACTTATATGAACCTCGCATCTCTACTCTTTTAGGTAGCTTCCGGTATGGCATATATTGAAAGAATGAACTATATTCATCGTGATCTTAGAGCTGCCAATATTCTAGTGGATAATAACTTGATTTGTAAGATAGCAGATTTTGGTCTTGCTCGGCTCATCGAAGACAATGAGTACACAGCTCGACAAGGTAATTATCCTTAAAGTATATAAATATACTTTATAAAATATAGTATTATAAAGCAGATATCAACCAGAGTGTATGGAAATAAATTAACATTTCTTTGCCTTTCAATAATTGCTGGCTCAGTTGGTAATGCTAAATTAATGGGGCTCTCCTCTCCAGTTATAAAAGTAGCAGAGGAGTATACCATAATTTGGGGAATCATGGCAGTGTGTGTCGATTAAAGTATTCCTCTTTGTAGATGCTATTTCCACATTTCAATTCCCAGAAGAGCTGTGCATAGGCTATAGGTCTGTTTACCTCATTTTGACAATCTCAACAAGGAAAAACACTACCCCTTAGACCCTTTGCTGTAAACATTACATAGAATACACCGTGACTGCTGCTTACATCACATAGGGTACACTGAGACTGCGGTATACATAACATAGGATACTCTGAGACTACTGTATACATGACATAGGATATTCTGAAATAATAGAAAATAACTCCGGCACACTCCAAAGAATTATGTTCAAACAAATATCTTTTAATTGTAGTATAGTCCGTAGTGAAAATTGGTATTATACAGACAGTGTCACAGAACGTTTTCGGCAAGCTATGCCTTCCTTTTTCTTTTTTTTTTTTTTTTATAGGATATTCTGAGACTGCTGTATACATCACATAGGTTACACTGAGACTATACTATAATAATCACATAGGATATACTAAGACTCTGGTGTACTGTATATCAGGGGAAAGTATATTAGAGGATAAGCAGGAATCCAGATGGCAAAAAAAGATATGACACATACATTGAGACGGTATATGCAAGATATACAGAAGAGCCTCCACATTATTCTTTAATAATAACCTATACTGTACTATGTAAGTAAAACTTTGTGTCAAATGACCAATTGTTGGTAGAAAAATCATAGCTGTTTTAAAAAGCCACATTTGCCAATTGTTAATTCTGCTTCATGTCACAAGCACCTGAACATTCATGACTATATCTACATTATATGATTATAACAGGTGCCAAGTTTCCCATCAAATGGACAGCTCCTGAGGCTGCAATGTATGGAAGATTCACAATTAAATCTGATGTCTGGTCATTTGGAATCCTAGTGTGTGAGCTGGTGACGAAGGGAAGAATTCCGTATCCAGGTGCAAGAAATCTGCTAGGCAACCGAATGTGGGGAGCTGACTGTGCCATAACAACGCACAGCTGTACTCAGACCACGCATTCATATGCACTTGTACTTGTACAAATTCATTATTACAAAATATCAATATTTTCAACCATGTGGAAAAACAGTATTCTTTGGGAATGAATCACTAGAAAATTACCTGTTTTAAACTCATTCGCGATGCGGCCAATTTTCGTTTTTTGAGCTTTCATTTTTCCCACTTCTTCTTTCCATAGCCATAACTTTTTATTATTTGTCCAGATAGACATGAAGGCTTTTTTTTGGTAGGATAAGATATACTTTTGAATGACACACTTCATTTTACCACATAGCGTCCTGTAAAATGGTGACAAATTCAAAATGGGGAGAAATTGTGAAAAAACACAATTCTGACATGGTTTCTTGGGAATTATTATTGTTAATCATAATAATAATAATATGTATAGAACACCATTGATTCCATGGCGCTGTACAGGAGAAGGCAATACATATAAAATACATATACAAGTTACAATAGACAGACTGGTACAGAGGGAAGAGGACTCTGCCCTTGCGGGCTTATGTCGCGGGCGGGGAGGAGGGTGTCAGCACTGCACTCACCCCTCTGCTCGGGTCCGGCTGCTGCTGCTCAGTGGTGGCTCGAGTGGTGGGCCGGATCCCGGGGGTTCTCGAGCGGCGCTCCTCGCCCGTGAGTGAAAGGGGATTGGGTTTTGGGATATAGTCTATTGTCCGTGACGCCACCCACGGTTGTGGTGATTTGTTAGCACCACCGCTGCTCGGTGTGGGGATCCCGGGAGTGATGGTGTGAAGCAGCAAGTTGTTGTGTTGCCCCTCCGTGGGTAGGGGTTGGTGATCCCGGGGCCCAGTGATGAGGTGGGAGATGCAGGGCTTGGTGGGCGCAGGGACGCGGGGGCAGCGCTGTGCCTTGCGGCACTGTGGTACTCACTCAGCCTGAGACGATGACACAGTTCTCGGTAAAACACACGGCTGGAAAGACGGTTCCCACGGACGGCTGCACTTGCTTTCCCCAGTAGGTGACGGTGATGTCCCTTTGTCCTGCACCTATGTTGTTGATGGTTGCGATGGGTTCCCACCGGTAACCCGCTCCCCGGCTTCAAGCTGGACCGGAGGAGCTCTACTCTTTGCCCGCAGGCGCTGGCCCTCAGAAACTGGTGCCCTGGCGGTGGCGGTGTCTCTGCTTTAATGGTTGGGCTGTTGCCTTCAATCGGGACTTGGTTGTTGGGAGACAGCCGTCCCCTTCACTGACGGATTTGGCAAATTATGGCGACTCCTAGCCTTGCCGGGGTCCGAGAGGCCCCTGCCCTGGTGCTGACTGTCCTTTGTACACTGCTCCAGACCGCCGGGTCACCACCCGTCCGCGGTCCTTCCAGGAACTTCCGAGCAGTCACCCCTGCGGACAATCACCGCCGTCTGCTGACCTTGCTGTCTCAGTCCGGGGCACACACCCGGACCAGCTTCAGGCTTTACTACTGTCACTCTTTCTCTACTTCAGCTTTTCTCCTAAGCTCCTCTACCACTTCACTTCTACTTCACTTCACTTTCCTCCCTCCACTGTTTACTCCTTTCCGTCCCTAGCTGGACTCCTCTCTCAAGCTCTTCCCTGAGCTGACCGCCTGGTTCTTCCCGCCTCCAGGGCTGTGAACTCCTCGTTGGGCGGAGCCAACCGCCTGGCCCACCCCCTGGTATGAACATCAGCCCCTGGAGGAAGGCAACAAGGATTTTGGATTAGCTGATGTGCCTAACTGGGGTGTAGGGTGTGGTGGTGTGATGACCTGTGACCCCTGGCTTGCCCAGGGCGTCACATTTACATTCTATAGGATATTGGGGAGGAGACAGTAGGTGGGGTGGTGGTGAGGCAGCAGCTTCAGTGGTGGAGAGGCAGTGGGGTCATTGGAGGCTGTAGGCATTTTTTAACAGATAGGTTTTCAAGTTCTGTTTGACGCTTGCAAGTGTAGTAGATAATCTAACAAGTTGAGGAAGAAAATTCCAGAGGACAGGAGATACTCGAAAGAAGTCTTGGAGGCAGTTGCATAAGGAGTGGATAAATGTGGAGGAGAGAAGGAGATCTTGGGGAGACTGGAGATTACATGTTGGAGTATATCAGGAGATTAGTTTGCAGTTATACAGAGAAGACAGATTGTGGACGGCTTTGTAGGTCAGTGTTAGTAGTTTGAATTGGATACAGTGGAGAATTGGGAGCCAATGAAGGGACCTGCATAGGGGAGAAGCGGTGGAGTAGCGAGGAATAAGGTGGATCAGTCAGGCAGCAGAGTTAGCAGGGAGGCCACAGAAGAGGATGTTGCAGTAATCGAGGCGGGAGATTATAAGGGAATGCAGTAGCATTTTCGTAGATTAGGAGTTGAGGAAAGGACAGATTCTGGAAATATTTTTGACTTGGAGACAGCAGGAGGTGGTGAGAGATTGGATGTATGATATGAAGAACAAGGCAGAATTGAGTGTTACTCCGAGGTAGCAGACTTTGGGTACTGGGGAGAGTGTGATGTTATTTATTGTAATAGATAGATCAGGTAGGGAACATAGGTGAGATGCGGGAAAGATGATTAGTTCAGTTTTGGCCACATTGAGCTTTAGGAAGCGAGAGGAGAAGGAGAATATGGCTGATAGACACTCCAGGATTCTGGACAGCAGAGAGATGACATCTAGGCCAGAGAGGTAAATCCGAGTGTCATCAACATATAGGTGGTACTAAAACCCATGGTGTCGCGGGTGGGGAGGGGACGCTGCGCTCACCCACCGCTCGGGTCCGGCTGCTGCTGCTGCTGCTCGGTGGCTTGAGCGGCGCTCCTCGCCCGTGAGTGAAAGGGGGTGGTTTGGTTTAGGGATATTGTCCGTGACGCCACCCACAGTTGTGGTGAGGTTGTGGCACCACCGCTGCTCTGGACGGGGATCCCGAGAGTGGTGACAGGGAGCAGCTTGGATGTTGTTTCTCCCCTCCGTAGGTAGGGGGGTTGGTTGTCCCGGGGCCCGGTGAGGGAGGGATGGCAGGTGGGTTAAGGGGCCTGGTGAGGTGCAGGGTCGCGGGGATAGCGCGGTGCCGCACGGCACACTGGTACTCACTCAGCCAATGATGAATGCAAAGTCTCCGGTAAAGCAAATGGCTGGATGGACGGGTCCCACAGACGGCTGAAGTAGTTCTCCCGGTATGTTGGCGGTGACTGCCTTTCCCTGCACCTGTGTTATGTTCACGGTTCCAATGGCTTCCCACCGGTAACCCGCTCCCCAGCTTAGATGGAGGTTGAGGGAGCCCCTTTTGCCCGCAGGCTCTGGCCCTGGGAACTGTAGCCTTACAGGTGACTGTATTTCCCTTCACGGTTTGAGCTGTTGCCTTCAATTGGGTCTTGACTGCTGGGAAACCCCGGAGGTTCTCTTCACTAACGGATTTGACCGGTTTTACGGCGACTCCTAGCCTGGTCGGGGTCCGTAAGCCCTGCCGAATGGTGCTGGCTTCTCTTTGCTCCCCGATCCGGTACCGGCGGGCCACCGCCCGTCCCCGGTCCTTACGGTTTACGTCAATCAGCCTCTCCTGCAGACGGTCACCACCGTCTGCCAACCTTGCTGTATGTGCCCGGGCCACGCACCCGGACACGGTCAGTCTCCTCACTACCATTTCACTTCTCAACTCCTCAAACTCAACTCCCTTCCTTTTCCCGCCTTCAGGACTGTGAACTCCTTGGTGGGTGGGGCCAACCGCCTGGCTCCACCCCCTGGTGTGGTCATCAGCCCCTGGAGGGAGGCAACAAGGATTTTTGTTTGACTTCGGTGTGCCTAGCCGGGGTGTGTTGTTGTACTACCTGTGACGTCCTGGCTTGTCCAGGGCGCCACATTCCCCCTTAGTAAAATGCAGACCGTCCGCGGGCTGCCCGTCCATCACCGGTTTTATTTTTGCTAACTGTAGAAAAAGGGATAAAACCACATAAACATCAAAACAAGCATTGCTGTAAAAAACTTCCACTACCGTCTGCCTGACTCTCTGCTGCACGAGGGCCCTAGGCTCCAATCCTAGGCCCCAGTCTGCGTCTGCCTCTCTGCAGACCTCCTCTCTCTTCCTCTCCTAGGACTTGACTCGGCTTGTTTCCTGCCTCAGGCCAGCTAACTCCTGGGTGGGCGTCTCCATCTTCTGACTCCGCCCACCTGGTGTGTCAGTCTGAGCCCGAGGAAAGGAATCAAGTTTCACTGGGGATGTCTGCTGTGAAACTGCTGGGGGTGGGGGTGTGTGTGTGTTATTACCTGTGGCCCCTGGCTTGTCCAGGGCGCCACATTCCCCCTTAGCAAAATGCAGACCGTCCGCGGGCTGCCCGTCCATCACCGGTTTTATTTTTGCTAACTGTAGAAAAAGGGATAAAACCACATAAACATCAAAACAAGCATTGCTGTAAAAAACTTCCTTTAACGGGAGGTATGGTTCTTAAACGTTGCAAACGGTAACGGCTTCTGCTCTTCTCCCACCCAAAAAACCTGGCCCTGATGCTGTCCCTAAGAAGTGGGCAGCACCCCTTGACCCCAGTCCAGAACCAAGTTGCCCGAGCGGGTACGGTCTCTTTCAGGGGACCCGCGTCCATGGGGGGACCCCCTGAACCCCCGGAGGATCGCCACTGGTTTTGGTTGTGGCGGGCCTGGGCCATCCCTTTCCTCCAGGCCCACCCTCCCAAATCAGCCTCTCCGGAGGTGGTAACGGTATCAAGCCAACAATTTTTATTTACATCCCACTAGTTTGTGGTTGCCCTGCCAGTTCTCGGGCTTGTCCGTAAGAAGTCCCTTACGCAACGGTTGTAGAAAGTTCCTACGGGGACTAGTTGCCGGCAACAGCCGGTTCAATCAAAGTTCCAATCAGGTGACATCTTCTGTTGATTTACTTATCATTCAGAACTTTTAACGGTACACTGGTGGTCCCAACGGGGACATTGCTGGCAACGATGGACCGCTGACTCACTCCAAATCCACGGTGTCGGCCGGGGGAGGGGTCCGGGCTGGTACTCGGGCCTTTTGACTGCCCCTCAGCTTAGCGGCTTAGCGTCCAGAGCAAACCAACCCCTCTCCCCGCAATGCCTAGTGTACTGGACCAAATCCCCCGGCATCAGATTGCGGCCCGGGTGGTCCTCCGGCAGGTGGGCATTGACGTCCCGTCGGGTCACAAAGACTTCGGCCTCCAGGCCCGGCTCATATATAAAACCGTACCCCCGACGCACGTCAAACCTCCTCACTTGTCCTTCATAGAGCGGGCCCCGTACACGGAAGGTGGCTTGGCGGAGGCTTTCCTTCTCTCTTATCGTGCGGGCTACCAGCTCCGCCTTCCTCCTTTCCCTCTCTGCGATCTCCTGGCCCAGCGGGGTCTGTTCCCTGTCCCAGTAAGGAGCTACTACGGGCCCCAGCGCACGGGTCGGGCCCCGCAAGACCTCCTTCACGCTGCCCAATACTGGCATTCTGGGGGGAAGGTCCCACGGTGTCATGGCCTGGGGTGCTGCCTTACAGCGGCAACCCGGCGCGGCCTCAGCCGACGTGTGGGGGATGGGCGCAGGGATCGTCTCCCGCTTAACCTCCTGCACGGAGTGGCCTGAAAGGAACCGATTTGGGCTCAGGCACGATCACTACAGGTGCCTCCGATATCTCTCCGCTGACGGTCTCGGATTTCGGCACCTTTCAAGGGAGTGGCTCCGGACGGTCACGGGCCCCGGCTGCAGGTCGGTCCGCCTGGGCGGATTGGCGGAGTACCGCTACCGGTTGTGGTGGTAACGGGCCTAGTGACAGGGCAGCAGCAGCCAACATGGGTAGCGGGGGAGGTAGCAGGGCGAGCGGGTGTAGACCGGGCCCCTCGGCCGCGATGACCGACCCACTAGGGGTACAGGGGCGTGGGTCACTTACCCTCTCTTCCAAAACTCCCTCCACCTCGCGTCTCCATATGGCCGCCACCACCTCCACCATGTCGGCCTCCTACTCCTCCAAGAGGAGCTGCACACGGATCTGCAGCCGTTGTTGTAGTTGGGCGGTCCGGACCTCCACCCACGCCGCGGTCCCGGGCGCGGGGGCTACGGTGCTGCGGGACGGTTGGTACATCGCTGCGGCGGCCTCTTCCAGGAACCAAAAGATGGCCGCAGGGTCCTGGCGTCCCTGCTTTTATAGCCGCGGGCTACATGCGGCCAGACGCCATACGTCCCCCTTAGTCTTTTTTCGGCTCCTCCTCTACAGGGGCGGGGTTTTGGCTTTCGCGCCTCCACTACTCGGGAAGACGCTCGAGCGGGGACTTTTCGCGCCCAAAATGGCGGCTTCTCAAAATTTTCGGCCAGACACCTCCGGCGTTCACAAGGCGCACCTCTACCAGACGGCAGAGCGGTAAGATCCTGTTTGTGACGCCAAGTTGTCGCGGGCGGGGAGGGGACGCTGCGCTCACCCCCTGCTCGGGTCCGGCTGCTGCTGCTGCTGCTCGGTGGCTCGAGCGGTGGGCCGGATCCCGGGGACTCGAGCGGCGCTCCTCGCCCGTGAGTGAAAGGGGGTGGTTTGGTTTAGGGATATTGTCCGTGACGCCACCCACTGTTGTGGTGAGGTTGTGGCACCACCGCTGCTCTGGACGGGGATCCCGGGAGCGGTGACAGGGAGCAGCTTGGATGTTGTTTCTCCCCTCCGTGGGTAGGGGGGTTGGTTGTCCCGGGGCCCGGTGAGGGAGGGATGGCAGGCCTGGTGAGGTGCAGGGTCGCGGGGATAGCGCGGTGCCGCACGGCACGGTGGTACTCACTCAGCCAATGATGAATGCAAAGTCTCCGGTAAAGCAAACGGCTGGATGGACGGGTCCCACAGACGGCTGCGGTAGTTCTCCCGGTAGGTTGGCGGTGACTGCCTTTCCCTGCACCTGTGTTATGTTCACGGTTCCAATGGCTTCTCACCGGTAACTGCTCCCCAGCTTAGATGGAGGCTGAGGGAGCCCCTTTTGCCCGCAGGCTCTGGCCCTGGGAACTGTAGCCTTGGCGGTGACTGTATTTACCTTCACGGTTTGAGCTGTTGCCTTCAATCGGGTCTTGACTGCTGGGAAACCCCGGAGGTTCTCTTCACTAACGGATTTGACCGGTTTTACGGTGACTCCTAGCCTGGTCGGGGTCCGTAAGCCCTGCCGAATGGTGCTGGCTTCTCTTTGCTCCCCGATCCGGTACCGGCGGGCCACCGCCCGTCCCCGGTCCTTACGGTTTACGTCAATCAGCCTCTCCTGCAGACGGTCACCACCGTCTGCCAACCTTGCTGTATGTGCCCGGGCCACGCACCCGGACACGGTCAGTCTCCTCACTACCATTTCACTTCTCAACTCCTCAAACTCAACTCCCTTCCTTTTCCCGCCTTCAGGACTGTGAACTCCTTGGTGGGTGGGGCCAACCGCCTGGCTCCACCCCCTGGTGTGGTCATCAGCCCCTGGAGGGAGGCAACAAGGATTTTTGTTTGACTTCGGTGTGCCTAGCCGGGGTGTGTTGTTGTACTACCTGTGACGTCCTGGCTTGTCCAGGGCGCCACATTCCCCCTTAGTAAAATGCAGACCGTCCGCGGGCTGCCCGTCCATCACCGGTTTTATTTTTGCTAACTGTAGAAAAAGGGATAAAACCACATAAACATCAAAACAAGCATTGCTGTAAAAAACTTCCTTTAACGGGAGGTATGGTTCTTAAACGTTGCAAACGGTAACGGCTTCTGCTCTTCTCCCACCCAAAAAACCTGGCCCTGATGCTGCCCCTAAGAAGTGGGCAGCACCCCTTGACCCCAGTCCAGAACCAAGTTGCCCGAGCGGGTACGGTCTCTTTCAGGGGACCCGCGTCCATGGGGGGACCCCCTGAACCCCCGGAGGATCGCCACTGGTTTTGGTTGTGGCGGGCCTGGGCCATCCCTTTCCTCCAGGCCCACCCTCCCAAATCAGCCTCTCCGGAGGTGGTAACGGTATCAAGCCAACAATTTTTATTTACATCCCACTAGTTTGTGGTTGCCCTGCCAGTTCTCGGGCTTGTCCGTAAAAAGTCCCTTACGCAACGGTTGTAGAAAGTTCCTACGGGGACTAGTTGCCGGCAACAGCCGGTTCAATCAAAGTTCCAATCAGGTGACATCTTCTGTTGATTTACTTATCATTCACAACTTTTAACGGTACACTGGTGGTCCCAACGGGGACATTGCTGGCAACGATGGACCGCTGACTCACTCCAAATCCACGGTGTCGGCCGGGGGAGGGGTCCGGGCTGGTACTCGGGCCTTTTGACTGCCCCTCAGCTTAGCGGCTTAGCGTCCAGAGCAAACCAACCCCTCTCCCCGCAATGCCTAGTGTACTGGACCAAATCCCCCGGCATCAGATTGCGTCCCGGGTGGTCCTCCGGCAGGTGGGCATTGACGTCCCGTCGGGTCACAAAGACTTCGGCCTCCAGGCCCGGCTCATATATAAAACCGTACCCCCGACGCACGTCAAACCTCCTCACTTGTCCTTCATAGAGCGGGCCCCGTACACGGAAGGTGGCTTGGCGGAGGCTTTCCTTCTCTCTTATCGTGCGGGCTACCAGCTCCGCCTTCCTCCTTTCCCTCTCTGCGATCTCCTGGCCCAGCGGGGTCTGTTCCCTGTCCCAGTAAGGGGCTACTACGGGCCCCAGCGCACGGGTCGGGCCCCGCGAGACCTCCTTCACGCTGCCCAATACTGGCATTCTGGGGGGAAGGTCCCACGGTGTCATGGCCTGGGGTGCTGCCTTACAGCGGCAACCCGGCGCGGCCTCAGCCGAGGTGTGGGGGATGGGCGCAGGGATCGTCTCCCGCTTAACCTCCTGCACGGAGTGGCCTGAAAGGAACCGATTTGGGCTCAGGCACGATCACTACAGGTGCCTCCGATATCTCTCCGCTGACGGTCTCGGATTTCGGCACCTTTCAAGGGAGTGGCTCCGGACGGTCACGGGCCCCGGCTGCAGGTCGGTCCGCCTGGGCGGATTGGCGGGGTACCGCTACCGGTTGTGGTGGTAACGGGCCTAGTGACAGGGCAGCAGCAGCCAACACGGGTAGCGGGGGAGGTAGCAGGGCGAGCGGGTGTAGACCGGGCCCCTCGGCCGCGATGACCGACCCACTAGGGGTACAGGGGCGTGGGTCACTTACCCTCTCTTCCAAAACTCCCTCCACCTCGCGTCTCCATATGGCCGCCACCACCTCCACCATGTCGGCCTCCTACTCCTCCAAGAGGAGCTGCACACGGATCTGCAGCCGTTGTTGTAGTTGGGCGGTCCGGACCTCCACCCACGCCGCGGTCCCGGGCGCGGGGGCTACGGTGCTGCGGGACGGTTGGTACATCGCTGCGGCGGCCTCTTCCAGGAACCAAAAGATGGCCGCAGGGTCCTGGCGTCCCTGCTTTTATAGCCGCGGGCTACATGCGGCCAGACGCCATACGTCCCCCTTAGTCTTTTTTCGGCTCCTCCTCTACAGGGGCGGGGTTTTGGCTTTCGCGCCTCCACTACTCGGGAAGACGCTCGAGCGGGGACTTTTCGCGCCCAAAATGGCGGCTTCTCAAAATTTTCGGCCAGACACCTCCGGCGGTCACAAGGCGCACCTCTACCAGACGGCAGAGCGGTAAGATCCTGTTTGTGACGCCAAGTTGTCGCGGGCGGGGAGGGGACGCTGCGCTCACCCCCTGCTCGGGTCCGGCTGCTGCTGCTACTGCTCGGTGGCTCGAGCGGTGGGCCGGATCCCGGGGACTCGAGCGGCGCTCCTCGCCCGTGAGTGAAAGGGGGTGGTTTGGTTTAGGGATATTGTCCGTGACACCACCCACTGTTGTGGTGAGGTTGTGGCACCACCGCTGCTCTGGACGGGGATCCCGGGAGCGGTGTCAGGGAGCAGCTTGGATGTTGTTTCTCCCCTCCGTGGGTAGGGGGGTTGGTTGTCCCGGGGCCCGGTGAGGGAGGGATGGCAGGCCTGGTGAGGTGCAGGGTCGCGGGGATAGCGCGGTGCCGCACGGCACGGTGGTACTCACTCAGCCAATGATGAATGCAAAGTCTCCGGTAAAGCAAACGGCTGGATGGACGGGTCCCACAGACGGCTGCGGTAGTTCTCCCGGTAGGTTGGCGGTGACTGCCTTTCCCTGCACCTGTGTTATGTTCACGGTTCCAATGGCTTCTCACCGGTAACCTGCTCCCCAGCTTAGATGGAGGCTGAGGGAGCCCCTTTTGCCCGCAGGCTCTGGCCCTGGGAACTGTAGCCTTGGCGGTGACTGTATTTACCTTCACGGTTTGAGCTGTTGCCTTCAATCGGGTCTTGACTGCTGGGAAACCCCGGAGGTTCCCTTCGCTAACGGATTTGACCGGTTTTACGGTGACTCCTAGCCTGGTCGGGGTCCGTAAGCCCTGCCGAATGGTGCTGGCTTCTCTACGCTCCCCGATCTGTCCCCGGTCCTTACGGTTCACGTCAATCAGCCCCTCCTGCAGACGGTCACCACCGTCTGCCAACCTTGCTGTATGTGCTCAGGCCACGCACCCGGACACGGTCAGTCTCCTCACTACCACTTCACTTCTCAACTCCTCAAACTCAACTCCCTTCCTTTTCCCGCCTCCAGGATTGTGAACTCCTCGGTGGGTGGGGCCAACCGCCTGGCTCCACCCCCTGGTGTGGTCATCAGCCCCTGGAGGGAGGCAACAAGGATTTTTGTTTGACTTCGGTGTGCCTAGCCGGGGTGTGGTGTGTGTTGTTGTAGTACCTGTGACGTCCTGGCTTGTCCAGGGCGCCACAATGGGACTTTAGAAGTTGTCCAAGGCCAAAGCTATAGATAGAGTAGTAAGAGTCCCAGGACAGAGCCTTAACAGACCCCAACAGAGAGCACAGGAGGAAGAGCTTGTGTGGGAGTGGGAGTCATTAAAACTGCGGTTGGAAAGGTATGAGGAGATCCAGGAGAGGGCAACGTCTCTGACGCCAAGGGAAAAGAGGATTTGTAGTAGGAGGGAGTGGTTGACGATGTCAAAGGCTGAGGACAGGTCTACAAGGATGAGGGATGAGTACAGAGAAGTGTCTGTTAGCTTTTCAGTAAGTCATTAGTAATTTTGGTCATGGCAGTTTCGGTAAATTGGTGAAGACAGATTGTAGGTTGTCAGCGTGAGATATATGAGAGGTGGGAGGAAAGTTCAGCATGGACGTGCTGTTCGAGGAGTTTGGATGCGACCGGGCAGGGCCGTGGCCTCAGGCGGCGCCACCTGCTAGGAGAAGGAGAGCGGCAGCCATAGTCTGTGCGGTGTATTCCATGAACATGACAGTTACAACACTGTTAGTAAAATCACTGGCCGCCGGTTGCAAGTGACCTACACTAGTATAGACACAGTCACAGACTGTGTGTGTCAGAGTTCAATGCAGCCGGCAGCTGATGAAAATGGGTGATGTACCTTCTTTAACCCCCTTCCCGACCATTGACGCACCGTATGCGTCATAGCGGGTTTCCGTTGCTGCAGCACTGGTGACTGGGTTCACTGAAATGTCACCAGCGCTGCAGCTACGTGAGGACCTGTAGTGGAGCCCAGGGGGGTAACTTTGCCCCCCGTGGCTAGATCACTCTGATTGGCTGTTGAAAGTGTCATTTTCACTTTCAATCAGAACGAGTGAAAAATTTCACCAATAAACTTGGTGAAATATTACATTATGAAAAACCACTAGAAACAATACCTCTATAAAAATATATCTTTATTGTAAAAAATATTAAAAACGACACCATGTGTCTTGTAAAACATAAATGACATGGACAGTGTACTAGTGAAAAGATCAGATGAAAACAGGATGGTGTGAGGGAAATCCTGATAGATCGATAGCTAAATAGCATATAAAGGGACTAAATTAAATCCTCAACTTGCCCTTCCTGTCAACGGAGGGTATCATAATTTTTAGGGTACCCCCCGCTCCGGGTGGCTGACCCTCACTGACCCTGTTATTCACTGGCCTAAACCCTCCACCAAGAATCCAGGTGCAATAGGTGAAACGAACCAAAACAAGGACAAATACAAAAATGAATCGGATAGATTGGTTCCTAGACTGGACCAGGTTTTCCAGTCACAGCAGCAAAATGAAATGGTTAGGATTGAGCCGGTGGTTCCACCCGGTATGTGGGAACCTCCCGCCCTCCCGACGCGTTTCCCCCCTTCCTAACAGGATAATAAGGGGTTCATCAGGGGTATTTTGCCAAGGACACCTGAAATCAAGACAAAAAGGATGTCGTTCAATATAGAAAAAAATACCCATGCCTGACCAAGCCTCATATATAAGTATAGCTTACTTAGAAGATAGTTCCTAGGTCTGTTTGTTGTATAGAATAACATGTGCTATGTAACCCCTCTTATGATATCCGAGGAAATGGTTGAATCTCTCTGCACAGATGAAAAAATAGAGTCAAAGGGGAGAGAGTTATCCCATAGAGTGTACCACAGGTCCTTCACAAAGTAAGTGGCTGGACGGGCTCATCCCAAGTGTATACCTTGTCCAAGCCAAAAGAATGTAGCACGGTTAGCTGGACCAAATCTCGTCACAAATGTGGGAGAACATAAAAGACCTGTGGGAAGAGAAGCCAAATCTCAATGTCAGCATGCCCAGGGGTGCATTATTAGTGAATAGTCACCCTCCAAAATTCAAAATACCTGGCTTATAATTTATCCAATAAACAGTGCAGCACGGTGGTATAAAGATGATACCTAATCACCTGTGAGATGCACGTAGGGTACCTAAAAAAGCAAACACACAGAAAACTCGTCTTAATATGTTGATGAAGGTAGAAATATTAGCTAGTTCCAAAAGGGGCAGACTGAAGGTGTTATGGTGTGAAACCCCATGGACAGAGCTTGTTGGTAAAAAATATATAGGTCGCTTTTCTCAGTATAGCACAATAACCTGAAGATATACGTACAGAAAACATGAAGATACAAGGAGTACCTTTGATGTCTATTACAGTCAATATTGGAGCCGCCCAGCAGTATTAAGATGATACCTAGGCACCTGCAGGATACATATGGGATACCTATAGGGAAAAACAGAACCTCATCTTAGTATCCTGATCAGAGGCTAAATCAATAGGGGAGGGTCCAAGGGTGTAATAGGGTTAGTAGCTCATCAGAACTCCTATGTACCAAGTTAATTGGTGAAGCAAATGTTGATCACCCCTCCAAATATAAAAGAATAATGTTGAAATGTACCTACAAATACAGAAAATTCAAAGGGACTCCCCTTACTGTCTGTAGCAATCACAGTTGTAATAATATACACAGCTTAGGAAGCAGCCCTGTAAAAGAAACAGAATGGCACATAATGTGGGACCTGCAAAAAAAAAAAAAAAAGCCACCGAGAAAAGTATCATGATAATTGCATACCTGCACAGAAATTGACAGGAGGGGAAAACTCCTCCAAAAGACCTCTCAATCTTGGGATAAGCACAACAGGATAACAGCGTCCTAATAGACGTTGTAAGCACCTAAAAAAGCAATGAGTCCTAATGCAAAAGGGATCTTAAAGCTAAGTAGCACAATAGCATAGGAGCGTGGTTACCTACCAGGGGCCGTTTCAGCAGGTCACATGCTGAGGGGGAGCTGCGTCCAAGGGTGTTCCTGTATCCTATAGGTGCTGATATGCACCATTGTTCTATTTAAAATGCCCGCGTCCAGAAGTGAAATTCAGTAACGCCCCCCCTTTGGCATCTTAACTCCAGATTGACAGGTTAGATAGCCAATGAGGTGGGGGAATCCCGTATCACATGGCCCGAGCCCAGGTATTGCCCCCTCATAGAGTGACATATGAGGGGACCTATCGCGGCGGGTATATCACTGAAACCGGAAGTGACGTGGGTCAGGGGCGGTAACTACGGGTACTAACACAGACAGCACCTCCAAGTGCCAATCCAGATCCATAGGCGGAGCTAACCCCACATCGCATCTCAGGCAACTGTTGGCAAGAGCTAACATGCTTGTTTAAAACAACATGAACAAGCATGGATCAGCAACTCGCGCTGTATTAAGGACAGCCATATCCTTACAGCCATACACGTGCCCACTAAAAAGACCAGATCACTATGTTAATAAGGAGATGACAAATCTATCTCCCAGGCAGCCATCTACGCTACCTACCTACCACCAGAGGAGAAAATGCCATCAAAGACAGTGGTAGTAAATGATTGTATATATAACTCCCTGCAAAGTTCTATATGGGGAATGCGATAAAATTGGCGAGGTTCTCCTGAAATATTACATTCCAGCCATGGCTGATGATGCAATATTATCGGCCATTGGCTGGAGCAGGGTGACCTCTGTGTCTCCCCCCCTTCCCTGATCTGATTGGAGCTAGCGTCCATGTGACGCTATCCCTGCAATCAGATGTGGAGAGGCGGTGTGACTGGTGGGTGCGTGCCCGCTTCAGCCTCATCCTGTTCATGAACGCTGAAGATCAAGGTCCCCGCTGGTCACCCCGCTGTCACCACGATCTGCCGCCATCCGGTGATGTATTTGCTCTCCTCTGCTGTCTTCTGCTGTCCCCCGTCATCCGATTCCACCCCTCCACACCGACCTCCACTGCCCCCTGTTGTCCGATTCAACCACCCACTGACCTCCGCTCCTCCCACCTGCCCTGTAATCACTCACTGCGCTGCTTCTCTGCCAGCCAGCCGGCTGGTGTAAGGCCCCTGCTCCAGCCGCCAGCGATCGGGCCCCTGCTGCTGCCACCAGCGATTGGGCCCCTTGACCCAGTGCTCACCACCAACCCTCCCTCCTTGCTCCAGTGCTCACCACCACCTTCCTTTCCCCAGTGCTCACCACCACCCGCCACCCTCCTTTCCCCAGTGCACACTCTCACCCCCTCTGACAGCCCGACAAAAGTTTCATTAAACACACGCACAGTATAATAATGTTTAGTGGGTGGTTTGTTTGTTTTTTTTACACATGAACACGCAATATGTCCCGCTCGTCCCAGTTACAAAGGTTATACTCAGCTGAGGAGGCATATGCATCTGAAGCTGATAGTAAGGGAGAGGACCCCACTTTTCTCTATTCCTCCCACTCTTGCTCCTCCACCAACCTGACGTACACTAAATCACATAAACCAACCTGACGTACACTATACCACACACACCAACCTGAAGTAGTGTATGTTAGGTTGGTGTGTGGTGCGGTGTAGTTTATTCAGGTTGATGTGTGGGGTGTAATAAACACCACACACACGCACACCAACCTGACATACACTTCACCACACCACACCAACCTGACATACAATACACCACACCAGACAGAGCTAATTTTCCATTCAAATTGTTAGCTGACACAATGTCGCATATAGAGAGTCCCTGTGGGCCTAAACATTGTAGCTCCCTCACAAGTAACCCCATTTTGGAAACTAGACCCCCTTCCCCAAGGAACTTATCTAGATACATAGTGAGCACTTTGAACCCCCAGGTGCTTCACAAATACGTTTTTTGGGGGGTTTTTTGTATTTGTTTGTTATCTATAAAAAAATTCTTTTAGCCTCAATTTTTTTCATTTTCACATGGGCAACAGGATAAAATGGATCCTAAAATTTGTTCGGCAATTTCTCCTGAGTACACAGATACCTCATATTTGGTCATAAACCACTGTTTGGGTGCACAACAGGGCTCGGAAGGGAAGGAGTGCCATTTCACTTTTTGAATGGAAAATTAGCTCCAAAAGTCAAATGGCGCTCCTTCTCTTCCAAGCCCTGCTGTGTGCCCAAACATTTGATTATGACAATACTCGCACACGATTATCCACGGAAAGTGCAAACAGTTTGACGATGATCAAAATGAACCATAGATGGATTGCCCCAGAGTATCTCAGGCCGCCTGTTAACAAGACCCAATAATAAGTGTAGCCCAAAAATTTGGATTTCTTACGTTCAAATAAGTTCAATTGTTTCTCATTCAAGACTATTTTGTCTTCTATCATCTAATAACACCGCGTGACTAATGTAACTCGTTATGCTGCTGCCATGTAATTGTTTGGCCCAATCACCAAGGGCAATATTTTTCAAGCCTTTGTACATTATGCACTGGCACAAGCACTGTCGAGGCTGCACTGTCTAGAACAATTGGTCAGACAGTCTCTATTTGTGTTCTTTATTGATGCTGTGCTCCACGATGTGTTAAAAATGGCCCCCTGCGGAATCAGAATTTTTTTAACTGCTTGGCTTGTTATGCACTGTTGCAAATATTCCCAAATTTTTTTAAAAAAAAAAAAGCAGTTGGGAGTACCTTCTGATGCTTTGTTCCATGGTGTCTGAACCATTCCCCCCTGGGGAAACTGAATTTTTTTAAATCCTCGGTGTTAGCTAGTGGAATAAAGCCTGAGTTCCAGAGTGAAACAACTGCCACTTCCACGGTGCTGCATGCTTCACAAAATGTGGTCTAAGAAGCAGGCAATGATGCCTCCTGCTCCCAACCTGCTTTTGGCCAGATGCAATCATCATCAACGACATCAGCTGCGATGTCCCAGCGTGGCATTCATTTGCCCATAAAACAGACGTTACTGAATAATTTGAATAGAGGGCCACTGGAGCCGGTGGTGTTGGTGGAGGAGGGGGGCAAGGCCAACTCCCAAATGGCCACATTGGCAATAGCACTGTAAAGTGTTATGGAGTACGTATTACAACTTTCACAGTAATGACATAGGGGACGCAGAAAGCTATAAATGACTGCCATCCCTCCCCAATGTATGTTACAGGACCCACCTGAGGACCCTAAGAAGTCTGAGATTTGAGGACAGCCAGTGGCCCTTTCTACATTTGAATAGAGGGCCAACATCCCAACGGGCACATTGTAGCTGACTTTTTAAAGTGCTGTCAAATATGTCCCAAAAAAATGAGGTGCAAGACAGACACCAATGTAATGTATAAGTTAGAGCCCTTTCTAATCGAAAAAGGGAGAAAAATATAAACAACACGCGTGAACATATGCTAAAGAGGTTTTTTTGAGGTCGGGGCTTGATTTTACATTTTACTAAAGTGATTAGGGACAAGAAACTGTTTCTTATCAATTTCCCCTCTTTTACTTTGGTTTGAGAGCTGTTCTGGCAACTACGTAAAAGCCGCGTGCTGCTCTGAGCACGTTATTCCAAAACACCAGAAATGCAGTCATGTACCTTCTACAGGCTGTGCCCATACTGTTTCTGCCTTTTCCCATCCATTTCAGTCTTTTCCTCAGTCACTACAGCTCACCGTTAGGTCTAACGTGAAATTATTCGGGTTTCCCATAGACTTACATTACGCATTGAATATTCGCGAATAGTCGAATAGTGGCGACCTATTCGTCGGATATTCGCGAAGTCAAATATTTTGGTATTCGATCATCCCTAATAGGCTCTCCTTCAGTGATGGTGGGAAGGAAGTTCATGGGGGAGGGGCAGTGGTCTGTTATATGAAGGGGTTGTGGTGATCGAGCAGAAAAGACTTGCGTTGTTTGGTCAATCTTATCTTTGAAATATGCGGCAAAGTCTTCTGCAGAGATGAGGGAGGTTGGAGGGGACAGTGGTCAGTGGAGGAGGGAGTTAAAAGTATTGATTAACTGTCTGGGGTTGTGGGATAAAGAAGAAATGAGAGTTCTGTAGTAATCCTGTTTAGCAGAGGTGAGGGCCGAACAAAATGTGTGAATTGCTTTTTTGAATGTGGTGAAGTCTTCCTGTGAGTACGTTTTCTTCCAGCACTGCTCAGCAGCCCTAGCCACTCGCTGCACTCTGCCATGCACGAGAGGAGCATAGATCAAAAAAATTGGTCTGTCACTGCACTGATAGATTATGATGCAAAAAAATATTTAAATTTATTGAGGCGACTGTGAAGTCATTTGACGACATTTCGAGCCCGCCTGGGTCTTAGTCAAGAATCGCTTAAAGGTGGGTGCCAGGGATATGGAAATTTGAGTGGATTATAGCGTTGGTACAAAAAACCTTGATGATAAAGGTCAGCGCTGTGGCTGGAGCTCCACTTAAGATTATTAAAGGCTGGTCACGGCTGTTACACACAGCCATTACCGGCCGAGTATTCAGTGGGCTCACCCAGTGAGGCCGCTTTGTACTTCTTCTTCCGATTTGCACCATACATGTACAGCGAATGTCGTGAAGGGGTAAATTTTAAATGTATTTTTTAAATTTGCTCTTATCTTTGTTTTAAAAAAAATAAGCATAGGGTTGCCGCATATTGTGATGCCCAGCACAGATAAAGCATACAGCAACAGGCTACAGCCCCCAGCCATGTGCTTATTTTAGCTGTGTGTGTGCCCAACCCCCCCCCCCAAATATATTATGATATCCAGCCATGGTAAAGCCCGACATCTGGTGGCTGATATTTTTAGGCTGGAGAGGGCCATGGTTATTGGGCCCCAAGCCTAAAAATAGCAGCCTGCAGCCACCCAGAATTGTTGCATTCAGTAGATGTGACAACTAGGGGACTTTACCCAGCTCATCGCGATTGGCCTGGTACAGTGCCAATCAGGGTAATAAGGGATTAATAACAGCTCACAGTTGCCACTAAGCCATAGTTAGTAATGGTAGGTGTCTATGAGACGTCCCCTATTACTAATCTGTAAGTGAAAAGAAATAAAAACAAACAGAAAAAATCCTTTATGTGAAATAAAACATAAAAAAAAACCTCTTTCACCAATTTATTAACCACCAAAACACCCAGGTCTGACGTAATCCACACAAGAGCCCATGACTATTCCAGCTCTACTACATCTGAAGTGACAGTGAGCAGTCATAGAACATGACCGCCCACTGTGAGCTTCAGGCAGAAACTGAGTGAGCCGCACAATGAGCGGTGATGTCACTCAGGCTATTTGCGGTCACAGCTGGAGATTCCCACAGTCCTCCACCTGTGAGGGCAGGTAATCTGCCCTCAGGTGACCTCATTGAACTCAGTGACCTTACGAGTTCACTCACCTGGCAGAAAACCGTGGGGATTTTTTGCCAAGAGATGCAGATTTGGTGCTGAAAGTTTTACAAAATATTCGTACATCCAATCTACACCTCCTGGTAAAAAAAACGTATCAAAACTGCATTATAACGCATGTGGTTTTGATGCATTTTTTTTGCCAGGAGGTGTAGGTTCAGTGCAGGAATATGGTGTACAATTTCAGCACCGAATATGCTGCTCTGAGCAAAATAATGCACAAAAGTGGTTTTGACGCCATTTCATTGTGGTTTTCTGCCAGGAAATGCAAATTTGGTGCTGAAATCTGGTGCAGACATTTCAGCACCAAATTTGCACCTCCTGGTAGAAAACGGCATCGAAACTACGTCAAAACCGTTTTTGTACATTTTTTTGCCAAGAGATGCAGATTTAGTGTTGAAATTTTTACACTATTTTCCTGAACCAAATCTGCTGGTAAAAAATTGCATCACTATCACATCAAAACCGCTTGGTATTTTAATGTTGTTTTGTTTGCCAGTAGGTGTAGATTAGGTGCAGTAATATGCTGTAGAAATTTCAACACCAAATGTGCATCGCTTGGCAAAAAAACCCACAGTTTTCTGCCACGAGATGCAGGTCTGTGAACACAGGTCACTTCTACCCTTCTACCACCATTTTTAAGCTCTAGATTCTGGTCCCTATAGACTGATATGGAAACCAGCATCCAGCCAGATATCCAGGATCAATTCCGACTGGGAATGGTGTTTTTTTTTTTGTTTTTTTTTATTATACCTGGTTAGACCCGCCAATCTCAGATATCTGTGAGTCCGCCCATCACTACTCGTGTTTCCTGTTCTGTGCAGGAAGGCTCACGGACATAGGCTGCTATAGAATGACTGGCTTATTGATATTTACAGGATTGCTTGCAAAGAATAGTCTGACATGGGCAAAGGTCATTTTGAGGAAAAGAGAGATCAGATATGACCATCATCTACAGTACAGTGCATCTTGTATTATCTACTGTATATCAGGGTCATTTTAATTCCTGTCTGTAATGATAATGAGGCAGCTGAAAATTCATCTGTACAAAACAGGAAACTAGTTTTAGGATTAGTAGCCAGTGTGAAAATTGCATCATTTAGAATTATTCTTATATAGTTTATGATATACTTATTTTTTAAAAGAAATCTTTTTCTAGGTGTTTGCAACCTATCTGCGAGCACAAAGATGTACAGGTGGAGACCGTGATTCAAGTGATGTATCACACACTTTGGTGGTTACTGTAGTATTGATAAAAATCGTTTTATCTGCTGCAGATCTACCAATTCTCTGAATACTAAGGTCTTTTCACCCCACCCACACCACTGATTGATTACTTTCTGTGTGTACTGTGCATAGGCAAAAAGCTGCCAATCTGTAGTGGGAGTGGGGTTATACAGAGCTCATGAATACAGAGGACTACATGGCAGCAGGTTTACTAGTCCTCTAGTGATAATCTACTAGTAAAAGTGATATTATCAAAATTACACAAAGCCAAGCAGTAAGTAACACATCATAGGAATCAGGGTCTGCTGCTCTCAGATTAGATAGCAAAAACCTGGTGAAAGATTCCCTTTAAATTCTTTTAACAAAAAATCCTGATTAAAAGTATAGTTCACTTTCTGACACCACTTTTCTTTAATAAGTGCCATTTTACAAAACCTGGTTATTAATCAAATGTACAAATCTATTCTATTGTCTTTTTTTCTCAACACTAGGTATGAGTAATAGAGAAGTATTGGAGCAAGTGGAACGGGGGTACCGAATGCCATGTCCTTCAGGTTGCCCCCCATCTCTTCATGACCTTTTGTTACAGTGCTGGAAGGGTGATCCTGAGGAACGTCCAACATTTGAGTACTTGCAGTCCTTTCTGGAAGATTACTTTACAGCTACAGAGCCACAGTATCAGCCTGGGGACAATATCTAAAGTTTATTGCGATGGTAACAAGGCACATGAAGTCAAATCTATCAATGAACAGATTATAAAGTCAAAAGACATGTTGAAAAGCCGAAGAGTGTGGTCCTGAGTTGTTTTCAACCCATTATGATATACCTGAATCTTTATAGCCAGACTATAGAACATGTCCTTAAAGTTAACAACCTCATGTCCTATTTGGTGGAAATTAGCACTCTATATAGCATAATTGAACACAACCATGGACGTCAGTAGACACCCATATTGAAGAGTGACACGAAAGAACAATAAAAAAGACACCTTTATTGATATTCATTAAAAATGTTTAAAAACAAGCAAAAGGTACCGTATACAAAAGAGGGACACAGACAGGAAAAATTTGAAGAAAAATGATGATTTTTCACAGGTGGAAGAATATACACCTGCGCTGGTACACCTCTTAAATTAAGTAATGAGAATTGAACGCATTGCTGTATCCTGTGCTACACATTAGTTACAATGAATCATTAATTAATTAGTTGCCATACAGGTGGAACTCCACCAACCTGCAGAGCATATATGTAAATATAGATAAATGACCATGTGCAGAACTCAGAGCACAGCAATAAAGCGTTCTACTTATAGTAAAATACACCCACTTACTACCCTTCACCAATCTATACCTACATGCTACCCGTGCATAGCATACATCAGGATCATACCAAAGCAGATCCCACCCCTTAGTGGGGCAACCATCCCAAAGTGGGGCTGGATATATAGTATAGGGTTCACCAAACAAATAAGGGGAACAAGTATGCAGTTTAACAAAGCACAGTGCATGCAACGCACAGGCAGCTAAGTTAATGCCAAGGAAGGGGGGAGGGGGGGTGGGTGTAAACGGGCAAGCCGGCAAAGCAGGCACACAGAAGAGTGAAAATGACAAATTACATCACCTGAAAATATCCTGCCGTGACCCTCACACTCCGACACGTGTTTCGCAGTCGCTTTCTCAAGGAGCGTGTCAGAGGTGAGGGGCAGGCTGGTTAAAAAGGCTGGAGCAACCTATGGAGGTACACCTTTAGATCATGTGATCGGCCGGACGCGAACGAATTAACCTAATGACGCGGCGCATGACAACCGTTGCCACCACCGCTATTGAAATAAGCTTCCCGTATGCCGCGATCACGTGCCCGTGATGTCACGGCCCATGTGATAATGGAGCCATGGAGACCACGGGACGCTTTCAGACGCGGCATAGGAAGCAAGCGAGCAGCACAGCAGGCATGCGCACTAGGTAAATTCTTATGCATAGAGACAAAAGGAAGATATTTAAACCCATTGGGCTTCCAACAGCCGACCTCATATTTCAAGGGGATCATATATGTCACAACATTATCAGCAACGTGATACCACAACAGGAAAAGAACAGATATTGCATCAATAAACATACGCTGATACATACATTGCAAATGATGACTAGATTTTTTTTGGGCAAAATATACATCCCGTAGGCAATATTCAGTCACCCCTGTTGTGTTATAACACATTCACCAGGAAAATAACAGATATTGCATCAGTAGACATACGCTGATACATACATTGCAAATGATGACTAGATGTTTTTTTGGGCAAAATATACATCCCATAGGCAATATTCAGTCACCTCTGTTGTGTTATAATACATTCACCAGTACATTATGTCACAATTATATCCCATGGAACATAACAGGATCATAGATCGACAATTGTAGTTCATGGGAACAAAATCCTCTTCTTTTCTTTAGATGGATACCATGAGAAGATGAACTCCAAGGCACAGATGTAAAGGTATATGCTCCAGAATAGACAAAGCCAAACATTGGTAACCTAATGAACTAAAAAAACAAACAATTAAAATTGTATAAAACACCCACCACATACACCTATTTAAAACCAGGTATAGCTATAAATGCTCATCAAAAACCAAAGCAAAAAACAAAAAAACAAAAAAAAAAAACAAATGCATTGAACGACCACCTGTATCGCCTTACAGGAAAGCTGAGAACCCCATATTCTCATTCAGACCATTAGGGGCCAAAGTCCCAAGTCTGTATATCCATTTACTTTCGACTTGGGCAAGAACCCTACCCAAATCTCCCCCTCTTGTTCCCATGGAAACCAGATCTATGCCTTTGACCTTCAACTCAACATGGTAGAATTACAGCAATGAAATTTCTTGAAATGTCTTGGAATAGTTTTCAAAAGGCTTTCATCATTGATACCTTTAGCCTTCTCTATATCTAAACAATGTTCGCGGATCCTAATTTTTAACTCCCTCGTGGTCAAACCAATATATACCTTTTTACACGGGCATTCAGCCCTGCAGATGACCCCCTTCTAATTCTGAGGAACTGACTACTAGGGATCCCCTGAATGGTACTTTTGGGGTGAGCAGAGGATGCCAACAGTAACGAGTTAGTGGCCGTCGGCTTACAATAAACTTGTGTGGACAAAAGGCCATTAGATGACACGACAATCCTCAAATCCAAAAAATTGATTGTACGACCATATTCAAAGGTGAGCTTAATGTTCAAATCATTATGATTTAAACATTGCATAAATTCCTGGAGACCACAGAGATCCCCCTCCCAGATGAACAGGACATCATCAATATACCTGACCCAATTTTGGACCTGATGTGTACATAAGTTGTTATCATCCACAAAAATTTGCCGCTCCCATGCCCCCCAAAAAAGGTTGGCATAGGAGGGCGCACAGCAAGCCCCCATGGCAGTTCCCTGCGTCTGTAAATAAATATTACCGTTAAACGTAAAAATGTTATGCGTCAAAATAAATTCCAACAAAATAAGTATTAAATCCACCGTTGGTCGTGAGATGTTACTAGCCTCCAGGTACCACGAAACCGCCCTAAGACCATCCGGGTGTCTGATTGAAGTATACAAGGATTCTATATCTGCAGACACCAACAGCATGTTATCCTCAAGATGAATACCATCTAGACGTCTCAGGGCGGCAGTGGTATCCTGAATATAAGATGGCAATTCACAAACCAACGGTTTTAAATAAAAATCTATAACCTGACAGACTAATTCTATCAGGCTACCATTACCCGATATAATGGGTCTGCCAGGGGGGTTTGCTGGGTCCTTGTGGATCTTTGGGATCAGGTAAAGTGCCGGGAGCCGTGGATGAAGTCCCTTTATAGTATCCAGGAATTTTTTCGGTATAATACTCTTATCATATGCTCGTTCCAAAATCAAAATTAGAGAATTGTGGAAAGATGAGGTAGGATTATATGGCAATTTCCGGTAGCAATTAGTATCACTCAGCAATTTGTTGGCTTGCTCCTCGTATTTGTCACACGGCCATATAACTAAGTTGCCGCCTTTGTCGGCTGGCTTGATCATCACATCCCGCCAGGACTGTAACTCCTTCAAGCCAACCCACTCAGCTCTATTGAGATTGCGGGATGGTGGTGGCAATACAGCCAAACCCTCAATCTCCTCAGAGACAAGTTTAGTGAATACTTCTAAGGCCGGACAAATACTCAAGCTAGGAAATTTTTTTGATTTATTCATCAGTTGTAACGGGAAATTACCAACCTCATATCCTGAGCTTTCCTCCTCCAAAGATTGCAAGGCCAAAAGTGCTTCCTCCCTAGTGGTGAAGACGTCAGAAACCTGTGTTTTGTGATGTAATTTTTTAAGCAATATTTTCCTTGAAAAGAGGTGAACGTCCTTCACCGCTGTGAACGCGTCTAAAACATTAGAGGGAGAAAATGTTAATCCTTTTTCCAATAGCCGAATTTGTGTATCGGAAAGCTTGTGCTGGGAAAGATTGATTACCTGTGGTCCATCCTTCCGTTTATCCCGCGGATTGAAAATATCATATCCTTTGCGTTTGTGTCCACTATATGAAGGATTTCTTGGACCCTCAGAACCACTGGTTGAAGCCATGCTTTCCGATACAGAATTCAAAGACTGATTGGACGCAGACCTAGAGGTCATTAAATTTGATACCTTCTTTGTCTGCCATTTATATATTTTGTTAGAATCAAAATCGTGGACATCCCGCTGATACTTCTTCAATTTGTCAGCGCTGATCTCCTTCTCCCAGCGTTCAAAGTCCTTGTCCAGGCTTGCAAACAATTCATGCAATTCATCCTTGGACAGATCTTTTTGAATAACCTCTTCCAAATCTTTTATTTCAGCCTCTAATTTCTGGAGGGTTATGACGTCTAGATGGTATTGATCTTGAGGATAACATGCTGTTGGTGTCTGCAGATATAGAATCCTTGTATACTTCAATCAGACACCCGGATGGTCTTAGGGCGGTTTTGTGGTACCTGGAGGCTAGTAACATCTCACGACCAACGGTGGATTTAATACTTATTTTGTTGGAATTTATTTTGACGCATAACATTTTTACGTTTAACAGTAAGATTTATTTACAGACGCAGGGAACTGCCATGGGGCTTGCTGTGCGCCCTCCTATGCCAACCTTTTTTTGGGGGCATGGGAGCGGCAAATTTTTGTGGATGATAACTTATGTACACATCAGGTCCAAAATTGGGTCAGGTATATTGATGATGTCCTGTTCATCTGGGAGGGTGATCTCTGTGGTCTCCAGGAATTTATGCAATGTTTAAATCATAATGATTTGAACATTAAGCTCACCTTTGAATATGGTCGTACAATCAATTTTTTGGATTTGAGGATTGTCGTGTCATCTAATGGCCTTTTGTCCACACAAGTTTATCGTAAGCCGACGGCCACTAACTCGTTACTGTTGGCATCCTCTGCTCACCCCAAAAGTACCATCCAGGGGATCCCTAGTAGTCAGTTCCTCAGAATTACAAGGATTTGTTCGGATGATGCCAGTTTCATGACTCATTCGGAAGAACTGGCACATAGATTTGAGACTAGAGGCTATAGTCGGAGAGTTATTAGACATGGTTTTAAAAGGGCAATGAAATCGTCTAGAAATTCTCTTCTTTTTTCCAATGTTATAAAAGATAGTAATAGGAGTGATCCAATGGTGCGTCTCATCACAACCTACAACAGTAGGTGGGATGAGTTGAAAAAGATTGTTCAGAAACATTGGAATATCCTTATGACGGATCCAATTTTGAGATCAATTCTCCCATCACGACCATCCATGGTTGCTAAGCGTGCTAAAAATCTGAGAGACATGCTGGTCCATAGCCACTATGAACCATCCCGGGTGGGTATGCCTAGTCAACCGCCATTGCTTGGCTTTTTTCCTTGCGGTTTATGCAAGGTGTGTGCCAACCTTGTAAAGGCCAAAAGATTTCATAACTTTGATGGATCTCGGGAGTTCGATATCAGACATCGAATCACGTGTTCATCAAAGGGGGTCATCTACAGGGCTGAATGCCCGTGTAAAAAGGCATATATTGGTTTGACCACGAGGGAGTTAAAAATTAGGATCCGTGAACATTCTTTAGATATAGAGAAGGCTAAAGGTATCAATGATGAAAGCCTTTTGAAAACTATTCCAAGACATTTCAAGAAATTTCATTGCTGTAATTCTACCATGTTGAAGGTCAAAGGCATAGATCTGGTTTCCATGGGAACAAGAGGGGGAGATTTGGGTAGGGTTCTTGCCCAAGTCGAAAGTAAATGGATATACAGACTTGGGACTTTGGCCCCTAATGGTCTGAATGAGAATATGGGGTTCTCAGCTTTCCTGTAAGGCGATACAGGTGGTCGTTCAATGCATTTGTTTTTTGTTTTTTTGTTTTTTGCTTTGGTTTTTGATGAGCATTTATAGCTATACCTGGTTTTAAATAGGTGTATGTGGTGGGTGTTTTATACAATTTTAATTGTTTGTTTTTTTAGTTCATTAGGTTACCAATGTTTGGCTTTGTCTATTCTGGAGCATATACCTTTACATCTGTGCCTTGGAGTTCATCTTCTCATGGTATCCATCTAAAGAAAAGAAGAGGATTTTGTTCCCATGAACTACAATTGTCGATCTATGATCCTGTTATGTTCCATGGGATATAATTGTGACATAATGTACTGGTGAATGTATTATAACACAACAGAGGTGACTGAATATTGCCTATGGGATGTATATTTTGCCCAAAAAAACATCTAGTCATCATTTGCAATGTATGTATCAGCGTATGTCTACTGATGCAATATCTGTTATTTTCCTGGTGAATGTGTTATAACACAACAGGGGTGACTGAATATTGCCTACGGGATGTATATTTTGCCCAAAAAAAACATCTAGTCATCATTTGCAATGTATGTATCAGCGTATGTTTATTGATGCAATATCTGTTCTTTTCCTGTTGTGGTATCACGTTGCTGATAATGTTATGACATATATGATCCCCTTGAAATATGAGGTCGGCTGTTGGAAGCCCAATGGGTTTAAATATCTTCCTTTTGTCTCTATGCATAAGAATTTACCTAGTGCGCATGCTTGCTGTGCTGCTCGCTTGCTTCCTATGCCGTGTCTGAAAGCGTCCCGTGGTCTCCATGGCTCCATTATCACATGGGCCGTGACGTCACGGGCACGTGATCGCGGCATACGGGAAGCTTATTTCAATAGCGGTGGTGGCAACGGTTGTCATGCGCCGCGTCATTAGGTTAATTCGTTCGCGTCCGGCCGATCACATGATCTAAAGGTGTACCTCCATAGGTTGCTCCAGCCTTTTTAACCAGCCTGCCCCTCACCTCTGACACGCTCCTTGAGAAAGCGACTGCGAAACACGTGTCGGAGTGTGAGGGTCACGGCAGGATATTTTCAGGTGATGTAATTTGTCATTTTCACTCTTCTGTGTGCCTGCTTTGCCGGCTTGCCCGTTTACACCCAACCCCCCTCCCCCCTTCCTTGGCATTAACTTAGCTGCCTGTGCGTTGCATGCACTGTGCTTTGTTAAACTGCATACTTGTTCACCTTATTTGTTTGGTGAACCCTATACTATATATCCAGCCCCACTTTGGGATGGTTGCCCCACTAAGGGGTGGGATCTGCTTTGGTATGATCCTGATGTATGCTATGCACGGGTAGCATGTAGGTATAGATTGGTGAAGGGTAGTAAGTGGGTGTATTTTACTATAAGTAGAACGCTTTATTGCTGTGCTCTGAGTTCTGCACATGGTCATTTATCTATATTTACATATATGCTCTGCAGGTTGGTGGAGTTCCACCTGTATGGCAACTAATTAATTAATGATTCATTGTAACTAATGTGTAGCACAGGATACAGCAATGCGTTCAATTCTCATTACTTAATTTAAGAGGTGTGCCAGCGCAGGTGTATATTCTTCCACCTGTGAAAAATCATCATTTTTCTTCAAATTTTTCCTGTCTGTGTCCCTCTTTTGTATACGGTACCTTTTGCTTGTTTTTAAACATTTTTAATGAATATCAATAAAGGTGTCTTTTTTATTGTTCTTTTGTTTCACTCTTCAATATGGGTGTCTACTGACGTCCATGGTTGTGTTCAATCATGTTCTTAAAGTGTATAAGATCCAATAAGAACAACAGTGACTTGGACCTAGTGCAATGACTTGCAATGTTAAGCCATGAAACATTGGTCATTACAGTAATAACAAGTAAAATGAATATATAATCTGGGAAACTGGTGATATAGTGATACCAAAATATTTTTTCTCTAATTGTAAACAGGCACAAAACACACCAATATACAAATCACATCTCATCTCAGATGTGAGAAAAAGTAGTGAACTTCATGAATATATTAAAAATAACAGGCAGTAAAAAACATCAGCAACACAAACATGGATCAGTAGTCGAGCAAAGAAGTACAGTTAAAAATGGTATTACGTACACTAGTTACATTGTGATAAAATAAACAAATGCTGCAACAAGCAGGAGAAATAACCATCCAGTAAAGGCCTAACAGATGTCACCAAGCCAATCTTGACCAACAGGTCCATCCGACAAGAGAAGCACGGATGGTGGAGGGGGAACTCTGCTCGTCATTCAATGCATCTTTAGTTTTCTTATTCTTGCCATTTTATTTCGTTATCTAGTTTACCTGCTTACTGCAGCATTTGACTATTTTACCCTAATTTGTGCTTTTTGGACATTGATGAGCTTTCTTCCTGTGCTGACCATTACATGTACATTTAGGTCCAGAAATATTTGGACAGTGACACAAGTTTTGTTATTTTAGCTGTTTACAAAAACATGTTCAGAAATACAATTATATATATAATATGGGCTGAAAGTACACACTGCCAGCTGCAATATGAGAGTTTTCACATCCAAATCAGAGAAAGGGTTTAGGAATCATAGCTCTGTAATGCATAGCCTCCTCTTTTTCAAGGGACCAAAAGTAATTGGACAAGGGACTCTAAGGGCTGCAATTAACTCTGAAGGCGTCTCCCTCGTTAACCTGTAATCAATGAAGTAGTTAAAAGGTCTGGGGTTGATTACAGGTGTGTGGTTTTGCATTTGGAAGCTGTTGCTGTGACCAGACAACATGCGGTCTAAGGAACTCTCAATTGAGGTGAAGCAGAACATCCTGAGGCTGAAAAAAAAGAAAAAATCCATCAGAGAGATAGCAGACATGCTTGGAGTAGCAAAATCAACAGTCGAGTACATTCTGAGAAAAAAGGAATTGACTGGTGAGCTTGGGAACTCAAAAAGGCCTGGGCGTCCACGGATGACAACAGTGGTGGATGATCGCCGCATACTTTCCTTGGTGAAGAAGAACCCGTTCACAACATCAACTGAAGTCCAGAACACTCTCAGTGAAGTAGGTGTATCTGTCTCTAAGTCAACAGTAAAGAGAAGACTCCATGAAAGTAAATACAAAGGGTTCACATCTAGATGCAAACCATTCATCAATTCCAAAAATAGACAGGCCAGAGTTAAATTTGCTGAAAAACACCTCATGAAGCCAGCTCAGTTCTGGAAAAGTATTCTATGGACAGATGAGACAAAGATCAACCTGTACCAGAATGATGGGAAGAAAAAAGTTTGGAGAAGAAAGGGAACGGCACATGATCCAAGGCACACCACATCCTCTGTAAAACATGGTGGAGGCAACGTGATGGCATGGGCATGCATGGCTTTCAATGGCACTGGGTCACTTGTGTTTATTGATGACATAACAGCAGACAAGAGTAGCCGGATGAATTCTGAAGTGTACCGGGATATACTTTCAGCCCAGATTCAGCCAAATGCCGCAAAGTTGATCGGACGGCGCTTCATAGTACAGATGGACAATGACCCCAAGCATACAGCCAAAGCTACCCAGGAGTTCATGAGTGCAAAAAAGTGGAACATTCTGCAATGGCCAAGTCAATCACCAGATCTTAACCCAATTGAGCATGCATTTCACTTGCTCAAATCCAGACTTAAGACGGAAATACCCACAAACAAGCAAGACCTGAAGGCTGCGGCTGTAAAGGCCTGGCAAAGCATTAAGAAGGAGGAAACCCAGCATTTGGTCATGTCCATGGGTTCCAGACTTAAGGCAGTGATTGCCTCCAACAAAATATTGAAAATAAAAATATTTTGCTTGGATTTGGTTTATTTGTCCAATTACTTTTGACCTCCTAAAATGTGGAGTGTTTGTAAAGAAATGTGTACAATTCCTACAATTTCTATCAGATATTTTTGTTCAAACCTTCAAATTAAATGTTACAATCTGCACTTGAATTCTGTTGTCGAGATTTCATTTCAAATCCAATGTGGTGGCATGCAGAGCCCAACTCGCGAAAATTGTGTCACTGTCCAAATATTTCTGGACCTAACTGTATATCATACCAGTCATTATTAGGAACATTTCTTGCACACTCATTATTTTTGCAAATTTATGAAATAACGATGATATAGTTTATAACTTTGGTTCTGAACAGCTTTATTTCATGTGTTGAAACTATAGATATAATTATTAGTCCATGTGCAGTCAACCTGCCTTTTTATATACATACACACGTGGTCAAAATTGTTGGTACCCCTCGTTTATTGAATGAAAAACCCACAATGGTCACAGAAATAACTTGAATCTGACAAAAGTAATAATAAATAAAAAGTCTATGAAAATGAACAAATGAAAGTCAAACATTGCTGCTTTTCTGCTTCCACATAATTTTTAAAAAAACAAAACTCATGAAATAGGCCTGGACAGAAATGATGGTTCCCTCCTTAACTTAATATTTTGCTGCACAACCTTTTGAGGCAATCACTGCAATCAAACAATTCCTGTAACTGTCAATGACACTTCTGCACCTCTCCACAGGTATTTTGGCCACTCCTCAAGAGCAAACTGCTTCATATTTGAAGGTTGCCTTTTCCAGACGGCATGTTTCAGCTCTTTCCAAAGTTGCTCAATAGGATTTAGGTCAGGGCTCATAGAAGGCCACTTTAGAATAGTCCAATGTTTTCCTCTTAGCCATTCTTGGGTATTTTTAGCTGTGTGTTTTGGGTCATTATACTGTTGCAAGACCCATGACCTGCAACAGAGACCAAGCTTTCTGACACTGGGCAGCACATTTCTCTCTAGAATTCCTTGATAGTCTTGAGATTTCATTGTACCCTGCACAGATTCAAGACACCCTGTGCCAGATGCAGCAAAGCAACGCAAGAACATAACAGAGCCTCCTCCATGTTTCACAGTAGGGACAGTGTTCTTTTCTTGATATGTATCATTTTTCCATCTGTGAACATAGAGCTGATGTCCCTTGCCAAAAAGTTAAATTTTTGTCTCATCTGTCCATAGCAAATTCTCCCAAAAGCTTTGTGGCTTGTCAACATGTAGTTTGGCAAAGTCTAGTCTGGCTTTTTTATGATATATTTTTTTTTTTTTCAACAATGGTGTCCTCCTTGTTCGTCTCCCATGAACTCCACTTTGGCTCAAAACAACGACGGATGGTGCGATCTGACACTGTTTCTTGAGCTTGAAGTTCACCTTTAATCTCTTTAGAAGTTCTTCTCGGTTCTTTTATTACCATCCGTATTATCCATCTCTTTGATCTGTCATCAATTTTCCTCCTTCGGCCATGTCACTGGAGGTTGGCTACAGTCCCATGGATCTTAAATTTCTTAATAATATGTGCAACTGTAGTCACAGGAACAAAGCTGCTTGGAGATGGTTTTATAACCTTTACCTTTTAACATCCTTGTCTATAATTTTCTTTCTAATCTCCTGACACAACTCTTTCCTTTGCTTCCTCTGGTCCATGTTGAGTGTGGTACACACCATGTCACCAAGCAGCACAGTGAGTATCTGTAGCCCCAAGTTATTTCTGTTACCAGTGTAGCTCTTTCCTTCATTAAACGAGAGGTACCAACAATTGTGACCACGTGTGTAGATTCTGAGGATATTCCCAAATGCCCTGTCTGCCTCACTCTATGTTCTGCAAATCTTCTTTGTTTCATAATTCTGAAAATAAATATATTTTGATACCGCTGCAAATCCAATATCATACCATTTCATGCATTAAATACTATTTAAATCAAAAGGTAGAATTTATCAAATTAACACATGCTTGAAAATTAATATAGATTGGAATTTTGCTATTCATGACCGACAATCCACATACAATTTTGACCCCATGTATGCTGTTTGCTCAAGCAAAATGCTTACTGTATATCTAACTATCTTTATAAAGGCCTTTCACACAGATTGATAATAGGCTAAACAAGCATTCAAGGCAACTCTCACTCCTGATCAATGGCTTATGTGAACATGTCGTTACTTACCTGTTCAGATTCCTGCTAACAAGTATATTTTGGTAAGGTGGCCATTCCCACATGGACTGTTAAAAGCTCAAAGCTAAATAGGGCATCTACGTGAAAAGGAGGAATCATATTAGGGATAGTGTTATCCGCAATTAAAGATAAGCTTGTTTTGCCTATGTGTGTCATCTTCAGTTCTTCTCAGTTAATGGGTCAAGCCTTTATCAATTGCAGAACTACAATGGTTTATGATGGATGCCAAATTAGTAAGAAGGATGAAAACTCCTTTAATTTCCTTACAGACTCCTCTGAAACTTATTTCTGCAAATGGTTCTGCAATCCCAATAACATATCAAATTCCCAACTAGGAAGCTGACCCTACATGTCGGAGATTTTCATATCGAGAACTTTCCTTTTCTAGTTTTTTGTCAGTAACCAATGCACTGGTGCTCTTGGGATTGCTGTGCTTAAGGCTTCATGTTCCAATTATTGTTTGGTTAACCAACCAGATTACCTGGTGGGGATTCCCTTATTTTCAAAGGTGCCTAACAACTTTACCTCAACCACCTTCTCTGTTAAGGTCCAGTCACACTAAACAACTTACCAGCGATCCCAACAACGATAGGGATCGCTGGTAAGTTGCTAGGAGGTTGCTGGTGAGATGTCACACTGCGACGTTCCAGCGATCCCACCAGCAACCTGACCTGGCAGGGATCGCTGGAGCGTCGCTACACAAGTTGCTGGTGAGCTCACCAGCAACCAGTGACCAGCCCCCAGCGCCGCGTGGAAGATGCTGCGCTTGGTAACTAAGGTAAATATCGGGTAACCAACCCGATATTTACCTTGGTTACCAGCGCACGCAGCTACACGTGCAGAGAGCAGGGAGCAGCACACACCGCTTAGCGCTGGCTCCCTGCTCTCCTAGTTACAGCACACATCGGGTTAATTACCCGATGTGTGCTGCAGCTACATGTGCACAGAGCAGGGACAGCGCACAATGCTTAGCGCTGGCTCCCTGCTCTCCTAGTTACAGCACACATGGGGTTAATTACCCGATGTGTGCTGCAGCTACATGTGCACAGAGCAGGGAGCAGCGCACAATGCTTAGCGCTGGCTCCCTGCTCTCCTAGTTACAGCACACATCGGGTTAATTAACCCGATGTGTCCTGCAGCTACAAGTGCACAGAGCAGGAGCCGGCACTGACAGTGAGAGCGGCGGAGGCTGGTAACGAAGGTAAATATCGGGTAACCAAGGACAGGGCTTCTTGGTTACCCGATGTTTACTGTGGTTACCAGCCTCCGCAGAAGCCGGCTCCTGCTGCCTGCACATTTAGTTGTTGCTGTCTCGCTGTCACACACAGCGATGTGTGCTTCACAGCGGGAGAGCAACAACTAAAAAATGAAGCAGGACATTCAGCAACAACCAACGACCTCACAGCAGGGGCCAGGTTGTTGCTGGATGTCACACACAGCGACATCACTAGCAACATCGCTGCTACGTCACAAAAGTTGTTCGTTAGCAGCGATGTTGCTAGCGATGTTGCTTAGTGTGACGGGGCCTTTACTCTGCTCTTCCTCCATCACCACCAATTAGCCATTTCCATATCAGAACTTCACAGATGTATGTTTCAAACAAAGGTCCAAAACCAGCGTCTAACTGGAGTACCCTATGCCCACCAGAGAAAACCATTCTTGGGGCCCACTATGTATCTACATACAAAATGTAATGTAATGTAAATGTAAGACCTCCAATTGTGTGGTAAAACATGCGAATGTCAGTGTATAATACAAGGTAATACACTTTTTAAATCACCATTCTGGTTTTTTTTTTGTTTTTTTCTTTTACTGCTGGAGTGAGGGTTCTTATCTAAGGTCCCTGACCTTAAGGTCCAGTCACACATAATGAGATCGTTAGCAAGATCGTTACTACGTCACAGTTTCCGGATCGTTGTTATGTCGTTGGTGAGAACGTTGGTGAGATGTCACATAGTCATTTTCCCAACAACTTTAGTAACGATGCAGCAACCTGTATAACGAGCTTGTTGGTCGTTGGGACCCTGTCACACAGCAGCTATGTAACGATTCCGTCCTCGAATAGGGGCGTAGTATTTGATGCTGTAAGCCACGTAGGCGTGCATATGCGTCGCCTTTTCCACACCCTTCTTCTCCCATTGGTGGCCAATACTGTGTTCTGATTAGGTGGCCGGCCTAGAAGGCAACTTTGTATAGCTTCATCCTTTGTCCCTTTTTGAGCCTTGCTTTGAGGATAGAACCTGCAACTCCACCCGGATTCATTCATACTTTGTTCCCGGTTGCTTGCTTGCTTTTCTGATCGAAGCTGCATCTGAACCCGGATTCATCCCTCCTTCATTCCCGAGTGTTTGCTTACTGTTCTCAGGGCCAACCAATCGGTGCAGGGGGGGCGCGGAAAAGGTGACACAACTACACGCCTATGTATTACACTTTAAGTTCTCATCTAGGTCATTAACAAGATTGTTGGTAGGTGTCAAAAATGCAGATCCATCCTGTCCAGCAGGACTCTAACGAGCCAAAAATGGCCCAGGACATTCAGCAACGAACAACGATCTCACAGCAGGGGGCGGATCGTTGGTACATGTCAAACATAACGAGATCGCTGGTGAAGTCGTTGTTTCATCACAGAAACTGTGAAGTAGCAACGATGTTGTTAGCGATCTCGTTATGTGCGAAGTGGCCTTTACTCTTATACTCCCCTTCTGGCATCTTCACCCTCTAGTGCTGACAAGCTTGTCGATCTCCGGCAGTTTGTGATCTGCCATCTCCTCCAATGTTTCATGGAGCCAGAGGTCACAACTCCATGCCTCGTTCTTGCTCTCATAGACTTGTATTGAGCACTTCTAGCCAGTCAGAAGTTGAGCTCACAAGATGACGCCACAAGAAAAAAAAAGATGAAACCGCTAGAGGATGAGTAAAGGATAGTGGCAGAGACCTTGGGTTAAAAGCACCATTGCAGTGGTGAAGATAAACAAACAAAATGCTGGAGTGGTGCATTTATGTTATAGAAAAAGCCCGTGCCCACATTTTAGTGCAAACTCAATGATAAATGTCCCCGGATGGGTATTAACCACTAAACGCATTGACCACTGCTTCAGATTAGTCATGAACAATGTGTCAATTTATGCTGCAGATATTCACCATTGATTTCATCTTTTGCATCACAAAGGAAGAGGTCAGAGGTAAAGGTGAATGAACCATTTATGTACTAGGAAACGCAGCAATATCTGCACAATATTTGCATGGATATTACTGCTGTTATTTGCTGTGAGATTTCCATTGTAGAAATTCTGCAGCAAATACATTATGTGAATGTACATATGACATGCCTGCACTGGGGCCTGGGATGACTCGTTACCGGGCAGCGGTTTTGCTCCTGGGGCGCCGCGGTGGTGTAGCCCGACACCGTGACCCCGACGGTGTCATTTTAGGGAATAGGAAGGGGATGATGATAGTTTATTTGTGATGCCACCTGTGGTATGCGGCAAGTTAGGTCACGCAGCTTAGATGGTACAGCTCACCACAGGTAGAGCTGGGCCCCAGGGCGGATGGGGGTGGTCGTAGTAGGCGATGGCGGGGATTGCTGGGCTGGAGGCGCAGGAGAATAACAGAGCGACACAGGGATGCAGTCTCAAGGTTTTTACTCACTGTAGCAGGTTCCAAGGTTACACGGCATGCCAGTGACCGCCTTTGGAGTGCTGGGGTTTTAGGCTATGTGCGCACGTTGCGTATTTACATGCAGTTACGCTGCGATCTGTACCGCAGCATAACTGCATGCGTCCTGCGTCCCCAGCATAATCTATGAAGATGGTGAAAGTAAATAAACACATACACCCGAAAAATCCTTTATTTGAAATAAAAGACAAAAATCACCCTCTTTCACCACTTTATTAAAATCCCCAAACAAACCTCCAGGTCCGGCGTAATCCATGAGGTCCCGTGACACATCCAGCTCTGCTACATGAAGCTGACCGCCGCTCCTGTCTGCTCCATGCAGAAACTGAAGTGAGTCGCGCTGTCAGCGGAGACGTCACTGAGGTAATGCCGGTGTGTGTGCGGTGATGATGAGGGCTGTAGTGTCGGAATGTGTGCAGGGATGTCGGGTTGTGTGCGGGGATGTCGGCGGTAATATCGGGATGTGTGCAGGAATGTCGGGATGTGTGCGGGGATGTCGGAGGTAATGTCGGGATGTGTGCAGGGATGTCGGAGGTAATGTCGGGTTGTGTGCGGGGATGTAGGCGGTAATGTCGGGATGTGTGCGGGAATGTCGGGATGTGTGCGGGGATGTCAGGATGTGTGCGGGGATGTCAGGATGTGTGCGGGGATGTAGGCGGTAATGTCAGGATGTGTGTGGGAATGTCGGGATGTGTGTGGGAATGTCGGAATGTGTGCAGGGATGTCAGGATGTGTGCGGGGATGTCGGGATGTGTGGAGGGATGTCAGGATGTGTGCGGGAATGTCAGGATGTGTGCGGGGATGTAGGCGGTAATGTCAGGATGTGTGCGGGGATGTAGGCGGTAATGTCAGGATGTGTGCAGGGATGTAGGCGGTAATGTCAGGATGTGTGCGGGGATGTCGGGATCTGTGCGGGGATGTCGGCGGTAATGTCGGGATGTGTGCGGGGATGACAGGATGTGTGCGGGGATGACAGGATGTGTGCGGGGATGTAGGCGGTAATGTCGGGATGTGTGCGGGGATGTAGGCGGTAATGTCGGGATGTGTGCGGGGATGTCGGGATGTGTGCGGGGATGTCGGGATGTGTGCGGGTATGTCAGGATGTGTGCGGGGATGTAGGCGGTAATGTCAGGATGTGTGCGGGGATGTAGGCGGTAATGTCGGGATGTGTGCGGGGATGTCGGGATGTGAGCGGGGACGTCGGCGGTAATGTCGGGATGTGTGCGGGGACGTCTCTCAGGTTACCCGCGGCCACAGGTCTCGGGTGGAGGACTCGAGCTGGCCACTGGTAACCTGAGTGACGGTACCGGTGATCGCGCGGCTCACTGCAGTCACTCAGATTTGCGGTCACAGGTGAGTCCTTCACCTGTGACTGCAAATCAAGCCGCGGCACACGGACAAAGGCGGTAATGTCGGGATGTGTGCGGTGATGTCGGGATGTGTGCGGGGATGTCGGGATGTGTGCGGGGATGACAGGATGTGTGCGGAGATGACAGGATGTGTGCGGGGATGTAGGCGGTAATGTCGGGATGTGTGCGGGGATGTAGGCGGTAATGTCGGGATGTGTGCGGGGATGTCGGGATGTGTGCGGGTATGTCAGGATGTGTGCGGGGATGACAGGATGTGTGCGGTGATGAAAGGATGTGTGCGGGGATGTAGGCGGTAATATCGGGATGTGTGCGGGGATGTAGGCGGTAATGTCGGGATGTGTGCGGGGATGTCGGGATGTGTGCGGGTATGTCAGGATGTGTGCGGGGATGTAGGCGGTAATGTCAGGATGTGTGCGGGAATGTCGGGATGTGTGCGGGAATGTCGGGATGTGTGCAGGGATGTCAGGATGTGTGCTGGGATGTCGGGATGTGTGCAGGGATGTCAGGATGTGTGCGGGAATGTCAGGATGTGTGCGGGGATGTAGGCGGTAATGTCAGGATGTGTGCGGGGATATAGGCGGTAATGTCAGGATGTGTGCAGGGATGTAGGCGGTAATGTCAGGATGTGTGCGGGGATGTCGGGATGTGTGCGGGGATGTCGGCGGTAATGTCGGGATGTGTGCGGGGATGTCGGGATGTGTGCGGGGATGTCGGGATGTGTGCGTGGATGTCGGCGGTAATGTCGGGATGTGTGTGGGGATGTCGGGATGTGTGCGGGGATGTCAGGAAGTGTGCGGGGATGTAGGCGGTAATGTCGGGATGTGTGCGGGGATGTAGGCGGTAATGTCGGGATGTGTGCGGGGATGTAGGCGGCAATGTCGGGATGTGTGCGGTGATGTCGGGATGTGTGCGGTGATGTCGGGATGTGTGCGGGGATGTCGGGATGTGTGCGGGGATGTCGGGATGTGTGCGGGGATGACAGGATGTGTGCGGGGATGTAGGCGGTAATGTCGGGATGTGTGCGGGGATGTAGGCGGTAATGTCGGGATGTGTGCGGGGAAGTCGGGATGTGTGCGGGTATGTCAGGATGTGTGCGGGGATGTAGGCGGTAATGTCAGGATGTGTGCGGGGATGTAGGCGGTAATGTCGGGATGTGTGCGGGGATGTCGGGATGTGTGCGGGGACGTCGGCGGTAATGTCGGGATGTGTTCGGGGACGTCTCTCAGGTTACCCGCGGCCACAGGTCTCGGGTGGAGGACTCAAGCTGGCCACTGGTAACCTGAGTGACGGTACCGGTGATCGCGCGGCTCACTGCAGTCACTCAGATTTGCGGTCACAGGTGAGCCCTTCACCTGTGACCGCAAATCAAGCCGCGGCACACGGACAAAGCCGCGCGATCACAATGAAGTCGGGTGAAGTTCACCCGAGTTCATTCTGATCGCGCGGCTGTCTCCCGCAGCCAGCCATGTGCTCTTTTTGACATTCCGGTCCCAGTCGGCTCTGCTGAAAGTCTATGGGGATGAGTGGGTCCGCACTGTCAAAAATGTGCGCTCTGGATGCTTTTCCCATGGCAGTGCAAGCATCCAGAACGCATGAATTCTGCAGGAATGTGCGCACGTTGCGTTCTGCCGAATGCATCTCAGAACGCAGCTTTTCGGCTGCGTTCTGAGACGCACATGCAGTGACTATTTTACGCTGCGTAATAGAACGCAACGTGCGCACATAGCCTTACTGTGATGAGCTCCAGCCGATCCCAGGTAGTTCGGAGGTCGAGTCCGGTGCACCTTTCTTAAGTGTACCTTCCCTGGTCGTCTCTGCGCTTGCCTCGCCCTCCTGCCTTGCGGCCTCGCTCACTGAATCCTGTGCCAGTGCCTGTGGACCCTGTTGGGTGGCATGAAGCTCTATCCCTTGGTCCTTTTTGGTCACCTACCAGCGAATTTGTGTGCGGATGTGGCTTCGGTGCTTGAAGTCACCTCAGCCGCTGGTTTTGCTAGTGGAGTATGTAGGTTCTTCTCCTCTAGCCTATGGACCAGTCCCCGTGTTGCGACCAAGTCCTTCCACCTGTAGATTATATGTGGAACAAGGCCACGGAAGGTTAGCTCCCATGGTCTCTAAAACCCCTTCTGTCTGTGCCCACGCCGAGCGGTACCAGCTCCAGGTCTCGGGTCTTCGCTCCTCCACTCCTCCTTTGCTTCTTTCTCCACACTCCACCACTGACTGAATCTGTCCCCACTCGTACGTTTCCACCCCCCCGGCCTGGCTTCGGGTATAATCACGCCCTTGCCATGTCTGGTGAGGCGTTACTAAGTGAGGGTGTTATGCTTTGCGTGAACCGGTGATGACCTCCTCCTCACCCAGTATGGAATACCACAACTCTGGCTGAGGTGCAGTACCTCTGTGGCGACTGAAGCCTCAGGGGCAACACACATATTATATGAACTAAAAGTGGTGGGATGCCTAAATCAGTTATATGTGACATTGCAGTAATAGTGAAAGAGAGCTTTCCATCACATCCCCCATACATTTTACAGAAATCTCTCGATTACCTATAAGGTCACAACTTTTTATGAAAGGCCTCATTTGTTAGTGGTAGGTGAAGAAAACCATAGTCAGTCAGAGGTGATACAGCGGGAGGTGACACAGTCAATCAGGGGTGATAGAGGGGGAGGGAACGCATTTTAGTCAGGGGTGATAGAGGGGGAGGGAACGCATTTCAGTCAGGGGTGATAAAGGGGGAGGGTACGCAGTCAGTCCAGTTAGGGGTGATACAGGGGGAAGGGAGCACAGTTAGTCAGGGGTGATACAACGGGATGAGACGCAGTCAGTTAGGGGTGATACAGTGGAAGGGGATGCAGTCAGTCAGAGGTGATACAGGGGAAGGGGAAGCAGTCAGTCAGGGGGTGATACAGGGGGAAGGGATGTAGTCAGGCAGGGGTGATACAGAGGGAATGGCTCAGTCATTCAAGTGTGATATAGGGGGAGGAGGCGCAGTCAGAAGTGATATAGGGTAAAAGGGGCCTCATTTTGTTAGTGGTCGGGGAAGAAAATAACAGTTAGAGGTGATACAACGGGAGGGGACACAGTCAGTCAGGGGTGATACAGGGAGAGAGACTCAGTCAGTCAAGGGTGATACGGGGGAAGGGGTGAAGTTGTGGCGCCCCTGAGGCTTAAGTCGCCACAGGGTATTGCATCTGACTTAAGCTGCAGTACTCATCCCGGGTAAGGAAGAGGTTAACCACTGGTATTCACTTACACAACACACACAGCTCAGGTGCTTTCCTACTGGAACTGGGCTGAAGGTGGTTACCATGACAATGGTTTTTTTCCCAGCCACCAGTGAGTCATCAAGAAGGTGGGGGGGTACAGGGGAAGTGAGAGAACACAGTTTTTACCTCAGAATAGTCTGAGACTCAGAACAACACGGTCACTGTGGCAAGTGCTTCAGAGCTTCCACAGTTAGGACTGGGCAGACTGGAAGGAGCAGGAGACGACCGGTGGAGTTGGTGAGACACCTGAGCAACATGGTAGTTGGAGGTAGAGCTCAATAGCTCCCTCAGTACCAGCGCAGTTCAGGGTGCAGAGCCCTAGAGTGGAGCATACTCCACGTTGCACCACCAGAATCTTCAGGACAGGGGGATTCTACGTCCCTCTGGCCACGACAGATCCACAGTAGCAATATAGAGACCGGGGCCGCAGAAATACAAGCGGGCCCATACCTGGCTCGCGCTGCCTGCATACGGGATGGGAGCTTAAAACCAAGGACATGGGGTCCCCAAGTAACTTCACGCCACGGTGATTCACACTACAGAGCGCATGGAAGGAAGGTCTCACACTCCACAACAACAGTGGTGGCCTCTGAATCATGTGGGATCGGCTGGGGCCCATCACGGCGGAAACCGGCTTTTCGGGCGCGAGTACCTGACTGTGAGTTAAAAGAACTTTGACCGCAGCCCCTGTGTCATCCCGTTACTGCCGGCTCCGTCGCCCCACTTTCCGGCGCCACCGGCCACTACAACCTCCATCATCCTCCCTGGGTCCCGCTCTGCCTCTGGGGAACCGAACCATCCTAGCTGCGACAACATCCGCCACAGAGAACAGCGACCGCAGCGGCAGCTAATCCCTGGCCACATACCACAGGTGGCGTCACGAGACAACTATTACTCCCAACCTCCTCAACTTCAACATCCTCATCATCACACCATCCTCATCCCATCCTCCAATCCCCCTTTGGTGTACTCCTCGGGGCCACGAAGCTGGGCATGGCCACCTGTGACATACCAGACCCGACATCACCGGTCCGGCGACGAGTATTTAACCCCTGCCCCATGGGTGCTACACAGTCAGTCAGGGGTGATACAGGGGAGGAGGCGCAGTCAGTCAGGGATGATACAGGGAAAGGGGGTTCATTGAAGGGTGATAAAGTGGGAAGGTGTGCAGTTAGACAGGGGTGAAACAGGGGAAGGGGGTCCAGTCAGTCAAGTATGATAGAGGGGAAAGAGGGCGCAGTGAGTCAGGGGTGATACAGGGTACAGGGGTAAGGGGAGCTGTCAGTCAAGGGTGATATAAGGGGCTCAGTTAGAGGTGATAAAGGGGGAGGGGGTGCAGTCAGTCAGGAATGATACGGGAGAGAGACCGCAGTTAGGCAGAGGTCAAACAGGGGAGAAGGGGCTCAGTCAGTCTGGAGTGATACAGGGGAAGGGAACATAGTTAGTCAAGGGTGATATGCAGAGAGGGGCTCAGTCAGTCCGGGGTGATACAGGGGGAGGGGGCTCAGTCAGTCAAGGGTTGCACAGGGGGAGGAGCTCAGTCAGGGATTAAACAAGAGGAGGGGGTGCAGTCAGTAAGAGGTAATACATGGGGAGAAGACTCAGTTAGGGGTGAAAATATCTTCAGTTTGTCTGTAGACTAAATCATTGTCAAACTTGGTTGTTTTTCTGTTCCTGGTTCAATTTTCTATTCCTCACCTATAGTCCATTTGGTCACTTGGTGGTTTAAACCTGATGAATAAGTTGGATTACTTCAAAACGCATTGATAAACTGCCTATAATCCGCATTTATTTACCGTATTCGCTTCCTGCAGCAGTGCAGATTAAATCATATATTTTTATCTCAGTATCTCTTGATCCAAAGCTCGGTGTCCCTGCAGCAGCTGCCACATCATCCAAATCTCATCTGTGTTGTTTGTGCACAACCTCACAAGGAGAACAAATCCTCTGTTATTGTTCACATGTCTCCTGAAATCAGACCCTATTGCCCTTTTTCTCTGTAGCTTTCTCATTCTCATGACCCTCAAGAAGTACCCACTCATTAATAGTACCTGAATGTACTCAATGTATTTTTGCCACTATCTCTTCTTCAGCTAATTCTCCATACAAAGGAGGATCTGTTGTCTCCAAAGCAGCATGTTTACAGGCCTAAGCTTGGGCTTCTTTTCATTTTGGTCACAACAGAATAAAATGAACTGTAGAACTACAGTAGTTTCCCATTTTTATTGATGGTCTACGTGGAAACAAAGCTGTAGAGACAAGAGGGTCAGTGGGTGCTCTTGTCTAATGGCCTGTCTCTCTTTAGAAAGACCACATGAACCAGGGCTCATCCCACTGAATGCCCATACTCCTTCCCTGTGGGCAGGACACTGCACAGACAACAAAGGGTGAAGGTACCAAACTCAGATAAGACTTTATTGGATCACCAACAGTCAACAGCATATAGTACATTTCCAGCAAGTACACGAGATTGTACAAGCAACTCTTCGTGACTTCAGGGCATCCAAGCCCAACTATCCTAGCCAGCAGCATCCCACTTTTTGGCATATACTTACATAGAGGAGGTAGTGGAGAACTTACGAAGTTGATCGAGCCCAGCAAGGTATGTAGCCCTATGACTGGATTGTTCCGACCTGAGTTGCTTCCAGTCCGTTATTCAATGTGTCTGTTTGGACAATGAACCACGGCAGTAAGGACTGTGCTCTTGGCTAGGTGGGTTTTTAGCTGGAGGATTACTCCACTACACAACACCAATCCCACGAATTTGCTGGAGAATCCAGGTTGGGACAATCCAGTCACCTGGCTACACAGCTTACTGTACTCAGTAATCTTCCTAAGGTTGATGAGTCGCCCACCACAGCGGCGGTCGCCTCAGGGACACCGCTCCACCTCCAGGGACGCCGCAGGGTTACTTCTCTTAGGGATCTCCTGGCAACAGGTAAGTCAGGTTCACTTTCATAGGAGTCATGATGCCACTCTCTGTTTGCGGTCAGGGTAGTGACCGCCACTGCAGTTTAACGAGCGTCTGGGGCTGATGGTGTCTGCAATCTGGTGGTATGGCCTCCCGAGAATGAGGCTGGCCCCAGGGGCTCGGGTGTGTATGTGTGGAACCAAAGGTCGCAGAATAATTCAGACAGAGTCCAAAAATGTCTTTCAACTTGTTTACTCACGTTCAGCTGGTTTTGTGAGGTAACCCGGGCAATACTGAGATAGACCAGAGAGAACCAGGTATCCTTCAGGCTGATGTAGGGGTGACTGCTGGCTCGCCTTCCTAGCACTTCTTGTTTTGGACAACCCTTGACTTAAAGTACCGTGGGATTCATCCAGGGAAGTCGCAGCAGCTGCCTTTTCTTCCCTTTCTGGCCCGTTTGCTGGCAGCGTGGACCAAGGTGGATAGCTTCAGGCTCAATCCTCCTTATGGGCCCCCTCATTGCTTCTGATGCTTGGCCTCTGTGTTGGTTGGTGTGGGACTTGTTGTCCACCCCACGGGCAGGTTTAGCAGATCAGTAAATGGATGTCTGGCTCTAGGGACCTGTTCCCCGTGCGTGCCTAGCCCTCCAGAAGTCTCCGTACATGACCAGCTGATTCCCTCAGTGTCCTCCAGACCAACTGGCTTCCTCAGCGTCTTTCTGTCTAACTTCTGGTGGCCGTTCTCCCCCGCCAACAGCCACTACACTTGCAGGGTCTGACTAGCGTGTCTGCGTGCCCGCTCCCTGCTTCAGACTCGGCTTGCTCCTCTGCTCCTTTCTCTCTGAATGCCACTGCAACACTCTAGCTTCCAGTCCTTCCCTCACCACTAGCTGAGATGTGGAAGCCACGCCCCCTCCTGGGTCTGCCCACAGGTCCCCTCTAAGGTGTGTGTGAAACCTGGTCACTATGTGTCTGTGCGTGCACACCCTATTCAGCCTTTAGGATTGCCTGTGTGCACTCACCCAGCATGGGTGCAGTACTCAGTGGTGCCTGACCAGGTCAGGGGCACCACATTGCCACTATCTCCTCTCAGTGGGTGCCTGACAAAAGCAGGGTGCTGCTGGCTAGGATAGTTAGCCCTGTATGCTTTGAAGTCATGAAGATTCTAATCCCTAGCAGGCAGCGCAAGGGTGAGACTTAGGCTATGTGCGCACGTTGCGCAAATACATGCAGTTACGCTGCGCTTTGCAGCGCAGCGTAACTGCATGCGTCCTGCGTCCCCTGCACAGTCTATGGAGACTGTGCAGGGGCCGTGCGCACGTGGCGTTTAAGAGCGCAGCGCTTCGGCTACTGCCGAAGCGCTGCGTATAAAGAAGTGACATGTCACTTCTTTCCTGCGCTTTGCCGGCAGCTCCTGCTCTGTCTATGGCAGGAGCTGCAGGCAGAGCGCATGGAATCGGCGCTCACTACGGACATTTCTGCAGCGATCTAAAGCGCACATGTGCTCTTCAGATCGCTGCAGAAATTTCTGCACGGCTAGTACGCAACGTGCGCACATAGCCTTATAGGATCTTCTGTTCTTTCTGGGAATTTACTACGTACTGTTGGCTGTGTAGTGTTCTACACACAGTGAGGCCTCTGCCACACTCACGTGAATTTCACGCACGTGCCGAGAGACACGTATTTTCCCTGCGTGTTGCGTGCAGGTAAGTACGTGTCTCTGGTACGTGCGTGACACGTGTGTTCTACGTGTGTTATCCGCGATAGCACACGTAGAACCGGTAATTATCATACTCACCTGGTCCTTCCTGCTATCCGCGCTGCTGTCCGTGGTGCTGATCCTCGGTCTCCAGCCCTCCTGTCTCCCCGCTGCTGCTGCTGCCAGGCAGTGAAGTGAATATTCAATGAGATTAATGAGCGGCGGTCGGCAGCAAGAGGCAGCAGCGGCAGAGACAGGAGGGCTGGAGAAGGTGAGTTAATGTTTTGTTTTTTTTCAATGACATGTGTGTTTTCTCCGGCGCGTGTCACACGGGACCGCATCCACACTACACCCGTGTGGTGCGGGTGCGGGCCGTGTGACACCCGTGCTGCCGGTGAAAAAACGGACATGTCAGCGCTTTCAAAAACGCACACACGTACAAACGCACACGGACACACGTTCCGTGTGGTTTTACGTGTGTGTGCCTGCTACAATAGGGTAGCATTGGTTAAAGTGTCTCCGTGCCGCCGGTACGTGTAAAAAATGACAAACACGTACCGGAGGCACGGATGTGTGGCGCAGGCCTGAAGGAGTATGGGTATTCGGTGCGAGGAGCCCAGATCCATGAGGTCTTTCTAATGACTTTCAGGCCAGTGGAAGAGAGCAACCACTAACCATTGTGTCTCCACAAAACCATTAAAGAGTTTGGGCACTTTGCCTTCAATGTGCCTAATTTAAATCTTCTACAGCCACTAGAAATCACTTTGCTGAAATGTTATTTTTTTTACTGATCTTCTTGAGTCACAAATGTTTACTACTATTATCTCCAAGATATCTTGTTTTCTTCCATTTTCCATTTCCATTATCCAATTTTTCCATTATCTGGACTTCCATCTGCTCCACAGCTGGCCCAAGTTTTTTTAGAGAGATTTCCAAGCTCCACATTTTTCCTGCCTTTAGTCTTAAATTGTTGTGTGCAGTTTGTCTCTAGGTTTTAGAAGGCACTGATGCATAATTTTTGCCCATCAGGACAAATACACTGATGAGCAAAAGGGTAAGGTTATGTTCATACAGGGCTTTTTTTGGTGCGTGTTTGGTGCGTTTTTTAGCTGCAGATTTGGCTTTTTATGCAAATCCATGCTAATAAAACGCTGCTTTTTACAGTCCCAGCAAAGTCTATGAGATTTCTGAAATCTCATGCACACACACACACACACAAATGTAGCGCCCTGGACAAGCCAGGGGCCACAGGTAACATCACACACACCCCCCCACCCCCAGCAGTTTCACAGCAGACATCCCCAGTGAAATTTGATTCCTTTCCTCGGGCTCAGACTGACACACCAGGTGGGCGGAGTCAGAAGATGGAGACGCCCACCCAGGAGTTAGCTGGCCTGAGGCAGGAAACAAGCCGAGTCAAGTCCTAGGAGAGGAAGAGAGAGAAGGTCTGCAGAGAGGCAGATGCAGACTGGGGCCTAGGATTGGAGCCTAGGGCCCTCGTGCAGCAGAGAGTCAGGCAGACGGTAGTGGCCGTCTGCAGGGAGCCGGGGAGACAGCTGGTGGAACCGTAGGTAGCCAGGGCTGGGCGGCGGCCCACCGGTACCGAACCGGGGAGCCAGCTGGAAGCCGGAGCGCAGGAGGAGCGTGCACGGAGGTGGAAGAAAGGACTTACACCACCAAACTGGGTCAGGGGAGAAACAACAACCGCAGCCGTCTGTGGGCACCCGTCCATCCAGCCGAGTGTTTTACCAAGGACTGTGTCGTGATTACTGGCTGAGTGAGTACCCCGTGCCGTGCGGCACAGCGCTGCCCCTGCGACCCTGCACCTCACCAGGCCCCGTTACCCAGCTGCTACCCATCCACCTACCTCACCGGGCCCCGGGACAACCAACCCCCTACCCACGGAGGGGAAACTAACATCTAGCTGCTCCATACCATCACTCCCGGGATCCCCGTCCAGAGCAGCGGTGGTGTCACAACCTCACCACAACCATGGGTGGCGTCACGGACAATCTCCCTTACCAAATCCCCTTTTACTGTGGAGCCTGGGATCACAGACCGGGTCACGCCACCGTGATACCCACAGAAGTGACCTCGTGGCCCGGATCTGAGTACCCCCCCTGGTCCCCGGGTGACACATTTGGCGTCACGAACAGGATCCGACCGCTCTGCCGTTTGGTAGAGGTGCGCCTTGTTACCGCCGGAGGTGTCCGGCCGAAAGTTTTGCAAAGCCGCCATCTTGGGCACGAAAAATTTCCTGCTCGAGCGTCTTCCCCGAGCAGGAAAGGCGCGAAAGTGGAGCCCCGCCCCCTGATGAAGGAAGTGCTAAAAAGAGGCTAAGGGGGACGGGATGGCGTCCGGCCGCATGTGAACCACGGCTGTGGAAGCAGGGACGCCAGGACTCTGCCAGTGTTTGGTTCCTGGAACACCGCTGCACGAGATGTCCCGTCCGTCCGGCACCGCTGAAACCTCAGTGCCCACGGCCAACGCCCCGACTGACCCGTTACCCCTGTCACCAGTAGCGGAGCTCGCAGCGTCTGTGAGGGAGGGCCCAGGCCTTACCATCGTCACCGCCCTGCCACCGGTCCCGGCTTCCATCCCAGCCGCACCGCCGACGACCCCGGCAGTCCGCCCGGCCACAACGGAGATGACGACGGCTCCGGCAGTCCGCCCAGCCGCAACGGCAGCGAAGCACCCATCCCGTTAATTATCTGGGCAGCCTGGTTCTGGACTGGGGTCAAGGGGTGCTGCCCATTTCTTAGTGGCAGCATCAGGGCCAGGTTGTTTGGGTGGGTGACTGAAGGACCCGTTCCACTGTTATTATTAAAAGTGTTTGATTACTGTTGCAACGTTAAAGTAATGTGCATCCCATTGTGGGAAGATTGAAAATGCTTGTGTTTAATGTTTTAATCTTTTGCAGTTTAAAAATAAAAATAAAACCGGTGATGGACGGGCAGCCCGAGGACGGTCTGCATTTTGCTAAGGGGGAATGTGGCGCCCTGGACAAGCCAGGGGCCACAGGTAATAACACACACACACCCCCACCCCCAGCAGTTTCACAGCAGACATCCCCAGTGAAACTTGATTCCTTTCCTCGGGCTCAGACTGACACACCAGGTGGGCGGAGTCAGAAGATGGAGACGCCCACCCAGGAGTTAGCTGGCCTGAGGCAGGAAACAAGCCGAGTCAAGTCCTAGGAGAGGAAGAGAGAGGAGGTCTGCAGAGAGGCAGACGCAGACTGGGGCCTAGGATTGGAGCCTAGGGCCCTCGTGCAGCAGAGAGTCAGGCAGACGGTAGTGGCCGTCTGCAGGGAGCCGGGGAGACAGCTGGTGGAACCGTAGGTAGCCGGGGCTGGGCGGTGGCCCACCGGTACCGAACCGCGGAGCCAGCTGGAAGCCGGAGCGCAGGAGGAGCGTGCACGGAGGTGGAAGAAAGGACTTACACCACCAAACTGGATCAGGGGAGAAACAACAACCGCAGCCGTCTGAGGGCACCCGTCCATCCAGCCGAATGTTTTAACAAGGACTGTGTCGTGATTACTGGCTGAGTGAGTACCCCGTGCCGTGCGGCACAGCGCTGCCCCTGCGACCCTGCACCTCACCAGGCCCCGTTACCCAGCTGCTACCCATCCACCTACCTCACCGGGCCCCGGGACAACCAACCCCCTACCCACGGAGGGGAGAACTAACATCTAGCTGCTCCATACCATCACTCCCGAGATCCCCGTCCAGAGCAGCGGTGGTGTCACGACCTCACCACAACCGTGGGTGGCGTCACGGACAATCTCCCTTACCAAATTCCCTTTTACTGTGGAGCCTGGGATCACAGACTGGGTCACACCACCATGATACCCACAGAAGTAATCTCGTGGCCCGGATCTGAGTACCCCCCTGGTCCCCGGGCGACACACAAACACCTGCAGATTTTTTCCTGACTGTTTTGTCAGATACCTGCGTTTTTGCTGCACATTTCAAAGAATAAGCATGTCAATTCTGTGCAGCGTTTTTTTCATTGCTGCAACCCATTTTGTAGAAAAAAACGCAGCAAATCCGCCGCATAACGTTACTAAAAAATGCAGCAAAAACGCACCAAATCCGCACCAAAAACGCAGATGACTCAAAGGAGATTTCCTGCCACAGGATCAGGTTTTGGTCAGGAAAAAAACACACCAAAAAGCTCTTAGTGAACATAGCCTAACAATGCTTGAAAGTTTGACTTTCAGGCTTCATATGTCACCATCTACTGCAGCTTTGAACATGAGCCTATCATAATTTTATAGACAATCATTTTGACTATCTCATACATAAATTTGACTTGCAATTATTTAGCATATGATTTTTTACACTGGGTTATCATGGTAGTGTGCCACCCCCCGCAACAACCGACGGGCTGCTCGGACCTGGATCCACAGTGGCTCGAGGGGTCTCCTGATCCGAGGTGGGGTCGTGCGGCCACCTAGGAAATAAAAAGGGGGGAGATGTGTTTTGGCGTGGTGAATGGGATAATGTTCATGACGCCACCCACAGTGCGTGGTAATGGGAGAGACCACCGCTGCTGTTTGGGGAGCCCGGTGACGATGTTGAAGCAGCAGGATGTTTTAACACCTCCGTGGGTAGGGGGTTTGGTGTCCCGGGGCCCGGTTGTAGGATGGAGTGGGGAACCCGTCGGGGTGAAGGGATATCGGGTAGTCACACAGTCCAAAGTCACTGACGCTGACACCAGGTAAACCAAACTCTTGAAATGCTCTGCTTCTCTTGTTCGAGTATGCTGGGTCCGTGCCCCTTTGGTGTTGCTGGTTGGTCTGAAGCCTTGTCCCTTGGCACTGTGTGTAACTTGGTGGATCCCTTTCACCTAAGACTACTCGGGTCCCGCTCACCTGCGTAGCTAGCAAGGTGAGCCTGCTCTCAGGGTTCACGCTTGGGATTTTCTGGACGATTTGGGAAGTCCTATCCCCCTCGTTGCGCTAGTACCCCGATTCTGGAGCGGGTGGGGAACGGTTCCTGAAGACTCTGTTCCCGTCGGGTAAATTACTGGGCTGCGTGAAGCTACTTCCCAGCCTTGGGTCCGCGTACCCCATTGTGTCCTGGCCCCTGCCCGGTTGTAGCACAAGGCACCCGGCCTGCTCCTGTAGCAGCACCGTACCCCCTGTCACTACCCCCTGCGACCGGGATTCCAGCTCCTTCTGGCCAGGCCAACGTCTGGCACCTGGGAAGGGTACAGGAGCCCATCTCCACAGCGTGACCTGCACTGTCACCGCTGTCTCACTGCTCAACTCTACTCAACTCATCTACTGACATCTCTGCCCTCCCTTTTCCATCCCCCCATCTGAGTGGCCCTATTCCCCTCAGGCTGCCCAATGGGTGGTTGGTGGGTGTGGTGCAGAGTGTTCCTCAGGATTTATGTACACCTGTTGGTAGCAACACCAAACTGACAGGACCCGTAACCAAGGAGGAGCGGGTACCATGCAGAAGGGCAGATTGCACGGCACCCTTGTGACGACCTGATAGGCCAGGGCGTCACAGTAGCTAAATCCACAACAGTGCAAGGAGAGATGTCTGCTAGGGAAGGAGGAAGCAGAGCCCACTACTGGAGCTGGGAGATAAGTTACATTAACACTCCTTCCAGAAACCTTCATAATAAGAAAGAGGCTGCTTAGCATAAACATTTAATCTGCCCAATTCCTGCCCAATTTCTAGTGTAAAGTAATCTCTGATGAGTCTAATTTTCCCCTTTGCCCAACACCTGGTCATCTAATGGTGAGACAGAGATGTGGAGAGGCGTACAAGTCACAGTGTCTTGCACCCACCATGAAATTAGGTGGAGGATTGGTGATGATCTGGGGATGCTTCTGCAAGGCTGGAATTGGGCAGATTAAACTTTTCGATGGTCGTATGAATCAAGCCGCATACAAGGTTATTCTGGAAAAACAGTTGCTTCCTTCTGCTCAGGCAATGTTCCCCAACTCTGAGGACTGGTTTTTCCAGCAGTACAATGCACCATGCCATACAGCTAGGTCAATAAATGTGTGGATGAAGGACCACCACATCAAAACCTTGTCATGGCCAGCCCAATCTCCAGACATGAACCCCATTGAAACCCTCTGGAATGTAATCAAGAGGAAGATGGATAGGCACAAGCCATCAAACAAAGAAGAACTGCTTAAATGTTTTGGCCAGGAGTGGCATAAGGTCATACAAAATCAGTGTGAAAGACTGGTGGAAAGCATGCCAAGACGCATGAAAGCGGTGATTAAAAATCATGGTTATTCCACAAAATATTGATTTCTGAACTCTTCCTGAGTTAAAACATTATTAGTATTGTTGTTTCTAAAGGATTATAAACTTATTTTTTATTTTTTTTTGTATTATTTGAGGTGTCTGAAAGCAATGCATTTTTTTTATTATTTTGAGCATTTCTCATTTTCAGAAAATAAATTCAAAATATAATGCTGGAAATTCAGAGACATGTTGTCAGTAGTTTATAGAATAAAAAACAATATACATTTTACTCAAAAATATACCTATAAAGAGAAAAATCTGAAAAACTGACAATTTTACAGTGGTCTCTTAATTCTTGCCAGAGCTGTATACAGTGTCTTGCGAAAGTATTCGGCCCCCTTGAATTTTTCAACCTTTTCCCACATTTCAGACTTCAAACATAAAGATAAAAAATTTAAATTTTATGGTGAAGAATCAACAACAAGTGAAGGTGAACGATATTTATTGCTTATTTAAAATTTTTGCAAAAAATAAAAAACCTGAAAATTTCGGCGTGCAATATTATTCGGCCCCTTTAATACTTTGTAGCGCCACCTTTTGCTGCCATTACAGCTGCAAGTCGCTTGGGGTATGTCTCTATCAGTTTTGCACATTGAGAGACTGAAATTCTTGCCCATTCTTCCTTTGCTATTTGCTCGAGCTCAGTGAGGTTGGATGGAGAGCGTTTCTGAACAGCAGTTTTCAGCTCTTTCTAGAGATTCTCAATTGGATTCAGGTCTGAACTTTGATTTTGCCATTCTAACACCTGGATATGTTTATTTGTAAACCATTCCATTGTAGATTTTGCTTTATGTTTTGGATCATTGTCTTGTTGAAAGACAAATCTCCATCCTAGTCTCAGGTCTTTTGCAGACTCCAACAGTTTTTCTTCAAGAAAGGTCCTGTATTTGGCTCCATCCATTATCCCATCAATTTTTCGATTTTAACCATCTTCCCTGTCCCTGCTGAAGCAGAGCAGGCCCAAATCATGATGCTGCCACTACCATGTTTGAGAGTGGGGATGGTGTGTCCAGGGTGATGAGCTGTGTTGCTTTTATGCCAAACATATCGTTTGGCATTGTGCCCAAAAAGTTTGATTTTGGTTTCATCTGACCAGAGCACCTTTTTCCACATGTTTGGTGTATCTCCCAGGTGGCTTGTGGCAAAGTATTACCCCTTCACGACCGCGGGCAGTAAAATTACGTCCTATTTTAACGTGACTTAACGACCAGGGACGTAATTTTACTGCCTAAACTTCATTTGATTGCCGTGGCCATAGCAACAGCTTTCAATTGATGTCCCCTGCTGTTTCTTACAGCAGGGGACCTTTGCTTCACCCCAGGGGGGGTGGCATCGCCACCCCCCATCGACGATCGATGTGATGGCTGTTCAAATCTGAACCGCCAACCACATCTTTCGCACTGATTTTGGTAAAAATAATGCCGGAAATAGTGCGATACTGTGAGATCCGGCTATGAGATGCCGTAGCAGGTACAACAGATCATAGGTGGATCTCAAACATGCTGCCCCCAGCCCCTGCAGCACTGATTGGAGCGATCGTGCTATGACGCGCAATCGCTCCAATCAGTGTGCAGTGGGGCGGTTTGATTTGCTGGTGGCCGCCCTCCCCAGGCCCGTGCTGGTCTGGGGGCCCTCCCCCAACATGTCTGCAGCGTGCAGCACTGGCTGGTACTAGTGGTACCACGCCACCGCTGCTGCTGCCGCTGCTGTCATGTGGAGCAGGAGCAGGAGCGGTGAGTATTGTACTCACCTTGCAGCCCCTGCGCGCTCCTGTGATTGCTCCTGCGCGCTCCCGTAATGGCCCCTGCCCATGCCCCCCTGTGATCTGCCCCCCGACATCCCGATCTGCCCCCCCCCCCGACATCCCAATCTGCCCCCCCGATATCCCGATCTGCCCCCCGACAACCCGATCTGCCCCCCGACAACCCGATCTGCCCCACGACATCCCGATCTGCCCCCCGACATCCCGATCTCCCCCCCGACATCCCGATCTGCCCCCCGACATCCCGATCTGCCCCCCGACATCCCGATCTGCCCCCCCGACATCCCGATCTGCCGGCCTCCCCCGTAATCTCTATTCTACAGCTCCTCCGGTATCTCCCTCCTCCTCTGCTCTCCCCCTCTGCTCTCCCCCTCCCCCTCTGCTGTCCCCCAGACGTCCTCTTACCTGTCTTCACCGGTCCTCCGAGGTCTTCACTGGCCCGATCACATCTGCCTCCATCGCAGGGTCCTTCTTCCTGGATCTTCTGCTGAGCTGTCCAACTACCTGCCTGCTGCTCCTGTAAAGCTGTTCCTCCTGCTAATCCTCTGGGTACTGTGAGTATAACTTTTTTTTTTTTTTCCTCTATCTCCTGTCAATTTTTACACCTCATGCGTCCGTGCGTCCCGCCGAGCGCTGATCAGGGATGCAGATAACGTATCTGCATCCGTGGTCAGTTTTCAGCGGGACTTTTTTTTTCCCGTATCCCCGACGCTTTTTGTATCGCATCAGTCCGTGCGTCCCGCCGAGCGCTGATCATGGATGCACATAACGGATCGGCATCCCTGCTCAATTTTTGGTGTGACAAAAAGCATCGGGGATACGGAAAAAAAAGTCACTCCAAAAATTGAGCAGGGATGCCGATCCGTTATGTGCATCCCTGATCAGCGCTCGGCGGGACGCACGGACTGATGCGATACAAAAAGCGTCGGGGATACGGAAAAAAAAGTCACGCCAAAAATTGAGCAGGGATGCTGATCCGTTATTTGCATCCCTGATCAGCGCTCGGCGGGACGCACGGACCGATGCGATACAAAAAGCGTCGGGGATACGGAAAAAAAAGTATCGCATCTGTCCGTGCGTCCCGCTGAGCGCGGATCAGCATCCCTGCTCAATTTTTGGCGTGACTTTTTTTTTTCCGTATCCCCAGCGCTTTTTGTATCTCATCCAACCGTGCCTCCTGCAGCGGCCGATCAGTGCACTGCGTCTGTGCGTTTGAAAAGTCAAATGGCGTTCCTTGTCTTCTGAGCCCCACCATGCACCCAAACAATTGATTTCCACCATATATGAGTTATCTACGTACTCAGGAAAAATTGCACAATACGTTTTATGGTGCATTTTTTCCTGATACCATTGTAAAAAGAAAAAAAAAATCTACCTTGTTGCTGCAAAAATTTAAAAAAAAATAAAAAAAAAATAAATAATTTTCACGGTTCAATGTTATCAACTTTCAGTGGAGCCCCTGGGGGTACAAGGGGCTCACTAAACATCTAGATAAATTCCTTGAGGGGTCTAGTTCCAAAATGGGGTAATTTGTGGGGGAGCTCCACTGTTTAGGCACCATAGGGGGGGGTCTAAAAACGTGACATGGCGTCCGCTAATGATTCCAACCAATTTTGCTGTTAAATGGTGCCCTTCTCTTCTGAGCCACGCCATGCGCCCAACAATTACTTTCCACCACATGTGAGGTATCTGCGTACTCAGGAGAAATTGCACAATACGTTTTATGGTGCATTTTTTCCTGATACCCTTGTGAAAAAAAAAGCTACCTGGTTCAAGTACCAGTTCTGTACAAAAGAAAATTGTATTCATGGCTCAACATTATCAACTTCTGTGGAGCCCCTTGGGGCTCACTAAACATCTAGATAAACTCCTTGAGGGGTCTAGTTTCCAAAATGGGGTCACTTGTGGGGGAGCTCCACTGTTTAGGCACCTCAGGGGGTCTCCAAACGTGACATGGTATCCGCTAATGATTCAAACAAATTTTGCTGTCAAATGGTGCTCCTTCTCTTCTGAGCCCCGCCATGCGCCCAAACAATTACTTTCCACCACATATGAGGTATCGTCGTACTCAGGAAAAAATGCACTATAAATTTCATGGTGTATTTTTTCCTGATACCCTTGTGGAAAAAAAAGCTACTTAGTTGAAGCAACAGTTTTGTGGTAAAAAAAAAAAATTCTTTTCACAGCTCAACTTTATAAACTTCTGTGAAGCCCCCAGGTGTTCAAAGTGCTCACCAAACATCTCAAAAAATTATTTGAGGGCTCTAGTTTCCAAAATGGGGTCACTTGTGGGGGAGCACCATTGTTTAGGCACCTCAGGGGGTCTTCAAACCTGACATGGCGTCCGCTAATGAGTGCAGCTAATTTTGCGCTCAAAAATTCAAATGGCGCTTTTTCCCTTTCGAGCTCTGCCGTGTGCCCAAACATTTGATTTCCACCACATATGAGGTATCTGCGTACTCAGGAGAAAATGGACAATACATTTTATGTTGCATTTTTTCTCGATACCCTTGTGAAAAAAAAACCTACCTAGTTGAAGCAACAGTTTTGTGGTAAAAAAAATGTTTTTTCTTTTCACGGCTCAACGTTATAAACTTCTGTGAAGCCCCCAGAGGTTCAAAGTGCTCACCAAACATCTAGAAAAATTATTTGAGGGCTCTAGTTTCCAAAATGGGGTCACTTGTGGGGGAGCTCTATTGTTTAGGCACCTCAGGGGGTCTTCAAACCCGACATGGCGTCCGCTAATGAGTGCAGCTAATTTTGCGTTCAAAAATTCAAATGGCGCTCCTTCCCTTTCGACCTCTGCCGTGCACCCAAACAATTGATTTTTACCCCATATGGGGTATCAGCGTACTCAGGAGAAAATGCACAATAAATTGTAGGGTGCACTTTCTCTTTTCTCCCTTGTGAAAATGAAAATGTTATGGCTAAAGTAACATTTTTGTGTTAAAAAGTAAAATTTTCATCTTTTCCTTCCACATTGCTTTGGTTCCTGTGAAGCACCTAAAGGGTTAATAAACTTCTTGGATGTGGTTTTGAGCAGTGTGAGGGGTGCAGTTTTTAGAATGGGGTCACTTTTGGGTATTTTCTGTCACTTAGGCCTCTCAAAGTCACTTCAAATGTGATGTGGTCCCTAAAAAAATTATTTTGTAAATTTTGTTGGAAAAATTAGAAATTGCTGATGAACTTTGACCCCTTCTAACTTCCTAACGAAAAAAAAAATTCTTTCGAAAATTGCGCTGATGTAAAGTAAACAAGTGGTAAATGTTATTTAGTAACTATTATGTGTGACATATCTCTCAGATTTATGGGCATAAATTTTCAAAGTTTGAAAATTGCGAAATTTTCAAAATTTTCGCACAATTTCCTAAATTTTCACAAATAAACGCAAAAAGTATCGGCCTAAATTTACAACTGACATGAAGTACAATATGTCACGAAAAAACAATCTCAGAATCGCCAGGATCCATTGAAGCGTTCCAGAGTTATAACCTGTCAAAGTGACACTGGTCAGAATTGCAAAAATGGCCCGGTCATTAGGGTGTTTTAGTGGCCGGGGGTGAAGGGGTTAAACAACACTTTTTATGGATATCTTTGAGAAATGGCTTTCTTCTTGCCACTCTTCCCTAAAGGACAGATTTGTGCAGTGTACGACTAATTGTTGTCATATGTACAGACTCTCCCACCTCAGCTGTAGATCTCTACAGTTCATCCAGAGTGATCATGGGCCTCTTGGATGCATCTCTGACCAGTCTTCTCCTTGTTTAACATGAAATTTTTGAGGGACGGCCGGGTCTTGGTAGATTTGCAGTGGTATTATACTCCTTCCATTTCAATATGATCGCTTGCACAGTGCTTCTTGGGATGTTTAAAGTTTTGGAAATCTTTTTGCAACCAAATCCAGCATTAAACTTCTCCACAACAGTATCACGGACCTGCCTGTTGTGTTCCTTGGTCTTCATGATGCTCTCTGTGATTTAAACAGAACACTGAGACTATCACAGAGCAGGTACATTTACAGTATACGGAGACTTCATACATTACAGTCATTTAGGACAACAATGGATCATTCAGAGATCCTCAATGAACTTCTGGAGTGAGTTTGCTGCACTGAAAGTAAAGGGGCCGAAAAATATTGAACGCCCCAATTTTCATTTTTTTAATTTTTACAAAAATTTAAAATAAGCAATAAATATTGTTCACCTTCACAATTGTGTCCCACTTGTTGTTGATTCTTCACCATAAAGTTAGAATTTTTATCTTTATGTTTGAAGCCTGAAATGTGGGCAAAGGTTGAAAAATTCAAGGGGGACGAATACTTTCGCAAGGCACTGTATATGCTTACAGCGTGATCACACAGGCTTTCATAGTGCATCTCTGACTGCTGCAATTTCCTGCAGTGATTGAGCACTGCAGAACATTGCAGCTGCAATCAGAGGACTGTGGGGTGATGTCGTATAAAGTGACTAAGTGAAAAAGTTAAAAAAAGTAAAAAAAAAATCAGAAAATAAAGAACAAAAAATATTCTAATAAATACTTAGATTTGTGTAAAAAAATTAGTAAATAATAAAAGTACGCATATTTGATATTTCTGCATTTGTAACAACCTAAGTTATAAAACTGTCATACTAGTTACTCCTTCAGTGAACACCATAGGAAAAAAAACTGTCTTTTCATCATACAGCTGACAAAAAGTGGAATAAAACGCGATCAAAAAGTCATATATAAATAAAAATGGTATAGCTGAAAACGTCATCTTGTCCCGCAAAAAACAAACTGCCATACAGCTCCGTCGGCAGAAAAATAAAAAAAGCTATAGCTTTTAGAATACAGCAAAGCAAAAACAGTTTTTTTCCTAAAAAATAGTTTTTAAGGTGTAAAAGCGGCAAAAACAACAACAAAAAAAACTATATAAATGGGTATCGCTGGAATTGTACCGACCTGAAGAATAAAACTGAAGTATAAAACTTTCTTTTCAATTTTACGGGATGGTGAATGGTGTAAAAAAAAAACAACTTCCTGAGTTGCTGTTTCTTCTTGATTCTGCTTCACAAACAGTGGAAGAGAAAGCGATCAAAAGCTATTGTGATCAAAAATGGTACCAATAAAAACTCCAACTCATCCCACAAAAAACAAGCCATTACATGACTATGTTGGAAGAAAAATAAAAAGAATTATAGCCTTCAATACCTGATGATGCATAAAACCATTAAATAAAGCCACCTAGTTACTTATACCACACGTGAACGGCATAAATAAAGCCAATTCTTCACCTGCTATTGATTTGTTCGTTCTGCCTCTGAAAGATCACAGTACAGCGCAGCTTACACTTATCCTACGCTCTATACTGATCACTTATGTGGCGCCCCTGAGGCTACCGTCACCACAGAGGTACTGCACCTCAACCAGAGGTGTGGTGCCCCATCCCGGGTATGAAAGAGGCCATCTACCGGTTCACATACCAAAAACCTGCAGACACTCAATTGTTAGCTCACACATTAGATCAGGGCCAGGGCAGGTCCCATTAATACTTAGCGACCAGTAGTCTGGTTATGGCACTTAAGCCCTGTGCACTATCTCTAGAACAGGGAGTGGAGATTGGTGGGTGAGGTGTCTGAGGTAAAATGGGTGGAGCTAAGTTTAAAATAAACGTTGACCATTGACAGAGTCAGTCAGGAGCAGGGAGCAGACCGACTAGGGGTCCGAACCCTGGGGGTCTTCCATGACCATGGTGACTTTGAGGAGAGAATCCCAGAGACTTGGGGAAGAGGTGTCAGACTCCCCTATAGCTTAGTTCCACAATTAACATCCCAAATGTGGAGGGATTTGGTCGCAAATGGGGTCCCGGTCCCTAGGCTAGAAAAAGACTTCAGGACTTTCTAGTAACATCAGAGGCCAGGGTGACTGTACACACCTTTGGGTCATAAGCACCACACAAATCTGCTGGAAGGAGGTCACAGAGGATCAGGGAGCCAAGCAGGCAGAATTCCCTTTGAAGATCCGCGGCCCCTGGCTCAGGAAACTGTGAGTGGAGGCGTAGGACAGGCGGGTGAGAGTCAGCACCATAGAGACGACCAGCAAAGATAAACAAAGGGTGTACCGGTACTGGCCTTGGACTTACTTGGGATTGGCGGTGGCCCATCACCGGGGATCCCAGCATACCGTGGGTGGTCTAAGCTGGCTGTCAATCTGGATTTCGTACATTGAGTAAAAGACTGTTGTTGCAAAACCCTGGTGTCGTCTCCATAACTTACCATCATAGACTTTTCATATTTCCAATGGTTGCTTCGGGGTTCCGCTACACCTGTTGGGAGCAAGAACGCCTCAGCTGTGCCATCACCACCTGCCCCGGGGAACACGCAGCGCAGCGGCGGCCCACAAAGCCACAAAACCACAGGTGGCATCACAAACTTTATTTCATTGTAAATATAACACCCATCATCATCCCCTTTATTGAAGAAAGACACTGCCAGGGTCACGAAACCGGGCCCCGCCACTGCTGACATCCTCGGACTAGTCCGGCTCGGTTCCGAGTATCGCCTAAGGCCCTGGGGCTGGGCGTGTCACTTACACCGGGATTACATGTAAGGCTGCATGCTCACAATCAGGACTAGCAGTGTTTTGGAAGCAGCGTATTTTTGCTGTGTCCAAACCGTTGCGTTGTGCGGTACAAGTACAGCAGATGGATTTCTAGAAATCTCCTGGCTACTGTGCTTCTTTTCTCTGCAGCGTAAACTGACATGCACGGCGGCTTCATTTGATGCAGCGTGTTAATTTATGCTACGAAAACACAAGTGTCCTCAACTGGAAGAACAGAGCAAAAGTCTATGGCGCCCCAAACCCTGATAGTGGGCATGGGCAGCTGTTGTCTCCAGTATAGAACACTTGCATCTCCGCAGGGGACGACACGCTGCATCCAGGACATAGCATGTGCGGATCGTGGGCACATACCCTAAATCTCTGAAAAACATGATTCAGACAAAATTCCCTCACTGTAAAGGGGGCGCTTTGACCTCATGTCTTGCCTGTGGTCCGATGGTGTTCATCTTTTTACGCCTCTTTTTAGGCATGCACAAAAAGTGCGGGCATCAACAGTTTTGTTCACCTTTGAAAAGACGTAAACCACTGAACAGAGACCAAATGGAGTCCAGAGTAATAATAATAATAATATTTATTCATTTATATAGCGCTATTAATTCCACAGCACTTTACATACATCAGGAACACTGTCCCCATTGGGGCTCACAATCTAAGGTCCTTATCAGAATGTCTTTGGAGTGTGGGAGGAAACCAGAGTACCCGGAGGAAACCCACGCAAACACAGGGAGAACATACAAACTCCTTGCAGATGTTGTCCTTAGTGGGATTTGAACCCAGGACCCCAGCGCTGCAAGGCTGCAGTACTAACCACTGAGCCACAATGCCGCCGTACTGCCTCATTGGTGAGTGTAACCGTTGTGGGTTTAACATGAATCACGTATTTCAGAGAGGTAGATGGAAAGCTCGATTTAAGTGCTCAGTATAGAGCACCAGGTAAATGTGAACTGATCCAAAATGTTCTGTACCAAAATCGCCACCAGATAACATTCAACTAAACCCAAAAAAAACATGAGTCCCCACTCAGGTACATCATCAGTTAACGGAAATATAGGGGGCTTCCACGTTACTGGTAGCATAATGGCTTTGGAAAAATGCTATGGCCTCACCCCTCAAATAAAGAAATCCAGCAAAATCTGTGCTCCCAAATCCAAATTCCTCCCTCTCTTCTGAGCCCCACAATGTTCCTAAACTACAGTTAGCGTCCATATGTTTGACATTGTTGTAGTGAGGAGAGCATAACTAAATGTACGAGGTGCAGGTTTACAGAAGCAGGAGCTGGGTACAATGTATGGACACTACAATGAACAACGACTTATTTGCAATTTTTAATTCTGCAACATTCACTGTGTTTGACCATGGGTATTTTCTGGAGACTAAATCGTCACTACACCCATAGATGAACTCATAGAGGGGTGTAAATTCCAAAATATGGTCACTTGAGAAGGATTTCTTCTGTTCTGGCACTTAGGGGCTCTGCAAATGGAGTCCACAAACTTCTTGGAAAATCTGTGCTCCAAAAATCAAATGGCACTCCTTCCCTCCTGAGCCCTCTGGTGCAGCCAAACAGTACTGTACAGGCACATATGAGATATTGCCACATTCAGGAGAAATTGTGTAACACATTATGGGGCCTTTTTTACCTTTATCCCTTGTGAAAATTGGAAATCTGGGGTTAAAACAACATTTTAATGGTTAAAATTTAATCATTTATTGTTCACCGCTCAATGGTATAAAAGTTTGTGACACACCTGTAGTGTCAATATGCTCACTGCATCACTGGATGAATTCATGGAAGGGTATTGTTTATAAAATAGAGTCACTTGTGGGGTTTTCTGCTGTTCTGGCACCTCAGGGATTCAGCTAATGTGACATGGCGCCTGCAAACCATTCCAACTAAAGCTGTGGTTAAATTAGTTTTTAACCACATATTGGGTACTGGGGTACTCAAGAGAAATTGCACAACAGATTTTATGGATCATTATCTCCTGTTACCCTAGTCAATTTTAAAAATTTGGTGTTGACACAACATTTTTGTTGTTAAAAATGTATTTTTTAATTTTTACAGCTCAATTTTATAAAATTATGTGAAGCACCTGGGGGTTTAAGGTGATACCCAAACAACTAGGTAAATTCCTTGAGGGGTCTAGTTTCCAAAATGGTGTCACTTGTTGGGGAGCTCCACTGATTAGGCACCTTATGGGGTTTCCATTCGTGACATGACGTCCGCTAATGATTCCAGTTTCCAATTTTGCATTCAAATGATGCTCCTTCTCTTCCGAGTCCTGCCATGCGACCAAACAATTGATTTCCATCACATATGAGGTATCGGCGTACTCAGGAGAAATCGCACAATTAATTTTATGGTGCATTCTTTCCTGATACCCTTGTGAAAATGCAAATTTTTATGGTTATAGTAACATTTTAGTGTAAAAAAAAAAGTAAAATTTTCATTTTTTTCTTACACATTGCTTTGCTTCCTGTGAAGCACCTAATAATAAACTTCGTGGATGTGGTTTTGAGCAGTGTGAGGGGTGCAGTTTTTAGAATGGTGTAACTGTTAGGTATTTTCTGTCACCTAGGCCTCTCAAAGTCACTTCAAATGGGATGTGGTCCCTAAAAAAATGGTTTTGTAAATTTTGTTGGAAAAATTAGAAATTGCTGATAAACTTAGAACCCTTCTAACGTACTAACAAAAAAAAAAAATTACTACGCTTCACAAATTGAACTGTTGTAAAATAGACATGTGGGAAATGTTATTTATTAACTACTTTGTGTGACATAACTCTTGAATTTATGGGCATAAAATTTCAAGTTTGAAAATTGTGAAAATTTTCGCCAAATTTTCAATATTTTTACAAATCGCACATAAAAATTGTCCTAATTTTACAACTATCATGAAGTACAATATGTCACAACTAATCACCGGGATCCGTTGGAGCGTTCCAGAGTGACACTGGTCAGAATTGCAAAAACTGGCTTGGTCATGAAGGTCAAAATGGGATAAAGGGGTTAAAGTTGGTGCTCTGTGGGGGAACTCTGACAATCTTGGCTGTGTGGGTGAACTGGGAATACAGGCTATATTGGGACCTTTTCTTAAACTTGTTGCTCTATGGGGTAACTCCAAGCTTAACTGTGTGCATCAACTGTGGAAAAAGGCTCTGTTGGGGTCTATATTTAAAATCTGACTATCATGGCTGTGTGGGTCAGCTGTGAAAACAGCCTCTGTAGGGGTCTTTTTTAAAATATTTTCTCTGTAGGTGAACTGTGCCAATCTTTGCTGTGAGGGTCAACTGTGGAAATAGGCTCTGGAAGGACCTTTTTTTTATTTATTTTTTTATTTTTATTTTTTAAATTGTTGTTGTGTGGCAAAACTCTGAAATCCATCTCTGTGGGGTCACTGTTAAAATTTTTAGTCTCTTCATTTACTTTCTATGTAACCATGATTGCTGGTGACAGAATCGCTTTAAGTCATTTCCCTAGCCACATTTATTTACAGAGCAATTTTCCTGCTCTTATCCCCTTAATTCTGCATCATCCTAGCCCTTACTACCATGTTTCCCCAAAAATAAGACTGTCATATTATTGTTTGCCGTGAAAAATGCGCTAGGGTTTATTTTCGGGGTCTAGTAAATATGATTCCAGGAGAACCATATTTACCAGACCCTGCACGTCTGCATCGCTCCCAGGTCCTCCTGCGGTCTTTGGTGGACCCTCCCAGCAGATATGCCTCACACGGTCCTCCCCTGCTTCTGGCCAACACTCACATACATCAGATCGCACACAAACACATACACCAGATCGCACACACAATCGCACTCACAGTGACCACATCTGGCAATACCGATTGCTTCCGGCCGGAAGGGGAACCTGGGACACAGTGCAGTAGAGTGCAAGGATCTGCAGTGGAACCCCAGGTCCTGCATGCGTTCCACCGCAGATTCTCAGGCTCTACTGCACTGCACCCCAGGTTCCCCTGTCGGCCCGACACAATCGGTATTGCCAGATGTGGTGAGTGTGCGTTTACGATCTGATGTGTGATTGTGTATTCGACACAGGTCCTTAATGCATTCCACTGCAGTTCCTCCCTGTCATGATCCAGGACCAGTATTGCCCGCTCAGAGTTTCCCAGACCCGGCCTGGTCATGTCAGGGGTTAACTTCCATCAGCCTCGTTCTGATTTCAGGAAACACTATATCTGGGCACTGCACCAGCATTCCTGTGCTTCTATAGTTGAAATGAAATGCCTTCGTCAGGGCATGGTTTGAGTGAGGGAAGTGAGGGGATGCCGAAACAGCCGTCGGGCGGACGCTGACACAGGTCTCTCCTGGTTCCCTTTCAGGTATGTTTTCTAGGGATAACGCTTGTTCTCCCTCCTTGGATTTTTCCATGGTCTTTTTGCATCTTGTGCATATTTAGGTCACTTTCAGTATAGACAGGCTATCTAAATGTGGCAATTAGCTAGACTCATGTAACTCTTAGTGTCTTGGTTGCCTTTATATTCATCTGCCAATATTGGCCATTTTGCCATTCTACAGTCATAATTTGATTATTCCAATCATGACCCTTTAGGTTTTTGGCTGCCCTAGCACATACCTGACTAAACTTGGTACTCCAATTTTTACTACATATATTCTGGTTAATCATTATACCGTATCCATAGGTCCATAATGTGATTTATGGTTCCTCAATTATGTACCTTCTATTTTGCTGGGAATTCCTGTTGCCAGAGTCTTTCTTGTAATTGTGCCGCTCACCACCTTCAATAAAAGTTTTTCACTTTCAGCTAGTTGGGCTCTGCTGGTCGTTTTTTCTTCTGTTCTCACTTCTCCCATTGGGTGGGGCCTAGCAACTGGGTGGGTGGGAGGAGCCAGCCGAGAGTAGAGTAGAAAGAGGAAGGTCAAGTGTAGTCAGTCTGAAGTTGAAGTTAGAGTGAGAAGTGAGAGTTAGGCTGCTTTCACACTACGTTTTTTTAACATGCGTCAGGAACGTTTTATTGCTGCAAAAGCGGATCCTGCTTTTACAGCAAAAAACGCATGCTAACGCATCTGTTATTTTGCAGGATCCTGTCACTGGATGTTTAGGGGCGGGCATTGGAGTCATGTGATCGGGAGTGAGGGGAACTAAACGTGCCAGACTGGGAGCCGGCATCTGACAGCTGCAGACGCTCGTAACCAAGGTAAACATCGGGCTTGGATACCCGATATTTATCTTGGTTACAAGTGTCTGCAGCTGCTAGGAGCAGGGCTGCCTGCACACGTTACCAACGTAAACATCGGGTAACTAAGATAAGTGGTTACCCGATATTTACCTTGGTTACGAGTGTCCGCAGCTCTCAGGTGGGAGAGAGAGACAGGAGAGGGAGGGGGAGAGACAGAGAGAGAGGAAGGAGAGAGAGACAGATCACGCGAGACTGGTTCTGGGCATGCTCAGTACTTTCTGGGCATGCTCAGTACAAAAGCAGGATCCTGTTACAACGCAACTCAACGCATTCTGCTAGGCAGGATCCAGCGCTCATTGAAATGCATTGCAGCTCGCGGCGCAATGTGAAGGATCCTGTGAGATGCGTTATTTTGACAAAGGTAAAAAACGCTACAAGTAGCGTTTTTGAAACATGTTAAAATAACGCAAAAGTACGGATCCTGTGTGTAACGCACGCAAATGCATGCGAACGCAGGTGGACGCGAGTCCATTGCAAATGCATTGAAGTGAAAACGCATTTGCACTGGATCCGTTTTTCCGCTAAAAAAACGTTATGGACGGATGTTAAATAAACGAAGTGTGAAACCAGCCTAAGGAGGAGAGCTGAGAGGAGTAAGAAGAGTAGTGCTCTAGTTAGTCAGGAGCAAGAAGGAGAAAGTGACATTTCCTGGTGAAGACCCTGGGGCCCAGCTAGGTCCAGGTCACACCACAACCGAAAAATACAGAAGGGATTCCAGGGCCACTGAACTGCTTTCAAGCACAGGGCCTGTTCCACAGGAAGATCAGGTGGAGGGATCAAGCTGCAGACAGGGGATGGTCCCTAGAAACTAGAGGAAGAGAAGTCATTTTCCAAAAGTAAAAACCGAGGTCCAGGGTGGCTGCAAGCGCCCAGGGCCACAGCCCACTGCAGAACCTCTGGGAAGAGGGTGAAGTTCCAACTAGGCTAGCCCCTTATCTGGAGGCTGTAGTGGAGGCCAAGCCAGGTTCATCCAGCAAAGGCAAGGCTTAGAAGACAGCTGAAGAGAGGAACACAATAGAAGGGTGCACCGGCTTTTATTCCCAGATCTACCCGGGATCAGCGGAGGTCCCTGACAGGGGGTCCCAGCCGTCCAAAGGCACAGTGCGCCATAAACCAGGAATTGTGAGTAAACAACTTGAAACTGCACCCTTGGTGTTGCCTCTGTTATTTTATCTGCACTGCATAGACTTCCATCATTGCATAGACTTCCATCACTGCATAGACTGTAATAAGCACCAACAGTCGCCCCGGGGCACCGCTCCACCTGTGGGGAGCAGGACCATCCAAGCTGCCATTCCACCAGCCCCGGAGGCCCCATACAGCAGCGGCGACTTAATAGCCGCAAACCACAGGTGGCGTCACGAATAATATAAACTTTAAGCACCCCCAGTGAAGCCATATTAATTGACTCCCGCCAGGGTCACGGAGTCGGGCCTCGCCACCACTGACTAACCCCCGGACTAGTCCGGCCCGGCACCGGGTGTCCCATAGCCCTGGGGTGGGCGAGTCACATACGTCTGTCCCAGTCCCTGACTTCCCACTCCTGTCCCACTCCTGTGAGTTGTTTATCCATCCTGTTTCATCTTCTTTCCCGTGTTTGTGTCTCCTCACCCTTTGGTCTTGTCTTCTGTTCCCTATGCCCTTTGTGTTTCCCTCTGCATACCTGATCTCCTGGCATCCGACCTCGGTTCTGTTTTCTGACCTGATCTTGATCCTCCCTCTGCAGTGACTTGACTTCCTGGCTAGACCCTGACTGTTTTACTACTCTATTTCCCCCTGGTAGTTCGTTTGTGAACTGCCTGCTGAAGTTACTCTGCTGTACTTCAGCTCCTTTCTGTTACAGTGTTACTTTGACTCTCCTTCACTACTCTGCTGCCAACTAGTGGGGAATACACTGTACTACGTCTCACCAGCCTTTTGTATAGCATGACACTCCCGTTCGGCGTCTGGGGAGTATGATTGTGGGGTTTTCTGTCTTCTTTCTTCTTTGTTTTAGGGGTGTCTGCTTTCTATATTGAAAGTGTCCTGCAGTATTTGTGACGCCCTGGACCCCAGGGGTCACAGGTAATTACATCAACCACATACACACACACCCCCATCCCCTGTGAGGTCACACACATGTCACCCGAAAGGGAGACCTGATGCCTCCCTCAGGGCTAGTAGAGCACACCAGGTGGGCGGAGTCAGGCAGAAAGGCATGCCCACTGAGGAGACTACTGTCCTGGGGCAGGAAGTTCAAAGAGAAGAGTAGTTTTGGAGTTGACAGTGAGTGGTAGTGGAGCAGCTGTCAGGGACCCGGGTAGGAGCCTGGGCCCCTTTGGAAACGTCAGGTAGGTAGACGGTGATGGCCGTCTGCAGGAGTACCGGTACAGCAACCGGCGGAACCGTACGGACCGGGCCTGGGTTCGAGCCTGCCGGTCCCGAACCGGGGAGTCAACCGTATACCGGAGCATCAGAAACCGGGTACTCAGACCCCGTCCTAGCTTAGAAGCCACTGAGTATAGGCAAATTGACTGATTGCTGGCTGGACCTCACGGGTTCATCCACACCCAAAGTCCCGAAAGAAGGCAAAAGTCCACCGAGACCGGGTGAGCGCCACTGCCAAGGGCCAAACACCCGACGGGCCAGCGCCTGCGGGCAACCGAGGGCTCCTCCGGCAGCTCAACGCCGGGGAGCGGACTACCACTGCTTAGGCAGTGGGGCCGAAACACAACATCCAGAGGTGCACGGGAAAAGGGGCCACCATCAACCCCACAGGGGACATCAGCAGCCGGCCGCGGGAACCGACCACATCCGAACTTTGGTATACCAGTGACTCAGAGTGTGAATCAATCGTGAGTACACCAGTGCCATCCGGGCACGACACTACACCGCAGCACAGCACCCTGCACCCCGACAACAACATCAGTGCTCCAGTCCCCAACCACCGCACCGGGGCCCCGGGACACACAGCCCCTACCTACGGAGGGGCTAACATCTAGGCTGCGGCCGCAACCCCGATCCCGGACGAGCCCGCCTTCACTCCAGCCGCAGCGGTGGTGCATCCCGTCACCACTACCCGTGGGTGGCGTCACGACCCGTTGGACAACAGCGCGACCCTTCCTGGCTGCGCGCCTCGTCCCACACCACCACCCCGCTACCTCTCCCCTCTAACAGAGAGACGTGGCCCCCGGTCCGGAGGCGCTCGTGCCACCGACAACCCGAGCCCGGACCTCGAGCGGCTTGGCCCGAGCAAGCGGAGGAAGCGGCCGGGCCCCTCTCAGGGCGGTACATATTCTTTAGCTTTTTTAGCTGTATGGACACTTCATTATTGGACTGTGACAAGGGCTTATTTTCAGGGTAGGGCTTATATTTAATCCTTACGTCGAAAATACTGAAAATGCCTGCTAGGGCTTATTTTCGGGTAAGGCTTATTTTTGGAGAAACATGGTATGACCATTTTACAACCACTTTTCAGCACAGAAGTCCAGGTGCCCATTGACTTGTATAGGGTTCGTTGTCCAAGGTCAAATTTGGCTCAAGTCCTGTTTCCTGAGCACTAAACTTTTTTTTCAACTCCAGCTGAACCAAACATCCACGAGTCCACTCATCTCTACACATTTCCTTTAAGTCATATTTTGTTGGGAAAACAGGCAGCATGGGCAGTTAGCAAGTCCCTGAAATATGAGGATAGCGAGGCTAGTGATGGAGAATTGCATTATTTGCACATCCCTAAATTGCTGTCATTAGTTGAATCTCTTCTGCAGCAGCGCAGCTAGAGGGGATTAACATTTCCTCTAGTTGCCTGAAACCTTTTCCACTGCTGTTTACAGAAATCTATAGTATACCTATGGAGAGCCGTCCATATAGTGTCTTAGAAAGCCGTGCAAGGCTGGATGACGGGCTGAAGGGAGGCCTCAGGGAATTTCATCACTTTGCTTTTTCTCTATACTGTAATCTGAGTTGGCTAATGAAAATGAAGAAAATGCTAATAATGTAGCTCCCTAATTCCGGGGCCCCTGAACGGATATACTCACACACCAGGTCACAATGGCAAATAAGGCTTTACTTGCATGCTCAATAATAAAATTAACCCATTACAAGCATTGGGGGTTTTTTTACATGAAAATTGATCTAGTAACGTGTCTGTTGGTTCAGTTATGCTCTATATCAGTCTTTCCAATGCTTTCTATGCTAACAAGCCTATCTGGTTTCTTTTGCATACTGATTCCTTCTTCCCATCCCTATCTTTTCTCTGTATCTCTTTCTGTAGTCTTCTCCCTCTCTCGGGGGTTATATTACAGACACCTCTCAGCTGATTCAGATGTTTTCACACCTCCCTCCTTGTGTAAAGTCCTCTCTCCCTCCTCCCTTAACTCCCAGACTGGATTTTTCTGCTGTGTGTGCAGAGACAGATTGGCATTAAACCAGCCCTTTCCCTGTGCAAACAGAATGCCAGCCCCTTGCCGCCCTTTCCACCCCTGGGAGCTGTAAAGGGATAGAAAACCGAAGAAAGAGGAGAAGCAGTGGAGGGGCAGATGGTGTCATGTGCTTAGAAAAGGGTAGGCAAGATGTGGGCAGCATGGAGTGTGGAATGGAATCAGTAATAGGAGCTGTGATGAGGGAAGGTGGCGAGAAGCAGCAGGGTGGTGATTAAGAGTTAGTAGGGGTGACTAAAAGTAATTGAAAGCTCTGTAGAGGAAGACAGAAGACACAGGGTAATGACTTGGTAGGAGGTCACAAGGAGAATGAGTGGTTGGAAACAAGAAAGTGGTTGAAAGGAATTTTAGTTAGAAGGAATATGGTGAAAGGAATGTGAGAAGTGTCAGGTGGGAGCGTGTCACTGGGGAACATGGAGTCACTGGAAAACACTTATATAGCGCCTCGTGTTTGTGGAATATTAGAGTAGCCACCTCCAATAGATGTCACCGTTTGCCTTGCATCAGTTTGTATGAAATCTACTCTCAATACATTCACTACCAAAGACTCGAGCTTTCCATAAGCCGGTTTCACACATCCGGCTTTTCGCCGGTTTGCCGGATCCGGCGCTCTCCCGTACAGACAATACAGTACAGTGACAGCGCTGTAACTTCCGGGTCACATGCGCCGGTCACATGACAGCACGTGACCGGCGCTTGTTGCGCTGTCATTGTACTGTAGTCACTGTATGGGAGAGCTCCGGATCCGGCAAACCGGCGAAAAGCCGAATGTGTGAAACCGGCCTAACACTGCAAAATTCAGTTTTCCTAGGATCAATCATGACAATCTTGAGGTCTAAACAGGCTGCTGCTGATCACTGGACAAACTAGCAAACCCATCATTTGTCCGGTGAAATGATCTTATATAATGCACAAAAGATCATCATTTTGGGCAGCACATTGTACTGTGTAAACACAACCTGTGCTGCCGAGAACAAGCCGGTGTACACCGTGAAATTGTTCAGTGTGCATCCGAAGAGCATCTGCTTCTGAAAAAGGGCTATGAAATGACAACTAAAATGACAACTAACTGATTGGTTCATGTAAACAGACGTTAAAGCATTACCGTCATTGCCAATCAGGTTGGAAAAAAGGAAAATCTCATCTGGCGCATGGAGAATATAATGGCCGCCACTCAGGATAAATTTCCAGCTTATTTATTCACACTTAGTGGTAACAATAAAAAGCATAGAAAAAAAGCTTTCCATTCTGTGGAAAAAATTGACAGTTGCAACTCGTTTCGGCTACATATCGCAGCCTTTGTCTTGACTTGACAAAGGCCGTATGATATGCAGCCGAAACGCATTGCAACTGTCAATTTTTTCCACACATTAAAGTTGTGTATTATTATGCTTTATATGCTTTTATTCTTACCACTAAGTGTGAATAAATAAGCTGGAAATTTATCCTGAGTGGCGGCCATTATATTCTCCATGCGCTGGATGAGATTTTCCTTTTTTCCTTCCTGATTACACCAGGTGACGGTGCCTGTGTTCGTCCGGGCGGCAGGAGATGCAAGAATTACATCAGAAGGGGTGGGCTGAACTTGGATTTTTTTTATCTGCCAATCAGGTTGGTGCAGCAAATATCTAGTAGCAAAACAAGTGGTTTTGGCCAGATGTGTTTGCTGCCCAATTGTGTGTCCTAAACCTGGGATAAGATCCAAATAAGAAGAGCTGAATTGGAGGAGGATGTGCAGTACTCAGCCATGGTCACTGTCAGAAGACGAAACAGCTCCGTAACTGAGTATTTCTGACCACCTGCTGCTGCCGCAGGCACCGAGAGCAGCCGATTGGTGCCGGGTATCAGACCCTGGCCGATCAGACACTGATTACCTATCCTAAGAATAGGTCAACAATGTTTAAGTACTGGACAACCTTTATAAGAAGTATTCCATAAGAACAAGAGAGAATGAAGCCTTAGACCAGGGGTCTCAAACACGCGGCCCACGGGCCGCATGCGGCCCCTCAAGCTGCTTTATGCAGCCCCCAGGCCCGTGCCCCTGTTAACTATCGCGGCAGGTGCAGGGGCCGCAGCCACTGTCTGCACTTTGTTAGATGAATGTTTTGCCGGTGTGCGCTCTCAGAGTCAAGGACTCTGCGCTCTCGCCCCGGCAAAACAATCATCTGACATAAATCACTGACAGCGGCTACGGCCCCTGCACCGGCCGCGATAGTGAACAGGGACACGGGCCTGGGGACTGCACGAAGGAGCGATGAGGCAGCCGAGGGAGAGCAGGACAGGTGAGAAGATACCATGGAGCCATGACGTACCCAGGAGGGGTGGTTTCTCCTCCCCGGACCTATCGAGGCTGTGATTGCCTGAGCGGCGTTCACGTGACCGCAGTTTCACCCGCCTGCAGCTCTGATTGGAGAGACCAGCCTTGTGACCGATCTCTCCAATCACTGTGGATCTGGGGCCAGAGACTGCCCCCTCAGCTTCTCTCCGGCGTCCGCGGAAGGTGAAGGGAGCGATCGGTAAGTTATAGCGCCCCTGCCCCCTTTCAGCCGCTGCCGCCTCCATTGCCCTCCACCCACCCATTACTACACCAAGGGGACATTACTATATAATTAGGGACAAGGTGGGCACATGATGATAGAAAAGGGACAAGGTGGGCACATGACTACAGGATGGGGACAAGGTGGGCACATGACTACAGGATGAGGACAAGGTGGGCACATGACTACAGGATGGGGACAAGGTGGGCACATGTCTATAGAATAGGGACAAGGCTGGGGACATTACTAAAGGATGGGGACATTACAAAGATGGGCATAATACTATTGGATGGGGACATTACTATAGAATAGGTACAAGGCTGGGGACATTACTAAAGGATGGGGACATTACAAGGATGGGCATAATACTATTGGATGGGGACATTACTATAGAATGGGGACATTACTATAGGATGGGGACTAGGATGGGCACAGTACTACAGGATAGGGACATTACTACAAGGGGACAAGGATGAGAAACATTACTATAGGATAGGGATAAGGCTGGGGACATTACTATAGGATGGGAACAAGGATGGACACATTACTATAGGATGGGCACATTATGATAAGATGGGGACATTACTATAGGATGGGACAGTACTATAGGATGGCACAAGGTTGGCACATTACTATAGGATAGGGACATTACTGTATGATGGGCACATTACTATAGAATGGAAGAACTATATGATGGGGACAGTGCTACAGGATAGGTAGATTGCTACAAGGGGACAAAGATGGGAAACATTACTAGAAGATGGGGACAAGGCTGGACACATTACTACAGGATGTGCACATTATGATAAGATGGGGACAAGGCTGGGGACATTACTATAGGATGGGGACAAGGATGAGCACATTACTGTAGGATGGGGACTAGGATGGGGCACAATACTACAAGGTGGCAAGCATGGGCACATTACAACAAGATGGGGAACATTACTAAAAGATGTTGGCCAAAATTTCTATATGGTGATAATTGTAACACTATTAGTTACAAGAAAGGGATAAAATGTAAAAAAAAAAATAAAAAAAAAGAAAAATAAGGCATGACATTTTTTTTACCATCTTACCATTTTTTTTAATATATATTTAAACAAAGAATGTGCACATTTATTATAATAAACAAGTGAAAAATGTTCAAAATCAGTGATCCAAAGGTGTGTAAAAAAAATATATATGGTACCAATAAAAATGTCACTTTGTCCTGCAAAGAATGCGGCCCCCAAAATTATTTGTTTCCTCTGTGCGGCCCAAACACCCAGCCGAGTTTGAGACCCCTGCCTTAGACCATGTTCACCCATTCAGTATTTCATCAGTATTTTACCTCTGCATTTTAAGCCAAAATGAGGAATGGAACAATCGGAGGAAAAGTATAATTGAAGTACAATTGAAACATGTGCACCACAACCACATTTTTCACCCACTTCTTGTCACGATCGTCTCCCTGCATGTTGAGACCAGTGACAGCCTTTGGACTGGAGCCTCTCATCTGGCTCTCTTCATTTAAATGGGTTTAATTTCTCTTGGCACTGAAGTGGTTAAGTGCCAATTTTGCTATTGCAGCTTTTCCAATGCTGAGTGATCATCTGCACTTACTAAGTCGTCACACCCTTGAACTTTAAATAGTGCTGTATGCCAGCATTCCCTGCTGAAGATGCAAAGTCATTTGTGTCCTGGCCGCCTTTGAGGAAGGTTCTGCAAGTCAAGTGCCTGTGCTCAGGCTATATCCTTTTGTTTGTTTATTTTACCCCTGTTTGTCTTTACTTCCCTGTTGTGTATTTAGTGCAGCGGTGAGGTCTAGTGAACCCCATCTGCACCTCACTAGTCAGGGTTACTATAGGGTCTCCCGAGGGTCCCAGTTTGCTGTTCAGTGACAGTTGCGGAGACTATATAGGGACTGGTGAGGAGAGAAAGGACAGTTGCAGGTGAAGTAAGGAGGTTAAGGAGGTGTCCACCTACCCCTCACTAGTTCCAGGGCCTCCCATTGTTTTTGTGTCCCTGGTGCCCCCACCTCCCCTTTTCGTGTGTTTTTTGTTGTGTTTCAGATGCACGTAGGTCTGAATGCACCTCGTCATGCTTGCTACACCCGGCAAGCATGACATTTCTTGATTTGGCTTACAAACACTGATCTAAAATATTGACTAAATACAGAATGAGTGAAGGTGGCTTTAAAAGGGGTTGTCTACTACATTGACACTTATAGGTTATCCTTAGAATAGGTAATCATCATCAGATCAGTGGGTGTATGGCACTTGGCATCCCCACTGATCAGCTGTTATCAGCTCAATTAAATTGCATCTCTGCTGTATTTCATTTAAATGACCACTAAATAGTGTATGGAGCTGTCTTGATGCCAGTGGAACAGATGACAGCTGATCAGTAGAAGTGGCAGACGTCTACTGATCTGATATTGATGACTTTTCCTGAGGCTTGGTCATATACGCTAAAGTAATGGACAACCCCTTTAAGGTTTAACAAGGCTCCAACCTTTTTTACCTTGAGAGCCAGATTCGACTTTGAAAGTTGGTCGAGAGACAGATTGTAGAGATGAAGACGTAGTCAAAGTCAATTTAGCAGTAGAAAACAGGAAACTACAACTGGAAATAAAGAATCTTCCCCATATTGATATCAGAGAGAAAAAGTAAGCTCCATACACAATACAATCCACTATACCAAGACCAATAATACCACATACAAGGGAGAAATACCGCTACATCTTGACCAGACAATATATTACCACCACTTGTTGACCGAATACAACCACATACAAGGAAGAAATACCACCAAACCATGACCAGACAACATATCACCACGACATAGTGACCAAATTCAGCCACATACAAGGGAGAAATAATGACACATCATGACCAGAAAACATATTTCCACCACGTAGTGACCGAATACAGGCACATACAAGGGAGAAATACCGCAACACTATGACCAGATAACATATTACCAACACATAGTGATCGAATACAACAACATACAAGAGAATAATACCACCACACCATAATTAGACCACGTAGTAACTGAATAGTACCACATACAAGGGAGAAATACATGACACTATGACCAGACCACATAATGACCAAATAATACCACACACAAGAGACAAATATCACCACACCGTGACCAGACCACATATTTCTACCACACAGGGACATATAATACTACAATAATGATCATGAATAAAAAAACACAATACTAATAACACGAATATTATCATCAGTGCCATTTTACACAGGAGCTCTGTATATAGTGTACAGGTAATACAGTGATCACCAGTGACATTATACACAGGGGTTCTGTGTATAGTAGTGTGTGTGTGTGTGTGTGTCTGTGTGTGTGTGTGTGTGTGTGTGTGTGTGTGTAATACACTATCTTACCAGTGATGTGTCTAGCTGGTTATTCATCTTCGCTTTTCTTCTTCATTTGGCGCTGACCGCCATCACTTCTTCCTGCCATGACGCGACTCTACAGAAAATAACACACAGTCACCTATAGCTAATCCGTTCCAGAGCACATTCCACACTTTTTCACCACTTTGTACACTACGTCAAATTTTTGTTCCCCCCATGGAAGACACTATCTTCAAAATTAACTTATATTTCATCAGTAATAATGTCCCCTAAATTGCCCCTACAGTAATAATGCCCCACTTGCCACTATAAACCAATAATGTCCCTCATCCTGGCCCCTTTTATTTAATAATGTCCCCCATCCTGGCCCCCTTTATTTTATAATGTCTGGGGAAACAAGTGGAAACAGAAGGGGTTCTTAATTGCTTCCTACACAAAATATCCCCCTAGACACTGCTCCTCTCCAAAAATAGACCCACAAAGTGCCCCTTTCCATAATGTCCCCCAAACTTGCCCTTTCTACAGTATATCTCCCCCATACTACATCTCTGCATAAATTCGCCCCGCTCCTCATTATACTATGCCGCCTTTCACAATCCCCTTCCTAATTGCCTCATAATGACCCACATTAATATATAATGTCCCCATTGCTCCACAATGTCCCAATTTGCTTCATAATTTCCACCATTGCTACATAATGTCCTAATTTGCTTCATTATTTCCTCCATTGCCCCATAATGTCCCAATCAATTTGCTCCATGGTGTTAAAATTGCCCCAGAATGTCCCTCATTGACCCATAATGTGTCAATTTGCCTCATAATGTCCCCATTACTCCATAATGCTTCTCATTCCCCCAAAATGTAGCAATTTGCTCTATAATGCCACCCAATTCCCTATAGGGTCCCAATTTGCTTCCTCATGTTCCCCATTTACCCCAAATCTCCCAATTTGCTCAAAATGTTCCTCATTGCCCCACAATGTTTCAATTTACTCTATAATGTCCTCCATTTCACCATAATGCCCCAATACGCTTCATAATGTCACTCATTGCCCCATAATGTCCCAGTTTGTTTTAGAATGTCCCCATTACCCTATAATGTCCCAATATGCTTCATAATGTCCCCCACTCACCCATAATGTCCCTCATTGCCCCATAAAAGCCATCCACTGTCCCATATTGTCCCTTGTAAAGTAACACCACTCCTCCCCCACCACAGCCCTTTCATCTAAAATTGTTGCACATGTACTATTCAGCTCCTGCTTGAGCGTTTACCTGAGCATCCTCTTCCTCTTCTCTGCAGCTGCGACCCCGGTGATGACGGTATGTCGCAATGCGAGGCTCTTCTGCCTCATTCCTATTGCTGCACTGTTCAAATGTATGTGTGCCTAAAAGACAAGCATACATGTGACGCCCAGGGATATGGGGTACTCGGCAGTGAATATCTGGGGAATGTCACTTTGGTGGCCGTTGCCCAGTTCCGTGCTCTGGGCCCTTTTTGTAAAGGAGAATATTTACAGGTTATTAGATTAGTGTTCACACATGCCGCCACTTGTGGTGTTGCGGCTATGCTGATTGAGCCGCCGCTGCACAATGTCCACTACTAGGGCTGGTGTTAATGGCAGCCTGAATGTTAGACCCTCCACAAGCTGGGCCGGGCCCTAGAGGTTAGGTGTAATTACAGGTGTCGTAAGAAGGTAGTCCACGCAAGGGGTTCAGTGCAACTGGTTCTTTACTCACTTTCTGGTGGTAACTGGTCACCGAGGCTGGCTAGTTTCACTTTCAGGTCCCCTTTGTTCCAGTGCCAGTGTAGTAATCTGGTACTTTCTTCCCCTGCACCTGTCTCTGGTTAGTGGGTCCCCGTGGCGTAGAACAACTGGGGGTCCCCGTCCAGTTGTTTTTCCACTGCTGTCCGTATGATGGTAGCGTGAACCCCGTGGAGTTGGAGTCTCTGGTCCTGTCTCCGGCTCTCTCTTTGCTACTGAGTCTCGGATTTTTAGGGTCAGCGAGGTCCTTGATGGTCCCCTCACTGTGCAGGTGTTATCAGGCCTGCCTGGAGCTTTATGCCTGACCTAGGGTCTTGTACCCCGTTGGTGCGTAGTTCCAGGAGTACTCCATCGTACTCCACCGGCAACTACCCTCCTGGGCACCAGGTTACTGTTCACCCCATGTCAGTGCGTCTCCTCACGTCTACCTTTATTCTCCTCTTACTCTGTACTGACTGTCCACCATCTGCCCCTCCCACCTGGTCAACTAGTGTACTGGACTGGCTCCACCTCTAGGCGGCCATCCATTGGTCCGACCCTAGCTTTGCACTATTGTGACGCCCTGGACTAGCCAGGTAGTCACAGGTAGAAGCCCGCACAACACCTGTCCCCTAAAAAGGTGTCACCAGCCAACCAGTAAACCCTAGTCATCCCTCTCAGAGCTTGATGGACACACCAGGGGGCAGAGCCAGGTGGTTGGCCACGCCACCAAGGAGTTCAGAGGGCCTGAGGCGGGAAACCCGTCCGTTCAGTCTAGTCTAGTCTAGTGAGTGGAGTGGAGTGAAGGAGTCTGACAGGTGCCAGGGTTGGAGCCCGGGCACCTTTGACTAGGAGGTATACGGTGGCCTCAGCCTGCAGGAGCCGGGAAGACGGCTCAGTGGAACCGTGGTGGACCGGGACAGGGTAGTGGCCCACCGGTACCGACCCGGGGAACCGACTCGGAAACCGGAGCACAAAGGGGGGTACTCAGACCCTGAAACGAGGTCCAGAAGCCACTGGACTGAGTTAATTAACTGATTGCGGTCTGGACTATAGTTCCTTTCCCACCCAAAGTCCCAACTGAAGACAACAGCCCAACGAGGGGATAGAAAGCCACCGCACAGGCAGAGAGATCCCACGGGCCAGCTTCTGCGGGCAAAAGGGCTCTCCCGACATCCACAAAGCCAGGGAGCGGACTCCCGACACTGAAGCGCAGGTAGCCCACAAATACACAACACAGTGCAGGAGAAAGGCAGAGACCACCAACCGGGTGGGGGACCAAACGCAGCCGGCTGCGGGCACCGACCACCATCAACTTGGTTTACCAGAGACTCGTGTGTGTTACTAATCGTAAGTATAACAGTGCCCTCCGGCTGCGCACCTCCCTGCACCGCCCAACAAATCCCAATGGGTCCCGGGACCACCACCCCTGCCCACGGAGAGGTTAACATCTTGCTGCATAACATCTTCCCCCGGGTGCCCAGTAACCGCAGCGGTGGTGTCCACCTTTACCACAACCCGTGGGTGGCGTCACGAACTCAAACACGGCTCCGGCTGTACACCTACGTCCCCTAAACCACCAACTACTTTCAGATCGGAGTGACCACAGGGCCCCCAGGTCCGAAGACGCTTTGAGCCACCCACCAGCGAGCCCGGATCCGAGCGGCTCGGCTGCGGCCGAGCACGGGGCGGTACACTATTGTATGGGGAATTGTTGGGGAAAACTGGGATTTCCTGGAGTGTTTGTGTGTGACCGACACTGGTCTTCGGGGCCCTAGGGGGTAGGCCCTGCATTTTGATGAGGATGCAGAACCTTGTAGCTCCCTGATGGCTTCAGGGGCGCTACATACATTTGAATATAGGTGGGGTCTCCAGGTCCTCCACAGTGCATATATGCAGGCCTAGACTCTCATAGTGCAGCGTTAGGACCTTAGGTCAGTCACATGACTGTGATCTCATCAAAGGTCATTCTGCAACTGCAGAAACTTCAGCAATAGTACAGAACTGTACTATCGCTGAAGTTTATGATTGAAAGGCTGGGGGCCCTGGATCAGCTCCTCACTCTGCCTACCAATAACAGCCAACCCTGAGAAACAGATGGTCCCGCGGCCCTGTACATTCTCGGTGACCGACGGCGACATGTGAGGAGCAGGCGAGGCACATGTGGCTCGTGAGCAATGGGTTGGGAACCCCTGATGTAGTGTATATAGCATAAATGCCATATTATGGGCTTAAAGTGTAATAAGGTTTCAGAAAATAGTGTACAGTGGCATGCAAAAGTTTGGGCACCCCTGGTCAAAATTACTGTTATTGTGAACAATTAAGCAAGTTGAAGATGAAATGATCTCTAAAAGGCATAAAGTTAAATTAACAAAAAAAGAAAATAGACTGCAAAAGTTTGGGCACACTGCATGGCTAGTACCTAGTAACACCCCCTTTGTCAAGTATCACAGCTTGTAAACACTTTTTGTAACCAGCCAAGTCTTTCAATTTGAGGGATTTTCATCCATTTTTCCTTGGAAAACTCTTCTAGTTTTGTGAGACTCCTGGGTTGTCTTGCATGCACTTCTTGTAAAACTTTCAACTTGCCTCTTTTGAGGCAGTCTATTGTTTATTTTGACGTGTGTTTAAGATCCATTTGTAGAAGCCATCATCTTTTCAACTTCAGCTTTTTTACAGATAGTTTTATGTTTGCATCAAGAATTTTTTGAATTTTTTTTAAATCCATTGTTGTCTACCCATGAAATGTTCCCCGTGCCTTTGGCTGCAACACATCCTCAAAGCATGATTGATCCACCCCCATGGTTAATAGTTGGCGATATGTTCTTTTCCTAAAAATTCTGTGCCATTTTTTCTCCATACATACCTTTGATCATTGTGCCCAAAGAGTTCTATTTCAACATTGGTCCACAGGACTTGTTCGTAAAATGCATCAGGCTTCTTTAGGCTACTTTCACACATCCGGTTTTTGCTCTGCGGCACAATACGGCGCTCTGCAGAAAAACCGCAACCGTTTTTTTTTGCCGCCGGTTGCGTTTTTTTTGCATATACTTACATTAGTGCCGTATTGTGCCACATGGGCTTGCGTTCGGTCTGGTTTTTGCCACATGCGGCAGATTTAGCCAATGCCGCGGCCGGATGGAACGTTGCCTGCAACATTTTTTGCTCCGGAAAAAAAACCCGCATCGTGCCGCATCCGGCCGCTGCGGCGCATTTTTCAATGCATGCCTATGGACGCCGGATGCTGCGCGATGCGGAAAAAACCGCATCCGGCCGCCGCATGCGGTTTCTTCCACTGCGCATGCTCAGTAGCGTGCCGCAACCGGAAAAAAACGGACCGGCCGCATGTAAAAACTTTATGCAAAGGATGCGGTGTTTTCGCCGCATCTGTTGCATAGGTTTCACAGCCGGATTGAGCCGCACGGCTCAAACCGGATGTGTGAAAGTAGCCTTAGCCATTCTTTTCCATACATACACAAACTTAAATGTACTTTATTGGGATGTAGCGAGTGGCAGCCATTTTTAAAGTATAAAGGAAATGATACATGGTTTTCTAACTATTTTAAAAATATATATCTGAAAATTGTGATGTGCATTTATATTCAATTTCCTGTAGACTGATACCCCTAAATAAAATCCTGAGTGACCAATTGCCTCCAGAAGTCACCTAATTAGTAAATGGAGACCACCTGTGTGTAATTTATTCACAGTACAACTACAGCTGTTCTGTGAAGGTCTCTCAGAGGCTTGAGAACATTAGGGATCAAACAGCATCACAAAAAACAATGAACACACTAGACAGGTCAGAGATAAAGTTATGAAGAAGAGTAAAGCAGCAGTTGCAAAAAATAGACCAAGGTCTGTTCAATCCATCATCCAAAAATGGAAGGAGTATGGCACAACTGAATTGTATGGTGAGGATGCAGGAGAGGTTTTCTTCTGATGACTCTTCTATGAAGGCCATAGTTGTGCAGGTGTCTCTGAGCAGTACAACAATGTAACACAACTCCAGAGTCTGCTAAATCTTACTGAAGGTCTTTTACAGTTAAGTGGGGTTCTGACTAGCAATCGTACCAGCAGCTCTCACCGAAATTTTGCATGTTTTTTGGCAGAAGGTTAGAGGAGGCTGGGATTTTTTAAAGCTGTGAAATTTGCGTAACCTGGCCTTTGTTAACAATGATAGTGAACAAGCCATAACCCTGACAGGCTAATTAAGATCTAAAACTTGGTGAAAGTTATTTGAGCACACAACTTTTGCATCGGCTTTTTATTTTTTTTTGGCTAAAATACAAAGTTAATTTGTCATCTTTAACTTCATGCCTTTTAGAGATCATTTTATTTTTAACTTGCTTAACTGTTCACAATAAAAGTAATTTTAACTAGGGGAGCCCAAACTTTTGCATGCCACTGTATCCACATATGTACATAAGAATTGGGATGCACCTGTTAATAATTAAATTTAAGTTTTTCATTCAGTCCCGTTTCTCCATGTGCCCATGTGTATAAATTCCAGGCCCCATCCATACAGTTTGCCTTTTCTAACATTTGTGAAAGAACGGGTCTTTCTAAAGAGCTCTCTTAATGAAAGTGTGATACTATAATAAGATGCCATCATTTTAATAATAATAATTTTTATTTCTATAGTGCCAACATATTCCAAAGCACTTTAACTATCACAGGGGACATGTCAGTTTGTGCAATTTTTTCTCTCCTAAATATGCCATAATGAACTGTGAGTCATATTATTCAAAAGTGGAAGCGTTTAGGAACCACAGCAACTCAGACACATAGTGGCAGACCATGTGTAATACTTATTATATGTTCTGAGGATTTCGATAGCGTGGGGCAATGATCAGCAGAGACGAGTTTTTGATACAAGATGTTTTATAATCTGTAACCACGGTAGATAACAACGGAACAAACACAGCAATACAAATACACACAATACCTTCCCGAAACGGAGCGGAGGGAATTCCCGGGGCCACGCACCGGACTCCCCCAGGGAGACCACCAGAGCGAACCCCTATACAGGGACTGTCCGGCAATCACCCCGGAAGGCCTAAATGCGCAGCAGCCGGGACACAAGGGGCAAGCGGTAAAAGTCCAGGAGTGTCCGTACGGGATGATTGTCCAGAGTGGTTACGAACCAGAGAGAACCGGGCAGAGTGCTGACCGAAGATGGCAGACGGAATCCGGGCACAGCTTGAGAAACCGGGTAAGGTCCAGAGTCGGTCGGTCGGTAGTCTTTAGGAGGATCTGTGGCGCCCCTGACCTGGTCAGGCACCACTGAGTACTGCACCCATGCTGGGAACAGTACAATACAGGTAATCCAGAAGGCTGACCGGGGTGTGGAACACAGGCGCATAGTGATCAGGTCTCACACATGTACCCATGAGAGGACCCCTGGGGATCCCAGGAGGGGGCAAGCCTTCACCTTCACTGGAATAGTGGAGGGGGTAGAGCCTCCATCTCCTCTCAAGGGGTGTGGTGGAGAGTCTGGTTGCTAGGTGGCGTAGGCAAGAACAGGAGAGGAGGGGCAGTGAGTCAGTTAGAGCAGAACTCCATAGGGCTCAGTGAGGAGCAGACCTGTGGGGCTGTTGCTGTCTAACAGCGCCCGCGCAGTGGCTACAGACGGGGGAGAACGGTCAACTAGGAGTGCTGCCTGAAAGCCAGCTTCAGCTAGAGAGTGCACGGAGTGGGAAGTAAGGAGACTGCTAGAGAGCACCAGGCCCAACCGGGCGGCAGATCCCGAAGCGAGGATAGATTCACCTTTCCCTGCTAAACCTGCCGGTGTGGGGCTCTTAAAGCCCACACCACAACACTACAAAAGCCGCAGCCACGTAACCGCAGTTAGGGCCCATAGGTCATAGGAGGCAAGAGGCTGGAGTGGCCTGGTCCGGGGAACAAGCATACGGCGAACGAAGGGGAGAGAGGCTGCAGCATCTTCCCTGGGCGACCCCCATAGGAACTAAAAGTCGGGGTCACCCCAAACCACCAAGGGCTAAGGAAGGCGAGTCAGTAGTCACCCTCATAAAGTCAGCCTGAAAGATGCCTGGTTCCTACCTGGTTCATCTCAGCTACGCCCGGGTTACTCACCCTGCCACCTGAAGTGAGTAAAAACCCTGAAAGACATCCTGCCTGTGTGGTCATTCTGCGACTTGTGGTACTACAAACCTACACAGGGCCCTGGGGCTTGCCTCACTCTCAGGAGGCTACTACATCTAACTGCACACACCATCAGCCCCAGGCGACCCTCAATCTGCAGTGGCGGTCCCTACTGGCCGCAATACTGAGAGTGGCGTCACGATCAAAACAGAAGATTTCCTACCAGTGACGGAGATCCAGCAACGTGGAGTCCCTGAAGGTAACGCACCGACACCGACACTACACCTGCGGGGCTTCACAGATCCAAAAGCAATCAGGATTAGCAGCAGCAAAGCAGGAGCACACAGCAAGCAGTATACTCAGGCACTGGACTGGGCTGAGAGGCGGCCTTTTAAGCAGCTGGACAGGAAGTAGGGCAACAGAACCTTAAAACTCCATGTTAACTGAGGGCAAGCTCATTCAAAAGAGAACTGGAAAACCTGGAAACCTGACATTACTCCCCCCCCCCAGAGACGGCCTCAGGACGGATCAGGGCCCGGCTTGTCCGGGAACCGTCGATGAAACTGAGCGATCTTCCGGGGTGCCCGAATGTTACCCACCGGTTCCCAGGAATCGTCCTCGGGGGCGTACCCCTGCCAACGTACCAGATATTGAAGCCGACGACGATGGAGCCGGGAGTCAATAATGTCCTCAACCACGAACTGCTCCTCGCCGTCGACCATCACAGGCGGAGGAGGAGGCACAACACGACCACGAAACGTATTAGGGGAGACAGGTTTGAGGAGAGACACATGAAAGACCGGGTGTACCTTTAGATGGTGCGGCAACCGTAGCCGACAGGCCACAGGGCTCACGATCCCGGTGATCTTAAATGGACCGATGAATTTTTGTCCCAGCTTCTGCGAAGGAACACCCAATCTCAGGTTCTTGGTGGACAACCATACAGAGTCCCCTACCTTGTACATGGGTGCCGGTTTCCGGTGTGTGTCGGCCGACCTCTTGTAACGCTCCTGGGCCGTAGCCACAGTGTCCTTCAGAACCTCCAGATTTTGTCGTAGCTCTGTCAATCTGTCCTCCACCGCAGGCACTGAGACCGCAACCGGTGACCTAGGCAAAATAGTCGGATGGTAACCCAAGTTAGCAAAGAAGGGCGTTACCTTAGTGGAGCTGCTCTGAGTGTTGTTATACGAGAACTCCGCCAACGGAAGCATCTTCAACCAATCGTCCTGCAGATGGCTGACATAACAGCGAAGGTATTGTTCCAGGGTTTGATTCGTCCGTTCGGTTTGCCCATTTGTCTGAGGATGGTATGCAGAAGACAAACAGACATCAATCTGGAGTGCCGTACAAAACCCCTTCCAGAATCTAGACGTGAACTGCACGCCCCGGTCAGAGATGATCTCGTCTGGTACCCCATGCAATCGGAATACATTCTGGATAACCAAATCCACTGTCTCTGCGGCTGAGGGAAGACCGGTACACGGAATGAAGTGAGCAGCTTTAGTCAATCGATCTACCACCACTAAAATGGTATTGTGTCCGCATGAGACTGGCAACTCCACAATAAAATCCATGGAGATAGACCCCCAAGGGCGAGATGGCACGGGTAACGGTTGGAGGAGTCCCGTAGGAGCCACACGAGGGACCTTGCACCGGGCACAAATCACACATGAGTGGACATAGTCCTTCACATCCTTTAAGCAAGTAGGCCACCAGAAAAAACGGCTCAGAAATTCTTGCGTCTTCTGTACCCCCCTATGACCAGCCAACACGGAGTCATGGACCAACTTGAGAACCCGAAGTCTTACGGCCTCCGGGACATAAATGCGTCGCTCTCTCAACCACACACCATTCCGAAGAACAAGCGTTACATCATTCGGGGGGGCAGCAAGAAATACGTCACCATCATAGGCCAGCTTGATGTCCTTCCACAAGTCCTGGTCCTGGATTACTCCAACGAAATTGGCATCCGATAATACGGTCTGAGACGGGGTTCCATCCACGGAGTCCACGGCGTGGATTCGGGACAAGGCATCGGCTTTCCCATTACGTGAACCTGGACGGTATGTAACGACAAAATTGAATTGGTTAAGAAATAGGCTCCAACGGGCTTGCCGTGGAGACAGGCACCTGGCAGACTTCAGAAATTCCAGGTTACGATGATCTGTGAGTACTATCACTTGCTGCGCGGCTCCCTGTAAGTGGTGTCTCCATTCCTTGAAAGCGGAAATAATCGCCAATAATTCCTTGTCCGCAATGTCGTAGTTCCTTTCTGCAGGGGACAACCGGCGGGAAAAGAAGGCACACGGATGCAAGAGACTCTTGTCCCCGGTCCTTTGAGAAAGAATGGCCCCTAATGCATAGTCGGAAGCGTCGACCTCCACGATAAAGGGAAGTGCGGGATTCGGATGGACTAATATTGGCGCTGAGGTAAAACATACCTTGAGACGATGGAATGCTTCCTGGGCCTGGGTGGACCACACAAACTTCTGTCCTTTCTTGGTTAACAGAGTGATGGGACGGACAATCTCTGAAAAGTTACGGATAAAGCGTCGGTAAAAGTTGGCAAAACCGACAAAGCGTTGTACCTCTTTGATGTTTCCCGGTTCCGGCCAGTCCAGAATGGCTTGTATCTTGCTAGATTCCATGTTTAGTCCCTGAGGAGAGATGACATAACCTAAGAATTGTATTTGTGAGCAGTGGAACTCGCATTTCTCCAGCTTAATGTACAGGTGGTTTTCCCTCAGACGGGTAAGTACGGTCTTGACGTGCTCCTGGTGTTCCTGTAGAGAATCAGAAAAGATTAGGATATCGTCTAGATAGATCACCATGAATTGGTCCATGATATCCCTAAAAATATCGTTAACAAGATGTTGAAATGCCGCGGGAGCGTTACAAAGTCCAAAAGGCATCACTAGGTACTCAAAATGTCCGTACCGACATCGGAACGCGGTCTTCCACTCGTCTCCGGGACGTATACGAAGCAGATTATATGCCCCACGGAGGTCCAATTTGGTGAATATTTTTGCCTGTTGGACCCTCTCCAATAGCTCAGGAATCAACGGTAATGGATACCGGTTCCGGATGGTTATTTTATTCAGTTCCCGGTAGTCAATACAGGGTCTCAGAGTCCCCTCTTTCTTTTTCACGAAAAAGATGGGTGCCCCTGCGGGGGAGGTAGACGGACGAATAAATCCCTTGGCTAGGCTTTCATCAATATACTCTTTTAGTGCTGCTAGCTCAGGTGCCGCCAACGGGTAGACATGACCAAACGGAATCTCCGCCCCTGGGAGTAAGTCTATGGGGCAATCATATGGTCTATGCGGGGGAAGTCGGTCGGCTTTTCTTTTGTCGCATATATCAGCGAAGTCACGGTAAACCGGGGGTAAAACAGGTACCTGTACAGTGCTCTCCGTATTTGGTGGTACTGGAACCGGAACAGCTGGACTAATGGTCGGAATATTCTGCGGTGGGAAGGATATTTCCTTAGTTTCCCAATCGATGACCGGATTTGTAGACCGTAGCCACGGAATACCTAAAATAATCGGAAAATGAGGAGATGAAATTAGCATGAAAACAAGGGTCTCCTGCTGACCTGGCTTCATGACGCATTCTAGCGGTACGGTTTCCCGATCGACTGGTCCAGAGATTAACGGAGATCCGTCTACCGTCTCCATGGTAACCGGTGAGGATCTTTGCTGAGTCCGGATACCGTGTTTCCTGGCAAAAGAAGAGTCCATGAAATTTCCCCCTGCCCCAGAGTCTATCATAGCAGAGGTAGGTATTAGCTGTCCCTCCCACCGGATCTGAATGGGGAGCGAGCAATGGGTATATTTCCCTTCCGAGTCCTTCGGTGAGGTTGACATTACAGTCAAGGGAAACACCGCATCCAAGTGTCCACTTGCCTCAGAGATATCGGACTCTGCGTCCGTGTTGTCACACTCTGCCATGGCTGCCAATACCTTATTTGGGCGATTCGGACGTTTCGGGCAGTCGATCAAGAAATGGTCCGATTGACCGCAATAGAAACACAAACGCTCACGGAGCCGGTGTTCGCGACGTTCATTGGTCTCTCGCTTTTGCAGAGAGTCTACTTGCATAGGAACGTCCTCGGCCTCCCGTGGCGTCCTGAGAGCGGGTTCTCTGGAAGGAAATGTAAAGTTGTTTACACGGTTTACAGCCGCCCATTTTTCCTGTCTACGTTCCGTCAAGCGGGTATCAATACGCACACAGTGCTGGAGAAACAGTTCAAAATCCCCTGGAGATTCGGAACGAGCTAACTCGTCCTTGATGGTACCGGACAACCCCTTTCTGAAAACAGACAATAATGCATTGTTTCCCCAGTCGGTGTCTACCACTAACCTCTTAAATTCAGTGGCGTATTCAACGACAGAACGCTTTCCCTGACGTAAGGAAAGGAGAGCCGATTCAGCGGTAGCACGGCGATTCGGATCATCAAACATTTGCGCCATTGCGGTCAGAAAATCATCTAGGTGATTTAAACGGATGTCTCGGTTCTCTATCATAGGATTAGCCCAAGCCAGTGCTCGTGAGGTTAATAACATAATTATACATAACACTTTGGACCGGTCAGAACGGTAATAATCAGCATGTACATCAAAAAACAGTATACATTGGTTCACAAATCCACGAAACTGACCACGGTCACCATTGAAACGGAATGGGGGTAACCTAGGCATACCGGCAGCTGATACGGACGTAGTGGGGCCGGCTTCCTGAGCCTCCACTCTGACTTGCAAATCCTGTATAGCCGGACCCAGTACCTGGTGATCATGACCCAGCTGTGCCTCCACATCTCTAAGTTTAGTCTGCACCACCTCCATCTCCTGCTGCAAGGAGTTAATCATAGAAAAGAGCTGATCTACTCCTCGTGTCTCAGTCATTGCCCCAGCGAAATCCTCTTTTTTTTTTGGGCCTGAGTATAATGTAATACTTATTATATGTTCTGAGGATTTCGATAGCGTGGGGCAATGATCAGCAGAGACGAGTTTTTGATACAAGATGTTTTATAATCTGTAACCACGGTAGATAACAACGGAACAAACACAGCAATACAAATACACACAATACCTTCCCGAAACGGAGCGGAGGGAATTCCCGGGGCCACGCACCGGACTCCCCCAGGGAGACCACCAGAGCGAACCCCTATACAGGGACTGTCCGGCAATCACCCCGGAAGGCCTAAATGCGCAGCAGCCGGGACACAAGGGGCAAGCGGTAAAAGTCCAGGAGTGTCCGTACGGGATGATTGTCCAGAGTGGTTACGAACCAGAGAGAACCGGGCAGAGTGCTGACCGAAGATGGCAGACGGAATCCGGGCACAGCTTGAGAAACCGGGTAAGGTCCAGAGTCGGTCGGTCGGTAGTCTTTAGGAGGATCCAAAAGCAATCAGGATTAGCAGCAGCAAAGCAGGAGCACACAGCAAGCAGTATACTCAGGCACTGGACTGGGCTGAGAGGCGGCCTTTTAAGCAGCTGGACAGGAAGTAGGGCAACAGAACCTTAAAACTCCATGTTAACTGAGGGCAAGCTCATTCAAAAGAGAACTGGAAAACCTGGAAACCTGACACCATGTAAGGTTACAAAAGTTACAGGGCCGGGTGTCCCCTAACTACAGAGTTCCAAACCTCCTCTGACAATCTACTATTGACAGCAACACAAAAACTGAATCACAAGATTCATGGCATAGATTTCCATTGCCAAGCAAACGAATCACGAGCAGCATGTATCAAACAGTGGTTGAATGCTTTCGACTATATACAGTGCCTTGAAAAAGTATTTATACCCCATGAATTTTTCCACATTTTTTTCAACAAATGATACATGGTTTTCCTGATATATAATCTGAAAATTGTGATTCTCATTTGTATTCAACTTCATATTGTGTAATACCCCTAAATAAAATCCTAAGTCACAAATTGTGTCCAGAAGTTACCTACACATGGTCAAAATTGTTGGTAACCCTCGTTTAATGAAAGAAAAACCCACAATGGTCACAGAAATAACTTGAATCTGACAAAAGTAATAATAAATAAAAAAAAATATGAAAATGAACAAATAAAAGTCAGACATTGCTTTTCAACCATGCTTCCACAGAATTTTTAAAAAAATAAAACTCATGAAACTCATGAAATTAGCCTGGACAGAAATGATGGTACCCTTAACTTAATATTTTGTTGCACAAGCTCTTGAGGCAATCACTGCAAACAAACGATTCCTGTAACTGTCAATGAGACTTCTGCACCTCTCGACATTTATTTTGGCCACTCCTCAAGAGCGAACTGCTCCAGTTGTCTCGTGTTTGAAGGTTGCCTTTTCCAAACGGCATGTTTCAGCTCTTTCCAAAGATGCTCAATGTTCGGTGCCGGAGAGGAGAAGTGGGGTTAACGTCGGGCTACTGACGAAGGAAGAAATTTGTTGATTATTAATAAATTATTTTATTTCATAGGTCTAGGTATTTCAGGGATCCAGTCCCCTTCTTCAGAACAAAAAGAAGAATCAATAATAACAATAACAATAATATTCTTCTTTTTGTCCTGAAGCCACAGTGATCTTGGGGTTCTTCTTTACCTCTCTCACCAAGGTTCTTCTCCCATGATTGCTTAGCTTGCCTGGACGGCCAGGTCTAGGAAGAGTTCTGGTGGTCCCAAACTTCTTCCATTTAATGATTATGGAGACCACTGTGCTCTTAGGAACCTTAAGTACTGCACAAATTCTTTTGTGACCTTGGCCAGATCTGTGCCTTGCCACAATTCTGTCCCTGAGCTCCTTGGGCAGTTCCTTTGACATCATGATTCTCATTTGGTCTGACAAGCACTGTGAGCTGTGAGGTCTTATATAGACAGGTGTGTGCCTTTCCAAATCCAAGTCCTATCAGTTTAATTAAACACAGCTGGACTCCAATGAACGAGTAGAACCATCTCAAGGAGGTTTACAAAGAAATGGACAGCATGTGACTTAAAAATGAGTGTCTGAGCAAAGGGTCTAAATACTTATGACCATGTGATATTTCAGTTTTTCTTTAATAAATTTGCAAAATTTTCTACATTTCTGGTTTTTTTTCTGTCAAGGTGGGGTGCAGAGTGTACATTGTTGAGGAAAAAAAATAAACTTTTTTTCAATTTACCAAATGACTGTAATGAAACAAAGACAAAGAGAGAAAAATTCAAAGGGGTCTGAAAACTTTCCGTATCCACTGTAGAAGTTCAAATCACCCCCATTCTCACAATTGAAAATTAAACGGTTAAAAAAATAAAAAATCTACACATATTTAGTACTGCCGCATTCAGAAATGCCCAATCTATCAAAATATAAAATCAATTACTCTGACAGGTAAACGGTGTAGCGGCAAAACAATTCCAAACGTCAAAATTAGGTTTGTTTGGGTGTCGCAAATTTTGCAAACAATGTAATAACAGGTGATCAAAAAGTAGCGAACAAGAAAAAATATTTTCAGCTTACCAGGATATAGAGTCCCCAGAAACGTAAGAGGCGCACGGATCTTCCAGAGTAGCCCAGTCTGGAATCAACGATGAATCAATGGAGGGGGAGGTGGGAGGGAGGGATGGAATCCAGCACCAAAAATATTTTTTATATAAAAATCAAAAATTTATTGTAATGGGTATGAAGGACATGTTTTTAACCCCCTGTCCGAAACGCGCAAGGATGTAATGATGCCTTTCCTTCCCCTTTTGCGGTTTTCATATTTTTAACTTATACATTTTTGATTTTTATATAAAAAATATTTTTGGTGCTGGATTCCATCCCTCTCTCCCCCCTCTCCCCTCCATTGATCAAAAAGTAGCATCTGCGCAAAAATGGTACCATTAAAAATATCAGCTCTACACAAAAAAAACTGAGCCCCATATCCTGAAAAATGAGAACGCTACGGGTCAAGGAAAATAGCATAAAAAGTGCGCCACTTTTTTTGGACAATCTTCTGACGATAGTAAACCTATACATATATACTAAAATAGTGTATAGTAAACCTATACATGTTTGGTATACTCGAGCTCGTACCGACCTGAGGCATCACACCAACACATCAGTTCTACCATGTAGTGAACACAGTGAATAAAATACCCTCAAAACAAATATGCAATCATACTTTTTCCGCACTCGGAATTTTGTTTGCCGTTTTGAAGTACACCATTCGGTAAAACTCCTGGTTTCATTTAAAAGTACAACTTGTCCCACAAAAAACAAGCTCTCATATGACGGAAAAATAAAAAAGTTATGGCTTTCTGAAGAAGGACAGACACTCTACAGTGCAAGGCCCAACAGAAAGGGGCCTGGCTGTATCCTGTCCAAAAAAATAAATATGAGGTTTTTGTTGGTATTTATGGCCATAAAAACGTAAGCCTACAACCCGCGTCACGGAACTTCATGCTTGTAGGTCCCTACACTAAATATAAACATAGCAACAAAAAGAGGAAAATATCCTCCAAAAATTAAGTATTACTTACAGCAAGATGGGCTGCAGTGTGTACATCGCCCTGGCCAAAAACTAGTACTCTAGCAGGATACAGCTAAACCCCCCACTAAAGTGGAAGCGTCACAGGTGCAGGAGGAGCAAATCACACACACACCTCCATGGAATGGAGGAGGGCGATTGCTAGATGATAAAACTGCACACTAGTGGCTTGCATAGAGCGCTGTTCACATATGCAGATAACACAGTCACAAACCCGCAGCCTATTAGGTGACGCCCATACTATTAGATCAGGCGGGCTGCCAAGCCGTATCCCACCTGTAGAGTGTCTGTCAGGATACAGCCAGGCCCCTTTCTGTTGGGCCTTGCACTGTAGAGTGTCTGTCCGTGCATGATACACAGGTGGGATACGGCTTGGCAGCCCGCCTGATCTAATAGTATGGGCGTCACCTAATAGGCTGCGGGTTTGTGACTGTGTTATCTGCATATGTGAACAGCGCTCTATGCAAGCCACTAGTGTGCAGTTTCATCATCTAGCAATCGCCCTCCTCCATTCCATGGAGGTGTGTGTGTGAATTGCTCCTCCTTCACCTGTGACGCTTCCACTTTAGTGGGGGTTTAGCTGTATCCTGCTAGAGTACTAGTTTTTGGCCAGGGCGATGTACACACTGCAGTCCATCTTGCTGTAAGTAATACTTAATTTTTGGAGGATATTTTCCTCTTTTTGTTGCTATATTTATACCCCATGTGACTCACCGTTACATGCCGAGGCTGTGTCACATCCAGTAACAATGGCCGCCGCGTCGCTTCCTGTGATGCGGAGACCATGTGACCAAACGTCACTTCCGGTTTTCGGATCCCGGACCGGAAGTGACGTCAGAATAGGAAAAAGCGGCAAATTTAAAGGGAAATACAGCAATAAACATACATGCTGTATATCGTCGCTTCTGGCTCAGCGTTCGCACACATTACAGAGCGAACGTGGTGGTCAGCAGCAGCATCCCACTCATCATCCAGCCAGCAATCTCCACAGCCCCTTTATCGCACTGCAGCAGCCAGGAACTATGGGAGCATCAGAAAGCAGAAGCTCATCAGCTGAGGGTTCTGCACACTCTGACTCGCACCAGCAATGCAGGGACTACCATGGGCACCTTCCCCAAGCTGACCCTACCAAGAACATGGAGTACCATGGAGCGGAGGACCCAGCATTACCCCTGACACCACCATGCTCCTACCTACCACTACAACAGCGGGAAATGCAAGGTACCCCACCATTAGATTTGCCCCCCCAACACCCCCTGCCAACCCCTGCAATCCATCCATTGCCTATCCTGCCAGTAAACCAATCGCAGGTGGAAACAAGGCACTCCTCGCCGTCACGTGTGGGGTCAGCCGAGCCGGGCACGTCAGCTCCCCATCGCAGGCCCCTTAGGGGTCATGAACACAGAAGATCGCCGTCCACTTCCTGCAGCAGGAGCCGAGATAGCCACGAACGTCATTCCCGGCGCTCACGGTGTAATCACCACTCACGTTCGTCCAACTGCAGCAAGAGGTCATCCCGCAGGAGACACCACACACCATCCAGCACTGCGTCATCTGACTCTTGCTGCAGCCGCTCACTAAGCAGCCCTCCAGGCGAAACGTTTGCTACCCACCGCCACCACAGCGAACCACTAAGCGAAGAACTACCCAAGATGACGACGCCAGAGGATCAACCTATGACATCAGCCGGTGAGTACAGCTTTACCAGCGCATGGGCAGGGGTTACTCATCCAGGGGTAGTCAGAGAAGCGGGTCATGCACCATCGGGAGTAGTTCTGGTCAACCCCGCGTTTATACAATGCCAGGATGTAGCGCAGCAGCGTCCCGACTTACACAGGGACATGTTCTACTGCGGTGTATCACCGCTAGGAACCCACCTAACCCCAGAAACAGTTAAAAAAATTTGGGCTAATAAATACGTGGATATCTGGTCCCTAATATCAGTAGACCAAAACACCGTTGACAAAGAAAGGCGAGGCAATGACCGCCAATTCGCTAAAAAACCCACTGTAGCCAAAACCATAAATAATTGGTTGCAGACTTTCTGTGTTCTGGCGTTCGTGATGGGTCAGAAGCACCTCGAACGCTGCTCAGAACTCTTCACGTACTGCGACACCATTTACAACTCCTATAAAACCCATGGGGGTTCTGCATATTGGAAGTACGATGAAGAATTTAGGAGACGCTTGGCACTCCAGCCACAACTTGGTTGGGGCGTTAAGGCGACCGATTCGTGGCTCAGACTTATGATGGCGCAAAAGTCCTATCAGTCCTTTCCAGGCCCCCCATACTTTTCCTCCCACCACGCTACACCGGGAAATGCAAATGTCCGCAGACCTGGCTGCTGCTGGCTCTTCAACGAAGGCCATTGCAGGTTTCAAGGTCTCTGCAAATACAAGCATGAGTGCTCCTCGTGCGGGGGCAATCATACCTCATCCAAATGCGACAAGCAACCAGCCAGGCACCACGCTAAAAATACACCACCAGGTCCCAAAGACTCCAGTGAACATGCACGAGATGGAGCCATAGCTAGACCGTTACCCCAATAAGGCTGCGGCCAACACCATGAGGGACGGTTTCACCCACAGTTTCTTTATCCCCTTTATTTTCTCCTCAGAACCAACCTTCGCCCCCAACCTAAAATCTGCTCGGGACCTCCCACAGGTCCTGGAGAGCAAACTATTCAAGGAAGTGGCGCTGGGCTGCGTAGCAGGCCCATTCACTGATTTACCATTTTCAAACCTTCGCGTTTCACCCCTAGGGGCAGTGCCTAAGAAAGAAAAGGGTGAATTTCGCCTCATATACCACTTATCCTTCACGGCTGGGAGGTCAGTGAATGAAGGCATCCCCGCAGAGGACTCAGCAGTTTCCTACGTGTCTTTTGACAAAGTGGTCGCACTTGTGCGAAAAGCGGGGCAAGGAGCATTAATGGCAAAATCGGACATAGTGTCCGCCTTTCGCCTGCTACCGGTACACCCCGATTGTCACCACCTGCTAGGGTGCTATTTCAACAAACAGTTCTTTTTTGACATGTGTCTTCCCATGGGTTGCTCCATATCCTGCTCTCACTTTGAGCTCTTCAGCTCTCTCCTGGAATGGGTGGTTAAGGATGTAGCTAAGAATAAATCGGTCACCCATTATCTGGATGATTTCCTGTTGGTTGGCCCCGCCAACTCGGAAACATGCGCAAACGCGTTAAAATCCTTTCAGGTCTTAGCGGACAAGTTTGGGTTTCCGCTGTTGGCTGAAAAAACAGTTGGCCCTGTGACATGCCTTTCCTTTTTGGGAATCGAAATAGACTCAATTAACATGATGTTTCGGTTACCACTGGAAAAGGTCCAAAAAACCACATCGCTTATTGACGGTTTCTGCGCGGTTCACAAGGTAACCCTGGTGCAAATGCAATTTCTATTAGGCCTACTCGCCTTCACCTGTAGAGTCATGCCCATAGGAAGGGTCTTTTCCTGGAGTCTTTGCCTGGCCACTAGGGGCATAGCTGCCCCCCATCACAGGATTCGCATCACCAGCGCTCTACGCGAGGATCTGGGTGTATGGAGGTCTTTCCTAGCTACTTACAATGGACGCATGTGTTTCGAAGAAATGGAGGTTTCCAGCTCAGACATATCTCTATTTTTGGATGCTGCCGGGTCCACCGGTTTCGGAGTTTTCCTTGGTCCCAATTGGTGCGCTAGTCGCTGGCCCGACACATGGCACTTGTCAGGCCGGACAAAAAATATCACGTTACTCGAGCTGTTCCCTATAATAGTAGCTACATTTCTGTGGGCAGAACAGCTGGCGAACAAACGAATCTGCTTCTGGACGGACAACATAAGTGTCGTCCACACCATTAACCACCTGGCATCTTCCTCCCCGCCAGTGATCAGCTTACTGCGCTATTTAGTTCTCAAGTGCCTCGAGCATAACATCTGGTTCAGGGCCCGTCACGTGCCAGGGATCAATAACACTATTGCTGATGCCTTATCGCATTTTGAATTTCAGAAGTTTCGTGTATTACATCCAGAAGTGGACAGCATGGGACAGAAGTGTCCACAGTTCCTCTGGACAGTCCCCGAGGACAGCTGATGCCTTTGGTCCAGGCATCCCTAGCCCCATCAACTTGGCGTTCGTACGGTAAGGCTTGGAATGAATGGTTAAATATAACACAACCGCTGCCTAGCCAGGGTCTGCTTATTTTCTCAGCAATTCCATTGCTCGGTACATAGCGCATTTGCATACTAATGGCGTGTCGGGTACAGTAGTGCAGCAGCGGCTCGCAGGCATAGCCTTTCACTTCCGGGTTCGCTGATGGCCTGATGTCACCAAGGCCTTCCTGTTCACTCAGGCCGTTAAAGGCTGGAAGCGGAAGCGTCGGTGCACTGAAAGCAGGAGGCCCATTTCATTCGCCATCCTTTCAGGCATAATAAACCAGCTAGGTGACGTATGCGCCAATGACAGCGAGGTCCGCTTGTTCTCGGCCGCTTTCTCGCTCGCGTTCTTCGGGGCTTTGCAAATCAGCGAATTAGTCAGCAGATCCTTAGCTCATCCCGGTGGTCTGCTACACGACGATGTTATAATTTGCAATGGTGGAGTACGGGTTCGCATAAGACTCTCCCAAACAGATCAGCTCGGTAGAGGAGTTTGGTTCCCCATTTTCCCGTTTCCCGGACCCCTATGTCCCATCCTTATCTTGCAGCGTTACTTAGAGTCTCGGGTTCCCAACAAATTCTTTTTAGAGCACGCGGATGGATCCCCACTCACGGCAACACAGTTTTCAGCCTTGCTAAAAATGTCACTTTCCAGCCTGGGCTTACAGCAAGGGGATTATAGCACGCACTCCTTCTGCATAGGCGCAGTAACCGAGGCAGCAAGGGCCGGCTTCACAAATGAGGAAATACAGCGGATAGGGCATTGGAAATCCGACTGTTTCTTCCACTACATCAGGCCAGACCTAATTTAACCCTGATCTCGGCCAACCGCCAAGTTTAGCCACAAAGTTGAACCTCGAACCGGCCTCGGTAGTTGCTATACCTTTCCTCCATCCCTCAGATGACTAATCATATCTAACCGATCAGTCCCGTAGTTCCCCGCCACCAGGTTTGCACTGTTTATCATGCCATAGTATAAAAAAAAAAAACCAAAACACTCATTTCAGTTTTTCTAAGATCAACAAAGCGATGAAAACACTAATACAATGATGGTCGCTGACACGATGTTAACAATGCTGAGTACAGTAGCTAACAGCTTTTCTTCCTAGATCCGGCGAGACCTAGCCTTTGGATCCTAGGTCACTCACACGTATTCTGGGCAGCACGGCGGGCCGAGTCAAGACCAGGTGGAAGCGTGCTGGGATTTCATCACCTCAAGTTTTACTGGAGAGGAGTTCGAGGCATGTCCTGGACACAGGTCCTGCGTGAGGTGGTGAGCATAGCAAGAATAGCCACGGGCCCAACAGTGCTAGTCATCCACGCTGGTGGTAACGACCTGGTAAATGTGAGGATCCAGGAACTGATCGCGATCATGCAAGCAGACCTTGATAGGTTTAGTGGCTTCTTTAGCAACGTAGTGGTGGTATGGTCCAGTATATTACCAAGATTGAGCTGGACAGGGGCAAAACACATAGCAGCTGTGGAAAGGTCAAGGCGGCATGTTAATATGAAAAGGTATATAAAAATATAAAAAGATCGCCAAATTTATAGCGGCAGGAAGAGGTATAGTGCTGGGACATGAGATGCTGCAATCAGAGATCAGCTATTTGGTGCTAGAGGATGGTTTTAGCCTCAATGATATAGGCCTAGATATTTTCCTGTTGGACATCCAGGACGGGGTCGAGCAGGCCATAAGGGCCCTGTGTGGGGGTCGCAGCTCAGGCGTGGGCCTTCGCTACTCCGTGGCCGGTGGAAGAGGGATTTGGTGAGAGCCAACCTGCCACGGACGGCCGTAGGCATCGGGCCTCCTCCCTCAGGTTTAAGGCGGATTTGTGCCTGTGTTTAAAGCTATGGCCAAAATAACAAGCAACCCCCTTTTTTATATCAACATTGAATGGTGTTACGTGGATACCTTCAATAAAGTACAAAAGATATTCCATGTGTGGTCTCATTCATTGCGCGGTGGGGAGGGGGAACCGGTGGGTGGGTCTCAGCAGTCATGCGCTCTCTCTGCCCATTTGACTGAAAATGGAAGGCAGGAGAGAAAGTCAAGCACAAAATGCTTTTGAAAATTTGGAAACAAACTGGGTTCCCCAATGTGAGATCACATCGGAAGGAACCCCATGAAGCTTCACAATCTCATTGATGAACACCTGAGCCAGAGTCTTGGCATTCGGAAATGCCAGCAACGTGATGAAATGCATAATTTTAGGCTAAGGACACACGGGCATTTAGCATTCAATGTGAGAGCATTGGATGCGTTATGCTAATGACCCCCGACTCCCCCTCTGCTGCGAGTGTAAGCTGAGTGTCCTTATACTATGATGCCATTCTGAGATCAGAGCACAGCTACGGAGGAGAGGGAGGGACTAATCTAATCTCTATATCTCCTCCATTATCAGCTGATGCGATTATCGCACTACATTTCGGTGTAATGCGAGTGCAGTGCGATGTTTCTCTCGCACCCATAGACTTCTATGGGTGTGAGTGAAAATGAATCTGATTCTACCTGAACCATGCTGTGATTGTTTTCTCGGTTCGATTAGGGCTGAGAGAAAAAAAATCGCACATGGGTGTGACTCCATAGAGTAATATTGGTCCGAGTGGAATGCGATTTTTTAATTGTATTCCACTCGCTCTGTTTTACTTGCCATGTGTCCTTATCCTTATTGAACCTATCCACAACCACCAAAACCACAGTCTTTCCCAAACACAAAAGGTTGGTCAGTAATAAAATCCATGGATAAATGTTTCCATGGTCTATTCGGGATTGCCAATATCAGGAGAAAGCCCGATCGATGGGTATGTATTACCTTGGAGCATGCGCAAATACTGTAAGCAGACACATAGTTAACCACATCCTGATGCCACCTGGGCCACCAAAAATGACAAGACAGGAGGTCCAAGGTTGCTTTACTACCTGGATGACACACAGGTACAGAATTTTGTTGATCACCAATTAGTTTACGGCGCAAATTGGGTGGCACAAACAACTTCCCTGAAGGGGAAGAGGCCAGGGCGTCCTCCTGAACCTCCAACACCTCCCCCTTCAAGTCTGGGCACAATGCTGAGATGACCACCCCCTTATGCAAAATAAGTGACAGTAAAATTGAATCTGGTAGAAAACAAAAACCATCTAATCTGCCTGGGATTGAGATGTTTGGCAGACTCGAGATATGACAGGTCTTTTATTACTGTAATGGGATGAACTGCCCCTTCCAGCCAGTGGCGCCACTCCTCAATAGCCAACCTAATTGCCAAGAGCTCCCTGTTACCCACTTCATAGTTTCTCTTTGGTGAGGACAATTTATTGGAAGAAAAAAAGTACAAGGACACCATTTACCAGGAGATGGCCCCTGTGACAACACAGTCCCATCTCAGATGCATCAACCTCCACAATAAAAGGCTGCGAAAGATCAGGCTGACTGAGTATAGGTGTGACGCCCTGGCAAAACCAGGTAGTCACACAAATAGGCCCCCGCACAACACCTTCCCTCACAGGGTTAAACCTTGCCAACCAAATGCAAGTCACCCCCCACAGGGAAGGAAAGGCACACCAATGGGCGGGACCAGGCAGATGGAAAACGCCCACCTAGGGGTCTAGAGAACCCGGGGCTGGAAAAGCAGTAGTCGAAGTCTAAGTTGAAGTCTAAGGGCAGTTGAGTGGAGCTGAGTGAGAGGAGCAGGAGAAGAAAGTGCAGTCTAAGAGCAGAGGTGCCGGGGTTGCAGCCCCGGTGTATTGGCTAGGTGGCAGACGGTGGTCCGTGTCTGACAGGAGATGGGAAGATGCACTCGAGATCCGAGGTGGACCGGGGCAGGGTTGGAGCCCGCCGATACCGACTCCAGAGACTCGACCCGGAAACCGTGCACAGAGGGGGTACTTGGACCCTGAAGCCAGGACCGGAACCAACAGCCTAGCTAATTAACCAATTGAGGGCAGAATTACAGGTCCTGTCCCAACCAAAGTCCCAAAAGCAGACAACCACCCACAGAGAGGGATAGGGCATCGCCAGGGCCCAGTAGATCTCACGGGTCAGCGTCAGCGAGCACGGCTCCCAACAGAAGTGCCGGGAGCGGACTCCCGTGTTCCACACCGGGAAGTCCACTATATCACAACACAGTGCAGAGGAAAGTGACACAGACCATCACCCCGGGTGAGGGACCAGAGTACACCCGGCCGCTGCGGCCGACCACCACCACCTTGGTTAAGCATTGGACTTGTCTGATTTATTTAATCGTGAGTAAACTGAGACTCCCTGGTCTGACCAGGCGTGCCGGCAACCATCCCTACCCACAGATGGGTTAACAACCAGCTGCCATCCCATCGCCCCCGGATGCCCCACAACAGCAGCGGTGGTGCCACACTTCACCACACACTGTGGGTGGCATCACAGACTGACTATGGCAAATCCCGTACAAATACGTCCCTTTTCACTTGGAGTGTCCGCATGACCCCCGGGTCTGGAGAACCCCTCGAGCCACACTGCGAATCCGGATCCGAGCAGCCTGGCTGCTACTGACAGGGGGGCGGCACACCCCAAAACCTGGCGTCATGAACAGGATTCTTACCCCATCCATGACCTGGATGAAGTGCGCCTTCTTTTGAACCGTGAACTGTTAAAAAATTTTGGACTGCCGCCATCTTGCCCGCCATCTTTGGCGCCAAAACAACAATAGCGTCATCGTCTTCCCCGAAAAAGGCGTGAAGCCGAAGCCCCGCCCCTTAAGAACGCGGCCGGACCTCAGTGACTCCCTAAGCCGGAAGCGCAAAGGACAGTGGGTCCCACGAGACGGCTGTCGAAAAACCAGGGGGAGGAGAGGATGGAGCGGCATGTAACCAGAACTGTAAAGTGCAGGGACCCCATGACTCTGCAAAATTCCATTCCTGGACACAAGAGCGGCAAGATGTCACAGCAGGCCGCAAGCCCGATGACATCTAACCCGAGCATGGCCGCAACGGTGATGATGTCGGCTCCGGCAGTCCGCCCGGCCGCAATGGTGATGACGGCAGCTCCGGCGGTCCGCCCCCGGCTGCAACGGAGGCGGCACCCGACCGGACGTCTGCCCCAGATGTGGCGCCAGACGCTCCCAGGTACCCCGTCCCGGCTGTGGAGCAGCCGGAGTGCACCTGCAGAGAGGAGGAGCAGGCCACTGAGCGATGAAGCCCATGGCAGTATGAGAGGCCGGTCGTAGCCGGCGCCGAGGGCAACTGAGTGGGCCTGGCTCCTGAGCAGGAGGCGGAGCACGGAACCCGTGCCCCGTACTGGGAGCGGCAGCAGCAGCAGTAGCGGAACATGGACGGCTACTCGCAAGTTGAAAGTTTAAAGAATGACTGTTTAAGGACTGCACCCTTGTTGAACGTCCTCGTGTTCCGTGAGGAGGCCATCTGGACCCCAAGGTGGAGGGTGACAGGACAGTTTCGTAACGTTTAAAGTGATGTGCCTTCCCTCTGGGGAATGAAATGTTTTACATGTAATCTTCTTTTTTTGCTTTTCAGAAGCAGTTAAAAATAAAAACGTCAGTGGCCGGACAGCCCGCGGAAGGGCTGTATTCAACCAAGGGGGAGGGTGACACCTTGGCAAAACCAGGTAGTCACAAAAGAGTTAATCCTCCTTGGCACCAACACAGTCCCCACACAGATATATACCAGCCAATCAGGCCCTACTCACCCCCTCCCCAGGAAAATGGGAGGGATGGAGAAGAGCTTAGGAAGTGCAGAGAGGCGTTAAGTTTCAGTTTATGCTATAGTCAGTGAAGAGCTGACAGGAGGGAGTTGGAGCTCCGTGGAGAAGGTGGTAATTGAGGTTGGAGCCCTGGACTACCAGACTAGGTGGCAGTGAAGGCCACAGGCGACGGAGATCCGGTCGCGGGGAACCTGAGGCCGACCGGGGCAGGGTTGTAGCCCGTCGGTGCCGAGAGAGAGGGGATCCGGTCCGGAGGCCGTTCAAGTGGACTAGTCCAGACAGGAAAGAGGCAGACAGAGAGTGTGGAAGAAAGGGCCCCTGGCTGTATATCTGGGTGTGGGACCTGAAGACACCCGCCAAAGGTGACAGGCCATTGGCAATTTGGTTTACAAAATGACTCTGTGTTTACTGACCATCCACATGAGTACAGCCTCATCCAGCACCACAACTACCAACTGTAAGTTCCCTATTTCCTGCCTCCTAAAGACTGCTCCCTGCAACTCCTCACAATACTCTGGCCCCGGGATTATGTTCAGGGCGGGGGGAAATTGTCTGTGACACCACCCGTGGGTTGCGGTGATGAAATGGTGGCACCGGCCCTGCCTCTGGGGACAATGCCTGGGACTGTTGGAGTGGGGCAGCAAGGTGGGATCCCCTCCACGGGTAGGGGAGTTGTAGTCTAGGGGCCCAGGGTAATGTAAGAGGTTGCAGGGAGCAGTCTTTAGGAGGCAGGAAGTAGAGCACTTACAGTTGGTAGTCATGGTGCTGGATGAGGCTGTATTGATGTGGAGGGTCAGTAAACACACAGACTGTTTTGTCAACCAACTTGCCAAATGGCCGGTCGCCTTTGGCGGGTATCTTCAGGTCCCACACCCAGATGTACAGCCAGGGCCCTTCCTTCTACTCTCTATGTCTGTCTCCCTCGTGTCTGGACTAGTCTGCTCGAATGGCCTCCGGACTGAGTCACCTCTCTCGGCACCGGCGGGCTACAACCCTGTCCCGGTCGCCTCAGGATCCCCGCGACCGGATCTCCGTCACCTGTGGCCCTCACTGCCACCTAGTCCGGTAGTCCAGGGCTCCAACCTCAACTACACTTTCTCCAGGGAGCTCCAACCCCGGCTACCACCTTCTCCCGGGAGCTTCAAGCTTCTCCCTGTCAGCGCCTCACTGACTACAGCACAACTGAACTTAACTCCTCTCGCCCCCTCGCTTTTTCCTGGGGAGGGGGGTGAGTAGGGCCTGATTGGCTGGTGTACATCTGTGTGGGGATTGTGTAGCTGCCAAGGAAAATGAACTCTTTCTGTGACTACCTGGTTTTGCCAGGGTGTCACAACTACACTTCCCCTACCCGTGCAGCGGATCCCACCTTGCTGCCCTGCTCCATCAGCCCTGGGCGCCCCATCAACAGGCAGCGGCGGTGTCAACATCCCTCACTGCAACCCACGGGTGGCATCACAGACAATTTCCCTTGTAAATCACTCCTTTTCACTCGTGGGCGACGGACGGCTGCGTGAGCCCCGGATCCGGCTGCCACAGCCACCGCCCGGATCCGAGTGCCTCGAGCGGCCCCCCGGTTGTGGTCTGTCCCCTGCCCGCAACATAGGTGCTGTGGAAATACATCATTTTAAAAAGGAAAAAGCCTGCTGGGCAGAGTCTGATCATTTAGAGAATCTGTCAATTTTTTGTCATGTCAGTGAGAGGCTTTACAATTACTGGACAGTTCTGAATAAATTTCTGATAAAAATTGTTAAATCCTAAAAAGCACTGTAACGCTTTCAGGTTTACCAGACAATCCCAGTCAAGCACAGCACGGACCTTCTCAAGATCCATCGGAAAACCTGAAAATGACAATAGGTACCCCAAAAAGTATACCTCTTGAGCACTTCTCTAGTTTGGCATACAGTTTATCTCTGTAATACCTGTTTTACCTATATCTGATGTGTCTCCATATTGGCTGAATAGATCAAGATATTGTTCAAATAAACCACCACAAACCTGCCCCAAAATGATGAAAAATATAATTCACAAAATGTTGGAAAATGGCACGGGCATTACTGAAACCAAATAGCATGACCAGACTTTCAAGATATCACTCAGGTGTATTGAAAGCCGTTTTCCATTCACCCACCTCTCTGATTCTAACCAGATTGTAAGCCCCCTTAAATACAACTTGGAGGACCATTTTTCTCCCACAATCTGGTTGAATAGATTTGGAATTAGAGAGAGAGGATAAGGGTCTTGGACTGTAATCTGATTCAATTCCATTAAACACAAACAAGGGGAGAGACCCCCGTCTTTCTTCTTAATGAAGAAGAACCCTGCTGCCATGGGCGAAGAGGAGGGTCTATGTTTCTTCTCCAGACTCTCAGCAATGTAGTCTTTCATGGCCTGTCTCTCCTTGCCAGAAAGATTATACAGTCTGGATTTGGGACGTTTTGCTCCAAGAAGCAGATTAATGGGACAGTCATATCACGATAGGGAGCCAAATCCTGAGACCCCTATACAAAAATACATCCTCAAAACCAGACAAAAATGCAGGTAAGGTCTCTGTAGAGACTGCAGAGAGGGAAGTGTTCAGACAATTATCAAAACAGTAGTTTCCCCACTCCACAATTTCCCTGGATTGCCAATCCCACTACCGGATTATGTTTCACCAACCAGGGTATTTCCAGTACAATGGGAGTGGGAAGGCCTTCAGGACATAGCAAGAAATTACTTCATAATGCAGGGGTCCTACCCTCAGTTTTATAACATGTACTATTTGTGTCAGGCATCCTTGAGCAAGTGGTGCTGAGTCAATGGCATAGATAGAGATGGGGTTAGTTAACATATTGCAGTTGAGCCCATAAGTTGTTACAAATAGAGCATGTACCATGCTGACTCCTACTCCACTGTCCATAAATAGGAATAACGTTTGGAACACCATTCTAAGTCCGAACTGGGTGCAAAAACCTAAAAAAACCTAAAAAAAATCACTATGGGGAGATAAGGTATGCACACCAGTGACTATGTAAGGGGAATACATGTAATAGCAGAAACTGCTGTGTGAATACTGACTTGAAAAATCCAATAGCTATATGCAAGAGTGAAAATGTGAAAAATGGATTCTGCATTACTGCCATGAACATATGAATCAAGAGAAATTTAGCTACTGAATTGATCAATGCAATAGAGCCCCAACACTACGCCAAAGTATTTCTCTACGTTGGGGTCCCTAGCTTGTGTGTGTCCTCTCATGCAGTTAAAAAACTTACCGTGTATGGGAAGCTGAGACCCAGGCTATTTATGCGTATGATATGGATTGGCAATAGGTGTGGTTGGGGAGGGTTCACAAACGAAAAAATACTAACAAATAGGAATAACGTTTGGAACACCATTCTAAGTCCGAACTGGGTGCAAAAACCTAAAAAAACATCACTATGGGGAGACTCCATTTTTCACATTTTCACTCTTGCATATAGCTATTGGATTTTTCAAGTCAGTATTCACACAGCAGTTTCTGCTATTACATGTATTCCCCTTACATAGTCACTGGTGTGCATACCTTATCTCCCCATAGTGATGTTTTTTTAGGTTTTTGCAATCCATATCATACGCATAAATAGCCTGGGTCTCAGCTTCCCATACACGGTAAGTTTTTTAACTGCATGAGAGGACACACACAAGCTAGGGACCCCAACGTAGAGAAATACTTTGGCGTAGTGTTGGGGCTCTATTGCATTGATCAATTCAGTAGCTAAATTTCTCTTGATTCATATGTTCATGGCAGTAATGCAGAATCCATTTTTCACATTTTCACTCTTGCATATAGCTATTGGATTTTTCAAGTCAGTATTCACACAGCAGTTTCTGCTATTTCATGTATTCCCCTTACATAGTCACTGGTGTGCATACCTTATCTCCCCACTGTCCACAAACACAGAAGCTCTCTCAGTTCTGCTCTTTAGCACCACCCCTATTTTCAGGACAAAGTGAGAATTACATGTGGAAGACAAACATACATCCTTGATTGTCCATCACCACACCAACAAAGGTAAGCCGAGTACCAGATGTTCCTTTTTGCTTAGGAATTGAGGGACAGACTACAATAAAATGATCTTTTGTACCACAAAAAAAAATATTTTCTTTGTGGATTTTAGTGGGAACATGCGAAGCAGCAGCTTCCCCTAGCTGCATGAGCTCCTAAAAACTAGTGATGAGCGAGTACTAAAAAGCTCGGGTGCTCGAGGCTCGGGCCGAGCATCCCAAGATACTCGTGTACTCGGCCCGAGCACCGAGCCCAATGTTATCCTATGGGAGACCCGAGTATTTTTATGAAATGACCCCCGCAGCATGTAGAAACCCTAAAAATGTCACAAAAGTCTCAGAAGAGTGCTCAAATGACATGGCAACAGCATGGGGAAGACCCCTTGAAGCATTTATCACTCAAAAGTCACAGCTGTGAACAATTTTGTCCGCGTTTTACGCCATTTTTACGGACTCACTAGAAAACCTTCTAAAATGACACCAAAATGAATTTTCGTGGCGGAAATGTTAAGGGCACATACCCAATAGTGAGATAGAGCTGGTGTATGTTACTTTTTGAGATTAATACATGAAAGATTTTACGTAAAACATTGTGTGGCAGTCCGATGTCCAAAACGCACGTTTTGTGCTTTTTACTAGCGATGTCGGTCATTTTTTTTTTCATTCTATCTCCCGTCGGTCGGTCTCGCTCTGTCGGTCTCTGTCTTGTCTGTCCCCCTCTCACAGTCTGTCGGTCAGTCTCCCCCCTCTCTCTTACTTACCGTTCCTTACTTACGACTGTTCACTAAACTCCGGCAGCTTTTCCTCTTTTGAAAAAGCCGGCCGCTCATTAAACAATCTCGTATTCCCTACTTTCCTGCTTTTCGGCGCCTATGATTGGTTGCAGTGAGACACGCCACCACGCTGAGTGACAGGTGTCTCACTGCACCCAAACACAGCAGCCGGTGTGTGTGTGTATACTGTGCAGTGAAATAAATAATTAAATAATTTAAAAAAACGGCGTGCGGTCCCCCCCAATTTTAATACCAGCCAGATAAAGCCATACGGCTGAAGACTGGTATTCTCAGGATGGGGAGCTCCACGTTATGGGGAGCCCCCCAGCCTAACAATATCAGTCAGCAGCCGCCCAGAATTGCCGCATACATTAGATGCGACAGTTCTGGGACTGTACCCGGCTCTTCCCGATTTACCCTGGTGCGTTGGCAAATCGGGGTAATAAGGAGTTAATGGCAGCCCATAGCTGCCAATAAGTCCTAGATTAATCATGTCAGGCGTCTCCCCGAGATTCCTTCCATAATTAATCTGTAAGTGACAGTAAAAAAACACACACACCCGAAAAATCCTTTATTAGAAATAAAAAACAATAACAAAGTCCCTCATCACCAATTTATTAACCCCGACAAACCCTCCATGTCCGGCGTACTCCACGGACCTCCAGCGTTGCATCCAGCTCTGCTGCATGCAGGTGACAGGAGCAGCAGAAGACACAGCCGCTCCGGTCACCTCCACACAGCAACTGAGGTGAGTATAGCGATCAGCTGAGCTGTCACTGAGGTTACCTGGATCCAGCGGTGGCCATGGGTAAGGCTAGTTTCACACTTGTGTTGAACGGCATCCGTCACATTGCGTTGTGTAACGCATGTGACGGATGCCTTGCAAAAAGTGTGATAATAAAGGCCACGGATTCCAGTGAAATAACGCATTGCGTTAAGTTTTCTTTGGGCCGAGAGAGAGAGAGCACCCATCATCCCCGCGCACAGCCCGACATCCCCGCACACAGCCCGACATCACCGCACACAGCCCAACACCCCTGCACACATCCCCGCACACAGCCCGACATCCCCGCACACATCCCCGCACACATCCCCGCACACATCCCCGCACACAGCCCGACATCCCCGCACACAGCCCGACATCCCCGCACACAGCCCGACATCCCCGCACACAGCCCGACATCCCCGCACACATCCCCGCACACAGCCCGACATCCCCGCACACAGCCCGACATCCCCGCACACAGCCCGACATCCCCGCACACATCCCCGCACACAGCCCGACATCCCCGCACACATCCCCGCACACAGCCCGACATCCCCGCACACATCCCCGCACACAGCCCGACATCCCCGCACACATCCCCGCACACAGCCCGACATCCCCGCACACAGCCCGACATCCCCGCACACAGCCCGACATCCCCGCACACAGCCCGACATCCCCGCACACATCCCCGCACACAGCCCGACATCCCCGCACACAGCCCGACATCCCCGCACACAGCCCGACATCCCCGCACACATCCCCGCACACAGCCCGACATCCCCGCACACATCCCCGCACACAGCCCGACATCCCCGCACACAGCCCGACATCCCCGCACACATCCCCGCACACAGCCCGACATCCCCGCACACATCCCCGCACACAGCCCGACATCCCCGCACACAGCCCGACACCCCGCACACAGCCCGACATCCCCGAAAAACACATCCCCGCACACAGCCCGACATCCCCGCACACAGCCCGACATCCCCGCACACAGCCCGACATCCCCGCACACAGCCCGACACCCCCGCACACATCGCACACAGCCCAACATCCCCGCACACAGCCCCGCACACAGCCCGACACTACTGCCCTTATCATTTCTGCACACATCCCGACACTACCGCACCCATCATCAGCTGCTGTCACTGAGGTTACCCGCGGCCACCGCTGGATCCAGCGGTGGCCGTGAGTTACCTGACTGACAGCAGCTGATCGCGCTACTCACCTCAGTTGCTGTATGAAGCTGACCGGAGCGGCGGTGTATTCTGCAGCTCCTGTCACCTGAATGTAGCAGAGCTGGACGCGATGCTGGAGGACTGTGGATTACGCCGGACATGGAGGGTTTGTCGGGGTTAATAAATTGGTGATGAGGGACTTTGTTATTGTTTTTTATTTCTAATAAAGGATTTTTTCAGGTGTGTGTGTTTTTTAACTGTAATTTACAGATTAATCATGAAAGGAATCTCATAGACGCCTGACATGATTAATCTAGGATTTAGTGTCAGCTATGGGCTGCCATTAACTCCTTATTACCCCGATTTGCCAACGCACTAGGGTAAATTGGGAAGAGCCGGGTAGAGTCCCAGAACTGTCGCATCTAATGTATGCGGCAATTCTGGGCGGCTGCTGCTGACTGATATTGTTAGGCTGGGGGGCTCCCCATAACGTGGAGCTCCCCATCCTGAGAATACCAGCCTTCAGCCGTATGGCTTTATCTGGCTGGTATTAAAATAGGGGGGGACCGCACGCCGTTTTTTTTATTTATTTATTTATTTTACTGCAGAGTATAGACACGCCCACCGGCTGCTGTGATTGGGTGCAGTGAGACACCTGTCACTCAGCGTGGGGGCGTGTCTCACTGCAACCAATCATAGGCGCCTGTGGGCATGGAAAGCAGGGAATATGAGATGGCTGTGTACAGAGTACAGCGCGCCCGCCGGTATAAAGGCTCGGTCACGCTGTGCAGGCCGGCCAATCACTGCAATTCCACAACTAACAGGGCTGTGGCATTGCAGTGGTCTGCCAGCCAATCCCTGCATGAGGGCTGGCTCTCAAAAGAGCGCCAACATGCAGGGATGAAGACCACGAGTACAGCACGAGTATTGCGAGATTACTCGGTCCCCGCCGAGTAGCCCGAGTACAGTGATACTCGTGCGAGTACCGAGTAGTAACAAGCATACTCGCTCATCACTACTAAAAACCCATGAGTGATGGTTCAACCCAAGATATCTCCCCCCCCCCCGACAACTGGGTACCGCCCTGAGAGAGGGTTTAAAGGGAGAATGGTCTAACCAGTCTGTCTCAGAGGCGTCTGTCCATACGTATACCCAAAGACATGGCAGCCTAAAAGGACTCAGGAGTTTCGTAAATCATTAAGGCATCTTTCAATTTTTCTGAAAGGCCTTGACAGAATTGGCTTCTGATAGCCGGGTCATTCCATTTAGTGTTGGTTGACCATCTACGAAATTCCGAACAATAAGTCTCCTCTGACGGATCTCCCTGCTGGAGGCGACGCAGCCTGGACTCACCTAAGGAGTCTCAGTAGGGATCATCATAGATGAGACCCAAGACCTCAAAAAATTCATCCACCAACCGGAGACAACCAGAGCCATGTGGTAATGAAAAAAGCCCAGGATTGCGGATCCCCTTGCAATAGTGAGATCACAATCCCCACCGTCTGTTTCTCATCTCTAGAGGAGTAAGGCCGAAGCCTAAAGTATAGTTTACAAGCTTGCTTAAAGACAAAAAATGTGTCTCTACCCCTTGCAAACCTGAGAGCAATTTTGGGCTCTGGCTGAACCTGCCTACCCACAGAATCCCCAACATTAGAAGTCTGAGACCGCTGGTGCTGTTGCACAGCTAACCTGAGGTCTGCAACCCCCAGAGACAGACCCTGCAGCCGCTGAGCCAAGACAGCAACAGGATCCATGAGGGAGAAAAAAAAATCCCTTTTTTTTGAAGAAAGAAAAGAAGAAAAAAAAAAACAGTGTAATTTTTTTGTGCGGCTGGTTATAATTGTAACGTTCAGTCCAGAGGTGGATCCACGGGACCGTGCACTGGACTCCCCCAGAGAGACAACCAGGAGCAAACCCCTATACAGAGACTGTCTGGCCTCCTCCCCAGAGGGCCTAGATGCACAGAAGCCGGGACACAAGTGAGTTTGGGTTCCACGTCCTTAAGATGTTCGTACGGGATATGGCTACTAGTCCAACGGTAGTCGTGGGCAGGACGGATGACTGGAACCGGGTACAGGTGCTGAGTGGTAACAACAGATGGAGTCTGGGTCCAGCGAGGAGTGCAAGCTGATGTTGCCAGATGGAGTCCAGAACCGGCGACGGGTACAGGCTGGCGGAAGATGACGGGATCCACAGCTGATAGTCACCGGGGCAACTCCTGGGAAACCGGCAGGCTGGACGCACTCAAGTTGGCGGACGGACACTGTAGGCAGAGACAGGGTTAACCTGGGTACAAAGCACAGAGGGAGCTGAACACTTAGCGCAAGAGGCAAACTACAAGAACACATTGAACAGGCACCGCCCACAAGAAAAAGGAAGTCTTATATACCCTATACCTGTAATCAGCCATATCCTGTTTCAGCGACCCTGGTCCTTTAAGAAGAGGTGAGTGAGCGCGCCCATGCCCTAGTGCGCATGCACAAGGCCCGAGCGCCGGAGACCAGTGCAGGACGCAGAGTAGGAGGGGGACGAGATGCAAGGGAGCCAGAAGCAGAGTCCGGACCGCAGCGAGACGCCGGGACCGACGGGCAGGGAGCACGGAGCACGCACAGGAGGGGTAGCGGGAGCAGCAGCCGTGGCCAGATCGGTGAGTGACGGGCGACGCCGGGATCCCGGGAGCGTGACAATAATGTCACACTAGGTACAGGGAAGTGAAGGGAAACCCTGTGTCTAGGAAGTGGGAAGATGGGGACCCCTGACTGAACCTTCTGCTGGTTCCTGGAGCTCCTCACCACCCTAGATAGGTTCCGTACCTATGCGTCAAGCAAGATACCTGACTCTAGGTATCCCTAGTGCAGCCCCCTTAAATAGAGAATGGATGGTATAAGCGCTTCATCAACCCCACTAAACAACTATAGAAGACACAGTGGGGACACACAAGAGGAAAAGTATGAACTACTTATCATTAGATGACTCAGGTAGAAGTTCAGCAGAGCTTTCAGGAAACATACCACAGAGGAGTACAAGCCATCTGATTGCAACCTCAGCTTAAATGAATTGAAAATATCACCAGCACCAGTCCAAAGGAAGGAAGGGGTATTAAAACACCAAGGGAATACTGATCAACAGCTGTGTGGAAGTCGAGCTCCTGCTGGGTCCAAAAGGGAGAGAGATAAATCCAGCAGGAAAGCTACCTATACCAATGAATACTGACAGCAGGAACAATGGAAAGTCAGGGAGCATTCTGCGCAGCTAGACGCTGTGACCTTCAATGGCCAGAAACTATATGACTGTCTGTCACACGTGACACACCTGTGACAGCATGTCTATCTGACAGTCTTATGGACAAGACTCGATTTAGTGAATATGAACAGAACATTAAATTGTAATATTTGATGGAGGATGGATAATCGAGTTATAGGCTGTTTTTTTCAGGCGTTGGCCTAGGTGCCTTAGTTTCAGTGGAAGGAAATCTTAATCCCACAGCATGACATTTTGGACAACTGTATGCTTACAAATCTGTGGGAACAGTTTAGGCAAGGCCCTTTTCTACTGAAGTATAACTGTGACCAAGCGCAAAAAGCAATATTTATAAGGGCATAGTTGGGTGACTTTGGTGTTGAAGAAATTGCTTGACATGCCTAGATCTGTGACCTAAACCTTATCAAACAACATTGAATAAGAAAGATTGTGAGGCAGGTTCTGTCATCCATCTGTGTCTGACCTCACATATGCACTTTCAGATGAATGGACAAAAATTTTCAGATAAGTAAAAACTGCAAAGGGGGAACCCACTCCATATTAAAGTGAATTTAGAATGGGTTGTAATGGAAGTTCCCCTAGGTGTAATGTGTAAGTATCTCAATGCTTTTTGCCTAAAGGGGGCTTTACACGCTACGATATCGTTAATGTTTTATCGTCGGGGTCACATTGTTAGTGACGCACATGCGGCGTCATTAACAATATCGCAGCGTGTAATACTTACCAGCGTCCTTAGGCGACCTCAAAAATGGTGAAAATCGTTCACCATGGAGAGGTCGTCCGAAACTCAAAAATCGGTAAGGGTTGTTTAGCGTTGTGGTTCATCGCTCATGCGGCAGCACACATCGCTATGTGTGACACCGCATGAGCGAGGACCGTCTCCTTACCTGCCGCCGGCCGCAATGCAGAAGGAAGAGGTGGGCGGGATGTTTACATCACGCTCAGCTCCGCCCCTCCGCTTTCATTGGCCGACCGCTTAGTGACGTTGCGGTGACGTGGCTGTGATGCCGAACGTCCCTCCCCCTTGAAGGAGGGATTGTTCGGCAGTCACAGCGACGCCGCCGACCAGATAAGTCTGTGTGACACTGCGTAGCGATAATGTTCGCTACGGCAACGATCACAAACAATCACATGCGCGACGGGGGCGGGTACTTACACGCTCGCTATCGCTAGAAATTGCTAGCGATATTGCTACCGTGTAAAGCCCCCTTAATAGTGTATGTGACTTCTCAGATGTATTGGCCACAGATTCACACTGTGGCCAATTCACAGACAAAACCCAAGAAATAAAACAACAAACTAAATGACCATATACCCTAAAGCAAATAAAATAGTAAATAGTACTTGTAAATAACAGGGTATTTAGCTAATTTGATTAAAAAAAAGGTATTAAAACCATCCCACCACAACAAGGTGTACCCATCAGGACGGTCCTAATCTGTCCTAATCTGTCTCTACGGTAGTATTAAAACCTAACTACCGTATTTTTCAGACCATAAGACGCACTTTTTTTGCCCCAAATGTTGGGGGAAAGTGGGGGGTGCGTCTTATGGTCTGAATGTAGGGCTGCGGGGAATGAGGGTGCTGCGGTGGAGCGGGTCATCGGGGGCACGAGCAGGCTGTAGCAGTGCCTGCCGTGACCACGTGGGCCTGCTCATTACATATGCACGCCCATCCTCCCGCCCATCATCTCTCAGCACTGAAGCTGACAGGTGGGCGGGGTGATGAGCGGGAGGTGCGCGCATAGTAAACAGCCAGCCGTGATAACCCCTGGCAACTACAGCCTGCAGTGATCATGTGCGGCTGTATTCACTGCTCCCCGCGCATCATCATCAGTGCGGGGTGCAGTGAATCAGTACACTCACCGTTCCCCTTGCAGCACCGCGATGTCCTCCTGATTGCCGACCGCGCTGTGTAGAGACTAGCGGGGCTCACAGCGATGACGTCATCGCTGTGCGCACGTGTCCATACAGCGTTGCCGGCACAAACAGAAGGAGATTGCGGTGCTGCAGGGAGCGTGGCTGGCTCCACACAGCGCTGCCGGCACAGACGGATGAGGAGCGACGCTGCGTGGAGCGAGGAAAGGTGAATATAAATGTTTATTTTTTTTTTTATGTGTGTGCCGCAGGATGATGGGGCACATATGAGCAGGATGATGGGGCACATATGAGCAGGATGATGGGGCACATATGAGCAGGATGATGGGGCACATATGAGCAGAATGATGGGGCACATATGAGCAGGATGATGGGGCACATATGAGCAGGATGATGGGGCGCATATGAGCAGGATGATGGGGCGCATATGAGCAGGATGATGGGGCGCACATGAGCAGGATGATGGGGCATATATGAGCAGGATGATGGGGAACATATAGCAGGATGAGTGACATATAGCAGAATGAGGGGGGACATATAGCAGGATGAGGGAGGACATATAGCAGGATGAGGGACATATATATACAGTTAGGTCCAGAAATATTTGGACAGTGACACAAGTTTTGTTATTTTAGCTGTTTACAAAAACATGTTCAGAAATACAATTATATATATATAATATGGGCTGAAAGTGCACACTCCCAGCTGCAATATGAGAGTTTTCACCTCCAAATCGGAGAAAGGGTTTAGGAATCATATCTCTGTAATGCATAGCCTCCTCTTTTTCAAGGGACCAAAAGTAATTGCACAAGGGACTCTAAGGGCTGCAATTAACTCTGAAGGCGTCTCCCTCGTTAACCTGTAATCAATGAAGTAGTTAAAAGGTCTGGGGTTGATTACAGGTGTGTGGTTTTGCATTTGGAAGCTGTTGCTGTGACCAGACAACATGCGGTCTAAGGAACTCTCAATTGAGGTGAAGCAGAACATCCTGAGGCTGAAAAAAAAGAAAAAATCCATCAGAGAGATAGCAGACATGCTTGGCGTAGCAAAATCAACAGTCGGGTACATTCTGAGAAAAAAGGAATTGACTGGTGAGTTTGGGAACTCAAAAAGGCCTGGGCATCCACGGATGACAACAGTGGTGGATGATCGCCGCATACTTTCTTTGGTGAAGAAGAACCCGTTCACAACATCAACTGAAGTCCAGAACACTCTCAGTGAAGTAGGTGTATCTGTCTCTAAGTCAACAGTAAAGAGAAGACTCCATGAAAGTAAATACAAAGGGTTCACATCTAGATGCAAACCATTCATCAATTCCAAAAATAGACAGGCCAGAGTTATATTTGCTGAAAAACACCTCAAGAAGCCAGCTCAGTTCTGGAAAAGTATTCTATGGACAGATGAGACAAAGATCAACCTGTACCAGAATGATGGGAAGAAAAAAGTTTGGAGAAGAAAGGGAACGGCACATGATCCAAGGCACACCACATCCTCTGTAAAACATGGTGGAGGCAACGTGATGGCATGGGCATGCTTGGCTTTCAATGGCACTGGGTCACTTGTGTTTATTGATGACATAACAGCAGACAAGAGTAGCCGGATGAATTCTGAAGTGTACCGGGATATACTTTCAGCCCAGATTCAGCCAAATGCCGCAAAGTTGATCGGACGGCGCTTCATAGTACAGATGGACAATGACCCCAAGCATACAGCCAAAGCTACCCAGGAGTTCATGAGTGCAAAAAAGTGGAACATTCTGCAATGGCCAAGTCAATCACCAGATCTTAACCCAATTGAGCATGCATTTCACTTGCTCAAATCCAGACTTAAGACGGAAAGACCCACAAACAAGCAAGACCTGAAGGCTGCGGCTGTAAAGGCCTGGCAAAGCATTAAGAAGGAGGAAACCCAGCGTTTGGTGATGTCCATGGGTTCCAGACTTAAGGCAGTGATTGCCTCCAAAGGATTCGCAACAAAATATTGAAAATAAAAATATTTTGTTTGGGTTTGGTTTATTTGTCCAATTACTTTTGACCTCCTAAAATGTGGAGTGTTTGTAAAGAAATGTGTACAATTCCTACAATTTCTATCAGATATTTTTGTTCAAACCTTCAAATTAAACGTTACAATCTGCACTTGAATTCTGTTGTAGAGGTTTCATTTCAAATCCAATGTGGTGGTGTCAGGGCCGGGAGGACTGGTGGGCCCAGGAGGTGGATCCACTGGACCGAGTACCCCACCGGGGGGCAGAGTACACGGCAGCCGGAGCACTGGCGTGGCCGGGACGGTTATAACCGGGTCACCAGGGTCACGGAGTTCTTTAGGATAATGCAGGAAACAGGCACAGGTACCCGGTAGCAAAAGACAAACAGTAACAGGACACAGCACAAGGGGACCTGAGCACCTAGCTCTAAAGACAAGCTTAAGGACACGTTGATCAGGCCCCGCCCACATGGAAAGGCAAGTCTTATATACCCAGCACAGCCCTATGTCATTTCCTGCTTCAGGTGTGCTGGGCCTATAAGACCAGGAGAGTGGGCGCGGCCTGGTCCTATACAGAACCATGAGGCCAATACTCAGAGTCAGACTCCTGAGACCAGGAAAAGGACTCAGGGGAGCAGGAGCGGGAGCGGCAGCCATGACTGGTGGACACATGGATTGGATCAGTGGGTAAGGAGTGGTGCTGGGACACGGGGAGCGTGACAGTACCCCCCCCTCTAAGCCCCCCCCTCCGAGCACAGAACTCCAGGGGCACCCCGGATCGAGACACCGGACCGGGACCCAACGCAAAGGCGGGGAAGGACCGCTGACCCCGTACCGCCTTCTTAGCTGCACGGCGCTTAGCCGATCTCCCAGCAGTGGCAACGGGGGCAACGGGAAGAGGAGGACCGTCAGAAACAGGACTGGAATCGTGGACGACCGACCCGGGCATCTCGGACCGGGCACAGGACAGTGACTCATCCCCGGTAGCCGGTGGCATCAGAGTCTCAATCGTCAGGGACGGTGGAACGACGCTGGAGTGCGTCGTCACTTCTGGTTCCGGTGGCACCACAGGCACAAGTGCCAGGAGCTGTGGTACAACGCTGGACTGCGTCATTTTCTCCTCTTCTTGCGACATGACAGGGTCAGGTGCCAGGGGCTGAGAAACGGGCTGTAGACAGTTATCATGGCACGACGGACTCCAGCGAGAGATTGCGCCAGAGCGCCAACTGATGTCAGGGTCATGGAGTTGTAGCCAGGGCAGACCCAGCAGGAGCGCAGGAGTCATTCTCGGGATGACGTACAACGCAATAGTCTCAGTGTGCAGGGCACCAATACAGAGTCTCACGGGTTCGGTGGTGTACCGGACAGGTTCGTATAGTGGTTTTCCGTCCATGGAGGCGAACCAGAGGGGTTTTGCAAGCGGGATGACCGGTATCCGATAACGGTCCACGGTAGCTTGTAGGATGAAATTACCCGCTGTTCCCGAATCAATGTGAGCCTCTGCCGGGAACTGGGTCTTCTCGGTCGTGACCTGGACAGTCTGTGTAACCGGGACTGAAGGGATTCCGGTACCAAGGGTGGCGGTTCCCACCATCCCTTGGACTTGGGGTCTACCTGGTCTCTCCGGGCAAGAACGAAGCAGATGTGTACCGCTTCCACAATAAAAACACAGGCCCCGGGCAAGTCGCTCTGCTCGGCGTTGTTCAGCTTGACTCAGTCGGTCGATTTGCATTGGTTCAGGAGTGGAATCGCAGAACGGCAGTGGCGGGGGAACGGTAGACCTCTGCGGGACAAAGGCGTGACGGACTGGTCGCTTTTCCCGGGATACCTCCTTGGTCCGTTCCTGAAAACGGAGATCAATCCGGGTGGCTAGTGATACCAAAGCATCCAAGGTACGGGGAACATCACGACCGGCTAATTCGTCCTTAATGCGGCCTGACAGGCCCTCCCAAAAGGCTGCCGTCAATGCCACGTTGTTCCAGCCTAGCTCGGAGGCAAGCGTGCGAAACTGGATGGCGTACTGGCCCACCGTCAGGGTTCCTTGGCGTAGCCGGAGGAGCGAAGAAGTAACCGCAGTAGTGCATCCCGGTTCATCAAAGGTACTTCGAAAAGCCTGAAGGAATTCCCGGATGTCGGTCGTCACCGGATCCTCGTTCTCCCACAACGGATTTATCCAGGCCAACGCCTCGCCTTCCAGGTGGGACATCACAAAGGCTATCTTGGCTTGGTCGGAAGCGAAGAGGTGCGGGAGTAATTTGAAGTGCAGCGAGCACTGGTTCAAAAACCCCCGGCAGTTCTTGGGGTCCCCGGCATACCGAGGCAGAGCAGCGAGGCGAAGTTGCGAGGCTGCGGAGACAACAGGTTCAGATCCAGACACAGTTTGCTGCGTGGACTGAGACGAGGCGGCAGTCTGTAACGTGTGCAACCGGTGGTCCACAGAGGTCAGGAACTTCAGTATGCGGTGTAAGGTGTCACGCTGTTGCACCAGTTCCTGGCGTAGTTCAGCCAGCTCAGACGCTTGTGCTCCAGCGGGATCCATGGCCTGATCAATCTGTCAGGGCCGGGAGGACTGGTGGGCCCAGGAGGTGGATCCACTGGACCGAGTACCCCACCGGGGGCAGAGTACACGGCAGCCGGAGCACTGGCGTGGCCGGGACGGTTATAACCGGGTCACCAGGGTCACGGAGTTCTTTAGGATAATGCAGGAAACAGGCACAGGTACCCGGTAGCAAAAGACAAACAGTAACAGGACACAGCACAAGGGGACCTGAGCACCTAGCTCTAAAGACAAGCTTAAGGACACGTTGATCAGGCCCCGCCCACATGGAAAGGCAAGTCTTATATGCCCAGCACAGCCTTATGTCATTTCCTGCTTCAGGTGTGCTGGGCCTATAAGACCAGGAGAGTGGGCGCGGCCTGGTCCTATACAGAACCATGAGGCCAATACTCAGAGTCAGACTCTTGAGACCAGGAAAAGGACTCAGGGGAGCAGGAGCGGGAGCGGCAGCCATGACTGGTGGACACATGGATTGGATCAGTGGGTAAGGAGTGGTGCTGGGACACGGGGAGCGTGACTGGTGGCATGCAGAGCCCAACTTGCGAAAATTGTGTCACTGTCCAAATATTTCTGGACCTAACTGTATATATATATATATATATATATATATAAATATATATAAGGATGGGGATTATATACAAGGCAGGAGGATCAGTACCAGGATGGGTTACCTTACTAGAGAATTTGGGGACATTACCCCCATAATAGTGTCAGCGCAGGTCCTCGCCCCATAAGAGTGTGTAATGACCACATTTTTTGCTTAAAATTTTATTTTCCTATTTTCGTTCTCTAAAACCAGGGTTTGGTCCGGTGCGTCTTATAGTCCGAAAAATACGGTAAGTGTCAAATGACTGTCAATGTAATTAGACATCAACTTCCAATCAGGGCTGTGGAGCCAGTAAGCCAAACCTGCGACTCCAACTCCTCAATTTCCCTTGCACCGACTCCGACTCCACGACTCCGACTCCGACATATATTACTTATATTTAAGTGAAATATTTATTGTAGTACAATGTGAACATCGGACATTTAATCATTTTTATGATACAATAATCAAGATATTTAGATAGAACATAAAATATATTTATTGGAATACAACTTTAGAACACAAAAAACTGTTACATAGTTACTTAGGTTGAAAAAAGACCTAGGTCCATCTAGTTCAACCTTCCTCCACCAGTTCTACATTTGGTCACTAAGTCATTTATAACCAACAATGTTGTGTGTAGTGAGGAAATCATCCAGCCCTTTTTTAAAAGCTGTTATAGTATCAGCCATTACTACCTCTTGTGGTAGGGCATTCCACAGTCTGACTGCTCTAACTGTAAAGAACCCTTTCCTATTTAGCTGTCGGAATCGCTTTTCTTCCACTCGCAGTGAATGCCCCCTGGTCCTTAGTATTGTCTTTGGAAGAAATAAGTCATGTGCCAGTCCTTTATATTGACCACACATGTATTTATACATATAAATGAGATCTCCTCTGAGACGTCTTTTTTCTAAGCTAAACATATCTAACTTTTTTAACCTCTCACCATATGGAAGGCCTTCCATTCCTTGTAATAGTCTAGTTGCCCGCCTTTGAACTGACTCTAACTTCTGAATGTCCTTTTTAAAATGTGGAGCCCAAAACTGGTTCCCATATTCCAGATGTGGCCTTACAAGTGATTTATAGAGGGGAAAAAATACGTTGGGATCACGGGATCTAATCTCTCTTTTTATACACCCTAAAATCTTGTTTGCTTTAGCAGCTGCTGCTTCACATTGAGTGCTGCTGCTCAGCTTATTTGTAATAAGAATACCCAAGTCCTTCTCCTGTTCTGTAGTCCCGAGTTTACTTCCATTTAATGTATATGCAGCTATAGGATTACTCCGTCCTAGGTGCATTACTTTACATTTATCAACATTAAATTTCATATGCCAAGTGTCTGCCCATTCTGACATCTTATCCAGATCTTTTTGTAATATTATACTATCAAGGTCAGTTTTTAATATCCTACATAGTTTGGTGTCATCAGCAAAGACTGACACTTTACTATCAATCTCATCCACAAGGTCATTAATAAAGAGATTAAAAAGAATCAGTCCTAGCACAGATCCCTGCGGCACCCCACTGCTGACTGCAGCCCATTTAGAGAATGTACCATTTATGACTACTCTTTGTTTCCTATCTTTTAGCCAATTCCTTACCCAGTTGCATATAGTTTCCCCTAGTCCTTACTTCTGGAGCTTTAATATAAGGCTATTGTGTGGCACAGTATCAAATGCCTTTGCAAAGTCGAAATAAATCACATCAGCTGCATTACCAATATTCAGGTTTGCACTTACCCCCTCATAGAACCCCAACAGGTTGGTTAGACATGACTTATCTTTCATGAATCCATGCTGTTTGTCAGTTATTATATTATTTTCTGCAATATATTTTTGCATGTGATCCCTTAAAATGCCCTCAAAAACTTTGCATACTACTGATGTCAGACTTACTGGACGGTAGTTGCCTGAATCTACCCTCTTACCTTTCTTAAATATCGGTACCAGATCAGCAATCCTCCAATCCTGAGGCACCAACCCTGTTACAAGCGAGTCTAAAAAGATGAGATACAGCGGTCTGTCGATAATGGAGCTCAATTCCCTCAATATTCATGGATGAATGCCATCTAGCCCTGGGTATTTGTCAATGTTTAGTTTACGTAGACGTAGGCGTACTTCTTCTTGTGTTAAATTAATTATATCGGGTGGTGACCTTTGATTTTTCTCTTGTTGAATGATCCCTGGTACAGTCAGTTCCTTGGTGAACACAGATGAGAAATGCCTATTTAATATCTCAGTCTTTTGTTTGTCCTCTATAACTAACTTGTTATTATATTTTAAGGGGCCAATACTATCCTTTGTTTTCCTTTTGGCATTAATGTATTTATAAAAGATTTTGGGATTTATTTTAATGTCATTGGCGATTTTTGTTTCAGTAGCTAGTTTTGCTTGTTTGATTTCTTTTTTGCATTTCCTATTGATATCTTTATACTCCTGAAATGCTATTTCTGTATTCTCAGCCTTTAAGATTTTAAACACTCTTTGTTTTTGTTTTATTATACTTTGTACAGTCTTATTTATCCATAGTGGGTTTTTTTTATTCCTGGACATTTTATTACCAGAGGGTATAAGCTTTTTACAGGACTCTAGCAGTATATCCTTAAACTTACCCCATTTATGTTCGGTATCCCCAGTTACCATGACTTTGTCCCAATCTACACATTTAAGCTCTTCCCTTAATTTGTTGAAATCAGCTTTCCTAAAATTCCAGGTTATTACATTTCCCCTTTGAAATGTTCTATTGAATATTACTTTGAAGCTTACCATATTATGATCGCTGGTGCCCAAGTGCTCCCGGATCTGTAGGTCTGAAATGGTATCCGGTCTATTTGACAGGACCAGATCTAGAAAATTATCTCCCCTGGTCGGTTCATCTACCATCTGAGAGAGGAAATTGTCTTGAATGGTAGATAAGAATTTACAGCTTTTAGCAGAACCAGAAGATTCTATATCCCACTGAATGTCTGGATAGTTGAAATCCCCCATAATAAGAACCCGATTATTATTATTAGCTGCCTTTTCAATTTGGTCCAGCATTTCATCCTCTATTTGTTCAGGTATGTTAGGAGGCTTATAGCAAACTCCAATTAGCATTTTTCCATTATTCCTATCCCCATGTACATTTACCCATACTGACTCCACATTGTTGCAGTTGCCCCCAATGTCATCATTCAACACAGGTTTTAGGTTAGATTTGATAAAGATACACACCCCACCACCTTTTTTGTCTTTCCTGTCCTGTTATAAATTGTAAATATGTAATACACTATGTAATATAGATTACACAAATATATATATATATATATATTGTGTGTGTGTGTGTATATATATATATATATATATATATATATATAACACTATGTAATAATCTATGTAAGTGGCAAAAAACAGTTTTCAAAAAAAACATACTAAATAACATTTGTGCAGTCTATGAATTTGTTCTAAGAAATAGAATTGCTGGAGAACAACCTCTCTACACTAACTTGGGTTGGAGGCAAAGCCGTAACCACATTGGCAACATCTCTAACAATTTATGGGTATAAAGGGCGCTTTACACGCAGCGACATCACTAGCGATGTCGCTACCAAAAGCACCCGCCCCCGTCGTTTGTGCGTCACGGGCAAATCGCTGCCCGTGGCACACAATATCGCTAGGACCCGTCACACATACTTACCTTCCTAGCGACGTCGTGTTGGGCGGCGAACAACCTCTTTTTTAAGGGGGAGGTTCGTGCACCATCACAGCGACGTCACAGCGGCCGGCCAATAGAAGCGGAGGGGCAGAGACCACCCGCATTAACGACATGCCCACCTCGTTGTCGGCAGGACGCAGGTACGTTGTTGATCGTTCCTGGGGTGTCACATGTAGCGATGTGTGCTGCCTCAGGAACGACGAACAACCTGCGTCCAACACCAGCAGCGATTTTTGGGAAATGAACGACGTGTCAACGATCAACGATTAGGTGAGTATTTCTGATCTGTATCCAATTTCTGATATATTTTAGGAGTCCGACTCCACGACTCCGACTCCAACTCCACAGCCCTGCTTCCAATACAGCTTCTTAACAGATTTGCAGGCTTTACACACCAACACAAATGTCTGCTAAAATGATGACTTCTATCCAGCAGATGTCAGCACTTTGCTTTTGAATCAAAGTATGGTATATTTCACACTGGAGATGGTAATGGGATAGAGAAGAGGTGGGATTGAAATAATCAACAATGATTCCTCTCATGGCGGCATGCTGTATAAAGATAATTTGACAACCTTAATATAAGGGCGGCTTTGCACACTACGACATCGCAGGTGCGATGTCGGTGGGGTCAAATCGAAAGTGACGCACATCCGGCGTCACTTGTGATGTCGTAGTGTATAAATCCTAGATGATACGATGAACGAGTGCAAAAGCGTCGTTATCGTATCATCGGTGCAGGCTCCGACATTTCCATAATGCCGGTGCCCCGACAGGTACGATGTAGTTCCTCGTTCCTGCGGCAGCACACATCGCTGTGTGTGAAGCCGCAGGAGCGAGGAACATCTCCTTACCTGCCGCCAGCGGCTATACGGAAGGAAGGAGGTGGGCGGGATGTTTACATCCTGCTCATCTCCGCCTCTCCGCCGCCATTGGCCGCCTGCCATGTGACGTCGCTGTGACGCCGCACGATCCGCCCCCTTAGGAAGGAGGCAGGTCGCCGGCCAGGGCGACGGTCGCAGGGCAGGTGAGTGCATGTGAAGCTGGTGTAGCGATAATTATCGCTACGCCAGCTATCACAAGATATCGTACCTGCGCCAGGGGCGGGGACTATTGCGTGCGACATCGCAGCATCGGCTTGCGATGTCGCAATATGCAAAGCCCGCCTAAATATCTTTTTCTATTGTAAGATAGCAAAGCAAAAACAACAGGATATGAATGCTTATTTTGTACATAACACAAAGGAAAAACAAAACAAATTGCAATCAGTGTCCCTTTAAATTGATTAAATAATAGACTATTGTACATAAACATAATTCCCGGAAGGATTTCTAATATCACAATAGACCCCCTAATTTCACTAGCATTGCTGAGCTTTTATTGTTTCTTAACTGATGATAGCCAGCAATGTACCAAATGGTCATTAGTGATGGGCAATGACTCGATTTGAGCTGGTCAGTTACTCTAACGAGCTCAATGCTAGTAACGAGAATTATGGAAAGGCAATGATTGGCATGTTCAGGTTTCTGCCCTGCTACAGCCAGCCATAAACGGAGCATTTTTGGTGGGAAGGAGGTTTTTTTTTTTTTGTTGACACTACATCCGAATACATTGCTTTATCCCATGGGAAAGCCATTCAGAGACTGTGACTGGATCTTCCTGGGGTGCCTGCAGTGCCGAGCACATTTGCCCATCACTAGTAATTAGTTATCTATTTAGGTTACAACGCTTACATTTTTTCATATGTACTATCATGATTCAGGCCTGTATCGGCTTCTGTGGCTTGATTATTTCACTCTGCTCCAGCCTGGTCATGTCAGGAGTTAACTCACCCCTGCCCTGCTCTGGTTCCTTGGAACCTATATCCTGGCGTTGCACCTCCAGTTCAGTGCCAGTTATAGTCTATGATCTGTAGCTGGTGTTACTGGTCCTGGTGAGTTACCCGATCTGTCCTACCTACCGCATACCCTATTCTGCCTGTATCCTCCTTCATTTGTCTTTCTGTTCCCGGTCCCAACCCATTTGTCCTGACCCACTTGTCCTGACAAGTTTGTCCTACTCTTGCTTGAGACGTGGACTTCCCAGTGCTTGACTCTCTCGCTTGTCCCCGACTTTGGTTCGGTCCCTCACTCCAGCATTTACGTAACCTCCCGGCTCCTGACCCTTTACTTCAGTTGACACTGTGTTTGATCGCTCCCCGTACACTGAAGAGACTTCCTGCTGATGACTTGGCTGACTGATTACTCTATTGCCATCTAGTGATGTCCCTCCTTGTTCTACCCTGAAGCTACGCTGCTAGGTACCTCATACCTTCTCGTCAGCATGACACATGCCATCCTAGGTATCTTCCACTTGCAAAAATGTAAGCATTATATTTGCTAAACAAATAGCGTAGGCCCTTGCATCTATGGAACATGTCTGCACTGTTGTGCACATGAATGTAATGAAGGTATAACGAATACATACAAACATGTTTTAGGTCCCTTTCAGACGTCCGTGTTTCAGGTATGTGTTACATCCATTTTTAACACAGATGCCACACGTACATGTACTATGGTGTTACTCACACGGCCGTGTTTTCACATAGACTGTGTGGCCCCGCACGTACACGTGGAGACATGTCCATTTTTTCTCCGGCAGCACGGGGGTCATACAGATCGCACACTGATGTGATCCGTGTGACATCAGTGTGACACGTACCAGAGAAAACACGTGTTTCTGAAATAAAATTATTTTCAATACTCACCTGTCTCCAGCCCTGCTGTCTTCGGAGCTGCTGTCACTTTCAACCCCCGCTCATTATGCTCATTGCATATGCAGTGCACCACAGATCCGGAAGCAGCAGCATCGCCGGAGACCTGAGAATCGGGGACAGCATCGCCGAGGACAGGTGAGTATCCAGCAGGGTGTGTGCAGTGACGTCAGGAGGTCATCGGAGTATCCAATGAACCCAGATGACCTCCTGGCGACACCTGCACTACTGCGGATGTCGCGACAGTGATTTCACAGGTTCATCAGAGTTCATTGTGAAGTCCGATGAACCCATGATATTACTGCAGCAACACCCGTGTTAACGTGGGTGTCGCTGCGGTGTCACCAGCAGGTCATCCGAGTTCATTGGATACTCTGATGAACCCCTGATGTCACTGCCACACCAGCACACGCACAGCTGAAAGAGCCCGTGTGGTGACCTGGGCTGACCTTATAAGGTTCAGGTCACTGCAGGGAAGCACACACAGCAGTGTGTGTGTGCCTGCAGAGGCTGCTCACACAATCAATGGGGAACGTTTGGTTCTCCAATGAATGTGCCAGCAGTATGGGATTGCGGTGCCCCCCCCCTAATTGGATTACGGCGGACCAGGATTAGGACTTTGACAGGGAAATAAATTGGAAAAGAGGGTGATTTTATCTTCTTATGTCTTGTCAGGTTCAGGAATGTCACAATGGATTGTGGCAGACCTTTTTTTTTTTTTTTTTTTTTTTTTTAAACAAAAAAACTCCCCAACAAATAAATTGGTGAACAAGGGCTGGAGTCGGGGGGTTTGTTCAAATAAACTTTTTTATTCTCCTTTCAACTTCTGGATAAGCAATGGCAGTGTCTGTTAGACGCTGGCATCAACCCCCCAAATATTACCCTATTTGCCACCGCACCAGGGCAACGTGAGGGAGCCGGGTCCAGCACCACAAATGGCGCATCTAATGGATGCGCCACTTCTGGGGCGGCTGCGGGCTGCTATTGTTAGGATGGAAAGGGCCAAATAACCATGGCCTTTCCCACCCTAATAATATCAGACCGAAGTTGTCTGCTATACCTTGGCTGGTTTTAGTAAAATGGAGGGGACCCCTAGTCATTTTTATTTATTTTTTAAATCAAAATTTTTTTTAAAAAAAGCGTGGGATCCCCTCTATTTTTAATAACCAGCCAAGGTACAGCAGAGAGCTGAGGGTTGCATCACACAGCTGCTGTTCCAGTGCTGGATATAAAAATTGAGGAGGACCCCACGTCATTTTTCTTCTAATTAAAAAACAAAAATGCAGTAAAACAGCTGGCCAACCTAGCTATCTCTATATCTAGTGAGCTATTCTATCTGTTCTTTCTGTCTATTTTATATGTTCATTCTTATTATCTTTCTTTATATCTCTCAATGTATTTTGTCCTATCTTCTCTGTTCTACCTATCTATTTTATCTGTTCTATCTATATACAGTCATATGAAAAAGTTTGGGCACCCCTATTAATGTTAACCTTTTTTCTTTATAACAATTTTGGTTTTTGCAACAGCTATTTCAGTTTCATATATCTAATAACTGATGGACTGAGTAATATTTCTGGTTTGAAATGAGGTTTATTGTACTAACAGAAAATGTGCAATCCGCATTTAAACAAAATTTGACTGGTGCAAAAGTATGGGCACCCTTATCAATTTCTTGATTTGAACACTCCTAACTACTTTTTACTGATTTACTAAAGCACTAAATTGGTTTTGTAACCTCATTGAGCTTTGAACTTCATAGGCAGGTGTATCCAATCATGAGAAAAGGTATTTAAGGTGGCCACTTGCAAGTTGTTGACTCAATCCACCCTGGTACAGTACAGACACGGGGGGCAGAGTGGTGTTGGGTGGTAGGTGATGAGGAGCAGGTACCTGCTGACTGCTGCGCTTCTATATCCTGAGTCGGCTTCTCCGGCTCACGTTCATGTTAATGAGCCTCATGCCCCATGCGCTCAATAAGGAGACGACCACGAGGTAGACCTTGCAATACTTTACTGCACAGATGCTTAAGGCCCCTTTCACATGTCAGTGATTCTGGTACGTTTGTGCTTTTTTTTAAACGTACCAGAATCACTGACATACGCAGACCCATTATAATGAATGGGTCTGCTCACACGTCAGTGATTTTTCACTGCACGTGTCTCCGTGCGGCGTACCCGCGTGTGCGTGATTGCTGCACGGACACATGTCCATTTTTTTCTGGCATCACTGATGTTCCACGTACCACGCAGTGGTGTGGTCCTTGAAACACGTGCCAGAAAAAAACGTGCATTTTATATAATAAACATTTTAACTCACCCGGCGTCCAGCGATGTCCTCTGCAGCCCGTCCTCCCTGCTGCTTCTAAGCCGGCTGATTACTGTCGCGCATATTCATTATGCGCGACACAGCCGACCCGGAAGCAGCTGCTGCAGGGGTCAGCGCCGGCCGGATGCTGCAGCGCGGGAGGATTCAGCACCACGGAGAGCGGGAGCGGGCACAGGTGAGTTGATTTCTAAGTGCAATCACGGGCCACGGAGAACGAAGCCCGGATTGCACTTAGACAACCCACATGTGCCGTGATTCACGGCACACGCAGGGACATGTGCGTGTTTTACACGCCAGTGAAAAACGTCACTGTTTTTCACTGACGTGTGAAACGGGCCTAACAGTCATTTTCCACTTTCTTAGCACTGAGACGTCATCATTATCATCTGCCATCTTCCTTGGTTGCTGGAACCGACTCAGCTCTGTGGGGACGGATACGATGGGGCCACCTTCTCTCCTATTTCTGACCCAGTCCCTCAACATGATGGTGAGTCGTTCGGTCCGGCGCGCGAATGGACGGACCAAGCTGGTGTCCCGCTGTGACTGCGTTCCTTCATGTACTAACAGGTGACGGCCTAAGGTAGGGGCGCCCCACTTCTCCTTTACGTCTGTATAACTTAACTGGACTTACACTCCTCCGTAGATGAGCTTCTTGCTCCTTCAATTCTGTCTCTGCCACTTCCACCCTATTCACGCCGCTGCTTCTGACTCTCCTGGTGCTCTCTTTGTTCTTCCTACTATCACAGCATATCCCTGTCTAACTCTGCCTGTGCAACTCCTGCCTTATATTACCTCCTTTGCTGGTGAGCCCCTCCGCAAATTAACCCCTGCTGCCTTGATATTCCCTATCCATCCTCCCTGTTTAAACGACCTGGGAACCCATGACACCTGGTGGCAGCTGGCCAACCATCTGGGGAGATTATAGAAAAATACAATACAATTCATCAATATGTATATTACAGCATACCTCCCAACTTTTGAAGAAAGGAAAGAGGGACAAAGTAAGCGGCGCGCTACGCGTGCCGTGGCAAAATTTGACCACGCCCCTAGCCACACCCCTAGCCACACCCATTCGTCAGTAAGGGTCATTCAGCAGATGCCCCGGGCTGTTTGTTAATAGTCATAGCAGCCAGAATTTTCTTATATTTCTATGTGTCACTATATGACATTGCTTATTTGTGCCTATAAGGCACATTGTTGTATAAATTCTGTTTCTTTTTGTTTCTGTCTGCACCAAACTACACAATAACAATGTTCTCTGATTGTTCCATTTTCTGCCTTTCCTCCATTATTTAATGCGTTTTTGGTTCAGATGTGAATCTGCGTTTTTAAGTGTTTTTATTGTACAGAGAAGCTTTTTCCTGCATTTTTTGAAGCTCCACATAGAAACCTCCAGAGAAAAAAAAAACAAAACTGCAGAGTTCAGTGACGTCGTCTCGTGGAATCACATCCACTTTACTTGGATAATTAAACACAGCAGAATAAATGTGCAAAAAAACATCAGAAAAAAAATGCAGCATTTACACTACATGTGAACATGGACTAATTGACCAACCAAAGTGGATCAGACGTCATGAAATCTCCGCCCCTGGTGTGTGTAAAGACGCCGCTGAACTGTGCGGATTTGGTGTTTTTTTCTTTATAATCTTCAGGATTCACATCTGCAACAAACATGTATCAAATAAGGAACAATGCATAAAAAATACCGCAAACATGCAATAATCAGAGAAGATTATTGCGCTCGTGGTGCGGACAGCGGCAGAAAAAACGCAGCATTTACGCTATGTGTGAACATGGCCTCAGTGATACATTTTTATTACATTTTTTATGGGTTTTAATAAAGAAAAATAATAAATTGCGCCATTTTTTTCCCGCCATTTACCGATCCCCATAAATAATCTGATCGCTGTGTTGTTTCGGGTCGTTACGATTACAGGGACACCAAATATGTCCATGTTATTTTTTGATTTGTGATGTTTATTATTTTATAAAAAAAAAGTGTAATAAAATTACATTATTCTATTTTTATTGTTATTTTTAGTAATTTTATTAAAAGAAAAAAAAAATCTCTTTTCCTCTCCCTCTAGAACAGAGGACACAGAGACGCTGCTGTGTACAATGGAGCTGTGTCCTGTGTAATCTGCTGTGTAAGAGGCTGCATTGTAGGTTTATTCATATAAAATCCTTCTGTCTGATGTCATCAATCCTAGTGGCTCAACAGCTAGAGAAGGTAGTAAAGCTAGGAGGCTGCTGGAGGAATGTTTGAAAGTTGCTGGTTTGAATCCGAGTTGGTGAAAAAAAAATAAAAATTGTATTTTGTATTTTTTTCCACATTTCTTTATAGTAGTTTTATGGGTACAAATGAATCTGACTCTTTCCTTCACCTACAAAGAGATGCAGTATCTATCTGTCTATCTATCTATCTATGTATCTATCTATCTATCCATGCATCTATCTATTATATATCTATCATGCATCTATCTATAATATATCTATCATGTATCCATCCATATGTCTATCTATTTATCTATCATGTATGTATCTATTATCTGTTTATATATATATATATATATATCCCTCTATCATCCATCCATCCATCTTTGCAGCTAAACAATCTGCTTCTACTTTGGCTTATTACAAAATTACCAAATCTTCCCGTGGCTTTCAATTTGGGAAGTGGCTCAGAGGTAGAGCTGCTGCCTATGGAACAATGAGCTTCACAGGTTTGAGTCCCGGCCAGACCCGATAATAATAATTTAATTTAATTTATTCACTCCACTGAGGGGAGGAGCTGGGACATCAGCTGTGAGCCGCGGGAGTGCGGGACAGACCTGAAAAATCGTGGCAGTCCCACAGAATCCGGGACTGTTGGGAGGTATGATTACAGTTCTAGTAGTCACCATCGAGAAGTGGGGGGTTTCGCCCAGGGAATGGGGTACTCGGTCCCGGGCAGTGTATCGGGAATGTCACTTTGGTGGCTGTTGCCCGGTCCCGTGCCCTGGGTGCTTTTTAATGGGGAGTATTTACAGGGGAGATTAAAGTCATTGGTGTGACGCCACCTGGGGGCTGCGGTTAATATGGGGGAATCGCCGCTGCTGAGTTGGTTATCTCTAGGGCTGGTGGTAATGGCAGCTGTGGTGGTACGCCCTCCGCAGGTAGGGCTGAGCTCGGGAAGATGTATTCTGGAGACTTTTGCTGTTAATAAGGGAGGCCACACCGTGGGTTGTAGTTAACAGTCTCTACTCACTCTTGACCCTCGGACGGCTGGTTCAGGTCCTTGTAGTTCCAGTGCCAGTTGATGACTCAGTTGCTCTGTCCCCGACACCCTCAGTGTGGTTGGGTCCCCGTAGCGTGGAGCGGTTTAGGGCCCGACTGTCCCTTTTTGTGGCAGTCTCCTTGTCCGTACAACGGGCAGTGTGGACCCTGTAGTGGCGATCTGTGTCCCGAACCCTGATCCTTGCTTTACTGCTGGTGCCCGCGGATGTGTGGGTTAGTGAGGTCCGTGAAGGTCCCTCCACTGTACAGGTATTTGCCAGGCCATATGAAACTGTCACCTGACCTAGGGCCCTGTGCCCCATTGGTGCTTTGGTCCCAGCGGTACTCAGGTGTACCTGGCCTGGCGACCACTCTCCTGTGCCTCCGGGTCACCGTTACACGACCCAGCTCTAGACACATCTTTCCACTTTTACTCACTACTACAGACTGCTTGCAGTCCCATCCCACCAGGTTGTCTAGTACCCTGGTCAAGCTCCACCGGAGCCATCCCCTTGTGTCCGACTAACCAATTACCCCTGGTGTGGAGTGGAAACTAGGATTTTGGTGTGTCTAGGTGTTGCTGGCACTGGTGTTCCAGGTCCCTGGGGGTAAGCCCTGCATTCTGGTGAGGATGCAGTACCTAGTAGTGCCCTGAGTGGCTCAGGGGCACTACAGGGGCGGTAAGGCACTGGTCACCCTATTACATCATGATGATCCCCCCACACATAGGACAATGGTCCCCCACATCATGATGGCACCCCTACAGCACTCCCACTCAGCATGATTTCCCCCCACATAGTATGATGGTCCCCCCACAGCCCCACACACAGTATAATGTTCCACCATGTTTATGTTCATTTTTTATTATACATTGGATATAAGATATTGGATTTAATTCAGCTATAGTTACGCTCAGGCAAGGGGATGTCCGGCGCAAAGCACAACACTGAGGCTACAATGGGGGATGGAAAAGGGTAGGAAGGTACTTACGGTAGGGAGAGGGGAGATGGGTCACCACCTGACACCAACCTGACTCTGCACACTGAGCCCTCTAATGTTCCTAAGCGGATACTTTCTCACACTGCTATCACGTGCCTAGTCCCTACCTGTCCCTTCACTCACCCTGGCTAGTGCGAAGGCCGGTGAGTGCAAAACACAAGGAAAGGAAGGCAGACAGGGGTACATAGACATAAAGACATGCTCAAACTATGGCAGCAAAACACCAGGTCTGTAGGAGACAAGAGATAAGCAACTACACTGCTGCAACCTAACACCATGGCTCCAAGAGCTTCAATAATCTTCCTCCTTCAATTGTGGTCAGTTTAGAATGATTTCTCTTTCTATAACCGGCAACAGGAGATGGGACATGTGACTATTTAAGAAGAATAAGAGTGGTCACAAACTGGCTGCACCTGAGGTGAACTAACAAAAAACTACCAGCAAGGAAAGTGTACATACCGTTGCTGCACTAAAAAAGAGCAAATAAGTTTAGTATCCAGAGTCTCACAAGGCAATGTGATACTCCAATCCCAAACCAGTCACAAGTCTCACCAGGACAGGAGACCCTTGTGACAGTACTTCCCTTTCTACGAAGGACCTCTGGATCCTCAAGGATAGTCTGGATAGTATCTATGAGCCTTAGCCAAGTCCGGCGAGAAAGAGGGTGTAGATTTTATAAGGACGGTAGAGATAGATGTACACAAGCAGTTATCTTTGCAAAAAGTGCCACAACTGATAACTTCTCCAGACCAGAAATCAATCACATGATGGTTTTTCATCAGCCAGTGAAGACCCAAAACAATGGGAGTGGGTAAACTATATACACAAGTTCACATTGTGCACGACTTGGGAAAAACTTCTCTGGCTGAGAGGAGCAGCATCAAAGGCCAGTATGGGAATGGATCTCAGTAATGCACTACAGGCAAGACCATGGGTCCGAGCTCATGCTCCACTGTCCACCAGGGCATAAATAGTTTCAGTTTTATGCGCTAAAACCACCTCAGCAGTAATGGTGAACTGAGATGTATGGTATATATGGAGGAAATGTACACACCCATGTCGCCTTTCTCCCCACGACCTGGGGCACGCAGCTTTTTAAGAGATGTTACATGTTTAGATACAGATGGACAAACCCCAATATAATGACCTTTAAAACTACTATAAATACATGCCCCCGTCCCATGGCGAACTGTAAGCAACCTAGTCTGGGGGTTCGTCAACATACACCCGTGGGAGAACAACCGGGGTTAGGGTTACCATAGGTCTCTCCCTCAGACGTCTGTCTACCCTCATAGTTAGCGCCATGGTGGCCACCAATGACTCTGAAGCAGTATACAGAGCCACTGAGGCTTGAAGCCTGCCTGACAGACCATAACAGGTCTTTACTCCACTGGGTGTCAGTTACCCATGTACGAAATTCAGAGCAGTACTCCTAAGCTGGCCGCGCTCCCTGTTAGACTCAGCAAGGGAGATGCAATCAGTGTGTAGCGCCTGGTCCCACCAGACCCCGTGGGGGGCGCGCTCCCTCACATGTGCCCAGTCCCAGCATGGCTCCCACTTGCACTCCCAGTCATAGCCCCAGGCAGCGACGGCCTTCCTCTTACCGGTCCCATGGCTCTGCAGGCGCTGCCCCTGCTCCGGGTCCTGCTGTATGTCCTGCTCCCAGGCATGCTGCAGCCTCTTCCTGTCTTCCTTCCTTACACAGAGCTGCAGTAAGTGACTCTAGGCTGCGCGCAAGGCCACGCCCCCTTTCTTAAAGCAGTATGCCCCGTTTTCTGGAAGTGACCTCAGAGGTCACCTGTTACCTTATGGGTATTTAGGTTCACCTCCCCCAGCAGCAGGCACCCGAGCAACGCTTCCATTAGAGCCTTGCCAGTGTCCAGACCCCTTGTGCTGTTATCTGTTTTCTGTGCATTGATACCTTGTTCTAATCCCTTGTCTCACTGTAGTGCCATCCGTATCATTCCGGCTGTGGACGTCACCGCTCATACCGACAGTGGACGTCACCGTGCCCTACCTGCCGTGGACATTATCTGTGCCGTACCTTCTGTGGACGTCACCGCTCATATCGACAGTGGACGTCACCGTGCCCTACCTGCCGTGGACATTATCTGTACCGTACCTGCTGTGGACGTCACATGCTGTGAACATCTCCGGTGCCGTTTCCGTGTTCTGCCGGCTGTGGACGTCACAACCTTGCTACACCTGGCCCAACAGAGACTCCTACTACCGGTTCCTGGTTGCCGTGCATTTAGGCCTTCTGGGGAGGCGCCGCACAGTCCCTGTATAGGGGTTCGCTGCTGGTCGCCTTCTCGGGGGAGTCCGGTGCACGGTCCAGTGGGTCCACTTCCGGACGCTCGCTGCTCCTCGGTGAGCGTAACAGTTTGCTCGGGCCATGGACTCCGCCGGGATCAAGGTTAACCCGCTGACTGACCTGCAACAGGAGCTCTCCCGCCAACGCGAGACCCAAGCAAGATTAGTGGCTCACATGAAGTCTGTGGAATCCCGTCTGGCATCCATGCAAACCTCCGGATCCTCCGACGGCTCCCAATTAATTGAACTACAGAAGGAACTTTCCCGCCAGCATGAGGCCCAGAGACGCATGGCCGAATATATGGCGTCCGTGGATTCCCGTCTATACGCCCTGCAGAATCCAGCCTCCTCAACAACCCCTGACTCTGCGGGATTATCGACATGCATGTCTCCTTCCCGCCTGGCCTCCCCACCCATGTATGGAGGGGATCCCCGTTTGTGTCGCGGTTTCTTAAACCAGTGCTCCCTGCACTTTGAGCTGTCGCTGCTGCAGCGAGCGACTGATCGCTCGAAAATCGCATTTATCATGTCTCATCTGACTGGTCAGGCTCTGGCTTGGATGAATCCGCTCTGGGAGAGGAATGACCCGACCGTTCAAGTCCTGTCCGTCTTTCTGACCACCTTACGTAAGGTGTTCGATGAGCCAGGCCGTCTCTCGTCTACTGCCTCTTCGCTCATGAGAATCCATCAGGGGAATCTCACCGTGGGACAGTATGCAATCGAATTCCGCACTCTGTACTCCGAACTCAAGTGGAACAATGACGCCTTGGTAGCTGCCTTCTGGGAAGGGTTATCCGGTAAAATCAAGGATGAACTGGCCAGCCGGGATGTACCTACCACCCTGGAAGAGCTGATCTCTCTGGCTACCCGTATTGATCTCCGCTTCCAAGAGCGTGCCAGAGAAGTCACCCGGGCGAGAAGAACCCCGCGCCTTGCGCCCACCTTCCAAAGGCCGATGTCACCTCCCTCCACCCGGCCTTCTGCTCCACACGAGCCCATGGAGGTCGATCGCGTCAGTGAGTCCAGACTGCGACAGAGGAATCGGAGAATGGCAGGAGAGTGCTTCTACTGCGGAAGTGCCAAACATCTGATTCAGGACTGTGCAGTAAAGCCGGGAAACTACAGAGCCTAGGGTCCATCGGAGAGGCCACCCTAGGTCATGCCAAGTCCTCTCCTTTTCTCCATGTACCTGTACCTGTACCTGTTACCTGCCGGGAACTTTATCCAACAATCCGTGGTGGACCTACACCAGATTCCCGTCCGATGTCTTGCTACCCCCATCAGTCTTTCTTCCGTGGATGGTAAACCGCTATCCGAACCCATCCGATACATCACGGAGAACTGTACTATGCAAGTGGGGTTGCTACACTCTGAGACCATCGCATTCCACGTACTCCCTGGCATGACGCATGCCCTACTACTGGGAATACCCTGGCTTCGGTCGCACAAGCCAGTACTGGACTGGGATTCTGGAGACATCCTGCAATGGGGTGCGTCTTGCCACAGCAACTGCCTGAAACCAGTGCATCCTCCGCACCGACCCGTTGAACCGGTCACCCTTCCCGGGTTACCCCCTGCCTATTGGGCCTATGCCGATGTCTTTGACAAGAAGGAGGCTGAGACGTTGCCGCCACACAGACCCTACGATTGTCCCATCGACCTGCTCCCCGGGACAACCCCTCCGCGTGGGCGCATCTACCCTCTGTCCCGAGAAGAGACCCAAGCCATGTCTGACTACATAAAGGAGAATCTAGCACAAGGCTTCATCCAAAACTCCTCCTCTCCTGCCGGAGCGGGCTTCTTCTTTGTGGGGAAAAAGGACGGGGGTCTACGGCCTTGCATTGACTACCGCGGATTGAATAAGATCACGGTGAAGAACAGATACCCGCTACCCCTGATACCGGAACTGTTTGACTGCTTTCAAGGTGCCAAGATCTTTTCCAAATTAGATCTCTGTGGTGCGTACAATCTGGTCCGCATTCGGTCGGGGGACGAATGGAAGACTGCGTTCAACACTCGGGATGGGCACTATGAATATCGAGTGATGCCCTTCGGGCTCAGTAACGCTTCGGCGGTCTTCCAGGAGTTCGTGAACGATGTCTTCCATGATCTTCTATACACCTGTGTGGTTGTGTATTTGGACGACATCCTTATCTTCTCTCCGGACTTGCATACCCATCGAAGACATGTCCGTCTTGTCCTTCGGAGATTGAGAGAGAATCGCCTTTACGCCAAACTCGAGAAATGCCTGTTTGAGCAGACCTCGCTACCCTTCCTTGGCCACATAGTGTCTGATACCGGCCTGAAGATGGACCCCCGATAAGGTATCAGCCGTACTGAATTGGTCCCGTCCGGAAGGGTTGAAGGCTATCCAGCGATTCCTGGGATTCGCCATCTATTATCGGCAATTCATTCCACACTTCTCGTCTCTGGTGCGTCCCATAACCTCTCTCACTCGCAAAGGGAAAAACCCAAAGAAATGGACCCTGGAAGCTGAAAAATCGTTCCTGTCCCTTAAACGAGCCTTCGCTTCTGCTCCAGCCTTACACAGACCCGACACGAACAAGCCGTTTATCCTTGAGGTAGATGCCTCCTCATCCGGTGCCGGTGCGGTTCTTACACAGAAAACGTCAGAGGGTAAGACAGTAACCTGTGGCTTCTTTTCTAAGGCTTTCTCCCCAGCAGAACGAAACTACTCAATCGGAGACCGTGAGTTGCTGGCAATCAAGCTGGCCCTGGAAGAGTGGCGATACCTGCTGGAAGGGTCATTGCATCCAGTTTCCATCTATACTGACCACAAGAATCTGGCATAGCTCCAGACAGCCCACAGGCTAAACCCCCGACAGGCCCGATGGTCATTATTCTTCGCCCGCTTTGATTTTGTTCTGCATTTCCGTCCAGCCGAGAAGAACCTGAAGGCCGATGCGCTGTCTCGATCATTCCTGTTAGAGGATCAGGAAGATGAACCTCGGCACATCATTGAACCTTCCAAGCTAATGCTGGCACCAGTTGACATGCACCACCTTCCTCCCGGTAAGACGTTTGTTGCTGAGGTCGATAGAGGACGTGTACTCCGGTGGGGACACTCTTCCCGAATAGCAGATCACGTGGGTCAAAAGAAATCTCTGCAATTGATATCCCGATATTACAGGTGGCCAGGGCTACATCGAGACGTCCAGGACTTTGTTTCATCCTGTTCCTCCTGTGCCCGGAACAAGGTCCTGAAGACTCTTCCGGCGGGCCTTTTGCTTCCTTTACACGTACCATCTGCTCCATGACAACATATCGACATGGATTTCATCACGGACCTGCCAAAATCGTCTGGCTGCACAGTCATCTGGGTGGTGGTGGACTGGTTCTCCAAGATGGCCCACTTCACACCACTCTTCGGGCTACCGTCCGCTCTGGTTCTTGCTCAATTATTCATTCAACATATCTTCCGGCTTCACGGCTTGCCTCTCCATATCGTGTCCCACAGAGGGGTCTAGTTCACCGCTCGGTTTTGGAGAGCAGTCTGCAAAATGATGGATGTTCAATTGGACTTTTCTTCTGCCTACCACCCTCAGTCCAATGGGCAAGTGGAGCGCATTAACCAAGTCTTGACTAACTATCTCCGCCACTTCGTGGACGAACACCACAGCAACTGGGTCAAACTGCTTCCATGGGCCGAGTTCTCCTATAACAACCATGAAAGTGAGTCCTTTGCTAAATCCCCGTTCCATGTGATTTATGGACAGCGACCTAAAGTGTCCTGTGACATGTTCTTCAGGTAACCCTGCAGCTGATGACCTCGTGAGGTCCTTCTCCGCCATCTGGGCTGAGACCAAGTCGACTCTGGAACGTTCCTCCGTCCGAATGAAGAAACACGCCAACAAGAACCGTCTGGATATTCCTTTCTTTCATCTCGGAGATAAAGTCTGGCTCTCGTCCAAGTATGTCCGCCTGAAGAAACTAACGTCTTACAAGCTGGGTCCCCGCTTTATTGGTCCCTTTGATGTGCTCCGACGGATCAATGAGGTGTCCTACAAGTTGAAGCTGCCGTCTACACTTCGCATCCCGAACTCCTTCCATGTGTCCCTCCTCAATCCAGTGGTCCTGAGCCGTTTCCACAGTGATCCTGAGGCTTCGCCTCCTCCTGTTGGTGATAACGACGTCTATGAGGTAAAAGCCATCCTTGCGGCTAAGGAGGTCCGAGGTAGAACCTACTATCTGGTAGACTGGAAGGGGTTCGGTCCTGAGGAGATGACGTGAGTACAAGCGGAGGACGTGGATGCTTCTCGTCTCCTCCGGAGCTTCCTGAGGAGGGGGGTCTTCAGGGGGTGGGTACTGTAGCGCCTGGTCCCACCAGACCCCGTGGGGGGCGCGCTCCCTTACATGTGCCCAGTCCCAGCATGGCTCCCACTTGCACTCCCAGTCATAGCCCCAGGCAGCGACGGCCTTCCTCTTACCGGTCCCATGGCTCTGCAGGCGCTGCCCCTTCTCCGGGTCCTGCTGTACGTCCTGCTCCCAGGCATGCTGCAGCCTCTTCCTGTCTCCCTTCCTTACACAGAGCTGCAGTAAGTGACTCTAGGCTGTGCGCGAGGCCACGCCCCCTTTCTTAAAGCAGTATGCCCCGTTTTCTGGAAGTGACCTCAGAGGTCACCTGTTACCTAATGGGTATTTAGGTTCACCTCCCCCAGCAGCAGGCGCCCGAGCAACGCTTCCATTAGAGCCTTGCCAGTGTCCAGACCCCTTGTGCTGTTATCTGTTTTCTGTGCATTGATACCTGGTTCTAATCCCTTGTCTCACCGTAGTGCCATCCGTATCATTCCGGCTGTGGACGTCACCGCTCATACCGACAGTGGACGTCACCGTGCCCTACCTGCCGTGGACATTATCTGTGCCGTACCTGCTGTGGACGTCACCGCTCATACCGACAGTGGACGTCACAACCTTGCTACACCTGGCCCAACAGAGACTCCTACTACCGGTTCCTGGCTGCCGTGCATTTAGGCCTTCTGGGGAGGCACCGCACAGTCCCTGTATAGGGGTTCGCTTCTGGTCGCCTTCTCGGGGGAGTCCGGTGCACGGCCCAGTGGGTCCACCTCCGGACGCTCGCCTCTCCTCGGTGAGCGTAACACAGTGTTGTCATATACAAAGGCCGAAAACTCGTCCACCGACCGTAACGACTGAGAGTCAGTCGGCAGAGAGAAGGCCCAAGACTGGAGATCTCCCTGAAGGAGAGAGATTACAATCCCCATTCGCTGTTCCTCACTCCCTGGGGAACAAGGGTAAAGCTTGAAATATAATTTGCAAGCATCCCTAAACATCACAAATTGAGGGCAATTCTAATGGATGCACTTCTCCCCCACCCCAGGAGAGGGCCGGGACCAGAAAAGAAAACTTCACAAGTACCACAGACCGGCGAAAAACCAAAACACATGCACACTGCTATGAGACACAGGGGAGAGACAAAACGTGGCCAGGAAGAAATACAGGGAGGAAATAAACTACGAACAGGGATATTTCCACACAAAACAGGAAAGCACACAGCAGATCACCAGGCTCTGGATCACTACAATAAGGACCAGCATCGCTGAAGCCATGCTGAGCTATATTCGGCGAGAAGCAACCACATCCAGTACTTTATCAAGAGTGAAGACAACAGTGAGTGGTCAAACCAACCTGGCCTCCTAACAGCAGTTCCCAAAGTCAGCAAGAATTAACCTCTTTCCAACCTTGGATGTACAATTACGTAACTTAAAGTCACTTAACGACCAAGGTTGTAACTGTACATCCAAGCAATTGCAGGGGCATTAGGGGCTGTGCCCCCGTGATTGCGGCCAGGACTCAGCATACCCGACAACCGAGACCCAGGCCTCACAGCCAGGGACGGTGCCATGATCAATACGGATTACACAGGTTTTCTCAGTGCAGCTCTGACAGCTGCAATGTTCTGCAGTGATCGAGCACAGCAGAACATTGCAGCTGCGATCAGACCACTGTGGTAATGTCCAATAAAGGGACTAAGTGAAAAATTAAAAAAATATTTAAAAAAAAAATCAGAAAATAAAGAAGAAAAAATATTCCAATAAATTGTTATATTTGTGTAAAAAAATAAACAAAAAACAATAATAAACAATAATAACAATAAACAAAAAAGTACACATATTTAGTATTGCTAAGTCCGTAACAACCCAAGCTATGAAATAGTCAGTGAACACCGTAAAAAAAATAATTATAAAAAACATAGTAAAAACTATGTCTTCTCATCATACAGCTGACAAAAAAAGTAGAATCATAAAGTCATATATAAATAACAAGGGTAAAGCTGAAAACGTCATCTTGTCCCGCAAAATACAAGCTCTGTACAGCTCCATCAGCAATGCAAAAACTGTTTTTTTTCACTATAAAATAGTTTTTATGGTGTAAAAATGGCAAAACATGAAAAACTACAGGGTGGGCCATAAGTATGGATACACCCTGATAAAATGGAAGTGGTTGTGTGACGCCCTGGACCCCAGGGGTCACAAATTACTACACTCACCACACACACCCCACACTAGAAAGGTACCATCAGTCAACCACAAAGACCTGATTGCCTCCCTCAGAGTCAGACAGGCACACCAGGTGGGCGGAGTCAGGCAGAAAGACACGCCCCCTGAGGAGTCTGCTGGCCTGAGGCTGGAACACAGAAAAAAAAACACAAGAGTAGAGTTCAGTACAGTGGAGTGGAGAGTAGTGCAGTACAGTTCTGAGCGGGGCCTAGGTTGGAGCCTAGGACTCCCAAACCTTAAAAACAGTCAGGCAGGCAGACGGCAGTGACCGACTGCAGGAGACCGGGAATACGACCGGTGGAACCGTAAGGATCGGGACAGGGTAGCAGCCCGCCGGAACCGAACCGGGGAGCCAACAGGATACCGGAGCACCAGGCAGGGTACTCAGACCCCGAACTAGGTTATACGCCACCACCATAGTTGAAATAACTGATTGCGGTCTGGACCTCAGGGGTTCATGCCCACCAAAGTCCAGATTGAAGGCAACAGCCCAACCCGTCGAGATAGTAGCCACCACCAGAGGCCAGAGATCCAAGGGCCAGCGCCTGCGGGCAAAAGGGGCTCCTACCATACATACACGCCGGGGAGCGGACTACCAGTGCCCAGGCACAGTGGTCACACTACAAACACAGGTGCAGGAGAAAGGCGGACATTGCCAACCCGACTAGGAAGCTGCAGCCGGCTGCGGGCCCCGTTCATCCCTTCGTTTGGTTTACCAGTGACTCTGTGTGGTTTAATCATGAGTACAACAGTGCCATCAGGCACCGCACCGCGCTGCACTGCAACACTGCCCCTGCACCCCGGCCTTCACCTCCGGGCCCCGGGACCAACAACCCCTACCCACGGAGGGGTCAACACCTAGCTGCGCCCCTACATCGCTCCTGGGATACCCCGTACCTACACCGCAGCGGTGGTATCCACCATCACCACAACCCGTGGGTGGCGTCACAGACTTTCCCAACACAACCACCCTACAACCCCTGCGTGCACCGCCACTACATCTTTCCAGAGCAACATGACCCCCGGGTCCGGAGGCATCTTGAGCCACCGACGCACACGCGAGCGGCTCAGCGGTCGCAGCCGAGGCTGCGGGGCGGCACACATCGACTCTTCTGGCGTCACAAACAGGATAGAACCAGTCTACTTACCGGTAGAAGTGCGCCTTGTGGTTCCCGTCAGCGGCGTCCCACTGAAAAATTTGAAGATCCACCATCTTGGGCGCGAAAGTTTCCCACTCGAGTCGTCTTCCCTGAGCAGTGAAGGCGCGAAAGCAAAGCCCCGCCCCAAAGAGAGAAGTGCTGAAAAAAACCCAAGAGGGGACGGGAAGAGGATGTCCGCACCTACCGGAGCCGGCGGCTGCTGATGCCCGCGGGAGAAGAAAGAGAAGAATGTCGGCATCCCAGGAGGTGAGCAGAGCGGCGCCTGTCACGAGAGCGGCAGGGCCTGAAGGTAAATCAGCTAGCCAGCGGGCAGCTCCCACTCCGATCGCAGGAGCGGAGGTGCCGGGGACGCCAGCAAGCCCAGCGGCACCCGTCAAAGGACCCGCCGGTGGTGATGACCCTGCGACGGTAATGGAGCAGGCACCGGTAGGCCGCTTGGCTGCACCTGAGAGGCCGGAATCGGAAAGTAGCGACTCCGATAGCAGTGTGGCGCCCTGGACTAGCCAGGTCATCACAGGTACTACAACACACACCCCCACCATGAGACAGGCACATCAGCCAGACACAAAATCCTTGTTGCCTCCCTCCAGGGGCTGATGTCCACACCAGGTGGGGTGGAACCAGTCGGTTGGCCTCACCCACTGAGGAGTTCACAGTCCTGGAGGCGGGAAAAGGAAGTGAGTTCAGTTCAGTTAGGGAAGTGGTAGGAGAGGAGCAAACTGACCGTGTCCGGGTGTGTGGCCCGGGCACCAAGAGCAAGGTTGGCAGATGGTGGTGGCCATCTGCAGGAGAGGCAGATCAACACAGAACCGTAGGACCGGGGACGGGCGGTGGCCCGCCGGTACCGAACCGGGGAGCGAAGTGAAGCCAGCACACACAGGCAGGGCCTACGGACCCCGACCAGGCTTGGAGTCGCCATTAGAGGTCAAATCCGTCAGTGACCGGAACCCCAGGGGTTTCCTAACAGCCAAGACCCGATTGAAGGCAACCGTCCGACCAGCAAAAGGAAATACAGCTACCGCCACAGCTAGAGTTCCAAGGGCCAGAGCCTTGCGGGCAAAAGGGCTCTTCCGGCACATATATACGCTGGGGAGCGGGTTACCGGTGGGAAGCCATCGGAGCCGAACATACACAAAGGTGCAGGGAAAGGCAGCCACCACCAACCGTCCGGGAGAAACCACAGCAGCCGGCTGCGGGACCCGTCCATCCAGCCGTTTGGTTTACCAGAGACTTTGCGTATATTTGTGGCTGAGTGAGTACAACCGTGCCATCCGGTACCGCGCTGCGCAGTCCAGGCGACCCTGCACCCATCCAACCCTACACCCATCCAACCCTGCCTCCCCGTCATCTCACCGGGCCCCGGGACCACCAACCCCTACCCACGGAGGGGGAAAACAACATCCCAGCTGCTCCCTGCCATCGCTTCCGGGATCCCCGTCACCAGCAGCGGTGGTGCCCAACCTCACCACAACCCATGGGTGGCGTCACAGACCAAATCCCCAAACCAAACTACCCACTTTCACTCACGGGCGAGGAGCGCCGCTCGAGTCCCCGGATCCGGCCCACCGCTCAAGCCACCGAGCAGCCATCGCAGCAGCGCCGGACCCGAGCGTTATCGAGCGCAGCGCAGTGCCGTCCTCCCCGCCCGCGACAGCAGCATCCCACGTATATCCCGCGGAAAGGCGGGAACGGCTACCGAATGGCTTTGTCGCTCCGAGCCTATTATGCGCTAGCACTGGATGAAGCGGATACGGATTCCGTCTCGGAAGATGAGTCCCCACCCGCCGTGCTGGTCCCAATCTGCAGGCGTTGCGGCTTACCCGGGCACTTTGCTAGAGTGTGCCCCAGTGGTGCCGAACCTTAAAGTCGCGAAGAATTAACCCCTGACGTTTTACAGTTCAATGTTGTAAAGTTGAAGTTTTAAAGGTCCTGCATCACCGTCTTCTTGGTGGGCGCCATCAGGGGTCGGAGCCCCTGGTGGAGGATGGCAGGAAGTTAGAGGAGCGAGGACGGTTCTACAAGTGGAGCCCAGCTACCGTACCCGCACCGCAGGCAGTGGAAGACGGGGTCCTTATGGACAGTGCCACCGTGAGTGAGCGTGGCATTGAGGACCCGTGCTGTGGTGGTCAGGGGAAAGTGACTGGAAGAGGCTGCAACGGCAGCGAAGTTTTACCCTGCAAAAGTCCCCGTTGGGACCTACAGTGTTTGTGGTAGCCCGTTGGCTGCTGAAGTTCCCGTCCCCGTTGGGACTGATGTTGTCCCCTTTTCCCCCAAAGAAAGGCTGAGAACTTGCAAGCCACCCAAAAACTATTGGGTTTGTAAATAGTCCCCAACTGCCCCTTCCCGCAACTGCCAGTCTCCGGAGAGGCTGGTTGGAGGAAGGACCCGCAGCAGAGCTGGCGTCCGGTCACCATCAGGACCGGTGACCATCCTCCGGGTCAGGGGTCCCCTTGGACGTGGGGCCTCTGAATGACTGCCGGGTGCGTGTCACCGTACCCGTTCCCGCTTGGGTGTCCTGGGCCAGTTCCCGTTTTCCGGACTGGGGAAAAGGGGTGCTGCCTGTTTCTTAGAGGCAGCATCAAGGTTCAGGTTGCTTGGGTGGGAAAGCGGAAGGACCCGTTCCCTTGTTATTAAAAATGTTTGCCGTTTGCAACGGTTCAAGTGATGTGCCTTCCGTAAGGGAAGAAATGAAAAGTGCTTTTTCTTGAATGTTACAATTATTTGTTTATCTTTTCAGAAAAATAAAACCGGTGATGGACGGGCAGCCCGCTGACGGTCTGCATTAAACCAAGGGGGAATGTGACGACCTGGACCCCAGGGGTCACAGGTTACTACACTCACCACACACCCCCCACACTAGGAAGGTACCATCAGTCAACCACAAAGACCTGATTGCCTCCCTCAGAGTCAGACAGGCACACCAGGTGGGCGGAGTCAGGGGGAAAGACATGCCCCCCGAGAAGTCTGCTGGCTTGAGGCTGGGGAACACAGAAAAAAAAACACAAGAGTAGAGTTCAGTACAGTGGAGTGGAGAGTAGTGCAGTACGGTTCTGAGCGGGGCCTAGGTTGAGCCTAGGACCCCCAAACCTTCCAAACAGTCAGGCAGGCAGACGGCAGTGACCGACTGCAGGAGACCGGGAATACGACCGGTGGAACCGTAAGGATCGGGACAGGGTAGCAGCCCGCCGGAACCGAACCGGGGAGCCAACAGGATACCGGAGCACCAGGCAGGGTACTCAGACCCCGAACTAGGTTATACGCCACCACCATTGTCGAATTAACTGATTGCGGTTTGGACCTCAGGGGTTTATGCCCACCAAAATCTCGATTGAAGGCAACAGCCCAACCCGTCCGGATAGTAGCCACCGCCAGAGGCCAGAGATCCAAATGCCAGCGCCTGCGGGCAAAAGGGGCTCCTACGACACATACATGCCGGGGAGCGGACTACCAGTGCCCAGGCACAGTGGTCACACTACAAACACAGGTGCAGGAGAAAGGCGAACATTGCCAACCTGACTAGGAAGCTGCAGCCGGCTGCGGGCCCCGTTCATCCCTTCGTTTGGTTTACCAGTGACTCTGTGTGGTTTAATCGTGAGTACACCAGTGCCACAAGCCACCGCACCTCGCTGCACCGCCACACTGCCCTTGCACCCCGGACTTCACCTCCGGGCCTTGGGACCAACAACCCCTACCCACGGAGGGGTCAACAACTAGCTGGGACCCTACACCGCTTCCGGGATACCCCGTACCTACACCGCAGCGGTGGTGTCCACCATCACCACAACCCGTGGGTGGCGTCACGGACTTTCCCAACACAACCACCCCACAACTCCTGCGTGCACCGCCACTACATCCTTCTAGAGCGGCGTGACCCCCGGGTCCGGAGGCGCTCGAGCCATTGACGCACACGCGAGCCCGGACCCGAGAGGCTCGGCGGTTGCAGCCGAGGCCGCGGGGCGGAAGAGTTGCTGATATCACCTTACCGTTTGTGGTATATTAGTACATGGGAGGGGCCAAACATTTGAGGCCAGGTAACGCCCATGGCGGCCATCTGCAAAGCCGCCATTTTAAATTCAACTTTACTTTTTTCAATGGGAAGTGGGTCATGTGACACATCAAACACATAGAGAATTGCACAAGAAAAACAATGGTGTGCTCATTTTTAACGTAGCTTTATTCAGTATCGAGTTATTGACACATTTGTGACATGGAGCAAAGACAGTACCTTACTAAAGGATGTCCTCAAAGTGCTGCCCATTGTGTTGAATTGTCAATGCAATTCTTTTCTCCCACTCTTGACACACCGAGAGCAATACTGCAGAAGAAATGCTACCACAGGCCTCCTGTATCCGTTGTTTCAGGTGCCCCACATCCTGGATCCTAAATCTGTGGTATTGTTCTCGGTGTGTCAAGAGTGGGAGAAGAGAATCACGTTGACAATTCAACACATTGTCATTTTATTGACATAAAATTGTCTTATCATTTTTCCAGCACGGTGATTGGTGTAAAAAAAAACAAAAACAAAGAAAAACTATTCCTGAGTTGCTGTTTCTTTAAAAAGTGGAATACAAAGTGATCAAAAATTATTATGTGGCCAAAAATGGTACCAATAAAACCACAACTTATCCAGGGAAAAACACGCCCTCACATGACTCTGTTGGCAGAAAAATAAAAAAAACTCTATAACCTTTAAGATTTAGTGATGCAAAAAACCTTTATTTTGTAAAAAGCGTTTTTAGTGTGATAATCACAAATGCTAAAAAAAAACTATACAAGCCTGGTATCACTGTAATCATACTGACCTGAGGAATAAAGTTGCCATTCACTTATACCGCAAGATGAACAGTGTTAAAAAAAAAATGCAGTCAATTCTTTACCTGCCATTGATTTGTTCATTCTGCCTCTAAAAGATCGCAGTACAGGGCGGCTCATATTTATCCTGCACTCTATCCTGAGCACTTGCACCGGGATTACATGCAAGAGTGCATACCCACAATCAGGAATTGCAGGGTTTTAAATGCAGTGTTTTCACTGCGTCCAAAACAAGCACAGTGTATCCATTGATTTATAGAAATCTCCTGATCACAGTGCTTCTTTTTTCCGCAGCATAAACTGACATGCAGTGGGGCTTCCTTAGATGCAGCATGTCAATTTATGCTGCGGAGATGTGAGTGTCCTAAGCTGGAAAAAAAGAGCAAAAGTCCACCGCGTCCCAAACCAGATACTGGGCAGGGGCAAATGCGGTCTCCTGCAGAAAAAACTTGCATCTCCACAGGGGAAGACACGCTTCAGGACTCAGCGTTTGCAGACCGTGGGCACATACCCTAATTCTCTGAAAAAGGTTATTCAGACAAAATTCTCAAAAGAAAATTCGCCGTAATGAGGCAGGAGAAGTCACTTTGACCTCACGTCTGGCCTGTGGTCCAGCAGTGTGTCTCTTTTTATGCCTCTTTTGAGACGTGCACAAAAATGCGGTCATCAACAATTTTGTTCACCATTGATCACCACTGAACAGAGACCAAACAGAGTCCAGAGTAAAGCTGGGTTTACACATAGCGACAGCGACAACGACATCGCTGTTACGTCACCATTTTCTGTGACGTAACAGTGACCTTGTAAGTCGCTGTTATGATCGTTGCTTAGTTGTCAAACACAGCGACGCAGCAGCGATCATAACGTCACTACATGTGCAGAGAGCAGGGAGCCGCGCACACTGCTTAGCGCTGGCTCCTTGCTCTCCTAGCTACAGTACACATCGGGTTAATTAACCCGATGTGTACTGCAGCTACATGTCACAGTGCAGAGAGCATGGAGCCGCGCACACTGCTTAGCGCTGGCTCCTTGCTCTCCTAGCTACAGTACACATCGGGTTAATTAACCCGATGTGTACTGCAGCTACATGTCACAGTGCAGAGAGCAGGGAGCCGGGCACACTGCTTAGCGCTGGCTCCTTGCTCTCCTAGCTATAGTACACATAGGGTTAATTACCCGATGCGTACTGCAGCTACATGTGCACAGAGCAGGAGCCGGCACTAGCAGCAAGAGCGGCGGAGGCTGGTAACGAAGGTAAATATTGGGTAACCAGGGAAAGGTCTTCCCTTGGTTACCCGATGTTTACAGTGGTTACAGCTTTCCGCAGCTGCCAGACGCCAGCTCCTGCACCCTGCTCGCTTCATTTCGTCGCTCTCTCGCTGTCACACACAGCGTTGTGTGCTTCACAGCGGGAGAGCGACGACGAAAAAATGAAGCAGGACATTCAGCAACGAGCAACGACCTCACAGCAGGGGCCAGCTCGTTGCTGGATGTCACATACAGCGACAGCAACGGGACGTCGCTGCAACGTCACAGAAAATGGTGACGTAGCAGCGACGTCGTTGTCATCGTCGCTGTGTGTGACACCACCTTAACTCTGCTGCCTCATTAGTAAATGGATTGTCTTAAATGGATTAAATGGATGCCTCATTGTGGATTTCATCTGAATCACGTATTTCAGAGATGTAGATGGAAACCCCAATGTAAGTGTTAAGCATAGAGCACAGGATAAATGGGAACTGATCCAAAATGTTCTGTACCAAAATCGCCACCAAATAGCATTCAACTAAACTCACAAAAATACAAGTCCTCACTCTGATCCGTCATTAATTATTTAATTAATGGAATGATTAATGCAAATATAGGGGGCTTCCACATTACTGGTAGTGCAAAGTCTCTTGAAAAATGCTATTGCTTCCCCCTTCAAAAAAGAAATTCAGCAAAATCTGCGCTCCCAAATCCAAATGTTCCCCTCTCTTCTGTACCCCACAATGTGCCTAAGCCACAGGTAGGATCAACATGTTTGGCATTGTTGTAGTGAGGAGAGCCCACTTAAATGTACGAGGTGCAGGCAGTGGCGTAGCAAAAGGGGGGCGGAGGGGGCGGTCCGCCCCGGGCGGCACATGTCAGGGGGGCGGCATTTTGGCCACTCACCTTCAGTTCTGTTGCCCCCGGGCCGAGTTCCGGGGACCGGAGTCCTCGGCAGGAAACTGTGGCTGCTGTCTCTTTAAGGTGTGCAGACCACAGTGTCCTGCTGGATTGAGCTTCATCTGTGGGCGGAGCTACCGCCCGGAGTTCTGCTGACCTGCTCAGTCCCATAGATGAAGAAGTGCCAGACAGCGACCCCCAGCACAGCGCTGGCCTCCGGCGCTGTGTGGGCCCCCTCTCCTCCGTGACCGAGTGGTAAGTGCTACCCCCCTCCCCCCCTCGACCTGTATACTCCCTCCCAGCCACCCCAGGAGCTGTGTGTGCGGGCCCCCAGGAGCCGCGTGTGTCAGTGCAGGCTCAGCTCTGCTACATCTGCCCTGTGCTCGGTGCAGGCTCAGCTCTGCTACATCTGCCCTGTGTTTGGTGCATGCTCAGCTCTGCTACATCTGCCCTGTGCTTGGTGCAGCCTCAGCTCTGCTACATCTGCCCTGTGCTTGGTGCAGCCTCAGCTCTGCTACATCTGCCCTGTGCTTGGTGCATCCTCAGCTCTGCTACATCTGCCCTGTGTCTGGTGCAGGCTCAGCTCTGCTACATCTGCCCTGTTTCTGGTGCAGGCTCAGCTCCTCTACATCTGCCCTGTGCTCGGTGCAGGCTCAGCTCTGCTACATCTGCCCTGTGTCTGGTGCAGGCTCAGCTCTGCTACATCTGCCCTGTGTCTGGTGCAGGCTCAGCTCTGCTACATCTGCCCTGTGCTCGGTGCAGGCTCAGCTCTGCTACATCTGCTCTGTGCTCGGTGCAGGCTCAGCTCTGCTACATCTGCCCTGTGTCTGGTGCAGGCTCAGCTCCTCTACATCTGCCCTGTGCTCGGTGCAGGCTCAGCTCTGCTACATCTGCCCTGTGCTTGGTGCAGCCTCAGCTCTGCTACATCTGCCCTGTGCTTGGTGAAGCCTCAGCTCTGCTACATCTGCCCTGTGTCTGGTGCAGGCTCAGCTCTGCTACATCTGCCCTGTGTCTGGTCCAGGCTCAGCTCTGCCGCAGCCGTGTGTGCAGGCCCCAAAAAGCCGCGTGTGTGTCTATATGTGCAGCAGAGTTGTGTGTGTATGTATGTATGCAGTAGAGCTGTGTGTGTGTCTGTCTGTATGTAGCAGAGTTGTGTGTGTCTGTATGTATGTATGTATGCAGCAGCTACAGAGTTGTGTGTGTCTGTATGCATGTATGCAGCAGCTACAGAGTTGTGTGTGTCTGTATGTATGCAGCAGCTACAGAGTTGTGTGTGTGTCTGTATGCATGTATGCAGCAGCTACAGAGTTGTGTGTGTCTGTATGTATGCATGTATGCAGCAGCTACAGAGTTGTGTGTGTCTGTATGTATGCATGTATGCAGCAGCTACAGAGCTGTGTGTGTCTGTATGTATGCATGTATGAAGCAGCTACAGAGTTGTGTGTGTCTGTATGTATGCATGTATGCAGCAGCTACAGAGTTGTGTGTGTCTGTATGTATGCATGTATGCAGCAGCTACAGAGTTGTGTGTGTCTGTATGTATGCATGTATGTATGCAGCAGCTACAGAGTTGTGTGTGTCTGTATGCATGTATGCAGCAGCTACAGAGTTGTGTGTGTCTGTATGCATGTATGCAGCAGCTACAGAGTTGTGTGTGTCTGTATGTATGCAGCAGCTACAGAGTTGTGTGTGTGTCTGTATGCATGTATGCAGCAGCTACAGAGTTGTGTGTGTCTGTATGTATGCTGCAGAGTTGTGTGTGTCTGTATGTATGCTGCAGAGTTGTGTGTCTGTATGTATGCAGTTGTGTGTGTCTGTATGTATGCAGCAGAGCTGTGTGTGTATAATAGGCCTACATGTGTGTAAAAAGGTGAAAGTCTAGGACTAATAGCAGCAGTCTACAATTAGATCTTTGATTGTAGTTCCATGAAAAATAAATATTTTGATGGTTTTCCGGACTTTTGAAAGATTCTGGATTATCGACGGCCAACGGAGGGGGGCGGCAAATTTGCTACGCCACTGGGTGCAGGTTTACAAAAGCATGAGCTGGGCACAATGTACTGGCACTACAATCTACTGGGCATAACAGGATTTATTTGTAATTTTTAATTCTGCAACATTCACTGTGTTTGACACCACGGGTGTTTTCCAGAGACTAAATCATCACTACACCCATAGATGAATTCCCAGAGGGGTGTAATCTCCAAAATATGGTCACTTGAGGGGGATTTTTTCTGTTCTAGCACTTAGGGGCTCTGCAAATTGACTCCACAAACTATTCTAGGAAAATCTGTGCTCAAAAAAATCGAATTTTTTTGAATATCCATGCCGTGATGACTGTGTCTGCGCAGCGTTGTAATTGCCTACTGCCCAGCCTCCACTGCGCTTGCTGTAATTATCGCGAGTGTCTGCGCAGCTTTCTACTTGTTTACCGGGTAGCTTCTACTGCGCATGCGCATTTACATCTATTACGCTGTATGGGAAGCCTTTTGTGGTTGCACATTTACTAGTGCTCTGCATTTATGCGCGGTACCTTTGTTATCATTGACAGTTCCAGGGGGAAGCCTTTGTTGATCACACACTGGCTTACTTCCTGTCGTCCTCCATGCTCAGATGCTGAAGGCACAACCAGGTGCGCTCTCACACCGGTATTTAATTATTTTGATTTGTTTATGCATTTATATGTGTGTTTTTTCTCTAAAACTCCTAACCCCCCTGATGAAGCTCTTCTGAGTGACACGTGTCGGGCTGGTACCTCTCTTCTGACACATCCCATGGCTTCTACCTTGTTCTGACTTAGGACCTGTTTGGGTTTTACATGGTGGTGCATTATCTCCAAGCAGGAATATTTTCAGGGTTTTATCTTATCTTACATTCCCTGTGTTCCATGTCTTGATATTATGTATTGATGCGGTACCCTATGGCCATATTTGTTTGCATTAGCACTTTATTGTAGGTCCTTGGGATAATACTTTTGCCTTTTGTCTGATTTTATTTAGTGCATTGCGCTTCTTCACTGGGTCCATGGGACAGGTGTCCTTGTTTTTAATTGATTTTATACTGTTTTGCACCTTATGCATATAACGTTATTAAACTGATAATTATTTAGTGAGTTGAGTGCTCCTTACCTACTCTTTTTTTTTTCTATACAATGTTCTTGTAGGCTTTGCACCCTCACTTGGTTCAATTATCTTTTTTCTATTTTAGCTGTGCGACCCTGTCCCTCCTTATGCAAAAAATCAAATGGCACTCCTTCCTTCCTGAACCCTGAGGTGCTGCCAAACAGTACTGTACAGTCAGATGTGGGGTATTGCCACATTCAGGAGAAATTGTGTAACACATTATCAGGCCGTTTTACTTATTGCCCTGGTGGCAATTAGAAATATGGGGTTAAAACAACATTTTAGCTTTTAAAAAATGTAATTATTTTTTTGTTCACCGCCCAATAGTATAAAATTTTGTGACACACCTGTTATATCAATTTGATCACTACACTCCTGGATGAATTCATTGAGAGGTGCAGTTTGTAAAATGGGGACACTTGTAGGGAGTTTCTGCTGTTCTGGCACATCAGGGGCTTTGCCAATGGGACATGGCACCCACAAACCATTCCAAGTAAATCTGCACTCAAATATAATGCTCCTTCCCTTCTTCACTTTATACTGTGCCTAAGGCCTCTGCCACACTTCCGCAAAAAACACGTATGTGTCTCATGTTCCGTTTTTCGGGTCCGTGTTCCGTTTTTTATGGGCGTTTCTCCAGTACGTGTGACATCCGTGTGATGGCGTATGGTCTCTCTGGGTGCGTGTAGAATGTCTGTGTATGCGAGAGATACGTACGTATAATGTCCGTGTGGTGTCCGTTTGAAATGATCCGTGTGTGTGGCAAAATGTCGTTGCTACATGCCCACTGACAGCAAACACAGACAGAGACGCGGGATAAGAATGAACGCGGATGAACTTCACCCGACTTCATTGTCATACCACGGCTCTGTCTGTGTGTGGCATCCTGATTAACGGTCACCCGTGAAGGACTCACCAGTGACCGATAATCCCCTGAGTGACTGAAGTTAGCGGCGTGATTATCGCTGCCGTCATTCAGGCTACCCGCGGCTAGCTGGAGTCCTCCACCTGAGACCGCAACTCACCTGTGACTTCATTGCAGATCGCTCAGCTCACTTCAGTCACTCGGGCGACTTGCTGTCACAGTTGGAGGATTCAGCGAGTAACCTGAGTGATGTCATCGCTGATTGCGCGGCTCACCTCAGTTGCTGCGTGGAGCTGACAGAGAGCGGTCATGGTATGTGGCCGCTACTGTCACCTTCATGTAGCAGAGCTGAGAGCGTTGTGGGACCTCCATGGATTACGCCGGACGGACCTGGATGGGTATTTGTGGCTTAATAAAATGGTGAAAGAGGGTGTTTGTTTTTGTGTATTATTCCAAATAAAGGATTTTTTGGATGTGTTTGTTTATTTTCTTTAACTTACAGGTTAATCATGGAAGGTATCTCGGGGAGACGCCTGTCATGATTAACCCCTTATTACCTCGATTGCCACCGCACCAGGGCAATTCGGGATGAGCTGGGTAGAGTCCCGGAAATGTCGCATCTAATGGATGCTGCAATTCTGGGCGTCTGCTGGCTGATATTGATATATCCATAATGTGGAGCCCCCCATCCTGAGAATACCAGCCTTCAGCCGTGTGGCTTTACCCTGGCTGGTATCAAATTTGGTGGGGACCGCACGTCGTTTTTGTTTATTTATTTATCTATTTTACTGTGATTGGTTGCAGTGAGACAGCTGTCACTCAGCGTGGGGGCGTGTCTGAATACAACCAATCATAGGCGCCTGTGGGTGGAAGAAGCAGTAAATACGAGATTGAATAATGAGTGGCCAGCATTTTCAAAAACGCCGGAGGTTTTTGACAGCTGTGCAGCGCCGCGCCGGTGATCGGGCATCGGTGAGTATGCGAGAGGGGGAGAGACCGACCGACGGACAGAGAGAGGGACAGACAGAGAGAGAGACAAACAGATAGAGCGACCATCTGACAGCGAACGATACCGACCGACAGAGGGAGATTGACCGACATCGCATCCAGAATTCATAAAAAAAAAACGCACACGGATGGTACTGGTAGCACACGGACATGCTACGTGTCACTTACATTCAGACACAGATCCATTGACTTTAGCGGGTCCGTGCCTGCGTGATGCCGGAGAAAAATGTTGAGCGTGTGGAAAAACGCACACACGTAAAAACGACACGGACACATGTTCCGTGTGGTTTTATGTGTGTGTGTGTAACGCCTGCCTGGATCAACAGACTCAGATGGGATGTAATGGACAGGCTAGAGGGAAGCCACTCACCAATCAGGACCCCCAGAACCCTGAAACCCTTTAACCCCTATACAGGGATTTGGAATTACACAGGGCCCTGGAGATCACTACCTGTGGAAGGCAGCAGTCTGAGAGAGTAGTTGTCAACCAGGGTCAAACCAGGAATAACAGAACAGGGACAGAATCCGCAGGCAAAGACGTAATCAGAAAACGTAGCAGAGGTCAAATCCGGATCGGGCAGCGAGGTACAAAAACAGCAGGCAGAAGGATAGTCAGAAAACACACAGACGTCAGCACACAAGAATCACAAAACAGAATAGGGCAGACCAGGAGCCAGGAAATCAGAACTATCTCTGGCAGAGGTCAGCAGACAGGAAGGGAACTAAGAAGGGTGTGGTGTCTTCCCATTGGCTGTAGCTGAACGCTGGCAACCTAAGCTGGAAGATACACGCCACCCACAGTCAGCCAGTGGTACTGCAGATCCCAAGATAACCCAGCCCAGTGGATGATCGGAGCCTGCGCCCACCATTGCCGCTGGCATCGACTCCTCTCCCATCACCAGCACCATCCATGGCAGGAACACTGCGTCGCCTGGCGATCAGAGCAGAAGTCGCTGGAGCGGACGCCGGTGGTGACGTAACAGTGTGCCTGTTACCATAGGGTAACATTGGTGTACATGTCTTTGTGCCGTCGGTCAGTGCAAAAACGTACCAAACACGCACCAGCGGCACGGATGTGTGTTGGAGGCCTAAAAAGTAGTTTTCAACCACATATGGGGTACTGGTGTACTCAGGAGAAATTTCACAACATTTGTACATTATCTCTTGTTTGTCGTTAACGTAACATTTATGATGTTAAAAAATTTATCTTTTCATATTTACAGCTCAACGTTATAAAAAATCTGTGAAGCCCCTGGGGTTTCCAGGTGCTCATTAACAATCTAGATAAATTCCTGGAGGGGTCTAGTTTCCAAAATGGTGTCACTTGTGGGGAAGCTCCACTGTTTAGGCACATCAGGTGCTCTGCAAACAAGACATTGCATCCGCTAATGATTCCAGCCAATTTTGCAGTCAAATGGCACTCTTTCCCTTCTAAGCCCTGCCATACACACAAACAGTTGATTTCCACCACATATGAGGTATCTGCATACTCAGGAGAAATTGCACAATAAATTTTATGGTGCATTTTTTCCTGATACCGTTGTGAAAAAAACTATTTGGTTGAAGTAACAATTTTGTGGTACAAATGTATTTTTTTTTCTTTTCATGGCTCAATGTTATAAACTTCTGTGAAGCCCCCAGGGGTTGAAGGTGCTCACCAAACATCTAGATAAATTCCTTGAGGGGTCTAGTTTCCAAAATGAGGTCACTCGTGGAGGAGCTCCACTGTTTTAGCACAACAGGGGGTCTCATAACACAACATGGCGTCCGCTAATGATTCTAGTTAATATTGCTTTCAAAAATTCAAATGGCGATCCTTCCCTTCTGAGCCCTACCGTGCGCCCTAACAATTGATTTTCACCACATATGAGGTATTAGCATACTCAGGAGAAATTGCACAATAAATTGTATGGTGCACTTTCTCTTTTCTCCATTGTGAAAATGCAAAATTATATGGCTAAAGTAACATTTTTGTGGGAAAAAAAGTAACATTTTCACTTTTTTCTTCCACATTGCTCTAGCTCATGTGAAGCACCTAAAGGGTTAATAAACTTCTTGAGTGTGGTTTTGAGCAGTGTGAGGGGTGCAGTTTTTAGAATGGTGTTACTTTTGGGTATTTTCTGTTACCTCGGCCTCTCAAAGTCATTTCAAACGTGATGTGGTCTCTAATAAAATGGTTTTGTAACTTTTGAATTTTGAACCCTTTTAACTTTGTAACAAAAAAGAACCATGTTTCAAAAATTGCACTGATGTAAAGTAGACATGTGGGAGATGTTATTTAGTAACTATTTTGTGTGACATCTCTCGGATTTATGGGCATAAAATTTTCAAATTTTGAAAATCGCAAAATTTTCAAAACTTTCGCCAAATTTCCAATATTTTCACAAATAAACACAAAAAATATTGGCCTAAATTTACAACTATTCATGAAGTGCTATATGTCACGAAAAAACAATGTCAGAATCACCAGGATTTGTTGAAGCGTTCCAGAGTTATAATCTGTCAAAGTGATACTGGTCAGAATTGCAAAAAGTGGCCGGGTCATTAATATAATAACGGGCTCGGGGGTAAAGGGGTTAACTCCTGCTGGACTGGAGAGCAGTGAAGCTAAAACAACCGACATCTGAGTCCGGCTAAGTAACTAAGAGTCCTTAGGCCTCTTTCACATGTGTGTGTTTCAGGTACGTGTGACATCAGTTTTTATCACAGATGCCACACGTACCCATGTTATTCTATTGGATAACTCACACGTACGTGTTTTCATACGGACCGTGTGCCCCTGCACGTACACATGGAGACATGTTTGTTTTTTCACAGGCAGCACGACTGTCAAAAGGATCGCACACTGATGTAATCTGTGTGACATCACTGTGACATGTACTGGAGAAAACATGTGTCTTTGAAATAATTTTTTATACTCACTTGTCTCCAGTGCTGCTGTCTTCCATGCTGCTGTCACTTGCTTTCGAAACCCGCTCATCATGCTCATGTATATTTCTTGCACCACGGCCCGGAAGCAGCAGCACTGCTGGAGACCTGAGCATTGGGGACAGGTAAGAATCCAGCAAGCAGTATGTGTGCAGTGATGTCAGGAGGTCATTGGAGTATCCAATGAACCCGGATGACCTCCTGATGACACCCCCACGACAGTGACTTCATGGTTTCATCAATGGATGCACCACATCTGGGGCGACTGTGGGCTGCTATTGTTAAGCTGCAAAAAGGCCAAATAACCATGGGCCTTCCCACCCTAATAATATCAGCCCCCAGTTGTCTGCTGTACCTTCGCTGGTTTTAGGAAAATGGAGGGTACCCCACGTCATTTTTTTAATCAAATAATTTAAAAAATAAGCGTGGGATCCTCTGTATTTAAAATAACGAGCCAATGTACAGCAGAGAGCTGAGGGTTCCTGTGCTAGATATGAAAATTGGGGGGGACCCCACATCATTGTTTTTAAAATAAAAATGCTGCAAAACACCTGGCCAAGCTATCTCTTTCTATATCTATTGAGCTATTCTGTTCTTACTTTCTTTGTATTTTATGTTTTTTCTTATTTTCTTTTATATCTCTATCCATTTTACCTGTTCTACCTAGAGTTTATCTGGCTTTAAAGATCTTTAACAGATTGAAAAACAATTCATTTCAGTATCATGCGTTTTTTTTAGCGGTACTGGTCACACAGATGTCACACGTACAGTATGCAAACAGAGATGGCACACAGATGACCATACGGGTACGTGTGGATAGTACGTGTTTAAACACGGATGTGTGAAAGAGGCCTTAGGTTGTTTGTCAGACTCTGTGTTGTGAATAGAGTCCGTTGCGACCATGACACCCAGTGGGTGCAAAGCCAAATACCGCATAACACACATTTATGTGCAGGACAATTGCCCCTGTTTTGCTTCCTTTTACAGCCCACCTAGCCCTTATTATGACCATTTTACAGCATTTGACTTATATAAGGTTCGGTGTCCAGAGCCCAATTCAGGTCCTGAACTGAACTTTAACCTAAAGTCCGGCTGAACCCAGCGAATCTAAACTTCCACGAGTCCGCTCATCCCTAGTGACCTCCACCTTGTAGTGACATCGCTACTCACCTTACCTTACGAGTTTTGGCATAGCTTCTGCTTCCTTAGTTGGCACAGAAGGGCATTGCATACCTCCCAAATGTCTCAGATTTTATATATAGGAATTTATTTCTATATATTGAATTTATTAATAGATAATAGATAGAGGTGTCGCGGGCGGAGGAGGGGACGCTGTGCTCTCCCACTGCTCGGGTCCGGCCGCTGCTGCTGCTGCTCGGTGGTGGCTCGAGCGGTGGGCAGGATCCCGGGGACTCGAACGGCGGTCCTCGCCCGTGAGTGAAAAGGGTGGGGATTGATTGTGGGGATTTGATATTGTCCGTGACGCAACCCACGGTTGTGGTGAGATTGGTGACACCACCGCTGCTCTGGACGGGGATCCCGGGAGCGATGACAGGGAGCAGCCTGGATGTTAGTTCTCCCCTCCGTGGGTAGGGGGATTGGTTGTCCCGGGGCCCGGTGATGGGGTAGGGATGGATTGCAGGCGGGTTACGGGGCCTGGCGAGGTGCAGGGTCGCGGGGGCAGCGCTGTGCCGCACGGCGCGGTGGTACTCACTCAGCCAATGATGTACACAGAGTCTCCGGTAAAACAAACGGCTGGATGGACAGGTCCCACAGACGACTGCGGTGTTTCTCCTCCCGGCAGGTTGATGGTGACTGCCTTTCCCTGCACCTGTGTAATGTGTACGGTTCCAATGGGTTCCCACCGGTAACCTGCTCCCCAGCTTGGATGGGTGCTGAAGGAGCCCCTTTTGCCCGCAGGCTCTGGCCCTGGGAACTTTAGCCTTGGCAGTGACTGTGTTTCCCTCTCTCGGTTGGACGGTTGCCTTCTGTCGGGACTTGGCTGCTGGGAAACCCAGGAGGTTCCCTTCGCTAACGGATTTGACAAATTCACGGCGACTCCTAGCCTTGTCGGGGTCCGTAAGCCCCTGCCGGATGGTGCTGGCTTCTCTTCGCATACCGATCTGTTACCGCCGGGCCACCGCCCGTCCATGGTCCTTACGGCTAGCTCCAATAGGCCTCTCCTGCAGACGGTCACCACCGTCTGCCAACCTTGCTGTTCCGTCCGGGCCACACACCCGGACCAACTTCTGTCTGCTCCTCTACCACTTTTCTTCCTCTCACTTTCACTTCCAAACTGATCTCCTCTTTTAACTCCTCTCTTAACTGAACTGCTTTTCCCGCCTCCAGGACTGTGAACTCCTCGGTGGGCGGGACCAACCGCCTGGCCCACCCCCTGGTGTGGACATCAGCCCCTGGAGGAAGGCAACAAGGGTTTTTGTCTGACTTCGGTGTGCCTGACCGGGAGTGTGGGGTGTGTTGGTGTAGTGCTTGTGACGTCCTGGCTTGTCCAGGGCGCCACATTCCCCTTTAGTAAAATGCAGACCGTCCGCAGGCTGCCCGTCCATCACCAGTTTTATTTTCACAACTGAAAAGATAAACGGTAAAACAGGTTACAAGCATATTAACTTCTTCCCACATTGGGAGGCACATACTTAACGTTACTAAACGGTTTCGGCTTCCACTCTCTCCCTCCCAAGCAACCTGGCCCTGATGCTGCACCTAAGCAAATGGGCAGCACCCCTTGACCCCAGTCCAGCACAAGTTACCCGAGCGGGTTCTGTCCTTTTCAGGGGACCCACGTCGATGGGGAACCCCTGAAACCCCCAGAGGATTGCCACCGGTTGCGGTAGTGGCGGGCCTGGGCCATCACTTCCCTCCAGGCCAATCCTCCAAATCAGCAATCAGCCTCTCCGGAGGCGGTTACGGTAAAGCCAACAGACCACATTTACAGACCACATTTACATTTATTTACAGACCACAAGTTCGTGGTTGCCTTGCCAGTTCTCGGTATTGTCCGTAGTAGTTTCTACGCATAATTTGCAAACGGTCCCCACGGGGACAACAGCTGCCGGCAACGACCGGTTCAATCAGGGTTTGTTAATCTGGTGACATCTTCGGTTATCATTCACTTATCATTGGTTCACACTTTCAAATGGTACTTTCAACACACACTACTGAGGGGGGGGGGGGGGGGGGGGGGGGGGGGGGGGGGACCCAACGGGACAACTTGCAGCGGGGCTCCGCTGCCATCAGTCAGACTCCTCGGCGTCGGTCGGGGGAGGGGGCGCGGTGAGCACTCGGGCCTCTTGGCTGCCCCTCAGCTTTGCATCCAACGCAAACCACCCCCTCTCCCCGCAGTGCCGGGTGTACTGCACCAGGTCTCCCGGCATCAGGTTGCGGCCTGGGTGCTCCTCCGGCAGGTGGGCATTGACATCGCGCCGGGCTATAAAGACTTCGGCTTCCAGGCTCGGCTCATAAATAAAGCCATAGCCCCGGCGGACATCAAACCGCCTCACCTGCCCTTCATACAGGGGGCCCCGGACACGGAAGGTCGCTTGCCGGAGGCTCTCCTTTTCCCGGATCGTGCGGGCCACCAACTCTGCCTTCTTTCTCTCCCTCTCCGCGATCTCCGGGCCCAGCGGTGTCGGCTCCCTGTCCCAATACGGGGCTGCTGCGAACTCCGGCGCACGGGTCGGGCCCCGCGAGACCTTCTGGACACTGCCCACCACTGGCGATCTGGGTGGAAGGTCCCGCGGTGACTTGGCCTGGGGTGCTGCCTTGCAGCGGCAACCCGGCGCAACCTCAGCCGAGGTGTGGGGGATGGGCACAGGGGTCTTCTTCCGCCGGGCCTCCTGCACGGAGCGGCTTGTCGGCTCCGGTTCGGGGGAAGTCTCCGCAGATGCCTCCGGTTCAGGCTTTGGCACCTTCCATGGAAGCAGTTCCGATCGGTCGCGGGCTCTGGCTGCAGGCCGATCCGCCTGGGCGGACGTGCGGGGTACCGCTACCGGTTGCGGTGGTAGCGGGCCTAGTGGTGGGGGCGCGGCGGCCAATACGGGTAGCGGGGGAGGTACCTGGGTGAGCGGGTGTGGACCGGGTCCCTCGGCCGCGATGACCGACCCACTAGGGGCACAGGGGCGTGGGTCACTCACCCTCCCTTCCGAAGCTCCCTCTTTCTTGCGTCTCCGCACGGTCGCCACAACCTCCGCCATGTCAGCTTCCCACTCCTCCAGGAGGAGCTGCATCTTGACCTGCAGCCGTTGTTGGAGCTGAGCGGTCCGGATCTCCACCCACGCCGCGGTTCCAGGCGCGGGGGCTACGGTGCTGCGGGACGGCATGAACATGGCTCTGGCGGCCTCTTCCAGGAACCAGCAACAAGATGGCCGCAGGGTCCTGGCGTCCCTGCTTTTATAGCCGCGGGCTACATGCGGCCAGACGCCATCAGTCCCCCTTAGTCTCTTTCCGGCTCCTCCTCTACAGGGGCGGGGTTTTGGCCTTCGCGCCTCCACTGCTCAAGAAGACGCTCGAGCGGGGATTTTTCGCGCCCAAGATGGCGGCTTCTCAAATTTTTCGGCTGGACACCTCCGGCGGTCACAAGGCGCACCTCTACCAGATGGCAGAGCGGTAAGATCCTGTTCGTGACGCCAAGTTGTCGCGGGCGGAGGAGGGGACGCTGCGCTCTCCCACTGCTCGGGTCCGGCCGCTGCTGCTGCGGCTGCTGCTCGGTGGTGGCTCGAGCGGTGGGCCGGATCCCGGGGACTCGAGCGGCGGTCCTCGCCAGGGAGCAGCCTGGATGTTAGTTCTCCCCTCCGTGGGTAGGGGGATTGGTTGTCCCGGGGCCCGGTGATGGGGTAGGGATGGATTGCAGGCGGGTTACGGGGCCTGGCGAGGTGCAGGGTCGCGGGGGCAGCGCTGTGCCGCACGGCACAGTGGTACTCACTCAGCCAATGATGTACACAGAGTCTCCGGTAAAACAAACGGCTCGATGGACGGGTTCCACAGACGACTGCGGTGTTTCTCCTCCCGGCAGGTTGATGGTGACTGCCTTTCCCTGCACCTGTGTAATGTGTACGGTTCCAATGGGTTCTCACCGGTAACCCGCTCCCCAGCTTGGATGGGTGCTGAAGGAGCCCCTTTTGCCCGCAGGCTCTGGCCCTGGGAATTTTAGCCTTGGCGGTGACTGTGTTTCCCTCTCTCGGTTGGACGGTTGCCTTCTGTCGGGACTTGGCTGCTGGGAAACCCAGGAGGTTCCCTTCGCTAACGGATTTGACAAATTCACAGCTACTCCTAGCCTTGTTGGGGTCCATAAGCCCCTGCCGGATGGTGCTGGCTTCTCTTTGCGTACCGGTCCAGTACCGCCGGGCCACCGCCCCTCCACGGTCCTTACGGCTAGCTCCAATAGGCCTCTCCTGCAGACGGTCAACACCGTCTGCCAACCTTGCTGTTCCGTCCGGGCCACACACCCGGACCAACTTCTGTCTGCTCCTCTACCACTTTCCTTCCTCTCACTTTCACTTCCAAACTGATCTCCTCTCTTAACTCCTCTCTTAACTGAACTGCTTTTCCCGCCTCCAGGACTGTGAACTCCTCGGTGGGCGGGACCAACCACCTGGCCCACCCCCTGGTGTGGACATCAGCCCCTGGAGGAAGGCAACAAAGGTTTTTGTCTGACTTCGGTGTGCCTGACAGGGAGTGTAGGGTGTGTTGGTGTAGTGCTTGTGACGTCCTGGCTTGTCCAGGGCGCCACAGAGGGATAGATAGATACATGATAGAAAGATATATAATAGATAGATAATAGACAGAGGGATAGATATATAATAGATACATGATAGATAGATAGATGGATATATGGATGGATGGATATCTGAATAGATGGATATGTGGATAGATAGATAAAATGTCATAGACTTCGAGAAAGAGAACTATGATAAGCTATTGATTTCCATAGCCCCCACCCTAGATGTGCCCCCACAGTCCCCTCCCTGGATGTGCCCAGGGGTGGGATTCAGCCGGTTCTGTCCGGTTCTGGAGAACCGGTTGTTAAAATAGCAGCCGGTTCCCTGAACCGGCAAGAAACAGCTCTGGTGATCCGGTTCCCTGTATTCACTTGTGTTAGTGTCTCTTTAAGACACTAGCACAAATGAATGCCCGCACCTCTGCGCCGCACTTCCGGGTTCAGTGGAGCCTGTCAGCTAAGGTCAACCATCCTTGCTCACATAGTCTTTTACTAGGCAATGTCCCACTAGCCAGATTCCTACTCCACACTGATGAGGGGCAAATACCCCGAAACGGCTGTCTGTGGATGGATACCATGTTTGGCATAGGTGGTCTCCTTGACTGGAGACTGCCCTTCCCGTGGTTGTCCCTTCCCGGTGAAAGACCTGGCTAGTTTCCTGCCAGCGTTGAGAAACATGTGATGGTGTCTCCGCAGGCCTTCTTGATTTGAATCTGACCCAGAGTGCAGAGATGCGCTGACGCTGCAGAGAGGTCACGGCAGCGTGGGTAGGTAGCTCCTCCCACTGCCGTCTGTCAGCGTCAGTGTGCAGAGTGCCGCGGAGGCCGGAAGACAGAGGAGAAGCCACCGCTGCTTGGAGCAGGTAAGCGCTCAGTGAGACGAAGATGCAGGGGAGCAGGGAGAGGAGTCGCAATAAGATGGGAACTATATGGGGAGAGGGGCCATATGGGACAGGATCTGCAAGGGAGAAGGAGCATATGGGCTGAGGTCTGCAGGGGAGAAGGAGCATATGGGATGAGGTCTGCAGGGGGAAAGAGGCCATAATGGGATGGGATCTGCAGGGGGAGAGAGGCCATAATGGGATGGTCTCTGCAGGGAAAAGAGGCCATAATGGGATGGGATCTGCAGGAGAAAAGAGGCCATAATGGGATGGGATCTGCAGGGGAAAAGAGGTCATAATGGATGGGATCTGCAGGGGGAAAGAGGCCATAATAGGATGGGATCTGCAGGGGAAAAGAGGCCATAATGGGATGGGATCTGCAAGGGAAAGAGGCCATAATGGGATGGGATCTCCAAGGGAAAGAGGCCATGATGTAATGGGATCTGCAGGGGAAAGAGGCCATAATGGGATGGGATCTGCAGGGGGAAAGAGGCCATAATGGGATGGGATCTGCAGGGGGGGAAAAGGCCATAATGGGATGGGATCTGCAGGGGGAAAGGAGCACATGGGATGGGATCTGCAGGGGGAAAGGAGCACATGGGATGGGATCTGCAGGGGAAAGAGTCCATAATGGGATGGGACCTGCAGGGGAAAGAGGCCATAATGGGATGGTATCTGCAGGGGGAAAGAGGCCATAATGGGATGGGATCTGCAGGGTGGAAAAAGGCCATAATGGGATGGGATCTGCAGGGGGAAAGGAGCACATGGGATGGGATCTGCAGGGGAAAGAGGCCATAATGGGATGGGACCTGCAGGGGAAAGAGGCCATAATGGGATGGTATCTGCAGGGGGAAAGAGGCCATAATGGGATGGGATCTGCAGGGGGAAAGAGGCCATAATGGGATGGGATCTGCAAGGGAAAGAGACCATGATGGGATGGGATCTGCAGGGGGGAATCCCACCCCTGGATGTGCCCCATCCATCCTTACTACAGTCCCCACCCTGGATGTGCCCCGTCCATCCTTACTACAGTCTCCACCCATCATCCCCACAGTCCCAGTCCCTAGTGTACACTTGCTTTGGCAAAACTAATTTGTATTTGGTCCTGCCAATAAAGCTTTTTCGGTTTGGTTTGGTTTGATTTGATTTGATTTGATAGATGATACATGATAGATAAATAGATGATAGATAGATAGATACATGATAGATAATAGATACATACATGATAGATAGATACATGATAGATAGATGATAGATAGATAAATTATACATGATAGATACATGATTAATAGATAATAGATAAAGGGATAGATAGATACATGATAGAAAGAAATATAATAGATAATAGACAGAGGGATAGATATATAATAGATACATGATAGATTGATAGATAGATAGATAGATACATGTATATATAGATAGATAGATAGATGGATACATGGATGGATGGATAGATGAATAGATGGATACGTGGATAGATAGATAGACAGACAGACAGATAGCTAGATAGATAGCTAGATAGAGGGATTGGTAGATACATGATAGAGGGATAGGTAGATACATGATAGAGGCATAGATAGATAGATACATGATAGATAGATAGATAGAGGGATAGATAGATACATGATAGAGGGATAGATAGATACATAATAAAAAGTAGATACATGATAGATAGATAATAGATAGAGGGATAGCTATATAATAGATACATGATAGATAGAAAGATAGATAGAGAGGTAGATAGATAATAGATACATGATAGAGAGGTAGATAGATAGATAAATAAATACTGCATCTCTTTGTAGGTGAAGGAGTCAGATTCATTTGATCCCATAAAACTACTATAAAGAAATGAGGAAATTAAGATACAATATGTATATAAATATTTATTTTTCTTTTTTCCACCTTGGATTCAAGCCAACAACTTTCAAACATATGTCCAGCAGCCCTCCTAGCTTTTCTAGCTGTTGAGCCACTAGGAATGATGATGTCAGAGCGAGGATTTTATATGGATGAACCTACAATGCAGCCTCTGATTATACAGCAGATTACATAGGACACAGAGCTCCATTGTACAGAGCAGCAATCTCTGTTTCCTATATTCTAGAGGGAGAGGAAAACAGTTTTTTCTCTTCTAATCAAATTACTAAAAATAATAAAAAATAGAATAATGTCATTTTATTACACTTTTTATAAAATAATAAACATCACAAATCAGCAAATAACATGGACATATTTGGTGTCCCTGTAATCGTAACGACCTGAAGAACACAGCAATATTGATTGGAATTGGTAAATGGCATAAAAAAATTGAGCAATTTATTATTTTTCTTTATTAAAACCCATAAAAAATGTAATAAAAATGTATCACTGAAGCCGTGCGTAGTGTAAATGCTGTATTTTTTCTGCAGGTGTCCGCACCATGAGCACAATAACAATCTACTCTATTGTGTGTTTGTGGTATTTTTTTATGCATTGTCCCCCTTGATACATGTTTGTTGCAGATGTGAATCCTGAAGCTTATAAAGAAAAAAACCCACCAAAACCGCATAGTTCAACGGTGTCTTTAGACGCAAAAGGGGCGGAAATTTCATGACGTCTCATCCACTTTGCTTAGATAGTTAGTCCGTGTTAACATGTAGTGTAAATGCTGCATTTTTTTTCTGCTGTTTTTGCACATAAATTCTGCTGTGGGTAAGGCTATGTGCGCACGTTGCGTAATTTCATGGCTTTGCGCTGCATATTGCACTGCAGCGTAAATGCATGCATCCTGCGTCCCCTGCACAATCTATGAAGATTGTGCATAATCCATTGCGTTTGAGAGCGCAGTGATTTGGATACTGAAATTTTGATCCAAATTGCTGCGCTCAAAAAAGTAGTCACTTATTTGGTGCGCTTTGGATGCTGCTCCCACTCTGTCTAAGGGAGAGGCAGCATCCAGAGCATGAAATCGGCATCTATTCTGCAGACACACTGCATCCATTACGCAGTGTTTCTGCAGTGATTTGAAGCACATATGCACTGCCAAATCACTGCAGATTTTACAGCATGGACACTACGCAACATGCACACATAGCCTAATTGTCCAAGCAAAGTGCATGTGATTCTATGAACAGATGCTGCTGAACTCTGCGGTTTTGGTGCTTTATTTTCTCTGGAGGTTTCTATGTGGAGCTTAAAAAACGCAGGAAAAAGTTTCTCTGTACTAAAAAAACACTTAAAAACGCAGATTCACATCTGAACCAAAAATGCATTAAATAATGGAGGAAAGGCAAAAAATGCAGCAAAAATGGATTGTGTAGTTTGGTGCAGACAGTGGCAGAAACAAAAAGAAACAGAATTTATGCAACGTGTGAACACGGCTATACAAGAAAATTCTGGCTGCTATGACTATGAATGAATAATCCAGGGCCTCTGCTGAATGACCCTAAATGCTAAATGGGTGTGGCTAGGGGCGTGGTCACAATTTGCGCACGCCGCAGACTTTGTCGCGCTTTTCTGTCTTCAAAGTTGGGAGGTTTGGCATTGCTAAGTAGTCACTTTTCTCTGCCCCATGTACTCACATCAGCGGCACCATAATCTTACCTTCTAGCATGTGCCCTTTATTGGCAATTCTAGAGAAGTAGGGATTTGTGCAGAGAGTGATGCAGTATCTGACAGCTGCCTGTGCTCTTTCTGGCTGGCAGCAATGATCTGCGACTGTCTCTTCTGGGAGAGATGGAGCCAGATATTGTCATACACTTTGCTCCATGCTGTCGGCACTAGGAGAATGTTCCCAGCTGCTGAATGCATAGATGGCAGGAAGAATTACCTGGTCGTCAGGGCCAATTTTCTAGTCGCCATAACAACCTGTCCACCAGTTTTGTCCAGCCTTCAGAATAGGGACTGATGTGAGTGAATGTTATAGCACTGTGGAATAAACAGTTATTATTATTATTAGGCAGCCAGGCATCTTTGACTTTGTGCCCCAAACTCAGGAATGAAACCCTCAATGGGCTTACAATCGCTGAATGTTCTGCTCATTCATAGAGATCAGTGTAATTAATGGCACCACTTTGTTTGCCGCTGCCGAGGTTGATATAAAGAGAAAGACGAGGATCTGTTTGTGAAATGATGGCTTCCTTTACAAAAGGCACAGGGCTATTGTCATAGAACAGCTTTGTGACAGCACTGGAACCCAGACAGGTGAAAAACAACTGGATTACCTGGGATAGTGAGATGCTACTAAAACCACCGGCCCTTCAGGTAGTATAGCTCATAAATCATTAATGATAATATGAAGTTCACTGTGTCACCAGGTATATTACTACAGAGCGCAGAGGACATCACACATATATATGTGTGGTCAATACAAAGGACTGGCACATGTCTTATACCTTCCAAGAACCATAGAAAAGACTAGGGGGCATTTATTTCGTGTGGAGGAAAGGCAATTCCGGCAGGTAAATAGGAAAGGGATCTTAAAGGGTGCTTTACACGCTGCGACATCGCTAGCGATAGCTAGCGATGTCGTGCGCAATAGCACCCGCCCCCATCATTCGTGCGACATTTGGTGATTGCTGCCATAGCGAACATTATCACTGTGGGAGCGTCACACGCACATACGTTTTCAGCGACGTCGCTGTGACCGCCGAACAATCCCTCCTTCAAGGGGGAGGTGCGTTCGTCGTCATAGCGACGTCACTGTGGTGTCACTAAGCGGCCGCCCAATAGCAGAGGAGGGGTGGAGATGAGCGGCCGGAACATGCCCACCTCCTTCCTTCCTCATTGCCGGTGGACGCAGGTAAGGAGATGTTCGTCGTTCCTGCGGTGTCACACATGGCGATGTGTGATGCCGCAGGAACGACGAACAACCAGCGGCATGCACCACCAACGATATTATGAAAAGGAACGACGTGTCTACGATCAACGATTTTTCACGCTTTTGCGATCGTTGATCGTCGCTCCTTGGTGTCACATGCTGCGATGTCGCTAACGGCGCCGGATGTGCGTCACTAACGACGTGACCCCTGACGATATATCATTAGCGATGTCGCAGCGTGTAAAGCACCCTTTACAGTTAGAACAGTCAGACTGTGGAATGCCCTAGTATAAGAGGTAGTAACAGCAGACACTATCTCAGTATTTAACCCCATAAAGATTTTCCATCTTTGCATTTTTGTTTTATCCTCCCTATCTTATCTCCCTATATTATGCGGCGAGGCTGGTGTATGTGTGGTGAGATGTGTGCTGAGGGTGATATATGTGTTCAAGCACGTGATAGTGTGTGGCGCATTTTGTGTGTGTTCATATCCCCGAGTGTGGTGAGTATCCCATGTCGGGGTCCCATCTTAGCAACTGTACGGTATATACTCTTTGGCGCCATCGCTCTCATTCTTTAAGTCCTCCTTGTTCACATCTGGCAGCTGTCAATTTGCCCCCAACACTTTTCGTTTTTCCCCATTATGTAGATAGGGGCAAAATTGATTGGTAAATTGGAACGCGCGGGGTTAAAATTTCGCCTCACAACATAGCACCCGGCGCTGCCCAAGATAGTAACAGTCTCTGTTTCTCTCCCATTCTCTGTCTGTCTCCCCCTCTGTATATATCTCTCTGTCTCTCTCTTTCTATCTCTTTCCCTGTCTGTCTATCTATCTCTGTCACTTTCCCTGTCTGTCTCTTTCCCTGTCTGTCTCTTTCCCTCTCTTTCCCTGTGTGTCTCTGTGACGCCCTGGGCAAGCCAGGGGTCACAGGTCATAACACCACCACACCCTACACCCCAGTTGGGAACACCTAGGCTACCAAAATCCTTGTTGCCTTCCTCCAGGGGCTGATGTTCACACCAGGGGGTGGGCCACGTGGTTGGCTCCGCCCACCGAGGAGTTCACAGCCCTGGAGGCGGGAGAACCAGGCAGTTGAAGCCAGACTAGGGTCTGAGGAGGAGTGGAGTTAGGGGAGTGAAGTAGAAGGAAGCAGTAGTGGAGCTAAAGAGAAAAGCTGATGTGACAGAAAAGTGACAGTAGTAAAGCCTGAAGTTGGTCCGGGTGTGTGCCCCGGACAGTGACAGCAAGGTCAGCAGACGGCGGTGATAGTCTGCAGGGGGACTGCTCAGAGGTTGCTGGAAGGATCGCGGACGGGTGGTGACACGGCGGTCTGGAGCAGTATACGAAGAACAGTCAGCACCAGGGCAGGGGCCTTTCGGATCCCGGCAAGGCTAGGAGTCGCCATAATTTGCCAAATCCGTCAGTGAAGGGGACGTCTGTCTCCTAACAACCAAGTCGCGATGGAAGGCAACCGTCCAACCGTAACAGAGAGACACCGCCACCGCCAGGGCACCAGTTTCTCAGGGCCAGCGCCTGCGGGCAAAGTAGGGCTCCTCCGGCCCATATCCAAGCCGGGGAGCGGGTTACCGGTGGGAACCCATCGCAACCATCATCATCTTAGGTGCAGGGAAAAGGGACCGTCACCTACTGGGGAAAGCAAGTGCAGCCGTCCGTGGGAACCGTCTTTCCAGCCGTGTGTTTTACCGAGAACTGTGTCATCGTCTCAGGCTGAGTGAGTACCACAGTGCCGCAAGGCACAGAGCTGCCCCTGCGTCCCTGCACCCCACCAAGCCCTGCATCACCCACCTCATCATTGGGCCCCGGGACAACCAACCCCCTACCCACGGAGGGGAGGATTAACATCTGGCTGCTCCATACCACCACTCCCGGGATCCCCATACAGAGCAGCGGTGGTGTCAACAAATCACCACAACCGTGGGTGGCGTCACGGACAATAAACAATCCCGAATCCCAATCCCCTTTCACTCACGGGCGAGGAGCGCCGCTCGAGTCCCCGGGATCCGGCCCATCGCTCGAGCCACCGAGCAGCAGAGGCCGCAGCAGCAGCGGCAGCCGGACCCGAGCAGTAGGGAGAGCGCGGCGTCCCCTCCTCCGCCCGCGACAACTTGGCGTCACGAACAGGATCTTACTGCTCTGCCGTTGGGTAGAGGTGCGCCTTGTGACCGCCGGAGGTATCCGGCCGGAAAAATTCAGAAGTCGCCATCTTTGGCGCGAAAAGTTCCCGCTCGAGCGTCTTCTCGAGTAGTAGAGGCGCGAAGGCCAAAACCCCACCCCGAGAGAGGAGGGGCCGGAAAGAGGCTGAAGGAGACGGAATGGTGGCTAGCTGTATGTGAGCGCGGCTATAAAAGCAGGGACGCCAGGACCCTGCAGCCATCTTGTTCCTGGGAGAGGCCGCCAGCAACATGTTCATGCCGTGCCGCAGCACCGTAGCCCCCGCGCCTGGAACCGCGGCGTGGGTGGAGATCCGGACCGCGCAGCTCTACCAAAGGCTGCAGGTTAAGATGCAGCTCCTCATGGAGGAGTGGGAGACCGACATGGCGGACGTCATAGCGACCGTGCGGAGACGCGAGGAGGAAGCGGAGGAAAGGAGGGTGAGTGACCCACGCCCCGATGCCCTTGAAGGGCCGGTCATCGCGGCTGCGGGACCCGGTCCAAGCCCTCTCCCCCCGCTGCCTCCCTCGCCACCCGTCTCGGAAGCCGTGACCCCGCCACTAGGCCCGCTACCACCGCAACTGGTAGCAATACCCAGCATGCCCGCCCAGGCGGGCCGACTTGTAGCCGGAGCCCGTAGTCGACCGGAGATGTTGCCCTGGATGGCTCCGAAAACCGCACCGGAGGCGTCTCCAGAGAAAATCCCCGAGCCGGAGCTGATGACCCGTTCCGAGCCGGAGGCCCAGCTGCGGAAAGCCCCTGTGCCCATCCCCCACACCTCGGCTGAGGTAGCGCCGGGTTGTCGCTGCAAGGCGGCGTCCAAGGCCACGTCACCGCGGGACCTGTCGCCCAGAGTACCAGCAGTGGGCAATATCCAACAGGTCTTGCGGGGCCCGACCCGTGCGCCGGAGCTCGCAGCAGCGCCGTACTGGGACAGGGAGCCGGTACCGCTGGGCCTGGAGATCGGTGAAAGAGAGAAGAAGAAAGCGGAGCTGGTGGCCCGAGCAATTAGAGAAAAAGAGCAACGTTCAAGCAACGTTCAAGCAACGTTCCGTGTCCGGGGCCCGCTGTACGAAGGGCAGGTGAGGCGGTTTGATGTCCGCCGGGGCTATGGGTTTATATATGAACCGGGCCTAGATGCTGAGGTGTTTTATAGCCCGGCGGGATGTGAATGCCCACCTGCCTGAGGAGCATCCCGGCCGTAACCTGATGCCGGGCGACATCATGCAGTATACCCGGCACTGTGGAGAGAGGGGGTGGTTCGCCCTAGATGCAAAACTGAGGGGCAGCCAGGAGAGCCGAGTGAGTTCTGCACCCCCTCCCTCGGATGAAGCTGAATATCCGGAGTAGGGCAGCGGAGCACCGTTGTCCAGTCCCCGTTGGGACCACCACTGAGTGTTTGTTTAAAAGTTTGTTGAAAAATGATGATAAGTAAAATGAAACCGTGAAGTTCACCTGATTCAACCGTGATTGGAAACCGGCCGTAGCCGGCACCGTTGTCCCCGTGGGGACCGTTTAAAAAGTTGCATGAAGAACTGCTCATGGACAAGCCCGTGAACTTGCAGGGCAACCACAAACGTTAGTGGCATGTAAATAAGTTGTTTTACCGTTACCGTTTCCGCAGTTGCCGCCTCCGGAGAGGCAGGTTGGAGGGAGGGCCCTCAGCAGAGCAGGCTGGGGCCCAGCCACCACAGGAACCGGTGGCTACCCTCTGGACGGGAAGGACAGATCCCGCTCGGGTGACTTGGTGCAGGACTGGGGTAAAGGGGTGCTGCCTGGGCTTTAGGGGCAGCATCAGGGCCAGGTTGCTTGGGTGGGAGAGAGCGGAGACCGTAACCGTAAACCGTTAGCAACGTTTAAGGACTGAACCTCCCGATGTGGGATGATGTCATAAGTTGTATGCGTGTTATTCTCTTTTATATATTTTTCAGAAAATAAAACCGGTGTTGGACGGGCAGCCCGCGGACGGTCTTCATTTTGCTAAGGGGGAATGTGACGCCCTGGGCAAGCCAGGGGTCACAGGTCATAACACCACCACACCCTACACCCCAGTTGGGAACACCTAGGTGTGATACTATTGTACGTTCTGAGGATTTCGATAGCGTTAGGGCAATGACAACCAGAGACGAGTTCTTGGTACAAGATGTTTATAATATGTAACCACGGTAGATACACAACGGAACAAACACAGTAGAACACACACACGAAATACCTTCCCGAAACGGAGCGAAGGTGATTCCCGGGGCCACGCACCGGACTCCCCCAGGGAGACCACCAGAGCGAACCCCTATACAGGGACTGTCCGGCAATCACCCCGAAAGGCCTAAATGCGCAGCAGCCGGGACACAAGGGGCAAGTGGTAAAGTCCAGAAGTGTCCGTACGGGATGATAGTCCAGAGTGGTTACGAACCAGAAGGAACCGGGCAGAAGTGCTGACCAAAGACGGCAGACGGAGTCCGGGCACAGCTTGGAGAAACCGGGTATGGTCCAGAGTCGGTCGGTAGTCTTTCAGAAGGATCCAAAAGGCAATCAGGAAGTAGAAGCAGCAAAGCAGGAGCACACAGCAAGCAGTATACTCAGGCACTGGACTAGGCTTAGAGGCGGCCTTTTAAGCAGCTGGACAGGAAGTAGGGCAACAGAACATTAAACTCCATGTTAACTGAGGGCAAGCTCTTTCAAAAGAGAACTGGAAAACCCGGAAACCTGACATTAGGCTACCAAAATCCTTGTTGCCTTCCTCCAGGGGCTGATGTTCACACCAGGGGGTGGGCCAGGCGGTTGGCTCCGCCCACCGAGAAGTTCACAGCCCTGGAGGCGGGAGAACCAGGCAGTTGAAGCCAGACTAGGGTCTGAGGAGGAGTGGAGTTAGGGGAGTGAAGTAGAAGGAAGCAGTAGTGGAGCTAAAGAGAAAAGCTGAAGTGACAGAAAAGTGACAGTAGTAAAGCCTGAAGTTGGTCCGGGTGTGTGCCGCCGGACAGTGACAGCAAGGTCAGCAGACGGCGGTGATAGTCTGCAGGGGGACTGCTCGGAGGTTTCTGGAAGGATCGCGGACGGGTGGTGACCCGGCGGTCTGGAGCAGTATACGAAGAACAGTCAGCACCAGGGCAGGGGCCTTTCGGATCCCGGCAAGGCTAGGAGTCGCCATAATTTGCCAAATCCGTCAGTGAAGGGGACGTCTGTCTCCTAACAACCAAGTCCCGATTGAAGGTAACGTCCAACCGTAACAGAGAGACACCGCCACCGCCAGGGCACCAGTTTCTCAGGGCCAGCGCCTGCGGGCAAAGTAGGGCTCCTCCGGCCCATATCCAAGCCGGGGAGCGGGTTACCGGTGGGAACCCATCGCAACCATCATCATCTTAGGTGCAGGGAAAAGGGACCGTCACCTACTGGGGAAAGCAAGTGCAGCCGTCCGTGGGAACCGTCTTTCCAGCCGTGTGTTTTACCGAGAACTGTGTCATCGTCTCAGGCTGAGTGAGTACCACAGTGCCGCAAGGCACAGAGCTGCCCCCGCGTCCCTGCACCCCACCAAGCCCTGCATCACCCACCTCATCATTGGGCCCCGGGACAACCAACCCCCTACCCACGGAGGGGAGGATTAACATCTGGCTGCTCCATACCACCACTCCCGGGATCCCCATACAGAGCAGCGGTGGTGTCAACAAATCACCACAACCGTGGGTGGCGTCACGGACAATAAACAATCCCGAATCCCAATCCCCTTTCACTCACGAGCGAGGAGCGCCGCTCGAGTCCCCGGGATCCGGCCCATCGCTCGAGCCACCGAGCAGCAGAGGCCGCAGCAGCAGCGGCAGCCGGACCCGAGCAGTAGGGAGAGCGCGGCGTCCCCTCCTCCGCCCGCGACATCTCTTTCCCTGTCAGTCTGTTTCTTTGTCTGTGTCTGTCTCTTTGTGTCTGTCTCTTACCCTGTCTGTGTCTGCCTCTTTCCCTGTCTGTCTCTTTCCCTGGCTGCATTGTGACACGCCAACATTCCATATAAGGGCGTGGCTCTGTGTCTGTCTCTTTCCCTGGCTGCATTGTGACACGCCAACATTCCATATAAGGGCGTGGCTGCGCATTCTTCTGAAGTTCTGGCTGCACTGTGGCTCCCAGCTCCATTCGCTTTAATGGAGGCAGGTTTTTTGTTGAATAACTGTAAAGAGCGGGGTTAAAATTTCCCCTCAAAACATAGCCTATGACGCTCTCGGGGTCCAGAAGTGTGAGTGTGCAAAATTTTGTGGCTGTAGCTGCGTCGGTGTGGATGCCAATCCCGGACATGCATACACACATACACACACATACACACATTCAGCTTTATATATTAGATATACAGTATAGACCTAAAGTTTGGACGCACCATCTCATTCAAAGAGTTTTCTTTATTTTCATGACTCTGAAAATTGTAGATTCACATTGAAGGCATCAAAACTATGAATTAACACATGTGGTATGAAATACTTAACAAAAAAGTGTGAAACAACTGAAAATATGTCTTATATTCTAGGTTCTTCAAAGTAGCCACCTTTTGCTTTGCACACTCTTGGCATTCTCTTGATGAGCTTCAGGAGGTAGTCACCGTAAATGGTTTTCACTTCACAGGTGTGCCCTGTCAGGTTTACTAAGTGGGATTTCTTGCCTTCTAAATGGGGTTGAGACCATCAGTTGTGTTGTACAGAAGTCTGGTGGATACACAGCTGAGAGTCCTACTGAATAGACTGTTAGCTGCTTTTTCTTGCCATAATACAAATTTTAAGTAAAGAAAAACGAGTGGCCATCATTACTTTAAGAAATGAAGGTCAGTCATCCGAAAAATTGGGAAAACTTTGAAAGTGTCCCCAAGTGCTGTGGCACAAACTATCAAATGCTACAAAGAAATTGGATCACATAAGGACCGCCCCAGGAAAAGAAGACCAAGAGTCACCTCTGCTGCAGAGGATAAGTTTATCCGAGTCACCAGCCTCAGAAATCGCAGGTTAACAGCAGCTCAGATTAGAGACCAGGTCAATGCCACACAGAGTTCTAGCATCAGACACCTCTCTAGAACAACTATTAAGAGGAGACTTTGTTCAGCAGGCTCTCATGGTAAAATAGCTGCTAGGAAACCACTGCTAAGGACAGGCAACAAGCAGAAGAGACTTGTTTGTGCGAAAGAACACAAGGAATGGACATTAGACCAGTGGAAATTTGTGCTTTGGTCTGATGAGTCCAAATTTAAGATGTTTGGATCCAACCACCATGTCTTTGTGCGATGCAGAAAAGGTGAACGGATGGACTCTACATGCCTGGTTCCCACCGTGAAGCATGGAGGAGGAGGTGTGTTGGTGTGAGGGTACTTTTCTGGTGACACTGTTGGGGATTTATTCAAAATTGAAGCTACCTGAACCAGCATGGCTACCACAGCATCTTGCTATTCCATCCAGTTTGCGTTTAGTTGGACCATCATTTATTTGTCAATAGGACAATGACCCTAAACACACATCCAGGCTGTGTAAGGGCTATTTGACTAAGAATGAGAGTGATGGGGTGCTACGACAGATGACCTGGCCTCCACAGTCACCAGACCTGAACCCAATCGAGATGGTTTGGGGTGAGCTGGACCGCAGAGTGAAGGCAAAATGGCCAACAAGTGCTAAGCATCTCTGGGAACTCCTTCAAGACTGTTGGAACACCATTTCCAGTGACTACTTCTTGAAGCTCATCAAGATAATGCCAAGAGTGTGCAAAGCAGTAATCAAAGCAAAAAGTGGCTACTTTGAAGAACCTAGAATATAAGACATATTTTCAGTTGTTTCACACTTTTTTGTGAAGTATTTCATTCCACATGTGTTAATTCATAGTTTTGATGCCTTCAATGTGAATCTACAATTTTGAGATTCATGAAAATAAAGAAAACTCTTTGAATGAGAAGGTGTGTCCAAAGTCCAAACTTTTGGTCTGTACTGTGTGTGTGTGTGTGTATATATATATATATATATATATATTATATATATATATATATATATATATATATATATATATATACATATACATACACACACACACACACACACACACACACACACATATACAAGCACATACTTTTTATGCACAGGGATACATGTACTATATGCACCCATTCACATACACACATCATATATACATTCACATAACATACACAAACGTGTTTGTATATACACAGTGGAACCTTGGATTCCGAGCATAATTGGTTCCGTGAGTGTGCTCTTAAACCAAGTTACTCATATCAAAGTGAATTTTCCCATAGGAAATAATTGGAGCGCAGACAATTCGCTCCACAACCTAAAAATATTTACTGTATTTATACAAACTGATTACAGTAATACTAAATAATACACTGTATTCATGTAAATTTATTACAGTACACTAATACAAAATACTGTTCAGCAAAAAACATAAAACAAAATAAACTACACATTACCTTACAATAGAATTGTTTTTGTGCGGGAGGTACAATATAGAGAGAAAAAATTATGTAAACATATGACAATCTATATTGTAGTACATTACACAAAAACACACCCCAAATCTATTCACCCCAAAATAAGGGTAGAACCAAGCCATATATGGGGTAGGAATACTGTAAGGCAATTAATTACAGTACAAGCAATGTGCTGTACTGGTTAGAAAGAAAGTACAGTACTGTATCCACAAATGCAAATTGATAGATATGCTATATAGTATAGACTGTAATGTGCAATGGTATACAGAATACAGTACATATGGACAGAAAGTTACCTCCAGAGCAGGTCAGAGCGTGGTGAAAGGACTGAACCACAAGTGTGTGCAGTGAATATTTGCTCTTATTGCAAAGCATTGCTCTTAAACCAGGTTACAAATTTTTAAAAAGCTTTGCTTGTCTTGCAAAACGCTCTCAAACCAAGTTTCTCATAAACCAAGGTTCCACTGTATATAAAAATATATATACACACACACATGCACAATTATATACAGTACAAGCAACATAAGTATGTGTGTAAAAGCAAACAGACAGATCCAATAAGTATATACTCACCTATGTTTCTTCATAAGTTGCTGATGATGTGTGGAGTTTTTCTTGCTCTTCCTCTCCTGCTGTGCATGTGGAGCTGTGCGGCCTCCATCTTCCTGTTGTTCCCTCAGCTCTGACGTCCACTCCCGCAGAAATCAGCTGCTCCTCTTTAGGCCTAAGACACACGGCATCAAAATCCGACTGAGTAGAGTGCGATAAAACATCGCATTCCACTCGGACCAATATTAGCCTATGTGTCAGCACCCATAAGCGATTATTTTCTCAGCCCCAATCGGACCGAGAAAACAATAGCAGTATGCTGCGATTGTAATGTGAGACTCTTTCTCTCGCACCCATTCAAGTATATGGGGCGAGAGAAAGATCGCACTGGAGAAATCTCCAGTAATGCCAGGCCTGGATTCAGTTACCTGCATTGCACTATGGAGCTCTCACCTGAGCTCCAGAGTGCAGCCTAGACTGCACCGCGAGCGCCGATTAGGGATATTTTGTATACGGCTTGAAATCTAGCCAATAAGAGCCCAGTCTTATCCACCAATCGTGAAGACCCCAATGGTCTGAATGGAGAACTCAGGAGTATAAGAAGGAGGACTGTTCATTGCCCGGGTAGACTCTTGCTACATGATACCAATCTAGGACCTAGAGAGAGGGGAGCCAGCACGATCTGAAAATGACATGCATCATATAAAAAGTGCAAATTCGCAGATTTCTTCCAATTGTACTGTAATATAAATGAGATTTTTAGCAAATAATTGATCAATTCTTTGAGCCACCCCTGCCAACGTCACGGCAAATCTCAATAGGGGGGTCCTACACTATATTCTGTATTTCATGTGCCATGCGGCCTCCTAGATAAAGTTAAAAGCAGAACTATAATGGAGCACACATACCTGTAACCTGTATATATAACCGCTTCTATGTTGCAAAAGAGGCAATTGTGGATAGAGGCCAGCCCAGGTCCCAGCATGTGGAGCAAGCGCTACACATACCAGGACTATATCAGAACTGACCCTCCCAGTGCCAGACAGCAACCATTGATAAAGGCGGACCAGATCCAAGAATAGTGCTTAATCAGCAATGCCTGTGGAAAGGGTGAGGCAACTGAATGTGAACAGCTACCAACAGGAGGAATATATTGCAAACCAAGATCAGGCGTGCATAGCATGGTGGTGACCAGCCACCAGACATTTGTAGCATAACTACAACCAGAGAGAGAGGGAAGTCAGCATGATCTGAAAATGGCATGCATCATATAAAAAGTGCAAATTCACAGATTTATCCCAACTGTACTGTAATATAAATGAGATTTTTAGCAAATAATCGATCAATTCTTTGAGCCACCCCTGCCAACATCACGGCAAATCTCAATAGGGGGGTCCTACACTATATTCTGTATTTCATGTGCCATGCGGCCTCCTAGATAAAGTTAAAAGCAGAACCATAATGGAGCACACATACCTGTAACCTGTATATATAACCGCTTCTATGTTGCAAAAGAGGCAATTGTGGTTAGAGGCCAGCCCAGGTCCCAGCATGTGGAGCAAGCTCTACACATACCAGGACTATATCAGAACATATACAGGATATAGTCATGGTATGTGTAGAGCTTGCTCCACATGCTGGGACCTGGGCTGGCCTCTATCCATAATTGCCTCTTTTGCAATATGGAAGCGGCTATATACAGGTTACAGGTATGTGTGCTCCATTATGGTTCTGCTTTTAACTTTATCTAGGAGGCCGCATGGCACATTAAATACATAATATAGTGTAGGACCCCCCTATTGAGATTTGCCGTGAGGTTGGCAGGGGTGGCTCAAAGAATTGATCAATTATTTGCTAAAAATCTCATTTTTTTATTATAGTACAGTTGGAATAAATCTGTGAATTTGCACTTTTTATATGATGCATGCCATTTTCAGATCGTGCTGGCTCCTTTATCAATCTAGGACCTGCGGATCCGATTGGCAAGCCATAACCGAACCTGGATTATAATACTACATGGACTTCAGCATCGAATGCAAGGATTCGGCTGAGATATCAAGGACTACCTAAGGAAGGAATCCAGCTTGGGACAATACCGTCACCTGACTACAGGCTTTGCGGCCCTCAGCCAGCTTCCTAAATCTGGCGTTATTCCATTCTCGGTGGGTGCCCGCCGAAAGCGGGGTTCTGCTGGTTTGGAGTAAGTAGCCCTGGAAGCTCTGAGGCACGGACATTCTAATCCCCGGTGAGCCAGTGGAAGAGTGAGAAACTGTTGCCTGTTACATTCTGTGGTTTTGCTGGTTATGTGCCATACCGTATGCCGTTAATTGTTTGGGGATCCAATAAAGTCTTAATATTGTGATTCCCTCATCCTGTCTTGTCTGAGTAGTGTTCCACCCTCGGTTAAGGAAGTCGGGCGTTCAGTTGGGATGAGCCCTGGGCCATGCTGTCTTTCTAAAGGCGGCCGGGTCAGCGGATGAGAGCACCCACTGCACTGACCCCCGTGTCTCCACAGCAATGATAGATGGAGATTGGTCTGGAGACCACTTTAGCAATGCCATCAATAGGTTTTCACAAGGGAACATGAAAATGTCCCATGAGCTGTTTTACAACACAACATCAAGCACAGGTTGCTCATGCTACTGTGAGCAGCCTGCGTGTCCTAAATGTGCTACCATGGCCTGTATGGTCCAAACTTTTCTCCCATCGAGCGCATCTGGGACATCAATGCCGGTAAGTGCAAAGGTAGATGACAATAAATTCAGATGTTTAAAAAATTTTGTTTCCATTGTATGTCTATCAATCCTATCCTGATTTCCATATCTACGTGACTTGTTTTTCTTGGTGTGGCAATTTCAATGTTGAGGAACTTAGTATATGCCTAAAATCACTTTAGGGAATGGTCCATTCTAGGTGAAAGGGTAACGAATTTGTCTGTTTTGTAGACAGCAAAATTCAGTTTTTTGGGACAGTCCTTTTATATTTTGGCAGAGAGCCAGTCTACAGTAGTGCCCTGAAACCTTCTGTTTGGAAGAGCAGTAGCACCAGATGGGGAGGGTCATTGCTCACTTGCTTCAATTCCATATTAATAATGCACCATCTGTAGAATAAGCTATACGTTGTGTTGTATTACAGTGATCTATTAAACCATACTTGTCTAAAGTACCCTTGGAAAATGGCAGAGACTTTTTTTTATATGTCCAGCAGTGTAGACAAGTATCAAACAAATGTAGGGGTTTCTTTTATAACTGACTGCTTAGCCAAACAGGACCCCTTATTCTTTCTTTACACTGCCTTTTGAGCTAAAATTTGCAAGCACTGTGTGCCACTGAACGTATGCCCTAGAGGTAAGCAACTGTATGAATACACAGTCGCAAACATCTGTCATTAATAGGGATGATCGAAAACTCTATTATTCGATTCAACGAATATCCGACTAATACCTCGCCGCTATTCGAGTATTCGCGAATATTTGACCCCCAATGTAAGTCTATGGGAAACCAGAATAATTTTCCGTCGGACCTGTCGGAGAGGAAAAGGCTGAAATGGATGGGAAAAGGCTGAAACAATATGGGCACAGCCAGTAGGAGGTGCCTCACTGCATTTCTGGTGTCTTGGAATAACGTGCTCAGAGCAGCACGCGGCGTTTACATAGTTGCCAGAACAGCTCTCAAACCAAAGCAAAAGAGGGGAAATTGCTAAGAAACAGTTTCTAGTGCCTAATCACTGTAATAAAACGTCAAATCAAGCCCCGACCTCCCAAAACAAACACTTTAGCATTTGTTCACACGTTTCGTTTTTTACATTTTTCCTTCTTTTTCGATTAGAATGGGCTGTAACTTATATATTATATTGGTGTGTCTCACACCTCCTTTTTTGGGACATATTTGACAGCACTTTAAAAGGTCAGCTACAATGTGCCCATTGGGATGTTGACCTTGCCTTCCTCCTCCTCCACCAACACCACCGGCTCCAGCGGCCCTCTATTCAAATGTAGAAAGCGTCACTGGCTGTCCTCAAATCTCAGACTTCTGAGGGCTCTCAGGTGGGTCCTGTAACACACATTGGGGAGGGATGGCAGTTATTTGTAGTTTTCTATGTCCCCTATATCATTAGTGTGAAAGTTGGAATACGTATTCCATAACACTTTACAGTGCTATTGCCAATGTGGCCATTTGGGTGTTGGCCTTGCCCTCCTCCTCCTCCACCACCAACACCACCGGCTCCAGTGGCCCTCAATTCAAATTCTATTCAAATTATTCTGTAATGTATGTTTTATGCAGCACCGTGGAAGTGGTAGTTGTTTCACTCTGGAACTCAGGCTTTATTCCACTAGCTAACACCGAGGATTTAAAAAAAAAATCAGTTTCCCCAGGGGTAAATGGTTCAAACACCATGGAGCACAGCATCAGAAGGTACTCCCAATAGCTCTCAACAGCTCTTTTTTTAAAAAATTGGTAGGATTTGCAACAGGGCATAACATGCCAAGGAGTTTAATAAATTCAGTTCCCCTAGGGTGTGGTGGTTCAGACACCATGTAGCACAGCATCACAAGGTACTCCCAACAGCTTTTATTAAAAAAAATTGGTAGGATTTGCAACAGGGCATAACATGCCAAGGAGTTTAATAAATTCAGTTCCCCCAGGGGAAATGGTTCAAACACCATGGAGCACTGCATTATTAGGTACTCCCAACAGCTTTTTTTAAAAAAATTGGTAGGATTTTCAACAGGGCATAACATGCCAAGGAGTTTAATAAATTCAGTTTCTAACACCGCCAAAAGGTCACGGAAAGCCTCTGTTCCCACAAGCCGATACGGCAACATCTCAAGGGCTATCAATTGTGCAATGTTTGCAGTTATGGTTTCTGCCCTTGGGTGCGTAACGGGGTATTTTAGCTTCTTTTCAAAGGTCTGTGGTATAGACAACTGAACGGAATGCTGGGACACCGAAGCAGAAGTGGTCGTTGATTGAGTTTGGCCAACATCAGGTTGGGAGAAGGAGGCATCAGCGCCACCTTCTTGCACACCAGTTTGGGAAGCAGGCAGCCCAGGGGAATTGGCAGTTCTTTCACTCTGGAACTCAGGCTTTATTCCACTAGCTAACACCGAGGATTTTAAAAAATTCAGTTTCCCCAGGGGATAATGGTTGAGACACCATGGAGCACTGCATCAATAGGTACTCCCAACAGCTTTTTTTTTAAAAAAATTGTTAGGATTTGCAACAGGGCATAACATGCCAAGACGTTTAATCAATTCAGTTCCCCCAGGGGATAATGGTTCAGACACCATAGAGCACAGCATCATAAGGTACTCCCAACAGCTCCCAACAACTTATTTTAAAAAAATTGGTAGGATAAGCAACAGGGCATAACATGCCAAGGAGTTTAATACATTGATATCTGCCCAGAAGCCAAGTCACGGCAACCTCATTGTACTGGGTCCTACTCTATATAACTACCTCTTTCATGGTTTAAAAAACACATATGTTTGGGAAAAGAGAGACCCACCATTAAAGGATGAAAAGACCTGTGGCTAATGGGGGAAGAGGGCCTGGAAGCACGGTCAGTCAAAGGAACATGGCTACTGGGTAGGTATGAAAATGGCCATTCTCATATGCAAAACACCTCAAAAAATATATAGAATTTTTTTTTTGCTTTTTTGGTTGCAAGCTTTGGCATGTAAAGCGGGCTTTACACGCTGCGCCATCGCTCAAGCGATCTTGTTGGGGTCACGGAATTTGTGACGCACATCCGGCCGCTTTAGCGATGTCGTTGCGTGTGACACCTATGAGCGATTTTGAATCGTCGCAAAAACTTTCAAAATCGCTCATCGGTGACATGCCCCCTATTCTCGATTATCGCTGCTGCTCGGTGTACGAAGTAGTTCGTCGCTCCTGCGGCAGCCCACATCGCTATGTGTGACACCGCAGGAACGGGGAACCTCACCTTACCTGCGGCCGCCCGCAATGAGGAAGGAAGGAGGTGGGCGGGATGTTCCGGCCGCTCATCTCCGCCCCTCCGCTTCTATTGGGCTGCGGTTCAGTGACGCTGCTGTGACGTAGCTGTGATGCTGAACGAGTCGCCCCCTTAGAAAGGAGGCGATTCGCCGGTCACAGAGACGTCGCTAGGCAGGTAAGTAGTGTGACGGCTCCGCGCGATGTTGTGTGCCACGGGCAGCGATTTGCCCGTGTTGCACAACCGATGGGGGCGGGTACGCACGCTAGCGATATCGGTCACGATATCGCAGCGTTTAAAGTGGCCTTAAGTCTTCCTTTTTGTCTGCATATTATGAGTATTGAGTGATGCTGTTTGAGCTCAGCAATGCTCTGACAGTCTTCGAGAAATTTGTCAATGATATTTTCCGGAATGTCCTTTATTTTTCCATGGTGGAGTACCTACATGACAATCTTCTGTACTCTCCCGATCTGCCCACCCACAGGAGGAATGTTCACTAGGTCCTACAGAGACTGAGGGAGAATCAGCTAATGTCGAGAAGTGTCTCATTGAACACATGTCCCTTCCCTTTCTAGGCTACATAATAACTGACACTGGGCTGAAGATGAACCTAGAGAAGGTGTCGGCATTTCTGAAATGGCCTCGTCCTGATTGTCTGAAAGCGATTCAGTGGTTCCTGGGGTTTTGTAACTATTATTGCCAATTCATTCTGCAGTTTTCTTCCCGGATTCTTCCTATCTCGGCTCCTACCTGTAAGGGGGTGAATCCCAAGATGTGGACTTCTGAAGCTGAGAGTGTGCATTTGTTTCCCTCAAGCAGGCCTTCTCATCGGCTCTAGCACTGCAAAGACCAAAGATGAACAGGCAATTCTTCTTGGAGGTGGATGTGTCTTCCTGCGGGGCTGGAGCTGTGCTCACGCAGAAATCAGCTTCTGGTAAGACGGTAACCTGCGGTTTCTTTTCCAAGGCGTTCGCCACTTTAGAGTGTAATTAGTCAATTGGCGACTGAGAATTATTATCGCTGAAGCAGACAGGAAGCATGTTCTTTGGTGAAGTCATTCCTCCAAGTTGGCCGGTCATGCAAAATAGAATATAATAGAATGTCTTTCCTCCTCCTCACTCACCTCCTCCAACAAGCCTTTCCATCAAACTTGATGGTTGCTCACTCACCCCAGTCTCACAAGCTCGTTGCCTTGGAGTGACCCTCGACTCTGCTCTATCCTTCAAGCCACACATCCAAGCCCTCTTCAACTCATGCCGATTACAACTCAAAAATATCTCCCGGATCCGTGCTTTTCTTAACCAAGAATCTTCAAAAACATTAGTGCATGCCCTCATCATCTCCCGCCTCGACTACTGCAACCTCCTGCTCTCTGGCCTCCCTTCCAACACTCTTGCACCCCTCCAATCTATCCTAAACTCTGCAGCCCGCTTAATCCACCTCTCCCCTCGCTACTCCCCAGCCTCGCCACTCTGCCAATCCCTTCACTGGCTTCCCATCGCCCAACGACTCCAGTTCAAAACATTAACCATGACATACAAAGCCATGCACAACCTGTCTCCTCCCTACATCTGTGACCTAGTCTCCCAGTACCTACCTGCACGCAACCTTAGATCCTCACAAGATCTCCTTCTCTGCTCCTCTCTTATTTCCTCTTCCCACAATCGTGTACAAGATTTCTCCCGTGCATCCCCCATACTCTGGAACGCTCTACCTCAGCACATCAGACTCTCCACTACCGTGGAAAGCTTCAAGAGGAACCTCAAGACCCACCTCTTCCAACAAGCCTACAACCTACAATAGCCCTCAGCCCAGTAGACCACTGCGCAACCAGCTCTGTCCTCACCTATTGTACCATCACCCATTCCCTGTAGATTGTGAGCCCTCGCGGGCAGGGTCCTCTCTCCTCCTATACCAGTCTGTCTTGTACTGTTAATGATTGTTGTACGTATACCCTCTTTCACTTGTAAAGCGCCATGGAATAAATGGCGCTATAATAATAAATAATAATAATAATAATAATAAGCTGATATCTTGGCATTACTGGTGGCTAACGCCGCGTCAAGATGTTGTGGAGTTTATTTTGGCCTGTTCCTCATGTACTTGCAGCAAGACCCCTAAGAAGCTTCCTGCTGGGTGATTGCTTTCTCTACTGGTGCCATCCGCAACTTTGCAGCACATATCGATGGACTTTATCCCCGACTGCCGAAGTCCTCTTGTTGTACCGTCATCTGGGTACTAGTGGACAGGTTTTCCAAGATGGCTCATTTCACTCCGCTGTTCGGTTTGTCTTCTGCACCAGTCCTTGATGAACACTTTATCCAGCACATCTTCCACCAACACAGCTTGCCCCTCCATATTGTATCTGACAGAGATGTCCAGTTCACTGCTCAGTTCTGCAGGGCTACCTGTAATTTGTTGGACTTCTCGCCGGCCTACCATCCGCAGTCCAACGGCCAAGTGGAGCAAGTCCTCCTTGCCGCATTTTGTCAACGAGCACCACAGCGATTGGGTCAACCTGCTTACATTGCCGGAATTCTATAGTAATCACGTGAGTCCTCCGCTAATTCTCTGTTTCGTATTGTGTATGGACAGCAATAAAAGATCCCATTTCCTGTGGCTATCTCCTCTGGCAATTGTGCGGCAAATGTTCTTGTCAAGACCTTCTCCAAGATCTGGGCAGAGACCAAGTCCTCCCTAGAGCATTCCTCCTTCTGAATGAAGAAGTATGCGGACAAGAGGCATCTTGATCCTCCCTCATTCCAGCCCGGAGACAAGGTATGCCTCTCTTCCAAGCACGCCCGTCTCAAGATGCTATCGTAAAATCTGGGACCCCGCTTTATTGATCTCATCAAAGTGCTCCAGCAGATCAATGCTGTGTCTTACAAGCTGAAGCTTTTGGCCACCTTCCTCATTCCCAACTCCTTCCATGTGTCTCTCTTCAAGCCTGTTGTCCTGAGCCACTATTTTGAAGAACTCTGGTACCTTGCTTCCAATTGTCAGTGCAGAAGACATCTTTGACATAAAATACATCCTTGCTATGAAGAGAGTGAAGTGTACAACTCTCTTCTCGGTAGATTGGAAGGGTTTTGGTCCTGAGGAGAGGTCATGGGAGCATCCGCCATTACATAGACTGTTAGTGTCCATACCTCTTGCGCCAGCTGCCGAGGTACCGAGATTCCCTGGCACTGGCCCTGCCAGCTACTTACTAGTACAAGCCTATCCCCTCCTCCTGTGGTTTATTGAAATCTCGGTATGCTCCAGGTTAGAAGTCAGTGCCTTGGTCCAGTGGTCCATTCCCTACTTGCACTCATGAGCGTTACAATCTGAAGGAAATATATACGCTCAGGTTGTAATCCTCCAAACAACCTGGGGTCAGAAGTTTTCCAATGACTTCCTTTGCTTAGGGCATGATGGACAGAGCCTGATAAAATGACTATTATGACTACACAAGAAACACACCCCTGTCTTGTGGTGAACCACAAGGGATCCAGACCTTCGTGGAAGCCCCCTAACTGCATGGGTTCATCAGAGCTTATGGGAAGGACTTCAGCCTTAGGAAGCACTACAGGGGGCGGAGTCATCGTAGGTTTATCTCTGAGGCATCCATCGATATGTATGGCCAGAGCCATTGTGGCCTCTAAAGTCTCAGGGTGTTTCATATAACAACAATGCATCCTTGAATCTATCTGACAAACCCTGGCAAAAATTACTCTTAAGGACTGGGTCATTCCACCTAGTGTAAGTGCTCCATCTCCGTAATTCAAAACAAAATTCCTCCGCTGGCCGGTCTCCCTGCTGGAGCTTGAATAGCTGAGATTCAGCAAGAGAGACACGGTCAGGCTCGTCTTAGAAGAGGCCTAGGGCCATAAAAAAACTCATCGACTGGCAATAGCGACAGACAGTTGATGTCTAGAGAAAAGGCCCAGGATCTAGGGTCTCCCTCAAGGCGTTCGATCACAATCCCCACTTATTGTTCCTCACTCCTAGAAGAGTATGTGTGGAGCTTAAAATACAGTTTGCAGGCTTTACGGAATACAAAAAACGCACCCCCCTCCTCCTGACAATCTATCTGGGAGAGCCACCTTGGGTTCAGGGCCAGACCTGCAGCCCACTTCGGTGGTTGGAAAATCCTGAATTGCAGGGAACAAGCTCTGCAAGGGTGTCTACTGGATCTATGTAAGATCCAGGTAAAAAAAAGTGGTCAGGTTATAATGTCTTGCAATGACTACTGGGGTTCCACCAGTTATAAGGGAGCTCCCAGCAAGCGGCACAACATACAGGGTACACAGGGAACAAGATACAATGTTGAGCCCTTCCGCTAGGGCAGGGGTGGGGAACCTTTTTACTGCCGGGGGCCATTTGGAATTTCCTACTAACCTTTGGGGGCCGCACAACATTATCAACTTGAAAAATGTGGTCAAACGATTAATTAACTCACCCTTACTGTGGAGGCAGGAGCTGCTTCTGTTTGGTGTGACTGTGTGTTCGGTGATATTGATCATCTTGTTTCTCACAGCTGCTTTTCCAGGTTTGTCTCGGTCTGGAGATGCTGGGGGCATATAGATCACAGGAGGGGCTGGGGCATATACATCACAGGAGGGGCTGGGGTGCATAAATTACAGGAGACACTGGGAGTACACATCACAGGAGGGGCTGGGGCATATGCATCACAGGAGGGGGCTGGGGCATATACATCAGTAGGGGGGCATGGACAGCCTTGGCTGTGGCACAGACAGCACTAGGTGGCTGCACGGACTACACTAGGTGGCAGCACGGACTGCACTAGGTGGCAGCACGGACTGCACTAGGTGGCAGCACGGACTGCACTAGGTGGCAGCACGGACTGCACTAGGTGGCAGCACGGACTGCACTAGGTGGCAGCACGGACTGCACTAGGTGGCAGCACAGACAGCACTAGGTGGTGTCACACTCCCCGGGTCCCCTGTCCAGCTCCCCGGCTCCCCTGCCACGCTCCCCGGCCTCCCTGGCTCGCTCCCCGGCTCCTCTGTCCGGCGTCCCCCGCTCCACAGCCTCCAGGCCTCCTCACCTATGATCCCCAGGTGTCCCGGTCCCCGCTCCCAGCGTCCGCCGGCAGCTTCGCTCCAGCCCGGCTCCCCTGCCTCCTGTTCGCCGCTCCCTGCCCTGGCTTCTGGCACCCGGGCCTCGCGCATGCGCATTAGGGCGCGCGCGCGGTCATTGACCCTTTCTTAAAGGATATTGAACACACAGGTACAGGGTATAAAGGGGTTTAATGTCCAAGTGGGCGGGGCCTGTTCTTCGTGTTTCCTAAGCTAGGAGTCAGGTCTCCTTGTCTCTGTGATATACTCACCTATCTCTCTTCTAGAGCCGCTCCTGCCTCGCCATCCGGTCCTGCCGATTCCCGAACCCCGAACGCTGACTATCTGCCATCCCGTCAGTCCGTACCATCTTTGATCCCTGTGGTGATCCATCCTCTCGCTCCATCGGTTCCGGACTCTGCCTGACAACATCTCGGCCTCCGAACCTGAGCTCCGTCACCCGGACTACCATCAGTGACTCCGTGGTCCCAGGGACTTCTGCATTCCACTCTTTTGCACGGACTGTCCTGCTACCTGTAGTGCTCCGGCTACCGGACCCCTTGCCTTCAGTAAGGTGTTCGGCCCAGTGGATCCACCTCCTGGGTCTACCCGTCCACCTGGCCCTAACAGGTGGCATCACACAGCACTGGGGAGCACGGACAGCATAAGGGGGCACAGACAGCACTAGGTGGCTGCACGGACTGCACTAGATGGCTGCACGGACTGCACTAGGTGGCAGCACGGACTGCACTAGGTGGCAGCACGGACTGCACTAGGTGGCAGCACGGACTGCAATAGGTGGCTGCACGGACTGCACTAGGTGGCTGCACGGACTGCACTAGGTGGCTGCACGGACTGCACTAGGTGGCTGCACGGACTGCACTAGGTGGCAGCACGGACTGCACTAGGTGGCAGCACGGACTGCACTAGGTGGCAGCACTAGGGAGACACAGAGAAGTCCGGGGGAGCATAGACATCAACAGGAGGGCACAGACTGGGGGGCATAGAAAGCAGTGGGAGGGTACAGACAGCAGTAGCAAGTTCAGAGCACTGGGGGGTACATAGTACTGAGGGGTGGCACACAGCACTGGGGAGCACGGACAGCATAAGGGGGCACAGACAGCACTGACCGTGGCATGGACAGCACTGGTGGCAGCATGGACAGCATTAGGTGGTGCGGACAGCACTGGGGGGGCATAGACATCACCCAAGGGGTACAGACATTACTAGGGGAGCACACACAGTACTAAGGGGTACACACTGTACTAGGGGTGTACTCAACATTAGGGGGTACACACTGCAGTAGGGGGTACACACTGCATTAGGGGGTACACACAGCATTAGGGGGTACACACAGCATTAGGGGGTACACACAGCACTGGGGGGTACACACAGCATTAGGGGATACACAGCATTAGGGGGTACACAGCACGAGGGGGTACACAGCACTGGGGTGTACACAGCATTGAGGGGTACACACAGCACGAGGGAGTACACAGCACTTAGCGGGGGTGGGGGTAGCGATGGGTTGCGTACTCACAGTGAGGGGGAGGAGGAGTCACGCAGACAGCAGGTCCGGTAGGCTGGTAAATCTGCTGCAGCTCTTCTGTGACATATCGCAGCGTGCTGCTTACCCCGCCCACCAGAGCAGAGAGCACACTAGCACAGGCCGGGGTTAAGCCTAGAATGTATGGGCTGCAGTCAGGTCCTGGAAGTCAGGATCTGGATAGAGCCCGTACATTCTAGCATCTACCCTCAAGGCATCAGGCAGTGAGATTTAAAGGGCCGTCAGCCGGGAAAAGCGCGGCTGCTGCCAGAGCACAGCGGTCCCTGGGAATGTGCCTGGGGGCCGCATAAAAAGTCGTGACGGGCCGTATACGGCCCGCGGGCCGGAGGTTCCCCACCCCTGCGCTAGGGAGAAGGGAGCAGGGTCACCTCCTGCCACTCAGCTAAGGCTGATCCCTGCACTCCCTAACGTCCCTATACGGGTCTTTCCCCCCATCGCTGTTCACATGTCTAGTCCCTCACTTGCCCTCAATGCACCTTGCCTAGTGAGAAGGCTAGTAAGAGCACTAATCTCACCACTGCAATAATACAAGACAAGAAAAAGGAGACAGATAGAGGGAAAATAGACTGAAAAGGAAAACATTCCAAATACTTCCAATGCAGCTAAACACCACAGCTACAACTGACACAACTCCTCAACTTCTTCTAGAGGCTAGCTTCTTCAAAAGTGGTCAGCATGAGAATAAAGATTCTGTAACCAACATCAGATGGTAAAACACGTGACTTTTTATAGCAAAGGGGTCACAAACGAGCTGCACCTGGGATTAAGGTTGCACATTACATCAGATAGGAAAGAATCCTTAATTTCTAGAACACTAAAAACAAGTAGATTTCACTCAAATACAAGTAGTGGATCTGCGAGCAATAAGGTGTTGTAACCTTATGATCCAAGATCGGCCACAGGTCACTGTTACTATTAGAACACTGCAGAGCTTTGTCTCGAAAGGAGAGGAGGTGCACATGCTCAACCTACACTTCATTTATTATTCTCTATGAGACTGATGGAGAAACCCAAATACATCATGAGGCTATTTCTAGCAGCATCATATACAATGAATAGAGCAGCAGTTGTGCATGTGTACCTTCACTACATTCAAGATAGGGGATAACTAAAGGCCCAGTCACACTAAACAACATCGGTAGCAACATCGCTAGCAACATCGCTAGCAACATCGCTGCTAACGAACAACTTTTGTGACGTAGCAGCGATGTTGCTAGTGATGTCGCTGTGTGTGACATCCAGCAACAACCTGGCCCCTGCTGTGAGGTCGTTGGTTGTTGCTGAATGTCCTGGGCCATTTTTTAGTTGTTGCTGTCCCGCTGTGAAGCACACATCGCTGTGTGTGACAGCGACAGAGCAACAACTAAATGTGCAGGCAGCAGGAGCCGGCTTCTGCGGACTCTGGTAACCACAGTAAACATCGGGTAACCAAGAAGCCCTTACCTTGGTTACCCGATATTTACCTTTGATACCATTGTCCGCCGCTCTCAGCTGTCAGTGCCGGCTCCTGCTCTGTGCACATGTAGCTGCAGTACACATCGGGTAATTAACCCCATGTGTACTGTAGCTAGGAGAGCAGGGAGCCAGCGATAAGCAGTGTGCGCGGCTCCCTGCTCTCTGCATATGTAGCTGCAGTACATATTGGGTAATTAACCCCATGTGTACTGGAGCTAGGAGAGCAGGGAGCCAGCGCTAAGCGGTGTGCGCTGGTAACCAAGGTAAATATCGGGTTGGTTACCCGATATTTACCTTAGTTACCAAGCGCAGCATCGCTTCCACGCGGCGCTGCTGGCTGGGGGCTGGTCACTGGTTGCTGGTGAGCTCACCAGCAACTCGTGTAGCCACGCTCCAGCGATCCCTGCCAGGGCAGGTTGCTGGTGGGATCGCTGGAGCGTCGCCGTGTGACATCTCACCAGCAATCTCCTAGCAACTTACCAGCGATCCCTATCAGGTTGGATCGTTGTTGGCATCGCTGGTAGGTTGTTTAGTGTGACTGGGCCTTTACAATTCAGTGAATAACCTTATCAATCGGGAGACTGATTATGATGGCACTCTGGCTAACAATGTTTATGGAGGAATCCAATGGTAGGCTAAAACAAACTGAGGGAGACAAAAAGCGCAGATAGGGTCTTACCCGTTTAGTGTAGTGGATATAAAGGGATAAGGAAAGCTCACCTGTAGTAGTTGTGAAAGTCACAACCATTGTATAAATGTGTACTAATGGCTGCTGCAGTTACCCGGTGGAAGATAATAGGTGCAGATCAAGGAAAAGGTTAAATCCAACACCAAATGAATAGGAATCATGATGAATAAAGATCAAAATTCCTATCAATTTGGTCTTCGATTTTCTTCAATGGCAGCGCAGCGTTTAACCCTTTCCTTGATCTGCACCTATCAATATTTATGGAGGGACTGTGATTGGGGGACTTTCTGGATGATATTTTTATTACATGCATTCTGGTTCTAGTGAGAAAATATGAGCTGTCGAGGGCAGGGGAGGGAGAGGTAATGATTTTTGGTAACTTACTGATTGAAACAAAGAATAATGTTTCAAGAGGTTTAAGGATAAATTCCGGTGGGTTTGGTGAGTTTTCGATGTTGGAGATGGTCTGCAGCATTTCTGTACTTATTAGGTACATTTTGGTAGGTTCTGTTTTTTCATTGCGTTTTTAGTGCATTTTTTATTGATAAAGTCATGTGCGGATGACATGCATTTTTAGTGAGTTTCTGTGGTATTTTTAGCGACTATGCATTTTTTTTTGTGTGGATTTTCCTTATTTAATTCAAATCTATGGGGAACATCCATAAATAAGATGTATATTTGCTGAAAGAGAAATGTATATGTTGTGGATTTAAAAAAAAGCACTACAGATTAGTTTTTACGCAGCATTAAAAAAGTACAGTAGCCATGAGGTTTAGAAAAATACTATACACTTTGCTGACTTTGTAAGATGCATTTTTTGCACAACGAAAATATGCAGCATCATAAACGAAGCAAATGCTCCTCGTGGGACTTAGCTTTAACCTCCCATGTTGGACTACAACCGGTAGCATAGATACCAAGGGGGTACAGGGGGCAATCGCTCTGTGTGGAGCCCTCTGCGTCAGGGAGCCAGTGCGATTACTGTACCGGTGTGCGCCATTATACAGCGTGGGAGCTAATATGAGGGCCATCATACAGTGTGGGGGCTACTGTGGGGGTCTCTCATACAGCATGAGGCCCTCATAAAGTGTGAAGGTTAAGGCTCTTTTCCACCTGCGATTTGCATGTGCGAGTGCGATCCGATAAAAAATCTGATTACACTCGCACCAGTGTCGATCCATGAGCCAGTTTTCTCTTTCCTGTTATTTATCCACATGAATCAGCTCTCGGTACAATCACAGCATGCTGCGTTTTACAGTGAGTCTCAGCTCACGCACCCCAACATCGCACTGCACTGACATGTTATTGCGACTGCAGTGCACTGCATGCAGAAACAGACAACGGAGGAGACGGGTGAAAGTGCTCCATCTTCTCTGCTCCTGTGATGCGATCGAAAGATCACATCACAGTCACATGACCTCCGGCTGACACCCACAGCAGAAAGTCATTAGCATATCGCTTCCGACGCTCCCACATCAGAAGCTATATGCAAGTGGAAAAGAGCCCATACTGTGTGGATCATTATACAGTCTGGAAGCTTCTGTGGGGAAATTATACCCCAATTATACAGTATGGGGGCTGTGGAGGTATTATACTGTGTACAGTGAAACTGTGGGCCCATCATATCTTGTATAGGGGAGCTGTAGCAGCATCATACCATGTGTAGCGGAGCTGTGGGGACATTATACAGTGAATAGGGAGCTCTGGGGACATTGTACTGTATATGGAAGATGTGGGCCCATCATACCGCGTATAGGAGAGCTGTGGAAAGAGCATACTGGTTAAGGGGGGGACTGTAAATTTAGAGACTTAGTGGACATTATTAAATGTAAGTGGGCAATCAGATTATTCTGACTGGCAAAGGAACACATGGAGCATGATTACATTCTTGTCACGCTTACTGGGTAAGACAAGCGTGGCGGGAGCGTTCACACCTACGTGCATCTGATGCACAACAAAACACAACTAACAAAGGGGACTCCAGGGGATACAATAATGGGCCTGGAACTAGTGGGTGGGACACCTCCTATTCTCACTTGCAGCTGTCCCTACTCTGCTAGCCAGTCCCTATAAGGTCTCCGCAACTGTTGCCAAACAGGAACCTGAGACTCAGAGAAGACCCTATAGATGCCCTGACATGTGGAGTGCAGGTGAAGTACACTAGACCTCACCGCTGCACTAACCAGACACAAGGTAAGGTAAGACAAACAAGGGAGGAAAGCAATAAAAAGGATAAAGCCTGACAGCAGGAAACTTCCTCAGCAGAACCTTCCTCCAAGGCAGCCAGAGACCAAAAGACTTTATATTTTCAGCAGGGACTGCTGGGCAACACCACTATTTAAATCTGAAGGGCATGACTACAAAGTAAGTGCAGCTGAAACACTCAGCTAGGAACTGCTTGGAAAAGCAGCAAGAGAAAAACTGACATTTAACCATTTCAGTACTGAGAAAAATGAAACCCATTTAAATGTAGAGCGCCAGATGAGAGGCTTCAGTCCAAAGACAGTCATTAGTCTCTAAAAACAGGGAGACAATTGTGACAATTCTAGGGGGGCAAAATATGGCCTCTCTTTTCTAGGGCACTTACACTCAGCATTAATATTTTCTAGGTGGCAAGCTTACCATTGTGAGGGCACAAAGTAGGTACTTTACTTTGTAAGGGGCACAGTGGTTTCATTGTTATTTCAGACACTAACAAGAGTACTGTTTTGGGGCTAATAGCAGGTGCAGTAATAGGGACACATACGGCAGCAGTTGCTCAGCATTGGGGTGTCAGCAGGATGAGGAGTTTGTGCAGGTTGAGAATAGATGGGGACAGTGCTGGAAATATGAGAAGTCAGATGTGTCTTTGTGGTAATCTCTGCAGACAAGTTGTGGCTGAAGGAAATTGTAAAGTCGGTCTGGGCCAGATGGAAAACACTGGAAAAGTGAACGACTCCATCATAAAGAACGATATCTATAACTGCACTGTAATCTCTGATAGGTTCTGCAGGATTGGTATCTAGCACTATATGGTCACCATATGGCGGTAATATCGGTGTGGGTCTTTGTATAGAGATTTATTTTTAGTAACAGCTCAGTCATCATTTGAGTTCTCCTGTACCAATAATTAGTGTGCACCTCCATAGTTGTAAACATGGCTAAGTGGTTAGTGGCCCTGTCAAATATATCTCCCACCTGAGAGGAACCACTAGCTTCCCCTCTGACTACAAGCTTAACATTCTAAAGATTTCTGAACTAAAAGGGTGAAAAATATCTGTGGCGCCCCTGACCTGGTCAGGCACCACTGAGTACTGCACCCATGCTGGGACAGTGCTTTCAGGTAATTCTAAAGGCCGGAATAGGGTGTGTACGCACAGACACATAGCAACCAGGTCTCCCACACCTTAGAGGGGACCCTTGGGCAGACCCAAGAGGGGGCGTTCCTCCACATCTCATCTAGGGGTGTAGGGGAAGGGCTGGAAGCTAAGGTGGCAGTGGCTGTAAGGAAAGTAGGAGGAGCTAGCCAGTCTGAGAGCAGTAGTCGCGAAAAGAGGGTTGCTGGAGGAGAGACGCGCGCTGACACGCTAGTCAGACCCTGCACGTGTAGTAGCCGTTAGCGGGGGAAAATGGTTACCAGCAAGTCGGTCAGAAAGACGCTGAGGAAGTCAGCTGGTCGAGTACAGAGACTCCTGGTGACTAGGCACGCACGGGGAACAGGTCCCTAGAGTAGACGTCTATTTATTGATCTGCTAAACCTGCGGGTGAGGGGAACCACCAACCAACTAGAGTTCGAGCCTCAGCAGCAACGAGGGAGCCCATAAGGAGGATCGAGCCTGGAGCCATCTTCCTTGGTCCATGCTGCCGGCAAACGGGCCAAAAAGGGGAGAAAAGGCAGTAGCGACTTCCCTGGATGAATCCCACGGTACTTCAAGTCAGGGGTTATCCGAAACAAGAAGTGCTAGGAAGGCGAGTTAACGGTTACCCTTAGACCGGCCTAAAGGATGCCTGGTTCCTCCTGGTTTATCTCAGCATCACCCGGGTTCCTCACAGAACATCTGAAAGTGAGTAAAGAATAGTTGAAAGACATCTTGGACTGAGACTGAGTTATTCTGGGACCTGTTGTTCTACACACCCGAGCCCCTGGGGCCAGCCTCACTCACGGGAGGCCAAACCACCAGACTGCAGACTCCATCAGTCCCAGACGCTCGTTAAACCTGCAGTGGCGGACACTCATACCCCTGACGGGAAACCGTGAGTGGCGTCACGACTCTGTGGCCAGAGATTACAACAAGTGGAGATGTTGAGGATAAAGAATTGAGTATCCAAAAATACTTAATTCAGCCATTTCATAGACTCAGTTATATAGTTCAGTAGATGTGAACTAACACACATATTTGTGAATGCTTTTGTTTCTTACTAACATGTATATATGTATATTGCATATTCAGTGTATTTTCCTTAGACACAGTATATACCAGCACATGTAATTGTAAAGATGGCTGCTATTTCCTGTTCTACACCCAAGACAGATGGACAAAGGAAATTCCTGGAGTCTGGACTGACCAATCCAAGGAGGATGTGTAGATCTCTCTACGTCATGAAGCCCTGACCTGCGATACTTGATTGGACTAAAACTTTTGTTTACACCCCTTTACTGCTCGGTCTAGAGTTTCTTTCAAACAATAAAAAATACACTTGGTTAAGAGCCAGTCATGGAGATAGATGTAACTGACTTGCTGTCTAGTTATTTAATCTCTAAGTGCACTCATGACATTTTAATTAGAAACAGCAGCCGGATCTCGAGAGATCCTTTGAGTCTCATCATCATCGTCATTCTGACCTTGACAGTTGGCGCCCAACGTGGGGCCACCGAGAAGAGTGAGTCAGAGCTTCCACTTTCCGGACGTCTGGGGCTACTCCACAAGTATCCAGGTGTTGCTCGATATCGAGGATTGATCGCCCTCCGTTTCACGGTAAGCATCATATACATTGTGTGTGCTGTTTTACCTGTGGATCGAGAGACACCTGGCGAAAGGGGGTGGTCACTAGTCCGGAGAATGGTAGTGCACCGGAGACCTAACGGTGTGACTGTCGCTCGCCGGTGACCTAGAGAAAAAACCCAGACCCTATAGGTGCTGGCTTTTAGGTCTTTTGTATAGGATCCGGCTGTCTGTATTTCTGGCTGTAAGTAAGGTAGAAATGGGGGGCTTTTTGAGTAGCTGTTGATTTGTATATAGGTGTATGGTTAATCAGGCTTGTGATTTCTCTGTTTGGTTCTCGGAGAGTTAATTGTCTGAGCAGACAGCTATAGAAATGGTGGAGAGAAGCCCAGCGTGCCTGCAGTCTCTTACACAGAAAGAAGGGGGGTTGATAGAGCCCACACAGACGCAGCTGCTGTCTTTGTTCTGTGGAGGAGAAGGGGGGTCAGTGTGTGTTGGCCATTGCCCACCGGCTGCTTGAGAAAGAGCAGAGATCGAATTACATAGCTACGTCCCTGCTGTCTTTTAGCTGAGAAACAAGGGGGGTGGAGGAGTGAAGAGGCAGACACCGGGGGTCAAAACAGCGCAGCTCTTTGGAGTGAGGAGAAAGGAGGGGTCAGTGGAGGTGGCTGCAGCCTTTGTATAGTAAAGCAATTTGTAATGATTTGAAAGAAAGACAAGTGTTATTTTGGTTTGGATTAGAGAGAAATTAATGCGTTTTTCAGTCTTTTTAAATTGTTTGTTTTTGAACAGAAGTATGAGAACTAGTGATTCCCCTGTGTTGCTGATGACACAGCCACTGTTTGTTAGATATTAAATATTAAATATTAAATATTGAATATTGAATGTTGAATATTGGATAGATAATAAACGAGGCGGGAAGTGTTCTGTTAACTTAAAGTGGAATTAGCGTATTCCCCTGCGGTTCAGGCGCATGTCACTGTCTGCGTGGCAGACGAGGCGGGAAAAGGATCTCACTTTAGTTAAGGTAAAAGTGTCGGAATTAGCGTATTCCCCTGCGTATTAAACGTGAGCCACTGTTATGAGGGGGTAGGTCTTCATAACGAGGCGGGAAAGAATTCCGGTTGGAGCCGGCCGGTCCAATTAGAGCACTTTGTATACACTCTGTTCAAAAGATAAATATGTTGTTTTTAGTAGGAGCTGAGAACGCTGTCGCCCTAGTTACAAAAAACGGAAAAAATATAAAAGATTGCAAAAAGTTGTGTAAAATCGTTGGACTACCACTAGATGGCAGGCTGCAATCCATGTATTGAAGTTCAGATTAATCTCCAGTGAGAGTATACTGGAGGACAAAGACCCTATTCACTGTGTGTTGCTGTTTGTAGAATCACTAAATGTTTTTCTCTAGCTGTGCCTCATTGTTCTTCTCTAGAAGTCATTATATCTGGTGCTAATCAAATCTCTCCTTTGTATGCTGAAATGCAAATTTACAGGCACTAAAAGTATCCCTGGTTTACTACGTAGTTCCAGCCACTCCCAGTACACCCAGGGAGTCACAACATGGATGCTACACCCGGAAGTCAGGTGCCTGGAACTTCCTGTGGCAGCCGTCTTGCTACACCCACTGATGGCAGTATACCTCATAAGCCACACCCCTCGCAATGGCTCTTTGTTCAAAGCTCTCCACCCATCCCCGGTGGGAGGTGTTCTCTGGTATAAATGACTAACACATTTGAATAAGTATAAATAGTATATTTGTTTACTCAGCTATCCAATACATGCAAGTCAAAGATAAGTAAGTGAAATTTTTTACTGAATTGATAAAGTCAGAGATAAGAATGGAATGTGTCTTTCCCCAATAGTGACGTAAGTTTGGTTTAACCCTTAGAGTTCAGGATTTCCCATGTTTAGTTTACTGCTTATACCGGAATAGGGAATATTAGATTTCATGGGATGTGCGATAATTTGTGTTTTGTTTTTTAATGGCGATTTATTCGAACAATATATTTTTATTTTGTGACTATCACCTTCTCTGTTTTTATGATTATTTCTAAACAATTTATATATTTTTGCAGGTTAGTCGCCCAGTCACAGCTGTCATTTAATCATGTCTCAGTTATTTCTACTATGAAAGGTTTTTCTTTTCTTTATGGATACAGTGTTGTTTATCGTTAGGTTTTAAAATTTCCCAGTAATGTATATTGTTGTGAGATATACGTTATTTTCAGTGTTTGTTCATTTTAGGTTTTAGTATGTGGCTAATTTATTACCTGCTGTTTTATCTTTTCTTTTAGGGCATACCAGTATAAAAACTCTGAATTTTGCCATATTGGTAAATAAACAATTAAACAAGGGGGGAATAAGGTATTAATTATATTCTCCAGTTTCTTCGAGGGTGCAGCAGGCATATTAGATAGGTTTTGAAGCTGACCTTTTTCCCACAGGCTATGTTTATTAGATTACTATGAGGTATATCTGTTAACTGAAATAGGAAAGTCTTGTCTTATATGTTTATTTATTTATTTAGTATTCTCAGTCATGTGAAGTATAGATGACCACTAACTGTATTATGATCAGAGATGAAGTTATAAGAATGATCTAATGTATATTTTTTTTAGTTTTTGTTTTTATAGATGAAACCAGATGGTGGTCGATTCTGCACTGGATATGCTGCTGTTTACACCACATGAGGTAGTCTAAATTCGACCACTCCCTCCAATCCTATTGATACAGGAGACAGTGATGCATTAATGCCTCTCTTGATGGGTAGAACAGGAGTGGGTAAGAGTCTTTAGAGATGTATGTAGGTTGTAGATTTTTTCCTGTTGTCAAATGAATTAGGTATGCCGAAAAGAAAGTCTAGATCTGAGCTGATGGATTCGGATGGAGATCCTTGCACAGGTGCAGCTGACCAAGAAGCAGTGAACAGTGAACGGGCCTAGAGTTGAGAGTCTTTCACCAACGAAGTGAGAAAAAACTGTAAAGAGTCCGTAGAAACACCCTGCAACTACTCTACCCATTCTTAGAGACTGCAAACTGATTATAGATGTATATCATGAGCATGTTGTATGCAAGTCTGTGCGTGTTGTGTAAATTTCTCTCCAGGTTTGGTCAGAGGCATTCCAGTGCAGAAAACGACATTATTGTTGAGAAGCACATGAAGGTGGTATGTAAAGAAAAATGTGTTTACAAAAAGTGTATATTTTATAGAAAAGTGGAAACTGGCAAATCGTGTACAAAATGTATATGTTTTGTTTTCTTTTTGCAATAAGCAGGTCTTTATGTAAGATGTTTTTGGTTTAGCATAGACTTACCCGTCGACCCGTCGAAGCCCCACCTACAGGGGCGAAACGGCCGTAGTCTTTTTGTGCTAACCATCCTCATTCCCTCCCTGTAACGCCGAAGCATGTATCCTCCGACCATGAAATAAACCTGAATACTTCACAGCAATTACCGGTGAGTGCTGTTCCTTTTTTCTCCCTTTGCTTAATGTATCATATACATTGTGTGTGCTGTTTTACCTGTGGATCGAGAAACACCTGGCGAAAGGGGGTGGTCACTAGTCTCATCATCATCGTCATTCTGACCTTGACAGAGACCCTGTGGCGTCCCCGAAGGTGGAGTGGTGTCCCTGGGTCAACCGCTGCAGGTGGGTTCGACATATCCATGGCTTTGGGAATGGGGCATAGTTTGTAAATCTTTTATAAATCTGTTGAATGAGTCCCATGAGCTGAAAATGGTCACCACAGGTATTGTCACACAGGCTGAAGTCTACTTTTGGTAGCCTTGAGCACGTCTTAAAGGGGTTGTCTCATGATAACTTTCTGATCAGTGGGTGTCCAACTGCTGGGTCCTATACTGATTAGCAGAATTTGTATCTGTTAAAAATGAATGAGGTAAGTCAGACACCCGACTGCCACTTCATACATTTTCTTTATGGCTGCTCAATGGAGAATGAATGGCACAGTAGTCATGTGTGAAAATTTCTTTTCCCCGGTCTGATTGGTAAAGATCCCAGCGGTTGGACATCAATACGGTATCACCTATCCTGTTCATAGATGATAACCTCTAACAGTTATGGTTAATTGCATAACACGGGCGAAGACGCGGTGTGTGCGCAGTGTCCAGTGCATGCAGACGCAATGTGTGCAGTGCCCAGAGCACACAGACGTGATGTGTGCGCAGTGACCAGAGCACGCAGATGCGATGTGTGCACAGTGCCCAGAGCACGCAGATGCAATGTGTGTGCATTGCCCAGAGCACGCAGATGCGATGTGTGTGCACAGTGCCCAGAGCATGCAGACGCGGTGTATGCACAGTGCCCAGAGCACGCAGATGTGATGTGTGTGCACAGTGCCCAGAGCATGCAGACGCGGTGTATGCACAGTGCCCAGAGCACACAGACACAATGTGTGTGCACAGTGCCCAGAGCACGCAGATGTGATGTGTGCACAGTGCCTAGAGCATGCAGGCACGGTGTGTGCGTAGTGCCTAGAGCATGCAGACGAGGTGTGTGTGCAATGCCCAGAGCACGCCAACGCGATGTGTACGCAGTGCCCAGAGCACACAAATGCAGTGTGTGCACAGTTCCCAGAGCACGCAGTCGCGGTGTGTGGACAGTGCCCAGAGCATGCAGACGTGATGTGTGCGCAGTGACCAGAGCACGCAGTCGCGGTGTGTGGACAGTGCCCAGAGCATGCAGACGTGATGTGTGCGCAGTGACCAGAGCACGCAGTCGCGGTGTGTGCACAGTGCCCAGAGCATGCAGACGCTTCACTTTGAGGACTGCAGTGGATCACACAAGACACCATTGCCTTAGGTGTTCACAATGAGCCTTGCACTGTCCTTACTATGTGCAGTATCATGGCTATTTATAGTGACACTTGTGCCCATAGGAGCAGGATACCACGCACAGGTCACTATTTCGCTGGTCTGGGTGTACTGCAACTTCCTATAGCCATTGCTGGGCAAACACTTAAACTACATTTACCATCGTGCATCACATTTTTATAGACTACAAATCCCATGATGCAAAAGTTAGAAAAATGATTGCGGATTCACTCACGGGGATTCAGCTGTGTGTTTTATTGAGTCAAACACTGAAAAAATCATGATTTAATAACTACAACACCGTAATATACGTGGACGAAAAAGAACTACATCTCCCGGCATTCTTCGATGTTTCCAGTGGTTGCACCCTACTTCCGCCAAATCAAAGTAGCGCATGCGCAAATGGATCGGTTCTCTCGCATGAACTACAGTTCCCGGCATGCCGTACTTCTCCTGTGAGAGGCCCAGCAGGGAGGACTCCATGTCCCAACATGCCGTGCGACACTAAGAGAGAAGGGGGCGGAGCCAGCGGCGGGCGGAGGCGGCTCAGAGGCACTCAGCGCAGAGACACGGAGGAGGAGAGGGGAGAGCGGCGCTGAGACCGGGAATATACCGGAGAGACAGCTTCAGCGCCAGAAAGAAATACTCGAGAACTAGACGGTGCATACGTGGAGAGAGCGGCGCGCAATATACTGCGGGGCTTGCGGACTTCACCAGGGGAATACCTGGGGACGGAAGCGAGGACGCAGCCAGGGAGAACCGGGACACGCAGCGACCAGTGCAGAGTTCAGAGAGCGTCCGCACCCCCGGGGAATATCTGAGGCCCCGTGATGATGTGACCATGCTGAGCGTGCCCGGACCTGGATCAGCCATGAGCGCTCGAGAACAGCCGGAGCCGGCAGGGAGCGGTCAGTGCGGGCACCGGGCGGGGGGCGGTCAGTGCGGGCACCGGGCGGGGGGCGGTCAGTGCGGGCACCGGGCGGGGGCGGTCAGTGCGGGCACCGGGCGGGGGCGGTCAGTGCGGGCACCGGGCGGGGGGCGGTCAGTGCGGGCACCGGGCGGGGGGCGGTCAGTGCGGGCACCGGGCGGCAGTGCGGTGCCAGGGGTTATTCCGGGGCATGTGAATCCTCGGGGGTCCCAGTGGAGACAGGCTGCACTCCATACCCCCCGGGGCCGTCTCCTCCTGCAGCCGTGTCTTCTTCCCTCCCTGCATGCCCCCGGTGCCCTGTGTGAGCAGTGTGTAGGCCTCTGCATGGCTGGCCCTTTAAATCCCCAGTGTTGGCCATGGCTCCACACCTGCAGGCACAGGTCCTAAACTTGCAGTCATTGCCGCCTCGGATGTCACTTGTCATCCTCCCTGCCTTGGTTGCCCATTATCACCTTTACACTTGTTTCTCACCTTCCTATCACTGTGTATTACTATAGTTTTAATTTACTTGGTGCCTAAAATAAGGGATGACACCATATCGCGCTTGTTATCTCCCCTCCTCCCCCTCTCTTCTAATTAAAAGGTGCCATTATACCCTGAGAGAGGTGGAGGAGGGGCGGAGGGTCAGGGGACATATGTCCCAGCTCAGGTGACAGTCATTGTCTGAGCGCCTCTGGTTTCTCCCCTTTCCTTTAACCCCTTGGTCAGAACAATGGTCGGTCTGTATCTGTGTGCCGTGTTAGTTTCCAGTGGGTCTGGATGTGCCCTCCTGTGCATGTAGTAGGCTTCTGCCCCTGTCCCCAGAGCCCAGATGTGAGGCTTCCAGGTGACATCACAGGCGCACTCTCCTTCCTATCGCATACTGTTTATTATTTTTGGTGTGTATTATATAAAATGTGTGTGTCCTAGGCAAAAACAATGACACTGGGAGTGCGGCAGCCAATGAGTGCGAGGGGGCGGTGCCTGGGAAATATCACACTCATATATACATATTTACATTTACACAGTAGTCTGGAGGAGCTTGAGGTGGCAGAGAGAAGGGAGCAGGGCAAGTTAACCGTAAGTGCATGCTCACCGCCCTCCTCTGCTGCTGGTGCTCAGGGCATGGATTTCTCTGTATGTTGGCTATATGGCTGGGTGGCTATACCTGCAGATGCTGCTCATTGTATTGTACATGGAGCTCTGATTTCTGGGGACCAGTTCTGTGATGGACCCACTGCTGAGATATGCTCTGTTCTCCTGTTTTGAGTACCTAGCCCTTGTGCACGGCTGTGGTCTTTTTCCTGGTGGATTCCTATATGTAGTTTATAAACATTGTTTACTGTTTTTATTTACGTATATATTGGCAGATCTGCTAAATGTGCTGTGCAGATGGACCTTACGTTTTCTGGGTGGGCATTGTGACTACTTGGCTTCTAAATCTGACGTTGAATCTTTTGCTCCTGCAGTGGGTGATTCTGTCTTACTGAGGCTGTAGCTATAGTGTTTGGATTCTACGCACTGTATTTTTCTCCTGCAGTTTTAGATGGTAGGATTTCTCTCTGCCCTATAGCCAGTGCTGATAGTGTTTGCTTACTTTCTTAACTTGGCTCATTTTGGTCAGCTGAGGATATCTTTGAGGTTGACAAGGATTTAGATTTTGCTATTTGGCTTAGCTTGCAGCACTGACACTGATAATTGGGGAATACAATCCTGTGTGCTGTTAGGTGATAGTAGCTTTATGTTTATGGCACGACTCCAGTTTGTATGGGAAATGGCCAATTAGCAGTCACTGATCATAGACAAATGCCATATCATGGGAGGAGTTAGAGCAAGACTGCTTGGTGGAGGATGGTGGATTGAATGAATTTATTACTCAACACAACTGTTATTTGGTTTCCTTCAAATGGAACTGGGCTCTGAAACTTGGGGAATTGTGGTAATTATTTTTCGCTTTTTCTGAGTTTCAGTGGATATCCAAACTAGTTTTGTTTACAAATACCAATTGATGGCACCCAGCATGAGTATACAGACCTGTACCATTCTGGCCTATACATCTTAAGGCTAATGTCACATGTCCATCAATCATCTGTTAGAACGGATCCAGCCGCAATCTGTTGGCAAAAAAGTCCTGCAAACGCAACTTTTTTTTCCTCCAGTTGTTAAATAACTGATTTCAGCTGGATCATTTTTGTTTTTTTTTTCTTTACATGGGAGTCTAGGGAAAACGGATCCGTTAACTCATTTGCTATTTAGCCATCTGTTTTTCTCCTGGGTAAAGGATCCATTTTTTTGGCTTATTGGATCAGTTTCAAATGGAAGATAAATAGCAATCCATTAATGGATCCAATGTCTTTAGACTCAATGTTTTTTTTTTTTTTTTAAAATATATAAAAAATTGGATCAGCTGAAATCAGCTATTTAAAAATGGAC